>NW_026991710.1:37546654-40046654 GCF_029215605.1 Mirounga angustirostris | reverse complement strand
ACCCGGGAGCAAGCTCAAATTCTGGCAGAGAGACCAGGAAAAATGGAGCACATGGTATATAGAGCTGTCTCCCAGATGGTTTTCAGGAGATCTGGTTGGACTTGGGTTCCTGGATCAGTGAGATTGTCTAGAAGAGCCTCACGGTAGACCCTGTGATCAGGTTTGTTTGAGTGGGTTTCTGACCATTACAATCTCTGACGAAGACACCAGCTGAGTTGGAACCTTTATTTCTCCTCATGAGCCCAGGGAAAGGAAACAGTCTCTGTTATCAATAGCAGAGGCCCTGTATGGCCCACACATGTTTCTTGGTATTATGGGGGTAGAAAGTTGAGGCACACACAACACACGGGGCCTTTCTGTAGGAGTTTCAGCTGCTTTGGTGTTGTGGGAACACAGAGCTGTTGCTGGCTGCTCTGAGTGGTGCCTCCCTAGGACCCTGGAGAACCATCTCTTCCTTCTGGTCTGTCCATCCACTGAAAGCTATCTTCTATCCTTCCTTATCCTCCTTATAATGGAAAAAAAAATTATCTTAAGTCTTGTCACAGTCTGTTTGCCACCTTCCTCCTCATCTTCCTGTTTAACCGTACCCCCATCACGAAAACATATGCACCTTTTAACTGAATGGTAGTCCATTCAAGGAGTTGGTCATACTCGTTATACTTGAGTCTGAGTACTGTCAGTTATATCTTTCTCCTTCCTTTCTTCTTCACCTTGACTCCTCCCACACCTCCCTGTCCGGTCCCATACTTTCCTTTTCACCTAGAGGAGCTGGATGGTATTGAAGAAAAGTGAGGACAAAGTATAGTCCTTGTAGTAATCGTTACGTATACTATTGATGTGGAAAACAAGATGGATAATACCTGGCAACATTTGGGAACATCTTCAAAAATCTTTAAATTTTTCACCAAAACTTAACAAAAGGTTTTGTATAAAGCGTAACGAAGGCAAAAAGTGAAGTAGAAATAAAAGAATCCACCCAGAATGCTTAAAGAGATCTTAATCTATAAAGCAGGAAATAGGAAGGGCAATGTGAAAATGCTATGTGCTCGTTAGAATTGTTCCCTTTAGTTTTAATTTTTTGGTTATATTTTCCAAGGGAATGAAGTGGAACTCCTAAGTACATTTTTTATTGATGATGTTTTTATATTTCTGAGCCATGGCTCAGTCACCTTTTAGGTGTATTATTGAACTGGCTTCCATCCCCACAAAAAAACGAAGTTTTGTAATATGGTCCTTGAAGTGTCAGTACTGAGTGGGAGGACAGAACATTGTAGATTTATACTCCAATACCTAGAATCTAATTCTATTTCTTCCACTGTGTCCCTTGTCCTATCTGCGCATCTGTTTCCTTCTTTGTCCAGAGAGGGCAGTTTCGGATTTGATGATTTTTAATGTCGCTTGCACGAAAATTCTGTGATTTTTTTTGAAAATGTTGTTTGCTGGAGTCACCCACACAGTTGGGAATGAGGAACCAATAGCAGCTACCCTCAGAGATCTGGATGGAGATTACTGAGCTTTCTTATATAGGCCATTGGGTTGTCATTCACACACTTCTCTGAGGTTTTTAGAACAGGAAAATAGGTGGGGTTAACTCTGCTCGTGAGAAACATCTTGGGCGAGCTATGATTTCAGTTAAAAGATGTGTTTTTGTGACTGGAGCGGCGCTGAAGAACTGAAGGCTGTTTGGTCTGCTCCCTGCAGAAGCACAGCCATGATTCTTTCCACCTGTAAGTAAGACGGCTTCGTCCTTTATCTTCAGGGCTTGTTCTGGGCCTGTTACTTACTCTTGACTGGCAGAGGCAGGCATAAGGCTTGTGAAACTTTGAGGATAATTTCCCCAGGTGTTGTGACAGGGTTTTGTGTGTTATTCAAATGACCACTGTAGTGATGTAATTTTAGTAAATGCTCAGCATGGAGAATGCAAAGGAAACAAAATAGTGTCCTTAAATCTATATGTGTGTATGGAAATGCAGTTTGAAAAGTGTGTGTTTTTAGGGCGATATTAAGGTAAAGAGCTCCGAGCTGAAGGCTGGGAGACCAAGTTTTAGCCTCTGGATTTGCTACAGCCTTGGTGGGTCACCTTTGGCAACTTCTTATGTCGGGTCCTTATCTGTAAAATGGTACCCTGTTTCTGCCCACCTCTCAACAAGATAGCATAAACAGTAGCTAGAAATGACACGTCCTTCATGATCTTAATTTTGGAGTTGCTTTGGAAGACTGTTCCGTTCCATGCGCAATTTTGAAAATGCTTATTAATTTAACTCTATGAGGACCTTATGCACAAAATATTAAAAAATAAGAAAGGAAAATACTGTCTTTGATTTATTTAATTCTGAATGACTATAGAACCTAGTTTTAACAAAGCCCGGTCATATCAGATTAAAGTAATCAAAGACCAGCTAACAAAGTTTTTACATTTCTGATTCTTAAGTGGCGATAGGAAAAACGGGTGGCAATTTTTAAATGTCATCTGTTTAAGCCACATCACTTCACAGGACCCAACGCTTGTTGGTAGAATTTGTAAAAGATAAACCAGGCTATTTCAGTTGTACTGACCTGAATATAACTTACAGTCTTGATCCACTCATCGACAGAATGGGGCTGCCTGTTATCAGAAATACAGGTGAACCAGGGCCAAGCGGAAGAGCTACGAAGCAACAATTTCTGTCCCCACCGCCCCCGACGGTAGAACGAAGATGAGCAGTGACTTAATAACCTTTTTATTAAAAGCTGTGCGAGCATCTGTTCTTCATTTCTCCTGAGGTCAGAACTAGAGAAAAGGCTGTAAATTTTAACAAGATTTGATTATATAGAAAATAAATAATGGTGAGGGTTGAGACAGGATTAGGTTGCCCGAGGGATTAAATAAGAGACGACCTCTTGGCGGGACTATTTGTGTGTGTGTGTGTGTGTGCATAATTTTTTTAAAAAACATTTTATTGTTATGTTAATCACCATACATCATTGGTTTTTGATGTAGTGTTCCATGATTCATTGTTTGTGTATAACACCCAGTGCTCCATGCAGAACGTGCCCTCTTTAATACCCATCACCAGGCTAACCCATCCTCTCATCCCCCTCCCCTCTAGAACCCTCAGTTTGTTTTCCAGAGTCCATCGTCTCTCATGGTTCATCTCCCCCTCTGATTTCCCCCCTTCATTCTTGCCCTTCTGCTATCTTCTTTTTTTTTTTCTTAACATATATTGCATTATTTGTTTCAGAGGTACAGATCTGTGATTCAACAGTCTTGCACAATTCACAGCACTCACCATAGCACATACCCTCCCCAATGTCTATCACCCAGCCACCCCATCCCTCCCACCCCACCCCCACTCCAGCAACCCTCAGTTTGTTTCCTGAGATTAAGAATTCCTCATATCAGTGAGGTCATATGATACATGTCTTTCTCTGATTGACTTATTTCGCTCGGCATAACACCCTCCAGTTCCATCCACATTGTTGCAAATGGCAAGATCTCATTCCTTTTGATGGCTGCATAATATTCCATTGTATATATACCACATCTTTTTTTTTTAAGATTTTATTTATTAGAGAGAGAATGAGAGAGAGAGAGAGCATGAGGGGGGGGAGGGTCAGAGGGAGGAGCAGACTCCCCGCCGAGCAGGGAGCCCGATGTAGGACTCGATCTGGGGACCCCAGGATCATGACCTGAGCTGAAGGCAGTCGCTTAACCAACTGAGCCACCCAGGCGCCCTATACCACATCTTCTTTATCCATTCATCTGTCGATGGACATCGTGGCTCTTTCCACAGTTTGGCTATTGTGGACATTGCTGCTATAAACATCGGGGTGCATGTACCCCTTCGGATCCCTACATTTGTATCTTTGGGGTAAATACCCAGTAGTGCATTTGCTGGGACGTAGGGTAGCTCTATTTTCAACTTTTTGAGGAACCTCCATACTGTTTTCCATAGTGGTTGCACCAGCTTGCATTCCCAGCAACAGTGTAGGAGGGTTCCCCTTTCTCCGCATCCCCGCCAACATCTGTCATTTCCTGACTTGTTAATTTTAGCCATTCTGACTGGTGTGAGGTGGTATCTCATTGAGGTTTTGATTTGGATTTCCCTGATGCCGAGCAATGTTGAGCACTTTTTCATGTGTCTGTTGGCCATTTGGATGTCTTCTTTGGTTGGGAAGAAAAGAAAGGCAGAGAAATTAGGTGAAAATGAGGTGGAGGGGAAGGAAGAGGTGAGTTTTTCAAACCCCTAGTTCTCCCTGGGCTTTGTCCTCTAAATAACTCTGTTATTTAAGTCTGTTATGCAGAAGAATGAAACTGGACCATTTCCTTACACCACACACAAAAATAGACTCAAAATGGTTGGAAGACCTAAATTGAGGCAGGAGTCCATCAAAATCCTAAAGGAGAACACAGGCAGCAACCTCTTCGACCTCAGCCACAGCAACTTCTTCCTAGAAACAACATGTCTTCTGCATGTGGCTGTCCAATTTTCCCAACACCATCTGCCCAGTCAGAATGGCTAAAATTAACAAGTCAGGAAATGAGAGATGTTGGCAGGGATGCGGAGAAAGGGGAACCCTCCTACACTGTCTGTTATAAAAATGTCTGTTCATGTCTTCTGCCCATTTCTTGATTGGATTCTTTGTTCTTTGGGTGTTGAATTTGATAAGTTATTTATAGCTTTTGGATACAAGCCCTTTATTTGATATGTCATTTGCAAATATCTTCTCCCATTTGTCGGTTGTCTTTTGGTTTTATTGACTGTTTCTTTTGCTGTGCAAAAGCTTCTTATCTTGGTGAAGTCCCAATAGTTCATTTTTGCCCTTGCTTCCCTTGCCTTTGGCGATGTTTCTAGGAAGAAGTTGCTGTGGCTGAGGTCGAAGAGGTTGCTGCTTGTGTTCTTCTTTAGGATTTTGATGGACTCCTGTCTCAATTTAGGTCTTCCAACCATTTTGAGTCTATTTTTGTGTGTGGTATAAGGAAATGGTCCAGTTTCATTCTTCTGCATGTGGCTGTCCAGTTTTCCCAACACCATTTGTTGAAGAGACTGTCTTTTTTCCATTGGACATTGTTTCCTGCTTTATCAAAGATTCATTGACCATAGAGTTGAGGGTCCATTTCTGGGCTCTCTGTTCTGTTCCATTGATCTATGTGCCTATTTTTGTGCCAGTACCATACTGTCTTGATGATGACAGCTTTGTAACAGAGCTTGAAGTCTGGAATTGTGATGCCGCCAGCTTTGCTTTTCTTTTTCAACATTCCTCTGGCTATGCGGGGTCTTTTCTGGTTCCATACAAATTTTAGGATTATTCCATTTCTTTGAAAAAAGTGGATGGTATTTTGATAGGGATTGCATTAAATGTGTAGATTGCTCTAGGTAGCATTGACATCTTCACAATATTTGTTCTTCCAATCTATGAGCATGGAACGTTTTTCCATCTCTTTGTGTCTTCCTCAATTTCTTTCATGAGTATTTTATAGTTTTCTGAGTACAGATCCTCTGCCTCTTTGGTTAGATTTATTCCTAGGTATCTTATGGTTTGGGGTGCAATTGTAAATGGGATCGACTCCTTAATTTCTCTCTCTTCTGTCTTGTTGTTGGTGTATAGGAATGCCACCGATTTCTGTGCATTGATTTTATATCCTGCCACTTTACTGAACTCCTGTATGAGTTCTAGCAGTTTTGGGGTGGAGTCTTTTGGATTTTCCACATAAAGTATCATCTGCAAAGAGTGAGAGTTTGACTTCTTCTTTTTGGCGGGACTATTTTGAGGGTCATTCTGGCCAGCCTGGAAGGGCATGGATTTGATGAACATTCACCATCTCTTCCAGCTTCTGGTCATTTGTTCCATGTAAGAATCCCCTATTTATTTCTGCCACCAACCACCTGGAGATATGGCTCTATTTGCTTCTGGTTAAAACACTTAGGTGTTTACCGTTGAAAAGAGAAAGCCAAGAGATGTCTCCAGGTGTATTACTGCTAATCAGAAAATGTTTGTATGTGTTTGCCAGGCCAGAGTCATTTGCCAAATATGTTTGTTGTTCTAAGAGCTGTCATAGAAGTCTGGCCTGATAGGCTGCTGTAGGGCGGGAGAAGATCATGGAGAAGGTGAGATATTGGTCATACTGAACCGTGGGGAGAGCCTGAGCGAGGTTGCCAAGCACTGCTCCAGTGAAGTTCGATTTGTGAAATATAATTGGGTATGGTCAAGGTTTCTACCCACTAACAGTGGCCCTGAGGACAGATCCAGCCCCCGTAGAGTTATTTAGAGGACAGAGCCCAGGGAGAACTAGGGGTTTGAAAAACTCACCTCTTCCTTCCCCTCCACCTCATTTTCACCTAACTTCTCTGCCTTTCTTTTCTTCCCAATTTATGAAGTAGAAGGGAAAAAAATTAATGATGTATATGAGTGATTCTTAAATCTTAGTGTGCCTGAAGTATTACAGGATACTGATAAAACGTCGATTTCCAGACTCACCTCCATAGTTTGATCTGGGCGTGAGGTATGTACACCTGATCACATTGCCTTTCTAAGGCCCCTATTTTTTTTTTTTTAAGATTTTATTTATTTGACAGAGAGAGAGAGAGACAGCGAGAGAGGGAACACAAGCAGGGGGAGTGGGAGAGGGAGAAGCAGGCTTCCCGCTGAGCAGGGAGCCCGATGCGGGGCTCGATCCCAGGACCCCAGGATCATGACCTGAGCCAAAGGGAGATGCTTCACCAACTGAACCACCCAGGCACCCTTTTTTTTTTTTTAATATTTATTTATTTGACAGAGAGAGACACAGCGAGAGAGGGAACACAAGCAGGGGGAGTGGGAGAGGGAGAAGCAGGCCTCCCGCTGAGCAGGGAGCCCGATGCGGGGCTCAATCCCAGGACCCCGGGATCATGACCCAAGCTGAAGGCAGATGCTTAATGACTGAGCACCCAGCTGCCCCTCTGAGGCCCCTATTTTTAAAGCCCCCTCTCATTCCTCGTTGTATTCAATTTCCACACCAACCGTAAGTTACTATCTTCTATCATTACCATTATTATTAATATGAAGATAAAGAGGGGAGCTGCATAGCCACCTCTCAGATGGCCCCCAATGGTGTCCATTGCCCCGTGTTCACACCCTTGTGCAATCCCTCTCCTTGAGTCTGAAGTGGACCTAGTAACTCACTTTTCATGAAGAGAAGATGATAAAAGCAGTAGAGTGTTCTCTCTGAGATGAGGTTGTATAAAGACTGTGGCTTCTGGCTTCGTGCTCTCGGGCTCTCTGTCCCCTGGATTACCAGCTGCCATGCTGTGAGCGTTCTCAGGTGGCCTGTGGAGGATCCCCATCATGAGGAATGAAGGCACCAAGGCTCGCCAAGAGCCATGGAAGTGAACGTGGATGTGGATCAACTCAACTCGACTACAATTTCATGAGCTTCATGAATTTCTTAACCTTTACCTACAGGCCCCCAGCTGAGCTGTGCCTGGACTCCTGACCCACAGAAACTGTGAGATTAATAATGATTTGTTTCCAACAACAGATGACGAATTCGGTGGCAAAAGCAGGGAGAACCCCTGGGCCAAAATCAAACGTGGCCACTTCCACCACTATTTTGCCTCAGGCTGGAGTTTTCCCCTTTATCAAAAACAGAGAATTTCCTCCTGTTCCTATGGACACTAGCAGAAATATGTGTCTTTTGTTTTTTAAATCATTTCGTTTTTATCCCCCTGCAACTGCCTCAAGTCTGTCGTAATAATGACAACAGCAGCCAGCATGGGGGATGGCGTCTGTGAGGTTTCCGTGTCTCCTGGCATGCTGAGCTTCCCTGCCGTGCCTCCGTGGAGCCCACCGGCCGGCAGCGTCTGTGCACCCCCTGCCCACTGAGGGCCAGTGGTCACAGCTTCCAGCACAGTGCCAACCCTGCCATCAGGCCTTGTGTCTGAGCACAAGCTGGCTCAATGTCTTGGGTGTGATATTTGTGAGCTCGTCATGAATTCTGAGGTCACAGACATCAGTCTTCTAGAAAATACTGCTCTGAGACCTGGGGGCAGGGAGGAGTTGTCTGCAAGGCGCCTGCCCAGCCCACCTCACACCAGCTCATTACTGGGAAGAAAGCAATATCCTTGCAGAGAGCAAACAACAGCTTCAGGGCGCTGGAATGTTTGGTGCCTGGGGCTGTGCCCTGGCCAAGGCTGAGAACAGATGTGCAGTCTTCAGGCAGCCTCTGCCTTCCCTCAGAGCAGCCGTTACTCCCTGGACACCATCTCCCTGCTGCCCAGTTCCCCATCCAGCTCCTCGGGCTTCTAGAGTCTCCTCACTCCTTCCCCACACTCAGTGCCCCTTCAGGCCCCAGCCCGACCAAGTACCATTTGTGTCTGCCACCAAATTTATCAGTTTACGGTCACATAAGCTAGGTACCTGTTTTCTGTTAGTGACCCATGAATTCCCCTAAAGTAGTTATTCCTCTTCCTTTAAGGTAAGACTCAAGAGGATGTCAAAAAAACAGTTTGGGGTTTAACATAGGGTTGTTAACTTATTTTGTCAACACATTCAAAAAGACTAACCTCTCTGGTGACCATCATTTCTTAGAAGCAGGGACATTTTAACATCAAAAGGAAACACAGGAGTGTTCTTCTAGCATTCCTCTTAGAGGGGTAGGTCTTTTTAATATCAAGAGGAAGTGTATACACAAAACGAAGATAATTTAACAACTCAAATATATAAAGAGCATACACTCAGATATTAGTGTAAAGGATAGCTTTCTAAATTGAATAAACATTTCTATGAAAAACTCAGTGTCTTACTTCTTCCCTTCCTTCCTTCCTTCTTTCCTCCCTTCCTTCCTTCCATCCTTCCTTCCTTCCCCCCCCCCCCATAGGTGTGTGTTCTTGGTTTGGCAGGTGGAAAGGCTTCTCTGATACCTGATCAGAGGTAGAATGTCGCGCTAAAGGAAAGCTGGCTGTGTGTCACTCCTCCCAGATGACATCGGTTTAGTCGATTAAAATGTGTCTGATTTTAAAAGGCCCTTAAGAAACATCTCATGGTGGGAATTTATGATCGTCACGAGGACGTGTGGTCTTTCTGAGAATTTCTGGGAACAATGGCGCCTCTCTTGTACTGAACGTCAGACTCCCTCATGAATCACCCAGAGCCATTTCCCCAAAGCCGCGAGCTTTCGTCCCCCGCCCCCGCGCCCTCCTTCCCCCGCCGAGGCAGCTGCCACCAGAATTCCTCGCCTTAAAACCGCCACCTGGAGCGTGTGGGTTGGGCGACTGAACTAGCCTGGTCTTTGGTTCAGGACGGCCCTCGAAACCGAGCCAGTTATTCATGTCTTCAAATAAAAAGCAGCGGCCATCTGCCACTTCTGACCAGATTCAGGAGGGATAAAATTTCACTTGAGGCTGATTCAGAACGAAACAGTGACGTCGGACATGCCAGGGGATGAACGCGAGCTTCAGCCGATGTAAACCTCAAACCATGGGAGACGCAGCGAAGGCCTCGAGCTCCGCTTCCCAGAGGGGGCGGGGCCCGGCTTGGCGGCGGGCCGCGATTGGCGAGGGGGCGGGGCCCGGCTTGGCGGCGGGCCGCGATTGGCGAGGGCGCGGGAGGCGGCCTCCGGGTCGCGGGCCGTCTCTCACTCGCCCCCTTCCAGCGCCCCCTGGCGGAAGCCGGGTCCCCCCAGCCCCGCTGTGGCCGCCCACCCCCGCCCGCAGGCGCGGGGAGGCTGGCGCGAGTGAGGGAAGGGGCGGCAAGCCCTCCCTGGAAGGAACGCGAACGGCCGCCCCGGCGAGAGGCTCGACTGCCTTACCCGTGGAGATGGGCCATTCCTAAAGGTCGCAGGGATTACGCCAGGATGCGGTGCCCTTTCCCTGAGTTGCCGCGACCTGGTGGATAATTAAAGATTTTGCCGGGGGAATAAGAAGCAGGTGAAGAGATGAGCGCGAGACGGAAGCGAGGGAGAGGAGGCTCCGGCTCCTTCCTGAGATAATCCTCAACCCTTCCAGCGGGCAAATAGTCACTGCCCGTCTCTGGGGCATTTTAGTCTCTCCGGCTTGGATATGCACGAGCTTGGCCGAAACTGGGAATTTCCCAAAGGCACAGAAGAGTTTTCTGTGCCCAGAATCACATTGTTGCCACTAGAAAATGGAGCCATGATTTGACTGCAAGTTGGTCTGACACCAAAACCCACTCAAAACCCCATGTGCTGTCCCAATATGGAAAAAATCCTTGAACACCAGAGAGGGTTTTACTATTTCATTTAGTATCTCATGGACTGATGCTTGATTTTGGATAAGTTACTTCTTTATTCAATGGTTCTGGGACTGCGGGTTAGGCTTATGACCTATAAGTACTAGCCAAAGATCCGGAAGCTGTTCTCTTCAACTTTGCTGTTCTACTTAGTCAAAGGGTTGTGGTCAGCCTAACTTGTTCTGTGGCCAGCATCGTGCTGTGAGATGTCCTGTGGTAGAATGAGCTACTGAAAAGTAGAGCCCAGGTGTGATGTGGTGGTGTGGGGGTATTGGCCGATTTATTGAGTTCTCCCTGTGTGCCAGGCACCCATGCTGGATGGAGAAGCGCTGAAATTGAAGAGCTTACAATGGAGCTCAGTGGTTCTCAAAATCAAGGGATTTTTGCACACTGCTCCCCTGCCCCCCCCCCCCCCCCCCCCCCGCCGCCCCAGGGACATCTGACAATGCCTGGGAGTTTTTTGGTTTTCACAACTCAGAAGAGGAGATGGGTGTGAAGGGGGGTGAGGGGTTGCTGCTGACACCTGGTCATAGAGGTGCTGCTAAACATCCTACAATGCCCGAGACAGAGGCCCCCAACCCCCTAAGAATCATCCAATCTAAAATGTCAGTTGTGGTGTGGTTGAGAAACCCTGTGAGAGATGGAGCCTACGCAAAGATGGCCGTTTAAATTTATTAAATAAATTTATTAAATAAAACAAAACATCTAGGGGTGCCTGGGTGGCTCAGTCATTAAGGGTCTGCCTTCGGCTCAGGTCATCATCCCAGCGTCCAGGGATCGAGCCCCGCATCAGGCTGCCTGCTCCGCGGGAAGCCTGCTTCTCCCTCTCCTACTCCCACTGCTTGTGTTCGCTCTCTCGCTGTGTCTCTCTCTGTCAAATAAATAAATAAAACCTTTTAAAAAAAAATAAATGGCCATCTAACATGGTGCCCAATTACGAGCCACAGGGCAGGACCAATCACCTGTGCTCTGGGAACCCAGAGGGCCATTAGATGGGAGTGGGTTGCAGTGGCAGTCCTTTTCAGGTTGGACATAGGAATGTTCAGGATGTCTACGAGAGCAGATCAAGTGGAGGGAGCCAGTGCAAGAGGAGTGGTGAACATGGAGATTTGGAGTGGAGTTGGCCAGGTTATAAAAGGCAATGAACATAAGGGAGGGTATCATCTTGATGCCGTATGTAACTGAGGGTCTTTTTGGGAGCTGAGGATGGAGGGCCGTTGGCTGAGACAGACTTTCAGGGAAATGAACTTAGAGGACGGATTGAAGGAGGGCTCAGAGGCTGGTACTTTGACCAGTTCATTCAGCCACTGAGTGAACACTGTGGCCGGAGGTTGAGAGTAGAGACTCTGGAGTCGGGCTGCCTGGGTCTGATCCTGGCTCTCAACTTAAAAGCCCTTTGAGTCTCAGCAGGGAGGATCCCCTTTGTGGTCAGATTCTTCACCTGTAAAACAGCACCTACTTTACACGGTTAAATGAGGATTAAATGAGTTACTGCAGAAATGCCAGTGTGGGCTGCTGAGGGTTTGGATGAGATTGGTACGTCTCCACTCTTACTGTTCACTGCTTCCTATTGTACCTACTTACTCTGTCTCCAAATATAGTTTTCATTTTCTCATTAGGACTGGGGAGCCTCCAGGCTGTTTTCACAGTAGCTGCACCAATTCACATTCCCACCAACACTGCACGAGGGTTCCCTTTTTCCACATCCTCGATAACACTTGTTATTTCTTGTCTTTTTGATAATAGTCATTCTGACAGGTATGATGTGATATCTCTTTGTAGTTTTGATTTGTACTTCCCTGGTGGTTAGTGATGTTGAGAGCATCTTTTCATGTGTCTTTGGAAAAATGCCTATTAGATCCTCTGCCAATTTTTAAATTGGATTATGTGGGGGTTTTTTGGTGTTGAGTTGTACGAGTTCTTTATATATTTTGGATATTAACCCCTTATCCAGTGTATCATTTACAAATATCTTCTCCCATTCAGTAGGTTGCTGTTTTATTTTGTTGATGGTTTCCTTTGTTGTGCAAAAGCTTTTTAGTTTGATGTAGTCCCAGTGATTTACTTCTACCTTTTTTTGGTCCATTTCTGAGATCATATGACCCAGTAATTCTACTTCTGAGTATTTACCTGAAGAAAACAAAGCCACTGATTTGAAGAGATATATGCAACCCTATGTTTATTGCAGCATTATTTACAATAGCCAAGATATGGAAACAGCCTGAGTGTCCATTGATAGGTGACTGGATAAAGAAGATGTGGTATACACACACACACACACACACACACAATGGGATATTACTCAGCCGTAAGAAAGAATGAAATCTTGCTGTTCACAACAACATGGGTGGACCTAGAGGGTATTATGCTAAGTGAAATAAGTCAGACAGAAAAGACAAATATCATATGATTTCACTTACATGTAGAATCTAAAAAACAAAACAAATGAAAAAACAAAAACAGAAACAGACTCATAAATACAGAGAACAAACTAGTAGTTGCCAGAAGAGAGAGAGATGGGGGCATAGGCAAAATAGGTGAAGGGGATTAAGAGGTACAAACTTTCAGTTATAAAATAATTAATTCACAGGGATGAAAAGTACAGCATAGGGAGTATAGTCAATAAAATTTGAATAACCTGTATGGTGATGGATGGTAACTACACTTATTGTGGTGAATATTACATAATGCATGTAATTGTTGAATCACTATGTTGTATACCTGAAATGAATATACTATTTTGCATCAACTATAATTCAATTTAAAAAATATTTAAAAAAATAGAAGGTTGACACCTGGAGGGGAGAGTGGTCTAGCCAAGACAAAAGCAAAGAAACTTCAGGAAGAGCAGGCCTGGTGTGCCTCAGAAGCAGGAGGAGGGTAGTGTGGCTAAGTAACACAAGCAAGGCCATGTTGGACAGAAATGAGAGGCAACAGTAGGCCAGATCACGGAGGGTTTTATAGGCTAGTGTGAGAAATTTAGCTATAACTGTCAATGAAATGGGGAGCCATTGTGGGATTTGGAGACAAGGAGCAACATGATCCAACTTGGGTTTTACATTAATTACTCTGGCTGCTATGCTGAGAAGAGACCATAGGGAGTTTAGAGTAGAAGCAGGAAGAAGTCAGCAGGCTGTTGGTATCATCCAGATGAATCATGGTAGCTTAGACCATAGTAAGAACAGAGGGTGGGAAAAGCAGTAAGATTCTGTGTGTGTTTGTGTGTGTGTGTGTGTGTGAGAGAGAGAGAGAGAGAGTTTTAAACCATGGTGAAATATACATAACATAAAATTTACCATTTTAACTCTCTCTAAGTGTATAGTCCAGTGGCATTAAGTACATTTGAATTACCATACAACCATCCCCACTATCCATCTCCAGACCATTTTCATCATCCCAAACTGAAACTCTTGGATACATTTTTTTTTTTAAAGATTTTATTTATTTATTTGAGACAGAGAGAATGAGAGACAAAGAGCATGAGAGGGAGGAGGGTCAGAGGGAGAAGCAGACTCCCCGCTGAGCAGGGGGAGCCCGATGCGGGACTCGATCCCGGGACTCCAGGATCATGACCTGAGCCGAAGGCAGTCGCTCCACCAACTGAGCCACCCAGGCGCCCCTCTTGGATACATTTTTAAGGCAGAATCAGCATACTTCCGGACAGATTGGACTGGGGTGTGAGAGAAAGAGAAGAGTCAAAGACAACTCCAGGATCCTTGACCTGAGCCACTGGAAAAATGGAATTGCTATTGACAAAATGGAGAGGATGGGTAGAGCAAGTCTGGGTAGAAAGGAAGAGAAGGAGTTGAGATTTCTTCATGTGAATTGGAGGTGTCCACTAGACACCCAAGTGTCTAGAATTTGAGACTGCATTTGGGTGTGCAAGTCTGGAATGCACTGGAACTGGGTAGAGGTATACGTTTGGATGTCATTAGCAGATAGATTGTTTTTAAGACACAGAAAGGAATGAAGTAATCAAAGGAGTGAATGAGACAGAGAAGAGATCAAAAGCTTTGGAGCCGGCTATCATTAGCCCCAGACTGAGAGGGTAGGGAGGAAGAGAAGTGGCAAAAGAGATCAAGAAGAAAGAAAACCAAGAGAAGAGTGTGGAATGCTGCTGAGAGGTCAAGCAAGATGAGGACGTAGAATTAACCATGGGCTAGAGTGGTGCATAGGTCACTGGTGACCCTAACAGGAGCAGTTTGGGGGAAGTGGTAGGAACAAAAGCTTGACTGGAATGGGTTAAGAGAAAAAGAGAGAAGAATTGGAAGCAGCAAGTAAAGATGATTCATTTCTAGATTTTACTCTAAATGGGGAGCAAAGCTGATCAAGGAAATAATATCAAGAGTAGTTTCTTTTATTTTTAATGAGGGAAGTAACAGCATATTTGTATGCTAATGGCAATGATCCAGTGGAGAGGGGAATGGTGATACAAGAGAGGGAAGGAGTATTTTTAAAATTTTGAATTTGAATACCTCTACATGAGGCCACAGCATTTTTGCCACATTCTAAACCATACTCTGACCCACTTCACTCATTTGTGTAACCTACATTTGACTTTGTATCTTTTGGCCTGGATAGAGACAGATCTATATGGGACTCTAAAGCAACACTGGAATCAATTGACAAGAATGTAAATTAGACCCAGTCCTGCTAAAGCAGACAGAACCCCTAAGTGCTAATATACCCTCATTCCCAGGAGTTTTTGGCCACTTGTTCATGCAAATACTACCAGATAATTGACAAAAGCAGCTGAAATCCCCAAACCTAATAATACACAATATAATGTAGATTTGGGGGGCTCAGTAATTTATTTTAGTGTCTAGAAATCTACTTAACTCTCTCACTTTCCTGGTCCTTTTGGACCTAGGGATGGTGACAGTTCTACTGTTGGACCCAGTTTCCCTTACCCCTTATCCACACCTTTGTAATTAGTCCCTTTGTGTATGAACCCTTTAAAAATTATTCTAATTTAAATACGTCATGTTTCATATTGGAACCCTGACTGATACAGTCATTGGTATCAGAGTTTTCATCACCTGGTGATAACATGATGGCTGATGAAAACTCCGTTGCATCCCCTGTTCTGGGGGCACAGAGTGGGTGCTGAGGGGTAGACTGTAGTGGGTGTCTTCTGTTTGTACCCCTCTTCTATTTTCGTGGGACTTTAGAGATGATGTCTAATTTAATCTTCTCAACAACCTATAGTAATAATAGGTCTTCTCGATTACCCTCGTCCTATATATCTGGCATTGTTCTGGGTGCTTTCCAGGAATCCATTCAATTAATCCTCCCAGTAGATTTACATGCCAAGTATCCAATTATTCCCATTTTACAGATGAGGAAACTTAAGTATAGAACAGTCCAGTAACTTCCCCGAACCCACTAAGTTAGAGATTAACCTCTGCCTCATAAGGCTTCTCAAAGGGGTTAGGTATGATTATCCTGTTTTTGCAGATAGGAAAATGAAAACTTAGAGAAGTAAAGGGACTCATCCCAGATATAGTCACCTGCACAGTGAGGATTCAAACCCAGGTCTGTCTAACCTCAGAACTCATGTCTGACATACTCTCTGCTTCCCTAATGCTTCATTGTCAACTGTCATGATGAGAGAGAGCTGACTGGGAAACCCAGGTTCTATGAACATAAAATACTAAATATTAAAATATTAAAAATATTTTTAAAAGAAATGTGATGGACCTAATTCAAAATCCCTGCTAACAGATTTCCTAGGAGAACATTGCTTTTGGAATCATGTACATTGTGTTTGTACATTTATTAGCTGACATTAGCCCTGATCAAGGTGAAGTAGAATAGAGTGGTCATTTGTCATTCACAGACTGAGGAAATGCATAAACCAGACCTGGAGAGAAGAGCCTGAGAAGGGAAACCACACTGGCCAGGGTACCAGTAACTTTGTGCTTTCGAGACAGTTTCTCGTCTGCCACAAATAAAGGAGGGCAGAGTCAAGACCTAGCATATCATTCCTATTGCTCCTTGGGAATTTCCCTTGGGAATTTCCTCCTTTGGACTAGCACCACTGGCCTCATCTAGCCAATGTCATGGACTTACGGCTCTCTCCAATGATCTGCTTTTCAGATAACAGCATCCAGTCAATTTTCTGTTGTTGTTGCTGCTGTTCCATGCAGAAGAGGTAAGTCTACTTCTGAGGGCAACTTCTTGGAAAGTCATCCATTCAGTTTCTTCATTGTCTATTGTGTCTCCGTGGCTCCTTGATTCTGCCCTTCCCTTTGCCGGGGAAGCCCTTCTCCCATTTCCTCCCGG
The DNA here is from genome assembly GCF_029215605.1 of Mirounga angustirostris. NCBI lineage: Eukaryota > Metazoa > Chordata > Mammalia > Carnivora > Phocidae > Mirounga > Mirounga angustirostris. The sequence goes on along the minus strand of NW_026991710.1, from coordinate 40,030,163 downwards.
CTGCGTGCCCACTGATCTAAAGGTCTTCCTTCAGAAATTTCAGGTCTTCCACCATCTGTCCTGGATCCCTTTGGCATGAATTGCTCCTTCCATTACGTTCCCACAGCATGTGGCTTGGGTCTGTATTTAATATTTATTTTGTGTATGCTGTTTACTTCTCTGTGTTCTGCTCAATAATTTTTGCCCTTTAAGGGCAAGAATCCTGTCTTATTTATTAGAATATCTCCTCCCCCCGCCCACACCAATGATCAGGGTCTCTTGCACTTTGATGGCCAGCAAAAGATTGTATAGAATAAATGCAAGGTACCATGATAATAGTAACAGTTAGCATTTAATGGAGGTGTCCTCTGTGTAAGACTGTGCTAAAAGATTTGCATTTATTAGCCCACGTAACTCTCAAAAACACCTATGGTTTTTATAATCTCCATCTTACAGATGAGGGAATTGAGGCTTAGAGAGGTTCTATTGCTTCCCAAGGCCACAGTGTAAAATGGTAGAGTTGGGATTCAAACTCATATTCTTAATCACTACACCGCGTCTACTTATAACAATGGATACCGTCAAACGAGGTCATGCATGTAAAATGATAAACACTGTGCCTGACGCAGAATGAGTTTTTCATTATCATGATCATTATTTTATCACCTGAATATGCACCAGGTTCGGTTTGGGCATGGGACGTACGTTTCTTCAATTTTATTCCATAACAACTCCATTTGCTCTTAGCATCTCTAGCTCCTCCATAAGGAAAATGCAGTTCTGGGGGGTAGTAACTTGCCTGTGGAAAGTCTTTTAAGTAAGAAAGAAGTCAGAAAGAGACCTGGAGTTTCCTACTAGTTTCGTGAATATCTGGTGAATGCTTGGATAACCTGAATTCAGATCATAATTGGTAACATGGTTGTTTTTCAATCTCAGACAAGTCAGAGCACATATAAGCCTGAGCAAAGATGAAGAATTTTCAGAAAAATACACCCAGCGTCGCAGGCTGTGGTTCAGGGAATTGCCAAGCAAGAAGCAAGTGAGTATCATCTTGATGAGGGAGAAGGAACAGAGGAAGCTTGAGTTTTTAGGGTCTGCGCTCCTCGAGGTACTGTTTGCTGCCATGCCCAGAATCTAGGGTCCTGCTTGGCACGTAACAAGTGCTTAATAAACATTTAGTGAATGAATGCCTTAGAAGAGAGAGAGAAAAAAAAAAAAGACCAGTTAAAATAGCCTACTCTGCTATGTTTTGGCAGAACTTGAAACCAGACAGTGAATGGGGAAAAATGTATTCTGGCTACTGCCATTTTGAACCCAGGAGTAATTTTCAGCTCAGTGTTGGAGGAAACAGTGTTCTTAAGAAGTGTGATAAACCCAAACACAGGTTATAGCGTGTGTGAAAGGAAAGGGCTGTTTATCTTTTTTCAAGAGAGAAAAACCCATAAAACAAAGTGAAACTACTGGGGTGGAAATCAAATTTCAAGAATTGTGGCTTAAAAAACATCCAGGGGTGCCTGGCTGGCTCAGTCCGTGGAGCATGCGACTCTTGATCTCAGGCTCATGAGTTCGAGCCTCGTGTTGAGCACAGAGCTATTGTAAAAAAGAAAAGAGAAACATCCAGTGTGATGCTGGCAAGAGAATTTGTGATCTTGACAACATACAAAACGATGAGTGGGTTGCTGGATTCAAAAGTTGTTTTATGGTCATTTCCTGTGTTTATCCACTCTGGTTTTTGCTTTGGTGCATCCAGACGGGTGAATTGGGGCAGCAGGGAAATGTACTCTATCCCTATTCTTTTTTTTAGTGCAGATTACTAAACCAATAGTACGACAAATAATTCCTTGGTTTTTACAGTCCAACAGAGACCACGTGCAACCATCAAAACGCAAGCCACTGCCTCCCCTCCCACCCTCTGAGGTTACTGAAGAGAAGATCCAAGTAAAGGCGCTCTATGATTTTCTGCCCAGAGAGCCGTGTGATTTAGCATTAAAGAGATCAGAGGAGTACCTGATATTGGAGAAGTATAACCCTCACTGGTGGAAGGCAAGAGACCGTTTGGGGTAAGACTGGTGTCATGGTCCTCATCAAATTCCTCTTCGTTTATCCTCTGAAGACTTCTAAAGCGTAAAATCTGTTTTGTGGCTCATTTCCTCTGGGTTTAGAATTCTTCCTTCTGCATGGAGCAGAACCTGTCCCCACATGTCCTATCTGTATGAGAGAGCATTACAGCACTGCAATTTCAGGCAGTCACAGAACTGCATGTACCCGGCTTCACATCCCGATGCTGTCACTTACTATTGTGTGTCCTTTGGTAGGTCACTTACGCTGAGTTTCCCTTCCTTCCTTCCTTCCTTCCTTCCTTATTTCTTTATTGAGGTATAATTGACATTTAACATTATATTGGTTTCAGGTGTGCAGCATAATAATTCAATATTTATATCTATTATGGAATGATCACCACAATATGTGTAGTTAACATCCATCACTATGCATAATCATGAAAAATTTTTTTCTTGTGATGACAGCTTTTACAATGTACTCCCTTAGCAATTTTCAAATATGCAATATAGTATTATTGACTTAGAGTCACCATGCGGTACATTACATCCCCATGACTTCTTTATTTTATAAATGAAACTTTGTACCTTTTGACCCCCTTCACCTCTTTCACCCACCCTCCACTCCCTGCCTCTGGTAACCACCAATCTGTTCTCTGTATCTATGAGTTTGGTTGTTTTTTTAATTAAAAAAAATTTTTTAGATTCCAATGTAAATGAGATAATACAGTATTTGCCTTTCTCTGTCTGACTTATTCCACTTAACATAATGCCCTTGAGATCCATCATGTTGTTGCAAATAGCAAGATTTTCTCCTGTTTTATGACTAATTTTCTGTTGTGTGTGTATATATCTATATATCTGTATATCTATATCTATATAGATATATATACCTCTTCCTTTTATCCATCCATCCATCAATGGACACTTAGGTTGTTTCCATATCTTGACTATTATAAATAATGCTGCAATGAGCATGAGGGGTGCACACATCTTTTTGAGTTAGTGTTTTCATTTTCTTCAGATAAATAGCAGAAGTGGAATCACTGGATCATGTGGTAGTTCTATTTTTAATGTATTTTTGTTTCTTTACTTGTAAAATGGGAATAATAATTTCTACCATACAGGGTTTTTTTTTTCTGATTTATACTTTCTTTGAGTATTTGACTCCTTTTTTCTGCTAAGCTCTAAGGTAGGAACAGAAATAGTATCTCGCTAATTTTCATATTTCTGCAATGACTAGTTTTGGAAGTAAACATTGCAGTACTTGCCGAATTAAATTGGAAGGAAAAAAAGACCTTGGGATGCAAACAGACTTCATCATGTTGGGAGCAATAGATTGTACCTGCCTAGAGTCTGAGGTAGATGATTCTGAGGGGGATCTGGGCTGCTTGGAAGAGAATGCTGACATTTGATTTCTATTCTTTGTGATGATTTGGAGATGATAAGTATCTGTGTATTAGACGTATCTAGTTATATACCTCTTTCTTTAATTATATTTTCCTGATGGTTTGGCTCTCTTAACAGTTTTTAGTTTCAACTTAACATGTGATGGAGACTTTTCAGTGGGAAAAGAGGTATGAGTAAGTTCAGGACCATGTAATTAGCCCTCCTGCAGGTTGGCATTGGCATGACTCAGACTTTAAAAAAAGACGAATTACCTTTTAATTTCAAAGTTAATAAGTGAATATCGCTTTTTATAATATGCAACCGTGATAAATAATGCCTCCAAACCCAAGCACCATTATTCACTTAGTGAGTACCCTTCTGGAAAATTTTCAATGCACTTTTATGTCCATATTGAAATACAAATTCTTATTTGCAGATTTAGTTTACCTAATTCTTACCATGCTTTATGCGTTGTTCTGCAACTTGCTTGGATTTTTCAAAAATGTCATGGAGATCTTTTTGCAATTTTATAATTTCAAATTTCATTGGTGAAGGTATAGAAAAAGAGAAACCCTTACCCTGCTGATGGGTATGCAAATTTGTATGTTTTCCTTCAATGGCAATTTGCTGCATCTAAGGGGAGATGCACATATTTGGTGACCCAGCAATTTCCCCGTTTGGTATCTGTCTTAGAGAATTACTTTTCCTGGTGCACAAGAAGGCATGTTCATGTGTTTCTGTGCAGCATTTGCTATAATAGGGACATGGCTAAACCAGAATATCTATTCTATCTATTTTACAGCAATTCAAAAGAATTAAGTTGATATCTTTGTTGTTGCTGTGTTTTTAATCTAGTCACTATGACATCCCAATGATCTCGTAAGTGCCGCTTTCCCTCTTTGAAAAATTTTGGTGTCACGAAACATCTTAAATTACTTCCATTGTAAGTCATTTAGTATTTGTCAAACAGAGATTTTAGTTGAATATGGAAATGAAAAATCCTTTTTCTTCTTTTAGAATTTAATCAGTAAAACGAGTTTGATTTCCTCCTATGTCCTTGAGGTTTTAAAAAGGATTGTTGTCACGGTAATGCCACAGATGTACCAAGCATTTTGATTTTGGCTTTGTCTTTTGTTGTAGGAATGAAGGCTTAATCCCAAGCAACTATGTGACCGAGAACAAACTAACCAATTTAGAAATATATGAGTAAGTCTCCTCCAAAATATGCTCTATGGTTGATCTATGAAAAATCAGGTACATTTGGGCAGCTTACGAGTATAGAAGCTGGTTTTGGTCTACAAAAGGAAAAGAAAGTAACACATCTGGCTGCTTTAGTTTGAGACATCTTTGATCCTTATAATGGTTGATTCAGAAACTTCTTTTTCTTAAACTTCTTTTTGTTTTGTTTTGTATGACGACTTTCTTGGGTTTGTTTTAACAGTGACTGCATGGAAACCAAACACTCATCTTGGTCTTGTTTTACTCTATGTCCTAAATGGAAAAATAACTATTTCAAAAATGACCTTAGTTTTTTAATGAGTGGTAAATTGAGCCTAACACAGAGACACACAACTATATTTTGGCTCATGTTTTGAAACATTTTAGAAATAGCTAAAGAGGAGAAGCAGGCTAATGCTGTAGTTTGGGGGGAACTTTTGGCGTGTTCACTAAGGTTCTGCTTAGAAACTTATTTTTGTTACAATGATAGATTTGGAAGATGGAGATCTTGGCAATCACTTTTCTAGCCCCCCCATTCCGCAGATCAGAAACTAAGGTTGTGAGAGTAATTTACAAGCAGAGAGTGGCAGAACTGGGAGTAGTCCTAGTCTTTTATAAATTCAGGTTTGCCTAAGTTTTAGCACTTGACTGCCCTCCCCCGGTTTAGATACTCGCTTTGCAATTAGCATATGCTTCCAGCCTTGTGGCGGTAGGTGACGTGGGTTGAGGCATGAAGACAGGTGCCTCTCAGAGAACCAGAAGGCAAATATAAATTGAATGAGAACGAACCCCTCCCTCCCAGCCCCTAGGTGTCTGCCTTGCTACTAATTTAAGCCCACGTGGAGGCCAGACTCAGCATCTCTCTCCCTAAAGCCAATCCAATTCTAAAAGTATTGGTGGGGGTCGCTTGGGTGGCTCACTTGGTTAAGCGACTGCCTTCAGCTCAGGTCATGATCCCAGGGTCCTGGGAGCGAGTCCCACATTGGGCTCCCTGCTCAGTGGGGAGTCTGCTTCTCCCTCTCCCACTCCCCCTGCTTGTGTTCCCTCTCTCACTTTGTCTCTCTCTGTCAAATAAATAAATAAAATCTTTAAAAAAATAATAATAATAAGATAATTCCTTTAAAAAAATAAATAAAAGCATTGGTGAATAATGTAGACTTTCTTGGAGGGGACAAGGGATGACTACAGGACACATGACACATCCACATGACTTTACCAGGCTTCTCTATCAGCTACTTCTGTTCTCTCTCCCCTCTCCCCGCTTAGTACCATCACAGGTCTCTTCTGTCTTCTCTGTCCTTCACTCAGCTTGTCATGCCCCCTCTCTTGACCGGAGTCATTTAGCTCTGCCCCCAAAATCTAGCCTCCACTCAGTAGGACAAAGGCCCTAGGTGACTGAACACACCATCCTAAGAAAACAGTTTCACAACTCCCTACCCTCACCTTGGGGGGCTCGCCACTGCCCCCAACTGGAGCTGCCCAGCACAATAGGTCTCTTTTGAAGGTCAGGTCAGGGGAAGTTCTGTGTGAAAATCTCCTGTTAAGAGAAAGACTTTTTTCGGGGCACCTGGGTGGCTCAGTCGTTAAGCGTCTGCCTTCGGCTCAGGTCATGATCCCGGAGTCCTGGGATGAGCCCCGCATCGCTCCCTGCTCAGCGGGAAGCCTGCTTCTCCCTCTCCCACTCCCCCTGCTTGTGTTCCCTCTCTCACTGCCTCTCTCTGTCAAATAAATAAATAAAATCTTTAAAAAAAAAATACTTTTTTCCATATCGTAAACCCAGTTCAGACTTTCCAGGAGATTAAAGGAGGTATGTGTGAAAGTACCTAACACAGTGCCCGGGAGTGAGTAAATGGATGCTCACTAAGCAACAGTGTGACTTTCCTTCCTTTCATTATTAATTAATTTGCTGGCCACCCCCTTAGTTTAGACGAGGGTTGGAGTCTGCCCTTAACAGCTTGTTCATACTGTAGATATTGGGTAATTTGAATTAAACTACCCTGAACTTAAAATAATCATCTCATTTTCTTGGCTTTGATTTATGTGTCTTTGAAAGTTATCTTCGTTAATTTTCTAATTGTGGGAAAATTAATTTTTATTTCTGTTTCTTTTTAAAGGGGTTTGTTAAAATATAGATATAAAATTATCAATATAAATCACTAAAATAGATCCACCACTTACTATATGCCAAACATCGTTCTAATGACTGTGTAGAAATTATGGCCCTAGGTTGAAATACTATAGTATAAGCTTAGAAATCGGAGAAATCTGGGTTCAAAGCCTGACATCACCACTGACTAGTGCCTGGGCTCTGGGCAGAATTACTGAATAGTTATAAAACTCTAAATGATATGAAAACTTGGAACTGTGATACCTGTCTCATGTAGGACCTAGTAAATATTTGATACATTCTAGAACTGTGAAGCTAACAGGAAGGGCATTCCCAGTTTGCCTGCTGTTACAGAGGTACCACATTTCATAGTTACCTCAGCCCCTGAATCACTCATCTGTTCAATCTTTACTTATTGTCCACTTATGATGTGCCGGGTGTTAGCTGTTGTGGGCACTGGAGATACAACCTATAACACGTAGATGCACTCCCTTCTTTTGTGGAACCTACAGCTTCATGGGAAAAGAGACATAAACCTCAAATTCACAAATAAATATAAAATTTTAAATTGTGGGGGTGCCTGGGTGGCTCAGGTCATGATCCCAGGGTTCTGGGATGGAGTCCTGCATGGGGCTCCTTGCTCAGCGGGGGGTCTGCTTCTTCCTCTCTCTCTGTTGCTGCCCCCCTACTTGTGCTCTCTCTCTCTCTGTCAAATAAATAAGTAAAATCTTAAAAAAAATTTTTTTTTAAACTGTGGTGTCATGAAGGAACAGTATGGGACACTGGGAGAAATCAATGGAGAAGGCTAAAAGATGAGGATATTGGGATAGGGAAGACCTCTGAGGAAGTGACTTGAGGTCTAAAGGAAGTAGGGGTGGATGGGGGAAGGAATGCTATGTTAGTGTAGGCTTCTGACATCTCAGGGGAAACTTTATACTTTGAAATATTTATGGCTACTTTGGTTTTAAATTAATATCCAAATTATCAACAGTACAGTGTGAAAACCTGGTTTTCAGTAAGCCTTCAAATCTTGATATACTGTTTATAAATCTAAAAAAAAAAGAACAGTCACCTTAATTCAAACTCAACAGTATCCTTAAACAATCAGTCCTATTTATAAGCTCAGTTAATTAAATTTCCCAAAACATTTCACTTGCATTAATAAACTGAATGAATTCAATTTTCTGTTTAAATATTTTATATGCCTGACAGGGCGAATTTACAATTTCAATAGCCCTTTGTAAGTCCATATATGATCTCAGAAATCTAATAAATCAAACTTAAATGTGATAAGCCAAATTCTCGTAACCATACAAACATTTAAAAAGTCAAATTCCCTTAAACTTCAAATTGTAAGTTTAAAATTAAATTTGCGTTTAAAATCAGAGGCTAAAACTTAATATGTCCGATTCTCTTAAAATAATACTTTATTTTATTTTTTAAAGACTTTATTTATTTATTTGAGAGTGAGCACAAGTGGGGGGAGGGGCAGAGGGAGAGGAAGAAGCAGACTCCCCGCCGAGCAGGGAGCCCGATGTGGGTTTCCATCCCAGGACCCTGAAATCATGACCTAAGCTGAAGGCAGTTGCTTAACTGACCGAGCCATCCAGGTGCCCCAATAATAGATACTTAAAATATCAAACATATTGCTTATGCTGAATTTTACGGAAGTATGAGTTTCATTTATTGCATTTTCTCTCTGTTGAAAGTTTCATCTTCTTAGGGTTAGAAAATGACTAAGAGAAGCAGATTTACCATCTTAGATCTAACAGGGTTTCTAGGTTGAAAACTCAAGACCACAATACTGTTACTTGTTGATTCTAAGACTGGGACAGGTGTACCCAAGGCTTACATGTACACAAGACGTTTGTACTTGGTAACAGTTGGACATACTAGATGGTTTTCATATGCCAGTAGAAGCCCCACCCTAAGCCCTCTGTCCACATCATTCAGTATGAGTTTTATAATCAGTGTTGTCCAGGCATAAGAGTTGCAGCATTACCTATTTAAAAACAAAACAAAACACAAAATTCTTCTTGACTATCTGATTTAACCAGATGAAATTCTGAAACAGCATGCCCCCTCACCTCACCTATATCATATCCATCTATTCTTTTTTCTGCCTGTTGAAATTCTGCATTATTTTAAAGGATATGAAATTCATCATATACTTGTCTCTGGTTCTTCTCTTACTACTTTGAAGTCATTTTAATGACATCCACACATGGATGGATTTTTAACTTATATTTAAGCAAAATTAATATATTTGCTTATATTACTTATCACCATAATAAATAAGTACAAAACAACAAAATGAACACTTAATGTGATTATAGGTGAGAAACATTTAGAATAAAACAATTTATGTGAACTTTTTAAAAAAAGATTTTATTTGAGACAGAGAGAGTGTATGCGTGCACTCTTGGGTGAGTGGGGGGAGGGATAGAGGGAGAGGAAGAAGCAGACTCCCCACTGAGCAGACAGCCCACTGCAGGACTCCATCCCAGGACCCCGGGATCATGACCTGAGCCCAAGGCAGATGCTTACCCTCTCTCATTTATTTTGAAAGAATTTCTTCTTTCTACAACAAGAGGTCTTAGACTCATTCTGAAAGTCCCTCCCCCAATATGAATATTCGTTAAAAAGTGCTGAATGATATTCACAGTCCAACATCACAATTAACTCCTGTTCCCACTAGTGATAAGTAGTCCAATGGTTTCATCTAGAATCACCTGTAATCATCCTCTCTTCTCTATGCTTTATCTTTTTAAAAGTTCATTTTCAACTTGAGGCCATTAGCATTTTTAATATGTGACCATTCTACTTTAGTGGCAGCTTTTTACTACTGCAGGTTAGTCCACAAGATACGATAGATTCTGTCCTCAAAGTCAGATAGAGGATTTTCATGTAGCCACCATTTGGCCTACCCACTGTGACTCAGTGTATGGTTATACATGCATTCTTCTTTCCACTGTCCACAAAAATAGCATTTCTGGTAATATTCCCTTAACTCCTTTTTAAAATCTTATTTTGAAACAAGAACTTTTCCATTTGTTTTCTCTCCTTTGTTCTACCATTTCCTCTCTCTTTCCTGTACAACATTTGCTTACTGACTAGGTCTTGTTCTGCCAAACTATGGGTTTCAATTATACTCATTTAATTGTGTTTACTGTGAGAGGATCTGATATTCTAAAGTCGTTTCAGGATATGTTTCATACGGAGGAAACAGCAAGATAGGAGGCAGAAAGGGGCTTGGTGAATTTGAGGAAGGAAAGAATCCCAATATGGCCGAAGCTTAGCATGAGGGGAGAACAAGCAGAAAGACGAGAGGGTGTTTGGAGCAAGGCAGGTACTAGTTGCTCCATTTACATTATTAAACCACTAACTTTACTACAGGTTAACATACTTGGGGGAGTCAGATGGGCCAGAGTACGTTTTAATTTTGGAAAGGTAATATGGCACAGATGAAAGCAGGCAAATAGGAAGTTCCCAAGAGCAAAGAAAGAAACGGGTATTTTTTAGTTTGTCTACCAAAGCTCAGTAAATGTTCATTGACTTATTAACCACATACGTTTCATGAAAATTTTCAGGAGATTAAATCACTCAAAATCACAAACTAAGTATCTGTCAGAAAGTTGAATTGAGATATGATAGAATAAACTAGGTATCGGCTTACAATTAATAAAACTGTTATACTAAATGACACATAATAGTACATTGTTGTTTATCGGAAATAAAAAACGCTCAGCTTTCTAAAATCAGTTCTGGAGTAAAGTTCCTAAAAATGAAGGAAATGAAGCAGGTTTTTTTTTTTTTCTGGAAAAAATAGAATATAAAATTTTAAAATTATTTTTATTGCTTTTACAGGTGGTACCATAGAAACATTACCAGAAATCAGGCAGAACGTATTTTGAGACAAGAGGTAACTCACTTTATTCATGAATAACTTGTGAATATTTTCAAAATTTCTAACAGATGTTCATTGTAAAGATTTGACCAAACTTAAAAGTTTTATTACTTCCTGTTCTTTTCAGTTCTAAAATATTATTACAACTTTATCTCTACTGTGCAATTTCCGATAAGTTGTAAACCAGATGTATTTGTATCAGCTCATGTTTTTCATTGACTTTCATTGTAATTTGAGAAGTGTATTTTTCCTGAAATGATTTCAACTCCAACGTACTGAAACTCCTCATTCACTCCAAAGTGCATCCCGCAGTAGAGTCTATATTGGAATTGCCCATACACCTTTGCATCACATACAATAAAATATATACTCTGTCTTCATGAGCTTAGCTAAGGCTTCTTAAAAACACAAATAGAGAAAAATACCAAGTGCTACATTTTCTTTGTTCTTTGGGAACAAAAGGAAGAGTGAGGTAGCCAAAATATCAAACTCAGATCAAAACTGCTCTTTTAGGTCAAAGCAAAACAAAAGTGCATACAGTTTCCAACGGACGGTAAATACGAACTGTGGGTAAATGTAGAGTCAAACCTAGAAACTAGGTAAGAGGTATGTGTGTCACTTTGCCCTGCTGTCAGATGTTGAGGAAATCTAGAAATATGAGTGAGAAAGAGTCAGTTCTGGAACTACAAAGTCAATACCAGTAAGGACGCAAGACAGAAGGGAGGTCCGGTGGATAGCAGGGGGGTTAGACAGAGTTTGAGCGACCCAGACCCAGGCTCAGCTGGGGGTGGGGAAGGAGGTTGGAGGCCAGGCTTGGCTTCACTGGCTAGGAGGAAATGGGACGCGGCAGCAAATGTGGGACCCACCGGGCATGGTGACAGCAGGTGGCCTCCTGTAAAGTGCTATTAGTAGGTCTAGAATGGACAAAGATGTTATGACAAGTAGGCAGAACTGGAGAAGGAAAATTCTCAAGTCGGTCCACGGTAAGCAAGTTACCCTCTCTCATTTATTTTGAAAGAATAGGGTGATAGGGTCAAAATCACAGGGGCTGTGCGGGATCAGCAGGAGAGACTCTTGCGCCTGCCAGGGAGCCAGAACAGAGCCGGGGGCTGACCTCCCTACAAAGACTAGATGAGGGAGTTATGCAACAAACCTCCACACACCCATAACCCAGACAGCACAAATAGCAACATTTGGCACAAATAGCAACATTTGGCCATAACATGCTCAGACAAAATAAAACCTGGCAGATGCAATTGACACCCATCCCTTCCCTCATCTGTTTTGTCTCCGCCCACTCTCCAGAGACAATCACCTTAGAAGGGTGTGCCCCCACTGCATCCATGTGCTTATATTTTTATCATCTATTGGTGCATGAACAGCCCACAGTGTTACGTGTTTTAACATTTGACATAAGGGAGATCATAGGTATGTTGATTTTTAATGAAACATTGTATTTCAGTTTCATTCCCATGGATACATAAAGAGCAAACACATTCCTTTAACTGCTGTATTTCATTAGATGAGGATAACAAATGTATTACTAATCATTCACGTTGTTTCTAACTTCTTAGTAGTATGAACAATGCTGCCAAGAACTTCCATGCACATGTCACCTTGTACACAAGGGCAAGGGTTTCTTTCGGTTATACCCAGAAATGATCTGGTCAGAAACTATGTGCAGACTTAGCATTACTAGATATTTTGAAATCATGACTCAAAGTACTTGTACTAATTTATATTCTTACAAGGAATGAGAAAACTGGTCCCCTACGTTCTTGCCAACAGTTGGTAGCTTTTCTTTGATTCACTGAGAAATGGTATATATATTTTAAAATGTGCATTTCCTTGATGAACAGTTCAATTGAGTGACTTTTCATGTGTGTGCTGGCTATTTGGGCTTCCTCTGCTGTTACATGTCTGCTAATACCCTTTGCTCATTTTTCACTATGTTCTTTTGATTTTTGGCCCTAAAATTTTTTTATGCTCTTTTCTTATTTTAAATTTTAAAATATGTTAATGTCAAATTTCTCAATTTTTATGATCTTTTTTCCTTTTTCAGTATAATAAATTCTTCTCTCTCCTGAAGTGATAAAATGATATTTTCTTTTAAATGGTTTAAAGATTTGCTTTTCATATTTAGGTCCTAATCTGTCTAAAGTGTGTGTGTGTGTGTGTATGTTATGTGTGTGGATATTTTTTAAAATATACATATTTTTCCTATATATCTAAAAATATTTTTGTAATTTATATATTTTCTATTTTTTTTAAGTACCTGGATTAAATCCTACTTGATCATGAGGCATTTAAAACATATATATTGCTAGTTTGAGTTTCCTAATACTTTAGTTAGCATTTGTCCTGCTATGTTCACAAGAGGCCTGGCTTCTAATTTCCCACTCTCTTTGTTTAGTTTTAGTATAAAGGCTGTACTAGCCTCATAAAATGAGTTGGGACATGAGGTTTTGTCTCTTTCCAATCTTTAAAATAGTTTATATTGAATAGAAGTTATTTGCTCCTTGAAGTTACATATATCTCTCATAAAATAGTTTGGACATGCAGCTTTTTCAAACAGATAATTGAGTATTGATTTAATTTCCTTTTCTTCTTGAGATGTTTGACAATTTATATTTACGTGGAGAGTTGCCTACTTTATATTTATTTTCAAATTGATTGCATAAATTTTTATAGAAGTATTTTATAATTTTATTTATTTCACATTTCAATGGCATGTTCATATAGTTTAAAAATCAAAAGATTTTGAAGTTTTCTCCCATCCTTGTCCCCAAGATACCAGTTCCCTTCCCCATAGACAAACTTCTATTATTAGTTTATTTTGTGTCCTTTCAGAGATATTTAATACATACACAAACAACTAGAAATATATTTTCTTATATTGTTATTTTTACACAAATGGTAACATATTATATATACTCTTGTGTGCATTACTTTTTTCACTCAGCAATATGTATTGGGAAGGAAACTTTTCACATCAATACACAGAAAGTGTCCTCATTCATTCTACAGCTGCATAGTATTTCTTGCATTGGACATATCACACTTTATTTAGGAAATTTAATGGAGGGGTGGAGCACTGGACTCGTGGTTTTGGATTGGTTGTGACCTCGGGGTTGTGGGATTGCCTGCGTGGGACTCTGCGCTTGGCCCAGAGTCTGCTTAGGATTCTCTCTCCCTCCTCCTCTTGCCCTCCCCCTGCTTGTGCTCTCTCTAAAATAAATAAATAAAATCTTTAAAAAAATTTAATGGGAATTTAAGTGGTATACACTCTTTTGCTATTGAAACAGTGCTGTTGGGGCGCCTGGGTGGCTCAGTTGTTGAGCGTCTGCCTTTGGCTCAGGTCATGATCCTGGGGTCCTGGGATCGAGCCCCGCATCCGGCTCCCTGCTCTGCGGGAAGCCTGCTTCTCCCTCTCCCACCCCCGCTGCTTGTGTTCCCTCTCTCACTGTGTCTCTCTCTCTAAGAAATAAATAAAAGTCTTAACAAAACAAAACAAAACAGTGCTGCTATAGGTAACCTACCTACATAGCTTTTCCCATTTATGTGAGTATATATGTAGGATAAATCCCCCAAGATAGAAATTCTGGGTCAAAGGGAATGTACATTTCTAATTTGGGGAGGTATTAAATACCCTCTACAGGAGTTGTACAATTTACATACCTGCTAAAAGTTGTAAGAGTGCCCATTTTCTCACAACCTTTCCAGCAAATGTTTAATGAAATGTGTGGCACTTTGCTCTCTGACATCTCATCTCAGTGTGGGTTTCATTTACATTTCTCCTATCCCAAAAATGTTAAGCATCTCTGTGTATATGAAATTTTAAATATTTGTATCTCCTTTTCTGTAAGATGTCTGTTCATATCCTTTGCAAAATTTTCTGTTGTTGCTTTTTTTTAATGCTTTCCTCACAGTTCGTGGGACCTATGTAGCTACATTAAGGAAATTAGCTCTTTGTGATATGTGGCAATACTTTCCCCAGTTTTTCAACTGTCATATTTTTTTTTTTTGCCATGAATAGTGCTTAAATTTTATGTGTTCAAATTTATCAGACAAATTTTTTAAAGCTTTGTGTCAGGTTCGAATTATCTTACCCGCTCTGAGCTTTAAAAAAAAATGCCCATGTTTCTTGATTACTTCAGTGGTTTTATTTTTTACATAGACATGTTTGATTCATTTGTAATTATTCCTGATGTGGAGTGAGGTATGGATCTGATTTTATTTTATTTTTTCTAGATAGTTACCAAGTGTCTATCTTTTCTGTATTGATTCGAGGTACCACTTTCATCATAAGCACGGCTCCTATGTTGGACTACATCTGAACTCACTACTTGGTTTTATTGATCAGCCTGTGTATTTAGGTGATACCTTTATAATATTTCAAATACTGAGGCTCTCTTTGTGTGGCTAGCCTCCCTCATTATTTTTTTCCAGAAATACTCTGGAGATACATTTTATACATGTGAACTTCACAATTATTTTGCCTAGTTTTAAAAAGCTGCCTGCTGGTGTATTAAATTTACAGAGTAATTTAGGGAAAATTGTTTGGGCATTACAAATCAGTGGGGTTTGGGGACCAGTTTGTTCTGGGACCCATATTAATTATTCCTGTAGAAAAAATTAAAATTAGGTCCCTACTTCAAGCAAAAATAAATCTTCGATGGATTGAAAACCTAATGAGAAAAGCAAACATCTTTATATTCTTTAGGAGCATTTTACTGATTTATTTTTAAAGATTTATTTATTTATTTGAGAGAGAGAGAGAGAGAGAGAGAGAGAGAGAGAAAGCATGTGCACGGTGTGGCAGGGGGCAGAAGGAGAGGGAGAGAAAAATTCCAAGCAGACTCTAGGCTGAGTGCAGAGCCCAGCGCGGGGCTTGATCTCAAGACTCTGAGATCATGACCTGAGCAGAAACCAAGAGTCGGTCGCCCAAATGATTGTGCCATCCAGGAGCCCCTTTAGGATCATTTTAAAGTTTTCTTCATATAGCTCTTGCACATTTGTTTGTGTATTTTTCTGTTGCTACTATAAATGGGTATTTTTTTTTTTTTTTTTTTTTTTTTTACTTATGAAAGCTCTTGAGTTCTGTGAATTAATTTTGTAACAGAAGACTTGGTGAATTCAAAACTTTTTTTGGTAGTAGTTTTTTAGTTGATTCTCATGAGTTTCAGGTAGACTCTTATCAATAGCAAACAGTGATGATTTCAGCTCCTTTTTATAATTTAATAGAGTATTTCTTGGTGGGTTTTTTGTTTTGTTTTGGTTTCTTTTCTTTCTTTCTTTCTTTTTTTTTTTTTGGCCTCTCATTTAATTGCATTAGCTGGCATCTCAGAACAATATTAAATACCAGTGCTGACAGTGGGCATTTCTTTTTCCTGATTTTAGTTGGAATGATTCCACAGAAAACATAATGCTGGACTTGGGACTAACGTAAACATGGACTATTGTGTTACAGAAGTACATATTTATTACTATTTTACTGAGAATTTAAAGAAAACTGATTCTAGAAGTTGAAATTTGTCAAATGCCCTTTCAATATCTATGGCGATGTTCATGAGATTTTTCTTCTCAGATCTGTTAGTAGGATGAATTAATAAAATCCCTAATATTGAATTACTTTTTCATTCCTGTATGCAATCCTTCTTGGTCATGGTATATTATTCTTCCACTGTGCTACTGGATTCAGTTTGTTAATATTTAATTAGGATTTTTGAGTGGACATGAGTGAGATTTGTGCACAATCTTTGCTGTGTTGTTGGTGTTGATATTAAACCCACTTTATATAAAAATTTATAAGTTTTTCTTCTTTTCACATGCTCTGGAATCATGCAGCATCACAATATGTCCTCCGTGGTGTTTTTAATGTTGTAGCTCTTTTAAAGCCTTATCCATTTTCCCATTCAGTAGGTCCATTAACATTTCCAGATCTTCTGGAATCAATTTTGATAAATTTTATGTTTTGCTAGGTAATCACTCATTTCATTCAAATTTTCAAATGTATTGTGTAGAGTCAAGGTGATGCTCTCATTTTTTTTCTGGATCTTTGTGGCTTATTTTTTTTGATATATTTCCCCTCTTATTGGTTAGATTGGTTAGCAACTTACCTATTTCATTGTTTTTCCCTCTATAACCAGATTTTGAACTTAATGACTAGCTTTATTATATTTTTGTTTTTATAACTGATTGTTTTCTGCTTTTGTCTTCATTTCTTTCTTCCACTTGACCTGGTTCTTGCCCTAACTTCTTGAGGTAGATACATTTATTTTGTATTTCTTTTGTTTATTGATGTAAGCATGAAGACTGAGTACTGCTTGAACTATATAGCAGAGTTTCCGATATGTGGCATTTCTTTATTATTTTCTAGATGTTTTCATTTTTATTTGAATTTCCTTGAGTTATATAAAAGAGAACTTGAAAATATCCATGCAGTAGTAGCTTTCTCCTTTGGGGCTTGTTATTAATTTCTACTTTTATTGCTTTGTGGTCATGACTGTTTGCACTCTTTCCACCTTGAAGAGGAGGTCACTACTTAGACAACTTGACTGAATGCATAGCATCTCTATGTCTGTGTATATATACTACCTATGTAGCCACTGTATGTACAACTTTGCTTTTTACATCTCCATCTTTTATACCTTCTGTCCTCTGTGGTTTGTAACCTAGTCCATGGACATGGTAGGAATTCAATAAAAGCTACATTTTTATTATTTTAAGTGGCTGTAAGAGATTTTTTGGTTTAAAAGTTTGACCAGAAAATGAGGCTTGTTCCTTGGTAAGCATCTAGAAGGAAGAGAAGGCTTTGCTTGATGTATCGTGCTCACTTTGAGGGTTACACCATGGTGTTTGTTGGGTTAGGGCAATTCTCAGGCAAGTTGTTGGCACTTCGAAAGTGTAAACTTTCACACGTTTGGCAAGCTTCTGAGATGGTTCCCTCTCCACAAGTGTAAACATACTAAGTAAAGGTGGAAACTTTTTTTTATGATATCAAACAAACAACACAAACCAAACAGTCCAACATTCCAAGTCATTTGAAAACAATTTACAGCTTTATTGGGGGTTCCCAGAGGATGTCAGTGGGAATCCAATTTATAACCTAACATCAAACTTAAAATACTCTTCTCTCCTGCCCGTTCTCTTCTTGTCTCTCCCATGCCCTGGTGGCAACTAAAATCACTCCTCCGCTCTTCTCTCCAGACTCCCTCAAAGCTTATCCTCTCTCCATCCCTGTCATGGATTCTGCTCCCTTTTCCCCACTCCCTCCCTGCTTTTCCAGATGTATTTCTTGCTGCCTCCCTCACCCCACCTGCTGTGTTGTTTCTTTTCTTCCAAAATACAACCTGCCAATCTGTCTCACAGCGCTTCCTGTTCATCAGCAATGTGTATCAATTACCTTGATTGATATAACAAAAATAATGAAATGGTGGGGTACAAGGTTGTCAAGTGCAGAATTTTTCTTAGAAAAATCGGGACCAAGGTTTTAAAAATACTCATACATTATAAATTCTTGTCCCAATTAAATATTTTTGTAGGTGTGACTTCTTAACGTATAAGGGAGATAAGATTGCATGTATTTGTGAAAACAATCTTATCCACTTGTAGTAAGTCAGTATGGTTTGGTTTTCATTCCTGAGATGTAGGTTTGTCTTTCTTCCTAATAACGACTAAATCTGTACAATGAATTGTTTTGCAGTCTAAAGAAGGTGCATTTATTGTCAGAGATTCAAGACATTTGGGATCCTACACAATTTCTGTGTTTATAAAAGCTAGAAGGTAAGCAATTGTGATTTTGATCACTTTAGAGGTAACGGTTCTTGGGACAGCCTTTCTTAGTGAGACACTGTCACATGGAGAAAGAGAGGTCTTAGCACAGAAGATTGCTGGCCTGGAAGTTAGTACAACTGATCGATTCAAGTTGTATTCCTAACAAGCTCTGTGTGTGACTTTGGTAAGTTAAGGGACTTCTCCCTCTCGTCTCCTTTTCTCAACCATGAGGAAGTTGGCTTAGTGGTAGCAGACAATGGTGGTCCTTTCCGCATATCCCTTGGGGTTTACCTGCAGAGCATTCTCCTGCACTCAGAAAGCGTCCTGTGCCTTTCTGCTGGAGGACGTTCTCTGGCTGTGGGAACTCGGGGTCCCCATGGGTAGACTGGAGGTGCCTGAGAGTTAACATCCTAGGAGCAACCCTCCTTCAGGGAGGAATGGAAGATTGGCCCCTCAGCTCCTTTGCACTTTGGTGGGACAATTCTCAGACGTGCTCCACAGTCTCTCGAGGCTGCCTAGAGCCCCAGTGGCTATAGCAGACCTGCTCATCAGTATACTCTCTATCAGTTTTCCTCCTTTCTTTGTTTCATATCTCCTTATATCCCTCGCAGTGCATTTATTCACTCATTGAACTGATAACTAAATACTTATAAGTGTCCCTAACGGGCTCTACGATTTTGGACACTGGAGTTGTCAACTAGACAACTTTGGCTGAAGTTATGTTCGAATCTAAGGACCCAATAGATGGCTCAGGAATTTACCCAGGCATGCTGAGGCACCAGTTGAATGTAACCCACTCTGCAGTGCATAGTGTCACTAGGATAAAAGTTTTAGAGGTGGCGGGCGCCTGGGTGGCTCAGTCGGTAGGCAACTGCCTTCGGCTCAGGTCACGGTCCCGGGGTCCTGGGATCGAGTCCCGCATCGGGTTCCTTGCTCAGGGGGAGCCTGCCTCTCCCTCTCCCACTCCCCCGCTTGTGTTCTCTCTCTCTGTCAAATAAATAAATAAAATCTTTAAAAAAAATAAAGTAAAATTATAGTTGATTTGGGGCGCCTGGGTGGCTCAGTCAGTTAGGTGTCTGCCTTCAGCTCAGGTCATGATCCCACGGTCCTGGGATCAAATCCCACATTGGGCTCCTTGCTCAGTGGGGAGCCTGTTTCTCCCTCTGCCTGCCACTTCCCCTGCTTGTGCTCTCTCTCTCTCTCTGACAAGTAAAATCTTTAAAAAAAATAAAATAAGGGGCGCCTGGGTGGCTCAGTCGTTAAGCGTCTGCCTTCGGCTCAGGTCATGGTCCCGGGGTCCTGGGATCGAGCCCCGCATCGGGCTCCCTGCTCGGCGGGAGGCCTGCCTCTCCCTCTCTCACTCCCCCGCTTGTGTTCTCTCTCTCTGTCAAATAAATAAATAAAATCTTAAAAAAAAAAAAGTTTTAGAGGTGGAGTCCTGTCGCTTCACGAATTGACTTAGTTCCAAAGTGATCTTTTGCTTTTTTACTAATTCACATTCTATTGATTGTAGAAATATGGAGGCTACCATCAAACATTATCAGATTAAAAAGAATGACTCAGGACAGTGGTACGTGGCTGAAAGACACCTCTTTCAATCAATCCCTGACTTGATCTGGTATCACCAGCACAATGCGGCAGGTAAGGCAGGAGCTTCAGGCTGGGAGAGTCAGGGAGCCTGGCCCCAGACAGGCAATGCATCTTTGGTCTCAGACACTTTAACAGGAGCAAATACCCCTGCAGAGATCTGTAAGAGCCTGAAATACAACTTGTGTTTTGAACATTTCTCCTCATTGATGCTTCTTTGTTTTTCTAGTCAAGGGAAAGAGGTAGGTTGATTTTTTACATTTCTGCCAGGTTAGGAAAAATGATAGCTGGCAGAGAAGCAAAAGGCAATGTAATCATCAATGCATTTGTTCTTGAAATTTACATAGGGCTAAGTGTAATGGCATTTCAAGTGCCCTCGATAATCATGCCCCCATAAATTTACTCTCTACTTCAGTCGTATAGAAAATTACCCTTAAATATCTCATTCTCTGTTCTTTCTGTTTGGAGAACACAAAAAGTTGTATAGGACACAGCCTTTCGCAGTTAAAATTTGACTTAAATAAAGCAGAAGCATTATTTAACCCCCTTCTTCAGGTGTTGTTTGCAATAGTTGCTAATTTTGCAAACTTATTATCTATGGAAAGATACAAGATTCCAGAAAGTTCCACCACAATTATAGTCACAGCTCTGGCTTTAGCCCTCCCCCAACCTCTCCTGGACCACCTTGAACCCATAGGGGAATCTTCTTACCTCAATATTATAGAATTTGGAACCCCTTGTAACTTTTCATATTATTTTGATTTCTTGCCATTATTTTAGATTTCTCTCATGAAAAGTTGTGTTGACAAAAAAAAAAAATCCTTTTGGAAAGTGGCCACTTTTCCATTATACTGGTCTATATGTCAAGAGTAAATCCAAGGAAGTTTTTATCCATTTATGGGATGAGTCCACATGGATATTCCAGATGGTCTCTGGGAGTTTGGTTAGAGAGGAAGTAGCGGTGAGTCTGAGTGGGACCAGAGAGGACATATTCATGTGTAGAGACAGAAACCCTTAGAATCAGGAGATCAGTTCTGAGTTTTTTTCTTTATAGTCCTCTTTTCCTTCCCTTTAGAAAAAATTTGAGAAACAGAGTGGTTATGCTGGTGTGGTTAAAAAAAATACTAAGGTAGATCAGGATGTGCTGACATGAAGAGATGTTAGTGGTAAGTTGTTTAGTAAAGAGAAAAAAAGTACAAAACAGTATATGAGAATATAGTCCCACTTTTGTAAACAAAAATACATACATATGAGTGCATAGAAAAATTCTGTTAAAGTTTAGGTAAGAATTTTTAAACTGAAAAGATTATAACAGACTACAAACTTAATGTTTACTTTTGGGGAATGACACTGGGGGTAAGGGAAGCTTTTATTTTCTGCCTGTTGAGATTGCTTAGGGTTTGATACTTTTGTTACAATATACATAAATTATTCTTATAATGCATAAAAGATCACTTTTAAAAAGAAAAAACTGGATCCGGGGCTCCTGGGTGGCTCAGTCATTTAAGCATCTGCCTTCAGCTCAGGTAATGATCCTTGGGTCCTGGGATCCAGTCTGATGTCGGGCTCCCTGCTTAGCAGCAAGCTTGCTTCTCCCTCTCCCTCTGCTGCTCCCCCTGCTCCCTCTGTCTGTCAAATAAATAAATAAAATCTTTAAAAAAAAGAAAAAACTGATTCAAACAAAACAACAACAACAAAAAAGAAAAACTTCCAACTATAGCTGCTATTTATTAGGGAGAAAAGAAAGTACAAAAGATATAACAAGAAAGAAGGATGCTAAGAGGAAGGGAAGGGGACCCAGAAATAGCGATATTTATTGAAGACTTACTTTGGGCCAGACCCTGTTCTGAGTGCTTTTATGTATATTTATTTATTTAATTTTCAGAATGATCCTATGAAGTAGGTGCTGTTGGTATCTCCATCCTACAGATGAAGCAACTGAGACATGAGTGGTACTCATGATTACACAGTTAATAAGTGTTTGTGCTGAGATTTGAACTCGAGGAATGTTTGAGACCTATTTAGAGCCATTGAACCCACTGGCTCTGGCGTCTGCACTCAATGACTGCTATAGCCTCCAGAAAGAGACAGATCAGATCATCGGAGAGTACTTTGGAGGGTCCAGTTTCAGAGGACGCTGTGAATCAGAGCCCATGACTATCTTGCCTACTTTTTGACTTCTGGTCAATTTAGTTCATGACACTTCATCTCTTTCCCAGAAGTAAGGACAATGCCAAGAGAGTGACAGACTTCTTTCTGTCAGAAAGATAGACTATCATTAAACCCCTGGTAGTATATCATAGAATAATAAATAAATCACAGAATAAAAATGTTTAGCAAATAAGAACTTTGAAAATTAGAAGACAATGTTAGGGTCTTAAAGAAATTCCTTGTTATGTTCTTTATTGGGATCATGTGTTACAGAGTCCCAACTCGATGAGGGCTCTAACCTCAACTAGGTCTTCTGAGTCATTGGTAAGTATCCTTTCCTGTTCTCTCTTCAAACTTCTACCATTCTCCTCAAGACCCCTTTTCCAGTATTATCCACTGCCCTCTCAGCAAACCTCTAGCTGTCTACTTCATTAAGAAAACTGAAGCCCCCTGACATGAGCTCACTCAATCTTGTCCTCCTGCTGCCAAGCTCTCATCCTCACCTCACTCCTTCCAGTACTGGTAAGGCTGAGCCTATGCTCCTGTTCCCTCCACTCCTCTCCTGCTTGGACCATCCACCATCCACTCTTCTTTCCTCTCCTATATCTAGTCCATTTCTTCTTACCTTCTCCCTTAACCCTGCAAACATCCTTAAGAATCTCTTATTCAAAAAGCCAAAAAACAAAGCCCTCCCTTGGTCCATTCTTCCTTTAGACATTGCTCTTCCAAGTCACACTTTTGGAAAAATGTGTCCACATCCATTATCTCCACTTGGTCCATTTTCCATTTGCTTTTTAGGTGTCTGCAATCTGGCTTCTGCCTCCATTGCCCTGTGTTTTACCAGTGACCCCCATAGTGACCTATAGGGTCATGCTTTTAGTTCTTATATTTTCAAGTCCTCTCTGCTATATTTGACATGTCACCCCTTGAAACTCCCTGCTTTCCAGATGTTTTGACACTGCCTTTTCTTGTGCTTGAATTCAGATCATTCCTTAAAGTTCTTCCCAATGGGTCTTACTTCTACTCTTCCCTTAAACATTGGTGTTCTGCAGGGATTTGTCCCCAGTCACTTCTCTCCTCACCCTAGGCATTTCCCTTTGCAGAATTCTTCTGCCTGGTAGTCCCAGGCACTTGCAATCCCAAGGCCCTGAGCTTCAGTGATGATATGGAACTCTTCATCTTAACCACTGCTTTCTCTCCAAACCTACTCTTCTTCCTGTTGTCCATTTCAGATAATAGGGTCATCATCCTGCCAATTACAGGGGCTGGAAACATAGAGGAGTCACAAGAGATGATTCTATTCTCGTTAATGGATAACTTCTTTCCTCCTCCTCCTCCCCCTCTGTCTCCTCTCCCTCCCCTCCCCCACCCTTCCCCTCCCTCCCTTTCTTCCTTTTTTCCTTCTCCCTCCTCCTCCTTCCCCTCCTCCCCCTCCCCCTTCTCTTCTTCCCCTCCTCCTCCTCCTTCTTCTTCTTCTCTTCGGTTACTGGAAAACTTTCTTCTATTGAAGTGTATTTGCCATACAATAGTATATTTAGGTATATAGCATAGTGATTCAACATTTATGTACATTACAAAGTAATCACCACAATAAATCTAGCTACCATCTGTCACCATACAAAGTTGTTACATATTATTAACACATGCCATACATTGTGTCTCCTACAAAAATTTGTACCTTTTAATCCCCTTTCCCTATTTTGCCTATCCTACCACCCCCCACACTCACTTTAGCAACCACCAGATTGTTCTGTTTTTATGAGTATGTTTCAGTTTTGTTTTGTTTGCTTTGTTTTTTTAGATTCCACATATAAATGAATTCATACAGTATTTGTCTTTCTCTCTCTGATTTTTTCACTTAGTATAATACCACCTAGGTCCATCCATGTTGTTGTAAATGGCAAGATTTTATTCTTTCTTATGGCTGAAGAATATTTCATTATTCCAGCCATATATTCTTTATCCATTCATCTATCAGTGGACACTTAGGTTGCTTCTGCATTTTGCCTGTTTAAATAATGCTGCAATAAACATAGGGGTGCATATATCTTTTCAAATTAGTGTTTTTTATTTCTTTGGAGAAATACCCAGAAGAAGAATTGCTGGATTGTATGGTAGTTTTATTTTTAGTTTTCTTGAGGAACCTCCACACTGTTTTCCATGGTGGCCACACCATTTTGCATTCCCACCAACAGTGCTCGAGGGTTCTCTTTACTCTGCATCCTCGCCGACACTTGTCTGATTGATACTAGCCATTCTGACGGGTGTGAGGTGATATCTCATTGTGTATTTGATTTGCATTTCCCTGATGATGAGTGATGCTGAGCATCTTTTCATGTGTCTGTTGACCATCTGTATGTCTTCTTTGGGGAAATGTCTATTTGGGTCCTCTGCCCATTTTTTAAAAATTGGATTGTTTGGTCTTTTTTTGATATTGAGTTGTATGAATTCTTTATATATATTGGATATTAGCTCCTTTTTGGTCATAGCATCTGTAAATACCTTCTCCCATTCAAGTAGGTTGCCTTTTTGTTTTGTTGATAGTTTCCTTCACTGTGCAAAAACTTTTTAGTTTGATGTAGTCCCATTTGTCTATTTTTGTTTTTGTTGGCCTTGCCTGAGGAGATAGATGAAAAAAATATTGCTTAGACTGATGTCCAAGAGCTTACTACATATGGTTTCTTCTAGGAGTTTGATGTTTTCTAGTGTTACATTTAAGTCTTTTTTTTTTTTTTTTTTAATTCATGAGAGAGACAGAGCGAGAGAGAAAGGCAGAGGGAGAAGCAGGCTCCCAAGGAGCAGGGAGCCCGATGTGGGACTCGATCCCAGGACCCCGAGATCATGACCTGAGCTGAAGGCAGATGCTTAACCATCTGAGCCACCCAGGCGCCCTTACATTTAAGTCTTTAATCCATTTTGAGTTTGTGTGTGTGTGTGTGTGTTGTGTAAAAAAGTGGTCCACTTTCATTCTTTTGCATATAGTTGTCCAGTTTTCCCAGCACCATTTATTGAAGAGAACATCAATGGGGATCTTTTCACCATTGTATGTGTTTGCCTTCTTTGTCAAAGATTAATTGACCAGATAAGCTTGGGTTTATTTCTGGACTTTCTATTCTGTTCCATTGATCTATGTGTCTGTTTTTGTGCCAGTACCATACTGTTTTAATTATTATAGCTTTGTAGTATAGTTTGAAATCAGGGAGTGTTATACCTCCAGCTTTGTTTTTTCTCTCTCAAGACTGCTTTGGTTATTCAGGGCCTTTTGCAATTCCATACAAATTTTAATGCTATTTGTTCTACAACTTCTGGTTAATTATCAAGTGCAATGAATTTCATATCCTAAGTGTGTCTCATATAGGTTCTTGCCTCTCTTTGTCTTCTAGTGCTGCTCTAATCATTGTTCACTTGGACAACTGTAATGGCCTCTTAACTGGTCTTGTCGTCAATGTTGACTTCCCCTCAATCCATCCTCTATGCTGATGTCAGAATGATCTACCAAAAATGTAAATCTGACCATGCCACTCCCTTATTTGGGAACTTTCAATGGCTCCTTCTCACCTGCAGCATGATGTAATGTTCCCTAACATGGCTTACAAGGCCCATCATAACCAGAATATTACCTACCTCTCAAGTGTAATTTCTTGCCTCTTCTATCTCTCACCTTTTGTCAAGTAGCCCATCCTGCTTCATACCTCTAGGTATCATCTCATGCTGTTCCCTCTGCCTGGAGTGTTTTTCATAGATCCTCTTCATGGCTTAACTCCACTTGCCATATTCATCTCAGGCATCATTTCTTTTCAGAAGACTTCTTCAAATCCAAAAATGTGTGAGGTGCTGTGTCCTGGAGCATCTTGTGTATCTCTAGCACAGGATTTATTCCTCATATATTGGAATTGCCTTTCTCTGCCTGTCTTCCCTCACTGAGATTGAGCCCCTGAGTACAGAGTCCTCACCTTATTCATCTTTGGTCCTCCAGAATCTTTGAGATCTACCTAGAAGAGTGTCTTGCACACAATAGGCACTTAATGATGCTTCCTTCTCTTCTTATACTGGCCACGTTTCTTTCTGTCTTCCAGCCTTTGCACATGCTGTTCCATCTGCCCAGAATGCTCTTCCTCCTGATCTTTGTAAGGTGGCTCCTTATCAGTTGATGTCAGCATAGCTGTCATCTTGTCAGAGAGGCCTTCCCGAGCACCCACTCAATAGAAGCTGTATTGTATCTACTCTGCTTACCACTCATCATCTTCTGTTTTTTCTTGGGTGTGCATGTACTTGTTTATTTTCTCTTCCCCCACTAAACTGTAAGCTCTACGGGAGCAGGGACCATCACTGGCTTACTCACTGCTTCACTGATGTCTCCCACCATCTGGATGGTGCTTGGCACAAAGCAGGCCCCAAATAAACATTAGTCGAGGAAATAAATAACAAAGGCTTGTTGAACTAAATTGAAATTGATGGAACAGAATACTACATGTTGACCCAATCAAAAGAAGTCTCATTTATGCTACCATGTTATTAAAGAAAAAAGGAAAAGAAAAAAAAAACTACTCTCAAAAAGTGGAGTCAGGAAATGAGTACACTTAAACACTGTTGGTGGTTGAATGAATTAGTACAGTTTTTCTATATGTGCTTTGATCAAGAAATCACATTTTGGAATTTATCCTAAGGCAATAATTTGAGAGGTACCTAAAAATTTATGTTCAAAAACATAATAGTGGCATCTTAGAAGTAACTTTCAGCTCTATTTATAGTCACTGCCATATATCAATGACATATTGAGTGTGAAAAGCTTTTGGCAAGACATTTACTTTTCTGTGAAACATATTGGGTGTGTATATGCTTTCATGAACATATACAGAGATTTTTGCAGAGGTGTTCACCAGAATAATAACAGTGCATCTCTGGCTACTAAGATTTAGTGAGATCTTTACTTTGTCTTTAAATTTTCTTAGATTTTAAAATATGTTTCCACCCTGAGACAAATAATACATTATATGTTAATAATAAAAAAAAAATTAAGAAGGTGTGTCCCATGAGCAAATATTATTGTATGAAAAATGGGGAAAATAAGTAAATAGGCTAATGGAGAATACTTTCCCACCTAATTTACTTGAAGACTGGCATCGTCGTCTAATACATTGTTTTTTTTCTTTTATGTCAGTAAGTAGGCTTGAAATGCCAATTTCTGTCTCTCCCCAGGCCTCATGACCCGTCTCCGCTACCCAGTTGGACTGATGGGCAGCTGTTTGCCAGCCACAGCTGGTTTTAGCTATGGTAATGTATGCGCATCACCCAAGTACAATATCAAATCCAGAAAAGAATCTACTCCACGTTCTCTCTACGTTCTTTAAATTCTTAGCTTTTCTGAGATGTCTAGATAGGTTTCCTTTCAAAGTTTAAATCTCTCTTCTGAGATACTTAAATTTATGCATCTCACAAGAGCAATTTGAACTTTGGAAAGAAATGTTTCAATTTTACTTCAAATTTCATTATACATTACACAGGCATTCTTTTGATAAATTATAATTCTTTTTATTTGGCTGTTTGAGCTGTTGCTCTCCGGGTACAAGGGTGGCTGGGAAATGACTGTTCTCCAAGAGAACCTGCTAAAAAGAGCTGCCCAGATTGTCCTCTTCACCTTTTTAAAATACAACCCGTAGAAAGTTTAATTTGAACTATTTTCTAGCAGATGTGTACTTGCAAATCTGTGAGAATAAAGAAGAGCCAAAGAATTCTGTTTTGTAATTTGGTGACACTTTATTCCCTTAAATTTCTCTCATTAGTGAGAAACAGAAAATACTGAAAAAATGATCATATAATTATATAGTGTATCAGATAACCAGGACTCGGGGTCTCTATTTTAATTAGGATGGGAGAATGATTCAGGGTATTATGGATCCTGGGTTATTACTCTGCCCTTAATACAATATATATAATAAAAGTTCTGCCATTAGCTGTTTATTTAAGTTAAGCATAGTCCTGTTTAATTTTTTAAAAATAAACTCAATTTTTTAACATGTAGAACAGTGCACAACTCATAACTCTATAGCTCAATTAGTTTTGCCTGGTTTTGACGATTTAATATAAATAGAATAAGACACCATGCATTTGTATCTGGCTTCTCCTTCTTCACCCGTGGTGTTGGGTGTGGTTGGTCCATCTCCATTGTGGTATAGTGCGACATTGCATGACTGTACCACAGTTGATTTACCCATCCTCTGTTAGATGGCCAGTTGGGTTGAAACCAATTGTTATCTCATAAATAACATCATTATGGACATTCTTGCATGTCTTTTGATGAAGTTCAGTACACATGTAAGCTCCAGCAGTGTTGGATATATCCTTAAAAGTAGAATTGCTCGGCCATAGAGTATGTATGTACACACTCAGATTTCGTTCGTTTTCTAAAAAGCTTATGCCAAATTACGCCTCAATCAATAGCGTAGGGGCATTCTAGCTGCTCCACACCTTTGCCAATATTTAGTAGTCTCGTGTATTCTTTTCTTTGGTTTTCACTTTAGGCAATCTGCTGTGTGTAGTAGTGATATCTAATCGTGGTTTAAATGTGCATTTCCCTGATGACTGATTATTTTGATCAACTTTTTATAGCTTGAGTGGCCATTTGCGTATTCTCTTTTGTGAAAGATACTCTGTTTAGGTTTTTTAACCCTTAAAAATATAGTTATCTGCCTTTTTCTAGTTGATTTTTCATATTCTGAAATAGGCATTCTTTACTGGTTACATGTTTTAGAGATATCTTCTCCCAATCTGTGGCTTACCTTTTCCCTCTCTTAAACGGGTGCAATTGATAAAGAGGATTTTTATGAAGTGTAATTTGTCAATATTTTCCTTTAGGGTTATATTCTGTTGAATAAATTTATGCCAATATCAAAGTCATAAATATATTCTCCCGTGTTACTTTTAAAACGTACCCTGCTATTGGGAGGGGGAGCACTTTGCAAAGCTGGTATAAGGGTCATCAGCCTCTACAATTCTTTTAACTGCATTATTCTAAAGTTCCAGCAGATGGCGGTGTTGCTATGCAAAAGGAGGTACTGGAAAGGAAAGATTGGATCCTTCCCAAGTGTTTTCAAGAGGGTTATTTTAAAAACAGTTATTTTTTCCTCACTTGGCTTCTATGGAAGTGAAATATACCATCACACAAATTTCAATTCAAACGTACACTTAGATATATGTGAGTTAGAATCCTAGCAGTGCATGTATTTATTAGGTGAATTTGTTAGACTCTTCCCTAGGAGAAGACACCAAGGCAGAAAAGCCCTTTAGGGGTGGGAGTGAGCAGAGGAGTGATATAGGGGGCGAGGTGGGGGACCAAATGTTCTGTGCCTCACAAGTTTACTCAGCAGGACAAAAATAGATGGGGACATACATATTCTTGGGGCCAGGTATAGTTTTGGTAGCTTTGGTTCAGAAAGGCAAAATGTTGCCTTTTAACTTGGGTCTCTCTGGAAAGAGAAAGTGTTTTGATATCCGTAATTCCTCTCCAAGCAAGTCAAGTTTGTATGTTTAAATTTGAGTTCTGGAATTACACATGTAAATGACCATGAGAGTATTAAAAATGGTTACGGTTCTGCTCCCCTCACTGATAAAATTTTTAACCTCTTTGTGAAAGAATAGAGTAGGTCTAGATAATTCCTGAATCTCTTCTAGCTAAAATTTTTCCCTACTTGTAACATGGATGTTTTACTTTTCTAGAAAAGTGGGAGATAGATCCTGCTGAGTTGGCTTTTGTAAAGGAGATTGGAAGCGGTCAGTTTGGGGTGGTCCATTTAGGTGAATGGCGAGCGCACATCCAGGTAGCTATCAAGGCCATCAGCGAAGGCTCCATGTCCGAAGAGGATTTCATCGAAGAGGCTAAAGTGATGATGTGAGTATACGCATACAACACCAGATACACAGCATACAACATTCTGGTGTCATGGAAAGAACATGGATTTTGGAGTAGTCACACTTGGGTTTATGTCACAACTCTGCCCAAGCTAGTTGTGTGACCTGGGCAAATTACTTGACCCCTGCGTGACCTGGGGTGAGTTTTTTTACCTTTCCAAGCCTCAATTTTTTCACTCATAAAATGGAGATAACAATACTTTATTCATTGCATCAGTGTGTGAATTACATGAAGAAATCCATGGAAGTGACAAGCATGTATGTTCTTTACATGGTTTTCTTCCTTCCTTTTCTTTCCTTTCCTTTCCTTTCCTTTCTTCTTTCCTTTCTTTTCTTTCTTTCTTTCTTTCTTTCTTTCTTTCTTTCTCTCTTTCTTTCTCTCTCTCTTTCTTTCTTTCTTTCTTTCTTTCTTTCTTTCTTTCTTTCTTTCTTTCTTTCTTTCTTTCTTTTCCTTTCCTTTCCTTTCCTTTCCTTTCCTTTCCTTTCCTTTCCTTTCCTTTCCTTTCCTTTCCTTTCCTTTCCTTTCCTTTCCTTTCCTTTTTTCTTTTCTTTCTTTTCCCGGAAGCAAAAAATGTTGATTTTATTTAAATAGTCATATACGGATAAAGTATTTGCTTTCAGAGAATTTAAGAACCCAGAGCTCTAATAGAAGTGACTCCTGTGGCCTGTCGGATGCCGTTCCTATGGGATCACATCTGTGATTTCCCAGATCAGCATTTGACTCCGTTGAATATGTGGTTGTGGTTTATGTCTGTAATCTGGGCTGGATCCGGACAAGCCAAATCAAATCCATTGACTTTCTTTAAGTCTTTGTTCAACACTTACTTACAGGAGCAGCAATGTGGTGAAAAACAAAAACCCTAGATGGCATTACCTAGATTCTGTTATCCAAAGCAATTTAGTTCTGCTCTAAATGTCAGACGTCAACTGAACAAACAAACAGACAAACCAACCAAAAAACCAGAAGTGATTAACTGGACCCATTCTCCTTTAATGGCAGAGCAGTGCTGTCTCTGAGGGCTCTCATCCCTACCCCAAGTGTCCTATCAAAATGTTCTTCCCATCCAGTTACAATTAAGTGAATTTCAAGGGAAGTTATGATAAACACAATTTTCCAGTGATATCCAAAGCTGATCGTGTGCCCCTGGGTGACCTCAGGCATATATCTGTCTGGTCTGTATTCCCTGATACGACCTGCCTCGGACCCTAGTTTTCCTACATCTAAAGGAGAGACACAACATTATATTGCTGTGTTGATTCAATAGGTATCATAAGAATGACTGGGAGACATTTAGTTCAGGGAAAGTTGAAGCCGTAGAAACTCCTATGGAACAAGAAAGAATTACAGATGTCCAATGTCATGACAAGAGGATTCTTGAAAGCTTCAAGCCTTATTGGGCATTTCAGGTCAAGGTTTCTGGGGATGATATTTTGAGGACTGTGGAAGATGTGCAGAGTGTGAGAAATACCAATGGCTCCTGGAAGTTTACAGAGGCAGGAATGAAGCTCATGGCTTATTTTTAAGTCAGTTCAGATGGTTTGAACATAGTCTATTTTTTCCTGATTTTTTTGAAAGTGAGGCAGAAAAATTTCCTTCTGAAATCCTGTTGCAAACCCATTCATCTTTACAAAATTGCATAGCTGACACACATTGAGCTCTATCTGCCAAGCATACACAGCTTGGTAATACTGTATTACCTCCTTTTTGTTAAGTGTGTAGTTTAAGTGTCACCTCCTCCAGGAAGTCTTCCCTACCATGTTTAATCAGCAGACTGACTCCCACGTGGTTTCTGTTGTATCACCTGTGTTAGTTCCATCAACATACTTGTCACTGCTCTGGTGATATTCCTAAGCAAACGCAGTGTGATGTTTGAATTCTCAGATGTTTATGTGTGGGTCTCAGCCTGGTGGTTTTCTCATGGCAAGTCAATATTCCATTTTAAGAGTGACTTTCCTGCCGTTATTCTGCATACATATAAATGGCATCCCTTAACTGAAAAATACACTTTATAAATGAGAAAGATAAATCAGACAAAATATACATATACAGGATATGTATCTACAGATTAAAATCATGTAGAGATCCTCTGAACGCCTCTTTCCCACTACCTGGTAGTGGCTTTGCATGCTAATCATATGGTAATATGTCAATCACTCATATACATTATTTTAAGGTAAATAATCTCCCTGAGTCATTGACTTTATTTTGCCTCTGTGAATGAAAACTGGTAACATTTCAAGTTACTTTTTATTTTTATTTTTATTTTTTTAAGATTTTATTTATTTGAGAGCGAGAATGAGAGAAAGAGAGAGCATGAGAGGGGGAGGGTCAGAGGGAGAAGCAGACTCCCTGCCAAGCAGGGAGCCCGATGCGGGACTTGATCCCGGGACTCCAGGATCATGACCTGAGCCGAAAGCAGTCGCTTAACCGACTGAGCCACCCAGGCGCCCTCAAGTTACTTTTGACTAGCAGAGAAGTTGGCTTATTTTACGTCTTCTAAAATTACAAACATTATCTTGAATTTTGTTTTCCATGGTGCCTACTTGGCATAACAGGCCTTTAGGGATTGAATACTATGCTCCAGAAGAAACAATAAACTTCTGAAGTTTAGAGGACTAAAGAGTTCTGTGTGTATTTTAATAGGCAACATTCAAAGACATGTGTGTGTGTGTTATTGTGTGTGTGTATGTGTGTGTGTGATTGCTAAATACAGAGCAGGGTTTCAAGTTGGCAAGTGTTTTTCAGTCTCCAACTTTACCTAAAATTTCTTTTTTAATGCCTTTTTAGAAAAAAATTTAAAGATTTTATTTATTTATTCATGAGAGACAGAGAGAGGGGGAAGCAGAGGCAGAGGGAGAAGCAGGCTCGCTGTTGCAGGACTCGATCCCAGGACCCTGGGATCATGACCTGAGCCGAAGGCAGACACTTAACCGACTGAGCAACCCAGGCGCCCTATTTTTTTTTTTTAATAATTTTTCTTTCTTTCTTTTTTTAATGCATCAATCATGGTTTCCTCCTCGAACTGTTGTCTGAGCAGCTTCAGTTAGGAAAGCTGAAACTCAAGAGGAAAAGCAGAAAAAACCAAACCTACGTAACATTCTGCGTCTGCAGTGACTTGGGGAGTACTGCTTGAACTCCTGACCCCACTTATGCAGCACGTACACTGGAAAGGAAACTGTTCTACTTTCTCTGTGGTTGGGTTCGCTTTTCTCATATCTTGATGTTGACAATTACGTAGAGTTGGTGCATATCACCGATTGAATCTCAGCACTCTCAAGGGCAAAAATGAATCTGCTCACTGGTGTGTGTTTTTTCTTGAACAGGAGATTGTCTCATCCCAGGCTGGTCCAGCTCTATGGAGTGTGCATCCAGCAGAAGCCACTGTATATTGTGACCGAGTTTATGGAGAACGGCTGCCTGCTGAACTATCTCAGAGACAGAAGGGGGACGCTTACGAACGAGATGCTGCTGAGCATGTGCCAGGATACCTGTGAAGGGATGGAGTATCTGGAGAGGAACTGCTTCATCCATAGGGATTTAGTAAGTAGGATGTAAGCTGGCTGATTATTCTAGGCATTATAGTCAGAAGAATATGACAATTGAGGACTCACTATTTTTTTTAAAGATTTTATTTATTTATTTGTCAGGCAGAGAGAGAGGGAACACAAGTGGGGTGGGGGAGAGGCAGAGGCAGAGGGAGAAGCAGGCTCCCCGCGGAGCAGGGAGCCCGATGCGGGGCCCGATCCCAGGACCCTGGGATCATGACCTGAGCCCAAGGCAGACGCTTAATGACTGAGCCACCCAGCATCCCGAGGACTTTCACTATTTTAAATAAAATACCTTTGGCTTAATTTCTAAACCCTTTCCTATTGTAATTGTCTGGGAAAGGCAGCTTTATTTTTAATTGCCCCCTGATGCTGTAGCCAAGTGAGGCATTACTCTAAATATGCCTTCAACTGATTAACTACCATGCCCATCAACTAACCAGAACTATTTTACTTTTCTTTCCTCTCGCCTTCCCTCCCTTCTGCCATTACTTCCACTTTTCTTCCTTTCAACCAATAATCAAATACGTGACAAGGGCCAGTATAGGCCAAGCGCTCTGCCGGGCACTGGACAGACAGTGGTGAAGATCAGGCTCCGGGGGCTCCCCCCGCCCCCATGTGGGGGTGTTTTTAGTTATAACAGTATCACAGTAGTGTTACCTCCTCACTGAGGAGGACTAGAAATGTTAATTCATTCTGTGCTGGAATGCTCCGAACATTACATCCTAAGAAAAAAAATTAACGCTTGTCTTGCCCCAAATGCCCCAGGGAGTTCAATGGGCAGCCACGATTCAGAAGTACCACTCTGGAGGTGGACAGCCTGGGTTGAAATGTGGCCTTTGTTTCTCACTAGCTGTGTGATGTTGGGCAAGCTAGTTAACTAGGACATGGTATGAATTACACTACCTTTCTTCTGTGGGCTTGTTGGGAAGATTACATGAATTAATATGGGTAAGCACTTACAATTGCTCTTGGCATATAGAAGAGCTCAGCTCTGCTCTCCCATAGCAATAGCCCTTCCATAGCCGTTTAGACCACTGTTCTGTCTCCCTCAAGGCATGTCCCCCAGTCCCCAGCATGTAGTAGGAACACATTTTTGAAGGGATGAATATGATATCTATTCCACTGAACTTACTTTCCTAGTCTCTGCAGGTCAGTCTTTCCTGACAGGGTTAGAATTCAAAACTTCCTTGGGTGATGGTTCTGGTCATTCTCTTTGCTCCAAGTGGCTTTTCTCAGATCCCCCTGTTTCTTCCTTGATTGCTTTCTTTTGTGTTCTATTTTATTCATCTTTATGCCATTTAAAATCTATCGGCTAAGCATGAGTCTTTTCCTTGTCAAGGGCTTAACTTGTGGTTTGGCTTGGGGATCCTTGCTAGTATTTGTCAAAATCTTCTAAACTGGCTCCTTCTGGCTTACCATTTTAAGTTCCTTGTTTTTGTTTTGGGACTAACTGAAGCACCTATCAGCTTAGAAGAGAACAAAATCTATCAAACTGTTGACTTACATGAGGCTCAATAACCAAATCAATGATTTTCTTTGATGAAGCTCTCCGAAAATGGATTATTTTGGCATCAAATACATGGTCTCTGCATTATTTAAAAATACACACTGTTCTTAATGCCAGGATTCATAGTTTAACGTCTCTTTGATGTAGTCTTCCTAGTTATAAAAAATACTTGTTGAGAGGGATTAAAAACTTTTAAAGGGAAAAGTATTAAAATTGCTTTTTACTTTTTTTTTTGGTTATTCCTTTTTTCTTTCTTTCTTTTTTTTTTTTAAGATTTTATTTATTTATTTGAGAGAGAGTGAGCGAGAGAGAGCACAAGCCAGGGGGAGAGGAAGAGGGAGAAGCAGACTCCCCACTGAGTAGGGAGCCCGATACGGGGCTCGATCCCAGGACCCCAGGATCATGATCTGAGCCAAAGGCAGACGCCACCACACTGACTGAGCCCACCCAGGCACCCTTTTTGGTTATTTGAAGAATCATTAAAATCCATCATGAGGGCAGATATATTGAATCCTACATAGCATCTATGTGTATTACCAAAAAAATAACGGCTGCTCATAGAAGTAGTGTGGGGCCCCAAGTAAACTAAGGAAAACAAGAGTAGAAACAAAAGAAAGACTATATTCAAATGCGGATTCTTTTCTTTCTATAGGCAGCAAGGAATTGTTTGGTCAGTGCTGCAAGTATAGTGAAAATATCGGACTTTGGAATGACGAGGTATAATATATATAAATATTTTTTGTTTACTCATAAGAGGGAATCTTATATCTCTCTACTAACAATCTGAAGATGTCAACAGCATTGTTTTTTGTTTTTTCCTGGGAGGAGAATGTTGATATTGTTGCTTGGCCTGTTGCCCTGCTTTGAATTTTAGGACATAACCCAATGTTAGCTGTGAGGTAAATGGATACTTCGGACTATTCTTCGGATCTTCTTTCAGGTTATTTTCAGGCATAACTTAAAAATTTTAAAAATGTCTCAAACTACTTGTTATATGCATGAGGTTAAGAAAAAAGCTCTTCTGATATATGTATATTTCTGAAAGATAAAAGGATAAATTTGTTTAGTTCTGACTTTTCCATGTCATTGTCATGCATTTCTATGATCAAGTGCAGTAGTTGACTTTAAGACTACGACTCAAGTGTGGAAAATCTAACCATATTTTCTGCCACTCAATGCCATTGATATATATATATTTTTAAATGTACTAAAATTTAATCATCCATAAAAGCTGTAATTTAATCTGATAGTAAAACACAAGAAGCAATATTAGAGTTGGTTTTGAGCGCCCTTTCCTTCAGGTTGCGAAAAATTCAATGCCCGTGAATTCAGAGTTTCTCTCTGACTCGCTTCAGGGTCAGATTCAGTGTTTCATGGGGCCACGTCCTGGAGAGGGCATGTCTGGTCCTTGGTGTTAACCACTGACAACTGGTATCCTTGCGGCCACCATCGTCCTGTTTTGTCCTTGGCGGAACATCTGCATAGACGGCTGCTGACTCATCCCATTCTGTCTGCAAGATGCTGTCATACAGGCATTCTCCATGATTAGAAAGCCCCTGGACGCCTTGGTGGCTCAGTTGGTTGAGCGACTGCCTTCGGCTCAGGTCATGATCCTGGAGTCCCGGGATCGAGTCCCGCATCGGGCTCCCTGCTCAGCAGGGAGTCTGCTTCTCCCCCTGACCCTCCCCCATCTCGTGCTCTCTCTCTCTCTCTCATTCTCTCTCTCAAATAAATAAATAAAAATCTTTAAAAAAAAAAAAAAGAAAGCCCCT
This sequence comes from Mirounga angustirostris, assembly GCF_029215605.1. Classification (NCBI taxonomy): domain Eukaryota; kingdom Metazoa; phylum Chordata; class Mammalia; order Carnivora; family Phocidae; genus Mirounga; species Mirounga angustirostris. The sequence goes on along the minus strand of NW_026991710.1, from coordinate 39,993,256 downwards.
GGAGCTATCTAAGGCCCTATTTACTTGGGAACATCCACAGCTATTTGTTTTTGGGAATCTTTTTGCTTTTCCTGGGGCTTGACCTGGGGAAGAGGCAGAGGCTCTGTTTTGCTCTTGAATCCCAGCAACCCTCAGTGGGGCCTTCTTTCCCTGCCATGTCAGCAGGGCAGTCCTTGTAGAGCACAGGGGACGGGACCCTGCCTCAGTCACCCACTACAGGCTAATACTCCTCCCCTTTCCCTTTGTTCTCTGACACTTCCCAGCTCCAGAGGTTCGTTCGCTAGAGGGATGGATGGTGGGGTGTGGGGGGGGGGAGATTTCACTCTTATTTATGAGCCATTCTCCCCAATATTTTAACAGCTCAGTCCTTCTCCTTCTCTGGAAATCTTAGACTTTTGAAACTCAAAAGCTATGAAAAATGGCTCTTTCTCTTTTGTTTTCTATTAGCTACTCTTTCCCTGAGTAGGATGACTTCTGGCTCAATAAAGCGCTTAAAGGTAGGGTGAGGTAGGGTGCGTGGGAAAAAAAAGAGAGTGTGAGGAAGCACTGATAAATAATTCAAAACTACCATGCTGCACACTCCAGCTGCTACAAGTTAGTCATCATCTCTTCGCTCTTCTCTCCAGATTCCCCTACTTGGATATTCCTGCCTGCAAGCCTCAAAAGAGAGGGAGGGTTTAATATTTTTGTAGTTTTTTTTTTTTTTTAAGATTTTATTTATTTATTTGAGAGAGAGAGAATGAGAGAGAGCACATGAGAGAAGGGAGGGTCAGAGGGAGAAGCAGACTCCCTGCCGAGCAGGAAGCCCGATGCGGGACTCGATCCAAGGATTCCAGGATCATGACCTGAGCCGAAGGCAGTCGCTTAACCAACTGAGCCACCCAGGCGCCCCATATTTTTGTAGTTTTTAAAAGGAACTGGTAGTTATTACTGATTTCATACAGGGCCATTTTAATGCATTGGATATTTTTCACATCAAATGTATTATGTTCAATACTCTTATTTCCCCCTTTCTCTGCCTCACAAAACCCATCTGCATGAAGAAAAAAAATAAGGCATCCAGCTTTGATTTTATTCTTTGCCATATATACTTATTTTTTAATTTCCTTTTTATAATCTTGGTTGTTAGAGCACTCAGCAAGCTCCCTTGCAAAATTAAGAATTTGTCATAACTGAAATAATCAGTGGGTTCCTGATTCCAATTGGTTTTGGATTGAAGAATTGATCTGGTTTTCTGAGACCCAAATAAACCCAATTGAGGCTTGGTTTAAGGAGGAATCACTATATAGGATACCTTCCCATTTTGGTAACAAGAAGAGAAACTTTGGGGGGTAAAAATAAATGCTTTCTCTTTTAAAAATTTATTTATTTATTTGAGAGGGAGAGATTGAGCAGGTGAGGGGAGGGGCAGAGGGAGAGGGAGAGAGAATCCCCAAGCAGACTCCCTGCTGAGCACGGAGCCTGATGGGGCTTGATCCCAGGACCCTGAGACCATGACCTGAGCCAAAATCAAGAGTCAACTGCTTAACTGATTGAGCCACCCAGGCACCCCTGCTTTTTCTTTTAGAACTTAAGGTAGACTAAGGGGGTTTGAACTAAATGGAACTTGGAAGCAATTAGCACAATGTGCTTTGAATCTAATGACCTTAGGTACGTTTTGGATGATGAATATATCAGTTCTTCTGGAGCCAAGTTCCCAATCAAGTGGTCCCCTCCTGAGGTTTTCCATTTCAACAAGTACAGCAGCAAATCTGACGTCTGGTCATTTGGTGAGTAAATTTGATGTTCATTTGATGGAGATTGATTTAATAAAAGGCCAATCTTTTTTAAGCTTTGATTTCTTAGTATGATGTGGGGTTCTAGAAAGGTCTTCTTGGAACTGTCCTTCTGTCTTAAGTGTTCTAAACACGTCCAGGCTGTCTTTGGCAACCAGTGTCATGCACCTTCTTATATAAGTCTACCTTTTGGATCTTTTCCTTTTCCTGATGAGCATTTGCAGGAAAACCGTAACAGAGAGTCTACTGATCTAGAAAACAAAGGCAGCCACCTTTTTTACACCACAGAGACTTGCAAGGAAAATAGATCTAAGGTGTCACTGAATTTTGAGTGTAATTAATAAACTTCATTTCTAACTACTAAGCAAGACTATTGCATTTATTTCGTTACCTTCAGATTTTGTGGTATTTAGATGTAGGCCTCCTTGGGAACTGTCAATTGGAGTTTATATTGTGTAATGTTCTTCATCGAGAAAGAGATGTTGCAGATCCATGTCCAGTGGAATCTGTTCTTTGAGTCGATTTTCAAAAAGTGGCGGTCAATTTGCAATAAGCTATCTATTCTCTTTCATCCAGACCTCTCTGGATAGCTTCTTGGGTTTGGAGACACCTCTGCACCCTCAGAAGGGTGTGAATTTTATTGTCCACGTAAGGTGAAACTTGTATCATTGATCCCTTTAGTTCTCCACTGACTTTTGGTAGTTTTGGCAGGTGACATTTTACACTCTCCAGGAGAGCAGTCAAGTTGTGAGACTAACAGATAGCAACACAGGGATCTCATCAAGTAGGTGCAGAACAATTAGAATATCTGAGTTTTACCTGACTACTTGTCTCTATCTCCCACTGGACAGTGAGCTGCTTGAGCCCATGGACTGGTTTCTAGAGTCTTCTGGCTCTAGCATATGCCCTGCCTCTAATCAATGCATAATACATACTCTTAGAATAAGTGAATAATTAAATGAAGTTCAGATGGGAGCCTTGAAGGAGTTTCACTAATCAACCAATCAATGATTATAGAACACCTACTCACGTACCAAGCCCCTGCTAAATATTCTGCTCTACCCAGCAGTCTCATCTTTCAGTGGGCAGAAGGAACTCGTGCCTTCTGCGGGCTGGCAAACTCTTGGCCACACAATTCTGTCACATTCTATGGGGTGGCAGAGAGGCTTGTTGATTTCAGGGTGTGAAGACAGGAACATACTTAGAAATGAAAAATGATGGCAGCGTTTTCTTTCAATCGGGAGGCGGTCAAGACCAGTGGAAAAGAAAGGCATTGTTTTCACTTGGAATATTGTCAGATTACAGGCCTGTTCGAAAACGAAGACGCACACGGGCTGATACCTAGACAGAACTGTTCTCATTCTGGACCGATTATAACACAGAGGCCGGAAGAGGAAAAAAAGGCCTTGTAGTTTCAAAGAGTTCTTTCAGTTTCAAGTAACCTCTTGTTTACATGCATTTCGTGTTGTAGGAGTTTTGATGTGGGAAGTTTTCACGGAAGGAAAAATGCCGTTTGAAAATAAGTCAAATTTGCAGGTTGTGGAAGCCATTTCTAGAGGCTTCCGGCTGTACCGGCCTCCACTGGCGCCGATGGCCGTCTACGAGGTCATGTACGGCTGCTGGCACGAGGTGAGTGTCCCTTACTCTCCTGGGAGGTGGGCAGTCCCAGCATCAGAGCACAGGCCTGAGTGTGACAAACATTACCCCCCAGGACTCCATGGGGGTGGGGGTGGGGGTGGAGGGGGTGGAGGAGTCTCTTTCTTGATAAGGATCCCTAAGAGCAGGAAGTGCTATTTCTGTCTGAAACTCCCACTACGAGGTCGAGGTCGTCAACCAATTTTGTTTTTAACGATGGCCTCTTACCTGAGGAATTCAGCGCCTTTTTCAGGTCTTCTTTGTCTGAGATTGGTTCTTGCAGAAACTCTTGTGGTGACTAGAGCCTCAGGGGTGAGATGTTTCACTCCCTTTGAGAACTGGTGGGTGGAAACTAAGGGTAGAAACAGGTTTGGTAAATGCTGACATGGAAAGAGAAGGATGTTGTTTGTATTTACTTCATTCTACTATAATTTGTCTTGCTTCTCCAAGGCTAACAGTAATGGATTTCATCTCTTTTTGGCACTCAAGATTCCTGATAGATTAGGAATAAAGGCAGAAAGTGTGTCAGGAACTTGTACTCAGGAAATTCCCTTTGGGGGGAGGGCAGGGGTCAGTCCAGTTTTTCTTTTTCTCGAGATGCCACGCTTCAAAATAAAGCCAGACATGTCCTGTCTTTTCTGGGCACAGACTCAGTGCACCTCTCCCCTTCATATCAGACTCCCCTGTGACTTTTGACAGCTTTCTCTTTCCAGCTGACAGTGTCCGTCCAGAAAAACCACAGCTGGATGAGGAGTTTCCTCCTGGCTGAAAAAGAAGTCGCTTGATTCTCAATCCACAAACACTGAAAAACTCAATATTTCAAGAGCAGTGTAGTTGTTCACATTCCAGAGAAGTATTAATTTTATAAAGATCCTTGATGTATGAAAATATTTTACATATGATGAACTGCTCTGCAAGGAATTTTGAAAAACAGGCACATGTTAAGTGAGCTGTTAGCAGCAAATGGCTGTCTTAGGAGCTTCCCTGCAGTAACAACGTGGAGAGCTTAGAAATATATGTTGCTTTTGGAACAATAGACATGTACAGTGCATAAAATATAATATTTACTGAGATTTTATTTATCTGTGGAGAGGAAACAGAAAAGGGAACAAATCGGACGCTGGCAGGAGGCCCGAGTAAATGATACCAGTCTCAAATCGTAGCCCGAGCCTTGATTAAAACAGTGTTTTTGGTGATGCTGATTTATTTGTTTGCAAAAGGTGATTTGCCTACAACTTTTTAAGGTAATCTAAACACCCTAAGTGCTTAGGCACCTTTAAATTCAAATGTGATTGTATTATCTCACACACACACACACACACACACTGATATACACATACTGTTTCATAGGCTCTTCTAGCTGCAGAACGACAGCCTTCTCCAAAACCTCCAGAAATTATTCCTGGAACCCCAAGGAGAACTTGAATGTGTGCTTACACACCCTTCTGCTTGGTCCTTTTTATTGATGCCCTCTGTTTATAAAGCACTAAGGGTGGTGTCTCCCCACAAACTCTGCGGCCAGTTATCCTTGTGAGAATGTGGCTACCCCAAGTGGTTCTATTTCCCATGGATTTTATTTTATTATGTTATGTTAATCACCATACATGACATCATTAGTTTTTGATGTAGTGTTCCATGGTTCATTGTTCACATATAGCACCCAGGGCTCCATGCAGAACATGCCCTGTTTATTTCCCATGGATTTTAAAGATGCCAACAGTGTCATCTTTTGTTCTTCATGGAGCCAAAGCCAAACCACATCCCTTGGTGAAATAAGATAAATGTTCCAGTCTTCGTCTCTGTGACCAGGATTTTGTTGACCGAGCCTTAAGGACAGCACAGTGGGTGCTCCAGGACCTGCAAAGACCCTTATGAAAACATTTTGCTTTCTGATTGAAATCCTTCTTTCTACAGGGGATCAAGTCTAGTAAATAACTGGGCAGAGCCTGGGAGCCTGGAACTCTGGATGCCCATTCTCTCCCAGCTCTTCCTTTATCCCATGCATATCAAGTCATCCAAATAAATCTCTAGGGCAACGCTATCCAGTGGAACTTCCTGTGATGATGGAACTGTGTTATGTCTGTGCTATCCAATATGGTGCCTGGCTATTGAAGAATTGGAAAGTGGCTAGTGTGACAAAGAACTGAACTTAAAAATGTATTTAATTTTCATTAATTTAAATTTAAATGGTCTCAGGTGGCTTGTGTTTTCTGGCAGCATTCTCTACTCTTATAATTTCACACTCATGCTTCACTCAACTACCAATCATGCCCGGTGTGTCAGCCCAGATATCTTTCTCTTCTACCTGTGGAGAACCAGCCTGGTTCCAGGTCCCTGCCAGCAAGTTCCAGAGCTGGTATCTGAGTGAGTTTCAGGCTGAGCTGACCATCTCTGTTTCTCTTTTCTAGAAGCCTAAAGGCCGCCCTACATTTGCTGAGCTGCTGCAGGTTCTCACAGAGATTGCAGAAACCTGGTGACTTGAATGGAATGCCAACCCAGAGGATCATCTCGCAAAATTATCACAAAAGGAAATCCTGCGTGGGGTGACTGATGACGAACACCTTCCTTTAGAGTGGCTAACTCTTAGAAACAGTGCAAAGATCACAGGCTTTTCAAACTTTAAAATTTAAGAATATTCTGGAAGTAATTTTTCTACACGGATGTTGGAGAGGGACTTCCAAACTCTCCTTTTTTCTGTACTATTCTTTGTGTCCTGTATGTGAAGAAGGGAAAAATGCTCCATAACCATCTTCATAGTGGCTGCTCTTCATGAGAATAGCCCTGAGAGCCCCTGAGGGTATATGAAAACTTGACCCATTACAGAGCTGAGGAAATTTCTTTTCTGAAGAGGAGTGACATCCTTTACTTCAGGGACTCACTGAAATAAAGAAATTCTGCTAACGCATGGAATAAAGGAGCCTTCTCTGCAGAATTTAATGCTTCTGAGCTGTACAGATCTTTATGGAAAATGCACCTTTACAAACCACATGAATGTGAACATTCTTAAGCTGTCTTTTATAATCTTCCTTATGTTATTTAACAAATTGGTTTTACACATATCTGATTATTTTGGAGACAGTTTCTTGTATTCCAGTTTTTTTTTTTTTTTTTTACGTAGGCACGGAGCCCAACATGGGGCTTGAACTCACGGCCCTGAGATCAAGACCTGAGCTGAAATCAAGAATCCCACGCTTAACCAACTGAGCCACCCAGGTGCCCCACTGTGTTCCAGTTTTAAACACTGTGAAGGCAAAGTTCTTTGAACACGACCTGGTGACATTTCTATTTCCAGTAATATCCATTGTGAGGGTCAGTTCAGAACCTGAATTTCAATGCTAAAATTTCATACTTTGTGTGAAATTGGACAATTTAAGAGACTTTTAAAAAAAATGTGTAATGTACCCATTTTATTTTGTTTTCCTCATAGTGTAAAAGAATGCTTATTGCACAGTTAGGTAAAGAAAAGTTATATGTTTTGAAGATTTTATATCTTTTTTAAGTTAAATTCTTAAAAAATTTTTTTTGATACAACATACAATGTGATATTAGTTTCAGATGTACAACATAGTGATTCAGTATCTCTGTGTGTTACGCTGTGCTCACAATGTAGCTCCCATCTGTCACCATACAATGCTATTACAGTATCATTGACTCTATTCCCTATGCTGTGCTTTTTATCCCCGTGATTTATTTATTCCATAACTGGAAGCCTGTATCTCCCACTCTCCTTCACCCATTTTGTCCATCCCCCTATCCTCTTCCCTATGGAAACCGTCAATTCATTCTCTGTATGTATGGGTCTGCTTTTGTAAGAAGCCTCATTTTGCTGTAGAAAGTACCTCCAGGACCTTTCTAGAAGATGACTTGTTTTTTTCCCTAAGAACAAGAGGAGGCAAAAACAAGATACCCAAATGTTACCTCAAACTCCATTATTTCTGAAGCCCAGGGTTTTGAATTCAAGATAAAATAACCAGGAGTCATAATTAAATCTTAATTTCTCATGCATTGTTTGTAGAAATGATTGGAAATTTATCTTTGTCATTGTGAGTGCTTCACAATTCCCATAGGAGGAAGGGTGTGGCAGAAAGTACAGATGTTATCACCATAAGGTTTCACAATGGGATGCTGTCCCACCCTGCATCATGGTTCTGCATTAGGATTCTCATTAGAATCTAAGCTGCTGGCTGGTAGTAGTTGTGACTTTTAAGTCGTATTTCCCCACTGCCAAAATGACATATCTCAATATCCGTGGTGCTCGGTCAACACGCACTGAAATAATGAGCATCAGGCACGAGAGTGTTCAACTCTGATAATTCGAGTGGTGGTCTCAGAAATATTTGTATGAGACCCTGTGCTGTTTCTGAAACGATCATAACCCTTTTCCTCATGACTATGGGAGGTGAGACAGGCCTCCTACTACTGAGACCCTAGTTCAAGTGAGATATGCCAGAGTTTAGTGCAAGAGGGTATGAGACTATCAAACAGCAAAAGCCAAGACCAGGGGGAAGGTTGATGTTATAACCAACTGAAAAGTTAGGGTCAACTACAGAATCTCTGCCATCAGTGCAAAGCCGGGAGACAGAGTACGGATCAAGAATGAGGCCAGAGGGGCACCTGGGTGGCTCAGTCGTTAAGCGTCTACCTTCAGCTCAGGTCATGATCCCAGGGTCCGGGGATCGAGCCCTGCATCGGGCTCCCTGCTCAGCGGGGAGTCTGCTTCTCCCTCTGACCCTCCCTCTTCTCATGTGCTCTCTCTCTCTCTCTCTGTCATTCTCTCTCTCAAATAAATAAATAAATAAATAAAATCTTAAAAAAAAAAACTATTCTCTGTATAAAAGAAAATATTACCTGAAATTCAGAAATTAAATCATTTTAGTTTCAGTTTCTTTTTGTTCTAATTCAAACAAAATTTATAACATAATTAGTTTAAATTAAAATAGCATATACAGGGCGCCTGGGTGGCTCAGTCGTTAAGCGTCTGCCTTCGGCTCAGGTCATGATCCCAGGGTCTGGGGATTGAGCCCTGCATCGGGCTCCCTGCTCCACGGGAGGCCTGCTTCTCCCTCTCCCACTCCCCCTGCTTGTGTTCCCTCTCTCGCTGTGTCTCTCTCTGTCAAATAAATAAATAAAATCTTTAAAAAACAAAAAAAAGAATGAGGCCAGGGATAAGTCATCGCTAGAGGTCAGATGGCAGCCCCTGGCACGTCTAGGAGCATACGTCGGGGGTGGTAGGCATGCTCTCTTGCCTTGTAATTTAACACTTGTGGAAAGTTCGACACACCAAGAAACAGGAGTAACTGGAGCTATCACGTGTGTAACGGAGGCTCCAGATAACGTGTGAGTTTGGAATGTCTTTAGACAGAGATTCAGCATCTTTGTCTAGCAGAAGAAAAAATTTCTTGAAAAAAGAAAACAAAAGAAAAGGAAAAATTTCCTTAAAGAAGAAGTCACACAACGTCTCCTGGAAAGGACTATGTGGGGGAACTGATCTCAGTATTAGTTACTGATAGGGGTTCTCTGTGGATGGCTTACGTAGTCTGGGGTGAGTTAGTGCCATAAAGAGCTCTGCATAAGAAATGAACGGTTTAGGGGTTGGATGTGAGTGAGAGCCCTAAAAAAGAGAAGACAAGGGTTCAAAGAAGAGAGGGGAAGCCCAGAAAAATGGAAGGAATTTGGAGGCCAAGCATAGACTATGTTCAGCTTAAATACCCACTTGGCAAGAATAGTCAAAGGATTTTTTTTTCTTTAGTAAACTTTTTTTTTTTTTAAGATTTTATTTATTTATTTGAGAGAGAGAATGAGATAGAGCATGAGAAGGGGGAGGGTCAGAGGGAGAAGCAGACTCCCCGCGGAGCAGGGAGCCCGATGCGGGACTCGATCCCGGGACTCCAGGATCATGACCTGAGCCGAAGGCAGTCGCTTAACTGACTGAGCCACCCAGGTGCCCCCAGTGTACTCTTTTAAAAAAAAAATTATTTATTTGAGAGGGAGAGAGAGAGCATGAGCAGGGGGAGAGGTAGATGGAGAGGGAAAGGCAGACTTCCCCTCTGAGCAGGGAGCCCGATGCGGGACTCGATCCCGGGACTCCAGGATCATGACCTGAGCCGAAGGCGGTTGCTTAACCAACTGAGCCACCCAGGCGCCCTTTTAGTAAACTTTTTATTGAAGTACAATGCATGGCCCACTACTGTATTGACAACATGTTTGGCGGTCAAACTCACATGACACAATAGCATTTGGTCCAGCAGTATGTTTGCTCAGCTCTTCAGAGAGATTCGGGACAGGAAAAAACATGCACAGCCCTTCAGTTTCAATGAAGCCTCCCAATTGTCCATGTGCATAGCTGCTTGGGCCCCCCCTCACCCACCTAGAGAGTGTGTGTATTTGATTGCTGGTGATGAGGCCATAGTATGTGGAGGTCATCTTTATTTTATTTTTAAAGATTTTATTTATTTGACAGAGAGAGACACAGCGAGAGAGGGAACACAAGCAGGGGGAGTGGGAGAGGGAGAAGCAGGCCTCCCACGGAGCAGGGAGCCTGATGTGGGGCTTGATCCCAGGATCCTGGGATCATGACCTGAGCTGAAGGCAGACGCTTAACGACTGAGCCACCCAGGCGCCCTCTGGAGGTCATCGTTAAACAAAGAAGCTTCTCTCTTGGTTTTCTACCTGTCACGTAGGCTAACAACTCACAGGTCTCCCAGCTCACGTGCTGTCTAACAGATCAGAGATTTTCACTGTACCAACACATGTCTGGCCCTGGGACCGAGCATTCCCAATTTATCTTGGGACATATTAAGGGACTGTGCTATTCAAGTGCTGGGAAAGGTAAGCCTAAAATCCTCCCAGGCAGATCTAGGTCTGGAGGAAAAAGAGTAAGGTCTGCTGCTAACACTTTGCTCACATAATAAGGTATCCAATCACGTGTAGATAGCTTAGTTTTCATAAAGTGAGTAGATCTGTGTAACTAGCACTCAGATTCAGAAATGGTACATTCCAGAATTTCAGAATCCATTCTCACTTCCTATTCAAGTCATTAATCCAATAGTAATCAATATCCTGATTTCCTACACCATGGATTAGTGTGGGCTTTTTTGAACTTTATATAAGTGAAACCCAATGGTATGTTCTCTTTCATGCCTGGTTTCTTTCACTTAATATGTTTGTTTAATCCATCCATGTTGTATGTAGTTGTATTTCATCAGTTCTATGTCTGTATAGTCATCCATTGTATAATTACACCACAGATTATTTATCTGTTCTACTCTTTATGGACATTTGGGTTGTTTCTGGTTTTTGGCTATTAGGGTTGGTGCTGCTATGAACATCGTTCTACACGTCTAATGGTGAAAATATGAATGTATCTCTGTTATGTATATGCTTAGGAGTGGAATTGCAGGGCCAAAAACTATGTGTGTGTTCAGCTTTTATAAGTAGAGCCAAGCACTGTTCTAAGTGGACATTACCAAGGACACAACCAGCAGCAGTGTGTGAACATTCCAGTTGCTTCACATCCTCAATGGTATTTGGAATCGTCTTGCTCATTACAAGGGCCAAAGGATTTTTATGAGCAAGGATGTCACATATTTACTTTTGTTTGTTGAGCACTGTTGCAGGATAATCTCTTTCCCGCACTCCTTGTTGTCCGCATAGCAGTAGGCTCCATGCACAACCAAAAATAAGTAGTATTTGAGAGGATCGAAATGATTTGGGGCAATACAAAAGGAAAAATATTAGAGATGTAATGCAGAGAAGGGGAATTTGATAGAAGAAAGAACTTGGATCTGGAGATATTATGAAAGATCTGAGTTTCTCATCATGTGTGGGATGAACACACGCACACACGCACACCCCACATGGCTATTTGCCTCTCTAATTTCTTTCCAGGGAGTGGGGTCTTATTAAATGAAAGCTCATGATTTGATAAGAAATGTGATAGGTTTGACTACATAAGTTTGGGGGTAGGCATCAGAGACAGATGCATGGCTTGACCTGGAGAAAAACTGGAGACGGGCAGGAGATGAGAGAAGCAGATAAAAGAGCTAGAGCGAGGACGCTGCCTGATGGCAGTGAGAGACTTGGGAGAGCAGGAACGTCTGTTATCTTGTGTTGTCCCACCCCTGTGACCCCAGACATTCCTTAAAGTCAACTGGGCTCACGAATGCTGTGTTTGAGTGGATTTTATTGTGTGTGTGGGAAGAGCATAGTGTGTACTTCACACCTGGTTCTACATGGTGCAGGGCAGCACCTGGGAAGAAGAAGAAAGCGCGGGACAGAAGAAACTAAGCATATAAGCCCCCAGGGAACTTGTCTAAATCTTGGGAAAAGCTTTGGTTATGTACAGTGGTACAACTCCTACACTGAGGATTGAACTTGATTTTGAGGATAGAAAGAACCTCCCCTAGCCCCTGGGCTACAGACACTAAACTTCATAGCAACCTGGATAAATGGGAGAATCAAGGAGTTCTTATCTGGGTGATGGCTGCAATGGTGGGAAAACCCCACATAAATGGTATGGAATGCAAAAGAGAATGTGTAACAGAAGAGCATCAGCCAGTGATGCAACGAGACAAGAAGAGTGTAGACCAGGGTGGAGCCATGGCCCTGAACACGCCCAGAGAAGAACTGCTCCAGTTTCATCGTGGAAGACTGGGAAGTTAGGGAAGCGTCTATACGCAGATACACATTCACACCTGGCCAGGGTAAATACACTGCCCGACGCTCCGTGTAGGAAGTGTAATGTTCTTTCTTTTTTTAGTATAGGTAGCATTTTTTAAAAACATAAACTTTATTTTGTAGAGCAGTTTGAGGTTCACAACAAAACTGAGCAGAAGGTACAGGGAGATCCCCTGTCGCCCGCGCCCCCACGCACCACGGCTTCCCCCACGTCGACGTCCCCCCAGCAGTGGCACATTTGTGATAGTGGATGAGCCCACACTGACACGTCTTCGTCACCCAAAGTCCACAGTTTACATTGGGGTCCACGCTTGGTGCGTGCTTTTGTCCGTTTATCCACCATTATCGTATCAAAACCAATATTTCCACTGCCCTAAAAGTCCTCTGCGCTCCATCTCTATCATTCTTCCCTCCCTCCTCAACCCCTGGCAACCACTGATCTTTTTTTTTTTTCAGCTTTAGTGAAGTATAATTGACAAATAAAACTGTAAGATATTTGAAAAAAAAAATAAATAAAATGTAGCACTTCCTCTAATTCCAAATGTAAGCAAAAAAAATGACAACAAAATCCAGTACTTTATATTAGCAGTTTCTGTGACTTTCTTACAATGTGGAAAACTGTTATTTTCATATCATATGAAAGTTGTTTCAGTTTTGTTAGGAGAGAATTTACATTCATCACTACTTCAAAGACATGAAGCTTTTAGAACTGCCACTAGATCTTTTCATTTAACTCAATAAAAAAGACATATTACTGGGGCGCCTGGGTGGCTCAGTGGGTTAAGCGTCTGCCTTCGGCTCAGGTCATGATCCCAGGGTCCTGGGATCAAGTCCCCCATCAAGCTCCCTGCTCGGCAGGAAGCCTGCTTCTCCCTCTCCCTCTGCTGCTCCCCCTGCTTGTGCGTGCTCTCTCTGTCAAATAAATAAATAAATAAAACTTTTTAAAAAAAGACATATTACTAAGGCACACATGTGTTTTCAAAATATTTTGGTAGCTTGTCCAATACAATGGGTTACCTTATTAGCTTCATTTATTTTTATTTTTTGCACTTAAAGACCTTATTCCGAGGAGGAGTATAAAGGCTTCACCAGACTTCCAAAGTGATCTCTAGCATAAAAAAATTAAGAACCTCTGTTTTGAACAGAGTTTCTGAATCTGGACCACACACCACTGACCAGCTGCTTATCGTTGCTTTAACAGAAGCCTCTTGAGGATTTAGTTGGGCCAGTGCTGTGGGCAGATTCCCCAATGTGCAAATCCATCCAGGCACTTTCCATCCTCAGAGCCATCTCTGTCCCCCTCCGCAGACATTGCCAGGGCTGGTCCTCAGTTCTGGTTTGCATGACCTCTTTTTCACCCTCCTTCTACTCCTATGATGAGCATGATGGGGGTGTGATGAGTGGAGTCTCAACTGCTCCCATACTTGGCAGCAGAAAGGGGGGCTGGATAGCAACCAGCCCCTCCAACCTGCATGCGGTCCAACTCCAGATGAGCATTTCAGGCTCTCTTTTCCTCCAGAGCTGGAGGGAGAGAAGTGAATGAATCAAAGCTCTCTGGAGGCCAGGATGGTTCCATTCTACTTCCAAAACAAGAGCGGTGTTGGTCGGCGGCGGGGGGGGGGGGGGTAGCCCAATCCCCAGAAGACAGGCATTTTTGACCATCACCACTGGTAGGGAGGTGCTATGGGCAACTAGTGTCTAGAGACGAGTAATGCTGCTAAACACCCTACAGTGCACAGCACATTCCCTCACAAAGGATTATCCAGCCCCAAGTCAATAGTGCTGTAGCCACGTACCTCACCTTGACACCTCAGAGCATCTGAAGGGAGAAGACATCTTCGTGCCCGCATTTGTACCCGAGTCCCGATACTCGCTCTCGCTGGATCAGAGCCACGCGCCTCCTTGAACACAGAGCTGCGGCTCGAGGCGTGGCGTGCTCTGACTGGCTCAGCCTTGGTCACATGTTCCCACAAGAGCCAGGGATGGACTCTATTTACCTGCCACCACGTGGAAATAGGAGCTGTGAGCTCCGGGGAGGGCAGGGCAGGCAAGGGGGAGTAACAGATGCTGGAATGATTATCAACAAATATCCACGGCTCTACTCTTCCTAATTACTCTCTTGCTTTCTGGCCATTTAACATGTGGTCTGCTATCTTTTCGAGGAACCACTTGGAGCTGTTCAGCTATGGTCCATGTCTCGTTAATGTAGATTAGCTCATACATGATTAGTAAATTGGGGAGTTTGTCTGTACCAAGTGCCACTTGGCTGGCTTCAGCCTTCTCCGGCACTTGAACGTTTTGAAATGATCTGGAGGAAGCTTTCTCATAATTAAAGAGAGAGCTTTAGCAATATATGAGGATCTTAAGAAGAAGCTGAAAAGCCCCTGCAGATGCTTTCTTTTAGGGCAAGTGGAAGCGGGGTTTGATGACTTTGGCTATGTTAAGCCGTGGGGGAGGGCTGCAAGTGTAGGTGAAGAAGCTGCTTGGATTGGAGCAGCGTGCTGCTTCCTTCTGTCACTCACTGACCCCAGCTCCTGCCACGCTCGCCTTCTCCTGTGCAGCCCCTTGCACCGCCCAGGGCTCTGCTCATCTCAGGGCCTTTGCACCTGCTGTTCCTGTGCCTGCTTCCCCTGGATGTCTACCTGGCTTCCCTCCTCAGGTCCTCCCGGTTCTTGCTCAAATGCTACTCTCTCCTTAAGGCTTTCCCTAATCATCCTATTTAAAATTGTAAGCCCACCATGGACATTGCCTGTCTCCCTTTTCTGTATAATTGTTCTCTATTGCTCTTAACACTATATAACAAGTCATATATTTCTACTTATTTAATCTATTGTCTGTCCCTCTCCCCTCTGCAACTGTAACAGGTGTGAAGTCAGGTATTTTTGTCTGTTTTGTTCCCTGCCGGATACCCAGGTCCTAGAACAGGGTCCGGCACAGAGTTAAGCTAATAAAATATTCATGGAGTGACCCAATGAAAAAAGAGTATTTTGCTTATCCAGAAGCTTCATCTCCCAGAGATGGAGATTAGTCTGATAAGCAGCTCTTCTCTTGGGATTCTGGGCTAATCCATTGCTTTTCTATAACAGCCCCGGAGCTGGTCTTAAGGGTTCACTTGTTTCAAGTTAGCACACTCCTTGCTTGATGACTTAAGGTCCTTGATCTGTAACAGAACTAATTTACTTTCTTTGCGATTTGTGGACCACTAGCCTTGGGGGATAAAGGACCAGAACATTCCCAGGCCACAGAAGCCAGCAGGTCTGTTTAAGCCACCTCGGCTTTCTGATTAGCCCAGCAATCTTCCAGCAAAATGTTTTTCATTTTTCAGGTCACACAAATGACTTTACTGACCTCCTTTTGCCTATCTGTAGACCTCGTCCTCCTTTGCAGAAAGATCAGAGCACTCTTGCACAATCCCTGATACTGAGGACCCAGACCTTCAACCTCCGAGCACCAGGATAACTCTGGAGTTAGCGTCATCAAGTCAGCATGGAATCAAGAAATGTCACAGACCACTGTACTCCCTTAACTGATTAACCCCCTTTAAAATTCTCTGCGCCAGGCAGAAACCTCTGACTTGGCTTCTGGATAAGAGTCGGCCTCCTCCCCAGGTGGCCGGCCTCCTGAACAAAGCTTAAATTCCTTTCTGATCAAAACTTGTCTTTTGAGTATTGCCCTTTCCTGCCACGGGCAGCGAACTTGGCTTTCAGTAACATTCCCACACAACTGGTCGTACTGTATCACCTCAGGTAATCACCGGGTCTTCTTTTGTTCTTTTCCAGAAGCACTTGACTTGCACATCATTTTCTGTATCTCCCTCTCCCTCCTTAGGTAGAGAAAAATACATTATGTTAGGGATTGGTATCCGATTATTAGAAAAAAAGACACCTGCATAAATTACAGAAAAATATAAATCCATATAGATAGCTAAATACTTAATAGAGGAAGTCGATGATCTTTACGTCCACGGCAGGGATGGAAATTTCCTCACCCTACGTACGCCAGAGGCGGACAACCTGTAGTGACTTTATTTTGTCTGTACCTCTCCTACTTTCCTCCTGTTCCCCCACGTGCTGGGGAATGCTGGGAAAATGCAATTTCACCTATCTCGTAGCTTCAGCCCGCTACACACATGAAAACATTCCTTGTAAGGGAAGAGGGGAGTCACTCAGATTTTGCCTTTCCCTTCCTCTGGTTCTGCCAAGGTAGCATCTGGGTAGAGAAGGGAGAGGGGTGGCTTTATCCAGGGGCGATATTCAAAACATTTCACAACTGATTTGGCCAGGCACAGACCAATCAGAATGCACCGACGGCCGGTCATCAGCCCAGCCCTTCTGATGCAGACTGCGGCTCTCGGCCCCTGGAAGGTGACCTTGAGGTGGGGAGGTGAATGCGAGGGCTGTTTGGATTGGAGCAGTGTCCCCTGGCACCTCTGGTCTCAACAGTAGTTCTTATCTGCCTGCTTGCTGCTCACCCTGCTGGCATTTGCAGACCCGTTGGTGGCTGGCTGGGTGGGTCTCTCCTGCCTTGATCAGGGCCTCGAAGCCCTCCCTGGCTGACTCGACCTCACCCCAGTCCCTTGCTGGCACTGAGGGCCCCTCTCAGCCTCCACCACTTGCCCCTTGGCCTGGACGGCTGGGCCGGTAGCAGAGGCTGCCGGTCGTCTCGCCGTGACAGCATTTCTGGTTTGTTTTTTTTTTAAGATTTTATTTATTTCTTTGACAGAGAGAGACACAGCAAGAGAGGGAACACAAGCAGGGGGAGTGGGAGAGGGAGAAGCAGGCTTCCCGCCGAGCAGGGAGCCCGATGCGGGGCTCGATCCCAGGACCCTGGGATCATGACCTGAGCAGAAGGCAGACGCTTAACGACTCAGTCACCCAGGAGCCCTGCATTTCTGGTTCTTAATTCAGTTGCTTCATGAGTCCCATCTTGAGCATATATGGAAGCTTCTGGGTCCCATCCACATCTCATGGGGACTGAGAATCGCTCAGAAAATGTTTTTCACTTTTTCAGCTTTCTTCTCTGTTCTTCTGAAACTTTATATACAATCGTTTGGAGACTTTGTTTAAATGCAGGTTTCTGATTCAGTAGGTCCCAGGTGGGACCTCAGGTTCTGCATTTTTAAAAGCTCCTAGCTGATGTCAAAGCTGCAAGTTCTTGGATCATATCCTTCTCCCAGGTGACATTTGGGTCCCCATACCCTACAGGCTAACAGGATTCAGAGAGAGGGAAATT
This sequence comes from Mirounga angustirostris, assembly GCF_029215605.1. Classification (NCBI taxonomy): domain Eukaryota; kingdom Metazoa; phylum Chordata; class Mammalia; order Carnivora; family Phocidae; genus Mirounga; species Mirounga angustirostris. Next base: position 39,975,938 of record NW_026991710.1, on the reverse strand, counting down.
GACTTATGGATAAGTAAAGATATTTTGAAAATAAACCCATTACATACGGCAACAGGCAACTTCCTGGGAGTGCTGTGGGTTTATCTTCCAAAAGTCAGCTACGACCCTTTATTCTTCCTGATACAAACGAACGTTAAAGCCTCCACCTCTGAGGCTCTCTTGCAGCGAGTATACTTACACCAGCAAGTTTCACATAATGAGATGCAGCCAGAAGCACCAGAGGAGAACTTCCCTTCCCAAATAAAAAGCCAAGACTCACCAGAAAGAAAACTTTTTTGCCTCTTCCTGTTGGAGCATGGCTTTGAGACTCGAAGGTATAGAGCCCGTCTGTGACTCTGAGGAAACAGGCATGAAGATAAGGGCCCGTAGCTAGGGTTGCCCGATAAAATATAGGGTGTCCAGTGAAATTTACATTTCAGATAAACAACAAATAATTTTTTTAGTCTAAGTGTTGCAGTTACCGCTCCTGTTACGGTCAGCCCCAGAAATGGGTGGACCCCCATCCCAGATTGGGTTCAGAGGTAGAGACCGCTGACACCACACACATACCAAGAAGGTATGAAAGGTTTATGACTCACACAATGAGGGTTGCTGGGGACATCTGCTGGGACATCCCCAGCAGATCCAAAACTAGCTTGAGAGAGCAGAATGGGGCAACTCCCTTGGAGTTTCAGGGTGATGGGGCTGGGGCTGAGCTGAAGGGCTTGGCAGTGCGCGGTTGGAACTTGCAGCTGGTACCAAGGGAGGGGGCAGTCAGCCTGTCTTATCAGCTCGCTCAGGTGTGGGGGGGGGGGAGGAAAGGGGAGGAAGGGGGCTTGAAAGCTGTCGGCAAACATCACAAATGAAGTCAGACTATTCCAGTAAGTATTTCCAAATATTTCATGTGACATATTTATACTAAATTTATTTGTCGTTTTTCTGAAATTCAAATTCAACGGCTTGCTTTGCATTTTTGTTGTTGTTAAATCTGGCAATCCTATCTAGGGAGCAGAAGGAAAAGCCTGGGTCCCTTCTAGGCTTGTGGAGCCATCGCTCCAACTCTGAACTGCCCACTTCCAGACTTCTTGTTATATGATACAAATGAACCCCTATTTCTTTAAGCCAATATTAGTCCAATGTTCAATTACCTGAAACCAACCCATTCCTAAATGATACATCTCTGCTGACTCTTGTTGGCAAGTATTGTACTATGTACTTCTACTTAGGTACAGATTATCTACCTTATTACAGAGATTGTTGAAATCTGCCTAAGACATTGAAAACAACCATAGAATATGTGTGTATTTCAGCACTTTTTAAAAAAACAACGCTGAAATTGGGACATGACTTATAATAGGTGGAATCTTAGATTTAGATCTAAATGGTTCTCAGACCTGGCTGCTTATTAAAACCACCTGGGGAGCTTTTAACAGATGCTGCTCCCTGTGTCCACCCTCAGGAGTTTTATTTAATTGGTCTGGGGTTGGGCCCAGGCATGGTAATTTTTAAAAGCTTCCTCAGTGTAAGTAATTATGCAGGCCAGGACCAAAAATCATTGCACTAGATAAAATACTTTATGTATGTATAGATATGTTTACTCTGAGTCAAACCTCCTTATGAAGTTTTTTAAAAGGCGGAACAATGAGAGAAACATGGCCCATCCATGCCTGATGACGAACAGCTATTTAACAGCCTGTCCCCTTGCTAACTCGACACCTACAGGCTTTAGCTAACCTGCCCACCCTTTCCCTGGGTCAGCTGCCAGGATGGCTATGCAATCAAGGCTAAGGAGAGTGAAGGAAACGCAGTGCCTTTTTACGAAGAGCCAAAAGCCCAGCGGTGGGGAGCTTGCAGCATCTCCCCTCTTGATGTCAATACTGTCTGGTCTCTGGAGGAGAATTTAAAGGCGCAGAGAAACGGGTGGGGTTCTCCTCTTTACCTCTCATCAGGGGAGCCACACAACATGCAGAAGTCCATGAAACCCGAGGAAAGAGCCAGAGGTTCATATATTTTAGGAAAGAGTTGGTTGGTTTTTGTGGCGTCTGCTAGTTGACTGGGGGGGAAATGAAAGTCAGCTGAGTTTACTTCGGACTTGGAAGTCAGCCTCCCTTCCTCCCTTGCTTGGGAACGAAATTGAACGTGTTTCTCTGTGGCTACAGATATGAGCGCTCATCCTTGATGTCTCTTGATGATTCCGGAGTTAGGGCCTTTCAGAGCCACTGGGCCCACAAATGTGTTTGGTGGCAGTGGGCTGACCTTTACTCTGCTGGCCTGGAAATTATTCCGATGCCGTGGAAGTAGATCAGGCTCCACCCCGGCTAGTCCGCACTGGGCTGCACAGCAAATAAGGAACACTTGAGCTTGTTTGACCAGTTCCTCCACGCTTATTTTTCCTTTGGCTGCGGGCTAATCTTCAATCAGCAGGTACCTCCCCGTAAGTGGACCTGCTCTGTGTAACTCCAACTGCCCTGAGTTCCTTAAGTCTGTCTGATTCTAAACCGGTTTGGTTCCCACAGTAAGACATCATGGTGCTGTTGATGGTGGTTCTTCTTTCTGCCCATGTAAACTTGATCTGACAGCTTCCCTTTGCTGCGTGTCTAGCTCAGTGCTTGCTGAGAAGATTGAATCGCTGCATTACAAAGTCTAAAAGCAGACTCCAAACTGGTAGAAAGATTTGTCCTCTTTTTCTGTGCATGCAAGACTACTCAGAAGGAATTAAGTTCAAGTAAGGTAACGGGTAAATAAAACCTAATTCTATGGATAGGAATTTTTCTGTTTCCTCAAGCCTTGCCCATTATAACCCAGCTTTCTAGTTCCATGAGTTAAGGAGAAGAGAGAGCTCTTTTATGCAAATGTATTTTATTTAAAACTTTCTTGGTAGTATGATGAGATGTTGATGGTGAAAACAAAGACCAAAGCTAATTGAGAGACAGGGAGACCTCCTGAGTCAGAGGACGATTTTGTGCATTCCTGGTCTATGAAACAATCTGTTTTATTGGCCTTCGATGTCCTTGAGTGTACTGTCTGGAGGTACAATGAACTCAAGGTGTAGCCCCACGTCATTACCCAGGATCCATTCTAGGACCCAGAGGCTTTCTCCATAGAGACTAGGGCCCTGGGTTGGCTTTCTATGGTCCATGAGTCCCTGGAGAAGGTATTCGAAAAACAATTCACTAGCCATCCAGCCAGACTGAGTGGATGCTCTTTCCTGGCAGTCAGGAGTTACTGGCTGGATCACAAAAGCAGAAAATGGGAGCAAATTCTGGGGACATGCACTCAGACATGGCTTCTTTATCTCTACTACCAGCCCTGTCCATTGCTGGGGCCTATACATGGCTGGTGGGAAGGGAGGTCCGCACGGTCTTATGAGTGTCCCAGGACAGAACACTGGTGTGACGACTTGGCTTCTGAGGGCGGGTGAGCTTGGCCTGAAGAGGTTCTACTCCCCTCAGCCCTGGGGGAAGTTCTACATATAAAAACTAAAATGCCTTCTAACGCAAAGGTTTTCTCCTATACCAAGGGCATTTATAGAGATTCATTTTTCCCTCCCGGAGAAAGGTTTTTCATGATTTGTGACGAAGGGGTAAAAGGGTGATTCAGGCAGCCAGCGCTCACAAAAGGCTTTTTGCTGTTTTTTGTAACCAATCAGAGCTTTCAGTTGGGAAAAATATGTCGCTTGGTGTTATAAAATTTAAGACTCTTGGTAACCTATGCTTACCTCTAAGAGGCTTCCTATAAACTGAAGCCAGGGTGCTGTAATGTTTGATGAACATTTGATGAACACTCTGCTGAGATGTGCGGTTTCTACACATAGCCAACTCCACCAAGCCTTCCTTAGAGATGCTTACATTCAGTGGATCGAGTAGTCCAGGGTGTTGGCAAGCTTGTATTTTGGTCCTAAGTAACTATGTGATTTAAGGAATTGTGTATTCTTTCTTTATTTATACAATGGTGGGAAGAGGGGCCATGGGATACCATAAGAAAGAGGCCTTTTATATCCTAGACAATTTATTTCCATCGAGACAACTGAGAGGGTTGGTCTCAAACATGAGCTCAAAACAAAATAGGGAAAATTGATAAAGTCTTAGTGATGTGGTCAATACATGAAGCAAAGTTTTTTTGTTGTTGTTGTTTAAGTAAACTCTACCCCAGCCTGAGGCTCAAACTCATGACACAGAGATCAAGAAACTGAGCCAGCCAGGTGCCCCCATGAAATGAATATTTCGTTCCAGAGGGGCTAGAAGGAAATTTGCTGAGGGTTTGTAAATGTAAATTTTAATGTAATGCAATGCTACCAAATATTTTTATAATGCTTTCTCCCTTTTCCTCTGCTTCTTCAATTTGCTGAGTTTGCAAATGTGAACTTAATATAATGCAATGCTACCAAGTATTTTTATAATGCTTTCTCCTTTCAAATTTCTGAACTGAGAGATTTCATTATACTGACTGCTTTGAAAACCTGTCTTGTTCAATGCAATTATTTAAAGATAAGACAGTTTCTCCTACCTTTGGTTTAGGTGCCAAATCAGTTATACGGAAATGGTTTTGTGGAGAGCCTTCTTCTAAAAAACAGATTTCAATTTCAAGGAAAATGATAGAGCAAAATTAACCTAAGTGCAGATTCTGTTTTTAACCTCAAAACTTAAAAAAAAAAAAAAATCTCCAATCTAAATGGGGATATTTTTGCCATTACATATACTTAACTTCAATAAACTAAAAATTGAACTCCAGCAAGCAAAACCAAACCACATTTTATTGCAAATGAAAAATATACAGAAACATTAATTTAAAATTCATAAACTTTCTAAAATGAACAGTACGTATAAACATTTGAAAAATAGAAAATTTCACGACTATAGAGTTTATTCCAAATATTTGGGAACATTTCATATATATTCATACAAATTACTTTTCCACAAAGTTTTGTTAGAATGTGAAGATTGCATTTAGTTCAGTTTTATGGGCTTTAAGAAAAAATATTTTTGTTGGACTCATTTTGGTGTTGAGATAGTTATAATGATGGAATTCATTTTCACTTGGATTATTTAAAACAAGCTAATGTGACACAACTTAAGATGAAGAATGTATGAAAATTGGCAACTAATTGTCCTTAACTATCTAGTAATAAGACAGTAAGAATCAAAATGTCGATTCAAAGAGAACTAAATTCTATCAAATGACTCATACATCAGGCCTGATGTGGGGTGCTTTCCATGTATTTCATTTAGTGCCCTTAAAACAAAGGTGTTAATTTCATGCTGCTAAATCTAAAGAGTTTTATGAATACTCTCTGCAATCTGAACTAAAAATAAAGTTTTTTTTTTTAAGGTTTTATTTATTCATTTGAGACACAGAGAGAGAGAGAGAGAGAGATAGAGAGCATGAGCAGGGAGAGAGGCAGAGAGAGAGGGAGAAGCAGGCTCCCCACTGAGCCAGGAGCCCGATGTGGAGCTCGATCCCAGGACCCTGGGATCACACCCCGAGCCGAAGGCAGACACTTAACCATCTGAGCCACCCAGGTGCACCTAAAAATAAAGTTCTTAACCATTGACCTACAATAAAATTATGTCAAAAAATAAGATGAAACTCTTATATTTACAGAATTTGGGAAAACTTTCAATCTGGCTGTGTGAAGACAGCTTTGTAATCCCTCATGACCCATGTGCAGACATCCACATAATAAATCTTAAGATAAGTAGGTGAGATAAAGATATATGTTAAAATATATACCTATATGAAACTACCAGTTAAGACTAACATAGTTAGTCTGAATACAGGGATCCAGCATTTTATTCCTTCTTAGACAGTATCTTCCTATTTGGGAAAAATTATTATTAGTTTTAGGTTTACAATAACATTTTGGTTTTTCAATGCATATACCCACCAGGGATTTTTTTTTTTTAGTAAGATTTTATTTATTTGCGAGAGAGAATGAGAGACAGAGAGCATGAGAGGGAGGAGGGTCAGAGGGAGAAGCAGACTCCCTGCTGAGCAGGGAGCCCGATGCGGGACTCGATCCCGGGACTCCAGGATCATGACCTGAGCCGAAGGCAGTCGCTTAATCAACTGAGCCACCCAGGCGCCCCCCACCAGGGATTTTTAGAGTTTTAAAAATATTTCATTGTTTCTCCAACATGTTTCAACTTGTTAAATCTTTCTCAGCCTTTCTCCTAGGCATGTATGTCAACACCAGTTCATTTTCCAATCCAGGACGCCCATGAGTTCTTGTGTTCCTTGAACCTTTAGCCTGGGCGCAATATACCAAGGGCAAAGCTTTGTAACAGGTGACATTTAAGAAATACCTGACACTGACTCTCACTAGAGTGGAGAACCACCACCGCCTCAGGCTGGATGCCCTTAATTTCCTCACTAAGAACGTGTCCTGGAGAAATCAGTAGAGTTTTTCGATAGGAAAGAAAACCTTTAAAAGAATTTCAACCATTTTTAACGCTACCTTTTCAGAAAATACTTCTCCTACAAACTTGTGTTCATAGCTTATACATCTGATATACAATTAAAGTGAAACAGCAATCAACAGAGTAAACACGTACTTGACCTGAGGTATCAACCCATGTATCTTCCATGGATTATCAATTTTCAAAAATAGGAACGCACTGAGATGCACTCAACACTGACCTGTGCTGAAGAGACGTTGACAGCCCTTTCCAACATCATGGTCACCTCAGGACTTCCCTGGGAACATCAGTCAGAGCTCCACAGAACTGGGAAATGCTAAAGTCAGTTGAATAGAATTCTTGGTAAGAGAATTTACTATTACTACCCAGGACAGACTTGAGCTTGATTACAAACAAACAAAACTAATAACATCTGATGTTGGAACAGAAAAAAATCGAATCAACTGGAAGGTTGTTTTGTTTTGTTTTGTCTTAATGTCATAACTTTTTGGTTAGGACTTTTGTTTTGACAGAAATAAGTTTAGTCTGGAAATAGGTAATTTCTTTCTCATGAAATCAGTGAGATCTGTCCATAAACACGAAAGCCCACCAAAAATGTTATTCCTGCTGTGCGCTTGGAGACAGGAAAATTGTATAGAGGTCATAATATGCAAAAGGTATTTTCCTGTAGTAGTCCCCGAGCTTTCAATATTTTGTTTTCTGGGAAGTTCACTCCCCTTCCTATTCCCCCAAAACACTTCTCAGTAAAATGTATGGAAAATATGGTCAGGATGAAATTCAACAGAAAAAGAAAAACCTACTACTTATTGTGGTAGGATATGTATATTTTTAAAAAAGGTTAGTGAATAACTATAATTTCCTTAATAATGGTGGAAGTACCAAATTTCAAGAGAACAATTATGGTAACTCATTCAGGATTTTGCAAAGATTTTTCTAATTATTTCCAAACAGTCTGGAAAACTTACCCTTTGGGGATTAGATATTTGAGAAAAATTGAGGTGTACCATATAATCCTAAAGTAATGTACCAGTTACTTTTGTTACAAAAGTCTGTCAACAGGAAAAATGACCTTTGGGATAACAGAGAAAGGGACAAAGTGAGTATAAGGAACTCTAAAGCTGAAATCACTTGGACTTCTCCAGAAACTCAAGTCTGTCTTACATTTTTCAGGTTTGAGTTAAAAGAAGGCTTGAATGTAATCATTTGTATTTGTGTGTGTGTGTGTGTGTGTGTGTGAAAAGAAAAAAACACTGTATTTCATTTAAGTATTTCTCTCCTTTCTCCATTCTCCCCTTTTGAATTGTTAATACATTTTTCTGATATGGCAATAAATTACAATCCATAAGCCCTTCATGGGCTGTGTGTCTTATGCATTCTAGCCCACCAAGGAGCAAATTTCCAAGGCAGGCCTATTTTTTCTTTAACACTCCACTCTTTAGCTATCTAGTTTAGAAAGAAGGAAGTTATAGAGGGTGGGGGGAAAGCACCAGTAATCTCACTTCTCAGGTTTAATAATTTGAAACTATGACTCATCAGAGAATGATGATTGCTTATCAGCACATAGTTAAGTTTATCTATGAATTACTAAGAATAGCAGCCAAAGAAATGAAGAGCCACTTGGCAGAGACAAATACATTGTGACCAGAAGATATTACTCGGAGACTCCTATAACTCTTTGACTTCTTTTGTGCTTAGAGAATATTTCAAGTTTGTAGAAATGACAAACAGTAGAAGTCTTCTGGAGGAGGATCCAAACCTTGATTTTCAAATTTGATGGCCCAAAAGGAAAGCCCTTTTTTTTCCCCCAAAAGTTCTTCAAAAAAAATCAGACCTTTCTTACCCTTTCCAAGTGTCTTATGTGATTTAAGTTCAGGGTTTCTAGAGACTTTGATCATCAGTCCTGCTAAACAAGGTAATGTCATCACTGAGTCCTGGGGTTGAACATTCTGTATTCTCTAGTAAGACATATTTGTTTTCACCACCATTCAGAGAGAGGACTTCTTTCTGAGTAGTGGATGTCAGGTCACTCCAGGTAATGTCAGTATGCTTAAATGCATGTAGAAGGAAGATGCCATTGATAACGGTGAAGAACCCACTCAGGGTCCCGATGATATCTCCAGCTTTCATGCCATACCATTCTTGGAATAAGATGGCGGAGCAAGTTACTACCATGGACGTGAAGAGCACATAATAAATGGGAGTCACAAGAGATGTATTAAAGGTGTCCAGTGCCTTGTTGAGATAGTTAATCTGTGTCGTCACTGAGAGCACGAGTACAGCCAGCAAAACGAAGACCAGGGGATGCTTGTAAACTGGTTTCCATTCCAATAGTTCCTTAATGGCAATTCCCAGGCCCTTGACAGAAGAAACTGAAAATGCTCCAATTAATGAACAGATTGAAATGTAGACCAATATATTGGTCTGTCCCTTCTTGGGAGCCACGATCAAAATCAGCACCAATGAGATCACAATTATGATCACAGCAAAGGAGATAAACCCTGTTTGGAAGAGAAAAGAATTCAACTTCAGAAAATGCTAATAGGACCATATCTCCTGTGAAATCTTGTTAGCCATGAGTTTAGGAGTGTAGGTGTTTCAGAAAGGGAAGTGAGATTAAATTAAAACAACAAAAACAAGACGGCATTTTGCTGCGTGGCTCTCGACATTTTACAATGGACCTTCACAAACATATCCTTTGAATCTCACAAATAACACTATGAGGTATGGCAGGTATCACCTGACTGACTTTTTATTTTTGGAGGGGGAAAGTGGCCAAAGTTGGGGTTGGAGTATATGCCTTTTGCCCCTCCTATCCCCATCTCTTTTCAGTGTGTAGAGATCAAGCATGGCCGGAACAGAACATTGTGTCACCTTTACAGAAGACTTGTAATCCAGTCAAACCTTAACTGTATCACACAACCCATAATGAGGCTTGGAGGGAGCCGTCTACGGTATTATTACAAATTCATTTGATGAGGAGAGAGAGTGGAACAGAATCTGAGTGTTTCATTTGGTTGAATCACAGACCTGGGTCTCTCAATTTCATTTCCATTTCATGCAAAGAGGTGACTTCCTCTTCTTGTGGGGCATGGATAACCATCATAGTTGACCCCAATATACTTAATATGCAGCCTATTTTCCCATGAATGTTCAAGTGCTCATTTAGAAAGTAGGAAGACAATATTGCACTGTTGGGAGAAGAAGAAAAAAATCACTCTCATTCAGTTAACGATGGATTCCATAGCAGCTCAGAAGTCACACTGTGATACCTGCCCCTCTATCCCAGTTGCCAATCAACTTATCTGAATATGCTACAGGACGCTGAAAAGCCCGATTCGTTTTAAGACTCAGAAATGGTCAATCAAATCGGCTTGCTTTTATATCAAGACTTTTAACAGACATTCTGTACCTTTGTCATCTTCCCAAGAGAGGTAGGTCCCACTCAATTAATTTTCAGTTTCCCCACCTCTTCCTGCAGAGCCAAACAAAATGGAAGACCTTTTACATCTTACTGGCATGATTCATTGAGAATGTGTGCGCTCGTGAAAGCTTCAAAGAAAGCTACTTGTCTAAAGAAGAATCCCTCTGTTCAGGGCTGATATTTAGCTAGTACCCACAAGTACAACCATATGGGTTATCAAAATATTGCAGTATTTCCTTACCAGCCGCTTCCGCCCTGATACTTTCACTTACTCAAGAGTCCCCACCATTTGGTTGCCATGGCCTCAGGAAGTTCTACTGGCACCACCATGGACACCAGACTCTGCCATTCTGCTGCTCCACCAAATAGGTCTGCTGCAGTTCCTGCACACCAGCCTCCTTCCCCTGATGCCCTGGCACTCCCACAAGGGTATGACCTATACTGGCACCTGAGACTGTGGTCCATTACCTGGCACCTTCTTAGAGTCATCCTCGTGCGGCCCCTTGGGAGGACTGCAGCCTCAGCCAAAACACTGCTACTACTAAGAGTTATGGTTCCATGCATAGACAGTGTTCTAGAGCTCTGTGTGTACTGACTCATTTACTTCTCACAACAGTCCTACAAAGCAGGTGAAAAGAAGTGGGTTGACCTAGTCATAGGCTTTCTACTAGAGGTGGATAACGAATGGAGATAAAAGGAATAGAAAAATACAATAAATAATATAGTTGCTTAGCTATAAGAGTTCATGCGCCCACTGAACACATTCATTTGGGATCATAATAATGACAACTCAGAAAAATGAAACCTGCGTTTTATGAACACAAAAATTATTCCTGTTGCCAGTACTAAAAGAAACTAAAAGGTCTCCAAATATAACTATCTGGCAAACAATGGAAGACTTTCAGTGAGAGTTGAAATTTAACCCAAACACTATGCTTTTAAAAGTCCTCTGATCACTATGGTCATTAACCACTATGACAACAGAAAGGACTGAATGGGCTGTGGCAATATGTTTAGGTGAGAGAGAGAGAGAGAGAAAAAAATCTGCGAGACTTCTTTGAATAAACACAAACATAACACACGATTACTTTATGTTAGCAGGAAACCAGGCCTATTCCCGTAGGTTTTCTAAATAACAACACAATTTATTCCCTACTTCTACTGCTCTTTCTTGTGTCTTCTCAAGTGAGTTGTATGATATTTTGTTTTAAGATATGCTTAGCAATGTATTTCTTGTGGTTTATATTCATCATGGTACTGGCATCTCTACAGAAGCCAAGCTCAACCTGGGTGGCTCAGTTGGTTAAGTGTCTGCCTTCGGCTCAGGTCATGATCCCAGGGTCCCGGGATCGAGTCCCGTGTCAGGCTCCCTGCTCGGCGGGGAGCCTGCTTCTCCCTCTGCCTGCCGCACCCCCCGCCCCCCGCTTGTGTGCGCTCTCTCGCTCTTGCTCCCACTCTGATAAATAAATAAATAAAATCTTAAAAAAAAAAAAAAGCCAAGTTCATTTCTCACGTACCTTATGAGAACACTCAGAGCACCCAGTGGGGTGACCAAGGTGGCAGGTGCAAAAGCATAAGCTGCAAAATTGGCCGCTTCTCCGGCTCCCACTGGAAAGCAAGCCGCAGTGGTCGTATGAGAGATGGACTGACTTGTCAGAAGAGAAAAAGCAGTAGCACATGCAAAGTGGTGGACTTCTATCCCAAAGATACTGACAGATCCAGCTAAAAGGAGCAATTTAACATTTTCTTATGGAGGGTGGGGGAGGATTGGTATTAAGGGATGCAGATAAACTGTAATTACCTGGTGATTTGAACTCAATTAATGCAAAAAGTGATGACAGATGAATACACATTTTAAGTGACTTCCAATAGAGATTTTAGGTATGTCACTTCAATAAAATTTAATTGGAGGTGGTTTTGGCCTAAGCAAAGAATTATTCTATGTGCTCAAGAATACCTACTGTTGGGGCGCCTGGGTGGCTCAGATGGTTAAGTGTCTGCCTTCGGCTCAGATCATGATCCCAGGGTCCTGGGATCAAGCCCCATATCGGGCTCCTGGCTCAGCGGGGAGCCTGCTTCTCCCTCTCCCTCTACCTCTCTCCCTGCTCATGTTGTCTCTCTATCTCTGTGTCTCAAATGAATAAATAAAAAATTAAAAAAAAAAGAATACCTACTGTTATGCACATTAACAACAACAAAAAAAACCATGTGGCAAATCAGAATGCTTTGCAGGGATCTACTGGCCTGGCAGGGGATAGCCAGGAATGCCTACCACGGCCCGGGGAGCCAGGCGTCTCTGAATTGTAGATGATCCAAAAGCACCTTAACAGTATCTTAGAAGCTCAAGGAGATCCCAAGGGATGTTTTAAAATCATAAGGATGTGCTCCTGCAATATTTCCCTTAACTGAGGAACTCCACTTCTGTGAGATGACTTTTAGAGTGAGGGAAACTCCCTCTAAGGACAGGACTCTTGTCTGGGGGCCAAATTACTCTTACGGGTTACAACTGAACATTTGCCCACAGAGTGTAGTATTTCATGAGGGCAACCTACGCCATTGTAGAGAAAGCTTCTGGAACAGATAAAAGACACCAGAATACTTTTTCTTTTTCCCTCTGGTTGCTATGCTCCCAGCCTTCCCTTCTCCCCCAGTCAAATATGCAGGAGTACTCAGGTTTAGGGAAATAGCATAACACAGATAGAAGCTTCCAGAACAGAACAGTTGGGGGACTGCTCTTCTAAGAAGAGCCATGGCAGTTTTCTTCAAATACGAAACTGTCTTGAATACTTGATAGTATTTATATTTTTATCTCTACAGACAGCTTCCCAGGAAAATATTAATTTCATGATTGAAGTGCTGTATGTTTGTCACTAGATAAAATCTCTAATGTTGTAGACTTCTGCTTTTCTCTCTTCAATAGTGGTATGAACTTTGTGCATGATGGAAATAAAACTGTAAATGTAGCCACATAACATTCTCCTTATATCTTCATCCTATTGTGTGAGTAGAGGGTGGGGAAACACAAGGAGAGAGAGAAGAGGAGAAAAAAATAATCCAAAATATCTATCTGGGGTCTTCTCAATTCAGTCCCTGTCAACTTTTATTCCAATGAAGTAAGAAAACAGAAAACACCTTAACAACTGAAAGGGCTATACAAGTTTAAATTTAATTTTTATTTATCATCTTTTGAGATTCTTATATTAAAGCCAAGTTACCCAATTCTTTTGCATAAGAGGACCACACAAGTCCTGAAGTGTGTCACTGAAGTGTATGGGAAGATAGATGGAAGTCTGAAGGCTTCTTGCTGCAGAGGGAGATGGTGGTGAGAAACGAGAAGCTCCCACCTTCGGAAGTTTTAGGTTTGGGATTTAAGAATATTCAGAGGAGTTAGGGGAGGAGATAGAAAGCTGCAGAAGTGCCCTTGAGAGATCTTCTCTGCACATCGTATGAGCATCTATAAAGTGTTTTTCCCCATCCAACAGTCTCAGGTAGTCCTCAGGGCAAGTCTGGGAGAGGGGGTGTGCCGACAAGCTGCATCTTCTCTCCATTTGTTCAGTGCTATGCAGCCAGAGGGGACTTTAAGCTACCCATGTTTTCATCCTGACCAGGAAAATGTATCCATTCCTTAGAAAACATGCAGCTAGAACAGTCACAGATTCGAATTAGGAGCAGGGAAATGTGGGAAGAAGGCATTTTCCTCACTTGTTCTGAGGAATAAAATATAACCGAAGGAGAGGTTTGTGATAAAAGATAATATTTCAAATATTAACTTTTCCCCCTTGCATTCCAAGACAGTATTGAGAACATGGAGGTACAGGGAGAGACAGGGAATAATTAATTCTAAAAATATAGGACTTATTTTATATATAAGACAATATATTATACCTGCACGAAAATTTCTAGACTTGAATGCCATCCTTACCAGAAAGATAAAGTAATCGATGTTGAACAATTCCGTGCAATTTACCATTTTACAAGCAAACATTATTCTTAGCAATAAGGACTTACTTGAGAGTAATCCTGCCCACCAGAGCCATTCCTTGAGGTAAGAATGTCCACCTTGTCCTGGGAACATAAGAAAAATTAAAATTAGGTTCTTAACTGGAGGAAGAAGGTTTGAAGAACTGACTACTAGGAGAGAAATGTGGTTGGTGGTTGGAAAAGGCAAGACTTAAGTGTTGAGCCCACTTTCAGGCCAACAGGCTTGAGCAATGGAATGTAGGAAAGGCCCACCAGGCGGCCCACCTCAAGATGGCCACCGGCCCTAACTGACCACTGGGCTACTTACAACGACGCAGTTAACCAAAAAAGGGAGAATTCCATACATCCCCATACCTCCTTATCTTCCCCCTTAGAAACAGCCCCCACCCACCACCTCATTGCACACAGTCTCTCCTCTGCTTTCCTACCCGCTGCTCCCTTGTGGTGGTTCAGTCAACTTCCATCTCCTTTGTTCTGCCTCAGGTGAATTCTTTCACTACCCACACCAGTGGCTTCCACTCTATTGTCGCCCCACATTTGGGGGCCCCCGTCCTATTGAGAGACACACCATTGAGACCTCACATTAAGGCCAAATCCAAGGCCATCCACTTATTTATTTGGTCATTTCTGAAGATCTTCACTTGATGTCTATAGAGAGTTTTTTCATTTGCAAGAAAATTTTGTGTAATCATTAGGTTTACTGTATTTATGCCCGCCAGAGGTGTGGACACAGAATATTATAAGCCGTAGATTCTGTTTCAGCTAGTTAAAATTAAAGACAGAAAACCATAAATTGTAAATTGTATCGGTGCCTAATGAGGACCTTAAAGGGAAGAAGATGGTTGACAGAAGAGCTTTTGAGATTTTGGATAATCAATCAGAGAATAACAAGCATTAGCCAGCTGGACTCTCCTTATTCTCTACCTTGGCATCAGGAAATTGAGTTTCTAGTCTATTGAAAAGGGTAAAAAGCTTTCCTAAGGTATTCCATGGGTTATCTTTTCTTTACTGTAATCTGTGACCTAAAGTCATTGTTACGTTTGCTATAGAAAATGGAATTTTCTCACCAATTTTAATATACTTAATCCTATGTATTTGACCTCTCTGATTTTGTTTTAATTAAACAGGGTGTATCAGCTGTGAAGATCATCTTGCAAAGTAGTTTATTTAGGATTTTCTTCTTACAAACTGTGCACATGATTAAATTGGAATATTGCAATATATTTTCATAATCTGTCTTTTAAAAACTTAATATATCATAAATACTTTCTCATGTCCTTAATTAATGGTTGAATATTGTTTCAAAATCTGGCATATCATTATTTACTTAACCTGTGTGCAGCTACGCACCGCCCCCCCCCCACAGGGTTTCTACTTTTGTTCTCATTATATAAAGCCCTTCAATAAATATCCTCATATGTAACTATAGGTGGCATCCTCATTCACTTCTTAAGATAAATTTCCAGACGTGGAATTATTAGGTTTTAAGTCATTGACATTTTTAAGCTTTACCAAATTGCTCTTAGGAAATTCTGTACCTGTTTATACTGCCTCCAGCAATGTTTGGAAGGGCTATTTATTTTCCAAAGTCCCTTACCAACATAGGGCCTTTTAAAGAAAAAACAGGGGCGCCTGGGTGGATCAGTCGTTAAGCGTCTGCCTTCTGCTCAGGTCCTGATCCAAGGGTCCTGGGATTGAGCCCCACATCGGGCTCCCTGCTCCGCAGGAAGCCTGCTTCTCCCTCTCCCACTCCCCCTGCTTGTGTTCCCTCTCTTGCTGTCTCTTTCTGTCAAATAAATAAATAAAATCTTTAAAAAAAAAAGAAAGAAGAAACACAACTTTGTTAAGATGGTAGGCAACAGGGGCACCTGGGTGGCTCGGCTGGTTAAGCATCAAGCGTCTGACTCTTGATTTCTGAAGGGGTCATGATCTCAGGGTCATGATCAGCTCTGTGCTGGGCGTGACACCTGTTTTAGATTCTCTCTCTCTCTTTCTAACCCTTTGTCCCTGCCCTCCCCCACCCCACCAAAAAAAAAAAAAAGAAAGAAAGAAAAATGATAGACAACAACCCAGGAGCTCCTTGTTATATGATGGTATCTCTTTTGGTACTAGTGAAATAACATTTACTTATATATGTTTATTGGACACTTGCATTTCTTATTTTGTGAGTTTCTTGTTTATGTATTTGCCTATTTTATCTTATGGTACTAATCTTTTTCTTATCAACTATGGTCATTCTTTATATATTGTGGATCTTTTTTTTTTTTTAAAGATTTTATTTATTTATTTGAGAGAGCGAGAATGAGAGAGAGTACATGAGAGGGGGGAGGGTCAGAGGGAGAAGCAGGCTCCTCGCTGAGCAGGGAGCCCGATGCGGGACTCGATCCCGGGACTCCAGGATCATGACCTGAGCCGAAGGCAGTTGCTTAACCAGCTGAGCCACCCAGGCGCCCTATATTGTGGATCTTAATATCCTTTGTCTGTCATTTATTTTGGAAACACTCCCCCCATCCCTGGCCCCGTATGTCATTTGCTTTTTCGTTTTAGTTAAGGTGTTTCCATGTAGGATTTTTTTTTTAATCAATCCAGATAGTCTCTTCCTTTATACAGAATAGATTCTTCCTTTATCTGCATGCTTAGAAAGACCTTCTTTTAGGTTTCTTGAGAAAAATCATTTCATTTTAAATTCCTGAATGGTATGAAGTAGAACTCTTACATTTTTTCCTCTAATTTTTGCCAATTGTCTTAACACTTCTGATTGAATAATCCAGCCTTTCTCCAGTGGCTTGAAATGCCACTTTATTTTATTTTATTATTCTTTTAAAGATTTTATTTGACAGAGAGAGAAAGAGAGAGAGAGAGAGCACAAGCAGGGGGAGAGGCAGAGGGAGAGGGAGAAGCAGGCTCCCCACCAAGCAGGGAGCCCGATGTGGGGCTCAGCCAGGACCCTGGGATTATGACCTGAACTGGAGGCACACGCTTAACCCACTGAGCCATCCAGGTGCCCCGAAATTCCACTTTTAAAAATTGCATATTAAATTGTTATATGTACTTGGGTCCCTTTATAAGTTTTCAATTATCTTTCATTATTTTATTTATCTTTTTTAGGGCCAGTACCAAACTGTTTTAATTACTATAGCATTATAGTACATTTTATTTCTGATAGTGCAAATGTCTCCAATAGTACTTTTATAAACTTGTTTGTGCAATTTGTAGTCATTTCTCACCTGAACCTTAGAATAATATTTAGTTATTTTATGACATTCTTGATAAGAATGAATAGAGTCACAGAGGAAAGAGTTCAGTTCCCAAGAAACAGTGATAGCTTGACACTGTAAAGCTTTATCTGGAGTATATATGCATTAAATTAGGACTGCTGACACAATGCATTGAGGATTTACAGCCATACCTGGAAGTTTCTTCTAATGTACACATATATATAGAATCATGGAAGCTTTTTGTATTACCTGTTTTATGGCCTTAAAGATTTCATGAACCAAATGAAAACTGAATCTGTTCACATCCCATCCTTTATATCTAGGTAAGATAAAATCTATTCTCATTTTCAAGGTAGAATTTTACATGTCTGTACTTTTTTTTTTTTTGAAGGTTCGATTTATTTATTTGACAGAGAGAGAGAAAATGCACAAGCAGGGGGAGAGACAGAGGGAGAGGGAGAAACAGGCTCCCTGATGAGCAGGGAGCCCCAATGAGGGGCTCCATCCCAGGACTCCGAGATCATGACCTGAGCTGAAGGCAGATGCTTAACGACTGAGCCACCCCGGCGCCCCCATGTCCATACTTTTTAAGCCACATTTTGAGAAATCATCTCTTAACTAATCTTGGATGTTGTCTGCCTCGATGAACAGGACTTTTGTTTGCACTGATGCTTAGATGTTCCAATATCTAATATGGCCACAGTAGTCTTGATAACCAAGGTCATTTTTTTCCATCTTTAGAACCTACACTGAAACAACCATATCCAACAGATGTCAAGCCACTGTGTATGTAAATGAAAATTCTGTTTTGTTTCACGCCTGAATGCTATACATCTATTTTGGATTGTATATTGTGTTTGTGTATTTATGCTTTGATTCATAGTAACTTCTCATATTATAGAATTGATTTGCATTGAACACAAACTGTAAATAAAAAGAAATGTCTGAAAGAGCAAAAAAAAAAAAAATACAGGAGGGTAGACCACATGTTATGTATTCTGATGACCAAAAAAAAAAAAAAAAAGAAAAGAAAAAAAAAAGGAAAAGGGACGTAAGGAAACTTTGGGAGGTAATATATATGTTTATTATCTTGATTATGGTGATGGTATCACAGGTATATTCATATGTCCAAGCTCATCAAATTGTATACATTAAATACGTGAAGTGTTTGTATATTCACTATACATCAATAAAATGGCAAAAAAAAAGAAAAAAAATGAATAGAAATTCATGGTTAATGAAGGGTAGTTAAGCTGAGTTACTCAGCATGTGAAGCATCACTATAAATAGCAACCTAATTCTACTGCTATCCGTTTATTGATTTAACAAATATTTATTGGGTCCCAAACACTACCCTGGGGAAGGTTCCTGCTCTCGTGCATCTGCTATCAATAAATAAGTAAATAAGCAATAAACGTACAATGACAGATTGTTTTAGGTACAATGAAAGAAATGCTTAGTGCCATGATAGAGAGTAACGCGGGGGGGGGGGGGGTGAGGGACACCTCCCCAGAAAGGAAGACCGTCAGAAGTGATGATACTTAAGCTGAAGCCTGAAGGATGAGTCAGCCAAAGGAAGGGCAGGGAGAAGAGCGTTCTAGGCGAAGGGAAAAGGCCTTGAGGTGGCAAAGAACTTGGTCTATTCCAGGAAGCAGAGAAAAGTAGGTGACAGGGAGGGAGGGTGGCAGAAGATCCAGCTGGAGAGGTTGCGAGGGTCATTTTATGCAGGAGGTCAGAGATTGCGGAAAAGTGTTTTTTTGTTTTGTTTTTTTTTAAAGATTTTATTTATTTATTTGACAGAGAGAGACACAGTGAGAGAGGGAACACAAGCAGGGGGAGCGGGAGAGAGAAGCAGGCCTCCCGTGTAGCACGGAGCCTGATGCGGGGCTCGATTCCAGGACCCTGGGATCATGACCTGAGCTGAAGGCAGAGGCCTAACGACTGAGCCACCGTGCAAAGAAAGCCACTGACGTGTTTTAAGCAGGGAAGCAGCGTCTGACCTTGAATACTGAAATTGCACACAAAAGCTCTGAAAGAAGGACTCAAACCACACTCTCAATCTCTGGGAACAAGAACTTAGTTTCACCCTAAAGGCGACACAGCTGGCTCAATCCTGGAAACTGCAGGGGAGCTTTGCTAAGAACAGAGATAGGGGCTAAGGTAGAGACAGTAAAACATTACTACTGTCTTACAACAGGGGGCGCCGGGGTGGCTCAGTCTTTAAGCGTCTGCCTTCAGCTCCGGTCATGATCCCAGGATCTTGGGATCGAGTCCCGCATGGAGCCCTGCATGGAGCCCTCCGCTCTGCGGGAAGCCTGCTTCTCCTTCTCCCACTCCCCCTGTTTGTGTTCCCTCTCTCGCTGTGTCTCTCTCAAATAAATAAAATCTTAAAAAAAAAAGTCTTACAACAGGATTATTTCTGCTGTTGCTGCAGAAACCTGAATTGGCTAGCTGCATCCGTTTCTTACCAGCTCTGGTAACGCCCTTCTTGGCCAGTTGCAAGAGGCCCTTCTTTTTCAATATGAAGCTGGAGCCAATAAAAATACTGGAACTGACTGCCAGCAACAGGCCCACATACAGACTGTATTTGTTTTCGACTTTTGCAGAAACGCTCCAGTTGCTTACGCTGGAATTCAGGTCCCTGTAGAGGACAGGAAAAGCCAGGGGCTGTGACACGTTTGTGATCTCACACCAGGCCTGGGAGGAGTTCGGGCAGAGCAGAGACAGTAGGTAGCCTGGAAAAAAAGGACAGAAGGAAATGTCAACAAACACAAAAGGGAGATACCTTAATATTTACTCCTTTTCTCCGAGGAAGAGAAACCCGAGTGGACAGTCCCGAGACCAGTATTTTAGTGCATGGAGGAGCGTTCCCAGCCGGCGGTCCACACGCCTGTGGACACGTTCAGTTTGGCTCCCATAGGTTCTCAAAAACGTTTTAAAAAGCGTTTCATTGTCATCATTTACAAATGAGAGGTGTCACCTGAAAGTCTGACTTCCTCTTATAAATTGGAGAATCCGGCAATACTTGCTCAGCTCTTGGTTCCAGCAAAACAGCAACCTCGAGAGTAGCAAGAGTAGCGGGCAGGTGTTCGCACTGGTGCGCGCTCAGCTGTTCCTCACGGCCCCCCAGACCCACCTCCCTCCTCCACCTGGTCAGTGTGGTTCCTGGAAAGCAGTGTTCCTGATGCCTGAGTGTAGGGACAGGCCCGGCAACCCATCAGTCGGCCTCTTATAGGAAATTTAGCTAACCCATTGGTGGGGTGATGGTGCATTTCCGAAAATGTGTTTAAAAGGGGGTTTAGTTTTCTGTACCACTTTCCCTGAAAAGAATCATTTTTCAGGTCTACTCATCTACCTTCTCCTAAATAAAATCTAGTAAAAAAAAAAAAAAGGAATTAAACATCAGTATGCTTTTCTTAGAATAGGACTCAAACAAACACGTAAATCTTCTGAACCAGATCCATTATTTTAAGTGTCTTAGAATTTTAAATCTAAACACAAAATGAACCCACTGCAGACAATATAAGGACCTTTTAAATCTGTTCTCCACTTGGAAAGGTAGCTGCCCAGCAAGGTGACATTGTGACAAGATTTTCTGACCCTCTTCTCAACTTTTGTTTTCCTTTTATTTTTTTAAAATTTTATTTTACTGAAATTCAATTAATTAACATATAGTGTATTATTAGTTTCAGAGGTAGTGTTCAGTGATTCAGAAGTTGAATATAACTCCCAGTGCTCATTACATCAAGTGCCCTCTCTAATGCCCATTACCCCGTTACCCCATCCCCCCCCGCCCACCTCCCCTCCAACAACCCTTAGTTTGTTCCCTATGATTAAGAGTCTTATGGTTTGTCTTCCTCTCTGATTTTGTCTTATTTTATTTTTCCCTCCCTTCCCCTATGATCCTGTTTTGTTTCTTAAATGCCACACGAGTGAAATCATGTAATTGTCTTTCTCTGACTTGTTTTGCTTAGCATAATACCCTCTAGTTCTACCCATGTTGTTGCAAATGGTAAGATTTCATTTTTTTAGATCGCTGAGTGATATTCCATTGTGTGTGTGTGTGTATATATATACACACACACCATATCTTCTTTGTCCATTCATCTGTTGATGGACATCTGGGCTCTTTCCATAGTTTGGCTATTGTGGATATTGCTGCTATAAACATTGGGGTGCAGGTGGCCCCTTCTGATCACTATGTTTGTATCCTTTGGGTAAATACCTAGAAGTGCAATTACTGGGTTGTAGGGTAGCTCTATTTTCAACTTTTTGAGGAACCTCCATACTGTTTTCCAGAGTGGCTGCACCAGCTTGCATTCCCACCAGCAGTGTAGGAGGGTTCCCCTTTCTTCGCATCCTCGCCAACCATCTGTCATTTCCTGACTTGTTAATTTTAGCCATTCTGACTGGTGTGAGGTGGTATCTCTTTGTGGTTTTGATTTGTATTTCCCTGATGCCGAGTGATGTGGAACATTTTTTCATGTGTCTGTTGGCCATATGTATGTCTTCTTTGGAGAAATGTCTGTTCATGTCTTCTGCCCATTTCTTGATTGGATTACTTGTTTTTTGGGTGTTGGGTTTGATAAGTTATTTATAGACCTTGGACACTAGCCCTTTATCTGATTAGACATTTGCAAATATCTTCTCCCATTCAGTAGGTTGTCTTTTGGTTTTATCAACTGTTTCTTTTACTGTGCAAAAGCTTTTTATCTTGATGAAGTCCCAATAGTTCATTTCCTTTTATTTTATTTTATTTTTTAAAAAGATTTATTTATTTATTTTACACAGAGAGAGAATGGGTGGGGCAGAGGGAGAGGGAGAGAGAGAATATCAAGCAGACTCTGTGTTAAGCGTGGAGCCCAATGCAGGGCTCAATCTCATGACCCTGAGATAATGACCTGAGCTGAAACCAACTTTCGGATACTCAACTGACTGTGCCCCCCAGGTGCCCCATTATTTCATTTTAATTCAAGTATAGTTAATATACAGTGTTACATTAGTTTCATTTTTTTCTTTAAAAAAGCAATTTTCCCATTCTGAATTATTCTAAACAAAAAAGGCAAAGAAAAATGAATCAACTACAATTTTAGAATTCAATGAAAAAATTAGTTTTACATCTCAAAAATCTTAAGAAGGCATATGAACAACAAAAGATAGTTTGACCAAATGATGTCTTAGGGACAAAACTTTGGTAACTGGATCTTTGCCTCCCTGGCATAACATTATGCAGTTATCTGAATTCACCACTTACAAAGTTAAGAAACATGATAAAGTTCAGCTCCCTAAAAAGGTAAAATAATTGCATTCAAGCTTTTCATGATTATTATTTCACTTACTTCTGTAAGTTGAAAATGAATCAACTTTGTTTCAAAGATACAGAATAAATTCTAATTCAAAGCTTCTAAATATTCCAAGGAGAATTATATGACTTTAGGGATTTTCTGTAACATTGAGGAATTTTCAGGCAGGTTGTTTTAAGAGTTGCTTATTTTCAAACAAGCCAGCCCTTAGCAATCTTGTTCTGGTCACTGTTCATCTCATTTAAAACCCCAAGAATGGAAAGTGATTTTTATAGTAAGAATTTCCATTACATTAATTCCTGAGAAAACATCTGACTTGACTTCCCAGTGAATTC
The DNA here is from genome assembly GCF_029215605.1 of Mirounga angustirostris. NCBI lineage: Eukaryota > Metazoa > Chordata > Mammalia > Carnivora > Phocidae > Mirounga > Mirounga angustirostris. The sequence goes on along the minus strand of NW_026991710.1, from coordinate 39,953,285 downwards.
CACAGCTGCTTTGGTGTTACTTACTATGTAATTAACATAACCATTCCAAAACTTCATCTCTGAAAACAGTGTAGGCAGGTCTCATTCCATTGAAACAATATTCTTTCTAAGCTGTTGACATAGCAAAATGTTTCCAACATTTTAGGGGGTGTGGGGGCAGAGGGTGATAAGGGAAAGCAAATAATCTTTGTTGCATTTTGTAAGTTCTTATTGTGAGCAGTAGCTATTAATGCTGCAAGTTTTATGGCAGGAAAAATAATAAAAATCTTGTCTAGCTTCTGACCTTAGAACTTAAATTGTTTTATGTTGGGTGCCTGTTGAGGAGAGAGCCTATAGCAGATGTGACTGAAGGAGGGAGTGGGGGAGTGAAGGGTGGGTTGGGGGGTGTGGAGTGGTGGGGCAGGAGACAGATGGGCAAAGTAGAACATGTGGGCAGGGAGTCTGGAGTGTTTCAGAGGAATCAGAGATATCTCAGTTGGCTTCTTAAGATTCTAGTAAGCAAAGTAATTATCCAGGGAGTTTAAGCTTTATTCAACATAGAGAAAATCTATTACATTCATTATGTTTTGTTTTAATAGACACTATAATAGCCCTCTAAAGTGATGGTCCCAATTTATACTCCTGCCAGCAGGGTGCATGCATTACTTCTTTGATATTATTCTTATTAATTTTTCTAAATACTGAGTAATTAATATTTAGAAAATATGTGTCAGTTATAAAGAAAAATTCAATACACACCAATGTGTCAACCACCTAATTTAAGAAATAAACATTACCTCTCAGAAGAGACGACTATCCTGACTTCCTGTGTAAGATCCCTTTTTTTTAAATGATTTCCCTTATATGACTATATCTTCAAATAGTACATTGTTTCATTTTGCTTCTGCCTCTTATAAAATGTAAATCATACAGTATGTATTCTTTGGGGACTTGCTTGTTTTTGAGATTTATCCGTGTTGATGCATGTGGCTGTAGGATTTGTTTTTGCCCACTGTTCTGTAGAATTCCACCATATGATTACCTCACAATTTAATTTTTCTATTTTACAGTTGGTGGACACTTGAGTCATGTACAATGTTTTTACTTTCACAAATAGTACAGCTAAAGTTCTTAATTATGTTGAAATGTATGTAATTAATTATATTTGACAATTTTTGACCCCATAAAAATAGCAGTTTTGTACTGTTGAACTTAATAAATACGTATCTTCCATGTACAAGTGTGAAAGTTCACTTACACACACACAAACTAAAAATTTCAAAGTAAAGTTAAACTTCCTATAGGATTATGTACCTCTCCTCACTTTGAGCTCTGTTACTATCTCTAATCATGGGCAAGTTGAATATTTACTCTTGATTTCAGTTTCCTCATCTCTAAAATAGAGTTGTTTTTGTTTTTTTTTTTTAAATAGCGGAGTTTGACTCAATGATTCTGAAGATGCTTTCTGTAATTTTGTGATTTGATCATACACAATCTTTGTTCCCAGAGTAATTTACTTACAATCCCAGTGGCTCATAAATGTTGCTGATAGACCTGCTTTAAACTCATGGGCACTTGTAATTGAAAAACATTTTAAAAGAAACTGATGCCAAGATATTAAGTGACTTGCCAAAGCCATATAATTGTCAGAATTACAGCCAAGTAGCAACCCAATTCCCAGGCCAGTATTTTTATTTCAGAAAAGTAAAAACATAAAGTACAGATAAAGCCAGCTAAAAGTTATTATTAATGTTTATACAAAGATGAAATGCTTTGAATAATTTTTTCAAGTACAAGAGAGTAATACTTTAAATTATTCGGTTAATTACATATAGTAGGAAAGCTGGTTCCTAAGAAGTCAATGATTACATAAAACTGCATTTTAAATCACTACAAGATATTTCCAGTTTCAGGAAATCATTATCTCACCGTCTATTTTACGTATTAGTTTGGCTTATTATTCAGCAAATAGCTACTCCCTTACCCCTCCTGATGTGGGCAGAATATTCTTCCCCCGATGTCAGGCTGGAAGTGAGCTGGTGGTCAATGGGAGAGCAGTGGAGGGGATATGAGGACAGGCTTCAAATGCACTGATGTACTTAAGTTTACTCTCTTGCACCTCTGTATTGGTCAGGAATAGAGATTCCGGAAGGAGCTGCTGCCCCTTCAGCCTGAGCCCCAGAATGAAAACACATGGAGCAGATCCAAGCTCATCCCACATGAAGGAGCCAAACCCAGGTGCCCATGTAGCCTGAGGCAGAGACACCCAGGTGAACCCAGGCTAGATCAGTCAACCGTCAGCTGACCTACAGACACACAGGCAAGAATATATGATTGTTGCTTTCAGCCATTGAGTTTTGGGCTGTGTATTACATAGCAATAGCTGATGGATATACCTGCCTATTCCTATTAGCATAGAAAAAAATATGAATGAATTTCTTTATGTCCCCTGAAATGTATTCTCCAAATATCAGCCAGTGTGAATTAGATCATGTCATTCCCCTACTTAATTTCCCTCCCCTCTCCCCATGACTTCTCATTTCAATTATAACAAAATCTAAACTCCTAATTCTGAACTCTTTAAAAGCTTTACATTCTCTGACGCTTGCTCACCTCTGACATCAAATTGCATCTCCCTCTCTCTCACTCATTCCCTGCAATAACACTAGCCGTCTTTTCACTCACTGATTCAATAACTATTGAGTCTCTACTGTCTGTTTGGCATTTTCTAGAAGCTGGGGATACCACAGTGAATAAAGAAGAATTCCTGCTCTCATGTTTATTTTAATGATTGGCAACAAAATAAACAAGTGAACTAATAACTACATAATATGTTGAGTGCCATGGAAAGCAGAAAAAGTAGCATAAAGGAATTTTTTTTTTTTTTTAATGAAGTGCACAAACCTCTCCGCTATGTGTAAACGTAAAAACCCTGAGGCGGGAATGTGCTTGAGGCTGACTGGCGTGGTAGAAGGGAGATGGCCTCAGATGAGGTCAAGATAGAGCAGAGGGGGCAAGATCAGGTGAAATGAGTCTTTAGATTAGTAGGTCCAATCTTGTCATTTCTCCCTCTAAAATTCCACAATGGCCTCCCTTCTCATTTACGAAAAATCTAAAATCCCTACCACAGTCTACAAGAGCCTACAGAATCCTGCCTCCAGTTATCTCTCTAACCACATTCCCTACAATTGCTTTGTTTTTTGGGTTTTTGTTTTGTTTTGTTTTTGGTCCTGTTCCCTTCATAGGCTAAATTCCTTCTCACCTCAAAGCTTTGTTACTTGTTACTTAGCCTTGACAGTTGCAGGTAGAGCTAACTCCTCATTGAGTCTCACTTTAAAATGTCACTTCCTGAGGCACCTGGGTGGCTCAGTTGGTTAAGCATCCAACTGTTGATTTCTGCTCAGGTCATGATCTCAGAGATCGAGCCCCCCATTGGGTTTTGTGCTGAGCGTGGAGTCTGCTTGAGTTTCTCTCTCTTCCTCTCCCTCTACCCCTCCCCCCTCTCATGCACACTCCCTCTCTCTCTCTAAAATAAATAAATAAATCTTTAAAATATCACTTCCTTAGAAAGGCCTTCTCTGCCCTCACACTCTTAAGGAACTTCTCAAGGGTGCCTGGGTGACTCAGTCCATTAAGCATCTGCCTTCAGCTCATGATCCTGGGATGGAGTCCCACATGGGGTACCCTGCTCAGTGGTGAGCCTGCTTCTCCCTCTGCCACTCCCCCTGCTCATGCTCTCTCGCCCTCTCTCTCTCTCTCAAGTAAATGAATAAATAAAATCTTCAAAAAAGGAACTTCTCAGTGGCTTTCCATCATATCAGCACATCATTGTTACTTAATGCTGCTGATGAAACAAACTTCTTCTCACAACTTCATTATGACTTTATGACAACATTGTACATCCATATATCTATTCAACAAAAAAGTTGTTAAAAACCTACCATGCAAGGCACTATGTTAGGTTTTCATTTATTCAACACTTTGCAAATTCTTATTGGGCAATTCCTGAGTACCAGGCCCTGTTCTAAGTACGGGAGAGACAGTGACCAGCAAGACAGGTGAACAGGTCTTTGTTCTCATGAAGCTGACAATTTTAGAGAATTATCAAACAGGAACAAAGGGAGCAGAATAGGAATGAGAAATAATTTTGAGAAAATTTGGCACAGAATAAGAATGAGGAATGATTGTGAGAAAGTATGGAAATCAAGTCATAGTAATATCTTTACATATAAATGCCATTAAGGCTGGGTAAGAAGACCATTATTTCAATTAACCAAAGTAAAATTGAGAAGACACTACTGATTTAAAAAAAATTAAGGGGTGCCTGAGTGGCTCAGTCAGTTAAGCATCAGCCTTTGGCTCAGGTCATGATCCCAGGGCCTGGGACTGAGTCCTGCATTGTCCTTCCTGCTCAGCAGGGAGTCTGCTTCTCCCTCTCCCTGTGCTCCTCCCCCCACTCATGCTCTCTCTCTCTTTCAAATAAATAAATAAATAAATAAATAAATAAATAAAATCTTTAAAAAAAAAGAAAAAAGAAAATTTTGGATTAGAAGTCTTTTGAAGCATCCATGGTTTTAAGAGTAAAAACCAAAGTATGGGGTTAACTTTTTCTTTACTGAAGTCCAATTGGAATGCTCTATCCTTAGATATCATGATGGACTCCTTGTCATCTAGATCTCAGCTCAAATAGAACTTTCTCTAAGGGACCTTCCCTGAGTATCCAATCTAAACATCCTCAACTCTCTCAGTACATTATTCATGACAGTTACCACTCTTGTAATGTCCTTTTTATTCATTTGTTGCATATTATCTGCCTTCTACACAGTAAGCTGCATGGGAGGCTTACTAGAGTCTAGGACTAGACTGTCTTGCAAATCCGCCCATAGCAGCACCCACGTCAGTGCCTGGCACATGGACTCTTGTTATTTGAATGAATGAATGAATGAATGAACACATGAAAAACTGAGCCTTTACTCCATGTCAGGCTCTGAGCCATGTGCTTCATATGTAATCTGACAACTGTAAACTGTACAAATTATTTCTGATTTATAGATGAAGACTCAAAGAGGTTAAGTTATAGTTGAGAAGACTGACGCTAAAGCCTGATCTCTTCCCACTGTTGGTAAGGATTCTGATTTCTCTCAAGTCTCTCCCACACAATTAATTATAATTAATCACAGGTATTAAGCACTGAGCTTGAATACATCTTGTTGGAACTAAATGCACGAGTAAAGCAGGAAAACATCTAAGTTCAAACAAGCGAGTGTAATTCACAAACCCTCCTTACAGATCCTCGGGTAAATAAGGGAGGATATACTATTAACAGTCTAACTTACTGGTTTAGGAATTATTTAGACAAAGGTCATGCAGTCTATCTAGGAAATAATTCCAGATCCAGCTGCTTTAGTATAAACCATTTCCAAAACTTCAGCTTTTGAGCAGTTTGTGAATTGTTCAGGCATTTTCTCTTTCTTTGCGTCCCTTCTCTCTCTTGCTGGCATAGTTTTGACTAGTTCACTGACACCCCCTCCAACTCCCCCCAGCCTCCCCCCCCCTTTTTAGTTTAAACTCTGCGTCAAAGAATAATCTGGAGGAGCCAAGAGGAGAGGAAACCTGGGAAGCTGTTGGCAACTTTGGAAAGGCGTTCTTGCCACGCCCCTCATTCCTCCCTCTTCACGTCCTTACCAGGTAAATTAGAGATCAGCCTTCGCCTTCACAAGGCGAAAATTGTCCCGTCAGTTGAGACACACCCTTCCTGTCAGCCCGCGCGTTCCCAGGTATTCGCGTCCCGACTTCTATCCTGGCTCACGCGCGCCTTCTGCGCTGTGACTTCAGAAAGGCTGCCAGTGTTGTAAACACCTGGCAAAGGGCAAGTGGCCTGGCCCAGCGATTTTTCAGGATTCGCTTGGGGGCCGAAACCCCAGCCTAGCGGGCAGTAACAAACCTACACTGACTGCGCCCAGTTCCCCGTGTCCTCTTCCGTTGGGCTCTCGCCTTACGTAGCCAAGAAGTGACTGCACAGCGAGTCAGACGCGAGGCTAGCAGGGTTGCACAAGTTTTCATCTCGAAGACAGAGGAGAGATGTGGCCCGCCCAGGCGGGCCCACCGCCCTCCCCCGCGGCCAAGGGCGCCTGACCTTCCACAGTGTCTGACCCTCGCTGAGCCCACGCAGGGCGCAACGCAGACTCCCGCCGGGCCCGGGGCACGCCCTCTGCCCACCGGGTGACTTAGACCGCGGACTCTGGAAGCTAGTCTGATTCAGAGGAAGCGTCTTTCTCAGACAAGACTTGGGAATCTTCCCCCCCAGCACCCTGATTTTCCCTGTGCCGACCCTCAGCACGCTGTAATTTACATGGGTCTGCCTCCTGGACCACAGTGGGAGCCACGTATGTCTATCTTGTTCGACTCAGGCTTTCCCAGAGCCTGGCGCATTGTCCGCACAGTAAGCAGCTACTGACTGGCCGAAAGACTGAATGAGTACACCCACAAATGAATGCGTTACGAGTCGGTGTATTCATTTCTCTTCTCCACAAGTACCCGGGACCGCCCACCCGGTCTCATCACCACCCAGGTGCCAGGTCCCACACTCACCTTCTTGGCAGGGCTCTCCAGGCGGTAGCCTCACCTGTCCCCCCATGGCCCCCAGGCGGGGCTCCTCGGACCAGGCCCTCGCTCCTTCTCCGCCCTGGCCTCTCCGGCTCCCCAAGGGGCCGCGATGGGGCGGAGCTGTAGGGTTCCGGACGAGGGAGCGCTGACTCCGCCCCTGGACAGCCTCCGCCGACGGGATGGATGGACCTCCGCGCGAGCCACGCCCCCGAGGTCTGAGGCTGGGAACTAGTGCTCTGGTTTGGGACCGCGGCTGCAGGTCCTGGTCCCTCGTGGGACTGGCGGGAGCGCCAGCTGCCTCTCGGGTCTGCGGCTGGAGCTGCGCGGTGGACACTTCTCGGTGTTCGTCGGAGCGTGGAGGCCGCCGAGCCAACTCTCCGGCAATTTAGTGGAGTAAAGGCTGTGTTGAGCACCCCTTCTGGCTTCTTCCGAGCTCCAAAAATGTCTTTCTGAGGGCCCCGCTGCAAATGTTGGCGGCTTTGTGAGGAAGTTGCTGGCCATTGGGATTCTGCTCTGATTACCATGCTAAAGTTGATTCTAACAGATTTTGCCCTTCTGGTGCTATCAGATTCTCCCCCGCGGTCCCTCGGCTTCAAACTCATGTCCCCGAAAAGCCTTTTTTCTCTAAGTCTTGCAGTTATTTGCAATAAATCCTAAAGCAGAAGCAATGCTCAAAATGAAACGACTTATTCCCACAAAATAGTAATAGCTAACATTTATGATACTCTTGCTTTGCCATGCGTATGTAGGCACTCATTATATCTCACAACCCAGTCTATTAATGGCCACTTTTTACAGATGAGGGATCAGAGGCAAAGAGTAAGGTTAAGTAACTTAACCAACTAGTTAGTGAAAGGCTTGGTAGTAGGTCATTATCCCGTATGAAATGGGTATAATTCCTGCTAAAACCTTTGCCGCAGAAATGGGATGCCTCTGTGCCCTGGGACTTCAACAATGAAGAAAAGTCTCTCCTCTGCTCACCTTGCCTTTGCTCTAGGTAGTATAAACAGTGCAATTAACTTTATTACCTAAGAGTATCATGGCAGTGGCCTCAATCTTGCTTTTCTTGTTCTTAGGCTGATAAAGAGTTAAGAACAATCAGTCAGTTCAACAATACAAGGCACATGCTTTCACGTGTGGACAACTTCATGGAGAAGGAATAGCATGGGAAAAATAGGTGAAAATTGGAAGGGAAGGAGATTTATCCCAAATTTGGATAATAAGCCTTAAAACTCAGATTTCTACTTAAAAGTTTTGTTTGAACATCAGACTTGAAAATTTTGCCTTTATTAAACATTGATGATGATTGTAAATGTAATCCAAAGTAGTATTTATTTATTAATTATTTAGCACCTATATAGCATTTATGTGAGCAAGCGCTATTCTAAGCACTTATAAATATTTGCTTTTTAAATCATTCATAATGGATTGGCAATAATATTATTAATCCCTGCTTTACAGATGAGGAAAGAGAGGCACATAGAAACTAAGTAACTTGTTTATGGACACATAGATGGCAAGTGGGGGAACTGGGATGCTAACTAATGAAGTCGGGCTTCAGAGTCTGTGCTCTTAACCTATTTGCTAATTGGATATTTTTTTGAAAAAACAAACCCGCTAAAAATGTACCACCCAGATAATTTCTTATAAAAATTGGATTCCAGTTTCTTATTAAGGACTGTTTTAGGTAGGAGGCACTTTGCTGTAATTCTTGTTTTTCAGTTCTGAAAATAAGGAGAAAAACACTCATAAAAAAATATTTAAACTTATTTAGGATCCTTGTTTTCTCAGTTTAAATGTTGCCTAAGCAGAACTTTATATTTTCCTTCATTGCCTATTTCTGGATGATTTTGGGTATTACCCTGTTATAGCACCATAGACTGTCTTGAGTGACATTAATTTTGGGGATTTTTATTCCCCCCAAAAGCATGGTGTTTATTTTTAAAAAATTTTTTATTGTTATGTTAATCCCCATACATTACATCATTAGTTTTTGATGTAGTGTTCCATGATTCATTGTTTGTGCATAACACCCAGGGCTCCAAAGCATGGTGTTTATGTAACCAAAAGAAGAGCATCAAAAAATCTCCAACTGGCCCACTGGTGGACTGTGCTAAGTCTACAGTTGAGACTTTGTGATCCCTTATTTTTTTCTCAATTAGTCTATCTAGGAGGTTTCAATTCATATTTTATTTTCTTTAAAGATTTTATTTTTAAGTAATCTATGTATCCAATGTGAGGCTCGAATTTATAACCCTGAGATCAAGAGTCTCATGCTCCACGTACTGAGCCAGCCGGGTACCCCTAGGAGGTTTTTAACTTTATTAATTATTCCAAGAACCAACTCTTACCCTTATTTATTTTCTTTACTAATTTTTAAAATTTCATTAGTTTCTGCTATTATTATTATTATGTATTCCTACTGTATTTAATATGTATATTTATTATTTTATTTTTAATTCTTTCCTTCTACACTGACTTTAATTTACTGTTTTTCTAATTTCTAAGGTGGAAACATAGATCATTGATTTTAAACCTTTATTCCTTCTAACCCAAGCATTTAAAACTAATTTGCCTTCAAATACTGTTTTAGCTGCATACAACAAATTTTGATGTGTTGTTTTTTTATCATTTAGTTAAAAATATTTTAAAACTTTCCTAGTGATTTCTTCTTTGACCATGGACTATTTAGGAGTATGTTGCTTGATTTCCACATATTTGGAGATATTCCAGATATCCTTCTATTACTGATTTCTGACTTAATTCTGTTTTGAACACAGAATATATTCTTTATCCTTACAGTCCTCTGAAATTTATTGAGATTTGGCTTCTGGCCCAGCATATTGCCTATCTTGATGAATGTTCCAAGTAAAATTTAAAAGAATATAAATTCTGCAGTTGTTGGGTATAGTATAAATGTCAATTAGGTTAAATTCGTTGCTCAAAATCTAGTTTATTACTGAATTTTGCATTTGTTCTATCAATTACTGAGAATAAAGTGTTAAAATCACATGCAATTGTGAGTTTTCTATAAATTTAGTGATGCCAGTTTTTGTTTCATGAATTTTTGAAGATTTGTCATTAGGTGCACATACAAGTAGGATTGTTATGTCTTCTTAATGAATTGACACTTCAATCATTGTTAAATGTTCTTATTTATTTCTAGTAATATTTTTTTATTTGAATTTACTTTGATACTAATATAGCTAAGCCAACTGTTTTAGTACTAGAGTTTACATGTTCTACATTTTTCTATCCCTTTACCTCTATATTTAAAACATTTCTTGTAAATGGGGCTCCTGGGTGGCTCCATTGGTTGAGCAGTGGACTGGGTTTCGGCTCAGGTCATGATCTTGTCGTGGGGAGATTGAGCCCCAAGTTGGGCTCTGCATTCAGCACAGAGTCTGCTTCAGATTCTCTCTGCCTCTCCCTCCAGCTCACACACTTTCTCTAATAAATAAATAAAATCTTTTTTATTTTTTATTTTTTTAATACAATCTTTTTTAAAAAGCCATTTCTTGTAAATGACATAAAGATGCATCTTATTTTATTTTATTCCACCAAAGACTGGAGAAGACCCCTTTGCAGATTTCTGGAGCTCTTTCTCTGCACAGCTTCCTCCTCACTGCAACCCTGTTCTGCAATTCAAGCCACTTTGGTATCCAAGATCGTATTTCAGATTCCTCAACTAAGCCAGACCATTGGGCTCTGCCTTATTTCCTTGTTCTTACGTCACAGTTCAGAAATTGCTTTTGGGCAGGGTTCAACTCTTTTTCTCCCCTTCTCTCAAGTATCACACTCCTGTGCTGTTGTCTAGTATTTTGAAGACAGTTGTTTCATATCTTTTGTCCAGTTTGGAATCAAGCTACATTGTCATGAGCCAAAGCTAAGTCCATAGTACAGGTGATTTATAGGAGCCAAATGCAATGTTGGAACATGATATGTAAAATTTATGATTTATTTCTGAATTTAAGTATCATTTTATGAGTTGTATTGATAAACAGTACAAAGATTGCCCACATAGAAATTAACAAAATGATGTAAACTCGGTGATGACTCAAGAAGAATGATCTAATTTGAGTGCATTACTTACCTCGACTCTTAGCTTGTCAGGGATGGTAACTGGGACTAATGTCTGTTCCTGTCACTTGCACTTGCTATCCCGTAGCTACCATGCATGAGTGTATCTCCATCCATGTTGGCCAGGCTGGTTTCCAGATTGGCAATGCCTGTTGGGAACTCTATTGCCTGGAACACTTCCAGCCTAATGGCCAGATGCTAAGTGATAAGACCACTGGAGGTGGAGATGACTCCTTCAACACCTTGTTCAGTGAGATGGGTCCTGGCAAGCACACCTTCAACACCTTCAGTGTTTGTAGACCTGGAACCCACAGTCATTGATGAAGTTCACACTGGCACCAACTGCCACCTCTTCCACCCTAAGCAGCTCATCCCAGGCAAGGAAGATGCTGCCGATAACTATGTCTGAGAGCACTACACCACTGGCAAGGAGATCATTCACCTTATCTTGGACCAAATTCAGAAATTGGCTGACCAGGGCATAGGTCTTCAAGGCTTCTTGGTTTTGTACAGTTTTGGAGGGGGAACTGGTTCCGGGTTCACCTCCCTGCTGATAGAATGTCTCTCTGTTAATTATGGCAAGAAGTCCAAGCTGGAGCTCTCCATTTACCCAGCCCCCCCCCAAGATTTGCACAGCTGTAGTTGAGCCCTACAACTCCATCATTACTACCCATACCACCCTGCAACACTCTGCTTGTGCCTTCATGGTAGACAATGAGGCCATCTATGACATCTGTCATAGAAACCTCGATACTGAACACCCAACCTACACTAATCTAAATAGGTTGATAGGTCAGATTGTGTCCTCCATCACTGCTTACCTCAGATTTGATGGAGCCCTGCATGTTGATCTGACAGAATTCCAGACCAACCTGGTGCCCTATCCCCGCATCCACTTCCCTCTGGCCACATATGCTCCTGCCATCTCTGCTGAGAAAGCCTACCATGAACAGCTTTCTGTAGCAGAGATCACCGATGCAGGCTTTGAGTCAGCCAACCAGATGGTGAAATGTGACCCTCAGCATGGTAAATACATGGCCTGCTGCCTGTTGTACCGTGGCGACGTGGTTCCCAAAGATATCAATGCTGCCATTGCCACCATCAAGACCAAGTGTACCATCCAGTTTGTGGACTGGTGCCCCTCTAGCTTCAAAGTGGGCATTAACTACCAGCCTCCCACTGTGGTGCCTGGTGGAGACCTGGCCAAAGTACAGCGAGCTGTGTGCATGCTGAGCAACACCACAGCCATCGCTGAGGCCTGGGCTCGCCTGGACCACAAGTTTGACCTGATGTATGCCAAGCGTGCCTTTGTTCACTGGTATGTGGGGGAGGGCATGGAGGAAGGAGAGTTTTCTGAGGCCTGTGAGGACATGGCTGCCCTTGAGAAGGATTATAAGGAGGTTGGTGTGGATTCTGTTCAAAGAGAGGGTGAAGAAGTAGGAGAAGAATACTAATTACTATTCCTTTCAGCCCTGCAACATGTCACACTCAGAATTTTAGCTTCCACACTAGCCAACAGGCATTAAAGCTTTCTAGTTAGATTGCTTCACTTTTAACTGTGATCACGTCTTACTTTTCCATGTGTACCTGTAAGATTTTTCCATCATGTCTTAAGTAAAGGCTTTAAGAAAGAAAAAAAAAAGTATTATCGAACCTGGCCCTACCATCAATAGAACACAGATAATGTAAAATCTTGATTATTATAAGGCAGAAAAATAAATTGTATGTAATATATAATAACTTACCATTTATGTATATCTTTATTTTATTACTTATATGAACATCTCTGGCCCATCAATAGACCCACCCAGACATGTACAATAATTAAATCCAGTTGTCTTTGACATTTTGCCAAAGTTTCAATCACATTAAAACAATCTAGTCTACAGATGTGATTTTTTTTGTTGTTGTTACAAAGGTATGTTTTTCAAGGTGAAGACAAAACACATTTTATTTACTACTTCATTAGCTTGGTTTTAAATATTTAGGCATGTGGTATATAGGCATCTGTTTGTTCTCTTGCCTCAGTCCTGCTACTGTTAGGGGTGGGCCTGTGGGAGAAGTGGCACAGTGACCAAATTTAAAAAAAATTAGTTATCATATAGAAGATTTGAAAGCTGAATCCAAAGCCAGTTTTGTGAAGGGCAATAAGCAACCATATTTCCACTGTAGATTCTGCAAAAATCCTAGCATATTGAAGGTACAAATTTACAAAATTTGAAATTTCATCTTTACCTAAAAGACTTAAAATCCTCTGGTACAACCACACACTTCTCCATGACAAATTCATTCCTACTCTGAATCCTTTGGAGCCTTTCTATATCTAATTATGTTGTTTACCTAGAAATTCGATACTCTAACAGCAAATTACTAATAGTGGGATTCAGGAACTATTGCTCAGTAAAATAATAATAATCTTAATAGTTATATAACAAGGACCTGATTTGTGCCAGACACTGTGGGAAGAGTTTTAATGTAGATTATCTCTAATTACCATAACCTGATACAAAGAAGCCCTCCCATTATACTGATGAAAAAAACAGAGGCTCAGAGAAGTTAAATAACTTGCCCAAGACCAAGGATGCAAGTCTACATTAGTCTGACTCCAAAGTCTATTATTTCCAATATTCTAAGCAACTATTATCAGGTGCTAAAATTCTATTACTCAACTTCTCCTTATAAAGAGGATTAATCAAAATTCTATAAGTTTTTGAGGCCAGTTAAAATCAGACATAATAATAAACAGTTTATTTATTTTAAATTGCATAATAATTGGGCACCTGGGTGGCTCAGTTGGTTAAGCGACTGCCTTCGGCTCAGGTCATGATCCTGGAGTCCCGGGATCGAGTCCCGCATCGGGCTCCCTGCTCGGCGGGGAGTCTGCTTCTCCCTCTGACCCTTCCCCCTCTCATGTGTTCTCTCTCTCTCATTCTCTTTCTCAAATAAATAAATAAAATCTTTTAAAAAAATTGCATAATAATTTATGAGGGGGTCTTGTAATTTCGGTTACTGTAGAATGACGGTAGGCAGTAGAGATACAGTAATGAACAACACAGACACAGGCCCTGGCTCCATGGAGATACATTTCTTACAGAGAAGACAAACATTAAACAGTTAATTACATGACATTTAATTATTATGGTTATAAATGTTGAGGAGACATCACTGACCACTCTGCCTAAAAGTCTTGGTGGGTTGGAAGATAGACTATCAAATATTTAATAATTTAGGGTCAAGAGCCAGAATCTCTGGAATCACATGATTTTTGAATTGAAAATACAGGAGTCAATGTTATGCAAATGAGCATTTATAGTTAGAGGCAGTTTAAATAGGATTATAAAGATTAGAGGGCGCTGACAAAGCAAGACCCGGAACCAGACTAAAAGTAGCCTACTAAACAGATAATCCAATGTGGCTATGTTCTTTCCATCAGTCAAGGTTACTGCAGGTCCCAGGAAAAGAAATCCACTGATAGATGGACTAGGTCAAGCTAATCACACTTTGGAGGGGAAAACAAAACAAAACAAAATAAAACACACTCTTACCCTTTTAAGCTTCAGTAAATCAGAAAAATATCCTAGTAGGTTTGATGTGTGAAACCAACATTCCTACTTACCTTCAATTTCAGCAGAGATAATTTTCCCCTGGCAGTCTTCCAGTCTAGCTCCTTTTTCTCCCCAAATCTTAGGGTTCCTTGTAAGTGCTTCCTCAGCTCTTGATCACCTTGTATTGTAAACATCTCTCCTTTGGCCTGTCTCCCTCCTGGTTACTGTCTCTAAGGAAAAGGCTTGTGTGTGCTCCCAGACCTTCAAACAGTGCCTAGCACAGTGTGGTGCTTAGGAATTATATATTGAGCGAACAAATAAACACGTGAATGAATTCTCTGCCTTTATGAAGGATCAGTAGTTCACACTGTTGAGTGTTCTACACATAAAATACAGATTTTCATCAAAAAAAATGGATTATTTCATTTGATCATACTTTACTACTTTACTAGAATTATATAATAAATTATTTCGAAACAAGATATAAATAATGGTTCTACAGCTTTACATAAGTTAGCTATTTAATAGCTGCACATACCTGGCTACCAGAAGTCCCATGACAACATGTGGGACAACAGGTGAGGCCTCAGCCTTGTGCTGCAGAGCTCTGGTTTAGATGCAGTCCAAGAGCTCAGAGGAAAGGGGAGAGGGAGAGCACATTTACCGTGTATACCAAAAGTGTGTGATCCACTGTAACCTTGCTCCATTTATCTTCACAAAAACCTAATGAAGTAGACATTATGTTTTCATTTTACAGATAAGGAAATTGAAGGTCAGAAAGATTAAGTCATTTTCTCTAGACTACACAGCTAGTGAGCATTATCCCAAGAATCGGTAATACTCAGTCCATCCTTAATTATGGTTTGGGAGGGGAAAGGTACATGAAAGAGTGTGAGAGCTGGTAAAGAAAGGTGTCTTTGAGATAAAACAAATGAGTCATTCCAAAGAAGTAAAGAATTTTATGTGAGAGAGAGGGGGGGGAGAGAAAGAGATGGAGAGAGAGAGAGAGAGAGAGTGGGGGGGGAGGAGAGAGAAAGAGATGGAGAGAGAGAGAGAGAGACTGATTGAGCAATTTGATGAGAAACAGAAGCAGGAAAATGTTTACCCTTAGCCCAAAAGGCTGACCTAAAGCCTGCATAGTTTGGATGAGGATCAAATATGTGCTGTTTGCTACATTCCTTAAAGGTCTCCCCACTGCCTGTATATCTCACCAATAGTTAATATTGAACTGAATGATAAGCAGCACAGGAATCTTACAAAAGTAGTTTTAGGAGTGGAAATTCAAAGAAACGTTTGTAATCTGATACTCCCTGCATGCCCCCCTTCCCTTTGATTATAAGTCAATAACCACCAGCCTCACACGGCAAAATGTGCAGCTCTTTTGCCCGAGGGACCTGTCCCTGTGCTACTTAAATGAATTTAGTAAGTAGCATGGTAAATGTCTCAAGAATTCTTTCTGGACCATTGTGTGCGATGACCTCGCACTGAGGTTCATTGGGGCAAGAGCTATTTTATAATCACAAGTTCTATGAAGTTTCATGATGTCAACTGGAAGTTAAGTTGGCAGGAGGAAGAAATTTTTATTAGAATTATTGCTCCAAATATTTAATTCATTAAATCATTTTAGAAAGTTTCAAATAAGAAACAATCCATGAGAAAATGAATATTCCATGGCTATATATGGGAACAAATTCCCAATGTTGTCATCTTATTTTATTTTTAGTTGTATTTGTTTTAGTTTTATCTTTCACATAAGAGATAGGACTAGAGAATGCAAGTTGGTACAGCCACTTTGGAAAACAGTATAGAGGTTCCTCAAAAAGTTAAAAATAGAGCTACCCTATGACCCAGAAATTGCGCTACTGGGTATTTACCCCAAAGATACAGATGTAGTGAAAAGAAGGGGCCCATGCACCCCAATGTTCATAGCAGCAATGTCCACAATAGCCAAACTGTGGAAAGAGCCGAGATGCCCTTCAACAGACGAGTGGATAAAGAAGATGTGGTCCATATATATAATGGAATATTATTCAGCCATCAGAAAGGATGAATACCCACCATTTGCATCGACATGGATGGAACTGGAGGGGATTATACTAAGTAAAATAAGTCAAGCAGAGAAAGACAATTATATGGTTTCACTTATATGTGGAACATAAGGAATAGCATGGAGGACATTAGGAGAAGGAAGGGAAAAATGAAGGGGGGGGAAATCAGAGCGAGAGATGATATGAGAGACTATGGACTCTGAGAAACAAAATGAGGGTTTTAGAGGGGAGGGGGCTGGGGGGATGGGTTAGCCTGGTGATGGGTATTAAGGAGGGCACGTACTGCGTGGAGCACTGGGTGTTATACGAAAACAATGAATCATGGATCACTACATCAAGAACTAAAGATGTACTATACGGTGACTAACATAACATAAAAAAAAAAGAAGACTAGAAAAAGATTGCTCTAATTAAACCTAGTATATTTCTTAACCAGAAAAATGTTTTTCAACTTTTAAAAGAAACCAGGAAATTTATGACAGCAAACTAATTATTATAAAATAAAGCTTAATTCTGCTATTTGTCTTTTAAAAATTATAATACCAGCCACTTATCAAGTGTTTACTATGCTTCGAGAACTGTAAAATAAATTCTTCATATTACGATAGCTCATTTTAATCCTCATAACAAATCTGCAAGGTATTATCATGTCCATTCTATGAAAACTGAAACCGAGGCCCAGAAGGTTCACTTACCATGTTCCAAATCGCAAGCCAGTGAACAATGGAGCTGAGATTCAAACTCAGGCCTGTGACTTGGAAACCTCTGTATTTAAATCTAGCATGGTGTCACAGAATTCACCTCCCCGCAGAAGTGGGTAGCGATAATTGGCATAAGAGAGGCAGGGGCAAAGTGAAGACTAGATTTAAGAACAAAAGAGTCTTCCGTATTAGACAACAAGTAGCAATTTTCGGAAAAACCTTACTCCCAAGAATATTAAAAAGGTCCACAGAGGGTCTGAGAACTTTCCTGACTGATAGATGCAAATTGGATGATTAAGACAGTTAAAATATTTCAAGGAGAAAATTTCTTAGATATGAAGAGCATACTAAAAATGCAAAAAGTAATAGTTAAAAACTATCATTTTTGAGCACTTATGTGCAGGTAATATGCTAAGGGGTTTACAGGCATGTGCAAACAGTGATTTACAATGCTTCTGCTGGTTGCTATTAGAGACATCTTTCTGAAGTGGGTGACCTGATCTGATTTTTCATGCTTTTACCTTCCAGATACTAGGGTGGTGTGGTGCTCTGGAGTCAGATAGGACTTGGTGCGGGGTTGCCAGAGAAAAAAATGCAGAACACCCAGTTAAATTTGAATTTCCGATGAACATCAAATAATTTTTTACTGTAAGTTCGTCTCATGCAATATTTGGGATATACTTACACTATATTTTCATTTGCTAACTCTGGGAAGCCCATCTGGGTGTAAATCCCAGCTAACTCTGATACAATACTAGCCATTGTGTCCCTGGGAAAATTACTTCACCTCCAAACCTCATTTCCTCCTTCATAAAATTAAGTAGGTACAGTATCTACCTCACAGGACTGTTAGGATTTCAAATATTCATATAGCTCAGAGAAAAGTTAAATTCCTTTCTGTCTTGAGAAGTTCTCTTTGTGTGTCTCTTCACTATTTACTATCCTTTATATGGGTGATTTTAACATTTACTACCATTCTGTGATTTTGGAGTGTTTTCAGTTAATTTCATAGAGATGGGTTTAAGATACCTCCATGTTATGCAAAGCAAGGGGCTTATTTTCCTAAGTAGATTATGTAACTCTGCTTAAAGAGACTGACACCATAACATTTTAGCATAAAACTAAATTGCGACCTACATGACTACATTGGTTAGTTTGGAGGAAGTTTGTTACAGAGTGGATTTATCAAAAGCACCCATTCTAGCAGTTTAAAGGCTATGTGTTTAACTAAGTCACAAAAAGTAAGTTAAAATAGTATATTTGGTAACATACTGATTGAAAAATTGAAGGAAGTCAACAAATTACAAATGACAGGCATTTACTTAATGTTATATAGTCAAACAGGTAACCAGATTTACTGGAAATTATTCTGGCAAATAAGTAATAAAAATGGTAATACACTTTAATCTAGTAATCTCATTCCTAAGAAAATAACAAGTAATCACAGATATACATAATGATTTAAAAATAAGAACACTCCTTTTGAAAAATTGAGATCAGAGGAAAAATGTCCAATGAAATGGAAGTCAATCCATAAATTATATAATAATGGAATATGATAGAATCTGATGCAGTCTTCAAAAGGACACTTTAGGTACGTATTTAGTAATATAAAAATGATAACACAATATTAAATAAAACCAGAAAGATTTTATATAAAAACTATATATATGAGAGTATAAACCAAAATGTTAATATTGATTATGATAAGAATATGAGTAAACGTTTCAGTTTTATTTTCTTCTTTTCTATAGTAACCCACAGTTCATGAAACATGTTTTCTTTTATAATTAGAAATTAGGGCGCCTGGGTGGCTCAGTTGGTTAAGCGACTGCCTTCGGCTCAGGTCATGATCCTGGAGTCCCGGGATCGGGTCCCACATCGGGCTCCCTGCTCAGCAGGGAGCCTGCTTCTCCCTCTGACCCTCCCCCCCTCATGTGCTCTCTCTCTCTCTCTCATTCTCTCTCTCAAATAAATAAATACAATCTTTAAAAAAAAAAAGAAATTAAATATTACTTTTAAAATTCTAGAGCCCAAAAGCCAACTTTCCAAAAGAAGAGAGGACTCAGTACTCTGCTAATTTTCTCTGTCAGGCGCCATGGGGTGGCTCCCCTTTGAGAACCTTGGAGCCCGCTGGGTGCTGAGGTCATTCAACAGAAACAGGAGACATTACTGGGTTGTTCAACGGCTAATTAGTCCGCGGGACACATAGTTCAAGTATTGGAGAGAAAAGGATGTATTTTTAGAGCTGATAGATTGAAATGAAAGCAGTTTTGCTAAATGGAGACCGTATTTATTTCATGCTGTTCATGGATTTTCAGTCACAAGCCGAAGTTTTGAGACTATGTAAATTGTCAAACGTTGCACTAAAAATTCTTAGGGAAATGTATTTTTGGGTCATTAGCATAACACTTAGGTGCTAACTGGCGTATCTTAATGTTTTTTGCACAGTAAAGTATGAATTATTCTTTCAGGCAAGCTCAGACTCATGCTGTTTTATCTCTTGCCCAGATATGTTTCACACATGCAATTCTTTCACAAAATACAAAATAAACAGATCAATGAATAAATAATTCACTCTATTTATATTTTAATAGTTTTTAATATGATGGCACTGTATTAAGAAATTTAATCATACATTGTAAAAACCTATACAGTTCTTTCAAGATTATAACCTTCGGTGAATTGATAGTGTAACTTTAATAAAATCCATTAGGCAGTATTCCCCTTGGCTAACTTCACTTTCAGATTTGTTAAGAGGTGTAATTCTGAGCAACCCCCTTTTATCCCTAACTCTTATACATATTAATAAGGTCCGGGTCAAGCTAAGGATAATGGTGATTTGGTTGCTGTTATTTTCATCCATATATAAATCCGCAAATCCAATACTGACCCATGAAAATCCTCCTTTGACAATGCCACAGAACTGTTTCTTTCCTTGGGAATGATTAGGAAAACTAGCCATTTGCACATGTTTACAGAAAGGAAAAAGATCAGCATATTTATTATATAAAAAAATTAGGACCTGGATTTTGACAATGTCAAGATTTACACTATATCCCTGTTTATTTTGGATATACCACTGACTTCCATTTCTAGAAGACACAGATATATTGCTTAAGCAATTAAAGGTAAGAAACCAGTCGTAATTACTGTTGTATTTTCACATAGGCTTATAACTCTGTTTTGATTTATTAAAGTATCAGCATTTGCTTTGTTTTCTATCTTACATGTTTTCTATTTACAGCCGATGATTGCTTGTATTTTTCACAGATAAGTGAATATTCTACTAAAATACATTTTTAGTTAAAAATAATAATAAATAAAGACCTGGTAATATGATTCTACTAATCGGAATATCACAACACAGTAAATACTACCTCCTTTTTGCAAATTTCAAGTTCATTTTTAGAATTCAGAAATAACAACTTTGGCAGATGTGTCTTTCTGCAAAGGAAGTATCATATACTGGGTTTTCTTTCTCTTTAAAATGTTTGAAGATTGAATACCGTTACATTCATATAAGTCTTTTTTTTTTTAAGATTTTATTTATTTATTTGACAGAGAGAGACACAGTGAGAGAGGAACACAAGCAGGGGGAGTGGGAGAGGGAGAAGCAGGCTTCCTGCTGAGCAGGGAGCCCGATGCGGGGCTGGATCCCAGGACCCTGGGACCATGACCTGAGCCGAAGGCAGACGCTTAACGACTGAGCCACCCAGGTGCCCAAATTCATATAAATTTTAATAAAAAATTAGCTCCTGAAAATAGGAACCCATCGAGAACTTCTTAAGTGGTAGGTACTTTATAACCATTATTATAGCAACCTGCACATCCCCCTTTTAGAGATAAATAAGTGGTCTAAAGAGATTAAGTGGGTTCCTAAAGGCAAAATACTACTGGTGTGTGACAGAGCCAGAATTGAAATCACCTTACCTTCTTTTAATTCTCCATGATAGGCATGTATATTTTAATTAGACTCTTCATTACTGTCATGTTTTATTTTTATAAATTTAAAAACTACTCTTTAGGGGCACCTGGGTGGTTCAGTCGGCTAAGCATCTGCCTTCTGCTAGGGTCATGATCCCAGAGTCCTAGTATCTAGCCCCGCATCAGGCTCCCTGCTCAATGGGGAGTCTGCTTCCCCTCTGCTCCTCACCCCAATTGTACTCTCTTTCTTTCAAATAAATAAATAAAATCTTTAAAAAAACCTACTCTTTATCATTTTTTATAGTGCCAAGATTACAGGATTATAAATAACTTGTCATTTCATTCTATATTAGAAAGTTAGACATTACTAAACTAAGTTTTTAAAATGTTCCTATCAATAAACATGTCTTATAGTTGGCTTTTTACATTTTGATCTTTTTGTTTATATACCCCTTAATTTGTTCAGTTACATTCATTCCTTTGCTTAGCATTCTTTCCATACACCTCTTTCACTCATGTCTTTGTTAGATCAAGCAGGCAGACAAAAGAGGATAGGGTGAGGTGGAGTATCAGAGTAACTGTAAATAGAAGACCTAATAGTTATTGATTATACTTTCTATACCATAGAGGATACACCCTCTTTTCTCTACACTTGGAATGTTTATAAACCCTGATGGCAAAATAATCTCAGTAAGGCAAAAAAAAGTATACAGGCTACATTCTCTGCCCACAGTCAAAGTTGGAAATAATAAGGAAAGTTTAAAATTAAAGACCCTACCCCTTAGTAATGAAAAAAAAAAAAAAAAAGCAGAGGTAGGGTGTGTGGGGAAGAATCGTCAAATACGTCTTTAAGTGAAGATAGGAAAACAGCGATTATAGATCTTTCTCTTTTTCAGGGAGGTAATTTTTTGGGGGCTGTGAAGTCAATATGTGTAAAAAGTATGGATAAAATGATTATTTTCTCCAAAAATAAATGTCAAAATTTAATTTTAGAAGTAAAAATTAAATTGAAGAAAAATGACAGGCAAAGTTGAAAGAAGGGTCCAAGAACTACTTCCAAAAAATGCCACCTGTAACTTAAATATTTTTTACTTATTAATTTATTCAACAAATATTATTTAGTACCTATTGTGTTCCAGGCACTGTCCTATTGTGTCCCCATCAATAGGTCAAAGGAATAAATCCATATAATGCCAGAACCTTTCACTTTGGGTAAGAGTACATAGGAACTGGGCTGCCGTATTTTAAGTTTTGGCTGTGGTGCTAACCAAACCTCCTTCCACAGCTGGTACTACAAGCCCTTAAAGAAGAAATATAACGTACCAACCCTTCAGCAGACAACCGCTGTGTGAAGATTTTGAGCTATGCTATGAACTATGCTAACGTAGTAAAAAAAGTACGCAGCCTACGTACGTTCTCTGACCACTCTATGTGGGACAAGTGATTATAATTATACCTAATGGTCCTTAAGTGTACAAATGTTCCAATTTGTACATAAATCCCAATTCATATGGCTTTAGTTGATGAGAAGGTAACTGATAAATTTCAACATCTATTTTTGATAAAATAGGAAATTAGTAATAAAAACCTTTAACATAATAAAGATGATTTATCTGAAATCAATGGGCAAAAATAGGAGAAATTCTAGAGACTGAGACAGACAAAGGGTGCTGATACATTATCTAACATTGTTCTATGATTTCTCTCAACACAGTCACACAGGAAACAGAAGTAAAGAATACAGTTTGCAGAAATAAAATTAATATTACCTGTGGATAATATGATTGTCTACTAAAAGCTTCAATGGATTGATTTAAAACTATTAAAACTAATAAAAAGTTCAACAAGATAATAGGCTACAAAAATAAATATATAAATTAATTCTTCTCCTATAAACCAGTAATAACTAGTCAATACAATAAACATAGATCTTATTTACAAATTAAAAATTTAAATGCGTAGAGTGTATTTAATAGGAAATGTGCATAGCTTATTTAAAGAAAATTACAGATATGCAAAGTAGATTTTTAAAAGCCATCAATAAATGAGATGTCCCTTGTCATATGATTTTAAAAGTTTTAATATATTAAGCATATGAGTCTCCCAAAATTCATACATCTGATGAAATCTCTTTTTAAAACACATTGTGTTCTAGGGAACATGATAAAATTATTCTAAGGCAACTGGGAATAATAAATGTACACATTGTACTGACATAGAAGTAGCTATTTAAATATAGTCATTAAAATGATGATGGAGTGTAGATGTTTATTACCACCACATGTGGTGTAGACCTAGTGTTTATGCAATAAAATAAGTAACAAAAGTAAAACAATTTTTTGCATTATTATGCGCTAGACATTATGTAAAGTTCTGTAGACATAAAAAAATCAGTGCTCATTGGTGCCTGCTCTCAAGTCTGGTGGGAAAGACACTGCTGTAAATGGATCATAATAAAAGAATGGGTCAGTGCACTGATGCTAAGTGCTCCATATTACATGAGTGCTGAGGGGGGCCTCAGGCACCCAGGCATTCTAATTCCAGCCATTAGAAATATTTGTTTTTTCCTTCTTTCTTTACCTTTATCACATGGTGTTTCCTTTGCCAAGAATGTTCATTTCCTCTGCTGCCTGGCAAACTCCTACTCATCCTTCAAGATCCAGTTACATATCCCCTGCTTTGGAAAGCTTTTTGTGAATCTCCCAACTGTATAGAGTTGGCCTATGCACACACATAATTGTCCTATCAGATTTTTACTACTTACAGGGTTCTCTTTACCAACTTCTCTCAGGCTGAAAGCCTGTCTTAATCAATAATCCATCCTTTCTCTTCTCTTTCTTGCCTTCACACCTCAGCAAGCCACATGGTGCTTCTGTTTACACAGCTTGAGCTCAACAAATGTTGAGAAGCAAAAACAGTAAGCACAAATTAGATTGTTATCTGCAAATTGTTTGCAAGTAAAAATATCAGTACTCTTAATGTGTTCCTTTTGGGTATAAGGTATAAATTTGTAAGAAAAGAAGGAAAAAAATTATCCTAAATTTCAAATACTCATTGTGACTGACAAAATCTCCACGTAATTAGAGTCCAGGGGACCTGAAGTGCTGGACCCTAAGTATTTATTTGCCTTTTTATATGTTTATTCACTTTTATGATTTCCATAAAAAGTTTGTATTTGTGTTGTCCCAGGGCATATACAGAGAAAAAGAAGTTCTCTGTCCTTCAGAAGCTTAGAGAACCTCCAGGAAATGGGACATACACATGCAAACATAGATGTATATGCAATAAAGTAAGTGCTTAGGGCCAAAGGAATGATTTAAAATATAGTCTATATATATATATCATGGATGGTGAAATTACAATAGATTTTGTGGAAGATGGAACTCTAAGACTTTCCACAAACACCTCTCATCAGTATGCATTTCCTGAGGAATTCCACTGTGAAACAGATATTGGGGTGAGATATCCTAACATAAGAGGCAAGGAAACCTTTGGTTAATCAGAATTTATTAATTTTGGGGGGTCAGTTTTTAGAATTCTGAGTAGTTTCTGGTTCAAAGGAGAAAGTGGAAAGATAACACATTAAAACCTCCAGTGATTGCAGGAAGTCTTTGTTCTTACCCTGGATCAGTATAACACACCAATTTTATGTATTTATCCTCTATCTATCTATCTATCTATCTATCTATCTATCTATCTACTTATCTATCTGTCTATTTATTTATAGAGAGGGAAAGAGAGAGAGAAAGAGAGAGAAAGACAAGGGGCAGAGGGAGAGGGAGAGAGAGAATCCCAAGCCGGATGCAGGGCTCGATCTCACGACCCTGAGATCATGATCTGAGCTGAAATCAAGAGGCAGACGCTTAACCAACTGTGCCACCCAGGTGCTCTGAATGTATTGATTTTAAAGAAAACTTTTTTCAATGATCTAGGGTCTTGCAATGCCCCAACATCATAATATAGATGATTTTAGAGTTAAAATCAAGTCTTTAAATTTATTTGAAAAACATTTCTAGTCAACGGGAATGTATTAGTGAACAAAACAGAATTTTTTACTCTTACATGCTTACATTTTCTGGCATTAAACCACTCTGTTATATCACTGTTTTCTTGTAAAATGTTTTGGCTAAAAAAAGAAGTATTGGAAGATGTATTTGGTTATTTAATGGTTTTGTTCTTGGCTTTTGATCAATCGGGATTTTATTTTATGATGGCTACTTCGTGAATTGTCTGTGGATTGTGAAGGTGGTGATAATAAGTATGGCAATTATGGCCTCCTTGGTGAAATTGTTTCTCCCTGAGAAAAGATTGTGTTTTTTTCATGAGTTGTTAGCAAGTGACTTAGCGAGCCTGACAGGTCCCTGTGCATGCTAAGGACAGATACAGCAACAGTGTTGTGTCGCTCTGTTTTCATTTTCATGGGAGTTACGGCTTGCTTTTAATCCTATAAAGATAATTATTAAATAGTTGTTTTGACAAATTTGACCTCTCAAAGGGATAGTTCAAGGGGAGAGGGGTTAAAGAAAGATGTTTTCATCATTTAACTCTTGTTGTCTCCATGAGAAAGTTGACGTTTGCCTCTGTGAGCTTGGGGGCTATATAATAATATCATCAACTTGCATTTGTATAACCCCTCAATATTGCTTTATATATATTTTATTATTTTTATTGCTTTATATATATTGATACGTTGTTTTCACTAGCTCTCCATAGAGAATCATTACAATGGGCAGGGCGGGCACTATCATCCCTCCCCTCTTCCCCTCTGCCCCGCCCCAGCGGAGGGAACCGAAGCTCAGACAGATCTCTGCGGAGGTCTCACTGGCAATTTGGGGAAGAGCTGGGGTGGAACCCATGTCTTTACCAAGCAGGAGGTGGCTGTTGGCAGGCACTGGCTGCCTCTCGGTGGTGGAGCCCGCAAAGCCTGTTCTGCGTGGTTACACAACTCTGGGAGCATCCTCGAATATGAAGACACAGTCTCAGCTCTGCAACTGAACAGTGAGGTTGGGCAAGGACTGCAAAACATTCTTTTCTTTCTTTCTGTCTTTCTGTCTTTCAAGATTTTATTTATTTATTTGACAGAGAGAGAGGGAACACAAGCAGGGGGAGTGGGAGAGGGAGAAGCAGGCTTCCCGCGGAGGAGGGAGCCCTATGTGGGGCTCGATTCCAGGACCCTGGGACCATGACCTGAGCCGAAGGCAGACACCTAACCAACTGAGCCACGTAGGCCCCCTGGAAAACATTATTTTAAAGGAAAAGTGCTGATGTCAATTATTTTTGTTATTGAAAAAAATTCCATTTAAAAACACTACCATTTTTTTCCCATTAAAAAAATAAATTAGGGGTGCCTGGGTGGCTCAGTTGGTTAAGCTGCCAACTTGATTTCCTGCTCAATGGGGAGCCTGCTTCTCCCTCTCCCTCTGCCCCTCCACCCCCACTGTGTGCTCTCTCCCTCTCTTTCTTTTAAATAAATAATAAATAAAATATTAAAAAAAATAAACTAGGAGAAGATACAGAACAACACAAAGAAGAAAGTAAAAATACTAATGATCTTTCCACTAAAAACTTAACATGTTTAACATTAAGGCGTTTATCCTCTCTATGCACATATACACAATTTTTAATAAAATTAGATGATACTATAAATATTGCTTAACA
Source organism: Mirounga angustirostris (assembly GCF_029215605.1). Classification (NCBI taxonomy): domain Eukaryota; kingdom Metazoa; phylum Chordata; class Mammalia; order Carnivora; family Phocidae; genus Mirounga; species Mirounga angustirostris. The sequence continues at coordinate 39,926,741 of NW_026991710.1, read as the reverse complement.
ATCTGCTTCTTCTGCATAACACTGTATCATGAACATTTCTACAAGTTAAGTAGTGTTCTTTTGAGAAAAAATATCAAAATTTATCCTTTTATCATAAAATTAATACGTGTTCATTATATAAAATTCGAACAACACAGAGAACAATAGAGTACTCCAGAGGTAACTGTTGTTTACAGTTTAGTGCATATAGTTCTGCACTTTTCTATGAAGTCTGAATTTTACTAGTTGCATTAGCAGATTAGAGCACCTTCTTTAGAAAAGCTTTGCCCTGATGGAGAAGAGAGCATCATTTATTTTTAAAGGTACATATTTTACTTATTAGAGTCAGTATAACAAATAACATACAAAAACCAAATATATCATTTATAATAATCTTTTGGAACATTCACACAGAATTCCACTCTAGAAAGCACAAACATACAGGAATCCTTATACATGCTGAATCATCTTTGGCCATCTGCGAATAATTAAGTGGTGTGGGTTCTCTGATCTGCATAACATGGAACTATCCTTGTTTATTTTTATTATTTTTTAAAGATTTTATTTATTTATTTATTTATTTATTTATTTATTTGACAGAGGGAGAGAGAGCACAAGCAGGGGGAGCGGCAGGCAGAGGGAGAGGGAGAAGCAGTCTCCCCATTGAGCAGGGAGCCTGATGTGGGGCTCCATCCCAGGACCCTGGGATCATGACCTGAGCTGAAGGCAGATGCTTAACCGACTGAGCTACCCAGACGCCCCATAACTATCCTTGTTTAAAGATGATGCTTTAAAGTCTGTGTACTACAACAGCCTTGCAAAATGAATTTCACAGTTCAGTTTTCAATTTTATCCAGAAGTAGTTCCCTGCTTGGGTGATATAATACAGCCTATCATAGATCACAACATAGCAGTGATGGTAGTTAAATGAGATTACAGGCGTCAGATTGCTTTGTAAGCCATAAACTGGTAAACACATATTCGTTGCTATGCGATTTAAGGGACTTACAGATTAGTAAAGTACACCAATGGCATTAGTAGATGACAGAATTTTATCTTGATTTCAGCAAGGTAAAAATAAAATACAATTAATAGTCAGAGAACCAGGGGTGCATATTCACTTAGGGGATAGTAATAATGCTGGTGCCTAGCAGGCATTTAATAAATATACATTACATGTTGAATGGATGAAAGAACCCAACTGAAGAAAAATTGGCCAAGAATATAAACATCTAATTTACAAAGAAAGCCAAATGACCAATAGGCACATGAGAGTTTTTCAACTTTACTCGTAAATGTGAATCAAAAGCCATAGCGCAAATAAGTTTTCACTCATCAAATTGGGGAAAACCTTAAAATTTGGCAATATGAAGGGCTGGCCAGGCTGGTGGGGATATGGTATATTTGTACGTGGCTGGCAGAATATATAAAATGATGTTCAACTTTGGGCGGCACTTTGGCCAGCTCTACTAACCTGACACGAGAATGAGCAATTCCACTTCTGGTTATAGACCTAAGAACCACTCTCGCATAGATGCCTAAGGTAGCATGCCAAGGATTTTATTACAGCATTGTTCACAATAGCAAAAGACTGGAAAGAACCAATCTTTCCTTAATAGAAGGAGGAAACACACATAGAAAAAGGGAAGAAAATGTGATATATAGAGACTGCAATATTTACAAACAGCATTATGAAATGAAATAGCTCTATGTGGGGGCGCCTGGGTGGCTCAGCTGGTTAAGCGACTGCCTTCGGCTCAGGTCATGATCCTGGAGTCCCGGGATCGAGTCCCGCATCGGGCTCCCTGCTTGGCAGGGAGTCTGCTTCTCCCTCTGACCCTCCTCCCTCTCATGCTCTCTGTCTCTCATTCTCTCTCTCTCAAATAAATAAATAAAATCTTTAAAATAAAAAAAAAAGAAATAGCTCTATGTGTGTTAGCATAAATAATTTTGAGTGAAGAAAGCAGGTTGCGAAATTATACATAGATGAAGACACAGCTCTGTATGCTTAAACAACATGACCCAAACTGTGCAGTGATTATGGATGTTTACGTAGCCAGATGAAAGGAGGGAGGATGGGCCGCTAGCATACCCACCAAATTTACAGTGGTGGTTGCTTCTGGGAGGTAGGGAAGGGGGACAACAAGAATGGGACAGGGAGGTGACAGTTTCTTACAGGGCTTTATCTTTAGGGATAAAGTTTTATTGCTTTTCATACGCCATAAAAGGCATGGACATGAATTTGACAAAAGACAAAAGGTCACAATTCCTGATGGTAGAACTATGGATGATATAATTTTTATACTGTTTTGTATTTTGAAATGAGGGTCCCTATGCGTTCCGGTCATTAATTTACATGATACAAAATTTAAAAGTACAAAATATTCCCTCTTGCACTCCTACTGCCGGTCCCACCCATAGTTCCCTTTCTTAGAGGCAGGTAATCCCTGGTACCATGTTCTTGTTACACCTCTCCCTCTCTGCGCACGCACACACACACACACACACACACGAATACATATGTCCTTTTTTCCTGGATCTGGTAGTACATTAAAACTTTGAGGACTTTCAATACCTGTTCATACAGAAATGCCTTCTTATTTTAATGACTGCAGAGTATTTCATCCTATGGGACATATTTTTGGAAGGAATTAAAAGAATAGGAAGGAAGGGAGAAGAGAGGAGAAAGGGAGGTTGGGACCCTGCTGCAGAAAAAAGCGTAATAATTCAGTAGACAAGGGTGAAATCTGGAAGGTTCTAGAACAAGAATATGATAGTATATGCTTCTTAAGAGGATTAATTTGGGAGTACTTTGCAGGATGGATTGGAGGGAGGGTGAGGTTGGGGATGCATAAACCAGCTAACAGACTAGTCTAAGACAAGGGGTAACAAGCACCTGACAAATCCTGGTGGTGATTAGAAGGAAATGGTGGGAGTCCGGGCAAGAATAATCGCAAAACAGAATATGTAAGACTCGATCAAGTTCGTGGGCAGGAAGGAAAGAATCCCGGATAACTAACTCTGAGTTCTAAGTGAATTTAAGTGACTGAAATTTCAAACAGCAATTCTGCGAACAGAAATAGGAAAGTCAGGAAGAAGAGCTGGTTTGATAGGGAAAGAAGTGGAAATCCGTTTGGAGGCACCCTGGACACGGGGCTCTGAAGGGAATACTTCAGGGTTTAAATGAAAGGGGTGTGGCTAGTGGGAGGTATTGAAAATGAATGAATTTTGGAATTTTTATTTGGAATTTTTATTTGGAATTTTTATTTAAATTCACTTAATTAACATATGATGTATGGAATGAATTAATGAATTAATGAATGAGACGTAGCAGAGGAGCTAGGGAAGGCGGTCAGAACTGGATATGTGCATTGGGAGATACTGGCCTAGAGGTGAGGTTGAACTTTGATGCAAGAAAATGGGCAAAAGTCTAAGCACCTCAATTCCTCAGCAGTGCAGGATGCTGAGTGTGGGACTGTGCACAATACCAATCTCTGTGTATGATCTGGAATATATATCCGATGCGGTACTATTACTACAGATGAAAGGACACAGTGAGAACAGTTGCTGGGGCCGGCAGAGCTCCCACGCTCAGGAGCTGCTCTCTGAGGAGGAGGTACATGCAAAATGTCCTCCAAAGGCGGAAGCAGCCATAAGACCAAAGAAAAAGGCTGACACGTCCAGCTTGACAAGAAATGGCTTATTAAAGAGACTTCTGGGCAGAAGTATGTCTTGGGCGGCCAAAAGACCAGCACATCTCCACAACCCCACCTCCCCTGAGACCTGCTTCTACAGCCCTAGAGGCTGGGAGTGCTGTTGGCGGACCACTGGGAAGGGAATGTTTAAGAACAGATGTGTGTCCTCCATCCAAGTACCAACCAGGCCCGACCCTGCTTAGCTTCTGAGATCAGATGAGATTGGGCGCGTTCATTATACTAAGTGAAATAAGTCGATCAGAGAAAGACAATTATCATGTGATCTCACTGATATGTGGAGTTTAAGAAACAAAACAGAGGATCATAGGGGAAGAGAGGAGAAAACAAAACAAGACGAAAAACAGAGAGGGGGACAAAGCAGGGTCGGGCCTGGTTAGTACTTGGATGGGAGACGAAGCATAGAGACTCTTAATCATAGGAGACGAACTGAGGGCTGTGGAGGGGCGAGGGGTGGGGGGATGGGGTAACTGGGTGTTGGGCACTAAGGAGGGCATGTGATGGAATGAGCACTGGGTGTTATATAAGACTGATGAATCACTGACCTCTACTTCTGAAACCAATAATACATCATATGTTAATTAATTGAATTTAAATAAAGAAAAGAACAGGTGTGTCATAGTTTTATCTCCACAGCAGATCAAGGACATTATGCCAAGGGCATGCTTAAGGGTGTGGGTATACAAAAAGAAAGAATGTGGAGTGAGGGGCTGTGCTCAAGAAGGCTTTCAGGTCACAGAAGCTTTCAGGTCATTTGGCAGATTTGTCCAAGATGGCATTTGTCTGGTTCACCCAGGAGCTTTGGTGGCCCAGAACTTACTGATTGATGAAAAAATGAGATCCATACCCACACCACCTTTCTAGTGGCCACAGGATCATCGGATTCGAGTGTCCTTACAACTCTAACTCATGGCACCAGGATTTATGGATTGGGAGGAAGCGATAAAGAGAGGAGACAGGGAAGGGGACTTCCGTAGAGTTCGGAGTCCTGGCAAAGCAAAGATGATCAGGAATCATTCCATCACCATTTTCTGCTCTGCGGCCTCAGGCTTTTGTCTCTTCATTTACTCATTCGTTCTTTCCACAAACATCCCTGGGTACTTGCTAGGTTCCAAGCACAGCTCTAAATGCTGCAGATACACAGATGAAACACAAACAAAAACTATTCCTTCCCTTAAGGAGCTCAGTTGAGAGAAATTATAGAAAAATCCTTTCTGGTATTTTTCCTAAGGACAGCAGTAGATTCAGAATTCCTACATAGTAGGGGCTTAGGTGAGAAGGTGGGCTAGAAACTTATTTTAAGTCTACTATTTTTTTAAAAGGTATTATTTGGGGGTGAGTTGGGGATCCTTAAGGGCTATCATTGGAAGATAAAACCCTCTGTTACCACCCCTTTGCTTAAGTTGATATTTTAACATGCTTTTTGAATTTATGTCACTGCATTGTAAGTAACTGGCCGCACCCAAAGGCACACTTTTATGGAGAAGACCACACTGATAGGAATGAAGCAGGACAAACAAAGGTCGCTTGGGGGCATCTGCTGACCGAGTTCCCATATGATGCGTTTTCTGAGATGTGCAGCAAGGGCTTGAGCTTTGCTGTGGTGTTTTTACATCCCAGCTCCACAATAAAAGTCATATGAACTTGAGCAAATCCTTTAACCTCTCTGCACTTCATACCCGCCCCAGTGAAATGAAGAACAGAAGGCCATGCCTCAGATTCTCATGTGGATTAAATGTGCCGACCTAACGTAAGGCTTGACTCCTAGCAGAGACTCAACAAACATTTCTTTCCATAGCAGAGACTCAACAAACATTTCTTTCCTTTCTCTCTTTGTTCCTATGGTCGGAAAGTGGTCCAGTGATAAAGGGAATGGACAGCACACAGAAGTTCTTTCTCACTTGCCTGTTCTCATCCTGCCTAAATCTGTTGCACCGGGGTGTGAAAACCTTTGGTCTGCTGGGGTTACCTGAAGGCACCGCGCTCTCTCTCGTGTTTGTTTTTTTCCTACTTGCTGCAGCTTCTGCCTAGAATCTTGTTCCACATCATAATAGGCTTGGCAGATGTCTGCTCTGTCTCCAAGGCTGCCCCAGCCTTGCCTTTTTGGGAAGCTTTAGCTCAGCCCCTGCAGAAGATTAGGTGCATTTCCTCCTGGCTGCCAGGGCATCTCTGACCCTGACCTACCTCTAAGTGCTGGGTATTGGCTGTTTGATCCCCTGGCTTCCTTTCCACCCTGTATTAGTTTCCTAGGACTCTGCTATAACAAACTAACCCAAATTGGGTGGCTTCAGACAGCAGAAATGTATTGTCCCCATTCTACAGCCAGAAGCACCCAATCGAGGTATTACAAGGGCCATACTCCCTCCGAAGGCACTAGAAGCATCCGTTCCATGCCTCTTTCCCACTTTCTAGTAGCCACAGGCATTCCTTGGCTTGTAGATGCATTATTCCAACCCTCCATCCTCTCAGTGTTCTGTGTATCTCCATAGTGGGTGTGGGGGTATCTGTGTCCCAATTTTTCCTTTTTATAAAGACATCAGTAATACTGGATTAGAGCCCACCTAATTAAAAAGACCCAATTTCCAAATAAGATCACATTCTAAGGTACTGGGGGGTAGGACTGCAAGATATCATTTCTGGAGGACACAATTCAATCTATAACACACCCCTTCCCCATTCTGTATTCTGGGGGAGAGAACTGCCCTTTATGGAAGCATTTACATGCTCTCTGAGGTCACCCACTGTAGAATCCCATCAGGGGCGGGGGAGTAGGGAGCCATGAGGTCAAAGTATTGGGTGCCCTGGTGGCAGCCTTCCTGTGGGCTTGCCCTGTGCCAACTGTGTCCTTCAGTGGTAAGTCAATGCCTCATGACTCGTTACTCTGCACAACTCCCTCTCCTTGCGGGGCTGGTGACCATTCCCTCTGCTTGTGTTAGGAGCCTAGGGGTGGTAACTGGCCATTAGTAGCCCCCGGTTACTGCACTGTGCTTTGTGTTCCCCTTACATGAACACCTTTGTAAACAGTCCATTTGGAAATAAACCTCTTGAGGAATTACCCCACTTTGAGTGTATCTTTGTTTTCTATTGGGACTCGAAAGATAGCCTCCATCAAATGTGTTACTTATCTATTAAATATCTTACCTGTTTTATTAACCATACTATGCATTTCTTTAAGCATGTATCATGTTGTTAATCTCTATAGCATAGCACTTAACACATTTCCTGCTGCTAGTAGATGTTGAATAAACATTTTTGGTGGGAGGGAAGGGAGAATGGGAGGAAGGAAGAGAGAATGGAAGGACTTTAGCCACCAAGTGGCTTTTTTCATCTTACTTTAGTTTTCTTTTTTTTTTTTTTTTAAAGATTTTATTTATTTGACAGCGAGAGACACAACACAAGCAGGGGGAGTGGGAGAGGGAGAAGCAGGCCTCCTGCAGAGCAAGGAGCCTGATGCGGGGCTTGATCCCAGGACCCTGAGATTATGACCTGAGCCGAAGGCAGACGCTTAATGACTGAGCTACCCAGTTTTCTGACAGCCTCAACTTCTTCTCCCAGGCTCGGAGTCAATTCCATAGATATTCTCTTGTGCTCGCTCTGTGCAAACATCTTCACTGGGTGCTGTGTGGTAATTCAAACGTGGCTCATTCCTCCAGCAATTTGTATCAGTGAATGGACCAATGTTTCTAGAGTTTAGTAAAGTAGGGGATATCTCTTGGGGGGTGGGGTTGGAAGTAGGGCATTAAGCTAATGGAGGAGGCTCAGACTAGCTTCTGTGGTTATAGGAAGACAATTGATGAGCCACATTAAAGACCAAGCTGAGACTCCATGGCAAGAATTTATAATGCCTCTAATTCAGTTTGTCTTGTACTCTGCTAACAGATTAATTGTCCTAAAGTACATTGGGATAATGTCATTCCATGCCTTAAAATCTTCAATGACTACTTCCTATGGAATGAAGAATGAGCACCTATTTTGCCAAAATCCTCTTACTTCCCCATACTTATTTCCCCCAGGTTCTCTGTGTCCTCTAGTTAAACTAGATGAATCTATATTCTCCTGACAGCATCTTTCCTACCCTTCTGACTTTGCTCACGAATTTCCCTTTACCCAGAAAGAAAGGTCTTTTTACCAGCCCACTTCTACTTGTTCAATCCAACCTGCTCATGCACTCATTTCCATTTGAGCTTGGATCCTTGCCTCCTCTTCCCTGCAACCTACGTTTCCAGGCTCCACTGCTTTGTTTGGATTCAGCTCTTGGGAGGCACTTGTGGAAGATGGAGGGCAAAGGAGGGGTGAAGTCAGAGGTGAAGTCACTTCTCCCACTCAGTCTTTGCCTCTGGGGGCATCTCCCACAGTGGTTCTGTCTTTCAGCCTGGAAGCCCTGGCTTTAGGCTCTAATCATCTCCCTCTTCCCTGCATTTCTCCTGCTCTAGGACAGGGAGCAGGGCCCTGTTACCACTCATCTCTGGGTTTTCTCAGTTTCCCTGTGTAGGTTTTCCAATGCCTTTGATATTATTTCTCTCTATTGAACCATCTGATTTCACCATTTTTCTGCTCGGACCCTGATTGTAGACCATGCTTCTGTACTGTGCCATCTTCCTCACGAAACTCTTCATAATTTAGCTGCAAGGGATTTTTTTTAATTTTTTAACTCCACCCCCCCCCGAGTTTAAAAAATAGAGTTTAAAAACCCTCCTAGAGTTTAAGAAATATTCCAGCTATCATTCTTTTCTTATAATATGATACTATTAAAATGTCTGCTAATTTTGAAACAAAGAAGAAATAATCTTGGAAATTGAAGAGATTATCGGCAATTATAAATATTTACTTTAGTTCCCTTCGTGGGCCCAAACCATGTGTTTAGTGTGGTGCTCTTGTCTTCTTCTCTGCTACTAGTTGTAAGCCGTTTCAGGCCATACTCATCTTTGGGCTTCTTTCTTACAGCATCTGGCAGAGAATTTTGTAAATAAGATTCATTCATCGAAATGGACATAGACATTAATTGCTTGCTATGTACATTTTCACTTTCATTTCATTTTCTAATTATTCATTGCTAACATACAGAAGGAAAATACATTTTTTACATTGATTTTTGTCCTGAGACCTTCCCAAGTTTACTTATTTGTTCTAATTTTTTTGTAGGTTCTTTAGGATTGTCTAATACACTATCATGTCATCTGCAAATAAAGATAATTTTATTTCTTCACAATATGGATGATTTTTATTCTTTATTTTAAAATATTTTGGGGGCTTATTGCAAGAGAGCTAGGACAATGTTGAATACTTCTAAAATATCCTTGCCTTGTTCTTGACTTTAGGGGGAACATGTTCAGCCTTTCATTATTAAGTATGATGCTAGCTACAGGTTTATTGTACATGTTTTTTATTGGGTTGAGGAAGTTTCTTTCAATTCTTAATTTGCTAAGGTTTTGTATTATGAATAGGTGTTGAATTTTGTCAAGTACCTTTTCTTTATCTGTTGAAATTATCATGATTCTTCTCATTTTTTTTCTATTAATATAGTGAATTTTATAGACTGTTTTTCAAATTAAAGTCTGTATTTCTTAAGTTATGAAATTGACTTTTTGTTATAGTAGTTGTTTGCGGATTTTGTCTTTGGGAATTGATTCTAAAGGTTTCAGATTTGTAGATCTGAAATGTCAGAGAGGTAACAGTACCCTTCAAGCCTTTCCTGACCGTTATTTCCTCTCTCCCACTGCTCTACCTGGCATTACAGATGTGGCTGGGGTAGTGCACCAGGGGCCCCTAGCATAAAGTCCTATTTCTTTAAGTGTGATTCAGGAATCATTTGAAACAGAATTACTTACGGTGCTTGATAAAATTGTAGATTCACGTGCCCAAAGTCGTACTTCATTCATACTCTGAGAGCAGGACCCTGATATTGGCATTTTATTTTATTTTATTTATTTTTTAAAGATTTTACTTATTTATTTGACAGAGAGAGACACAGCGAGAGAGGGAACACAAGCAGGGGGAGTGGGAGAGGGAGAAGCAGGCCTCCCACTGAGCAGGGAGCCCCATGCGGGGCTCGATCCCAGGACCCTGGGATCATGACCCGAGCTGAAGGCAGACGCTTAACGACTGAGCCACCCAGGCGCCCCTGATACCTGCGTTTTAAACAAGTTTCATAGGTATCAGTCCTACTAAATTCAGAGAACCATGGACGCACAGTTAATTATGTTTGCATGTGTGGATTTGCGATGGAGGGTATGCAGCGTATCTTTTCTGCTATTTGATACAAAAGAGATACTATTAATCTGATTGTATAGATGTTAAAATTGAGGTTCAGTAAGGTTCAAAAAACTCACTTGAGTTCATTCAACTAGTAAGTGGTAGAATCAGGATTTGAACCCCTATTAGAGCCTGATGTCAAACAATAGAATGGACAGCTTCCTGGGCATTCATAGTTCATGTTCCAAATTAATTTTGCCTGAACTGTCCATAAGATTTTCCCAATCATTTTGCTGATCCTTGGGATCAAGCCCTGAGTCGGGGCCCTGCTCAGCGGGGAGTCTGCTTCCCCCTCTCCCTCTGCTCCGCAACCCCCCCCCCCCCCGCCGCCCAGCCCGGCTTGTGCTCACTCTCTCAAATAAATAAATAAATAAATAAATAAATAAATAAATAAATAAATAAATAAAAAAAATCTTTATCAAAATCTCTATGGTTGACAAGCAAGTTTAGGATGATGACATTTCAAATCAGTAGGGAAAAGATGGACTATTGATTATTAAGTGCCATTTTAGAATACTGGCTAGCCATTTAGAAAATATAAAGTTAAATCTCTATATCACACCTTACACCAAAATAAGTTGGAGGTAGATTAAAATTTTTAATGTGAAAAAGGAAACCATAAAAGCATTTGGGAAAATATGGTGATAAATAATTATAAGGTCTGGAGTGGAATTTTGAGTATCTTTATTTTTCTATTTATATTTTCTCCTTTCTTTCCTAGAGTGAAATATGTGTCATTAGAGTGATATATATTAAATATGATATATGTATTAAAAATGTAATTGTGCAATTAAAAACAAATGTTTTTTCCTATATAGAAGCCTTAGGCCAAGAAGTTATAGGATAAGGGAACGGATTCTTTTTTTCTTTAGGTACAAGCAAGGTCTAGGCTTGGTTTGTTCTGACATATTGGATATTTTATGTCCTTGTTTAACCTTTAACTCACATAAATTTTTCTATTTTGTGATGGATGAAACAAGCATATATTCTCCCTTTCCCTGTCATGAGGCATGAAGTCTCTCAGAGAGAGTGTTCACTGATGCCAATAAGAAGTCCACATGCTGTAAATATAACCCGATTAGTCACATCCATTCTGATGCTGAAAAGGAGTCAATGAAATAATTTTCTTCCTAAAAAGTGCTGTTTCTTAGTCAAATTTAATTATATTTTAAAATATATATACATTTCATTAATATCACAAAAATTCTCCATTTATTTTTCGACTACCGGCTGCTAGTTATTTTCATCGTTTGAATACTAAAGTAAAATATAGAGCATCATTGACTGCTCTCCTCACTTGAAGATTTAACTTTTTATGAAAAGCAAGTCATTCTTTAACGTATTTTACTATAAAGAATGAAGTGTCTTTTATGCATTTCTCCACATCCAATGATTGCTTTTCTCTCTCTCTCTTTTGGTTTTTGCTTATTAATAACAAAGTCAAGTTTGTTGCCCAAATCCAGAAATCATGGTCGAAAAATAACAAAGGAAAAATCCCCAAGCCATATAATAAAAACCTGGAGGGCAGGCCAGGTGCGTGGTGTGTGTGTGTGGGTGTGGGTGGGTGTGTGTGGTGGTAATGGATAGATGACCAGCTGTCCAGGAAGGATAAGGCGGAGGTATGGGAGGTGTTGAAATTGGCCAGCACCTTGCAATCATACTGTCAGCACGTCGGCCCCTTTTGTGCCTTCACCAGCAGACCACGGCATGCACCTTCAGTACAAGAGCTGGTAAACAGGGGCACTGTTCTTGGAGCTCCTGACTAGACACTGATTTTTCTTTCTTTCCTGCTGACACCTGACACTTTAAGAGAGGGAGGAACCTTGTTCGGAAGAGGGGAGCCTGGGATGCACACTCAGTGTCCATTTCGAGGGATTTTCCTGGACCTCAGGCGTTCCTCCATGCACATCTGGAGGAAACTCCATCAGGGATGAATTCCCCAGAGGGCAGCGCTGTGCCTGCCAAGCAAGCGGGGGTAGGAGAGGCGCCCTAGGCACAGCTGGGCCCCATGGGACAGCAGGGCTTCTGAGGCCAATGGTCGCACACCGTTCTTGTCCACCAGGAACTTCTCCAAGTTCCCGGCGACGGGGCTGCAGCATACCCGAGACCAGGGGGAGAACGTGAGTCGGGCCCGGGCGCAGTCGCGTGGTCTCGGGGTCCGGGCAGAGCCTCCCCGGGAAGGCGAGGAGCGGTGCGCGCGCCTCTCCAAGAGCAAGAAGTTGGGCTCGAACCCACGCGGGATCGGACATACCTGAGGGAATTCAGGATCTCTTGGATCTTGGCGTTCTCCTGACGCCTGAAATGGTAGCACGGGAAGCCGAGCAGGATATGTATCAGAGTAATTTGGGGGACTTGCTAAAAATGTGGATCGGTCGCAACCTTTTTCACTCCAAAGTTTGAATATCGCTCAAGAATCCAACCCCCTCCCCCGCCTTTTTTTGAATGCTTGTAGACATTCACAGCAGATTACATTCGTCTTGGTATTTTATTTTACTACTTTTTATTGTTACTTGTTTGATGTGTATGCGAGGTCCCTATAGTTTTGTTTTACGCCTACGTTGCCTGAGTATTTTAAAGCTGGGGTAAATCCAAAATTTAAAAAAAAAAATGTTTTTTTGCACCTCTGGTATATTCTTGAATTTAAAAAAAATACACAAAAAACTAGCTAGTGGTAATTAAGGGTTTAGGCCACATCTGTATTCTGTTAAAGAATAATTCCCACATAAAAGCATTATGACAGCCTTAGATGAATGGTAGAGTGAAACTTTTGATTATATATATAAATATATAAAGTCTTTTTACTAATAAGCTTTTTTTCTCCCCAGATATTAAACTAACCATGAAGAAACATATTATCAATACGTGGTACTCTTTTGTAAACGTTCCCAATGTGATTGCTCCAGATATTGAAAAGGAAATAAGAAGGATGGAAAATGCAGCAGGCAGGTAAATCCATGCATTTTTTCCATGCATTTTTTTTTAAAAAGATTTTATTTATTTATTTGACAGAGAGAGAGAGCGAGAGGGGGAACACAAGCAGGGGGAGTGGGAGAGGGAGAAGCAGGCTTCCCGCGGAGCAGGGAGCCTGATGCGGGGCTCTATCCCAGGACCCTGGGATCATGACCTGAGCAGAAGGCAGACGCTTAACGACTGAGCCACCCAGGCGCCCCTTTTCCATGCATTTTTAATACCAACCCCCATTCTTAAATTTAACTAGGTTTAATTTCAGTTTAACTTTTAATTTGTGACCTTGATCTTTGTAATTTATTTAATTTCGTCAATTTATTTATACTTTGGAACAGCATAACTTGTCTCACAAATGAACATAGATATTATTGTGGTCATTATTTAGAAGAACTTCCGCCATATAGTTCCTTAATCATTGGCAAGGCCTTTTCTTATGGGACATTTCAAATCTGCAGAGATAGCATTGCCATAGATGAATGTGAAAACAATACAAAGTGTGAAATGCTAAATGTTTTAAAAGTATAATTTAAAGTGGTTACCCTGTATTATGCTAAGCGAAGTAAGTCAATCAGAGAAAGACAATTATCATATGATTTCACTCATACGTGGAATTTATGAAACAGAACAGGTGAACATAAGGGAAGGGAGGGAAAAATAAAATATGATGAAATCAGAGAGGGAAGCAAATGATAAGAGACTCTTAACTATAGGAAACAAATTGAGGGTTGCTGGAGGAGAGGTGGGGGGGGAATGGGGTAACTGAGTGATGGACATTGAGGGTGCGTGATGTAATGAGCACTGGGTATTATATAAGACTGAGGAATCACTGACCTCTACCTCTGAAACTAATAATATATTGTATGTTAATTAATTGCTCTTAAGTAAAATAAATAAAATAAAATGGTTACCTTATAAATGAATAGAACATGCATAAATGTGGTTGAATTTATTTTTTGTGGGAAGAAATGTTATTACAGGTTTGTTCATACAAATGTATACTGTGATCTAAAGCACAGATTCATACTTTCTATTTGATAAATATTCACATTAATCAATGAATCAAATAAAAGAAATATGGAAGACCTAGACAGTAGTTTCTTAATTACATGCATTTTATTGAATGTGCATATACCTTATCTAATTCCATGTATTCTGAAAATTCTCATTTCACTCTAATTAAAAAGGGTTATATGTTAGTTTGAGAGGGAAGGAGAGAAGATGAAGCAATGGTCCTCCTAATGAGAAATGTTATTCCTTCATAATGGTTTAAAACATTGATCTAATTCATCTCTGCCTCCTGTTGGACCATAGCTCCTTTTCTGATGATGATGAGGATGATGATGATGATGACAGTATCTCCATGTTCGAAGAATCAGAGAATGAAAACCGCCATGCAAGGGATTCCTATAGAAATAACTCACACAGAGGGGAGCCATCACAGAGGTGAGCACTTCGATCTATCCCTCCAGATCTTTTTATTTTTATTTTTTAAAGATTTGTTTATTTATTTGACAGAGAGAGACACAGCGCGAGAGGGAACACAAGCAGGGGGAGTGGGAGAGGGAGAAGCAGCCTTCCCGTGGAGCAGGGAGCCCGATGCGGGCTCGATCCTAGGATCCTGGGATCATGACATGAGCCACCCAGGCGCCAGCCCTCCAGATCTTTTTAAACTAGTACTTAGATGAAAGAAAGGTATTCTACTCCTTCACCTAGTGGGCTTGGCAAATTCCTGCTACCCAGCCACTTCTCAGGATCTTGCGAGTAACTTGCTACTTACCCTTTTCCTCTCTTGGAAAACTGCCACAGCCTGATGATTATTCATGTCCACTGGGGCCTTAAGTCACAAATGCTCCTGCTGGTCATTTTCCCTGAGACCTGTCTCTGTCCCTTAAGAACCTCATGCGCCAGTCCTCTCTGACTTGCTCCTTCTTTCTGATCCTTCTTTCAGAGTCTGAAGCAATTGTACTTGGGAGGGATTGGCTGTGATCCTCTAAAATGCTGAATCCCATTTGACCCTACTTTCAGGGAAGTAGAGCACTAGTGTGTGTAGCTAGAGAAGAAAAGCTAAACGTCCTTAGTAGGAAATGAAGCTCTCCTGAAAACTTCACACACGTGACTTGGAGGGTGTGGGAGGAATGTGGCGTTGGTGTGATCAGGAGTTCTTACCCTGTAGAACATACTTACTTTTTCTTTGCTTTTTCTCCTTCCTTTTTTCCTCTCTCATACTTCTTTTCCCACTGACCACCTTTAGTTTTCCCTCTGTTTTTATTTGTCTTTTATTTTCTTCCTATTTTCCCTGACAGTCTGAGTCTTAGATCTCTTGCTGGCAATTGGCGGCATCCAAGGTGGCTCACTTGAGGCCATGGAGGATGCTAATTTTTGGTGTTAACATTGATTAGTAAGTATGTACTAATCACTTTGGTTCACAGCACTGATATTTGTAACTCAAGCTTCATGGAGCTCCATACTTTTAAAAATGGTCTAGGGGTGCCTGGGTGGCTCAGTCAGTTAAGCGTCTGCCTTCGGCTCAGGTCATGATTTCAGGGTCCTGGGATCGAGCCCTGCATTGGGCTCCCTGCTCAGCGGGGGGCCTGCTTCTCCCTCCCCCGCTCCCCCTGCTTATGTTCCCTCTCTTGCCGTGTCTCTCTCTGTCAAATGAATAACTAAATTAAAAAAAATGTCTAGGCAGTAGTTAGTAACTGAAAATAATTTGTTCTTTAAGACTGTTTGCTTACCGTGGACATTATACAGATGGTGACTATTATGATTTTCATTTTCCAGGGAGCAGTACCCGCCTGGTGCCCTTGCACTTTTCAATGTTAACAACAGCAGCAATAAGGACCAGTAAGTACATTTACAATAAAAAACCAAAGCTTTGCTTTTAAAGACCACCAGTAAAAAGGTAGGAATATATCTGAAGCTGCTAGAGAGGAGATCTTTATTAGGAAAACTATCTAATACAATAGCAATGGTATTCTGTTATTTTTGTCATTGGTTTATTTACTTCTGAAAAATGTGGCTACCCATATTAAAAGCAGCATGTATGTATGTATGTATGTATGTATGTATATGTATGTGTTTGAATGCATACAGAAAACCGTTGTCTAGCGTGTAAATGCAAGTGCCCCTCCTTGTGGACAAAAATAAATGAAATATCAGTATCCTTTCTATTCTAAGCCAATGTGTCTTAGGTCAAGTTCCTTATGAGACAATCTCTGAGAGGGAGGTTTGTGTGCAAAGGTTTATTGGGGTGCTTTTAGGCATGATACCTAGGAGGGAGTTAGGGGAGCAGGACTGGGCAGAGGGAGAAGTTGGACTTCAGAGGATAGAGTTGATATGAGGAACTCTACAGCAGGGGGCCCCTTCAGAGTTGTGTCATAGGCAGTAGGACTGGGCCTTTGCACAGGCACAGTCTTGGATGAGGGGAGCCCCTAGGATGGGGGCGCATAGCTTTGAACATGGTGGCTTCCTTAGGCCAACGCCAGCCAAAGGAGAGGAAGACTGTGAGCTGTCAGCAACCAATACTCTTGGCCAGTGGGGAATGAGTGCCAGAGTTCTGTGCATTACTGCATCCACACAGCACATTTCTTGCACTGTTCAGGTCTGCTTTCTTCATATAGAAAATTCACCCTATGTAGGAATATACCTCCTCCAGGAGTCTTGATCTTTTTTCCTCGGGAATCTTTTTTTTTTTTTTTATTTTAAAGATTTTATTTATTTATTTGAGAGAGAGAATGAGATAGAGAGCACATGAGAGGGGGGAGGGTCAGAGGGAGAAGCAGACTCCCTGCCGAGCAGGGAGCCCGATGCGGGACTCGATCCCGGGACTCCAGGATCATGACCTGAGCCGAAGGCAGTCGCTTAACCAACTGAGCCACCCAGGCGCCCTTTCCTCGGGAATCTTATAAGAGGAAGGTTAATGGGATAAACCTAGGTCCCTGACAGCTGCAGCTGGTCTTGAGGCTTTAACTGAAATAGCTTACGCCCTCCTTTCCTACTCATTCTAGAATCCTGTCACCTCTGGTCAGCACTTCTGCTGGTCTAGATGATTTGCTTTGTGGGATGAATGATACAGACTCTTGTCCCTAAAGGATTTGGGCCCCTGGTCACCATGCCCTTTTTGAGTTATAGCTGCTGTATTTGTCCATTTACCACTAAAACTGGGCTGGAGAACACCAAAGACACCAGAGCAGATCACCTATGTGCCAAATATACCCCCCTATTGTATAACAGCAACACTATCTAGTTGTGAGGAAAGAAGTCAGTTACTTTTGCCAGTATGGTGACTCCCTTTCTTGCCTATTGGTTTTTTGGCACGAGGGGCCCAAAGTGACTGGGGAGTAGTCATAGCTTAATGTTTAATGGGACCCTAACTGTGTTGCCTGGAAGACACGTGATCCATCTGGAAACCTCTAGATCCACAGACCATAAAATTGTGGGGATGAGAAGGACACATTCCCTATGTGTCCATACATACATACTGAAACTCCTTCATTCCGAGACCCATACATGGTCATTTCCTTTTCCACACAAAGTGGATGATGGTGCACTGCTGGAAGCTGTGCCATTGGTAAGATTAACTCTACCATAATCTTCTAGGGTCACCTCTAAGTAGGGCTATAGTCTTGCATCCCGATGTCAGGCTGACCCATTCATAGACCATGCTCCCTCAACTGCTCCTGTAAGACCCCCACATATGGCCATGGTGGAGAGTTGAGGAATAGGTGCTGATACAACAGTGATAGATGACATAGGGGGAGGGTACCATGCCACATGCTTGATCCCAGATATACCACTTCATCATGTGATGGATTGCTGTACAACCTTATAACTTGTTCACTCTGACAGAATCCAGCTCATGGTCAGTAGTCATTTTCTGTCCCATGGTTAGTTAATCCTCTTTCAAGGCCCTATTACATGATGCCATTGATATAGTGGCTCAATGTGCTGAGGAATGTCCAGATGGTCCAGGTCCCTCTAGGCTGTGTCATGACATTGAGCAGGAGAGACAACATAGCCCTGGAAAAGACTATAAATGGGTGCTGCTTTCCATCTCATAACTATTTCTGATCCTCTTCCCTGACAGTGATAAAAAATCACACACTCACCATGACTGACCCAGAACATTAGGTATATGGTCTAGATTGCGTGAGGGCATTGTTTTTCACATTTGCCAAGGCAGCTGCAATTGAGGCTACTCTGTGGTTGATTTTGCAGTCGTCTACTGCCAGCCACTGGTATCCATGTGGTTTTCATAGGGACCAGACATTGAGTTAAATGGTGGTGGGACGGAACCACCACCCCTGAACACATGAGGTCTTTGAGGATTACATTTTCTTTCCTGTCCAGGATGCAGTATTGTTTTCAGGCAGCAGGTGGGGGGCAGCTCGAGGGCTTCCACTTGGCCCTCCCCCATTATAGTCGCTCTTCCTCTACAAGCCAAGGCGCTAGTAGGGATGAGGGTTCTACCAATGACCAAATATATATATATATATATATATTTTTTTTTTTTACACTGAGGAACTGGAGAAATGACCCCAGTGGTGGGTCTTGAGACCCAATGGAAGCCCCAAAAGTCATATATTGTCAGTGATTTCATTCTTCAGTCAGTGATTTCATTTCTGAGAACTGGCTCAGGTTTAGAAACTCTTCGTGAGGTTGTGACTTTTTATTGGGTTAAGTTGCTCTCAATCTCCTGATTATCCATTCCTGATCTGTTTTGACTATATATGTTAAACAGTACCCTGACAAGCCTTTTATGTTCCATTCCCCTTTGTACATGACAACCTTAGGTTCCAAGCCCCACCTCCTTATCCATTCTGTTTCCCATTTCTCCTCAGTAGCAGCATTCCACTTCTGCTAGGCTATTCATATACAGACTAAATTCATTTGTGCATTGGCACCTGAAAATTTTCTTCCCGTTAACATCCTCACGCTTCTTCTCAACTTCTCCAACTCTTACCTATACTTTGAGGCCTAGACCTATCTCCCGCCCTTTAACAACCTCTCTGACTACCCTCCTGGTAGTCAGATGCCTGTTTATTCATGTCTGAATAGTAAACTTTCCCAAGACATTTGCGCCAACAATGGCAGCCTATTTTGACCTTAGGTCCGCCTAATTCCAGAATCCATTCTTCAGCTGATAGAGAGCCAGCTGTACAAAGAGGCCTCTAATCACATAATCTCCACTCCAGAGGAAATAGCATATAGAAAAAGGTGATCTCAAATCCAGTAAATGATTCTAAGAATTAGGATTCCACTGTGTGGAGCTTTTTGACTACTCATAAAAAATTGCTGCATTCAGGATTACCCCCCTAAAGAAAATTGATCGCATTTTCTTGAAATTCTCAAAGCTCTTAGTAATAGTTAAGTGATATCAAGAAGCTTAAATTTTAAATAATAATTTTTTTGGACATGGAGACTTGGAAATTATACCCTTGGGGGCTGTTGTTTCCTAAATTTCCCTTGTTGGGTTTATGCCTTTATCGACCTCCATTTCCTTCAATTTTCCACATGCTCTAACCCAGGAATTTTTGCTTGTTTGTTTTATCATCTGGGTGCATGTCCATTTTTGTAGAACTCTCCATTAGAAGACCAGATTTCTGGTCCCTGAGCACGGGGGCAGGTCTCTGAACGCAAGGCCCAGAATTCTTGCTCGAGAGAGAAGAAAGTAAATAAGAATGGAAGTCAGGGGGCCCCTGGGTGGCTCAGTTGGTTGAGCGGCTGCCTTCGGCTCAGGTCATGATCCCAGGGTCCTGGGATAGAGCCCCGCATCGGGCTCCCTGCTCGGCGGGGAGCCTGCTTCTCCCTCTCCCTCTGCCTGCCTCTCTGCCTACTTGTTCTCTATCTCTGTCAAATAAATAAATAAAATCTTAAAAAAAAAAAAAAAGAATGGAAGTCAGAATGTAATTTGATTATGTGACTTAGATATTATTTCTTCTTTAGAGAACCAAAAGAAAAAAAGAAAAAGAAAAAAGAAAAGAAGAGGTAAGTTTGACTTTGGCGTGAGTGATTCCAGATTTTTTGGCCCATAACATTTTCGTATCTTGTTAGTAACTACATCTCTCACTTTTCAGCAAATCAGGTGATAAAAATGAAAATAAAAAGGACTCAGAGAAGAAAAAGAAGAAAGAAAAGGAAAAAGAGAAGAAAAAGAAAGAGGAGAAAGGCAAAGATAAGAAAGAAGAGTAAGTGGCATTGAAATTAGGAATGAATTTATAATGGATTTTGGATGCAGGGTTATTTCCTGAAAGTTTATAGTTATGGAACCCTGTGTAAAAGACGAAATAAATTATTATAAAATGCGAATCAAAATTTTTTTCTAATTTCCTTAAAATGAGCAGTGGTAGCTTTATTCTTAGTTTTCTCATCAAGAATTTTCAATGTTACAGTTAATTATCTTCCTCGAGCTCTGGTTAAGATAAATTTACCATTGAGAGATATTTGGGTTTCAAGACAATTGGGTTCCTAGGGTCTTAACATTAATCTTTTTAAGTTGAAATAAATATTTAATACTTTTATTAACATCTCTGAGTCATAAATACTGTATGGCAAATACTCCAAAAGTAAGCAAATTTCCTTGCAAAACCCATGCTTCGTTTTGAGAGCAGTACAGATGCTTATCAAAATACCAGCCATTTGAAAGATCCTTTTGTTTTAAAGATTTTATTTATTTATTTGACACAGAGAGAGAGACAGCATACGCAGGGGGAGCAGCAGAGGGAGAGGGAGAAGCAGGCTCTCCGCTCAGCAGGGAGCCCGAAGCGGGGCTCAATCCCAGGACCCTGAGATCATGACCTGAGCTGAAGGCAGAGGCTTAACCGACTGAGCCACCCAGGTGCCCCTGAAAGATCCTTTTTAAACAAACATTTAAGGGTTAGAATTTCACGAGGGTAAGGCTGAGTGATATTTTCAAAGCTATCTTTTTACTAAAGGGAAAATTGTTTTCTAAACGTAAAGAAAACTCTTTACCAGAGAGTATTCACTTATTTGTGCCTGCTGGAAAGCTGTTGAGGTTTTTACAAAGGGAAAAATCCTTAATAATACGGGCTTGGGGCGCCTGGCTGTCTCAGTCAGTAAAACATGTGACTTTTGATCTTGGGGTTGTAAGTTCAAGCTCTATGTTGGGTGTAGAGATTACTTAAAAATAAATCTTAAAAAAACCCTAGAAAACCTCACCACCACCAACACCAACACCACCACCACCACCAACAAAAAAACCCAAAAAACCTAATGTAGGTTGATACTAGAAAATTTTTAAAATTTTCCATTTAACCATATATTTCCTTCCTCCCTCCCTCCTTTCCTTTCCTTTCCTTTCCTTTCCTTTCCTTTCCTTTCCTTTCCTTTCCTTTCCTTTCCTTTCCTTTCCTTCCTCACTCCCTCCCTCCTTTCCTTCCTCCCCCCTTCCTTCCTTCCTCCCTTCCTCCCTTCCTTCCTTCCTTCCTTCCTTCTTCCCTTCCTCCCTTCCTCTCTTCCTTCCTCCCTCCCTCCCTTCCTCCCTCCCTCCCTCCCTCCCCCCTTCCTTCCTTCCTCCCTTCCTCCCTTCCTTCCTTCCTTCTTCCCTCCCTCCCTCTCTTCCTTCCTCCCTCCCTTCCTTCCCCCTCCCTCCCTCCCCCACTTCCTTCCTTCCTCCCTTCCTCCCTTCCTTCCTCCCTTCCTTCCTTCCTTCTTCCCTCCCTCCCTCCCTCTCTTCCTTCCTCCCTCCCTCCCTTCCCCCCTCCCTCCCTCCCCCCTTCCTTCCTTCCTCCCTTCCTCCCTTCCTTCCTTCCTTGCCTCTGCCCTCTGTCGCCTCCTCATCCTTCATAGATGCTTATGAACAAGGACTTTTTATTAGATTGTGTTATATTCTTCTTTCCATATAGGTGAGAATGAAGCCATGAGTTCCCTCTCACAGCATAGTTCCTGATTGTTCTGTTACCTGGTAGGGGAGGGGCAACACCCCATTCTCTCACCCCATAACCTACCAAAGAGGTCAATGGACTATTCCAGAGTTTAGCATGATCTGTGCCACTATTCCTTTTTAGTGGCTGGATTGGTAGAAATGTCCACAACATCACAATAAAACAAGGGCTTTAAAAAAGTCTAACGTAAGGTTGAATGTAAGACTGGTACTTTAACTATCTATCCAGTCCTCACCAAGCAATTTCTTATGTCTACCACACTCATGCCGAGCTAGTTTTCTCCTTGTAGAGTGAGTTTCTCCAGCTTACTTCTGTTTCATTAATTGTGGGTGATGGACAGAACCGTATTTGATATATGAAATAAAAATGTCCTTGTTCCTTGGTAACCTCCCACTTTATTTCTAATTGCTGCTAGGGAGAAGAAAGAAGTCAAGGTTATTGATCCCTCGGGAAACATGTATTACAACTGGCTGTTTTGCATCACTTTACCTGTTATGTACAACTGGACTATGATTATTGCAAGGTATCTATATATTTTTGGGGATCTTGACCTGCTTCTAGTTTCTAAGTTACCTGACTTAACAGTTTGGTCAAGGGCTCTTCAGGACATACCTCTTTTCTCCACCACAGGTTGTAAAGAGGTTACATTATTTTCAATGTGTTTTCCTAAATCAGGAGTAGGTGCTTTGGTTCCCAATATACTTAGAAATCCAGTACTGGGATGGGAGAAGGGGGATATTTTTAAACTTTTGATTGCTGAACTACTTAATTAGAATTTTGGGAGAAACTTTGTTATTTTATTTTTTTATTTTTTGGACTCTAAGAAAAAAATGTTGACAAGAGTGGAGAAAGATCAAAGATCTACGTTGTTTTAGAGCAAGATGTGTTTCCCAAGCGATTTCTATGGTTCTCCGTCTTTTAGACAGTAAACATCTCAGCCATGCAGAACCAAGCACAATTCCCTGAAGCATTTTGGGTGCAGATAGTCAATAAGAACTTGGTTATCAGCGTGTGTAACCCAGTGTATTTTGACATTAGCTTGAGGCCATTTATTTTTATTTGATGTCTTCACAATGTGAACTAGTATAATGGAAAGAATGTTGGAATTCAGAGGCAGGAGAAAACTAAATCCAACCACTTAGATTCAGAAAAGCCATGGTTGATTAAATGGACTCTATGGACTCTAAGGACCCTCTTAGTCTTAGTTCATTAGATCTCTTACCATGATAAAAATTATGCAGAGAGGACATTTACTTAAACTTGCCCCCATTTCATTTTAATTACACAAGTTTTTCTTTTACAGAGCATGTTTTGATGAACTTCAGTCTGATTACCTAGAATGTTGGCTCATTTTTGATTACCTATCAGACATAATCTATCTTCTTGATATGTTCGTACGAATAAGGACAGGTAAATATGTTCAGCTTTGGATATTTTGTAATTTTGTGCTTTTATCTCTATAGTATAATTTGAAATTTTGTAATTCAAGTTTTCTTCAAAATAAACTCACAAAAATCTATTTTAGAGGAAAAGGCACTGTTGAGAGCAAGAGTACCATATGCCTACCCACAAGCTTAAGTCACTACAACCGATTCACTTTATTAGGCAACCTTTGAATGTGGATTGGTAGCTTTCTCCCATTAACTTGTCCATTGGGTTAGTGCCATGTGAGAGGAGTAAAGAGAACAGAAATATTCTGCCAGCTCTGTGATGAAAGGGTAATTGCTACCTAATAGAGAGACACCATGAAGAGGCATGGGGGGATATCACTGTGTCCGGCAGAGCTGTACTAGAAATTTTGTAAGAGTACACAAATCCTTAATCCAACTTTGTGGTCATGGTGAGGCACTGTTGACCAGGGGGCAGGATCTGATAGCTTCCCCTTACGTATTCTTGGTAAGTAGATAAGCTTATTGTTTCTACACTGCGCTCTGTGTGCAAAGGTAACCGCTGTACAGAGAATAGCATGAAAGAATCATTATGTAAAATAGGGACATGCTCTAAATATCTGTGTGCTGGGGCAATGCTCCCATTGTTGTGTCCTACTCACAGCTCTAGTAGCTGGTACAGGTAGAGGAACAAATTCTTTCCCCAGTGAAATGTATCAGAATGCTGAAATTCAAGGCCCACTGTGGCAACATAGGAGAAGGGAAGATCACAGATGACGAAGGAAGTCTGGGGGACAAAAAGGAGAGAGAAAACGAACTTCTGAAGGACATTTACTCTTCACATTGAAGGGACAAGGCAAGAATACACATAATAGGCAGTAAGGCAGGTACCCAAACTTCAAGGGTAGGGCTGGGGTTCTGACAAGAGAGTGGCATGAGGTGTTGGGTACAGTTTTAGGACTTACTTTCTCTAAACACCCTGGCATGAGGCATGAGGCCAGGGTGTTTAGAGAAATTTCCAAGAACACTATTCATAAAAGGAATGGCTTTACCTGGGTAGAGAACTGGATCTAGAGAGATTTGTGTATATACAATGTATGAGTACATTGCATATAAGCTCTCACTTTTTGCACTTACAAAATTTTATTTTTTATTTCTTCAAGAGATTATTTCCCATAGCCATATGTTGATCAGTACTCATATCTTACTATATTTTTAAAAGCATGTTTATTGGAAATGAACTATTTTTAAAAAATATTTATTTGTTTATTTATTTTAGAGTGAGAGAGAGAACAAGTGAGGGAAGGGGCAGAGGGAGAGAATCTTCAAGCAGACTCCCCACTGAGCGCAGAGCCCGATGCAGGACTCAGTGAGGGGCTCAATCTCATGACCCATGAGATCATGACCCATGAGATCATGACCTGGGCCGAAACCAAGAGTCAGATGCTTAGCCGACTGAGCCACCCAGGCGCCCCTATTGGAAGTGAACTCTTGTTCTGAACTCAGTGAAGGTCATTTAGGGTTACTTTAGAAGAATTCATAACGGCATAAAAATGAAAGAACATTAAATTGTGTTTTTTTTTTTTTCTATTTTAGGTTACTTAGAACAAGGACTGCTGGTGAGGGAAGAAACTAAACTCATAGAGAAATATAAATCACACTTGCAATTTAAACTTGATTTTCTATCAGTGATACCCACTGATCTGCTGTATTTTAAGCTGGGGTGGAACTATCCAGAAATTAGATTAAACAGACTGTTAAGGATCCCTCGAATGTTTGAGTTCTTCCAGAGAACAGAAACAAGAACAAACTACCCAAACATCTTCAGGATTTCTAACCTTGTTATGTATATTGTCATCATTATCCACTGGAATGCATGTGTGTACTTCTCTATTTCCAAAGCTGTTGGATTTGGAAATGATACATGGGTGTATCCTGATGTTAATGATCCTGAATTTGGCCGTTTGGCTAGAAAATACGTATACAGCCTTTACTGGTCTACACTGACTTTGACCACAATTGGTGAAACACCACCTCCTGTGAGGGATTCTGAATATGTCTTTGTGGTGGTTGATTTCTTAATTGGAGTGTTAATTTTTGCTACCATCGTTGGTAACATAGGTTCTATGATTTCCAACATGAATGCTGCCAGAGCTGAATTTCAAGCAAGAATCGATGCGATCAAGCAATATATGCGTTTTCGAAATGTAAGCAAAGATATGGAAAAGAGAGTTATCAAATGGTTTGACTATCTGTGGACCAACAAAAAAACAGTTGATGAGAAAGAAGTCCTGAAGTATCTCCCTGATAAGCTGAGAGCAGAGATTGCCATCAACGTTCACTTAGACACTTTAAAAAAAGTGCGTATTTTTGCGGACTGTGAAGCTGGTCTTTTGGTGGAGTTGGTCTTGAAATTGCAACCCCAAGTCTACAGTCCTGGAGATTACATTTGCAAGAAAGGGGATATCGGACGAGAGATGTACATCATCAAGGAAGGCAAACTCGCTGTGGTGGCAGATGACGGAATCACTCAGTTTGTGGTATTGAGTGATGGCAGCTACTTTGGTGAGATCAGTATCCTTAACATTAAAGGTAGCAAAGCTGGCAATCGAAGAACAGCCAATATTAAAAGTATTGGCTACTCAGATCTGTTCTGTCTCTCCAAAGATGACCTCATGGAAGCTCTCACTGAGTATCCAGATGCCAAAACTATGCTAGAAGAGAAGGGAAAGCAAATCTTGATGAAAGATGGTCTACTGGATATAAATATTGCAAATGCTGGAGGTGATCCTAAAGATTTTGAAGAGAAGGTCACCCGAATGGAGGGGTCAGTAGACCTCTTGCAAACAAGGTTTGCTCGGATCCTGGCTGAGTATGAGTCAATGCAGCAGAAACTGAAGCAAAGACTAACCAAAGTTGAGAGATTTCTGAAACCACTTATTGACACAGAATTTTCAGATCTTGAAGGATCTGGAGTTGAAAGTGGGCTCCTGGACTCCACACAGGACTGAAAAGCTGGTCATTAAGGAGGACATGCCTCATGATCCTTTTGGTGATGTGATTAAGCAACTCTAAATTGGAAGAAGAGGAAGATTCAGCTGGGGGAATTTTTCCATAAGGAGAGTGTGCTTGGGTGTAGGGCACAAGGCCTACACACTCACTTGTGAGGTACTGTGATTAAAGGATCATCGTCCTTAGGATTTTTCAGAATGGATAATGTGCAAAGATATAGAATGATTAACTTGTCAGTATCTATATCTTCTGACTTTTTCATATATGCTCCTTTTATGTAATACTCTTTATAAAAGTGAACAAGTATCCCTCACTTTCAGGCATTTTACATTGTGGAGGAGCAACTGGGAATTACCATGTACGTCATGTTCAGGATACCATTTTAAAAAGAATTAGAATGCAATAAAGTAAAGTAAGTCCTAAAACTATAGTGAATATTATTTATTTGATAATTTAGTAGGGAGTTTAGGGTCTTTTAGACCTTTTTAGGCTCTTTTAGGGTCATTTTAAGGACGTTAATCATTGTAGTCTAGGACTTAGGAAGGGTGATGAAGAGAAACTTCTCACAATGAAAGTGTGACAAATCAGACTTCACATATCTATGCTTATATATAAATATGTAACATTAAAAATCATAAAATGTAGGAATCTTTTATAATGAATTTTTTCTTTCAAGATTTTATTTAAATTCAAGTTAGTTAACATATAGTGTAGTATTAGTTTCAGGGGTAGAATTTAGTGATTCATCACTTGCATGTAACACTCAGTGCTCATTACAACAAGTACCCTCCTTAATGCCCATCACTATTTATCCCATCCTGCCACCCACCTCCCCTCCAGCAACCCTCAATTTGTACTTTTATAATAAATTTTTCAAGTTCTCTGATTATTAAGGCCTGATAGCAATGGCTACTATCTTCCTTATCTGACTGGCCAGCAATAAGAAAAGATATAAAAATAATTCCATTGCTGGATGATTAACAAAGTAAATTACTGTAATGTCTGGAAAGGAGATATGTAAGTTCTATGGACCAGCGTGGGCATCATCAGGCAACTTCTTAGAAATTCAGAATCTCAGGCCCTACCCCACGACTACTGGATTAGAATCTGCTTTTTAGCAAGACCCCTGGGTGATTCACACCCACATTAAAGCTTGGGAAGCACCTAACTAGAGAACCAGGAAGGAGTTAATGGGATTGTTCTAGAAATTTCAGAAAAGGAAACTGTATGACAAGTGTGTGGTTGTGAAAGACATTGCTAATCACTCACACAGCTTTCTACTACTTAACCCAGATGTGGTTAAAAAAAATTCTTAACAGAGATCACTGGAATTGATATAAAATTTCTATCTCTGCCTATAATAATATGACTTAACATGACATCTTGTTAATTTGACATTTCAGGTATTTCTATGGACCTTGATCAGTGTATGTCTGTGGTAGAGTATATTCTGTTCTACCAATAGAATATTCATTGAACTGTACATGGTGTTTGCAGTCTCGTGTTGGCATTTTACATTTTATCTCTTCAATATCAGCTAGCAGGTATTTCTTCACTACAGAGGAAATGACTAGTTCTGGAGTGAGTGGGTTGTCATTAATATATAACATGGTTTCTGCCTGAGACAACTGCTCTTTTAACTCTCTTTTTCTTCTTCTTCTTCCTTCTCCTTCACACGCATTTTATTTTTTGTTCTGTTTGTTGCCTGTTATAAACACCTCTAAGACACTGTGAAGAGGCTTGATCTGCTAAGGTAGGGATGAGTGAGAGTTACACACCTGGCTCAGGGCCTGGATCCCGAGGAGAGCAGCCCCCATCACTGCACCCAGAAGGGTGGGTACTTTGAGTCTGATTTCAGCTAGAGTCATCCAAGGGTTCTGATTTCATGAACTCTGACCCCCGGCTCTGTGAGTCTTTCCGATGCTTTATATTGGACAGGTGGCAGATTCTTGATTCAAAGACTTGGAATCAGGAAGACTTAGCCAATTCCTTTTCCATGACTCCTCCAGGTGGAGGCTCTGACAGGTGGTGGCGGGGTTCCAGTTTAGACACCTGGACTGCAATGCAGAGGTTCACAACTGGGTTCTGGCTTCATACGGAAATCTTTTAAGGAAACAAGAAATATGGGGCTTTGGGGAGACTCGTGGTAAGGATGCTGACCTGGGTACAGGTGAATGCCAAAGCAGGAACTTGCCTTTTAGTAATCCAAAAACCACCCATATTCCAGACTGATTCCAGACTCCAATTGGCTGTCTTAACATATTAAGATTAGGACAGGCTTGATATAAGGACAAGGGAGGGCTGGCTGAAATTTGGAGATCTTTAGTAACTGCATCTGAGAGCAGATGAGAGAGAATTCTGGGACTCATTGATGGCAGATCAATGAGGGAGCAGAAACCCAATCAGCTAGTCTTGAAAGCGTGTCTGGTAAGTGTTTACTCTGCACCCTCCCCACCCCCAACTCTGCTATAATGTAATGTTCTCATAGGAATAGATCACTTCAGAGTTTTGCATGTATCTTAAAAAAAACCTGAACTTTTCCAACTTGAAATATGATGTGATTCAACTTCTTACCATTAGGTGGCAATATTGGTCTATAATTACAACCTTCAAAGCTGGAAACTTACTTTTCTTCACAGAAATTACAGGTAGTAGTAAAATCAGAGCTCTTTGACAATAATGGGCATTTTTTTTTCCTAACATGAAGATTTCCAGAAGATTTTAGCATAGCACACTATATGCCAGTCTAAAACTAAAACCTGGTCAAGGGGCGCTTGGGTGGCTCAGTCGGTTAAGCTTCTGCTTTCGGCTCAGGTCATGATCCCAGGGTCTTGGAATCGAGCCCTGCATTGGGCTCCTTGCTCAGCGGGGAGCCTGCTTCTCTCCCTCTGCCTGCCACTCCCCCTGCTTGTGCTCTCTCTGTGTCAAATATATAAATAAAATCTTTAAAAAAACATGATCTGGGCGCCTGGGTGGCTCAGTTGGTTAAGCAACTGCCTTCGGCTCGGGTCGTGATCCTGGAGTCCCGGGATCGATTCCTGCATCGGGCTCCCTGCTCAGCAGGGGGTCTGCTTCTCCCTCTGAACCTCTTCCCTCTCGTGCTCTCTGTCTCTCATTCTCTCTCTCTCTCAAATATATAAATAAAATCTTAAAAAAAGATCAAATAAAATTTAATATGCAAATTTAATGGATAAAGCAACAAGACAAATTGAAGCATTGTAGTATTTCTTAATTTGAGAGTTCAACAAAGCAATAATGACAGTTACATTACAAGCTCTTGCCACTCTGTAAGATATGTATTAGAGGTAAGCAAAAGAAAAAAAGAGCAAACAGCATTTATATTGAAATTCAGGTTATATTTTTATTAAAAAATAAAAAAGAAGTCCATTGCTTTAAAAAGTTTGGCAACTACTGACCTGTTTTAACAGTGTTGGAAGTATGCTTGGCGAAAACACTGTCAATTTAGGTAATATTCTTCCAAGACTACAGAAATGGTATTTTTGGATGTCTTCATTTATAGACTGTTTGGAATATAAAATACCAAACAGCAGGCTTATAGACTCAAAAGAAAAGCTTGCTATTCACTGGACTAGTTTATTTCTAGGTGAAGGGAGAAAGTGGGAAATGCATGGAAAGGAAACCAGAGAATATAGAAAATGCAAAAAGACTCCAGAGATCATCTAATTCACGCCTCCTCCTTTTACAAATACAGAAATGATGATCAGGCAACACTAAAATTGGTGAGGGTATAGGAACTTGGGGTAAGAGTGAGAATTTTTACCACATGTTGGAGAGTCATATGCTAATTATCTGCTAGAGCCAAGGTTGGGCTCATCTAAAACCCAGCAATTTCATTCACTACCGAAAATTGGCCACACATACAACAGGAGATATGTTGAAGAATGTTTATAATAGTAAAAAATTGGAAACAATTTAAATGTCCATCAAGAGGAGGCCAGTTACACAAATTGGAATCTCTTCATATAATGGAATACTGTAAAATGTTTGAATAATAACAGATAACACCTAGTGTTTAGTTTGTGCCAGGCACCGTACAAGGACTTTCTGGATGCGTTTAATCCTCATGATAACTTATAAGATAGGTTCCACTGTGTTTTCTGTTTAAAAGGGAGGCATAGAGAGTTTAAGTAATTTGCCCAAGGCCCATGGCAAGGAAGTGGTAAGCTGCTGTTTGAACCCAGTGAGGCTTCACAGTGCCTGCTCTTAACCTTGACATTCGTGCTCACTTTTGTATGTACACATCGTATCTTCTATACGGAATTTACAAACATACAGCACAATCCCGAGTAGTGTTTATGGATCTGTACCTCTGAGGTGACAGTTTAATAACAGGCATGGGAATGATAGCAGGAATCAGAACAGTGCTTACACTTGTGGGGCTGGAGAGAGTGCGGGGTGAGGAGAGTGAGACGTTCGGAGGACTTCAACTGTCTTTGCTGTTTCATATTTTTAAAAACAATCTGAAGGAAATAAGTCCAAATGTTAAGATCTGACAAACCTAGGTACAAATATATGCAGTCTGTCTATAATTTTGGTATATATGCGCTATTTCAAATGAAGGAGAAAAGAGGAGTAGAGGAGGTAAGCATAAATCCGCACAGCTAGGGGCGCCTGGGTGGCTCAGTCGTTAAGCGTCTGCCTTCTGCTCAGGTCATGATCCCAGCGTCCTGGGATCGAGCCCCGCGTCGGGCTCCCTGCTCGGTGGGAAGCCTGCTTCTCCCTCTCCCCCTCCCCCTGCTTGTGTTCCCTCTCTCGCTGTGCCTCTCTCTGTCAAATAAATAAATAAAATATTAAAAAAAAAAAAATCCACACAGCTAGTTTAGTGACACAGCCTGGACTTTTGACTCTTGGTTCAGTGTTTACTTCACTAAAAGTTTGTACTTGATTGCTTTCTACACAGACCAAGTTGAGTGCTTTATGGGGTTCTAGTTGGTGATAACATGTCTGTTCTCTGTATGTTTTCACTTTAAACTGAGTAAATTCGAGACAATACTTTCTAGAATTACACTTCATGTCTGGCTCTTGGTTTCCTGATGAGTTAGAGGTGAAAGAATGCATTTTTCGCCAATGCATTCCTTTGGGGATCTGAAAATAGCAATTTACCACAAAATTACTCACTAGCCCGACAATGTTGGGTTTCTTGTCAGATCTCCAATTTCTCCTCTTTTTAGTTAGGTTCATTTTTATTCTATCTGGGTTGAGCTTTGGCCAATTGGACTTAGTCCAAGAAGCTACTTGGGTTAGCTCTTCAGCTATCACTGAGCCTGTTTCCTGGGTTTGTCACAAAGATTCATGACGCCCAGGAGCACAGTATTCTGGTGGCACCAACATCCATGGTGTTCCATGATATCCTCCAGTGGCCTTGTTGCTTATTCTCGGCAGAAAGAGTGACCAGTGAGACACCCAGGACACAAGGGATGAACATTTGCCTACCGTTACTAGGAGGCTCTAGAACAGGAATGCAATTTTTTCCCACCCATTTTTGAATGTAATAAGTCACTCCCCCTAGTTCTTTTGTTTGCAAAAACTACTGATAATTAATAGATCTACATTATAGGTATTTCTACTGCTCCATTCACATATAATTTCAAAATGCCCCCAAAGCACAAAATATATAAAATCACTAAGAAAACATGCCACAATACAGTAACAGGAAATATACTTCGATTATATTTCTTTTATTTTTAGGTCTAAAATAATCGGACATTTGAAACTCATTGATTAAAGAGAGACAAGACTCTTTGGCGACAGAAAAGTGAGAGTTGTTTTTTACTGAGCTGAAATAATGACTATTTCCTCTCTTGTTAGAAATTCTTGATTAAGGGGCGCCTGGGTGGCTCAGTCGTTAAGCGTCTGCCTTCGGCTCAGGTCATGATCCCAGGGTCCTGGGATTGAGTCCTACATTGGGCTCCCTGCTCAGCGGGAAGCCTGCCTCTCCCACTCCCCCTGCTTGTGTTCCCTCTCTCGCTGTGGCTCTCTCTGTCAAATAAATACATAAAATCTTTAAGAAAAAAAAGAAATTCTTAGTTAAAATATTGGTACCAAATCTCTGAATATAGACCTCTTGGTTTCCCACCACTGACCTAGTTTCATTTCCGTGTTTTACCTGAAGAGGGCCTCTATGCCAAACCAGAAAGCCTTGCTTCTTTGTAGCTCAGAGAGGGTGGTCAAAAATAAATCACAAAGAATCTAAAAATATGTAATATAGCTTAACCGTATTTCAAACACTTATCTGCAATCAAATATAGTATGCCAAAGGTACTGACAACGTGGATAGAGTGTTTGCTCCTGAGCCCGGTTAAGATCGCTGTCTTCAGGTTATGCGATCTTCGAGAACAGGAAGCCATAACTAAATCATCTATTTGAGCTGTACGTAGATTTGTGGACAAAAGGAAATCAGTAAATATCACTTATTTGAACTTTCAAAAATTTATCATAACAATGACGATTATTAATTAAATTATATATGACGTTTAGAACAAGATCACACAATAAATGGTAAGGGTAAATAGATTCTCTACGTCCTGATCCTGATGGGACCACTTATACCTAACATGTTTAAATATGATCTTAAAACCAATGGAAGAGCTTCAGTAGAGATAAGTTCCACTGGAGTCAAATACTTCAAATGATAAATTTTTAAATAATTGGCTTTAAGCAATCAAATACAGTAAAGTCTTACATAAGGAGTTCTGTAGCCTGTAATGTTCCAGGGAGGAATTACCAAAAAAAAAAAAAAAACCAAAAACAAAAACACAGGCTGGGTTTCTTTAGGAAGTTTTAGGAAGTATCGTTTTCTGCCTTTGTAGAAAATCAGAGGCATCTGAACTTAGAAAATTGTATGCAATTCTGTTGAGCAATCCCTGAATATATTAGAGGTGGATGGGCTCTCAAGAACGAGTAAGAGCGTGACATGTGAATGAATGGAGGGGCAGGAGGGAATGTGGGACTCCAGCCCAGAAAGACCAAGGCTGAGAGAAATATGTTTAAAAAAACAGCAACGGCAACAAGAAACAGTCACCTAGATGATTATTAAGAGCATGGAGAGACTTAATATGGATGAATTCATCTACAAAGTGCTTTCAGAAGCTGATGATTCCCCAACCTGTCCCTGATGCCTAAGAGAAAAGGAACATCTAGTCTCACAGTGGAAAGAGACCTTAAAGCTTATCGGGTCCTGAAGCCAAGGGTAAGATAAACAGAGTGATCCAGGAGCCTCTGATTTTCTTTACTGATTGGACTTTCCTGAGTGTTTGCTGCACTTGCCAGACACACAGCAGATAACGTGGTACCAAAGCCCCGGGACGGCTCTTCTCCTTGGGGAGCCAATGATTCTTAGAAGTGAATTATTGAGCAGAGTTTTGAGGAAAAGAAAAAAAAAATATTTCTGTGCTGAGAAAGGCCAGGTACAATAATGAGGGTAACTGTTTCTAGGGCAATCTGTTCAACCTTCCCTGATTATGACCATAATAAATGGCCCATATAAAATGCGTTTTGATGGCGATCCAGGAAACACGTAGCTGTAACTTTTCAGAAAAGAATATTTCCCCTTCAAACATGCAGTGTATTCGAGGACTTCTTCCATCTATCCTATTTTAGTTCTTTTGAAAAAATGCTTGTTGCCAATTACTAAATTGATTTCATGATTAATTAATGGGCTATTAGTGGCAGTTTGGGGGAAAAAAAGCACTCTTCCAGAGAAGGTTAAGTAGGATTGCCTGGAAGAGGAATTCACTTTAAACTAGGCAGAGGTGAGGAGAATCATGTAATGGGGAAGGAGAGGGAAAAATACACAACAGTGGAGGTTCTGGAAACCTCTTTATATAAAACATTAAGACAATAATTCCTCACAGTGCTGTCACTAGGAATGAAACATAGCTTATTTAGAGTGGTTGCCTGTTATTTCTTGAGACCATAATGTACGGATGAATTACCTTGTTGCCAGATGGTTCCATCATTTTTTTTTTTTTAAAGTGATATCTGAATGTCAAACTCATTTGCAGGAGCTTCTCTTCTAGTTTTTAGAAGATTTTCTTTCAACACATTCAGAGAAATAGTCTTTTCCTAGGTCACAGATGAATGGTAAGAGCGTTTTGCAAGGTGCCTCGAATCTACTCAGAAGTAGGATTTTCAGATTTTATTTTTCTCTTCAAGAGAACACAGTGGTTGTGGAAATGAATTCTCCTACTAACTTTAGGAGCATTAGGCGCTGTTTGGCACACTGTCACTCCATATTAGGAACTAACTAACATGTTTCTAGTTTGATGCAAACCTTGGAAAAGTAAACGCAACAGAATAATCCAGTAACAAGCCTGGGAAGGATCTTCAGATGTTAAGTTAATTATTGCTGAGCTCACCTGAGTAATATCTAACAGAATAGTATCTAAGCACTTTCAAAGGCCTCAAGGAATTAAAATTTTATCATTTCTTTTAAGCTGATGATTTGATTCTCTGACAACCATCTCATTACCCTTGGAAAGTTTTTCAAATTCTTTTAATGACTTTTGATTACAGATCTATATAAAATTTATTGAAATGGAATTATCAACTTTCCTTCACAAAGCTGGATTATTTGTGTATTGTAGGAGTTTAGAGGTAGGTTCAGTTGCATGCAGAAGATAATCATGGCTTAGTGAAATTCAGGAACTGTGGTTTAAACATGATAGATCTATATTTACTTCTCATGCTCAAGTCCAGACACAGGCAGAACAGGGCTGCCATGACATTTTCCAAAGAAGTCCTCAGGGAAATTAGCTCCTCTCTGGATGTTTCTACAGATCTGCCTTTCATTCCCTAGGTCTCCTCTCCCAAGATCACCTCATGGTCTGAGATGGCTAATCCACCTTCTGCCATCCCATTTGCACGTTAGACACCAGGAAAGAGGAAGACAGGAAGAAGTACATTGTGCTTCCCTTCAGGACACTTTCCACTTTCACTTACATCTCAGCGACAAAAACTTGGTTGTGTGGTTACACCTAAGAGCAAGAGAGGCTGAAACAACATAGTTTTTACTATGGGATATACAATATCATATATCCCATATAAAATATATGTAAAATAATAATTATATTGTATATAATATAAAATAATATAAATATAAACAATATATATTAGTATATAATGTTATATATGATATAACATTAAAGTCTAGCAGAAATGCCTATCTTCTTTCCTTAGCAATAGAACCCCTGAATTTATATATATCCCATGTATGGGATACCTGCCTAGATAAATCCATTGTTTCTTGAGACCATTATAAACTAATGAACTATCCTGCACCCAGCATTATCTTTTTTATTTTTAAGGTGATATCTAAATGTCAACTCTACTTTCAGGGGTTTCTATTCTAGTTTTAGACAATCTCCTTTCAACATATTCAGAGAAATAGTGAACCTTTTGTTAGATCACAGATGAACGGCAACAACATCTTACAAGGTGTTTTGAGTTTGCTCGGAACTAGGATGTCTGCTAGACTTGAACTCTGGGCTGAGAGAAGGAAAAAAATCTCTTGGTTCCTTGAGTGCTCCCCAAGGCTATAGCAGTCCCTCAGAGGACACGGCCAAGCTGAACACTGAGAGGGCTGGATCCCAGACCTGGAGTGCCTAGCCTCCAGAAGAGTCTCATGCCCCAAAGAGTACACCGGCCCCATGTTACACCCTAGGGCTTACGACTCACTCCAGCATCAGGCATGGGAGCAAGCCTGAAGAATGTCTGAGCTAAGTCTGTTACAATGGACAAACACTCCAAATACCTGTCTGAGAAATGACATTGTCCTCCTGTGCACAGGTCCCTAGACCCTCTCTTGTACTCAAGGACTTTGCTGTTACAATGATCTCCCCCTTCCCTTGCCCCCCCATCATGCTTTATCATCCCCCCCACCCTCTGTGGATTGGTTGTCCCCTTCAATGTGCAATGGCTCAGATCTTAAAAGAACATCCACCTGTTGCTTGACCCTGTATCTGCTTTCAGTCAACACCACATTCTACTCTCCTTTACTGTAAAACTCTTCTCTAGGACTGTCTTTACAGATCCTCTTTCCCTGTTCTTCCTTGAACCTGACACAGTTAAGTTTTGCTGCTCTCACTCCACTGAAGCCTCTTGTCAAGGTCGCTGATGACCCCTGCTTTGCCAAATCTAATGGTCAGTCCTGAGTCCAAGACTTACTAGACCTCTCAGTAGTGTTAGGTAGAGACAATCACCACCTTTCCTGAAACATTTTTTTCACTTGCCTTTCAAGACACTTGGCTTTCAGTCACTTCTCTGGACTTCCATCTCCCTTGGTTCCCCTCCTCATTGAATCTTTAAAGGCCAAAGTGTCCCAGGGCCACAATATTCACTCCCTAATTGAGCTCATATATCCCATGGCACTTTATAAGCATCTATATGCTGACAACTCCTAAATTTATAACCCCAGGCTCTCCTCTGGACTCCAGACTTAAGTATCCAACTAGGCACTTGGTATCTCCTTTGGTAGATGTGCTTTAATAAGAAATACATATTTTGGCCTTTTTTCTGGCTCCTGGCCCAAGCTCCTAAAAACCATTGTAGTTTCCTAAGTGATAAGAGCTTTAGGAACATCTTTTATTATGTTTGGTTTTTGTCACTGGCTCCTGAGACAGCTCCAGAGTGAAAAATTTTAAAAGGCATTTTTTTTTTTTGCTATTCATAGCAAGTGCCTTTCAACCACATCTGAGTTTTTGTTGATGAGGTAACTTTTGGAAAGCCCCTAATCTTTGGGAAGAGGAGAGGGGCTGGAGGTTGAGTTCATCCCTAACACTCAATGATCTAATCAACAAGGCCTATGTAATGAAGCCTTAGTCATAAAACCTTAATTCAGGGGGTTTGGAAATCTTCTGGCTTGGTAAGCACACTGAGGGGCTGGGAGAGTGGTGCCCCCCAGAGAAGGCATGGAAGCTCTGTGTCCCTTCCCACATTCTTTGCCGTATGCCTCTCTTCCATGTGGCTATTCCTGGGTTGTATCACTTATAACAAATCAATAATCAAAAGTAGACTGTGTCCCTGGCTTCCGTGAGCCATTTTAGCCAATTATAGAACATGGGGAGGGGGACACGGGGACCTCCCATTTATAACTAGTTTGCCACAAGTACTGGTGACAACATGAGACTTGAACTGGCGTCTGAAGTGTGGGTGGGGACAGTCTTGTAGGACTGAGCTCTTAGCCAGTGGGGCCTGGGCTCTCCAGGCAGTTAGTGTCAGAACTGGGTTAAATGTAGGACACCTCGTTGGTATATTCTGCAAACTGAATTATTTTGTGTGGAAGAACCTACGCATCTGGTGCCAGAGTGTCGTTGTGCATAGAGAGAAGCTGGAGGTTTTATTTTTAGTGAGGATTTGATGTGTCCTAAGCAGAACTCATGACTTTTTTTTCAGACTTGTTTCTTCCCCAGTATTCCCTATGTCTGAAAATGGTGCTGCCATTGACCCAGGTCCTCAGGTGAAAAACTTTGAGTCGAGTCATCTTTTCTTGACTCTTCATCTCAAACCTGTTCTCTAATCTATTGGTGAATGCAGTCAGCTCAACTTTCAAGATACATCCTGAATGTGACGGTAATGCATCACATCCACTGCTCATCCATACCACCATCTTTCACCGGAATTCCTACAGTATACTGTTAACCAGTGTCTAATTCCACTCTTGCTCTCCTTACCCCAATAGTCCATTTCCATCGAGTTGCCATGGTGATCTTTTAAAAACCAAATCAGATTTTAAAAAAGACCATTCCTTTTTTGATATCATTTCCCCTTTCTTGAACCTCATAGTGGTTACGTATTGCCAACATTGAGATTTTTCTCCTGTTTTCAAGGTGCTCTCCAGCCTTATTTATGACCCTTGCCTTAAGATTCAACAGAATTTTCTTTTTTGGTTCAAAACACATGCCATGTTTATTTTCACTCTAAACCTGAGCTTATGCTGTGTCCCTACCACTCAGATTGCATGTTTCCATCCTGTTCAAATCTTATCCTGACCTTAATAATTCATTTAGTTCTTAGGGTCTTCATGAGCCTCTTCATTCCTATCCTGGTACTTTACTTACAGTGAATCCCTCCCATCTCTGAGTACATACGTCCAGTACCTGACAGTATTAGATATCCACTAGATTCAACTATTGATTGATGGATGGATGGATTATTAAGCTGAATATTTGAAAACAGCTTACATTAAATATAAATAAATGTTTGGTTGATTTTGTCTCTGTTATGAAGGTTTTCCTAGAAAAAGTAAAATGATAAAGGTAAAAAAATTAGTTTTGTTTTCATGAAATTCATATTATATAGTACTATTTTTATTATTCAATTCTGATTATTACTAACAAAAGGAAAAAAGGAATCAGTTCCCTAAAGTTATATACATTTTAACCTGACTAGGAAAACAATCTGATTATTAATTTTTCTAGTTCTCCTCTGATCCTACATATGGCAGAAAATCTTTTTTTTACTTATTTTGGCGGTATATTTTGCACTCTGTGTCGTATCCTTTATTTCCTTTTTTAAAATATAAATTCAAGTTAGTTAACATATAGTGTATTATTAATTTCAGGGTAGAATTTAGTGACTCATCATTTGCATATAACACTCAGTGCTCATTACATCAAGTGCCCTCCTTAATGCCCATCACCTAGTTACCCCATCCTCCCATCCACCTCCCCTCCAGCAACCCTCAGTTTGTTTCCTAGAGTTAAGAGTCTCTATCCTATTTTATTTTTCCTTCCCTTTCCTTATGTTCATCAGTTTTGTTTCTTAAATTCCACATATGAGTGAAATCACATGGCATTTGTCTTTCTCTGATGGATTTGTTTCGCTTAGCATTATACCCTCTAGTTCCATCCAAGTTGTTGCAAATGGCAAGATTTCATGCTTTTGATAGCTGAGTAATAATCCACTGTGTATGTATATATACACCACATCTTCTGTACCCATTCATCTGTCGATGGACATCTGGGCTCCTTCCATAGTTTGGCTATTGTGGACATTGCTGCTATAAACATTGGGGTGCATGTGCCCCTTCAAATCACTATTTTTGTATCATTTAGACAAATACCTAGTAGTGCAGTTGCTGGGCGGTAGGGTAGTTCTATTTTTTTTTAAAGATTTTATTTATTTGACAGAGAAAGAGAGGGAGAAGAAGCAGGGGGAGGGGCAGAGGGAGAGGGAGAAGCAGGCTCCCTGCCGAGCAGGGACCCCGATGCGGGACTCAATCCCAGGACCCTGAGATCATGACCTGAGCCAAAGGCAGACACTTAACGGCTGAGCCACCCAGACGCCCCGGGTAGTTCTATTTTTAACTCTTTGAGGAACCTCCATCCTGTTTTCCAGAGGATTTTTGTTGTTGTTGTTGCTGTCAGTTTGATTGGGTCATATCCAGTATGTCAAGGAAAGCTGATCTAAAATGTTTACAGTGCCCGTATCACTTAGTGCCCAATCAGGAATAGAAACTACGCAGTGGGTTAAGTTTAATACAAAGAATGAATAAACTTTGATAAAATAATGACTATAAGGAAACCAAAAATGGTATTCTAGAGCTGAGGGAGAATATCCAAAAAAGGAGAAGCTTGGAAGGGCCTCCCCTCCCCCAAGGCTGGTTTCAGATCCTAGCAGAGGAGCTTGCTGGTTTGCTCTGGACACAGATGTTCTGCAGTCCCTCTGGAGTGCAGCTGATCAGAAACCAGTGAGGTGGGCTTGCAGAGAGAATGGAGGCTGGGGCATAGGGGACCTGTGCCATGGTTTACAGAGAATGGTGACAGGTGTAGGGCATGGGAGCTGTTGGCTGCAAAGTAAATGGTGACTCAGGGCGCTGGAATGAGCAGGGGGCCTTGGGGCCAGTTTCCATGTTGAGAGGTTTGGCCAGAAGGTTAACTGCAGGCCAGGCAGAGGCTGCAAGGTTGCTGACCCAACCCCTAGTAGCAGGAAACACCCCCCAAAACAGTTCTCTCCTGCAATGTCTCTCTAGCACCCTCTGCTGGGAAAACATAAGGTGGCGCTCTCAGAGGAGGTGCTTGAAAGAGTTCTGTCCTTTATTACAGAAGACATATTGAAGGGTGAATTGGAGCTGAGAGGCAATAAATTGATAACTGGCACAGTGTTTACCTAAGTATATATGTATTTGTCAAGGGTAAATGTATTTGGGGGATTTTGTGTGAATACTCTGGCAAAAAAAATCCACATTAGGATAATATATCAGTAATGGACAAATAAATATAATTAAATCACATTTTTCAAGTGGCCGGACAATGGAAGTATTCAGATATCTTATTTTTTCTATATTTACTTTAGAATTCTTTTCCGAATTGAGGTGTATCATACGTATAGCAAATCTCACAAATCATAAATGTATATTTTTTTGTTTTTACATGTGTACACACAAGTGAAACTACTATCCAGATCAAGATACAATTTTTCCACCACTTAGATACCTCACTCCTCCTCCCAGTTAAAATCGTCCTACCCCCATCAGAGGCAAGTACTACTCTGGCTTCTATTTCTTGTTCAGGAACTTCATGAAATTGGAACCACAAGTAAGGACTTTGTTGTGTCTGGCTTCTTTTGCTTAATATGATGTCTTTGAGATCCACCCAGGTATATATAATGAACACACACATATATATTCATTATATGAATACAGCACATTTATTTTTCTATTCTCCTGGACATTAAGGTTGTTTCTAATTTGGGGCTGTTATGAATAAGGCTGCTTTAAATGTGAGTTTTTGTGGACTATGCACTTGTTTCTTTTAGGTGTGTATACAGAAGTGGAATTGCTTGGTCATGGTGCTGTAGTAGTAGGTTGTGTTTAGTTTTAGTAGATACTGTCTACATTTTTTTTTTTTTTAAGATTTTATTTATTTATTTGACAGAGAGACACAGCGAGAGAGGGAACACAAGCAGGGGGAGTGGGAGAGGGAGAGGGAGAAGCAGACTCCCCGCGGAGCAGGGAGCCCGAGGCGGGGCTCCATCCCAGGACCCTGGGATCATGACCCGAGCCGAAGGCAGACACTTAACGACTGAGCCATCCTGGCGCCCCACACATTTTTTGAAAGTCTTTGATCCAATTTCCACTTCCACCAATAAGTATTAGAGTTCTTGTTGCCAACACTTGGTATTGTCAGCCTTTCTTAGCTATTCCTCTGAGTACTATTTTTAAGAATTAAAATTAATTGGACTTGCACAATAATATTTATCAATCTTTGGGCGCCTGGGTGGCTCAGTTGGTTAAGCGACTGCCTTCGGCTCAGGTCATGATCCTGGAGTCCCGGGATCGAGTCCCGCATCGGGCTCCCTGCTCGGCAAGGAGTCTGCTTCTCCCTCTGACCTTCCTCCTTCTCATGCTCTCTGTCTCTCATTCTCTCTCTCTCAAATAAATAAATAAGATCTTTAAAAAAAGAAAATAAAATAAAATTAAAAAAAAATTTATCAATCTTTATAATTTTAATTATATATTTATAATATTTAATTATATTTCTCATGTTACCTTTTGAGAAACACACAAAAAACCCTCTTGTTTCTTCCAAATATTATCTAAAATTTCAAAGTAAAAATAACAGCAATGGTCACTTCTGAAAATGTTCTCAATTTACCTATGCTTCTACATGATACACAGTTTTTTTACTGCAAAACTTTACTGTCATACTATAACAGTTTCCTAATTCAGAGAACACATAAGATTCTTTCTGATTCCAAAGTAATTATTATGATTATAAATTTTCATTGTATAATATGGCAGGGGAAAATTCTGATTATGAGTTATATGACTTATTAGGTCCTCTAAAAGTAACTGGAATTTTAGGTAAATATTAAATACATTTATACAGTAATTATATAGCATGGTGCTTAAAAATATAGGCCAGGAATCATACTACTCAGTTGTGATTCTGATTGTGCTAGGATTTTGAATAAGAAAATCATGTTTAAAAATAGTATCAGTGGGGCGCCTGGGTGGCTCAGTCGGTTAAGCGACTGCCTTCGGCTCAGGTCATGATCCTGGAGTCCCGGGATCGGGTCCCGCATCGGGCTCCCTGCTCGGCGGGGAGTCTGCTTCTCCCTCTGATCCTCCCCCTCTCATGCTTTCTGTCTCCCATTCTCTCTCAGATAAATAAATAAAATCTTTAAAAAGAAAAATAGTATCAGTGATAACAATAACTAGCTATATGAGCAAGGGAGGTTACTTAACTTCTCTGTACTTCGTGTTCTCAGCTGTAAAACGGGAATAGTGTTATCGTGAATAACTAATTAACTAACTAGTTAATACAGGAGACATTTTGAATAGTGCCTGGCACTTAGCAAATGCTATTTAAACATTAGGTATTTATTATTAATGTAGAGAAATTAAGTTGAAGAGTTGTATAAAGACTGTGTCGTTCCAAACAGCAATCAACGTATTTCTCAATCCCAGACAGACCTCCAATTTTTTGGAATTTATTTACTTATCCATATCTTCCCGGAAATGTCGGCAAAGTCAGCTTTAGGTCATGGCGCTCAACTACTTTCCGTAATGTAACCTACTTCAGGGAGCTGTCACGTGGGTAAAAATCGGCCCGCCTCAGGAAAACCTTATTGTAAACTATACAAACTATGAGAGACGTATCCTCTACATCGCTTCAGCAATTCCTAAGGGCGCTTTCTCCACTCCAGCCACGTTTCCGCAATACTCCCCAGCTCTTCCTCCCTCTTCCCCGACCCCGAAGTGTTTTCATTGTTTATTTCCGTCAGTGAGAACCCTCCTGCCACCTGAAAGCTCGGGTCAATGCTAAAGCTGGAGGACAGTCAATTATGGCTACTCTGACAAAATCCTGACACCCAAATGGGTTTAAGGTATTCGTAGGGAAGCCCCAGCAACCTCTGGAGTCGAGAACACTTACAGTCCGCCCACCTCCCCAACCTTCCACCCTCTCTGGGCGACGGTCCCACCCAAGCCCCACAGCACGCTGGGAATTGTAGTTTCCGAAGACTCAGTCCAAATCAGCGCACGCGTTCTGAGCTCCTCTCGCTAACCGCCCTCCCCGCCCCCCCACAACACTCCCGGATAAGGAAGTGGCCAGTGATGCCACGCGTTCTGCGGGCAGTTGATCCGGGCTTCTGGGAGTTGTAGTCGCCGGGAGCGGGCGCCGTCGGTAAGGAGACGTAGATTTCCTTGGGGTCCGCTACTGCAGTTGGTTCCCGGCGGGAGCCGAGCGGTCAGCCTGTACTTCCATCTGCACCGCCCTGCCCCTGGGGCTGAGGAGGCGCTTTCGTTTCCCCGGGCTCTCCCACTCTGGAGCTGGGTGCTCCTTGCCCTGAGGTCCATTTCTCTGCCTAGTCCTCTGCCTCTCCGGTCCATCTCCAAAACCTGGGCTTAGCGGGGACTCACCCTCCTAGTGACAGGGCCGCGACCTTCTCAAACCCGGTCCTTGCCCTGCGGGGACCTTCCTCATTGCGCCGCTCATACTGGTTTCCGCCACTGCCCCTAATTCCCCGCCTCGGCACCCGCTGCGCTCACGCTCCTTCCACTCATTTTTTTTTTTTTTTCCTTTCCTCTGCAGGAATGGAAGCTTCCTGGCGCCAGGTGGCCGGTGGCCGAGGCCGAGCCCGAGGACGGGCCACCGCGGCCCCCTCTTCAGGAAATGGAATCCATCTCCGCGGCGCCGGAGGAGGGCGAGAGAAGGGCTCAGCGGGCGGTGCTGGACCTGGCCCCAGCCCCAGCCCCAGAGGAGCCGCCACCTCTGCGGCTGCAGGTAGTTCAGCCAGGCGCAGCCCCGCGGGATCTGAAGCACTGCAGACTTACGTAGCATGTGGTGAGAAAGGCTCCCGTCCTCGGTTTCACCTACTAAGGCACTTGCTAGTCAGCACTGCCTCCCCGCCCTTGCTCTCATTCACTTTTCCTGGGAGAGTTTATTATTGCCCCCACTTCTCAGACCTTCAAGGAAGCTGCTCATTTCGGCATTCTAGGCAGATTCCCAGCATAACTCTTTCACCTTAATTTTAATTACTATGAATCGGCATTACTTCTTTGTCCAGTGTTCTTCTCTTTATTCTTTTTTTGCCTGCTGAATCCCTAGACCAGAAGTTGCAAATTGTGGCCCGGGATACTGATTTAGCCTGTAGTTTGGTTTGGCTAACACAACCCTCTAAATCTGAATTGGTTGCCAGCTGGTTTTTTGTTTTGTTTTGTTTTTCTTTTCTTTTTAAAATCTCATAAAAATCTCGTTAACAACTTTTTTTTTTTTTTTTTGTAAAATAGGAGTGTGTGGCTTTACCCATGGCAACCGCCAGTTCCAGAAATTCCGTTTAGGTTGGGTTTAGGCACTCCATTTCACGTGGTCTCTCCTACCTGGGGTCCAGTTGTCTTTTTCCATCTTTGCGAGATTGCCTAGTTTAGTAACTTTAAGTGAATATGCCCTGTAAGCCCTTGAGCTTGAGGTATTTTTCTCAACTGTGGTTCCTATTCACAAATTTCATGTCCTTTTTCTGATGTATCTGATG
Organism: Mirounga angustirostris; assembly: GCF_029215605.1. Classification (NCBI taxonomy): domain Eukaryota; kingdom Metazoa; phylum Chordata; class Mammalia; order Carnivora; family Phocidae; genus Mirounga; species Mirounga angustirostris. The sequence goes on along the minus strand of NW_026991710.1, from coordinate 39,882,032 downwards.
TGGCCTCCTCTGGCATGTCATTATCCTTTATCCAAGGCTGTGTTTTAGTGTAGCCTGAGAACACACAGGCAACTCTGAATTGTCCATGCTAATGGAGGATTGCGTGAGGCCAAGGGAATAATCCCTCAAATCATTTTAATGTTTGGAATGTATTTTTCTGAATATATATATATATATATATATATATATTTTAAAGATTTATTTATTTGACAGAGAGAGACACAGCGAGAGAGGGAACACCAGCAGGGAGAGTGGAAGAGGGAGAAGCACGCTCCCCGCGGAGCAGGGAGCCCAATGCGGGGCTCTCTCCCAGGACCCTGAGACCACGACCCGAGCCACCCAGGCGCCCCCTGGATATATTTTTTGAGGGAGGAGCAAGTTGAGCTTCTGAGTGCTTTTTCCCTAAGCTGATTTTAAAGTTAGGTGGTATTCTCTTAGCTTGGAGTTACTGAGTATATTTTAATTCCAGTACAGTTAACGTACAGTGTTATATCAGTTTCAGGTATACAGTATAGTGATTCAGCACTTCCATACATCACCCGGTGCTCATCACCACAAGTGTATTCCTTAATCTTTATCACCTATTTCACCCATCCCCCCACCCACCTCCCCTCTAGCAGTTATGAATTTAGGATACAAGTGGTGGTGAAATGTGCAAGTTGAAGACCAAGAACAGTTTTGGTAGTTTCTTGGATTTTGTGGATAGCAGAAAAGCAAGCATCCTTCACCTGGATAATTGAGATTTGTCTGTAAGAAATAATATATAGGAAGTTTGCTTTGTCACTTTTCTTTGAGATGATCTTATGTGGATATGTTGATAGGGTTATGGATGTTTTTATTATGTCTTCTAACTCAGCCTTTAAAGAAATGTATCTTTACGTGCTGTTTTTTCACAATTAATGACATTTATCATCTCTCTTACTGCATATCAAGTTTTGAGTCATATATCTTATAGCCATTACTTTTCTCCTAATACTCAAAAGATTCCTGTATACATTTGCTTTCAGTTTTACCTGAAATACTGCATAATCCCCAACTAAACTGGCTGCAACAACAAAGGGAAAACATTTCATGAGGGAAATAAAAGATAAAACGTCGTTAAGTACAAATGCACAACCAAGATTAAGAAAGCTTATCTGGGTAGTGGCTCATCGGTTTTAAGCATAAAGTGAACTTAAATTAGCAATTTACAGTTTTAATTAGTGAATTTAAAATCCTCTCAATATGGGCACTAATAAATTCAGATCAATTCAGTACGTTTGTAGCTCCTTTCTTAAAACTAGGATTGCTGATCATAAGAGTTTATTAATAGTACTTGAAGAAAATTTCCCTGGTCCTTGCCCTTAAGGAGTTGGGTATATGCTATGAAGTAATCTAATTCTTTTTGTGTTATTATTTAACCAAGTAAAAAAATGAGAAGTACAGTCAGTGCTAAAGAGAATAGTGGAAGAACTAATCCAAATTTATTTAACATTTCTTTTGGAATGAAGGTGCTGTAGGAACCACGTTTTCCATATCGGCAGCATTCACAAAACATATGTTTTGTGACTACATTTTAATAAAGGCAAAAAGTCTTTGGCCTTTCTAAGAGCAGATTATAAAGATAATGGGTATACAGTGAATATTGTTTGTGCAAAATCTTTGGTGGGTCAGGCCAGGCTGGGCTGTAGTGTGGAAGAGGATTGTTTGAGAAAGCACCCAGTTTAACGGATTCTGATGTGCTCCCAGTTGGCATGTTTCCCACCTCTCAAAAATCACTGTGTATGATTTATTTTTAAACATGCCATTTTAATTTTTATTAACATCCTTATTTTGAGGTTAATAGTTTTTTGATACTTTATCATATCTTTATGATTTTTAAATTGATTTATTAATCACTGTTTCTAGGAAAATTTGCTGCATTTAGCAGGATATTTAACAAAAGTGAAAGTTTTCATTGTGGTATTATTCTCTTTAGTTGTTTGCCAAGAAACTTGAAAATACTTTTTTTGTGCATAATAGTAAGATAAAATGCTCCAAGGATGACTTTTAAATCTATGTGCTTAGAGATTGTTTTGCAGAAATGGAACTTAATTTTTTTTTCTTTTAAGCAGAGCTAATGTCTCAAAGGAAATTTGAGGAAATCAAGAAGGCCAATCAAGCTGCAGCCAAAAAACTTGTTGAAGAACACTTTAGCTCTTCCTCTGAAGAAGAAGGAGATGAAGATTTTGAAGGAAAACGGGGGAAAATAGTTGCTAATACATTTACAAGTTACACTACTCAGACAGGTGCTGTATGGTCTTTTAAATTTTGACTTTTTTTTTTTTTTAAGTTTTTATTTAAATTCCAGTTAGTTACAGTGTAATATTAGTTTCAGGTATATAATTTAGTGATTCAGCACTTACATACATCACGCAATGCTCATCACAACAAGTGCACTCCTTAATCCCCATCACCTACTCAGCACATCTCCCCACCCACCTCCCTTTAATAACCATCAGTTTGTTCTCTGTAGTTAAGTGTCTTCTGTTTCTTGGCTTACCATTTGCTCTTTCCCCCCTGCCCTTTGCTTGTTTTGTTTCTTAAATTCCACAGATGAGTGAAATCATCTGATATTTGTCTTTCTCTGACTGACTTATTTCACTTAGCATAACACACTAGCTCCATCCATGTCATTGCAAAAGGCAAGATTTCATTCTTTTTTATGGCTAATATCCCATTGTGTATATATATCACATCTTCTTTTTTTTTTTTTTAAAAGATTTTTTATTTATTTATTTGACAGAGAAAGCCACAGCGAGAGAGGGAACACAAACAGGGAGTGGGAGAGGGAGAAGCAGACTCCCTGCTGAGCAGGGAGCCCGATGCGGGACTCGATCCCGGGACTCCAGGATCATGACCTGAGCCAAAGGCAGTCGCTTAACCAACTGTGCCACCCAGGCGCCCCTATATCACATCTTCTTTATCCATTCACTAGTCGATGGACATTTGGGCTATTTCCATAATTTGGCAAATGTAGATAACGCTGCTATAAACATCAGGGTGCATGTAGCCTTAGAATTAGTATTTTTGTATTCTTTGGGTAAATATCTAGTAGTGCAATTACTAGGTCATAGGTAGTTCTATTTTTAACTTTTTGAGGAACCTCCATACTGTTCTCCAGAGTGGTTGCACCAGTTTGCATTCCCACTAACAGTGCAAAAGGGTTCCCCTTTCTCCATTTGCTTGCCAACATCTGTTGTTTCTTGTGTTGTTGATTTTACCCATTCTGACAGGTGTGAGGTGGTATCTCATTTTAGTTTTGGTTTGCATTTCCCTGATGGCAAGTGATGATGAGCATCTTTTCATGTGTCTATTGCCCATCTGTAGGTCTTCTTTGGAAAAATAATCTGTTCTGCCCGTTTTTTAATTGGATTATTTGTTTTTTGTGTGTTGGGTTTTTTTAAGTTCTTTGTATATTTTGGATATTAGCCTTTTATCAGATTGTCATTTGCAAATATCTTCTTACATTCCAAAGATTGCCTTTTCATTTTGTTGGTTGTTTTCTTTGCTGTGCCTCCAGCTTTGCTTTTCTTTTTCAAGGTTGCTTTGGCTATTGGGGGTCTTTTGTGGTTCCATACAAATTTTAGGATTGTTTGTTCTAGCTCTGTGAAAAATGCTGGTAGTAGTTTGATAGGGATTGCATTAAATGTGTAGACTGCTTTGGGTAATATAGGCATTTTAACAATATGTGTTCTTCCAGTCCATGAGCATGGAATGTTTTTCCATTTCTTTATGTCATCTTTAATTTCTTTCATTAGTGTTTCATAGTTTTCAGAGTAACAGGTACAAGTCTTTTACCTCTTTGGTTAGGTTTTTTCCTAGGTATCTGACTATTTTTGGTCTAATTGTAAATGGGGTTGATTCCTTAATTTCTCTTTCTGCTGCTTCGTTATTGGTGTATAGAAATTCAACAGATTTCTGCATATTGATTTTGTATCCTATGACTTTACTAAATTCATGTATCAGTTCTAGAATTTTTTTGGTGGAGTCTTCTGGGTTTTCTCTATAGAGTATCATGCTGTCTGCAAATATTGAAAGTCTGACTTCTTCCTTGCCAGTTTAAATGCCTTTTATTTCTTTTTGTTGTCTGATTACTGTGACTAGGCCTTCAAATATTATGTTAAATAACAGTTGTGAAGGTGAACATCCCCATCTTGTTCTTGGCCGTAGAGGAAAAGTTCTCAATTTTCCCTATTGAGGATGCTATTAGCTGTGGGCTTTTCATATATGGCCTTTATCATTTTGAGGTATGTTTCCTCTAAACCTACTCTATTGAGGGTTTTTTTCATGAATGGATATTGTACTTTGTCAAATGCTTTTTCTGCATCTCTTGAGAGGATCATATGGTTCTTATCCTTTCTTTTATTAATGTGGTGTATCACATTGATTGGTTTATGAATATTGAACCACGCTTACTGCCCAGGAATAAATCCTAATTGGCCACAGTGACTGATTCTTTTAATGTACTGTTGGATTCGATTTGCTCGTATTTTATTGAGAATTTTTGCGTCCATGTTCATCAGGGATTTGGCCTGTAGTTCTCTTTTTTAGTGGTATCTTTATTTGGTTTTGCTATCAGGGTAATGCTGGCCTCATAGAATGAATTTGGAAGTTTTTCTTCCTTTTCTGTTTTCTGAAATAGTTTGAGAAGAATAGGTACTAACTCTTCTCTAAATGTTTGGTAAATTTACCTGTGAAGCCATCTGGCCCAGGACTTTTGTTGGGAGATTTTTTATTACTGATTTAATTTCTTTGCTGGTTATCTGTCCAGGTTTTCTATTTCTTCCTGTTTCAGTTTTGGTAGTTTATATATGTTTCTAGGAATTTATCCATTTCTTCCAGATTGTGCAATTTGTTGGCATGTAATTTTTCATAATATTCCTTTATAATTCTTTATATTTCTGTGGTGTTGTTTATTTCTTGTCTCTCATTTGTGATTTTATATATTTGAGTCCTTTCTCTTTTCTTTTTGATAAGTGGCTAGAGGTTTATCAATTTTATTAATTTTTTTCAAAGAACCAGCTCCTTGTGTCATTGATAGGTTCTGTTGTTTTTATTTTCTATAACATTTATTTCTGCTTTAATCTCTGTTATTTCCTTCCTTCTGCTGGCTTTAGGCTTTATTTGCTTTTCTTTTTCTAGCTCCTTTAGGTGTAAGGTTAGGTTGTCTATTTGAGATTTTTCTTGCTTCTTGAGGTTGGCCTGCCTTGCTATATACTTCCCTCTTAGGACCGCTGTTGCTGCATCCTGAAGGTTTTGGACTGTTGTGTTTTCATATTCATTTGTTTCCATGTGTTTTTTTTTTTTAATTTCTTTGTTGATTTCCTGGCTGACTCATTCATTCTTTAGTAGGATGTTCTTTAACCTCTATGTATTTGTGGTGTTTCCACATTTTTTTCTTGTGGTTAACTTCAAGTTTCTTTTTGTGGTCAGAAAATATGCATGGTATGATCTCAATCTTTTTGTACTTGTTGAGGCTTGATTTGTGTCCTGGTATGTGATCAGTTCTGGAGAATGTCCATGTGCACTTGAAAAGAATGTGTATTCTGCTATTTTAGGATGGAATGTTCTGACTATATCTGTTAAATCCATCTGTTCCAGTGTGTCATTCAAAGCCATTGTGTCCTTGTTGATTTTCTGTTAAATCTGTCCATTGATGTAAGTGGGGTGTTAATGTCCCCTACTATTACTGTATTATTACCAATTAGTTCCTTTATGTTTGTTACTGTTTTACATATTTGGGTGCTCCCATGTTGGGTGCATACATATTTACAATTGTTTGATATTGTTGGATTGTCCCCTTTATTATGATGTAGTGCCTTTCTTCATGTCTTGTCAGTCTTTGGTTTAAAGTCTAGTTTTTCTGGTATAAGTATTGCTACTCTGGCTTCCTTTTGATGTCCATTTGCAGGATAAATGGTTCTCCATTACCTCACTTTCAATCTGTAGGTGTCTTGAGGTCTAAAATGAGTCTCTTGTAGGTGGCATATAGATAGGTCTTGTTTTTCTATCCATTCTGACATGCTGTATCTTTTGATTGGTGTGTTTAGTCCATTTACATTCAGAGTAATTATTGATATATATGTATTTAGTGCCATTTTATTACTTGTTTTGTCATTGTTTCTGGGGATTTTCTCTGATCCTTTCTTGTCTTTGTCACTTTTGGTCTTTCCTTTTCACTCAAAGAGTCCCCTTTAATATTTCTTGCAGGGTAGGTTTCATGGTTCAGAACCCCTTTAGTTTTTGTTTGTCTGGGAAACTCTTTATCTCTCCTTCTATTCTGACTGATAGTCTTGCTGGATATTCTTGGCTGCAGATTTTTCCTATTCAGCACTTCGAGTGTATCATGCCACTCCCTTGTGGCTTGCCAAGTTTTGGTTGAGAGATCTGCAGCTAGCCTTACGGGTTTTCCCTTGTAAGTTAAGGACTTCTGTTGTCTTGCTGCTTTTAAGACTTTTTCTTTATCTCTATATTTTGCAAATTTAATTACAATATGTATTGGTGTTGACCTGCTTTTTTTGATTTTGTTGGGAGTTCTCTGTGTCTCCTGGATCTGGATGTCTGTTTCCTCACCCAGATTAGGGAAGTTTTCAGTTATGATTTTCACAAATAAATTTTCTGCCCCCTTTTCTCTCTCTTCTTCTGGGCCTCTTACAATACAAATGTGATTACATTTGTTGGAGTCACTGAATTCCCTAAGTCTAGTCTCATATTTTATAATTCTTCTTCCTCTCTGTTCAGCTTCACTATTTTCCATTATTTTACCTTCTATGTCACTTATTTGTTCCTCTGCTTCTTCCAACCTTGTGTTCATTGCATCAAGCCTGTTTCCAATCCCAGTTATTGTATTTTTCATTTCTGACTTATTCTTTTTTAACTCTTTTATCTCTGCTGTAATGGTCTCCCTGATGTCTTCTGTTCTTTTCTCAAGCCCAGTGGTATCCTTATGATTGTTGCTTTAAATTTTCCATCAAGCATATTATATCTATTTTGCTTAGATCTCTGGCCATGACTTTATCTTGTTCTTTCGTTTGGGATTAATTCCTCTGGCTTGGCATTTTGTCTAAGTCTCTGCCTTCTTCTGTGTATAAGAAAAGTTCATTATGTTTCCTTCTCCTGAGCATAATGGATTTCGGAAGAAGAGGTCAGATAGTGAGTGTCCGGGGCCTGGCGCTTCAGGCGGTGTCTCTGGTGCGTGCTGCACATGCTGCGTGCGCCCTGCTGTTGTGTTTTGGCTGTTCTCTCCTTCAGGCCAGTCCTCTGCAGAGGCTCTCCTTGCATGCAGTGGGTAGTGTTTGGTCCTTGGCCTGAGTGTGGCAAGTTTTAACTAGGGGTATTCTGGTCTGCTGGTTTAAATGAGATCTGATACTAGTTCCGCTAGACCTGAAGCCCTGCAGAACTCTGGTCAGGAGATGTGGCGTGGGCAGGGGTTCCTGCTGGTCCTCTGGGGAAGGGGCCTGCTGTGCTGGGCCTGAGGCAAGCTCCACCAGAGTGCAGGGATGTGGAACTTGGTGTAAGCAGGTTAGGGGGCCAGTGTCGGCGCTGTGCTGTTTACCACAGGTGGCTCTGGGTTTATACTGAGGGGCGCGGGAGAGAAATGGCACCGGCTAGCTCCTTTATCCCCAGAGAGACATCTCCAGTGAACACTGCCTCTCAGCGCGCACTCTAAGGGGAGTGAATAATCTCCCCCTGTGTGCCCCAGGCACGCTTCAGACCGCTGGTTTCCATGCTGTCTGCCCCAGGGTTGTTTGCCTGCCTTCTGTTCAGGAGCAGTGTAAGGCCCTCAGGGCTCTATCCCAGCCAGGCCCTGGGATAGACCTTTAAAACTCCAGTCTTTATGCCCCACTGGTTGTAAGAACTCAAAAAATCAGCCCTTCTTGTTTTTTCAGCCAGTGGCTTTGGGGAAATGTTCTTGTGCGTTCCCCTGCGTGCTCCTCTCTCTCGCATCTTTCTCCGCGACCATGGCTCCCTTCCTACCGTGGCACTCATGATCCGTTTCTTGGCTAAACCACGTCTCTGTCCTCTTAGCTTCATTGTTGTGGCTTCTTCGCTCCCTTCACTTGTGGAGTTTATCCTGTCAGTCTTCGGGTTGATTTCTGGGGTATTTAGAATGATTTGATAGTTATCTGTTGTTTGAAGGAAGAGACAAGCCTATGGTATTCCTACTCTGCCGCCATCTTAGCTTACCCCTAAATTTTGACTGTTTTGACATCAATGAAAATATATTCCTGACTTTTAAAGAACACTTTTAGTCTATATGGAATAGTTTTTGCCTCTTAAGAATGAGCATTTTTGTATTGCAGAGTTGAATTTTTGTGCCTTTTACTATTTGAGTTACATGTTGTAGAACACTAATCTTTCCATAGAGCAAATAGAATGTCAGTGTCCCTTATAGCCTTAGAAGTTCTCTATGTGTAATTGGCAATTCATTAGCATCTGGGAGGGGGATGCCAGAGCTCCTTGAAATGTGTGGGGTCAGGTTGTCTGTCCCCAGTTATGATTTGGTGGGGCTTGACAACTTTGAATACTTGCTTAAATCTATTCTTCATTTTGCTCATTTTTCATCATATATTAAATGTGTTTTGAAGTCAGTTTTACTTCTTGACTTTCTTCCTTTATATTGTATCTTACAACTTGTGATTTCATTTTTTTTTTTTTTAAATTAAGTCTTCTCTGGTTGATGTGTACAGCGTCATTAAATGTGTATATCTGGGTTACTCTTAATACCACACTTGTTAACGAGTGAGAGGGCCAAATTGATGTCGCTATGAAGGATTTGGTATTAAGTATAAAAGTAGATTATTTTAAACTTGACTGTTTTAACACTTTTCATATTTTATACTTAATGTCATTGTTAGAAATATGCTTGCATGTATTATCAACATTAGTTATTTGTCTGAGTATCTGATGGCATCATGGGGCCAGGCACACAATGTCAAGTAGATTTTCTAAGGAATTGACCATATCTGCTAAAGAATTGAGATTAGGAAGCTTGAAGTCTGGCTCGGCCAGGTAGGTTGATAAAGTGTGACCTTTATCAACTGGCTCAGCCAGGTAACTTGATCAAGAGTTATTTTAAGGTTAGGAAGTTTCTTGCTTCTAGAGTTCTCTATAGAAAGTAACCTTAAGAAGTTTCCTGCTTCAAGAGGACCTCACTTAAACTATTCTAGATAGTGATAGGTTTTATTTTTAAATAAGAAATTTAATACTGTAACTCAGTATTTCTTCCTACTATTTAAAAGTTTATCATTTATAAGTTATTAATTTTTTATAAGTGATTAATTTTTGGTCTGGCTTTCATCTTAAGGTGGTAAGGCAGTTTTTCTTATGTTGTTTTTTGTCCAGTCCATAAATATTTTGATTCTTGTGCCTTTTTGTTCTCTACTTTGTGAGGAAATCTGATTACTTGATTTAAGAACAATAAATGTTAGGGTAATGAAGTGTTTCCCATCTCACTTTAGTGGGTTAAACACCAGAACTTTGCCAAAGTTTCTTTTTGTCTGAGCCCAGCCTTTGTACTTCGATGACCCTTCTCTCAAATTTCAGACTTGCATGGTTAACTTCCTGATGGGTGTCTCTATCTTGTTGGCCCATGGACACATCAAACGTAGGTTTAAAGATAACTTATTTCTTGTTTTAACCTGAGTTAGTAGCACCACTGTTTTCCCAATCACCCGCCCAAAAGCCAGAAATCCTGGTGAGTAATGGTGCAAACATAACATGAGCGTGTCTCGTCCTGTACTGTCCTCCCCTCTGCCTGTGTCGGACCTCTCATCAAACAAGTCACTCTTTCCTTCGAATGTTGACATGAACATAAGCTTTTAAAAGCAGCACAGTCTACTTGTTACCAAGTCCTGCTGAGTTTTGCTTCCTAAATTTCTTAACTCTACCCTTCCTCTCCCCATCTACTATTATTGCCTAATTCAGTCTCCTACAGCTGTTTAATATGTGGATTAAATCCATATAACTTTATGAGGTAGATATTACTATTGCTGTTATTACTATTTTAAAGATGAGAAAATTGAGAAATAGGTAACTTGCTTAGAGTTGTTTTTTGCTTTATCTGCTGTAACTGCCTCTTAACTGGTACTTTAGGCTTCTAGTCTTGGCCTCTATGGACTCATCCTTCTGCAGCTGCCAGAGTGATCTTTTTAGAATGTGTGACTTCAGATGCTAGGCTCTGTTATCCATTATGACATCTTAGGCAGTGTAGTTAATCCTGCAGCCAAAGTTGAATACAATTTTCAAAGAAATTTTAAATAAATTTTATAAATATAAGGTTGTACTTTATTTTGTTAAAGCCCATTCCATCATGTTCCCAAATTCTTTTTTATGTGCTAGCTGTTAAATTAGGTGAAATTTAAAATGTTATACAGTTGACCCTTGAACAATATGGGCTTGAGCTGTGCAAGTCCACTTATACGTGTATTTTTTTCAATAAATGTATTTATAGTACTGTAAATGCATTTTATTTTATGATTTTGTTAATAACATTTCCTTTTTTGTTGTTTTTTTTTGTTTCAAATTTTTATTTAAATTCTAGTTAGCACATATTGCAATACTGGTTTCAGGAGTAGAATCCAGTGATTTATCACTTACATATAACACCCAGTGCTCATCACAGCAAATGCCCTCTTTAATACCCATCACCCAGCTAGCCCATCCCCCGCCCACCTCCCTCCATTGACCCTCAGTTTGTTCTCAGTAGCTAAGAATCTCTTATGGTTTGCTTCTCTCTCTCTCTCTCTTTTTTTTTCTTCCCATATGTTCATCTGTTTTGTTTCTTAAATTCCAGATATGAGTGAAATCATATGGTATTTGTCTTTCTCTGACTGACTTGTTTTTGCTTAGCGTAATACGCTCTGGTTCCATTCACATCGTTGCAAATGGCAAGATTTCATTCTTTTTGATGGCTGTGTAATATCCCATTGTATAAATATACCACATCTTCTTTATCCATTCATCAGTCATTGAACATTTGGCCCCTTCCCTATTTGGCTGTTGTTAATAATGCTGCTATAAACATTAAGGTGTATGTGTTCCTTTGAATCTGTATTTTTGTATCCTTTGGTTAAATACTTAGTAGTGCAGTTGCTAGGTGACCGTAGGGTAGCTCTGTTTTTAACTTTTTGAGGAAACTCCATACTGTTTTCCAAAGTGGCTGCACCAGTTTGCATTCCCACCAACAGTGTAAGATGGTTCCCCTTTCTCCACATCCTCACCAACATCTGTTGTTTCCTGGATTGCTAATTTTAGCCATTCTGACAGGTATGAGGTGGCATCTCATTGTGGTTTTGACTTGTATTTTCCTGATGATGAGTGAAGTTGAACATTTTTTCATGTGTCTATTAGCCATCTGGATGTCCTCTTTGGAAAAATGTCTATTCTTGTCTCCTGCCCATTTCTTAACTGGATTATTTGTTTTTTGGGTGTTGATAACATTTCTTATTCTCCAGCTTACAGTATGGTGAGAATACAGCATATAATACATATTGCATACAAAATATTGTTGTTTCATGTTGTTAGGCTTCTGGTCAACAGTAGGCTACCAACTAGTAGTTTTAGGGGGTCAAAAGTTACATGCATATTTATGATTGCATGGTTGTTTAAGGGTCAGCTGTACCTTTGTTATGGGCCCAGCACGCTTCCGCTGCGCAACTCTGCTCACCAGCTGTACCTTTGTTAAAGCCAACTATGTTGAAGAGCAAAGCAAGCACACAATAGGGTTCTTTTTTTTTTTTTAAAGATTTTATTTATTTGACGAGAGAGAGAAGGAGAGCACAAGCAGGCAGAGAGGCAGGCAGAGGGTGAGGGAGAAGCAGGCTCCCCGCCGAGCAGGGAACCTGATGTGGGGCTCAATCCCAGGACCCTGGATTCATGACCTGAGCTGAAGGCAGACGCTTAACGACTGAGCCACCCAGGCGCCCCACACAATAGGGTTCTTAAGTCTGCTTTTATTTTATTTTATTTTATTTTATTTATTTATTTATTTTTTAAGATTTTATTTATTTATTTTAGAGAGAGAATGAGAGACAGCACAAGAGGGAAGAGGGTCAGAGGGAGAAGCAGACCCCCTGCTGAGCAGGGAGCCCGATGCGGGACTCGATCCCGGGACTCCAGGATCATGACCTGAGCCGAAGGCAGTCGCTTAACCAACTGAGCCACCCAGGCGCCCTTAAGTCTGCTTTTAAGGATACTCTCTAAACTTCAATGTTTATTTAAAATAAAGCAATTGTCTTTAATAATTTTATAATACTTTATAGTTTTGGGAGTGATTTTATGTGTATTTTGTTTAATATCCTGAATTATATATTTATATTATGGTAGAGCAAGTTTTTGTAAGTACTTGGTTTATTTAGATGATTTTAGAAAGTACAGAATTAGCCAAATGTCCTGTTTATTTAACTTTTCTCTTTGGTGACTTAAATTTTGATTTGAACAATTTTCTTGCCAGGATCGCTGATGCTGTTAGTCTACTTTTATTGGAGACTCAGTTCCTCTATTGAGGAATCTTTATTATACTAAAAGCATGTAGGTTTATTTCTCTTACACTAAAGTGACTCAGATTATTGCTTTTTTGGTGTTGTATGCTTGTGGATAGTTTTTCAGGCTTTCATTTTGCTGTCACCTGTTATTTCTTGGATATTCTTATAGTAACCTTTTGCCGCAGCATAACATAGTGTGACAAGGGCTCACTTTGCAGTCAGACTGAAGTTACTTAATTGTTCTTGTCTCAGTTTTCTCATTTTCTCTGTAAAGTGAAGATAAAAATAGCTCATTTAATCCTATTGAAATGAAGAATGTACAGTGCCTAGCAAATAAATGCTCAATAATTGCTTACAGAAAATTATGGTTTAGTGGTATTTTCTAAGAAGTTCATGCTACCTTTTTAAGTAGAAATAATGAATATAATTTAATGAAACAAGGTGATTATTGTGTAATGACCTCAGGATCATTTCATCTAACAGGTTTTCAGTAAGAATATGCTATGTATCAACACACACATTTATATTTAGGCTAAACGGCTCTGCTGAGCTTTGACTTTGCAGATTCTTTCACTTTGCTTTTAGGTATGCTTTCCCTTGTTACTAAACATCTTGCCACTCTTGCCCATGGCTCTGCCCCCACCAAAGTTGTTAAGGACCGTAACAGCAATGAAAGCAAGTATGTTCTCAGAGAGGGCCGATGTACTGTTTTTGAGTTAAGGACATAAGATTTAATGCATGAACTCTCTGACCTTTTGGCTGCAATTCTCACTAACTGTGGTACTATTAGTGGGTTTGTGTTATTTTTGGATGTTGCTTAACATGAAGTTTTCAATTTTTAAATTTCAAGATGGAGATATGCGTGAATTAGAGCGAACAAGACAGTATGTCCATGAAGCTTTCCAAGCAGGGGCTATGACGTGCTTGATTTGTATTGCTTCGGTGAAGAGAAACCAAGCAGTAAGTTCTTCCCTTTATCTATATTAATGCATCTCCCCAAAATATCTTATTTTGCATTTGTCCTATGTAACCATTTATTCTTTTATTTTTGTTCAAAAATGTTTCATTTGAGAATTTTATGAATTGATCTTCATTTTGTAAATCTGTAATTTGAAAAAATTACTTCTAAATGAGCAGCCAGTATTTTTAGCACTGTTAATATAAGTGAAGCAAATTATCTTCAGTTTTAATACACATGTCAATTTGATAAAGCATAGCATCTGCACTTTAGAGATTCCCACAATACTGAAATGTTAAAATACACTATATTTCACTACTTTCAACAGGTTTTAAAAAAGGGAGAGTTCCTGCCTTAAAGGAAGTAGAACCTAGCTGTGATACTCAGCAGTTTATTAGAGAGCTTCTCTTGTGTTTCTTGTGTTGAAGACACTGTGGAAAATGGCTAGGGTCACTGGGGAGAGATGGATTCAGATATAACTCATGTACTTAGAGGTGCTATGGTCTAATGGTGAAGTTATCCATATGTAAATTTAAAAGGGCATTAAAGAAGCAATTAAGGGGAAGTAAGGACTGAATATGGTAGACTCAGTGTTTAGACTCAGATTAACCTGCTATTATAGCAGCATTGCCTAGACAAAATCAGGCCAGATGAATTGAGTTGGTCGTGTGGAGTGAATCAGAAATTTACATTGGATAGGATAGATGTGGATGCATGTGCCTTTGGTGTCTAGAGTCACATCTGGTTGGCTTACTCTGATTTCTGCTGCAGCGGATGAATAATCTCGCTGCATGTGGTTATATTCCCACCTTAAACACTTGCTGTGTGTGTAGATTTATTTTTTTTGTTAACCTTAATGCTTTCTCCTTGGGATTACTCAGCTAGTACATAGGCATCGTGCACAAGCACCGGGGAGTTAATGTCCTTTGGGGCAACTTTCTTCCACATGGAATTAATTGGCGGATGAGTGTCCCAGCCTTCTCTCCGGTAGGAGTTGGGGCCGGGGTAGTCTGAGATGTGTTTTACATGGTTCTTCAGAGGGTCCATAACAGGACTGAACTTTGGCCCTTAGCAATAATCAGCTCAACAATATACCATTTATTGGCATTTCCTCTTCCCTACCTTATCCCCTCAATGTTGCATCCCAGTTCTTTTCTCAGGCACTGCTTTGGGGGTAACAAACTAAGAAGTTGCCTTCTTTTTTTGAATGCTTCTGCCAGCTTATGCATTGTGCTACATGTGTGATTTTATTGAACAGCTGTAATATGTTGTAATGGAAGGAGAACTGATTTTTGTCATTGAAATGTTGGCAGGTTTTAAAAATTAATTTACTATTATTAAGTTTAAAAAATATATATTTTTTGCTCATTTAATTTTTAGAATTTAGCATTAAGTGCTAGACTAATAGATTTTATATAACAAAAGGGCTATGTACAGATATATGTACATAATATATTTCAGGATTCCTCTGTAGCATTATTTATAATTGGAAATAACCTAAATGTCCAAAAAGAAATTGGATATGTAATCTACATGATATACAGCTATAAATATCATGTATGAACATATTTAATAATGGCAAGTGCTTATAGTATGTTAAAGAAAAGACTATGAAGTTATATATCAATTAGTACAGCATGACCTTATTTTTAAAAAGTGTGAAATATCTACCAAAACAATTGGAGATCATTCAGAATGTTATTAGTTATTTCTAGCTAGATGACTCTGGGTAATTAATATTTTTATTTAAAATGTTCTAAACTTAAATAAATTTTTATGAAGAACATTTCTTCTGTTAGACTGGAAGGAAAAATTTTTTTCTTTAGTCCTTAGGTAGCTCTTCAAAATAATTTAGTGTGATGCTCACTTTAAAGTATTAGTCATTGGATACATGTTAATTTCTGATACCTTTGTCTTAGGTTTGGAGCTGTTCAGGATGTTTCTGTATATTTCACATGCCCTGTATCCAGAAGTGGGCTAAAGATAGCCAGTTTCTGGTATCTTCTCCTTTGACGGATGACGATTTTGGAAAGAGAGATTATCCTTGGCCATGGTAACTTTCTGCTAATTTAGTTGGAATAGTAAGTTGTAAAATAAATGAAAATTGTAGGTCCTAAGTTGCCGTATTGGCAGTTTCAGTATCCATTTTGGGCCTTCAGTTAGTTTGGTTTGTGGAGTTATAGTACTTTGGTAATGGCTTCTGTTTTTTTCCGGTTTGTATAACTACTTGTTACTTTCAAAATCCAATAAATCATTCAGACTTTACTTTTTCTTCTGCAAAACACCTCCTTAATTATCTTTTTTAAAGAACTTCCATTTCTTTAAAATTCTGTATGACTAGAATCCTTCATAATTCTGGTACTTCTCTTCTGGAGTTACTGTTAGTGTACATTAGTATCACATTGTACAAGACTGCCATCTAATGTATTTTGATCATAGGCTTCCTGATTTTATCTTTGAAATCTCTCAAACTGCAGGTATATATTATTCAGTCTTACCACTTTTTCCACATTAATTTCATTAGTATGGCTTATTATCGATGAATATTTGATTATGAACTTGTTATATTTCTAGAAAGAGTTGGGGAGTAGAAAATTTTTATCTCTGCTAAATAAAGATAATAAAAAATTTATCCATACTGGCAGCTCAGAGGGTAGATTTACTGTCAAGGTAATGAAGCATAAACTTCAGGGGTTCTGGGCGCCTGGGTGGCTCAGTTGGTTAAGTGTCTGCCTTCGGCTCAGGTCATGACCCCAGGGTCCTGGGATCAAGCTCCGCATCAGGCTCCCTGCTCGGCGGGAAGCCTGCTTCTCCCTCTCCCACTCCCCCCTGCTTGTGTTCCCTCTCTCGCTGTTTCTCTCTGTCACATAAATAAATAAAATCTTAAAACAAAACAAAAACTTGAGGGGTTCTGTGTTCATATAAATATTCACTTTTGTAACTAATTTTAGATTCTTAACAGAGGCCCCTAAATTGTATAAGATTCAGACCTCAGAAAACCTGGATCCATATCAGACCTCCCCTTATTACCACAAATACTGATACATTTGTAAAATTTTGGTGGTGTAGTGGTTTTTTTTAAAGTAGGCTGAACTGACTGAGCCACTTAGGCGCCCCTGTGGTAGTGTAGTTTTTCAAAAACATTTTAGACATACTAGTTGGAAAAATAATTCTCAGCATTCTGTGAGGGTTTTTATTCCCATGTTAATGGGATTTTGAAATTGATGAAATGATATGTTCAGGCTTCTCTTACTCTTAAGTAGTGAAGCCAGGATTTGAAACCTAGGATTTCTAACTTCTAAATTCAGTGCTTTTCTATTCTTCTGAGTTGTCTCTTATAATACTATTTTTAGAGATATTATTTGTTTTGTTTGCATTGAATATTAGCTTCTCTGAAACAGTTTAAAATTTCAGAGTCTATATTTGTTTTGCTACTGTATATTTATTTGTGGGAGGATGTCAGTGTTCAATAGGTACAAAATTAAACTAGATATTCAGACTTAATTTTAGAGATCTAAACCTTATGCATACTTTTTATCACCCTTGCTCATCTCATTCTATTTTAAGTGGTCATTTTGCCACAGTGCTGGGAAGTACCAGTTAAAAGGGGAATGAACTTCTACTCTTGACTTAAATCTGAGGAACAAAAAATTGAATCAGCTGTGTAGTAGTAACTTTTGCATTCTTTTTTTTTTTTTTTAAAGATTTTATTTATTTGACAGAGAGAGACACAGTGAGAGGGAACACAAGAAGGGGAGTGGGAGAGGGAGAAGCAGGCTTCCCGCTGAGCAGGGAGCCCGATGCGGGGCTCGATCCCAGGACCCTGGGATTATGACCTGAGCCAAAGGCAGACGCTTAACAACTGAGCCACCCAGGTGCCCTGTAACTTTTGCATTCTATATTTTATTTTTTTAAGAAAATCAGTGACTGTTTTGGATTTGTTTAATTCTCATCAGGATGGAGCTAGAACTTGATACGAATATTAGTAGTTTTAAATTAGTTGTTTTGTGGAATTCAAACATGTAAAATGTTTAAATGTTTCTACTAAGATATTGCTTGCTTATATATAAGACATTGACATAATTACATTTCATTATTGCATGCCATTATTTTAAATAAAACACATGCATTTGCATATAATGCCGTTACCTCTCCCAATCTCCTAGAACAAGTTAGCCTCACTGTTGATGGGCACTATTAGGGTGTTGTGAGTTACTTTTTAGACCTCAGTATCTAGGCTAATTTAAAGTACACATCCCCCTCCACGTTAGTTTAGAGGAATGTAGACATTTTTCTCTTATAGCTCTTCCAACAAAGTATTAGTTATTTATTCTAGATGAGACATGGTATTTTGTCTTTGATTTTTGATTACAAAAACAAGTATCTTTGGTTATTCTGAATATTTATGTGGCATTTATTTGGAAACAGAACATGGTCTCAGGGGCGCCTGGGTGACTCAGTCAGCAGGGAGTCTGCTTCTCCCTCTGCCCCTCACCCCACTCATGTTCTCTCTCACTCTCTCTGTCTCTCAAATAAATAAATAAAATCTTAAAAAAAAAAGGACATGATCGCAGGACAATGAAAATATAAATGATACAAAAGAAAGTGATGACGTGAGACTTTTTCCAGTATAGTATACTAACTATACTCATTTGTCTGGGGAATAGTAAGGGTTAGAATATCTTTTTAGAATGAAGCAATCTATGATCTACAAGTGAATTTGATAGGGGTGAAGGTTGACACTGTTTTATTTTAACCGTGCTAGCTAAAAATCTTTCTGCTGTAGCAGAGAAAATGGAACAATATTTGAACTTTTCTTTGATTTAAGCACATTTGTTATGTATCTATTTTGTATTAGATATTGAGAAATTATTTATTTTCCCCCTCAATTCTAAATTGTAGACATGTCTCTTGCTGCTGTATTGCCTACCTATAATCTGGTTTCTGTCTTCTGTTTGCTGTTGCTAATATATTTTACTTATTTGCAGGTCACCCAACCAAACTTTTAAAACATTGAGCTTTATAAAAATTGGAATGAGTACCTCAAGAATAAAGTTCATCTGCTTAGTAGAAAGCTAATATTGCTTTCTTTTTGTAGCTTCATTCTAACTTTGCTTAATACAGTAGCAACTAGCCACATGTGGTTATTTAAATTTTGGAAAATTGTAATAAATTCTGTTTCTTCCTCAGTTGTATGTATTAGCCACATTTTAAGTGCTCACTGGTCATATGTGGCTAATGGCTACTGATCTGGACATGGTAGGTATAGAACGGTTCCTTCATCTCAAATTATATTGGTTCTAGATGGTTGAAATTGATTTTTGTGAAATCTTGTTTCTTATTAGCATAAAGGTGGAGCAGAGGGCGCATTAATATAGAATTGAGTGTACTCTACTCCTAAGTATGTTTATATTCCTGTTTCTCTTGTCACTTTTAAAAATGAAATTAATTTCAGTAATTTCATTCTTTTTTGTAGTCCAAAATGTAGGTTTGAATACAAACGATCTGACACACCTAGTAGGTACTATTGCTATTGTGGAAAAGTAGAAGATCCACCTCTAGATCCATGGCTTGTACCTCATTCATGTGGCCAAGTATGTGAGAGAGAATTTAAACCTCCTTGTGGCCATAAGTGTTTACTCCTCTGTCATCCAGGTGAGTTAAATATTACATTTCTAATTATTTGTGGGTGGTTATTTCTTATGTTGAGGCAGAAAAAAAAACTGTCAAAGTTTAATTCAGAACTTAAGTTCACATAAGAAGATATTAGAAGGGAATGTCTTTTAAAGTATCAGTAAAGAAAGCTTTACAAATTACTGATAGGTGTGGAATTGAAAGTTTTAAATTTTGATTGGTGATTTTTTTTCCCTTTCATTGGATTCTAGGTCCCTGCCCTCCTTGTCCAAAGATGGTCACAACTACTTGTTACTGTAAAAAAGCAAAGCCTGTACCTCGTAGGTGCAGTGCTAAGGAATGGGCCTGTCAGCTGCCGTGTGGGCGGAAGTTGCTTTGTGGACAACATAAATGTGAAAATCCTTGTCATGCAGGTACAAATGTCATACCTGTTAGGTGTTCTGACTTTTTAAGTAAAAAAGCAGTCTTTATTGGCTTTGTAATGTTTCTTTGCTAATTTATCATTGCGATTTTAGGAAATTGTCTGCCCTGTCCAAGAGTTAGTAGACAAAAGTGTGTCTGTGGGAAACAAGTAGCTGAAAGGAGCTGTGCGAGTCCACTGTGGCACTGTGACCAAGTGAGTGTATATGCATTTGGAGGGGTGGGTATTAAAGAATACAGAAAACATAAACAATTTGAAATGCTAAGGAGGTTTAGCTGGATAAAAGAAGAGGAAGAGCAAAGCAAATGAATTATATTCATGTTTTAGGAAACTATTTTCCAATTTAATGTAATTTTAATTATTGGAGGAAATTTTTTCTTTTCAAATTAATAGCTGTTTGTTGAATTTTGGATTCAGTACATATGTACTCTGCTTCTTGCTATCTCTCCTTCCTTGTCTTTCCCTTCTCTTCAACTAACACCACTCTGTTCTTGAGTTAATCCAGTTGAGGAAGTAGGATTTTGTAGATTGTCCTAGAATTAACATGGTTTTAGTATCATTTGAAAATCTTTGGTAGATGGCCATATGAAGCTATATGTACTTTTTTCCCTTTATTTTAAAGGTACATTTTTATTTTTGGTACATAGGAAATGTATGTGTGTATGTTTATATGTATATGTTTGTGTATATGTTTATGTTTATATATGTGATACCTATATAAAATATAAAGCATAATATGAAGAACATAAAGAAGTTGCTTATGATTGAAAAATGGATTAGGTCATGCACAAAGTCTTATTGTTAACTTTTAAGTCTTATGTGCTTATTGCATTTTATTTTAGGTATGTGGAAAAACCCTGCCATGTGGTAATCATACATGTGAGCAAGTTTGCCATGTTGGTGCTTGTGGAGAATGTCCTCGATCTGGGAAAAGGTTCTGTCCATGTCAGAAGTCAAGTAAGGCTTTTTTTTTAAACCTTTAATGGAATATGATTATTTCTCATGTTCACTTAGAGTACATTCCTAATTAAATTAGATTTCTGTGGGAGTTCATAATGTAATTTCAGTAAAAATACCAATTTGATATTAGATTTTTTTTTTACATTTGCTGAAAGGACAATATAGTTTAATGGGTTAAGAACTCAGACTTTGGAGTCAGGCACATGCTGGTTCAGATTCCACCTTCATGAACTATAGTTTTCTCAAGTAAAATGCAGTAATAATATTTTCTTTATAAGATAAAGAGAATGAAATGAGTGAGAATTAAATGATAAAATCGCATAAAGTATTTGGTGCAGTGTCTGGCAATAAAGGAAACCTTATAATCATAGACTGTCGTCATTGTGTTGTGTATTAGGTTATGGGTGAATTTAATTTGGCTGCTTTGAAATAAGGCACAGAACGTTGCAGGTTGAGTGTACTTCTTTAACTCTGCACCAGTACCAGCACGCATATTTATAAGATTATTGCCAACACTTGTCTTAATATGTGTATGTTAAAGGTCAGTTTCAGAATGTTCTCAAGTCAACATCTTTTTTTTTTTCTAATCCTGTGAGGTTGTTAAGAGCAAATTTTCTTTTTATAATTCTGTTTATTGTAGAAGTCTTCATAGAGGTTTATATGGTCTTACTCTTTTATTTAGATAAGTATTTCTGAAGTAGTTAGCTCATAAACATATGTGTCTTCAGGATGGTAACTTGTTATGTGTCAAATTCTTTTTAAAAAACAAACCTTTTTATTAGTGATTATTTTCATTAAATTTAGCTCTTTCCAATAACTATGTAGATGCATAAATTCATAGTCTGAAAGGGCTGTCATTCTTTAGGGAGCCAAAAGAACATGGCGTGCTGTTAGTGCTTTATAATAATGTATCTTATTAACTTTGACTTTTTGTCTGCTTTTAGAGTTTTCTTTGCCGTGTACAGAAGATGTACCAACTTGTGGAGATAGTTGTGACAAAGTACTTGAATGTGGAATCCATAGATGTTCACAGCGTTGTCACCGAGGTCCTTGTGAAACATGCAGACAAGTTAGTTATGTCCTGTAATAATTAATTTTAAAAACCACCTGTCATAGTATGTCAGATGGGATTATGCTATAATTGTTTTCTGTTACTTTCTTTTTTTTTTTAAAGATTTTATTTATTTATTTGACAGAGAGACAGTGAAAAAGAGAACACAAGCAGGAGGAATGAGAGGGAGAAGCAGGCTTCCCGCTGAGCAGGGAGCCTGATGTGGGGCTCGATCCCAGGACCCTGGGATCATGACCTGAGCCGAAGGCAGATGCTTAACGACTGAGCGAGCCAGGCGCCTGTTTTCCATTACTTTCATAAACATCTATGTGATGATCTGTATGAGCTTAGTGACCTAATATTTATGGTAGAGAAGCAGGAGAGTATGCCAACAGTCAAATCTAAAAATTACCCTTTGTTTGATTTTGCTTGGTAAAAGTTTAAACATTGTCATTTTTATAATCTAGCATGGGGTTGTTTGTTTTCAGAAGATATTCAAAGCAATGATAAGTTGGCTTAGTGGTGATAGAAAGAAATAAATGCCTGGAAGTGAGATGTTAAATAACGTTATATATGTCATTTTGGTTTTGACCATACTACTAAATAATCCAATTCTTTTGTTTTACTGAAACAAGATGTGCAGATGTTATGGTGTAACTAGATGTTATTTTAATGTGTGCAGTTGTTTTACTATTGAATATCCAATTTTTACTAAATTTAATAGTGGGAGTTCTATGAAGTCTTTGTTGGAACAAAATAAGATACAAACAAATGTCTTAGGAAATTCAGCTTTATTTTTGGGAAAGTCCTTTATATGAAAGACTTTTAAAACTTTCCTTCTTCATTCTTTACTAATTAATAGAGATTGCAATGTGGGAAAAAAATGTCAACAAAAGTTAGTTTTAATAACATTCATTTGATTCTTCCAGGAAGTGGAAAAGCATTGTCGCTGTGGAAAGCATACAAAACGAATGCCATGTCATAAGCCTTATCTGTGTGAGACTAAGTGTGTTAAGATGCGGGACTGTCAGAAGCATCAGTGTAGGAGAAAGGTATGTGTAGTAAACCTGGGAAACAGATTCAAAAATTGTCTTGAATTTGTACTTTTTGAACCTGTGATAAGTGCCATCATGATTTGTTCTTCAGATGTTAAAGCATGTTCTTTGCTTTCCATATGAAATAGTAATAAATATTCTAGATTAATCTTAATTGTTTATATTAGTGGGAAATCTTACCAAGGTTTTTAAATGACAGGGTCTCTTTTTGGTCCTGGGCATAAACCTTTTAACTTGGTTCTTGGGCTGTTTTCTGTTGCCTGGATTTTAAAACATTAGAGTAGTGTTAGAGTGATAGTTCATTTGGTGGTAGAGGCTTAACTTCTAGTGTTCAAATCGTATTTATAGACACTTGGTTCCATTTAAGATGGACTGGAGTATTTTATTGAGTCTGTAGATTTGTAGTTTTTTTGAGTTCCATTTATCATTATGAATTATTCCTCTATTTCTGGTAAGGTTTCCTTGTTCTTAAATCTACTGAAATATAGTGATACTGTTTTGTTTAATGTTAATACAGATATCTTTTTCTATTCTTTTAACTTATATTTAAAGTAGATTTCTTATAGACCACATTTAGATATTATTTCATAATATCTTCCACTTTAAATGTTGACAATCTTTGTCATTTAATTTGGGTGTAAATCATTTACATTTAATGTGATCTTTAAGATGGTAGGATTTAAATCTGTCATTTTGCTATTTATTTTCTATTTGCCCATCTGTTGTTTGTTCCTTTTCCCTCTTTTGTGTTTTCTGTTTGATCAAGTATTGTTTTTCAATGGTTCATTTTAACTCCTTTATTGGATTCTCACACATTTTATATCCATGTATTTTATAAACCCCAAATACATTGTTTTTACTTTTGCTTTAAATAGACAGATATCTTTTAAAGAGTTTGAAAAAAATAAGAAAAGTAGTCTTATATATTTATCATCAAATTCACTGTTTTTGGTGCTTTTCATCCCTTTACATAGATTTGGGTTTCTATTTTCATTTTCTTTCTGTTGGAAGGACTTCTTTTAATATTTTTTGTAATGCGGGTCATGATGTCTTTCAACTTTAATGACTTCAGCCATTGTGAAAAATATTTCTACAGTAGAGTTCTAGTTTGACAACATTTCCCCCATACTTTAAAGATGTTGCTCCATTATTTTTTAGCTTGCATTTTTTTCCCCAAAAAAGTGTATGCTGTGATTGTTATCTTTGTTCCTCTGTACTGTATGTAATGCCTCTTTTTTCTTTGGCTATTTTTTTTTTTTTTCCTTTGGCTATTTTTAGAGATTTTTCCCTATAATTCTTGGTTTTCAGTAGTTTATTTGTGGTGTTCCTGTGTATAGCTTTCTTCTTGTTTCTTTAGCTTAGTTTTTGTTGAGCTTCTCTGGATCTGTTTATAGTTTTCATCAAATTTGTGAAATTTTCATTCTTTGTTTCTTCAGATATTTTTCACCCATGCATCACCTTCTGAGACTCCAATTATGTGTATGTTATGTTGCTTGAAGTCCCACAGCTCACTGATGCTCCATTTATTATTTAGTCCTTTTAATTTCTGTGTTTTATTTTAGCCTGTGTAGCTTTGTCTTCAGGTCACTGATTTTCTTCTACATTGTCTAATTTGATGTTTATCCCTTCCTGTGTTTTTTTATCTCAGATGTAGTACTTTTTTATCTCTGGGAATTGGAGTTGAGTCTTTTTTATATCTCCCGTGTCTGTCCTTAGCAGGCTCATGCTTTCTTCTATCTTCTTGAATATGTGGGTGGACTCTACTTTTATAATGCCCATTTTAATGTTTTTGCCTACTGATTCTGTCCTCTATCATTTTTGGGTCTATTGCTATTGATTGATTTTTCTTCTCCTTTTGGATGATATTTTCCTGATTGGTAATTTTTTATTAGTTTCCAGACATTGTGAACTTTACATTTTTGGATGCTGGAGATTTGTTTTGTTTTGTATTTCTTCCTTTTTTTTTTTTTAAGATTTTATTCATTTATTTGACAGAGAGAGAGACAGCGAGAGAGGGAACACAGCAGGGGGAGTGGGATAGGGAGAAGCAGGCTTCCCGCTGAGCAGGGAGCCTGATGCGGGGCTCGATCCCAGGACTCTGGGATCATGACCCAAGCCAAAGGCAGACACTTAATGACTGAGCCACCCAGGCGCCCCTTGTTTTGTATTTCTTTAAATATTTTTAAGCTTCATTCTGGGTTGAAGTCAAGTTATTTAGAGATCATTTGGTTCTTTTGAGGCTTGATTTTGTTAGGTGGGATGAGGCCACCCTTTTATCTAGGGCTAATTTGGTGTCATTACTGAGGTAATAATTCTTCTAAGTACTCTACTTAATGCCTATATATTAGGAGGTTCTTCCAGTCTGTCCATAGGGAACACAAACTATTCCTAGCCTTGAATAATTTCTGGAAATGGTTGTGCCTTCTCCTTCCAGTGGTTCTTTCTCAGGTTTGGGTAGTTTCCTATGTAAAGACCAGTACTCAGCCGAGGACTCAAGGGGTCCTTTCTTGAGTTCTCCAGAACTTTCTCTGTACTGCTACCACTTCTCCACAAATTCTAGCCACACTGACCTGTCTGAACTATGAATTTTTCTGCTCAGCTTGGTGAGACCATCAGACTCTGCTTGTGGTCTTCTTTCCTGGAAACCTCCAGGTCTAAGCAAGTACTATCACAGAACTCACCTTGTTTATTTCTCTTAGAGATTGTTGTCCTGTGCTGCCTGATTGTCTAATGTCTAAAAACTGTTGCTTCGTATATTTTGCCTAATATTCTGGTTGTTTAAAAGCGAAGAGTAAATCTGATCATTATTACTCCATCTGGTCAAAACCAGAAATATGTCGAAAGGCATGGACCACATAACTTTCTTTTTTTCTTTTCTCCCATTGTTACTGGCAGAGTGATAGGCACATAGTACTACTTGGTAAATATTTGCCTAATTGAATGAACTGTTTTGACTTTTAGTTGCTTTTCAGTAGTGTGTATTCTGTTTTGAGCCATTTTTATACACTGAAACTTGTTCTTAAGCTGGTTACAACTCTAAGTTTCTTTAAGACAGTTGTAGTCTGTATTTTTTCCCCAAAGTTTGGATGTATGAGAAGTCAAGGAAGGAGTTAGGATGGCAAGATGGGCTTTAAGCAGTTGCTGTGTGTTCATGAATGAAATTGGGGGAGGTCTGCACAAATGGATTGGAAGACAGGGAGGTGAGAAAATAAAGTTAGAAGCAATTAGTCTTTCTCTATTTCTCTCTTTTAGTTAGTCTTTGATGCCATGGTTTGAAAATAACTGCCAAACTAATCTATACATTGAACCATACATGGATTTATTTTCATTAAATAATTTAAAAGATAGACTTAATTGTTTGCCTGAATTGACTGTGAGATTTGACCAAATCCATTCCTTTCGTTAATATTGGCCATTTCTGCATAGATAAGTAGGGATGAAATTATCGAATGGGACTGTTTTAAGTTACAGAATAATTAAAGGGCAAGGAAATTTAGCTTGATTTCATTAAATTAGGTCATGGTCTATTTAAATTTGTAAGTTCTTAATACAGTCTGTCTATTTAGAATAATGTTAATCCTCTTGAATACTTTTATTCTTAGGTTAAAAGAAGTATCTTTTGCTTTTCATGAGTTCTGAGAATAACTAGTAATGACATTCATATTATGTGTGGTTTTCAAATGACCTGTTCTTTATATATTGCTTTCCCTTCAGTGTTGCCCTGGAAACTGTCCACCTTGTGATCAAAACTGTGGACGGACTTTAGGATGTAGAAACCATAAATGTCCATCTGTCTGCCACAGAGGTAAAATTTAACAATAGCTGTAATTTAATGTTTCTATTGATACAGTGCTTTATAGTTGATAAAGAAAGTTTTTACATTCATTATCTTACTCTTAACAACCTTGAGAAGGTAGGGCAGTCACCAGTATCCCCATTTTATGGACAAAGAGATTGAACTGAAGATACTTCAGTGACTTACTCTGAGAAATACCTAGTAAAGCAGTATAGCTAAGATTTGAACCCAGGCCTTCTGAATATAAAGTTTTGTTCTTTCTATAACACCATGTTGTTTCCTTACTTCTTCCTAACCTCCCTTACATAGTTTTTATATTAATTAATATGTCCTTAGGTTTTTCAGTGTTATTTTGAATTAAGTCTAGTAAGGGATTGGATGTATCCTAAGCCGGTGGTTCTCAGCCTTTTTTGGTTTCAGGATCCTCTTACATTCTTTTTGTAACCAATGACCTTTTGTTAATGTTGGTTTTATCTATTGGTATTTATTGTATTTGAAGTTAAAATACAAGGTAATAATGTTTATCATTTTATTTAAAAAAAGCAATAATAAACCCATTACATCTTAATATAGTAACATTTTTTTTTGTGAAAAATAACTATTTACTGAATAAATGTAGTGAGAAGAATGGTATTGGTTTACATTTCTGCAAATGTCTTTAATGTCTACTTAATAGAGAATAGGCAAAATTCACATGTGTGCTTCTGCATTCAGTTTGTTATTATACCACTTGACCCATGGCATCTGGGAAACTACCCTATGCATGTGAGACCTTTAGACCTCCTGAAAGGGTCTCAGGGTTGCTGAAGTTATTAGACATTAAAAACTGAGTTAACGGGGCACGGGGTGGCTCAGTTGGTTAAGCCTCTACCTTCAGCTGAGGTCATGATCTCAGGGCCCTGGGCTGGAGCCTCCTGCATCCTCAGCTCCCTGCTCAGCGGGGAGACTGCTTCTTCCTCTACCCTAGCCCTGCCCTATTCGTGCGCACTGTCTCTCACACACTCTCTCTCAAATAAATTAAAAAAAAAAAAAAAATCTTTAAAAAAGAAAACTGAGTTAACTTTACCTGTTTGGAGTAGGTTGATATGAAAAGGAATACTGATTTTATAGGGCAGTGGGAAGGGTATGGACTTTAGGGTAAGAAGTCCTGATTGAAGTCTGGACTCTGCAACTTGGCATTATGACCTGGGACAAACTAAACTGTTTTTATTATCTTCCTTTGGGATTAGGTGGATGCTAGATACCTCCCTTAATCTCTAAATCCTCTCAAAAGTTCAAAAAGTATATTGTGCTACTGTTATTTTGTACAGTAAGGAAATAGGCAAAGAGACTATTGGCCGAAGGTCATAGAACTAGTTGCAGGGTCAGATGTGAACTCAAACTTTAATGATCTTTCCATCCTATCACATTGCCTCCCTGTTAGGAAAAGTGGCAGATTGAATTAACCCCGTAGACTTTTTCCTGTGAGTGTTCTCTGATTTGTTGGTGCCTTTAAATTGTGAAAGAATTTTATTTTTTTAAAGTCATATTACATCATTGATTCATTAGATTTTATTAAGACTCAAAATTTAGTCATTAATTCAATTTAAAAAGTATTTTTATGTGTCTACTAAGTACCAGGCACTGGGAATATGTAAGTGAACAGTACTGACAAAGTGCCTGCTCTTATGGAACTTATTTTTTTACTACCCCTCAGTTAGAATGTAAATAAGTAATCAAATTAATATGGAATATTAAGTAGTGGCAATTATAGAAAGAAACTCTAGTGTGATCAGGAGAGGACTCTAGAAAGATGACATTTGAGAGGAATCCCAAAAGAAGGGATTACAAGCCATGTGAAAGAGGGTGTGGGATAGTGTTTTGGGCAAGAAAGCAGTAATTGCAAAGGCCTTGAGACAGGAGCATTTGAAAGAATTCACAAAGACTACTGAAGTAAGTGTCCCCCTTGAGAGGCGACAAATGATGGGAGATGAGGTCAAAGAGATGGTGGGATAAAGGATTGCTGGAGAAAGAATACGTATAGGATCTTGTTGACTGTTGTTAAAACACTGGCCTTTACTTTAATTAGAAAACCTAACTAGTTGTATTACCATTAAAGAAATTGGATCCAGTAGTTTAGAATTCTCTCACCAAGGAAACACCAGGCCTAGTTGATTTTTACACATGATTTTTAACATTTAAGATGTGTGTGTGTATGTATGTAAGTTCAGTCTCTCCATAAACTATTTGAGAGTATATGTAAAAAAGGAACATGTCCCAACTCATTATATCATCTGACAAGGAAAGTAAGAGAAAATTATAGGCCAATCTAACTCATAAACATGTTTGTAAAATATTAAAGTTACTGCTACTCAAATCCAGCTATCTAGTACGATAGTTTTAGCTATCTAAAACCTTAATCTTTCTTAATCAAGTTGGGTTTATTCCAATAATGTAGGATTGGTTTAACTTTAGTAAATCTAATGATGTGATTCACTGCATTAATAGTCTAAGGGAAAAGTGAAACTATTTTAGTAAATGTCTAAAAACAGTTGATGAAATTCAACATTCATATTTGATGTAAACTTAATTAGAAATTGAAGGGCGTGTCCTTAACCTGATACAGAGTACCTGCAGAAAGGGTAGAGCAAGCATCATACTCAGTGGAGGAGTGTCAAAACACATCTCACCCTTGTATTGTTTTGAAGCAAGTCCCACAAATCCTTCAGTGTTCATTTCTAAAAGGTGGATTCTTTACCTAAAAATAGTTAAAATATTTCTTAATATCAGCAAATATCTGCTGTTCAAATTATTTTATGTCATAAATATCTTCATTTTTTAATTTAGTTTGTATGACTGAAAAACCTGGTAAGACTGACATATTGCAATTGGTTGATGTCTCTAAAGTCTATGAATCTATACTTTCCCTCCTCTGTCTCCTTTTCTTTTCCCTTGTCTCTTTGAGAAACGAGGTTGCTTTATTTAGTCGCAGTCTGCGTTTTCCAGATTGCGTCTCTGTGGTATCATTTGACATTTTCTCCTGTATTTCGTATAAATTACTAGTGGTAATTTATTATATAGAGGTTTGATCAGAGATCCAGGTTCAATTTTTTTTTTTTTTTTTGGCAGAGCGTTTATTTTTTTAAAAAAGAAGCTTATTATTAGCCTCTAACAAAATTTACCTTAATGGAAAGTATGTGGAAGATGTGTTCTGCAGCTTTCACCATTTGTTTGATCCACAGTTAACATAAGATACATAGAACCATTATTTCATACCGTTTTCCATCATTCGAGACACCTTCATGATCAAGGTTATACTGTAACTCATAGGAAGAGGATGCAAACTGCATGTTTGCACTGTGAATATGAAAGTTTGACTTAGAGTTCTTTAAGTTCAAGGTCATCTGTTTTTATGGTTCTGGAATTACTGGATAAGTACCCATTTTGGCTATTGACCCACTGGTCACTGGAGTTGCATTCTGTATGCTGCTTTTTCATTTTAAAACTATCATTGAAGCTACTTTATCTGTCATGTTGTACAGGAATCTGTAACAAATTCTGTTGATTGGTAGGAAGACTTCAAAGAAATTATCCCTTATTTTTCTCAAGATTTAATTTTCAAAAAAGGAAAAGTGATACTGTAGTTTAGAGTGGCAGAAAGGTGTTATGTTTGGTAAGTTCCTGTTTGAATTGCTGAAGGTGAATGAAAATTATTATTAAGTGTGGAAAATGATATACTGAATGAGAACAGACTTAAAGGTCATTATTAACTTTTAGAAAATATGACACCTGGTCATTCTTTTGGAAAGATAAAATAAAATTTGATCATGTGGATAACTTGGCTTGCATTACCATCAAGAAAAGACTTCACTGGATTATACTTAATCAAAACACTGAAGTAAAAATTTGGTAACTTGTACATTAGTACAGTACATATCTGTGTTTTTCCCTGTGTTGCTTTTTATTCTCATTTCCTTATTCTGTGTTCATTATTTGAATCAGAATCCTTCTGTTCCTTTTAGGAACTATTATAAGAGGCTTTAACTAGGATACTTTTCATCATTAGTCTGTTTCTGGTCAGGTTAACTGCTCTTCAGTATTTTGCTTGGTCCTGACACATAGGCAGCAGTCTTTTACGATCCTCACTCCTTAGTTGAAGACTTTTATTCCCTTCTTGCTATTTCATTTCTAGTGGGGAACCTTACTTAGTGGGAACAATAGAGTGGGAAGAAAGCCCTGAAGATGATGTCAGAGCCTTGGGGAGAATTTTATAGCCTGTTTAAAAAAGTTTCTTTCATTTTGTTTTTGTGTATTCCTACCAGCCTGTAACAAAAGAAGGTAAAAAACTGAAACCCAAATAACTTTTCCTTTTGAAATGTTTAGAAGAGAAACACTTGGGAATTATAACCTAAAATGAGGGTTTAGAATTAGTCCTTCACAAAGCGTGAGTAATAGTAAGTTGACTGTACTTGTTAATAACCTGATGAGAGAAATTACTCTTATTGGGGAATTTATCTAAAAATGATGTACTTGAATAGAAGTATGTATGAAAATAAGCCAAAAAGATTATTGATAACATTAGATTTTCCAAGACATAAATCTATTTTGCTTGTGTAGTGATGATTAAATGAGTAGTGTGTTAAATGTTATTTAGACTAGAATTTTAGCAAATTTCAAAGAAAATTCTAAAACTTTTTAATTGAATTACCAGTGTGGATATAGAAAAGTATACAGATAACTAGTGTATAGCTTGATGGATTTTTACGAACTGAACATAACCAGGTAACCAAAACTCTGATTAAACAGAACATTACCAGTATTTCCAAAACCCTCCTTGTATCCTTCATAACCATCATCCTGGTTTCAAACGGTATAGATTAGTTTTTTTTATTGTTATATGTAAGATTAGTTTTTCCTATTTGTTATATGTAAGATTAGTGTTTTCTATTTGTTATATGTAAACGGACTCATATACTACATACTCTTGTGTTTGGCTTCCTTTGCTTGATGTTGTGTGTGTGAGGTTCATTCACGTAGTTTCTTTATTCTCATTGTAGAGTATCCAGTTGTGTGAATACCAAATTCATTGATCCTATTGTTGATTGTCATTTGAATAGTTAAGGACATTTCTTTTTAAGTTTCAGACCTTTTTTTCAGGCAGTTGTTATCCCTGCCCAGAAACTGTAGACGTGAAGTGCAATTGTGGTAATACAAAGGTGACGGTGCCCTGTGGCCGGGAACGTACCACAAGACCACCCAAGTGCAAAGAGCAATGTAGGTTAGTATGAGGTTCTGCGCAGACTTACACCTGGTGTCTTAGCAAATTTAAATTCATACTGATTTTAAATATTGTTAGTATTTTAAATTTTGCATTAATGTTCTAAAATACTAATATTCACAGTATTCTTGTTCTGTATGGAATCAGAAGATACTTAAATAGATAATTGCACTTTAGATATAATTGTTCATTAATCAAAAGTAATTTAAAAAATTGTACTTTATGATTTAGTCGACCACCAACTTGCCATCATACAAGTCAAGAAAAACATCGCTGTCACTTTGGCTCTTGTCCTCCATGTCATCAGCCTTGCCAAAAAGTTTTGGAGAAATGTGGTCACTTGTGTCCTGCTCCATGTCATGACCAAGCATTAATAAAGCAAACTGGCAGGGTAAGGGAATATATTATTAAGAGGTAGTGCATTTCTGTGGGTCATATTTTCTTAATTTTACTTAGTCATTCAACAAGCAATGATTAAGTACCTACTGGGTGTTAAGCACTGTGATAGGAGCTGGGGTACAAGGTAAATATGACTTGATCTTTTGTCCTAAGAAGCTCACGGCGTAGAAAAGACGAGAAACCAGTAAACGGATGTTTGCTAATAACATGTGGTAATCATGTTATCATCCTGATACACATGAGTTTGGCAGTCTTCCTTCATATATTGTGGTCCAGGGTTATAGATATCTTCTGGTTTCCTCAAAGATTCATTCACTTAGTGAATATTTATTGAGTCCTTACTATGTGTTAAGCATTCTCCTACCTGCTAGGGACATAACAGTGAACAAATAATGGAGATTACATTCTACTGGTGGAAGTTGGATTTTACAGTGCCGTTTCTCATTCCCCTTTTGGCTAATAAGAAGTAAAGGAAGCTACTTTGTCTTTGTTCTGCCATTTAAAAACTGGAGTCTGCCTTCATTTGTAGCATCAGATGTGTGTGGAGGGGAACATCTGATAGAGTACAGATGGGATAAAATATTTCAGTAAGCACAATTTGTTGGTTACTTGAAAAAATTTCAGCCCGCTTGAACAGAGGGTATGTGGGACTATTTTCTTAGATTCTTATATTGGCCATATGATTTAATTCCTCTGCCTTTAAATTGTTTTGTATTTTACTTGTAGCACCAGCCTACAGGCCCTTGGGAACAGCCTTTGGAGCCAGAGTTTATTCAGACTGCATTACCGTGTCCTCCATGTCAAGTTCCTATTCCTACGTAAGTATTTTAGAATTTTAACTTAAAAATAATTTTTTTTTACATAGTTCTAAGTTTATCTTAAATTACCTTCTCCCCTTTTTCTGTATTCAGTTCATCATTTTTTTCAGGCCTAGTCCATAAACCAGTCTCTCTGTCTTCAGCCTAATTCTTTTCTAAGTACATTTTACATACTGCTTGAAAACCTCTAGATATCTTTTTTTGAGTCTTTTCCCCAGCTGGAGTTTAATGTCCTTCTGAATTTCCATAGCAACTCGCACTTAGAGTAATTCATCCAAGAGATCATCATCCGTTAGTTTTCCTGATACCCATGCTAGTCTGTGAGCTACTTGAGGACAGAGGAGAGCCAGGTTGTAGGTAAGGCATACTTGAAGGAAACACTGAAAATCAAAGAAAGTAGTGTTCTGGAATGTAGTATTCCCAGGTAATGACCTGGACTGGGTGGTAAGGAGTCAAACCCTAGGGTGATATGAATCGTGGAATGGTTCATACTTTGAGTAGAGGTTATAGAATATAGGAGTAAAAGAAGCACAGAATTCTGGGAACTAACGTAAAATTAGAAAACAGGTTGTTTTCTACCATTAAGATTCCAAACTGAATATTGGTATGTCTTGCGTATCTTTTTAAAGAGACAGTTCTAGGGCCATAGGCTTAAAGATACAGTTATTTCCTTTTAAAAGCTCTCCCATTATGTCCTTCCACATCTTTCCTCTCAGTTTAAGTAGAATGTATATTTTTATATATTGGTTGTGCAGTCAGGTTGGGAGGCAAAGTGTTACTGGGAGCTGTATCTACAACATAGTGATTTTAGTCTGTAGATTAGTCGGGGGGGAGAATTCATAGTCACTTAAATTGTTTGTATAAGTGTAGTCAGTTATCTTTGAATTCCTTAGTCTGTCTTACAGGAGGATTATTTAACAGATATTCCCCTTATTTCATTCAATTAATTTCCTCAAAATCTTAGGTTGGATTAAATATTTTATGACAGTAGAAAAACTGCCTGGAATTACTAAGTCATGTTTACTAGAGGTTTAAAGAATTAATTTTATTTATTTAATTAATTAATTAATTAATTAATTTTAAGATTTTATTTATTTATTTGACAGAGAGAGACACAGTGAGAGAGGGAACACAAGCAGGGGGAGTGAGAGAGGGAGAAGCAGGCTACCCGTGGAGCAGGGAGCCCGATGTGGGACTTGATCTCAGGACCTTGGGATCATGACCTGAGCCGAAGGCAGTCGCTTAACCGACTGAGCCACCCAGGCGCCCTAAAGAATTAATTTTAAAAGTCTTTCCTTTGCACTTGACTGGAATGTGCTGCTGAAAGGTTTTTTGGGGGGTATGTATATATATATATTAAGACATTGTGTTTTAGAGTAAGGACTCTTGAGTCCAGTGTTATGCTTCCTGCTAACTACTACCATGAATAAGTCATATATCCTCTCTGTTTGTAAAATAAGGATATTCAAGATATTTACAAAGATGTTAGTGGGGAAGAGAGAAGTTTTGGAGGGAGGTCTTTATCAAAAAAATATTTGTTGTGTCTAGTAAACAATTTTTTTCTTAGTCTATTTTTTCTGATGTTAGTATAGCCACATTTACCCTCTTTTGGTTATAATTTACATGAAGGAATGGACAGATTCTTAGAAACACAAAAACTTCTGAAACTGACTCAAAGAGAAGTAGAAAATCTAAATAAACTTACACCTAGTAAAGAGATTAAACTAGTAACCAAAAGCCTACCACAAAGAAAAGCTGAGGATGAATGACTTTACTGGTGAATTCTACCAAACATTTAAGAAATTAACACCAGTGTTTCACTATGGGGAGACACTTCCTGACTTACTCAATGAAACTTGTATTTCCCTGATACTAAGAGCAGAAAAAGACATCACAAGAAGAGAAAACTATAGATCAATATTCCTTTTATATATAGATATAAAAATTCTCAACCAAATACTAACAAACTGCATCTAGCAACATGTAAAAAGGTTTGTACATCATGACCAAGAGGGATATATCCCACAAATAGGAGGTTGATTCAACATATGAAAACCAAAATACCAAAGTACTATTTTATCATAAGAATAATGGACAATCAATAGATGCAGAAAAACATTTGACAAAATCCTACATACTTTCTAGATGAAAACACTCAATAAACTTAGATAAACAAACTCCCTCAACCTGATAAAGGGCATCAGTGAAAAACCCTTAATCATACTTAATGGTGAAAGACCAAAAGCTTTCCTGTTAAGAACAGGAAAAAGAGTAGGATGTCGACGTTGGACAACAAAGATGGCTGCAGGAACCAGCAATTATTGGGAAGATCTCAGGAAACAAGCTCGACAGCTGGAAAATGAACTTGACCTGAAACTAGTTTCCTTCAGTAAACTATGTACAAGTTACAGTCATAGCAGTGCCCGAGATGGAAGACGCGACAGCTCTGACACAACACCCCCTTTAAATGGATCAAGCCAAGACAGAATGTTTCAAACAATGGCAATTGAGATTGAACAGCTTTTGGCAAGGCTTATAGGAGTAAATGATAAAATGGCAGAATATACCAACAGTGCAGGTGTCCCATCTTTGAATGCAGCACTGATGCATACATTACAGAGACAGAGAGATATATTGCAGGATTATACACATGAATTTCATAAAACCAAAGCAAACTTCGTGGCAATATGGGAAAGGGAGAATCTCATGGGATCAGTACGAAAGGATATTGAGTCATATAAAAGTGGGTCTGGAGTAAACAACAGAAGAACTGAACTATTTTTGAAAGAACATGACCACCTTCGAAACTCAGATCGTCTGATAGAAGAGACAATAAGCATTGCTATGGCATCAAAAGAAAATATGACTTCCCAGAGAGGAATGTTGAAGTCGATTCAGAGCAAAATGAATACTTTGGCCAATCATTTTCCTGCTGTGAACAGCCTGATCCAGCAGATCAATCTGAGGAAGCGGCGAGACTCCCTCATCCTGGGCGGTGTCATTGGCGTCTGTACCATCCTGTTGCTGCTGTATGCTTTCCATTGATGGAACATCTCGGGGACTCTGGACAGCCACCCCTTTCCCACCCTGATCTGGAATAAGGAAAAGTAGGAAGGAGAAGTTGATTGTCCTGATGATTAGCCTCACCAGCAGGATTAATTCACGACTGATAGCTCTGGACTCTGTCACGTGGTCAGATTGAGCTGAAGCCACAGTTTTTCTGTGCTCTCTTTTCTAACACACATTTCCTTCTGTTTTTAGTTTAAAAAAAAAAAAAGTTTTCAGTTGCTTTTGTCCTCCCAGGAGGTAAGTAAACCAATCAGAAACAGAGTTTCTGTGCTTCAGTAATTGTGTTGAAGGCTGATGACAAGCCAGGTCTTAGAGCTGGACTTCTCAGAAAACCAGGTTTCTCTGTATCCAAAGACTGCTTTCCTTTTAGCCCCCAGATTGGGTTGTGAATAAAAATAGTTCTTGTCCTTTTATTTTACACTCATGATGAGAAATCACAAGTCATTTCTTGATAAGCTGTGCTATAAATTTCTACTCTGCGTCCCTGTTTTGGTATTCAAGGAAAATTACATTTTTCACAGATTCTTTGAGATGCCAGCAGGTCAACTTCAACACAGTTGAGGTTGTCTGAAACAGAAGACAAACACTGCAAAAAACCTTTTTTTTTCCTTCTTCTTTTTGTAAATTGTATGCACACTAGGGTTGACTGTATTCCTGGAAAAGCATCAAGAATAACAGGCTTTTTTTGTCAGTCGTTGTTTTGATTTTTTGTTTATATCTTCCATTGGATTAATATTTCCTACTACAAGTAAATGAAATTTCGGTTCTACCATGATAAAAGTAACCAATAGCCAGTGTCTGTCATTGCCCCCACCAATTCCTCATCATGTCAGGATTAACCCTGAATGAGGGGACTGCTCAGTTTTCAGTGAGATCTATTCAACAAGCCACATGTAAAAAGACATTGATTTGCGGG
Source organism: Mirounga angustirostris (assembly GCF_029215605.1). Classification (NCBI taxonomy): domain Eukaryota; kingdom Metazoa; phylum Chordata; class Mammalia; order Carnivora; family Phocidae; genus Mirounga; species Mirounga angustirostris. The sequence continues at coordinate 39,845,192 of NW_026991710.1, read as the reverse complement.
GTCACCATCCAGATAATTCCATTTATAAATGCTCCATGATCTAGGAGCAAAAGTTTGAGAACTACTGCCTGATGTATTAGGAATTCTGAGTTTTACGAAGACCTATTTACTCTAAATCTGTTTTTTCCAAACATCCAGAGAATGGTTTTACTGTTGAAGGTGCATGTGACAAAATCTCTCTCTGCACCTGTCTTCTATCATCTGGACAGGGACAAAATTTTAAACCACCCACCAGAATTCTTTTCAGGTTTAACCATTTCTCCGTTTCTGTAAATGTATGACTTGTCTAACTGAACTACCACAAATAGCTTGAAGACTTCAACATCTGCACTCCTCACCAAGAAAGAAGGTTGCTCTTCACCATTGGAATTGACTCTGGTACTTACAGTATTGGCTTCAGACTGTGCCACAGGGAATAAAAGGATATTAGCATGTAGTTCTTAACTGCATTACAGTGTGTAGGTGATGACATTCAGATGAACTTAATACACAGGCTGATGGCTATGCTAACTGCTGGTCTGGTACAGAAACTGAGAGGTTTTTCCTTCTGGTGTCTAAGTTTTATTATGTCCTGGGTATGAAAGGCATTTGATACCTTTTTTTTAAACTATGGGGTTTATTTTTCTAAATATGGGTTGATCGATCAGTTACTTGATTGGGGATGCCCTTAAAAGAAAGTAAGTTTTCCCAATGTGACCCTTAAAGGATTCGAGAAGTTCATTTATTAAATTCTCTGTTGGGAGAACAAAACTTCTCTTCCCTGACACTTTATTATTATCTTTGATTTTTCAAAGGGCCTTCATTGGTGGTTGTGCCTCAGCTAGAATTTATGGGACTTTCGTTGCTGTATGGTTGGCATTTATAAAATCTGAAGTATCATAAATAAAGTTATTTATTTAATTATACTAAAAAAAAAAAAAGAGTAGGATGTCTGCCCTTGCCCCTTCTATTTAGGTTTACATTGTATTAGAGGTGCTAGCCAGAGCAATTAGACTAGAAAAAGAAAGAATGTATTCACATTGGGAATAAAGAAGTAAAACTATTTGTATTTTTAAATGATATGACCTTGTATATGAAAAATCCTTACACAGACTGTTAGAGATGATAGGATTTTTCATATACAAGATCATGTAGTATATGGAAGTCAATGGCTTTGGTAAGGCTATAAGAAACATTAGTATACAAAAGTCAATTCTATACCCTAGCAATGAACCATCTGAAAATGAAATTAAGAAAACAGTTCTACTTCCAGTAGCATTAAAAAAGCAACTTGTTTATTCAACAAATTTAATTTAAAAAATCTAAGATTTTGTCCACTGAAAACTATAAAACATTTTTGAAAGAAATTAAAGAAGACCAAAGGCTGTGGTACTGGCATACCGATAGACATATGGATCAAGGGAATAGAATTGAGAGTCTGGCCATAAATGTAGGAATTTATTTCTAATTAGTTTTTGATAACAGTGATTTAATAAATGGAAAGACATCCCATGTTTGTGGATGGGAAGACTTAATGTTAAGGGCACTATTACCCAAAATGATATACAAATTTAACATATATATTCTCTGTCAAAATCACAGCAGGCTTTTATGCAGAAATTGTCCCCAAAATTCATATGGAAATGTGAAGGACCCAGAATAGCCAAAATCTTCTTAAAAGTGAAAACAAAGTTAGAGGACTCACATTTCCTGATTTTAAACTTATAAAACTATAGCAGTTAAGAATCTGTGGTATTGGTGTAGGGACACACATTGATCAATGGAATAGAATTGAGAGGCCAGAAGGAAACCCATATGTTTATGGTCAATTGATTTTTGATAAGAGTGTCAAAACAGTTCAGTGGGAGGAAGAATGTTTCATGTCAACACATGGTGCTGAGAGAATAGATATTCACAGGGAAAAAAAATGAAATTGGACCTCTACATCACAACATATATAAATATTAACTCAAAATGGATCAAAGATCTGAAAGTAAGAGCTATTAAACTCTTAGAAGAAAACATAGGTGTAACCCTTTGTGTCCTTGTGTTAGGCAGTGATTTGTTACATAGGACACCTAAAGCATAAGCAACAAAAGAAAAAATAAAGTCAGGACATTATTAAGCACAATTTCTTAATTGTGCTTCAAGGACACAATAAAAAAATTGAAAAGAACCCAAAAATGGGAGAAAAAGTTTGCAAATCATATATTCTGTAAGAATATCTAGAATATATAAAGAATTCTTAAACCGAGAAACAAAAAGACAAATAATCCAATTTAAAAATGGGCGAAATCCTTGAATAGACGTTCCTCTGGAGATCTTACAAGTGGCCAGTAAACATGTGAAAAGATGCTCAAGTAATTGTTAGGGAAATGCAAGTCAAAACCATGTTAAGGTGTCATTTTACACTCACTAGGAAGGCTAAAATAAAGAAGATATAAGTGTTGGTGAAGATAGGGAGTAGTTGGAACCATCGTACATTGCTGATGGGAATGTAAAATGGTGCAACTACTTGGGAAAGCAGTTTGGTAGTTTCTCAGGAAACCAAACTTGGACTTAACCAATTTTACTCTTAGGTATACACCTGAGAGAATTGAAAATATGTGTTCACAAAAAAACTTGGACACAAATGTTACAATAATAGGAGCATTATTATGAATAGCCAGAAAGTGGAAACAAATATCTATTGATTGATGAATGGATAAACAAAACGTGGTATATCCATGCAATGGAATATCATTCAGCTATAAAAATGCATGAATTACTGACACCTGCTATAACATGGATGAACCTTGAAAACAGTATTCTAAGTGAAAGAAGCCAGACATGAACGGCCACATAATGTTTGATTCCATTTATATGAAATGTTCAAAATAGGCAAATCCATAGAGATAGAAAGTAGATTAGTGGTTGCCAGGGGCTACAGAGTGACTTCTAATAGTTACAGGGTTTCTCTGTTGATTATGAAAATATGCTCGATACTGGTGAGGGTTCCATAACCTTGTGAATATACTAAAAACCACTGAATTGTACATTTAAAAGTATAAATTTTATGGTATGTGAGTTTTATCTCAATTTTAAAAAGGAGACAAACCTACACATAAAGATCCTTCTAATTCTGATAATGATTTTTCAGTGGATGTGTAATAAAATTATTATAAAGTATATGTTAAAATTATTACTTGTCACATGAACTATCCAGGTATTATGATTTCTTTCTTAGAGTAGAATATTCATGTCTTCTTGTCCCTTAACATGACTTTTAATCGTAATTTGGCTATGTGGTAAAAGAATTCTGAATATACGTGTTAAATCATTTGCAGTGCCTTTGGCTTCAAGTTATAAAGAACCTAAATAAAAAGTGACATAATAATGTTTATGCCTTGCATGGTTAGATTGGAGGTAGAGCAGCTTCATGGTTGGTTAAGCTGGTTAATGCAATGATACATCATCAAAGGCCCAGATTCTGTCTATTTTATCCTCAATGTGTCATCTTTGCCGTCAGGCTGTTTGGTTTTCTGATCAACCTCCCATCCAGATAGGAAGTTTCCAAAAAGAAAAACAGAAACTGTTTATGCCTTCTACCATCATCATCTTTTTTTAAAGAGTGAGAAGCCTTTTCCAGAAGCCCCATAGCAAAACTCCTTCCACATTTCATTGGCCAGAATAGGATCATAAGACAATTTCTAAACCAGTCCCTGGAAAGGGAAGTGGAATGTTTATTTTTAAATTCTTTTAAATAGACTTTATCTTTTTTAGGTGATTTTCGGGTTTACAGAAAAATTACACAGACAGTACAGAGTTCCCATATGATCCTGCCACACATACTTTCCCTTGTTATTAACATTTTATATTAGTGAGGTACAGTTTTTCACAATCGAGGAACTGATACTGAATAATAACAATATTATAAACTAAAGTCCATAGTTTACATTAGGGTTTACTTTTTGTGTTGGACGGTTCTATGAGTGTTGATAAATGCATGATCTCATGTATCCACTATTCACCATTACAATAACATACAGAATAGTTTCACTGCCCTAAATGTGTCCAGTGCTATACTTGTTCATCTCTTACCTTCTCTCCCTCAAGCCACTGGTAATCGTTGCTCTTTTTAATGTCTCTGTGGTTTTGCCTTTTCCAGAATGTCACCTAGTTGGAATCATACAGTTTGTAGGCTTTTCAGCATATTTCATGTAGCAATATGCATTTAAGTTTCCTCTGTGTCTTTTAGTGTCTTGGTCGCTCATTTCTTTTTATTGCTGAATAATATTCCATTGTATGAATGTACCACAGTTTGTTTATCCATTCACCTATTGAAGGACATTTTGGTTGCTTCCAAATTTTGACAGTTATGAAAAAAGCTGCTATAAGCATTGATGTATAGATTTTGCTGGATCATATCGTAAGCTTAGTTTCTCTTTGTAAGACACTGCCAAACCATCCAACAAGGTGGGAGGAATGTACCATGTTACATTCTCATCAGCACTGTGAGTGCCTGTGGCCCTGTGTTCTTGTCAGCATATGCTCCTGTCCACGTTTTGGGTTTTAGTCATTCTAATAGGTGTGCAGTGGCATCTCATTGTAATTGGCAGTTTTCTAAGGACACATGATGTTCAGCATCTTTTCATATGTTTATTTGCTGCCTGTATGTCTTCTTTGGAAGGTGAGGTGTCCTCTCTTCAAATCTTGACCATTTTTTAATTGGATTGTTTGCTTTCTTACTGAGTTTTAAGAATTTTGTTTACATTTTGGATACAAGTCCTTTACCAGATACATGTTTTCCAAATACTTTCTGCCAGTCTGTGGCTTTTCGTTTATGTGTTTTCATTTAGCACTTTCATTTAAGTGTTTTTCACAAGGCAGATGTTTTGGTTTTTCTTTTGGAGATCATGCTTTTGGTGTTGAATCTAAAAAATCATCATTAAATCCAAGTCACCTGGATTTTCTCCTATGTTTATAGTTTCACACTCCACATTTAGGTCTGTGATCCATTTTGAGTTACCTGTTGTGAAAGGTGTAAGGCCTGTTGGGATTTTTTTTCTGTGTCGATGTCTTAATTCCAGCACCAACCATTTGTTGAAAAGACTATCCCTTCTCTATTCGGTTGCCTTTTTCCTTTGTTAGAGATCATTCGACTATATTTATGTAGGTCTGTTTCTGGGCTTTCTGTTCTTTTCCATTCTGTTAACAGTACCCTACTGTCTTAATCACTGTAGCTTTATATATGTCTTTAAGTTGGATAGTGTCAGTACTATGTTGTTCTTCAGTATTGTATTGGCTATCCTGGGTTTTTTGTTTTTCCATACAGACCTTAGAATCAGTTTGCTGGTGTCCACTATTAATAACTTGCTGGGATTTTGATTAGAATTATGTTGAATCTAGATCAAGTTGGGAAAAAAGCAACATTTTAACAATATTTGCACCTTCCTATCAGTGAACATGGGATATCTCATCATTTATTTAGATTGTCTTTGATTTCTTTCATCAGTGTTTTGTTATTTTGCTCATATAGATCATGTCTATATTTTGTTAGATTTGTATTTATTTCATTTTTTGTGCTAGTATAAATGGTGGTATGTTTTAAATTTCAAATTCCAATTGTTCATTGCTGGTATATAGAAGAGCAATTGGCTTTTGTGTGTTAACTTTGTATCCTGCAAGTTTTCTATCTTCACTTCTGTTTATTTTTTATTCTTAATAAAACTAGTAGACTTAGCACCTTTGCTTTAGATAACCTTTTTGAAGAATTTGTAACGTTTTCATTTTATTTTTTCTTGCAGAGAATGTCTTGGGAAGCATGAGGTGAGTTATAGGCACAAATTTTAAGTAAAGCTTATAATTTATGCCTCTTCTATTGAGGATTGTTAGAAATGACAAGGTATAATTATTATTTTTTTAGTGCTTTAAAAAGTACAAGAGTTATCTGCAAATTTTTTTTTAAAGATGTACTTTATTTTAGAGTGGGAGAGAGAGAGCTCATGTGTGCCAGTGGGAAGGGGCAGAGGCAGAGGGAGAGGGAGAGAAGCAGACTCCCCACTATCAGGGAACCTGACATGGGGCTTGATCCCGAGAGCCTGAGATCATGACCTGAGCCAAAATCAGGAGTCGGATGCTCAACCGCCTGAGCAAACCAGGCGCCCCTCTGCTGATGTTTAAAATATACTGTGCTTTTGGGAATTAGCCAATGTATATGTGGTCACTATAGCATCGTTGTATTGAATTTCCCTTTTGGGAATAGAATGTTTTGCTTATTGGCATTCATTTTTTGGATTTTTTGATAGGTTACTTTGATTTTGAATATAACTATTATTAATGAAAATGTGTTAGACCTTTATGAAACTTGTTCTCAAATGATAATAGAGTCATTTCAGAAACATGGGTCCAGAAGGTTTTGTGTGTGTTGCTGATTTTCTTTTTCTTTTTTTTTTCTTTAAGGTGAGTCCACTACCATGCTATGCTATAGGACCTTACTCTTGTAAGAGAGTATGTGGACGAACCTTAGGTTGTCAGAATCACACGTGTATGAAAGAATGCCACAAAGTAACTGAAATTGATACCTGCGTTGGCAAAAACAAGGTAATATCCTTAGGTTGAATGTATATGTACTTCTAGTATGCTTGGAACATTTTTTTGAATAATTATGCCGTAAATATTTTTACATTTTGTTAGAACTTTTTTATTCCGTCTTGCCCTCATCCCTTCTCCTTCCTTGCCTCTCTTAATACAACCAGCTTTAACAGCTTGGTGTGTATTTCTCTTTATTTTTGTGCTAACTCACGATAATAAGCCTTTTAATGTTCTCTCAACATACTGTACTGTGTTAATACATAGGCTTTGATTTTATGCTAAAGTACAGAAATTATGTGTCTATTTAGATAGTAGTTAATAATATCACTTCCACTTCTGTTCATTTATATCTCTGGCTTTAGTCTGGAACATTTGTTCTCAGTAATTTTTTAAACCTAACATCTGTGATAGGCAATGTTCACAATTTTTTTTTAAATTTTATTTTATTATGTTATGTTAGTCACCATACAATAAATACATCATTAGTTTTTTTTTTTTAATTTTTTATTCTTATGTTAATCCCCATACATTACATCATTAGTTTTAGATGAAGTGTTCCATGATTCGTTGTTTGTGCACAACACCCAGTGCTCCATGCAGTACGTGCCCTCTTTAATACCCATCACCAGGCTAACCTATTCTCCCACTTCCCTCCCCTCTAGAACCCTCAGTTTGTTTCTCAGAGTCCATAGTCTCTCATGGTTCGTCTTCCCCTCCGATTTTAATAAATTCCCAATCGTTCATTGGAAATAAAGTAAATAGCATCACAGATGTAGGGCATGTGTGTGTGAAATTCACTAAAAGCATTTTCTAAAGCATATGAGAAGTCAACCATTGAAAGATCTCTAAAATTGCCATTTTACAAGGAAAAATAAATGTAGCTAATCAAATTTTAAATGATATTAAATTTTATTTTTGAACATTTAAATTCGTCAGCACATAAAAACATAGAACAACAAAAGTATTTTCAATAGCAATAAAATATAAAAGACTCCTATTAAAACAGAGATACAAATAGTGTCCTGTTCTGAATTTCCTAGGCCATATGAAAGTTTCTGGCCAAGAAAATAAAGGCAGAAATGATTTTCATCTCCAAAAATAGTCAGGGAAATTTTTATCATTAACCACTCTACTTTTTTTTTTTGAACTGACATTTTCAGTTTTATTTATTTATTTATTATTAACATATAATGTATTATTTGTTTCAGGGATACAGGTCTGTGATTCATCAGTCTTACACAGTTCACAGTGCTCACCATAGTACATACCCTCCCCAGTGTCCATCACCCAGCCACCCCATCCCTCCCACCCACCTCCACTCCAGCAACTCCCAGTTTGTTTCCTGAGATTAAGAGTCTTTTATGGTTTGTCTCCCTATCTGGTTTCATTTTGTTTCATTTTTCCCTCTCTTCCCCTATGATCTCTGGCTTGTTTCTCAAATTCCTCATATCATTGAGATCATATGATACTTATCTTTCTCTGATTGACTTATTTCGCTTAGCATAATACCCTCTAGTTCTATCCACGTTGTTGCAAATGGCAAGATTTCGTTTTTTTTGATGGCTGAGTGATATTCCATTGTATATATACACCACATCTTCTTTATTCATTCATCTGTTGATGGACATCTAGGCTCCTTCCATAGTTTGGCTGTTGTGGACATTGCTGCTATGAACATTGGGGTGCGCGTGCCCCTTTGGATCACTACATTTGTATCTTTGGGGTAAATACCCAGTAGTGCAATTGCTGGGACATAGGGTAGCTCTATTTTCAACTTCTTGAGGAACCTCCATACTGTTTTCCAGAGTGGCTGCACCAGCTTGCATTCCCACTGACAGTGTAGGAGCGTTCTCCTTTCTCCCCATCCTCGCCAATATCTGTCGTTTCCTGACTTGTTAATTTTAACCATCTGACTGGTGTGAGGTGTTATCTCATTGAGGTTTTGATTTGTATTTCCCTGATGCCAGGTGATGTTGAGCACTTTTTCATGTGCCTGTTGGCCATGTCTTCTTTGCAGAAATGTCTATTCATTTAACCACTCTACTTTTTCTCTACTTCTGTGATTGAGGAGGTTGTTATGTCCCATGTGATACAGTTAAAAACTAAGTCTCCATCCTCCAGTGTCCCAGAATAACTGATTTGCCAGAGTCCCCTGCCAGGCTACATTTGACATGGTGTGTGAATAAAAAATAAACTTTTGTTATATAGAAAATTATATATTTTAAAAATATTTAATGTTTTTTTGTAGACTTCCATTCTTCAGGGAATCAATACTATTAGCAAGTGTGTTTAATGAGGAATAAGCAAAAATTTTAAGATTCATTTTATTAACTAACATTAAATTTACAAATGTTTAAGTTATTAATATGAATTGTAATTGAAAATTTCACTTGCATTATTTTTTTGGTCTTTGATTTGGTGATTGTAAAGCATGATAACCTAAGCCTCCATAGTATCATTCTCGCTCATGTGCAGACATGTGAATGTATAGCTTATAATTTCTTCATCGATCCATGCTTTAATCCTTAATAAAAATGTACTCATGATAAAATGAAAAAGATATTGGAATTATAAGATCATACTAACATAATAATTCAAAACCACTTTAGTGAGACTATAGCTGCTGTATGGCTTTCCTCCTCTGGATTTCCAGAACATCAAGTGAGTTGAAAAAAAAAAACAACAACTCACTTCAAGAGCTGATATGACACTGATTGGGGAATTATCTTGGATTATCCCAGCATTGCTTCATGGGTAATGGCTGTGGTAAAATATGGGTTATAAGTTATGTGCAGTTCTTAATTTAGCTACAAGTCCATCTTTATCTCCCATTCATGGAAGGCTGAGGCAGTGCAAGTGAGTGAAAATTACATTATTTGGGGGATTACTTTGCAGTCATTATAATTTATATATTAAAAATGAAATAATTCATAAACTCTTTAAAATGAATTCCTTACTGTAACATCTCAAGTGAGACCCATTAGAAAAGATCTCCTTGTATGTCTCTCTTGACCCAGATGGCTCTGGAATTCTAATGCAGTTTCTACCTTGAATTCTAGCACAGAGCCTATAACATAGCAGGTATTTAAAAGTGTTTATTGAATTGACTGGAATCAAAACTCTTTTGCTTCTTATCTCTGTTCTGGTCTCTTTCCGTGGCCTTACTGGCAGATCTCAGTCCAATTAAGGCTATTCTTACAAGCAGTGCCTTTGATTGCTACCATTAACAACAAATATATCCCTATTGTCTAATTCATTGGCTGGAGTGAGTGGAACAGTGGTTAACTGGGGAAAGGTGTGAGACTGATGGCAAATGAAGTGTGTGTATTTCCCAAGCAAACCTGAGTACAAATATTTTTGAGTGACTGAAAGAAGAAATAATGAAGATAGTCTTTTCTCTTTGGGAAAAATCTGTACCAAAAAAAAAAGAAAAAAAGAAAATATATGTACATAATCACACATAGGCACATATATTTCTTATATAATTATGTATGTGATAGACCCTTGCCATGCAGTGTTGTCTGAGTGATGGGCATCACCTGGAATCTTGTTGGAAATGCAAAATCTCAGGTCTCACCTAAGTATTTTAACGATTGCCAAGTGATTGATCATGCACAAAAATGTTTGAGAAACAGTGCTAAGGGCAATGTGTGTGATGTGTGATGTTTCATTGATTTAAAAAAAAAGAATTTTGTTATGATCATCAATCTCACTAAGAGATTGGAACTTAATTATTCCAGCCGTTAAAAACAAGGGATAATTTTATAATGTGATAGAGGTACTAATTATTGCTACAGTGACAATCTTATTACAGTACGTAAATGTTGAACACCTTAAATTTACAAAATGTCAAATATATGTTAATAAAATGGGAAAAAAAGAATTTTACCTATCAAGATTTATTTTCCAATTTGTAAAGTAACCCAAATGTTTATTCTGCTTTCCTTCTCATCATCTCATTGCTTAAAATTAGGATTGCTATCTTCTCTGGATTTCCAGCTGTCCTATGAATCAGAAAAAAAACTCATTTTAAAAGCTGATATGACTGATTAGGGAATTATTGTGGATTATCCCAATATTGATCCCTGGGTTAAAATTTGTTTTCTTTTTTTTTAAAGGAGAACTGTGTAAGATATTTGACAGCCAGGCTTGCTGTATTGGAAGTGATCCAGGAAGATAGTTTAGCAAGTAGAGATTTAGTAATTTTTTTTTTCATAATTGGAAGGAAGGAGCCTCATATCATCAATATAATTCTTCTTTTGCAGATAGGGAAACTGAAGGTTGTCAAGTGACTTGTTCATGATCATGTAACAGGACAGTAGTAATCAGAGAGTAGTAGTATCCCTGTCTTAACTCCCAGCCCAGTATGTTCTTCTGTTCATGTTGTTTAAGTGAAAGATTATTGCAGGTGTACCACATAGCCAGGAAAAAACAAGTGAAACAGACTGTGTGTGTCATCTTTGGTTATATTTGCGTATTTTGAGATTTCTCGGCCTATCTTTCTCCTAGTCTTTCCCATTTCAGAAAGTTGTATTACCAGTTTTACCCAGTTCTGCTGATTAAAGGGAGGAGCATTTCTTGATTTCTTTCTTCATTGTCCTTGTCTCACAACATCCTTGTCAGGTTTATCTTCAAAGTACATCCCTGAATCTGACCATTTCTTATAACCTTCACCACCAACATCCTCATCCAAGCCACCATCATTTCTTCCCTAGAGATGTCTGTACTATTCTCCCAGCCAACTTCTCTACTCCCACTTTTCTCTTACTGCATCAGCTAGATTCATCTTTTAAAAATGTAAGTAAAAAAAAAAAAATGTAAGTCAGGTGTGTTATCTCCCGTTCAAAACCCATCAGTAGCTTTCAGTTACTCTTAGGATAAAATCCAAATGGCCTTATGATGGCCTATAAGGTTTTATAATGATCTAACTTCTGACTACCTTTCCTCCCTCTTCACTCATCACTCACGTGCTCATTTCTACTTCTTTTTTTTTTTTTAGATTTTATTTATTTATTTGACAGAGACAGAGACAGCGAGAGCAGGAACACAAGCAGGGGGAGTGGGAGAGGGAGAAGCAGGCTTCCTGCTGAGCTGGGAGCCCGATGTGGGACTCGATCCCAGGACCCTGGGATCATGACCTGAGCCGAAGGCAGTCGCTTAACCAACTGAGCCACCCAGGCGCCCTCATTTCTACTTCTGTTCTTGCTATTTCTTGAATATTCCAGATTTGTTCTACGTCAGAGGCTTTGCACTTAGTGTTCTTTTCTCTGGGACTCTACATTTTTATGACTCTCTCCCTTATTTATTCTGTTCAAACATGAACTTTATCAGATAGGCTTCCTTCTTACTGCTCCTTTTACTCCCTCTTAACCTGCTTTTTCTTTTTTCAGAGTATTTATGAAGACATTCTATTATGTTCTTTACCTCCCTCACTTAAATTTAAGTTTCTTAGGTCAGGGATCTCTCCCATTTTGCATATTCCCAGCATGTGAATAATTCCTGGCATATGATGCTGAAAGAATGTAGAATAAATTAATGTACTTTTAAAAATAAAAAATAGAAATTATTTTTAGAAGAATGTCTCATAATTGAAACACTTTTTGTGTTTCTACATGTCAAAATAGCTTAGATTTTTTTTGACATAGTCCTACATGTCAAAAATAGTTTAGATTTTTATTGACATAATCACTCTTTTGTAATCATGGCTATACTTAGGAATGATAACAAAATTTTTAAACTTTAAGACAGTATCCCTGTCTGTAGCTCTCTTACTTTATCTCATGTATGACATGTGAAAATAAGTAATAGCCTGCAATAATAATTTTTAAACTTCTTTAGTAGGTAGATGGTAGTTAAATTATTAAATTCCTAGAGCAGAGATGTGCCTTGTTGAGTTACATTGAAATACATGTATTTGTAGGGCGCCTGGGTGGCTCAGTTGGTTAAGTGACTGCCTTCGGCTCAGGTCATGATCCTGGAGTCCCTGGATCGAGTCCTGCATCGGGCTCCCTGCTTGGCAGGGAGTCTGCTTCACGCTCTGACCTTCCCTCCTCTCATGTGGTTTCTCTCTCTCAAATAAATAAATAAAATCTTCAAAAAAAAAAAAAAAGAAATACATGAATTTGTAAAAGTAATGTAATTTTGGTCCATTGAAGTACGTTAAAACATAAACTGCTGGTCATTCTCCTTTTTCCCCTTTATGCATGTTTCTCTTTGGCAAGGTGAGAGCAGTGTCTCCAGAACATTGCATGCTTTGGGAATTTTTATTTATGTATTAACAGAGTGTTGATTTCTTTAGTTTGATGGTGATCATGTTTGTTGGGTGGAAATGAATTAACAGTGTTTTATTTTGGGGTGCCTGGGTGGCTCAGTCAGTTAAGCATCTGCCTTCGGCTCAGGTCATGATCCTGGGGTCCTGGGATCGAGCCCCGCATCAGGCTTCCTGCTCAGCGGGGAGCCTGCTTCTCCCTCTGCCTCTGTCGCTCCTCCTGCTTGTGCTCTCTCTCTTTCCCTCTTTCTCTCTCTCTCAAATTAATAAAATATAAAAAAACAGTTTTATTTTGTTCTGCTACTGACTATTCTTTAGGAACTAATTTACATTTTTAGTAGGAATACTCGCAATCAAGTACAATTTCAAGATGAAGCAGTTTGATTTAATGAGGTTTGTAGACATAAAACTCTTTGTGAATAGTGGTCATATTGATAATCTTGCTGTTCTTCATTTTGAATATGTATTTTTTTATTTTGAATATTTTTAAGAGTGAAACCATTTTTAAGAGTGCACCATTTTATTAACTGTATTCCTAAGAGCTGCAAAAGTACCTTCTTTTAATGGGATACATAAATTTTATAATTTTAATATATGGAAATGTTAGACTTCTGTACTTAGATGATTTATTTCCTTACTACCTAGGCTGGCCCAGAATGCCTTCAGTGTGAAGAAGGGTGCTCTAAATCACGGCCTCTGGGTTGTCCCCATCCATGTGTTTTGCCATGTCACCCTGGAGAATGTCCTCCTTGTGTTCAGATGCTTAGAATAAAATGTCACTGCAAGATCACAAGCCTATATGTGGAATGTAGGTAAGTGGACTGAAGAAATATTCTTGTTTTACTATAATTATTTTTAACTAGTATCTTTTCATAATTCAGAACCCTATAAAGAGTACTTCAAGGAACATTATTCAGTGTTGCCCGTAGATGTTAGAAGACTAGATTTTCCAGTAGGGACCTGAAGAAAGAAACGTAGAATATTTCACCTTGTAAATACAATTAAAAGACAATACAATTCAAAGACAATTCTGGTTTTTTTTCCACTTGGGGATTCTGTATAAGATTTTTTAAGGAAAAAGGTTGTATCGCTGCTTTAAAAAATATAGAAACATTCCTATAGCAGATTGCTCGAATAACAGTGTCAAACTAGAATTTTGTTGGATGAAAAGTTGAAGTGCACATAGTTATTGAGGCATAATTTTTAAATTACGGACTTTTATTATAAATGTAGCTGTTATGGCATTTGTCATAGTACGCTATGACTTCTATATTTCCTTTACTTAAAAAATATGTACACTTAATAAAATGCATGTTTTTGCTTGTGGATTATGTGGAGGGGAAAAAAATTCCCATTTTTTTCTACTTAATCACAATCTAACATAATTTACTAACTTGTTCAGCTTCATTCACCCAAGTTTGTAAAGTGGGCTCTTTGTAAGTGTATTTTATTGAAGTTAAATTTGGGAATATGACTTTGTTTCTGATTTTTTGAACATAAGTACTTTTTGAGAAATGCCTGTTAATATTAAATTTTCTTAAAGATTTTATTTATTTGACAGAGAGTGAGCGAGAGAGAGAGCACATGAGTGGGGAGGGTCAGAGGGAGAAGCAGGCTCCCCACTGAGCGGGGAGCCCAATGCGGGACTTGATTCTGGGACTCTGGGATCATGACCTCAGCTGAAGGTAGTCACTTAATCAACTGAGCCACTCAGGCACCCTTAAATTTGTTTTTGTCACTTATACTCTAGGCTCATGTTTTCTTAAATTGGAAAAGTCAAATTTCATTCTTTTTAAATATGAAAATTGTTTTGTTGAAATTTTTTTTTTTTTTTAAAGATTTTATTTATTTATTTGACACAGAGAGAGAGCGAGCGAGAGCAGGAACACAAGCAGGGGGAGTGGGAGAGGGAGAAGCAGGCTTCCCGCCCAGCAGGGAGCCCGATGCGGGGCTTGATCCCAGGACTCTGGGATTATGACCTGAGCCGAAGGCAGACGCTTAACGGCTGAGCCACCCAGGCGCCCCTGTTTTGTTGAAATTTTAAGAATAAAATATTACTTTAGCTTTAGAAGTTTTATAGGGAAAGTGAAGATGGCAATTTTGCTTTATTAATGAGGGATACTGAGGAAAGAGATTTTCTTTGGTCTTGCAGGGCCTGAATTTCCCTTTCTTACTTCTTTTTCCCTTCATCATACCGTCTCCAAAGGGTGAGTTTACTTTTCTACCTTCTTGTCCAGAGTGTTGCCTTTCCAAGATTGGCTCCTTGATTCTTGTACACTTTTTAAAGTTTCTTCCCATAGTTAGTGCTCTGATCTACCAAGATTTTTCACATCTGGGTGGACTTTCTCTTTTTGGTGTGATGTTAGCTCAGTTACCCTCTTCTCTTTTCTGCTCAGTTTTTCCAGAACTCTCCTGGTTCTCTGAAATGATTTGCTGAGGGAGCTTGAGAAATAGCTCTGCTATGAATTGGTATTTATTTTTCTACTTATAGGTAATTTTGAAATTTGTAGAAATTTGTATCTTCTAGTTATTTGGAAGTTATGGGATTTGAGTGATTTTATTAATGAGCTGAACGATTTTTAGGGGGGATGTGTGGATATATATGGATTGAGGTGGCTTCCATTACTACAATTGTCTGGAGTTCCTTTTTCCTTTCCTTGAATACATTTGAAGTGTGTGTTTTTCAGCAGAATACACATTCTTTTCAAGTGTACATGGAACATTCTTCAGGATAGATCACATATTAGGTTACAAAAGAGGCCTCAACAAATACAAAAAGATTAAAGCCATACCATGCACCTTTTCTACCACAACACTATGAAACTAGAAGTCAACCACAAGAAAAAATCTGGAAAAACCACAAATACATGGAGGTTAAAGAACATGCTACTAAACAATGAATGGACCAACCAGGAAACCAAGGAAGAAATAAAGAAAAAAATACATGGAAACAAATGAAAATGAAAACACAATGGTCCAAAACCTTTGGGATGCAGCAAAAACGGTCCTAAGAGGGAAGAATATAGCAATACAGGCCTACCTCAGGAAGCAAGAAAAATCTCAAATAAACAACCTAACCTTATACCTAAAGGAATTGGAAAAAGAGCAACAAATGAAGCCTAAAGCCAGCAGAAGGAAGGAAATAATAGAGATTAGAGCAGAAATAAATATATAGAAAAGAAAACAATAGAACAGATCAATGAAACAAGGATCTGGTTCTTTGAAAAAAATTAATAAAATTGATAAACCTCTAGCCAGACTTATCAAAAAGGAAAGAGAAAGGACCCAAATAAATAAAATCACAAATGAGAAGAAATAACATCCAGTATCATAGAAATACAAACAATTAGAGTATCATGAAAAACTGTATGCCAACAAATTGAACAAACTAGAAGACATGAATACATTCTTAGAAACATATAAACTATGAAAACTGAAACAGGAAGAAATAGAAAACTTGAACATACTGGTAACCAGCAAAGAAATTGAATCAGTAATTGAAAAACTCCCAACAAACAAAAGTACAGGACCAGATGGCTTCACAGGAGAATTCTACCAAACATTTAGAGAAGAGTTAATAACTGTTCTTCTCAAACTATTCCAAAAAATAGAAAAAGGAAGGAAAACTTTTAAATTCATTCTATGAGGCCAGCATTACCCTGATGTCAAAACCAGATACAGATATCACTAAAAAAGAGAACTACAGGCCAATATTCCTGATGAACACAGATGCAGAAATTCTCAATAAAATACTAGCAAACTGAATCCAACATTAAAAAAAAAAAATCATTCACTGTGACCAAGTGGGATTAAATCCTGGGCAGCAAGCGTGATTCAATATTCACAAATCAATCAATGTGATACATCACATTAATAGGAGAAAGGATTAAAACCATATGATCCTTTCGATAGATGCAGAAAAAGCATTTGACAAAGTACAACATCGATTCATAATAAAATCCCTCAACGAAGTAGACTTAGAGGGAACATACCTCAGTGTGATAAAGGCCATATATGAAAAGCCCACAGCTGATATCATCCTCACTGGGGAGAAACTGAGAACTTTTCCTCTATGATCAGGAACAAGACAGGGATGGCCATTCTCACTTTTATTCAAAATAGTACTGGAACTCCTAGCCACAGCAATTAGACAACAAAAAGAAATAAAAGGCATCCAGACCGGCAAGGAAGAAGTCAGACTTTAACTATTTGCAGAAGGCATATGATACTCTATAGAGAAAGCCCAAAAGGCTCTACTCAGAAGGCTGCTAGAACTGCTAAATGAATTCAGTAAAGTCAAGGATACAAAAATATACAGAAATCTGTTAGCATTTCTATACACCAATAATGATGCAACAGAAAGAGAAATCAAGGAATCATTCCCATTTACAACTGCACCAAAAACCATAAGATACCTAGCAATAAACCTAATCAAAGAGGTGAAAGACCTGTACTCTGAAAACTATAAAACACTGATGAAAGAAATTGAAGATGACACAAAGAAACAGACATCCCATGCTCATGTATTAGAAGAACAAATATTATTAAAATGCTTATATTACCCAAAGCAGTCTACACATTTAATGCAATCCCTATCAAAATACCACCAGCATTTTTCACAGAGCTAGAACACTTAATCCTAAAATTTGTATGGAACTACAGAAGACCCCCAGTAGCCAAAGCAGCCTTGAAAAAGCAAAGCAAAGCTGGAGGCATCACAGTTCCAGACTTCAAGTTATATTACAAAGCTGTGGTAATCAAAACAGTATGGTACTAGCACAAAAATAGACACATATATCAGGTGAACAGGATAGAAAACCCAGGAATGAACCCACAAATATATGGGAAGTTAATCTTCTACAAAGCAGGAAAGAATATCCAATGGAAAAAAGACAATCTCTTCAACAAATGGTGTTGGGAAAACTGGATAGCAACATGCAAAAGAATGAAACGGGACCACTTTCTCATACCATACACAAAAATAAATTCAAAATGGATTGAAGATCTAAATGTGAGACAGGAAACCAATAAATCTTTGAAGAGAACACAGGCCGTAACTTCTTTGACATTGGCAGTAGCAACTTCTTACTAGATGTCTCCTGAGGTAAAGGAAACAAAACCAAACAAACTATTGGGACTTCATCAAAATAAAAAGCTCTGCACAGCAAAGGAAACAATCAATAAAACTAAAAGGCAGCCTATGGAATGGGAGAAAATATTTGCAAATGACATATTTGAAAAAGGGTTACTATCCAAAATATATAGAGAACTTATAAAACTCAACATCCAAAAAATGGATAATTGAATTACAAAATGGGCCAAAGACATGAATAGATATTTTTCCAAAGAAGACCTACAGATGGCCAACAGACACATGAAAAGATGCTCAACATCACTCTCCTCAGGGAGAGGCATACCAAACTATAATACCATAACTATAATGAGATATCACCACACCCTGTCAGAATGAAGTCAACTACACAAGAAACAACAGTTGTTGGTGAGGATGTAGAGAAAGGGGAACCCTCTTGCACTGTTGGTGGGAATGCAAGCTGGTGCAGCCACTGTGGAAAATAGTATAGAGTATTCTCAAAACATTAAAAATAGAACTACCCTATGATCCTGCTATTGCACTACTAGGTATTTACCCAAAGAATACAAAAATACTCATTTGAAGACATACATGCACCCTGATGTTTATAGCAGTTCTACAATAGCTAAATTATAGAAACAGCCCAAATGTCAATCAACTGATGAATGGGTGAAGATGTATATGTATATACAATGGAATATTACTCAGCCATAAAAAAGAAAGAAATCTTGCCATTTGCAATGACATGGTTGGAGGTAGAGAGTATTATGCAAAGTGAGATAAGTCAGTCAGACAAAGACAAATACCATGATTTCACTCATATGGAATTTAAGATAGAAAACAAGCAAAGGGGGGGAAAAAGCAAGTGGTAAACCAAGAAACAGAGTCTTAACTATAGAGAACAAACTGATGGTTACTAAAGGGAAGTGGGTGGGGGGATGGGTGAAATAGGTGATGGGGATTAAGGAGTACACTTGTGATGAGCACTAGGTGTTGTATGAAAGTATTGAATCACTATATTGTACACCTGAAACTAGTATTACACTGTACATTAATTGGAATTTAAATAAAAACTAAAAAAATCATGGTAAGATACAACTACGTACCTGTTAGCATGGCTAAAATTAAAAAGACAAAAAAAAAGACAAAAGACTGACAGTATTAAGTGTTGGAGAAGATATGGAAGAATTAGAACTCATACACTGCTAATATGAATGTAAAATGAAACAGCCACTTGGAAAAAGGTTTAGCAGTTTCTTAAAAAGTTATACGTCTGCCTGCCATATGATACAACTATTCTATTCCTAGGTACTTAACCAAGAGAAATGTATGTCCATACAAGATTTGTACATGAATGTTCATAATATTTTTATATGTAATAACCCAAAACTGGAAATAACCCAAATGTCCAACAGCAGGTGAATAAACAAGTGGTAGGGGGTGCCTGGGTGGCTCAGTTGTTAAGCATCTGCCTTCGGCTCAGGTCATGATCGCGGGGTCCTGGGATCAAGCCCCGCATCGGGCTCCCTGCTCAGCGGGAAGCCTGCTTCTCCCTCTCCCACTCCCCCTGCTTGTGTTCCCTGTCTCGCTGTGTCTCTCTCTGCCAAATAAATAAATAAAATCTTTAAAATAAACAAACAAACAAATGGTAGTATATCCATACAATGGAATAAATTCAGCAATAAAAATAAACTTGTTATTTGCAATATCATGAATGAACCTCAAAATGTGAAATCTCAAGATTTCAGTGAAAGAAGCCAAACAAAAAAGACTAATGCTCTATGATTTGATTATGTAAAATTCTTGAAAATGGAAGCTAATCTATACAACAAAAAGCGTATCAGTGGTTGCCTATCAGGTGATGGGCAAAATAAAGATATTCCAAAGGGACACAGGAAACTTTTGAGGGTGATGGGTATGTCCATTATCTTGATTGTGGTGATGGTTTCATAGGTGTAAACATATGTCAAATCTTACCAGATTTTCCACTTCAAATGTGTACATTATTGTGTTCTGCATCATACCTTAATAAATCTGTTTTTAAAAGGCCTCCAAAAACATGAAGTGTATGTATTTATAGAGAATTCTTCAGACTCAGTATTCATTATGATAATTTCATTTACTTTCAATTCAGTGAATTATTTCATATTACCTTTTTAGTTCTTCTCTGCTTCATGTAATTTCTTCTATAGAAATTAGATATAAGAGATACAGGTGTTGGAAAATTAGTTGATTCCTAATTATAAAGTGAAAAGAACAAAATGATATTAAGTCTTAAGTTTCTTAAGTTCAGAGGTGAGCTGGGGTGCCTGGGTGGCTGAGTTGGTTAAGCATCTGCTGTTGGCTCAGGTCATGATCCCAGAGTCCCAGGATTGAGTCCAAGGATTGAGTACCGCAGTGGGCTCCTTGCTCAGTGGGGAGCCTGCTTCTCCCTCCTCTACTCCTCCTGCTTGTGCTCTCTCTCTCTCTCTCAAAGAAATAAAATCTTTAAAAAAAAAAGAAATTTCAGAGGTGAGCACCATACCTGTAAGAATGAAAATAGGACTTTTAATAGAGCCAGTATAAAGACTTTGTGATATTATTAAGTGAATTTTTGCTAAGAAAATTGCATATGTTACCTTAGAGTACATTTGTGTTAATTTATACATATACTTAAGGTAATAGTTTTGATGTTAGTTAGGCTAAACTTATGGTATATTTTGGCAGTTATGTCTAATAAAGGGAAATAAAAGCAGGAAAAGAAAGAATCAAAAGTAGAAGAAAGATAATGGGAAGAGAATACTGACCTACATGTGATAGGGATCTTAAGGATGTCACTAGTTACTGACATGCAGGGTCTATTGTGATTATATTCAACTGTCTGTGACAAAGTAGTTTTATTCCTTGGTGTTTGTGACTTTTCCTGAATTGCCCACCAAGCAAATAGAAAAGCACACAGACTGATCTAAAATGATCAAGTCTAAAATGAATCCATTTCTAACATTGATAGCTTACAAACCAAAAAAGCTTTCCTAAAATAAGCTTACTAAATTAAATTCTTCAATTCGAAGTAATTTTTTGTTGTTGTTCTTTAAGAAACAAAACAAACAAGCATAGGGAAAAAAAGAGAGAGGCAAACCAAGAAACAAGACTCTTAACTATGGAGAACAAACTGCTGGTTACCAGAGGGGAGGTGTTTGGGGGGGGGATGGGTGAAACAGGTGATGGGGATTAAGGAGGGCACTTGTTGTGATGAGCACCGGGTGTTGTATGGAAGTGTGGAATCATGATATTGTACACCTGAAACTAATATTACAATTTATGTAACTAATTGGAATTTAAATAAAAATTTAAAAAAAATCTGGGTGAGCATTTTCTGTGTCATTTTTTAAGTAATATATTGAATCATTAGTTTTTAATCTTTTATGTAGAAGCTTTAGGAAGGTGATAGTTATGAATAATGATTGCTCTACAGGGGAAGATAATATGAAATTTTTTTTTTTTTAGATTTTATCCATTTAGGGCCACCTGGGTGGCTCAGATGGTTAAGCGTCTGCCTTCGGCTCAGGTCATGGTCCCAGGGTCCTGGGATGGAGCCCTGCATCGGGCTCCCTGCTCAGCGGGGGGCCTGCTTCTTCCCCTCCCTCTACTGCTCCACCTGCTCATATTCTCTCTCTTTGTATCTCTGTGTCTCGAATGAATAAATTAAAAAAAAATTTACCCATTTATTTGAGAGAGAGAGTGCATGAGGGCACGCAGGGGAAGGGGTAGAGGGAGAGAGAATTTCCAGCAGACTCTGGGCTGAGCGTGGAGCCCCATTTGAGGCTTGATTCCCTCACCTGGAGATCATGACCTGAGCCAAAATCAAGAGTCAGATGCTTAAGGGACTGAGCCACCCAGGGACCCCTTAATAGCAGGACCTATTAAAGGCCAGGCACAGGTGATATTTTGTGTTTTATACTTCCTTTTTGCAGTGATTGCCCTTTTGACATTTGATTTATTGGTAATAGATAAAGGGCTGGAAGGTTTCAGTTATCAGACCAGGTAAGTAATTTGAAGACAGTTGTTACAGATGATACACAATTAAAATACTTTTCAAGAAAAAATGAAATAAAACAATTTTATGGATATGTTGGAAATTATTTTTAGAGAGATTATGCTATAAAATGGACTTTGGTTTGAATGTCATCACAACTTCCTCTTATTTTTAGAACGATAACCAAAGCTGATGTAAATGAAAAGAACCTCCTTAGTTGTTGCAAAAATCAGTGTCCTAAAGAGGTAAGCTTTAATAGAACCTTTTAAGTTGTATTTCTTGGGCATTGTTTCTCTGGATTTTCTCTTTTCTTCTTGGTCTTCTTATTTTGGGTCTTTTTTGAACCTGCTAGAAATGTGGGTCCAGAGAGGAAAATGTGATTGATGTCTATAAAAATGTAATATATACTAACTGTAGATGTACATCTCTTTATGAAATTTTGGGGTATTAGAACTAGGAATGACTCTTTGAAGATTTTTTTAAAAGCAGTTTTAAAGATGGCTTATATACTTTATATGATAAAGTATTGACCTAGTGCTTACCCCTCCATCCCTTAGAATATAAATAGGTAAAGAACTGTGTGGGTCATAGGCAGTTAGGCAGTAAATCCATAGTAGGATATTTAAAAAGCATATTTGTGTGTGTGTGTGTGTGTGTGTGTGTGAACTTTAAGGTTCATTATTATCTTGAATTAATATAAAGCACTTATATATAAAGTTTTATTTTTAAAGATTCTGATGCTTGTATATGCATTGTATTTGTACTGAAAGTATCAAAAATAGTTTAGAAAAATTGTTCAGAGTATAAAGTTGTAAAAAAAAACCTCACTGGTGATTTATCTTGGTGATAATTTGGAAACCAAAGTGGTCTATCTGTGATTGGTCAATTTATTTATTTATTTATTTATTTATTTTTAATAATTGGTCAGTTTAAAAGTCAGAGTATTTCCTTTGTTGTTGGAGATGCGGCAGTGACAGTGATTTGATTTGGTTGGACATTTATAAAGGAAATCCTTTTGACTTACAGATGTACTAACAGTACCACTTTAATTTTAATTCTTTGTCTTTATGCACTTATCTCTCATCCTCTTTAGAGTCAGGGAGAGATGATGACAAAGCCTTAAATATAGTAGTCATTCTCTTTGATTAAATAAAAACAGAAATTAATGCATAATATGCCTTTTTGTTAACAATATTTCCTTTTTTTTAAATAACATATAATGTATTATTTGTTTCAGGGGTACAGGTCTGTGGTTCATCAGTCTTACACAATTCACAGTGCTCACCATAGCAAATACCCTCCCCAATGTCCATCATTCAGCCACCCCATCCCTCCCACACCCCTTTATTCCAGCAACCCTCAGTTTGTTTCCTGAGATTAAGAGTCTCTTATGGTTTGTCTCCCTCTCTGGTTTTGTCTTCTTTCGTTTTTTCCTGTTTTAACTAAAACTTTGGATGCTTTTTATGGATTTCTGTTTAAGAACTATTGGAAATTGAATTGAGTATTTTAAAAGTTATGTAAGATTATTAAAAGGGAGACCATTTCAAGCAATAAATGATTATTTTAAGAACCCTGTCTTTATTATATAAGTGAAACTAAGGGCATTGGGATATTTCTAATTTAATTTTCTGATTTCTTCAAATCCTGACTTCTTCCTTGTTAAAATAAATTTTCTTCTGTCCAAATTCAGATTCCAGGTAATAAGTGGTTGAGAATGTTACATTTTTAATGATTCAGTAACTTGGTATGAGATTGTATTTCGAAATAACAAAATTAAATTCAGGGATTGCTAATTTGCAGTTTAGCATTTCCTTGGCTATGATTCAGTTGTGATAATGTTACGACATTTGGTGGGACTAGATGAGTGATCACTGTTTATATAAAAATTAGTTTTCCATGCTCATGATTTTTGGACTCTAGGCCCATCTGGAGCCCTAGTATTGCTAGAGTCTCCTTGGGCTCTCTTGAAATAAATAGACTTAGTTTGGGAACAATCCAAGTAGCTGTTATAGTTCGAAACAGTCTAAGAGTGGACAGGTGAATATCCTTGTGTCTAATAGAACTTATTCTAGTTTATGACCTCTGGACATTGTTAAGACTACAGCAGTGCTTCTCAAACAATCAGTTCAAGGGCTTCTTAAAACAGATTAATGGGCCCTGCCCCAGAATTTCTGATTTTGAGGGCCTGGAGTAGGGGCCCAAGAATTTGCATTTCTAATCTTATATGTGATAGTGATATTGTTGGTCTGGCATTACGGTTTTGAGACCCACTAAGCTATAGAATGAAGTCATACTTAGGATCAACCAAGAACTGTGTCATTTGAATCTGCAGTGGGTATCTTATACTTGGAGTTAAGGTATGGGATTATGATAAATTCTGATGTACTGATAAATTCTTGTTTACTTTCTCCTCCCTTCCCCATACTATAGATTTCTTGGGGGCAGGCACTATGTCATATTTATCCTTGTATCCAGCCCCTTGTTCCCTGTTTGTACACATTAGGTGGTTGGTAAATGTTTGTTTGAATGTGAATGAAACTGAACTGTGGAAGTGGTATAGACATATCCTTCTAGCTCCACTGATGCTCTCATATATACTCTGTATATCTTCTGGACTGGTTTGAATTTAACAAAAAGAAGATTTAAGATACCATGAAGAACTGCACCTTTAAACTGTGCCCCACATATACAATTCTACTTTTAAAAATTATTTCTGAATTTGGTTTTATCATCCCTGTGAAGCTTTTCTTCTTTTTACTTGAGCAAATTATTTAATGTGTCTGTAACTCAAAATTGTTCATGTATAAAATGGGGGAAATAATACTGCTCACTTCTGAGTACTGAGTATTAATGAGTTAAATGTAAATGTCTTAGTATATGTAAATGCCTTAGTGCTATATATGTGCTAGCTATGGTGATGATGGGATGGGTATTTATCCATAAACAGTATTGTTTTGCAAGCTCTCTATAATTATTTTTAAAAAGCTTTTTTTAATTGTTGGGATTAAAATGGGACATTTTGAACTAGATAGTATTGGTTCTTGGTAAGGTGTTTGAAATGACATATGCCCCACGTGTTAGCAGAATGATGTTAAGGGCTGAGTAGAGTAGAAGAAAACCATCCCACGTTGAGTGGAAAGAGTAGGACATCTCATCTTTAAATGAATATCAAGGTTGGATGTTTTAGAAAAGCCTCTATTTTTTGGTGTGAAGTCTGTAATGAAGATACAGTCATTATATATTATGCATTTTAATCAGCTTCCGTTGGAACTGCTTTTCAGCTCTTTCAGAATATAATCTGGCTTTTGAGATAACACATACTTGCACACCTGGTTTTTTTAAACAATGAAATTACTACCTACTCAAAAGTACGTAATACATACATGGACAATTTAACAAATAGTTAAAAAGTCAACACCATATAACTTCACCCAGGTCAAAAAATACAGTATTGTTGCATCTCAGAAGTCTACCAAAGTCCCTGTCTGGCTTTGGTTTCCCCCACGCCCCAATCCTATTTGTTACCTCCATCTGCCTTTTATAGTAACTATTTCCTTGCTTATATTTATGGTTGTCACTACTTATATTTGTATTTGGAAACAACCTTGTTTGCTTAATTTTATACTAAAAGTTCAAAAGTATGAACTTGTGTGACCTTAGTTTGCTCTTCATTACGTTTGTCGTGTTTATTGCATGTGGCTATAGTCTTGTTTCCATTGTACGAGTATACTATGGCTTATTGTATTTGCTTTACTCTGGGTAGATATTTGAGTTATTTCCAATTCCAGACTCATACTTTATTCCAAAATATTGCTATGAACATTCTTGTTTGTGCATTCTAGTATATGTGTATATAGATTTCTCTAGGCATATAGTGGTGCCATTGCTTGGTCATAGGGAATGTATAATTTCAACTTAATGTCATATTGATTTCCAAAATAGTTGTACAATTTACTATCAGTAAATTTTCTAATTTACCGCCAGGTTTTAAAGTTCCTGTCATGACATATCCTTGTGAACACTTGGTATTGTCAGAGTTTTAAATTTTTGCCAGTCTTGTGACATTTTGTTATTTTAATTTACATTTTCCTGATTACTAGTGATTTTTAATACTTTTTCAGGATTAATGGCAATATTTTGGTCTCTGGGACATATATTGGATACCAGCATAGTATACTTCTGGATGAATTTCAGTTCTCCTTGTAAGCTAGAGTAATCAGTTTCATTAACTTATCACAAAAAGAAGATATATTTGGAGGATATTGGGGACCAGTTCATAGACTCTGAAGGAAATGCTGTACAGCCAGCTTTGGGAAGAGCAGAATCTGGGCAGCCCCCAGGGGCTTGCCAGCAGGAGCTCAGGGGGCTCTGTACTGAGAGGACTGTTCAGACCACCACCTCTTTCTCTTTAGTTTTCAGATTATCAGGAGAGAAGATCTGATTGATCTCCTTAGGTTGAGGGGCTCCCTTGGCATTGGCAGCAAAAGACAGGGGACTAGAACAGATAGCATAGCCATGGCCATGAGAAAATTGTGATGAGCCAGGTAGCCATCCCAATTTATGTCTTCTGTATCTTCTACCAGCAGTGAAGGTGAAAGGCATGGAGATTCATGGAAGAATTGTTAGATGGGGTAACAGGATCAAATGCAGTATTCAGAGAAAAGATACATTTTGAAGGCAGAAGATTCAGTTAGAGACAAGAGAGACTTTCAAGATGGTAGTGAAATTGTGAAGAGTGACCATGAGGTCTTTTAGGAGGCAGAAAGATATAACATCCAGACCAGTGGTTTGTAGCTTTTCATCAACCCCCAACATTGAAAAGATAGAACATTATAGCCATGATTCTGTGTAATTTCAGAAAGATCTTTATTGATTGTGACAGGCTTCCCTAGTCACTTTCCCCTTTGGAATTATTGATTGAAAGTAGAGTGGTTAATTACTTTTAGAGAAGATGACTGATGTAATTACCTCACAGGTTAAAGAAGGAACAAGAGACTACAGAGACATGTTTTGAGAAGAAGAGAGGCTAGGTTGTCAGCTGATGCTGAATGTTTGTCTTCTTCGTGAAGTCAGGCTAGAGGCACTGGCAGGAATGAAGGTGGGAATGAAGTTGAGGAGACAAAGACTTTAAACAGCCCTGTGAGGCAGGTATATGACAGTGAATAAATATTGAGCTTATTAAGCAGTGTTTGGGGCCTCGTTAGGTGTAGAGAGAAACAAAACTGAAGTGGTCCAGGAATGCTAGTGTGGAACTCATTCTAGCAGCTCAGCCCTACGATGGGATTGATGAAAATGTAGTCTGAATGTCCAAATTTAGTTTTGGTATGAATGTCTCAGCTAAAAATGAAAGAACAAGAAATCTAATTGCACACTAGAGAGACACTAAAGGCATTGGAAAAAACTTGTGAATTTTTTAAAAGTGAGTAGAGTTAAGAGTTGGAAGGATCAATCTACTGAATCATAAAGATCAAAAGTTGGAGAATTCAAATGTTTATTAAGATGCCTACTATTTATAAGGTATCTTTGTTAATGAGTATAAGAGACACAAAGAAATAGACCATTGCCCTCAACTAACTTATTATTTTATATAGCTAAATATTTTATAATAGCTAAATATATCAAGCACATAAAATCCTCGCAACAGCTATACAAAATTCTGTTACTCTGTTCCCAGTTTTATATGTGAGGAACAGAAAAGTTGGGGGGTTTGCCCAAGGTTTCACAGTTGGTAAACAGGGAAGCTGGCCCTCAGTTGCAGGCAGCCTGACTTTGGAATTTAACCAGTAACTAGTGGTATCTTTTATTCCCAGTCTGGTTGGAGAGACAGATATCTCTGAGGTGTCTAAGCATTTTTTTTAAGTTTAAGACCATACAAACAATGTCACAATAGTTTAGAAATATATTTCTTACATAATTACTATTATTTGTTCAAATATAGGCAAACTGCTATCATGCTTCTATGGTGATTTAAGCCATTTTTTGAAATTTGGATAAGATTTGAATACAAAGAGGGTCAGAACGTTTCATCTGAAAGCTTGCCTGGGATAAGAAGATAGTAAATAAGTAAAGACAAGGAGCCACCTAGATATCATGGCAGTTACTGAGTTCGTTTGGCTATCTATATATGTTTTGATATATAGTAGCAAAGAGAAATGATTTAGATTAAAAGGCTAAGCAGTTGTATTACAATACAGTGCCTTAAGGACAAGGAAGTTTTCTTTCTTTCTCATATAACCATACGGGGAAGGTAGATGTTTTGTCACTGTGCTCCACGTATTCATCCAGGAACCCAAGTAAGCCAGGCAGCTCTGCTTCTCTTTGACACATGGTTTCCATTATTGCTCTAAATGTCATCATTTAAAGCACATTGAGAAGGGAAGGACCTGGATGTGTGCTCTTGAAATGCTTTAAGGCACAAAAGCACTTAATCTTATATTCCATTGGCCAGAACATAGTCACATGGCTATAACTAGTCATAATAGTGATGTTCCACTCCAAGATACACTCTTGGAGTGGAACTGGGGAGAATATGTAACATTTCTGTGTAATTAAAGTAATTTATATCTAAAAGAAAAAGTTGAAAAATTAGATGATTATCCAGGGTTGATTGACCCTATTGTAATAGACTCTCTCTCAAAATAGTTGTGGAGGAAGGGGAGTTTGCAGAGTCTGACTAGAATGTAAATATGTGATTGCCTTATTTTGGTTTTATTTTAGCTTCCTTGTGGTCACAGATGCAAAGAGATGTGTCATCCTGGTGAATGTCCCTTTAATTGCAACCAGAAGGTAAAACTTAGATGTCCTTGTAAAAGAATAAAAAAGGTAAATATTTTAAGTTATTGAAAATACTTTTTTATGTAAAAATTTTCTTTGTGCTTTGGTAGTTCTTTGGCTTTTTACCTTTTAAGATCTTATTTTTTAGAATTGTTTTACTGTTAGCCTGTTTCTGTAAATATTTTAAAAATCAGCTTTGTTTGGCAATTTAGTTTTCTGTAATTTATTCATAAAAGAACTTTGTCTTGTATTGGAATCAAGTTCAGTGCCCTTTTTTGGATAGAATCAATATGCTCTAGCTTTGAGGTCTTTGTACAAGGAACACAATGTGAGTAATAAAGTGAGTTTCAT
This sequence comes from Mirounga angustirostris, assembly GCF_029215605.1. Classification (NCBI taxonomy): domain Eukaryota; kingdom Metazoa; phylum Chordata; class Mammalia; order Carnivora; family Phocidae; genus Mirounga; species Mirounga angustirostris. The sequence goes on along the minus strand of NW_026991710.1, from coordinate 39,816,140 downwards.
GGTTTAAGAAATGGTCTGGAATTAACCTTTGTTGCTCTTGTTTATGAAACAGTTTTTGCCAGCAGTATCGAGTTGTGAAAACATAGCCTTAAAGAGACTTCACATGCATAGCCTTATAAAATTAGAAAATAACAAACTTGGAGAGAATTCATTTTAAGATAGAGGTAATGGAGGATTAAAAGGGCAAAACTAATGATTGGAAAGCTCGACGGAAGCAAACTGCACACCGTTCATCTAAGCTTACAAAGGAAGAGGCTCACTGTTGTCCGATGTCAGTGGCTGGGTGGTCTTGTTTTCAGTTCTCCTTTTCCTTGACTTCCCTGTTCACACTGTCCACCTCTGATTTTTGCTATCTTGGTTAAAGTTGCAACTCCTTTTTTTCTTCATGTTCTTACAGTCATCCCCTAAAGCTAGTCTTTTTCTTTTCTTTAAATTCACTCTTGTATTCATCCGTCCAACAAATATTTATTGAGAATCTTTTGCTTTTACTGAGGATCTTTGCTTTTCATTTATTTTCACAGCTTCTATTCACTTCCTAGGATAGGTAACTTCTGAATTTAAATGTATAGGCCTGACCTCTTCTGGAGTTGAATCCATAGGTTTTAGATATTTAAATTGGACCATCTTTTTTTTTTTTTTTTTAAGATTTATTTATTTATTTTTTAAGATTTTATTTATCTGAGAGAGAGAGAGAGAGCGTGCACGCATGTGCAGGGTGAAGGGCAGAGGGCTGAGCAGGGAGCCCAACGCGGGACTTGATCTCAGGACACCAGGACCATGACCCGAGGCAAGAGTAGACACTTAACCTACTTGAGCCACCCAGGTGCCCCTAAATTGGACCATCTTTATGTGAAAATCAATGCTTGGTCACGCCATTTTAATCTGAGATGTCTCTCAAATTTTCTCTCATCTCATGTTACTGTCCGAGTGTGGTCGCCACCCACTAGAACTTTGGCAACAGCTCATTCTTGGACTTTAAGAACAGCTTCATAACAGATTTCCTTGCCTCCAAGCATAATTACCCTAATCTAAGTTCTTCAATGGTTCTTCATCACTTCTGGGAAGAAATATGCATTTAAAAGAAACATGTATGCATATACAGACTTGGCATTCAAGAGAATCTATGATGGTACCTTTGCCTGCTTGTCTCCGCTCTCATTCTCCAGCAGTCATCCTGTGACTCTGTTACTTAAGTGCCCTAACATATATGCTATACTCCCTTTTAATCTGTGGCAATGTAGACATTCTTTCTTTTCTGTAAAATGCCAAGTTTTTTCCCTTTACTGTTCCGTTTACTAGAATCCTGCTAGTACTCAGTGCAAGCATTTCCTTGTTTGGGAAGGTCTTCCTTCCCCTGACTCTCTTGCAAAGACTTAGATCCTCTTTCTGCTTAGTTTTCTTTATTCTAGGTTCATGACTAAAAGCTTTGTGATTCTAGGGATGTCTGTAACCTTGTTTTCTCATCCATAAAATAGAGTTTATATGTAGATTTATTGAAAGGAATGAAAGAGGTAATGCTTATATAGCATTTAGCACAATGATTGTTAATGTTTAATAAATAATAGCTGCTACTACTTACCACATTATTATGTTATTTTTCTTATCGTATCCCCTGTCCCTAGCAAAGTGCTTTTCATGTAATAGGTGCTCGATAAGTACCTTGGAATGAGGAAGGGTAGGATCCCTCTTTCAGGCTGATAGACTTAACTGCAAACACAATATTTATTTTTGTCTTTAATGTTTGTATATGTTATTTTTTCTTTGTCTGGACTATCCCTGGAGGACTCTGTTTATAACAACCTCAGCCAAAAATGAAGAACTAAACTGAGGAAAAAACCCTCTAAATAATAAAATTCCATGCTATAAAGTGTTTTCATTAAAGTATGTGTACTTTGCTCATAGGATTGATGATCACACATCTTAACTCTGGTAAATGTAAACTAAAAAAAAATAGTATCTGAGAGTTTGGTAAGAAAGGAGAATTTGATATAGCTAGGTACACTTAGAGCAAAAGTGATATCTGGCAGCAATAAAAAGATAGATAAAACATCTACAAAAGCAGATTCTAGGACTTTAAAATAAGGACCACTTATTCAAATAGTTCACAAATTGATTATAGGATTGATGTCACATCATCAAGAAAAGAGTAGATTAGGTTTTTATTGTTTGACTAAGGAGGCATTGAAGTGCAAACATAAACTTTAGACCAATTTTAAAAAATTTTAAAACTTTTTAAAAAATTAAATGGTTGAGAGGAAAATTTGTAGCTCTCCAGAAAATTCTCTAGAACTGCATGAGTTGGTAGCCATTAGCCACATATTACTGTTTATTTATTTGAATATTTTTTAGCTTTATTGATGCACAATTGACAAAAATTGTATATATTTAAGATGCACACATGGGGGCACCTGGGTGGCTCAGTTGTTAAGCATCTGCCTTCGGCTCAGGTCATGATCCCAGGGTCCTGGGACCGAGCCCCGCATTGGCTCCCTGCTCAGCGGGAAGTCTGCTTCTCCTTCTCACACTCCCCCTGCTTGTGTTCCCTCTCTCGCTGTCTCTCTCTCTGTCAAATAAATAAATAAAATCTTTAAAAAAATAATGAACACATGATGATTGTGTATACATACACACTGTGAAATGATCACAGCAATCAAGCTAATTAACATTTACCACCTGGTTACCATTTCTTTGTGGTGAGAACACATTCTACTCTCTTAGCAAATATAAAGTATATAATACAATATTATTAACTATAGCAAGCATGCCATATATTAGATTCCTCAGAACTTACTCATTTTATCACTGAAAATTTCTACCCAGTGACCAATTTCTCCACATTTCACCTCACCCCTAGCTCCTGGCAATCTCCATTCCCTTCGTAGCTTTTCTAATTTTTTAGATTCCACATACTAGTAAGATCATACAGTATTTGTTTATCTATATCTGTCTTATTTTACTTAACCTGATTGTCTCCATGTTCACCCATGTTCTCTAAATGGCAGGATTTCCTTCTTTTTTGTGGCTAAATACTATTCCATTATTGGTAGATAGGTGGGCAGATCACATTTTCTTCATCCATTTATCCACTGATGTACACATACCTTGTTTCCATATCTTGGCTATTGTGAATAATGATGCAGTGAACACTGGAGCACAGATATTTCTTACTTTTTTCATTTCCTGGGTATATATCTGAGAGTAAGACTGCTAGAACCTATATTAGATCTATTTGAAATATTTTTAAGAAGCCTCCATACTGTTTTTCATACTGGCAATGTTAATTTACATTCCCACCAACACTGTACAAGATTTCTTTTTTTTCCTATATTCTTGTCAACACTTGTTATCTATTGGCTTTTCACTTATAGTTATTCTAACAATTGTGGGTTGATTATCTCATTGTGGTTTAGATTTGCATTCCGTGGTGATTAACGATGTTGAGCACAGTTGCATGTATCTATTGGCACACATACAGCCAAATTTGAATTTTAATGAATCAACATGAAATAGTAGTAAACATTTCCTTGATTTCACTGGCCACATTTTGAGTTTTCAGTAGCCGTGTGGAGTTAATGTTCCTCCTTTGAATAGCACAGATGCAGAACATTTTTATTGTCTCAGAAAGCTGTGTTGGGTGGTACTACTCTGGAGCATTTTATAGCACAAAACAATAAAGAAAAATAAAGAATGAAAAGGAAATTGAAGCCAAATTGATAGTGGCTCTTAGTAAATAATTATTAAATGGATGCTTTAAATTTTATGGTATTCACTTTTTTCCAGTTAGGAGTAAATAAAGGAATGATCACTGTTTGAATCAAGACATTTAATACTTGTAACCATATCATTAAATATTCATGAACATGACTTTTAAATAATATGCATAACCTTAAACTGTCAGATATTTTGCTTTTTTATGGCATACAGTTAGGACTCTGAGGACTCTAAAAATCTTTTAAAATCAAATTTAAAAAAACATTTTATTTGTAGGAATTGCAGTGCAACAAAGTACGTGAAAATCAGATTTCAATAGAATGTGACACAACATGCAAGGAAATGAAGCGGAAAGCATCTGAGGTAATGTCATGTTAAATGTCTTTTTTTAAAGAGAGATAGTGTGAGCGAGCACGGGGTTGGTTGGGGGAGGGACAGAGGTTGAGGGAGAATCTCAAGCAGACTCCCCACTGAGTGCAGAGACCGACACAGGGCTCGATCTCGCAACCCTGAGATTATGACCTGAGACAAAATCAAGAGTCAGATGTTTAACCAGCTGAGCCACTCAGGTGCCCCAAATGTCATTTTTAATGTGCTAATTAATGGCCTTTTCCTATTTATTTTGTGCATTACTTTATGCGCTTATTACAAAGAACTCAAAATCTCATCTTTTTTGCTTTTATAAGAAAGCCTATTTTTTTCTTTTTTAAGACTTTTTATTTATTTATTTGAAAGAGAGAGTGAGAGAGAGAGCATAAGCAGGAAGGAGAGGGAGAAGCAGACTCCCTGCTGAGCAGGGTGCCTGAAGTGGCACTCAATCCCAGGACCCTGGGATCATGACCTGAGCTGAAGGCAGATGCTTAACTGACTGAGCCACCCAGGCGCCCCAGGAAAGCCTAGTATTTTTTTTTTTTATTAAAGATTTTATTTATTTATTTGAGAGAGAGAAGATGAGAGACAGAGAGCATGAGAGGGAGGAGGGGCAGAGGGAGAAGCAGACTCCCTGCCGAGCAGGGAGCCTGATGCGGGACTCGATTCTGTGACTCCAGGATCATGACCTGAGCCGAAGGCAGTCGCTTAACCAACTGAGCCACCCAGGCGCCCCAGGAAAGCCTAGTTTTACAGACCTATTTTGAATCCCCAAGTGTGCTCTTTATTGTCTAGTGTGTACTAGATTTTCTTTCCATCCTTGTACTACCAGTTAGTATATGTGCTCCAGAACATAGTTGTTCATCTTAATGTTAGTGTAAGCCTCCTGAAAGTTAGTTTAAAATAATACAAAGTAAGGGGCGCCTGGGTGGCTCAGTCATTAAGCGTCTGCCTTTGGCTCAGGTCATGATCCCAGGGTTCTGGGATCGAGCCCCGCATCGGGCTCTCTGCTCTGCGGGAAGCCTGCTTCTCCCTCTCCCACTCCGCCTGCTTGTGTTCCTTCTCTCACTGTTTCTCGCTCTGTGTCAAATAAATAAATAAAATCTTAAAAAAAAAAAAAAAAAGACAAAATAAGATTTTGGAATTCTTTGCTGTTTGGGTTACCTCTAGTGTCACTATTTCCCTCCATCAATCTAATTAATGAATAAACTCTTGATTTTACTTAACACTAAGGATTCCCTTCCAGATAGAGCATTTGTGGAAAATGGTCAATTTCAACTCTAGAAAAAGAGTGGTATTTAATAATTTATTGTAGACTTAGTATGGTAACTCAAGAGAAAAAAATCAGTTTTAACACTTTCATTTTGCAGTTTTGTAATTCTTTGAATTGTAATTTCATATCTATTAAGTTGTTAAGCTGAAATGTTTATATAAAGGACAACACTATCCCTCCCCTCACCTCACAGTCTGTTAGAACCTTGGTAACACCTCAGTGTAACATTTTACATGTCTTTAGGTAATTTCCAATATAAAGTTACCAAAAGTTGTTATGGGTTAGTGGATCCTGGGTGGGAAGATGTTAAAATTCTAAATAAAATTTGATGATTACAATGTTAATTCACTTTTAAATGTCTTTATACAGATAAAAGAGGCAGAAGCCAAAGCTGCTCTCGAAGAGGAAAAACGAAGACAACAGGTAACTCAACAAAATATTTATGTCTCTTTGTATCATTGTTAGTTTTTATGCAAACACAAGATATATTCCACAGATAAACCGGGAGCCAGTCAACTGTTCCCTGGACTGAAAATAATATAGTTCCTACAAAATGAAAATTAGCCACTCACTCACTTCAGTTCAAGTATACTGAACCTCTGAAAAGGCGTGAAATCTTGTATAGTCCCAAATTTACTTCCTTGCCAGGCTCATCCATTCCTTACTGATAAGAGTTTTAGCTCCTCCTTTGGTTGGTGGATGGGGGTTAGAGTGTGGCAGCATCCGTTTTAAGGCATCTCCTGGAGCCCATTTCTTCACTCACCTAAAAGTATTTGAGTTCTGTTTTGCTGACTTGCAGATGGTCTGTAAAAATGAGTGTTGTTTACTAACCAATGCATTTACTTTAACAATATATTGCCTTATTTCCCTTTTAGATTCCTATTAGCAAGATTATTATCTGTTCTTTGCTATATATGAGATAACTACATTCCTGGGGGCGCCTGGGTGGCTCAGTCGTTAAGCATCTGCCTTTGGCTCAGGTCATGATCCCAGGGTCCTGGGATCGAGCCCCACATCGGGCTCTCTGCTCAGTGAGGAGCCTGCTTCTCCCTCTCCCTCTGCCTGCCGCTGTGCCTACTTGTGCTCTCTCTCTGTCAAATAAATAAATAAAATCTTTAAAAAAAAAACAAAAAACAACTACATTCCTGATATCCTGTTTGCTCAAATACCATATTGGTCATATACTCCAAAGAGTGGTTTAACTTTCTAATAGTGACATATAATTATTTGTCAGTTTGCATTTTGAGATGCTTATACTTAGCAAGAAGGGTATATTATATGCAAACTGTTGTCTTTTGAATGAGGAAATTACAATTTGTATGACTTCGGGGGAGGACATTGGAAACAATTTAGGTAGCAATAAAGGTGGACTAAAATGACCTCTGATATTATATGGTTCTATAAAGTTGATTTGCCGAATATTCCAAAATAAGTTATCAGAGCTATTACACTAAAACATGGATTGACTGGAATCCTGGGAGATTAACTTATTAGGAATAGTTTAGGGTGAACCTTCTTCCCTTTTTATAAACCATTTGGATGGAAATTTTAAATATATTCCCTATTTACTGACCTTTTAAACAGAGTGTATGGAACATAATTTAAACTATAAATGATGACTGTGGGTCATTATTAAAGCATTAGTTATTTTACTGTGTCAGTTCTCAAGTTTGGCTGCTTTTAATGTATTTTGATCTTGTTCTCTATTTCAACAACAACTTGAGAGTATTCTGACATCTTGGTTCATTGAAGAATGCTTCTTTGTGTTAAATTAAGTATAGGATTAGGGCATCTTCAAATGTGGTTTATGGGCAAAGTAATGGATATATTAACTGAAGTTTGTACAGTTGACCCTTGAATGACACAGGCTTAATCTGTTTCAGCTGTGCGGGTCCACTTTTGTGTAGCTTCTTTTCAGTGTCTATAGTACAGTCCTGTAAATGTATTTTCTCTTATGATTTTCTTAGTAACATTTTCTTTTCTCTAGCTTACTTTATTGTAAGAACACAGTATATGATACATACAACATACAAAATATGTGTTAATCAACTGTTATTGGTAAGGCTTCCAGTCAACAGTAGGCTGTTGGTAGTTAACTTTTGGGGAGTCAAAAGTTATATGTGGATTTTCGACTGTGTGTGGGGTCAGCACGCCTGACCCCTGCATTGCTCAAGGGTTAACTTATATTTCCTTCTGTTAAATAAACAATTACAGAATCTTGCATGGATATTACATATATATGTTTTAGTTGATGACTGTCATGTTTTAGTTACGATGCACTGTAGTATATCATGTTACATTATCCTGTATAAAGTTAAGTAACTTCTTAACAGTAGAATAAAAATCCACATTTTATAATAAGTATCATCCAGTTATCCTTTCTTAGGACCAGTTTTTATATAATTCTGCTTTCTAAAATTGTCATTTTGTTTAAAGCATGAAGCGTTTTTCCCCTGAAGAATTTCTGCTCTGTTTTTAAATATACTTGATAAAGATAATCTGGAAGTTTTTTCCCCTACTCACTTGAATTTCTTTCATACAAGCCATTAATGTTTATTATCAGCATTGTAAAAAAACTAGAATTATAGGTATTTTTATCTCACTGGGCATCTCTTAGTACTTGCTAGAAGCTGTATATTATAGAAACCCAACAGATTAATGGTGTTGGAGTATAAAATTAATGTCTATATTTAGGGCACCCTGATTTAATCAGATGTTTGTATATTTAAATAGTGTCAGGGGCGCCTGGGTGGCTCAGTTGGTTAAGCGTCTGCCTTCAGCTCAGGTCCTGATCTCAGGGCCCTGGGATCAAGCCCCCTGGTCATCATTGTCATCCAGCTTCCTGCTCAGTGGGGAGTCTACCCCTCTCTCTCCCTTGTCCCTCCCCCCCGCAACCCAGCTTATGCTCTCTCTCTCTTTCTCAAATAAATAAAACCTTTAAAAAAAACTAAAAGTAAATAAATAGGGATGCCTGGGTGGCTCGGTCTGTTAAGCGTCTGTATTTGGCTCAGGTCATGATCCCAGAGTCCTGGGATCATGTTGGGCTCCTTGCGTGGTGTAGTGGAGAGCCTGCTTCTCCATGTGCCTGCTGCTCCCCCTGCATGTGCTCGTGCGTGCGCTCTCTCTCTCTCTGACAAATAAATAAAATCTTAAAATAAGTAAATAAATAAAAATAAAAATAAATAATGTCAAAGTCAGGCTTATGGTCTGAAATAATCTCTTTTGTTACTCCCCCATTTCCCTTTCTGCTTACCTAAACTGAATTTGTTGAATACAGTCTGTAATGGATAGTTTTTTAAAAAAATCAAATCGCTGTATTTATTACATACCATTACTATTAAAACATTTGGCACATTGATTTATTTTCATCTGGAAAATTTCAAGTCAATGTATGTATTGAATTTAATAAAAATGATACTGTTTTGGTTTTTGATTTAGGCTGAACTGGAGGCTTTTGAAAACAGACTGAAAGGTCGTCGGAAGAAGAACAGGAAAAAAGATGAAGTGGCAGTTGAGCTAACGCTATGGCAGAAATACAAATATTATCTCCTTCCAGCGTGTACAGTTGTGGTTTTAGTGTTTGCATGGTACATAGTCCATGATGTGGCTTAAAAATTTTTGATCTGTTAATATCCCTCAGATTGGATTTAGAGAAGTTGTTCATTCTGGAATATTAGGAAGTGTATACTGTAGAACATATCTATTCACATTCATCTCTATATTTTCTTCCAGCTGTTGTTAAAAGGACGGAATGTTAAGCTTTATCTTAATTAGCGTACTAGAAGTGGCAATATAACATTTTTAATAGTAAAAGCATGACTGAAATTGTAAAATATCTCGTAAGCCACAGCCAGTGGCCGGGTAACATGTCAGTTGTTCATTGTGCTTCCTTGTGTTAACATAGTTGTTTCACTTCCTATCTCAAACCAACTTTTTTTGCAAAATTAAGATGAAACTGAGCCATATGTGCAGCAAAAGGAATATGTCACAATGTTTTCGTTACTTATTAAAAGGTACTTTTCTTGATCATGTAACTTTGTACTTTAATTATTCTCTAAAAGACCTCTTAAATTGTAACATGAAGCTATACAATTAGATTCCAGAAATTGGTTTATTAGTGAGGAATTTTTATCAGTTATTGAAATAAATTTTTATGTAGTAGGTACCTCAGAGGAAAATATAATTGTTTTTTAAAAAAAGCCAGGCTAGATTCCTCACATGTGGCTATTTCTTGTGTAAGAAGCATTTAACTGAAGTTTGGCATGTTTTGTAAAACTTGTATGTGTCTTTTCAAAGTAATAATTAAAAAACCTGGTATATATGAGCAATAGATGCTGAGCACAGGGCTTATGAGCTTTATATACTTATTCTCATTTCTTCTTACCATGATCCTGTAAGTAGATTTCAGCTGGAAGTAATCAGTTCTTATGAAAACAAGCTGATAGAGAAATATCAGTAAGCCAAATCTGTTTGAATTGTCATTTTAAATGGTTTTGCTATTTAATTTTTGTATGATTAATGTTTTCATTAAAATTTTTCATACCAAATTTGTAACCTAGAATATTTACTATTATCTAATAGTAATAAAATTATAGTCAGGAGCCTATAATTTTAGGCTAGGTGTTAATATCACTGTATAAAATCTCTAATACTTGATGCAAAACGTAATTATTGATAGACACTAAAAAGTATAGAAGTATGTTTTAAACAGAAGTACAAAGAAGGATTTCTAAACTTTGCTGACTTTAATGCAAAAATTTTTAATGTTCTGTTCTTTGATCTAGTGTTAGCTAGTGTCTAAAATGAAAGGGCAGTCATTCCTTTCATTATGGTATTTGTGTTTTGACTTCAGATTTTTTTCTTTTTTACCTTTCTCAGTGTTAGAGTACCTGGGTTGTGTTTCAGAAGCTCCAAATTAGAGCTGCTACACTCAAGTCATTTCCTTACTCTAAAATGAGTATTAAAGACTGAACAACTAGGTGTCTACCTGGGGAGCTGTTTTCATGTATCTCAGAATTTCAGCCTAATAAACAAGCCTGAAGCCTGTTTCCTATCTGTTTGTTGGGCTTCTGTTCTGGCTAGTTTTCTTTCTAATTTGTGGGGAAGAATTTAGTGAGCAGAGGAGATTGAATGAATGAATAATAAGTTAAGCTGTTTACTGTTTTTTATTTGCTTCATTAATTTACCTAAAGTCACACACTATTTAATCAACAGATATGTTTCCTGTGTGATAGGTACTTTGTAGGTACTAGAGATAACCCCGATCCTTTCTCTTGGGAAGCTGGTAAGGAGCGGAAGATCGCAGGCAGGAAGTAGATACTCAATAAAATAGACATCCTTTCATGTGTGATAAGTGGTGTTTAAAAATGAAATGGTACAGAAAGTGATGAAAAAGGGGGTGAAAGGTCACAAGCAGCTTTAGATTGGGAAATCCCGCTGAGATGGGGACATCTGAACTATGACCTGAATGGCCTCCATTTGAAGATCTGAGGGAAAAGTCCATGAGGGAGGGAAAGTAGCAGGTACCAAGTCCGGAAGCCCCACAGACTATGTGAGGAATTAGGGTTTATTCCAGTCACAGTGGGCAGTGTTGGAAGGTTGTCAGTGGGGAATAGTTGCTGTCCTTAAGATGACTGGCTGCTGGCTGCTGGTGGAGACAAGACTAAGGGGCAGGGGAGGGAGGTGGGTTGGGAGCAGCCCAGGCTGGAGGTGCTGCTGAGGCTGGGCTCCAGTTCCCCACCGCCCTTGAATGCCCTTGAATGAGTAGCAGGTGTGAGGAAGCCCTGGAAACAGCTGTGTGAGAGTGGAAGGGGAGTGAATGAGACAGGATAGAGGAAATAAGTTCTTTAAGGTCAAAATGCAGTTCAGTTGGGCCTAAATATGTACTTGAATTTGTTCTGAGGGAAATAAAGCAGTACATTTTGGCCTTTTTTGCTTCAATCTGAACCAGTTAGAGAAGGACTGAAAAAGTTACCAAATAGCCACTAGGAATGACACAGATAAAATTGTGAATGTGATGGCCTTATCAAACTCCTTACTTTGTGTCATTGTAAAAGTTGGATGAGCTTACTATTTGAAATTTGGGGCATATTTATGTTGAAATCTTTAGTTTTTCAGCTTAAACTTTTAGGGATTGATCAGCATTTAGTGTTTCTGTTTCAATTACTTTCCCTATTCAAGTCCAAATTAAATTAAGATAATCTCAAATAAATTGGTATAGTCTTTGCTGAAATTGCCAGAGGAATTTTACTGAAGCAAAACATTGAACACATTTGCTTTTTGCAAAGAAGTCTGATGCTTGAACTTCATGGCTATGAATGTTAAAAATTTTAAACACAGATAAGTATCTGTTGTAATGTTTAAAGATGACGTAAAGCACTTTTGGCTCTTCATGTTATTTCAAATGACCCAGGTATCTCCAGCTGTTACATTTGCCCATCCCTGGGTGTTAGAAAGTGAGGCAGATGTTTAAGCGCTGGAGCTAGAATTGATGTAGGGCAGCTTTGTATCTTCTCTGGTCTGCAGAAGTTGTCCTCTGTATTGAGTGGCAGTGATTAGACCACCCTAAGCCATGGGCCTTAGAGTCTACTTATAAGTTGGTGAGCTGCATAGAGGGAAGAAGCACCCCCTAGAAAATATGTGAATTTGGGGGTGGGGAGAGGGAGGAGCTGGGAACCCCTCAGCTCTCCAGAAACTCTTAAGGGACAAGAGACCAGGTGTCTACCTGGAAAACCGTTTTCTTTTTTTATTTTTTTAAGATTTTATTTATTTATTTGACAGAGACACAGCGAGAGAGGGAACACAAGCAGGGGGAGTGGGAGAGGGAGAAGCAGGCTTCCCGCCGAGCAGGGAGCCCGATGTGGGGCTCGATCCCAGGACCCTGGGATCATGACCTGAGCCGAAGGCAGACGCTTAATGACTGAGCCACCCAGGTGCCCCACCATTTTCATGTATTGCAGAATCTTGGTCTGTTGAGGAATTTTAGATCTCCTATTTGCTGTGCTGCCTCTCCTGCTAAATTTTCAATTAATGTAGGGGCATGTATTTATGTGGTACTGTGAAGAATCACCCACATACAACCTGAAATTCCACAGTCTAGATTCATTTGAGTGAAAACACTTTTAGAGAGACCTTCCCTTTTCACCATCATCTAGCCATCCTCTATCTTAACAGTATTTTTTCCTCATAGCACCATACCTGTCATTGCATTATGTATTTGTTTATTGTCTCATCTTCTTCACTAGAACGTAAGCTCCATGAGGGCAGGAATGCAGTTTGTTTACTGATGTAACCCCAGAGTGGGCATGCCTAGCCACATAGTAGATGCTGGTATTAGTTTTCTCGGGCTACCATAGCAAATTACCACAAACAGAAAGGTTTGAAACAATAGAAGTTTATTCTCTCACAGGGCAGGAGGTCAGAAGTCCAAAATCAAAGTGACAGTGGGGTTGGGTAGGTTCGTCTGGACACTGAAAACTGTTCCATGCCTCTCTTAGCTTCTGGTTGTGGGCGTCAGTCTTTGGCTTGTCCTGGCTTGTAGACATAATCCCAGTCTCACGTCCATCTTCATATGACCTTCTTCTCGGTGTCTGGGTTCTTTTCTGTCTCCTATAAGGACATTATTTGTATTTAGGGTCCACCCTGAGCCAGTATAATCTCATTTTAACTAATCACATCTGCAAAGACCCTATTTCCAAAGGAGGAAGGTGACATTCTCAGGTTCCAAAGGGACATTAAATTTTGGGGGCAGAAGAGGGGCAGTATTCAACCCACTGCAATGCTCGATATTTGATGGACGGATGAATGAATTCACAGTGTAATTCTAGGCTGTAAACTCCTTGGGTATTTTTCATTACTCTCTTAGTAATCGTGCTGCAGAAGGTAGGGTTTAACAGGTCAGTCTGGTCCCAGATTGCTTGGGCTCCAATTCTGGTTCTGCCACTTCCTAACTGAAATCTCGGGCAATTACTGAACTTCTGTAAGCCTCAGTTTTCTCTCGTAAAATAGTGACATTAAACGTTAGCTATTTTTTTCTGCAACTATTTTAAAGCACTTTACATTTTTAAAATTCTCACATAGCCTGTGTATTCGCATTTTACAACAAAGGAAACTAGGTTTGTTTCAAGAATTAAAAATAGAAAATAGGGGCGCCTGGGTGGCTCAGTCATTAAGCGTCTGCCTTCGGCTCAAGTCATGATCTCAGGGTCCTGGGATCGAGCCCCGCATCGGGCTCCCTGCTCCACGGGAAGCCTGCTTCTCCCTCTCCCACTCCCCCTGCTTGTGTTCCCTCTCTCGCTGTGTCTCTCTCTGTCAAATAAATAAATAAAATCTTCAAAACAAACAAACAAAAAAACCCAGAAAATAGGTAAGTCACTTTGTAAAGTACTTGGAACATAGTGCTTAGAAAATCTTAGCTATAATAATGATAAATGTGACTTAATCTCATAATTTTAAGACCTCTGTTACAAATTGATTCATAAATCAGAAAAAGAAACCTTGTTGTGAACTGAGGCACCTCAGTTATTGCTCACACGGTCGCTGTCATTGGGGGTGCACTATTCCTGGGAAGACCAGGCAGAATGCTGGCCAAAGGCAGGGGCATTTCGACAAACGGCAGTAAGGGACCCTGGTGGGGGAGGGGAACAGCACTAGGTGTGTGAGGACACTAAAATAAAATTCCTTTGGAACTTTCGCTGGGCCAATTCTTACTAACTTCTTCCCAAATGACTGTTCTGGTGTATTAGAGGAGAGGGTTGTGTCCTAGCAATGTATTCAGTAAATGGAATGTCTACACAGGCTACTTTTAACATATGCAGAATATTTCAGTGTGCAGATATGGGTATGTTTTTTTCTTCTTTTAAACTGAAAAAAACTCTCCCCTCCCTACAACAGGTAAACTTCCAGTTTGCCTGTTTCTTGCTCTTTAATATTTTTAAAAAGCCAGCATCTTTAGATCACAGTTAAAAAGTTTACATTCTAAATTCCACATTATTTTCAAGTATCTTTCCATAGCTTATATATGTGTACATTTGCTTAGTGTATTTATTCTACTAGACTGAAAGTTCTGTGAGGGCAGGAACTCTTATTTTGTTCATCTGGCAGCTAGCAAATCCTAAATGAGTATTAGTTGAATGAGTAACTAAATAAGTCATGGGGTAGCATCTCTATCTTAGCTACTGCTTGCCTGTTATCATCCTGGTACGCTGGCCGCCTCTTTAAAATATCTCTTGTTCTCAAATTGCCTTCATTTGTAGTACTAAGCACTAAATAGGCCTGTAATATATGTGACCAAATTTTGATCTCTAAAATCACCCTTTTCAGAGGTATATTCACAACCTTTAAGTTGATTTTTCCACAAATCTCTTCAAGGTTTGTATTTTTTCTTTTAAATTATCTAATTAGCTGGATATAATGCTAGACAATAAAAATTTCAAAAGGCTAGAAACGTTTCTTGTGAAATTAAAATATTTTAAGAAACTAACTGATGGTTGTCACTTTAAGCTGAAAAGCAAATGTGGCAAATTTTTAAAAAGGAATAATTCAGATAGGTCATTGAAGATTACTGTGGGCCCTCTGCATAGTCAAAGTACTTTGGATATGTTAGGAGACTTCTCACATTTTTGTGATTTCTTACATTATAAACCTTTGTTACAAAGTATGTAAAAACAGATGTTTACTCTCACGCTAACAATACTTCAAGTATTCACTCTGGTGCATTGATAACGAGAACTAGTTGGGGTTTTTTTTTGCTGGAAACAAGTTTAAGGAATTCTTATTTTACACCAGCAATGTAAGCAGCTTTAGTTCTCAGAACACAGTATAGTTGTGGAAGAGAGAGGGACGCTTGTCTACCTACACTGGCGATCTCAAATCCACTGACGTAGATACTTGAATTTCACAGTTCTGGTAGCACCTCCACCAGAGGGCAGAACGTGGAAGGGAAAGGAGGTGAAAAATTCATACTTGCCTTCAGAATGCCTGTAGAAACACTGAGGGGTAAATCCCACCCTCCTTTTGCAAACTGAGCTAACTGGGGCTCAGATCTGCTCAAGGTAGACCTGGCTGAATAATCCGCTAGGCTCTTCGTTTTCAGGCTGGTGTCCCTGCGGTAGTGATGAGGTCTGATGAGGCAGTATTTTAGTAAGAACACAGGCCTGACATTACACTGCTTTCAGGCATCCCAGCTCAGCACTTGGCTAGCTTAGGCTGGCTACTTTGGCTCCCTAAATCTTTCTCATCTCTAAAGTAAACATAATAATAATACCTCAGAGAGTGGTTGATAGAACTAAAAGAGAGAATGCACGTATGGTACTCAGCACAAAGCTTGCCACAGATACCAAGAGCTTAATTGTTGTGAATTACGATAAACTTGTCAGATGCTGGATTTCAGGTCTGATGTTTGGAACACTATTTTACTATACACATGCAATATTTCTTACTTTTTCATTTCAGAAACAAAATACTGATTTTTCTCCAATTTTACAAATGTATACTCCCCCCACCCCAGCAATAATATTCAAGGGGCAGGTACCTGATACATACTTTGTTGACTATGCATGGCCTCCACCAGAAAAATGGAGATGGATTTTTTCAATGACCTCATGAGTCATTTTTGAAGTTTCCATTAAGATCTTGACTGAAGTTGGATGAAAACTCATTTCTAAGAAAAATGCAATGTATTCTCCTGCCCCCTTTCCCCAAACATGTGACAACTGTCTTGGGCTTCAAATGGTAAAGTAATCTTTACCGTTGTAAATACTTGCAGTTCCCTCCTTGATGTGTCTGGAGAGCCAATGCTAGTGAATGACAGAAAAGTGGAATTGTTGGCCTCTCAGTTGCAGCCTGTGGATTCCTCCCTAGGAAATTGCCACCTAGGTGTATGGAAGCAGCCTGAGGTTCTCCCGCATTCCTGGAGCCTCAGCAAAGTCTCCGTCGTCTTGCAAAAGCAGTTTCTTCATGTAAAATGTAATAGAGGGCAAGTTTCTATTTGCCTAATGCAAATAATGCCGGCCTTCGAAACGTTAAATCTTTTTTTTTTTTTTTTTTTTTTTGAGAAAACAAATTTGGCCTTTAATTGCCAGTGCCTGCCGTTATTTTGATTTTTACTTGGCTAGGCTCTGGCTAAAAGAAAATGGTCTAGGATGGGACAAGGAGATTTTGGCGAGCCGAGAAGTAACTCTTTTGCTCCCAACTACTCTGTCTCCCACAGCCCAAACTTTCAAGTTTCATCCTTTTCTTGCTGCCCTCGAGGGGCGTAAATTTGGTGGGATGGGGGAAACGGGCAGTCCGCTTGGCTTTCCCTCTGCCCCTGGAGAAGAATTTTGAATGCAAAGAGGTGGGGTTGCGGAGGATCTGTCCTTAAGGGCTCTTAAGGGTTGGACCCAGAGACGGGAGTGAAGGGAGGGAGTGGTCCGCGGGTGGGATCTGTCGAGCAGACAAAATGTGGGGCCCCTGCCCCTTGAAGTTTAACTTGCCTCTTACTGAGTGAGGAGCAAGGCGTTCCTAGTACGCCTCGCCCCCCAGCCCATCCCTCGCAGGGCACGAAGAGGAGAGAACAGCGACCAGGGTAAGAGTGGGCAGAGGCAAAAGCGAGACATGTTCTGCAGCAAACAGCCCCCTGCCCTGGCTCGGGAAGAGCGCTACCGCCCAGCCCGGGGCCCGGAGCAGGTAAGACCCACGTACAGCGCTGGCCCGCAAACAGGTCGGCTGACCTCTCAGTCCGGTGGAATTCAGGGTCAACCCCTCCCTCCCCTGCGCCCTCGTCCCTCCGTGCCACCTTCCTCCCCCGCCGTCGGGGAGCTTTCGGCTTCCCCAGCCCGGCGCCGAGCTCCCTGCAACCTGTCCTCGGGCGCAGGATCCTCTACGGGGCGCTCAGCGTCCGCGACCCTCGCAGGGTCATGGGCAGAGTTTCCTTCAGCGTCAGAGTCGGGTCGGCCCGGAGACCCCGCTCCGCTTGGCAGGGGCGCCGCCACGTCTCCCAGAGTCCCTCCTCGGCCGGGCGCCGGGCGCGCAGCGAGTGGACTGGACGGCGCGCGGGCGCCGGCGGAGCCTGCAGCAGGAGCCGTCGCGACCGGCCCCCCGGGGGTCCCGCGCGTCCTCGCTGCGCCCGCGTCGCGGACGCCCGGCCTTTGCGAGCACGGCGCAGCAGCCCCGCCGTCCCCAGACGTAGGTCCGCTTTCCAGCTGCGCGCGTCTCGGGCTCCATCCCTCTCAGAGCCCGGACTCGCGCTCGCCTCCCCCGCGACCAGCTGGTGCCTGGAGCTCGCTGGCCCACTCTGAGCGTTGGCACCCCATAACCGGTCCCGCTTGCAGCGTGCCGGGAACTCCCGCGGCCCCAGCGCGCAAACTTCGTCTCGGCGCAAATCCGCGGGGGCACGCGGGGCGCCAGCCTCCGGGGGGCGCGGGTTCAGAGCTGCTCCGGGTTTGGCGGGCTCCGATCGCGTCCTGGAAAGGGACAGCGCTGCCCTTAGTTCTGGAGAGGAAAGGTAGGGAAGAGCATCACGGACGGTCCTCGCTGGCCTGAGTCCCCAGGAACAGGGTCCGACTCGCGCCTGCCCCTCTTTTGCGGTGTCAGGAGGGTCCCAGAATCCGCTCACTGCCGCTCGGTCCCGGCTGCGGGCGGGGACTCTGCGGGCTGAGCGGGCGAGAGGAAGGTGGTGTCGTGTCGGATCCTGTGGGGACTCTTCCCCAGCTCCCGTGGCGGTGGGTGGCGGTGCCGGCGCTTTTAGCGCCGCGGGTCATTCCCAGCCCGAGCCCCGGGCGCTGCGAGCTGCGAGCTCGTCGGGAACGCCGCCGGGTTGGGCGTTCGCAGGGAAGCTGTCCTCGCAGTTCATCAAGTGGAGCTTTCCTCCCGCGGCAAACCTCTGAGAACAATGCGCCACGAAGCCTAATTCATGTATAAGACTACGTACGGCGGCTTCTATATGCACATTTGTAGTTTGTAGGGTCTTTTGGTTTTGTTTCTGTAAAGGAATTTACTGATGGAAACAAAACTGCTAAGGAATGCCAGACTGCTACCAGAAAGGGAGCGAAGTCAGGATCGTTGTCCAAGAACACACATTTTAGCTGAAGGTGTTGAAATTAAAGATGCTGCAAAACATTAATTTTTGGCATAACCCGGAGAGAATGAGAAGAAACAATGCATTTTTTTTTAAAAGTCATAAAATCCATTTTTGCTAGTCACAATACAACACTCACCTGCCTGTTCGTTTTATTTGGTGCGGGATAGTTTGTTTGTATGTGATATTATGCTAAAAATTAGTCCCCAAAACCAGATTCCTGGGGATTGAGAGGTTAGACTAGAGATCTAGGCACCCAGTGCCATCACCACATACCAGCTGGGGTTTCATTTTGGAAGAGCCACCTTTCCCACCATGGTTTTGCCTGGATTTCAGCACTTGCTGGCTCTGTTGTCCTGCAAGCCCCTCGATTGCCCCTCTCCATTGTTGGGGGGCAGACAGGAAGGAGATCGGAGGAGAAGCTGAGCAGCCTGCTATCTCCAGATAGTTAGCATCGTCACGCTCTAAAATCTGTATTTTCAGACCCTCATACTGTTAATGAGGTACTTGGTTGCTCATTTTTCCTCTTTGCCTTACCTCTAGCCTCCCTTGACAGAAAGACCTAAAGACTTGGGCTTCAGGGTTTCTGAGTGTCTCTACTGTTGGGGAATGGGCATTCCCTGAAGACGAGGAAAGCTGCCATACAGAATTTTCCTGAATGGGTCCAAGGCAGAAAGGTTTATTTCATGTTCCACTTTGGCCTTAATAAGTTATTTGCCAAGCATGTGTCCGTGCAGCCTGTTTGCCCCATCAGGGTTTTTGGCGTTCCCCTTTCCCTGGCCAAGTAGAAAATGGGGCAGGTTAGCTCAAGAATACTGACCTGTATGGAACACTAGATCCACAGGAAGCACTCAAGCAAGCTCCAGACTTAACCTGTTCCATGAAATCTACTCAGACACATGCATGTGCACATACACATTCATGCAATTTTGTGTTTTAGACTGTTTTTCAGTGGGGGTAGCAATGGAAGAAGTCACAAGAATGAAGGCTGCTGTTAGCTCACACGCCTTGGAGGGGAGAGTATGGATTTTGGTGTTTAAGCTAAATTCAAATCTCTGGCTTTACCCCTTAAAAGTTACAAGGCTCTGGGCAAGTCAGATACTTCTGTTGAATCTTAATGTCCTCATCCAGCAAATGGGGATAATACTATTGATCATTTATAAGAATGCAGTGAGGATTAAGGAAATGAATATGTCCTAGAAATACTACCCATATTAGTGGTCTCCCTAACCTATTTTTACTTAACAGAACTGGTCTCATCTCAGACCCACTGAGTCTGTCAGGCTTTTCTCCACATCCAGGCTTCTGTGATTCTAAAGGTGCGCTCTCCAGTAGAGTAGCTGCTGGTCACACATTGTTATTTAAAATTGATGTCATTATTTAAGTCCATCAAAATTAAATCCAATTAAAAATTCAGTTCTTCTCTCTCACTAGACACTTTCCAAGTGCTCAATAATCACATGTGACCACTGGTTACCATATTATGTTGATAGAACATCTTTTTCAATGTGGAATGTCCTCTTGAGCTTTCTTTTACTTGAGTGATAATTTATTTTTTTTATTTTTTTTTATTTTTTATTTTTTATTTTTTTTAATTTTGTTTATTTGACAGAGACACACAGAGAGAGGGAACACAAGCAGGGGGAGGGGGAGAGGGAGAAGCAGGCTTCCCGCCGAGCAGGGAGCCCGATGCGGGGCTCGATCCCAGGACCCTGGGATCATGACCTGAGCCAAAGGCAGACGCTTAACGACTGAGCCACCCAGGCGCCCCTTGAGTGATAATTTAATGAGGCTCTTGGAGGATACAGGTTTTCTGTCCAGTGCCTCCTTTTGCTTCTTTTCTTCCCAAGGAGTGGTTTTGTATTGCTAAATCACTTCTGTTTTGTTGACGTCTCTGACACTGCTGGGGTATTTGTTGAATGGTAAATGGCTAGATCCCTTTATAAATCAGTCAACAAGTGTGAATTAGTCACAGAGTCCTTGGGCATTCTTCCCTCAGCCTTGGTGATTTTTGATAACGTATTGTTCTTTTCCCTCACAATGACCTTTATGGCTGATGGTTTTCCTAGTTTGGGATCAGAGACTCTAATCTAATAGAGGGAGGCTCTTCTATCTCCCTTGTGCCCTGACATGTTGATTTCTTATAAGAATGACCATACAAGAAGACTAGGTTCCATGTTTGCCTCAAATCCACTGAGAGTGTTCAGTTTATTCAGATTTGAAACTAGCAACTCCGCCTTATTCTGTAGGACCCCGTCCTGAACCTATCACCATTTGACAGACTGTATATTTTACCTCTTTATTTGGATTGTTTTCTGTGTCCTCCTACTCTCAGATAGAAGCGCCACATAGGCAGAGATTTTTCGGTTTTTTTGTTCATTGCTAGAAGAATGCTTGCTACATAGTTGGTACTTATTAATTATTTGTGAATGAATGACTATGCAGAGACATATTTGGGACTAGCTAGGATAGATTCTGTATTAGGTTCCCAGGGCTCTGTACCAAATAATTACAAACTGTGTGGCTTAACACAACAGAAATTTATTCACTCAAGTCCAAAATCAAAACGTCAGCAGGGCCATGTCCCTTGAAGGTTCTGTGGAGGAATCCTTCCTCCCCTCTTCCTAGCTTCTGGTGGTTGCTGGCAATCCTTGGCCTTCCTTGGCTTGTAGCTACATCACTCCAGACTCTGCCTTCATAGTCTTTCCCTGCATTTCAGTGTTCTTTTTTCTTATTATAAGGACACCAGTCAAATTTGGTTTAGGGCTAGTCCTAATCCAGTATGACCTCACCCTAAATAAGTACAAAAGCAAGACCCTATTTCCAAAAAAAAAAAAGGGTCACATTCTGAGATTCCAATGGACATGACCTTTGGGGGACACGATTCAAGCCAGTACAGATGCAGATAAGTAATCCTTTCCCTGCCTGGATTCCTAACCCCATAGAGGTTGATTTTGTTTCTGGGGCTTTGCTAAAATCAGCTTTGTGCCAAATACAGTCCACAACGTTGGTTATTCTTACAGACAAATAGTCACCACGCAGGATGGGAGATTAGGTCGGCTTTCTACATGCGTGTGGAATCCATGGGATGGTTCATTTCTGGATTGCTGGAACCGCTGCCCCTTCCTGAGCCTGTCGCTGTTCCCAGCCCTGTCGCCAGCCTCGACTTCTTTCTCTTTGCTCAAATAGAGCCCCTGTTGTCCCAGAGCGCTGGTTGGTCTGCCTCATCCCCGAGCATTCTGCAGCAGTGTTTGCTCAGCTCTGAGCTCCGCCGAAGGGTGCCCATCAATTATGTTTTCCGCTCTGTCTGCTGGCAGTTGCCTCCGTCAGCTCACCTTCCGGCAGCTGTTTGAATATTCTCCTGCAGTACATTTCTGATGTCCACACCATCAGAGCTGGTGGCGACAAGTGCAGTGTCAGTGCTTGATGGGCTGGTTGGAGATGCAGGGTGGTCCTGTAGGGGATCCATCTTGCCATTCAATATCAGTGCTGAAACTCTGTTGGCAGCTCAGGAGGATATCTGTGGAGAAAGGCCAGGCATCCAACAGTGTGGCTTAGGAGTTGGGCAGAAAATAAAGGGGTGAGTGGCGAAGAACATTTTGGGGCCACTAGTTGTGCTCAGCCCAGGACCCCTTTGAGCCTCTAGGCTGACAGTGTTTGAAGAGCACCTTTTATTTCCAGCAGTTGGGACACTTTTAAAGAAAGGCCTTTATGCAGCTGTGAAAGTGAACCGTGTCACTCTCGAGAGCCTCATGAGGTCATTCTGCTAAAGTGTCACGGTAGCATGGTAAAGGTTGATAGCACCGGGAAATCTTAATGTGGGGCTGCCCGAACCCCATGAGTAGTGAAAAACCTCTGTAAACTGTTCCATGTGAAATTTTCTGGCTCGGGCACCATAATACCCTGAGAGGTTAAGAGTCATGTACCAGACCCAAATAACTTCAACTTATGAGAATCAGCCACACAGCCTGGACAAAAGGAGGAATAGATTCATCCATTTGCTCAACGAACATTTCTCTGCCAGGCACAGTACTAGGCTTTGGGGTACACCAGTGGACAAAAACACAAAGATTCATGCACGTGTGGAGCTTAGCTTCTAACTAAGCACTGAACACGAAATCGGTAGTGCAGGGAAGAAGGATAACGGTTAAGTCACTTTGCCTGTCATTCTACCTAGTGCCGGGGAGTGAGAGCCCAAGATAAGAGAAGGGAATCCACGGTTAGTTTCAGAATACTGGTGTCTTCCTATGTATCCACCATGCAGTCCTCTGTGTGGTCCTGTGTTTAAAGCTTTGCGCCTTCTTGTCCTCTACCCCAAACCAGTTAATTCATCTAGTACTCAACTGATGAGCCTGTTCCATCTCTGGAAAAACTGACCATGTGGGGTTTATGGACAGAAGTTGTATTGGTCTCCAGTGTGGCACTTTCCTTAAGGATTTTCAAGGATTACTTTGACCATACATGATTTTCACCTGTGAGTGCCTATTTCAGAGCCTCATCCTGCAAACAAGATGCCACTCCTCTGTAGTGTGGTTTGGAGATCAAAGCTGTATTATTTTGCTTAATGTATTTCTCTGTGACCATTCAGAACAATTCTGTCCAAGTTGAACAAAAACAGAAAATCACAAATGGGAGTTCTGGTCTTTGTCTGATACTAAGTTGTTTTGAGACTTTATAGAAGTCAGCCTGTTTGATCCTGGTGTCTTCATAGCTAAAATGAGGTAGCTGGACTAGACACTCTCCAAGGTTTCTAGATCTAAAAGCTGAAGTGTTAATGTAGCAGAGAAAATGAGCAGTGCATTGTACCTTTTTTTTTTTTTCCCCCTCCTGTCTTTCTGACATTTGAGAAGTGCTGTCTGGAGAGGAGGCATTCTAGCAGCCCTTAATGTCTGCCTCTCTCTTTGTGGGTCTTTTTGCTGATTCTTCTTATGGTGACCATCTGCCAAAGTGCAGAATTTCTCATTCAACCCCAAAGAAGACTGACCAGAGAGCCCTGATTTGTCCAGTAGATGGCCCAGGATCAAGTTGGGAGCCAGATCCACCTCTGGGCATAGCTGAGGAGCAGTTTGACACAGGAGAAAAATCATTTTCCTTAAATGGCTAGGTAGGACACACACCTCTCTGTCTTCTGTTAAGAAACAAAAAATAATAAATACATGTTCAGAGATGCAAAGGAACAGACTTCTTAGGAAAAAAAGGAAGAATTGTTGAATCTCTGAAATTTAGGAAGCTTGGTTATAAAATAACTCAGGAAGTAGAGTGAGCCTGATTAACCCATTAAACCCAAGCCAGGAAATAGGCTCACACAGCCCTCGGGGCTCATGCATGCAAACCTGACTCATCATTTAGCTGTTGGCGCCTTCAGCAAGTCCATTTCCCTAGGCTCAGTTTCCTTCTCTGAACAATGGGGACAGGATCCCTCATGAGATGGTTGCGATTAAAGATTCAGTAAGATAATGCTTTGTGGAGGTGCTTTGTAAGAATACAAGTTGTTATTATTATTATTATTATTTTGGTTACTGTTATCTGTGGCGAATTTAGTTGTGTCTGTCCCTAGATAATATCCCTCTTGATTTGAAATTTCAATTCTGTGTAGTCAGTTGCTCTCCCTAGAGAAGGCTGAAAGAAGAAATGTTGTTTTCTTTGTCTGGGCTCCCTTATGAGTATGACAAAAATAAAGCAATTGAAATGTAACATCACCCTGCTTCCCTTTGTGGTGTACAGTAGCACCATCCCTTAGAAATACAATGTCGGCCACTTGTATAATAGAAAACTGTAAAGTGGCTACATTTGAAAAAGCAAAAAGAAACAGATTGATGTTAATGTATTTTTTTTTAAATATTTATTTATTTATTAGAGAGCAAGAATGAGAGAGAGTACATGAGAGGGGGGAGGGTTAGAGGGAGAAGCAGGCTCCTCGCTGAGCTGGGAGCCCGATGCGGGACTCGATCCAGGGACTCCAGGATCATGACCTGAGCCGAAGGCAGTCGCTTAACCAACTGAGCCACCCAGGCGCCCCGATGTTAATGTATTTTATTTAACTCACTGTGTCTAGGATTTTATAATTTTAACCTGGAATCCATACAAAAATTATTCATGAAATATATTACTTTTTTTTTTTAAATAATAAGTCTTCAAATTTCAATACTCTTACAGCACATCCCGAGTCAGATGGGTCACATTTCTATGCTCTGTAACCACATGTGGCTCGTGTATACCATATTGGATAGTACGGACCATATGGACTATGGCAGGTTGAATAGTGGCCCCCCAAACATATCCATGTCTTATTTCCCGGGACCTGTGAATGCACTCTTATATGGCAAAAAGGACTTTGCAGATGTGATTAGTTAAGATTCTGAGATGGGGAGATTATCCTGGATTATCTGGGAGGATCTGCTATAATCCCCATGTCCTTGGGCAGGAGAGTCAGAGTCAGAGAAGGAAGCAATGAGATGGTGGGTGTGGAGGTTGGAAAGAAGTGTTTTCAAGATGCAGGAAGGTCCACCAGCCATGGCCTACAGACAGGCAACCAATAAAAGCTGGAAAAGGCAAGGAAACAGATTCTCCCCTGAGAGCCTTCCAAAGGAAGTGGCTTTGCTGACACCTTGACTTTGGCCCAGTGACCCTGATTTCAGACTTCTGACCTCCAGGATTAAAAGGAAATTAAGTGTGTGTTGTTGTCAGCCACTGTGGTAATTGGTTACAGCAGCCCAAGGAGACGAATTCCTTACTAATAGTCTAATGTTAACATCGTTTCTAAGACTGATTTGAGAAGGTGTCTGTCTGGCTCCATCATCTTAGACAGTTATGGTTATTGGCTTCATCCCAGCCTGGGCTAGGGTAGAGATGCGCTGTCATTCCTAGGATTGCTAACCATTATAGTCATCCTCCCTGAGCAGTGGAGTGTTTCTGACTGACTCAAGTGCAGCCTTTGATGACAAAACTCAGTTGATGTCATTGTCCTTGAGGCTGAACAGTGGAGAGAGGTTATAGTACACAGGAGGGAAAAATGGTGTGGAAAAACTTACTGGCTCTCTCTACTATCTACTCAATAGTTTCTTAAATCTAAAAATGTGCTGAAAATAATGTCTATCAATTTTAAAAAAAGTATTTCCCTGTGGGTTTGGTACGGGTAAAGTCTTATACTTTTCCCCCCCCAAAGATATTATTTATTTATTTATTTGACAGAGAGAGACACGAACTGAGCTGAAGGCAGATGCCCAATGACTGAGCCACCCAGGCGCCCCTTATTCTTATACTTTTATCTGTGAATGCTAGTGAACATGATTGGACCCTAATTCTCAACGTTTAGTGAGCATGAGAATCACCCATCGCTGGGTGGGACCCTAGAATTTGCATTTCTAACAAGTTCCAGGGGATGCAGATGGAGCAGGTGGGCCGGGAGGTGTTGGGAGGTCCCTGGGAATCCCTGGCCTGCAGGAGGGCATCCCAGGCCTGGCCTCCGTGGGGAGGGTACGGCGTTATTGTGGGGAAGGCCCCAGGCCGGCCTCCCCTCCCCCACCAGGGTATACACACACTCCTCTTCCAACAATAAGCTGAGCGGCCCCGTTGCTAAGGAACTTGAGAGTGGGCACCTCTCCTCTTGCATGGCTCTTTTGGGTCTCCCACCCTGAGGTCAATCCTGAGATCCCCAAGTCTCAGCTAAAAATACCTCATTTGCCATACAGGCCAGCTGTCTTCTCAGATTTCCCAGCTGGAGTGAATCCTCCAGACCTGGGGCTGCCCCAGTGGAAAGGCTATAAACAGAAAATACCAAGTTAAAGATAGCCCTAGGGAGGCCCCTCAAAGTGCTCACACCCAGCCGCCCACTGGAGATGACCAATTCCAGGCAAGGGGGCGGGTAGGAGAATCAAGCCAGGAAGGGATGAAGAACTTAGGCTTTGTCCGGATTCATCCTGCGGAGGAGTTAGGGCAAATTTTAGAGACTAGCTCCCTCTCTCCTGGTCTTTGTGGGTTTTTTTGGTTTTTTTTTCTTTTTTACTGTAAATTCCGGAATTGGTAACTATAGTCCTAAACCGGCTAATGGTGGTTTTTATGCTACCATCTTCTGCATAACAATACAGTTGAGCTTCCCATCCTTTCTGAAATTGAAACAGAAATGAGCCTTTCCAAAGGTGTCCTTGGCAAGAAAGTCAAGTGGTCCCTTGGAAAGACCTGCAAGAGCTGATTTATGTGCCAGGGTCAGTGGTCTGGGTCATCTTGGGGCCACCTCTGATGGTCTTCCTCACTCCCTCCCGTCTAGCGCCCACACTTTTCATTTGGATTGTTTTGACTTGACCTCTATCAACGGATTGTCAATAAAGAAGAACAAAAATTCTCTCTGGATAAGAGATAAATAATCCTAACTAATAATATTCTCCAATCATTTTGTGTCAGAAACTCCTAAAAGCAGGCAACGCTCTTCCTTTCTTCCTTGAAGAGAGCTTTCCCAACAGGTGAAAAATATCTCCTTTCCAGAAAAATTAATATTCTCCCTAGTGGAAGTAAACAAAACTCATGGGATAACTATGGTAATTTTTATTAAAATTTTTAAAGATTAGAACAAAATTTCTTTAAATTTTTATTTATTATTTTTTTAATTTTTAAAAGCGAGCTTTTCTTTCTAAAAAGTTTGCTGTTTCTCCACTCACATTTCTCAAAGACAAAGGGAAAATATAACAGATTATCCAATTTGACCTTTCCCCTCTTAATAGAGTGTTGAATGCTCTGCAGTGTGGCCCGTACGTTGGTCAAGTCAGACAGGAAGCGATGAACACAGAGCTGCTGTGGTGGTCTGGCTGCTGCAGCACCAAACGTGAAACACACAAGACACCCCCTCCCAACCTCCTGACTTCAACGCAGGAGAGAAGGCTGAAGGACCCAGATCTTGTCATCTTATCCCTCTCTTTCATCGAAGTGGGAAGAGAGTGAACAAAGGAAGAACACGATTGCTTTCTATAGATTTCAAACCTTTCTTTGGATGTCCTATTCTTGCCCCTTGGTGAAGAGCCGAGTCCTGAAACCGGGGGCAGTGCAGTGGCCAAGAGCGTGGCCGTGGAGTGGTGCCCTGCGGGGTATGTTGGAGCCCAAGTAGGGAAAGGAGGGGTGGGTGTGGGGTCAGCCTGGGTGTGGGGTCAGAGCTTGAGTGGGATGAAGAAGGCAGCCAAGCGTGGGGGCAGCCGAGGCAGGATGTCAGAGCTCAGATGGCGTGAGCCTGGCGCCCCATGCGGAGATGGGGCGGAGATGGGGCCGGGAGACTTGTTGCAGCCTGGAGGACTGATCAAATAATTACACACAACAAGGATAAGCCACGTCTTTTGCTATGGGAGAAAGGAGTTAAAGATAAAGAAAGGCAGAAAGCTAAATCTAGAACCCTGTGATATGGGATTGGAATTGGAGATACGGGTATAAATGTGTTTCAACATATAAGAATAGATAAATACAGATGTAATGTGTGTATGTATATGCGGACAAAAGATAAATACATTTCCCCCTGTGGCTCTTGTCTGCTGAAAGACACTGGGAACAGTGACAACCTAAGAACAGTGAGCACACCCTGTGGGTTCCAAGGGACAGCCAGCTCTAGGTTTTAGATACCATTTTTTACAAAAAGGAACCAAGGTTCTTGGAGAAATGGCTAATTCCAAGGGTGAGGCAAGGAAAGTACAAGATGAGTCTGAAACAGCCATCTTGTTCCAGAAAGCAAGAAAGGGCTCAAGGAACAATAGCACGCAGACTGACTTGGCTCCCACTGGCCAAACGGAAAGCCGTTTAGTGTCAAAATAAGTAATGGTGGTAACAGACGATAAACCATTGAATAAAATAGGAAACCAAGAGTTCATGCACGTGCCAAAAAAAGGATAAACTGAAAATTTGAAGGGATGGGATAGTTACATAATTTCAATACCTCACCACAAAATACTTATTGATTACACAGATGAGTGGGGGAGAGGAAGAGAGCAATATTATAGGAGGAAGGCCTTGCAGACACCACGTGATTGATGATTGTATCAGCAAAGGAATACGTTGATAGGAGGCAATGAGAAGAATATAGGATCACTTTTGTGATATTTCTGCTACAGACGTCTGAATTTAATCCTAAACCACAACTCAACACTCCACAAAATAACTGGTCTGTAATTTACAAAAGGATCAAAGTTATGGAGGTCAAAGGAAGACTGAAGGAGACAAAGGAAACATGAAAACCAAGTGTGACATCCAATTCTAAATTAGACTCTTTTGGTAAAAGGGGTATTATTGGGACTATTGGTAAAACCTGAGTGAGTTCTGAGAATTAGATGGTAGAAGTCTATCAGTGTAATTTCCTGGTTTTGGTGGTTGTGCTGTAGTTATGTAGGAGAATGTCCTGTTTGTAGGAAACGTCCACTGTCATATTCCAGAGTGATAGGGATCCAGTTGGCAACTTATGAAATGGTTCAGAAAAATAGTTCTTTGTATTGTACTTCCACCTTTTCTATAAATAGGTGGTTGTTTCAAATTTTTAAAAAAGGAGAAAAAAGTAAATACATTTTACTTAATAATTTCAGGAGATTTAAAACTTTTTATGTTTGTATCTACACTAAGACTATTTGTAATCACGGCAACTTTTTTTCAGGGGGAGGCAGTAAACAAAAAGTACACTGTTAATACACAATCTTACATTTCCAAAAGAATTTTTTCTAAGTTCTTCATATGAAAACAGGATTATTTATAATCACTTAGTTCACAATCATGATTTTTAATTGCATTTTCGTAAAGGATAAATGTCAATACACCGCATTTAGGCAATTACTAAACATTTAAAAATACCTTTTTTTTACTAGTTTGGTCTCCTAATTTGGATTCAGTGGTGTGCCTTTTCATAAGCAAATTAAATACATTCAAAACATACTACATATTTTAAAACATTTATTATTTATATGTTTGGTTTTGTCTCAAAGTATAGACAGACAACTTTAGCACTGGAAAGCAATTCAGGAGAATTGGCAAATGTTATTCTTTATGAAATAATATATTATAATTTAAAAAAATTTCCCTTTCACCTATTTGCCCATCCTCCCACCCACTTCCCCTCTGACAACCACCGGTTTGTTCTCTATATTTAAGTCTGTCTGTCTGTTCATTTATTTTGTTTTTTTTAGATTCCACATGTAAGTGAAATCATATGGCATTTGTCTTTTCTGACTTACTTCACTTAGCATAATACCCTCTAGATCATCCATGTTGTCACAAATGGCAAGATCTTATTCTTTTTATGGCTGACTAATATTCCACTATTTTTTTTTATCCATTCATCTATTGACAGACACTTGAGTTGCTTCTATACCTTGGCTATTGTAAATAATGCTACAATAAACATAAAAGTGCATGTATCTTTTCAAATTAATATTTTTGTTTTCTTTGAGTAAATACCCAATAATGGAATTACTGGATAATATGGTATTTCTATTTTTAATTTTTGAGGCATCTCCATACTGTTTTGCACAGGGGCTGCACCAATTTATATTCCCACCAAGAGTGCACGAGGGTTCCATTTTCTTCAGATCCTCACCAACACTTGTTAATTCTTGTCATTTTGATACCATCCATTCTGACAGATGTAAAATGATATCTCATTGCAGTTTTTATTTGCATTTCCCTGATGATTAGTGATGTTGAGCATCTTTTCATGTGTCTTTTAGCCATCTGTATGTCTTCTTTGGAAAAACGTCTGTTCAGGTTTGGGAGGTTTTTTGGTGTTGAGTTGTATCACTTCTTTATATATTTTGGATATTAATCCCTTATTGGATAAATCATTTGCAAATATCTTCTCCCATTCCGTAGGTTGCCTCTTTGTTTTGTTGATAGTTTTCTTTGGTATGCAAAAGCTTTTTATTTTTGTGTAGTCCCAATAGTTTAATTTTGCTTTTGTTTCACTTGCTTTAGGAGACCCATCTAAAAACATGTTGCTAAGGCTGATGTCAAAGAGATTATTGCCTTTGTTTTCTTTTAGGAGTTTTATGGTTTCAGGTCTCACATTTAGGTCTATCATCTATTTTGAGTTCATTTTTGTAAATGGTGTAAAACAGTGGTTTAAGAAAGTCCAGTTTCATTCTTTTGCATGTAGCTATCCAATTTTCCCACCACCATTTATTGAAAAGACTTTTTCTTACTGTATATTCTTGCCTCCTTTTTCATAGATTAATTGACCATGGAAGTGTGGGTTTATTTCTGGGCTCTCTGTTCTGTTCCATTGATCTATGTGTCTGTTTTTGTGCCAGTATCACACTGTCTTGATTACAGTTCCTCTGTATTATATCTTGAAATCTGGGATTGGGATACCCCCAGCTTTGTCCTTCTTTCTCAGTTGCTTTAGCTATTCCAGGTCTTTTGTGGTCCTATACAAATTTTAGGATTATTCTAGTTCTGTGAAAAATGCTCTTGGTATTTTGATAGGAATTGCATTGAATCTGTAAATTGCTTATGAGAGTATGGACATTTTAGCAATATTAATTCTTCTAATCCATGAGCATGGTAGATCTTTATATTTGTTTGTGTCATCTTTAATTTATTTCATCAATGTCTTATGGTTTTCAGAGTATAGGCCTTTCATTTCCTTAGTTAAATTTATTCCTAGGTATTTTATCCTTTTTTTTTTTAAGAGTTTATTTATTTATTTGACAGAGAGAGAGACACAGCGAGAGAGGGAACACAAGCAAGGGGAGTGGGAAAGGGAGAAGCAGGCTTCCCGCAGAGCAGGGACCCCGATGCGGGGCTCGATCCCAGGACCCTGGGATCATGACCTGAGCTGAAGACAGATGCTTAACGACTGAGCCACCCAGGTGCCCCATTTTATCCTTTTTGATACAATCATAAACTGATTTTTAAAATGTTCTTTTACTTGGGAATACTAACTGTGGAAAGATATCAAAACAAAATTTAAAGATATGATGGCTGGGCCAATGAGATTTATATTCTGAAAAGTCGTCTTTTTCATCATCAACTTTATAATTTTAAGAAATGTTTTGTAATTCTTAATACTTTGGACTATGACCATAACTATTAAGCGGCACAGATTATACTGTAAATATGAATTAACATATTAAAAACATTTGGAACCATCATTAGAAAGAAATGGGGAAGGTAAATTATTTAATTATGGGTGAAATAATTCTAGTAATTCAGTTTTGAGTGCTAATACGTAAATATTCATTAGAATTCCTTGTCACTGAAGTATTTTCAGTATTAGACTGTTTCCTGCTGTAGTTAAGAATAACATGTTAAGTTTTCATGAAAAAGTGGAAGTTAGTTTTGTATGTTCATTTTCACATTACCACAAATTATTTACCCAGTAGTTACTCTATATAGCACTTAACACAATTATACTGAATGAAGATTTGTATAACTATTTACTCTCTTTCTCCTCTGATAGACTGTGTGTTCCATGAATACTGTTTTCAGTAGCCACTTGGCATAGCTGTACCATCTAGAAGGCACAGTTTCTGAATTGCTCTTGCAATGAACAGTCCACTGGCAGGTTTAAGAGGCCAGCTTTCAGTAATTTCTCCGGTGCTTGCCTCCTTGGGGGCAATTAATTCATTTGTTCTTTGAGATCTTACCCATCTTCCTCTGTTTGATTTCTTTGGGTTCCAGGCATATATTATTATCTAATAACCACCAAAACTATCTTCCCCTTTCTAATAGCCTCTTTAACAGTAGTAGACCTGGGTGCAACTTTGCTAGTCTTTTTTTTTTTTTTTTTTTTAAAGATTTTATTTATTTATTTGACAGAGAGAGAGACAGCGAGAGAGGGAACACAAGCAGGGGGAGTGGGAGAGGGAGATGCAGGCCTCCCACCGAGCGGGGAGCCCGATGCGGGGCTCGATCCCAGGACCCCGGGATCATGACCCGAGCCGAAGGCAGACGCTTAACGACTGAGCCACCCAGGTGCCCCAACTTTGCTAGTCTTTATCTAGACCTTCAGAGTCATGTTTTCTTCTTCCTTTCTGCTCAGCTCATTGGCTCAAGTCTCAGCCTTTCTCTTAAGGAAATCTCTTTCTGCCTCTAGCTTCATTAGTTTGTTGTTTTGGAAATAAGACTGAAGTATGTTTTTTAAACCATTCCACATCTCCTTTGACTCCCTGAGTTAAATTGATTTTGTCAAGACAGAATGTTCAATGCACAGGCTTTTTAAATGGCCTTTTTAAGATCGCATTTATAAAAATTTTATTTAGTTGTGTTCCTACTTCACCTCGGGAAGATGGAATACAAGATGATAAAGACATCATTCTTTTTGTTTGTTTTGAAACAAAATCTGCCACCTTTCCCTGACAGAATCCATGAACTAGCCTCTAAATCTAAGGCCAAGGTCAAAGGTTATTTAGCAAATCCAGGGTGGATTAGGACCATGTGATGGAGGATGGCTAAGGCCTTTGGATAAGCCCCGTACATCTGAGGTGTTGTTACCTCCACTTACTGGTTTCTTTCCATGGCCCTGACTATAGTTTAAAACAACATAATAAGAAATGGAACCTGGGGCAGCCTTTCTTCAATATCTATTCTAAGACTGGCACAAATAGTCAAAACCAGAAGTTCACGTCTACTCCTGGAGAGCCAAAGCATCTCAGCTGCTTTGTAGTTTCCAAACAGCACGTTTTGTTCTGCTCACCTCCAGAACTACAAAGGTTTGATCCTACCTCAGCCTCACCTGAAACCCTAGGCCAAGTTACAGCTATGTAACTTGGGGGCAGAGGCTGCAAAGATTGTCCAAAGTCTAAAATCCTACATGAACCCCACTTGGTACAGGTCCACCAAAGCTTAAGGCCTCATGCCCTGTCTGCCCAAGAAATAATCACCCCATGTGTATTTCCCCCCAAATACTACTCCTTACTCTTCCTTGCCATTCCTGGTTTAATGTAGTAGATGTTAGGTTTTGAAAGGCTTAATAAATTATGCTTCTCCTCTTTAATTAATGTTGACATTAAGATTCTGTGTCCTTTTATATGCCAGGTAGGATGATGTTTGCAATTAAGAGACATGAGGTTTGATCTCAAAAATTATACCATCTCTCTTTGGAAAAAAGGTATAAACTCTCAGTGTTTACTTAAAGATATTAACTCTCAGTGTTAGTTAATGCCTATAGAATGTGGGAGAAATTTGCTAACCGAGGACTTTACCTTGCATCCAGGGCATTGAGCTGACCGTGCAGTACGTGTTCAATAGATGCCTGCTAGACAGCCCAAATGCTTCTCAACCAGAAACTGTAGTACCCTGGGGGCATTTGGAAATAATGGAGGATGCATCGTGGGTCACAATGCCTGGGCTGGGGTGGGGGGGAAGTTACTGCTGGCATTTATTAGGTGGTGTCCAGGGATGCCAAATGTCCTGAAATATGTGTGAGAGTCCCATCAGTGAAAAATTGCCCTGCTTAAAATGTCATTATGTTGATTTCCTTTGGCTTCCCTCCTCCCTCAACCAATACACACAAGCTTTGAGACCCAAATGCTCAAGAAATACTCTTGTTCCATCTTGGCACAAAAGTAAAAGCTTACATATTTTTAAAAACGTAATAGTGTGACCTGACTGTGCCCTAGTTTACTCCACTCTTGTGGTTGACTTGTTGTCCTTTCTACATATGTGTATTACTGTCCTGTCCCTGGGTTTTGAAGTCACTCGTGAAGTTGTGCCTCTCCTGGGAGGCAGGCTGTCAACTCCTGGAGGGCAGGGACTATGTCTTTCTCATCTTTATATTCCTGTAGCCCAGCTGTGCACAGAATAGGTGCTAAATAAGCATGAGCAGAATAAGTCAAATTAATTAGATCTTAACATATGGCATAGACATGTTTTGTCATGGAACATAACACAGAATTCTGTATTTTCCAACCAGAATGTTCATGAAATATAGCAAAACAAATGATGAATGTTAAGTTTGGAATTCATCCCTTTGCTCCAGGTATTCAGAAAGAAATTGCTGCTTCATCTAACACATAAAATCTTTACTTGTACCTTTTTTCTTTTTTTTTTTTTACTGCAGGATTCCTTTTAGCAGGTAGGTTCAGTAGGTTAACTGTTTTCAACATCTGTTTGTGTTTTACTTTGCATTGAAATGCCTGAAATGGATTGTTGTAGAGCATAAAATCCATTTTGTCTTGTATGCATTCCCTGATTGTTTTCAGCTGTAGGGAGTCAATATTTTAGTTCTGTACTCACTTTGCCAATCTGTTTGATTTTTTAAAAGTCACAACATTTCCATTGTCATAGGATCAGTGAGTCAATTAGGTCTTTGAGAGTTGCCCACACTCAACAGTTTTCTTAATGCTCCATGAAAAATAGGTTTGGCTTCATTTGACAAAATGTTAGGCGTCTCTGGATTTTGCTATAGCATCCTTCGAAATACAGTAACTTATAATTGGGATGTGAAATTTAAAACATTTTAACGAATAAATGTCAAAGATTTAATTTCCTGAGGGATGGATAATCCAACCCTCCTATCTTTTCTCTCTGTAGT
The DNA here is from genome assembly GCF_029215605.1 of Mirounga angustirostris. Lineage (NCBI taxonomy): Eukaryota > Metazoa > Chordata > Mammalia > Carnivora > Phocidae > Mirounga > Mirounga angustirostris. The sequence continues at coordinate 39,781,241 of NW_026991710.1, read as the reverse complement.
CGTCATTGTTTCCAAAGCAATATACTGAAAAGGCTTTGAGACGCTTTAATATATGCAGAAAGATATCTGATGTTGTATCTACTTTAAAAGGAATCTTTTATTACTTGAAGATTTTTGCCTGCCACAAAATGGTAACATTGACATGTTTGAGATTAGGGGCAAAGTCATCTTACAAAAAGGACCCAGGGCCCTATTTATCTAGCTTGTCTAGATGGGGAGTTGCCTGTTGTTTTGTTCTGAGATCATCTTCTGTAACTGAACAGAAATATGAGCCTCCCACCTTGCTCTGAAGAAAATGAGGTTTATCTTAAAAGGTTTTCCTATTGCCTCTGAAGACATCTCCTCCCTGGAATAAAGATTACTATAACTTTCCTCCAGAGACCAAATTGAGCAAACTCCACACAATGTGTTGGAGAGAAATCGGGATTCTTAGAGTTTTCCAAACTTGAAAGAGACATTGTTATTCTTCTTCTTTTCTTTTGCTTACCAATTTCATTTTATTTTTGGAATATTTGTGGTTGGCGCAAGACATTTATTTTTCACCCCTTACTTACAGATATGGAAATATGGTTGGGACTCAGTGAAGGCTTTATAAGGTCACCTAGGTTTTCAGTGGTGGAGACAATATTGTACAAGTTGCTTCTGAAACATTCCAGTCTTCCCTGTCATATTTCAGACTTCGGCTAAACAATGCTACCCTCAAAACAGAAGCACTGAATTGACATGCTGCCTGGATACTGGATTATTATTATTAGTCTCCTCAACAGGAAAAATATTTGTCGCTATTTAGTCTCTGTACTGAGCATCCATTCTGGGATGTGTGAATATGAGACTGGGATGGGGGTACTATCTGGTGCTGCTGTTATGTTAATTTTCAAAGGAGAAAATATGAGTATGGTTGGCTTGCAGAACCATGTGTTTTGGTGCGAACGGAGTAATTTCATTTTGAGCGCGCTTATGAGTTCTTTGAACTTTGTATGCATCAATTAAATACCAGAAAATGGGATGAAAAGACTTACTGAAAACCAGATGCTTGTTCTTCATGCCTCTTGGAACATTAAAAACAAACATTACAACAAAAGACATTTGGGTTTGGCATAATTCACTGGTGGGGATGATTTTGGAGGCATTTTGCTTACTGGTAGAGTGGGAGCTAATATTTGGAGAATTAACAGATGTCTGGTTTGAGTGTATCTAAATCACTGATCTCTTATTCAATAAATCTTTTAATTCATATAGGGAATACTTTCATAGTTTATTGAGAACAGAGAGGAAAGCATCTAGCACTGGCAGATTTACTTCTTAAATATGGGGTAATGGCTTGCTTTTGCTCAGTGGATAGACAGTGGAAGTGGGTTGGATTAGCTCTTTCTTTAATACTGAGAAAACAATTCAGATCACATTTTGGAGTGATGGTTGTACAAGACAATGTTCCAAGCTGACTATCTAGCAGCAAGTGGAGACTTGGTGTCTGGATTTTCTTCAGGACTGTGAGTGTATTAACATTTGACAGCGTAATATCCCCACAGAGTTTAGAGGGAGCTTCTGTGTCCTGCTCAGGCCAAACCAGTCAGAGTGACCTTGTCATCCTCTGCGTCACTGAAGCAGCAGAGTCCAGAATACATTTGCGGTTCATCGGCTTCCTGCCTAGAGAACTAAGGTGCTAAGTTAGTCTCAAACCAATACATAGTTTGGGTTTGGGATGAATTTTTCTTTTGAATTGTTTTTAACATTGTAAGCAAATCTTTTTTGGTAGGACAGATGGTTATTGAATTCTGCCATAATTTTGCATAAAATCCCATCCACTGAAATGTGCGCTGTCCTTTTGGTTTAAGAATGTTTTGACATTTGACTTGCTCATATCATAAACTTCAAAGTAATAAATGGAATCTTACTAAATCTACCAGATCAACATATGAATTAGAATAACCTTGGGGTAGTAATATTTGTATGTGGCTAAAATTCACAGACTGTTGATTAACTGTCCTATGTTAACTAAGTCTACATAATTTCATAATTGTATTTAAGAATATAGCCAATTTGCTATTTAAGAAGATCAATAGCATGGTATCACGTTATGAAGGTAGATTAACTTCCACATTTCCCAAAGTACTCTGTTACTCTTAAACAGTTTATATATTGCCTCAAGTTTGCCTGATCTTTGGTTATAATTTAAACAAACCCTATTCGAAATAAAAATAATCAATATATCTCTCTACATCTGATGCTGTACATTAAGAAGTAGCAAGCTGATATTAGTCTCTTTATAGACAGTATCTTTGGATGAATATTACCACTTTCAGAGCTATTGTAGGTCAAGGATAGCCTGTGCTTAGCAAAACCTTGGAATGGTCAGGGAACAGGGTTTTTGTTGTTGTTGTTGTTAATTAGGTTTTTCATGAATGAAATATCAACTTGAATCTCCTTTCTATTCTGATTTTTTTACTCTTGAAATGATGTTACTCACACTATGCTATGAGGGATAACATCCACGTCTTTGAAAACTGATCATGAGGGCCAAGAGTTACATCCTCAAGGCAAAATATTCTAAACTATAGAAACTGTAGAAGATTCCACATTTTTCAGAATTCCAAAACATTCTCTGGCAATATTTTATAAATTTAATTCTTGACAGTCTACTTATTTTCTTATGATTTTTCCATCTCTCTGAAAGGTAGAGAATAGAAAACTTATGTATTTAAAGATCCCAGGTAATTGAGGCTTTACTTAATTAGATCAAGGTTTTAAAGGTAATTTTGAAATGTGAGCTCCAGAAAGAAATTTAAAAATACTACAGACAGGCCATTTCTAAAACATATCTCTTACTGTCTGGCTGCGGTGAGGTAGTAATCCTCCGTTATGCCATATCTGGCCTGGGAGGAGGCATGGAAGCATGGAAACTCAGGAAAACGTCTATTTCTTACCCCCAAAGGAGCAGCTATACTGAGGGATGGGTGGTTTTGCACCTCTGATGATGAGGGCCATGGGATCTGTCCTTCATAGGACTTGGGCATCTAGATTCAGTTCTGTATGACTCAGGGGGTAAAAATTAGTCTGTTTTCACAGGGACAGAACTGGTGAGTGGATAATGTGTTCTAAGCAGTTCTGAAAACCATAGAACTAGGCCAAATTAAAAAAAAATACGAGATCTCTGGTCTTTTTTTTTTTATTATGTTATGTTAATCACCATACATTACATCATTAGTTTTTGATGTAGTGTTCCATGATTCATTGTTTGTGCGTAACACCCAGTGCCCCATTCAGTACGTGCCCTCCTTAATACCCATCACCAGGCTAAACCCTCCCCCCACCCCCTCCCCTCTAGAACCCTCAGTTTGTTTCTCAGAGTCCATAGTCTCTCATGATTCGTCCCTCCCTCTGATTTCCCCCCTTCATTTTTCCCTTCCTACTACCTTCTTTTTTTAACATATAATGTATTATTTGTTTCAGAGGTACAGGTCTGTGATTCATCAGTCTTACACAATTCATAGTGCTCACCATAGCACATACTCTTCCCAATGTCCATCACCCAGCAACCCCATCCCTCCCACCACCCACCACTCCAGTGACCCTCAGTTTGTTTCCTGTGATTAAGAATTCCTCATATCAGTGAGATCATATGATACATGTCTTTCTCTGATTGACTTATTTTGCTCAGCATAATACCCTCCAGTTCCATCCACGTTGTTGCAAATGGCAAGATCTCATTCCTTTTGATGGCTGCATAATATTCCATTGATTATATATACCACTTCTTCTTTATCTATTCATCAGTCAATGGACATCTTGGATCCTTCCATAGTTTGGCTATTGTGGACATTGCTGCTATAAACATCGGGGTGCGTGTACCCCTTCAGATAACTACATTTGTATCTTTTGGGTAAATACCCAGTAGTTCAATTGCTGGGTCATAGGGTAGCTCTATTTTCAACTTCTTGAGGAACCTCCATACTGTTTTCCAGAGTGGCTGCACCAGCTTGCATTCCCACCAACAGTGTAGGAGGGTTCCCGTTTCTCCACATCCCCGCCAACATCTGTCGTTTCCTGACTTGTTAATTTTAGCCATTCTGACTGGTGTGAGGTGGTATTTCATTGAGGTTTTGATTTGGATTTCCCTGATGCCGAGCGATATTGAGCACTTTTTCATGTGTCTGTTGGCCATTTGGATGTCTCCTTTGGAAAAATGTCTGTTCATGTCTTCTGCCCATTTCTTGATTGGATCATTTGTTCTTTGGGTGTTGAGTTTAAGAAGTTCTTTATAGATTTTGGATATTAGCCCTTTATCTGATATGTCATTTGCAAATATCTTCTCCCATTCTGTCGGTTGTCTTTTGGTTTTGTTGACTGTTTCTTTTGCTGGGCAAAATCTTCTTATCTTGATGAACTCCCAATAGTTCATTTTTGCCCTTGCTTCCCTTGACTTTGGCAATGTTTCTAGGAAGAAGTTACTGTGGCTGAGGTCGAAGAGGTTACTGCCTATGTTCTCCTTTAGGATTTTGTTGGATTCCTGTCTCACATTTAGCTCTTTCAACCATTTTTAGGCTACTTTTGTGTGTGGTGTAAGGAAATGGTCCAGTTTCATTCTTCTGCATGTGGCTGTCCAATTTTCCCAACACCACTTGTTGAAGAGACTGTCTTTTTTCCATTGGACATTCTTTCCTGCTTTGTCAAAGATGCATTGACCATAGAGTTGAGGGTCCATTTCTGGGCTCTCTGTTCTGTTCCATTGATCTATGTGTCTGTTTTTGTGCCAGTACCATACTGTCTTGATGATGACAGCTTTGTAATAGAGTTTGAAGTCCAGAATTGTGAGGCCACCAGCTTTGCTTTTCTTTTTCAACATTCCTCTGGCTATTCGGGGTCTTTTCTGGTTCCATACAAATTTTAGGATTATTTGTTCCATTTCTTTGAAAAAAGTGGATGGTATTTTGATAGGGATTGCATTAAATGTGTAGATTGCTCTAGGTAGCATTGACATCTTCACAATATTTGTTCTTCCAATCCATAAACATGGAATGTTTTTCCATTTCTTTGTGTCTTCCTCAATTTCTTTCATGAGTATTTTATAGTTTTCTGAGTACAGATTCTTTGCCTCTTTGGTTAGATTTATTCCTAGGTATCTTATGGTTTTGGGTGCAATTGTAAGTGGGATCAACTCCTTAATTTCTCTTTCTTCTGTCTTGTTGTTGGTGTATAGGAATGCCACTGACTTCTGTGCATTGATTTTATATCCTGCCACTTGACTGAATTCCTGTATGAGTTCTAGCAGTTTTGGGGTGGACTCTTTTGGGTTTTCCACATAAAGTATCATATCATCTGCAAAAACAGTGAGAGTTTGACTCTTCTTTGCCGATTCGGATGCCTTTTATTTCTTTTTGTTGTGTGATTGCTGTGGCTAGGACTTCTAATAGTATGTTGAATAGCAGTGGTGATAGTGGACATCCCTGCCATGTTCCTGACCTTAGGGGGAAACCTCTCAGTTTTTCCCCATTGAGAATGATATTCGCTGTGGGTTTTTCATAGATGGCTTTTATGATATTGAGGTATGTACCCTCTATCCCTATACTCTGAAGAGTTTTGTTCAAGAAAGAATGCTGTACTTTGTCAAAAGCTTTTTCTGCATCTATTGAGAGGATCATATGATTCTTGTTCTTTCTTTTGTTAATGTATTGTATCACATTGATTGATTTGCGGATGTTGAACCAACCTCGCAGGCCAGGAATAAATCCCACTTGGTCGTGGTGAATAATCCTTTTAATGTATTGTTGGCTAGTATTTTGGTGAGAATTTTTGTATCCATGTTCATCAGGGATATTGGTTTGTAATTCTCCTTTTTGATGGGGTCTTTGTCTGATTTTGGGATCAAGGTAATGGTGGCTTCATAAAACGAGTTTGGAAGTTTTCCTTCCATTTCTATTTTTTGGAACAGTTTCAGAAGAATAGGTATTAATTCTTCTTTAAATGTTTGGTAGAATTCCCCTGGGAAGCCATCTGGCCCTGGGCTCTTGTTTTTTGGGAGATTTTTGATGACTTCTTCAATTTCCTTTGTGGTCATAGGTCTGTTCAGGTTTTCTATTTCTTCCTGGTTCAGTTTTGGTAGTTGATACATCCCTAGGAATGCATCCATTTCTTCCAGATTATCTAATTTGCTGGCATATAGTTGCTCATAATATGTTCTTATAATTGTTTGTATTTCTTTGGTGTTGGTTGTGATCCCTCCTCTTTCATTCGTGATTTTATTTATTTGGGTCATTTCTCTTTTCTTTTTGATAAGTCTGGCCAGGGGTTTATCAATCTTATTAATTCTTTTAAAGAACCAGCTCCTAGTTTTGTTGATCTGTTCCTCTGTTCTTTTGGTTTCTATTTCATTGATTTCTGCTCTAATCTTTATTATTTCTCTTCTCCTGTTGGGTTTAGGCTTTATTTGCTGTTCTTTCTCCAGCTTCTTTAGGTGTGGGGTTAGGTTGTGTATTTGAGAACTTTCTTGTTTCTTGAGAAAGGGTTTTCCACTTAGGACTGCCTTTGCTGCATCCCAAAGATTTTGAACAGTTGTGTTTTCATTTGCATTGGTTTCCATGAATTTTTAAAATTCTTCTTTAATTTCCTGGTTGACCCATTCATTCTTCAGTAGGATGCTCTTTAGCTTCCATGTATTTGAGTTCTTTCCGATTTTCCTCTTGTGATTGAGTTCTAGTTTCAAGCATTGTGGTCTGAAAATATGCAGGGAATGATCCCAATCTTTTGGTACCAGTTGAGACCTGATTTGTGGCCTAGGATGTGATCTATTCTGGAGAATGTTCCATGGGCACTAGAGAAGAATGTGTGTTCTGTTGCTTTGGGTTGGAATGTTCTGAATCAATCTGTGTAGTCCATTTGTTCCAGTGTGTCATTTAAAGTCTTTATTTCCTTGTTGATCTTTTGCTTAGATGATTTGTCCATTTCAGTGAGGGGGGTGTTAAAGTCCCCCACTATTATTGTATTGTTGTTGATGTGTTTCTTTGCTTTTGTTATTAATTGGCTGCTCCCATGTTAGGGGCATAGATATTTATAATTGTTAGATCTTCTTGTTGGATAGACCCTTTAAGTATGATATAGCGTCCTTCCTCATCTCTTATTACAGTCTTTGGTTTAAAGTCTAATTTGTCTGATATAAGGATTCCACGCCAGCTTTCTTTTGGTGTCCATTAGCATGGTAAATGGTTTTCCACCCCCTCACTTTCAATCTGGGGGTGTCTTTGGGTCTAAAAGGAGTCTCTTGCAGACAGCATATCGATGGGTCTTGTTTTTTTAGCCAGTCTGATAGCCTGTGTCTTTTGATTGGGGCATTTAGCCCATTTACATTCAAGGTAACTATTGAAAGAGATGAATTTAGTGCCATTGTATTTCCTGTACGGTGACTGTTACTGTATATTGTCTGTGTTCCTTTCTGGCCTATGTTACTTTTAGGTTCTCTCTTTGCTTAGAGGACCACTTTCAATATTTCTTGTAGGGCTGGTTTCGTGTTTGCAAATTCCTTTAGTTTTTGTTTGTCCTGGAAGTTTTTTATCTCTCCTTCTATTTTCAATGACAGCCTAGCTGCATATAGTATTCTTGGCTGCATATTTTTCTCATTTAGTGCTCTGAATATATCATGCCGGTCCTTTCTGGCCTGCCAGGTCTTGTGGCTAGGTCTGTTGCCAATCTAATGTTTCTACCATTGTAGGTTACAGTTCTCTTGTCCCGAGCTGCTTTCAGGGTTTTCTCTTTGTCTCTGAGACTCATAAGTTTTACTTATGTCGGGGTGTTGACCTATTTTTATTGATTTTGAGAGGCTTTCTCTGTGCTTCCTGGATTTTGATGCCTGTTTCCTTACCCAAATTGGGGAAGTTCTCTGCTATAATTTGCTCAAATATACCTTCTGCCCCTTTCTCTCTTTCTTTTTCTTCTGGGATCCCAATTATTCTAATGTTGTTTCGTCTTATGGTATCACTCATCTCTTAAATTCTGCCCTCGTGATCCAGTAGTTGTTTATCTCTTTTTTTTCTCAGCTTCTTGATTTTCCATCATTTGGTCTTCTATATCACTGATTCTCTCTTCTGCCTCATTTATCCTAGCAGTTAGAGCCTCCATTTTTGATTGCGCCTCATTAATAGCCTTTTTTATTTCATCTTGGTTAGATTTTCGTTCTTTTATTTCTCCAGAAAGGGTTTCTCTAATATCTTCCATACTTTCTTCAAGCCCAGCTAGTATCTTCATAATCGTCATTCTGAACTCTAGTTCTGACATCTTACTAATGTCCATATTGATTAGGTCCCTGGCAGTCGGTACTGCCTCTTGTTCTTTTTTTTGAGGTGATTTTTTCCATCTTGTCATTTTGTCCAGAGGAGAATAGATGAATGAGAGAACAAAATGCTAACAGGGTAACAACAACCCCAGAAAAATATACACTAAACAAATCAGAAGAGACCTGAAACCAGGGGAAAAGAAAGGGAAAGAAAGAAAAAAGAAAAAAAAGAAAAGGAAAAAGATAAAAAAAAAAACAACAGAATATGATCAAATACGATCAGGCTGGTGCATAGATCAGTGCCACATACTAGATTTTGTGTGTATTTTGGTCTGTTAGAAAAAAGTGACTCCCAAAATTTTAAAGAAAGAAAAACATATATGTACAGAAGTAAGGTTAAATACGATGAAGGGATGGAATATGACTGTAAAGATGAAAATTATAAAAGATTTTATAAAAGGAATTGATAAGAAGTTGATTGAAAAAAGAAAGAAGAGGATTTAAAAAAAAAGGGAGAGAATGTGATCAGGCAGGAGACTAGAACAAAGCCATACACTAGAGATTTAGGGTATATTTTGGTATGTTAGAAGAAACTGTATCCCAAAATTTTGAAGAGAGTACATCTTATATATATACCAAAAATAAGGTTAACTACTATGAAGAGATAGAATATGACTCTAAAAATGAAAAATAAAAAAGATTTTTAAAAAAGGGATTGATAAGATGTTGGTTGAAAAAGGGAAAAAGAAAAATTCAAAAAAAAAAGGAAAAAGAAAAAAAAGAAAATTAAAAAAAATTAACTTTGAAAGACTAAAGAATCGGGGAAAAAAGCCATGGAACCTGTGCAGTACTCCCCTAGCGCTGGAGTTCTGCTGTTCTCATTGATCGGTAAACTTGGTCTTGGCTTGCTGTTCTCGTTGATCTTCTGGGGGAGGGGCCTGTTGCTGTGGTTCCCAAATGTCTTTGCCGGAGCGGAATTGCCCTGCCCTTGCTGTCTGGGCTAAGTCATCTGCTCGGGTTTGCTCTCGGGAGCTTTTGTTCCCTGCAAGCTTTCCGTACAGCTTTGGAGGGCGAGAGTGAAAATGGCAACCCCCTAATCTCTGACCGGAGGGGCCGAGGACTCGGGGCCCCACTCCTCAGTGAGCCCCCTGAGAAAAGCAGTCACTCACTCCCATCTCCCCGGTCTCCGGCCGCACTCCGTGCTCACCCGGCCTGTGACTGAGCATTTCTCTCTGGCACCCGACCCCGTGTGGAGTCTCCAAACCCAGCAGATCCCTGCGGTGCACTCCCGGGCCGCTCCTCCCCGGGGAGGAAGGGGAGTGTCCCCGGACCTGCCGCTTGTTGGGTCCCTGCTGGAGAAGCAGTGGCCCGACTGAGCCGTGGATCACGGTTTATGGCAACCCCGAGCTGAGAGCCCGAGCCTCGGCTCCGTCTGTGCAGCCAGCTTCCCCGCTCCGATACCTGGGAGCTCTGCCTCACTCAGGTGCCCCTGGTCTTTCTGTAACCCTGAGGGTCCTGAGACCACACTGTCCCAGAGAGGGTTCCACCCACTGGACCGACATCCCTCAGCGGAGCCGACTTCTAAAAGTTCCGATTTTGTGCTCCTGGGCTCTATCACTTGCCAGAAGCTGCTGACTGAGGCCCCCTCCCCCGCCATCCATCCTCCCGAATATCGCCTCGGATTCATTTCTCCGCGTGTCCTACCTTCCAGAAAGTGGTCACTTTTCTGTTCAGAGAGTTGCTGCTATTCTTTTCTTCGATCTCCTGTTGAGTTTGTAGGTGTTCAGAATGGTTTGATTCTTATCTAGCTGAATTCCTGGGACCAGATGAAATTCAGGTCTCCTACTCCTCCATCTTAACATGTAATTTCGAGATCTCTGGTCTTTCTACTGAGTTTCAGAGAAAGGAATTGAGTGACTCAGTATTGCTTTGGATTTTGCCTTTTTTGCCAATGACCTTGAATTATTTTTATGAAATTATTCACAAAGAACCTCATACTTCTCATCTGTAAATGGGTATGGTAATAGCAACCACCTCATAGAGCTGTTTTGAGAATTAAGAGCTATTTTCTATGCAAAATGCTGAGAGGAGTGCCTGGCCCACAGCAAATGTTCAATGGGTTTTTTTGCTATATTGTTACTATTTCTGTTATTATTATGACTGTAGTAATTATTCCAACATGGGGCAGCATTTTAGTCCCTGTGTTTCTAAGACTCTTCTGACAGTGGGAGGGCATATTTAGGTGAGTTTATTGATTCATTATTTTTTAAAGATTTTTTAATTTATTTTTTGACAGAGAAAGAGACAGACAGAGAGGGAACACAAGCAGGGGGAGTGGGAGAGGGAGAAGCAGGCTTCCCGCTGAGCAGGGAGCCCGATGCAGGGCTCGATCTCAGGACCCTGGGATCATGACCTGAGCTGAAGGCAGATGCTTAATGACTGAGCCACCCAGGCGCTCCTAAAATTTACTTCTTAAATCACAAAATTTTCTAGCTGACTTCAAAGCTTGTAATAGGAACTGTGAATATGGATTTGTACTAATAGTCCTAGTAAAAGCTGATTTTATTAATTTTAGTATATTTTTTCTGAAAGGGAAATATTTTTACTTTTTTACCAAATACAGTGCTCACTTCGGCAGCACATATACTTTTTTACCAAATACATTTTCAATTTCATGATTTAGGAATGGACTTTGTAAGGCATTTACAGTTTACAAAGAAGTAGTAATTTGCATAATAATGCACAGAGCAATTTTTGTTTAGGCAATTTAATTCATTTATTTATTCCACAGGTATTAATCCACTTCTGATTGTGTTCAGGTGCTACTCTAGATGCCAGGTGTACACTGATGAGCAAAGGGAGGTATTTTCATTTAAAGAGAGAGTCACAACTGAGTTAAAATTATTTATGGTATGATTACAGAAGCAGGTATCTCTTTGTTCTAAAGCAGTTTTTGCCATTTGCAGCTGTGGAAGTATTCCCAAGACTCTACTGTGTGTTAGTAAAGTCAAATGCTGCAGGAAGGCAGAACAGGATAAAGGCTAATATACCCGAAATAGCAGCTATGGTCTCTGTGACCTTTGAAATCTTAATAAAATGGACTTGAAGTTCCATACACCCCTGTGAAAGTCCAAAGCCCTCCCCAGATCTCTGCCAAGCCACTGGGTACATGCTTCTCATGATCATCTCTGGTTCCAGGCTCTGAATCTTCTGAATTAGTTCAGTTTGGGGATCATTTTTCATGTTGCCTTTTCTCTTCATCCATTAATATACAGCCTCTTTCTCACCATGGCTAGAGGGTAGAGAACAAATTAGGGAGTGCAAGACTGGATATAGGTAAACCATTCCAGGTGAGACATGATGGTAGTTTTTATTAGAATGTAAGATCTAGGAGGCTGGAGATTTTCGCTCTGCCTAATCATACACCCCAAGTGCCCAAACAAGTGCTCAGTTACTTTTTCCTGAGATAGGGAACTCTGAAAAAAATACCAGACATGAAGATAAAAATTATTTATTTGGTTTCAGGCATGTTAGGTTTGAGGTATTTTTGTAACATCCACTGAGGAAATGTCAAATGGCCAGTTGGATACAAAAGTCTGGAGCTCAGGGGAACGATCTAGGCTTGCTATATAAAGATGTAAGTCATGTGTGTAGGCCTGGCAATCGATGCAATTTGTGTGGGTGGTATTGCATGGAGAGTATGAATGTGAGAAAAGAACTTACAGAAAGAGAAGGAATGACCAGACAGGGAAGAGAAAGAGAAGTCAAGGGAAGAAAGTACTTGAAGCAAATGAGAGTGGCTGAGAATTCTCTCTCTCACATGATACAGGGATGTCATTACAGTGATGACTGAAAAATGTCTTTGGATATGGCAACATGGAGGTCGTTGGTGACCATAGCAAAAGCTCTTTTGGTGCAGTGACAGAAGTGGGTCCCAAATCGTACAAGAGTAAACAGTAAGTGAGGAAATTTGGACATTAAATATTAACAACTCCCAGGGCATTTTGGATGAGAGAGATAGGACAGTGGCTGAAGTGTGATATAGGCTTGAGGATGGTTAAAAAAATAACTGGAGAGACCTAAACATGATAAAAAGCTGATGGCAGTGAGAGAAAGAGAGAGGGAGAGAGTTTGGATATATGATTTAATGGAGAATTAAGATGTAAAATTACTGAGAAGGGAGAAGGAGATGGAGTCTGTCACAAAAGTGGGAGGATTAGTCTTAAATACGAAGAGCCTTCAATAGCTTCTGTGTTTGAACAGGACAGAAGGGTCTATAAATGATCAGGTGTAGGTTTAGATTTAGGTAGATGAGGCAATTCTCATTTGATTGTTTTTTATTCTCTCTGTAAGACGGAAATTGAAGTGGGCCGTTTTCTGAGAGTGAGGGTCCAATGGGAGAAGGTAGTTTGAGGAGAATGGAGAAGGCTTTACATCAGCAACTGAGTAGTCCTGTTGGGTGGCTTTTTATAGGCACTTGCAACTCTCCAGGTGTACATACAGAGAGAGCAGGTTGTTGGATTCATCTGGTGTTGGCTTTTACATGATGCAGAGAATATCCAGAGGGGTAGGCAGGTTCAGGGCATTAGCAAGAGTATTGTTTCATTAATGGTCCAAAGAGTCTGAAGAAGATATGTAGGGAATTGAAAAAAGGAGAGAGCTGATAGACTGGGAGAAGATAGAGGTACCCATGGACAGCAGGTCAGAATTATGTCTGCTTCAAGTTCTCTACAATGTTTTACCTGATCCTCCAGCAAGAAATTGTATTCCTATCTTTTGAATTCCTATGGCACTTTAGCTGTAAGTCTCATGGTGCTTATCATTTGCTACCTTGACATATATTATTTGTGGACATATCTCTCCTACAAGACTGAACTTTTGAGGGACAGTTGGTCTGAAATCATTGTTATACCCATCCCTGTGCTTGTTATAATAGTACGTGTTCAATAACTAATTGTTGAGTAAATGAAATAAGTAAGTAGATTCTCTGTTGGGTTATAGTCCCACACTTGCTTATCTCCAAGTCTGAAAGGGCACCACCCACCCAATGCTAGTGTTGTAATCAATGTGCTCTTGCAGATCTTATATTAAATTGTGTCAGTGTGTTGTTTTGCAAACTTTACCTGGCTTCCCCAGGTAAAATTTGAAACTGGCCTCCACATATAGAGGGCAAGAAGGTACTAAAGAAAGAGGCAGACCACTTCAGATTGGTAGATGGCAGGTTTAATAAGCAAGGGAACTTACTATGAGGTTTGCTTGGGCAGACAAGATGAGTAGTTTTCCACACCTGCCAGCCAGAATCATAAAAGTTTATATAGAGGCTTTAACTGGGTTCAGTCATGTGTTTTGTCCAGATGGTCTCAACAGCACATTGCTCTCTCAAGGCTGCATTCTTGAAAATGGCTCAGGCTGTGGAAACAGTGGTACATTTCAAGGACAGGGGAGGGGGTGAGGGGTCTCTGACTGCCTGAGTCCAGCTCACGGGTCAGTGGGTGGTCATATCCTTTTCGTGGTCTCCTCTAACACAGTGCCATGTCTTCTTGCAGATCAAATTGTAAATTAACTCTGAATGATCTCACTTTGGCTGGTGGATTAAACCAGGTGCAGAGGCAATGGGTCAGTAAAGACATTAACCTAGGAGATCTAGCCATTCTCAAGCTAACATCATATGTTCTTTCAAATAATATGTCTCATTGGGTATTCTTAAAATTACAGAGGATATCATTATATCACAGTGTATGTAGTGAACACTGCTTGCAATATGTGTTAGTGAACAAGAATTGATTCTGATGTAGGGGCGATAAAGCAGAAATGGAGTATCATATATGCCTTGTAATTCAGAAGAACCTACCAAAGTTGCCTTTTTATCCATGGGAAATTATCAAGTACTTGTTATATGCTATAAATGATCAAATACAGGACCATTCTGTTGGAACAACTTCTTGTTATGATAAAGCTCTGCCTCAAAGGTCATTCATTTTTCAAAATTAGACATCTATTATAGGGGAAGAACCAACAAAACCTGAATAATGCATGGCATGGGGGGGATGATGGAGAAGTGAAGAGTCTTGGGGTTATTGGAGAAGTAGAGTGTCTGTTAGCACAAATATGGAAATCAGGAGAAGAACTAGTTTGACAGTAGGGATAGAGAAAGAAACTAGTTTGATTTTGGATATGTTGAGAAGAGATGCTGCTAAGCACTAGGCATTGGAAATATATGATGTAACTTGAAAGGAAGTTTGGGACTCAAGAGAGATTCAGGAGTTAGTTATGCAGAGGTTACAGTTCAAGCCCTGGAACTGTCACAGGAAAAAATGCAAGGAGAGTCAGAAGTCTAAAAGAAAACCATGAGAAACACCTTCATATGGAACTGGAAGAGTTGCTCATGGAGTGGGACTCAAATCGCTTTTAAAAATGATTTTATTTATTTGAGAGAGCACAAGGGTGGAGGGAGAGGGGGAAACAGGGGAGAGGGTGAGGCAGACTCCCCACTGAGCAGCGAGCCTGACATGGGGCTTGAAATCAGGACCCCAGGATCATGACCTGAGCCGAAGGCAGACACTTAACTGACTGAGCCACCCAGGCACCCACAAATCACTTTTAATTTCATCTCAGATTCCTGTTGAAAAAGTCACTGCCCTAAGCTAGCCATTTGTAATAAATGAATTTCTGGCAAGAGACCAAACTAAAAATTAAAGTATTTAATTTAAATTAGCAAAATGTAAAGTATTTGAAGATAAGAACTTTTATCTGAACCCTCATGATTGCATCTCATAATCCTCTCACAGATGGATAGGCTACACTGGCATCGTGGAAGGTATCCTGAGGGGTTGTCAGTGTCCTGGTCGACCAGGACAGGCTCTTTTTCAGTGTTCAACTTCATTTAACCTTGCTGAATGGCTGAAAATTAATTTTATCCAGATTCATGCAGATTTGGATTGGGACTGGTGAGACAAACAGCAGTGAAGTCTGGGTAATGTCCTGTCTACACCTACTCACCAATATGTTACCACTGTACTAGGCAGTCTTTGCTTATAGCTCTGGGCCATGGTAATTTGTAGCTCTTTGGAATACCACCAAATTGGTAAATATGTCAAAAAAATCAAGGTGGAATCCCATTAAAAGTTCACGTACTCCTAAAAAAGATTTCAGAAATAGATGATTTTCTCTGCCCTGAATGTGGTTGTACAGTTTTTGTTCATTTATTGGCATGATTCAGTGACTAAGTTCAGTTTCATGCCCTGAAGGACGTGCACCAGAATCTCTCAGGAGTGCTGTTGTTCTGAATGGACAGCTGTACTCTGAAATTCCATTCTGTGTATTGAGTTGCTTTGTAATATAAAAACCATGTTTCCCATCTCCCTTTTACTTTAGGTCTTGGGAGCTGTTGACAATACCATGGGTGAAGGCTGCTCTCAGAAGCTGGCAACTGCTAATATTCTCCGCTTCCTATTGCTGGTCTTGATTCCATGTATCTGTGCACTCATTGTCCTGCTGGTGATCCTGCTTTCCTTTGTTGGTGAGTGACGCCGCTATGAAAGAAAAATGAAGTCAAAATTAAAATGAGCCTAACAGTGATTTCCGTTTAGTACTTACTTAACCTAACGCGTCAACTTGACGAGAGGGTTATCTGTTGACTATCTCACGCAGATCTGAAGTTTCACCCACCAAAATCATTCTGTTAGTTATTCCTATTAATAGAAAGTGATGAAGTAGGGCGCCTGGGTGGCTCAGTTGGTTAAGCGACTGCCTTCGGCTCAGGTCATGATCCTGGAGTCCCGGGATCGAGTCCCGCATCGGGCTCCCTGCTCAGCAGGGGGTCTGCTTCTCCCTCTGCCCTCTTCCCTCTCGTGGTCTCTGTCTCTCATTCTCTCTCTCTCAAATAAATAAATAAAATCTTTAAAAAAAAAAAAAAAAGAAAGAAAGTGATGAAGTAATTGATGCAAAGCATTTAAGGTGTGATTACCAGGTACCAGGCACTTTTAAAGTCCCTGAGTACTTAAGGATGGTTAAATTAGTCTGTCTTCCATAGGAGCTCATGTTTGAGAGGAAGAGATGATTATTACACAAGGCAACACATGTTGATGATGGAGGCATATGCAAGGTACTTTGGGGAAGTCAAAGAAGGCTTCATGAGGCATTAACATTTTAACCTTTGGAATAGTTCGTAGAAATTCAGGTAAGAAGGCAATAGCGCATGGGTTTGGCAGAGAAAACAGTAAGTGCCAAAGTATGACCCTGTGATAGATGGAGATAGACTTAGAATATTGGGTGGAATTTTGGCAGTGGGAGGAAATGCAGCTAGATTGATAAAATCCAAATGACACAGGATCTTGCATGCTGCCCTAGGAAGTTGGGCTTCAGCACTTAGGTTATTGGTTCTCAAACTCTATTCCATGGAACCAAGGTTCAGGGGAGGAGTTTCAAGGTTTACACAAATGCTTGTTTTGACTTTCAATTAAAAAAAAATAAATCTTAGGGCGCCTGGGTGGCTCAGTTGGTTAAGCGACTGCCTTCGGCTCAGGTCATGATCCTGGAGTCCCTGGATCGAGTCCCGCATCGGGCTCCCTGCTCGGCAGGGAGTCTGCTTCTCCCTCTCCCACTCCCCGTTTGTGTTCCCTCTCTCGCTGTGTCTTTCTCTGTCAAATAAATAAATAAAATCTTAAAAAAAAAAAAATAAATCTTAAACACATACTCAAACTAAATATTACATACCAAATTTTAACCAAGCAGAGACCAGCAACCAAATAATTCATGCAGACAGATGAATTCATTTGTATTTGGATCTTGCTATCTTTTTAAATAAACACTATGTTAAAAGGTGAGCTATTGGGGGAGGTAATCCAAAATATTACCTTTGGTAGCTACCTATTGCTATGAATTAGGATTTTTTTTATCACATGCAGGCAGATGAAATAGGGAAATAAATAGCAAGATGATTCTGATCAAATTGCTTACCAATGATTTTGAATTTTTTTATTTCACCAAAACTACCTATCATTTTTCTCAATGTTTGGTTTTTAATAAGTCACACATTTACAACTTATATAGTAAATTAATCCTAATAAAATATAGCTTGTATCTATTTGTAGATATTAGGATCTTATATAATATTTATTTGAAAATGGTATTTATCTGCTACAACAATGCTTGAAAACCACTGCTAGGGATGGTAGTTTACCATTGGAGGATCTTCCCAAGCGGGGAGAAATTTGATCATATTTGCATTTGCAAAAGACGGTAGACCTAGATGCTCTGCAGAGGACTGGAGACAGAAAGGGAGGAGGCTTTTTTGAGGCTCTGGCTGTGGCCTAAATAAAAGGTGATAAGGGCTTGAATTAAGGCATTTGGTGCATTAAAATGAACACAGATCAAGACTGATTGGATTTTAGTGTGAAGGAAAAGAGGGATCAATGCTGACTGCTGGATTTTTGGCTTAGGAAATCAGGGTGATTTTGGTGCCATCTGTGAATGCGGAAAGTAAAGGTGGAGGAGTAGGATGCACGTAGATGGAGGGCAGGTTGGAAGTTCAGTTTGGACATGTTAACTTAGACATACTTGGGGGACAACAAAATACAGTGGCATCATAGTTTAAGTGCATTTATCTTGAGCAAATTCAACAGTGCAGGTAGGACCAAGAAATGAATGTCGGAATATAAGAACGTGTTGCTTTTCTAAGGAAATTTCAAGGGAAATTGTGGCTATATATGATTTTTGACTTATGTGCTCACTTTAGAACCCAACCCCCACCTCACTGTTACTGACCTGAAGCTAGAAGTATCCAGAAGCAAAGCTGAGAAGGGGGTCCTGACTACGAAGGTGGGAGTCTCACTGGCAGTTGAAGAAGTAGAAGTAGGTGAACTGTAAAGAGAAAGTGTGCTGATGAAAAGCTGAGGGCAAAAGCCCTGGAGTATTTAAGGGGGAAGATAAAGAAAGAGGAGGAAGCAAGAGATACAGGAAGAATGGTCAGACAAGAAGGAAAAGAACCTGGAAATGCTGGGTTTCACAGACGCCAAGAGATGAGAGACACTTCAGAGGTTGATAAGTAAGAAGAAGACAGAGAGGGGTGCCTGGGTGGCTCAGTCAGTTAAGTGTCTTCGGCTCAGGTCATGATCCTGGGGTCCTGGGATGGAGTCCTGTGTCGGGATCCCTGCTCAGTGGGGAGTCTGCTTCTCCCTCTCCCTCTGCCCCTCCTCTCCGTGCCCGCCGCCCCCCCCCCCCCATGCACATGCTCTTTCTCTCTCAAATAAGTAAATAAGATCTTAAAAAAAAAAAAAAAAAAGACAGAGTAAGTGGCTCAGCCCAGGAGCCTTCAGGTTTTCTGTTGAAGTTTTAGTCGACCTGCCCCCAAGTGGTACCAACTGTGGCCTGCTCTCAGGGTAGAAGCAGGACAAAACTGAAGCTCATCTTTGCCACCTTTTCCTTCCAAGACTCTGTACTCCTCCAGAGTTGGCCTGCTTTCATTTCCTTTCTAGTGCCTTCAAGTACTTTTTTGTGTGGTTTGTCCAGATTTATAGTTGTTATCTCTTCGAGGGTCTGTCTGGTAAAAGCTCAGTCATATCACTGTCATTTTTAAGTCTAATTCTGGTAATAATGTATTCAGAGGCTCACACACATTGAAGATTATTTCTTTTCATTCTCAGGGTAGAATGCTAATAGTTTTAAACACATTTTTAAGTATCTCAGTGCTTAGAGGCCTCTCAACAGAGAGATGCTGTTAAGGTGGTGCTTTATTTAGGTTAAACTGTTTGTTTATTTATTTATTGGATCCTATTTTTATAGCTTTATTGAAATATAATTCACATACTTGCTTAAAGCATATAATTGAATAATTTTTAGTATATTCACAGGTAAGTGTAACCATCACTACAATCAGTTTTAGAACATTTTTACCACTTTCAGAAGAAACTATACTTTTCACTGTCAGTCTCCTGTCTTTCCATCCTCCCCCTGCGCCAGACCTAAGGAACCACTAATCTATGTAATGTCTCTATAGATTTCCCTATTCTGGACATTTCATATGACCATACATGATTTTTGTAACTGGCTTTTTTTTTTCATTTGGCATAATATTTTCAAGGTTTATCTATGTTGCATTGTGTTTCAGTACTTCATTCCTTCTTATGGCCAAATTATACTCCATTGTGTGGATTTACCACATTTTCTTTGTCCATTTACTGATTTTAGTTGTTTCCATCTTTTGGCTATTGTGAATAATGTTGCTCTGAATATTCATGTACAAGTTTTGGTGTGAACATATGTTTTCATTTCTCTTGGGTTTATACCTAGGAGTAGAATTTTTTTATTGCTATATATGGGATTAGGAAGTGTACCATTTATAACCACTTCTAAGTGCCACTTTGGCTTATATTTAGGTAACCTTTAGAAAGTGGACAATTCCTAGACATTTTCTTCAAAAGCATTCTTTTCATAGATTCTGCACCAGATGATATATGGCTATATTAAGTAATACCTGCTCAAATAAACATTTCCTATTTTATAACTGAGATGTTTGTTGCTGTAATGAGCAATAAAACCATTTTATATTTGTGTTTTAAAAAACTTCATTAAACTCTGCTTACTTTTAAACATACTCTGGTTTGCGTTTGTAACTCCATGCTCTTTCCAAGTTTTATAGTTATTTATGGGTCCATTAGGTTACTATGGAATGGTGGGATGCCAATTTTGTATAAATAACAGGAGCTGTATCTTCAAAAGACAAAGATAATAGTGAAAGGATTATTGTTTAGGAAAAGATAATAAAAGCCTTATGCTAACACAGTTGCACTATGTTTCTCTAATTTTGTCTTTTTGGGCTTCTCTCATGTATAAAGTCAAGTGGCAAAGAGTTGGACTTTTATGAATAATTATTTCAGCAGCAGGATATAGAAGAGAGCAATAGCAAATTGTTTCTCTCCTCAACCCCCAAAACCGAAGTTGGAACTACAAAGGTTTAGTTTAGTTTAGTGTTTCTAAAATCAGCAGATATTTTAATTGGATTATTTGTTTTTTGGGTGTTGAGTTTTATAAGTTCTTTATATATTTTGGATATTAACCCCTTATCAGATATATCTTTTGCGAATATCTTCTCCCCTTCAGTAAGTTGTCTTTTGTTTGTTTGTTAATGGTTTCCTTCATTGTGTAGAAGCTTTTTATTTTTGTGTAGTCCCAATAGTTTTTTGAGTTTATGTTTGTGAATAGTATATTTGAGTGTTTGCGTGAAATGCAGATCACACTCCAGACCTGTTGACTTTGCATTCTAGCAAGATCCCTAAGTGATTTCTGTGCTTGATCCAGTCCTCAACCCACTGCAATCTGATCTTCCCCCCTTTCTCTTTTTGTCATACTACTAAATGTTCTTACTGAGGCACCAGTGACTTTTTATCCAATGCACAGCATTTGAAACCAATGTGCATTTGAATAAGACTTAAAAAAACAGATATAAAGTTAAAAAAGAAAAGAATATAACAACCAAAATTGGGTAATAGAGGGCAGGGCGTTGTCAGAGGAGATAGATTTTCATCTTCACTCATAATGTGGAGCCAATCATTTTCCTAAATATATAGAGAATGAAGTTTGACTTTTTTATGGTATTTTTCAAAAATTAGTAAATAAAAATGATAACTATTACCACTTCAACAGCAAAACCCTGTGGTGAAAAGATTAGGCTTTGAAGTCAGACTGAATTCCTGCTCACTTGCTAGCTTCGATATCTTGAGCAATTTCATAGAACTTTCTAGTTCTCAGTTTTCTCTTTTGTAAAGTGAGATGATAATAATGTCTACTTCATAAGGTTGTGAAGAGTAAATGGCATAATGGATCTAAAATGCTTAGCACTATATGCTCAATAAATGTAATTATTATTGTCCTTTAAAAAAAAAAAAAAAAGAACCCACGCTTTCTTTCTGTGTTTGTTTTTGCCAGTTTGGAAGGAGCATGTTCATTGTTAGTTGGTGCCAGCAACACTGTCTTTCATTCAGGTGGGATCTATGACCTGATATGATCTTGCCCAGTCTTGACTACTTCTTTCTTTTCAAAATGCTCTTCTGTTTTGCCTGCATATTTTCACTTCTGATTTTTCTGCTATATCTGGCTGACCTTCTCATCTTTCTTTACTTAGCCATTAAATGTTGGGGTTTCTGTCCTAAGCTCTCTTTCTTCTCACTTGACACCCATGCCTCTCTTGGCAATGTCATCTACTCCCATGACTTCCTTCATCATCCGTACATTTCAACGAATATTCGTTAAGGCCCACACTGGTGCCAAGCATTCTGCTGGGCACTTGAGATGCAGACATGCATAATACACCCTCCTACCTTCAAGGAGACAGACAGGAAAACAGACAATTGCTCTTGAGTGTAGGTGCGATACAAACAGTGTGTGCTCTGGAACCACAAAGAAGATACAAATTTGTGGGGGTCTTGCAAGTCATTCTGGAGGAAATGTTAAGATTCTGTAGATTTAGACTTTTCTCCCCCTTGAATGTTTTGCAGGCATTTTATACTCAATGTATTTGTAAACTATCTACTGTAACAGTCAGGATAGGGTGTGCTATACTGTGTAACAAAAGTAATCCTATAATAATAGCAGCTTGAAAACAACAAAGGTAATTTCTCACTCATGCTGCAAGTCCTTTGTGAATGGCATGGGGGCTATGCTCATTGAGGTCATTCAGGGACTAAACGGATGGATCAGCCGTCATCTTGTGCCTCTGCAGTTATTGTGCCAGAGAAAAAGAAAAAGAGCACTAGAGAGTCTTCTTTTTTTTTTTTTTTTAAGTGTATGAGATGGTATCATTATCTATAATCACCAGCTGTACCTTAGATCCCCAGAACTTATTCATCTTATAACTGGAAGTTTGTACCCTTTGACCAATGTCAAAAATGTCCAGAGACAGAGATCACTCTCTGATCAGAGAATGTAACCCACACATGTGTCTTAGTAGAATGCGAGAGAATTGAAACTATTTGATGAATAGAACTAATGACTATCACTTCTATCTCAGTTGCGGGTCCTGTCATATACACAGTAATTCAAACCAGAAACCTGGAAGGGACCTCTGACTCTTTCCCTTATCACTCACAGTTTTGCCTCTGAAAGCTCTCTTCCAAATGTTACCTTTGTCTTCATTGCTTTTGCCTTGGGTTAGGCCATACTCTTTTCTCACTGGGACTATTACAGTAGCCTTCTTATTATCCTCTAGACTTGACCCCTTTCCAGCATCACCCTGCTGCCAGAGTGATCATTCCAGTGTGCCACCTTATTTAAGATCCTTCAAAAGTTCTTCATCACAAGAACAATTCCAAGACTTTAACAGGAACTATTCTTCACAATGTGGCTGCTTTTCCTTTCGCCTTTCTTCCTGCCAGTCCCACGTGTGCTAGCTGTGTTTAGTGACCTGCTGCTGGGCTTTGCATATCTTTACCCCTTTGTTCCATCTAGAAAGTTCTCCATTCCCTATTACCACACCTCCTTCTTCCCCACAAATGCTTTGCTCAAACCTACACAATCCTTAACTATATTTTAAGATTTCTATTGAGGATCATTCTCCCCTAAGAAACCTTTCCTGACTTTCTCAAATGGAATGACATCTATTTCTCTACTTTCTGTCACCAGATTGCCTTATGCATATCATTCTCAAAGCCCTTGTATCATGGCTTGTATTTTTAGACTACATGCCTGTTTCCCTCAACTAATCTATAAACATCTTGACGATAAGAAGCTCTTACTAAATGTTGTGTTTTCAGCAGGGAGTAAATACAAAGTTCCTGGCACATAGAAAAGCCAAGTAAATGTGTTACCACAGGGCTAGAGATGTAAAGATAAGGAATTACTTTTAAACTCATATCATAGGAAGATAGTTTTTTTTACATGCATTTGATGGTTGATTTTTTCCAACTTGTATAATTTGTTCAAAGTGAGAAGAGCGTGTGGGTGCATGTGTATGTGTGTGTGTCATGTCCCAGCTCAGTTCTTGGGTAGGTTAAATAACTCTTGAAAGCTTCGTTTTCCTTCTCTCTGAAACTCTGTAGAGAAGAGTTGTTCATAGCATCTGTTTCAAAAGATTGTTGGAAGGCTAACTCAGTAGATGCCTATAGTGACTATGTTAGTTTCCTATTACTGATACAACAAATCGATTACTTGGTAGCTTAAAATGACATAAATATATTACCTTCGAGTTATGGAGGGCAGAAGTCCAAATAGCACTGGGCTAAAATTAAGATGTTGGCAGGACTGTATTCCTTCTGGAGGCTCTAGGGGACAGTCTGTTTCCTATCTTTTCCAGCTTCTGGAGGTTTCTTGCATTCCTTGGCTTGTGGCCTCTTTCCATATTCAAATGAGCAATTGAGTCCTTGAGTCCTTATGCTGCATGGCTCTGATGCATACCCCCTCACCTCCCTCTTCTGCTTATAAAAACCCCACAACCACCTTGGACTCACCTGAATAATCCACGGTAATTTCCCTATCTCAAATCCCTTAACTAACTCACATCTACAACATCCCTTTTGCCACTTAAGGTGTGTAAAGTAGCATATTCCCGGGTTCTGGGACTTAGGATGTGGACATCTCTGGAGGGAACATTAATTTTGCCTACCACGGTGCTCGATCCACTCATTACAAGTGACCAGCACATTTTGGCTATTATTATTGGAATTATAGGCTATTTCTTAAACAGAGATTGTTAAACAGAGCTATGTTCCAGAGCTGAAATACTTTTGAGCCATACAACCTTGATCAGTGTGGCCTTGTATTAACTTGGCATGAAAGAGCCCCACTTCGTTCACTCCAAAAGTAGGTTAAGTGATTCACTTTTGAACATCTCCTTAGCCATTTTTATTATGTGGGATGCCTTTATAGTAAATGGAAATTGGTATTTATTTAAAAGTACCTTTGTAGCCCTAAGGAAGGCAGTTTTACTTTCATGACTATCATTGTGTAGTAATGACTAACAGTTATTGAGAACTTACTATGTGCCAGGAATTGTTCCAAATGTGTGTGTGTGTGTGTGTGTATACAGAGAGGGAGAGAAAGACTAATTTGATCCTAATGACCAGTCCCGGGGTGGGGGGGGGGGCTTTTATTTTCCTTATTTTATGGCAGTTGAGAGTTTACCCAAAGTTTCAGGACTGGTAAGTAATGGGATTTAAATCCCGGTGGTCAGGCTGTAGGACCTGTACTTTTAGCCACAGCATTGTAAAAATAGGAGTGTAAAAAGGATGGGGCAAAATGGGAAGACCGAACCCTCCACTTTGGGCTAATAACTCTCAGCACTTTTATAGCTCATCATGGGATAGCTTGAGGGTATTTAGTCTTACTGAGTTCTAATTTTTGTACTTTTAAAAAAATGCCTAATAGGGGCACCTGGGTGGCTCAGTCATTGAGCGTCTGCCTTCGGCTCAGGTCATGATCCCGGGGTCCTGGGATTGAGCCCCGCATCAGGCTCCCTGCTCAGTGGGAAGCCTGCTTCTCCCTCTCCTACTCCCTCTGCTTGTGTTCACTCTCTCGCTGTGTCTCTCTTTGTCAAATAAATAAATAAAATCTTTAAAAAAAATGCGTAATAGATGACCAACTGTGAGTTGGGAGTTGGTCGGTTTTCAGAGATGCTTGAAAACAAATTGTCTAATGAGTTCAGACTTTTGGATAGGTCCTTAGGTTTGTCCCCTCCCCCTCGCTGTCAGTTGGGTTGGTCAGTCTGTCTCTTAAAATTGTACCCTAGGAACATTAACCACGGCAACTACCATACATCATGTATTACCTTTGCCTTTTGATCTATTCTGCCAACCTGCTTTGATATGTAGAGTTTAAGAGCAAGGAAACTGAATTATTTTAGATAGTTGTTATCCAAGTCAGTGTTTCCTAAGAAAGTCCGTGTTTCCAAGGACCTCTTAGAGTAAAGAGATGCTATTAACGCTTTTGCCACTGTGGTTAGATGAAAAAGATAAAAGAAAGATTATTAATATGGCTAATCATTACAAACAAAATGTTAAGAACAACTGTTGAACAATTTCATATGGAAAGGAACTCCTTTTAAGTGAGTTATTCAGGGATGTAACCATGAGGAGTTGGATTTGCTAAAAGTATGTTGACAGAGCTGGATGCTGTTAGCATAATAAGTAAATCACCTTTACGGGCTTTAAAAGTTCATTACGGCCACATTAGCGGAATTAACATGTTTTTGCGAAAAGGCTATTTATGTCAAAATAAGTAACAATGAGAGCAACTAATAAATGGATGAAAATAAAATTATATCTAATCGATTCATACATTCTTATGTATGAAAGAAATACATATTATACATATTATACAGTCGTCAAGTCTATCACATTTAATATGACTTTAATATTGACTCAGAATCACACAGACATTTTGGAGAGTATGTTACCTGCACCACATGGTCACAATTGAACTTTTATGCTCCAGCGTTTTATTTAGAATCCTTTGGCAGATGAAACTGTTGACCTTAGTTAGCTAGAAAACAGCTGCTTTTCTATTTTGATTTGTAGTTAATGTTTTCCAAGTGTCAAGCACATGTAGAGAAATTTTTTCCATAGACTGATATTAAACATTTTATTTATATGTCTTTTATTTTTAATGGTCCGTGGACTGTTTGGAAAAGTGAGAGCCAATGAGAGCATTCATCGTAAATTCCTTTAGAAAAAAAAACCTCCCCTGGGTATTTCTATAATGAATCAATATCACATTTGTTTATTTTAGTGACATACTCAATTATAGTGCTATATTCTGGAAGCAGTCTGTTGTCTATTTTTACTAAGTTAAAAATACATGATCTCTTTCAAAGTTTTCGGGAGTTTGTGCCGAAGTCAAATCTAGGTGATTTCCAATATCTTAGGTTTGACTATTTTGTCATTGAATGAATACCTCGAGAAAGTGACCAATTGATAATTTGTTTAACGACTGTATCGTATTAATCATATTATATTTATATTTTCTGGTCAAAGATGAAGATAATTTAGTTCCTTCTCTCAGTTTTTCTAGAATTAGAGTTTTACTTTTGGGGTTTTTTTATGATATAGTCTTGGCAAATATATGAGCCCTGTTATTTTTATTTATCTGTTATGCATAGGTCACTGAAATTTGGAAAATGTGGAGAAATATAAGGCTGAAACTAAGCAGACACTATTGTCCTTTGGTGGCAGATATAGAGATATGCAGAGCTTGTGTCCTGGGTACTAAGTAGCATAAAATGATGGATGAAATTGAGAAACTGAGAAAGGAGGAAGGAAACATTATAAGGTTCACCACATTTCATTTATTTGTTGTAAGTCTCAGGTGAGGTGGAATTGCCCTGAATTCTTTGGGCATGGGGACACCTAGATGGGAGACTCAGTTTCTCTACCTGAAGCTTTTGAGAAAGCAGTAGTTTCTTCACAGGGTTAGGTTACTCGTGGTAGAAGAGAAACTCTCTTGGTTGTCCCAGTGAAGTGGGTAGTTTTGCTAGCCACCATCTTTCTCTTTGTGTTTGCCTGGATAGAATGAAACTTGGGAAAATAGCTCTAGAGTTTTCTTAATGGGTTTTTTAAAATAAATACTTCTAGTAATGTATCAAAATATCCTTTTTTTTTTGTCTTTCAGGAACATTAAAAAAAACCTATTTTAAATCAAATGGGAGTGAACCTTTGGTCACTGATGGTGAAGTTCAAGTGTCTGATATTATTCTTACAAATATGATCTGTAACAAGAGCACTGTGACATCTACTACACATCCCAATCAACACATTCCAGCCTGGACCACGGATGCTTCTCTCCCAGGGGACCAGAATCACAAGAACACAAGTAAGTCTGAGGATGCTGAATACTTGTGCCCTTTAATGTCTGTGGAACCCATGGGTGGGTTTTTAAGTGTGGCAACCAGTGCTCTTAATTCACAATCACTTACTGGTCACACGGGCAAAGCTCTACTCACTTATCCGGCAAACTTAACTGAGAGTTCTATTCCTAACATGAAATGCCATCAGCTCAGCTGTCCAGATAGGGAGAAGGGTAAAAAATGAAAATGTATCAACGTCATTCAACATTTCTGAGGCATACTGCTTGCCCCAATACAATGGTATTGATTTTATGGTGGTTCACTTCTGAAAGTTTGTGTTTCTGGTTTGAAGTTTGAAGTTACTTATTTTGAGATGGTTAAATGAATAAGTAAGTGAAGTTACTTATTTTCTTATTGGTGCCTTGTGGGAAGGATCTCAATTCTATGATAGAATGTCAATGATTTAATGGGAACTATCCCCCCATTTGCTTTGGAGGTGCTCATGTGTTCTTTTTACATTGTTTCCCTCTTCTCCCTCTTTTTTTGGCTGTGCTATTTATTGTATGTGTTGGTGACTGACAATCACACCTTGAGGAAAATGGCGTGTATGAAACTCTGCTTAAGGACAAATGGAGGAATATGTCAGCTATTCCAGAACAAGAGCTGGAAGAGAGAGAGAGAGGACAGCAAGTGTGGAGATGGGACCAGTTAGATGGTAGCAGGCAATATGCTCTGGAATGTGATTCTATTCCTCAATATCCCTCAGATTTTTAGTAAAGGCACTAAGCTTCCAGAATTCTGGTGGGAGTGGAGTTGTGGGTAAAGTGTCCAAGAATGTCGGCTCTGATCCAGTTAGTGCTGGCAAAACATAATCAGAGTGCAGTCACTGTAAGAACTTTCTCTGCACTTGTCTTAGTTCTTATTTTCTTTTTTTCTAAAGATTTTATTTGAGAGAGAGAGAGAAAGAGAGAGAGAGAGAGAGAGCGCGCGCACGAGTCGGGGGAGGGGCAGACGGACAAGCAGACTCCGTGCTGAGTGCAGAACACCACATGGGGCTCGATCCCAGGACCCTGGGATCATGACCTGAGCCGAAGTCAGATGCTTAACTGACTGAGCCACCCAGGCATCCCTTAATTCTTATTTTCTACTTTCTAAAACAA
The DNA here is from genome assembly GCF_029215605.1 of Mirounga angustirostris. Lineage (NCBI taxonomy): Eukaryota > Metazoa > Chordata > Mammalia > Carnivora > Phocidae > Mirounga > Mirounga angustirostris. The sequence continues at coordinate 39,753,049 of NW_026991710.1, read as the reverse complement.
GATTATGTGATTGAAAATTGTACAAAGCCCATCCATTCATGGTCATTTTCTTGTTTGTTCCTCCCTCTTTCATGAAAACACACAAAGGGAAATCACAGCCTAGGTCTAGGACAGAGTATTGATTTTCATTCTGAGCCAGGAAGGGAAGGATTAGGCTAAATTGTAGCTATCATAGCATATGTTTGTCAGTGTCTGAAGAAAAGCAGAATTATTCTGTTGCTTTAGCCCCAAAGAGACAGACTGTTTGGATTCCATTATTTCACACAGCACCCACATATTAACTATTTCTTATGCTTGGTGTTCATCAGTGATTAACACAGATCCGTGTTTATTACCTGGTAATAATAACTGCAAACCCAAATTATGCCCAGTAAAATTTATTTTCCTCATGAGTTTGATTTTGAAGTTTTTAAGATTTTATTCATGTTTTAAGCACTTCATTATTCTTTTTTTATTCTGCTTTTATTACTTAACAGTTGATGTAAGAGAATTTCTCCCATATTATTAACATACTTTGTAAACATTGTTTCTAATGTTTATTGGTTATTCTATGGTTTTGTCATATGTTTAGTTTTTCTTATCATTCTCCTGTTGCTCAACTTTTTTTTACCCCAGTTTTACTTTCTTAAGGACCGTGTTTTTCATTACAAGTGCAGAAGTCATTTAAGCAAAAACTCAGTCCCGTTAATGTGGTTGCAATTACAGCAATTGTTATTTTCTTTTGCTAAGTGGATTTATCTCTATTTTGAAAGTTTTGTCATTTGTTAAGATTCAAGTAGAGGTGGCAGACACATACTCTGAAGAGTAAAGAAACATATGGTATTTGTTACTCAGTTTGGAAGCTTGATAGAAGTCTGTTTGACTCGTTTTCTCTTCCTATGCCTGGAACATTGCTTGAGACTATGAACGTAGTTTGACGTGTAAAGGAAATCCAGGTGAAATTAGAACGGTTAAATGGAGAAAGGTCAAAACCTTTGAATATATATCATTCCATGTCGTTAATGTACTTGACAGTTAACATTGAGCTTTACTGTCTGACCACCTAGACCCTCAATAGACTGTCGGTATTAACTAAAATTATTCATTGCAAAGGATTTGATAGTTTTTCATACATTTCAATAATACTGCTAGCCTGTGATTATAGAGCTTTTGGTTGTTTTGAGGGCATATTTAAATACTTTCTCTGTGGTCCTTATATGTAATTAACTGATGAGGTGTGCAGGACAGACAATACACACCATTTCAAGTAAGGGAATTGAGGCTTAGAGAAATTAAGTTGACATATCCAATATCACTTGTGTAGTAGTTGGTAGGCATTAAATTGGAATTCTGTTCTTGGGACTCCTAGACCACTGCTCTTTCAAGAATTTCATGCTTCTTCATTTAATTTTATTGCATTCTTTGTTGTTGCAGAACAAATTTAAGCTCGAGGAGAGTAATTTGTTTTGTTCATTGCACTATAAAATATTTATTGAATGAAAAAGAAATGAACTACAGTCATTTCAAAATTTTAATATCTGATTTATCACTTTTCATTAACGATATCTAATCATACTTCTGCACTTGATATTTAACCAGTTTTACTTAAAGCATCATTTAATGCCCTGTATCAGTACTAACACCTAACAGAGGATTTGCTTTTATACTTTTAAAAAAATTATTATCTAATTGAAATGTCATTTTAAATTCCTGGCATATGTGAAAGCTATTTAAGTCCACTTCAGTCCAAAAATACAGTGCCCAGACATTCTGTTCTATCCAAATATCCTGGGTAGGAAACCAAGGAGAGAACTCCAGGCAAAGGTACAAGGAAGTAGCCTTTCCTTAAGACCTTTCCGCCTGGTGGTCCTCAATATCAAGCCAAAGCATAGACTACTATAGTTTGTAAACTCTTAATCAGAATACCCCCCCCCCCATTACACTGTGGTGGAGCTTTGTAAATGTAAAACAGGTTTTATGTGACATCTGTTACTTCTGGATTTTCATTAGCTGCATTTTGAAACCCAGTTGTAATATGGAAAGGGAAAGCTTGCATATTACATTTCAGCAAGGGATTTTTCTAGGTTGCATTTTGTATTTTCACTTTTTTGTTTTCACCTTTCTCCTTACATATTTTTATAAATATTTAAACATAAATTGAATTCTAAGGAAAGGGAAAAAACTCTTTGACCAACCAAGAGCTTTTGGGTTAAAAATAATTTGGTGCACAATGAAGTAACCTAGAAACTCTGGTCAGGAATTAAAGTGAGAAAAGAGTGGGGTAATGTGCTAGAAGCTTCAAGTATTCTGTTATCATGCTCTTTGATAACCAGCTCCGTAATCATCTGTATCAGATGAAAATGCATCATGCCTCTCATTCACTTTTAAAAAAAGATTTATTAGCACTGATAACTTTGTACCAAAAGTGCCCTAATCACATGCTAAAAATTTGCTGAGTGTACATGGAACACTACATCAAAAACTAATGATGTAATGTATGGGTGATTAACATAACATAATAAAAAAAATTGCTGAGTGTAGAAAGCTTACACACCAGTCAAAAACCCTAAAGTTATTCTTTCTTCCTAGTTTTCTGTTTGTAACATGGTGTTTCTATTAGCTTGAAAGTAAGTTCTGCCAAGAGTATGAAGCTAAGGGGATCAGAGTCTTGAAGTTTTGCCTGGATTACTATTCATCAGGCAACTCTACAAAGGGGGATTTTGGGGAGAGGGAGTCTAATTAGAGTCTAATTAGACATCTGAAATCACGTTAAGTCCCTTCTCCTTTTTCCCTGACATTTTCTAATCTTATCAACAATAGAACACTGGATGTCTTCATTATATTTTTTAAAGTCAGTTCTGCTGTCCTCAGAGTAATGCACCCACCTCTATAGCTTACTGACTATGGATTATTATGCTGTTTGGAGTGGGGATCTGTGCTTATCTGTGCTCATATGTGTAAATGGGGATGAGTGAACAGATTAAGTGTGCCCAAGAATTGTATCCTTAGCATTCCTTGCTTTTTGTTGGACAGTACTTTTCCATCTGGGGTTTGAGGGACTCAGATGTATTCTGAGGATCCAAGAATTCTCTATAATAATTTCTTAAATATATGCTTTCATTTCAGTGATAAAAAAATAACTACTGTAAGTCTGACCTCAATAACCTGGGTCACCGTCTTAGAACAAGTACTTAACGTGGAATTTTGGTGCCTGTATTTGAGTTTCTATTTAGGAGTTATGTTACTGCTAAGCTGTATTGCCTGGACGTTTGCCAGCCATCAAGAAACGGACAGAGGCAGACTTGATAGATGCTCTTCTCAATTGCAGAATGAAAGTATGTACTGGCTTCCTGTACAAAGGGCACCTTCATGGCGATTCAAACAGAAAAATGGTGACCCACTTGCTCAGCTGGGATACATGGTGGTATAAACTTCCTAAGTACAGAAGAACTTGGGACTCAGCACCATACTTTTCATAGAATAATGTTATTATTATTCATTAATGTAATTAACTTAAATTTCATTAGCTTTGTAATTTTGTTTCTATTTAAATTATACATACTAATTTTGTAGTTGCGCTAGATCTATAGGCATAAAGTGGTTTATATCTAATTATATATACACCTGCATAACTTTCTCCCTGTAAGAATGCCTGTGACAATTTTCAGCTTGCAAAATACTGCTTTCGGGTAACAGAATTCTAGCTGTTTGTGTCACAAACCCAGAAAAAGCAGCAAGGCTCTATGGCAGAGCTTCTTAACTTTTTTGGTGCCAAGGACTGCTTTGGCAATCTGGTGAGGCCTGTAGGTGCCTTCTCAGAATAATGTTTTGGTGCCAAAGATAAATTACACAGAATCACAAAGGAAGGTAATTTTATTAAAATTCAGTTATCAAAATATTAGAAACATAAATTAATGATACAGTAATTCGTGTGTCTATTCAATAATGATATCTAGCAGTAGGTCAATAACTATAATTTTATAACAGGGATGAGCATAAATAATATTTTGAAATGTCTGCCACAGCTCCATGTTGATAAGAAAATATCATGTATAATTTTTAATTTGTTTTTCTACATTTGTTACCTATGTTGATAATTTAAGTATTCTAAATTTCAGTTGGAGGTTAATGGAAATAGAAATGCTATTTTTCTCCAATCCAGGTTCTTCATAGACAATAAAAATTCTATGTATGCGTCCCTTGGGGTCTTTGGATTATGATTAAGAATACATACTCCAGATGAAAAGAGGTTTTTTTTGATACCTGGAAGAGTCTAAGGCCTGTTTAAGCTGCTTCATTAGGAATTTGCTACTCCAAAATTTACTCTAGTCATGACCCTGGATACTATTGCTTATGTGCTCCGCTAACCATCAGTGGTAGACACCAATGTTCAAGTCCAGTTGGTTGCCCTCTTCTGTATATTAAATCATATTCTTCAGGCTTGAAGAATAGTTATGAGATTCAGAAATGGCTTCTGGCTAGAATTAACATCTAAGCAAGAACCAAGTGAAACATTTAAATAATTGTTGCATGTTTTCCTGGTTAGCACGGTAGCATTCTAGTAAAGACCTGCACAATACTTGGGAAAGAGAGAAAGGAATTTCAAATGTAGTAATAGATTCCCGCCCCCTCCCCAACCCACTCTCCTTTCCTTTCTCCTTATTTCATCTTTAGATGACTGTCCTTGGGAAGTACTGGGTTCTCTTCCTGAGAAAGCAAACTCAATCATTTGCAGAGGTAGGCTTTTGAAAGGGGTAATGGATTGGTCACTGGTTCACTCTCCATTGACTACGGTCCCAGTCTTCCCTTCTCAAAGATCTCTGGGTAAGACTTCCTGACCTTCTTTCCAAAATGAATCCTGCAATATTCCACAGGTGACATGTTCCCCCAAAGGGATTGTGCCTATAACACATTACTGTAGCAAATGAGAGTCAGAGTTAAATAGTTGTGTCAAAGGCTTGTGGTTCAAAATTTTCCTCTCCAGAATCATTATCACAGTTTCCTCTTCAGGAAGAACAGCCCAATTTCCTTGATCAGTATAGAGAAAAAAGAAAAAACAATAGCATGGTGATACTACATTGCAAACACAATCCTGATTCAATTCAAGGATAAAAATGATCTTTTAAAAGCCAAATTCTTAGATAAAAGTTAAAAAAAACCCTGTGTAATTTATTCTACTCTCTGGTTCTGAAAGAAATTTGGCATTGTGTATATTCTTTTGCCTGAATCATTCAATTTGCTGACTGTCTTAGGTTTTTGGTCTTTGTACAATTCTGTGTTGAAAGCAAAAAAACTATCTGTGGGAATCTGCTGTTACTTGTGCCTTTGGAGAATATGACTTTTCACTTACTTGTAGTTGAAATGAATATAATAATGAATTTTGTAAGCCAAAAGCTTTGCATCAATTTACATTTGATGCAAACCGCTCCTTGTCTTTTATTGTTAACATATTTTATTCTTATATTTTGCTCCTCTGCATCATTAACCTAATATTTGTATGTGGTGTTTGAATTGATAAAACTTACAGTACTTGTTTATAATTATGTTAATTGGTGTAAACTCATTCTGATGTTTATGTGCTCCTCCAAGCTTTGCGAGACATCTCAATTTCCGAGAGTTTAGGATATTCTGGGAAGCACCATTTATTCATCAGCAGCTGTTTATTGGGTGCCAAGCTCTGGGGTTTGGCTGTGTACTATAAAATTGGACCAGATAGAGAAATCCTGTCCCTAAGTAGCCACTGTCTAGTAACTGCCTTGAGACATAAACAAACTGAGAAATTCTATAAGAGAGGGTCAGGGACAGAGGAAAACATGATCTATGTCAATTCTTCTTATTTCTTTAATAGATAAAATTGTTAATTCATACCATATTTAAGCTATAATAAATATATCATTTTTCCAAACAATAAAGTTTTATTTATAATTATAAAAGTTAATTTCAGTTTAAAGGTTTGACCTGGATTTTTCATTTTTAATGAGATTATACTGTATCACTATTAAATTTAAAAATTTAGTTAGAATATAATTAACTTAGATAATTTGAACCGAGCCTGTAGTTTTCAATTTTATGGGAAGGCCAACCTTGCTTTTACAGGTACTATTGAGAATTTTATCACCTCAGAAAGTGGGAGGTCTGGAATTACACAATTCCCTCCTTGAAATTTCTTTCCAATCTTTCATTGTTTATTAAGTAACCAACTCACAGAGTTTGTTTCTGCTTTGGTTATATGTTTAGAAATGTGTACTGGACAAAGGATATGCATTTTAAGAAACTGATTTATGATAACTTGATGGCTATTAAGTCATCGTGTGTTACCATATTATGTATCTTTTAAGGTCAACAGAAATTTTTAGAAATAAATAATATGAGAGGGTTGCCATGGGAAAGAAATGAATTAACTTTTTACTTGTTTTAGAGTTTGGGGATTGGCCAAGTGGCCATGTTATAGCCAATCATGAGAGATGTGTGGGGACACATCATGCACTGTCAATGGTAAGGTGGGGACCCATCACCCCCTCCTTATTTCCTATTTCTCCCTTTGGGAATGGGAATGTCTATCCTCTGCCTGTCCCACCATTGTATTTTGGAAGCCCATAACTTGTCAGGTTTCACAGTTTCACAACTGGAGAGGAATTTTGCCTCAGGATGAATTGTGCTTTGGGTTTCACCCACATCTGATTTAGATACTATTTAGGTAAGACTCTGGAGTTGATGCTGGAATGACTTAGACTTTGGGGCTTTGGGGATAGAATAAATATATTTTGCATATAAGGACATGAATTTTGGGGGACCAAGGGTGGAATGTTATGAACTGAATGTTTGTATCCCTCTAAAACTCGTATGTTGAAGCTTTGACACCCAATGTGATGGTATTTGGAGATGGGGACTTTGGGAAGTAATTAGAGCTAGAGGAGGTCATGAGGTGGGACCATCATGATGGGATTAAGTATCCTTCCTTTAAGAGGAGACACCAGAAAACTTGCTCTTTCCATGCTCATACAAAAAAGAGGTCATATGAGCACACAGTGAGCACAGAGTGAGAAGACATCCTCTATAACCCAAGGGAAGAGCTTTCCTCAGAAACCCACCATGCCGTCACTTTGATCTTAGACTTCCAACTCCAGAACTGGGAGAAAATAAATTTTTGTTCTTTAAGCCACCCAGTCTATAGTATTCTGTGATGGCAGCCTGGGTAGACTAATACAAATCTCACATTTAATGCAAAGCTATTAAATAAAATATCAGCAACCAAATCTATTAACACCTAAAATTATATTGCATTTTAACACAATAGGCCTTATTGTGGAAATACAAGGATGGCTTAATATTAGACACTTCATTCATAGGTCTCCTAATTTAATTAATAAAGTAGATTTCTTTTACTGATCATCTCAATTGCTGAAGCAAAAGCATTTGTTAAAATTTGACACTAAACAAGGAAGAAAATATCTTTAATCCAATAAGGAGTATCTCTCAAAAACCTGGATGCTTTGACATTATTTGTAATTGAAGAATGAAAATATTCTAACTGTCCATTAGGAGGGAACTGTTAAAAAAAAAAATGTGGTGTAGCCAAGCAATAGTGTAAGATACATCTGGGGAGATAATGAGGTAGATCTCTACACACTGACATATATAGTGATCTCTAGACTAAATCATGAATCAATAAATCAAGGTGCAAAACAATGTATAAAATATGCCACCTTTTGTGTGATAAATTGGAAAGGGAAAATATATTTATTTACTTATGTTAAAAAATAAACAGAGGGAGGCTACACCAAAAACTAATAAAAATGGGGTTTTTTTGGTGAAGAAGAACATGAAGGAAGTGACAGGGATGCAAATAAGACATTTTTAAATGTACCTTTCGTGTAGTTTTGATTAAGAATCAGGTAAATGACTCATTTAATAAACGATTAGACCAGAGGGAAAAATTCATTAAAAATTGAAAACAAGGCAATAAATTATCTAACTGTATATCAAGTTAGTGACTCAACCATCCAAAATAAAAGAATTATCTCCACTGAACTTAGAATATTTTGATTGTACATCCCTAGTGGATGAACTCTAAGCACCAAAAGAGTTGCCAAGAAGATTTAAACTCAACAAGTAGTCTTTTTTTTCTCCCAGCTTTATTGAGGAAAAATTGATAAACATTTGCATATATTTAAAGTGTAAAATGTGGTGATTTGATATACATATGCATTTTGACATGATTGCCAAGATCAAGGTAATTAACACATCCATCACTTCATGTAGTTAACTCTGTGTGTGTGGTGAGAACACTTTTACTCTCAGCAAATATCAAGTCTATCATACAGTATTGTTAACTATAGTCACCCTGCTATATGTTAGTTAGATCCTCAGAACTTATTCATCTTGTAACTGAAAATTTGTACCCTTTGATCTACAACCCCTTATTTCCCCTCAGTTCCTAGCAACCACTACTCTATTCTCTGTTCTGTGAAGTCCTTTTTTTTTAATATTCCACATATAAATGATACCATACGGTATTTGTCTCTCTCCATGTTATTGCTATTGACAGGATTTCTTTTTATGACCAAATAATATCCCATTACATGTTCTTTATCCATTCATCTTTCAATGGACACTTCTGTTGTTCCACATCTTGGCTGTTGTAACTCGTGCTGCAATAAACATGGGGTGCATATATCTTTTCAAATTGGCATTTTCGTTTTCTTCAGATAAAAAAGAAATGCCACTTTCCCAGATGTGGAATTGCTGGGTGATATGGTATTTCTATTTTTAATTTTGGTGGAATCTCCACACTGTCTTTTATAGCGACCACACCGATTTACATTCCCATCAACACTGTACAAGGGTTCTCCTTTCTCTACATCCTCATCAACACTTGTTATCTCTTGTCTAGCTATTATCAAATAGCTATCCTAACAGGTGTGAGGTGTTCTCTATAATTAAGAATCGATTTCTTGGTTTGCCACTCTCTCTCTCTCTATTTTCCCTTTGCTCCTTTGTTTTGTTTCTTAAATTCCACATATGAGTGAAATCATATGGTATTTGTCTTTCTCTGACTGACTTATTGTGGTTAGCATTATACTCACTAGCTCCATCCATGTCCTTGCAAATGATGAGATTTCATTATTTTTTATCGCTAATATTCCATTGTATATATATACCCCATCTTCTTTATCCAGTCATCGGTTGATGGACACTTGGGCTGGTTCCATATCTTGGCTACTGTAAATAATTCTGCTATATAAACATAGGGGTGCATTTATCCCTTTGAATTAGTGTTTTTGTATTCTTTGGGTAAATACTCAGTAGTGCTATTGCTGGACCGTAGGGTAGTCCTATTTTTAACTCTTTGAGGGACCTCCATACTGTTTTCCAGAGTGGCTGCATCAGTTTGCATTCCCACCAACAGTGCAAGAGGGTTCTTTTTTCTCCACATCCTCGTCAATATCTGTTGTTTCTTGTGTTGTCGATTTTAGCCATTCTGTCAGGTGTGATGTGATATCTCATTGTAGTTTTGATTAGCATTTTCCTGATGGTAAATGATGATGAACATCTTTTCCTGTGTCTGTTGGTCGTCTGTATGTCTTTTCTGGAGAAATGTGGAAATGAACATATATTAGTGAGTGGAATAAGTAGGCTACAAAATAGTATGTACATTGCATATATACAAAGCATTGTAATACACTGTAATGCTATATATATTCATTTTATGTTAAGTAAAATGTATCTTTTGAAAGAAAAAAAAGACTAGAAAATAATGTCACACTTATTGTGTGTCAAGTATTGTACTGTATACCTTACATGAAAGCTCTATTACGTAGATACTATTAATATTTATCTACTAATTATATTTATCTAATAATATTTATTTTAAAATAAATTTCTACTTATGCTTACCTCATTTCATTGCTAGTTATATAGGGAGTTTTGCATACCTTATAATAGTAGGGATTTAATAAAGATTTACATAGGATAGGCAACAAATATATAGTTTAAAATTCTGAAATCAAAATAATTCAATAATATGATTTAACTTAAAATATGTCATTTTCTTTTTTAGTTCCTTTCTGTATCCATGGCATAGAGTTTCATTTTTTTTCAAACTTCAAAAAATGGGGGATACTCTTATTTTTCTTTATGTTTTTGAGCAATCAAAGCAATAAGCCCTAGGTTTCTGGTTTAATAATAAATAAGTAATAAATAAATAAGGCCTTATTATGTCTGCTATAATTTAGAAGCAGGTACTCAAACCCTAAAGTTTAAAGAAGCCCTTAAACAAAGAAGGCTGTTGCACTACTTTTCAATATTGTGAAGGATTTCAAGTATACATGTTTTAATAATTACCATTACTTCTTGCATCCTGCTTCTTCCTTCTGGGTTAAATTCTCTTCTTAACTGAATTACTCCTTGGGAGTTCTCCCAGTGAATACTATTTCAGTTTTGATTTGTTTTAAAATGTCTTTATTTTCCCCCTCACTATGGCATGATTGTTTAGCTAAGTTGACAGTTTTTTTTTCTCTCATCAATTTAAGAATTTTATTTCACATTTATATGGATTCTTCAACGCTATCAGAAACCTTAGTGCCAATTTAAATTTTGGAATTTTGTCTTTCGAAGCTTTAAAAAGTTTTTCTTACCTTTTCTGGTTTTATTAAAATGGATATGATGTGGATTTCTTTTTATGTATCTCGTCTAGAATATGTGCTTCTTGAATCTGAGGATTCAGGTATTTCTTCAATTTGGGAGAGTTCTCAGCTATTAACCCTATGAATATAACTTCCCTCCTGATGTTTCTATTCTCTCTTTCTGGAACTCTAATTACTCTTAGGTTGGACATTCTCATCCATCCTCTGTTAATCTCTGTGTTGAATTCTGATGTATTTTCTCGGATTCGTCTTCTAGTTCTTCAGTTCTCTCTTCAGCAGTATCTAATCTTCTATTTTACTCTATTCACTGAGTTTTAAATTTTAGTGTTGATATATATTTTTCATTTCTAGAGGTTCTGTTGGTTTCTTTTCAAATCTTCCAGTTTTCAATTTACAGTATGTCATTCAAGTGACTACATTTTTTTTCTTTCTTTTTTTTTTTATTCTTATATTAATCCCCATACATTACATCATTAGTTTTAGATGAAGTGTTCCATGATTCATTGTTTGTGCACAACACCCAGTGCTCCATGCAGAATGTGCCCTCCTCAATACCCACCACCAGGCTAACCCATCCTCAAACCCCCCTCCCCTCTAGAACCCTCAGTTTGTTTTTCAGAGTCTATCGTCTCTCATGGTTCGTCTACCCCTCTGATTTCCCCCGCTTCATTCTTCCCCTCCCGCTACCTTCTTCTTCTTCTTTTTTTTTCTTAACAGATATTGCATTGTTTCAGAGGTACAGATCTGAGATTCAACAGTCTTGCACAATTCACAGCGCTTACCAGAGCACATACCCTCCCCAGTGTCTATCACCCATTCACCCCATCCCTCCCACCCCACCCCCCACTCCAACAACACTCAGTTTGTTTCTTGCGATTAAGAATTCCTCATATCAGTGAGATCATATGATACATGTCTTTCTCTGTTTGACTTATTTCACTCAACATAATACCCTCCAGTTCCATCCACGTCGTTGCAAATGGCAAGATCTCATTCCTTTTGATGGCTGCATAATATTCCATTGTATATATATACCACATCTTCTTTATCCAGTCATCTGTCGATGGACATCTTGGCTCTTTCCACAGTTTGGCTATTGTGGACATTGCTGCTATAAACATCGGGGTGCATGTACCCCTTCGGATCCCTACCTTTGTATCTTTGGGGTAAATACCCAGTAGTGCAATTGCTGGATCATAGGGTAGCTCTATTTTCAACTTTTTGAGGAACCTCCATACAGTTTTCCAGAGTGGCTGCACCAGCTTGCATTCCCACCAACAGTGTAGGAGGGTTCCCCTTTCTCCGCATCCCTGCCAACATCTGTCATTTCCTGACTTGTTAATTTTAGCCATTCTGACTGGTGTGAGGTGGTATCTCATTGAGGTTTTGATTTGGATTTCCCTGATGCCGAGCGATATTGAGCACTTTTTCATGTGTCTGTTGGCCATTTGGATGTCTTCTTTGGAAAAATGTCTGTTCATGTCTTCTGCCCATTTCTTGATTGGATTCTTTGTTCTTTGGGTGTTGAGTTTGATGAGTTCTTTATAGATTTTGGATACTAGCCCTTTATCTGATATGTCATTTGCAAACATCTTCTCCCATTCTGTCGGTTGTCTTTTGGTTTTGTTGACTGTTTCCTTTGCTGTGCAAAAGCTTTTTATCTTGATGAAGTCCCAATAGTTCATTTTTGCCCTTGCTTCCCTTGCCTTTGGCGATGTTTCTAGGAAGAAGTTGCTTCGGCTGAGGTCAAAGAGGTTGCTGCCTGTGTTCTCCTTTAGGATTTGGATGGACTCCTGTCTCACATTGAGGTCTTTCAACCATTTGGAGTCTATTTTTGTGTGTGGTGTAAGGAAATGGTCCAGTTTCATTCTTCTGCATGTGGCTATCCAATTTTCCCAACACCATTTGTTGAAGAGACTGTCTTTGTTCCATTGGACATTCTTTTCTGCTTTGTCGAAGATGAGTTGACCATAGAGTTGAGGGTCCATTTCTGGGCTCTCTATTCTGTTCCATTGATCTATGTGTCTGTTTTTGTGCCAGTACCATGCTGTCTTGATGATGACAGCTTTGTAATAGAGCTTGAAGTCCGGAATTGTGATGCCGCTGGCTTTGCTTTTCTTTTTCAATATTCCTCTGGCTATGCGGGGTCTTTTCTGGTTCCATACAAATTTTAGGATTATTTGTTCCATTTCTTTGAAAAAAGTGGATGGTATTTTGATGGGGATTGCATTGAATGTGTAGATTGCTCTAGGTAGCATTGACATCTTCACAATATTTGTTCTTCCAATCCATGAGCATGGAACGTTTTTCCATTTCTTTGTGTCTTCCTCAATTTCTTTCATGAGTATTTTATAGTTTTCTGAGTACAGATCCTTTGTCTCTTTGGTTAGATTTATTCCTAGGTATCTTATGGTTTTGGGTGCAATTGTAAATGGGATCGACTCCTTAATTTCTCTTTCTTCTGTCTTGTTGTTGGTGTATAGGAATGCCACTGCTTTCTGTGCATTGATTTTATATCCTGCCACTTTACTGAATTCCTGTATGAGTTCTAGCAGTTTTGGGGTGGAGTCTTTGGGGTTTTCCACATAAAGTATCATATCATCTGCAAAGAGTGAGAGTTTGACTTCTTCTTTGCCGATTTGGATGACTTTGATTTCTTTTTGTTGTCTGATTGCTGTGGCTAGGACTTCCAATACTATGTTGAATAGCAGTGGTGATAGTGGACATCCCTGCCGCGTTCCTGACCTTAGGGGGAAAGCTCTCAGTTTTTCCCCATTGAGAATGATATTCGCTGTAGGTTTTTCATAGATGGCTTTTATGATATTGAGGTATGTACCCTCTATGCCTATACGCTGAAGAGTTTTGATCAAGAAAGGATACTGTACTTTGTCAAAAGCTTTTTCTGCATCTATTGAGAGGATCATATGATTCTTGTTCTTTCTTTTGTTAATGTATTGTATCACATTGATTGATTTGCGGATGTTGAACCAACCTTGCAGCCCAGGGATAAATCCCACTTGGTCATGGTGAATAATCCTTTTAATGTACTGTTGGATCCTATTGGCTAGTATTTTGGTGAGAATTTTTGCATCCATGTTCATCAGGGATATTGGTCTGTAATTCTCCTTTTTGATGGGGTCTTTGTCTGGTTTTGGGATCAAGGTAATGCTGGCCTCATAAAATAAAATGAGTTTGGAAGTTTTCCTTCCGTTTCTATTTTTTGGAACAGTTTCAGAAGAATAGGTATTAATTCTTCTTGAAATGTTTGGTAGAATTCCCCTGGGAAGCCATCTGGCCCTGGGCTTTTGTTTTTTGGGAGATTTTTGATGAGTGCTTCAATTTCCTTAGTGGTTATAGGTCTGTTCAGGTTTTCTATTTCATCCTGGTTCAGTTTTGATAGTTGATACATCTCTAGGAATGCATCCATCTCTTCCAGGTTATCTAATTTGCTGGCATAGAGTTGCTCATAATATGTTCTTAGAATTGTTTGTATTTCTTTGGTGTTGGTTGTGATCTCTCCTCTTTCATTCATGATTTTGTTGATTTGGGTCATTTCTCTTCTCTTTTTGATAAGTCTGGCCAGGGGTTTATCAATCTTGTTAATTCTTTCAAAGAACCAGCTCCTAGTTTTGTTGATCTGTTCTACTGTTCTTTTAGTTTCTATTTCATTGATTTCTGCTCTGATCTTTATTATTTCTCTTTTCCTGCTGGGTTTAGGCTTTATTTGCTGTTCTTTCTCCAGCTCCTTTAGGTGTAGGGTTAGGTTGTGTACTTGAGAACTTTCTTGTTTCTTGAGAAAGGCTTGTATTGCTATATACTTTCCTCTTAGGACTGCCTTTGCTGCATCCCAAAGATTTTGAAGAGTTGTGTTTTCATTTTCATTGGTTTCCATGTATTTTTTTAATTCTTCTTTAATTTCCTGGTTGACCCATTCATTCTTCAGTAGGATGCTCTTTAGCCTCCATGTATTTGAGTTCTTTCCGACTTTCCTCTTGTGATTGAGTTCTAGTTTCAAAGCATTGTGGTCTGAAAATAGGCAGGGAATGATCCCAATCTTTTGGTACCAGTTGAGACCTGATTTATGACCTAGGATGTGATCTATTCTGGACAAGGTTCCATGGGCACTAGAGAAGAATGTGTATTCTGTTGCTTTGGGGTGGAATGTTCTGAATATGTCTGTGAAGTCCATTTGGTCCAGTGTGTCATTTAAAGTCTTTATTTCCTTGTTGATCTTTTGCTTAGACGTACTGTCCATTTCAGTGAGGGGGATGTTAACGTCCCCCACAATTATTGTATTGTTGTCGATGTGTTTCTTTGCTTTTGTTATTAATTGCCTTATATAATTGGCTGCTCCCATGTTAGGGGCATAGATATTTACAATTGTTAGATCTTCTTGTTGGCTAGACCCTTTAAGTATGATATAGTGTCCTTCCTCATCTCTTATTACAGTCTTTGGTTTAAAATCTAATTTGTCTGATATAAGGATTGCCACCCCAGCTTTCTTTTGGTGTCCATTAGCATGGTAAATGGTTTTCCACCCCCTCACTTTCAATCTGGGGGTGTCTTTGGTTCTAAAGTGAGTCTCTTGCAGACAGCATATCGATGGGTCTTGTTTTTTAATCCAGTCTGTTAGCCTGTGTCTTTTGATTGGGGCATTTAGCCCATTTACATTCAGGGTAACTATTGAAAGATAGGAATTTAGTGCCATTGTATTGCCTGTAAGGTGACTGTTACCGTATATTGTCTGTGTTCCTTTCTGGTCTATGTTGCTTTTAGGCTCTCTCTTTGCTTAGAGGACCCCTTTCAAGATTTCCTGTAGGGCTGGTTTTGTGTTTGCAAATTCCTTTAGTTTTTGTTTGTCCTGGAAGCTTTTTATCTCTCCTTCAATTTTCAATGACAGCCTAGCTGGATATAGTATTCTTGGCTGCATATTTTTCTCATTTAGTGCTCTGAATATATCCTGCCAGTCCTTTCTGGCCTGCCAGGTCTCTGTGGATAGGTCTGTTGCCAATCTAATGTTTCTACCCTTGTAGGTTACATATGTCTTCTCCCGAGCTGCTTTCAGGATTTTCTCTTTGTCTATGAGACTCGTAAGTTTTACTATTAGATGTCGGGGAGTTGACCTATTTTTATTGATTTTGAGAGGGGTTCTCTGTGCTTCCTGGATTTTCATGCCTGTTTCTTTCCCCAAATTAGGGAAGTTCTCTGCTATAATTTGCTCCATTATACCTTCTAGCCCTCTTTCTCTTCTTCTTCTGGGATCCCAATTATTCTAATGTTGTTTCGTCTTATGGTATCACTTATCTCTCGAATTCTGCCCTCGTGATCCAGTAGTTGTTTATCTCTCTTTTTCTCAGCTTCTTTATTTTCCATCTTTTCATCTTCTATATTACTGATTCTCTCTTCTGCCTCATTTATTCTAGCAGTTAGTGCCCCCATTTTTGATTGCACCTCATTAATAGCCTTTTTGATTGCTACTTGGTTGGATTTTAGCTCTTTTACTTCTCCAGAAAGGGTTTCTCTAATAACTTCCATATTTTTTTGAAGCCCAGCTAGTATCTTTATTTATTTTTTTTTTTATTTTTTTTTTTTAAAGATTTTATTTATTTGACAGAGAGAGACAGTGAGAGCAGGAACACAAGCAGGGGGAGTGGGAGAGGGAGAAGCAGGCTTCCCGCCGAGCAGGGAGCCTGATGTGGGACTCGATCCCAGGACCCCGGGATCATGACCCGAGCCGAAGGCAGACGCTTAACGACTGAGCCACCCAGGCGCCCCAAGCTAGTATCTTTAAAGTGATGATTCTGAACTCTAGATCTGACATTGTACTAATGTCCATATTGAGTAGGTCCCTGGCAGTCGGTACTACCTCTTGTTCTTTTTGTTGAGGTGATTTTTTCCGTCTCGTCATTTTGTGCAGAGGAGAATAGATTAATGAGAGAACAAAATGCTAGCAGAGTAACCACGTCCCCAGAAAATATACTCTAAACAAATCAGAAAAGACCTGAAGCAGTGGGATAAGAAAGGGAAAGAGAGAAAAAAGAAAAAGAAAAAAAAGAAAAAGAAAAAGATAAAGATAAAAACAAAAACAAACAAAACAAAACAACAACAACAAAAGAAAAACCCGAATGTGATCAAATATGATCCATATGGTATATAGATCAGTGCCACACACTAGATTTGGGGTGTATTTTGGTCTTTTAGAAGAAAGTGCCTCCCAAAATTTTAAAGAAAGAAAAACTTATATATGTACAAAAATAAGGATTGATATGATGAAGGGATGGAATATGACTGTAAAAATGGAAATTATAAAAAATTTTATAAAAGGAATTGATAAGAAGTTGTTTGAAAAAAGAAAGAAGAGGATTTAAAAAAAGAAAAAAGAAAAAGAAAAAAAAAAGGGAGAGGATGTGATCAGGCAGGGGAATAGAAAACACCATATACTAGAGATTTAGGCTATATTTTAATCTGTTAGAAGAAGCTATCTCAAAATTTTAAAGAGAGAACAACTTATATATATAAGCCAAAAATATGGGTAACTACTATGAAGGGATAGAATATGACTGTAAAAATGAAAAATAAAAATGCTTTTTTTTTTTTTAAAAGGGATTGATAAGATGTTGGTTGAAAAAGGGAAAAAGAAAAATTCAAAAAAAAGAAAAAAAAAGAAAAAAAGACAATTAAAAAAATTAACTTTGAAAGACTAAAGAATCATGGTAAAAAAGCCGTGAATTCTATGTGTAGTAGTCCCCTAGTGCTGGAGGTCTGCCGCTCTCATTGATCGGTAAACTTGGTCTTGGCTGGCTGTTCTCGCTGATCTTCTGGGGGAGGGGCCTGTTGCCGTGGTTTCCAAATGTCTCTGCCGGAGGCGGAATTGCCCCGCCCTTGCCCCCTCCCGGCTAAGTAATCTGCTCGGGTTTGCTCTCCGGGGCTTTTGTTCCCTGCGAGCTTTCCGTACAGCTTTGGAGGCGGAGAGCGAAAATGGCGGCCTCCCAATCTCCGCCCCGGAGGAGCCGAGAACTCGGGGCCCCGCTCCTCAGTGAGCCCCCAGAGAAAAGCCGTCAGTGACTCCCGTCTCCCCGGTCTCCGGCCGCACTCCGTGCTCGCCCGGCCTGTGACCACGCGTTTCTATCTCTGGCACCCGACCCCGGGTGGAGTCTCCAAACCCAGCAGATCCCTGCGGTGCGCTCCCGCCCAGCTCCTCCCGGGGAAGGAAGGTGAGTCTCCCCGGATCTGCCGCTTGTTGGGTCCCTGCCGGAGGAGCAGGGGCCCAACTGGGCCGCGGATCCCGGTTTATGGCGACCCCGAGCTGAGAGCCCGCGGCTGGGCTCCGCCTCTGCAGCCGGCTTCCCTGCTCCGATACCTGGGAGCTCTGCCGCACTCAGGCACCGCTGGTCTTTCTGTGACCCCGAGGGTCCTGAGACCACACTGTCCCGGAGGGTTCCACCCCCCGCTTAGCCACCAGAGTGACGTCCCTCGGCGGAGCAGACTTTTAAAAGTTCCGATTTTGTGCTCCGCGGCTCGATCACTTGCCAGAAGCGGCCGACGGAGGCCCCTCCCCCGCCGTCTATCCTCCCGAATATCGCCTCGGATTCACTTCTCCGCACGTCCTACCTTCCAGAAAGTGGTCGCTTTTCTGATGAGAGAGTTGTTGCTCTTCTTTTCTTCGATCTCCTGTTGAGTTTGTAGGTGTTCAGAATGGTTTGATCCCTATCCAGCTGAATTCCTGAGAGGAGACGAAATCCAGGTCTCCTACTCCTCCGCCATCTTGCTCCGCCCCCCCAAATGACTACATTTTTGTCTTTAGTTGTTTCATTCATACTTGTTTAATAGCCTCCAGACAACCTTCAGTTTTCTGAAGTTCTCAGACTTTTAATACTGATGCTGGTTATGACCAATGATTTTTCTTTCTCTTAATGGATTGGGTTCCTGTTTATTTTATGAGTTTGGATTATAAACTTCCTTGGATTCAGGGCATGTCACTCTAGGACAATTTAGTGTTTTGTTTGACCAGGCACCCCAAGGTATCCCTGCCCAGGGCCAATTTTTATGTTAACATTTGGCTTGTGTGGTTTTTAGATCACATGTGTAATTGTAAATTCAAACCCTTGGGAGGGCTAGGGCTCTGATAGAACGTACCTAAAGAAAGGTTTTTCTTTCAAACCAGAATCTAAGCAGAGTCAGATAAGTGTCCTCATCAAATGCCTGAGCTAGTTGGTTCCCTGGTTTTTGTGGGGGTCTTGTTTCCTCTTTGTGCTTCTTGTGGATTCAAGCCTTTATTTCTTTATTGAGAAGATAACTTCCTCTAAGACAAGGTCATTGCTGTATTGGCTCATGATAGCCACTCATGTGATATTCATTCCTGTGATGTCATCTCATGTACTCATTGCTCTTGTTTTCATTTTGCTGTTACATTTCTGGAATCTTGAGGTTTCCTTTTATTTTATGGATAGTTCAGCTGTTCACATAAAAGAAGTTTGTTTTATTTTACAAAATATTTCTAGATGTTTATCATGGGTGAACTTTCAGGTTATTTATTTTGCAATATTTTGGAATTCATTCTTTAAAAAGAAATCATTTTACATAGAAATTTTTAATCACACACAAGGTAGAAAAAATAGTACAATGAATCTCAATGTGCCCTCTCCCAGCTTATCAATATTTTATCAATTTTGTTAGAATCCTTTTTAAAGGACTTTTTTCTAGGGCCTCTTATAGTAGAGTTTAAATTTGCTCCTCTAATTGAACAGAGGAATTTTGATATTAGCTATTTTTTAATTAAAATACTCTATTTCATAATTTTAAGAAGTCATCTAGAGAAAGCAAAGGCTTTATACAACAATATGTTAACCCTATATTAAATATTTAATTCATCATTATTAAAATTCATATTTCAACATTTTTCAATTATAGGAAAAATTACAGTGTCTCTAGAAACAAAATTGAATTGACATTCCCCTCTTGGGTTTTTTGTGTTGGATATTCCATAGTTCCATGCACCATTCCAATCTCTGCCTCTCTAGGTTTGCATTATATCTGCCCCATTTGAATCTGGGCCAGTCTCACTAATTTTGACTCTGCTTCTTTGCTATTTCAACTCTATACATTCATTTACATGTTTAAGCTTCCTGTGTTTCTCTATTTCAGCTTTTTTATCCCAGAGCCCTCTACTCCAGTTACTTCCTTCCATTTTCACCCTAACACGAGAGAGGCAAAGAGTAGAGAGGTTTCAGCATTTACATTTTTTCCAAGGCCGGGTTTTACACAGAGTTCTGTTTTTTGTCATCTGACAAGTGGATTGACATTATCTACTAGAGTTGGTAATGAGTAGGAGAAAAGTATTCTAAAATTTCCTGTTAATATCTTCTAGATAAAGAAGAAACAGTTTTCTTAATGTTCAACAAATGTCTTCAGTTACAGTGTGACCAAATTTGTCAAATCTGTCCAGAGTAGAGATACAGTATAGCCATTAATATTTTCTTGAGAAACTCCCTGTGTATCAAGAACTCAAAATGACTGACTCATGATGGGGTTGGCCTTATTATGTCTGCTATAATTTAGAAGCAGGTATAAAGCAACAAACATTTCAGCACAATAGTTGGAAAACTAGAATCAGACCATGTTTTGTCTCCTAAGCTAAACTTGGGAGATAAGTGTCTACTCACAAGGGTAGGGCATGGCCTCTTTACCAGTCCTGTGTGGGTAGCTTCCCTGGAGAGATGTGTGACTCTCCAAGCTGGAGCTGAGATGCAGTTTGTAGATGCATCTGGTTTCCCGAGAAGAGGTACTACTTTTATGTGATATTTGAATGGGTGACAAAGCCAGAGATGCTTATGTGTTTGGATATCTCTGTCTCTTTTAAAAAGACAGAAGTTCTCCATATTGGAGGCCCCCAAAACTCTTAAACTGATCACCTTTACTTCTTATCTAATGTTCTAGAGAAATCCTGGGGCTGCTGCTCAAAAATCCCTCCCTATATGGGGAGTTATAGAGTTTTCTGGAGGGAGGATTCCTTTCTAATCATTTGCTGGCTTCATAAACATGCCGACCTGTATAGTTACACAGAGTTCTAAGCATAGGACTCCATGTGTTGTCTAATGCTCTGCTGTCACTTTGTTGAAATTATTAATGATAATATAATTTCATATAAATATTATAAATAATATAATATAAATAAAATAATATAAAATAGTTTTTGAACCAGAGGCCCTACATTTGCAATTTACCCTGGGTGCCCCAAATTATGTAGTCCATTCTGTTCCTGGGTTTTACTGTGATTGGACCAACTTCAGTCTCTTATTTGCCCTTGAATAAAGTACAGTGCCAAGCAATGCCATGAACTAATTGTCATTGGCCTCGTCAGAACTCATGCCTGGAGCTAGGGCTAGGGAGAGGCCTCTGAAAATTCATGACTGCTATTCATTTAGGGATGGGAGAGTTGATACTGAGCGTACAACCAACAAGAACTATTCCATTCTTCCTCCTTTTGTTGTTGTTGTTGTTGTTGAGTAGTTGCTCATGTTTTACTTTTATTTTCTAATCTTACATTGCCTTGTAATAAGATAAAAGGTATATTTATTAAAAATAAATAGTATGTCATATGCATTCCAAAAACTAGAAATTTATTTTAAATATTTTCTTTTCAGTATGTAGAACAGGTCCTCCCTTACAATCTTATTCCCTGTAGAATCTTTCTTTGTAAATTCAGAGAGTAAAAAGGTAAATATCAGCTCAATTTGGGGCTGATTTGTTACCAATTTTTTTTCAAGATTTAATTTATTTATTTGAGAAAGAGAGAGAGAGCATGAGCAGGGGGAGGGGGAGGGGCAGAGGGAGAGGGAGAAACAAACTCCCCGCTGAGCAGGGAGCCCCAGTGGGGCTGGATCCCAGGACTCTGGGATTATGACCCAAGCCAGAGGCAGATGCTTAACCGACTGAGATACCCAGGCACCCCAGCAAAAAGTTTTATAGTTTATCATATGTGCTAATGATAGGCATTGTAAAAGCATCACTTAATCTTTATAATAACTCAAATACAGTACTTTGCAGATGAAGAAACATAAACAGAGAAGTTCAGGAACTAGTGAAAGGCCACATAAATACAGAATAATAAAGGCAGGATTTGAATCAGACTGTGCAACCACCCCATGCTATGTGTGGGAAAAGTGTTTTACAAACGTGAAAGTACATATCTGAATTGCTGTTATCATTCAATCATTCACAATTCTAGGATAGATAATTATATGGGACAAGATGTGTTCTTTAAAAATGAATGAAAAATGACTGACAAATGAAGATGTGACAGCTAAAATGTTATATCTTACTTTGTTCTATGGAATGTGAATAATCAATTTACGATAAAATATTGACCCCTCACTGTGTTACAGTGTTGCCACAGTAGATATTTGCTGGATGAATGAATGACAACAAATTGTGTGCCCTTAGCTACCATTCAAACATCTTAGAATCAAGTAGTATGAACATGTGTGTATGAATGATACAAGAGAATGACCCAGTAATAGGTATATGTAGGATATCAAAGCTTAATTGTTGGCAAAGTCTTTCCCAAGAGACTTGAGGTTGTATTAAAAATGTTAAATCTGGAATATATGTAATTATATAGAAAATATTAAATTCCAATCCTCATGCTTCTTCTGGCAAGAGTAGATAGGTCTTACTTAACTTTGATAATTTATACAGTGTTGTACTAACTAGGCACTTATATTTTTTACCTGTGCTTAAATTGGCAAGACATTGGGTTACCTATGTCCTTGAATATGTCTGTAAAGACTTTATTACAAATGCCACAATTGACTCATGTGTTTTACTTTGATTCATTGATTTTTCTCTTATGAGAAATAAAATAGTTACCATGTTTGTATTCAAAGATGTTTACAGAGTTACTTAAGAAGCCCAGATCCTCACAGAGAGGTCCTGTCTTTAACTTTGTGTTCCTTCTTATCTTTCTGTAACCTTCTTATGGATCTCCCTAAGTACACAAAGTCCTTTCAAATTGATTTGTCCCAGAAATTATTTGGACAAAATGTAACTTTTCGTGTAAGTTATCTAGAATAGAGACTGGCTTACATTATTCCATTCTGCTGATGTAGTTCCGACCTGTGCTGACTTTGTGGTCCAGCCAGGAATAGATAAGATACTAAGCATTCCCAATCCAAATGGACTCGCAGTAAGGATGATAAACCAATTCACTGTTTTCTTTGAAAAAGTTTAATTTTTGCCAATCTTGGAGAAGCAGCTCTATTGCTAAATCCAAGGAGATTCATCAAAATATTCTACAATGAACGAAGTACATTTACAATGTTTAAAGTGGAATAGTATCTTTGGCAGAATCATACACAGGAAGAGAATAGGTTACGGGATCAGAAAGACCTGGTTTCAATTACAACTCTACAGCTTAACATAGTGTAACCTCGAATACTTTCTCATCCTCATTGAATCTGATTCATCTTCTATAAAGTGGGAATAAAAAAGCTTTCTCGGGGTGCCTCGGTGGCTCAGTCGTTAAGGGTCTGCCTTCGGCTCAGATTCTGATCCCAGGGTCCTGGGATCGAGTCCCGTATCGGGCTCCTCGCTCTGTGGGAAGCCTGCTTCTCCCTCTCCCACTCCCCGTGCTTGTGTTCCTGCTCTCGCTGTATCTATCTCTGTCAAATTAATAAATAAAATCTTTTTAAAAAAAAAAGCTTTCTCATAGGATTGTAGGAAGGTTAAGTAAAGTGCCGTATATAAAGTACCTAGCAAACATCCAGCCTAGAAAGTACTCAAGGATCTTTTATCTCTTTTCTTATCTTTAACTGTTGTATTTAATATAAAACAATAAGTAGAAATGAAATTTTAAATATATTTTATATTAAGAGACAACCTGAATAGAAACTAATTAATTTATTATAATATATATATTATATAATTAATATAATTAATTTATTTAGGCTTTTATTGTAAACTTATCTCACCCTATCTTCTGTGAATAATATTTTTCTTGCTGAAGGTACCAACGCTGTTGATAACATCAGTTGAACATCAGCAGTATGATGATTTCTGCTATGTTTTCTCTGCTATGCTGAGGTCTCGTGCTAAAAGCAATTGAGCATGCTTAAGGATAATGAAAGGTTATACCTTGTAGAGGAAAGGGAGGGCAGTCCCTCCTCTTTTACTTTCAATTGCTGCACTATAGTCCAGAGGGGAGTCCAGGATGGGAATCCGTCTGGTGGAAGGAATAGGATGGGATGACTCCCTAGGCCATGGTAAGTTCTAGGGAACAGATCATTAAAAACAGTAGTCTCAATAATAGCGATCAACCTTAGTGCTTTTGGGTCTCAGATACACTGGCTTGTTCACATCAGCATCTATCTTGTTTAATAAGAAAACTTGTAGTGGGAAGACTTTGTTCCATGTAATCTCCCCATTCATGCAGTGAATAACTATTGAGTGTCTACTATTTGGTATCCCAGTGATGTTATTTCTAGTGATGTGGATGAATACTGGGAATAAATAAGTAAATAAATAAACAAACAGACAGACAGACAAGATTGTATGAGGCAGTCCTGACACTGTAATGAAAATAGAACAGGATGATGTTATTAAGGGATGTAGGAGCACTTTGGATGGTATACTTATGGGAATGGGAACTTCCGCTATCTCCTGAGAAGGAAATATCTTCTTGTCTTGTGTGCAGCTCACATTGCCATGAACATAGAACAGCACACCAAATACGAGTTACCTTACTATCTTGTATTTTTCCAGTGATTTCTCAGTATTCAGTAGTTTCTTTGGCTACTGAATGGGGGTGGGGGTGAATTAGCCTTTTGGTCACCTCATCACTTCAAATATAGTTTATCATCAAGTGTATAAACCCCAAAGCTGCGAACCTTACAGAAAATCATGTGATATAAAATAAAATCATGTGATATAAAATAAAATAAGATATAAAATATAAAATAAATTATTTTATACCTTTTTTTTATACCTTTATTTATATATTTTATATATATTTATATATTATATATATTTTATACCTTTATATATATATACCTTTATATATATATATATATATATATATAAAGGTATATATATATACCTTTATATATATTTATACCTTTATATATATATATATATATATACCTTATATATATTTATATATTATATATATTTTATACCTTTATTTTTTATACCTTTATTTTATACCTTTATTTTATACCTTTTATTTTATACCTATGGTATTATATTATACCCTGTGGTCAGTATACATGGGTGTGTTATCTATGGATATAAATTCAGGCTTTGTGACATATCATTCCATACTTTTTAGTCTTTTCCTTTCATGGGCCGTTAGGAATTACCTTCTTTAAGGTCTGTTTTTAACATAATAACCCCATTTTATGTTAGCCCAGGGTGGCCCCAAATAGAAGTTATTCAGAACACATAGGTTTGAAGATCTGGGTTTTCCACAGAACGGCTCTGCCTAGCTGGGCAGATGTCTTAGACTTTCTTTTCTTTTCTTTTTTTTTTTTTTTATTTGCGAGAGAGAGAATGAGAGACAGCACGAGAGGGAGGAGGGCCAGAGGGAGAAGCAGACCCCCCGCCGAGCAGGGAGCCCGACGCGGGACTCGATCCCGGGACTCCAGGATCATGACCTGAACCGAAGGCAGTCGCTTAACCGACTGAGCCACCCAGGCGCCCCAAGACGTTTTACTTTTAATGGAATGCCCAAATATGCCGTGGGCCGCTGGGAAATCTCTCAGCTTCCTGTGTCAATTTCCCCCCTCTGTGTTAACTTTATAATAAGCTAAAAAAAAAAGAAAAAAGAAAAAAGATTTTGGGGAAAATGTTTTGTAGGTGCCACATTATTTATCTCTGTGATGGTAAGAGTGCTTTAATGCTGCTCAAGGCAGCAGGCCAGATAATGCTGCAGTCCTTCATTCTTTGGCGATCCTTGTAAGTCCTGAGCCCCTGCAAGGGCTGGTGCGGGCGGGGCGGGGGGGGGGGCGGGAGAGGAGCAAGCAAGCCCACCCACAGTCCCTGCAACAGGGGGGCAACTTTGAGGTCAATTAATATTTACATAGAACCCTGGATTAAGTTTTTTTTTTTTTTTTTTTTAAAGATTTTATTTATTTATTTGAGACAGAATGAGAGACAGCACGAGAGGGAGGAGGGTCAGAGGGAGAAGCAGACTCCCTGCCGAGCAGGGAGCCCGATGCGGGACTCGATCCCGGGACTCCAGGATCATGACCTGAGCCGAAGGCAGTCGCTTAACCGACTGAGCCACCCAGGCGCCCCCTGTCTGAATATTTTAATTTGGATTTTCTTCTTCTCTCACTCCTTTCTTTCCCGTTTTGTATCTTGAGTTTGATGAGGTCCAAAAAAGTGTTGTGCCCTTAAATTTTTGGCCGAGTCTATCCTAGGGTCTAGCATGCAGAGAAATTCCACATGTCACTGTTGCCTTTGAAAGTGGAAAGTGTTTCGATCCTGTCCCACTGAGCTCAGCACACTTTGGGTTGGATAATAAAAACAATGGTGGAGTGTGTCTTTTCATGAAGTATGAGACTGAGCTAATGGCTACAATCTGGTCATTTGGGGAAAAGACTTCCTACAGAGTTTGGGCAGTTTTCAGAGTGGTTTGAAAAAAGAGAAGTGAGATTAGGAAGTGCACTTAGGAGACTAGGGAAGGCAGTGAGAGGATCAGAAGTCAAGTCTCTGAGGTGACCTATGTGAAGGAAGCGGATGCGGAGGTTGGGAATCCTGTGGTAGGCTGTATTTATTCTGTATTACAGATCAAAGGGTTAGTTTGGCCATTTTATCAGAAATGCAGCCTTATTTTTTAACACTATTTTTATTAAAATGAAATTAGCCTTAGGTTTGGAGAGGTTTTTCTCTTTATTTCTTTGACTGGGAATTATATAGTTATCAGAAAAGATGTTTCCTTTCTTATTGAGCTTCTTTCCCTTCTTGCTTTTCTCCCCCCTCTCAACATAATTAGAATACTTTCACTCCTTTTCCAAAACCTGAAGATGCTGTTTTTAAATAGTAGCTTATTTAAATAATAACCAAAATTTTAATTATCCCCTTTTTTTAAAAAAAGATTTTATTTATTTATTTGAGAGAAAGAGAGAGCATGACAGGGGGAGGGGCAGAGGGAGAAGCAGACTCCCTGCTGAGTGTGGAGCCTGCCATGGGGTTTGATCCCGGGACTCCAGGATCATGACCTGAGCCGAAGATAAATGCTTAACCAACTGAGCCACCCAGGCACCCCTAACTTATCTCCTTCTTAAAGCAAAAGTAATAAATCTTCATACAAACCAGTAAGAGAATACAGAATTAAAGAAAGAAAAATAGAATAGTCTCCTAAAATCCCATTACCTGCACTCATATTAATATTTTGATTTATACGACACCAAACGTTCAAATTTAGGGAATGAGAAAGAGAGGCTGTGGAGGTGGTAGTGCTTGGGAGAAGAGCCAGCTATGAAACAAAATGAAATTGGAGGCTCTGACTGACCCTGGATTGTTGGCATGGACAAGACTGGAAAGCTTTGTATAACCATGTATGTTTTATTTTATTTTATTTTAAAGATTTTATTTGTTTATTTGACAGAGAGAGAGACAGCGAGAGAGGGAACACAAGCAGGGGGAGTGGGAGAGGGAGAAGCAGGCTTCCCTCGGAGCCGGGAGCCCGATGTGGGGCTCCATCCCAGGACCCTGGGATCATGACCTGAGCCGAAGGCAGGCGCTTAACGATTGAGCCACCCAGGTGCCCCTAATCATGTATTTTTTAAAACAGGATCCTGGTATGCAAATTTTTTTGTAACTTGCTGTTTTTATCTATCACAAGCACCATTCTGTGTGATTGTCTTCTAAAACATCTCTCATACAGCTAAATATTCTGTTGTTTGAGTTTCAAAGTATTTTAAACCAATTCCCATCGGTGAATGTTTAGGTGATTCGTATCTTTTAAAAATTATAAACTGGGCAGAGATGAAGATCCCTGTAAATAAATCCATATTCATAATCATGATTATTTCCTGAGAATAAATTTTCAGAAATTTTACAGTGCCAAGGGATATGCATTTAAAGTGTCTCTCTCTCTCTTCATATATCTATATATAGCTTTATAGCTATAACACATATATAACATATCTAACATTGCCCTGCCTAGCTATGATCCAAATAGTGCCTGCCAACTTAGGTGCCCATCAGCAAGGTGTGAGAGTGTATTTTTCTCTATATTTGCCCAGGATACAGGTACTATTCCTTTGTGAATATTAGTAGCTTGATTTCATTATCTTATGCACAAATGCCGCCACACTTATTTGTACGTCTGTGTACGTCTGATTGTATATCTGTAATCACTCTTACAGAATGTATTTTATCTCATGAACATGTCAGTCTGTTATACCGAGTGAGTTTGTAAACAGATAATTCTGATATGTCTGCTCTTAAATATACTTACCTTGACTTCCCAGGTGCCTGTAGGAACATCACCCACAGCCAGTGTCAGATGCTGCCCTACCAAACCACGCTAACACCTCTCTTCTCAATTGTCAAAAACACGGAAGTGGAGAAGTTCCTCAAGTTCTTCATGTACCTCCATCGCCTCAGCTGCTACCAACATATCATGCTTTTTGGCTGTAGCCTCGCCTTCCCCGAGTGCGTCGGTGATGCTGATGACAGGTATTTTGGAATCAAAATCATTCCGTGATAAGAGTCGGTTGTAACAGAGGTGTCTGAGAGGAATGAAATTATCCCGAGCTACCACCGTTTATTTTTGTTAAAGGAGAAAATATCCCATACCCATCACAGCCACTTGTAATTCTTTGAAACTGAAATTTTTTTGTGAAAACTTGGAATACTTTTATTTCTGGAGAGAAATTATCCCGGATGTGAGATTGAGGCAATCAGCTGGGATACTGAGGAGCTGTTTCCGTGAGGGTCTGGCAGAAGACAGCACACTCAAAGGGGTAACTGAAAAGAGTTTATTGAAGAGAAGATTTATAGAGGTATGGACAGGTTAAGAGACCAAATGATGGGAGGCATCAGGGTCTCATGATAGGGGATGCAGTTCCACCACCCAAGACGTGGAGGGGGAAAAAGGGCAGACAGCGACTGGAGAGAGTTTTAGCTATGGGCAAGGGGTCTTCCAACCAGCCAAGTCCTGCGACCCTATGCAGAGGAGCATAGCCACCAGCAGCCAGCCTGTCAGCCTTGCAGGAGAGAGGAGAAAGAAATACTCTGACCTCACTCTACTCCTGCCCTCCCATCTGCCGGGGCCTCCCACCATCCGAACTCACCCACAGCCATTGGGCCAGGGCGTGTTGTTGATGTGACCACAATAGATGAGGTCTAAAATCTCATCCAAATATTATTGGGTCCAAAGTCCCAAATCTCATCCTCTGAAACAGGCATAGGTGAGGTGCTGGGTGGTTCTTATGGTCAACACTAGAGCCCAGAGCAGGGTGAGGAGGGTGAAGGGTAGATGCAGAGGGACAAACAGAGAATGTCTAGTACAATATCAAATAAGATTAGAAAGAATTTTCTTATTTTGGGTGGGGGAAAGAACATTTGAGTGAGTGTGCTTGTGGATGTATCTTGTAAGCTCATTTTTTTTTTTTTTGAGATAAAGTTGACATATAGCATTATATTGGTTTCAGGTGTACCACATAATGATTCAATATTTGAATATATTGCCAAATGATCACCACGATAAGTCTAGTTAACATCCATCACCACACATAGTTATAAATTTTCTTTTTCTTATAATGAGAACTTTTAAAATCAACTCTCTTAGCAACTTTTAAATACACAATACAATATAGTCACCATGTTGTATATTACATCTCCATGAATTATTTAGTTTATAACTGGAAGTTTGTACTTTTTGACCATCATCACCTTATTGAAATAACATAATTTCAATATTACATTATTATATTGAAATAATTTTCAGTAAGAGTAAATCAATGAAAAGTGTGTTATGGAATTTTTTAAGTTTACTAAGTATACATTTTTAAAATTTTTGCAAAGCATGTGTTAAATACGTAATCACATAAAACATCAATTATTTTCTGAATTAAAATGTTAGGGAGTTTTCAGAATAATAATGTTAGAATGAAATTCATTTTCAAGTGCAGGTAGGTTCCATGTTATTTGTACTAATTTAGTTAGTGTATAAAATATGTTTTGAACAGAAGGAAGGCATTCATTGTTTTGATTGGGGAAAGCCTACATTGCCACAGAATAAAATCTGCGTAGAAGAGAAATAGTAGATTGTTTATTGTAGAAGTAAGTAAAGAACTATGAGCAGATACTGCTTTTAGGAAAACATTTCACTAGAAAGAATCATATGCAGAGCATGCTTTCATGGTAACAAGAGAGGAACAGTGGCGGTATAACATGGCGGTTGTAATATTTTTCTAGAGCTGCTGTAACAAATTACTACAAGCTGGGTGGCTTAAACAGACCTTTGTTCTCTCACAGTTCTAGAAACTAGAGATGTAAAATCTGACAGGGCCATGCTCCCTGTGGGGGTTGTGAAGGGGTAGAAATCATTTTCTCCTTTCACCTGCTTCTGGTGGTTTCAGGCTTTCCTTGACCTATGGCCACGTCACCCCGTGCTCTCCCTCCACCCTCACATAGCTTTCTCTGTGTGTCTCTCTTCTCTCGTGAGGACACTTGTCATTGGTCTAGGTAGCCCAAGATGATCTCATCATCTCAAGGTTCTTGACTTAATTATGCCCACAAAGACCTTTTTTTTTTCCAAATAAGGTAACATTCACAGATTCCAGAAGTTAGGACATGGACACATCATTTTGGGGCCCTCCATTCAACACACGACAGTGGCTAAGAAAGCAGGCTATGGGGCCACGTGCCTCATCCTTCTCACCTATAAAATGGAGATAATAGCTGAACCTCCTTTGCAAAGTTCACATGAGGATCAAATGACAGAGGGTGCCTGGCTTTTATGAAGAGCTCAAGAAATGTTAGCAACGGCTATCAAATCAATGGGTTGAGAAGGTGAGGTAGTACTAATGAAATTAAGAGCATAAGGAGTATTTCTAACATATATTAAGTATTGAAGGATTGCAAAAAAAGAATGTGGAATACATATGGATTAAAAGAAAATTAGGTCGAATACTCAAGGCTGTTGGAGTTGGATTCTTGTTCCACTTCTTAATTTCAAACATTTTCACTTACCACTCTTTTCTTGAATTTCTCTACGGAGTCATATGGGTGCATAAATAAAACAATGAAAGAAAGCTTCCTGGGGACTCTGAATTCATTTTGGTCTTCCTTCTTAATATAACTCAATCTCCACTCTCACTTAAATCAGTTGTAAAATTCCGGTTAAGCTCCTCATAGTCTTCAGGGCACTTTTAGGTAAAATTTGTTTTTCTCCTGACCTGGCTCATCCTGAAAAAATGCTCTCCTGTAAGTGTTTTCCATTTTCTGTTGTAATGGATAATAATTTATAGTCACTTTTCAGGTATGCTTTGGGGACTTATCCTATTTTTTATTGTTACATTTATTATTATATTTAATTTTATAATTATACTTCCAGACCAGTGCTTCCTGCTGTCATTTAGTGTGTGCATGGAAACCAGAAGCTAAATTTAATAAGCAAAGTAAGTTCATAAAGGTAAAATGTATTGTAGAAAATAGTGTAAATACAGTTTTCTTATATTTCATTATTTTCGATCATCCATTATACTAATTTTCTCTAACTATTCAAATAATGGAGAATTGCTTATATTCCATCCTAGACAAAATAGCTAATGTTTAAATTTTAGTTTAAAAAGATTAGTGGGGTATATAAATAGTATGGTTTTTAACCTGCCCCTTTGAGACCTCAAATGCTCATTAACTACATTTTATAACAATAAACGTTAACAGTTTTTATTTAGACGAGGGTTGCTATTAATAAATATGTATATCATATACTATAACACAGGCTAACTGAAGTGGTACATAATTTATATGGATTCAATGAAATTTATCTCAAACTATAGAGATCTCATTGATAAGTCATTTGGATAGCCTTAAAAATATATGTGTTAGCAGGAGTAGCTTAAAAATATCAGCAAGTAGCTGGAGAGAAATCCACAATTCCTGGGCCAGGAGAGTAACAGTTTTTTCTGGATGGCTTTTTGACACACCAGATACAATTAAGGTCTCTGGAAGAGAAAACAGGTATTGCAAACACATGCTTTTGATGTGTAATTATCACTCATACCCAAGTTGTTTAAATAATGGGCCTATAATATTGTCAAAACTGAAGGGGGGTCAGTTTGGCTTGGAAGGTCCAGTTTTGCTTCTAGAAGACACCCAGGAGACCCGCTAATGTGGGGTGACCGTCACCCACTCACATCTTCTGATACTTTGCAGAGAAACTCTGTGCTCATGAGATGAGTCCTTAACATTAAAAACTTGACATGTTTGCTATTAATTTTTTTTTCCCTCTGGACTATAGATTTGTCACTAGGTCCTTTGCAGAAATTCTTAATAGCTGTGGAAATGAAATGAAAATTCTTCATTTAGCCAGATTACTTGAGATTCAAGATTATATTTCAAACCTAGGAACTACAGGACAGTTTTCTGTTAATGTACTTAATCCCTGTAGGATTGTGATAGGAATCAAACGTGTTTCTTCAAATGAGCTTCTTAAAAAATGCTCTGCTTTTTCCCAAATAAGTATGTTGACTGGAAATTAGAAAATTTAATCTGGCAACTACAGAGAAAGCACTTGAGGGGCTCCTGGGTGGCTCAGTCGGTTAAGGGTTTGCCTTCGGCTCAGGGCATGGTCCGGGTGTCCTGGGATCGAGCCCTATGTCGGACTCCTTGCTCAGTGGAGAGTCTGCTTGTTCTTCTCCCTTTGCCCCTCGTGCTCTCTTTCTCTCTCTCTCAATCTCTCTCAAATAAATAAAATCTTAAAAAAAAAAAAAGCACTTGAAAGTTTGGGGGCAGATGAAACCTAATTCTGCCAATTGCCAGTTATAAGACCTTGGGCATTTTAGTTAGCCTTCTGACCCGCAGTTTACTCATCTCTATAATGAGAGCCTTCATAAGCTGCATTTGTGTGTGTTAAACAGAATGATTTATATAAAGTGCCCATACATGGCCTACACTATATGGCACAGAGTAACTTCTCCATGAACAGTAACTTACTATTATTGACAGAGTAGTCAATGATGATAAGTGAATTTTCTGGGAGGGTATAAACTTCATCACTTCTTTCAGAGATGCAAGATTTGCATTTTTTTCCCCATTCTTCCCACCTTCTAAACCTGATTAGTAATGTTGAGCATCATTTCATGCTCTGTATGTCTTCTTTGGAAAAATACCTATTCAGGTCCTCTGCCCATTTTTTAATTGGGTTTTTTTTTGGTGTTGTGTTGTATAAGTTTTTTATATATTTTGGATATTAACCCCTTATCAGATATATCATTTTCAAATATCTTCTCCCATTCAGTAAGTTGCCTTTTTGTTTTGTTGATAGTTTTTTTCACTGTGCAAAAGCTTTTTATTTTGGTGTAGTCCCATAGTTTCGTTTTGCTTTTGTTTTCCTTGCTAGAGGAGACATATCAAGGAAAATGTTTCTATGGCTAGTATCAAAGAGATTACTGCCTATATTTACTTCTAGGAATTTTATGGTTTCAGGTTTCATATTTAGGTCTTTAATCCAGTTTATTTATTTTTTTAAAGAAGTATTTATTTATTTTAGAGAGCAAGAATGAGAGAGTGAATGAGCGAGCATGAATACGGGAGGGGTAGAGGGAGAGAATCTTAAGCAGACCCACCACTGAGCACAGGGCCCGATGCGGGGCTCAATATCATGACCCTGAGATCATGATGTGAGCTGAAACCAAGAGTTGGATACTTAACTGATTGAGCCACCCAGGCACCCCAGAGTTTATTTTTGTGAATTATAAAAGAAAGTGGTCCAGGGGCGCCTGGGTGGCTCAGTTGGTTAAGTGACTGCCTTCGGCTCAGGTCATGATCCTGGAGTCCCTGGATCGAGTCCCGCATCGGGCTCCCTGCTCGGCAGGGAGTCTGCTTCTCCCTCTGACCCTCCTCCCTCTCATGCTCTCTGTCTCTCATTCTCTCTGTCTCAAATAAATAAATAAAATCTTAAAAAAAAAGAAAAGAAAAGAAAAGAAAATGGTCCAGTTTAATTCTTTTGCATGCAGCTGTACAGTTTTCTCAACACCATTTGTTGAAGAGACTGTCCTTTCCTCGTTGTGTATTCTTGCCTCTTTTATCGTAGATTAATTGACCATAAAATTGTGGGTTTATTTCTGACTTCTGTTTTATTGATCTATGTGTCTATTTTTTGTGCTGGTACCATACTATTTTGATTACTATAGCTTTGTAGTATATCTTGAAGTCTGGGGTTGTGATACCTCCAGCTTTGTTCTTATTTCTCAAAATTGCTTTGACTATTTGAGGTCTTTTGTGGTTCCATCTAAATTTTAGTATTATTTGATCTAGTCCTCTGAAAAATGTCTTGGTATTTTGATAGGGACTGTATTGAATCTGTAGATTGCTTTGGGGAGTATGGACATCTTAACAATATTAATTCTTCTAATCCATGAACATGGGATGTCTTTCCATTTGTTTGTGTCATCTTCAATTCTTTCATCAGCATTTTATAGTTTTCAGGGTACATGTCTTTCACCTCCTTGGTTAAGTTTATTCTGAGGTATTTTAATATTTTTGGAGCAGTTGTAAATGGAATTGTTTTCTTAATTTCTCTTTCTGCTATTTTGTTATTAGTGTATAGTAACACTACTGATTTCTGATTTCTGTGACTTTTCTGACTTCACTTATTACTTTTAATAGTTTTTTGGTGGACTCTAGGATTTTCTATATATAGTATGTCATCTGCAAATAGCAGCAATTTAACTTTTTCCTTACTAATATGGATGCCTCTTATTTCTTTTTCTTTTCTGATTGCTGTGGCTAGGATTTCCAGGATTATGTTTAATAAGAGGGTGAGAGTGGACATCTTTGTCTTGTTCCTGATTTTATAGGAAAAACTTTCAGTTTTTTATCATTGAGTATGACGTTGGCTGTGGGTTTTTTATATATGGCCTTTATTATGTTGAGGTATGTTTCCTCTAAACCCACTTTGTTGATAGTTGAATTTTGGATGTTGAATTTTGTCAAATGCTTTGCCACATCTATTGAGATGATCATATGGTTTTTATTATTTGTTTTGTTGAGGTAGTGTATAATGTTAATTGATTTGCAAATCAACTGAACTATCTTTGCATCCCTGGAATAAATTTCACTTGATCGTGGTGAATGATCCTTTTAATGTATTGTTGAATGTGGTTTTCTAATATTTCAGTTGAGGATTTTTATATCTATGTTCATCAGCAATATTGGCCTGTAGTTGGCTTTTTTTTTTATGGTGTCTTTGGTTTTTGTTTCTAAAATGTTGATAATAAATCAAGATTGGAATTCTGCTATGTTGCTAACTTCCATTCACTTTATGTTCATCTTTTAAGCTTTTGCTTTTGCTAAAATCTTCATAGATAAATAAAAGTCTAGGCCCATTTTTGTTTCAGTCCCTAGGGAGGAAGAAAAATGTT
The DNA here is from genome assembly GCF_029215605.1 of Mirounga angustirostris. Taxonomy (NCBI): domain Eukaryota; kingdom Metazoa; phylum Chordata; class Mammalia; order Carnivora; family Phocidae; genus Mirounga; species Mirounga angustirostris. The sequence continues at coordinate 39,717,825 of NW_026991710.1, read as the reverse complement.
AAAAGAAACAAGTGATATTAAAAATTGCCTTTTGGAAGGCACAATTTGTTCATTTCTCAAAAATGCCCTAGGTTTCCTTTTAGAAGCAGCAGAGTTCCCTGGAAAAAATGAGCCCATACTCCAGTTCTCATTACTTAAAGTTACAATAAAAGTTCCCTGTCATTTCAAATATACAGATGCTTTGGTCTTCCTATTCTGACTCCTTCATATTGCTAAAGATGGCCATATTACTAAAATGGCCTCTAGGTGAATAATCAAGATGGGTACCAAAATTATTACTGGAATGATTAAAAAATATTTGCTATGCTAGAATTCTAAAACATCTCCCCCATCATCCAATTTATACTCACAGTTTCTACTACAGCACAGCATTGTATTGCAATATCATTTCTGAATTAAATTTTAATGACAATGTAATAAGAGAGTAAAATTTATGTGTTTCTAATGTAATTTTGGAGGGCTTACTGTGTTCTTAGATGTGTTATTTTATAAGACAGCATGGGCCAATCTCCTGCGTAAATGTGACCCTGAAATCATCTTAAAAGCTAATTGGAAAATATAGCTTGCTTTAAAACAATTTTTTGAAGTATTCATTTATTATATCAAGTCAGAATAGGCTTATTTTATTATCTTTTTCTAAGTGGAGACTAATTATATACTGCTAATTTATTTTACTAAAGATTTTATCTACGTCCCAAGAACTCTATTGTGTCACATTTGGGAATGAATGGAAACATTACAGAATTAACATTTTTTTCATAATTATAATTTTAAAAATTTATATAGATCAGTAGTCAAATAAAGATGAGCTTTGTTGGTATATTCTGAAAGCCATTTGCCACTTACTTCCCTGAGTTTATCAACAATCTGGAAAGCAGCAGGCTTTTTTAGCCAAACCAGTGCTGACTACATGGCTGTTGAAATGGTCAATTGTATGACTCTTTCCTTTTCAACATCAGTTAATCTAGTGTAGTCTGCTAGACTAATCTAACAGTTAATCTTGTCTGCCTTTTGGCATTATACATAAATATTAAATGATAAGTAAGTTTCCATTTTATGAGCCAAAATGGCTCCAAATGTGGGTAAGATATAGTCAGATAACTCATACTACTTTTATTTCACAAAGACATAAAGCTGGAGAATCAGGTCATGACAGCTCAGCTCTTTCTGACAATGCCCTGTCACATCACTGACAGGGTCTCAAGCACACACATTTTATCAAGCTCAGTGGAGTCATTTGCTTACTTTTCTCCTCAACAATTCATTGGTATTACACGGATGTGACTAGAATTTAGATTTAATATTTCTGATTCAATTCATTTGAAGATCCATATGTAAGGCATCATTTTATGATGTACAAAAAATCAAAACAGCTGCAAAAATAATTTAACAATTGCAAGTTTCTTTTGTGATTTGTTAATCCTCTATCCCATGGGCCCTGGTAGTATGCCAAGTATTAATGAGAATCAGGATTGTGTTGGTTACAAGTTGTGTGGAGTTTTATATTCCCTTTCAGGAGTGGTTGTGTGGTTTTACATTATTCACACTCATCTTAATTCAAGCTGTGTTTATCTGTTGGTATTTCCTTGTTTTTCTATTTTAAGGGTGACCCCCTACTATTGGCATATAAACAAGGCACTTAATCTGTAGAGTTTTCATCCATAACAATTTTACTGACATTTTCCTCTTACATGAGAATTATTTCAAGATTGAACAGTACTTGTAAAATTTGCTGACCTAATGGGGAGGAAATCCCATGAGCAGGGCCAGCATGAGCTCTTGTATAATCCATATAAGTTGAGAGTTAGGTAGTGATGGTTCTGATCCCAGCTTTGCTGACAGCTTTATTCCAAGTAGGCCACTGAATTAGCCCCTGCATGTGATTCTTTTATTTTGTCAACAAGTATTTGCTGACTGCACATACTAGGTATAAAGCTGCAAACAAAATGAAATCCTTGACCTCATGGAACTTTTATTATTATTCCCTTTATTTATTAAGGGAAATAAGCAAATAAATAGATAACAAATAAAAAATTAAAATAAATACATAAATAGTAGTACCCATTAGGTATAAAGCTACAAACAAAATGAGATCCTTGACCTCATGGAACTTTTATTATATTGAAGGGAAATAAGCAAATAAATAGGTAACAAATAAAAAATTAAAATAAATAAATAAATAGTAGTATATCAGACAGTGATAAGTGCAATGGAAAAAATTTCAGCAAGGAATTGGAGAGCATTGGGAAAGTGGGAGTGTGGTGGCAAGAGGGGCAATTTTAAGCAGAGTGTTGTTCAGCGAAACTTCAGAGATCTGTGAGGACATGAGAATCTAGGAGATGAGGGAAACCTGAACATCTGTTGGTGTTTCCATTTTATTTATGCTTTTAGCAAGCATTTATTGGTACCTGCAATGTGCCAGGTGCATAGTTTGATGCTGGGGATGTAGGGATGAATAAAATAAAGTTCTGCCTTCAAAGAACTCAGCATAATAGGGGACCAGACATGAAAACAATTAAATTGTTGTACAGTGTGATCAGTTTACCAAGTGTGGGGGTAGCAGAGAGACAGAGGAAGAACTCTTTCCATCTGGCATTATTAGGGAAGGCTACTACCAGGGAGGAAGTAACAGCTAAATTGGTTTTAGAGGATGGAAAAAAGTTTGCCATGTAGACAAGGTGGAATAGGAAGGCATTTCAGGTAGAGTAACATTCTAGATCTATCGTATATTAGGGGAACTACAACTAGTTAAATTTTACTAGGATATAAAATGGGGAGAGAACAAACATATTTTAGGGAATTTTAAGAAGTAAAATTAGCAGCACTTAGTGATTAATTGCATATGAATTTTGGGGTTGAGGACAAGGCAAAGGTTTCTGGGCTTGGGACTTGGGTAGATAGTATTACCACCAAGAAGATCATGTATATCAAAGGAGAAGTGGGGGCTGTGGTGGTGAGGGGGTTGAGTTAATATTGACATAATATTTTTATCTGGTTCAAGAAGTGCATGACAGTACTATTCCTTTCAGAGGAGTTAAAAACAATTTTTCTTCTGTAAGAGATGACCTGATTTATACTTTCATCGAGTGGTTTGCTAGTCAACCGGCTCCCTGAAAAAACCAAACTGCTGATTTCTGCATGGGTTGCCTGCATTCCCCTGTGAGAGGCTGTGGCTCCTACCAGCCTTCTCCCTATGGATTTCTCTAAGTTCCAATAACTGCTCCTTTCCTTGTTCCTCAAGACTGGGTGCTAACAGAACCTGTCCCAGCATAGTACACTACCCCTTGTTGGTTTTCCTAAACCCTGCCAGCACCTTTGTTAAGTGGTCCTTTCCCTCAAAGCTCTGCAGTGATCCTACTTCAGTGGGTCGTTTCTTTCCTGCTGGAACCATGGCTATTACACATAAAAAATAAGACAGACATAGGCCTTGCTTTTAAAGAGCTTCAGACCAATATGACCCCCACCTACCCTGACATTTCCTCTTATTTCTCTTCTGATGTGGGACAAGGACATACAAACATTCTCTTGTACACTTTTCCATCTCCATGTTCAGTGAACTTGGAAACCAAGGAAACCTCTTTCCTACCTCTGTCCTACCCCATCTAAACCATAGCTCTTATGGTCTCTTGAGGCCAACAGAATGTGCTTACATAGGAAGTTGACACTGTTGGTCCATCAAAGAGAGAACAAGCCATCTGTTATTTTTGTGTTTTCCAGCAGCGGTGATGAAGTCATGCTCTTGTCTCATTTGTGGGTTTATTCCTGTGTTACCTGTGGCTCATGTTTATGCAAAGAGGCCAGCTAGGTGACACACTTTGGAGCACTGGGCTGGAGTCATAGTATCTGCCTATGAGATCTCTTCTTTAGGTTTCAGTTTCCTCACAATGTAAAAGGAGGAAATAAGTGTCAATTACCTTGCAAGTCTTAACATTCTTTTCATGACGAAGGTCTGCAGCTTTGGGAGCTGCCTGTGACTATGACTTTGTAAGCCTTGTCCACGGAGCAGCTCAGCTTAACAAAGAAAATTTAGGAGTATGTTTTTTAAAAATGATTGTATGAGTTTTGTCAATGAATACATCTAACTCAGTAGCATGTTTCTGACCAAGTGATATATCAAAGAAGAGTATATTAGTTACCTACTGCTGCTTAACAAATTACCACAAATTTAACAGCTTACAACAATGCACATCTAGCTCTTTTTGTGCTTAGCAGAGCCATGTCTAATGGTCCCAAGAAGCATCTGAAGCATGTAGCAGTTCCAAAGCATAGGATGCTAGATAAGCTGACTGGGTGTGTTTGCCCCTCGTCCATCTACTGGTTCCCATAAGCTAAAAGAATGTCTCCCTCTCATCTTTTTCCTAAGGAACCAGACTTAACTATGACCTAATAGGAGATGAAGTAAAGAAGATCTGTATACAGCATTTTATTAAGATTGGTGGCAAAGTTCAAACTGATATAACCTACCCTGCTGGTTTTATAGATGTCATCAGCATTGACAGGACTGGGGAGAATTTCCATCCGATCTGTGACACTAAGGGTCACTTTGCTATTCATTGGATTACACCTGAGGAGGCCAAGTATAAATTGTGTAAAGTGAGAAACATCTTTGGGGGTTGGGGGGAGGAATTCCTCATCTGGTGACCCGTGATACTTGCATCACCCACTATCCCGATCCCTCATCAAAGTGAATGACACCATTCAGACTGATTTGGAGACTGGAAAGATTACTGATTTCATCAAGTTTGACACTATGGTGATCAGAGGTGCTAACCTGGGGAAAATTGGTGTGATCACCAACAGAGAGAGACACCCTAGTTCTTTTGATGTAGTTCATGTGAAAGATGCCGATAGCAACAACTTTGCCACCCAGCTCTCTGATATTTTTGTTGTTGGCAAAGGCAACAAACCATGGATTTCTCTTCCCTGTGGAAAGAGTATCTGCCTCACCATTGCTGAAGAGAGAGACAAGAGATGGTTGGCCAAACAGAGCAGTGGGGAAAGGGTCTCTGGGTGACATGACTGGAAGTCTTTTTACTTAATTAAAGATAATACAGCAGGATTAAAATAAAAAATAAAAAAAATAACAACAATACCTATCTATTATCCCATAGTTTCTGTGGATTCTCAATCTAAGAATGACTTATGTGGGTCCTCTGCTTTAGGGTTTGTCATATGGGTACAATCAAGGTATTAGCCAGGGTTGGGGTCTTCTCTGAATCATGTTGGAAGAATTTTAGTTCCTCAAGAGTTGTTGGACCAAGGGTCTGTTTCTAGCTGGCTGTTGGCCAGAGGCCACTCTTAAGCCCTTGCCATGTGGGCCCCACAATATGACAACTTGCTTCATCAAATCCAGTAAGGGAGAGAGTCTGCTAGCAATAGAGAAGTCATAATCTTATGTACCGTAATGATGGATGAGACATCTCATTGCCTTGTATTGGTTGCAAGCAAGTCTCTAGGCTGACTGACACTCAAGGGGAGGGAGGGGCTTACACAGGGCATGAATATCAGGAGATGGGGATCATTGGGACCATCTTAGGGTCTGCCTGCCACAGAGATTCTTTTTCTCTTTTTTTAGTGGTAAAAGAGTTTTAAATCCTAAGCTCTTCTAATGTACTTAAAGTTTAGTTTATGTGCCAAAAATAAAAAGTGACAACTAAATGCAACGTGAGACCCTGAGTGGAGATCATAGGAATATTTGAATAGAGTTCTTAAAGGTATTGTACCAATATTAATTTTCTGATTCTGATAATTATACTGCAGTTACATAAGATGTTTGCCTTGGGGGAGCTTGGATGAAGGATATATGGAAACTTTCTGTAATGTTTTTATAAATTGTCTGTAAGTCAACAAGTAGGTCAAAGTAAAAAATTAGAAAAAGTGATTTGTAACATTTAAAAATCCATAACTATGTAAGCCTACTTTGTGGCCATAGCTTGTTCAATAATTTTAACATTATGTCTTTATCAGACCTTTTTTTGCAGATAGCATTTATAAATTTGGGGAGTAATGGGAAGATACTGGTCAAAGGGCACAGTAAAGGAAAAAAACTGTAATTTTTTTGTAAATAAAGCAAACAATTTTAGTAGATAAATCACTAAAAATTATATAGGTATATACAGTGGAATATTATTCAGCCATCAAAAAGAATGAAATCTTGCCATTTGCAATAATGTGCATGGAACTAGAGGGTATTATGCTAAGCGAAATAAGTCAGAGAAAGACAAATACTGTATGATTTCTTTCACTTATATGTGGAATTTAAGAAACAAAACAGATGATCATAGGGGAAGGGAAGGAAAAATAAAATAAGATAAAAACAGAGAGGGAGGCAAACCATAAGAGACTCTTAACTCTAAGAAACAAACTGTGGGTTGCTAGAAGGGAGGTGGGTGGGAGGAAGGGGTAACGGAGTGATGGGCATTAAGGAGGGTACTTGATGGAATGAGCACTGGATATTATAAGCAACTGATGAATCACTAAATTCTACCCCTGAAACTAGTAATACACTATATGTTAACTAAACTGAATTTAAATAAAAAATTTTTTAAAATTATATAGGTAAAATCTGCCACTTTTTTTGGTTAATTATTTTAGAATGTTCTTCCTAGTGACAATACCATAAAAGCTTTACTACCACTATATAATAGAATTATTTATATATTTGTTTATATGTATTTGTTTCAACAAATAATTACAGAGATGATGTAACATAACAGTTCTCTTTTTGAACTTTAGTTGAAATGTGTTAGGGACTTGTAACACCAAAAGCACTTCACACGTCAATTTAAAATAATCACCAGTTCTAAAATAGTATTCTGATAGCCAAATCCAACTCTTTCCCTGTGCAGAGCACTGTTTTCAGATGTCAGTCAGCTTGCTGCTTGGATATAGACACTCATGTTCCAAAATAGTGTGGTCTGTCTCACCACACTGTTCCATGTGATGAAAAGCCAAATACTTCAACCCCTCATAGGCAGTTGGATTTCCTGCAAAGCAAGAACAAATGGTTCCTCGTTTTACTCACTGTTTGAAAGGGCTCCTTGTTATAAATACTCTTATCACTATTTCACATGTCCTGGTCCAGCAATTTGAAGCTTATGGGTCTCGGTTGGTTACACCTCTTAAGAGAGCTATTTGGAAACACTCTAGACATTTTTCTTAGGTCCTATTTTTAGAATGGAAGGCCTAATGGTATTTTAATGTCTCTATATATTCCCAGAACAAATCTCAAGAAAAAGTGTCTGTTACCTTTTGAAATTTAGCAAAGCTAGTAGGATTATCATTGCTCCTCTGAGAAGTATTATGTTAAAGAATTAATTTTGATTTACAGAATGTTAGCGGCAAAAGGACCATGGAAAATCAGCTCGTTCAAACCCCTCACTTTTCAAACGAGGAAAGTGTGAGTCTTGGTGTGAGTGAACTGTTGGCCCAATATCAGACAGTGAGGAGTATGGAAGTTTTAGAATGGTAGACTTACGTTTTCCTGCAGAAGATGACTGTGGTAAGAGGCAGTAACAGTCAGTTTCTGAGATAAGACTCAGCTTTAGAACATGAAAATAGTCTGCTGGGCCCTTGTGTGAAACTTTATTGCTCTTATAGAAGATTCTGAGAAAAGATGTGGAGTCATCCAAAAATAGGGGTTCAGAAGTGAGGAAAGGTCCAGAAACCTCTTGGGAGAATTGGGCCCTGTGTGTAGACAGACAACTTCTCAAAGATCTTTCCCTGCACTGCCCCCCCTGACTATGTTGGATGAATGTTTCCCCCTGTAGATGGCACCTGGCATTCCATCAATTAGAGATTCCTTTGCTCCAGCAAACAATCTTCTAATGATGCAAAAAACCTTTGGGAGGGTTAAGTGTCCATCTGTTATTATGAATTACTCTGTGTTATTTTCATCCTTCTTCTTTGGCAGCCTAATTGGGATCTGATCATTTGGGGAATGTAGTTTTGATTGTAGGAAGGGAAGAAAATGTTGATGAGCCAGAAATACTCTGGTGGAGATGGCCATCTAAGTGAGGTGGCCAGGATGGTGTCAGAAACTGGGACCCAGGTCAGGGACTAGAAGGCAAGGGAAGAATGCTGAAGACAAACCCAGATTGCTTTTTTACTCAGGGCTGTCTCACACGTGGAAAAAAAAGAGAAATGACTTTATCCTTCCCTGGTGTTCCTTAGCTCCTTTGGCAAATACTGATTCATTGCAGGTTAACTAGGAGTTTGTGGAATGAAGGGAGAACCCAACCCTGTGTATATTGTTGGTCCACTCAGAAAGTGCATGCAAGCATGGCTGGTTTAATTGCTCTTTGCCTTATTGTGCTTCACAGGTGTTGCATTTTTTAATAAATCTTCGGCAACCCTGTGTCTAGCAAGTCTAGGTACCATGTTGCCAACAGCCTTTGCTCACTTCATATCTCTGTGTCACATTTTGGTAATTCTTGCAGTATTTCAAACCTTTTCATTAGTATTATATTTGTTATGATGATCTGTCATCAGTGATTTTTGATGTACTGTTGTAACTGTTTTGGAGTGCCATGAACCACACTCACATAAGAGGGTGAACTTAATTGGTAAGTGCTGTGCATTCCCCTGGCCTTCCCCTGTCAGTCTCCCTCCCTTCAGTTCCCTCTATTCCCTGAGACACAACAATGTAAAAATTAGGCCGATTAATAACCCTATAATGGACTCTAAGTATTCAAGTGAAAGGAAGAGTTACATGTTTATATTTTAAATCAAAAACTAGAAATGATTAAGCTTAGTAAGGAAGGAGTGTCAAAAGCCAAGATAGGCCAAAACTAGGCCTCTTGTGCCACACCCCCGAATTGTGACTGCAAAGGAAAAGTTGTAAGGAAATTAAAAGTGCTACTCCAGTGAACACATGCATGATAAGAAAGCAGAACAGCCTTGTTGATATGGAGACAGTTTGAGTGGCCTGGATAGAAGATCAAACCAGCCACAACATCGCCTTAAGCCAAAACATAATCCTAAAGCTTAAAGCAGGGCCCTAACTCTCTTCAATTCTGTGAAGACAGAGAAGTGAAAAAGCTACCCAAGAAAAGTTTGAAGCTATCAGAGGTTGGTTCATGGGGTTTAAGAAAAGAAGCCTTCTCTAGAACATAAAAGTGCAAGGTGATGCAGCCAGTGCTGATGGAGAAGCTGTGGTGAGTTACCCAGAAGATCCAGCTAAATAATTAATCAAGGTGGCCACACTGGACAACAGATTTTCAGTGTAGATGAAACAGCCCCTTGTCTTGGAAGAAGATGCCATCGGGGGCTTTCAGAGCTAGAGAGAAGTCAATGCCTGGCTTCAGAGCTTCAAAGGACAAGCTGACTCTCCTGTTAGGGGCTAATGCAGTTGTTGACCTTCAGTTGAAGCCATAGTTTATATACCTTTCCAGAATCTCTAGGGCCCTTAAGAATTATGCCAAATCTATTCTGCTTGTGCTCTATAAATAGAACAACAAAGCCTGGATAATAGCACATCTATTTACAACCATGATTTACTGAATATTTTAAGCCAGATCTACTGCTCAGAAAAAAAAAAAAAAGATTCAAAATATCACTGCCCATCGACAATGCACCCGGTTACCTAAGAGCTCTCTCTCTGTTGGAGACATAAAATGAGATTAATGTTTTCATGCCTCATAACAAAATATCCATTCTGCAGCCCATGGATCAAGGATCCATTTTGACTTTCAAGTCTTATTACTGAAGAGATACATTTCATAAGACTATAGCTGCCACAGATAGTGATTCTTCTGACCGATCTGGGCAAAGTAAATTGAAAACCTTCTGGAAAGGATTCATCATTCGAGATGCCATTAAGAACATTCATGATTCATGGAGAAAGATCCAAATACCAACATGAACAGGAGTTTGGAAGAAGTGGATTCCGACCCTCATGGAGGACTTTGAGGGGTTCCAGACTTCAGTGGAGGAAGTAAGTACAGGTGTGGTGGAAATAACAAGAGAACTAGAATGAGAAGTGGAGCCTGAAGACTTGACTGAATTGCTACAATCTCATGATTCATCTTGAACAGATGAGGGGTTGCTTCTCATGGATCAGCAAAGAAAGTGGATTCTTTTTTTTTTTTTTTTAAAGATTTTATTTATTTATTCATTAGAGACAGAGAGAGAGAGGCAGAGGGAGAAGCAGGCTCCCAAGGAGCAGGGAGCCCGATGCGGGACTCGATCCCAGGACCCTGAGATCATGACCTGAGCAGAAGGCAGACGCTTAACCATCTGAGCCACCCAGGCGCCCCAAGAAAGTGGATTCTTGAGGTGGGATCTACTCCTGGTGAAGATGCTGTGAAAATTATTGAAATGATAGTGAAGGATTTAGAATATAACATAAACTTAGCTTATCAGGCAGTGGCAAGATTTGAGAGGATTGACTTGAATTTTGAAAGTTCCTCTGTGGGGAAGATGCTACCAAACAGCATCACTGTTACAGAGAAATTGCTCATGAAAGGAAGAGTCCAAGGATGTAGCAAACTTCACTGTGGTCTTATTTTAAGCAATTGCCACAGTCACCCCTACTTTCAGCAGCCCCCACCCTGATCAGTCAGCAGCCACGAACATCTAGGCAAGACCCTGCACCAGCAAAAAGATTATGACTCACTGAAAGCTCAGATGATGATTAGCATTTTTAGCAGTAAAGTATTTTTTAATTCAGGTATGTACACAGTGCATTGTTTTTTTAGACATGTATTGCATACTTAATAGACTGTAGCATAGTGTTAATGTAACTTTTATATGCAATGGGAAACCAAAAAATTCATTTGATTTGTTTTATTGTGATATTCACAATATTCTATTGTGGCGGTCTGGAACCAAGCCTGCAATATCTCTGATATTAAGTATCAAGTTTTGAACTAACCTTGAGTTGTGCTTCTGGAGCACACATTCCTGAAGTATGGATTCACATGAATAGAGTGTTAACCAGGTGGGTCCTGGGATCAATCTGGCCGGGTTTGAATCTTGGCTCTGACATTCACTACCTCAGAGATCTTGGACAAGTCTCTTAGTTTTCCTGTGCTTCATTTTTTTTTTTTTATTTGTATATTTGGGATGATAGTAGTAGTACTTATCACTTAGGGCTTTAATGAGAAATGAGTGAGTTAATGCATGTAAAGCACTTAGAACAGAGCCTAGCAAAGTGTTGCAAAGCAGTTGCATAAGAATTCTATGATCTGATTCGTCAACCATGTCCTTCAGTTTTATTTGAGAAAATATAGTCTCTAACTTCTCTAGGATAAGATTTTTGTTTTTTGAGAGAGAGAGAGAGAATGAGAGATCATGTGATGGGGTGGAGAAGGAGAGGGACAGAGGGAGAGAGACAATCCTAAGCAGGCTCCTCATCCAGAGCCAAGCCCCTGGTTGGGCTCAACCTCACGACCCTGAGATCATGACCTGAGCCGAAACCAAGGGTGGGTCGCTTAACCAACTGAGCCACCAGGTGCCCCTCTGAAATAAGATTTTAAAATGTTATTTAAGTGACACTTTGTTAGTCCTATAAATATCTATGTATTTCCCGATGGTGGTCAGCTGTCTTCTTTACACCAAGAAATTGTCTGGACCAATTCATAATTTTATAGCCCAAACCTAATCTTTCAAATGCAAAACCTCTCTTTCCACATCTTCATTAACAAAATTTAGCAGGTAGATAATTATGTGGAGATCAGGATTCTACAAGGTACTGAGTTTTGAGACAAGTTCCTGAGAGGAAATAAATTACATTCATTTACATCTGAATGTAATTGTCGAGTACCCCTTTTCCATATTTGTATATAGAACAAGATCCCTCTCTCAAGATTCTATTACAGACTCTTATCAGTTCTATTTTAACTCAGTAGCTGGTGTATCCCATTATGTTTCTGCAATTCAGAGAAGTATGAATGGGGAATTTTAATGTGCTTGTTTAATCAAGGGATTTTTAAGGCCGAATTATTTGGTCCTTATGTGAAAATAGACAGTATGGAAGAGTAGATAGAACATAAAACAAAAGTTCAAACTCCTGGATTCTCTTCCTGCTTCTGCCATTAAGAAGATGTGTGATCTCGAGTCCATCCCAGAATCTTCCTGGGCCTGTCTCAAATGGAGGATTTGAACCAGGTATTGCTTAAGGTTTGTGACAGATCTCATATTGTATGATTGTGCAACATCCCAGTGACCCTACCGAGTGAAGTGTGTGCTTTGCCTTGACTGACGTGTATAGTTTCTTTCCCAGTTTCCTTAAAACCATTTGAAATGGCTTTGCCAGATCCCCAGCCAGGGTGAGAGAGGCATTCTGTGGCTGCAAAGTAGGAAATGCCCGCTGGGTCTGCAAGAGAACAAGTCCCTGCCTTATAACATTTCTACATTTACAACTGGAATTGTTAACATTCTCATCCAGAAGGGTTTGATTGCATGGCAGATGAATAAAGGCAAGCTCTGGGGGCATCATTACTCTTACCATTAACAGCAGTTGTTTGCATTTTTCTATTTTGCAGAAGATAAAGGAGAAATCTGAGAAGATAAATAACTGTTTAAAAAGTGAAGATAAATAGTTTATTACTGTAGATACACAACTGAGTTGCCACTTGTCTATTTTTTTCTGGGGAGGCAGTGGAGGTCCAGGAGGAGCTTTCTGTCTACCTCTCAGAGATACTTTTAATTTCTCAAAGGGAAGCTAAAGAAACGAGATTAACTTATTTTGTGACCTACTTCTGCTTTTCCAATTTGGGGGCCTTCCTTTCTATGTTAATTTATTCCATTTGATATTAACTAGAGCTCTTTCTTTGGTTGACAGGTTTACTTGAGCACAGGAAATCTAAAAAACAAAAATCATTGGGATAAATACTTTTACAAGAGATAGTAGGCTGATATGCTATGGAACTAGCTTATTCCCTCCAGAATCATGGGAATAGGGCGGCTGCAATCCTTGTTTTAGGACTTAATGTAGAAATTTAAGTTGTTGACTGTAGTAAATATAAATTAAGATAATATCACGGCACTTGTGGCCAACTTTAATTTCATTGTTATTTCAAGAAGGAGTCAGTAAAAACATTAATTTCCACTTTTTCTTTTCTTCTAGCCGTGGACTCCTGCCCTGTAGGTCCTTCTGTGAGGCTGCCCAAGAGGGTTGCGAATCAGTCCTGGGGATGGTGAATGCCTCCTGGCCTGACTTCCTCACCTGCTCCCAGTTTAGAAACCAAACCGAAAGCAGCAATGTCAGCAGGATTTGCTTCTCACCACAACAGGAAAAAGGCAAGGAATGTAGGTGTCCGTGTTTCATTTCATTTAAAAAACTTTTTACTGAAATATACCGTTCATACAAGGATGTATACAAATAATGTATACTTCAATACATTTTATGAAAGTGACCAGACCCATATAACCAGCACCCAGATCAAGAAATAGATCACACAAAACTTGTACATGATGAATGTTCGTAGTGGCATTATTTATGGTAACCAAAAAGTGGAAACAACCCACATGTTCTTCATCTAATGTATGGATTTTTAAAAAATAGTATATTCATGCAGTGGAATATTAATTGACAGTAAAAATGCATGGACTCCTTGTGCATGATACAGTATAGATGAACCTTGAAAATGTTTTGTTAAGTGAAAGAAGCACTGGGTTTGAATCTTGGGCAGCCCCCTTCCAGTCCACTTACCCTCCCAAAAGAAACCTCTCTTCTTTTTTTTTTAAGGTTTTATTTATTTATTAGACAGAGAGCACAGCAGGGGGAGCGGGAGAGGGAGAGGGAGAAGCAGACTCCCGGCTGAGCAGGGAGCCCGACACGAGGCTCGATCCCAAGACCCTGGGATCATGACCTGAGCCGAAGGCAGCAGCCTAATCAACTGAGCCACCTAGGTGCCCCAAGAAACCTCTCTTCTAAGAGAAGCCACCTAAGGTGATTTCTGTCATCTTAGATAGGCTTGCCTACTTCTGAGCTTCGTGTCAGTGGAATTGGGAAGGATGGACTCCTTTTGTATCTAACTTCATTTGCTCAACATTATGTTTGAGAGATTCTTTATGTTTTCCTCTATGGTTCATTCATTCTCACTGTTGCATAGTATTCTAATATATTACATCCCAATATATTTTTCTATTCAATTGTGGCTGGAGATTTGAGTTGCTTCTAGCTATTATGAATAGTGATGTTTTGACGATTCTTGTGTATGTCTTTGATTGAACATAGTTCATATATTTATTCAGCAAAAAGTTTTTTAAAGTGGTTGTACCAATTTATCCTCCTACCAGCAGGGTGTGAAAGCTGCAGTCGCTCCAGATTCTCCCCAACACTTGTTATTGTCAGTCTTCATCATTTTACCAATCCTGATGATAGTATTGTGGCCTTTTGTGGTTTTAAGTTGCATTTCCCTGATGAGTTTGATTAATTTTTCAAAAAATTTTGGTGATGTGAATACCCCTTTTCATGAAGCATCTGTGCAAGTGTTTTACCATTCTTTGTTTGGGTAGTTTGCCTTTTTGTTCTTGATTTATAGTTCTTTATGTATTCTAGATATGTCAACTCTTGGGTTTATGTATTGTGAAGATCTCCCACTCTGTGGTTTGCCTTTCTTATTAGTGTCAAATTATGGAATAGAAGGTCTTAGTTTTAATGGGTCCATATTATCAGTCTTTTATTTTGTGGTTCATTTTTGGTGTCTTGTTTAAGACATCTTTGCCCACACCAAAACATTGAAGTTTTTTTCCTGTGTTTTCTTCTCGGACCTTTTATTGTTTTAGCATTTACATTTACACCTACCATATCCTAGAATTAATTTTTGTGTATGGTGAGAGCTATGGGTTAACTTTTTTTCTGTGCATATATTTAATTGACCCACTGCCCTTTATTTATTTAGAGTACAATCTTTCCCCTCTGCACTATAATGTCACCTTTGTTATCGGTCAAGTGATTGATTATATAAACATCTGTTTCTAGACCCTCTATTTGGCATAGAATTAAGCCAATACCACTCTGTCTGGATTCCTATAGTTTTATAAGTCTTTATATTCAATAGTGTAAGTTCCTCACCTTTTTACTTCTTAAAGATTGCCAGTTCTTGGTCCTTTACATTTTATGTAAATTTTCAAATCACTGTGCAGTTTCCACAAATGCTTTTTGTTTTGATTTGGGATTGCATTAAATCAATAGTTCAAATTAGGGAGAATTGCTTTATAACATTGAGTCTTCCAACCCATCAAAATGATATACTATGGTAATCTTTACTTAAGTATTTTAATGAGTTATTCTTTAATTTCTCTCAATAATGTTTGGTAATTTCAACCAGAAAGATCTTGTTCATCTTCCTTTAGATTTATTCATGATATTTTTTATGTCATTTGTAAATGGAATCTTTAAAAATTTTTGTTTGTGTACAAATAAATCACATATTGATTTTTATACCTCTCTGTAGATCCATTTGGATTTTCTAAGTGAACATTATGTCATCTACAAATGACAGTTTATTTTCTCTTTTCCAATCATTATGCTTTCTGTTTCTTCTTTGTCATAGAGAAGGGTTTCAATATTTCACTTTTATTTATTTATTTTTTATTTATTTATTTTATTTATTATTATTTTTTTAAAGATTTTATTTATTTTTTAGAGAGCGAGCGAGAGAGAAACAGCATGAGAGGGGAGAGGGTCAGAGGGAGAAGCAGGCTCCCCGCTGAGCCGGGAGCCCGATGTGGGACTCGATCCCAGGACCCTGGGATCATGACCTGAGCCGAAGGCAGACGCTTAACCATCTGAGCCACCCAGGCGCCCTCAATATTTCACTTTTAATTATAATGTTTGCAGAAAGACTTTTACTGATACTCTGTGTCAGATTAAGGAAGTCCTTTCTATTTCTGGTTTGCTAAGGTTTTTTTTTTTTTTTTAAATCATGAATGGATTTTGAATTTTATCAAATGCATTTTCTACATCACTTGAGATGATATGATTTTCTCCACATTATGTTAAAAATATAAGCTTTACTGATATGTAATTCATATACCATAATATTCACTCTTTTAAAATGTATAATTAACTGGTTTTTGTATACTTATAGAGTTGTACAACCATCCATAGCCATCTAATTCCAAAACATTTTTGTCACCCTAAAAAGAAACCCCATGCCCATTAGCAGTAATGCCATTTTCTCCTCCCCCAGCCACTGGAACCACTAATGTACATTCAGATTCTATGGATTTGCCTATTTTGGACATTTCATATAAATGGAATCATAAAATGGGACCTTTTGTGATTTGCTTCTTTCATTTAGCATAATGTTTTCAAGGTTTACCCATGTTGTAGTATGTATCAGTACTTCATACATTTTTATTGTCAATTACTGTTCCTTTGTATGAATATACTATTTTTAAAAATCCATACATTAGTTGAGGAACATTTGGGTGTTTCTACTTTTTGTTTACTATGATGCCACAATGAATATTCATGTGAAAGTCTTATGTGAACATATGTTTTCAATTCCCTTGTGTATATAGCTTGGAGTAGAATTGTTGTGACCAGTAATAACTCTGTTTAACACTTTGAGGAAATGCCAGTCTCATCAGCAATGTACAAGTGTTCCAATTTCTCCACAGCCTCACCAACACTTGTTATCCTTTTTGATTATAACCATCCTAGTGGGTAGGAAGTAGTATCTCAGTGTGATTTTGTTTTGCAATTTTTTTTTAAAAGATTTTATTTATTTATTTGAGAGAAAGAATGAGATAGAGAGAGCATGAGATGGGGGAGGGTCAGAGGGAGAAGCAGACTCCCTGCTGAGCAGAGAGCCTGATGCGGGACTCAATCCCGGGACTCCAGGATCATGACCTGAGCCGAAGGCAGTCGCTTAACCAACTGAGCCACCCAGGCGCCCTTGTTTTGCAATTTAATAATGACTAATTATGTAGATAATTCAACATTTCATGAGCTTGTTAGTCATTGTATGTCTTTTTAGAAGTAGCTATTCAAATAGTTGGCCCATTTAAAAATTAGGTAATTTGTCTTTTAATTGTTGAATTGTAAGAGTTCTTCATCCATTCTGGATACAAGCCCATTATCAGGTATATCATTTGCAAATATTTTCTTATGTTCTGTGGGGTGTCTTTTCAAGTAATTTTCAAATGACTTTTCTTGATTGTGTCCTTTAAAGCACAAAAGTTTTTTTAACTTTGAGGAAGTTCAATATATCTATCTTTTCTTTTGTCACTTCTGCTTTTAGTGTCATCTCTAAAAAAATCATAGCCTAATCCAAGGTCACTAATATTTACTCCTGTTTTCTTCTAAGAGTTTTAAGATTTTAGTCCTCATATGTAGGTCATCAATTCATTTTAAATTAATTTTCATATATGGTATCAGGTAGGGGTCTAACCTCATCCGGTTATCTCAGAACCAACTGTTGAAGAGACTATTCTTTCCCTGTTGAATGGACTCAGTACCTTGTCAAAAATCAGTTGGCCATAGATGTATGGGTTTATGTCTGAACTCTCAATTCTATTCCATTGATTTATATGTCTATTTTTATGTAAGTACCTACTGTATTGATTATTATAGCTTTACAGTAAGATAATTACTAGAAGCAACGAAGGACATTTTAAAATGATAAAAGAGTCAATCTATCAAGAAGCCATAATCTAATATCAGAGCCCAGAAATATATTAAGCAAAAGTGATAGAATTAAGGAACAAATAGTGGATATAATAAGTAGGTAGATCATCTATAAGGAGGCAGAATTGAAAAACAATATAAACCAACTTGATTTAGACAGCTATAGAATACTCTACCCAACAATAGCAGAATATATGTAAACATATACACATCTCAAATTTTTAATTTTTTAACTGTAAACCTATTTGTGTCTCTAACTATGAGTTGAACATATGGTTGAATAGCATTTTTTATGCACTAGACAAATCCTTGTCTTTTGATTGTAGTGTTTAATTCATTTACATTTAATGTAACTACTGATAAGAGAGGACCTACATCTTTTGTTTTGCTATTTGTTTTCTCTATGTCTTTTAAAGAAATTCCTCTCTCTTCCATTACCTTTTCTATTATATATTTTTAAAAATATACCATTTTAATTTCTTATTGCTTCTTATTATATTTTTTGAATTGTTTTTATTGGTTGCTGTGGGACTTACAGCTAGCATCAAGTTATAACAATCTGGTTCAAATTAATACCAACTTAATTTCAATAATTTACAAAGTTTGCTTCTATATGGCTTTGTTCCCTATCCCCTTCTTTGTGCCATTATTGTCATACAAATTTTATCTTTATACATTATAAACCCATCAACATAGGTTTAAAATTACTGATTTATGAGGTTGTCTATTAAATAAGGTAGAATAAGAAAGGATTGGCAAATAAAATATATTCATTCTGTCTTTTATATTTACCTAGGAATTACCTCTACTGGTACTTTTTATTTCTTCATGTGGATTTGAGTTACTATCTCTTGTCTTTTCGTTTCATTCTGAAAGACTCCTTTTAGTATTTCTCATGGGGAAGTTCTGATAGGGGCTTTTGTTTATCTGGAAATGTCCTACTATAGTCCTCATTTTGGAAGGGTAGTTTTGCTGCATATAGGATTCTTGGTTGATAGTCTTTTATTTTCAGCCCTCTAAATATGTAATCTCACTTTCTTTTGGAGTCATGCTTTCTAATGAAAAATCAACTGTTAATCTTCTATAGAATCTATTTTGCCTGATCTATCTCTTGGCGTTCTCAAGATTCTTTCTATCTTTGGTTTTTGATAGTTTGATTATGACATATCTATGTATTGATCCTTTGAGTTTATTCAATTTGAGTTTGTTCTTCTTGGATGTGTGGATCAACATTATTCATCAAATTTGAGATTTCTCAGCTATTATATATTCAGATACTCTTTCTGCCCCATTCTTTCTCCTTTCTCTCTCTCTCTCTTTTGGTGAACAGTACACTGTTTCTTTTTTTATCATTATATTTTATTTAAGATCAATTAATTAAGGTATAACGTATTATTAGTTTCAGAGGTAGAGTTTAGTGATTCATCAGTTGCATATAACACCCAATGCTCATTACAGCAAGTGCCTTCCTTAATGCCCATCACCCAGTTACCCCATCCCCCCACCCATCTCCCCTCCAGCAACCCTCAGTTTGTTTCTATAATTAAGAGTTTCTTACGGTTTGTCTCCCTCTCTGATTTTGTCTTATTTTATTTTTCCCTCTCTCTCCTCTCTTTGTAGAACTCCCACAGTGTATATGTTGGTATATCTGAGGTTTCTTTTAAGTATTTAAGGACCTGTTATTTTTGGAGGTGCCTGGGTGGCTCAGTTGGTTGAGCTTCTGACTCTTGATTTTGGCTCAGGTCATGATCTCACTCAGGGTCATGAGATCAAGCCTCATGTCAGGCTCTGTGCTTAGCACAAAGTCTGCTCCCCCCACCCCCACCAAATAAATAAACAAAATCTTGAAAAAAAAATTTTAAAAAGGATCTGTTATTTTTCTTGATTTTTTTTTCTTTGTGTTCCTTAGACTGAATAATGTCAACTTATTTACCTTCAAGTTTGCTGATTCTTTCTTCTACTTGCTTAAATATGCTGTTAAGCATCCTGGTGAAATTTTCATTTTATTTGTTTTACTTTTCAACTGCTGAATTTCTATTTGGTTCTTTTTTTTTTTTTTAAGAAAAAACTAATTTATATCTCTTTATTAATATTCTCTGTTTGTTGGGACATTGTTACTATACTTTAGTTCAAAATGGATTTTTAAAAATTTTTTGAATGTATTAAAATAGCTGATGTAAATTCTGTGTCTAGTAAGTCCAATGTCTGAGCCTCATCAGGGACAGTTTCTATTGACTATTTTTTCCCCTTATATATAGGTCATACTTTCCTGTCTCTTTGCTTGTCATATTTTTGTTGTTGTTGTTGAAAATTTGATATTTTAAATAATATAATGTACAACTCTGCAAATCCAATTTTTCCTCTCCTCAGGATTTGTTGTTATTACTATTTGGTGTTGCATTTATTGTTGATATTTGTTTGTTTAGTGATTTCCCTGAACTAAGTCTGTATTGTAAAGTTTGTGTTCTTTGTCATGTCTGACCACTGAAAGTTTTGCTCAGATAGCAGCTCAGTGGTCAGCTAGTGATTGGACAGATATTTCCTTAAATGCCTTGAACCAGTAAGTCTGCCACCCTTTTTAATGGGTTCAGGGTGTATGTTGTGGTAGGACTTAAACACTCTGGCAATTTCCAGCTCTGCCTTAGCCTTCAATTCCTGCTTATGTAGAGACTCAATGTCAGCTAGAGGTGAGAGATTCAGGGGGATACTTCCAGATGTCTTTATCCTAAGTGTCAGCATTCTTTTTCTTTCTTTCAGCTTTCTTTCTTTCTTTCTCTTTCTTTTTCTTTCTTCTTTCTTTCTCTCCTTTTCTTTCCCCTCTGACTAGGGCTTTACATTGGCATAAAAGACCTGCTTTGATTAGCTGTTTATCCTTCAATAAAGCTTGAGCATTCTGACTGTTAATTCTTGGGCCTGGTACTCAGTTCTAGACTTTTCTGCTAGTATGTAAGAGCCTCTTTCTAAGCTACTAGAGAGGGTTTTTGGCTTTCACATATGAGTTACAATTACCTGTAGCTTTTTTTTTTTTTTTAAAGATTTTATTTATTTATTTGACAGAGAGATAGAGAGCACAGGTAGGTAGAGAGAAAGGCAAAGAGAGAGAGGGAGAATCAGGCTCTCTGCCGAGCAGGGAGCCTGATGCGGGACTCGATCCCAGGACCCTGGGATCATGACCTGAGCCGAAGGCAGCCGCTTAACCAACTGAGCCACCCAGGTGCCCCACCTGTAGCTTTGAGTTACTGTTTTCTAGATCATTGATGCTTAGCAGTAAGGCATCCAATCCATTGTCCTTATAGTTACTACTACTACTACTACTACTACTACTACTTCTTCTTCTTCTTCTTCTCCTTCTTCTTCTTCTTCTTCTTCTTCTTCTTCTTCTTCTTATTATTATTATTATTATTATTATCATTACTACTATTATTTGCACTTCTCAAACCCCATTCAGTGCATTACTTTCCATAGGTACATTATTCCAATTCACCTCTGATGAGGGTTTTAACAATTTGCCTGCCCCACTGTGCCAGGGAATGTCTACCCTACCTTCCAGGAATGATGGCACTTTCACAGCAAGGAGTAATCCAGATCAATAACCCAATCTTATAACATGCTGTCTTGATGATCACTCCTGGGACTGTCACAAATTGAGTTTTTCCAGAAGTAGTCACTGAGATGGAGTTTGTTGTACAGGGTATTTTATTAGGCATCAGCACTTGTGTAAAGGAGGGAGAGAAAACGGGATTGAGCAGAAGGAGAAATTGAAATTTGCTCTAGGTCCATCTAAGTCTCTGCTAAATCCATGCAGAGCTCTGGAGTGTAAATGGTCTGAGAAAGGTATTCCACGTTGGGCCAAAATAGCTGGTTCTTTACATCCCCATCTCAATTAGTCATTGATGTGGTCCTCCTGGGAAGGGTGTGCCTTTGGGAGAGGCAGCTCTCTGCAGTTGGGGCAAAATCTGAAGGAGCTAAAGGCTGTTGGCTGACAGTTGGAGCACCAATCCTTTGTTGAGGAACAGATCACCTTGATCCAACAGAGACTGAGCTGATTTTGCTGTTTGGTTAAGGCTCCATCTACCTCTGGTTTATCTTGAGTTTGAGGATATACTTCTTCAGTGGTCCCAAAGAGAAACTGAGGTGTTTACTGCATTCTCTTTCCTTGGGCAGTCCCAAATTCTATTTTTTTTCTTCTCAGAACAATAAGATTGCTGGAATTTCCATTTTATTTTGCAGAAGTGTTCTGCTTAGGTTTTTAGCCTCTTGCTCTTTGTGGAGAATGCCTCAAGAGAAAATCCTTCCAAGTGATAGGCCTACTTGTCTGTGTCTCCTTTCTCACCACATACTTGGCCCCTTAATACCCACTCCTTTGGCAGCACCCAAACTCTAACTTTTGTCTCTCTATGCCTGTGGGATTTCCAAAAGTTCTGCTGGTTTCTTTGCCTCTTTGCAGTGGTCCCGTGTCCAGATTCTCAGTTTTTAGCTCCATGCCAAGAACTGGCAAGTTCCACAAGGGAAAAAGCATCCCCAGAATGTATACTCTTTGTTCAACAGTTACCTTCTCTCCAGGATCTTGGCCATTCACATCCTAATTGTCTTGAGAACTATCAGATGCCTTTATACAGATGTTTCTTCTGTTTTATCTGGTTTTTCTAATTTTACTTGATGAGGGCATCAACCTATTGCAAGTTACTATATTTAAGCCATGAGTGGAAGTTTGTTTTATTTTTTTTTAACACAGTGTTTAGTGGAGGTCTGCCACTAAGTTAGGATTCCATCTGAAAGACAGTATATAGCAATAAACCATTAGCATGAGTCAGTGTATCTGAAAGAGAAGTCTCTCACGTCTTTTCTTTTTCAGCTACCTTTGCCCCTGTTTTGATAAGAACGTTTTATTAATGGTCTTTACTAGAGGTCATTTGGAAAATATAGCCTTTTGGTACAGGATTTAAGAATCCATAGAGAAAATTTAAAAATCAAAACATCGTCAGTGTTCTTTAACACTGATGGCCAAAAATTTTCAGTTCTTGAAAATCAAAATAAGATTATCAGTATTACTTAATGGCTCAAACTGAAACGCCACGTAATATAGGTTCTCCAAATATCGGAAAACATTACAAATTTTCTGATCTTGAAAAACACCTCGGAAGTTTGATGAAACATTTGTATCTAAAAACATATGTTTGAAGAGACAGAAATTTCCTAAGAGGATTTGAGATCCTCTACTTGTCACAGTCCTCTTAAATTTTTTGGTTGTATTATTTTTTCCACATATGATTAATTCTCTGAGGATAAATCTGATAAAAAGTGTTCAGTGCAATATTTTCCTAGAATTTAAAATAATTGTTCTGTCTCATGCTTGATGATGCTTGATGGATAAACAGGGTGCTAACAATCATAGATATGTGCATAGTTCGTGTGCTAGGGAAAGAGCTACTGCTAGCTATGA
Source organism: Mirounga angustirostris (assembly GCF_029215605.1). Classification (NCBI taxonomy): domain Eukaryota; kingdom Metazoa; phylum Chordata; class Mammalia; order Carnivora; family Phocidae; genus Mirounga; species Mirounga angustirostris. Next base: position 39,694,798 of record NW_026991710.1, on the reverse strand, counting down.
TCTTTGTGTAAGCATAAGAATGTAATTTCTAGCATACACACACACAGTTACTAAAAATGTGTTCATGTACTAAGAATATGTATACCAACTAGAGAAGTATTTATTATATAATACAGTCTTAATCATATAAGGGTTTATACTATATGGCCACTTATAAATATACCTGATGAAGTCCTTTTCTCATTTTTTCATTTATTCAGTAAATATCAATTGAGTACCTACTCTGTTTTGGGCATCATCCCAGGTAATCTGAGAAAATAAAAGTAATCACAATAATCATAATATTAGTTTATACCCATCTAATGCAGTAGTTCTCAACCAGGAGTCATTTTGTAGCCTCCACCTGGGAACATCTGGCAATTCCAACAGACATTTTGGTTGTTACATCTCCACCCACAGAAGGAGTTGATACTAGCTAGTATCTCGTGGGTAGAGACCAGATATGCTTTGTAACATTCTACAATGCACAGAAAACTCCTCACAACAAAAGAGCTCTGTGGCTCAAAATATCAGTAGTGCTGCTTTTGAGAAACCCTAGTCTAAGGCTTTATGTTTTGCAAAATATTTTATAATAGTAATAATAATAATAATTACCATGTTTCCTACATTTAAAGAGTGTTAAACCTCATCTGGTCCACCTTATGTGAAAACCAGTGTGAGAAGAATATTGTGACTACATTTAAACATGCTATCACGCAGAAACTACAAAGGGACGCAGGTTAAATGTCAATGGAGTAAAGTGGAGTAAACCGCATAAAGGAATTTTGAATATTGAAAAAAGGGAAGGGTCCCACCTGACAAAGAAGAAGAAAGAAGGTGTTCTGTAGGCACTCAGCACTGTGAACTTGGGTTGGGTGTCATGCTCCTATTTAGCCCATAAAATGAAGGGTCATTAAAAGTTGACTCCCATTTTAGGCTTTTTCTTCCTACTTGTGAATCATTTGTCCCAAGAAGATAATAATTTCCCTCTTTATATTACGGTCCCCATTCTCCTTTCCAAAGTGCTTTCACAGCTGTTAGCTCCCTTGTTTCCAGAGTAAATCTCTGAGGTATTATCATCTTAATTTAATTAATTGGGAAACTAAGGGTCATGGAGATTGTTTCAAGATTATTTTAAATCTAGCCCCGCCAGGCCCTATCATCTACCCAATAGTCCACCATTGTGGGACCATCCTGGGATTCAATTATTAATCCTTGAGCCCTACCCTCTGTTACAGCCCCCTATTCACAAGAGCTTTCAAAATGTCTTTTCAGACTGAATGGAGCCAAAACGCTGACTTGTAACAGCTGCTTTCTCCAATGCACAGCTCTGTGAATTTCATTCTTCTGTGAGCGTCCTTTAGATCAGTCAAAACTCTGAAGAGATTTTGTTGTCATATAGAAAGATGCACAGTTGTCTTATCCTTTCTATCTTATACTGATGCTAGATCCTGTAAAGTAAATAATGTGCTAAAGTGATAACGCTGTGGGAACTGTTCTTCAGAGGTTTTAAAATAAACATTTGTGTATGTTTCCATAGTTGAGTTGTGAGAACTCAGGAGCAAAAGGGCAGGGCCCATCAATCATTCTAAGCTTTCTCACTAATCCTTTACTTTACCTTCTCTGTGATCATATATGAAAAGTCGTTTTTAAATGGTATTTTTGTAGGTCTAAAGAGATCTCCCCTGCCATGAAAGAACTTCAGCTATTTATTTTTTTCCTCGTGCTTTTCCTTCTCCTAGTATCTTATTTGCCTTTCCAGCTCTGGTTGCTGAGAGCAACCATTTCAGCACATAGCAGCAAAATAGTAGTTTTGGGATCTTGGTAAAACACATACTCTTGAATTTCTGCTATTGGGCTGTGGATTCATTTGGGAGAAGTAATGCAATACTGTTTCCTTGAGGTACTTAGTGTCAGTGTTTTGCCAGAGATAGATGATTATAGATAGCATCACGAAGTTATTAAAAGCTAGCCATGCACTTTTCATTACAGTGAATAGTCAAATAAAATGGGGTTTTCTTAGAACTTCAAATTTTCCTACATTTATAATTTTAAATTACTTAAAAATTTAAACCATGGGATCATTTTCTTTTTTCCATGTGTGGATGCTTCTTTTAAGAGCACCAAACTTAGATCTAAAGACTTGTATTCAAGCCCTGACTATTCTACTTACTAATTGTATGGGCTTGAGCAAGTTTCTTAAACCCTTTTAACCCCTCTTTCCTCACCTTTTTAATAGGAATAATAATACCTGGGTGGTAGAACTGTTTTATGGGCTAAATGAGATAATGTATTTGAAAGAATTTTGGAAACCATAACATACAATATAAATGTGAATGCTTCGATTCAACAGACATTTAGAAGCCTATTCTATGTACCAGGCAGTTTACCAGGAGCTGGAAAAGGAAAGATGACATGCGTACTTTTGAAGAGCTCATAAGCCAGTGGAAATATGGATATCTAAGTACAGAGGCAGAGCCTGATGTAAGGGTTTGAGCACAAATGGTATATTTGGGAGAGGCATGGGACAGTGAGGCGGGGGAGAGGTGATTCAGGGAAGGGAAGATGGCCAACAGAGGTAAATTATTAAACCAGCTACCATAGTGGGCAACTGGAGTTTAATCTTTTGGAAAAAACCTGGAAAATAGTGTACAACATACAACAATTCAGATTTACCCCACTAGAGGGGTGAGGTAGCTGGGGTATGCACTTACTTCTTTAGCCTTTGAAACTGATAGTATCTACTAGCCTATAAGTACTACATCCTCTAAGAGTAAAGACATGAGAGAGGAGGAGGAAGTAGAAAACTTGCCTGTGCCTGCAATGGAAGGCTTTTGTCCCTGTTGACTTCTTCATCTGCAGCACTCTCTTTGCCTTTGGTTTCTAGAACACTGCTCTGTTTGGTCTGCTTCTCACCACATCGGCCAGTCTCTTTCCTTTTCCTCAATGGACCCTAAGAGTCTAGCCTCAACCCTCTTTCCTCAACATCCTATGCATTTTTCTCTAGGAAATCTCTTGCCTCTGGCCATGTAAGTACTGATGACTCTTAAATCTGTATTTCACATCAAATTGTATTCTACTTCCCCAAGCTTTAGATCCATATTCCAATGTCCTCACTTCCACCTCTCCAGCAAAGCTACTTTTTTCCTGGTCTCCAGGGATTTTCATCCAGGTTGCTAAATCCCATGGGAAGTTCTCAGTTCCCCCTCTGACTTGACTTCCTGCAGCATTTGCCACCATTAATTACTCCCTCCTCCCTGATAAGCTCTCTTCCCTTGGCTTCCAGGAAGAAACCACTTATTTTCAGCCTCCTTTGGTGTTTTCTTCTCATTTCTATCACTTCTAAACATTGGAGTGCCTCAGGGCTTAGTCTTTGGATCTTGTCTATTTCAGTGATCTGATTAGGGCTATTCAGGCTTGTGGCTTTAAATACCTCCACGAACTGACAACTACCAATGTGGGTTTCGAGCCTGACTCTTCTCTGAACTCTGAAACTGAATGCATATGTTTCTCCCTCTGTCTCTTACACACACACACACACACACACACACACACACACACACGGCCTTCAATTTATTTCCACTCCAGTGCCTGAAAGGCATGTCAAACATAACATGTACTAAACTGATCTAATATTGCCCCCACATTTGCTCCACTCCCAGCTTTCCCTCTCAGTAAATAACAACTTCATTCTTCCGGTTGTTCCAGCCAAAAATTTTAGGTCATCCTTGACTCTTCTCTTTCTCTCCCATACCATATCTGATTTGTCAGCAAATCCAATGGCTCTAATGTCAAAATATGTGCTTAATCCAATCCGTGCTCCCCACCTCCATAACCACTACTTGGTCCAAGCCACTTCACCTCATTCCTGGATTATCCTCCAGCTCCTTATTAGCTTCTTTGCTGCCTTCCTATGCCCCTGTATGTTATTTTCAACACAGAAGCAAAATGGTTTTTTTTTGCTACTCAGATTCTTTTGGTCCTTTTTTTTTTTTTTTTAAAGATTTTATTTATTTATTTGAGAGAGAGAATGAGCATGAGAGGGGGGAGGGTCAGAAGGAGAAGCAGACTCCCTGCCGAGCAGGGAGCCCGATGCGGGACTCGATCCCGGGACTCCAGGATCATGATCTGAGCCGAAGGCAGTCGCTTAACCAACTGAGCCACCCAGGCGCCCCCTTTTGGTCCTTTAAATGTTCACGTCTCTACCCTCCAAGTTTTTGTTTTAAAGGTTTCCCATCTCACTCAATATAAGAGCCACCATCCTTACAACCTTCAGGGCCATTCATCAGTATTGCTGCATTGTACAACTCCAGGAGAGCATCATTCACACAGAACTCAATATAACTAGGGCTTCTTGGAGTTGTGCAACATAGACATCTGGCCCTACGTATCTGGCTCTCTTACCCCTCTCACTTCTCTCTTAGTACTTTCCTTTTGGCTTCCTAGGTTCCAGCTATTCTGTTCCATCTGCCTGCTATTCTCCTCTCCCAGATATCCCCTCCTGGTTCTCTTAAGCACCTGTCTGTCAGGCTGTAACATAGAGCATGTGAGGGAGAGTGGCCAAACAAAGTAAAGAAGAGAAGCTATATCAGTAACAGCTATCATTATCCTTGTTATCTGAGTAGTGATAAATCTTAGGACAAGGAAAAATTCTTAATAAATTTCATGATCAGGGGTGCTTGGGTAGCTCAAGTCGGTTAAGCATCTGACTCTTGATTTCTGACTTGCATCGTGATCTCAGGGTCATGAGATCGAGCCCTGAGTCGGGCTCTGGCTGGGCCTGGAAGCTGCTTGAGATTCTCTCCCTCTCCCCCTGCCTCCCCCACCCTCCTCTCTCTCTCAAAAAATAAAAAAATCAAAAAATAAATAAATTAATTAAATTAAATTTTAAAAATAAACTTCATGATCAACTTGTCTGATACTTGAATTACATTTTGCTAAAATTGAAGCTTGAAGGTTTTTTAAAAATCATTTAAAATCTTTAATAACTTCTTTCAATCCATGAACTTTAAGAAGTGCTCATCTTGTGGATTTCTGCTGCTTTTCTGTGAGAACTATAGTCTTGTTTTGATTTCACTATGCCACATACCCAGCAAAAAGAAGCAATGTCAAACAAAATAGATTTCTTGTTGAGCCTAAATACTACCTGTTCTCTTTGGGCTCAGTAATTTTTGTTTTTAGATCATTTGAAATTAGGTTTCTGTTCTCTGCCAAATATTGCTTTGCTTGAGGTAGCACAGTCGTTCCTCAAACAGAAAAATAAGGAGGTTCCTTTCCACACCTGCAGTCATTCTTCTCACTCTCTTTACAAGGTTGATAACTCAGAAGCCCAAGAGCATAGATTGATGCCTGTGTTTCTCGCAGAATATATTTTTTTTGTTGTTCAGTGGCTGGAGACCAAAGGCATCCACATTTTGTTCAATATTGTGCCTCACAATCAGAAATCAACATTTGTGGCCTTACAGATTATGATTAAATACAGAAATTTTTAGCTACAAAGCAAAAGTCTGATTTTTTCAGACTTTTCATACCCACTAAGCCTTTTTTAGTCAATAATCAGTTTGATCACTGCAACAGGAATGCTGATCAGTCACACCCTGAACAGTTTAAAACATCATTTATTTTAATTCTAAATTCAGCTTTATATCCCCCAATTTAATCATAACAGATTCATCTTTGCAGAACCAGATAGTTGAAAGAAATTGCTGAGATTTTTTTCCTTCACCTAATTGAAATACTACCTTAGTTCTGAGTTTCGTATTTGTCTCCAAAAATTCCCAAGAAGGGATACAACTTATGGGTTTTTGTTTGTTTGTTTCTTTGTTTTGGTGGATAGAGTTTCTTTTTTTAAAATTTTTTTTAATTTAAAAATTTTTTTATTATTATGTTATGTTAATCACCATACATTACATCATTAGTTTTTGATGTAGTGTTCCGTGATTCATTATTTGCGTATAACACCCGGTGCTCCACGCAGAACGTGCCCTCTTTACTACCAATCACCAGGGTAACCCATCCTCCCACCCCCTCCCCTCTAGAACCCTCAGTTTGTTTTTCAGAGTCCATCGTCTCTCATGGTTCATCTTCCCCTCCGATATCCCCCCCTTCATTCTTCCCCTCCTGCTATCTTCTTCTTCTTCTTCTTCTTCTTCTTCTTCTTCTTTTTAACACATAATGTATTATTTGTTTCAGAGGTACAGATCTGTGATTCAACAGTCTTGCACAATTCACAGCACTCACCATAGCACATACCCTCCCCAGTGTCTATCACCCAGCCACCGCATCCCTCCCACCCCACCCCACACTCCAGCAACCCTCAGTTTGTTTCCTGAGATTAAGAATTCCTCATATCAGTGAGGTCATATGATACATGTCTTTCTCTGATTGACTTATTTCGCTCAGCATAACACTCTCCAGTTTCATCCATGTCATTGCAAATGGCAAGATTTCATTCCTTTTGATGGCTGCATAATATTCCATTGTATATATATACACTACATCTTCTTTATCCATTCATCTGTCGATGGACATCTTGGCTCTTTCCACAGTTTGGCTATTGTGGACATTGCTGCTATAAACATCTGGGTGCATGTACCCCTTTGGGTCCCTACATTTGTATCTTTGGGGTAAATACCCAGTAGTGCAATTGCTGGATCGTATGGTAGCTCTATTTTCAACTTTTTGAGGAACCTCCATACTGTTTTCCAGAGTGGCTGCACCAGCTTGCATTCTTGGTGGATACAGTTTCTTAAGCTCAATCCGTTCTCCTTCAAATTGAACTAGAATGATGTAGTAATTGCCTAGTAATTCAGGCATCTAAGTGTCTGAACTCCAAACTCTAGGCCGCCCACTGAAACTAATGTGTGATTCAGGATCATCACATCAAAATCTGTGAATCTCTTTTGAAATTGCAGCATCATTATGCCAAACAGAACTTCAATCTTCATAACTTCAGTTCCATTGAGCTCAGCAATTGGGAAGTAATCGCCTTCTTCATTTTCATCTGTTCAACCCATATGTTTATTTTGTGTCTGAAGCCCTGCACCCATTTAAAACAAAATGAACTAAATTCTTATCCAGGAGGCAATGTAACAGTTTTTTAGAGCTGAGGTCTTCTAAATATTTTTGCCTGTGTAACTCTAAAAGGACTTTGAAAAATGATACACCTCTTGCATAATTTTAAGTTAATATCTAAAAATTTTGAATCATGAATGTAATTGGCAAAGAGTATAATCTAAAGGATATTATAATTGACATTTTAAAATGAACCTATTATATTACTTTTTAAAATGTGTCCAGAAGCTCTGAAAAACAAACTGAGGGTTCTAGAGGGGAGGGGGGTGGGAGGATGGGTTAGCCTGGTGGTGGGTATTGAGGAGGGCACATTCTGCATGGAGCACTGGGTGTTATGCACAAACAATGAATCATGGAACACTACATCTAAAACTAATGATGTAATGTATGGGGATTAACATAAGAATAAAAAAAATGTGTCCAGAAGAATTTAAATACCATAGTGAGGTGACTCTCACCAACCATTCAAAAATTACAAGCTCTTTCTTTCTTTTTTTCAAAGATTTTATTCATTTATTTGAGAGAGAGAGAGCGATAGAGAGAACATGAGCAGGGTGGGGGGGCAGAGGGAGAGGGAGAAGCAGACTCCCCACTGAGCAGGGACCCCCACATGGGGCTTGATGCCAAGGACCCCGGGATCATGACCTGAGCTGAAGACAGACGCTGAACTGAACTGACTGAGCCACCCAGGCACCTTTTTAAAAAAAGATTTATTTTTAGAGAGAAAGAAAGAGTTAGTGAGGGTGGGTGGGAGGAGCAGGGGGAGAGGGAGACAAGCAGACTCCCCACTGAGTGGGGAGCCCAACACGGGGTTTGATCCCAGGACCCTGAGATCATGACCTGAGCCGATACCAAGACTCGTCGCTTAACCAACTGAGCCAACCAGGAGCACCTACAAGCTCTTCTTTTAATAGTCATTAGATATTACATTGTTTTTCTTTCTCCCTGAACTCTTATTTCTATTCCCCTCTCCCACAGAATTTCATTCAGTGTAATCTCTTTCAATGTTTAGAATTATTTTTATTGCCCTACCATACATCTCTAAAACCAAACCATGTATAAAAATGGACATTATTATTTGGAAACATTTTCCCTCAGTTATGAGACTCTGAGTGTCAACAATTTCTTTTTTGATTAATTTTTCATAATAATTATGATTTAAATCTGTTACAGTTTTTATAATTACTAAACTTAAATGTGACATTTGCTAGAGATTTATCCCTTGATGTGTTAGAGGGATGGTTGGTTTTCTTTTAAAATTGGTTTGTGCACAGTGTAACAGCGTTTGCAATCAATTCCATTCCTGTATTTTTTTCTTCTAGGTGGTTGTGCTTTGAAACTTATTCACATAATTAAGTACAGGGGATAGAAGGAGTTTTATTATGATAATGGCATTCAGTTAAACTTCCCAGTTTAATGTCAAAATTCACATTGTAATAACATGTCATTAAAAAGTATTTCTAATGATTAGATGAAACCTGATAAGATTCTCCTTCCATTTTTGAAAACACAGAGGTGAAAAGCACTGTACTTGCTCGTGAATTTGTCCTTCTGTTATCAGAGTCACCATGGTCTTAATTTCTTAGACCTTTGCCAGGATTTATCAAATTCTATGTATGATTTTTTCACTTAGAAGCACTTTATTTAACCCTGTATACTCAGAAAGAATTTGGAAGACAGAAATATTGTTAATTTCAATTAATTTTTGCTAACACAATATTTTTTATAAAAAACTTATCATATTATTGCATGCTTTAAGTATATATATCAAAACTTTGGAGCTATTAATTTGATTCTTTCAAATTTATAGAATTTACCTAATCAGTAAAGCCACTTTTCTATGTTAAGCTAATTGGCCAAATTAGAGTTACTTTCTGACAGAAAGAGGTTGACTTTTTCAGTTTATGTTAGTGTGTTAACATATGTTCCCATGATAAGAATCTTATTGTTATTTATTTTTTTTACTTCCTAAGTTATATAATAAAATTCACTTTTTTTTCCTTGTGTATAGTTCTATGAGTTTTAACACAATGCATGGATTTGTGTAACCACCAACACAATCAGGATAAAACAGTTTATCACCCCAAATATGTCCTCATTTTGTCCTTTGTAGTCAAACCTACATTCCAACCCTAAACCTCTGGAAACCACTGATCTGCTCTCCAAACCTACAGTCATGCTTTTCCCACAATATCATAAAATAGAATCCTATGCTTTATTATCTTTTGAGACTGACTTCTTTCACTTAGCATAATACTTTTAAGATTCATCCATGTTGTTACATATATCAATGTTTTTTTCTTTTTACTTTTTAATAGTATTCCATTGTATGGATGTTCCCTAATCTTATTCATTGGTTGAAGGACATTTTTTGTTTCCAGTTTTTGGTAGTTATGAAAATTATTGCTAAACACTTGATTACATTTGACTACAGTTTTTGTAAGCAAATTTCTCTAGGATAAATACCTAGATTGGTAAATGTATGTGTTATTTTATGAGAAACTGCCAAACGGTCTTCCAGAAAGACTATGTTATTTACTTTCCCTTCAGCAATACATATGAATTACAGTTGCTCCACAAGCTCATCAGTACTTGGTATTGTCAAGTCGAATTTTGTTGTTTTTTTTGTGTTAGTCATTCCAACAGGTCTGTAGAGGTATTTCATTGTGGCTTTAATTTGTATTTCCCTAATGAGTAATGATGAGCATCTTTTAACATGCGTGCCATCAATATATCTACTTTGGTGAAGTGTCTATTCATATCTTTTGCTCATTTTTTCCCCTTAGGTTGTGTGATTTCTTACTGTTGAGTTTTGAGATTCCTTTATGTATTCTGGGTGCAAGTCCTTTGTGAAATATGTGATTTGAAAATATTTTCTCCCAGTTTGTACTTTCTTCACATTGTCTTTCACAGAGCAAATGTTTTTAATTTTGATGAAGTCTAATTTATTAATTTTATCTTGTATGGAACATGCTTTTGTGTCCTAGAAGAACTCTTTGCCTCATTCATATGCACACAGATTTTCTCCTATAATGTTTCCCAAGACTTTTATAGTTTTCATTGTACTATGATCTATAGTGAGTTAATTTTTGTAAAATGTGTGAAATATAGGTCAAATAGTACTTTTTTCTTTTTTCACATGAATATCCAATTTTCCTAGGACAATTTGTTGAAAAGATTAAATTGCTTTTGCAACTTTGTTAAAAATTAATTGACCATATTTCTGTGGGTCTATTTCTGGACTCTTTATTCTGTTCCATTGGTCTTTTTGTCTATTCCAGAACCAAAACCACTCTGTCTTGGTTATTATAGCTTTATATTAAATCTTAATATCTGGTAGTATGAGTTTTTCAACTGTGTTCTTGCTCAAAATTTATTTTTCCATTCTAGTACTTACCCTTTCTATATAAATTTTAGAAAAAACTTGTCAAAAAATCTTGCAAAGATTTCAATTGGAATTGTGTTAAAGCTCTAGATCAATTTAGGGGGAAATCAATTTGATATCTTTAAACATAAATGAATCTTTCAAGCCATGAACTCAGTTTACCCATTATTAGGTCTGCCATGGTTCTTTTATCAGCATTTTATAATTTTCATTATAGATCTTGCACATATTTTGTTAGATATTTTTAGAGCTATTGTAAAAGGTACTGCTTTTAGAATAGTCATTTCATATTGTTCATTGCTTATTACGGTAGACAGAAATCTGAGATGGTCCCCAAGATTCCAGTCTTCTGGTGTACAATCTCCTATTTTTTAATGTGGGTGTGAAATGTGATTAGGATGAGATGGTCACTCCTCTCAGGGTCCTGGGATCAAGCCCCGCATCAGGCTCCCTGCTCAGCGGGGAGTCTGCTTCTCCCTCTCCCTCTGCCTCTGCTCGTGTTCCCTCTCTCACTGTGTCTCTCTCTGTCAAATAAATAAATAAAATCTTTAAAAAAAAAAAAAGAAAGGTAGAGTATCTTTGGCAAGACTGACCTAATCAGGTGATTTCTTAAACTAAACCTTTCTTCCTGCTTTCCTGAGAGTTTCTGTCATGAAAGATGTTGATTTCTATGAAGTATTTTTCTGCATCTGTTGGCATGATTATGTGGTTTTTCTTTAGCTTGTTAATTTAGAGATTACATTTATCACTTTTTTAAAGATTTATTTATTTGAGAGAGAGCGAGAGCACACACACAAGCAGGAGGGGCAGAGGGAGAGAGAATCTCAAGCAGATCCACACAAAGTGTGGAGCCTGACATGGGGCTCAGTCTCACAACCCTGAGATCACGTGGTGCTCAGTCTCACAACCCTGAGATTACAACCTGAGCCAAAAGCAAGAGTCGGCCGCTTAACCAAGTGTGCCATCCAGGTGCCCTCATTTATTATTTTTTGAATGTTGAACTACCCTTGTATTCCCAGAGTAAACCTATTTGTTTGAATATTGTGTGTGTATATATGATTTTCTTTGAGTTATTCCAGTTTGGGTTTTGCTGAGCTCGGGTCTAAATTTATAGCCTTCATTAGATTTCAGAAGTTTTAGGCATTAATTTTTCAACAATTTTTTTGTACAAATCTCATTCTTCTTTCTTTCTTTCTTGGATTTTAATGACATCAGCATTAGACCTTTTTATAGTATCTAACAGGTCCCTGAAGTTATGTTCATTTTTTTCATTCTCTTTCCTCTCTATTGTTCAAGTTGGGTAATTTCTATTAATCTATATTCAAGTTCATTGGTTCTTTCCATTGTCATCCTCATTCTGCCATTCAGTGGCTTTTTAAAAAATTAACATATTTTTCAATTATAAAATTTCCGTTTGATTTTTTCTTATAGCTGCTATTTCTCTACTGAGAACATCTATCCTTGCATTCATTTCAAATTTGTTGACCTTTACTTCGTGCAGCACAGGCATAATAGCTGCTGTGAAGGCTTTCTCAAATAATTCCAATATATAGGCCTTTTCAAGAATGGTGTCTATTGATTATCTTTTCACTTGGAGGTTGCTGAAAGTGTCCTGCTTCTTTGTATGCCAACTAATTTTGGATTATATCCTGGGTATTTTGAATATATTATGAAGTTCTGGGTCCTGTTAAAAATCTCTAGAGAATGTTGATTTTTGTTTTTGTGTTTGTTTCTTTTCATAGTCGATTGACCCAGTTAGGTTCAGGTCACATGTCCCATTGTACGTTTTGTGGGCTTTAGATCCAATATCAATTTACTTTTCAAAGACTTTGTGGTGTAATTTGGATCCTCCACGCATACGTGCCTCCCAGGGACCAGTCTGGTATTTGGGCCATGGATTGCATTGTAGTTCAGTTCTCAAAGCCTTTGGTGTTCTACTTCAAGTCATTGTCACGCATGCGTCTCTGGGGGATAAGCCCAGGACTTCATATACAGTTCTACGGGACCTTCTCCTCAAGCTCTCTTCTCTCTCTGACTCCCAGGGACTCTTCCTCCTGGTCCTTTGTCCAAAACGCTGTCATTTCAACGTTCTTTCACTCATATCCTCCTCCAGGGCAAACAGGCAGCCCAGGCCACTTCTGCTCCCACTGTGGCATGAGTGCAGCTTCAGGACTGGGACTCCCCTCCCTCCAGAGGAGGCTCAAGAAAACAACTGGGACAGATTTCCTCTACTCTCTTTGCTTTGCAGGGTCCCTTCCTCCCATTCCTCTGATCAAGGAGAGAGCTTCTGTTGGCCATGCCTGCTGCACAGTTCCATAATTTCTCTGCCCAGACTCTATGTTGGAAAATATGGGTGGAAAAAGAAAAACAGCAGAAAACTCGCTTCCTAAGTAGTCTTTTTTTTTTAAATGAGATATAATTGACATATAACATTATATTAGTTTCAGGTGTACTATATAATGATTTGATATTTGTATTACTCTTTTTTAAGTCTTGATTTCTCTTCCTAAGCTGTCTGCTAGTCTTTACTTTTTAGACACCAGAGATAGTTGCTTTATATATTTCGTCTGTGATTTTTGGTTATAATCAAAGGGGAAGATAAGGTAGAATAATCTTCTGCCATCTTAACGGGAGCTGGTAGCTTAGAATCTCACTTTTTTCTTCTAATTTTAGCCTATAGATTTAGGAGGACAAAACCCAATGCCTGGACACAGTTTGTTGCTGGAATGAAATGAGCGCCCTCACCTTCCATGTTTCTTATCTGTGCTCTTTTGACTTTGCCCTTCAAGGGGTTTCTCTTAGGAACAGTATATTCTCTGACATTTGGGGAGTGGGGATGCAAGATGGCTAAATTGAAAGTATTTTGAAATGTCTACATGTTTGGAACCTCAGATGTTTTGCACAAGAATATGCACTGGAGCAGGTTTGGAATGTCTTTCTTTCATCAATAGAGATAGGGACATCATGAAAGAAGGGACGGGGAAGGGAAAACTGATGACTCCACCCTTGGACATGTCCTTAAATGGGGTAATTATGGAAAAGAGGGAATTTAAGGATGTGGACATTGATTCCTTTAAAACTATCTCTGCCTGTATGTACCCTTGGAAAGTCTTTGCTTCTGCCTAGGGAAGTGTATTCTAATCTTAGAAGATGGCTATTGTAGAATCCAGCAGACCTGGCTATTATCCTGGTTCTACTCCTTTAGTGATAATCTAAAGTTGAAAATAGGCACATATAGTGTAAAAAGGAATCACAAGTGACAGTAACTCATATGCACATATACAAGTGATTCATTAATACATGGGATAAATTTTAAGAACAGAAAAGTGCTGAGTAATTGTGAAGATGGGGGTAGCTACGTGTTAGAGGCTGGTGGGGCTAGTCTGTGGAAACAGTACGTTGGTTAGAAATTTGTAGAAGAGAAGATGAATTACTTTTCATTTAAGCTTCCTCTCTGGTAAATATGGTTAAGACAATTACAAAATTAAAAAAGAAAAAAAAGCACAGAAGAAACAGTAACTGAACTTTTTTCCAAATAATAGTTTTAATAATAGCATTTAATAATAATATAATGGTAATAATAATATAAACCTCTTGCTGAGCATTTCTTTTTTTTTTTTTTTTTAAAGATTTTATTTATTTATTTGAGAGAGAGAGAATGAGAGACAGAGAGCATGAGAGGGAGGAGGGTCAGAGGGAGAAGCAGACTCCCTGCCGAGCAGGGAGCCTGATGTAGGACTCGATCTCGGGACTCTAGGATCATGACCTGAGCCGAAGGCAGTCGCTTAACCAACTGAGCCACCCAGGCGCCCTGAGCATTTCTTATATACCAAATGCCATCCTAAGAGTTTAGAGATATTGGGATGCCTGGGTGGCTCAGTCAGTTAAGCGTCTGCCTTCCGCTCAGGTCATGATTCCAGGATCCTGGGATCAAGTCCCGCATCAGGCTCCTTGCTCAGCAGGGAGCCTGCTTCTCCCTCTGCCTGCCTCACCTCCTGCTTGTGTGCATGCTCTCTCTCTCTCTGACAAATAAATAAATAAAAATCTTAAAAAAAATAAGAGTTTAGAGATACTATCTTATTTACTCATGGAAGCACTGTATTATGGTCATTCTTCCTATTTGGGACTACATATTGTATCCCCCCCAGAATTCATATGTTGGAACTCTAACTCCCAGTGGAATGGTATAGAACATAGAGCCTTTAGGAGGTAATTAGGTTTCCATGAAGTTATGAGCGTGAGCCCAATGGTGGATTAGAGTCTTAGAAGAAAAGAGACTACAGCTTTGTCTCTCTGTGGCATATACCAAGAAAGGCCATGTGAAGACATAACCAGGAAGAGGGTCCTCACCAAGATCTGGACCATGCTGGCACCCTGACTTAGGACTTCCAGCCTCCAGAACTGTGAGAAATGAATGTTTTGTGTTACCACCCAGTCTATGGTATTGTTGCTACAGCCTAAACTTGACTGAGACACTTCCCATTTTGTAAAGGAGAGAACTGATGCTCAGAGAGATCATGCCATTTGCTCAAGGTTCTAGAGGTAGGAGTGGGCAGGCTGTGATTTGAACCCATTTGAATCTGGGCCCTGTTAGAGCTCACAGATTTAGTACATTGCTGTTGTAAATGTAGCACATACATATTAAAAGGAGAAAAGAGGATCTCTTTGTACATTTAACTTAATAACATTCAAAATTATCTCAAAATGGTGATACAAAAACTACTTATTAAAAATCATTCATTGGAAACACTTAATTAGAAGAGATTAAAGATTAGATCTATGACATTAGGCCCACAAAAGAAAGGAGGGGCTTATTCCACACAAAAAGTACATGTTGCATAAGGACATTTCTATGTATTTGTATGTGTGTAGGTATATGTAGATGTATATAGCACATGATTATATATATAAAGCAAATACTGTTTAATTAACCTTATATTTTGTGATTAGATAAGCCATGGTTACCTGCCCACTCCCCCCTTGGCTTCTCTTTTCCTCTTCATGAGAATGTTCCTACTTTTCATGGTTTGGTCGTTCAAATAAATCTCAACACAGGACAAAAAATGTGGCTATTTGGTGTGAACTGTTGATATTGACCGGGTAAGAAGTCTGGAGTTTTGCTTTCAATCTCCTCAGACAAGATGTCAGAAATGTATGGCTTAATTTAGGCTAAGGCTTTGCACTGAAAATAAGTCTCCCTGCTGGCAGTCTTCTAACTGAAGAAAACATGTAATGTTCAGATCTGCCTGGTATAGAATAATAGTGATAAGAATAAAAGCCTTGAAATATTTTTATTTCATTGAAGTCTCTTATTTTGCAAGTCAAATACAGATGCAGACACGAATGTACTGACCTTTTATTTCTGTTATTGGTAGCACATTTTTTGCTATTTTTATGAAGCAAGGCATGCAAATTGATCTGACTAGAGACCTGATAGAAAGTAAAATGCAAGGCCACATTCTACTAGCAATAAAGCAACATCTATCCTTTAGAATCTTACCCTACTAAAAATCAATTCAAATGGATATGACAGATGTTTTTGACAAAATATGAAAAATATCTTCACTCAAAAATCTTGGGGGAACATTTGTAAAGTTACTTCTGTCCCCTAAGTCGCATATAGAGGGTCCGAAAGAGTTAATGTTTTCTGAAATTGCCCAATACATGCAGCCAGTGGCCCCACAGGATCTGGCTTTTTACTCCATAGGATTTTATGAAATATTGTTCTTTTGGGTTCTTAAGCTGTTTCCAATTTTCTCAGTTTGGATTTCAGAAGGCTCCCTGCTAAGTATAACTTTTGAATAGAGGATTTTTACACATTTTATATCTGAAGACTAGAAAACTTCTTGCTTATCTGAGAAACTCAATAGCCAGAGGATTAACACTTGAACATTATAACAAAACAAATAGTATCTTGTTCTGTGGGAAATCAAAACTGTTTCATATGACTTAATAGCCTTCTTTAAAAGAACAATTTACTAGAAAGATTTAAGTAAAAGAGGATTATTTTTATATTCTTGTTTTTTGAAAACCCAACTTAAAGAAATGCATGCACCCCATTCATTCAGCGGATATGGGAAAACAGCTATGCGCCATTCATGCATACAGCAAATGTGTGTGGAGTGCCTACTCAGGGCTGGGATTGTTTCAGGCACTGGGGATTCCGGAGCAAACCAAACCAAGTCCCTGTTCTGAAGGACTCACACACTGGAGAATTGGTGATTTGCTGGGGAGAGGAAAAGAGAGAAGGTGTTTGGTTGGGAATCTCTTAGAGGATGGTGGTTGTACCACTTGCCAAAGTAGAAGCCACAGGGAAGAATAGTTTGGGAGGAAGGACCATTTGGACTTGTGAATTTCCCGATTATATCAGTTGGGTACCTGAAACTTAGGAGAGAGGTTTGAGCCTGGGGAACAAGAGCTTGGGAGTTATTTGTGTAAACACTGGGCTGAAATCAAAGTGGATGAGCTCACAGAGGGTGAATGTGAAGCACGAAGGACACAAGGAAGAAAGAGAACAAAGCTTGAGGACATTGAAAGGGCAAGTTGCAAAAGCAGTTTTGGTATCTGTCCTCCTCTGAGACCCACCGCAGTTGTGGGAAATGGCTCGGTGACTCATCTTTTAACTATTATGTAGACTAAGGAACAACTAAATCTTCTCCTTCATTACTTCCTCTCTCGTGTGTTTTCCCCAGCTGATTATGAAACAGGCTGGTGCCCTGCTGGACTCAGGAGGATTGGAATGGAGGCACTGGGACTCAGGGAAATTGTTTGAAAAAAATGTGATACATAGTACTCTCTGGGAAGATTGAAAATACATATAAATATTGTTTTGTTTAAAAATGAGTTCTTGTTGGTTTTTAGCTCAAGTTACGTAGGGGACAGTGATAAGCGTCATCTGCTGAAGACAAGGTCCTCAGAGTAATAACAATAACAGCAACAATAGCAATAATAATAGCTTTTGTTGCATGCATGCTGGGTGCCAGTTACTGTGTGAAGTGCTTTATACATTGTGTTTTTTTACTGTATTTTACGGTTAAGAAAACAGAAGTTCATCATTTTAGGCTATCTCCCGACCGGGTAACCTTGATACTCAGTATATTTTTGACCGAGAGAATGAACGAAGGTGCTTTCAGCAATGAAGAAAATAATACTAATTTGAGGGGCACTAAATTAATCCAACTGTTCACATTTCAACTAGGGAATCTCATTAGGATGAGTATTATGGGCAACACAATAAGCAAGCTAATAGTAATGTTTATTGCAGAGAAGGGAATGGACTTGCAGAAACTAAGTCTAATGAGATAGTGATTCATGTCACTAATGTGGGTCCCTTTTGGCGTTTGGCACAATCAGATGCCCAAAGGCAGTTCTGCCTGGCAGACTGGACTGTGGTCTGTTTTTGTTCCTACTTGGAATACTGTGCTTCCCTCCTGCCCAGTTCCCCCTTGTGTATCTTGTCTCTGTTCCTCCTCCTCAGCTTGTTGCAGGTTTATCGCTTTCATGGTGCAATATGGGGCTGTCTGTGTCTTTGTTTGTTCCTCTCTTATCTAGTGGCTAACTTTCCCAATTTCTTCCAGCCCTCACAGGGTCCCTGAAGCTATAGCAACTGAAATTCTTACAGCCAGAAGTCATGTAATAGAGTGTCTCTTTCCCCCCCATTCAAATTCTGATGCAGATGTTTTATTTCTTACTCTGTGCCATGCGTCATATAGGTCTAACAGATTGAACGTGAATGACTAACATACTCAAGAAATGTGCTACTGGGGTCCTGGTCCCCTCTTATAATCTCTTTTGTACAGGGCCAGTGTCATCAGATTTAAAAAGAAGAACAAGCGAACAAAAGCCGTTGGTCACTTAACCTAATAAGTGGAGACTTAATTACATTTTGGGAGAGGGGCAGGCTGTGGAAAGTGGTCTGAGCCAGTGTGGACATGTGAGAGATAGTAAGGATGAAGGATTGGGGGCAGTGAATGAAAGAGCTGAATGAAGGATTTCTTGGCTAGAAGAATAAAGACTGGTTGGAGAGGAAATGAAGGCTGGGAAAACTGGAGGGGGCCTTTGAAGCTAAGGATGAGGAGTCTGCATTTGATAGGGAGAACAATAGCGAGGCCACTGGTCAAAGCTGTGGGTGAGAAAAAACATTTTTTTACCAACTGGTAAAATTGAATATGTACTGGTTTTGCATGCCTGAGTCGTCTGTTAGATCCATTGTTGTTGTAAAAAACTCTGAAGGACATTACAATGGAAAATAAATGAGAAAAATCCACAGTTCTGAGATTTCCAAGTTTCGACACAAAACATTACTTTTCCTTGAAGCAAATTAAACACAACTTCTCTTGTTCGAGGGGCAGGCTTCTTTTTGGTCTTGACAGTTTCATTTTTTAAAGTACGCTTTAATTCCGATTTTCATAGTAGTATTCCATAGGAATTTTGTTTACAATGTTAGTGGGTGTTTCCGTACCTTACATTGTAATGAATATATTCTATCTGTATTGTTTTCCAACACATTATTCTTTCAGTTCGCATATATTTTTTTCTATATATGTATTGTATGAATATGAAAACCATTATTCTATGTGATTTGAGTAGGTGTTGGACTGCGATCCTTCATCTCTTAATTTAAAATTTTTCCTTGCTATCTGAAGAAAAAGGTATGGAAATGACAAGGAACTATGATACTCAGGCAACAGCTCTAATTGTGTTCCCCACAGAGAGCTCTAATTGCGTCTCCCCACACATACTTGTCTTGCTGCTTTTTGGCTATAACATCATCATGTCAACTCAGGGCCCTTTGAATTGCAGAGGTTGTATACATAAAACTTTCATAGTTATAATCCAATCTCTTGTTCATCGATATAGCTTCATTTTATGCCTTTCTGCTTCCCAAGTCATGCAGTGAAACTGAAGTTTAGGTGTGGGAAAACCCAAGGATAAATCAAATATTGGATGATGATGGTTGTTTGCGCTAAGCCCTCAATACTCTGAATGAGTCCTTGTGTAAACTGAACAGATGTTGGGAGCAAGTTGGCACAATGTGTTGAGCCTCATTCTCCTCATATATCATCCAATTACTTTTTAGTGCCTCCAAGGGTAGATGCACTTTTTAAACAACCAGTTTACTACTAGGGAGCAATATGATCATTAGGGAAAATAGAGCACTGCATTTAGTTCAATTGAGTATGTCAAATGACAATTTGAGTGCCTCCCTTAAATTCAGATGTTGAAAAGTCTTCTACTTCTTTCCTTTCTCTTCAGGGAGGGTACCGCATGCCAAACAGATGCAAAGTTTCCACTTCTCTCAAAGGCTCCCTAGAGGAAATTGAAACAGTGTTCCTTGGCAAACCCATCCCAATCTGTCATACTTATTAGGAACAGGAAATTTGTCCCTGCCTCAGACTGCAGCATAGGGTTGTTTTTTTGTTTTCAGGTTTGTTTGTTTGTTTGTTTGTTTGTTTTGCATTAATCCTTCATGGAAAAGAAAAAGCATTTGGGCACTTTCTTCCATGATTTCATTTCTCTTTGTGTGTCTGAAGAATATTAAGAAGATTATGCTCATGGAACTAGTCAAGGGCTCCTGACACAGGCCAGATGCACTTTTGGTATGTTTTTGTTTCTGGTAGATTATTCCTGGTTCCATGATCAGGCTCTTTGATTCTGATATTAAGGATGTTCCCTTGGTGAGAGGGTGATGTGTTTTCAGTTTGTGATAACGAGTACATTTTCATGGCAATATTTACTTATTTCTTTAGGTTAGAGTACTTGGCTTTTTCCCCTAGTGTTTTGTGTATTCCTTTTTCTAATAGAGTAAGTTGTATCATTTAATGTTTACTAGTATTTTAGTTCTCTTCGCCATTCTTATTTAGCCAAGATAATTCAGAATTCCAGTTCTCTGAGAATCCTCCTGTTGTCTTAGAGCTACTTTCTTGCATTATCTCAATCACTACTAAAGAATATAATGATTTTTTTTTAAGATTTTATTTATTTATTCATGAGAGACAGAGAGAGAGAGAGGCAGAGGGAGAAGCAGGCTCCCAAGGAGCAGAGAACCCGATGCAGGACTCGATCCCAGGACCCTGGGACCATGACCTGAGCCGAAGGCAGATGCTTAACCATCTGAGCCACCCAGGCGCCCTAAAGAATATAATGATCTTGAGGCCAGGATTGATCCTTACCAAACACCATTTAAAAATATTTGTCACACTAGCAACATTTAAAATATATACATTATATTTTGAGTATATTATTTGTATATATTAATATATGCATATTTATATAAAGAATTACAGTCACTCTCCTGAGTTCTGTTACTGTCTTTCAGTTTCTTACTGTACTGACAACAGATTTGTTGATTTGAAATTATACTGATCATTCGTTAGCGTCTGCCACCTTGTTCTCGATTGGGGCCGGCAAACCACAGCCAGTGAACCACATAGAGCTTGCAGCCTGTGTTGTAAATGACCTTTTATTGAAACACAGTCATGCCCGTTCATGTATGCGTCACCTGGGACTGCTCTTGCTCTACCACAGCAGAGCTGAACAGTTTACAGCAGACACTGTATCACTGCAAAGTGTAAAAAATTTATTATCTGGCTCTTGGTAGAAAAAGTTTGCCAACCTCTGTTCTAGGTTAACTCCTGTGTGCTCAAGAGCGTTGGTAAGACATGAGAAAACCTGTGTTCCAGTCCTGCTGCTACATCCTAATTAGCTTTGTGACCTTGGCCAAGTCACGGTCATTCTCTGGCCTTGGTTTCCTCATGCCTAGAACAGACCAGCAGGACTGTATGATTGCCAGTCTCTTTCAGCTTCAAAGTTCCAGAAATCTAGGAGCGCCTGGGTGGCTCAGTCAATTAAGCGGTCAACTCTTGATTTTGGCTCAGGTGATGATCTCAGGGTCATGAGATGGAGCCCTGTGGGACTCCACGCTCAGCGGGGAGTCTGCTTGAGATTCTCTCCCCTCGCTCTGCCCCTCCCTTCTCACTCTCAAATAAGTAAATAAATCTTTTTTTAAAAAAAGCTCCAGAAATCTGTTGTTTTACTTAAAGTAATTTAAAGTTGATTTTTTTTTTCCTTACAGATTACATTTTGGGTTTATTATAATCCCTTTTGAGTATATTGGACACACATTCAAATTTCCACACATATTCAATGATTTAAAAATAATAATATGGCGGGGCGCCTGGGGGGCTCAGTCGTAAAGTGTCTGCCTTCGGCTCAGGTCAAGATCCCAGGGTCCTGGGATTGATCCCCGCATCGGGCTCCCTGCTCAGCCGGGAGTCTGCTTCTCCCTCTCCCACTCCCCCTGCTGTGTCCCTTCTCTCACTGTGTCTCTCTCTGTCAAATAAATAAATAGAATCTTAAAAATAATAAAAATAATAATATGGCATGCCTGTATGAGCTCTACATGTGCCGTGTATGGAGGCAGGCATTTTTACCTTATCTCTTATAGTCCTCAGAATACTTCCCTCCTGTGGATGTGAATGTTCACATAGCCGTAAGGGGCAGAGTCGGGACTTGAACTCGGTTCTCATGGTAAAGCTCCATGCCCCTTCCACAGTAGCAAAAAGGTCCTTTTTCATATGCCTCCTCTATTTTTATTGTCATTTGCATATACAGTAGCACCTCGCTTATCCAAAGGTTGCCACTTAAGTTATTCAGAACATAACCAACAGGACAAAGTAAAAAAATCAAAAAAAGATGAACCAAATAGATGTTTACCTCTGCCATTAAAAATTTTCCCCAAGGTCCTCTTTTATAGCCTGTTCACTTTTACTTTTAAACAAATCTAAAAATTTGCTTCTTTTTTTTTTTTTTTTTTGGTTTTCCAAATCTCTATACTTAATGGCAAACAAATGGGAAGCAGAGATAGGTAGAACCACCAGTGCAGGGATCTTTAGTAGAGATAGTGATGGCAGAGACTGCATCTAATGTAAGAAGGATGCATCCAAAGTGCAAGAACTGGAAGCAGGTGGCAATCTCTGACAGCTTAGCCTAGGGACAGATGCACCCGGGAACGTCCCAGTGGCACTGAGAAATTTTTGCTGCTCAGTGCAAAGCCCCTTCGAGCAGCAAGGAAATGTTTCAAATTAGCACGCTCAATGAAAGAAGGTGGAGAAAGGGTGCCCCGTTTCACAAAACTTTAATAAAATTCTGAAGGATATTAGGAATCTCAAAGAGATAATGCTCCACGTATTTGACTTGTTCACCATGTGGGACATTTCCTTCCTTGAAAATGCTACACAAATGAAACCCTGCGAAGTCCAGATTATTTAAGAAATCCGTCTCCCGGTTTTTACCGATTCTACCTCACTTTTCTGTCCTTGGTTTTTGTCTTAGTCAGTGTTCACGCTCTGAAAACAGTGCTCTAGAGATAAGTAATTAAAAGTCTGACTTTTCAGTTTCATGTATTATCAGATTTTCTCCACACCTCATTAAGTCTTGGGTTTTCCCATTATCTCTTTTTATTCCCTTTGGCTCTAAAGAAAATCTTATTGTTTTCCTTTTATTCTTTTAATTTTTTTTTCCAAAGTAGAAACCCATTTTCTTCCTCAGTTTTTAAAAACCATCTTCCTCTGACCCACTGAGTATTATTGATTATAAAGGTAATTTGCAGAAGGTAAACTTATTTCGTCTACTGCCAGGTTCTTGCAGGGGTGGGGGGAATGGATTTTGTGGTTCTTCCTGTTATGTTTCTCTCTTGTATTCAGTTCTTGGTTTGCTCTTCTGATGGGTAGGCATTTCCTTCCATGTTGATTCTGTAACCCATTACTTCTAATTGTCTGCTTTGGGGAACGTTTTAAAACCTCACACATTTTTTTGAGGCAGTATTTTATGCAATTTATTTTGGGGAAAATGTGCTAGAACTACTTGTGGAAGTTAAGAGATTTAGAAACACTGAATTCATTTATCCCTCATGCCTGTGTGGGGGGGGTGGTTAGAGGAGGGAGGGTGGTTACCCACTAATAGCAAAAGCCTAAGGCAGTGTGCTTCCTTAAAATGAATTCCTTCTTTCTTTGCTGCCTATATTATGATGTTGATTTAATAATGTCAGTAATAATCAGTTAAATGTATTGCAGGCTCCTTTGATGTTAGACCTATGCATGATGGTTTGCATATACTATGTCCATTAATCTTCAGTATAAGGCAGGTACAGAATTACTGGCAGTCTTCAGCCAATAAATGAGCTATATTTCAAAGATATATTTGCAGATTAGTTATTTCAAACATGAAAGATTTTTCCTCATAGAAGCAATGTTGTGGGCACATCTCTCGACTGAGCTGGATTACCAAAGACTCATAGCCAACATGTGTAAATAAGGTACATTCAGAATCCTCACTGGAATGTGGTGGGCCCACCTTCTTCCTTGGGTCCTAACTTTAATGCAAGTGACTCTCAGATCTTCCCTATGGACAGATAGACAGTGGGAATGTAAACCCCCCAGGTTCAAACCATTCATATTAATTATAGAATAAAGAACCTGCAATAACCCAAGAGATCTCGAAATCCTGTGGCTTAAAGAAAACAACATTTTATTTCTCTGTGAGGCAATAGACCCAAGATGAATTTTCCAGTCTGTAAGCTGAAGCTTCCTCTATGATAGCATCCAAAGACTTGAGTTCCATCCATTTTTGGCTTCACCCATTCCTAGACTGTGGTCCTCAGCTGAGTGACTGAAGCTGGCTGAGCCCTGGATCTGTGCTCTGCCTTGTGGGAAAGCAAAGAGAGAAAGTACATGGCAACAAGTCACTCCTAAGCAGGCAAAGTAGAAGAATCATCTGCTTATAATGTATTGCTGAGAACTTAGTAACATGATGGCCACACCGAGCCACAAACGACCTGAGATATGTAGTCTTGAGTTGGTCAACCATAGGTGCACCGCCCACTCCATTACTGCAGTGGAGGTGGAGAGTTAGGTTGAACGACCAGCGGTCCTTGCCACATCACAGTGGTGGTTCCCACATCTGACAGGGACTCCAACAGGATAGAGTTTGTGGGGTGTGGCAGAAGAGATGTGGATGGAGGATGGACACAGTGAGTGGCCCCCGGGTAGGTTTGAGGCACACTGGGATGCTGGGCCCCTTGCCCTTGCTACTTCTTGGAAGAACTTGCAGGTTTTCATTTCCGTTTCACCCTGCCTGCCTTTCTTCTCCTTTTGGAAGGCTAAGGGCAGGGCTGGTTCCATGGCTGGTTCCTGTGCAGCGAGTGGCACAGGACCCTGAGCTCAGTAAGGTTCCAGGCTTGGTTGGATGCTCTGCTCTCATTGTCTTGAAAAAAAAAAACATTTTTTTTTAAAAGATTTTATTTATTTGACAGAGATACAGCGAGAGAGGGGACACAAGCAGGGGGAGTGGGAGGGGGAGAAGCAGGCTTCCCGCCGAGCAGGGAGCCGGATGCGGGGCTCGATCCCGGGACCCCGGGATCATGACCTGAGCCGAAGGGAGACGCTTAACGACTGAGCCACCCAGGCATCCCTTGAAATTCTTAATAACTTTATATTTATACTTGTGCTTTGTAAGTGAAGTTGGGTGGGACAATGGAGCATGGATGTGAGTGGCAGAGATATGCTAGGTCGTAGTGAGCACGTGCACGCACGTATGCCAACTGTCACAGCATGTGAATGGTGTTCGTGCTGAGCAATTGGCCTGATGCCTCAAAGCGCATGCGTGCGCCTGAGGCCCGTCTGGGATCCCACGGGGGCTCCCAGGGGGCCGGGTCAGGACTTGGGCTCTGATTGGTGGCCGTGATGGGGCCACAGCAGCAGAAGCCCAACAGAAGCCGGTTTTGAGCGGGGCGGTGGTAGCTCTGGCCCGGGGCTAGCGGAGGTGCTCCCCATGGGAACCTGTGGGAGGTCAGCCTGGCTGGTTCCTGGAGCCCGTCCCTGTGGCATCTGCACAAAAATTAACTCTTCAGCCTGAATCGCGAGACAGAAGCTGCTGGTGTGGGGGCCACAGACTTCGTAAGTAAATTATTACATAATAACAGCATACACATGAACATTGCTATAAGCATTTATCAGAGAGTTATTAGAATTCTTCAAAGAGTTTAAAATCCTTGGTTTTGAATGCTGAAACATTGCAAAATGAATATCCACGGGCTTAGAAAGAGAAATCACATTTAACCATTGTCATTGGAAAAGAACGCTATTTTCTTTCTTTTTTTTTTTTTTAAGATTTTATTTATTTGACAGAGAGAGATACAGCGAGAGAGGGAACACAAGGAGGGGGAGTGGGAGAGGGAGAGGCAGGCTTCCCGCGGAGCAGAGAACCGGATGTGGGGCTCGATCCCAGGACCCCGGGATCATGACCTGAGCCGAAGGCAGATGCCTAATGACTGAGCCACCCAGGCGCCCCTAGAATTCCTAGGTTTTATAGCATTAGCTTAATAGTATCAGTTTCATGATTAAGCTTACTGTGTTCTTAATGTATTTCAAGATTATTTGTAGGTATACTATATATGTAATACATAAAATATATGTATATTTACATATATATAAATTTATTATATTCAAAATATGTTTATTATATATATATTTTAAAGATTTATTTATTTATTTATTTATTTGACAGAGAGACACAGCAAGAGAGGGAACACAAGCAGGGGGAGTGGGGGAGGGAGAGGCAGACTCCCTGCTGAGCAGGGAGCCCGATGCGGGGCTCGATCCCAGGACCCTGGGACCATGACCTGAGCTGAAGGCAGGAGCTTAACAACTGAGCCACCCAGGCGCCCCAAGAACGCTATTTTCATATGAACTTTGGATGAACCATTCATTAACAAGGAAGAGAATAGAAAAAGAAAATTTTCCATAAAACTGGCAACACGGCTATAGAATGTCCAAACAGGCATTTTGAGTTGTATATATTTTGAGGCCACTTTTGATTTCTTGTAAGATCTCCACAATTTACAGGAAATATCAGAAGAATCATTTAAATGTCACTGTATAAATTTACATTTAAAATTAAATTCAGACTTATAGGACACTGATTCATATGAAGAGTTGTATCTTTTTATTAAAATTGCTCCAGGAGAATCACCAGCTCTAGAAATACTAAAATTTGTGTTTCAAAAGAGGTTACCAGAAATCTATCCTAATGTCACAGCCTATAAAATACTCCCAACAGCAACAGTAAAACATGCACCAAAGGTTCTTGTCAAAATTGAAAATCAACAGAAATCATTTGTAATCTTGCATTTATGTTGAGCTACTTACTGAAGCCATTTTCAATTATATAGATTAAAAATAATGTTGCTAAAAGTATAAATTCATAAAGGAATTTGCAGAAAAGTGAACCAGACAGACCTCATTAATAGTGTATTGTTATTTATTGTATCATACTAAATTATGACACAGAAATATTATTTTTGCGCTATTTGTAAGTTTATGTTGTTCTTCATATATCACTATTACTGCTATTATGTTTTATAAGTAATAATATATTTTTAGAGGGAAAAATGTTTATATTTTAGTATCCTCAAAGCACTTCTTTTTTTTTTTTTCCTGCAAGGGGCTCTGCATCTTCATTTTCCACTGGGCCCTGCAGATTATGCAGCTTCTTCTGGCTGGGGGACAAGTCTATCTGTTCAGCTTTCTTTTCTGCCTTTTCTATGCCTGCTACAGAATAGCATTCAGTCCCATAGCTTTTTCTTTGCCCTCACACATATAGCTCTTTTGCAGTTTTTAAAGGATTTGAGTTATTAATGATGAATGAGAGAGAAGAGTCAAGGAGTCAAGGCCAAGCTCTTCCTCAGGTCTTTTCTGTTTCTTCGCTCGGCTCTTGGCTACTTGGAAAGTCAGAAGCACATGTAGCTGAGAGCTACAAAAGCACAGATAGCCCTTGGTTGCACCAAAGCCTGGTACAAGATTCATTTGCATTTTGGAGTATCATCCCTGAGTCTTTGGAACACTCTTATTACAGGAATAGAATCAAACAGCAATTATCCCCCTAGTGATTTTGGGCGGCCGAGATGCCTGCCACCCTGGGTTCCCCTTGCACTAGAAGCGACTGAATCAGGCTGGGGTCAAGGACTGTGACTAGAGATTCCAGACTGTGGCGGCTCTGATGCAGGGAATGGGAAGGAGGAAGAGGGGGGCAATCAGCAGGTGGGAGGGAAGGCACACCTGTTTAAGCCACTCATTTGCAGGTGGCTTTTCCTGTGTACAAGGCACACAAATGATGAGTAAGATGTCAAGGCATCTGTGGTAGGCTGAATAATGGCTCCCCAAAGAGGTTCATATCCTCATCCATGACTTTGTTTAAGCTAACACTTATCAAGTGCTTTCTATTTACCAGGCAATGTCTTCAAGGCTTTACCTTCATTTTTTCCTTAGAACACAGCCGTGAGGGTGATAACCTCAATTTATTAGAGGATGAAACCAAGGCTTGGGAGAGTTAGAAACTTCCCCCATAACATAGCTAGTAAGTAGAAGACCCACTTCCTAAAACCCATGCAGTCTGACTCCAGAGACTGTACTTTTAATAATATAAACACTCAAGGGTGCTGTATTAGTTTCCTATTATAGTAATCAACAATTATCCCATACTGGGTGACTTAAAACAATGGAAATTTATTGTCCCTCAGGCCTGCAGGTTAAAGTGTGACATGGGTCTCCCTGGGCTAAGATCAAAGTGCTGGCAAGTCTGTCTTCTTTTTGGGAGGCTCTTAGGGGAGAATGCTTCCTTGCCTTTTCCAGCTTCTAGGGGCTGCCCCCATTCCTTGGTTTGTGGCCCCTTCCTCCATGTTGAAAGCCAGTCACATAGCATCTCTTTGCTCTTGTGTGTGCTTGACGTCTCTTTCTCTGACTGTCCTCTTCTGCTTCCCTCTTCCACTGTTAAGGACTCCTGTGATTACACTGGGGCCATCCACATTAACTGGAAGAATCTCCTTATTTTAAGGGCAGATGGGTAGAGCCCTTATTTCCATCCTTCAACTTTAATTCCCCATTGCCATGTAACCTAATATCTTCACAAGTTCCAGAGATGAGGATATGAACCTCTTTGGGAAGCCATTATTCAGCCTACCACAGATGCCTTGACATCTTACTCATCATTTGTGTGCCTTGTACACAGGAAAAGCTACCTGCAAATGAGTGGCTTAAACAGGTGTGCCTTCCCTCCCACCTGCTGATTGCCCCCCTCTTCCTCCTTCCCATTCCCTGCATCAGAGCCGCCACAGTCTGGAATCTCTAGTCACAGTCCTTGACCCCAGCCTGATTCAGTCGCTTCTAGTGCAAGGGGAACCCAGGGTGGCAGGCATCTCGGCCGCCCAAAATCACTAGGGGGATAATTGCTGTTTGATTCTATTCCTGTAATAAGAGTGTTCCAAAGACTCAGGGATGATACTCCAAAATGCAAATGAATCTTGTACCAGGCTTTGGTGCAACCAAGGGCTATCTGTGCTTTTGTAGCTCTCAGCTACATGTGCTCCTGACTTTCCAAGTAGCCAAGAGCCCAGTGAAGAAACAGAAAGGAGGAGCTTGGCCTTGACTCTTTGACTCTTCTGTCTCATTCATCATTAGTAACCCAAATCCTTTAAAAAACTGCAAAAGAGCTATATGTGTGAGGGCAAAGAAAAAGCTATGGGACTGAATGCTATTCTGTAGCAAGCATAGAAAAGCCCCCTTCGTTGGCCCCTGCTGATCCCATTTGACCATTTGTCCTCTAGGGCCTTTACCCAGGTATCCTTGCTGGATCCAGTATCTTTCAAAGAAAGATAAATAAAAAAGATAAATATACAAAGTGCTATCGCCAAAGGTATCAATCACTGTTATTGCCTTTATCGTTCATGGTCTCTGTAAGGCCTTATGATTCTGCCATGTCCAGCACAGTGCCTTCTGCACACAGCCTCCAGAATCCTTGGTGGTTGAATAAATGAGGAGCCCCCAGGAATTGCCTTTTAATTGACAACTTTTGGCCTAAGTTAAATGAGTAAAATCCAAACTGAGGAATTTCAGCTGGGAAATATTTTAGGCAGAGAGACCTCCCAGGAGCCCTTCAAATCAAGCCAATTTTTATAAAGTATTTGGACTCATTTTTCTGTCTACTTGTAATAAATAGCCCTGGAATGGCTGTCCCAAAATTTTCTTAGGAGGGTAGTTGCTGAGTACAATTGACAATTTTCTTCAGAGTTCTTAGAGCAGAGAAGTTTGGAGCTTATGATACTAACATTTCAGAAGTATCCTTCTACAACTGTGGACTTTCACTTCAATGTGGGCTCCATGGGGAGACATTCTAGCAGGCATTTATAATGAGATTATCTCATAATGAGATCACCTGCTGAAAAACCCAATTCAATTCCGTAAAAAACCATATTATGTACAAATTAAAATTCTAAAAATGTATTAAAAGCCACTTGAAAGAGAACTGGCTGAGGAAAAACTGGATTTCTAAAATTATTGGTTGTTATGAGAATGGAAAAACCAATTCTCAAGTGAACACACAAAGTGCGTTTAGTGTTCTGTAATGCAGTGCTCTCTGAGGATGCGTATTTTTGCTTCTGCAGTTAAAATGCAAAATTACTTTGATTTTAAAGGTGACTTGATTTTAAAAGGTGACTTGATTTTAACATAAATACTGCAAACACATAAAATATGGTTGTTTTCAAATACTGTCACGCATCTGGGCACCTCCTGCAAATGTATGGTAGGCTCTGTACTTGGGTTTATGGTGTGGTCTCCCTCTGGTGGTCGGTGTTAGGAAAGTAGTCCATGAATTTCTTCCCTTTGGCATTTTGCTGAAACTTAAATCTGGTTGGCATCTCAGAATTCTTTTATCCTGTTCCGTTAAATACAGATCAGCCTATGTATTTTGTATTTTGACCATTTCAACAATATGGGAAACTTTCTTATTTTAACAAAAATTAGTCAGTCCCGGGCGCCTGGGTGGCTCAGTCGTTAAGCGTCTGCCTTTGGCTCAGGTCATGATCTCAGGGTCCTGGGATCGAGCCCTGCCTCGGGCTCCCTGCTCCACGGGAAGCCTGCTTCTCCCACTCCCCTTGCTTGTGTTCCCTCTCTCGCTGTGTCTCTCTCTGTCAAATAAATAAGTAAAATCTTAAAAAAAAATTAGTCGGTCTGCAGCCTTCCCCCTTATGGACATGTCAAAATCAGTTTTGACTGTTAGGAATCCCAACCTGTTTTTTTTTTTTTTCTATCTCTATGGCCTATTGTTGGCATATTTTGGCCAGAATGTGTCTCTTAATTTGGCTGTGATATTTTCCAACTTCTTTAGAAAGGCTCTGAGTTGAATGCAAAATTTACTTACCCACCTACATGCCCATCACTCTTCCACGACCCATGGCACAGCAGGAAACAAAACAGACAAAAACTAGTGCCCTCATAGAGTTTCTGTTCTATGACACATACCAATATGGTTTACAAAGATATAAATTTTGTAAAGACCGATTTTTGACTTCGCACGTGAAATTTTGTATAGCTAAAGAGACTATGAATTTAAAAGACAAATAAATGATGATCTGGGAGAAAATAACTGCAACAAAAGGAGGCTCCAATAAACCAACATGGAAAGAAAACCAATAGAAAAATGTGCAGAAGATGTAAGCAGGCATTTATTGTGAAGGACTTTTCATTTTTCTGAAGAAATCATTGGCAGAAGTGGGATTTCATGATTTCAAATTTACCTGGTTAAAGACACAAGCAGGGGTGCCCTTTAGAAAAGTCTCCCCGCTGGAATTCCCTGTGTGTCTTAACAACCTCACAGGTAGTGAGGGTCTCAGGCAGAATTCCCTGTAGCACTGCCCGGAGTCTGTGTGCTGAGTACGCCTGCCATCTTGTGATCATGCTTGGAAACTGCACCCTTCTGGCAAGTGGGAGAAAGAAAAAAAAAATTATATATATATATATATATAATTATATATATATATAATTTATATATATATATAATTATATATAATTATATATATATATATATATAGCTTTTCCCAGGGGAATCACCCCCTTGCTGAGCTCAGTCCCCCTACCCATCTACCATTAGCTGACTCCCGTACCATAAAGTTTCCCAGCATTGATTTAAGCACGTTAGATTGATCGGTAGAATATTTCTAAATGAGACTGCATCACTGCTGAGATTGCAGTATTGAGAGTTTATAGTGATAGGCACATAGTTTTTGACTTTCCATTACCTGCCCAAATGCCTTTCCTCCTCTCAGGGATAAAGTAGACCTCTCCTTCCTTGACTCAGGGCTGAGTTAATGCCAAATTATTTGCCATCCTTTTCCAGTCCCCACGTGTCTTTCCTGAAACTTCAGCCTCACTCAATCTCTTCTTGCCTTGGCTCATTCTGTCCCCCCTGATTGGATCACTCTATCTCCTTCACAGGGACATCACTCCTGTTTACCAGTACAAAGAAACATGCGAATACTGTGAAAATTTTGGGAAAAAAATTAGCAGGTCTTTTTCCCCCCTCCCTCTAAGCCCTTGGGTGTTGTGTACCCAGTCTTCTAGTCTCAGCAAGTTGGCAGCTATAACTCTGGAATGCAAGTTAATTAAATTGTGCTTATATTTAGTTTTAGGCAAGGTTGATTTTTTTTCCATGTTAGGTTTAGTCTGTGTGGCTTTGTTATATACAATCCCGGTAACTAGGGATACTCGGAGAAATTTTATATGGCTGTGCTGTGAAAGGCATGCAGTGGTAGAAAAGGAAGCATGGGAGAGAGAATTCAGGGACCTCAGTGTTCTGCCAGTATGTAAATCATTTAACAGAACACAAATGACTTAACAGTGAAAGTCAACTCTCCTGGAGCAATTGACTTCCTTTTCTGTCTCTGAGCCAAAGAAAAGTTAGGAATTCTATCCCTAGATGCTGTTATATTGGTTCCTGTGTGTGTTGATATCTTCAGAACCAGGCTCTTTTCCAGTTATCTTGGTTGTTACAAAGAATCCAATGCCCCCACGATCCAGCTCTAAGTAGGTGGTGCTGTAGCCATAAAGTTGGGGAAAGGGATTCTCTAGTTATTTGCAGGTTAACCCTTTAAGCACAAGGCATGTTTCAATACTTTGTGATGATCATCTTTCGGAAGTGAATTACACATTTCCCAGCCTTCTTAAATAGAACATACTGGGCGTTAGTTCAGTGCCAGGCACTTTATATCCATTACTGATCAATACACTTCAAGGCAATACCAAAGCAGGTAGGATTCAGATAAGGAAACTGAAGCTCAGAAAGGTTAAATAACTTGCCCAAACCAGCACAAATAGCTTATTTTAAATCCAGGTTCATACTTTTTCTCCAAGATTACTTTTATTTTCATATCTCAGGGTCATTATTGTGCGTAATTACTTTTCTGATCTGTAGATCCAGTCACTATCACTACAGATATTAGAGTGAGTATTTATGAATTAATTTCCTCAGCATTATTTTCTTCAAATTATGATACCATTTAGCATTGAAGTTTCCTGATTATTTTGGGTGGTTTAAGCTTAAAGGGTCAGATAACTGGATGTATCTAAGCTTTCCCATCCCTACCTTGGCCCAAGCAATGGAATATGTGTGCTGTCCCCACGGGCTCCTGCTATGTGAGGGGAAGGGAGTGGGGTTTGCGGCCATCAGTTAAGAGGACAGAGATGAGAGAAGGTCTGGGACAGAGCTCTGTCCTAGGGCTTCAGAATCTCAGCATCCAGCTACTGGCTAGCTGATGTGGAAGATAGGTGAGATCCTACTAACCCTACAGTATCCTGAAGATCAGTGAATTTTTTTTTTAAAGATTTTATTTATTTATTTGACAGAGAGGGAGAGAGAGAGCACAAGCAGAGGGAGCTGCAGAGGGAGAGGGAGAAGCAGGCTCCCCACCCAGCAGGGAGCCCGACTTGGGGGCTTGATCCCAGAGCCCTGGGATGATGACCTGAGCCGAAGGCTTAATGACTGAGCCACGCAGGTGCCCCAAGATCAGTGAATTTTTTTAAGATGATAAATTTTTAAAGAAGATATTTTTAAAGTAGGTGGGAAAGTGATACATACAAAACAATCTTCATAGGATTTGAAGTAAATCTTTAGACATGAGGATAGAACTGTAATCTGTTCTTGAAAGATGTTTTCTCAAAGTTCTTTTTACAGTAAATTATAAATATATATGTTTATTCTATTGCTGGGTCTCAGGCCACATAGTATTGCATCATGGACAGTTTATTCCAGCTTTTAGACTGTCAATGTATAAAATGAACTAAAATAAAAGAAACTAGGATTAAAAATAATTTTGGTTTGAGTTGAAAATTAAATCCATGAACTATTGTAAAACGAAATCAGTCCTATTTGTTATAGCCCAACAAGTAAGAAAAATAATGTGAAATAGCTCTTCAAACTGATTTTTGTTTATCTTTCTCCTGAGTCTTTCCATAGATGTTGTGACTGAGTTTCACGTTTAATAAAGGTCTGAAAAATGCTAGTATGTATAATTTTTCAGATACTACCATATGCATACAAGAAATTTTCATTTTCTTTCCAAATAATATGTATCTCTTTTACTTCTCCTAGATTTATATGCATACATCTTATTCTTTTATTAAAAAAATCCAACATCTTACATTTGTTTGAAATTTGTCAAAGGTAATGTATATATTGTTCCATCATTATCATTTCACGATTCATAATCAATATTTGCAAAATATCATTTGAGACAGCCTTATGTTTGGAGAAAAATCTCAAAAATATTTTAAAGTACCGTTAAATGATAATTACTTGTGTAGAAAATAAAGTGTTTATTTCTTAAAGTGAATTTTGAAAGTAACACCCCCCCAGAAAACCTAAATATTTGAGTAATTATCTCTGAATTTAGAAATCTCTAC
This sequence comes from Mirounga angustirostris, assembly GCF_029215605.1. NCBI lineage: Eukaryota > Metazoa > Chordata > Mammalia > Carnivora > Phocidae > Mirounga > Mirounga angustirostris. The sequence goes on along the minus strand of NW_026991710.1, from coordinate 39,660,571 downwards.
CTGCCTTGTCAAGAGGGTAGACTGTGGCCATACAGTTTCTAAACTGTCCATGTTCTTTAGAAAGTTGAAGTTGTGTTATTGCACTTATATGCAGGAAATGATAAGTAACATAATCATGATAGGCATCTTATTTTCCAGTGGTTTTTGACAGAACTGTTTCAGAGTTCTTTTGGGGATTTTAGACACTAAAACTTGAGGTAGTAGACTAGTATATCCTTTTAATTTGACAATTCCTGTTTGGAAGTTTTTCCTTCCTCCCTCCCTCTCTTCCTTCCTTCTTTCTGAAATATATATATATTTAAGTTTTGTTTAGACTTCTGCTTGGCAGTCTGTTTCTGGCAGTCTCTGATCGTAAAGCTAACGTGCTTTTTATTCTGTTCTTTCTTACCTTCTTACTTTCTCCTCTAATTAGATTTAAATCCTCCAAGCAGGATTTTGTCTGCCTCTATTTCACACTGTGATTTTACTTGAGACGTTGAATGATGACACGGAACTGCTTTCCAAACTCTGTTCACGTTCTCTCTCCTACCAGAGTGCCACCAGTTACAGACCTAGTTTTGTTTCCTTCTAATGATTTTTAGATAATTTCACAATGACTGATTTTTCTATAAAATGATAGGTCCTCTATCATGCTGTCAGACAGGCAAGACATATACTTAGTTCTTATTTTCAGGACTTTAAGCTGAAGGCCAGATGGCAGAGTTTTCATTGAATCAAAGCATAGCTTTATTTCAGAGAGAAAAAAAAAAGAGTCAAGGAGTAACTTAATCTTGAGGACATTTAATTGGTGGAGTTGTTTCGAATTTTCTTTGAATGTTTATTTGACAGAGATAGTTTCTCACTAATTGCAACATGTTATCTATCAGGCAGGGAGGGACCTGGAGTTGTACAGGGTGAGGGAACTGGTTTTACCTAGTCTTTGCAGCAAGTGCCCATAGGCACCACAGATCATAAAAGAGGACGTCACCGTGGTACTTCTATTTTTAGAATATCTAAGAACTCTCTGAGTATTCAACTGGCATTTCCTAACTACTTACCATATACTGCTTTGGAACAAAGACCTGCACGTTAAAAGGTACTGATAGAGTCCTTTGCTCCCTTGGTAATGAATGAAAAATCTAATAGAGCAATCTACTAGAAAACAAAAAGGATGTGTGTTATCATTTCTGCATTTTCAGAAGACAGAGACCAGCACTGAGGAGGGAAGGGTTGAGCAGCGATCATGTGGCATCACCCAGAGTGGGGTGGTATGGCGGGAAGATGTTTGGAGGGGTGGGTAGAGGTGGAGGCTGGGGATGTAGGTGACATTACCCAAGGCTTGGAGGTGGCGGGAGCGGGGGGCGCCACGGGGGCAGGTGGCTGAGTTTTGCCATGTCCCCCATGGAGCAGGGACCAGTGCTTACTTGCTTAGGGGAAGAGACAGGATCTCAGAGGGAAATGGCGGTGTGGGGCAGCCAGGTAAGCTTGACACTGGGGACCATGACCCTGAACTCTGGTACGGATCAGACATAATGGAGCGCTCTGTCCAGGGTAAACCTCTAGGACTTAGAACCATGCACCCCTCAGCAATTCTTGGAGAAACTGAAAGCTAGAGCCCTTTCCTTGGCTCTTGCAGGTACCAAGTAAGCCCCTTGGATCCTTGCACCTCCCTAAGGAGGCTGAAACCCCTGCAAAGCATGCCTGAATAATATTTTCTATCACCTCTTTGAGTGGGGAAGTATGAATTAATCTGATTTGGAAAAATAAAGTGATGTGGCATTTCTTGCACGGTACTGTGACTGCTACACCTTCGGGCCTGGCCATTCTGAGCACACTTGACTTCCAGGTCCCACTTCTCATTCTCACTTCCCATGTTTTATAACTTCCCTCAACTCCTTATGCCCACCTCAAAAGCTACTCATCAGATAGCCCATTCTTTCAGCTCTAAATGTGATGAGTTCAACAGTCTATAGTTAAATTCAGAACTAAGTATTCATGGCCAAAAAAAAAAAAAAGAAAGTGTAACCTCTCTCAGACTTTAACTAAACATTTAAAATCTTAAGGGTGAAGGGTTTTCAAACTTGTTTTTGGCAGCAAAAATCCATTTTCAATGGACTGAAATATATAAAGTAGACTAGAATGGAGCTCCCTGGCTGCAGTGGAGTAGGGGATTGAAGATACCTCTCAAACCCATGACCTGGCCCCAAAGCCCCTTTCCTTCACATCCACGGATTCATCTGAAAACCACCATTTTATTTTATTTTATTTTTTAAAGATTTTATTATTTATTTGAGAGAGAGAGAGAGAGCACAGGCAGGGAGGAGGGGCAGAGGGAAAGGGAGAAGCAGACTCCACACTGAACAGGGAGCCCAATGCAGGACTCGATTGCAGGACCCTGGGATCATTACCTGAGCCGAAGGCAGATGCTTAACCGACTGAGCTACCCAGGCGGCCTGAAAACCACCATTTTAACCTAAGGAATGAGTAATGTGGGTATAGGTTTTTGGGGAGAATATTAGACACATCTCCACAAGCCAGTGGAAGATTATTTTAGGCAGAAGGATCCTTTTGGTTCATTGCTACCAGAAGGCAGACTTGTCTGCAGGTTTGAGTGAGTATCCCACACTAACCCAGAGGGATTTTAATATTACATCAGCCCTTTATTGCCCTACCAACTAAAAGAATAAAATTGTAGGAAGTTTATTGCCTTTGAACATCTCCCCCAAAATGAATGATCATTTAGTTCTACGAGGCACCTTATGTTCTGTCTTCATTTATTTATTTAACCAATATTTAATTCTATTCTAGACTCAGGATGCAGCAGTGAGAAAAACTGATACAGTGCTTTCTCTCAAGGAGCGTATATTCTAGAAGGGAGAGATAGAGAGAGGCAACAAACAAATATCTTCTGCTAATATAAAGTATTGTGAATCATAAAGTCTTTTTTTAAGCAGTCTGTAGTTCTGGTGGTCTTGAGCATCAGCTCTATTAGAAGTGATTAGGATGGGGCACCATGTTTAATAGAGGCCTAGTAGATGCTGAAGAGGGTAAAGAAGAGAATGAAAGGATTTCTCACCTCGGAAGATAAATACTTTTTCTGAGGAAGCCACATTTTAGTGATAGGATTAGAGGGACAGATAGATATAAGACTGGCTTCATTTTTAGATTGTAACTATATTCCTGATGTTAATGATTCTTCATCCCTGGCCTCCTGTATCTTCAAGGGTGATCATTATTTATTTGATCCAAGCCAATCTATAGGCAGAACTTAGTACCACTCTGCTCCCCACAAAGAATGTACTTGTACAAAATCATTTAAAAATGCTTAAAAAAAAAAAAACCACACCCACTTCCCTTGTTATCTACCACCTATTTATTTGTTCTCTTCTGCAACAGAAAAAGTTGTCCTTCCTTTCTGTACTACTTCCTCTCCTCTTTTTTTTTTTTTTAAAGATTTTATTTATTTATTTGAGAGAGAGAGATTGAGAGACAGAGAGCATGAGAGGGAAGAGGGTTAGAGGGAGAAGCAGACCCCCCGCTGAGCAGGGAGCCCGATGCGGGACTCGATCCAGGGACTCCAGGATCATGACCTGAGCTGAAGGCAGTCGCTTAACCAACTGAGCCACCCAGGCGCCCAACTTCCTCTCCTCTTATTCTCTCTTCAACATACTGCAGTCAGACTTTGTCCTCCTCACTCCATTGAAACCACTCTTATCCGAGTCCCCACTGACTTCACATTGCCAAATCTCATCCAGGCTCACTGGCATTAAATTGATATGCTGACAACCCACATATTTCTATGTATAGTCCTATCCTCTTTCCCAGACTTTGAACTTATATATCCAGTTGTCTACTCAACATCTCTACTTGGGTGTCTACTGTGTATGTAAGATGCAACATGTCCAAAATGTAACTGCTGATTTTTTCCACCAGTCTTACTCCTCCAATAGGCTTCTCCACCTTAGGAGATGGCAATTCCAGTCATCTGGCTGGCTAGAGACTTAAAGTCCTCACTGGCTCTTGTCTTTCTCTCACAACTCTCATCGAATGGGCCAGGAAACCCTCCTGGCTCTACTTTGAATATACAGCCAGCTTCCAATCATGTCTAGGCACTTTTCCTGCTACATCCTCCAAGCCACCATCACTCTTTCTGGATAACTTCAATAGGCTCCTAACACTAGTTCCTACTGCTTTCTTTGCCCCTCTAGAGTATTTTCAACACAACAGGCAGAGATCCATGGAAACATAAGTTGGATCATGCCACTGTGGCCACATAGGTTTCTTTGCTGTTCCCCACACCCCCCGCCAGACACGCTCCTGCCTGAGACTCTTTGCATTGGAACTTCCTTCTGTGGCAATCTTTCCCTGAGAGTTGGTTAACTCCCTCATCTCTTTCAAGTTATTGCTTAAATGTCAACTTTCAATGAGGCTTGCCCCCGGCACCCTAATTAATATTGGGCCCTGTCCTACCCCACCCCCTCATAATTTGTTGACTCTTTTTAAAATAGCATTTATTATCTCATTATTTATTATAAAAAACAACTTTTTATTTATTATGTTTATTGACATTTGTCTCCCTAGAATATAATCTCCACAGAGCAAGGGATATATTCTGTACTCAATTATGTGTCCCAGGCTCCTGGCAAGGGGCCAAATTGGCTAAATAAGTGAGTTAAAGAATTAGAGAGCAATATAAGCTTTGTTAATTCCACATAGTAGATGGAGGAAGAAATACACCTCCCATTCCTCAGAAAACAACTTGAAATATCCCATTGTATTTCTCTTTTATAAAGGGTCTTCTCTGTCCTGTGCTCCTCAGGAAGACTCAACCAACTTTTTTTTTTTTTTTTTAATCTCTCCCCCAAAATACTGCCCAGCAGCACTGGGCCCTCCTTCTCCTCATGGGGTTCCTTTACCCCTTAATACACAGAGTTCTCTGATACCCAAGCATACCTACCCCAAACATCTTAATGTTCAACAAAAGAAGGTTTTCTAGTGAGTATGGCTCGGATGACAGGGTAAGACCAAGTTTGCTTACTTGAGCATATCCTTGGATTTTCTTTCTCCTTTCTCATCTCTTATCTTTCACCTCAATCCTTTTATCAACCCCAAAGATACAGTGCTCTCCCCAAGAGGAATTCTTGTATCGGCTGCTATAAAAGATTATCCTTATGCTTTCTCATATAGTCAAATAGTCTTGTAAAAGGAAAGAGCAATAGTGGTTGACAGTAACTTGATTTCAAGAAGCCTGTAAAATGAAGGGCTAATAGGCTCTTAGTATAGGCTCAGGTGGTAACAGTCTATGCCAGGTCAGCTTTCTCTTCAGAGGGAGATTTGAACCTGAGCTCCAGACTTTATACAAAGGCTCAAAGACTGGGTGAATGAGGACATTATACAGGCTGTGATTGGTAGGTAGTTTCTGGAAGGGACTCCAACAATTAACAGAGGATTGAGAGCATTTGCCAATATAAATGCTGCCCATAATACACAGGCAGAGAGAACTGAGAGGGCTGGAAGCAGTTGTAGGAAATCTAAAAGTCATTTCAGGATATGGATGTTATTTCAACAATCTGTTATCAGAGACCAAAATACTGAAAAGAGTTGATCATCCTCATGGGTATATACTCTTCAGAATCCAGAGACTTCTGAAGTCCAGGTGATTCAAAATTATTCCCATCGTCGGGAAATGTAAACGAGTGTCTTAGGCAATATACATTTGCATGCTGCTATCATTGCATTAATATTGATCAATTGCCACATGTGTAAATGGAAGTCAGCTTTGGTAGTGAAGTATCTTTACTTGGTAAAAGTATCTTTATCAGATTACAATCAGTAGAATATATGCTACACAAAGGCAGGGAAATATTGTTTTCTTCACTGTTGTATCTCTAGAATAATGCCTAGCACATAGTAAACACCCAGTAACTCTTTGTTAAATTAACCAATGAATCTTCCATTGATCAATCTGCCATCGATTTTTTTTATTATGTTATGTTAATCACCATACATTACATCATTAGTTTTTGATGTAGTGTTCCATGATTCATTGTTTGCGTATAACACCCAGTGCTCCATTCAATACGTGCTCTCTTTATTACCCATCACCAGGCTAACCCATCCCCCCATGCCCTTCCCCTCTAGAACCCTCAGTTTGTTTCTCAGGGCCCATAGTCTCTCATGGTTTGTCTCCCCCTCCGATTTACCCCCTTCATTTTTCCCTTCCTGCTTCTTCTTTTTTTAACGTATAATGTATTATTTGTTTCAGAGGTACAGGTCTGTGATTCAACAGTCTTACACAATTCACAGCGCTCACCATAGCACATACCATCCCCAATGTCTATCACCCAACCACCCCATCCCTCCCACCCCCCACCACTCCAGCAACCCTCAGTTGAGGTATGATACATGTCTTTCTCTGATTGACTTATTTTGCTCAGCATAATACCCTCCAGTTCCACCCACATCAATGCAAATGGCAAGATTTCATTCCTTTGATGGGTGCATAATATTCCATTGTGTGTGTGTGTGTGTGTGTGTGTATATATATATATATATATACACACATATATATATATATACCACATCTTCTTTATCCATTCATCTGTCGATAGACATCTTGGCTCTTTCCACAGTTTGGCTATTGTAGACATTGCTGCTATAAACATCGGGGTGCATGTACCCCTTCGGATCCCTACATTTGTATCTTTGGGGTAAATACCCAGTAGTGCAATTGCTGGGTCGTAGGGTAGCTCTATTTTCAACTTTTTGAGGAACCTCCATACTATTTTCCAGAGTAGCAAAATCAGCTTGCATTCCCACCAACAGTGTAGGAGGGTTCCCCTTTCTCCGCATCCCCGCCAACATCTGTCATTTCCTGACTTGTTAATTTTAGCCATTCTGACTGGTGTGAGGTGGTATCTCATTGAAGTTTTGATTTGGATTTCCCTGATGCTGAGCCATGTTGAGTACTTTTTCATGTGTCTGTTGGCCATTTGGATGTCTCCTTTGGAAAAATGTCTGTTCATGTCTTCTGCCCATTTCTTGATTGAATCATTTGTTCTTTGGGTGTTGAATTTAAGAAGTTCTTTATAGATTTTGGATACTAGCCCTTTATCTGATATGTCATTTGCAAATATCTTCTCCCATTCTGTCGGTTGTCTTTTGGTTTTATTGACTGTTTCTTTTGCTGGGCAAAAGCTTTTTATCTTGATGAAGTCCCAATAGTTCATTTTGGCCCTTGCTTCCCTTGCCTATGGCGATGTTTCTAGGAAGAAGTTGCTGCAGCTGAGGTCGAAGAGGTTGCTGCCTATGTTCTCCTTTAGGATTTTGTTGGACTCCTGTCTCACATTTAGCTCTTTCAACCATTTTTAGGCTACTTTTGTGTGTGGTGTAAGGAAATGGTCCAGTTTCATTCTTCTGCATGTGGCTGTCCAATTTTCCCAGCACCATTTGTTGAAGAGACTGTCTTTTTTCCATTGGACATTCTTTCCTGCTTTGTCAAAGATTAGTTGACGATAGAGTTGAGGGTCCATTTCTGGGCTCTCTGTTCTGTTCCATTGATCTATGTGTCTGTTTTTGTGCCAGTACCATACTGTCTTGATGATGACAGCTTTGTAATAGAGCTTGAAGTCCAGAATTGTGATGCCACCAGCTTTGCTTTTCTTTTTCAACATTCCTCTGGCTATGCGGGGTCTTTTCTGGTTCCATACAAATTTTAGGATTATTTGTTCCATTTCTTTGAAAAAAGTGGATGGTATTTTGATATGGATTGTGTTAAATGTGTAGATTGCTCTAGGTAGCATTGAAATCTTCACAATATTTGTTCTTCCAATCCATGAGCATGGAACGTTTTTCCATTTCTTTGTGTCTTCCTCAATTTCTTTCATGAGTATTTTATAGTTTTCTGAGTACAGATTCTTTGCCTCTTTGGTTAGATTTATTCCTAGGTATCTTATGGTTTTGGGTGCAATTGTAAATGGGATTGACTCCTTAATTTCTCTTTCTTCTGTCTTGTTGTTGGTGTATAGGAATGCCACTGATTTCTGTGCATTGATTTTATATCCTGCCACTTAAGTTCTAGCAGTTTTGGAGTGGAGTCTTTTGGGTTTTCCACATAAAGTATCATATCATCTGCAAACAGTGAGAGTTTGGCTTCTTCTTTGCCGATTCAGATGCGTTTTATTTCTTGTTGTTGTGTGATTGCTGTGGTTAGGACTTCCAATACTATGTTGAATAGCAGTGGTGATAGTGGACATCCCTGCCATGTTCCTGACCTTAGGGGGGAAAGCTCTCAGTTTTTCCCCATTGAGAATGATATTCGCTGTGGGTTTTTCATAGATGGCTTTTATGATATTGAGGTATGTACCCTCTATCCCTATACTCTGAAGAGTTTTGATCAAGAAAGAATGCTGTACTTTGTCAAATGCTTTTTCTGCATCTACTGAGAGGATCATATGGTTCTTGTTCTTTCTTTTATTAATGTATTGTATCACATTGATTGATTTGCAGGTGCAGCCCAGGGATAAATCCCACTTCGTCGTGGTGAATAATCTTTGTAATGTACTGTTGGATCCTATTGGCTAGTATTTTGGTGAGAATTTTTGCATCCATGTTCATCAAGGATATTGGTCTGTATTTCTCCTTTTTGATGGGGTCTTTGTCTGATTTTGGGATCAAAGTAATGGTGGCCTCATAAAATGAGTTTGGAAGTTTTCCTTCCATTTCTACTTTTTGGAACAGTTTCAGAAGAATAGGTATTAATTCTTCTTTAAATGTTTGGTAGAATTCCCCTGGGAAGCCATCTGGCCCTGGGCTTTTGTTTGTTTTAAGATTTTTGATTACTGCTTCAATTTCCTTAGTGGTTATAGGTCTGCTCAGGTTTTCTGTTTCTTCCTGGTTCAGTTCTGGTAGTTGATACATCTCTAGGAATGCATCCATTGCTTCCAGGTTATCTAATTTGCTGGCATATAGTTCCTCATAATATTTTCTTAGAATTGTTTGTATTTCTTTGGTGTTAGTTGTGATCTCTCCTCTTTCATTCATGATTTTATTTATTTGAGTCATTTCTCTTTTCTTTTTGATAAGTCTGGCCAGGGGTTTATCAATCTTGTTAATTTTTTTCCAAGAACCAGCTCCTAGTTTCATTGATCTGTTCTACTGTTCTTTTGGTTTCTATTTCATTGATTTCTGCTCTGATCTTTATTATTTCTCTTCTCCTGCTGGGTTTAAGCTTTATTTGCTGTTCTTTCTCCAGCTCCTTTAGGTGTAGGGTTAGGTTGTGTATTTGAGATCTTCCTTATTTCTTGAGAAAGGCTTGTATTGCTATATACTTTCCTCTTAGGACTGCCTTTGCTGCATCCCAAAGATTTTGAACCATTGTGTTTTCATTTTCATTTGTTTCCATGAATTTTTTTAAATTCTTTAATTTCCTGGTTGACCCATTCATTCTTTAGAAGGATGCTCTTTAGTCTCCATGTATTTGAGTTCTTTCCGACTTTCTTCTTTTGGTTGAGTTCTAGTTTCAAAGCATTGTGGTCTGAAAATATGCAGTGAATGATCCCAATCTTTTGGTACTGGTTGAGACATGATTTGTGGCCTAGGATATGATCTATTCTGGAGAATGTTCTATGGGCACTAGAGAAGAATGTGTATTCTGTTGCTTTGGGATGGAATGTTCTGATTCTATCTGTGAAGTCCATTTGGTCCAGTGTATCACTTGAAGTCTTTATTTCCTTGTTGATCTTTTGCTTAGATGATCTGTCCATTTCAGTGAGGGGGGTGTTAAAGTCCCCCACTATTATTGTATTGTTGTTGATGTGTTTCTTTGCTTTTGTTATTAATTGGCTGCTCCCATGTTAGGAGCATAGATATTTACAATTGTTAGATCTTCTTGTTGGATAGACCCTTTAAGTAGGATATAGTGTCCTTCCTCATCTCTTATTACAGTCTTTGGTTTAAAATCTAATTTGTCTGATATAAGGATTGCCACCCCAGCTTTCTTTTGGTGTCCCCTAGCATGGTAAATGGTTTTCCACTCCCTCACTTTCAATCTGGGGGTGTCTTTGGGTCTAAAATGAGTCTCTTGCAGACAGCATATCGATGGGTCTTGTTTTTTTATCCAGTCTGATAGCCTGTGTCTTTTGATTAGGGCATTTAGCCCATTTACATTCAAGGTAACTATTGAAAGATATGAATTTAGTGCCATTGTATTTCCTGTAAGGTGACCGTTACTGTATATTGTCTGTGTTCCTTTCTGGTCTACGTTACTTTTAGGCTCTCTCTTTGCTTAGAGGACCCCTTTCAATATTTCTTGTAGGGCTGGTTTCGTGTTTGCAAATTCCTTTAGTTTTTGTTTGTCCTGGAACCTTTTTATCTCTCTTTCTATTTTAATGACAGCCTAGCTGGATATATTCTTGGCTGCATATTTTTCTCATTTAGTCCTCTGAATATATCATGCCAGTCCTTTCTGGCCTGCCAGGTCTCTGTGGATAGGTCTGTTGCCAATCTAATGTTTCTACCATTGTAGGTTACAGATTTCTTGTCCTGAGCTGCTTTCAGGATTTTCTCTTTGTCTCTGAGACTCGTAAGTTTTACTATTAGATGTTGGGGTGTTGACCTATTTTTATTGATTTTGAGAGGGGTTCTCTGTGCCTCCTGGATTTTGATGCCTGTTTCCTTCGCCAAATTGGGGAAGTTCTCTGCTATAATTTGCTCCAATATACCTTCTGCCCCTCTCTCTCTTTCTTTTTCTGGGATCCCAATTATTCTAATATTGTTTCGTCTTCTGGTATCGCTTATCTCTCGAATTCTGCCCTCGTGATCCAGTAGTTGTTTATCTCTTTTTTTCTCAGCTTCTTGATTTTCCATCATTTGGTCTTCTATACCACTAATTCTCTCTTCTGCCTCATTTATCCTAGCAGTTAGAGCTTCCATTTTTGATTGCACCTCATTAATAGCCTTTTTGATTTCGTCTTGGTTAGATTTTAGTTCTTTTATTTCTCCAGAAAGGGTTTCTCTAATATCTTCCATGCTTTTTTCAAGCCCAGCCAGTATCTTTAAAATCGTTATTCTGAACTCTAGTTCTGACATCTTACTAATGTCCATATTGATCAGGTCCCTGGCAGTCGGTACTGCCTCTTGTTCTTTTTTTTTGAGGTGATTTTTCCCATCTTGTCATTTTGTCCAGAGGAGAATAGATGAATGAGAGAACAAAATGCTAACAGGGTCACAACGACCCCAGAAAAATATACACTAAATGAATCAGAAGAGACCTGAAACCAGGGGAAAAGAAAGGGAAAGAAAGAAAAAAGAAAAAAAAAGAAAAAGATAAAAACAAACCAACAGACAAAAAAACAACAGAATATGATCAAATATGATCAGGCTGGTGCATAGATCAGTGCCACACACTAGATTTTTGGTGTGTTAGAAGATGTTTTGGTGTGTTAGAAGAAATTTTAAAGAAAGAAAATTTTAAAGAAAGAAAAACTTATATATGTACAAAAATAAGGGTTAATACGATGAAGGGATGGAATATGACTGTAAAGACTAAAATTATAAAGATTTTATAAAAGGAATTGATAAGAAGTTGGTTGAAAAAAGAAAGAAGAGGATTTAAAATAAAAAAGGGAGAGAATGTGATCAGGCAGGAGACTAAAACAAAGCCATACACTAGAGATTTAGGGTATATTTTGGTCTGTTAGATGAAACTGTATCCCAAAATTTTAAAGAGAGAACAACTTATATATATATATACCAAAAATGAGTTTAACTACTATGAAGAGATAGAATATGACTCTAAAAATGAAAAATAAAAAAGATTTTTAAAAAAGGGATTGATAAGATGTTGGTTGAAAAAGGGAAAAAGAAAAATTAAAAAAAAAGAAAAAGAAAAAAAAGAAAATTTAAAAAATTAACTTTCAATCAGGGGGGAAAAAAGCCATGAATTCTATGTGCTGTATTCCTCTAGCGCTGGAGTTCTGCCATTCTCATTGATCGGTAAACTTGGTCTTGGCGGGCTGTTCTTGCTGATCTTCTGGAGAAGGGGGCCTGTTGCCGCCCTTGCCTGGTCCAGGCTAAGTAATCTGCTCGGGTTTGCTCTTGGGAGCTTTTGTTCCCTGCAAGCTTTCCGTACAGATTTGGAGGATGAGAGTGAAAACTGCGGCCTTCCAATCTCCACCCCAGAGGAGCCGAGAACTCGGGGCCCCGCTCCTCAGTGAACCCCCAGAGAAAAGCAGTCAGTCACTCCCGTCTCCCCGGTCTCCGGCTGCACTCTGTGCTCACCCAGCCTGTGACCGAGCGTTTCTATCTCTGGTACCCAATCCCGTGTGGAGTCTCCAAACCCAGCAGATCCCTGCAGTGCGCTCCCGTGCCGCTCCTCCCAGGGAAGGAAGGGGAGTCTTCCCGGACCTGCCACTTGTTGGGTCCCTGCTGGAGGAGCAGTGGCCTGACTGTGCCATGGATCATGGTTTATGGCAGCCCTGAACTGAGAGCCCACTCCTCGGCTCCGTCTCTGTAGCCGGTTTCCCCGCTGTGATACCTGGGAGCTCAGCCGCACTCAGGCACCCCTGGTTTTCCTGTGACCCTGAGGGCCCTGAGACAGACCACACTGTCCCAGTGGGGGTTCCACCCCCTGCTTAGCCACTGGACGGAGGCCCCCTCCCCCACCATCTATCTTCCCGAATATCACCTCGGATTCACTTCTCCCCATGTCCTACCTTCCAGAAAGTGGTCGCTTTTCTGTTCAGAGAGTTGCTGCTATTCTTTTCTTCGATCTCCTGTTGAGTTCGTAGGTGGTTCAGAATGGTTTGATCCCTATCTAGCTGAATTCCTGAGACCAGTCGAAATTTAGGCCTCCTACTCCTCCGCCATCTTGCTCCCCCCCCACCATCAATTTAAAGTCCAAGACGTACCTCTTAGAATTATAGATGATGTTAGTGGAAACAGTATCAAGATTATATAGCATGACTTCTCCTCAAGGAATCTCCCTTTGTCACCTTAAGGGCTAAGTCAAAAGGCTGTTTGAATGAAGTTGATTGTTATAAGAACGTGAAATTTTTTATCACAAAATCACCACAGAAACTTGTTATGAGCTCTCCCAGGGTATTCTCCAGAAAACCCAGAGGTGAGATGGAATTTCATCTCATCTGGTCCAAATCACCTCAAAAATAAAGACAAACTTGAACTTTTACCTGAACCTGATGCCTTTGAACTGACCACAAATCAGGTGACTACATAACTGCCCTGGACAAGGAACAGGGCAAGGGTGTGGTATGGAGGACTGGGGCTGAAGCTCAGACCTCATGATTCTGTGTCTATGTGGCTACATATATGACTTTGGGCAATTGTTGTCTTTACCACATGGCAAATCATCATCATTTCCCCTAAGGAAGTTGTGATAGAATGCCTGACTGTCTGCTTTATGGGGGGCTCTTTGAAAAGCCCAAATAAGATGTGTTTGAAGTACTTGGCTAGTTGAACAGTTTCACACAAAGAAAGTGGAAATTCTGAATACAAGTTAAGGAGACATCAAACAAAAAGTATACAAAAATCATTCTAAGTTTACAAAAATAATATTAATTAATGAAACTATGAACTTCTAAAGAAAGAATAAGCATAAAGAAACAATTTACAATGTCCTAAAACCAAGGGGAGCCACACCTCCCACTGAGAAACCACACAAAAGAAGTCAGTTTCTGTGGAATCAGCCAAGACAGGGATATCAATAATCAGAACAATGCAAACAATGCTATGTTTTAAATTTGATCCAGATTTAATATAATCATACACAAGAAATGGCTTTACTGCAGTAAAATATATGGGGTCTTACAGATGAAACCTAGATGTTAGGAGCTATGTAATGTTGAACTTTCAGCTACATTTGTCAAGGACTCACCAGAGCCATAAGGTGGGGAATGCAATAATTCTTGTGAAGCATTGCAGCTGCTGAAATGCAGACAGATGGAATTTCTGCACTCTCTAATATAACACAGAAACAATCTCAACAATAGGATAAACACTTATGCCTTGCAAATTTTCTCTCAACCCTAGAGAGAGGATATTGTATAGACTGGCCAGTAAAATCTTAGTGTTTTGGATTCTCATTTTATATCTGGTTTCCTGTGTCCCTTGTAGAAGTCTGTATTTGTAGGTATAGGAATGAAGTTCTGTGCTGAATCTTCTAAGGCTCTTTGAAATATAAATGTGTTTCATATTTTGGCAGTTGAAGTCCACAGATGTCCTTTGTATTGATACTGAAATGGTGGCATGTAATGGAAAACCAGACCTTTGTTGTTGATCTTATGATGATTAGGCATGAAGTGCCATCATAAGAAACTTAACTAAATCAACTAGTACTTACTGTTCAGCAAATCAGAATTCTGATTTCCTTGATAGCATTGGAAAATAATTCATTAATTGCATTTTTTTTTCTTTGCTTTTTGGTGATATATGGTGCTTCACTGAGATTAAGTTGACTTTTCACCATCATCTATTAACTAAGAATCTCCTGAGTGCCCGTCACTCTCCTAGGGCCCAGGAACATGGGAAATGTGAGAGACATGGGCTTCCCTGCCTGGAATTCAGCCTGCACTTTTCAGTATTTCTAATTCTGAGTTAAAATATTCTGTATTTCTTGGTTCCCTTTAGTTGACAGGGTTCATCTCATCAAGGAATACATCGCTCAGGGAGCAGTGACAGTGAGCAGGCAGCTGACCACATATGTGATCACACTAGCTTGTGTGGAGGGACGGAGACAAGAGACACAGAAATCTTCAAGGGCTGTATTTATTTACTGTTATTCTGAATTGAGAACTCATGAAAAAACTAGGTTTTTTTTCAGATTAAAAAAGTAAAACATCATGAAAGCCAGTAGCATGCCCCCACCCTGCACTTTCCCACTGCCTTGCTGAAGCCAGCAGGCGCTCACAGTTCACATATGGGATGCTCCTTAATCACCGGGCTCTGGTCATGAGGGGAGCATTCCTGGGTACCACAGGACTGTACCTACTGGAGAGAGAGTTCTTGGCAGGCTAGATATATGCACCCCTGTGTTTATTGCAGCATTATTTACAATAACCAAAATATGGAAGCAACCGAAGTATCTATCCACAGATGAAATGGATACAAAAGATATGCTGTATATATACAATTGAATATTACTCAGCCGTAAAAAAGAATGAAGTCTTACTATTTGCAACAAGATGGATGGATCTAGAGAGTATAATGCTAAGTGAAATAAGTCAGAGAAAGACAAATACTGTATGACTTTATTCATATGTGGAAACTAAGAAACAAAACAAATGAACAAAGAAAAAAAAGAGAAACAAAAAAACACTCAAATATGAGAAATAAATTGGTGGTTACTAAAAGGGAGGTGGGTGGGGGGATGGGTGAAATAGATGGAGGAGATTAAGAGTACACTTATCGTGATAAACACTGAGTAATGTATAGAATTGTTGGATCACTATATTGTACCTGAAAGTAATATATGTTATATACTTGTAATATATTTCACTACAGGGCAGGGTGTCTCTAGGCTTGGTTCAAGCACACAATTGACTCTTTTTACCATAACTTTTTCTGTGCAACATTGAGTAGCGTTTTAGAAGGAAAGGATTGTGGGGTTGTTTTTTTTGTTGTTGTTGTTTTTTAATGTTTGTTCAACTAATAGCACTTCGTTTTTAAATACTTTGCAGTCATTAAAAAAAAATACTTTTTGTATTTCCCCCCCACATAAGTTGTGCAACTGATAAGGCTCCCCTCTTCTGCTCTGAGCATGGAAACCTCTCACGCAGCAAGCCCACTGGGGAGTTTTCTTTCGCTTTTCTCAGGCCAGCGCTCTTTGTGTCCTTCCCAGGTAATTTCACAATTAATGTCCTCCAGGGCCCAAGACAACCCGGTGAGGGGATTTGGAAACAAATCTTGAATAGCAAGGAGGGTGTTCTTGCTGTTCTTTGTTTCTCCTGACTTTTGAAAGAAAAAGGCTTATTCTGACACGGTCTCCCTGCCCTTCTCTTCCAGCGCTCTGCGGAGGGGGCGAGAGCTTTCTGTGCGCCAGCGGGCTCTGCGTGCCCGGGAAGCTGCAGTGCAATGGGCACAACGACTGTGACGACTGGAGCGACGAAGCGCATTGCAGTAGGCGCGGGGGGCGCGGGGGCGCGGGGGCGCGGGGGCGGTGTCCGGGGCCCCGGCCTGGAAACCGAAACCATTCCGCTGTCAGACCCTGACAACCGCCGGGCGTTGGCGTAGACTACTGTTAGTTTGCCTTCCTGACGGGAGCAAACGCGGGGCAGCCAGTGTGTTTGCGCACCTTTCAAAGGCGCGATTCCGTTAGGAACTCAAGAGCCGGAGGTCGCAGTGGAAACGAGTTTTGCATCAAGTGGCTTAAAACTGGAGGGAGGTTTTTTGTTTATTTTGTTTGGGTGAGGCTTTTGTTTTTGTTTTGAAAGCTTAATGAGTCGAAAGGTCAGCTTTTTTAAACAGGACATGTTCTTTTTTTTTTTTTTTTAAAGGACATTTTCAATAGGCAAATGTTTCACCCGCCTGATCCTTAACATTCCTGAAACAGCAGATGCAAAGCCTCTTGTTTGTTTATGCTTTCTCTAAACCTGGCGATAGTCCATGGCGCTAACTACTTTAAATCCATGGATTGAGAGATTCAGCCATAAACATCGTCAATTGATTTACTATGGATTTGAATAGATGTTTTGATTGAATTGGTCGGTGGTTTGTCTAATGCTGTCTTAATCTGCTTGGGCTGCCATATAAAATACCACAGACCGCACAAGGAGAAACAGGAGAAATTTATTCTCCTATGGTTCTGGAGGCCGGAGAGTCTAAGGTCAAAGTCAACGAGGTTCAGTTTCTGGTGGGAGTTCTTTTCTTGGCTTCTAGGCAGCTTCCATCTTCCTCTGTGCTCACTTGACCTTGTGGGAGGTGGAGGGGGGGAGAGGGTCTCCTCCTCTCCTTATAAGGGTACTATTAGATTAGGGCCCCACCTTTATGGCCTCATTTAACCTTTAGCACCTCCTTACAGGTCCTGTCTCCACATACAGTTATTTGGGGGTTAAGACGTTAACGTACGCATTTTGGGAGGACATAAACATTCTGTCCATAACATATATATATATATATATATATATATATAATATATATAAATATAATATATATAAAATATATTAAGCTTTCAAGTTGTTTTACACTTACGCAACAGATGAGAAGGAAAAATCAGCGTCAATAATGCATTGTAGGATTTGCCTCCAAAGCAGAGCCACATGCAATTGTGTTCTAATTGCTTTTTAATGGTTATATGATGAGCAAAAATTACCATGGGAAAAGCTGTGTTTTACTCCCTGTAGGAGTTGCCAAGACTGTATGAGAGCTCATAATTGTTGACCTTAATTGAAAGGTTCTTATGGTCTGTTTGCCAGGTGAAACACGTCTTCTTCCATGTGAGGGGCTAGAATGCTTATCTATCATAAGTTTTGAAAGGCATTATATTATGGTAATATTTTAGGTCAGTGTTTCCCAAACTGATGTTCCATAGTGCCTGAGCCATGAAAATTGCTTGAGAAAAAAGTAAGTTTGAGAAATGCTATCAAATCTACTTTTTAGAGAGTTGCAATACATATTCACATATTAAAAGTTCTGAGAAATGCTGCAGTTTTATAAAAGACATACTCATTTTGCTTAACTTGGTATTTACTCAAAATTATTTGTTCATATATACTCCCACCTTTATTTATTTATTGTTCATTAATTCTTTTTTTTTTTTTTTCATTTCGTGTAATATGTAGCCTCCTGTGGAATTTCAGATATGCCACCATATCTTGGAAATGTTTTCACTAAGACATTTGTTTTTATAATTTGGAATTCTCTCCTCAGAAAAACCTGTAGCATATGATTTTACATGAAAAACATTTTCATAAGACGTATACTTACATTGGGGAGAATTGCTGTGGACTTAGGAGGGAATTTTTTTTTTTTATTTATTTATTTGCGAGACAGAGAATGAGAGACAGAGAGCATGAGAGGGAGGAGGGTCAGAGGGAGAAGCAGACTCCCCGCCGAGCAGGGAGCCCGATGCGGGACTCGATCCCGGGACTCCAGGATCATGACCTGAGCCGAAGGCAGTCGCTTAACCAACTGAGCCACCCAGGCACCCAGGAGGGAATATTTTTATAGAGCACCCGCAGTAGGGAATTTAAAATGGTTCAATAGAATGATATCCAATTTATGGGAAATGTGGTGGAATCTTTTCCTTATCTCCCACTATGGCCCATGAGAGATTATTAAAGTTTGGTATGTGCCTCTGCCCCAGTGGTTGGGCCAACACTGGCTCCTCATTATGTTCCTTCATTGCACCCAGCGCATCGAGCATTGCACTTTAAACAGTAAGAGATTGCTGCCGCTTGGGTTGAATTGAATTGGAAGGAGTAAATTTTCCTAGTCAGTGACTGAACAAACAAGGTATTACTACTATTCTGTAAGGTATATAGCACGTCCTCGGAGCTGAAGAGTTCATTAAGGAAGATAATGGGCTTTCCTCATGAGCATACTTTTAACACCCATGTGGTTTGGTCAGTTGAGGAAATTTGTCTGTGAAAATGCTTAGTTACATCTTGAAAGCTTCCCGTGCAATTCTTTCCAAACTTACAAGGGCATTCGACTCTGAGTTTTAACATTCAGTGCCTGCGGTATTGTAGTCATTTATTGAGGGTGCCACGCTCCCACTGTCACCACCCTGTGGTGAAGGAATAGTGTAAGTCTGAAATAGGGCATGGATGCAAATCAGAGCGTGAATACAGCCTACATACGCCTGAGGGGAGAAGCAAGTTTTGCTGGGCATTCCTAATGAGAAGCAGAAGGATATGCCAGCTCCCAGGGTGCTGGCAGGTATGGGAGGAGGAGGACTGCCTTCAGAGAAAGGAAGAGAAGGAATTATTATTTGTGGGTCTCCTAATCAACTATGCTAGAAGCATCTATTTACATGATTTGATTTAATTTTTAGCTAGGGATGTATTACCCTTTTTATACAGATGCAGAGCTGAGGTTGAGAGTCATGAATGAATTTGCCAGTGGTTCAGAGTGCAAGAGTTGAAGCTGGTCCTCTATTCTTTGTTTGTTTGTTTCTATTGAAGTGTAATTGACACACAATGTTATATTAGTTTTAGGTGTGCAACACAGTGATTCGACAGTTCTGTACGTTACTCAATGCTTACCACAAGTGTAGTCACCATCTGTCCCCATACAGTATTGTCGACTATATTCCCTATGCTGTACTTTTCATCCCCATAACTTATTTGTCACTGGAAGTTGTACCTCTTACTCCCCTTCACCTATTTCCATCCATCCCCTCACCCCTTCCCCTCTGGCAATCACCAGTTTTTTCTTTGTATGTGAGTCTGTTTCTGCTTCTGTTTCTGTTTGTTTGTTTTGTTTTCTAGATTCCACATATAAATGAAATCATTTGGTATTTGTCCTTCTCTGTCTGACTTATTTCATTTAGCATAATACCCTCAAGGTCCACCCATGTTGTCGCAAATGGCAAGATCTCCTTCTTGTTCATGTAAGTTCAGACTTGGTGAACAGTTACCTTCTGATCATTTTTATGAGAGGAAAATATTTATTTTGGGTGCTCTATGACACTTTGGCAGATAATTGTTTATTACACCGGTAAGCCAAGTATCAGGAAGCCCCACCTGCAGGGATCCTAAATCAGTTGTTGTAGAGTTGGAGCCCAGCTTCCTTTGCAAAACTGCCCAGGTAGTTCTAACATGCAGCCAGGTTTGAGGCCACTGGACTAGAGGGTGTCGGGTGTGTCTTTTGTTACTCACATTCTATGATCTTTTGATTCTACAACCAGCTCTAGAACGGTGTCTGGTACATAGCTGGTGCTTAGCACATGAATAATCGCTGTCACAAAACAGCTTCAAGGAAAATGGTTATCACAAAGAAAAGAGCTGCCACGAAATCCACACATTCTAAGCCACATAAAATCACTGTCAAATACTTTTGGAAATCATTTGCTCGAATTTGGGGTATAATTGGTTGACTTATATTTTAGTATAATTATACTACGTATTATACTAATTATACTACATACTAATTATGCTGTGTTAACTACTTATTCTAAGTACAATTAATTATACTAATTACCACAAAGTGTAGTGATTACTCCTGTAATCTCTTGAGTCGGGCTGCCTGGGTTCCTATCTCTTCTTTACCATTTCCTGCTTCTGTGAACCCGGGCAAGTCTCCATCTCTCTGGGCCTCCGTGTCCTCATCAGTAAAATAAGACAATAACAGTAGCTGTCTCTAGAACTCTTGTGCAGAATAACGAACGTTTGCCTATGTAGCACATAGACCATTGTCTGTCTGACATGCAATAATGCTGAAAAGAGTGCCAGGATTTATGGTGCTGTTGTGGTTATTGCAATCTTATTCACCACATCTCCCCTCCCTTCCACACACCGCCTACCTCACCTCCATCCACCCCTCCCCAGTGCCTCTTACCTCCAAGCTGTAAAGGATGACCACTGGAAGTCATGGGGATAGCTGATAAAGGTCAGGGGATATTTTGCAGAGGAAACAAACACTAAAATAGCCACAATAGCTTTATTTATTTATTTATTTAATAGATTTTTATTTATTTATTTTAGGGGGGAAGGAGCAGAGGGAGAGGGAGGGAGGGAGAAGCAGACTCCCCGCTGAATGTGGAGCCAGATGAGGGACTGGATCTCATGACCCTGAGATCATGACCTGAGCTGAAACCAAGAGTCAGATGCATAACCAACTGAGCCACCCAGGCGCCCCAAATATCTGCAACAGTTTTTAAAATCAGCACCACATGAAGCTATTTTAGAAAGGAGGCAACCCAAACAGCACAAAATAAAAACTGATATTCTAGGTGATGTTTCTGAATCACTAAAAATGACCGCATTTACTATATTGTTTTCACTAAGGCAGGGATGCAAGTAAATACCAGAAATATTTCTATCAAAATAATAAAAAGGAGAATATTACATTCTACACTAAAGGAGGAAGCTTCAGATGTCTGGAAAATTCACTTCTGTTTAGTAGCAATCTGTTACAGGTATCAATAAAACTATTGAATATTCTTGAATTCCTGCTATGTGAAGCATGTTCTAGATACCCAGGTAATATAAAGACTGTTAAGACATGGTTTCTTTCTTCATGAATCTTTGAGCCTAATCAGAGAAATAACATATAAACATGGAGATCATTGAATATGGTACTTCAGAGCAAAAATAATGGAGGAGATGTCACAAAGAAAAATATTGGTATAAACAAAAAGATAGGAGTGGTAAGTCCTTTGAGTATAGATGAGGGCAGGATTATGAGGAGTTATATTGGTGTGGAGAAAGCTGATGGAAAGATGGGACTAAAACTAGGCCGTGGACACAGGTGATGTTTAGAAAATCTAACTCAGTGGTTCAGAAGTGAGGGCAGTTTTGCCCCCCAGGGGACATTTTGTAATGTATGGAGACATACTTGATTGTCACAGTGTGGAGTTTGGACGAGGTGTTACTGGCATTTAGTGGGTAGAGACGAGAGATGCTGTTCAACATCCTACAGTGCACATGACAGTCCTCACAATAAAGAATTACCCACTCCAAATTGTCAGTAGTATTGCTGTGGAGAAGTCTTCCTTCAGGGCTAGAAGTCAATAGTCAAAAGCACCCAGGGAGTCAAGAAGCCCGAGTAACTGTAGTGAGCTAGGCAACTGTGGGCAAACCATGTAACCTCTCTGGTCATCTCAAAATGAGGGCGCCTCTGGGTGGAAATTGAGCCTCCATACTTGAATCTTGAGTTGAGGCAACACAATTATGTTTATAGACTCATAGAGACTGAGCTAAATGAATGAAGCTCTTGATAAAAGGTTTTCTGTTCTTTAGTTGTCTCCTTTAATTTAGTGATAATCTTGAGTGGGGAAAATGTTAATAGTGTAAGATGCCAAACTGAAATGAATATCAACATGCAAGAACTTCAGAAGTAACATTTTGCATCAGGTACTCATTAAGAAGAAAAATCTGTATCTAGAAAAACATCTACCTTAGGTCATGTAAAATTATGCTTATACTGAGCAAGAAAGTCATAGCAAAAAGCTTTTGAAAATTTTGATTTGTTGGCCCTAAATTGTGCTGACATCTCTTTTCAATTCAAATAAACATTTATTCCAATAAAAGGAGGCACTGTGATCTTTGCTATTTGCTATTCATTTCTGCCGTGCAGTGCCTCCAGTTAAGGTTTTGTGTGTTTACAAGTAAGCCATAATAATGGAAAGTTGAATCTGCACCTGTGTGAATAAGGAGTTTTTAAAAATGCTTGAGTCATCTCCACTTATGAAATAAATGTTTATTTTGATGAAATAATTTAATAAATGACAGCATTCATTTAAAAAATATCTACAACAAGGTGTTTTAATATGAATTAGCAAGGTTTTCAGGATGGGCCTCACAGAGGGGTTGCATGAATCTTTAGAAATTTTTGGCGTGTTCCAAGGTTAATGAGATTCTAAAAGGAGTATTTGATTCCCCAGTCTTACCATCAAAAAAAAAAAAAAAGTAAGTGCGCTGCCTAAAAAAAAAAAAAAAAATTAACTCATATGGTTTAAAATATGTCACCCCTCCACCCCACCCCCTCCCCTGGGGAACGCAAATAGTTTTGCACTGATGGTCAGATTGAGGCCCTGGTTATTGCTGATGCTAGCATACTGATTCAAAATTTCCCACAAGAGTAGTTTAGATGAAAAAAAAAAACAAAACAGAAATCAAAAAGACCTTTTGAAACTTCCCAAAGAAATGTGTATATTTTGATGCACAAATTCCTCAACCCTGCTCGGTGGGCGGGAGAACCAATGTTGTAAACTTTCTTGACTCAGGGAGCACTGAGTGCAGCAGTTGCCTGGCGGCAGTGGGGTGCAGGGTGGAGAGTTAGCGCCCTCTGCTGAATGGGAGGAAATAGTACTGTCAAGGTGAAAACTGGGACCTCTACTTAGTTCTTTATTTTCCCTTATGATGGTCATCCTTGTGATTAAAATTATTCAGCCTGGGGGAAATAAAAAATTAAAAGTACTTACAAAGTTCTGCATGTGTATAAGTGTGAGCATATGTGTAGCCCACGTATGTGTATGTTGTTCACATACACACCCTGTTTAATGTAGGCACTGAACAGATGGTCCCTAAGGCTTGTTACACTTTTAAAGTGATGTGATTCTAAAAGTATTTAAGTAGCTTCTTAGAAGAATGCTTCAGGAAATAGAAATTTATAATTCATAAAAGTAACAAGTAAATATTTTGATGTATGTGGCTGACAGTTTAACTGATCAATGCCCAAGAATTTTGATAAAGAATTATTATAGGGTTTGGGACGTTTATAGTGAAGAGGTACCCATCACCAGTCGTGTGAGATGCAGACTTATGCTTGAGGAGAAACAATCAGCTAGAATTTAGGAGACTGGACTATTGATCATTAAACTTAATTTACTTTAAATAAGAGAAAAGATAATACATTAAGAAATCTCATTTCTATTAAATGTAGGCTTCTTTACACATATTAACTTAAAACTTTTTTTTTTTAAAGATTTTATTTATTTATTTGAGAGAGAGAATGAGACAGAGAGAGCACATGAGAGGGGGGAGGGTCAGAGGGAGAAGCAGACTCCCTGCCGAGCAGGGAGCCCGATGCGGGACTCGATCCCAGGACCCTGGGATCATGACCTGAGCCGAAGGCAGTCGCTTAACCAACTGAGCCACCCAGGCGCCCTAACTTAAAACTTTTTTAAAGCTTTATTGAGTACAATATCCATACCATATGTTATCCCATTGATTTTTAGTAAATTTATAGATTTGTATGACCATTATTGCAATCTATTTCTAGAACTTCTTCATCGCCCCTCAAATTTCCCTCCCACTGTTTGTAGGCAGTCCCCACTCCCAACCCTCCAGCCACAGATAACCACTGCTCTGATTTCTGTCTCTGTAAGTATTCTTTTCCCAGGAATTTCATAAATGGATCATACAATGAGTAGTCTTTGTATCTGGTTTCTTTTATTTAGCATAATGGTTTTGAGGTTCATCTATGCTGTCACACATATCAAAAGTGTCATATTTTTAATGGCTGGATAGTATTTCATCATTTCAGTATTTTCTATTTTGATTATTCATTCACCAGCTGGTGAACATTTGGACTGTTTGTAGTCTTTGGCTATTATAAATAATGCTACTATGAACATTTATGTACAAGTCTTTGTGTGGATGTATATTTCCTTTCTCTTGGGTAGCTTTCTAAGGATGGAATTCATAAATTGTATGATAAGGTTATAGTTAACTTTATGAAAAGCCACTGTACTGCTTTCTAAGGTGGCATTATTATTTTACATCCCCACCAACTATATATGAGAGCTTCAGTTTCTCAGAATCCTTGCCAATACTTGGTATTTTTGTTTTTTAAAAATTATTATTATAGCCATCTTAGGGGATATGTAATAGTACCTAATTGTGGTTTTAATTTGCATTTCCTTAATGACTGATTATATTGAGCACCTTTTTAGCTATTTGTATGTCTTCTGTGAATATTTTCTATTCAACTCTTTTGTGTACTTGTAATTGAGTTGTCTTATTATTGAGTGTAGGAGTTCTATGTATACTCTGGATGTAAGTCCTTTATCAGATACATGATTTGCAATACTTATTTCAGTATGAGGTTTGTCTTTTCATTTTCTTAATAGTATCTTTTGAGGCACAAATATATATATTTTTTAAGATTTTATTTATTTATTTGTCAGAGAGAGAGCACAAGCAGGGGGAGTGGCAGGCAGAGGGAGAATTAGGCTCCCTGCTGAGCAAGGAGCCAGATGAGGGACTCGATCCCAAGACCCTGAAATCATGACCTGAGCCGAAGGCAAATGCTCAACCTACTGAGCCACCCAGGCATCCCACAAATATATTTCTTTAATAAAGTCCATTTGTTACTATTTTTTAATTGCTTGTGCTTTTGTTGTTGTAGCTAAGAATTTGTTACATCCAAGAATTCTTCCAAGGTCAAAAAGATTTTTTTCCTATTTTTTTTCTTGAGGCTTTATAATTTTAGCTCTTACACTGAAGTCTGTGATCCACTTTGAGATAATCTTTTGTAAGTTTTGAGGTAAAAGCCAGACTTTACAATTGTCCCAACACCATTTGTTGAAGAGTATTATTTTTCCATTGAATTGTGTTGGCATCTTACACATATTCATTTACATTACACACATTTATTAATCTCTTCCCCAAAACCCTATTAAGTAATTGACCTTATCCTAATTTCATAAATCAATTTGAAGATTCATAGATTTTAACTAATACACCTAAGTTCCCACAGCTGGTAGATGGCAGAACCAGGAGACCCAAGTATTTGGTTTACCCAAGTACAAGAAATATCTTACTAAAATTTCATCACATGTTGCTTACTTCAATATAAAACCTTAAGCTCCTTGAGGTCAGATATCACTTAGTCTTATCTTGCCACTGTAATCTAGTCCAGTATTGCTTGAGGGTCCTGTTATGAAACACTCAAGTGACTTAAGTGATTTTGTGTGAAAATAACCTTATCATCTCAATAATTTTTTCTCTCAGTTATGTTTGTGCTTATCATTGATAAAACCAGACTTTTATTTTAAAATAACTGCTCACCTTCTATTAAAAGTCATTCATTCTGTATGAACTTGAACTTCATTAGGAACTATGGTGAGTTGAGAGTGTCTGTGCTCATAGTTGACTATAAAGGAGCTTTCGGGTAACATAAAGTGGATCTCAGATAAAGACTTTCAGACAGTGATAGAAGTATTGGCTTGGAAGCCAGAGGGTCCTAGTCCTGGCTCTGCAGTCACTTGTTATGTGACCTTGAGCAAGACCTTGGATCTCTCTGTACCACAGTCTCCTCACTGGTACAACAGTAGATGTGGACCTGGTTACCATTATGATTTGCCTCCCAGGATATGCTTTTGTTAAATGAAGTACTGTTTTAACACCCTGTTCTGCTCTGATGACACATCAGTGGCTTCTCTTATGTACAGATTGCAGTGAGAATATGTTCCACTGTCACACGGGCAAGTGCCTTAATTACAGCCTTGTGTGTGATGGATACGATGACTGCGGGGACCTGAGTGATGAGCAGAACTGTGGTAAGTAGCATTGTCTCCCTAAGGTTTTCATTGAAAGTTACAGAAACGTGTAACCCAGAACCCATAGCCCATTGTTTGTTAATGGGATTAGAAGATTAAATGACAAGATGGTTGGTTTCTTAATTTTTAGAAAGAGGAGGTTTCTTCAATTACTAATCTCAGTCATGTCTTATGTGTAAATGTAATATTTCTTATATAAAGTCATAATAAGGAAGTGCTTAAGAAGGAGAGTGGAAAGATGGGTAACAGTTGTTAATATGTTAGTAATATTTTCTCCTTGAGAGTGTTCTACTTCTTCTTTGGTTAGAACCAGTGGCTCATGTTTAGATTTTGAGCTCTTGAGCAAAACTTTGCAGACACATATATTGTTGTGTGTCTGATGCCCTTATTATATGCAACCAAAGACCCCTCCTTTAGTTGATTGCCAAGCACGGCAGGGACAACTTCAGTAGAACTGACACCTAGGGTTAGGACAAGCACATTTATTTTATGTACACAATCTGATCTTATCTTTTAAAAAATGAACTTATTTACTAGTTACACGTTCGTACCTATAAACATCCTAATTCCCCACCCCAGACCCTGGTGACTACTATTCTACTCCCTGTTTTTACAAATTTGGCTTTTTAAGATTCCACATATAAATGCTATCACACAGTATTTGTCTTTCTCTTTGACTTATCTCACTTAGCATAAACACACACACTGTTCTATGTCCATTATATCTTTTTTTTTTAAAGATTTTATTTTATTTATTTGACAGAGAGAGACACAGTGAGAGAGGGAACTCAAGCAGGGGGCAGGGAGAGAGGGAGAAGAAGGCTTCCCGCGCACATTATATCTTAATAAATAAAAGAATGAACCTACTATTTAAAGAGCTGTGTTCAGTTGTGAATGGCATCTCATGAATTAAAAAGCAGCAAAATTCCTTTTGCTTATTTACCTTTTTGACTTTGTGGTTACCTTTAGAATTTTTAGGTAGTATATTACTGCGTGACATGAGGACTTTGTAATATGAACAACAAGGCAAGCTAAGATGAGGAGGTGCCCTGGAAAAAGGGTGTGAAATAATATTTAGCAATTAGAGAATATTGAATTGGATGTTGGGGAAGAATCAGAGTAATGCCTTGGAGTGGCAAGTCTCAGAAATGGCATACTGGGACACTAGCTTGTTTCTAGAAGCAGCTGTCCAACTACCTTTCACTGTATCCATAAAAATCTTGGAAATATGTATATGTACAAATCATCCCAGAAGTTACTAGGTAGATACGGATTGCCTTCTGGGACTGAATAATTGTGGGACAAAGAGTGAGAGGCCATTTTAATTTTATACATCACAGACCTTCTAGTTGGAAGAGGCCTTATAGATGACCTAATCCAAGCCCTCCTTTTACCAGTGAGATCACTGGAGAAAAGAGCGGGGGTGGGGGGGAATGTGGGGAACGGGGTGGAAGGCTTGGTAGTTGGACAGGTCAGTGGAGAGGGCCAGGGTATAGTTACTGTGTGATAAAGAATGGTCTTACCACTCAACATATTTCCTCTGAAGATAGTAGGATATCACAAAGTGCGCTCTCAGGGTGATTTTGCCCTGTGAAATGGTAATAATTACAACTTTCCCTGAGACCAGTCTCTGCCCCAGCTGCCCATCATTAGCAGGCTGAGCATGTGCTGGTTCTTCTGGTTTCTGCACAGGCATCCCATCTATTGTCTTTCTTCTTTTCTCTGCACTCCCATCTTCCATATACCTTACCTAATTGTTCCAATGTGCCTTCTCAGATTCAGGTCACTCTGTGGGTCTGTCAGTGACAGTGGCACTATTCATGGATACTCGTAATAGTTCCCCAGTATTGAATCTGTCATCCATGAATCCACACATATCTTTTATTTATTCATCTTTTTTTTTTTAATTTAAAAGGCGAAAGATTTATGCGATCTGAAGAGAAACCAGAGTATTTTATTTTTTTTAATTTAGATTCAATTAACCAACATAGAGTACATCATTAGTTTCAGATGTAGTGTTCAGTAATTCATCAGTTGCATATAACACCCAGTGCTCATCACATCAAGTGCCCTCCTTAATGCCCATCACCCAGTTAC
Source organism: Mirounga angustirostris (assembly GCF_029215605.1). Lineage (NCBI taxonomy): Eukaryota > Metazoa > Chordata > Mammalia > Carnivora > Phocidae > Mirounga > Mirounga angustirostris. The sequence continues at coordinate 39,632,316 of NW_026991710.1, read as the reverse complement.
CCCTCCCCCCCAGCAACCCTCAGTTTGTTTCATAGAGTTAAGAGCCTCTCATGGTTGTCTCCCTCTCTGATGACTTCCCATTCAGTTTTCCCTCCCTTCCACTATGATCCTCTGTGCTGTTTCTTATATTCCACATATGAGTGAAACTATGGAATTGTCTTTCTCTGATTGACTTATTTCGCTCAGTATAATACCCTCCAGTTCCATCCACATCGATGTAAATGGTAAGTATTCATCCCTTCTGATGGCTGAGATTGAATATTTATATATATATATATATATATATATATACCACATCTTTATCCATTCATCTATTGTTGAACATCTCAGCTCTTTCCACAATTTGACTATTCACACATATCTTTTTTTAAGATTTTATTCATTTATTTATTTGACACAGAGAGACACAGTGAGAGAGGGAACACAAGCAGGGGGAGTGGGAGAGGGAGAAGAAAGCTTTCCGCGGAGCAGGGAGCCTGATGCGGGGCTCAATCCCAGGACCCTGGGATCACGACCCGAGCCGAAGGCAGACGCCTAACGACTGAGTCACCCAGGCGCCCCCACACATATCTTTTAAAGGGTTATTTATATTAAAGTTATTCCACATCTCATGGTAAAGAATCCTATAGATTCTATTCTCTGTAAGAAGAAACATCACTTAATTCCCCCTTTTATCCAGGAATGTGTAGTTTGGGGGAGAGGTTAAATCCAGGCTAAAAAGAATCATGAAAAAAAAATATATAAGTATCCTGCATTTCTCATCCAGCAGTTTTTCCCAATATGAGTGTATATATTAAGATGGTTTGATAGAAAGCCTGAGCTTAGAGTCAGGAAAGATGACTGGAGATAGCTGCCTTCCTAATTTACTATAGAGAGGTAGGTTATAATTCTTAGAAACGTGATAGAGTTGTTGCAAATACATCTAATCAGCTATCTACATTGTGAAACCTACATCACAGTTTTGTTTATTTTAGCCAGTGTGAAAATCAAACGTTTTTCATAGGGAAAGAAAACAACAACTAAACAAAACAAAAAACAGGAACAAACTATAGGTCCTGAGAAAGCTGGCCAGTCATTACTCATCTGAAAAACAGACAGGTCTTACCCCATAGAGATGGTGGCCAGTGGGTCACATGCTTGTGCAGGAGGTGGCATTTTAACTGTTCCAGATCCATCATAGAAAAAGTATTGAGGGTATTGGAACAGTTGGAACAGACTCTCTTCAGCTGGAGCTATGAGTCATTCAGTTCTAAGTGTTTGTCATGCTGGTTCTCCGCATCCCTATGAGTTTCTGTTTTCTCCAGATTGCAATCCCACAAAGGAGCATCGCTGTGGAGATGGGCGCTGCATCGCAATAGAGTGGGTGTGTGATGGTGACCATGACTGTGTGGATAAGTCTGATGAGGTCAATTGCTGTGAGTTCCCTGATGATTTCCATTTACTTATTTTTTCATTTCTGCCTGGTTAGACAAATACGGTATCCAGCTTCAAATGGAAGATTGTTATACTTTGGCTGTAATCTATAAAGATAATAATTAAGTGGTGTGATGACAAATGTCGTGTATCTGGCTTCCACATGTCTCTCCCCACAACTCCAAGCTTAATTTGGCTGCTCTGGCCAAGCAGGTGTCTATTTTCTTTGTCACTGGCCACACATCTGTGACTTTGTCAAAGGGGATGTTCTTCCCAAAGATTGGGGGACTTTTTTTCTGCTCTATATGAGCAGTTAGGCTTCCTTGCAGGAGCCTCCATACATGTTCTCAGGTACCATTTGTGGGAGAATATGGAGAGAATTGCCAGAGAGAAAAAAACCTTCGTAGCTCATAGAGTTATATAGAATGTACAATAATAATTATAACTTTACGGGCTGTTGTGTTTCTGGGTGAGTAAACAGCCTTGAATCTTGAAGCTAGGTGTTAAAAGAGCAATATTGACCTGAGTTAAAATGATACATTTTATGCATGTTCAAACTAATTCAAGTTTTTATTCCATCTTTTGCTAAGGGTTAACAAAGTTGATACATATGAGATTGAATATTTAACTTGCCTATAATATGAGGCAAAAATTGAAATGTGGGTTGCATGATTTTTATTTTGACATAAGAGAAGTCATCTAAATTAATTAGCAAGTGCAATGCCCAACTCTCCCCTTCCTGAATTGAGTTGGAACTGGAAATATCACTTGAGTCCTTGTTGGTGGACATAGTGGAATGGAGTGGACTATATCTTGGTGCATCTTGGGAAAGCAAGGACATGGTGCTCAAGTATAATGATTCTGGCGTTGAGCCTTGGTTCAAGCATAAGGAGATTTAATATTAGGCAGTAACAGTGAAGGCTGAGGCCACAGGATACATGGGTTTCTGATGCTCTAAAGGACAATAGTGATAAAATTTAGACAACCTTCAGGAATGGAAGGTGAGTGGCCACTAGACCACCCCTTTCAAATGTCAGGTGCCATAAGCAAGTTTTGAAATAAGGTGTTTATTGGGTGCAGGGTATTAAGCAAGTTCTTTCACATAGGTCATTTCCTTGGCCCTTTAGATTGGGTTGGAATAAAATGAAATGTTTGGGCTTAGAGTCAGAGAAGCTTGCCTTCACATTCTGGCACCAGCTTTTAACAGCCTTGTGACTTCGAGACAGTCGCTAAACTCTCTAGAGTTTAACTTCCTTATTCTAAACAAGGTTGATAATACCTCTTTTGCAAATCCGTTATGAGGATTTGAGATTCGATACATAACACTCCCAGCACAGTTATCACCATGTAGCAAGCCTTTAGTAAATCGTAGTTTTTATATGCACAGTAAAGCTGCAGATCATTAACATCATTGACACAATTTCTTACCCCACCCTATCAAGAAAAAGTTAATTCCTTAGTAAGTGCTATTTAATAAGGCAGGGGAGAGTCCGGAAAGAAAACTTTCCATCCCCAAAACCCTTGGGATGAAACACATTGATGGCACACTCCTTCACCTCTGCAGACCACGCAGATATTCCGAACACTTCCTTTCTCGGTGATGCCAGATAAGCGGGCATCTCGATAGGCTCTACAGACGGCGAGAAGGACCAGACAGTGCAATGACTGTCGGACTGTTGTTCTGGCCTTCCGCAGCCTGCCACAGCCAAGGTCTGGCCGAGTGCCGGAGCGGACAGTGTATCCCCAGCACCTTCCAGTGTGACGGGGACGAGGACTGCAGGGACGGCACTGACGAGGAGAATTGCAGCCAGAGTAAGTGTGCGTCCCCTGCCCCGCGCATTCCTGCCTGTCGGGCCTTTCCTGAGGAACAGAGCAAAACCTTGGCGGTTACCTAATGCTCAGTGCGATCCCCCCATACCTCGGTCCAGATTTCCTGGCACAGCGCTCCTCACAGCACTGGCCGGCCCTGAAACCCCTTCTCCTGGTGAATAGAATGCTCGAGCATCGTACACTGCACCATCATTCCTAAGGGGAGACAGTGGAGGTTGAACACTTACACAGCGTGGGAGATTCAGTTAACGGTTTTGGGGAAAGTCAACACGATGATAAAGGAAAAGCTGAGTACGTAGTATTCCGTTAAATTAGATTAGGTTCCAATTAGGAGGAATTGGCTTCTGAAATTAAATGTGAAAGCCTCCTAAAATAACCGTGTTCAGAGAAGCACTTTCTTTTTCTTTTTTAAAAGATTTTATTTATTTATTTGAGAGAGAGAATGAGAGCACGGGAAGGGGAGGGTCAGAGGGAGAAGCAGACTCCCCACTGAGCAGGGAGCCCGATGTGGGACTCAATCCCAGGACTCTCAGATCATGACGTGAGCCGAAGGCAGACGCTTAACTGACTGAGCCACCCAGGCGCTCCAGTGTCATCTTATTTTTTATTTCAAGTTTTTATTTAAATTCTAGTTAGTTCACATATAGTGTAATATCGGTTTCAGGAGTAGAGTTTGGTGATTCATCACAAAGAAGCAGTTCATGTCTCACGTGATGGGGCAGTATAGTCAGCTCCACCTGCAAAGGGTCACTGCTGTCATCTGTGACCCTCGAAAAGAAGAAGTAAGTCAAATACGTTGGCTTTTAAACTGCCGTTCCGCACTGATTGTTTCAAGCCCCACTTTGAGTCGAAGCATCTCTCAGCACAGGGCTGCTAGGAATACCCCTTGACTTAAAAATCACCGCATTTGTTTATCCGTGACCTTGCCACTCACCAGCACAGACTAGTCATTAAGAAGGTGGCCTTGGGAGCCCAGCTACCCGGGTTCAGGCACCAGCTCCGCTAAGCTCTGCTACCGACTATCTCATTCAGTTGAGGCTGGTAACTCAACTCCGTTGTGTCTCGGGTTCTGTGTCTGCAAACTCGGAGTCATAACTGCCTCACAGAGTTGGCCCATGGTGAGCACTCCGTGAATGTGAGCTCTTGTTACATGGCTGTTGTGTTAAAACATGTCTTGGGCTGGGCATTTCGCAAATCGGCCAGTGAGATTGGTCACCTGTAGCCAAATTAGTTTTGTCTTAATAAACACTGATCACTAGAATTGCTTTAGTGAAAAAGCATTCCAGACCTAAAGGGAGACACTTTTCATCACAGATTTAATACCTATAACATCAGATAAAAGGGTGCTTCGTTTTAACCAGTTTTAAAATTCAGAAGCAGAGTCTTTTCTAGCCATGAGTTATTATGTGCATACCAGCCAAGCACCTCCCTTTGGATCAAATTGTTCTTTCTTTCTCCATAATTCATCTCTGTTTGAAATAATCTTGGATTCTTCACTATGCAATGGCAAGATTCATAAAGTATTTCCCTACATATGTGAGATGCAAGAAAGTCATATGATAAAATGGATCAAAAGTCAAATTTTATCATCTTTATATTACTTAATCTAATGAATTCAACTCAATAAATGCATGTCATGGTGCTCATAGGTGGTTAACCACTGGGGATTTAGTGGCAAGTAAAGCAGCTCATGGAGCTTGCAGGCTCCTGGGGAAGATTGGCATGATACAAATAATTGTGCAAGTCAGTGTCTCACTCCATGGACTGACATAGGCCATGAGGGAAAATTCAGGGAACCACATGCCATATATGGAATGAATGGCCTGGTACAGGGCCTCAGGGAAGGTTCCTTGAGGAAGAGATGTTGGAGCTAAGATCTAAAGAATGAGTGGAGTTGACTTAATGAAGGAAAATGAGACTGGAAAAAGTTTTTCAGACCCAGGGACCTGCTTGGTCAAAGGTCCCAGGGAGGAAAGGAGCAAGGCATATGGAGGGTTTTGGGAGAAGGCCACTATGATTAAATCTAGGAGTGAAAGGGAGGGTACGACTTCAGAATATTGTCACCAGTGAGCCCAGGCTGGCTCTGTTAGAGAGGTTGGGGAGGGAAGTAGGAGCCACCCAGGACTTTGGGCCCTACTCAGGATTCAGGCCTTTACAGCCCTCAGGCTCTGCTCTCAGCCTTCCTGTCTAGCCTCCCTGAGGCTCTAGTGAGGCCAACCTGTGGCTCTTTCCACTCCAGCCTTTGCATATTCTGTTGTCTGCTTGGGGCACCCATTCTACCTTCTTATGCCAACTCTACCCGCCTGCCTTAAGAACTCCTTCAAGAAGTTTTCCCTTTATTGTCCTAGTCCGCTTCTGTTGCCTTACAGACAGCTTCAGCAGTTACTGTAATCACACAGCATGGTAAGGTTCTCTGTTCATGGCCATCCCCCTAGTTAGAGTATAAGCCATTTCACTTCTTTTATCTTTTAATGCTTCATTGTCTATCTTGTCACATAAGCTTGTCACACAGCAGACACTCAATATCTGCTGAAATAATGAATGCATGTTGTCTTATTAAAGTTAAATTTAAGAGACTAGGGCGCCTGGGTGGCTCAGTCGGTTAAGCGACTGCCTTCGGCTCAGGTCATGATCCTGGAGTCCCGGGATCGAGTCCCGCATCGGGCTCCCTGCTCGGTGGGGAGTCTGCTTCTCCCTCTGACCCTCCTCCCTCTCATGCTCTCTGTCTCTCATTCTCTCTCTCAAATAAATAAATAAAATCTTTAAAAAAAAAAAAATTTTAAGAGACTAAACTCATGGAAATGAGCCTGGCTTACCTTTTGCAATGATGGTTCGACTCTGATGATATTAAAAAAAAAAAGGAGTGGCATCTCTTCTCTTCAAGGCTATGATGTGTGCTTTGCACATTAATGGAAAGAGCCCAGTATAATGAACATTATCTTATTATAGATAACATTATAGATAAGAATGATTATATGCATACACATACTGTTGTTTATTCTTAAAAGTGTCTTGCAAGATTCTCTAGATTCCCGATGACATGTCTGAAAGTAATTGACTATAATGGGCAAGAGCCAGAAAGAGAACTGGCAGTAATTTATTACCTTTTCCATTTAACCTACAAATGACCAGGGAATCAATGGGAAAAGCAGCTTCCTCTCTACATACCTTAAGGAAAAGCCATTAGGCTGGCGCCACTGCTCTCATTCATTTGGAAACAAGAAACCCAATTCTCAGGTCATCACAGCTAGGCCAGTGATACTTTCCAAGGACATACAGAAAATATGGATCGCAGCTGCACAAGACTTGCACCATGACAGAGTATCCTCACCGTACTGGTGTTGATGCCATATTTATTTTTAGGGAAAGCATTTTCCTTATGGGGAAGACTAGAGTTGGGTGCAAGTGAGTCCTTAAAATAATATTTGATATCCAAGAGTTCAAGATCATTATGTTGACCTTTCTCTCCAATCACTTACATTTTATTTTGCAATCAAGCTTATTCACCCAGGCAAACAAAAAACACTTTCTTCCCCCATGAAAAGCAACAAGATCCCGTTTTGTAGATAAGTTGCCTCTTATTTTTTTGTTCCTACAGAATCCTTCTGGAATAACCGTGTTGTATTTAGTCACCAGGAAAATTAACCCAGAAAGTTACATATTTAACATGTGTTCAATATTTTTGGAGAAATTGGAAGGGAATTAAAGTTATGTCATTCCTCAGCTCCCCCAGACGTCCTTGATACTTCCAATCCTAGTGTAAGGAATTTACAGATGATGAAAGCAAATGTGCCTTTCCCCTCTCTGTAGGTCAGACTCCATGTCAAGAAGGCGACCAAAGATGCCTCTACAATTCCTGCCTTGATTCATGTGGTGGTAACTCCCTGTGTGACCCGAACCACAGTCTGAATAACTGTAGTAAGTACAGCAGCTGACAAGTGCAATCACCGTGTCAGGATATGCATCTTGCTTTTTTCTTTTGAATTGACATGAAAATGCTGAAGTCTGGAATCCCTCCAAATGTGTGTGTGTGTGTGTGTGTGTGTGTATACATATACATACATATTTCTTTTTTCTTTTTTAAAGGTTGCATATGGTAGCAGAAAAGAAACAAAATGGTCTTACTTGACTTAAATCAGAAACAAATGTGTCATTGTCAATGGCCTATAAATCCAAATTGCTTAATATCATTACCATTACTTTGAGTTCAGCATCAGCTCCTATATGTTACTTTCTTGGCTCCATCTGCAGGCAGATGCTATCTTTCTTCCCTTTTAAAGCAGAGCTTTGAAAATGGAAACTTTATCCAAGAAGCAAATACGAAGTTCATCTAAACAGTGCATAAAGCTGTGGCGATCTGTTCTCCTAATAACAATTATTCTCACCTTTGCAGGAACTTTGCTGACCTAGAATGATCTTGCAGCTGTTACGTAAATTTGTCTAGGTGACAAATGGTGTAAACTATTGGCTCACTCTAAATTACTTTCAGGAGGGGGAATTCCTGGGAGGAGAGAATGGACAGGAATAGCAGAGGGTTCTATAGGTTCTCGTGGGAAATTGAAAATGAATCAGAAAGCCCCGAAAGACTCTGATTTCTAGTAATGAGTTCTTATTTGTAGGCTCCGCTTTCATATTCGGCTCACTTCTTTCACTTTTTATAATTAATGTTTGGCCTCCTCTTCCGCTTGGGGCTTGAGATTTAGAAGCAGGTCTGTCAGCTTTCAGTTGGCAAGAAAGTATGAAGGTATCTCCCAGTTGAAAGGCTGAAGGGTTCAGGTCCTAGTCTTACTCAGTGATCTTTCTGCATCACTGTAGGGCTTATAGGGGCTGCTCCTGTAGCCCCAGAGGTGTGAGGGAAGCAGCCAGTGAAAAACCCAGAGAGGACTTTTTGTTTATTTTCACGAGCACTTAATAACTGTTTGGCTAGGGCGCCTGGGTGGCTCAGTTGGTTAAGCGACTGCCTTCGGCTCAGGTCATGATCCTGGAGTCCCTGGATCGGGTCCCGCATCGGGCTCCCTGCTCGGCAGGGAGCCTGCTTCTCCCTCTGACCCTCCTCCCTCTCATGCTCTCTGTCTCTCATTCTCTCTCTCTCAAATAAATAAATTTTAAAAATCTTTTAAAAAAAAAATAACTGTTTGGCTAAAAGCGTGATACCCAGCCCTTTTCCACTTCTATATGAGAGAACAGTTGAGAGAGATGTTAACTGACCATTAAGACATACTGCCATTTTATTTTACTCACTCTAAACTGAATTAAATATGTGTGTATGTATGCATGCATGACTATGCATATATATATGTATATGTATACGTATATGTATATGTATATGTTCTGGGTCTATTGTTTCACTTTGCTTTATCCCCCAATCTGCTCTGGAACTTTTTCAGAAGCCTTTCTTTACTTCACCTTAAACTTGACATGAGCAATTTTGAATGGTGACAGTGTCATCTCAAAGATATGTGTTTATTATTAAAGTTTCGGGGATTGTCTGACAGGGAATGGCACTTAGTGTTAGATTAAAAAAAAAAAAGTTGAAAGGGCAGTGTTGGCCTGTGTCAGATTTGGGTGAGGAGTATTGAGTGTATGTTGTCCTATTTTCTCCATTTTTGAAATATGTCAAAATTTGACATTTAAAAATACGTTACACCGGTCAACAAGAGAAGTGGAAAGAAGGACACCAGATGACTCTGATTCATAGTCAACCGGTATTGATAGCATGCATAACAACGTTCCAGGCTCTGGGATGGCCACTGGGCACTTTAATGGCGAAGAAGGGAGACATGATTTCTGCCTTCCTCGAGATAACTTTTCAGCGTGGGAGAACACACTGCCATCTTTTCACTCATGTATACCACATTCGTTTTCTCTTCATGTTCTTTCAATACACTCGAAACAGTGTCCCTAGCATCTCACTGTCCCTTCAGCTCCTTCTTTCACCACAGGTGTTCTTGCCAGGTTCTTTCCATATATATTCAGCAGACATCTGATCATCCCTCTTCTGATTGCCAGGCACTGGGCTAGTCACTGGTCCCTCATTCCTTCTGTGTTATTAAAAATACCTTCCAATGGAAAGTAAAGATGTGTCTTCTCATCTTTCAAAGAGCTTCACGATGGTATGTGCGTACTTGGTTCTCTGTAAAGTTGGACCAGTAGCATCTTGAAGATCCTTACCACTGGAGAGACCATGCCTACTTAGATTCTGAGACTCAGCTACGCAGCACTGTCTTTGTCTGGCTCCATGCTAATAAAAATATGAGTTTGAAGAGTGTGGATATTCTGTCTGATGGAGTCAGCCTCTTACTGGAGTTGCTGGGATTCTAGTCCTTGAAGACATTTGTTCTTGCTATCCCATAAAATGTTATGGGTCCCTGAAGATATAGAGCAGGACCCAAGCATCAGTATTTTTTACATTTCCAGGGGACTCCAATGTGCAGCCAAGGTTGAAAATTATTACTTCAGTGGTTTGTTCATGACTAAGCTGTAAGGGTATGTGACATCCCTGAAACTGAATGTGAAAAAGTCTTTATAGTTTTCAAAGTTTTCAGTGGAGAAGTCCATGGCTTATCTCAGATTCCCAGAAATGCCTATAGTTGTTTTTTTTTTTAACCTAAAAACCACATCTTTGATGACATTGTGTACTGATAGGCTTGAAGCATCACGGTATCCCCACATCCACTCATTACCCAGGATCTTTAACATCCTTGTGCCCTGCTGGGAGGCAAAATACAGACATATCCTTGCCCTAAGGGGTTTGTGTAGGAATATTATTTCCCCTCACTCTGGTGTGGGGGACTAATCTATCACTCCCACATTGTAGTGTGCAGTCCAGACAACTGGGGAACCCTGTGGAAAGAGCAGTTCCTGGGCATGTGTCTCCCCACCGCTCTGTGTCCATGACCACCATGGCTGTAGGAAGCCAGCTACCACTGTCATGCCCCAGGGACTCTCACGTTCCTCACAGTGTTCCATCGACTCTTCGTTCTACATGTTTACTCATGGCTTTCTTTTTCTCCAGCATTGAGGAAGCAATGAGCAGCTTTGTTCTTTGAATAATTTCCTACCAACCTCTCAATTTACTGCCTTCTCCTTGCAGTCTCTAGTTGGAAGGAGCAAATAGTATAGCAGTGTGGTAAAGAAGCCAAACACCATAATGGTTAAGGACTTCAGTCCTGGGAGCAAATGGGAGATGAGAGGAATGATCTCTTTCTAAAAGCATTCCCAACAAATGAGTGAAAAATAAATGATTAAGTTAGAATATTTCCATTTGGTAACCAGTTGTTTCCATTTGGTAACATGCATTGGTGAATTAATGGGTCAAGGCATTGAGCATCTACAGCTGCTCACATCCCAAAAAGAAAGAAATCAGATATACTTTGCCTTCTGATGGAAGAACACCATAGCACCCATAGTCCTCCCTAAGGGATGAAACTTAATCAACTCTCTGCATTCAGCTGCCCATGTTCAGGAAGTAGGCAGGGGAATATATTTAACTTCACCAGGAATGGGTAGTCAGCAAAACTCAAACTTGGGCACACTCTACAGTCAAATCCCTGGGTTCTTCAATAGCTAAATTCGAATTAAAAATAAAAGGATGGAGGGGGAAACCCAGATTAAGAGATTTAGAAGACAAAACAAGTTTTAAAAAATGGGCAAGATTAACTATAGTATTCAGGGTGCAGTGCGCACTTAGGTAATACAACTATAAAGCAGAGCAAGGAGGTGATAACTATGAAACTCAGTAGTTACTCTGGGGAGAAAGGAGAAAGTTGGTAGAAGACAGGATAAATGGAGGGCCATCTGGGATGTCTGGCAAAGTTCAACTTCTTGATCTTGATGGTAGGTACAAGGGTGTTCACCATATAAAACTCATGAAACTACTAAAAATAATAAAGAGAAATATAGAATTTGAGGCAAAGATGAATCTTAGAATATTGTATATGCCAGTGGATTTGAAAGTGACATTTTCTCATGTAAGTAACTATCATTTAATATGTGATTTCCAATGGCTTCAGAGTATTGCATCATGGCAAGCATGTAACATCATTTAGTTAACAATCCCATCTTTAGGTTGAATTTAACAAACATGGTTTCAGACTTTGAAAGGTGGGATATCATTAAGACTCCATCAGGATCAATTTTTTCAACAGTATTTATTAAACCTCGTCTGTGTTCTGGACCATGTGTTAATAAGCAGGGCATCAAAACGCAGTGAAAACAGTAAACAGCCTCATGTTTGTAACACGACTGCCCTCTAGTGGCTATCGTAAATCAAGTTTGTGAGCTAGTGAGTAAAAAAAGCTTATTGATACTGTAAATCATAGAATTTGAGGTTGATAGATATTTGAGAGTTTATCTTGCTTAACAATCTGTGAAGAATGCCTTATGAAGGAATTAAACACAAGATTCAATCACCCTTACCACATTCAGTAGCGATCTCCAGAATAATATATGAACATAACTTAATCCTTTCATCTTCCTTGGCTGTGAAACACTGAAAGCTTTTATCTCATCCCAAATCAAAAGAGATATAGTTCCCACATATCAAAGAGAAAAAATACCCATGTGATAGGTCTACTTATCATCTAAATAAAATGTACCAATAAACATTTAAAACTTGGTAGGGTGGTAGAGGAAGAGATAGAAAGGAAAGGCATATACAAGAAAAAAAACTATTGCATCAAAAATCTGTGTGAATTATCCCATTTTTTGGTAAAATTATATTAAAGAAATTAGGAAAAATATAGTTAGAGTGGCATCTACTGACTTATAAGTCGGGCATGATGAATAATTAAGCAACAAAAGCAAATTGAGGAATACTAGGAATGGTAAGAGTCTACTTTGGCAGAAGCAAGCAAACACAAATCTGTCTATGTGTGTAGACGCTTGTATGTGTAGATATGAGCCAGTGAAAGGCAGGGAAGGATTCAAACCCAGTCTGTTGGCTTTGAGCATAGGTAAGAGAAGAGGGCAGGGAGGTGATAAACTTTTTCTTTAGCATCTTGCATTGTTTTTATTGTTATGAGGAATAGGCATTTTTTAATAATATGAAATCAAAAGATTTAAATGTTAAATGTTCACAAATCAATGGACTGAATCAGCCCCACACTGCCTCTGTGTCTTTCTCTTCTCTCCACCCTGTACTCATTGTCAGGATTATGCCAACTTGACAATGTTACGCCTTTTCCAGTAAACGGAGACTGTAATTACACTTTGTCCAGAGGCTTCTTTTTTTTTCTTTTTCTTTTTTTTTTAAGATTTTATTTATTTATTTGACAGAGAGAGACACAGTGAGAGAGGGAACACAAGCAGGGGGAGTGGGAGAGGGAGAAGCAGGCTTCCCGCGGAGCGGGGAGCCGGGAGCCTGATGCGGAGCTCAATCCCAGGGCCCTGGGATCATGACCTGAGCCGAAGGCAGACGCTTAATGAATGAGCCAACCAGGCACCCCTGTCCAGAGGCTTCTAATCAGGCTCCTTATCAACAAAATTTCCTCGAAGCCCTCAGATGCTTTAAATTGAGAAGTGGTTCCAGAGCTGTTTTAATATTTCACCCCAGTCCTTATTACGAATCTATCTGCATGTACATCACTTCTTGGCCAAGTAATTAGGTTTAATTGAGTAATGACTCTTAATAAGGCATGGAGTCTTTGGTGGGTCTGGGCAGATTCACCAACACACTTGCTTACCTCTCACGACTCCTGCAAACAGAGAGGGAACAGGGAGCCTTACTGCTAAGTTCCTCTAAACCCCATTTATTCTGGGAAGGTTTCTGTGCCATTCTTGCTCCACCTTGTCCTTCTGGGCTCTTAGCGCTTTTTAAGACCACTATCCTATCCTCATGTTATACTGGCAGGGAATGTATCTTTCTTCCTATAAAGATTGTAGAGTGCCTTGATGGCAGGGACTATATTTTTCATTATATTACATTTTAAGTGCCTAGGAGAATTCCTGACACAGCCCACCTACCCCCCCCCCCCCCAAATCCTTTCCTTCTTTCTGACACTGCGCTAGGTACAGACTTTGAGATCAAGAAATAAAGTCCCATTTCTCAAAAATCTCTGAATTAGGGGCGCCTGGGTGGCTTAGTCAGTTAAGCATCTGACTCTTGGTTTCAGCTTAGGTCATGATCTCAGGGTCACAAGATCGAGCCCTACGTCTGGCTCTGTACTCAGCACAGAGTCTGCTTAAGATTTTTTTCCTCCTCCCTTTTCTTTTGCCCCTCCCCCTGTGCGTGCTCTCTCTCTCTCTCTCTCGCTAAAATAAATAAATAAATAAAATCTTTAAAAAATCACTGAATTATGTGGGGGACACAAGTAAGTAAAGAATACAGTAGAGGGCAATGAGTGTGTGGTAGGAATATGCCTAAGATGCTCTGGTGCTCAGCAGAGACTCCTACTGGGAATGGGAGGGGGAGAGTGGTTGGCCGGGAAGGCTCCCCAGAGGAGGTGATGGTTTGTGCTGAGTCCTACAGGCCAAGGAGGCATTCACCTGGTGGAGAAGATGGGATAGGATCATTCCAGGCAGCAGGTGTATGCACCTGGCAGCTAGAACCATGACTGCATTTGAGGGGTGATTACAGGTGTGTCAAGAAGAGGAGATAAGAGCTAACAGGGCCCACAAAGGCATGCCATTCTTAAATATTTATTGTCACCAAGGAAATACCAGTGATGAGATAGTCTTTGGTGCTGAGGCTGGAAGGTTAGGCTGTGGTTGGAGTATGAGACAACCTTGGATGCCAAGCTAACAGGTTAGTATTTCGTCTCATTAGCCATGAGGGCCTAATGAGAGCTCAGCCTCCTCTTGCCCTGAAATCTTGTCGCTTTATATTTAAATCCACTGATCAACAATCAAATGTATAAAGACATAATCTAATAGTCTATTTGAGCAAATTCATTGATTTTTTTTTAAATGGCTGTGAAGATGAGGGAATATATTCATTAAGAAGTAATGAATAAATCAGAAGACAAAAGGGGTAAAAGGAAACATAAAAGAGAGTGGCTTAGGGTTGAGCCGAGGGAAGAAGCGAAGAAAGACTTTCTCCAACACACACACTGGGCTCTGGTCTAGCAGCTGCCTGTACAGAAATGATTCTTGGCTTGGCAGTTCTTTAACCAAATTATTTATCTTCTGATGGAAGTTATATACTGTTTGCACTCTAGTCTTAGTTATTTTTTTTTTTAAAGATTATTTATTCATGAGAGACAGAGAGAGAGGCAGAGGGAGGAGCAGGCTCCCAAGGAGCAGGGAACCCGATGTGGGACTCGATCCCAGGACCCTGGGATCATGACCTGAGCCGAAGGCAGATGCTTAACCATCTGAGCCACCCAGGCGCCCAGTTATTTTTTAAAAAGAAGATAAGATAGATTGCAATTTTGTAAGTTTTGAAGAAATTGTTTTACATATGGAATTTACTATATATGTATGTACCTGTATGTGTGTTTTCTTGTTAGGTCAATGTGAACCAATTACGTTGGAACTCTGCATGAATTTACCCTACAACTATACAAATTATCCAAATTACCTTGGCCACAGGACTCAAAAGGAAGCATCCATCAGCTGGGAGTCTTCTCTTTTCCCTGCACTTGTTCAAACGAATTGTTACAAATACCTCATGTTCTTTGCTTGCACCATTTTGGTACCAAAGTGTGATGTGAACACAAGCCAGCGGATCCCACCTTGCAGGTAATACAATGAAGTCTCCCCCAAGCATCCTCATTTTCCCCTCAGGGAGAACCGAGGGATCGGAGACTCAGTTTGAGTTTAGACAAAGTCCATATTGCTAAGGAGCTCTGTATATAACAAATTATGTGTTAAAAAGGTAAAGAAGTAGGAATTCTAAAATGAATATTTGAGTTAGGATTCATTACTGGAGTACCACACAAGGGAGGTATGAACTGCCTTTGATAAATAGTTCACATACTTTTTTTTTTTTGAGATTTTATTTATTTATTTAATGGAGAGACAGAGAGGGCACAAGCAGGGGGAGCTGAAGGCGGAGGGAGAGGGAGAAGCAGGCTCCCTGCCAAGCAAGGAGCCCAATGTGGGACTTGATCCCAGGACACTGAGATCATGACCTGAGCCGAAGGCAGATGCTTAACCGACTGAGCCACCCAGGCGCCCCAGTAGGTCACATACTTTAATCAAATAAAATCACGTTTCACTTTGGTGGATCAAGAAGTGTTCTAAAATGTGAGTTAGGCGAAGAAGGGGTATATCTGCTTTTTTCTCTGGCAGCACTGATGTTTTAAAATGCTGACTTTTGATAGCACTCAGAAGTTAGAGACGTTACATAAGCCGTGGACTGCAGCTTGGACAAGGGATGGACATCGCTGACGTTTTTCTACCTGCTTAGATGAAATGAGGGCCAGCATTTCAAGCTTGCAGCTTGGATTTAGGATGAGAAATATCCTCCTTCAGGTTAAGAGTACTACTCTGGAGCCCACCGTCTGGTCCGAGTCCTGGCTCTTCTGTGACTGCTTTGTGGCCTGGGACAGATTTCTCAGTCCCTCTCAGTCTCAGTTCTTCTACTCTGTCTATAAAATTAAGACAGGGGACGCCTGGGTGGCTCAGTCGGTTAAGCGTCTGCCTTCGGCTCAGGTCATGATCTGGGGGTCCTGGGTTCGAACCCCACGTCGGGCTCCCTGCTCAGGGGGCAGTCTTCTCCTCCCTCTCCTTCTGCTGCTCCCCTGCTTGTGCTCTCTCTGTCGAATAAATAAATAAGATATTTAAAAATAAATAAATAAAAAATAAAATCAAGACCGTAACAGTGGTTGGGTTGAGTTGTTGGGAGGGTAAATGAGTGTGCATAAATGTCAAGGCTTCTGGCTGTAAGCTCAGTGCACAAGAGCACTGATGATAGGAGAGGAACACTACTGCTTAGTGGAAGTTTGGGCTCTTCTCTGCCACGTGTTGCAGTGTAGGCAGAGAATGTACAAGACAAGACAGCTGTCACAGAAGTGGGTAGCTGCAGTCTTTACGCTGTTTTCCATCAAGGGGTGAATATACAGATGTCCCTGTCTAAGTGTGAGCAGTAACTACGGGAACCATATGTTGGGATCAGAAGTCACTTGGAACTTTAAGAAAAAGCATTAATATTGATATAGTGGACAGACGGGGAAACAGTAAATTAAATACCAAATATCAAATGGATGACAAGGAAGGGGCATCTATAGAGGACAGGAAACAATAAAATTTCAAAATGAGTTGGGGAACTGAACAAATTATACAAACAGATTAAAAGTTAATGTTGCCTTGTGCAAACGTAATTCTGAAAACTTCTGTAAAATGCCTTTTAAAGTATCGCTAAGAAAGCATCTACTCATTTTATGTTGAAAAGTTATTTCTAAATTTTATTCCACTTTGGCTAAGCAAGGTCAAGGATAGTGAATAATAATTTGTTATAATACTTAACAAATGCTTGCATCGATTTTCTTTTCACATGTATAAAAAAATTTCCCTAACGGAGTATTCTCTGGAACAAATGTACATCTACGTATGATTTATAATTTCAGGGCTTATGTTTCACATTAAAATGCCCAAGATGAGACTGACCCTGAGACATTATTCAATCAACATTTTAGTGAACTTTCTTTAGATACTTTAGTTCTGTTTCTTCAGTTCACATGTACATCTTTCATTTTCAGTGGCTCTCAAAATGAGTTCTACATTTTGGGCGCCTGGGTGGCTCAGTCGGTTAAGCGACTGCCTTCAGCTCAGGTCATGATCCTGGAGTCCCGGGATCGAGTCCCGCATCGGGCTCCCTGCTCGGCGGGGGGTCTGCTTCTCCCTCTGACCCTCCCCCCTCTTGCGCTCTCTCTCTCACTCTCTCTCTCTCTAATAAATAAATTTAAAAAAAAATCTTTAAAAAAAATGAGTTCTACATTTTGATATTTGCTTATAAGAATTTTTTAAATACTCTGACAAGAATAATAATATACTCATGTGTTCATGAAGCAATGTTGCTTTTGCCATGCCTGTTTATGGGTCTTAACATTTAGTTTTTAAGTTATGAGTCTGAAAAATCTGGCACTGTTGAGCCCTTACAATGCGTTAAATATTTTAGGGTCGTGCTGCTGTCTTGCCCTCAAAGTATCCTTTTGAGGGAGGCCCCTCCCATCAGGGCTGTGCCCGTGACTGAATGCCGCATGGGTTAGGATAAGAACAGTGACCTCTGCCGTTGCCGTGCGGCACATTGTCTTATTTTTATCCTATTACCTCACTGTATTCTTTTCATGTATTACTGTATTATTTCCATTTTATAGAAAAAATAGGAAGTGGGAGAGTCAGGTGCTATACAGTGCTCTGTATAAATCAGGTGTCCTATGGCAAATTTAAAATTGCAGCAATTAAATTACACACATATTTTCCTAAATCTGCAACAAAACTATTCAGTCTAACAGAGAGTTATTGAACACTATTGAACATCCTGTTTTTGCAAAACTAATATGGGAACACCATGGCTTTGTCTTCGCCTGAGTTCTGAGGCTAAGCCAGCATCGAGTTATGCTCTGGCTTATGCAGACTTTTTTTTTTTAAACAAAGAGAGAGAGAGAGGGGCAAACCATAAGAGACTTTTTTTTTAAAGATTTTATTTATTTATTTGACACAGAGAGAGAGAGATAGCAAAAGAGGGAACACAAGCAGGGGGAGTGGGAAAGGGAAAAGCAAGCTTCCCACTGAGCAAGGAGCCCAATGTGGGGCTCAACCCCTGGACTCTGGGATTGTGACCTGAGCCAAAGGCAGACACTTAACAAGTGAGCCACCCAGGCTCCCCTCTATCTTATGCAGACTTCATGTAACTAGAGCTTTCTCTGAAACGTCCCCCATTCTATTGTTAACCTTTCCCTACCAGTTTCTAGCTAGACTGGAGCTGACCTTTCTGGAAGGGCTGCCCCATTTTATCGAGAGAGAGACAGACAGTGAACTTTGTTGAAATGAATAGCTTAAAGTTTAAAACTTTTGAAAATAAATAACGTATTTGAAAGGAAATAAAAAAAATTGTCTAGGAACTTATTTTGGTTAATTTCCTTTTTTTTTTTTAAACTACGTAGCTCATTTCTTGGTAATTTATGGAGGCAAAACCATTTTTCCCTCATAGGAAATAAAGAAATACACGTTGATATCTCACTTTAAAATATGCTTTGTGTAAATGAGATGACACACATGAAAGAAGGCACCTAGCACAATGTTTAGTCTATCTTTTCTTTATAAAAGGAACAAACACACTTTATTTTAACGAACTCGAGCTCAGTAGAGATGGGATTGGGAGAAGTACCAAACTTTTCAACACTACCGGTCTAAGCTGAAGTGATGATGGCCATGTCTTAGGTAAGTCAGGTTGGCACATGAAATAGCTCCCATGACTGGTCCCCAGAGGGAGAGACCTCTCAAGTGGATGATACTGTATAGACTCCATGACTCTTGGTGGCAGACTATCCAAACTGATGTTGAGAACTTCCTGGCTTGGAATAAAAGCATTGGGGAATGTGTCTGCTTGAAAGACAGAGAATGAGAAAGGTAAAGTGTAGAGGAGAATCTGTTTCCTGAATGTTGTTCAGGGGTGTAAACTTGCAATTAGTAGGTATAAAGGTCTTGGAGATCTTAGGCACCATAGGGTGAATACAGACAACAAGATTGTCTTATAATCATCGAACTTGCTAAGAGTCTAGATCTTAATTATTCCAACCACAAAAGAGAAATGATAATTATGCGATAGAGATTCTATCTCTACATGACAATCACATTATAATAGATAACTATCAAATCAACATGTCTCCCCCTTACATTTACATCGTGTTATATGTGAAATATATTCCAATAAAAACCACACACAACAAACTTCTATTTCTATTTCTGTAATGAAGTTTCTCTTAGTGAAAGTATGTCCTTTGGCATGCATGTCCTTTGTGGAGAGAGGTATTACTTACTTTGTTTTCCCAAATATCAATTATGTATCTGTGCATCTCTCTATATATTGGTATATACACACACTAGATACACACAGAGACCCACATTCACACAGAATTAAAACCCTACATATATTCCTAACATACTATCTCAGGTGTAGCTATTTCCGCCTCCCATGTTTTATCTTTCTTGCTCTCTTAGACCACTATGTGAGCACTCCAAAGAACACTGTGAGTCTGTGCTTGGGATCGTGGGCCTACAGTGGCCTGAAGACACAGATTGCAATCAGTTTCCAGAGGAAAATTCAGACAACCAAACCTGCCTAATGCCCGATGAAGCTGTGGAAGGTTAATTTTTAAATCAATTACTATGGGCTATCTAACATGGATGACTCTATCATCAGCTACCTTCTCAAGGTTCTCTGTTGTTAGTGTTCTTGTTGTGATCTAGTTGTCAATCAGGCTGCATGGGTGAGTGAATCTGTGAATTTGGTTACATTGCAAACCTTGGTGCTCATTTTAAAAATAAATTGCAGAGATGTATTTAATATTTCAGGTATTTATCTTATCCATACTCAACTCATAGAGCCCACTATATGTGCATGCTGCTTTTATACTAAGGGGTCCTAAGGGTAGTGGTGAGCATCAAGCCCTGGTTACTTCAAGCTGAAAGCATTTAGAGACCTTGGCAACATAGGATCATCAGGTAGAGAAATGGAATCAGGGACCTGCCCACCATGAGGGAAGGATTAGAACAGGAAACAATTTTGGCACATTAAGGGCAGCTGGGTAGTTAGAAGTCTTGGCTCCTTGGGCTACTTCAGGCTCTGGCGGTCCATTCAGTGGACATGGTTGTCCATTCGGGAAGGTAGTTAAATACTGGAAAGCCTAACGACACTAAACAGCTGACTGGAGAGATGATGCCAAGGATGAAGGAGAAAGATCCTGATAAGCAAATGGAGAGAGCCAACTTAACTTTGGTTGGTTCAGCTTTGCGGAAGACCATCGTATCTTCAAGAATAGCCCCTTGACAATAGCCCACACATAAATAGATAAATGAGCTGATGGCTCCAGGCTTTCTGTCTAAGGAAAATAACATGGCTCATTGCTTTGAACAGAATGCTCACCTAGTCACTTCAAGTGTGGCTCTGGACGGTGTGTTCTGGCTACCAGAAGATGTGATGGCCAGGCTGACTGTGACGATGACAGTGATGAAGAAAACTGTGGTATGTGTGAAATGACACTTTTCTTGAACATACAAGAATGCCTGGTTAGGATAAAGGACTGTATATAAAAATGTCAGCTGTTTACTTATGGTCATAAATGGTGATGAGGATTGAATGCTAATGCATTTACTTTTAATATTACCAAATGACAAGGTATGAAGCAATAGGTGTTTTTCCTGTTAACTCTGTTGATTTTCCCTAAGTTATACTTCTGTTTATAACCTTGATGATATATGTGCAAATCCTTAGTAAAACGAGAAGCACTTCACAAATGTAAGGGATTATTTTTATTATTAGAGATACAAAGCAGTTGTCACCTGTTTAAAGTCAGAACGATAGTGTCTTTGCATATGATTTCCATGTTGTTAAGTAGGCATCTAGATACACAAAGACAGAGTTCAGGCTCCAACATTCAAATTTAATTGGAATTCATTTTCATGCCCTCTCTGATTTTTGTCTCTGTCAGCAAAGGATAAAACTCTTTCCTACATTTCTGCACTGAGTTCCAAAATCACCAATGGAAAGGCCAGAAATGCCAATGGTAATTTGAGTGGAGCTAATTCCCATTTTATTTTCCGGCAAACCTCTGTACTTGTAACCTCAGAATGTGTCAGGGAATAGAAAACCGGCAATGCTCTTTACTAAGCAATATTCTGGAATAAAGCAAAATGATTGAAAGGCTATCCAAAGAATAGTTTGGTTATGATCATTTACCTTGTTCTGCTTATAAATGAGTTGACACTCTTTGTCTTTAAAAGCACAAAGAGCAATACATCTTTTGAAATAGTTTTATTCTTTTGGCCTTTGAGGTATGAAATATTTCCTTGCTTCCCAAAATGAATTTTCCGTAGTAGACATTGCCCTTCTGGTCTAGACAAAATGTCACAAGCAATAAACCAAAATCCTATCAGTTGCTATAAATATGGACAAGAGCATCCTCTAGAAAATTAGACCTGTCAGAATGATGGTACAATGGCCAGGGGTAATTTTGTTAGAGAAGAACATCCAGTGTTTTGAGAAGGTACTGTTGTTTGCTTGTTTGTGGTCTTTATGTAGAGAAATAAATCCACTCATTGAATATTCCTATATAAATGACTTACTGAGAATCTATTGGATTTGTTTGCTAAACTATGACTGCAATGGATTATGGTATTCTGAGATGCAATTTAAAATGGATTATCTTTGATAGTTTAAAGAGATTACATGGTACTCTACTGGGCTGGCGAGGCCTAAATCTGTATGTAGTAGGGGACTAAATATTTGAGAAATGTAAAAACTTAGTTTTAAATGGTCTGAGTCTTTGAATATATTCTGCAAAAAGAAATGCAAAGCACTATAGGGTTTAAATGATCCTACATTGTCAGGTTTCTAGGTGAGCCGTTGAGTTTTTATCAAGACTTTATTCACGCAATTAAAGGTACAGCAGAATGATAGAGTCAGTGGTCTAATCCCTATCAACACTCAATATATTGGTGGCACTACTGAGAGAGAGCTCTAGTGAAGGAAAGTGAAGAGTGGGAGAGAAATTAATTCATTTGGAGTTACATTAATTGCTCCAACAGTGTTCACTTATGAGAAAACTCTCATTAAGTTTTTCAAAGTGACTGATGATAGAAATTTTACATATATTTACCTTTGGGATATATGCACACATTTGAATGGGCATGTCCAGTGGTCTGGGAGAATGAGACACTTAAAAAGCAAATGAAGAAGTCACGCTGAAGAGGGCCTAACGAAGGACTATTGGGAAATCATCCAGTTCCCACTTGTCATTTTCTCAGTTGTCCCTCTATTCCCATGGGCATGCGTGGTACCATCTGGTGATGCGAACACCAGCCCCACGGAAGCTGAGTTTCAGCCCAAGCTTCACATGTTTCTGATTTATTCTGTCCACTGTGGAGTTTAATGCATTTAAAGGCTTGGGCTTTACTGAATAATGTGATAATTAACTATTCAGTCTGACACACTGCAGATCCTCCAGAACTTCTAAAAATAGTATGGGGTTTTCCTCTTAAAAACAATACTTGTTTCATTTATCTATAAAATAATTGACATGTTGGAAATTTATTTTGTATTTCTTTGGCAAATCTGCAGGAGGAAAACATGGTAGCCCAAGCACACCGTTTATAAATATGCTTTTAAGATACAGATTTCCCCTGCTATCCGAAAGTAGAGCATTCCGATGAAAACTTTCACAAGCCAAAATTATGTAAAGTGAAGAAGCAATTACCATTATGTGGTAATGTGGAAAAAATTTTGACTGTTTCCAGGCCCTAAAAATATCCTTCCTTAGGCTTTTCTAAAGCTACCACACATCTTGCTAATGGATGTACAAAATAAATCGAGATAAAGCAGAGTTGCCCACAAAGGTCAAAACTATGGTGGCTTGATGCTGAGATGCTGAGTGTAGTTCCCCGGGAAGGCGCCTGGGGGCGCTACTCGCTGCTCCGGGTGCACGCTGCCTGTGTAAAGCCTCACTGCCAAGCAAATGCTGAAGCTATTTTCCTTCTTCGCTGTTTTTCGTAAAAGCGAAAAGCTTCTTTGGCTTTCATTCGGTTAGAGAAAATAGTTACTAACGTAGGTCTTCCGTAAAAGCGAAGTGGCATGATGCGAACTTTCGAAAAGTGGGGAATACCTGTATATGCATTAGCCTTTAGCAATGGGCAATGTTGCTCTGAAGGGTCTCCTGCTTTTGTGGTACATTTTTGTTGTTGAGGTGGTTTTGATGGTGTGATCGCTAACGTAAACAACCGCTGAAAACACTGTCGGTGTTTTTAGAGATGTTTTCGGCAAGTATTTGGAAGAATTATACAAACTGGAACACATCGTTCCAGCATCGCTTCATGGGAGGGAAGCCTTGAAAAATGGGAGCAATTTACAGAGTCACCGCTGTGTCAGGACAGAAGCACTTTGTCGTCTTAGAAAAGGTTGATGGCTTATCATTCATTGAACGTATATGCTCTATGGATGGAGCTGTGTGTAAAACTAGCAACCTGATGACAAGTTGATTTTCAGCGTAACATTTTCCAAGCACTGATACCTAAGCAGTGAAGGAAAAGGTGAAGATCCGGTCAAAGACGTGAACAGGAATGGCATCAAAGAAAGGACAGCTGAGGGAAATAACAATGGGTTATGTAGAGAAATAAATCCACTCATTGAATATTCTTTGCCTTCATGAAGAGATTTGAGTTGGTGAGACTGAGGTTCGATTTTGCTCGGCCGGTGTCCACGATTTGGGTGGGCTACCAGCAGAAGCAAGGTGGAACCTGGGCCGTGGTGTGAGCAGCGAGTCTTCTAATGGGGGCAGTTAAAGGAGAATATAGTGAAGACAGTTTCATTATATTTACTAGAGAAATAAGACCCTTTATTACACAAACACAGCATCACAATTACTCATTGATCACTACTCTATATAAAAGGGTATACACCATATGGAGAAAGATAGACAACAGTACAAATCCCCAAGTGTCATTAGGTGCCTTTCTGTTTATCCTCAAATGATTAAAAATCATTTCATCCTCTATCTTTGATCTCCTCTAAGGCTCCAGTAAAATAAAATCTTTAAATATAACCTTTTCTTGGGATCAAAGCACCTTTAGGCTATGTTCAAAGCCTCTGACTCTGATATTTGTGGGCTGTACAGCTTGATTTTAAAAGTTTTCCAAAAGACCTTTTTTTCTATCCATTTGGACCCTTAAAAGTATTTGTACAACTTCTCACAGAGGATGGCTTACCTGGCATTTTTAGCCAATAGTAGTCTCCATGCCTAGATTTCTCTTTGCTTGTGGAAAACCCTGACTTTGCTCTGACTAGTCCATATCATGTCAGATACCCACAAATGTGCTTTCGGGATGAATCTTCGGGATGGATCTCTAATCACTCAGTAGGGTTTAATTTTTCCATGTTAAGGAAGGGACATTCTCCTTCCCTTGAGGTATTTTGCTACTCGGTTAATTGCTTTGCTGTCTTATTTGGCATCTTGGGCAGGCAGCCTGAAATGGCAGGGAGGGCTCTGTGTAGACCTAGCCTTGGATTTAAATCTCAACTCAGCACGCAGAGGCTGTGTGACTTTTGGCCAGTCACTTACTCTGGGCCTCAGTTTTCTCACCTATAAAATGTAGAGAACACCCAGTTTATCTTCCCAAGCTTGGAATGCTTATAACAGGCTTTATTCATTCCTCAGAAGGCAATAACTAAGCACCCATCTGCCACAGTGCTAGGATATCCAGGAAACGACTCCCCTCAAAGGTCACCCAGGGGTCTCCCTGGGGGGGAGGAGTCCTCTCTTGCTTGATCTGGTCTCTGGCAGACCAAGGCCTTGGGTTTGGCAGAAGAGAGCAGGCTGGCCTGTCGTGTCCAAAACAAGAGCCGGGCAGAATCCCTGGTTCACGTAGTAGACACAGGCAGCCGGGTGGTGTTTCATCCTGAAGGTAGTGCTTATCTGGGGGTACAGGTCCCCATCTCCGGGATTAGTCATCAAAGGGGGCCCCCAGCCTGTAGTTTAAAGCCCTTTCCACCACCCCATCCTGCCTCCTCATTGGGTCCTAGGCCGGCGCATGCTGAAGAGGATGATATGGGGATGTCACCCCTAAACAGGGGAGGAGTGGGGAGGGGCTGCTGAGGAATTGGGAGCCCTGTGGTCTGTACTGGTGTTGCTGCCCCTGACGGTCAGGCCTGAGACGGGTGGGGAGGCAGGTCCTCTGTTGGGGCTGCTGTAGGTCTGCTGCTGATCCTTGAGATTGGGGCTCCATCTCCCAGGGTTGCATGCTCTGGAGGGGCCTTCCCACCCGCTAGGCCTGAGCCTCGCTGCTGCAGCTCCTGTCGTGCACCCAAGACGGCTAGATCCAGACCGTTCCAGCCTCAGCCAGTCCAGGACCCAGATTCATCTTGCCCCTTGCTCTTCTGGCCTGTTCCTCCCTGAAGATACTTTTTATTTCATGAAGCTCAAATTAGCAGACCTAATGAGCATACCTCCTCACCCGGTATTTGCCTGAGAGATTTTTCCAGGACAAGAAGCATCAGCTTTAGGATGGTTTGCTGCCTTTACCTATGATGACAACTTTTTTGGTAGAGAAAAAAGGGTGCCCCAGCTCAGGTGGGACCTGCCTCTGGTCGGGGGAGGCTGAGGGATGGTGTACATGAAGAACCCAGCACGAAGCTTAGCACACTTAGTGTGAAGCAGCATCTGGTTTGTCTGGGATGCAGGTGGTTCATGGAATGAGGGACAGTTATTGCTGAGAACAGGCAGGTCCTGGGCAAGCTGGGGTGACAACACCGTGGGTGTTGTCTTTATCTCTGTGCTGGGGTGGTTGTGATTCTGACTTCAACAGTTATTTGGTTTCATAAGCGCAGCTGTGTGAAACACCCCACCCCCTTCATACTTGTCTTTAATTTTTAGTGGAGTCATACTCTTTTCATTTTAAAGCATACATTTAAAACAGAATTACACCAAAGATGTCACTTTAAAGGGACAGTTTATTTATTCCTTCACATAATAATAATGCTACCTTCCATGTGACTAATGTCTTGACCTCTTCATCTTACTTCATTTATGTTCACCCTAACTCCACAGAAGAGGTATTAGGACACATGAATTTTTATTAGAAAAGAGAAGATCCAGGAGGGTAAGTTAATGCTTGTAGAGGACTCATTTAATCTGTAGAGCAACCCTATGTAGCAAGCATTATTATTACTATTTTAGAGCTATGGAAACTGAGGTTCAGAGAAGTTAAGTAACTATCCAAGGTTGCACAGCTAGTGAAATCAGAGCTAGGATTCAAATTCAGGTATCTGACTCTAATGCTGTCCTTCCCTTGCTTTCTACCCCTCATGCACATGGTTCATTCTCATTTTACAGAGGACTGCAGCTAAGGACTTGCACCTGGACCCCAACTGTGATTTGGAAACATTTATTTATTTTCTCTAAATCTCAGTTTCCTCACTTATAAAATACTGATCATAATACTGACATTGTGGTATTATTATAAGAATTAAAACTAATTTATAATGTGGATACATAGTGGATAGTGAATATTATCTTACTATTATTATTATTACTGAGGATGCAGGTCTTACTTATGTCCCAGAAAATCTACTTTTATGGTTTTTCATCAGCTCATTCCAAAGGTCCAAGTTCTCCAGATTTTAGGAAGGGTAGCACGTGAATAATCAGAAAGACTCATGTTGTTTTCTCTCATTCTTTACTAACAAGTGGTATGGTTTGTGACAAGACTGTTAACTGATGTCTGTATCTGCTGCTAGATGAGACTCCAGATAATATCCCCATGAGTTCCTGGAATAGATATCTCTGGGCCTAAGACCATTCCAGATGTACAGCTAGTGAAACACTCTCACTGTTTATTTCCTATATTTTTGAATGGTGAAACACTTTCAATCTAATTTTAGCTCATAATAAAAATTTCTAGTGACCTATTTTGATAACTCTTTTCTTTTTTTAATTTTTTTTAAAGATTTTATTTATTTATTTGACAGAGAGAGACACAGCGAGAGAGGGAACACAAGCAGGGGGGGTAGGAGAGGGAGAAGCAGGCTTCCCGCCGAGCAGGGAGCCCGATGCGGGGCTTGATCCCAGGACCCCAGGATCACGACCTGAGCCGAAGGCAGATGCTTAACGACTGAGCCACTCAGGCGCCCTTGATAACAATTTTCAGTGAGAATTTTGAAAAAAGCAGATTTTTTCTTATAACGGGTTCCAAGAAACATGAGTCAATCATCTACAAAATTTCTCTGAATTATTTGTAGTAGGTCAAATAGGAAATAGCATTTTTAAAGAAATACCTTATTTGATCACTGCTTTGCATTTCACTCACCTTAAACTGAATGATACTTTCCCGGAAAGGGAAGAGACTTTTGGTTCCTTACATGAAAGGAAGTTCCATTTAAAATACATGTGTGTTGAAGGCCTGTCAAGTGCTAGCCGCTGTTGTAGCATGGGGGGAGGGGAAAGGAACCCAAAGATGAATGCCGTGGGGACTCTTCTTCATGCACCTCGCAGCCTGGTAAGGACATGGATCCCACTGGAGTGACGAGAACACATTAGACTCTTGGCATGTTTTAGCAGATGTGTGAAATGCACTGCATTTGATTCAAATGGCATTTTTAAGTTCATTGCAAGTTCTTGCTATTTCATAGGCAAATTACAGTTCAAGCTTATAGTCCTGATCTCGTGCAAATTACGTTCATTTCTCATATTAGTTGATGAAGTTGATCTTCTCAGATCTCTTAGACTATGTTACTGAAGTGACAGCTTTTGTACCTGGCTCTTAAATTAGTTTTGTAGGTATTTGGCAGAGGAGACACCTCTTAGTAAACACACAGATGGCCTTTCCATTTGTTGACTGAAATTACATTTTAAGGTAATATGCATTTAAATCACTAGGTTTTGGCATATTTACTTAAAAGCATAACTTATCATTTTATAGATGAGTCTTATATGTTAGCAAATTGACTCAGAAAGCAAAAGGAACAGCTAAAAATGAGCATTAATGTATAGTTACTTTTTCATTTTTTCCCCATTTCCCATATGTCACTTGATCTTCTCTTAGGAGAGCTGTCCTATTTATATGGCAGTATGGAGATTATTGAGTATTTCTACTCTCAAAATTACCTTTTTCATAGTATACAGAAGTCAAGACTTTTTAGGAAGAAAGAAATCATGCCTTTGTGCTATAATTTTTCTACATTGCTTGATCAAATTCATCATTATTTTGATGTCTATGTCTATTGCAAATAACCTTTTCTTCTGTCTCTAGGCTGTAAAGAGAGAGATCTTTGGGAATGTCCATCCAATAAACAATGTTTGAAGCATACAGTCATCTGTGATGGGTTCCCAGACTGTCCTGATGGCATGGATGAGAAGAACTGTTGTAAGTGCCTACCTGCATTGCTCAACACAACTTTGTTTATGTTAAACACGGATTAGGGCTCATTTTGAATATAAACTAGAAATTTGGAAATATGTATCAAAAGCTTGTAGTATGTTCAGATCTTTTGACCGAAACTCCACTTACAAAAATACATGCAAGGACATAACCAAATGTATGTAAATTACATGCATGGTGATATTATTCTAGCATTATTTATCACATGCAAAAATTAAAACACCCCAAATATCCAAAATGAGGGGACATAAAATACAACCATAAAATTAAATAATATACAAACGTTAAAAATCAAATTAAAAGAATAATTCCTCCTGGGTTCATTAAATGTCATTAGTTGAATGAAACAAAATATAAAATATTATGTGCACTATTGTCCTAAGTTTTTAAAGTACATATAACCATGCATAGAAAAAGATCAGAAGGTCACAAGAAACAGTTTACAATGATTATCTCTGGGTGGTGGGATTGTTAAATTTTTGTGCTTTTCTGTCTTTCCTACATTTTCTAAATGAATGACCACCACTTTTAGAACCCCCCCAAAAAATTATCTATCAAGATATTTTATCTTTTAGTAACAGAAAGCCCAACTCAGACTGACTTAACCAGTGAAAACATTTATTATATTTTATTACCATATGTATCAGATATGTCTTGTATTATCATATTTTAAAGTCAAGTGAAGGATGGATTCTTGAAGCTAGATGTGGGAGTTCAGCACCTCTTCTGTGATTCTTTTAGTTCAGCTTGACTTCACGCTGGTTCTACGAGGGTCAAAAGATGGCTGCCAAGAGCACCTGCGGTGCTGTGCTTCCTTGATCATATCCAGTGGGAGGGAGTGATGATCTCGCCCTCATGTCTGGACTATCACTTAAGGATTCACTCAGATTGGCCAGGTTTGAGCAAGGTTCCGGCTAGCCTTCAGGGATCTTTGTATGGATTAGAAAAGATAACCACATAAATAGCTCAATCACAAAAAGAAGCACCCCTTAGGGAGAACCAATTAGAAAAGATGCTGTTTCCTTCAGGCTGCCCCTGTCCTAGGCTAGGATGCATGATCTGGCCAACAGGGTTTGGGTGGGAACTATCTTGGAAGGCACAACCCATGAAATGGTAGGCCAAAACTCTGATTTTGGGTCACATGTTTACTGTTGGACTAATAACTTCACCCAGAAAAGAAAAATAGTTGTGGTTAGAAAATGCTTTGTCTGAATGACACTAATCAGGGTCTTCTGGGACTGTGGGGACCTGAACAAAATCAGGTCCCCTTAAAAAAGGAGAAAGAAAGGAGATGGATGTTAGGTAGGCAATTAAAGAGTGTCGCTATAATTTCTTTTTTCTTTTTTTTTTTTTAAAAGATTTATTTATTTGAGAGAGAGAGAACAAGCGGGTAAGGGGCAGAAGGAGAAGAGAGAGGAAGAGAATTTTAAGCTGACTCCCCACTGAGAATGGAGCCAGACACAGGGCTCAATCTCATGAACCCTAGATTATGACTGAGCTGAAATCAAGAGTTAGATGCTTAACCAACTGAGCCACCCAGGCGCTCTGATAGTAGAGATTTTAATTTTTTATTTTATTAAAGATTTTATTTATTTATTTGACAGAGAGAGAGAGAACACAAGTAGGCAGAGTGGCAGGCAGAGGGAGAGGGAGAAGCAGGCTCTCCGCCGAGCAGGGAGCCAGATGTGGGGCTTGATCCCAAGACCCCAGGATCATGACCTGAGCCAAAGGCAGCCGCCCAACCGACTGAGCCACCCAGGCGCCCCAGTAGAGATTTTTAAAGAATAAACATTATCCGTATATGTGGACAGAGCTTGTTTCCATCCTGTGGTTTCTTCATTCTGCTCAGCCCCAGTGCTTGGCTCAGGCCACTCCAGACTTCAATCCCATTCTCTCAATTCCTGGAATTTCTGCTGCTCTGGGTACCACTTTTTCAAGCCTAGTGTTAGAACTAGACAATGCAGTCACTTGGAGATGGTAGCATTGTTTAAATGCTTGCTATTTGACTGGATTGGCATCTGTGGTATGAGTTTTTACCAATTCTGTTATTCTGTCTTGATACCTGTTCGGAGGCCCCAGTGACCACAGCTTTCCTACCTTACACGCTCCTGGGACAGATGATAATGTGCATCTTAGTGAGACTCACACTCGTTTCTGAAATGTTTCCGTCTTCTTGCTTCTTGTTCCGGTGCCAGCATTTTGCCAGGATGACGAACTCGAATGTGCAAACCATGAGTGTGTGTCCCGTGAGCGCTGGTGTGATGGGGAAGCCGACTGCTTGGACAGTTCTGACGAGTGGGACTGTGGTGAGCTGCGTGTTTCCGCCGTCGGCTGCATGCTCTAACACTCGTCAGCCATTGAAGCTTGATAAAGCCTAGATGACTTCACAGAGTTTACTGACCAGTTTCACCTGTTTTGTTTAGTGATGATAAAAGCTGGTGGTAGATTAACATAACATAATAAAATTAAATTTAAAAAAAAGAAAAAAGAAAAAAACACACGCCAAGGCTTAAATGTGTGTAAAATGTTATGGAGTCAATTATAAGCCTTATGTAAGTTACATTTGGAATAAAAGTTTTTATTACACTGGTGTAAAAAAAAAACAAAACCTGGCAGTAGTGATTCATATATGTTGTTTCCAACTCACAGAACATCTCCCCCTAAATTATCTTGCTGTTTGAAATGTCTATGTGATATGTAAAAACATTTGGGTTCAAATTGTTATGACCATGTGACTACTAGAATACAATTTTTAAATTCTTTTTTATCACCCAGCTTCAACAATTACCAATATTCTGTCATTCTTATATCATTGACACCTCCTAGAATAGGGTATTAAAGTGGATCTTCCATCTTCCCTGTAGTCTTGCACCAGATCCAAATGAGACGACTATCTATCTAGTTCCTCACATGGACAAGACTTAAAAGTACCTCCCACCAGACCTCCAGTGTTACAATTTGTAAACTTGAGTTTGATTAATTCTATTTTCTATTTCTATTTCATTTTTTCAGTCTCCCACCACACTGAGAGCAGTGCTTTGCAGAGGGCAAGCATTCACCAAATGGTTCTTAATTAAAATAAATAAAAACAAATGTATGCAAGTGAAGCGAAAGCATGTAGAGTCAGCATTTGGTTTCCTGAGGAGAAATGTTTCTAATTAGGATTTTCCTTTTTTTTTTTTTTTTTGTTCTCCTCAGTGACCCTCTCTAAAAATGTGAGCTCCTCTGCGTTCCTGACGGCTCACAGATCTGCCATAGAATACCACGTGTGTGCGGATGGCTGGCAGGAGACGTTAAGTCAGCTGGCCTGCAAGCAGATGGGTTTAGGGTAAGGTCAGTAGTTTGTAGCACTGACGAATTTCTCAGAGGGCTTCGCGGAAGTTGGCAATAATATCTTCCTTCTGAATGCAGAGTGAGTTAGTGCTCTCCAGTAGAGCCCTTCAAAGCATGGGAAATGAATCAGGTGAGAGCACCGCATTTAATTACAGGCACCTGCTTTGAAGAGACTGGGTGAAAACCTCCTTTGATAAAGCCTCCCGCTACAAGTAAATGGAAGTAATTGTATTTTAAGTACTTCTGAAAGGAAATGCTTTTGGGATTTGTAAAAGCACGAAGATGGTTTCTTCCTAGCAACTTGGATGGGAAAATCTTGAGATTTTTCTCCCAAGAGGTTATTGAAAATTCCTTTTTAAGCAACACACATTTTTTTTTAAAAGATTTTTTTTTTAATTTATTTATTAGAGAGAGAGAGAGTGAGAGAGAGAGCGCAAGAGGGGGAAGGGTTAGAGGGAGAAGCAGACTCCCCGCCGAGCAGGGAGCCCGATGCGGGACTCGATCCCGGGACTCCAGGATCATGACCTGAGCCGAAGGCAGTTGCTTAACCAACTGAGCCACCCAGGTGCCCAACACACATTTTTTAATAAGTTGAGAAATAGGACTTAAAGTTGATGGTATTTCAGTTTACCCTAAGTAATTCAGGAAATGTTAATCAGGAAATAGTTGACCATTTTTGCTCCTTAGTAGAATGAAAAGACACTAACTCTGGCTTTGATACAAACAGACTGAAATCGATATTTTGAAAGTTGGATACTTGCTATTTTGTGGGGTTTTCTTTTTCAGTTCTATTGGTGATGAAAAGCAGTAATTGAGGGTCTTAGATGTATATGTGAGTGTGTGTATTCACATATTTTTTTTCTTTTCAACTACTGATGTATGTGAGATTTGGGGGGGAAATGTTAAAATGATAGGAATCAAAGATAAAGGAGTTTTAAAATTCTAGAGTAAAAAAAAATTGAGTAAATGTCATTTCCCAGGATTCCACTGGACAAACTTGAAATAATTTTACAATAATGAGTGATCCAATTCTGGGATAGCAACTAGCAGCACATTTTTGTTCTCCCCGTTTGAAAAATGTCCTAAATCCCAGTATCTTCAGCCCATTTTTCCCATTTAAAGTCCTACATCTTTGGAAAGTTGAGTAACTGGTGCTAATCTGTAAGAAAAGAGCTTTCAAATTTGCCAGAGTGGAAAAATGATATTTACCAAGATCCATTAAATTATACTTCATTTTCACAACATCCTTATGGTGTCTAAATGAAATGGATGTGATTATGATGAGAGATAAATGAAAAGTCTTTTGAATGAGCTTTATTTTCCTCTCACCAAGACACAGGTTATTTCTTATTATGAAAACTTAATTACATAATGATTGAAAATTCTACTGAGAGTTCTGAGGGAAAGTTGCAACCACAAAGATTTTGCCAGCAGAAAAATTCTTTTGACAAGTCACCCTGTTCTACTGCAAATAGGAGGGAAGGGATCTTATTTTAAATGTTCTCCTTGATATTACTTTGATTTTTTTTTTTTGCATATTGGATTTACATTTTTTATTGTAATGAAATATACATAACAGAAAAACTCAGCATCTTAACCAGTGCAAATTCCATGGCATTTAGTATATACACAGAGCTGTGCAACCATCTCCATTATCTGGCTTCTTTCACTTAGCACAATGTTTTCATGCAACTATGGATCAGCTCCTGTTTATGGCTGAAAAAGATTCCATTGCATGGATACACCACATTTTTAAATCTGTTCATCCAATCATGGACACTTGTATGGTTTCCAGCTTTGGCTATTCTATGTGTATTGGATTTTTAGAAAGATTCTTACTCTATTTGCTCCATTTCCTTACAATAGTGGGAAAATGTTATTTTAATATATTAGACATTTAAAATCTAAAAGGACATTTAGATTTTATTTATTTATTATTATTATTTTTAAAAGATTTTATTCATTTATTTGACAGAGAGAGAGACAACGAGAGAGGGAACACAAGCAGGGGAGTGGGAGAGGGAGAAGCAGGCTTCCCACTGAGTGGGGAGCCCGATGTGGGGCTCGATTCCAGGACCCTGGGATCATGACCTGAGCCGAAGGCAAGCGCTTAATGACTGAACCACCCAGGCCCCCCCAGATATTTTTTAAAGATAACTTTATTTCACAGAAAGGCTAGGAAAATCTGAGAGAGCAGTGTGGCTGGAAAACCATAATTATTTGACTGAGTTAATGTGTAAGTAGTGATATGTCTTCCAAGGAAATGAGTAGGAAGGGTAATCTTAGTATTTTTGTACTTTTTGATTGCCTTCAAGTTTACTCTTCAGTTTACTTGGGTGGCTCATGAATTGACAGAAGTCTGGAGAGCCAGGCTGGGGCAGGAACCAAGATAAGGGGCAAGATGAGGCCATTAATTTCTGCAGTAGGAATCTGCTCTGTTACCACTGTCCCTGGAGATCAGCTGCTGTGCTGCAATTTCACAATTCTGCCACTGACGCCTCAAACTCTAAGTAACCCTGTACCTTGAGTCATTTCCTCCAGATTCAAAGTCCTTACAGAAGAGTCTGTCTGGCCATGACTTGTCATTGACCTACACTCCAGCTGCCAGAGGGAGGGTAAAGGGAATAGCTGTCTCCCTTAGCTTCTGGAGTGGAGTGCCTGCTTTGTACCTTCAAACATACTCCACATCAGAAACTTGAAGTTTAAAACACAAGCCCAACTAGTTCTATTCAGTATCTCTTTCCTGTTGGTTTTTTAAGTATCTGCTGATGGGTCTTGACCTGGAGTAGGCATTGTGTGGAGGATGCAAAGGTAAATAACGTCATCCAAGAGCTTATAATGTAGTGGGGAAACAACCTAGAAACACATGAGGAAACAACCTAGAACATAAAGTTGGAAAAAACTTCCAGACTTTTTGTCAATGGTTTATGTAGGGCATAGCACATGACCTACCAATTAAAAGTATATAAGAAAAATATTCAGCTCTAATATTATTGTGATAGTATAATATACATTTATTAAGTCATTCATTTATTAATTCAGTAAACATTTATAGAGAAAAGCATTGTACTGTAGTGTCCAAAACTAATATACTTTAACTCTAAATGGGGGGAGGGCCCATTTTGGAGCTAGTTCATCAAAAATGCAGGTCTACACTGAATTACGTGTTTTGCAGGGCTTCTATTGAAATGCTTTCCTGATAGGGGCAGTCAATTAAAAAACACCTGCCCTTGGAGTTGTTCAGACCCAAATTATGCCTTCCAGGTCTAACAGCACAAACGCTCAGCTCTCAACTAAGTGCTTGCCCAAATGGGAAGATTGAGGGTTCTTTGCTGAATCTGAAAAACTTGTTACCCCCATCTGCAGATATTTTGAGTTTACCCCAGCCTGGAACTATGATAACTATTTGATTAGACAAGGATATAAATCAACCCCTAAGTTCTCATGACAGTATATTGACTTTGCTACCTATATGTCCAGTATTAAAAACATATGGACATTTATTTAATCAACAATACAAATCAGAATTTAGACTGCCCTCTAATACTTGCCAAATGCTCAGTTGAGACATCTGGTATTTGAGGAAGTTGGTCTAAGGGAATGTGATTCTTTAAGTCTCTTGGCTTCATAAACTTTATCTCTATATAAAACTGGATCATCTGGAAATAGGCTATTCTATTTTGACAAAAATTCCTTAATGGGGTTAGTTGCAATTTGATTTTATGCCCTAATCTTTTAGAGTTGATCAATAGAAGCAACATCGTCCAAAGAATGTTTCTTTGTCTTGGGCAAAACCACAGATAGCCTCAAATTATATTA
Organism: Mirounga angustirostris; assembly: GCF_029215605.1. Lineage (NCBI taxonomy): Eukaryota > Metazoa > Chordata > Mammalia > Carnivora > Phocidae > Mirounga > Mirounga angustirostris. The sequence goes on along the minus strand of NW_026991710.1, from coordinate 39,596,892 downwards.
CCTAAGAGTCCCTGATGGAAGAATTTACGTTGGATTTTTTTTTTTTCCTAAAGTGTACTCCCAGGAAAATGCTTCTAACTTCAGATTTCATTTGTCATGTAGGGATGGTTTACTTATTGATGGACTTCCATGAAGCTCTAAGACAGACTAATCCTCTGTACTAGTAAATCTAGCTCAGGTGGCTGGTCCTGTGCATGTAAACCATAGAAAAGAAGCTCAAAATCTTATGGCCTTTTTTTTTTTTTATTGCAATGTAATTCACATAGCATAAAATTCACTCTTTAAAAGTGTACAATTCAGTTGTTTTTAATATATTCACAATGTTGTGCAGTCATTACTACTGTCTAATTCCTTAACATTTTCAACTTGGAAAAGAAACCCCATGCCTCTTCGCAATCCCTCCCATTTATCCTCCCCAAGCCTCTGACAAACACTAATTTACTTTCTGTTTCTAGGGACTTACCCATTATACACATTTCATAAAAACAGGATTGTATAACTATATACTCTTTTTGTCTGGTTTCTTTCACTTAGCATAATGTTTTCAAGGTTCATCCATGTTTTAGTATATATCAATGCTTCATTCCTGTTTTTGGCTGAATATCCCATTGTGTAGGTATATCCACACTTTGATTATCCATTTATCAATTAATGGATAGTTGAGTTGTTTCCATTTTTTTGGCTCTTATGAAAATGTTGCTAAGAACATTCATGTAAAGTTTTTTTGTGAAAATATGTTTTCAGTTTCTCTTGGGTATATTCTTAGGACTAGAATTACTAGGTCAAATTTTTAATTTTTTGAGGTACTGCCAAACTGTTTTCCAAAAGGGCTACACCAGCAATGCATGAAGGTTCCAATTTCTCCATATCCTTGTCAACACTTGTTATTATTCATTTTTTATTATAGTCATTATCTGACTAAAAGAGATCGTTCTGGTTGTTATTGAGAATATGCTATAGGAAGGCAAGGGTAGGAGCAGGAATACTAGTTAGGAGGCCATCGAATAATCCAGGTGAGACATTTTGGTGACTCAGATCAGAATGGTAGCAGAGAACATGGTTAAAAGTGATTCGATCTGGAATATATTTTAAAAGTAGAGCCAATAGGACTTCCTGACAGATTGGATGTTAATTGGGGATTGAGAAGCGTCAAGAAAGAGAAGAGTCAAGAATGACTGAAAGGTTTTTGGATTGAGCAACTGGAAAGATGGTACTGTCATAAACTAACATGGGGAATACTGTAGATGAAGGAGGTGTGGGAAGAAAGATCAGTTCTGTTTTGGACATGTTAAATTTGGGATGTCTATTAGACATCCAAACTGATATGCTTATAAGGCTTAAGTCTGGACTTTATTAGTGAGGTTTGAGCTGGAGCTAGATATTTGAAAGTCACCTGGATACAGATGATATAGATTTATGGGACTGGTGACATAACCAAGAGAGCGAGTTTAGACAGAAAAGATAAGAAGACCAAGGGCCGAGCCCTAATGTTAAGAGGGTGGAAGAAGAGAAGTACTAAAGCCAAAGGAGATGAGAGGAGACAACCCACAAGGTAGGAGGATGTGATATTCTGGAAACCAAGGGAAGAAAGTGTATCAAGGCAAGACAATGGTCATATATATCAAAAGCTGCTGAGAAGTCAAGTAAAATGAGGTCTGAAAACTGACTGTTGGTTTCAGCAATGTGTATGTCATTGACATGAGCAGTTTTAGTGGAGTGAGTGGGGCAAAAGCATAAGAGATAGTGAAAAGAGAGAAATAAAGATAGTATAGAACTTTTTGAAGGGATTTTATCACAAAGAGGAGCAAAGAAATGTGAGCAGGGAAGCAGATATGAGCAAAGAAATGTGGGGGAAGTAGGGTTAGAAGATGTTTGGTGGCTCCATTTCCCTGGAAGCACTCAGTATCCCATGGATAAATTATTAATAGAGCCTGCCATTGTAGGAACATGATGTTCAATTCCTATTGAATGTTTTTGTTCCTCCAAATTCATATGTTAATTCCTAATCTCAAATGTGAGGCTATTAGGAGGTGGGGCCTTTGGGAAGTGATTAGGCCATGAGTGTGGAGCCCCCATGAATGGATTTAGTGTCCTTGTAAAAGAGACCACAGAGAGCTCCCTCAACCCTTCTACCATGTGATGACATAGCAAGAAGATGGACATCTATGAACAAGGAAGTGGGCTTTTACCAGACACCAAATCTGTCAAGACCTTGATCTTGGATTTCTCAACCTCCAGAATTGTGGAAAATAAATTTCTGTTGGCTATGAGCTACCCAGTCTATGGTAATTTCTCAGAAGCCTGAATAGACTAAGGTAAAAATAAATCATTTCTGTCAAAAGTCTTCTTTCATTCCACCTATCTTTTTTAATCAAATAAGTTTGGACTATTTTACCCAATTAGTGAGCTCACCATAAACTAGTTTATCTTTCTTTATCTTCATGTCCCTTTAATATGTTCCTTCTCTTTCAAGACGGGCTTACCCTTTATTCATGTTCCATGGGCACATTCCTTCCTGCTTCTGCCTCTTTTGTCCATAAATGTCCATACATTTCCTGTCCAAATCCTCAGGCCTCACTCAAGCCCCATGACTTCTGTGAAGACTTTCTCATCTGCATGATGTTTTTTCCCTCTGCACTTCCTGTGGTACATAAAAGTTGGTATTACACAATTCCCCTCTTAAGTCTACAGTGCCATATATCATTTTTATTTTTATTTTTTTCTTCTTTATTTCCCAGAAAGGTTATACAAAATAGTACTGGCTAATCTTAATTGTGTGCCAGGCTGCTCTGAGTCCTTGATATGTATTAACTCAATTTGTCCACCTTATAATCCTGTAATAGATGCAGTGTTGTTATTTCTACTTTACGTATGTGAAAATTGAGGCATAGATCAAGAAACTTTGCTAGGTCACGGAAAAATATGGTGCCAGGATGCAAGTCCAAGCAAAGGCAAAGGGCCTCTTGGGTATGACGAGTAGGTCCCTTATGGCACCCAGTTATTCAGTAAATGTGACCTGATTGATGTGGCCAACCAGCTTCTTACACATAAATCCCTTTTAGTATTGCTTTACATGAAATTTTTGTGGCAAGTCTTAATACCATATCACCTAATGATCTTATCATTGTGGCATTTTTTAAAAAGATTTTATTTATTTATCTGAGAGAGCAAGAGAGAGAGAGAGAGAGAGAGCAGGAGCAGGGGGGAGCAGTGGAGAGAGAAGCGGACTCCACACTGAGCAGGGAGCCCGACGTGGGACTCAATCCCAGGACACTGGGATCATGACCTGAGCCGAAGACAGACACTTTTCAAGTAGACAGTAGTGAGGAGGTGCAGCAGTGGGGAAAAGTCATCATGCAGGCGAACAAGAGAAATGTTTTTCACTTTTTGAAAAATCACTTATAGTAATAACTAGATTCTTGGCATATTCTAAGTAGAAGTTAGCTGAAACAAATCCATAGAGTGTTATTTTCTTTCACACAGAGGCTTCACAGTTTTTCTAGCAGACATGTAGCTTGGGCACAGGGAATTAAATCCTACATGATTCCAAGAAGCTGCTGGTTGAGTGCCTGGGTGAGAAGAAAATCACAGAGTCCGGTATGTGGCTGTACATGTCCCTGGAACATGCTATTATGGGGTGAAGAAGAAGAATTTTCCTGAAAAAGTGCTATATCCTAAAGGAAGTAAAAGTGTTTTTTAAGTTCTTCCATGAGACCACTGGGTATGAGGCTTTAATAAACAAAGCAAGGTAAGTCTATCAGTTGTCCTGAAAGCATTTCCATATGATCACTATTAGCAGACTCTGCCAAGAATTTGGATATTTGTTAGCAAACTGAATCTCAAACTGTGTCAGTTGAGTTAATTAATATTTTGTGGAATTAAAAGGAAACCTCTTGGTGGTGTAGAGAAATTCACTATTATTAACTAGAATGGAACTATGTGGGATCCTGAATTAATCAGATTGGTTTTCTACTCTCTTACATTCTATTTTGTGGTAAAAAAAGTTTATCATTGAAAAATAGATTTGTATCCTGATTTTTCAAATCAAAGATGGTTCTCCAGAAGTACTCTCAAGACTGAGCTTTTAGCCAAAAATATTGGGGCTGATGTGAGCAAGAAGATTCTAGAATGGGAAGAATCAATCTCCATAATATCTCTGAGGGCCTTGGATTCCCCAGTCATTGTAATGATTATAGCATTGCCATTGGACATGAATATGAGTAGTGAGTCCTAGGAAGTTAAGAACGTGATTTACAACTTGAACGATCCATCAGGAATTGACCAAAGAGGCCTGTGTTATTTCTGTTAGGAGTCCTTATATGGCAGCTTACTCATTTTGGAACTTATACCAGGAGACTCCTGGTGATGACTAACTTTAGATCTGATATCTTTTGCTTATTGTCTTTCAAACCTACTGAGATTTGGCTTGCTTTTACCTCCAAGGCAGGACTGCTGGTCAGCCATGACATTATCTGCATGGCAGACCCATTGGTCTTTTCTTATTATTTATATAGTTTGGGCTCAAAATCCAGTTTCTTACTCTGGCCTGTAAGACACTGGCCCCTGCCTCCTCTCTTTCCTAGCATTCTCCACTTATCTGCTGAACTTTAGACACACTGACCTTATTACTGACGTTCAAACTGCAAACTCATTTCCAGCTCAGGGGCTTTGCCCTCACTGCCTTCTGCTTGGAATGTTGATCTGTAGACTTTCAGATGATCACCTCCATCTCATCGTTCATGTCTCAGCTTGTACATCAACAACTTAAAAACGTCCTTGGCAACCCTAAATGAAGCAGCTTTCACCCTCACCAAGTCTCTGCTTATTTTGTTTTCTTCAAAGCACAGCATCAGGAATTATTTTTAACACGTTTAATTTGTTCCTCTCACTAAAATAATAGCTCCTTGAGGAAGGGACTCCACCTAATACAACACTATTGTGTTGTCTCCTTTTCTGTTCTACCTTATTAAGCCCATAGTCATAAGTTTTAGCCCTTGTGCATCTGTCTGCATCATTTGTTTAAATTCTGCCAGGGTAATGTTCCTTCTGAGATCCAACTCACTTTATAGCAATATCAGCTTCAACACTCACTGATTAACCCAGTGTTTCTTTTATAAACATAAGTCAAATCTAATTTCTTTTCTTCACATTTTTATTTAAATTCTAGTTAGTTAATATATAGTGTAATAATGGTTTCAGGAGTAGAATTTAGTGATTCATCACTTATATATAATACCCAGTGCTCATCACAAATGCCCTCCTTAATACCCATCACCCATTTAGCCCATTCCCCATCCACCGCTCTCTGTCAACCCTCAGTTTGTTCTCTGTCCTTAGGAGTCCCCTACGGTTTGTTTCCCTCTCTCTCTCGTTTCCCCCTTCCCATATATTCATCTGTTTTGTTTCTTAAATTCCACATATGAGTGAAATCATATGGTATTTGTCTTTCTCTAACTTATTTGGCTTAGCATAGTACACTCTAGCTCCATCTACATTGTTGTAAATGGCAAGATTTCATTCTTTTTGATGGCTGAGTAGTATTCCATTGTATGTGATATATATATATCACATCTTCTTTATCCATTCATCAGTCAGTGGACACTTTGGCTCTTTCCATAGTTTGGCTACTGTTGATAATGCTGCTATAAACATCAGGGTGCATGTGCTCCTTCAAATAAGTATTTTTGTATCCTTTGGGTAAATACTTAGTAGTGCAATTGCTGGCTCATAGGGTAGTTCTATTTTTAACTTTTTGAGGAACCTCCATGCTGTCTTCCAGAGTGGCTGCACCAGTTTGCATTCCCACCAACAGTGTAAGAGGGTTCCCCTTTCTCCACATACTCACCGATATCTATTGTTTCTTCTGTTGTTCATTTTAGCCATTCTGACAGGTGTGAGGTGGTATCACATCGTGGTTTTGATTTTTATTTCCCTGATAATGAGTGATGCTGAGCATCTTTTCATGTGTCTGTTAGCCATCTGGATGTCTTTTTTGGAAAAATATCTATTCATGTCTCCTGCCCATTTCTTAACTGGATTATTTGGTTTTTTGGCTGTTGAGTTTGAGAAGTTCTTTATATATTTTGGATACTAACCCTTTATCAGATATGTCACTTGCAATTATCTTCTCCCATTCTGTAGGCTGCCTTTTTGTTTTGTTGATTGTTTCCTTCTCTGTGCAGAAGCTTTTTATCTTGATGAGGTCCCAATAGTTGCTTCTGTTTCCCTTGCCTAAAATTTGTATGGAACCACAAAAGACCCTGAATAGCCAAAGCAATCTTGAAAAAGAAAAGCAAAATGATTCCAGACTTCAAGCTATATTACAAAACTGTAGTAATCAAAACAGTATGGTACTGGCAGAAAACCAGACACATAGATCAATGGACCAGAATAGAAAACCCAGAAATGGACACACAACTGTATGGTCAACTAATCTTTGACAAAGCAGGAAAGAATATCCAATGGAAAAAAGACAGTCTCTTCAACAAATGGTGTTGGGAAAACTGGACAGCAACATGCAGAAGCATGAAACTGGACCCCTTTCTGTTGGGGTTAACGTAGAGCATGAAATCAGCCATAATACCCGGCTTGCTAAAATGTAACATGGAGGCTGTTAGGGGCAAGGGATGGTTTCAGAGAAGGGTGTAGGCCTTTGGAATGCCGAGGCCTGCGTGATCACTCTGCTGTAGGAATGCAGTGGGGAATTGCCTTCCCTGAAGCTTTCTTAGCCCAAACAGCAGCCCTGTGATCTAAGATGTATGCATTGTCCCTTAGTCTATGTTTAGCAGAACTTGTAGAACCCACAGATTAACATATAGTATCTTTCCTATAAACAGATCCTCCTAGTTCCAGTAAGACCCCTTGCCACACATCATGTGCTTGAGGAATAGTGATAAGGATTTGTGATTATCCTGAAGTACCAATAAAAGTGGGAGCAAAGAAGGGCAAAGTGTCTTCGTCTCTGAGCGTTGACCCCCTTGCCTTCTCCTCTCTTTCACAGCAAAGTTTGGAGTAATCTTTCACCTGTTCGTACAGGGATTGCTGGCCATTCCTGTCACCTTTCTTATCCCATACACAAAAATAAATTCAAAATGGATGAAAGACCTAAATGTGAGACAGGAAACCATCAAAATCCTAGACAAGAACACAGGTAACAATCTCTTTGGTCTCAGCCATAGCAACTGCTTACTAGACATGTCACTGGAGGCAAGGGAAACAAAAGTCAAATCTAATTTCTATCCAGTCTTTTACCCTTCTTACATCTTCCAAAAACTAACAAAGGAACATGTAGAATCTTGATTCTGAGGCACAATAATCTTTTTAACTAAAAAATTTCAAGGTCACTTGTAGCAGACATCTATTATGTTGCTTCCCTGTATCCCTTCCTTTTAGGGACTTGCTTCACTCCCCATTCTATCCTTGGGATCCTAATGGGAGTGGCCATCTTTGTACATGACCCACTCTTCTTGATCTCAGTGACTAGTTGAGGGGCAGGTACCTAACCCAAACTGAACCAATCAAAGGACTTCACTTCCAGGTCACAGTGATTGGATTTTACATACTAAAAGTCCCTCAACAAGATTTGTTTTAGGTGGAGCTGGGAGAGAAGACTTCTTTCCTTTTTGGTCACAAAGGTGAATGGATTTGAGTTTAGAAGGGCAAGTAGTCTGTCCCCTGGTTTGTGGAAAAGTCAGTTGAAGGCGATAAAGCCACCCTCCCATCACCTCCTGCTCCCTCTCACAGAAGTGGAGATGAGAGATGGAGGGTCCTGAGGACACTTGTTTCCCTGGCACCAGCCATCCTGAGGACCATCCACATCCATTTAGTGATTGATTACATTTCTAGCTTTTGATACTCAGATATTCCAGTGCTATTTTAGGTACTAAAATCCTGAATTTCTTTTGTTTGTGTAAAACTATTAACTGAATATATACATGAAGTGTGTGTGTATATATATACATATATATATACACACAAAATATATATATATTTTTTGTAATCCCTAAAGTTTGAATTATTTTATCTTATATCAAGAGTCATAGTCTGTCTTAATTGAATAAAGGTGTATTTTCTATACTTCTATAGTTTTCAAGAAGAGGAGGAAATGCGCAATTGACAAAGCAAGATTTCTGTTAGAAAAATTAATTCTACTCTGGTTCACAGTCTTTCTGAACTAGTGGAATAAAAAAATGGCATATTGTAGTTGAAACTGGAAATCTCTACTTTTATATAAATCAACTGAAGGTGAAGACAAACAGGAAACAAAAAACACTTTCTTTGACTAAACTCAAGTTGCTGTCAATAAGATGTTGAGTCAATAAAATATTTTCTTAAAAATAATAAAAAAGATTATTCTAAAAGGTTTTCTACAAGTTATCAAAAAAGCAATGGAATTTTTTGAACATAAAATAGCCCAAAGGGGGCGCCTGGGTGGCTCAGGGCACCTGGGTGGCTCAGATGGTTGGGCGTCTGCCTTCGGCTCGGGTCATGATCCCAGGGTCCTGGGATCGAGTCCCGCATCGGGCTCCCTGCTAGGCGGGGAGCCTGCTTCTCCCTCTGCCTCTGCCTCTCTCTCTCTCTCTCTGACTCTCATGAATAAATAAACTAAAACATAAAAAAAAAATGTAACTGAAATTTCTACTTACAACTTGACACCATTTACTCAGTTTGCTTTATGAGGTTGAATTTTAAAAATGATCAAATGACACTTTAATTTAAAATTTTTATGATTGGTTAATTTTTTCACTTTTAATGAGATGTTTATTTTAAATACTACTTTATTTTTATTAATTTTATTTTCTAATTTATACTAGAATGATAGTGTATATTTAATAGTTATCTTTTGTAAATTTATATTTTACTTCATGTTTTAATTTTATATTTTAGATCAATATGGATTAAACATCTAGTGTCATTGATTTTTTTAATTTTATGAAATATCAATACTGTGATTTGATTTAATAACTTCCCCTCTTTGCTTTGAGATAGTTTTTGTCACTTATACCTATAGATCATTGCCTAATACCGTTCTTATAATCTACCTCTGAGATAGACAAATGAATAAAATTTTATGTTCTCAGGATTTCAATAAAAATATTTTTAAAAACATTAGGTTTACGGGACACCTAGGTGGCTCAATTGGTTAAGCGTCTGTCTTCAACTCAGGTCATGATCCCAGGGTCCTGGGATCAAGTCCCGCGTTGGGCTCCTTGCTCAGCAGGGAGCCTACTTCTCCCTCTGCCTGCCACTCCCCCTGCTTGTGCTCTCTCTCTCTGACAAACAAATAAAATCTTAAAAAAAAAAAACAACACTAGGTTTAATGGAAAAATTAACTCAGACTTTATGTTTTCCTTTAAACATTTCTATTGGTGAGAGTTTTTCTGTATAAAGCATAAGCTGAGCTATCTAACTAGGCAAATGATTCGATAGTAGTATTCATTCATGTTTTGTTTGAAACCTACTGTGCCCTTTTGTCAAAATTTCCAGGTCATCCTTCTACTTGACAAAATAATTTAACTAGCTTTTAATAGTCACATGTCTATAAGAACCAAACAGAGATAATAATATGACAGGATTCAAGAAAATATTTCTGAATCCAGATAGCTAAATGTTTAGTGGAAATGTTCCAAATTCTGAACGGGATATTTAGAATAGCGAATAGTGTATCTTGTCTACTACACTAGGCATTTATATTTCAAGACCAACTGCTAATACTGAGGTTGAAAACTCAGATTATTTTTATTTCAAGACCAACTGCTAATACTGAGGTTGAAAACTCAGATTATTTTTCCCCAACAATACCCAGACTTTGTCCTTCCCTTGAAATGTGTAACATTTCTAGGTAATTCCTACCCTGTTCTCTTGCCCCCAGAAATCAAGAAGCCCTTGGTTTCTGGGCATTTGTGCTGACCTTCATTTTTAAGTCAGCAACCCCAACAGGATGATAACACAAGTGTTAAGTATCCTATTATTAAATACCGAGTGCCTTGAGAGTAGGAAAAGGATAGGTCAAGCTGTCTAGAGAGCTGGTTGCTCACCAAAGCCTTGAAATATATCTTTCCTTTCAGAATATCAGGATGTTTTAGAATTCTGGATAAGTTCTATCTTCTCATTTCTGGGACAGAGGAAGAATTAAACATTTTTTATATATGTCTTATGGCCGCCCAACTCAAGAAGCAAATTTGGAAATCCTTTTGCTTTTCTGTGTAGTATTGCCTTTAGTAGACCCAGAGCAGAGGGGCCTTGCCCTGGGCTCCATGATTTAGAAGAGTGGTTCTCCACCAGGCTTAGCTTTGCCCTTTAGGAGGCATTGGAAATGTCCCTAAGACCTATTTAATTACCAGTCCAGAAGTGGTGGGGTGGGTACTATAGCATCTAGTGGGTAGAGGTCGGGGATGATGCTAAACATCCTACAGAGCACAAGATAGCCCCACACAGTAAATAATTATCTGGTATAAAATGTCAGTAGTGCCAGGGATGAGAAACCCAGATTTAGAGGGACCACTCTGGCCTTCCTTCCCAGCCATGCCTCACCCCATGGGGCAAGGAGTCTGTCCGCCAAGGAGTTATGCCCCCCTGGAGCCTGGTCCACGATCTATAGCAATGTTTTCAGAGTGTAGTCCCAGACCAGCAGCAGCATCACCTGGGATCATGTTAGAAAGATTGCTTTCGAGGCCCTATCTCAGACTTCGCGAATCAGGGAATCTGGGGATGGGGCCCACAAGCTTTGTTGTAACAGGCCCTTCAGGGGATTCTGATGAATGCCAAAGTTTGAAAACCACTGTTCCAAGGAGTCCAAAATCCTATATTTGAGCCTAAAAGATATGTTTGTCAAGATGGGAAGATTAGAATACATTAACAACTTGTTAACTTGATTTATAACATCTAAACATGTAGACATATGGTATGTGGGCCTCCATTTGTACCCTACTCACAAATGTTTGGCCCCACGTATGTTTGGGATGGGTCTGTATCTGTGTCTCAGTTTTCTCAGGCTGTCAAATGAGGGCACTGGATTAGATTGTTCCTTAATTTCCTTCTCTGTATATGATTTCATTGCTACTACAGAAGCATTTAGTTCTGACTATATTCCCTGCACACACCTTTTTTCCCCCAGTTGGGCTTGTGTTTTTTAAAATTAATTAACTAATTAATTAAAATTCAACTAGACAACATATATACATCATTAGTTTCAGATGTAGAGTTCAAGTGTATAACATCCACTGCTCATCACATCACGCCTACACACATGTTCTTAGGATACAGGGACTTTAATGCCTAATCACTGCTAAGATGTTTTTTTGCTCTTTTGCTCTCTGCCCAACAGGATTTCTTTAATTTGATAAAATATGGAAAAAGATAAGTCAAATGCATTACCAATTGTCAAAATTTGAACAGCTAAGTTCCAGATACTTTTTCATAGCACGATTTACATTATATACATAGTTATAAAAATTAAAAAGCACATACACATACATTCTTGATGATATGTAAATTGGCATTAGCCTTTCAAGGAAAATTCAGACTATTAATCAAAAATTTAAATTTTGATTTGATACTTTTATTTCTAGGAAATTATTTTTATTTTTAGGAACTTGTGCATGGAGGCAAAGGTGAATAGTTAGGAGTGTTAACTGCTGCTTTTTTGTTATAATGAAAATTAGAAATAACCTACAAGCCATCAGTAGTGGGTTGGCTAAGTAAGTGTATGTACGGCCATGTAATAGTAACACTCGGCAGCTATAAAAGGAACAGGGCATGTGCTGTTAATGAAGGGGGACCGTGTGGTGTTCAAAGTGTTAGGAATGGTACTCTGACCTCAGACCACTGGCCGTCTACGTACTGTGTGACCTTGGGCAAGTTACTTATTCTCTCTTTGCCTCAATTTTTTCATCTCCAAAATAGGGACTAATAATGCCTACTTTCCAACATTGTTGAGAGGATTAAATAAGATAAAATGAGTTTGTCTTTCAGTGCAGTTGAGAAATGTCAACTATTATTAGGGAAAGACTTCCAAGATAAATCACTAAATAAAAATATATCAATACAACACAGAACAATGTGTATAGACTAAAAAATATGAGTATGTGTACATGAATTACAGCTAGAGCTTGGCAAGGATACTCTCAAATGCTATTTTCAGTGGTCATTTCTACACATGTGGGATGGTAAGAATATTTTTTTATTGTATAATTTTATTTTTTCCATATATAAGTATTACTTTTATAACCTTAAAAATTATTTAAAAAAAATGAAATCACACAGATGCTCAGATTCTGTATGATGGCAGAAATAGAACCATATGGATTCACTGATATTTTTTTTAATAAGCCATAGCATGGTATTTCTGGTGCTAAAAGATTTATTTTTGTGCATGAGAAGCATTCTAGGGCTTAAGAATTTCATGGAAAACTAATTTTTATAATGACATCCCCTCTTCTTGATGATGAATTTCTTGTATTTTCCACTTGATATAACTGAGAGACTCAGACTAAATTGCCTTTCTTGTTGGAGGTTAATGAATGAAATGCAGAAACATCCCAGGTGCAATGATCTGTGGAGACCTTTTTCAGGGCAACTGAAGGTGCCTTGCGGGTTGAAAGACTGAAGTATCCTTTGCCATGATTTTTCAATCCACCATTGTGCAAATCCTATGCTGAATAGCCCTCCTTGTGAGAGTCCCATTTGCCCTATAAATACCTGCCTAAAGAATGACTTAATTAAACAACAAATCTGAAGCTTATCTTCCTTTGGCTTACGGCCAGTCATATGCCTGGATTTAGGAGGCCCTCAAGTTGATCGACTGCAGAAAGGAATTCTCAGGATGCAGGTAGCAGGAGAAACACCGTCAGTGGTGTTTGTGACCTCTGTCTGACTTTTAATTGTTTGCCTCTTGCCTATGCCTCCACATACAGAACTTGTGAGATTGACAGAAAGCCAGACTCTCATTTTGGTCAAAGAAAACAAAACTCCTCATTTTGCAGTAGGTTTTGTGAAGTCTTCAATCATCCCATCGTTCATTCAAGTTCCTAAATAAATTTCAGTCTTGTGGAACTCTTCTTAAAGTGTGGTCAGGGTTCATGCTCTCTGTTTTAAAATCAAATGATTAGAATCCACTCATTATTAAGGGCTTTGGTTTGTTTTTTTCTTTGGCTTTTACTCTACCATCAAGTGTTCTCTTTAGAGGGTTTTCCTCTTTTATAAGTAACAGGCTTTGGGGAAGGTTTTGTTCCTTTTGCTTTCTATTATGACATTACAATAGTTTTTAAATAATCAGCTGAAATGTTCATTTTTCTTTCAATGCCACTGAGTCTAACTTTGCTTCCCTTCCTGTGCCCTCCCCCCCTTTTTTTGAAATATGGCATCCCGTTATTGGAAAAGTCACGAAGCCTGCAAACTTGATGCTACTAAAACTTCAGGATTTCCAGGTTCATTTGAACCCTGAGTGCTGTTGCCGTTCTTCTCACTTATCTTTTTTTTTGGGTTGGGGGGACGGGTGTCATAAACAGGTATTTGCACTCATTGACAAGACGGTAAAATCTAGATTATAAGCATATAACTGAATACATGAATAATATGTATTTCTCTTAGGAAATTCTATGTGATGTCTTTTTAAAAATTTTCTTAATTTAAGTTCAATTTAGTTGACATATAGTGTATTATTAGTTTCAGAGGAGGAATTTAGTGATTCATCAGTTGCATATAACATCCAGTACTCATTCCATCAAGTGCCCTCCTTAATGCCCATCACCCAGTTACCCCATCCTCCCACACACCTCCCCTCCAGCAACCCTCTTTGTTTCCTAGAGTTAAGAGTCTCCTGGGCGCCTGGGTGGCTCAGTCGTTAAGCGTCTGCCTTCGGCTCAGGTCATGATCCCAGGGTCCTGGGATCGAGTCCCACATCGGGCTCCCTGCTCAGCGGGAAGCCTGCTTCTCCCTCTCCCACTCCCCCTGCTTGTGTTCCTGCTCTCGCTATGTCTCTCTCTGTCAAATAAATAAATAAAAAATCTTTAAAAAAAAAAGTCTCCTATGGTTTACCTCCCTCTCTGTTTTTATTTTATTTTATTTTCCTTTCTTACATTCATTTTCTCACTTAACTTTGATGTGTTTCTCCAAACATTTCCACCAGGGAACAAATCCGTATTATATGTGTCACTTTTCTCATCATCATGCACCCCCGCCACCCCCAACTCTCATCAAAGGTGCTCACCTTTTACTTGAAAAGAAAGATAGAGGCTATCTGATTTGAATTCTCTACCCCCCTCCAACTTCAGCAAAGTACCACTTTCCTTCCAGGTCCAGAGGCAGCCCTCTTCCTTCCTATCTAGATTGATTCCTCCACATTTTCTACCCTTGGGCATTAGGTGATGAAAGTCCCAACAGTTTTCTGCAAATATGGATTGCCTAAAAGAACCAATTATTTCATTTAGAATAGAATATTTTACACAAAACCTGAATACTTTTGAAACCTAAGGTTTTAAATCTCGGATACAGGGTATCCGTATTTATTTGAATGAATGAGACATTCACAGAAAAGTATTGGTAGAAGTTGAGTAAGAATATAGGTAAAGAGCAAAATAATGTTAACTCCCATCTTTATTTTCCAGAGTTTTTCCTAATTTTTAGTTCTCGAGGATTTTGCAGTATGTTGAAAAACATCATTATAATTTTATACTGCCCAAATAGACACTAAGTGGCCATCAATTTACTTTACTTACTTCTTTATTTTTTACTTTATTTACTTTATTTTATTTTATTTTATTTATTTTAAGGTATTGCTGCACTGCAGGATTACATTGGGTAAGAAAAGAGGAGGAAAAAAAAATCCTGGGCAGATAAATTCTTTTACTTTTTGTGATCCCTGCCCAAAGTTGCTCTTGTTTTTTAGGTATTGGAACTTTTACATCATATACATTAGAATTCTAACACCTCACAAAGTTCAAATGTGTGTCAGTGGAGAGAATGATTAAAATTGCCATAACATTTGGATCTTTATTGCTTTAGATCCTCTCTTGCTGATCATATTCCATGCCAAATTTCTAATACAAATCCCCCTCTTGAAATATTGACATAATGTAATGCTTCTTTTTGAAAGACAGTGAGTGCTAAGGAATGATATTGTCTGGTCAAAGATCATTGTGCTTTGAATGTATCATTGTTATTTGTCCTTATATTAGAGAACCATCTGTGACCGAATTGGTACAGGAACAGGAGCAAGACCAACTGTGGTTGACATTACACTCCAGCTGGGAGAGCCTCAACGGGACTACTTTGCATGAACTGTTGGTAAAAGGGTAAGACCGCTTGCACAAGAGCTGTGTAGAGTGGATTATGGAGCAAGAGTCTATCATCAGGGACCTTCTCCTACTTCTAACTTAAGATAATCCAAATTTATCACGTCAATAAAGAACATCCATAGAATGGTGATTGGGCTTTATATTTCAACACTGTTTGGCTTTATTTCTTCTTTCTAGACATAGATTATTTTTCTCTTGCTAATTACATGTTTCTTTAATGATGATTACAGCAACTATCATGGGGAAGGAAGAAGAACTTAGGTTCTAATTTTGGAGTTTTTTCACATCCTATTCAAAGTAAATTCTCATATCTGCAGTTTGTACAGATTCTACATATAACTAGTTAACAGGGAATTGAAGTAATGAGAACTGATCAAACTTGGACAGTCTGAGGAAAAAAATTGACACAAAATGAAATTATAATCAAGTAGCCTTGAAAGAATACTTCTGAAAATTTTCCCTAAAAATCATGGCATCTTGAACAAGGCTGTCTCCCTTGTCTATGGCTGGGGATATGGGGATATGGAGGAAATCGAAGGAATTAACACTTATTTAGTGGCTATTACATTATAGGGTCATAGCTACAGAATATTTAAATAACTTGATCAAAACTCACAGCCCACAGTGGCCTCTCAACTCAAACCAAGTTAATCTGACTCCAAAGCTTTTAATAAGTGCTAGAGAAACCACTTAAGAATTTCAAAGAAATCGAAAGGTAGGCCATTTCTCTTTAGAATGTCTTGAAAATTTCCCCAGAGACCGAACTCTGCAGCCAAATTTCTGAAGGATTTCCTTCAAAACAATGACCTGAATCTTTCAACAGAGTGATTTTTCCCCCCAAATTGCAAATGAGAGAAAAGCCCCTTCAGGTTTAATACATACACACATATGTACATACATACATACATTCAATTGTAAATTGGGAGTTGGTAGAACTGGTTCTACTTCTGGCTTACTAACTAGATTTGTGATCTTATATAACCACAATTTCCTATAAAATAAAATTTATTTTATTTTTATTACAGATAGTCTTTGCTGTTTTTTCCTATTTCTACAAGTTGTGATTTTGGGATCTAACTAATTAACAACTGATTATTGAGTATCTCTTCTCTGGCAGGTTCAGTGCCAGGTTGTGAGGAGATGTAGGAGTGAGTGAGGGGAACAAGGGCCCTCATTCCAAGGAATATGCTATATAGGTGGACAGAGAGACTATAAGCCAGTAAACAAAAGGAATTTCAGATATTTGGAAATACTACAAAGAAATTAAGGATAACAAGATAGAGAGTAAGGAGGAGACAGGACTTTAGGTGTGGGAAGGCAAAAAGCAGGAATGTTTTTCTGTATTATATAATTTATTGATACAAATAATTACGCATGCCCCCATGCAGATTTAACAAGAAATGAAAGCACAATAAATCCTCAAAAAGGAAAGTGGACATGACATATTTAGGGATTTTTTTTTTCTGAGAAATCTATGATTCTAAGCACATCACAGTATTTTTGACAGTCCCAAAGTGTCTTTTGTTTTTTAATTTATACTATGAATAAATGCTTCATGGTTGGAAGAGAACTTCGTGATTGAAATTTAATGTACCCTAAAGTGAGTTCTCTTGTGCAGCCACATTTATAGATGTTAAAACATGGCCCATGTTCTTACCTTTAAAGGTTAACTATGATTTTTAGAAAGGTCTTTCTTTCCTGAACTTACTTCCTGTTAAGTTCTACTGACTGGTTCTGATCCCACCACCTAGAGATACATGGAATAAATTTAACCCCCCTTCTTCCTGTCAGCCAATCATAGATCCACATTTTAATATCACAGGTCTCGTCAAAATTTTTTTCCAGTCTAAAAAATTTAGTTCCTTTATCTGTTCTCTAACTTTTTGAAGTGATACTTTATTTCTCTCAAACTGTTTGCAACTTCTTTTGGACATCCACATAAAAGTCTGACATGCTCCTTCCTCACCAAAGATTCTAAGAAGTAGCCCAGTTCCCTTGCCTTCCTCTGCCTACTTTGAAAATCATGGTTTGAGTCAATATTCTGGGTGGTGCCACAGCCAAGATGATGTGGGAAACTTTGCTAACAGTAGTTTCTTTTCCCACCCATGTGAGATTATGTTATGATGATATTAAAGGAGCTTAAAAAAAAAAAAGGTACACGTCCTCCATATACCCTTATTTCCAAGGTGATATTTGCCAACAGCCCTGCCTCAAGAATTTCTGCACGAATTTCTGTTACTCAAGGAATGTGACCTCTGGGAATGGTTGAACCTATGTCTTGCTTTTCACTGGTGAAGTGTTTGAAGTGAATGATAAATATGTAACTTAACATTATGCCATTTTATGTTTCCAAATCTAGGCAGGCTTGTCATAGCAGAAGTAAGATTTCTCTTCTGTGTACTAAACAAGGTGAGAGCATTAGTGGTGTGGCAATGGAATATGATCTTAATTTAACTGGGTTGGCTCAGGGGAAGAACAGGACTTTGCACTTAACAGCAAAGACCCAAGTATCTCGCTGGGTTTAGCAGTGAATCACACGCTGTCTTTCCTGCTCCTCGGTAGACTGCGGGCGTCGCCCTGCTGCCCGAATGAACAAGAGGATCCTTGGGGGTCGGACGAGTCGCCCTGGAAGGTGGCCATGGCAGTGTTCCCTGCAGAGTGAACCCAGTGGACACATTTGTGGCTGTGTCCTCATTGCCAAGAAGTGGGTCCTGACAGTTGCCCACTGCTTCGAGGGGTAAGCTGCACTTTGTCCTTTGGCTTTGCCTGGATTTGATCATTTTGTCCCTTGGGCCTTGTTAGTGGCGTATGTCATTCTGTGAAGCCACTTCAGTGCGAAAGCCACAGTTGATCTACTTCATCTGCTTAAGTTTTTTTACTCTTGATGTTGTCATCCTATGTAGGTGCTAATCATTTATTGGAAATGGATGTATATTGCTTATGAATTTTTCCCTAAAGAGGGAGGAAGAGGAAGAGGAAGAAGTTTAGGAGGTTGACTGTCCAGCTAGCATTAGTCTCTTTGCTAGCCCTCTTAAATACATCGAATACACCTGAGGTTCAACAAAGAGGATTGATGTATACTACAGGAAGGTGAGGATACTGGAGGGACTAGTGAGGACTTTGAGAAGGAGAGTTAAAGGTACCACAATATGTGTATAAGGGTTCTCCAGAGAATGAGAGACCAATGAGAGAGGAGGGCTGAATTTATTTTAAGAAATGGTCTCACATGATTGTGGGGGTTGCTGCTGAGTCCAAAATCTAATGGTGTAGATCAGCAGCCTGGAGACTCAGGGAGAGTTGCAGTTGGAGTCCAAAGGCAATGTGCTGGCAGAATTTCTTCTTGCTCAGGAGAGGTTAGTCTTTGTTCTCTTCAGGTCTCCAATATATGGGATGAGGATAATCATATTATGGAGGGTAATCTGCTTTATTCAAAATCCACCAATTTAAATGTTAATCTAGCCCAAAAACCACCTTCACAGAAGCATCTAGAATAATGTTTGACCAAATATTTGGGCGCCATGGCACAGCCACATTGGCATATAAAATTAATCATTACAATATGCCTAAAGGGAACAGAAAAATAAGACAAAGGGCAAATCTACCCTAAATTGACAACCATCACTGTAGAAGGTCCTCTCCCATTCCAACCCTCTGTTGTGTATTTTAGGAGCAAAAAAACCCCAAGCCCAACAGTTACAATAACAAACACACACAAAAAATCCCAAACATTTAGTATGTTCACACAAGATTCTGGGGGTCAGACATTTGGACATGACATAGCTGGTGCAGTTTGTCTCTGATCAGCCATGTCTGGGGCCTCAGCTGGAAGATTCTAAGGCTGAGGGCTGGAACCCTCGGAAGTCAGGCAGTCAGTGCTGCCTGTTGGCTGGGGCCTTAGTACACCCTGGTGGCTGGCACCCACCAGAACCAGCTTCTCCAAAAGGGAGACCTAGCCTCCAAAGACATACATGGTGCCTCTTCTGTGTGATTGGTCAGAGCCCCCACAAGCCCCACCCAGATCCAAAGCAAAGAAACAAAGAACTCTACTCTCAGTAGGAGGAGGATTTGAGGACAGGTTTTAAAAACCACCATACCACTTTTTCTCCCTATTTTTAAAAAATAATTTTACTTTATTTAAAGTAAAATTAAATATTAAATAATAGCAAAAATTCAAAACGAAATAATTCATAGTTCTATCACCTAACTAAATTGTTTTCATTTGCTCAGGTTAAGTTCTAGAAAAAAAATGCAATTTCTTTCTTTCTTTTTTTTTTTTTTTTTGCCTATTGTTTTATTTTTAGCTTTGCCACTTACTGTGTCACCACGGGTCAATTCATTAACTTCTCTGGCCCACAGTTTCTTCACTTGTGACATGAGGGAAATAACAGTCCCTACTGCACAGGGTTGGTGCGGGCAGTAAGTAAAACAGTCTTGTGCAAAGCCTTGGGAACCATGCCTGACGCTGATCAGTGAACTCTCAGTAAAGGTCAGCTTTTCTTTTAAAAAATTACTGCCAAAAATACGCATTCTACCTTTCCCCTTTGCATTACGGCATGAGTATTTTTGCACTTTGCTGGCAGTATTTTTATCTTCTTCCATACTCTACTTTCTCATCATCATCACAGTAACCCCTGTTACAGCCTAGCCAATGTTCTTTCTCACCTATAAACACATTTTTCACAGGGTGCTACTGTTTGCTTTTACAACTTGGAATCACAATCTGTGCTTCTGTTTGTTAAGTTGTTTTTCTCATACAACAATATATTATGGACCTCCCTCTAGGTCAATGGATATAGCTCTAGCTCTTTTTCAAAACTAAATGATATTCCCTTATCTACATTTACCATAACTTTTTCTATTACTCCCCAGATAATGGACATTCAGGTTAGTTCCAATTTGCTGCCATCTTAATAATACTGCAATACATCTTCTCAAACAAAGCTACTCACCTCCTTGTCCTCTTGTTTCTATAGGCTAGAGTCCCAGCATGTATACTTAGCTCTCCATGGGGGTTCCAGAGATGAATACATGTTTCCTTCCTTGGAGTGCTAACCTAGTAAGGAGGCAGACATTTAAACAAGTAATTAGAATATAATGCAATAAGTGATTATAAAATGGAAATGTGTATATCCAGTTGATTGTTCTTTTTGGGAAAATAAAATATAAAAAATTAAACCAGAACCTCCTCTTGAGAAGTTTTAATGTGTAAAGATCAAAAATGATTGGGAGAGTCTGTGTAGTGTGTCGGGAAATACATGACAGTGTTATTGCTTTGGAAGGGGCCAGATGTTTCCAGATGTCTTTCCCAGTTCTGATTGATAACTCCGTGATAAGCAGAGATGACACTATCAAGAGTGCATTCATCAAAACACCTAATTTAGGATTACCTAAATAAATCCAGCAGTTCTTTAAGGGAATAATATTCTTTATGTGTCAAGCCACTTCTGTCATTTCCGTACGTGGTATCCAAGCTTCCTCTTTCACTGATAGCTCTGTAAAGTTAACAAGAAACCTTGCAGTAGAGAAGAACTATGTGTTTACAATTAAGGTCTTGGTGAAATTTCATGGAACACTAACTAAACAGGACTGTCGAGAGGGACCTGGCCTGTCCATAAAAAGCTAGAAATTGCCCAACATCAAATAAGCCTTTGCTTGAATGTGTGCTAATAACAGATTCCATGTTACAATCTCTCCAGTGGCCTGCAGGCTTTGAGAACTTCTCATTGTAAGCCTTATTCTCTGCTGAAGCCATCAACTGCTGCAATTAATGGGATTCACTTCATATTGTGATTCTATACTTTGGCAAGGCCCAGCGTGACCCATCTGTAGGTCTTCTCAAGCTTGTCTCTTTTAATTATATTGGTTTAAAAAAAAAAAAAAGGACAAGTTTGTTTTGCTCTTTTATGGAGAAGTATTTAAAAATCCCAAATGAAAATTAAGAACATATGAAATACTAAGCTGATCAGATCAAGTCCCATATGCCCTAATCACAACTCAACTTTAACACTTGTGAGAAAGAAAGACTGGCTTTCAGGGGTAATTTAACAAGCAATTTTCTGCCTTCTTCCGCCTCTGAAAGTCTTAAGGCTGAGCTTCCTAGGCTGGCCCACAAGTAGTCATTGTCAGAAGCATCTAATTCCTCTCCAGGAAATGCACATGAAAAATGATCACCTCCCTATATGAACATAACCCTTAGCGCCACCATGTCACCCACGCCGTGATTTCTCCCAATCAGCTCTTCTCTCCAACAGGACTGCAGTTGCTGGTCTGCATGTGTCCCCCAGTGATTTCAGTCCCACATCTCCTCGTGCTCCTTCTCTTCTCAGTTAACCTTGTGCTCCAAGCTCATCACGTCAGTCCTTCTGGACAGCTCCCTCTCTCATTCTCCACAAAACAAAATCACTGTGCTTGCCCAGCTGTCCTGGTCTAGCAGTCTGTTAGTGCACTCAGAAAAGGAAGTGAGAGGCTTAGTCTGTTTTTTATTAAAAGTTAAATCATGATGTGTCCTCCTGATTCCCTCTTTATCTCTAGGTGCTTATGAACTGTGCTGGTAATTCACATGTGTTTTTCCGTTCTATCAACTTAAGCGATTTGACCCATTCCTGTCAGTAATAGTGTCCACTAAAGCAGAAATTCTCCATTTTGGATCCATACCTCCCCTGGGGTGCTATTTTCCAGCAGCACTGGACAGTAAGCAAATGTGGTTTTAAAAAGTCCTTGGTGACAATGACCTGACTCCACCCTTGCCACTGCGCTGCCTCCTATGGAGATATTCTCTCTCATCCTCCTCTCTCCAGTAGAAAATATCTGGGTTTAGCATGTGGCCAGAAGTTGGCTTAAAATATGTGCCAAACCTCATAGTTTCTGGGGCTCACAGAAACTGGGAGCTCCTCCCCTTTTAAGCTTTGTAGTGACTTATGTGTTTCTATTTTTTTTTATTTTTTTATTTATTTAATTTATTTTTTTTATTTTTTTATTTTATTCTTATGTTAATCCCCATACATTACATCATTAGTTTTAGATGAAGTGTTCCATGATTCATTGTTTGTGCACAACACCCAGTGCTCCATGCAGAATGTGCCCTCCTCAATACCCACCACCAGGCTAACCCATCCTCCCACCCCCCTCCCCTCTAGAACCCTCAGTTTGTTTTTCAGAGTCTATCGTCTCTCATGGTTCGTCTACCCCTCCGATTTCCCCCGCTTCATTCTTCCCCTCCCGCTACCTTCTTCTTCTTCTTTTTTTTTTCTTAACATATATTGCATTATTTGTTTCAGAGGTACAGATCTGAGATTCAACAGTCTTGCACAATTCACAGCACTTACTAGAGCACACACCCTCCCCAGTGTCCATCACCCAGTCACCCCATCCCTCCCACCCCACCCCCCACTCCAACAACACTCAGTTTGTTTCCTGCGATTAAGAATTCCTCATATCAGTGAGATCATATGATACATGTCTTTCTCTGTTTGACTTATTTCACTCAACATAATACCCTCCAGTTCCATCCACGTCGTTGCAAATGGCAAGATCTCATTCCTTTTGATGGCTGCATAATATTCCATTGTATATATATACCACATCTTCTTTATCCATTCATCTGTCGATGGACATCTTGGCTCTTTCCACAGTTTGGCTATTGTGGACATTGCTGCTATAAACATCGGGGTGCACGTACCCCTTCGGATCCCTACTTTTGTATCTTTGGGGTAAATACCCAGTAGTGCAATTGCTGGATCATAGGGTAGCTCTATTTTCAACTTTTTGAGGAACCTCCATACAGTTTTCCAGAGTGGCTGCACCAGCTTGCATTCCCACCAACAGTGTAGGAGGGTTCCCCTTTCTCCGCATCCCCGCCAACATCTGTCGTTTCCTGACTTGTTAATTTTAGCCATTCTGATTGGTGTGAGGTGGTATCTCATTGAGGTTTTGATTTGGATTTCCCTGATGCCGAGCGATATTGAGCACTTTTTCATGTGTCTGTTGGCCATTTGGATGTCTTCTTTGGAAAAATGTCTGTTCATGTCTTCTGCCCATTTCTTAATTGGATTCTTTGTTCTTTGGGTGTTGAGTTTGATGAGTTCTTTATAGATTTTGGATACTAGCCCTTTATCTGATATGTCATTTGCAAATATCTTCTCCCATTCTGTCGGTTGTCTTTTGGTTTTGTTGACTGTTTCCTTTGCTGTGCAAAAGCTTTTTATCTTGATGAAGTCCCAATAGTTCATTTTTGCCCTTGCTTCCCTTGCCTTTGGCGATGTTTCTAGGAAGAAGTTGCTTCGGCTGAGGTCAAAGAGGTTGCTGCCTGTGTTCTCCTTTAGGATTTGGATGGACTCCTGTCTCACATTGAGGTCTTTCAACCATTTGGAGTCTATTTTTGTGTGTGGTGTAAGAAAATGGTCCAGTTTCATTCTTCTGCATGTGGCTATCCAATTTTCCCAACACCATTTGTTGAAGAGACTGTCTTTGTTCCATTGGACATTCTTTCCTGCTTTGTCGAAGATTAGTTGACCATAGAGTTAAGGGTCCATTTCTGGGCTCTCTATTCTCTTCCATTGATTTGTGTGTCTGTTTTTGTGCCAGTACCATGCTGTCTTGATGATGACAGCTTTGTAATAGAGCTTGAAGTCCAGAATTGTGATGCCGCCGGCTTTGCTTTTCTTTTTCAATATTCCTCTGGCTATGCGGGGTCTTTTCTGGTTCCATACAAATTTTAGGATTATTTGTTCCATTTCTTTGAAAAAAGTGGATGGTATTTTGATGGGGATTGCATTGAATGTGTAGATTGCTCTAGGTAGCATTGACATCTTCACAATATTTGTTCTTCCAATCCATGAGCATGGAACGTTTTTCCATTTCTTTGTGTCTTCCTCAATTTCTTTCATGAGTATTTTATAGTTTTCTGAGTACAGATCCTTTGTCTCTTTGGTTAGATTTATTCCTAGGTATCTTATGGTTTTGGGTGCAATTGTAAATGGGATCGACTCTTTAATTTCTCTTTCTTCTGTCTTGTTGTTGGTGTATAGGAATGCCACTGACTTCTGTGCATTGATTTTATATCCTGCCACTTTACTGAATTCCTGTATGAGTTCTAGCAGTTTTGGGGTGGAGTCTTTTGGGTTTTCCACATAAAGTATCATATCATCTGCAAAGAGTGAGAGTTTGACTTCTTCTTTGCCAATTTGGATGCCTTTGATTTCTTTTTGTTGTCTGATTGCTGTGGCTAGGACTTCCAATACTATGTTGAATAGCAGTGGTGATAGTGGACATCCCTGCCGCGTTCCTGACCTTAGGGGGAAAGCTCTCAGTTTTTCCCCATTGAGAATAATATTTGCTGTAGGTTTTTCATAGATGGCTTTTATGATATTGAGGTATGTACCCTCTATCCCTATACTCTGAAGAGTTTTGATCAAGAAAGGATGCTGTACTTTGTCAAAAGCTTTTTCTGCATCTATTGAGAGGATCATATGATTCTTGTTCTTTCTTTTGTTAATGTATTGTATCACATTGATTGATTTGCGGATGTTGAACCAACCTTGCAGCCCAGGGATAAATCCCACTTGGTCATGGTGAATAATCCTTTTAATGTACTGTTGGATCCTATTGGCTAGTATTTTGGTGAGAATTTTTGCATCCATGTTCATCAGGGATATTGGTCTGTAATTCTCCTTTTTGATGGGGTCTTTGTCTGGTTTGGGGATCAAGGTAATGCTGGCCTCATAAAATGAGTTTGGAAGTTTTCCTTCCGTTTCTATTTTTTGGAACAGTTTCAGAAGAATAGGTATTAATTCTTCTTGAAATGTTTGGTAGAATTCCCCTGGGAAGCCATCTGGCCCTGGGCTTTTGTTTTTTGGGAGATTTTTGATGAGTGCTTCAATTTCCTTAGTGGTTATAGGTCTGTTCAGGTTTTCTATTTCATCCTGGTTCAGTTTTGGTAGTTGATACATCTCTAGGAATGCCTCCATCTCTTCCAGGTTATCTAATTTGCTGGCATAGAGTTGCTCATAATATGTTCTTAGAATTGTTTGTATTTCTTTGGTGTTGGTTGTGATCTCTCCTCTTTCATTCATGATTTTGTTGATTTGGGTCATTTCTCTTCTCTTTTTGATAAGTCTGGCCAGGGGTTTATCAATCTTGTTAATTCTTTCAAAGAACCAGCTCCTAGTTTCGTTGATCTGTTCTACTGTTCTTTTAGTTTCTATTTCATTGATTTCTGCTCTGATCTTTATTATTTCTCTTCTCCTGCTGGGTTTAGGCTTTATTTGCTGTTCTTTCTCCAGCTCCTTTAGGTGTAGGGTTAGGTTGTGTACTTGAGACCTTTCTTGTTTCTTGAGAAAGGCTTGTATTGCTATATACTTTCCTCTTAGGACTGCCTTTGCTGCATCCCAAAGATTTTGAATAGTTGTGTTTTCATTTTCATTGGTTTCCATGTATTTTTTTAATTCTTTAATTTCCTGGTTGACCCATTCATTCTTCAGTAGGATGCTCTTTAGCCTCCATGTATTTGAGTTCTTTCCGACTTTCCTCTTGTGATTGAGTTCTAGTTTCAAAGCATTGTGGTCTGAAAATAGGCAGGGAATGATCCCAATCTTTTGGTACCGGCTGAGACCTGATTTATGACCTAGGATGTGATCTGTTCTGGAGAATGTTCCATGGGCACTAGAGAAGAATGTGTATTCCGTTGCTTTGGGGTGGAATGTTCTGAATATGTCTGTGAAGTCCATTTGGTCCAGTGTGTCATTTAAAGTCTTTATTTCCTTGTTGATCTTTTGCTTAGACGATCTGTCCATTTCAGTGAGGGGGATGTTAAAGTCCCCCACTATTGTTGTATTGTTGTCGATGTGTTTCTTTGCTTTTGTTATTAATTGCCTTATATAACTGGCTGCTCCCATGTTAGGAGCATAGATATTTACAATTGTTAAATCTTCTTGTTGGATAGATCCTTTAAGTATGATATAGTGTCCTTCCTCATCTCTTATTACAGTCTTTGGTTTAAAATCTAATTTGTCTGATATAAGGATTGCCACCCCAGCTTTCTTTTGGTGTCCATTAGCATGGTAAATGGTTTTCCACCCCCTCACTTTCAATCTGGGGGTGTCTTTGGTTCTAAAATGAGTCTCTTGCAGACAGCATATCGATGGGTCTTGTTTTTTAATCCAGTCTGTTAGCCTGTGTCTTTTGATTGGGGCATTGAGCCCATTTACATTCAGGGTAACTATTGAAAGATAGGAATTTAGTGCCATTGTATTGCCTGTAAGGTGACTGTTACTGTATATTGTCTGTGTTCCTTTCTGGTCTGTGTTGCTTTTAGGCTCTCTCTTTGCTTAGAGGACCCCTTTCAAGATTTCTTGTAGGGCTGGTTTTGTGTTTGCAAATTCCTTTAGTTTTCGTTTGTCCTGGAAGCTTTTTATCTCTCCTTCAATTTTCAATGACAGCCTAGCTGGATAGAGTATTCTTGGCTGCATATTTTTCTCATTTAGTGCTCTGAATATATCCTGCCAGTCCTTTCTGGCCTGCCAGGTCTCTGTGGATAGGTCTGTTGCCAATCTAATGTTTCTACCCTTGTAGGTTACATATGTCTTCTCCCGAGCTGCTTTCAGGATTTTCTCTTTGTCTATGAGACTGGTAAGTTTTACTATTAGATGTCGGGGAGTTGACCTATTTTTATTGATTTTGAGAGGGGTTCTCTGTGCTTCCTGGATTTTCATGCCTGTTTCTTTCCCCAAATTAGGGAAGTTCTCTGTTATAATTTGCTCCATTATACCTTCTGGCCCTCTCTCTCTTTCTTCTTCTTCTGGGATCCCAATTATTCTAATGTTGTTTCGTCTTATGGTATCGCTTATGTCTCGAATTCTGCCCTCGTGATCCAGTAGTTGTTTATCTCTCTTTTTCTCAGCTTCTTTATTTTCCATCATTTCATCTTCTATATTACTGATTCTCTCTTCTGCCTCATTTATTCTAGCAGTTAGCACCCCCATTTTTGACTGCACCTCATTAATAGCCTTTTTGATTGCTACTTGGTTGGATTTTAGCTCTTTTACTTCTCCAGAAAGGGTTTCTCTAATAACTTCCATATTTTTTTCAAGCCCAGCTAGTATCTTTAAAGTGATGATTCTGAACTCTAGATCTGACATCGTACTAATGTCCGTATTGAGTAGGTCCCTGGCAGTCGGTACTACCTCTTGTTCTTTTTGTTGAGGTGATTTTTTCCGTCTCGTCATTTTGTGCAGAGGAGAATAGATTAATGAGAGAACAAAATGTTAGCAGAGTAACCACGTCCCCAGAACATATACTTTAAACAAATCAGAAAAGACCTGAAGCAGTGGGATAAGAAAGGGAAAGAGAGAAAAAAGAAAAAGAAAAAAAAAGAAAAAGAAAAAGATAAAGATAAAAACAAAAACAAACAAAACAAAACAACAACAACAAAAGAAAAACCAGAATGTGATCAAATATGATCTATATGGTATATAGATCAGCCACACAGTAGATTTGGGGTGTATTTTGGTCTTTTAGAAGAAAGTGCCTCCCAAAATTTTAAAGAAAGAAAAACTTATATATGTACAAAAATAAGGGTTGATATGATGAAGGGATGGAATATGACTGTAAAAATGGAAATTATAAAAAATGTTATAAAAGGAATTGATAAGAAGTTGCTTGAAAAAAGAAAGAAGAGGATTTAAAAAAAGAAAAAAGAAAAAGAGAAAAAAAAGGGAGAGGATGTGATCAGGCAGGGGAATAGAAAACACCATATACTAGAGATTTAGGGTATATTTTAATCTGTTAGAAGAAACTATCACAAAATTTTAAAGAGAGAACAACTTATATATATAAGCTAAAAATATGGGTAACTACTATGAAGGGATAGAATATGACTCTAAAAATGAAAAATAAAAATGTTTTTTTTTTTTTAAAGGGGATTGATAAGATGTTGGTTGAAAAAGGGAAAAAGAAAAATTCAAAAAGAAATAAAAAGACAAAAAAGACAGTTAAAAAAAATTAACTTTAAAAGACTAAAGAATCATGGTAAAAAAGCCGTGAATTCTATGTGCAGTAGTCCCCTAGCGCTGGAGTTCTGCCGTTCTCATTGATCGGTAAACTTGGTCTTGGCTGGCGGTTCTCGCTGATCTTCTGGGGAGGGGCCTGTTGCCGTGGTTTCCAAATGTCTCTGCCGGAGGCGGAATTGCCCCGCCCTTGCCCCCTCCCGGCTAAGTAATCTGCTCGGGTTTGCTCTCCGGGGCTTTTGTTCCCTGCGAGCTTTCCGTACAGCTTTGGAGGCGGAGAGCGAAAATGGCGGCCTCCCAATCTCCGCCCCGGAGGAGCCGAGAACTCGGGGCCCCGCTCCTCAGTGAGCCCCCAGAGAAAAGCCGTCAGTGACTCCCGTCTCCCCGGTCTCCGGCCGCACTCCGTGCTCGCCCGGCCTGTGACCGCGCATTTCTATCTCTGGCACCCGACCCCGGGTGGAGTCTCCAAACCCAGCAGATCCCTGCGGTGCACTCCCGCGCAGCTCCTCCCGGGGGAGGAAGGTGAGTCTCCCCGGATCTGCCGCTTGTTGGGTCCCTGCTGGAGGAGCAGGGGCCGACTGTGCCGCGGATCACGGTTTATGGCCACCCCGAGCTGAGAGCCCGCGCCTGGGCTCCGCCTCTGCAGCCGGCTTCCCTGCTCCGATACCTGGGAGCTCTGCCGCACTCAGGCACCCCCGGTCTTTCTGTGACCCCGAGGGTCCTGAGACCACACTGTCCCGGAGGGTTCCACCCCCCGCTTAGCCACCAGAGTGACGTCCCTCGGCGGAGCAGACTTTTAAAAGTTCCGATTTTGTGCTCCGCGGCTCGATCACTTGCCAGAAGCGGCCGACGGAGGCCCCTCCCCCGCCGTCTATCCTCCCGAATATCGCCTCGGATTCACTTCTCCAAACGTCCTACCTTCCAGAAAGTGGTCGCTTTTCTGATGAGAGAGTTGTTGCTCTTCTTTTCTTCGATCTCCTGTTGAGTTTGTAGGTGTTCAGAATGGTTTGATCCCTATCCAGCTGAATTCCTGAGAGGAGACGAAATCCAGGTCTCCTACTCCTCCGCCATCTTGCTCCGCCCCCGACTTATGTGTTTCTTCTAGTCATGCAACTACCTACCGTGTCCTCTGCATCTGCACCTGAACAGCTAACAATTGAATATCACACACCCTGACAGCTAACAGCGCACATAAAATGTATGATCGTGAATCTCGAATGAGCATCTAACAATATAGGACGCTTCCAATATACCTCCACAGCAGAGTCACTTTCCTACCCTTAGAGACAACTATCTGACATCTCCTCTCTCCCCAAATCCTCTCATCCTCCATTGGTCTCACCTCATACTTCATGGAGAAAAGAGACACCATCATGTATTTCACCTTGTCTTACCCTTAATCTCAACAAATTACCTGTAAATGTGGCCATATCCCCTTCTTTCCCTTGACTTAGGGTGGAAGATGTGTCTCTGTTTCTATTTAAGATAATCATATCCTCCATCTTTTTAAAGACTTCATTTTTAAAATCATTTCTATTTTGCATCATTAATTCTCCTTTTTGCTGGATCATTCTCTTCAACAAACATGCCTTTATATCACTAACTTAAGTCCCCTTCTCTTGATTTTCCATCTCTCATCAACTATTGCTCATTCTGGCTGGAATTCACAGTAAAACTCCTGACAGACTTTCATGCAGTCATTGGCCCCCCTTTTCCACTTCCCATCTTCTCCTCAACCGATTTTGGTTGAGCTCTCATCAAAGTGATCACAGGTATAGCACAGATATGGCCAAGTCTTTGATGACTTCCATCTTGCCATATCCAATGGTGACTTTTCAGTTTCCAGTTTATTGAAACCCTCTCTAGTATTTCATCACTACATCTTTCTTGAAATACTTTCTTCACTTTTGTCTTAGAAAAACTGAAATAGTCTTGTTTTCCTCTTATTTCACCAACCTACCCATTTCTTTCTCTTTTCCCATCTCTTCCTTTTTTAGGCCACTGAATGCTTTAATGCTCCAGAGCTATTATGGACTGCAGGCTTTGTTTCCCCTCCAAATGCACATGTTGAAACTCTAACCTCCAACAGAATGGAATTAGGAGGTGAGGCCCTTGAGAAGTAATCAGATCATGAAGGTGGAAACCCCATAATGGGAATAATGTCCATATAGGAAGAGGAAGAGAGCTTGCTACCTTTTTCTGCCATATGAGGTTACAAAAGAAGATTGTTATCTATAAACCAGCAAGAGTGTCTTCACCAGAACCTAACCATGCAATCACCCTGATCTCGAACTTCCAGCTCCCAGAACTATGAGAAATAAGTGTATGTTATTCTAGTCACTCAGTCTATGGTAATTTGTTATAGCATCCTGAGCTAAGACAAGGACCCAATTCTTGGCT
This sequence comes from Mirounga angustirostris, assembly GCF_029215605.1. Classification (NCBI taxonomy): domain Eukaryota; kingdom Metazoa; phylum Chordata; class Mammalia; order Carnivora; family Phocidae; genus Mirounga; species Mirounga angustirostris. Next base: position 39,566,195 of record NW_026991710.1, on the reverse strand, counting down.
TTCTTATCTGTCTACAGTCATCTAATAATATGGTTGCAAATACATGTACATATTTGAAATATGAATATCAAGTATTGATATGAATATCATTATGGATATATTTGAAAATAAAATATGAATATCATACATTTATTCATGACTTCCAAACTTATATCTTCAGTCCAGATTTTTCTCAATCACCACCCTTACCCACTGACTTTAAACATGTATATTTAACTGCTTAGATGAGATGTCCATTTGAATGTGTAATAAACATCCTACTTTAATTGCCAAAGCAAACTTGGTTCCTTACCCTCTCCCACTGATTAAATAATTGTGTGCCTCACAAGCTTTCCCCATCTCAGTAAAAATCATTATCCATTGGTTCACCAAACCTAGGAATCATCCTTAATTCCTCTCACATTTACTCAGTGATAATTTCTGTAGATAATTTCCAAATTATCTCTAACCCAACCACCTCTCACCATCTTCATGCTATAATGCTAGTCTAAGCCATCATCATACCAGGTCTTCACTATTATATTGGTTTCCTAGGGCTGCCATAACAAAATACCATAAACTGGGTGGCTTGAACAACAGAATTTTATTATCTTACAGTTTTGGAAGCTAGAAGTCCAAGATCAAGGTGTGGGAAGGGTTGGTTCCCTCTGAAGGCTATGAGAGAATGCCTCTCACCTAGATTCTGGTGGTTGCTGGCAATCTCCGGCATTCCTTGGTTTGTAGAAGCATCACACAAATCTCTGCCTTCATCTTCACGTAGTGTTCTCTTGGTGTGCATCCCTATCTCCAAATTTCCCCTTTTTATAACGACACCAGCCATCTTAGGGCCCATCCTAATGACCTCATTTTAACTCGATTACCTTTGTAAAGACCTTATCTCCAAAAAGATCATATTCTGATGTACCAGGGGTTAGGACTTCAACATATGAATTGGGGGTGGGGGAAACATAATCAATCCATAACAACTGTTAAAACAGTTTCCTATCTGGTCTTTTTGACTGCTCGCTTGTCCCCTTATTGTCTATTATCCACACAGTGAGATAGTTATCTTTCTAAAATGTAAATCAGACCATGTCACTCCCCCTGCCTTAAACCCTTCCCACTGTAACAAGAATAAAATCTTCTCATCATGGCCTTTCAAGATCTAGTCCTAGCTCTTGGACTGCATCACCCTCTACTCTCCCATGGTTCACTGGGCTGCAGACATCTAGCCTTTCTTGTGTGCCTGAAATCCTCCAAGCTCATTTTTCCCTCAGGACATTTGAATTTGCTGCTTTTACAGTTAGAGTCACAAAACTACCTCCTTCTGGTCATTAAAGTCTCTATTTAAGTACGACTTTGTCAAAGACCTTCCCTAACCATCTTGGCTACAGTGAAATCGCCCCTCTCAGTCATCTATCATATAACCCTATTTTGTCACTTCTAAGTGCCCAGGATAATCTTATTTCTTTATATATTCTTTAGTGCAGTAGAATAAAAGCTCTGTGAGGGCATGAACTATCTTCCTCACCCTTGTGTTTTCATTTCTTTTAGCATGGCATATATAGCAGCCACTCAATAAATATTTGCTCACTGACTAATCAGGTCCTTCTAGATGTTTCTTAGTAATCATATGTGCAGTTCTTTTAGTAGTTAGGACTATAATTTGTCTGGAACTAGAAATGTTAATTCATCTACTGAAGGTCAATGGTGTCTCACTGAGTCCTCCCAAATCTTAGACCACACATCAGGTCAACATTGTCATGTACTAAGCACCTGTATGTTTTATCAAGTGGAAGATGAATCTTATGCATACTGTCTGAAGAACATCCTCTTTGAATAGAGAAATTGGAAGCAAAGGAAACTCCAAACAGTTCTGTTTCGTCTTAGTTCTTTGCTAATATTATTTGCCACAGACAGAAATTTTCCCCTTCCCTTGTCCTTGCACATTATTTTGCAGAGAAGCCATTTTTATGTTTCCTACATTTCTCCTTTTTAAACAAATCCCTGTTCAGTCTATGATTAAGAATTTCCAGTAATTGCTACACTTTCATGCCTCTCTTTTGTGATAAAGTTCCCAGTTGCGAAGCTCTGGGACCCTGATGCAGTCTCATTTACTCTTTAGCTGATTCTTCATTTTCTTATTGCAGTCACTTGTGATGGTAGCATCAGAATTTGGCATTTTATTTCTTTCATCTCTCTTGATCTGTACTTGAAGAGTCCCTGGATACAATATCATGTCTGCCTTTTTCTTCCCCAAACATTCTGAAATCTGATACTTGAATTTCTAGGATATGTATGTGACTATCCTCTTCTCTTGCTTTTTTGGATCCTGGGATAACAGGATTGTTCACTTTCTGTAATTTCATCACTGGTGGCTAGCTCCCCATCATGTCCGGGAGATATGTTCAGGAAAGAGAAGATCTCTTCCTGCTATCTGCCATCCTGTCACTCACCAATGCGTCCACTGTGTGACATGCTTTTCTGTGGCCAGTACCCTATTCCGATGTAGATGCCTGTGGACCTTTCTTTTTGTTCCAGAGAAGTTTAGTAGAAAAGGTGTGGGCTAGGGGTTTAAGGGACCAGCATTCTGTTACCATCATTTACTACCTCTGTGACTTTAGATGAGTCATTCATCTGCTGTGAGTCACTGCTTTCTCTTCTATGAAATGGAATAAGAATTCTTGTTACATCTCACAGTTGGCAAGACCACTTGAAATAATGTGTATAGAAATACTAGGAAAGCTATGAAGTAGAGCTCTTACACTACTGTAAATCCAGGCTGCTGGTTTATTTTGCTTATTGTATTGCCTTTTTTGGGGGGGGAGGGGGCAACATTTAAAACTGTGGATACCTTAAAAGGAATCCAGAACTCTAGCTTCCCTTGAACATTCAAAAGGTCAGGTCCTACCTGGCATTCCAACATGACAACAATAAGCAGGATTGGAGAAGTGGATGACCCTCCAGATGGGCAGAGCCTGTGATTTGACACACTCTGCTATGACTTCCATCTGGTCCCTTCACATATTCACTCTGTGATCACCCCATTCTAAAGTCTGTTCTCTGGGTGTGTTGAAGAGAATCCTTTACGAATACCAAGGGCAGAACACAATATTAAAAGTAAGAGGGTTGGGAAATCCAGTAGTATATTTAAAATAAGTTTAAAATCCCTCATTTTGGGACGCCTGGGTGGCTCAGTCAATTAAGCGTCTGCCTTCAGCTCAAATCATGATCCCAGGGTCCCGGGGTTGAGCCCCGCATAGGGCTCCCTGCTCAGCGGGGAGTCGCTTCTCCCTCTCCCTTTGCCTGCTGCTCCCCCTGCTCATGCTCTTTCTATGTATTAAATAAATAAATAAATAAGTAAGTAAGTAAGTAAGTAAGTAAGTAAGTAAAAGTAAGTGGGTCGTGAGATTTGTAGAACAGCAATGATGCCATTATGTGATATTTCTTAGTGCAAATTTGGTCACCTTCAACTACCTCCAAATCACTACTTAGCTGTGCTATTTCTGGAGTAAGACTTGTAAAATAGGGTGGTTTCTATCACAGGTATTAATTATAAATATTAATTTTTTTTCTTAAAATGATGTTAAATATATTAAAGCCAAACCAGAAAGGATGAAAGAAAGGGAAAATTTATGCTCTTAAGAAAAGATGAAGATAGAACATCTCTAAACCTGGCTAGCTAAAATAAATAAAAATGTGGCATTTTTGTGTCTAAACCGGGGTTCAGGCTGGCATATGTAAACCAAATTGACCAGTTCTTATGGCCAAGGATGGTGTGCCTTTAATTTTGTATAAGTTTTCCTGCATGTCATCTAAGATGTATATGTAGCTGGGCTTTCTCTCTAGAGCTGATGGTTGAAGAATTCTACATTGAAATCATATTATCTCAATGTTCTTTGTAAAGTGTATCCATTGTTAAAGTAGTAATATAGGCATGAAGCAAATTAGACCGTAAATGTGAATTTCAGACAAGGAAATGCCACCTGGAGCTAGAATGAAAGGAGAAAAAGGTCTCTTAACGTCTTCCTCGGCCATTTTCACTGTGATTGGTGGATTTTCACTGGACTTCCTCTCTGCCTGCTTGTCCCTCCCAGAACATGAGGGGTCTCTGCAGAAACTTCTTTAAGGATGTGCCATTTCTCTGTGCTGCTGTTTTGAGGTCTGACAGCTCAGTTTGAAAAAGTACCCCTTATGCTGAAGACTTTCAGTGGGTGTACTTGGCTTTTTTTCTTTGTCGCTCAAACTCTTCATTGGAAAGCCCATATGAACATAGCTTGCTCCTATGTATTTCTCCATGGGGGGTAATATGAACTGAGATTAGACTCGTGTGGCATTCACGTAGCTCTAAATTTTCTTTCCTCTTTTTGCTTCCACCAATACGGGGTTGTCTCTGCCGTTATTTCTGACTCATTCTTTCCAGCATGTGTTTACTACGCCCGTATACCATTGATACACAGTTCCTTCACTTTATATGCCCATTTCAAATAACAGGTTGTGGTTTTTCCTGGTTTTTGCCAGACTTGGAAAAAAAGACGTTAAAAGAGACTTTATTTTTTCCATCATATTCATAAAAAGGAAAAAGAACAATATCCTCACTGATTACAAAAATTATGTGAATTTCCTGTGTACTCTTTCGGTTGGTTTGTTTTTGGCAGATGTTAATGCCACAGGGACAGTAGCTTGTGTAGCAATAAACTACTAGATACAAGTTAACATTTAGCAGTTCTATTTTTCACTGTTAGAATTAGATTAAGCACAATCTAGTAATTAAGTCTGAAATTTGTTATTTCATCTTGTTACAAATAATTTGCAGTGTTCAACTGTTTGAAACATTGCTTGTGATTTAAGCAAGTGGATGAATATTTGTTAGAAGCAAAATTTAGTAGTTCTGAATCCAGGTCAAGAAGCTATTAAATAGGCAGAAATTGAAATAAATTGTTGCTTGATTTCAGATGCCTTTAATAGAATCTCAAGTGAATACTGAATTTCTCAAATGGTTATGCACTTACTTCTGTAGATGGAAAAATGGAAGTAACAAGGGAAGGAGGGAAGGAAGGGAGGAAGTGGAAGGGAGAAAAAGGAGGAAGCAAAGGTGAAGGGGAGGAGGGGAGAGAAAGAAGGAAGGGAGGGAGAGAGAAAAGGGAGAGAGAGGGAAGAAAGAAAGAAAGAAAGAAAGAAAGAAAGAAAGAAAGAAAGAAAGAAAGAAAGAAAGAAAGAAAAAAGGAAGAAAGAAAGGAAGAGAGAGAGAAAGAAAGAAGAAAAGACATGTTCTTTGAATGATGGCTTTATTTAATGAAAAATAATTCTTCTGTAATATTATCTTGTAATGCTCATGAGATTGCACTTCCTGCATTTTACTATGATTGTTTCTTAATTGTTCATCTTCACTCAATTCTAAAGTTTGTGTGGATGGGAATCATGTCTTTCTTGATTGTTGTAATCCCTGCACAATGTTTGGCATGGAGAAGTTGCTATAAATCTATGCCTATTTATATGTATCTATATGTCTATAGCTAATATCTATATTTATATCTACATTCAAAGATGACATCAATTCCTGTTCATATAGTCCTAAAATTATTATTTTTTACATTGGCAAAACGATAGAATGCATGGACCATGTAGAGCAGTCTTTCAGTTGTGTACTCCAAGAATCCAGCAATACCATAAACAGGTTGAACACTGACCTTGGCCACTTCTTTCCTAACTCTCCTGAAATCTCAGCCTTTTGAATCTTTGCCATGCATGAGAACACAATGAAGAAAAGCATGCCAAGGAAAGAAGGAATATAGGTGAGTTTTTGTCTGAGACTCTCTAGGGAGCTCTTAAAAATATGGATTCCCAGGCCCCAGCCCAAAACTTTCAATTGACAGGGGGTGATGCCCAGAAGATCGGTATTTAAAAGCTTCAGCCTGGGTTGAAAAACAACTATTTAGTGGGACAAATCAACCTACTCTAGTTGGGCAAGTTCCCAAGTGGGGACAGTGGTGGCATGGCTCACTTAACGCTACCACTGTTATATGGTGACGTCCACTAGGAAAGCCCCACCAGCACTGCAGTCCTCTACACATCCACTTCTTTGCTCCTAGCCCACTCTGGTCCTCCAGAGTGGACTGGGACTGGGGATGGAAGAGAAGGTGGAGGGACTGATGGAGAACAGACCTTGCCTAGGTGGCTGGATTTGGCCATTAGTACATGTTTTGAAACAACATGCATTGAGCCACCATTAAACGAATACTTGTTGAGAACCCACTGCATCCCTAGGCCTGTGAATGCAGCAGTGAACAAGACCAACCAAGGCCCTGGTCTCATGGAACTTACATTCTGGGTGCAAGGCAGAGAATAGAAAACAGATGTACCAATGTCATTGATATCAATGAGATGAAAATCAAAGCAGGGTCAAGAGTAGAGAGTGATGGGGACAGAAAAAAGCCTAGACTGGGTGGCCAAAGAGGGCAGCTGTGAGGAGGTGGTGTTTGAGCTGAGACCTCAAAGAAGAGAAGGAGTTAAGGTGGGAACCATATGGGAGCTGAGAGAACAGAAAGGAAAGAGCCTCTGGATTGGGGATGTCCTCAGCATATCCAAAAATAGAAAGTCCTTGGGTTTGGAATGGAGCAGGTCATCTCAGAGGCCATGAGGAGTCTACAGTGTATCTCAAGAGTGATTCAAAGTCCCTGGAGAATTTTGAGCAGGAGATGGACTCAATCTAATTTTGTTTTTTAAAAAGATTACTCTGCTGCCGTTGAGGAATATGGGCTCGGGGTGCTAAGAGTAAAAGAAGGGCCACCAGCCGGGAAGCCACTGCAGTCATCCAAGTACATGACAGTGGTTTATATTAAGATAGATTGTGGAAGAGGGAGAAACAACAAGATTCAGGGTATATTTGAAAGTGGAGTGGTGAAGACCTGCTGATGAAGATGATGTTGGGATAAGAGAAAGAGATGATTCAACTCTGTCACATGGTTGTAAGTACTAAATATCTGTAAAATGAATCCTGAATGCTTAGAACATAGTCAAAGATGTGGGAAGCACTAAAAAAATCTTAGCTATCATTAAACATATAAGTGAGTTTGTTGAATGGATAATTGGGTATTTAAGTTTGCAGCCCAGTGGGGAGGGTGGAGATGCACGTTTGGGAGTTACCAGGATTTGGTGGCATTTAAAACCCCTGGTCTGGATGAAATCTTTAAGGGGATGAGTATGGAATAAGAAGACTGACAGTAGAGCCCTGGGTCACTTCGACATAGACTTGAGAGCAGAGAAGAAGAGGAGACCGGAGGAAAAAGGAGAAGAAAGGAGGGGCACCTGGTGGCTCAGTTGGTTAAGCGTCTGCCTTCGGCTCAGGTCATGGTCCCAGGGTCCTGGGATCGAGGGTCCTGGGCTGGAGCCCCACATCGCGGTCCCTGCTCAGTGGGGAGTCTGCTTCTCCCTCTGCCTGCCACTTCCCCTGCTTGTGTGTGTGCTCTCTGACAAATAAATAAATAAAATCTTTTAAAATATATGAAAAGAAAGGAGAATAAAAAGTCAAGGCTAAGACATTCCTCCAAGAAGGAGCAAGTGCCTCAGAGAAATGGCGAGTTTTCAGGGGAACCTTTTGAAAATTTCAAGCCAAAGGCTTAAAAAGGTGACCCATGACTTCCAGTGGTCAGTCTCAGACTGCATTGTTTTTGAGCACTTGCTCGGATTATTCTAGTCAGTCCACCTAAAAACACTTCACTCACTTAACTTTCAGGACTCTCCATGTGCCAGAATTTCCTCTCTCTTCTTCACGTCTTTATTATTTTTCCCACTCAATGAAGCAAGTAACCCCCCTGCCTGCCTTTCAAACCGAAACAGATTTTATTTACCAGAATAGCCCCATTCTAGAAGCATGAGCTTCGCTTTCCACAAGAATACCTATTTACGAATTGCTCAGGCCATTTTAGAAATGCCTCTTACATAAATACGTCGGGCGTGGGAAGAGCCATTCTTCACGTAAATATTTTAAAAGTTACTTGTAAATTTCAAAATTTAACTTAGGGTTTAAGACGCCAACAGCTCTTGAATTTGTTCTTTGAGGAGAGAGAACGCTGCCGCCTGGAAAGTGGTGTTTGGCATCAACAACCTAGACCGCCCGTCACCGTTCCTGCAGACGCGCCTCGTGAGGACCATCATCCCGCACCCGCGCTATAGCCGAGCGGTGGTCGACTACGACATCAGCATCGTGGAGCTGAGCGAAGACGTCAACGAAACCAGCTACGTCCGGCCGGTCTGCTTGCCCAGCTCGGAGCAGGCCTTGCAACCCGACACGTACTGCTCTATCACAGGCTGGGGGCACGTGGGCAACAAAAGTAAGTGAGGAGCCTCGGGAGGCAGCACTTGCCTTCCGTTTGTACCTGAAAACCGCTGTGTTACCTCCCAGGCTTGGGCAGCAGTTCCCCGGCTTCACTTCGGAAGTGTAGCCACAAAGGGCAAGGAGTAGGGGTGTGTGTCACGCTCCTCTCCCACACGCAGTACCCCCACCTGCCACCCTGCGGCAGCCTCAGAACTCCTTCTCCACACCTCGGATTCTCCCTTCGGGTGAGCCCCTCACTCCCCATGTTGTGGAGCCGCCCTGCAAGGGAAGGCCTGTCCGTCATCCTGCTTCAGACCTTCTCTACCAGCGATGCGCACCTGCGGGCAGAGCCCCTCGGAGCCTCTCTCGAGCGGCTAGGCTGTTCCAGTCCCGCAGTCAAGCTGCACGCACCGTGTGTTATGAGTTGGTCTTGTCAACGTCTGTAACACAGCCTGAAAGTCCGGCCATGCTGGTCTAACCCTCCGTCTGGGGCAATGCTCGGGCTTGATTGCTTGTCTTTTCCTCGAAGTAGCCGTTGTTCTTGTTGCAGCATGTATTAAGAGGGGAGAAGCACGAGGCGAGTTACCTAATCAAGTTACTGGTCCAGTTTCTCATTAATAAAATAAAGGAGCTGGACTAGATGATCGCGGTCAACACTGCTGATTGAAAATTCTGACGCCAGACAAGCCTTGTCTTTGAAATGGCATTTTAAGTAAAGAATATGCTTCCCTGGGTATACAGATGTCATCATTTCATATACGGCTGGCCTCATTTTTGAGTCATTCTGCCCTCTTAGATATTTGGTTTCTTCTTCTTTTTTTAAAAACCCCAGTGCCTTTTAAGCTGCAAGAGGGAGAGGTCCGCATCATCCCCCTGGAGCAGTGCCGGTCCTACTTCGACATGAAGACCATCACGGCGCGGATGGTGTGCGCGGGGTATGAGTCCGGCACCGTCGACTCGTGCATGGTAAATTCTCTCCGCGCGCCGGGGCCCTGTATACTCGCTGTTATTCCCGTGCGGCCCTTTGGGAGTATTTCTCGCAGACTGCTTACTAACCGATGTTAAATTATTCACAATATGTACCTTCTCCGGTACCCAAGTGATCCCCTTCTCCTCTCCATGCCCTTCGCTCCGGTTGCCTTCGGCTTTCGCGTCTCCTGCCTGGGGAGCCAGGAAGGAAAGCCGCTGTCTGGAGTCGTGGTGCCAGACTGTGTGGGTCGAACCCGCGCTCTGCCTACGAACGTGGCACACACCTGTGCCTCAGTCTCGCCACCTCCAAAATGGACAGTTATTTAGCAACTCATAGGGATCTCATGAGGATTAAATGAGCTAATCCAAGGGAAAGTGTTTAGAGGAGCATCAATAAACGTAATTACTATTTTTCTCCAACATGATCGGGGGGCAAGACCATCTATATAATTCCAAGTTTGACGTCCTTACGGGGCAGGAGTATGTGCGAGTTCCCACCATGAATTCACATACTTACTTCTTTATTTCCTAGGGTATCGATCTCTCTGTGTTCGGTATGTTTGTGTTCAGAGGCCATACAGAATACACCTAATCTCTGATCTTTTCAGATGTAGCCAATACTGATGTTTATAAAGCCATAGTGTCTCACTGCTAATCATATGTGGGGGCAAGAATTGCAACGCTTAAGCGGAAATGTCAAGAATGAAAATCTCCATACAAATGAGGTAGAACAGAGGCTGCAGACACCTTACTGTAAATAATTCTGATGTGCTATTTTCCATTCACGTACACTAACTGAAACAGTCCTAAGAACTGTTAGGAAATGCAGCAAGTTGCCAGTGTCTTTTACTAAAGAATCATTCACAAAGCAAGAATCTTGAAAATAGAGAGTTATTCTGGAGTATTTTTCTGAAGTACTGTTTGAGTGGAGAAAAAAAAAAAAATCTTTGCATGTTCCATTTTGGGTACTTTCAACATTTATAAAATGGCTCAAAGTTTAAGAATGAGAACAGTTACGAGAGAATTCGTTCTGATACACTAAATTAAAAAATAATTATGACCTATTTTGATAAGCACAGGAAATGGCTGAGAAGTCTGATTTCAGAGAAATAGGAACGTAGTCCTTTCCCAAGGTACCCCCGTTCTTTTAAATATCAGGGTCTAAAATGTGCATTTGGAAGTTCCATCAGTGTGGTGGAAAGCGTGCTCCCTCTGGTTGGCAACGAAAGCCTTGTTTAAACTTTCCAAGAAGTTGGCTAAGCTGGGTTTGGCTTCACTGTACCCCCAGGATAACACAGATGCCACCAGTGACTAATGTCCACTCTGTTCATTACAGGGTGACAGCGGTGGGCCACTTGTTTGCGAGCGGCCTGGAGGACAGTGGACATTATTTGGTTTAACGTCGTGGGGCTCTGTCTGTTTTTCCAAAGTCCTGGGGCCCGGAGTTTATAGCAATGTGTCATACTTCGTCGAATGGATTGAAAGACAAATATACATCCATACCTTTCTCCTAAACTAATTCCAAAGATGATGAGAGACTTTTGCCAGCTACAAAGAAAATGGCCCTGTCAACTGTGGAGAGCTCCCCGCAGAGAGCCGTCCAGAAGCACTTTTCATGGACAGGGATGCTCAGCGGTGCACTGCAAATTTTCATGTTTGTTTTGGTCTCATTTTATTCAGTTTTTTCAATTTTAGTTTTCTCTTACTTCAAGTTTAATGACAGTCTTTAAAAAAAACAAAAAAAACCCAACAAACAAAGCAGATTTTGTTCTTTTGCCAGGCCTAATCTTGACCATAGCACAAAAGTATCAGCTCTGGAATAAGGCAGGTGCTAGGGTAACAGGTTCTAGAGAATTCTCTTTATCCCAGTCACAGAGAGGCCATTGAGATCCAGGCTCTTTGCCAGCTTTTGTTTCTCAAGCACAATAGCAGAGTGGCAAATTTCAATATTAATACTGGAGACTTGCTTTTGATTTATTAAGAGCCAAGACAGTTTACCTGCTTAAATTATTTACTGTTACTCAAGTCTGCATAATTCTGAAAACCTATGAAAGATAGTCAGAGGTAAGAGACAAGTGCCATCCATTTAGGTAGCTGAAATGGCAAGACATATTGAACACAAAGCTCTTTAGACATCAACAATAGCATTTAACAGTGTAAGACTGCACGTTCTGAACTTAAATCAAGGATGTAACCTTATAGAAAAGTCTCCATAGAACCTTCCCTCTAGCTGGGATTTGTTCAGTGTGTATCAGCTGGCTGACTGGGACCTCAACAGCTAGAGTAATATTCGTGGGAAACATTTTGTTGTGCCTATGTGACAATGAATGGAGATTCAACTGTCAAAGGCCTGGAGAGATTCAATTTTTGAAAACAAAAATTAAATTGCACCCGACCTCCAATTCAGTATTTTCCAACTTTCCTGTGTTCGCCCATAATGATAAAATCACAGAAATGCCTCTCAAAGCATAGTTCAAGTTTGCGTGGAGTAAAACATTTTGTAATTTTCCTTGAAACGTGTTTAGTATCTGATGTTGCCATTGCCTCCCCTTGATAATTAAAACAAAAATTTTAAAAATGCTTTTAAGCACTAGGCCACTTTGTGCACATCAATTTCTGAAGTAACTAGCGGTTAAAAGTATTTTTTTCCCCACTAAAAATCTTCAAAATGCAAATTTTCACACTAGAAGTAATTTAGTTAGGCGTCCATTTTGCAACACCCAAATGCCTTCGGAACAAGGAAGATTCCCCACTAACCTTCACCAGCACCCCGGACTGCCTCGGCATCCCCCGCCCCTGCAGAGACTTACCTGCAATTTTATACCTGGGTTTTTGTACTTTTTCCTATGTGTGCACATATTTCAGAATCGAAACGTTGCCTTGACACATTCCATGTTATTCATCTCCTGTTCCAGAGTTTGTGTAAACCTACTGAGAATGTGAAATCCAACAATAGAATTACGGTGAGGACTGTTACAGTGGTAGGTACATACTTCATGTAATAACTGTTAGCCTTGCTCAACTTATGTTCAGGCAAGTGTACCTAACTGTACTTATTCTAAATAACCCTTAATACAAATAAAATGGTACAACCCTTTTTTTTTTTTTAATGGACATGGAACATGGAAATAGCAAGTCCCAGAAAACCATGCCTCCCACTTTACAGTTGGCCCCCAGCCGCCGACCAATCCGAATTTACCTGTCATGTGTCTGTCACAGGAACGTGCTCTTTTATTTTAGGTGATGGATGGCTCTCTAAAATGAGAGGTTCCTAATAGTTTCAAGTCCCTTAGGAGTCCAAAGAAAACTTTAAACCTGGTAAGAGTGCAAGGAATCTTTCATGTCTAGAGTATATTTTGGGAGCCTGATATAATAATTCTTTCACAAATCTTTTGGGGTAAAATTATACCACAAAATATAAACTATTAATTTTTCCTGGCTACCAGGAGCAATGATACAATGCTTGGTCCCCCGAAATTTGGTAAAATACACTGAATACCAACATGCAATAGATCCCATCAGCTTGGGTTAACTCTGCGTAAAGTTATTTACTTGTAAATGAGACCCTTTAAAGGCTTGATACAGATCCCAAATCTCTTTTGCCCAAGGGCCAGTTATGTTTCCGAATCCAGAATTTTTCAGAATTTAAAAAATAGAATTTAGCACCCAGTCATAAAATACATTTTTATAGCAAAATATCTGAATAATTACATTAAAGAAATTGCCTTACATCTGTTCCGGACATTGAATTTGTGCCTAATTTATGAAAAATTTTTCAGTTTCAGAGCTCTCGGGATTTTGGAGTTGTGGATAAGAGTTTGCGGACTCGTAACATGAACACTCAAGACTTTCTTCTGCTTTTATGCACGGATGCTTGACACCTGGGAGACTGACTTTTTTCCTCAGTCCTCTTGGCTTATTCTTCTTACCTTTAGATTCTAACCCTTTATTTATATTCAGGCAATGAATACCAGCTGCTATGAGGATGACAGATGATAGGACATTACTGATTTTTCCATATACGAAAAGGCCATTACAATATTCTGGGAAAAGGTAGGCTCTGGGATTTTCCTTCTAAACTCTGGTACCAATTACTGTTGGGTTCGGTGATACGTACAGGAGTGATGACAGGTTTTTGTACACATGATTTATTAAACAGTTTATTTTTAAAAATCATTAAAGAAAGCAGAAAACAACCTCCAATAGCCATGTGGGATTTTGAAAGTTCTAGAAATCAGTCTCTATAAAAGACTATTTGCAGTAATATCAGAGAGTTACAAAAAAAATGTCAGACCAGGACAAAGAGGCAGCAGGAGAAGATGAAGCCCTGAGGATAACAGATTAATAGTCATAAGATCTTGATACACACATAGAACATCAGCATGGAGATTTCAGGAAGGAGATTCTGGGTGGTTAGTGGCTGGCAATTTTCAGATGAATAGATACTGAATTTTAAAAGAACTCAACAAAAATAGATGATCTTGTAACATCTGGGCTTAGTTGGTAAACTAGTCTCTTTGTTCCAACTAAAGCCAACACACATGATTTGCAACTAGCAACTAACTTGCTATCGACATTCCTGTCCTAAAATGTATTTAAAAACAAATTTTTCTAAGAACCTCACGGAATCCTGCTGAGAACCACCTGTATTAGTCTCAATGCATAATATCTCATTTTTAAAGGCTACAACACCAGAGACCTTGCAGATTGTTTTCAAATTGATTGTTTCATCTTGATCAGGCTATTGCAAGTTTTAGAACACAGGAGATTGCCAAGCAGGCTACAGACTGAGCCGACTGGGTCTGTCCTACCTACGGTCTATGTTTCCCAGCTGACACCTGCACAGAGGCAGACCTCATAAAAGGTCTTCTCTTGCCCAAAAGCAGAGAGAGGAACATATTCCTACCGAACCCTGGCACCGGTCTGCCCCTTCCACCTGAAGGCTCCGCCTCAAGAGAACACCGAAATGAGCAGAGACGGATGCCTTACATCGGCAGTCAGACGACCAAAGGCATCTTCCTGGAGGAAATGAAAAGCTATTAATAATCACTAACCACATTTTCAACAGTACAGTTATTACCCTATTTTAGGTACACTGTCATTTAAAAGGCTCTTTGGAATTTTTTCTTTGGAAATTAACCATTTATAACATTTTTTTTTTCATGTGGCAATCTATTCTGCTTTCTAACTGATCTAAAAACTACTTTTTTTTTCATTAAAGAAAATTCAGATTGGAGTCTGCTCACTGAAAGCATTTCCCTGGAATCTGAGATCTCCCAGTAAAATAAATACATCTCAAATGAATCCCTTAGGAATGTCTGTACGTCTAGGACAATTAAAATGCTTTTACAAAATCCAAAAAGTTTCATAAAAGCATTTGATTCGGGATGAAATATTTCACCTCCTGAAACTCAGTTCAGGTCAAACTGCAACCTCTCCTCCAAATGTATCTACAAACACACAAGAAAGGTCATCACATCAGCTTTTCCGGGCACAGAAGAATCTTCGTGTCCCTTTGGGAAAAATCCACCTCATTCCTGCTTGCTAGAGGGGCCTCTTCAAAGTCCCTCTTCCAGATTTGAAGGGAGACTTGCCGCTGCAAGGAGGATACCCTGCTTCTTTTTCTTTTCTTTTTTTTTTTTTTTTTAACCCTCGGAGGGCCTCGCCGTCCCTGAGGCCTTGGTTTCCGAGCAGTCTGAGTCCAAGGCGGTTTCACGGACAGACGCGCTCCCCTGCTCGACAGCACGAGACGGTGCTGACGCCACTGTCAAGGCGGTAGGCGGGCCGGACGGGCCTCTTCTCTCGGACTCGGCAGCCGGGCGCTCAGCATACTTCCACGGCGCCCGGCCCGCCGTTCCGGCCCCTCGCCACTTCTTGAGAGCGTCCGTCCTCTCCTCCGCAGTCAGTCTGTCCAGGTGCTGAGCCCTCCGAACTGGAGACGGGAACAGGGATCCCTCAAGAGCCCGGTATGTAAACCTAGGTTCCAAAAAGCAGCACAGAATTAGAGTCACCGCAAACGCGGCTCGGGACACCAAAAATCCTCACCAACTGGAAAGAGTAAAAGGGTCTGGGGGCCCCTTGGCCTCCTTGGGGTAAAGGGGAAAGAGAAGCACGCTGTAAGACGGAGACAACAGCACTACTAAATAAGTTAGTGTTTGCGGGTGCCTGGGTGGCTCAGATGGTTAAGCGTCTGCCTTGGGCTCAGGTCATGATCCTGGAGTCCCGGGATCGAGTCCCGCATCGGGCTCTCTGCTCCTTGGGAGCCTGCTTCTCCCTCTGCCTCTCTCTCTCTCGCTCTGTCTCTCATGAATAAATAAATAAAAATCTTAAAAAAAAAAAGTTAGTGTTTGCAAAGTGCTGAGGAAACAGGGAGTGCCTGTCAAATAAATACAGAATAAAACCTTTAAAGTAGAGGTCCCCATAGTGCTACGTCAGAGGCTTAATGTTTGTTAGATGAAATGAGATAATACACGCAAAGCAGAGAGCAGGACACAGTGCGTGTTCAAACAACGCTTAGTTTTCGAGGACCAGTGTGACACTTTACTGCACGCCGTCCCTTCCGGCCCCAGCGGGCCGCACGGACGCGGGCACGGCATTCTCATCGACCTCGTGGGTCTCCCACGCGTGTCGTGGGGCTTCACGCCCTTAGACGAGGGTCCTCCACAGAGCCTTCCGACATCAGGCCGTCTTCCTTCCCGGTGGCTGCTGAGGGGGCCGAAGGGACCCATGTCACAGACCTGATCTCCTCCGCCTTTGGTTGTCCAGCCACACTGCTGGCCTCTCTAGAGCGTGGTCCCAAAAGCCAATCTCTTCATTTTCACAACTTTGGAAATCTGGATAGGCAGAGAATTCCCCAAATCTAATTTCTCTGGGTTTAATAGGCCTTCCCTCAATATCTTTTCTCTCACATTTTACTCTAAGCAGCAAGAAGAGCCCGGGCCAGACCTTCAACACTGAATAGCCACGGTCATAGTTCACAAATTCCGCTTTCCACATAACAGGAAAACCCACTTTGGCTAAGTTTTCTGCCGCTGTAATGCCAAGATCCCCCTTCCTCAAATTTCTAGCGACACGTTCCTCCTTTCTTTCGGACCCCTCACCAGCCGTGCCTGTAACATCCACATTTCCAGCAGCATTCTGTTCAAGGCCGTATGTGCACTTTCTCAGATGATATGATTTTCTCCACCTGTGCGGCTTCTCACTTCCCTCTGAATCCCCACCAGCAGGAACGGCAACGTCCACGATCATCTACGTTCTCTTGGAGATGTCTAGTATTTTTCTTTCTTTCTTTTTTTTTTTTTAAAGATTTTATCTATTTATTTGAGACAGAGAGAATGAGAGACAGAGAGCATGAGAGGGGGGAGGGTCAGAGGGAGAAGCAGACTCCCTGCCGAGCAGGGACCCCGATGCGGGACTCGATCCCGGGACTCCAGGATCATGACCTGAGCTGAAGGCAGTCGCTTAACCAACTGAGCCACCCAGGCGCCCCCGTCTAGTATTTTTCTATCATGTACTTTACATTCTTCCAGTCCCTGCCCACTATCCAGTTTCAAAGCCACCTTCACATTTTTCAGCACTTGTTAGAACACTGGGGGTGGCAAACTTTCTTCCTGGGGGGCCAGATAGTAGTATTTCAGGCTTTGCGAGCCAGATCGTCTCTGTTGGGACTATTCAGCTCTACCGCTGTGGTGCAAACTCAGCCAGAGAGAATACAGGAATGAGTGTGTCTGTATTCCAATAAAACTTCACGTGCTTTTAAAAACAGGCAGCGGGCCACATTTGGCCTGTGAGCCACTTCGTCAACTCTGTTAGAGAATAACCTAAAACCACCATTTTGACTCTCATGTCCTGTTTTAAAAAGGTAGAACAACTATGTGGCACAGTGTTTCCAGCTAAACAGATACACTTTATAAAAAATATAAAGAGAGAGAGAGAGCTATAGATTAAAAACACACACATACTTCTTAGCCATCCCCATCCTGTACAATATTAGAAATTCAAGTTAAACTAAAATGGGAAAGACAACTGAACTCAGATATAGGAGGGACGTTTTCAGTGCTGACGGGCTGTACAGAGACCACTACTTGTCTCTCAGTCCACATTCACCCATTTTTCCTTTTAGAAACCCTCAGATTTTCACCACTCTGACTCGACATACTCAGGACCTAGTTAAAGGGATATGAGTAATGATGTGCAACTTCTGGGTCATGCCATTACAAAGACAAAGCAAAAAAACACGCGACAGGAAAGCCGCTCGCGCTCCGTTTTCTCTCCTCCTCCCTCCCGCAGACAGGCATGTGGGGGTGCTGGCGGTGAGTCATCTCCAATCATGCAGCTGAGGGCAGCACCCGTGGGAGTTGGTGGAACAAAAAGCCAGAGGAAAGGATCCTCAGATAACCCTGTGGGTGAAGCTGCCCTATCTTTGCGGAATGGCAACCCGATGAGAATTTTCCATGAGAGAGAAAGCTCTCTTCCAGGTTGCTTAAACTGTTTTTGCTCTCTGGTCAAAGAGTTGAAACCTATGTTTTCACTAGGACACAGACTGACTTCTCCACTGGTAAAGGGGATGGTCCGCCATCATTCTGAGCAGTTGCCTGAAGCCTTCTAAGCCTCTGATCTCACTTCCTCTCTCGCGGATAAAACCCCATACCTGGGCAGAAGAGCGATGCACGTCGTGAGGACGCAAACCAGGTAGAACACGGGGTCCAGTATGTGCTCCTGCATAATCCAGTAGGGGTTGGACGGCGGATTGCAAGTGACACACATGGATCCAAAAACCAAGGCAAAGAAAAAATAAGACACGACGCTACCCGCAATGACCAGCACGTGGATCCGGGTCTGCAAGACAAGGAAGGCGGGGGAAATGAACACCTACCCGCAGGGTTCTGCATCCCCACGAACTCTGCTCTGTTGAAGAGACAACGTGTCTAAGAAATGAACGAATGGTGTCACAAACCTTAGTGAATACAAAACACAAAATGCCGAAGAGATAAGAGCACACTTCATGGAGAGCTCATACCACGGTTTCAATTTTGTAAAACGGAGTCAAATGCCAAAAGGTTAATTTTGATGACTTTTCTACTTTATATTGTTCAATGCACCATGAAGTGTTTGGATTCTTTTTATTTTAATACAGTCACTAATCGGCCTGCTTCTTCATTAAGGTAATACTGCAATCCTCAAACGTTACCCATTCTCATGGCTGGTAGACATTACTGTTGCTCACCGATATTCTAATTTCATTCCATTGTAAGCATCTGGAAGGACTGCATTTCCTCGCGCCCTTGAAATTAAGCACGGCCATGCATCCTGCTTTGACCAATGAAATGTGAATGGAAGGGACATGAAAAAATGTTCAGGTTAGAAGCACAGAAGAGCTGGTGTGCAATTTTCCATACTGCCTCCTTTCTTTCCATGATGACCAAGGAGTTCCTCCTTGGGGATAATTCCAGATGGTAAAGCTACAAGACATTGCCTAGGGCACCGAGCTGCCCCCTCAGAGGACAACTCCTCTAGAGCTATCTGGCACCTTAGCTAACTTTGCACAAGCAAGAAACAAATCTTCGTGTCTCACCCCTTCACCTAGCCACCGTTGTATCTATGTATAGCTCGAAATTTTTCTTGGTATTTTCTGAAACTGGCTTACTATTTAAGTAACTTCATTTAGAAGGAAAAGCAGATCACTGCCTTAAATGTCATATCACCATTACCTGTCATGAGAGTGCTGAGTCTGATCTTTGTTACAGAGGGAAACTCACATAATCCGAGCCATGAAGGAGCATCACCTTCACATGATGTGGTGTTCAGTGCTCTTTGCGCAGGGGAGAGTAGCACCTAAAATTGTAGTGGATACCCGAGTGGAGTATGTTATTCTTTTGGGGGGTAGTACTGCCTTTATTATTTTCTAAGGCTAGAATTTTCAAACGAGATCCAATTTTCTCCCTCTTCCTCTTCCCCTTGCAAAGTATTTCCCCTCGGTAGGTCTCTTCACAAGCGTCACAAAGACTGCTCGGTTTTTTTTAGTAAAATGTACAAACTGCTCAGAAAATGTGGGCTAACTCCTGATGATCATCACGCCTCTAAAACAAGGATTTTTAATTTTTTCTTTCTTTCTCAAATGTCTTTTCTTCTCATTGAATCCTACTGCTTGATTTTTTTTTTCCCCTTAAGATGTGCTTTTGGCAAGTGAGACAGGAACTTGATGGAGATGACGCATTTCCATAAAGTGATACAGTTACAGTCAAGAGGCAAAGGGGGAAAGCAGACAGGGAGGTGGGAGGTGCTGATGACATAAGGAGCCGGAGCGTGAAGGGAAGCTGCCTCACATCCTCAGAATGGCTGACTCCTGCTGACAAGGGACCTTCAGAGGCTGTGAGCTCCAGCCTCCTCGGGCATGAGAAAAACGGTTTAATGATGAGTCCTTTATATAACAGACTCTGTTTTCCTGGGCACCTGGCTTTCGCGCTCCCGCTTCCTAGTGCGGTCAGTGCAGATACCCGGCGCAGTGTCCCTCCCCTAGCCAAAGCCTAGCACTGAAGCTAAGGAGACAGAATTCTGTCCCCTGGGATGAAACCTGGGGCACAATGAGGCAGGAGCAGAAAGAAAAGGGCTGCAACCAAGTCAGAGCACAGCAGGGCAAGCCTGCCCATTAGTGTGTTCCCCGGATGTCCGGAGCCACTCTGGTTCCTCAGGACCGTTTGGTTTGGTTTGACGGTGGTTCTTCAACACATTTTTAATAACTTTTCTATTTGCTCAGGTTGCTGTTGCTCATAACCAGTGAACCCAAGACCCTTTGGAATGCTACTAAATGTCAGAACTGATGACAATTCCTTAGGGAGTAACCAAAAGTGCCTACAAAATTGTTTAAAAATGAAATCAAATAGCTATTAAAACAATGCCAAATATTTTAGTTCTTTACTCCCCTGGTATTTTCAGATTTTAACCTTTTACTACACCTCTATTTAGGTTTGTACAGTTTGATTATAGCAGGTTATAAGCAAGGCAAGTGATGCCAACAATATTCTTTAGAAATGATTATGCTTTAGAAATTATTATAAATAATTTTATAATATAACTGCACATAACATTTATTTATTTTTAATTTTTTTAAAAGATTATTTATTTATTTGACAGAGAGAGGCACAGCAAGAGAGGGAACACAAGCAGGGGGAGTGGGAGAGGGAGAAGCAGGCGTCCCGCCAAGCAGGGAGCCCGATGTGGGGCTCGATCCCAGGACCCTGGGATCATGACCTGAGCCAAAGGCAGACGCTTAATGACTGAGCCACCCAGGCGCCCCTGCACGTAACATTTAAACTATAACCTCATGCAGCTATTTCTGTTTAAAATGCACTCAGGATGGTAAACATACCCCAAACACTGGTTAGTCATTTAATCATTTGTTTATCCAGCCAAACATTTTTGAGTACCTACTGTGTGTCAGTCCGGTCCTAGATTCTGGTATATGGTAGTCAAGAAAATAAACACGAACCCTGCCCGTCACAGAGATTATAGTCTAATGCAGAAGATAAACATGAATCATATAGTCACATAACGATGAATAATAAGAAATTATTATTGGAGCAATGAGGAAAAACAAGAAGATGGTATGAAAAAACGGATCATTAGGGAAGGGCTCTTGGAGGAAGCAGCATTTTTGCTGAGACTGAAAATAATATGCAAGCTAGGTAAAGTGCAAGGAACCAAGGGAAGAGTAAGAACACTCCCCTCAGAAGAGATGGCAAATGCTAAGGACCTGATGTGGTAACGAGCTCACAGTATCTGAACTGCTAAAGGAAGGACAATGTGGCTCCAGCCCCTGAGTAAGTGGAAATGTGATCAGAGAGAAAAGTAGAGGAATCACTGCATGACGTCCTTTAGGCCATCTCAGGGCTTTTCAATTTTACTCCAAGTGCAGCGGGAAATGACTGAAGGGTTTTACCCAAAGGACAGCAACAAGACATGATTTGTGTTTCAAAAGGATGATTCTGATTGTTTTGTAGAGGATGGCTGGAGGAGTCAAGAGGAGAGGCGGGTGGGAGGTCTAAGGAGACGTAGCATTAGTCCTGGAAGTGGCTTAGGCTATAGCAAAGACAATGCCATCGGAAACGAGTGAAGGGCATAAATAATCACGGAAGTGGTTTCTTCTCCAGAGATGGGTGGAATGTTCTTCATCGGCAAAGGAAGGTTTACAACAAAGCTCTCACTATCTGAATCCTACACATTAGCTTTGCGGCAGAGAGCTACCGTACAATCATTTTGATGACGAGAATTAACTATCATTAAGTCAGCAACTAAGATAAAAAAAGACCTAGATTTAAATGAAGGGTAAAAATTTTGGAGGGAAGAAAATATAATTTTTGTAACATGAGACATTTTACTGTGATAAAATCATCACTTACTAAAGTCAGTATACCAGGATCATGGCACGACACCTCTCTTTAGTTGAGTTGAAAGGCATGAGCATGATCTTGAAGAATGTTGGTCATTGAAATGTAATTGTTTCTTCAGCTTGACTCGCCATGGATACCACCAAGGGGACCAGGTAGGTATTTTCCACTTTCCCTGGCTATACATCAACCTCAACACAATGGCACTCAACAATCAACAAGAGCATCCATGAAATCACCCTTCTTATTTGGCATCATTACTCTTCTCGTTACCATGTGTTTTCTAGGCATTAAAGCTTTAGCACAATCACTGCTAATAGAAGACATTTCCCCCAAGCAGTTTCAGGCTACTTCCAAGGCAGGAAAACCACTCACCAAACTCTTGCTTTCAATCACCAGGTGGAGGATAATGATGAACAAAGCAGCTGTGTTCAGGGGGTTTCCAAATGCAAAGATGTCAATGTCTGAGCCCTGGTAGGTCTACAAAGAGAGGACAACAGGTGCTGATCTTGGAGAGTTGTCACACTTGGTGGTTTGAGTACCATCCCTTTATTTTATAGCTCAACTGAGGATGGAGTCCCTTCTTCAGTGTTGCTCATTAAAGGGTCATTTAGGATAAACTTGAACATTTCCGAAAGAGAGACTGACTCTTGGGCCATCTAATCTTTGAACTTTTCAGTTGGAATGCCTCTTTATCCTGAGCCATAATTCATCTTCCTGGAACCTTACTTACGTACGTACTTACTTTACTTGCTTGCTTGTTTGTTTGTTTATTTATTTATTTATCACAGAGAGACAGTGAGAGAGGGAACACAAGCAGGGGGAGTGGGAGAGGGAGAAGCAGGCTTCCCGCTGAGCAGGGAGCCCGATGCAGGGCTCAATCCCACGACCCTGGGATCATGACCTGAGCCAAAGGCAGTTGCTTAACTGAGCCACCCAGGAGCCCCTTCCTGGAACCTTTTACTTACACTTCTGGCTCTTTGAGGTATAGAAAAATATCAAATATGTCCCATTTAATAGAGCTGCAAAACTTTGAGGTAGCTATTCAGGCTACCAGAGCAGCACCGGGATGCTCAGTTGGTTGAGCATCTGACTCACTTCTTTTGGCTCAAGTCGTGATCTCGGGGTCCTAGGATCGAGTCCTGCACTGGGCTCTGCACTCAGCGCAGTCTGCTTGGGATTCTCTCTCCCTCTCCCTGTGCTTGTGCATGTGCTCATTCTCTCTCTCAAAAAAAAAGGCCATCCTGAGTGTATGATCTCTGCTAAGTAAATATCCCCTCCTCTCCTATGTATATGTCCTCAAACCCTTAAAGTTTTCTTCCAAGGACACAATTTTCTGACCTTTCACAATTCTACTTGCTCTCTTCTGCTTACCTTCAGATTGCCTTATCTGTATCCCTCTTGAAATGCAGTATACCCAGAATACTCTAGCTGGCAAATTCAAGTCATTTTGTTTAAATAAAGAACTAAAGAACTGAGGTTGTTAACTTAGAGTTTATCAATTTTTTTTTCATTCTTAATACTGTGCTTTTGTTAACACCAATCCATGATCAAACCAGTGTTTTCTTCTGGGTAGGGGTATATATGGGTGGGCAGTTATATCACGCTGCTTTGTGCTTGGGATTGGCCTGAATTTTAAAATTCATTTTTATACATGTTTTGTTTAGTCACATTTCTTCTATTCTTCACCTATAAAACAGGTTTTTTATTTTGGAGAGACTATTTATAAGAACTTAAATTTAATACTATGAATATCATCCTAGTAGATTTAGCCCAACACTCACTAATAATTGATTCCATATTCTGACTTTGCCTCTCCGATTTTGACTCATCTCATTATATGCCTGGACTCTCAATTTTATCCAGGTCATTTACAAAATCTATCAAGCAGCACAGGACTAAAAAGGAGACTCATGAGGAGTCAGCTATGTACTTCTCTCCAAATTTAATCCATTGTCTAACATATTTGGGGTAGGACTTTATAATTTAGTCAGTTAATGATCAACTTGATTATATGAGCAAGATACCCTAATATATCCATTCCATATGCTGAAAAGAGCAACAAAGAAGCATCACTGATTCATTAATAACACACACTTTGAGTGAATAAGGACTCACATAGTAAGGCACAAAGAAGCAGACCAGGCTTTGATAAAAGGCATCCAACAAGGTGATCCAGAAGGTAAGGGGTAGGTATGCCTGAAAATGAAATAGATATTGTGGAGGGATTAATAAGAGTCAAAGCAATGTCAAGGAACAACACAAGCCAATAATTGTTTTTGCTTCTCTGAGAAGATTATATTCCTTTATTCTCTTACTCACAAAACAGGTGAGATTTGTAAATAGTGGTAGAAGAATATGGTGTGAAGTTGAATAATAGGTGAAAAAGTCCATGGAGGAACTCTCTTCAACTCATGTCGCTTCTATCATTGGATCAACCTGGAATCTACTTGAAATAGGGATAGTAGTACTGATTTTCCATTTCCTATTGATCAGAAAGTGCCATTTCAAAAACTTCTCCAAATCCATCTACTTCTGTTTCCATTCTCCTTCACCATCAACTCTCTTTATGAATGACTGAATAACCACCTAACTGGCTTCTTTGCTTCTTCTCCTATCCCTAATCCAATCTTCCACAGCGGTCAGAAGGTTCTTAAAAGCTATAAATCAGGTCATGCCACCTCCCTAATTAATCAAACTGACCCCCCCTCCAATGCCGCTCCGCTGCATTTCCAATACAACTTAAGTTCCTTCCCACGGCCTGTAATGTCCTGGAGGGTCTGCCCACTGGAGCCCCTGCTCTCCAGGGTCCCACCCTCCCATTCTTATCCTCATCCACTATGATCCTACCACAGGCACCTTCTATTCTTCAAACTTGCCAGACCCATTCTTTCCCTGGGGCTTCTCCTGTGCTCTTCTCTCTGCCAGGATTCTCTGGACCTCCCACGTGACCTCCCACATGACCCGCTCTTCATTATTCACATCCTAGCTCAATATCATCTCCTCACTGAGGCACTCCCAGACCAGTCTAAAAGTTATGCCCATCCCATCACTTACTACCATGGCATCCTTAGAAATCTCTCATCACCATCGGAAATAGTTTAATTTGTTTACCTAATGATTTTCTGGTTCTCTCAACAGAATGCAAACTTCATACAGTGGGGCTCTGATTTTTTTATGCAAGTGATTAAAACAGTACCTGGTACATAACAAGTACTCAGTAAGTATTTGTTGGATTAATAAACTATTCCTACATAACTTTTCACATGCTGAACTGCTTCTAACCAAAAGCGTACAGAAAAAAAGAGAAAGTTCAAGTAGAGACACTAATCAAGTGATGGAAAACAGGTTTTCAAACAAGAGCCATCTCTGTTTGAATGTTGATGTGTGTGCAGAAGGATTCTGAGGCTGCGTCCAGACCCCGGAGGAACAACCGAGTGTTTTGGTTTATTAGTGATATATGCCATGGACAAAAATGGCAACACATATATTATATCCTTGAGCTAGTCTTCTCTTTTCTTAACATGTTCTCAGTCTTATTTCCTTCCAAATGTGAAAGGGATGGCATTTCTTTGGAAATAAGCAATTGTCTTCTAAATAACAAAGTTTTGTAAATACGCAAATTCTCCACATTCGTTCTTCTATTCTTCAATACGCTATACTTAGAATTTTAAAATCTATTCTTTAAAAAAAAACCCTCTTCATCCTCTGGAAAATCAAAGCAATGAGGATTTGTTGTTTCTAATATTGTTACTGTTACTGTTCCTTTTCCCTGTATCTTTTTTTACTGTTTCCTCCTTAAAAATGGTGGGATGTTCTACCTTTCTTCATCCAAAGGTTCATAAAAATCTAAGCAGAAGCACAAATGACAGAAGAGAATGTGGTAGAATCAAAGGGGCAACCAAAATGCTACTAGACAAGAGCGAACAATTTGGGGATAAGCTAAAATGTAACTTCAAGCTACTGGAAGAATGGAAGCTGCTCAAAAAACCCTAGAGCAAAAAAGGTAAAAGCATAATTACTCCACAGTCCTGTGAGTCGGGGGACTCTGGAAGCAAAGGACAGGAAAAGATAAATGAGAGGCTGGCGAGATGAACTCATGGGATCTCCTGGAATCTGAAAGGGAAAATGTGGACACGACGTCAAAGCCAGGAAAGGTGGCTGTGTGGGTGAGGAGAGACGGGTAACAGATGATTGCTTCTCGGGAGGGAGGCCTCTGTTGCAGCCTTTCAGATCATCTCCTCTGGGGAGACATTCCGTAACCCTAGAGAGTATATTTCATGATGCCGAAGACAGGAAATGGCCCAAGCATAAAACAGAATTCGTTTGAAGGCCAAGGTCAAAGAAAGGACAACTCTTCTGGAAGGTAAACTCAATGAAATCCATGACCTTCTCCCAATAGCCACATGCTGGGAATCTGCCTGCTATTACCATGTATTATGAAACTGGCCGGCTCAACAGAACAACGTGTGTAAAGGATGGATAACAGGGTTCAACAACAGGAAACAGTGACCTCAACTCTTCCAAGGGTAAGAACCAATCAGTCTGTACAAATGGGTTTTTAAAACCCCAGCTCTAAAAACTCTGAAGATCCCCCTCACTTCTCTTTCTCCAATGGACTTGGAATTGAATTTAGGCCAGGGGTTATAAGACAACCTTCATTAATATCAATCACCCATCCCTGCAACCTGGCCTTGAACTTTAAGTCAGACTGGATTCCTTTGGAAAATCCCATTTAGTTCCTTGATCTAAATGGACTAGATGATATTAAAGGATTACGAGAATTTCTTCTTCCCTGAAAGTTGAACGTGTGACTTCCCTGTGTTGGCTGCAGCAGGTAGCCTGCAGACATTAAGTTACTCCCCAGCCTGGAAAGGAAGTTCAAGTCAGAATAAAGTTAGACTGATGAAAATAAACACACTTTAAATTTGGGATTTCCTCAAATTTCTGGTTAATTCTGAGGAGGGGGTAAAAATAACAACACTGAGAGCTTAATATAGCTGGAACTTTTATCTTACTTGATCCTCACATCATCTCCATAAAGAAACAGAAGAACAGGCAAGTTAAATCATTTACCAAGGTCACACACCACAGAACCAGAATTTAAACTCAGGCTAAACATAACCCATTATTTCTAACTGATCTGGGTCAGCGTCTTTAGAACTATGAGTGAAGCACAACACACAGATTTCTCATGGTAGGTCTGATTTTTGCCTGCCCAGTACTTCTCTAGAAAACCCTTCTTCCCAATCCTGTCCATGTGATTCAGCTCTGTCCTCAGGAACAATAAATGTCCCAGGCCTGGTCAACAAGAACATGATCTTTTTTACTAAGCCAGTTGGAGCTGGTTTCTGTCACTTGCAGCTGAAAGGGTCCGGACTAACAGAGTCTTCCTCTCAAGACTAGAATATCTGACTACAATTTGGGGATACCTCAGCTTTGCCCACTTACAGGCATCTATAGGTTCCTGGCCTTCCTCAGTCCCTGTGATCCTGACCATGCACTTGTGAGCGCACTTTGGATTTCTGGCCATGGAACAGCACAGCGGAGGCGGGAGGAGACCCAGGGACTGAAGACAGCACCAGTGTTCTTTCTGCAGCCCCACGTAACGGTGGAGCATGGGCTAGAGATCCAGAGTTCACCTGCACCGCCCTTGAATTCTGTGACATGGGCTCATTACTGAAAGTACCTTCCTGTGACGGACTGTCCTCGTCTACACAGTGGGTAACGAGAGCACTGACGTGCAGGGTCGTTTTGAGGATTAGATTTATGTATATCAAGCACTTCGAATAGTGCCTGGCATTTGGAGGCGTTACATAAACGTTCATAAGTGCTTTATTATTATTAATTTTGTAGAAGATAAATAAGAAAGAAAAGAGTTGTGAGACAGCTAGCCCAAGTAATTAGCAACCACAATCCTCTAGGTAAGAGAAAATGAGGACAGTGAGAGAACATTAGGAAGGGGGGACAGGTATCAGTGATCCATCAGAGGGAGACAGGTAGCATGAAGATCAATTAAGTAGAGGCCAGGGCTTGGCTTTAGGGACAGGAAGCCATTCAGATCACGCCACAACGACGACAACAAGAGAAATAGCTATCAAGCACCAACTCTGTGGCAACGATTGCTCTAGATCTTGAGGATATAGAAATTGTGTAATTTATTGTCATTACTTATTGCGCACTTTTCCAGTCTCTTCTTTCCTAGTGGTTCTTCCTGTTTTTCCTCTAATATCAGTCCTTGATGCTGGGCTCTCTTTTCACTGCATATATTTTCTCTTGACTCCCCCTACCCCTTGTTGCTTTGTAATGATAAGTCCTCCATCTGTATCTCTCTCCCCCGTCTAACTCACTCTCCTGTCTCATACTTTCAACGGTTTTCAGATAGACCTCTTGACGTCACTACAAATTCAGTGCGTGCCAAGTTCCTGGTTAAAATTTTCCAACTGAGCATTTGCTATCATCTCTCTTTCAGTTTTCCCCCTTTAATCAGAGTGTATTGGTTCAGAGTGTGACCTCTGGAGCTAAACATAACCCATTTTTGAGATTTTTGGAAAATTTTGTGAGATTTTTGGAAAAATTACTGAGCCCCTTTGAAATTCAGATTCTTCATCTTAGAATGGGTACAATACCAGGTTCTCCCTCAAAAAGTTCTGTGGAGATAAATGAGACAGGGGAGGTTGAGTAGTTCACACAAGAGATGGCACAGTGAGGTCTAGCAAATCCTAGACATCAAGAGCTGTGGAAATGCCAGATTTCTTCAGATAAGTACCTAAGACCTTCCGCAGTTGTACCTCTGTTCACCTCAGAAGCAAGTAACTTCGTATCTGCCGTGTTAGCAGAGATGTTCTGTAACAGCCCCGCAATGCCGAGAGTGTGAAGCAGTCCTGAAGGGAGCATACTCATGGAGCTGGGCTCACTGGAACGCGCCCTGGCTTGCACGGCAGATGCGTCTCGGTCCCGGCATTTCTGCCTCGGCACCTACCTCTGATTTCTGACCACCCTTGTAAAGTTCCGGCAGCTGCAGGAGGGTCTCTGCAGACACATCTTTCTCCAAGACGCCATAAATGACAGGAGGAGCGGAGGTGAAAAGGAGGTTGAACAAGATCAACACCCAGTAGTCAGTCATGGAGGTTCCTGAAAATCCACAAAAGAACTGGTACCAGAAAAGGAGGTTCACATAGGCCTAGGGACACAAGAGGGAACATTTGCATCTTAGAAACAAACAGCCACGTGTGCATGAGCGCACAAGCCACACGCTGCCACTGTCAGCTGCGTGATCCCAGCCTCTCTCCCCCTCACCAAATGGAAGACCACAACTTGCCTTGCCGTCTTTTTGGGATTCGTGTTTTATTAAAGGAAAACCCTACATACGTATACACACATACGTGCACACACACACGCACGCCCCTCGCTGTGTAGCTCTGGCCCTGTTCTAAGAGCTTTACAAATAATTTGTTCAACCCTCCTAACAACTTGGGAGTTACTGTGGCCCCATTTTACAGATGAGGAAGCTGAGGCACAGAGAGGCTAAGGAACTTGCCCAAAGTCATCTGGCTAGTAAGTAACAGAGCCAGTATTCAGACTGAGACACCGCTTCTACATGGAGAGATCCTAGCCCCGGGCCTGGTATGTAGCAGGCACACAACAGATATTCATCTTCCTGCTTTCTAGGTTCAAAATTACTTTTTAGTGGTGCCAGCCGGGTAGCCAACCATCCCAGTGAGTCCGGGATGGAGGAGATTCCCAGGACAAGGACTCTCCCTGCTAACACCGGGACAGTCCCAGGCAAACCCGCACAGGTGGTCGCCCTGGAGGCTGGAAATATGCATCCCACAGTGTTTCCTCCAGTATTGAGTCGCAGATGAACTAGGCCCATGAGAGCTAAAGCTCTGTGCCCTCAAGCAAGGCAGGCCCCAGGAAAGGACTCTGGCCTTAGATTTGTGAGATTAGAGATCCAGAGTTCACCTGCACCGCCCTTGAATTTAGCAGTCATACTCAGGGCCTGAAGACACTTCCTGCTGCTTTTTTCCACTTTAGGCCATTTTCCTAACCTTTCCGAATTTTGATTTCCTCATCTGGAAAATGAGAATTATACCACCCCAGAGCTTAGTATCAGGATCCACTTAGAAGGTGCTCTTGACCTGTAAAGTGCCTTACAAGTATGAAGATGTTATTGTTGGCATTCTAGATGCACTAGAATACTTTAGGATAGGAGCCACAATCCTTAGGACAGAGTTTCTTAAATCTAGGGTCGATGGACACACACTGTGCCCTGCCCCTGGAAATGTATCAATTTGGGGTACATGTGTTTTGGGGAATGAATTCATAGTCTTCATCAGTATCTCAAAAGTTTTCTAAGATCTAAGAACCACAGTCTCAGAAAGGTAAGTTACCTGATGGCTTCTGATACTGGCGTTCTTCTCCATAGTTTACAAAACATTCACTGTCTTGCTAGGTTAGTAAGAGGCAGAAGTAAGTCAGGAGAGTATCAGTGTGAATGGCCACTGAGGGTTACACAGCAGAAGACCGCAGGGTCCTTGCTCCCTGGTGATGGAGTGCCTACTCATACACACTGCCCCACTCTCCAAGAGCATATGACACCTCTCTTCCTAATATTAATGTTGCTTACCCTCTGGGTTTAATCTGGGCTTAAAAGGAAAGGGGAGGGCGTGGGCTGCCCACAAGAGGGGCAGGTAGAAAAATACAAAAGTACAGGGGTGCCTGGGTGGCTCAGTTGGTTAAGCGACTGCCTTCGGCTCAGGTCATGATCCCAGGGTCCTGATCCCAGGGTCCTGGGATCAAGCCCCGCATCGGGCTCTCTGCTCAGCGGGAAGCCTGCTTCTCCCTCTCCCACTCCCTCTGCTTGTGTTCCCTCTCTTGCTGCCTCTCTCTCAAATAAATAAATAAATAAATACAAATCTTAAAAAAAAAAAAAGAAAAATGCAGAAGTATTAAAAAAAAAAAAATCACTTGGGAAAGAGGCTCCTCCCTAAAAGTCAGTGACCACTACTAAGTCCTGGAATTTTAAAAAAGTTCATTGTGTGATAAGACAAAAAAAAAAGGTTCTGCTGACACACACACACGCACACACACACATCTAAATTACACATCTGGAATATATGTAAAATGACCTATTGAAGTTATTTTTTTTCCCCAAAGGTGGTATTTCAAGAGAGTGATATAAATTGATGTTTACTATTAACACGCTACCTATGGACTTTGAAGGCTAAAAATAAATTTGGTCTAGAAAATCGTGACATTTTTACATAATCACTCCAGGTAGAAGGAACTTAAGTGAAGCAATCTAAGGTCCACATGATCTTATAAAAGAGGAGACTGAAATTTAAACGGCATGCCAAAGATTAGAAGCTAGGGCTTCTCATCAAATTCTGCCCCTTTAGGAATGACATAGTCAAAATTAAGTTCCCTGGCCACCAAGCGCAAATCCATTTTACAGGCTTGCTAGAAAATTCTTCACTTGTGTTAGCCAGCTACAGGCCAAGGCGTGATCCTGGGTTTTCAGCGGCATCTGTGTCTTCAATATACAACATGGAACATCAGTCTGAGGACAGCAGATAGTTTTTGCTATCTCCTGGAAAATGGAAGCAAACCTTCTCATTCTCTACTGACAGCATTAAACATTTCCTAATTCTGCTTGCCACCACCTTTCCACGGAAGGTCAAAAACTGGGTCTTAAATGAACCAGACAGGACTTAATTGAATGGAAAAGCACAGGGAATAGGAAATGCCGGCAGAGGGACAAGCCCAGCGATTTGCTGTCAGTGGCTGAACCGTAGCGCGTCCCCAGATTATTTCCAGGACGGCGGCCCGAGTGCTCCTGGCAGCTTCCCAAACATCAGTAAGCCAAGCAGCCTCACTCAGGGCCTTCCTCGCCATCCCTTCCGCAAGCAGGAGAAGAAAGGGAGGAGGGGGGAAGGGACAAATTCTCCAGAGCTACGTACCACGTTCTTGTAGAAAAAATAGAGAATCATGTTGGAGAGTCGTGTGTAACACCAGTGCCCGTGGACAAGCAGGAGCCTGCCGAGATGCTTAAACTGAGCAATGGCAAAGTCGCTGGCCATCACCGCCTGCAAAGGTAACGGGGACAGGACGCCACCGTGAGCCATGGGACATGTTAACGCAGACGCAGCCGGGCAGCCTGACCATCGGCAGGCTGAGACCGGTCCAATCTGTTGTTTAAACCGTCCGTGCAGACCCACACAAAACAAAGCAAACCCAAACAAACAGAAACTCATGAACACAGAGCCACAGTCAGCTTTCCAGTAGGGTCCCACGAAACAAGACTTCTCTTTGGATCCCACTCGGGATGGAATTTTGGCAAATGTACTTTCCTGGAAAGCAGCTCCCTTAGCAAGAACGCCACGCGCTGCCATTGGCATCCGCTTCTCCTCAATGAGAAGAATATTGAAAGGACCGTAGTCATGACTTCATGAATTTCTCAAGGTTTGCAGAGAATGTCATAATTTACAATTCTCTGAAAACCCCAAGCCTCATGTCCGATCTTCCTCTGACGGCGTTTGCTCCATACATGAAAAGCAGTCTTTGGACAAGCTTTTATCGGACTTTTGTGCCCAAACACACTATCCAATATGCACACATGTGCGCACACACACGTACAGATAGGACCCTCCCCTCTCCCTCATTCTCAAGTACCATCTTCCTCCCTCCCTCTTGAGGTCTGTAGGTCTTTTATTCAAATCCTACTTTAGTAGCTTTCATCGGTGTCCAAAGTCACACAGTTACGGCAGGGCTAAATATATATATTATTAGGATCTAGAGGAGCTATAGATTTTAAACTGAATGAGCACGCAGTTAGAATTACCCAGGAAAACACCCCAGTACTCACGCAGTAAATAATCAATAGACATAATTCCTGTCTCCCACTCCTGATCTAGCCACGGCCGGCCTCACTTTACACAGAGATTTCACCGTGGGAATGTTGCCCTTGGATGGGCAGGTGAAGTTCACGGTACTTGGGTGCACGAAATCCACTCACCTGCATGCCTTCTTGACCTGAGATCCCAATCCCAATGTCTGCCACTTGAATCATGCTAACATCATTGGCACCATCACCTTCAGGAGACCGAAGAAAAGGCAAGAAGCATATGAAAGGCAAAGAGAAGACGCAAACTCTGCAAAGCAACAGTGACCACTCAAGCAAACAAATCCTTCAAAGTTTATCCCAAGTCTGCAAGTTACCTGGAAGCTAGTGAAACAGACATTACATGTCGCATCCCGCTGCCATCAGGAAGAATTCTAAACTCAGTAATGCCTTAAAATCTTTCACGCTAAGGCACCTATCTGGACTGATCTCCCTCTTTTCCGTGCCACTAACTTTACTTTCAATTTTCCAGATATCTCTGCTCCTTCCAGCCACCGCACATGTGGTTTCTGTATCCTTGTAACACTGGCCTCATCACCCCCACCTCTCGGGGCTGGATTTCCATTGCTCTTGCCCTCAGCTCAGATGTCACTTCCTCTGGGAAACCTTCATATTCCCTTTAGATTAGATGCCTCTTCCTTGGACTCCAGTGCTATATCATACATATGATATTATGGTTGCTATATAGTTCTTGGTCTCCCCAACATACTGGAAGCTTCTTAAGGGGAAGTATTACATTCCTGTTGGTGATGAACATTTGTTGTTCCCAACTACCCACCAACCATTCACCTGTTTTCAGTATCCTGATTTTCCTTGGGAACTCAAGGAAGAGAGAGATTCTCTCTCTCCCTCTCCCTCCCCCCACTAAAAAAAAAAACAACTTGGCCCATGGCCTTCACTTTCCCTGTCCTCACCAGGAATGTCCTCCCCTCAGATTTCCCATGGCTCCCTTATCATTCTCTTCAAGTCTCTGCCCACATGCAGCCTTCTCAGTGATACGGTCTTGGAAAAACACTGAAGTTAGCAGCCCTCCTCCTGTCCCCCCAGCGTTCTACATATCCTGGCTCTGCTTTTATTTTTTTTAATAGCACTTGTCACTGCCTGATATATATTTATGCCTTTTTTGTTTTGTTTCATTTTTTATTATATGCCTCCTACTGAATGTAAGCTCAAGGAAAAAGTACTTTGTCCACTGTATACACTCTTTTATCTCCACTGCCTAGCAAAATGTCCGGTAAACGGAAGGCACTCAATAAATACCTGTTGAATGAATGCATAAATGATTTGTTCATGCCCCTGAATTTAACTTTTCTCAAGGTGGCACTCTTAAGACTTTTCAATTCTATGATTCAGTACATTTACCCTCCTTAACTTAGTTGATCTGGGGTTCTGACATGCAACCCAAGGCCCTACCGTATTGCTTTCCATGTCACACCCCTACCCCGTGGTTCATAGTGGGTGGTCAAAGAGGTGAGGAAGAGAAAGGGGGAGGGAGTAGGGGGCAGAGAGTACGAAGGGAGAAAAGGGGGAAGGAATGTGGGGGTGGAAAAGGACAGACAGAAGGGTAAACGGACGTAGGACACACGGAAGGAAGGACAGACAGAAGAATCAATCCCCCGGTGGGGCAGGAGAGTGAGCAGCCCGCGGCTGGATCCCCTCCCCACTCACCGATGGCCAGCGTCATCACCCGCAGATGGCTGCGAACCAGCTTCACCACTTCGCTCTTCTGCAGGGGGGTGGCTCGGCAGCAGACCACGGCCTGACAGCAGGCAGTCAGCTCCAGGAACTGCCTCTGCAGCCCCTCCTGTAGGGTGCACTGCAGGGCCTTCCCAGTGATGATGAGGCCAGCCCGAAGCCCGCAGTCCTGTGTGTGCTGTAAGCCTTCCCTTAGGGATGCTCGCTCTGGAGAGGTGGGATTCTTCTCCTGAAGTTCTTTCAAAATGGTGCTCATCAGCGTCTCACAGGCATCCTTGAAACAAGAGGCCAAGACAGTTAGGCTCAGGGCTCCCCTGGCGGCCATATCCAGCTAAATTTAACTTTAGCCACCGCTGTGTCAAGGCTAGTGAGTAATTAGCTACTTCTGAAGACCTCCCAGCTCTTCTGCAGAGATTTCCGTGTATATGTGGGGACCAGTGAATAGGACAGAACACATCTCACTCCCGGTTCTACAACAAAAAAAATAACGTAGAATTTCTTTATTTGTACAATTTCCCTTCTCACACAGGGATTCTCAAGAGCCCTTTGGTCTTTTTCTACACTCACTATGCTTGACTCGAGGCAAATTATGTCACCTCTCTGAGCCTCAACTTTCTCACGTGAAAAATGCAAATGTCTACACATGGTAATGTCATTGTGAAGAATAAGGGAGAGAACATGTGCAAAGCTCCTCGTGTAGGCATGGCACAGAATTTAAAGCAATAGTTAGTACTTTTATCTTCTTTTGGACAACATTCATTCATTCATTCACTGAATATTTATTGAGAAACCACCTTATACTAGAAAACATCCTAGGTGCTGGGGATTGGTCAACGAGCACACACACACAAAAAATCCCTGCTCTCATGGAGCTTACATTCTGGTTGAGATGTTCTCAGTGGTGCTTGTCATGTTTGGTTTGTGTGCTTCCCTCCACTCTCCTCACCCCCACATAGTCAGGAAATACTACAGAGATCATTTTTAATTTACTTTTGAAGCCTTCACAATGCCTAAAAGAGAGCCACATCAGACAATGAATACTCACTGGACGGATTCTACTCAAGAAGACTAACAATAAAATTATCCAGAAATTACTGTGTCAAGTGACCACCAAGGACAGAACCTAACAAAATCCAGGAGTCTTGCATTTAAGTTTAGACATTAAGACTGAAAGAAAAAAACAAACAAAATTGAAAGTTGATTCGTAAGAGAATCCCTCACTCAGAGGTCATTCACTCTTATTTCAAATGCTGTTTAATTAAGCATTTCTCAACCCACAACGAAATCAAATGGATAGGGAAGTAGATATGGATACGTAGCTTGACACTACAAAGACTTAATAACTACAGAAGCTACACACAAGAGTTCCAACTTTAGGGGCGCCTGGGTGGCTCAGTCGTTAAGCGTCTGCCTTCGGCTCAGGTCATGATCCCAGAGTCCCGGGATCAAGCCTTGCATTGGGCTCCCTGCTCGGCGGGGAGTCTGCTTCTCCCTCTCCCATTCCCCCTGCTTGTGTTCCTGCTCTCGCTCTCTCTGTCAAATAAATAAATAAAAAATCTTAAAAAAAAAAAAGAGTTCCAACTTTTATTTTTAAAGATTTTATTTATCTGATAGCGAGAGAGAGAGAGAATGAGCACAAGCAGGGGGAGGGGGAGAGGGAAAAGCAGGCTCCCCACTGAGCAGGGAGCCTGATATGGCGCTCGATCCCAGGACCCTGGGATCCTGACCTGAGCTGAAGGCAGATGCTTACCCAACTGAGCCAGCCAGGCACCCAAGAGGTCCAACTTTTAAAACGGAGCTACCCAGCAACCTGTACCTTAGGAACAAATCTGATCCTATACACCTCAAAAACCTCCTAGGAAAAAATGTGTGAAGGCGAATCAAATATGCCCTTCATAGGCTCAACACGTAACAGCAAAAGATTATTTTTAAAAACCTTCTAGAGTTTGGTTACATTAAAATGATACATTTAGAAGGTAACACACCCTGAAGTCATTGAAAATCAGCATATCAACATGATGATATTGAAGGTATACATTAAGTGAAAAAATACAATACTATAAATACAGACTTTGCATGCTCATAGTGCACAGAATAGTCTTGAGTGGATGCCCTCCAAAATATAAACCTAAATTATCTGTAGTTTTATGATTCTAGAATGATTATAGATGTTTTTATCCTTTCGAGTATATATTTAGTTTTATAAATTACATTTTCATTATAGAAATATGTATAAATATACACACACATACTCAATTTCCTTATTTGCAGATTCCATATATGTGAATTCACCTACTTGCTAAAATTTATCTGGAATGCTATCATCAGTATTTGTAGTGCTTTTGTGGTCATTTGTGGACATGCACAGAGAGAAAAATTTGAGTCATGTGATAGGATTCCAGCTGCCACTGAATGAGGAGATGCTCTGTCTTCATACGTCAGCTCCCATACCGTAAATAAGTGTCCCTTTCACTGTTTGGTGACACATTTTCTGTATGTTTCCGCTTTTTGTTGATTTTGTGGTTTAAATGGCCTCCATGCCCAGTGCCGAAGTGCTGTCTAGTGATCCTATGTACAAGAAGGTTGTGATGTGCCTTGCAGAGAAAGTATGTGTGTTAGATAAGCTTCAGGCAGGCATGAGTTATGGTGCTGCTGGCCATGAATTCGATGTTACTGAATCAACTATACACACAGAGTAAGTTGTTGTTAAACAGAAACACACGTGGAATAAAGTTATATATTGACTGGTTGACAAAACAAAATGTTGTGACCAAAGGCCTATGGGAACCTATATTTCCCCCCAGGGGTAATGGTTCCATATTCACTAATGCAGTGTTTAGGACAACTTTATAGAATTTAACCCCATGAATAATGAGAATAACTATAGATAGGTAAATACAGATTACATAATATATAATACAATACAAAATGTACACTTGACACGTAATCAGCTGGGGATACTTAGACAAATCACAACCTTTTGGAGTTTCAGACTATAAAAATGAGGATAATTTTATCTGATCTGTCTACCCTTTATAACTGTCAAGTAAGATCTTGTATGAGAAAGTCTGTTATAGATTCTAATTAACATGAAAATAAAGAGTTACTATCTCAGGAGAAATTTTTAAATGAAATCATAAAAATAAAACTTAAAAAATTAAATGATGGATCCCGAAAGGGCTTTATGTATCACAAGGCAGTAAATAATCCAAGATATGGGGGCGCCTGGGTGGCTCTGTCGGTTAAGCACCTGCCTTCGGCTCAGGTCATGATCTCAGGGTCCTGGGATCGAGCCCCATATCGGGCTCCCTGCTCAGCAGGGAGCCTGCTTCTGCCTCTCCCTCTGCCCCTTCCCCCCACCCATGCTCTCTCTTTCTCTACCTCAAATAAGTAAAATCTTAAAAAAAAATTAATCCAAGATAGGTTTGTATTAACCCCCTGCCCTGAAAAAAACCCCAAGACTATTATGAGAATGGAAACCATGTAAAGTTTATAAGTGGCTACATTTACTGTAATCCAACTTGCAAATTTAGGAACAGGAGCTGATGGAAATTCATAAAGCTGCAGTACTACACTACAAAAATGACCAGATACTCTACTGGTTTCCAGGTGGCCCACTTAGAATGTCACAGAAGCAATTTCTTCACTAACTGACAAAGCAGGTTCCATGATCTTTCTTTTTGTTAACTCTTAGCATCTCCTGATGGAGAGGAAGAAGTGGAGGAAAAAAAAGAAAAGAAAAGAATACAGTGACTGAGCCCCTACTATGTGCCTGGCATTTTATATGCTTGGACTTGAGTCACCATAAAACTAAATTACGTTCACTGTGTTCTGTTTAGTTATCTGGAAAATTCACACAAGGTAGAATAGCTTTTGATAGTAAAAAAAAAAATTTACTTTTTGCACTTAGAACAGTCCATAGTGGATACTCCATAAAGACTTCCTGAATTGTTAAGTTTTAAATGCCTCTAACTATAAATCACAGGTTTACAAGTAAGTTCTACAATCCTAATGATTTTACTACTCACAAAAATGTCAAAATCAAACATCAAGAATTGACTTTTCTTTTTTAATGTTCATTGAGCCCCTTCCGTCTGCCAGGCACTGCATGTTTAATTTATAATCTATATTTTCTCATTTCATGCCCACAATGACCCTATGAAATAGGTATTACTCTTACATCACAGGTGAAGTAAAAGGCCCAGAAGAAAACTCCCCACGGTCACATACCTGGTCACGGGCAGGCCAAGCACACGAGCCAGGGGCTTACCAACCTTAGTGCACAGCCGTTTTAGTGACCAAAATGACTAATGGACAATTTTCTTATGCTCAGGCCCTGCTGGTACTGTAGGGGCTGCCTGGTGGTTGTGGTTATGGGTCTGGGCGACAGCCAACTGCCAAGGATAACCCATTCTGTGTTGAATAAGGAAAATTCTCTTTCCTGAAAATGTACGATCTGCTTAGGTATTGGCTGAGGCCTGACCTTAAAAACATGGCTAACCAAACATGGCAGCCTGTGACAGAGCCCCAAGATGTGATCCAGATGAGAAGCTCCAGAGGATTTCTGAGAGGCAGGTTGCTGTCAGCGAATGGATGTCATTGATTTTTTTTTTTAATTTTATTTATTTATTTGAGAGAGAGAGAATGAGAGAGAGCAAGCACATGAGAGGGGGGAGGGTCAGAGGGAGAAGCAGACTCCCTGCCGAGCAGGGAGCCTGATGTGGGACTCGATCCAGGGACTCCAAGATCATGACCTGAGCCGAAGGCAGTCGCTTAACCAACTGAGCCACCCAGGCGCCCTGGATGTCATTGATTAAGTCTGACTATTGAGAAAGGAGAGAGGAAGGTTTTCCAAGCTAATTAAATAACATGCACAAATCTCAGAGAATATTACGATATTGGAAAATTTAAAAAAAAAATGCCTGTTTAACTGATTAGAACCTGTGCTAGAGATTAATGGGGGTGAGGCAGGGATAACTATAAAAAAATAAGCTGGATCCAAACCTCTTAAATTCCTTCTGAAGGGGAAAAAAAAAAATTTTCCCTTCCCATAAAACAGTTCTTCAAACTTGATATTCTTAACAGCACTATATCTAAGAATTGCCACTAGAGGGCATAATTATCCTGAGAGTCTATTTTTGTAATTAACCATAAAAATATTAATGTGTTCACCTGATTCTGACAGAAATCATCACTTCCCCTCAATTTGAAAGAGAGGTATATTCCTGTCCCAGAACTTGATACATTTTGTCATTATGGGCTAAATCTTAAATCCCTTGAAATCCAATGTGGAGGGGGCGGGGAAGAAAAAAAGCAAATAAAAAAATAAAAAGGCAACTTTCTTTAGCAGTAATTCCTTTGAATTAATGTTTAACCGTGAAGCCTTTAGAAGAACTACGGTACCTTCCAAGGCACAAGGTAGGCTGCTGGGTAGAAGACATAATTATCAAGGAGCTAATGGTTACTGGGTTTTTTTTCTCCTTACCTTCATCAAATCACAAATGCTCCCCTGGCTACGAAAAAGCAAAAAGACGGATTCAATCTCGTTATACCTACTTTACTCTGGGTATTGAGGATAAAGAGCTTGTCACCCGGCTCCAGTAGTTTGCACGCATAAGCTACATTGATAGCTGTCTCCTGCTTGTCCCCTGTCAGCATCCAGATCTTGATGCCAGCTTTCTGAAGGGCTTCGATGGACTCAGGGACTCCCTCCTGCAGACGGTCTTCAATGCCTGTAGCACCTACAAGACAGCCAGAGTGCAACAGGGCTTGCGAGAAATCAAAGACAGCAGAAGCTCATCTAGGCTGCAGTTGAACTCTGTTAGGCAACCCCATCCTGAGCTACACATTGCTCCAGTATTTTCCAGGCATTCAAAGGAAGTGTGAAGACCCAGACCAAAATCATATACAATGTCGTATTTTGGGAAGGAAGCCTTAGGAATCACTGAGCTTATTAAACTTACTTGTTCTCCTTTCGCCTAGCTTTCTTCTCTGTAAATTGAGGGGAGCTTGTAGTTTCAGGCACTTATTTAACCTTGCTCTATAATTTTATAATTCTGTGATGCTCCCAAGGCTAAGGGCAGGCTTTTAAAGAGTGTCCTTGACAATATGTTGCTTATATTATGAAAGAGCATTGAAAACAGATATTACAAGTCCGTAAGTCTGTCTTCTAAACCAACCGGGGCCAGATAAGTTTTGGAATTCAAAAGTTTTTCAGATTTTAGAAAGATAACATAGTGTATCTATGTTTTGAAATATCTGCTGATGAAGCATATTAATATTTCTGTAGCAAAACTTACAAATGTTCATACTAATTAGGATAATAAAGACTCATAAAATCTTAACAAATCAGGCCTGATTCTGTAGCCAAATGAGTTCCGGCACTAAACCCACAGAGCATTTTTGAGTTTGGAATTTCACATGAGGAAATGTGGACCCATACTACAGACACTGTTAAGAGAAATGACATAGATCAAGTATCATTACTCTTCTGGCTTCACACCAAGTGAGATCATTTTTTTTCTGTGAACCAGAGGAATGGAGCTCAGAGACTGGTCTTTTGGTATGTTAGTCCAGATCTCCAGACTCTGAGACAGTGGTTCTCAACCCTGGCTGCCTCTTAGAATTCCTTGGGGGGCTTTTAAATATTCAAACACCCCAGCCACATGTCAGACCAACTGAATCAGAATCTCTGAGAAAGGATGCAGTCACCAGTATTTTTTAAAGTGTTCCATATGATTTCAGGATAAAGCTCAGTTTGAGACAAGAGGTGTCCGTTGTGCAAACTTTAGCTGCAATCAGGAAGTAAGAGAAGAGAGAGAAACAAATTTCATTGGTCCGGTTGTGGGTACAGAATAAAGAACGTGGGCCCTGGAACTAGGTAGATCTGAGTCTCCTTCTAGCTCTGTCAACTATTAGCATCTGACTGTGAACAAGTCAATGAACTGCTCTGTGCTCTAAATTTCCCCTAAGATAGAGATTTGTTGTGCAGATTCAAAAGACCACACATACTAAGTACCTTATCCAATGCCTGGCAATCAACTTCAACTGGATAGCCTCTTGAACCAGGATATTTATTTGACTTGGTATTCTATGTTAAGTGATCAGGTTTTAAATGATCTTCTTAAGGATAACCACCCTGATCCCACCACAAATGAAGTCGAGTTCACTACAGTGGAAAGCAGAAGGAAAAGAATTGGAAACTGGGTACAGATCAGACTGGACAGGGTGGAGAGAACTATTTGCTCTATTAGATCAAAGTTGGGGGGTGGGAACCACTGGTGAATAACCTACTTAGAGCTATCCAGTGTTTTCCAAATTTCTCTATTCAGACGATACAACATGGTCTACCTACCAAGTAAAGTGAGCTTGTTCTCCAACCTCATGGCAGATTCAAGGAGTAATTCTTCCCTGTGGTCAATGCTGGTTTCAGCTAAAAAATGGTTCCTCAGCCACTCTGCATATTCAGTGTCACTCATGACCTACGGGGGGTGGGGGGGAAGGGGGAGAAAAGAGCTATGAGAAAGGCCATATCATCTTGTGGGATCCTGCAAGGATTGACTGACCACTAGCAAAATATCAAGCCAGGTAATGCCGGGTTCATTCCTCATGCCACCTGGTCACAAGCTTTCTGAGATCAGACTACTGTAACACTGATGATGGATGGACCCGCTAGCTCAGTATCTCTTGGAAATCCTAGGCATCAGATATGATGAAAGTGGGTTAATCTATTCAATTAAGCCAGGAAGTATGCAGTTGGAAGAGGTCTCCACTTGGTAGTTAAATCTAGAAAGATCCTAATGATGCAGTTGAGAAAGTAGTGTCAGGATTGCTCAGTTTGAGGTATTAGGTAGCCAGCAGCACCACCGATAATGTCTGATGATTAGTTTATGGGTGAGTTATTGGTAAAGGTGAGAAGAGAGAGGAAGCCATACAACAAAGCAAGGACGTACCCTTCCAAAAGAAACTAAATGGAATTTCTGGAGAAGGAACCAATGGTACATTTCCCCTTTTCTTTAGGTTGCCGTAGAGGGAGAAATCTACGTTTCAATTCTCATAAAGCAATATGAAATAGAGGGAGTGAGGCAATTTCTCTATTTACTCTTACCCACAAGGTTACTGGACTTAGGAAGAATTTGACATCTACTGGGCTGCATTTTTATCAGGGGCAGGATCATTTCACTTGAAAAGGCAGAACTCTCTCCTTTTGCTTTGATCTTGAAACTCCGTTCTTCGTTCTACTGTGTGTGAGGCAGATTTTGATTCTCTACGCAGCTGGTTGACTAAGTGTTGACTAAGAGTCTGCAACAGATCCCAGTTTCCCCAAGGCAGCTCGTAAGAACTAGAATTTGGGTAAGAAATGAGAGATCCCTATGTTTGCCTTAGGTCCTAGCTACAGTCTCTAATTCAGGCTTCCAGGAGGCTTGTATTTTGGAAATCATAATGGATGGCAACTCATGCATTGATACTTTGATCTACATGTATTTCCCTGTCTTTTATACTCACTAGAGCCCAGAATGACAGAGGGAAATCGATACTCTGGCTTCTAACACAGCAAAAATTAAATGCAGGGTTTAGAGGGAGAGAGGGAGAGAAAGTGGGGTGGGGGAGTGTTTATATGGAGAAGAGGGAAGAGGTGGCAAGATGAATTTCTTGGTTCTTTTCTAATATTTCCCCTACATGGGCTGGTTGTTCTTTGTTTCATGTTCTTCAGTGTTCATCAAAGTCTCTGTTATACCTTTACAACTAACTCTCTTCTCTCTCCATAAGA
This sequence comes from Mirounga angustirostris, assembly GCF_029215605.1. Lineage (NCBI taxonomy): Eukaryota > Metazoa > Chordata > Mammalia > Carnivora > Phocidae > Mirounga > Mirounga angustirostris. The sequence continues at coordinate 39,523,176 of NW_026991710.1, read as the reverse complement.
CATCCTTCTCTTGTCTCAACCCCTACTAGACTCTCTATACTATATACTAGACTCTAAGCAGACCCCCACCCTTTCTGCTGTCCCCTCATCTACTCTGAAATAAAACAGGCAGTTGAGCTTTCACTGAAGGAAAAAGCACTATCCAGGTATTCAGTTGGCTATGTGGTTGAGCCATAATTACAGGGATAGCTCTGGGGAAGTCTTGGCTTATCAATGAAGGAAGGCTTGCATAGCCTCATTGGGGCTGAGAAGCTTGACTTGGTCAATACCCAAACCACATCCTACTGGCATAAAAACTTGACCAATTCACTTTAAAGTGCTCCATGTCTGTTTCTCCCATGTCCCCAGGGGAGGTTCTGGTAATATCACCCCTCAATTTCTTAGAGCTCTGTCTTCTTTCTTATTACTTAAATTTTTTAGAAAGAATACACTACATCTCAGGATTATTATCAACAAGGGAATAATCAATACTGACATAACATTTAGTAAAATTACTTGGATTTATAGAAAAGACTTATAGGCATGTAAGGAAAAAAATATTTAGAACTTTAGGGGAAAATTAAGGTCAGTCTCTGGCCTCATTCTTTCCAAAGAACATTTAATGCAGGAATGATATTTACGAAGTACTGAGGGAAAAGAAAGTAGGTCCAGGGATTTTTATTTCCAGCCAAACTGCAGTGAACATACAAAAGCACTCACAATACACTGAAACAGGTGAGAACTCGGAGAACAGAACTTTTAGATATTCTTCTGGCAAAACACTGAGAACAAACTCCAACCAATCAATATATATGGAAGACCGACGCTGTGAGTAGAGAGCCCACGATCCAAGAGCTTTCCCAACTGTGCAGATTAGGGTTTGATACATGCTCGACCCCAAGAAGTGAGGGCTACACAAGCGAAAGAATGAAGACGATGGGCCTAACTAAGCAGCCTCACCTTCTTCGCTATACATAAAGTGCGTAGGCCCCGTCTGGCATAGTCATCCAAGTGTTTCTGGGTTTTCTCCCTTATTATCATCTGCTGTTTCTCCAGACTTGCTCCATCTGAAATAATTAACAAAACAAGTATTCCCACCAGTCTGCCCAATCACAGACATGTTTTTGCAAACAATGATACAGTTTATCCCACAACAAACAAAAGACCTTGTGGTTCTGAATCCCAAATGTACATTTATAAAAGGGACCCTGTGAATAAATCTTTCCCTTGTTTCTTTCTTCCTGGGGAGAGGAAAAGTACCAAGAACTTAATTATGAACACCATCCCCACACCGTCAGTAACAACAGTAACAAGAACTGTAATATGCTAACTGCCACTCACTGAACACTCGCCATTTGGGCAAAGGCTCTATGTATATTGCATACAGTACGCCATTAAACCTCCGAGGAACCTAGAAAAAGGGTGCGACACTCCCCATTTGTTGAACACAGAATGCTAGGTAACTTTACCAAGACACCGCTAATGGCAGAGGCCAGATCTGCACCCAGGTCTGTGTAGCACCAAAACTTCCATGCTTTCTCACCAAATCCTAGGCAGCTTCCCCCACTTTACCAAGTGCAGCTGATCCCCAAACATCCACGTGTTTCTCTTTACAAAGCCCATCGAGAGTGGCCTTGGAATTTCTGAGCCCTGAATATACGCCCCCCTCCCCCCCCAGTATGAACTCACCTGGGGAAGCCACTGAGAGCAACTCCATGATGGCCGAATCAGCACCCTTCGTATACACCACGACTTGGTTGGAAAGGGGGTGCCGAACGACAACAGACATTCTCTTTCTTACTGAGTCGAAGGGCAGGATGTGCAGGAGCTGAAACGTTAATGGCCCCAGAGCACCGAAGTCCACCACGACCTGCTCTGGTGTCCGGGACCGTAAAGTGCATTGGTAGGCCCTGGCGGCATACACCAAGGCCGCTTCATCGGGGCTCTCGGCCTCATAACACAGGGTGGAGGCCGACGGCTGCCCGGGGGAGGGTGCTACCTCGCCCTCTGGGAGGCCCGGATCCCTGTTCTGTTGCTCAGTTTCTGTAGGGCAAGAAGAGTTACCAGAGCCCTGGGGGCTCTCGCTTGTGTGGGGGGCCTCTTCCTCCACAGGCGAAGCCAGTTTCATTCGACTGAAGAGGGAGAGTCTGCTCACAAAGGCATTTGGGACCCCAGGAGAGGGCTCTTTCCCGCTGGCGAGAGATGGCGAACTTGATCTTCGGACAGACCATCTCTGGAAGAGGTTTTTAATCTCTTCCAAGGACTTTATAGGCATTCCACTCAGTGATGAGAGTCCAATCTAGGAGAGATGATTTGGGAGGGTCTCATAGATGGAGCCAAAAGCGGTTGACAACAATGTTGAAGTCAAACCAGGAAAAACTTAGATAAGAAAAGAGTTACCACTCCTTAAATAGCTAGCAGCCCGCTTCATACTTAAAACTGCCCCCCCGAAAATATTAGCAAAAATAAAAATGACCATAATGAAAAATATGTGCTAATGTTGATGGAACTGTAAATTTGTACAGCCATTCAGAAAGAGATCTGACAAATGATAGCAAAAGATATAAAATGCTAATATTGCTAGTAGTGGGCATATTACAGCAGTGTTTCCTAATGAATAACTTAAAATATAGATAATCCATAATCTTTAGTATGTACATCCTAGCAATAGCAATTTAAAAATTGTAAGCAAAATAAGTATTCAAAAATAGCAAAACAGAAATATCTTCTTGAAATGTTATACAATATTTTAAAAATAAAATGTACAAAATCTATGGGGTGAAATTGGAAAAGCTATAAAAATATAAAAATTGTGTAAACAACTTAAAAATTTTAAAAATTGTGTGAGGCAATATAAGAAACAAATGAGTAATAATACACATTTTAAAACCCTGGAAGAAAGTAAGTCAAAAGATTAAAATGGGCTTTTCTCCTCTTTTATTTTCAAGATTCTATAAAAGGTTGTGACGACGACTTTTCTGTTGTTTTAAAAAGGCCGGTAAACAAAGTCACTTACAGAAGAGTTATCAGCAGAAATTATCCGCTTATCAGCAGAAAATCACAATGAATGTGAATTTCTATTGCAGAATTTTTTGTAACTTTTAGCCTGATTTTTTTGCTAGCTCTTAATTTTAACAGTGATTAAATGTAGAATTTAATATTATGAAGGCCAATTAATTAGATCCTAAAATTTTCTCATTCAGAAATACCCAAGATATTAAAAAGTTTTTTCCTAAAAATGATTAATCTTCTGACAGTTGGAGAAACACATGTTGGTCAATTTTCACACGTATCAGAACTCAGAAATGAAGAGAAACAATCACAGATGAGGTTTCATACTCTGTAGGTTCTGATTAACTCCTTATTATTCAGTCTCTGTCATTACCTCAAAATATCATCAAACTTTTAGGTTCTTATACCGGTAGAGACCTTCTTTCAGACCACAGGGTATTATAGTCTTTGGGGATAAGGCAACAATATTTTTCAAACAAAAAACACTAAGAAGTGTCTACTTTGGAAACGGATATGAGAAAAATTGTTACATGAGGAGAAAAAAGAACATCCAGTGATTTATTCTCTAATTACATAATCACATTCCAAAGAGCAACTCTCTAGCTGAAAGTCTTATAAAAACACAGTTTTCTGATCAAATAAAAGCTTAATTGGAAATAAGTTATTTTTATGTTAAAGTTGACCACCTCTGAAGTTGCCAAAAGAAAATGATCTGATGGAAAATTAAAATTTAATTGGGTTGTGCCACAAATTGAGTTTTAAGTGGATATGTGCAAAAGGGGAGAAAGTTATTATACACAAGGAGGCCAGCACAGCATGTGGTCAATCACCGGTCTCTAAAACAAGTTTTTCTTTTTAATTGAAAATGAATTTTTCCATAAATTCTAAACTACAAATAGACTTTTTAAATCTAGCTTTTGTGGGAACTGCAGCATCCTGGTACCTTATAAATGTATTGGATTTTAAATTGAGTTAGTTAGAACTACCCCAACTGGTATATGAAAATGGTACATTGTCATTAGACATGATAATGAACCCAATACTTTACATTTTGCTTGACATAATGCATATGATGCGGGAAGTCTCAGAAGCTTCAGTTTGGGAAGGAAAACTAGGCAAAATGAACACAGCCACATTCTACTAGAGCTGTTCTCATCAGCTATCCTCCTAGAGGCAAAACAGTAGAACAGCACTGAGCCATACTTCATGGGTTCAAATCTCACTTACCCCACAAATTGGCCCTGTGACCCCAGGAAAGTTACTTAACCTCAATTATAAAATGGGGAATAGTGGAGTAATATTACCTAACTTATGGGGTTGCTGGGAAGATAACATGTTAATATCAGTAAATCACTTAGAATATCGTATGTGCAGAGCACAGATTAAGTGATATATGTTAGCTGCTACTGTTATTATCATTTAGTAGTATTATCTACATAACAAGGCCAGTATAAGTACATTTAAACCCAAAGTTCTCTTCTGGAAAATAATCCTTGTTTGCATTAGAGACCTTACCTTTTGTCGTGGTTGGTTAGGAGCAGAAACCACTACCGTGTTGCAAATTGCCAATGCAATAAAGAAGTCTATGATGTACAAGGTCTCCAGTGGTGGATCTGGGGTAGTCTCATCTAGTGCGGTAAAAAGCTGAGGTGTAATCTGACTAAACTTGTCCAAAAGCCTGGTGTCTGGCACCACATCTGTTTCCTGAAAACCCAATAAGACAAAGTGTTATTACAATAAGTATCTTACAATGAGAGCTTTAAATTGACATGAGAAGTAGCTTTTATAAGCAGAATCTATGAACCATGAGATAGTAAACGTTATTCTTCTAAAAAAGACTTAATATATATGGTGCCAAGGGAAGTGAGAATAGGAAAACAGACCCCAAAAAATAAGGGAAAAATCCAGAATGCATAATACTGATGGAAAGTATCTTGATTATTAAACTCAGCAAGAGACAGGAACAATGCCTTCCACCAAAATCTAGTTGATGGGTTTTCTTACTTTGAAATACACAGTTGCCAGAGCATCTAACAGCAAGTGATGATTCATCCAACAACTGAGGAGTACCAACTCTCTAAGTCAGGACATTATTCATACCATGTTATTTTAACAAAATATCTTATGGTTCGAATCACTACTATTATAAAAACAAAAGCAGAAACAAACAAAAGAACCTCTCTGAAATAAACATTAGTATGAGCAGGTGAACACATTTAAAGATCATTACCTAATAATATACTATAAGACATTAATGAGGGTTCCTCCAAGAGATTTCTGATCATCAAATATATTTGGCAACTGTATCCTGTGCCCTCCTCTTAAAGATCCTGAGTACAAATTAGCTCTCAGAAGTTCTGCTATTGAAAAAAAAAATCCATTTTGTTTAACACAGTGCTTCTCACGCCTACTGAGGAGTACTGGTTTTAACAAAAGAATGTTGTAGTAGAAATCTGTTTATAATCCAGTAACATGTAGACAATGCTTTAGAAATTTTTCAGATGAATCAAAAGAGGGACCATCTGCTACAAATCAGATTTTCACAAAAGCGTCACTGTATTCTAGAGGAGATGTGGATGTAGTTGGCTGGCAAAGCATACTGACTGCAGGAAAGCCAGGAGAGGTAATTTAGAGGCAGGAGTAAAATATGGAGATGTGAGACATGTGATACTAGACTCAAAAGACCATGGCTTGTATTTTATGCGTAGGAGTTTGGTGAGAACTAGCCATAGGCTTAATAAGAGCATGGGCTGAAAATCACGTGGGCTTGGGTTCAGGTCCTAGACCCACTGCACACTAGCTGGTGGCCTCAGGCAGCTTGCTTAACCCACCGAGCTTCATTTTCCTCTTCGGAGCAATAATAAAAATAACACCTATATCACAAGGCGGGTGTATAAAATGATGAGATAATGAGGAGATACCCACAACAGGAACCTCCAGGCAGGTTACCAGACTCACAATGGGTACAAACTATCTGCTGTCACATTCTTTTTTTTTTTTTTAAGATTTTATTTATTTGAGAGAGAGAGACAGAGAGTGCGCATGAGTGGGGGGAGGGTAGAGGGAGAGGGAGAAGCAGGCTCCATGCTGAGCAGGAAGCCCAATGCGGGGCTCGATCCCAGGACCCTGAGATCATGACCTGAGTCGAAGGCAGACGTTTAACCGACTGAGCCACCCAGGTGTCCCTTGTCACAAAGCATTCTTAAATTTCTATCTAAATACATCAATACCTATTGTCCTGTGATATTTGACTTAGCAAAATTTGAATTTTATTGCAGTTTGGTGGAGTTCATAGGCACCAATAACCTGATGGCTGTTCTCTAATGAGTCAGCCACATTTCCTCATGAGTCTCACATACACAGTAACTCTGAGCCGGTGCCTGCGCCCTCAGTTCTTCAGAGAACAATCCTTTCCTCAACGACCTCCTTGCCAGAGGGAACAGAAGAGCGTGGTCAAGTCTGAGAGACTTCTTACTCAGTGCTTAGTCAGCCAAGGGATGCTTGGGAAACTCGTTACATGGTATTTATCAAGGTCTCTGATTATAGTGTCATCTAGGGCTTGTGAGATTCCATGGGTTGGAAAATGTTTCCAGAGACATCTGTGTCAGAATGCTAATATACAGTAAGCCAAACAAAACAAAACAAAAACCCAACTTATTTCAGAATGGAACTCTAAGAAATGTTTAAATTAAACAGGTTTCTTTATTGCAGCCCTTCTCAGAGACTTTGATGGGTATTGGGACTCTTCAAGAAAAGGTATGTGCAGGCTTCCCAAATTAAATTTTTTAGAGACGTCTGTTCTCTGGAACACATTTGGGATTGCGTTAGAGACCTTGTAAGCGTTTAGTGATTTCACTGTATCAACGATCTCTGCACTAGTAACTGGCTTCAGGACGTAAGGATTCTACTGCATCCCAAAATCAATCTAAGACCAATGAAAGGCTTCTACCTTCCACCTTTGTGGTAAACACTATTGACATAAAGTCAGTCTCACACGCCAGTCAGGGCATGTGCTGACTGCATGAACTGAGAACCTGGGCCATGAGCATGAGAAAAGAAGAGATACTAGAGCCCATCGGGCGCCTGGGTGGCTCAGTCGGTTAAGCGACTGCCTTTGGCTCAGGTCATGATCCCAGGGTCCTGGGATCGAGTCCCGCGTCGGGCTCCCCCTGCTCTGCGGGGAGCCTGCTTCTCCCTCTGCCTCTGCCTGCCACTCACCCTGCTTGTGCTCTCTCTCTGTCAAATAAATAAATAAAATCTTAAAAAAAAAAGAAAGAGATACTAGAGCCCACCAAAGCTGGGGCTCTGGTCAGCAAAACTGTGTTTACAGAAAGTCCTCTTAATTTGGAGAAAAATCCAGAAACTCAGGACCACACAAGACAACTGTAACACAATATATGAAAGAAGAGCCCCTGAGATTTGAGGAAAGATCCCTATCACACTGCAGCTGCAGGTGTGAACCATTCTTTCCCTGAAGTTGGTTTCTCCAAATAAGTTAATCTCTAGTAACTAAGATATTTAGTTGCTGAACTGAAGAGAAGGTACAGAGTTATCACATGCAATTCTGATCTCTATGACTGCATCTACAGAGACCTTTCCTAAGACCCAAATCTTCCTCACTGAGACCCTGTCTTACAAAATTGGTTTTTGCTCTTTTTTCTGTGACAGACAGCTTCTGCCTTCTTGGAACTCCTCTCACCCGGAGCCAGGCCCGTACCACCCGGCTCTAAATGATTCCACAAGCGTGTCCTTCATAGAGTTGTAAGTTCCTTTAAAGGAAGGACCATCTTATATTGATCTTTGGATCCCTAACACAATACCTAGCACATGGAGAAGAATAAAAGTTTATTGTACACGACTACCAAACACTTGCTGATTTTATATTGTACAAGTAGGCGCTGGAGAAACAGAATAAAAAGATGTCACTCTTCAGAAAACATACATAAACCCCTCCCACTTGGCCTCAAAGAGACATTTTTTTTTTTAATGAAGAGAAAAGTCATCCTCCTAATTAAAGAATATAAAGCACAATGTGGATAGCTTCCTACAATTAAACAAAGCCTTATCTGGTTTCATGGTGGGACTCCAGCATCTTTGTCTGAATCCTATGTAACATCTATTTTAAAATTTTAGATTTTCAGGATTCATATTATGCCTTCCTACCAGGTTGCAGGTTTCACGTTCAGGTTGCTTTCTCTTTTTTCTCCCTCTATTTGTATCCAAATTCAACAAGCAAACGCTGGCCAAGACCCCTCTTTGCCCTCTAATAGTGCTGGTTGAAGCTTTAGGGTGGCCTTAAAACGGCTCCCCATTCCTCCCCCAGTTCCACCAGTAGCCACGGCTCTTATTTAATTTCCCACTGCCATCCTAGTCCAGTTTTAGGGGCTCACTGGCCCACCTCGACAACTTCGGCTGAAGTATGGACGCACACAAGTGTTCTTCTGGCTCCCTCAGATTCCTGACCACCACAGACCTGAAGGAAAAAGACGAGCACCCACGACCACACACGGACCTTCCTCCCCCACAGCACGTTCACCCACAGCCCCTTGTTTCTGAGCCCTTGCCTGTGCCATACATTGTCTGCCCCACATGCTCTTCCTTCTTTTTCTGCTCTGCAAACCCCTACTCATTAGTTTAATCCTAACTCAAGTTTTACCTCTTTTCTCCTCACCCCTTGAGAGTTGATCACTCCCTTCTTTGTACCCTTGCTCTACTCTGGATTAGCCCACTATTACTGCATCTATAACACAGGATTATATGTATGTATTTATATGTCTGTCTCCTCTACCTAGAACAAAACTGAAGGACAGGGACATGTCATATTCATTTTATATCCCAGTGTCTAGTATTTTGCCGTTTTTCACTAAGCCATTCATTCATTCATCCCATCAATACTTTTTGTTGATCTGTGGTGTTAGGCACTCCTCAAGGAAAGAGGGGTGCATAGGACAGATAGGATCCTGGCTTGCATGGAGCTCACATTCTAATGAGAGAAGACATCAGATCCAAACACTAACCTGTGAACAAATAAGATGCTTCTAGACTGAGACAGAGAGAGACAGGGTGGGGATGAGGGTGGAAAGAACTTGGGATTAGGTGGTAAGGAAGGTTTACTGAGGAGGTGACATCTAAGCTAAGACCTCAATGACAGAAAGGAGAACCATATAGAGATCTCAGAGAATAACCACCCAGGTAGAATGAACAGTACTCTCATTGAATGAAAGCAGAGAGAGGATGAAAGAAGCACAAAAACACTGGCTTACAAAGAAAAGGTTTCTATTTCAAATGGGTAAAATGAACCCAGGACTCAGGGGCCTCAATGACATTTAATTACCAAAGGTTGGCATATTTTTGCCAGCAGCCTGCCAAGGATCCTTACTCCCTGGCTCTCAACTTGCCTCCCCATCCAAGGTGCCATCTTGCAATCTTCCATTTCTAGACATCACGGCTCTCAGTGTACCCTTAAGCTGGTATTCTTAACCTGGGCTCCACGGACAGGCTTCTGCAATTATATGCAAAATTTTTACAGATGCTAATTTTTCAGGACAAAGAATCTAAAGCTTTCTCAAAATAATCATAAGTCTCCAAAAAGGGTAAATTCAACTTGTCTAGAGCAAGAGTGAGATGATCTCATATTTCAAGGAACACCTACCTCTTTATCCTATATATAATGGTGTGGTTCTGAAAACCCAAAACCAAACAACCACCCCAGTGCGCCTATGCAATCAGACTGACACATGGCCTTGAAGTATAGGGCAAGTAAAAACAAAATGGACTGAGTGGGGAGACTGAGCCTGGTAAGCAGCTTCATTGAACAACCCTCAAAACTACTTCTCGAGGGGCACCTGGGTGGCTCAGTGAAGCATCTGCTTTCAGCTCAGGTCCCAGGACCCTGGGATCAGGCCCCTCATCGGGTTCCCTGCTCAGTGGGGAGTCTGCTGCTCCCTCTCCCTCTGCTTGTGCTCTCTCTTTCTCTAATGAATAAATAAAATCTTAAAAACAAAAACAAAAACCTACTTCTTGAGAATGGACACATAAGTCACTGAGCTAGATGTTGAGTAGTCAAAATATAAGTTCTTGCTCTCAAGGAGTTAACGGTGTATGTCAGAGAGAGAAATAAGGCCTGTGTAATGGGAGCCAAGGAAGGGAGGGAATGTGTAGACAGAGCTCAGAAACTGAGAAGAGTCTGAGAAGTCTTCAGAAGGAAGAATATCTAGGGGCGCCTGGGTGTCTCAGTCAGTTAAGCAACTGACTCTTGGTTTCAGCTCAGGTCGTGATCTCAGGGTTGTGACATCAAGCCCCGAGTCAGGCTCTGCAGAGTCTGCTTAGGATTCTTTCCCTCTTGCTCTCCCCCCCGCCAACCCCTCCCACCGCTTGCATGCAGGCTCTTTCTCTCTGTCTCAAAAAACAAAACAAAACATGTATAATAAAAAAAAAAGGAGGAAGAATATTTAAAGTAGTTTTATAAGAAATAAGTATTTCATCAGGTTTGGTAGACAGAGGTAGGTTGCCAGTAGGGAGAATAAATTTTAGATAGGGAAATGGTACAGATAAAGGAACAGAAATATCATTTTTTCTAAGAAGACAATAAGACTAAATCAGGAAACTGAAGGGTGGGTGTGGCATAGCCCCACTGGGTTACCAATGCCCTACTACTTCCAAGTAAGCATGAGTCAACAGGTGGCAACTTCACATGGGTGAAAAATGTAAAAGATCAGTAGAGGAATAGGTAAAAAGAGAAGAAAATAGATATCTATTTCTGATATAGCCTTTTTTAAAAGATTTTATTTTCGAGTAATCTCTACACCCAACATGGGGCTCGAACCCACAACCCCGAACGAGATCAAGACTCACGCGCTCTACCAACTGAGCCAGCCAGGCGCCCCTTTTTCTGATAGAGCCTTAAAGAGAGTGCACAGAAGAGGCTGTATGCATTCTTTCCCTATTTGTCTTTCAGAAGTTGGAGAAAAATTAAGTCTAGATGTTTGATATATGTGCTGCCGAAGCGAGTCTAGATGTCTGACCTATGGCAAAGACACAATATGACAGGTTTTGTATCTTTAATGCCACAGAAATTAACTAAATGAGTTGCACTGAAATGATCACCCTCGTTGCTGCAACTGTCACTGGCAACTTTGAAAAGAACAGGAGAGTCCCCTTAAGGCCTTTCCGGGACAAGTGAGACCACTGCGGTCTACTCAGATCACATCTCTACTATGAAAACCATACAATAAATTCAATGCAGAAACACAAAAGATTCCCCACAGTGGATTCGTTCTTGTTAGGCCACCTATTTTAGACATCAACCAGTTACTGGTCTCATGACTGGGGAATCCTCATCTTGGTAAAACGCAAGTATTAATGAATTGTGGAAGGCAGAAAAGGCAGCTGGATTTTTACAGAAGCAATTTCAAGTACGACAGAACTTGTGACCTCTAACTCTTCCATGGAAGTATCGTTCCTCTTTCCTATCTTCTGCATGGCCCTCTATAGTTTCCTGCAGCAAAATGGGTTCGTCAGTGGGTGTGACTAAACAGTTTCCAAAACTTCCCTCTGGGAATCAAGCAACACCCAGCTGAGCTTTAAAATGGAAATACCAGAAAATGTCATTCTGAGGACTGGGAAAGGGGAAGAAGAGGGCACAGGTGTGGTGGGATGTGGGGGAGGAATGCAGGAAGATAAAAAGGCCTTGGAGGGTACTTGAATTTGCCTGTGATTCAGACATCCTTCCTGGTCAGAGATAACCCTGTTAAGCTTTGCTGGCTCTGAGAGTGAGCCTTGGTCCTTAAACCCCGGCAGCCTTCTTCAGGCTCAGCCATGATTGGCCCTGAACAGAAATACCATGCTTTTTCAGAAATGATATACTATCTCTCAACACTGAATCATCCCACAAATTAGGAAGTCGTGATATTGTTTGCTTATATTTCTAATGATGTGTGGCAATTACACTAAACTGCAATTACGTAGTCTCTTCTCAGGTAGAAAAGACAACAGTGTTCGGCTTTGTCATAATTACGAGGATGTTCTTTCATTATTCATGACGGATATGCAAAATTCAAGTCACGCATTCACACTTACAATGGGGCTACTGAAAGCAGCCTGTCTGGAGTGAGGCACTTCACTGGCTCCTTCTCCACTTCCCAGAGCTAAACAGTTCCCAGCAAGATGATTCGAGGATTTACTTCCCAAGGGCCCATTATGAACCGTCCTGCAGCTGGGGGCCCTCGGTTTTGCCATATTGCTGAGGGAGTCACTGGGAGTGTCTATGGAATCTTCATCTTCAGAGACAGCTTCCTGGTAGGACTCTAACCTCTTGGCTGAGAGAGAAAAATCACACTGGGTCATTACTTGAGAAGAACCATTTGTAGGTTAAATATGTCAGGCATTTACTTCAACAGCTATTACACATCATCTCCTCCCTTTTCAAATCTGCCCTCCAAACTCCCCTCCCCAGATTCCCTTAATGAACTTACCTCGCTGAGAAAAGTAGAAGCAATTAGAAAGCAACTCCCTTCTTATCCCACCATCAAATCTACCAACCTATCCACATCCGTATCCAAACTCTGTTTTTACTACTACTACTACTACTACTACTACTACTATTACTGATAAAGTTTCAAATGCCAAGCTCTCTCCATTTGTGATCTGCCTCCCACCCCTCTGGCTTTCTCAAGGACTTCACCCTTACAATTCTCCCCTTTATGCCGACACCGATCTCTCCTCAACCAATCTCATGGCTTTCTGTCCCTGTCTGCCCACCGACATTACTCCTGGCAAGGTCACCCATGAGCTCCACATTACCAAATCCAATTAGTGCATCTGTCCATACCTTATCTGCACTCTTAGCAACATCCAACAGAGGTGACCATTCTCTTCTTGAATGGCTCTTTTGGTTTCTCCGACACCATGCATACCTGTTTTTCCTCCTACTTTAATGGCTGTTCCTTCTTAGTTTCTCCTGCTGTCTTCTCTTCAGCCCTCAAATACGGGGTTGCTACAGGAATTCTCTCCCTTCTCCACCTATATACTTTTCCTTGGTGATGACACCTGGTCCTATATTTGAAATATCATTTCATACGCGCCTGATTTCCAAACGTGTAACTTCAACTCCAATTTCTAATTGGAATCCAGACTCCTATATACATCTAACTCTCCACTTGATACTTCCAGTTGGATGTCTAGTGGGCTCTTCAAGCAGGTATCTGCAGAGCTCACTCCCTTACCTTTCTCAAGTCTCTTATCACATCCCTTGACAGCAAAAACTTGCCAGATTTAACCACACTATTACAAATACTACTTCAGCATTTACCACCATCTACACACTATAGATCTTTTATTTATTTTTTGAAACATCCAGTGGAATATAAACTCCAAAAAGGCAGAGTTTTGTCTATTTTGTTAATATGATATTCCCAGAGGCCAAAGCAGTGGCTAATAATAAATATTTGTTGACTAAATAGATAATAGATACCTTAAATTTGATATGGCCAAAATAGAACTCTTCCTCACTTCTCCCTCAAACTTACTCTTCCTCTGGCCTTCCCCATCTTTGTAGATGGTACCTAACTATTTATCTAGCTACTTATGCTAAAACTCTAGGAGTCTCCTTGATTATTCTGGTCTTCCCCAGACCCTGTATTCAAAGCATCACGAAAAGCTATCTATTATTTATCCAAAATATATCTCAAATATCTCAAACTCTCTCCATCTTCATTACCTTAGTCCAAGCCACCCTCATCTCTCAACTGGACCAGTGCAAATAGCCTCTTAACTGGTCTCCTTGCCCCTCTGTACTCCATTCCTCAACCAGTAGCTAGAGGGATCTTCCTAAAATATAAAGCAGAGCAGATTACTCCTGCACAAAACTTTCTTTATGTTGGCTTACATAACTCAAAATGATCTGACCTCTGCTGACTTCTCTAACATTCTTGCCCCTTCTTCTTCCACACTTGTTCCAAAGTCCAGCCTCACTGGCCTTCTTTCCTTACTTTGAAAATTGCCAAGCTCATTTCACTCTGAGGGCCTCTCTACTAGCTGCTGCCTCTAACTGGTAGGTTTTTGCACCTGAACTTCAAGATTATGTTATTCAGATCTAAGCTCTAAACGTTAGAGAGGCCTTGCCCCCCACCCAATCCGAAGTGCCTTCCAATCATTCTATATCATATCAACCCATTTTAATTCTCTGAAAAGCACTTTTCATTATTTTTTTTCTTGATTTAAGAATTAATTTATTTGCAACTATTTTCTCCAATAGAAGCTCTTTGAGAGCAGGGTCCTTGTCTGTCTTGTTTATCATGATATCCAGTGTCTGGAATACAGAGTAGACAATCAGTAAATATTTACTTGTTGAATTGCTAGCTGTCAGTATTTGGGCCAACTCCAGCTACTAAGTATAGAGTATGGCTTTTGGCAAGTTAATTTATAAAATAAAGAGTATTTGCATATCCTGTTTAATAATCTTTACCTGTACTTTTTAAGGACAAGGAGAGGCTAAGAGGCAATGTGGTGATTCTGAGCTCTAGAACCAGCTCTTTCAAAGACTCAGTGCCTTCTAGGAAATCACTTACTCTTTCTTGAGCCTCTGTTTTCTTATTGGTGGAATGAACAATTTAGATTTAAGACTTCAAAATTCTTTCCAGTTCTGCAAGTTTCTTTATATTCTCTGCCTAAATAATACAGAGCACTTCCCTGTATGGCCTCTCAGCTTCAAAAACCCATCCGCTTATGGAGTACCAAACATACTCAAGTTCTCCATTCTCACCTGTGCTCTTGCTCAGAATATCCATTCTCTTCTCTACTTAGGTAAATCCTCAACATCTTTAAAGGCCAGCTCCTCAGTGGTGACCTCTGGAACTATACTGACCCCCACTCGCTGGGCCTTTGAAGCTTCTATGTACTGAGTGTTACTATGTACCAGGCATGTGTCTCTTTTAATAACCAGAACAACCCCTCTGAGGCAGATACTATTAATACTTCCATTTTAGTAATAAAGAAATCAAGCTAATTTTCCCCATCTCACAAAAGTAGTATTCATCAGTCTTATATCCAGGTCTACAAGCTCTACAGCCAGGGCTCCGAGCCCTCATGCTACATTGTTTCTAAATATAACCACATACATTAATCTGTATTATTCCTCATCAGTTTACATCAGTATCACCTGCTCAATTTCAGTGAGTCCATGCTTTCAGTTTAAATATTTATTAAATGAATAATGAATGAATGAAGAGACACATGAATGAAATATCACTAGCATCAAGGGAAAGTTGTGGGGTAGGGACTTAACATTTACTGAGGACCTCCTTTTCATCAAGCATCTGTCTAGGTCCTTTTATAAACATCTACATCTCCCCTTTTCATCTTAAACATAATGCTACCAGATAGGAACTATCACTGTTCCACTTTGTAGCTGAGAGGCTAAGATCCAGACAGATCTTTGACCACAGACATGGTATTTTGACATGGTTAAATAGCTAGTTGGGGTTAGAGCTGGGAAATGAATTTAGGTCTTCCTGACTCCAAAGCCAGTACATGTACCCACTACTTCTATCTCCTCAGTAGTCATCTGTATATGATAGGTTAGTTCAGAGATTCTCAAGAAGGGGTGAATTTGTGCCCCCCAGCAAACATTTGACAATGCCTGTACACACTTTAGTTGTCACAACTGGGGGAGGAGCGCTACTCGCATTCAGTGGGCACAGCCCAAGGAGGCGTCTAAACATCTTAGAATGCACACGACAGCCCCCACGACAAAGAATAATCCACCCCAAAATGTCAATAGTGCTGAGGTTGGTAAGTCCTTGAACAGCTAAAGAAATTTACTGGTGATGTGATACCATTTTTAAAATAAACAATTACAGTATTACAAAACCTACAGAAACATAAAGGCTATAGTTCAGGAATTTCTCCTAGCCATCATTAGGGAAATCAGTCATCAGGCAACTGTGTAATTACTATAATGCCAGTCATCAGGCAACTGTGTAATTACTATAATGTCCTGTCCTTAGGACAGGACAAACTTGTTCAATAAATAGCACTGGAAGAGTGGAATCAAGAACACATGGGGTAATCTTTAATCATTTTGTAAAAAACTATGAGAAGGAAATAGACCAGTAAAGTTACAATTTGATTCCGAAAACAAAGCTACTGGAGTATACTTGTAGACTCTGAAAATTTGTCAAAAACTGGGTATGGAAGGAAAAGCATATTACCATACTGATAAACAAAATCTACCCAAACGCTCGTGAAGACTTTTCGTATGTCTCTTAAAGCTGGTTCTAATTAGTTCCATGAATGCCTCAGAGTGGGGCAGGAATTCTTGCGTTCCAACTCAAAGGAGAAAATACAAAGTATAGTCTTTCCTTTGTCTCAAGGTAGGTATTGGGTTAGATACTAGGTCAACTACTTTATTTCTCCCTCTTAGATAATCCCTAATCTTCTCTTCCAACTCCCCCTTCGAATATCTAATAACCTGTTCATGGCCCATTACTTATATTTATTTGATATCTGGAACAAGTGAGCAAGAGTCTATGGAACAAAAAGTTTATCATACTTTTCAATGTGCTCCCCAAAGGGCCAAAACCAAAGATGGACAGCACAGCATACTCATGGATTTCTCCCAACTGTATCATCCCCATATCTGCCAAACATTTTGCTATGAACTAATCCCCCAAACATTTCCAGCATCCCAACTTTCACCTGCTTATAAACAGCATGCCCAGCTAAGCTTCGTCCAACTGTATCATCCACGTATCCTTGATACACAAATCTTTCCTTCTAAACTAATTCCCTGTGCATTTCCAGCATTCCAAAAATTTCTTGCCCGATATCCTTCTAGGCCCCAAACCTTGATCAATGCTAAATTCACCTCCCAAACCGACTGCCTGAAAATCAAAACAATATGCAACAAGAACACCAGACTTTAATCTTACGACACTAAGATATTTTTACATTTCCATGTCTGTCTTCCACACTGGATCATGAGCTCCCCAAAAGATAAATCTATTTCTTATTTTGAGAACTATAATTACAACAACAATAGCAGCTGTTACTTATAAAGAACTTATTCCGTGCCATGCTCCAAGTGGCTCTTCATGAATTTTCATGAATAGCAGTAGATACTATTACTGAGCCCTTTTACTGAGGCCCAGAGAAATTAGATAACTAGCCCAGAGTCACATGGCTTGTAGGCAGTAAAGATGGGAATCCAACTCAGGAGGCCTGATTCCAAAATCCTTGTTCTTGGAAACTACGACACCACTGTATGTATCACATTCACAAACTGTGCATCATAAAGGCACTCTCTAGACAAACTCAAACTGAGAAACATTCTACAAATCCCTAAATAGTGCCCTTCAGAACTAGGATCAACCAAAAAACAGAAAGCCTGAGAAGCTGTCAGATCTAAAGGAGTCTAAATGATGACTGTCACATGGTCTCCTGGATGGGATCCTCAGAGAGAAAAAGGCAAAAACTGAAGAAATCCGAATAAAGTATGGATTTCAGTTAATAATGACATATCACTATTAGTTCATTACTTATGACAAATGTATTATACGACTAGTGTAAGATGTTAACGACAAAGGAAACTGGAGAGGGGGGCAAAATGGAACCCTCAAGAGCATCACTGTAACTTTTCTGTAAATCTAACAATATTCTACACTAATAAGATTATTAAAAAAGACATCCTCTTTCAGTAATCTTTTAAAGCAATGTCTTCTAAAATTTTAATATGCACACAAATCACCTGGGAATATTGTTAAATGAAGATTTTAATTGAAGCTTTAAAGAGGGGCTGGAGATTCTGCATTTTTAATACACACCCGGGTGTTGCTAATGCTGCTGAGTCCACGGACCAAATTTCTAAGTTGCAAGGTTTTATTTTTTTTTAAATTTATTTATTTAAATAATCTCTACACCAAACGTGGGGCTCAAATTCACGACCTTGCGATCAAGAGCCACACACTCTTACAGCTGAGCCAGCCAAATGCCCCTATGTTGCAAGGTTTTAAAAACATCAAATGGTGTTGTCAAATGTGTTTAATTCAAATGCACTTGTGCACGGGGCTATTTCCTAGCAGCAATGTTCTTTATGGAAAGACCTCCTAGGCAAAGCTTTTGCCCCCAAATCCTGAAGGGTTAACTAGTTTTCATTTCAGTGAACGTAATATGTCTCAGGGTTAAATTCTGGAGAGAAGAAGCCCCTACTATTCCCTCCTTCATCGATCAGAGTGTGTATGTACATGTCCTTGTTTTTAAACCATAACAGAAAAGAGACCAGGAGCTCCGGATGTATCTATGGCAGAGATCTGCTCAAAGGCAAAGTTGGCACCTTCTAGAAATAGTGCAACACCCACGGTCCACAAGCAGTTCAGTCAGGTTAGCACAAGATTTTCAGTCACTTGGTACCTTCTCTGCCTAAGGGGCAGAAGCACTTGCTGAGCCCAGTGTGCAGGCTCAGGGACTGGGGTGGGAAAGGGCTGGTACTAGCCTTCTTAAATGCTACAAATACAAAAAACAATGTAGTGCTTTCCATCATACATTTTGTGAAACATTACTACTATAAGATACTTCTTGAAAATAGGGATCCAGAGTCAAATATCTTGGAAGACACTAATCTCATAAATGGGTGTGAAAGTTCAGCTACAGTGAGGTGGATTATTTACATAAATTTTGGCAATTATTATAGTGCAATCTAGCCTAGCCTCTAGAAGAATAAGGAGAGACTAGGAAGGTGATCATGATGAAATCTTAAGAAAAATGGTTGTAAAAACAAAAGCACACCATAATGCCATTTAAAAAAACAAAACAAAACAGGGCGCCTGGGTGGCTCAGTTGGTTAAGCGACTGCCTTCAGCTCAGCTCACGATCCCGGAGTCCCAGGACCGAGGCCCGCATTGGGCTCCCTGCTCAGCCCTCTCACCCTCCCACCTTTCATGCTCTCTCTCTCTCTCTCTCTCTCTCACTCTCATTCTCTCAAATAAATAAAATCTTTAAAAATAAATAAATAAATAAGTAAAAAAAATATATATATTAATGTGTCCCAAAAAAGGCTCAAAAGAAATGTACAAAAATGTTAATAGTGGTCCACTCTGTTTGGTGGGGGTTACTGATGGCTTTTAAATTTTCCTCTTTTAGCTTATCTGAAATTTTCTAGAATATTGCTTTTTTAACAAAAATACAATAAAGAAGACAAAATAGGGGCGCCTGGTGGCTCAGTCGTTAAGTGTCTGCCTTACACTCAGGTCATGATCCCAGGGTCCTGGGATCGAGCCCCGCATTGGGCTCCCTGCTCAGCGGAAAGCCTGGTTCTTCCTCTCCCACTCCCACTGCTCGTGTTCCTGCTCTCACTGTGTCTTTCTGTCAAATAAATAAATAAAACCTTAAAAAAAAAAAAAAAAGAAGACAAAATAATGCAGAGTTTCATATCCAATATGACTAGCTATTTTTTATATTTATATAGTGATTATGTGATAAATATTCAACATTTTATCCCTAACGTTCACAGGTAACAACAAAACCTGGTTTAAAAAATATATGTGCCTAGGAGGGGCACCTGGGTGGTTCAGTCGCTTAAACATCTGCCTTCGGCTCAGGTCATGATCCCAGGGTCCTGGGATCGAGTCCCACAGTGGGCTCCTTGCTCAGCAGGGAGCCTGCTTCTCCCTCTGCCTGCTCTGCCTGCCACTCCCCGTTTGTGCTCTCTCTCTCTCTCTGACAAATAAATAAATAAAATCTTAAAAAAAAAAATTCTTCCTCTCCCTCTGCCCCTCCCCCCACTCATGTGCAAGTGCTCCCCCCCAATGAATAAAATCTTTAAAAAAATATACATATATGGGCGCCTGGGTGGCTCAGATGGTTAAGCATCTGCCTTCGGCTCAGGTCATGATCCCAGGGTCCTGGGATCGAGTCCCGCATCGGGCTCTCTGCTCCTTGGGAGCCTGCTTCTCCCTCTGCCCTCTCTCTCTGTCTCTCATGAATAAATAAATAAAATCTTTAATATATATATATATATATATATATATATATACATACATACATATGTATGTATGTATGTATGTGTGCCTAGGAGAAAATACAGTTATATTTTTTAAAATTTTGGCCTGGGTTTAGCACTACTGACAGAAATTATAATATTCATAATCTTATTAATATTCATAACAACTGACAAGATTTAATAAACATATAAAAATTCTGACAAGTAGAAACACCCTAAGAGACCGTGCTAGACAGAATTCTAAGATGGCCCCCAAATTTCCAGTCCCCCTGATGTATACACCTTCTGGGTACAATGGGGTTTCACTTCTGTGATTAAATTATGTTATATGGAAATGTGGAAGGATTTTGCAGATGTAATCAAGCAGCTAACCAGCTCAATCTGAATTAATCTAAAAGAAGACTATCCTAGGTAGATCTGACCTCATCAGGTAAAAAGAAGGGTCACAGTACTTTCCTTGAGGTCAGAGAAATTCAAAGCTAGAGATTCTGCTGCTGGTCTTGAAGAAGCAAACTGTGAGGCTATGGAGAGGCCATGTGGTAAGAAACGGTGGGCCACCTCGAGAAGCTCAGAACGGTCCCAGACTGACAGCTAGCAAGACAGCAGGGACTTCAGTCCTACAACCTTAAGCATCTGAATTCTGCCAAAGACAAGGGAACTATGAAGAGGACCCTGAGCCTTGGATAAGACCACAGTCCCATCTGACACCTACATTTCAGCTTGGTGACAGACCCTAAGGGAGGATGTCGCCATCCCACACCCAGGCTCTAGCCCCACAAAAGCTATGATACGGTATATCTGTGTTGTTTAAAGCCACTAAATCTGTCGTAATTTGTTATGTGACAATAGAAAACTAATACAGTGATAAATGATGAACCAGGAAAATACTCGTCACATACAGAAGGACAGTATCACAGCGTCAAATTATTTAACATTTAGTTCAATACAAGTGCACAAATGAAAATGGACAATGGCCACAGACAACCTAGACTGAACAATGAGCTGAACGCCAGTCCTGCCTTAATAGATAAAATCTTCCTACAGATGACGAAGAGAAGCTCATTTGTAAAATAGGAAAAGGAAATGATCACTTTACCAAGGAAATTCAAAAAGCCAATAAACATATAAAAAGTTAAGCATCTCACTGCTCATCAGAGACAAATTAAGACAATGAAGTGCTGAGTCTACAAATATCACAGAGATTAAAAAGAATAACTTCATCCCATTATGGCTGGTGTGAAAAATGGGTATTGTTTTTCTGGGTGGTGGGAATGTAAATTAGCACAATATTTTAGATATAAATTTTGTAGGATCTATAAAAATTTTATATGTGCATATCTCTGGAGCCAATAATACCACTTCTAGAAATGTATCTTATAAAAGTAAGATATGTACAAACATGTGTGTACAAAAATGCATATTACATGATGAATTTTCTTTTACATATCATAATCTTTAATACTATCTCCTTGCCTCAGACTCTAAAAGCTACATGAGATCAAGGGACTTTTGCCACATATTAGGGGCTCACAAAATTTATGTTGAATGAGTAAGTGATAACTAAGTAAGTTCATTGCAAGTATTGTTACAATAGCAAAGTAAGCTTGACCACATACAATGCAATACTATGCACTTAATGTTATGAGCGGACTCAGAAAAAAAGTCCATGAGATATTGTTGAATAAAAGAAGAAAACTGCAAAAAAAAAAAAAATTATAACATGTTCTAACTTATAAAAGGGAAAATGTGCAAATATATATGTTCACATATAAAAGAATATGGAGAGTTATATATTCATCAAATTGTTAATGGTGGTTAACCTCTAGAGAGTAAGGTTTTTAATTAGTTATGGATACTTCTCAGAAACATTTTCATAGGAGTGTACATTACTTTTGTAAATAACAAAATTAATGTAGTTCAATTCTTTAAAGAAAACTTGCAATTTGTATATTTACTTCCTTAGCCTCAGATGTTTAGCTCATCATATTTCTAGGTGTTCTTAACCAAGAATTGATGGTATCTATGGGCTAAACGAGGATGTGATGGGTTAAAGGGGGGGCTGTAGCCCCTCCCTTTGGAATTATTTTCAAAATATTTCTTAGGGAGATGGTCCATAATTTCATTAGATTCATTAGATTCAAAATATTTCTTAGGGAGATGGTCCACAGTTTCATTAGATTCATTAGATTCAAAATATTTCTTAGGGAGATGGTCATAGTTTCATTAGATTCTCACAACTATCTATAATACTGTATTCTCACTGTACCTCATCTCCAACCTTCTACTACTAGTAGTAATTTACTTTCCTTTTAAAGAAACTATGGCAGTAGACTCCTTGACCTTGACCTACTAACTTCTGGAAGAACAACAATGACGCTTAATGCCTCTTTTGATGAGTTAAGTACCTAATCCTTAAATATAGCACCTGTATGCTAGAATTATCAGACCTTTAACTGGGTGCCAAAAAAGACCAATCTTAGGGTTGGTTTTCATAGAAACCCAACACTCACCATTTTCTTCATGGCAGTAATCAAACCCTGCCACACTACATCTTCGGAAAACCATCTTATTCTCAGTGAGAGTTCCTGTCTTATCAGAAAAGAGGTACTGAATCTGTCCAAGATCCTCGGTGATGTTCAGGGCTCGGCACTGAACAGTGGAATCCATCTTCTCATTGTAGAAATCCACATCACTTTGTATAAAATATATCTGTCCGAGCTTCACAATTTCAATGGAAACGTAGAGAGAAATGGGAATCAAGACCTAAGAGGAACCAAGTAATTTAAAAAATGTTAGAGAGCGGAAAGAAAGTTTGAGAAACCAAATATACTTGGGTAAGTAACAAAGATTTTAAAATTCTATGATGAGCTCAACAGAAATTACCTGTAACAAAATGATCATGGTCCAAAACATATAGAATCCTGCCAACACCGGTGATATGACATGTCCATCAGGCTCAGGGATATTAAAAAACATTATGTTTTCATATCTACTCAACCAGATTCCATGACCTTTCAAAAAACACACAGACATGAAAAGGATGCTACATATGTATTATGTAAATATAGAATTTCATTCCTAAAGAGGAATAAAAGTATTTATTTTGGCTGAACACCAATTGTTTATTTTTGAAAACAAACTGAAATGCAAAAAGGCTCCACATTCTCCTGTCTCAGTCTCTCTTTAAATCTCTTCCCAGGTCCCTTTCCTACTGTGGCCACATGTAGCTGGATATAATCAACATTAATGCCTTTCAGATCACAGAATGAGAAAGATAAAGATCTGATGGAAAAAATTATTGGCAAATAATCTCCTTTGCAGAAGTCAAATATTCATAAATATTTCAAAAATTAAATACTTTTAAATAGAGATCTTGCTGAAAAGATGTCAGTATAAAAAAATCATATTTTACCTACCCAATGCACCAGTTAAACACATCACAACCAAAAGTAGGACACACCAGAGGACATCTGTATTTGCTCTTCTTTCTAATTTGCTGCGCTTATACCTTGGACCACTGTTGTTCAGCATTGCTTTGGTTTCATGGCCTACACAGGTAACATGTCAGAAAATGTGCAAATTAAAGCCAGAGAGCAAATACCAAATTTTTAAATCTCTGTGACAGATACAAAGAGAAGTTGCATAATATATTTTGCTAATTTAGTTTGCTTTTGTGATCCATTTAGAAAAACAGAGACCAAGGATTAAGTTTATCAAGACAAAATTTCCTTTCTGCTTTTGTAAACTGCATTTTGAATAAATGGAAAATGTTAACTTGAAGAAAAACAGAGGAGACAAGAGTGAAAATGAGAAGTGTCACTGACCTGCGTAAACCACAATGCCCACAACAGCCTCTGTGTTTCTAATGGTGCATCCTCTAAGTAATAAATTTTCTTTACTGAGACCCACGTGTTCTTTGTTGGGATGTTCTCTATAAGAAAGACAGCACAGAGATTCATTTTTACTTAGCAAAAGTGGGGGGAAAATAAATAGCAAAAATGAGGATGTAAAAATAAAAATCACGGATTTTGAGTTTTCTTGACTGGGAGTATTAATTCGAGTGGTTCAGAAGAAAGGTTTCAAATCTCTGGGCCATTTGCTTTTGTTATTTTGCTTTGGCGCAGAGAAAGATGCAACAAGTTTCAACTACCATTGTTTTCTACTATTCACTGTTTGTCAACTTCTGGCACCACAAAAACTCAAAAATATTCCAAATAAGGAAATGTTACTCTCGTACAAACTGTATTTCAGGGTAACTTAGTAACAGACAAGGGAAAAGTTCTTGATAGAATTAGGAAGTTACTCCTTCCAACCCAGATGGAATCAAGGATTGTTCTAGGCAATGGTAACCTGTGGCTGCTAAAATCATTAGGTGACACACTGATGAGGAATTTTATAATGAAAGGATAAGGCTGAGAACACCAATCTTAACAGAACTACCGATGGGACAAGGGACATCATGGGCCTCCAGATGGTATGGAATAGAAGCACATGTCTCCACAGGATCCTAATCAAGCCTCTGTAACCGCCAATCAACCTGGGGTCTGCGGCATCAAGATCTGTGAAGCCTCTGAAACTGTATGCAATATTTCCTGCGTGTACGTATGTGTGGATATCTACGTCTATCTTGGTAGAAAGAGAAACTATTTCTTTCATCAGATTCGAAGGTGCCCCTGGACAGTTTACAGGAAGTCAGAGGGCCAGAAAAAAAAAAAACAGTGTTCACCACGACCCCAAGGATGCAGCGGGCCAAATCTAAGTGCAGTATAAACCGCAGTCAAAATGACCTGGCTTATTCAACAAATGGATGCCAGGGGGGCACAGGGAGAAGCAGGGAGGTCTCAACTCAGGAAGAAGGCAATCAGCTCAGTCTAGAAAGGGGTAAATTCTACCAGCTCAATGACCTAATTTCTTGGGAGGGAAAATTTAGAGACATGTCAACCAAATGAAATGGGCAGACCTTATTCTGATCCTGGTTAGGCTGTACTGACTACAAAAAATTTTTTGAGATAACTGGACAAATCTGAACAAAAACTAGGTATTAAATGATATCAAGAAATTGTTCTTAATTTAGTTAGGTGTGATAATGATGTTACGGCTCTGGTCCTTTACTGCTATGTGTTCACAGTGAAGTAGTTACACTGAAATGCTAATGGGGAAGAAATAGGAGGATAATTAAAACAAAGTTGGCAAAATTAGCCCGTGAGTGCTCATTATATTTTTCTTTCTGCTTTTGCATGCTTGAAATGTTCTGCAATAAACAATTTAAAAATTATCAAAGTAATTACTTAAGTTATGATAGTGGCAAAAATACAGAGAAAAATAACTGGAAATTTCTTTTAAAAAGCAAAAATTAATGTATTTCACCTATTATGAAAATGCCCACTTCATTTCAGCATTAAAATTAGACTGTTTTCTAAGCAATATACTTCGGTCAGTAAGTTGTTTCTTTTTTCTTACATATAGGAAAATTGTCCCTGTATCTGGCATCCTTGCTATCTGGAAAAATAACTCTTCAAAGAAGGTTTCATACCTTAAAGGACAAAAAAAATCGAATTGTTCCTTCATTTCTATATTTGTAAACACCTTATACTAAGAGATGTATGTTTACATTCCTTCATATATGTGGTTTTATGTACAAAGAGACAACCATGGAGTCATAGTCAGGGTCAGCAGTGTCCTTGGGTTTAATTTAATTCTACTTCCTGGTTTTATAGATGAAGAATTTAAGTCCCAACATTTACATTTCCATGTAGTATTCCCAGGCAAACACCACACAATGCTCATCAGTATAGCATTCATTATCCCTAGAACCTTTATAGGAACAGATTTAATATACACAAGCATTTCCAAAGTTCCTCAGTAAGATTTTAGATTTTTTTCCCCCCTGGGATCCTTATTTTTCACGATTACATCACTCTAGGTTACTATCATTAGATCAAAGCCTAACTCCTATCCTTACTGCGTCTGCCCAAACATTAAACAGGTCCTGCACTTGACAGGTATATATTTGGCACTTATGATAAGGGACCTTTGGACTCTATATGAAGCACTGACTGTCCACATAGAGCTCTTATCCATTGAAGAAGCTAGGTAACATCTGCCACTGCCCAGCAGTCCTGCTCAGATGCTGGGAATGGAAAAACACACAGTCGTGGCTCCTGTGGTCTACGGGGAGGTAATTGATAGAGAAATATGTAAGTGTAATAAAATTATTATAGATATTATGATAGAAATCTGATATTCAGCATGCACTGTGGGCACAAATAGGGAGAACGTCAGTTCTACCTGAGAGTAAGACCAGAGAAATCACCATGTAGAAAGTGAGCTTGAGCATCTCAATTTTTGATTTTTTTTTTAAGATTTTATTTGTAAGAGAGAGAGACAGAGAGAGAGCACAAGCAGTGGGAGTGGTAGGCAGAGGGAGAAGCAGGCTCCCTGCTGAGCAAGGAGCCCGATGTGGGACTCGATCCCAGGACCCTGGGATGATGACCTGAGCTGAAGGCAGACGCTTAACTGACTGAGCCACCCAGGCGTCCCTCAATTTTTGTTGATTTTAGAAAACAGATCACAAAGCAGGAAAGGGATAAGGAGCTAGTTTCGTGGATAAAAATAACTCCACATAAAATCACTGTATCTACCTGAGCTGACTCATTCAATGCTTCCCTGCAAGTTGCTGAAGCCAGTTCTCAACAGAGGCATTAACCAGACCCAGAGAAGTCTAATCACTGAGGAAGACAGAATCTCAGGGAGTGAGAGGAAGCTGAGAGCATCTTTTGGATGTGGATTCCAAGAGGAAGGCAATTCCAGTGGTCAGACCAGGCTAATCAGAAAGTAAGGCACCACACTTGAAGCAGACATACATCAGGGGAGCCCATCTCGAATGGAAAAAAACAAAGAGCAGGCAAACATGGCATCACGGAATCTGGAGGCAAGTGATAATTAGGAGAATCAGGAGGTTAGTGGGGCCCTAGAGCTAGGTAAGGGCTCTAGGGCAAGACTGAGTACCCACAGCAGCAAAAGATGTCTCCAGTGTGTCCGTTAAGAAAAAAATCATGTCCAGTGTGGATGAAGACAGAGGCTGACAAGGTAGACCAGGACTCCGGTTTCAGAAATTTGGTCAAGGCACTCATTAATCTGCTTTCCATCATATAAATTAGCTTTTGTTTTCAAGAAATTATATAAATCAAATCATATAGTATATATTCTTTTCCACCTGGCTTCTTTCACTCAGCGTGATATTCTGAGATGCATCCATGTTCTTGCATGTATCACCAGTGAATTCCTTTTTGCTGAGTAGTATTACCTGGTATGGATATCCAATTTGGTTATCCATTCACCTGCTGATGGACATTTGGGTTGTTTCCAGTTCTGGAGTCTCACAAATAAAGCTGCTATGAATATTTGTGTGCAGGTTTTTGTATGAAGAAATGTTTTATTTTCTCTTAGGTAACTACCTAGGAGTGGGATAGCCAGCTCATACAGTGGACATATGTTTAACTTTTTTTTTTTTTTTAAAGATTTTATTTATTTATTTGAGAGAGAGAGAATGAGAGAGAGCGAGTACATGAGAGGGGGTAGGGTCAGAGGGAGAAGCATACTCCCCGCTGAGCAGGGAGCCCGATGCGGGACTCCAGGATCCCGGTCTCGGATCCCGGGACTCCAGGATCATGACCTGAGCCGAAGGCAGTCGCTTAACCAACTGAGCCACCCAGGCGCCCCGACATATGTTTAACTTTACAAGAAACTTCCAAATTGTTTAAAGCGACTGTACTTTATATATCCCCACAGGTGGAATCTGAGTGCTCGGGTTCCTCTACATTCTCACCAGCACTTCTATTCGTGGGGCTTTTTTAGCAGTTGTAGCTCTGTGGTTTTAATGTATATCTTTTCCCATAGCTATTTGTCATCTACATATGAAGTGTCTTTTTTTTGGTGAAGTGTCTGTTCAAACTTTTTTACCACTTAAAAAACCATATTGTTTGTTTTCTTATTGCTCAGTTTTGAGATGTCTTTATGTATTCTGAACACAAGTCCTACGTCCGATACATGCATTGCGAATATTTTCCTCCAGTCTGTGACTTATCTTCTCATTCACTTAACTGTGTTGTTGAAGAGAAAATGGTTTTAATTTTGATGAAGTTCTTTTTTCTATTTTTGGCCTTTTATGGATTGTGCTTTGGGTGTTGTATCCAAGAAATCTTTGCCTAACCTAAGGTATCAAAGATTTCCCTTATGTTTCCTCTATATGTAAGGAGTCTCTAATCTTATGTTTACATTTAATCATAGGCTCCATTTTTGGTTAAGTTTTTTACACAGTGAGAGGTATGTCTTGACGTTTATTTTTTAGAATTTGGACATCCAATTGTTATAGCATTTGTTGAAAACAGTAATCTTTCTTTACTAAATTGCTTGTGTACCTTTGTCAAAGGCACATTTATGGTAACAAAAACCAGTTGACTGTGAATGTGTGGATCAATTTCTGGACTCTATAATCTTTCAATCTCTTCTGACCTACTGGTCTGTCTTTATGCCAAAACGACACTAACTTGATTATTGTACCTTTACAAGACGTCTTGAAATCAGGTGGTGTTAGCCCTCCCACTCTGTTCTTTTTCAAAGTTGTTTTAAGTTAATATGGGTCCTTTGCAACCCCATATAAATTTTTAGAATAAACTTGTCGATTTCTTTTAGAAAAAGACCAAAAAAAACAAAAACAAAAACCCAAACCATGCTGGAATTTTGATTGGGATTACACTGAATCCACAGATCAATTTGGAGACAAACTGACATCCTAAGAATATTGTGTCTTTCAACCCATGAACAACATATCTCTCTCCAACTATTTAGGTCTTTAATTTCTCCCAGCAGTGTTCCATGGTTTTGAGTGTGCAAGTGTTTCACATCTTTTGTCAGAATTATCCTCAGGTATTTAATTTTTTCTGATGCTATTATAAGTTGTATTTGGAAAAATTTCAGTATCTGGTTGTTTATTGCTAATATATAGAAATACAATTGATTTCTGTATATTGACGCTTCCTACAACACTGTCAAACTCATCTATTAAATTCTTATAAATTTTATCAGATTTTCCACAAAGAACATCAAACCATCTACAAATAAAAGACAGTTTTACTTCTTTCTTATTGATAGCTTTTATTTCCTTTTCTTGCCTGACTGCACTAGCTAGAACCTGCAGCACAATCTTGAATAAAAGTGGTAAAAGTGAATAACCATGTCTTGTTCCTGATCTTAGGGGAAAAAACATTTAAAAGCATTTAGTCTTGCATTATTAAGAATGATTCTAAATGCAGGTTCTTCATAGATGCCCTTTATCAGGTTGAGAGAGTTCCTTTCTATTTCCAGTTTGCAAGAACAGGAGTTAGATTTTGTCAAATGCTTTGCATCTATGAGATGATCACTTGGTTTTTCTTTTACAATTTGTTAATTACGGCTTGTTAATATGGTGAATTACATCATGTGATTTTTTTCTAATATTAAACCAACCCTGAATTTTTGAGATAGGTCCCACTGGGTCATGATGTATTATCCTTTTTACACATTGTTGGATTTGACTTGCTATAATTTTGTGTAGAATTTTTACATCTATGTTCATGCAGAATACTGATCTTTCCTTATATGTCTTTGTATGCTTTGGTATCAGGATAACTCTGGAGTTGGAAATTTTCTCTACCATTTTCTCTTCAGATCACCACTATGAAGTAGGTCTAATTATCTCCTCTTAAAAATCAGGAAACTGAAGATGAAAAAGAATAAATAACTTGGTTCAAGGCAGAAAGCACTAAAGTGGCCAACGCCAGACCTGAAATTAGGTAAGACCTCAAATTCTAGCTACCCTTACAAAAGGGACATATATACCACGAGAAGTCTCCAAAATGAACACTGTTGTGACTTCCCATACTTTTTCTTACACATGTACCAAACCCTTGGCTAACTTTTGCCAACCAGAAATATCCACCTGATACTCTAATTCTGCAGGAGGACACTATCCTATCCTGTCACCTCGGTTGCCAGTTCTTTCCAGACACCTCCTTCCAAACATCATGTCTTGGGCTTACTATGGAGCTCGTGGAAAACATTCTTACGCTACTGACAGAGACTTTATAATTATTTTGAGAACAAGCTTTTGTTGTTGTTTTTAAATCATACATAAGTAAATATTTAAATGATTAAAATAAAGCTAAATTAATAGATGGCTAAACACATGGCCTTTGGTGATTTAACTTGGATATATGGACACATATATTTTATTGAGTTAAATATAACTGCAATAAACAATTCCACTCACACCAATGAAGGTAAGTCATGTATCACTCACAGATAGCCTCGGAATCTGTTGAGGTCATTGTTTGGACTTTCACATTCTATCTTACTGGAGAATTTCTCTGGGTCAACTTCAGAGTCCTAAAAATAAATAAATAAATAAATTAAATAAATAAATAACTATATATACATTTTAAATCACAACATAAGAAGAATTCAATGTCAAAAAGATGACATTTTTACGTATATCACTTAATTTGCATTAAGCATATATGTGAACATTCTGAGCACATAAACATTTAATTCCAACACATTTTATTTAAAATTTAAAAATAAGCTGGACATCAGCATCTTACAAAATTCTCTAAAGGATTAAACGATAATTTTAGAATGCTTGATGAAACCAATGAGCAAATAAGCAAAGGGTTTTTATAGAACGTAGGCACAGATTCACTAAGAATAAGCCATGTGAACTTTCTCATTTCCTTGTTTTTATATGAATGTTTGCCTAATAAAAGAAATACTATTGATATATCTTGTAATGCAATAACATATCACGGCAAATGTATGGAAAATCTGAGTTATATAATCATATGATTTGATTTGTTAATCAATTTTTTGAGTTCTTCTGATGTACCAGAATCTCGACTATGTACTTTAAATATATTAATTTCTTCTTTAAAACCCCATGAGGTAGGTGTTATAATGAGGTCTAATTAACAGATAAAGACAGAGAAGCACAAAGAAGATCAACAATTTGCTATAGGTTTCCACATAAGGCAGTCTTTAGAAATAGGACTGCAAACTAGGTCATGGGATTCCAGAGCACTGACCCTTAACTGAACCCAAAGTGTGATGACTAATCAACTGCCATCACCCTTAAAGTAGGTACTTAGTGGTATTTAATAGAATCTCAAATTGTATAAGATTTTTACCAATGTCTTAGTTATATAAATGCTCACAAAAGTGACAATGACAAGCTGAGAGGCATATCAATCACAGGATCCAAATTAAATCCAGAGAAAGAAAGATGGCCCATTGTTACATCAGATGATGAAATTTATTGAAGATTAGGGCATTTAGTTTACAAGTATAAGATGAAGGAAACCTGACTTAACAGTTCAGTTTTAAAAAGACCATTATTTATTTTTTTTAGTTTTGATACTTGCATGCTTGTTATTTTTTAATTTTTTTATTAACATATAATGTATTGTTTGTTTTGGGGGTACAGGTCTGTGATTCATCAGTCTTACATAATACGCAGCACTCACCATAGTACATACCCTCCCCAGTGTCCATCACCCAGCCACCCCATCCCTCCCACCCCCCTCCACTCCAGCAACCCTCAGTTTGTTTCCTGAGATCAAGAGTCTCTTATGGTTTGTCTCCCTCTCTGGTTTCGCCTTGTTTCATTTTTCCCTCCCTTCCCCTATGATCCTATTTCTTGTTTCTCAAATTCCTCATATCAGTGAGATCACATGATACTTTTCTTTCTCTGACTGACTTATTTCGCTTAGCGTAATACCCTCCATTCACAGCGTTGCAAATGGCAAGTTTAAAAAGACCATTCAATTTTAAAATACTTCATCTCAAGTGTTTCCAGAGAAAGGGAAAGGAAACTGATATGTAAGCACTATCCATGACATTTTTACATACATTACTTCATTTGCATCTCACAGCAAAGCTATGAGGCAGGCATCATTGTTTCTACTTTAAGATGAACTGATACATAAGTGACTTGCCCAAGGTCACACAGTAATTAAATATCAAAGCAGGAATTCATTCAAACTCATGTTAATATAACTTTAAAGTTCTTGTTTCCCTCACCACAGCAGGGTCTAGAAAGGTCTAGAAGCTCTGTGGCCAAGAGAAGCTACACGAATCTCAAAAGGTCTGGGTATAGATGCAATTACAGATTCTAGGAAGAGAAGGTGATTATTTCCATTGCAAAATAACTCTCCAAATTGCAAAATAACTCTCCAAATTGCAAAATAATTCCATTTCCTTTAATTCAGTTCCAAAAAATATAGGATTGCCAGACTAAAATGTGTGAACTTCAAAGTCATTATATCCTATTATCTATAAAACACTTCCACAGAGAGCTGGAAATGGATTAAGTCCTCTGGGATTCTATTTTGTAATAGTAAAAATGAATTTAAAAATCTCTTTATATGTACCTGTGAAAATCTTCTGAAAAGAAAATGTTAATAAGTCACCAACTGAGAACACATTATTTACCTGCTCTGCATATCCTCGAACCACCTGCCTCTGTTTTAAATTGCTCTCTCCATCAAGACCAGAAGTCTCAATGTGACAGATTCCATCTGGATCAGTAGAAAAGAGTAAGACCATGTCTGCAGGAATAACCTCATTACAGGAAAGGCGAATAAAGTCCCCAACAGCAACATCTTTCCAGCACTGGTCGACATATCTTTTCTCTTTCCTAACATTGAGGGGAAACAAAAGTATAAAGAGAGTATGAAGACAGAAACATATATAATCTTATTTTTTCAGTTTTGAGTATAATTTAAAGCATGTTTAAAGCCTTAGGGTGAATTTTAATCCATTAAATGTTAAAAGGGAAGCCAGAGAAAACCTAAATTCCAGAATTTGTTTCACCTGAAAATTGAGTTATTGAGCTAATAAAACATATTTCTCAGCTCCTTTGTCCTTTGAGGTTTTGAACTATTATGCTGTTTGAGGTGTAACTGGAATAAAATGAACATTTGCTGGGTTTATTCACGTACAACACAATCCCTGGGTACTGCTCTGTTGTCAGGTGTCAAGGATCCAGAAAGGCACAAGACACATCTACTCTCACAGCGCTTCCTGTCTGATAAGATGAATTAAAGAAAACACCAAAGAAGTAAAAAAAAATAAAATGAAGGGCGCCTGGGTGGCTCATATGGTTGGGTGTCTGCCTTTGGCTCAGGTCATGATCTCCCGGTCCTCGAATCGAGCCCTGCATCGGGCTCCTGGCTGGCTCAGTAGGGAGTCTCCTTCTCCCTCTCCCTCTGCCTCTCCCCCTGCTTGTGTGCTCTCTCTGTCTCTGTCTCTCTCTCTTAAATGAATAAATGAAATCTTAAAATTTTTTTAAAAAAATGAAATAAAATGAATACTCAACATTTCAAAAATTATTATACTACTCATTAACACCTCTAATTATCACTTAATAGAAATACTGGTAAGACAGTCCTGAGGGCAAAACTTGTATACTTTCTGCTCTACAGAATTATATCCGTTATTTCAAGAAATATTTAGCTTCAAGGGCTATCTAAGAAATACATTTTCAGGGCTTATTTTCCCAAAATATCTAATGCACCAGGTTGAATCCAACTAAAGGAAATCCTTGATTACCTAAAGAGTTGGTTAGTTCACAGAGAAAGGCAAATCAATGATTTTGTCCTTACCATTCTTTTTCCTAGTGTTTGTGCACACCCGTTCACTCTTCGTGGAGGAAAGTAAGAGAGAACATCTGAAAACATAGGTATGGGTCATATTTCAAAGGTTCAGTCCTAAAAGTCTAGGAGTAGTGATTTCATTCCATAGAAAATGGGGAGTCACAAGGTTCACCAGAAGAAGGAGGATGGGATACTACTTCCATTTACTAACCCCTGCGACAGAGTAATGGATGGACTTTGGGTGTCAAGCTAGTTTGGTGTAGGAATGGCCAAAAAAACCAATGTAAAGTTATTTAAATAATTCAGGAGAAGAATGAAGATGGTCAGAAGGCAGCAGCAACAGGGATAAATAGAAGATTAATTCAAGACATATTTGGGTTTTTTGACTTAACTACATGTTTCAGGACTTACTACACCATATTTTATGACTGAACTACATGTAAAGGAGTTACCAAGTATGACTCTACAGTCTCTAACTTGTATGATGGGATGATGAATGGTGCCTTTCACTACATCTCAAAT
Source organism: Mirounga angustirostris (assembly GCF_029215605.1). Classification (NCBI taxonomy): domain Eukaryota; kingdom Metazoa; phylum Chordata; class Mammalia; order Carnivora; family Phocidae; genus Mirounga; species Mirounga angustirostris. Next base: position 39,488,985 of record NW_026991710.1, on the reverse strand, counting down.
TTTCGATCAACTGGTTGCATGAGAGGGCAGATAATAAACTCAGATTGGAAAGTTTTTATCTGAAGCGGGATGTGAAAAAGAGGATGTGCAGCAATTTGAGGGTTCAGATCCTATGCTCATGGGTACAGATATAAATGTGGAAGTCCTAGGAACATAGAGGGCAGGTGACACCAGGTAAGGACATGAGATTCCTTAGGGAAGGAGACTTCAAGGTAATAAAGAAGTGGAAGGAGACCCCAGAGAAAGTAATATCAGAGAAATCCAGAGAGAAGGAAACTTCAAAAAGGGAGCAATCCTAGTGAAGCAGCAAAGGGGCCAAGCCTATGGTATTCAGTGATTAGGATGTCTGTTGACTATGGAAAATGCTGATAGAATGAAATTGTTGCTGGGAGTATGAATAAGGAAGTGAGACCTCCATGAACCAGAGAGGGACTGGAAGTTTAAGAAGTAGAATATTTCATGATGTTTAGCTATGAAAGGAAATAAGGGGTAAAAGCAGCCACTGCAATGAAAGGTAAATCAAAGGACAAAGGATGAGAGTAATTGGACATGAACATGAGATGTAGGAAAGGAGTCCATGGAACAGGAAAGGTAGAAGACAGAGCACTGTGTGGGGGATGCTGGTGGAAGCTATAAAGAAACAAGGAATGGGATTAACAACATAGAGGAAAGGATTCCTATCACAGTAAAGGGAGTTGCCTCTTCATCTAAGGTCAGAAGAAAGTTGTTGAAAATGTGAATGATGCATGAAGGAATGGGGGGTACACAATTCATGTTTCATGGCCTCTACTTTTTCTGTTAGGAAAGCTACAAGGAAAATTTGCTAAGAATTTATAAAGATAGGAAGAGAAGACAGACTTGACTCTTAGGGTTAGGAATTTTATTTTTCTTTCAAACATAAGAAGTAGGATTCCTCTAAAGGACAAGTTTATTTATTCTACATTGGAACAAAATTTAAATGAAGCCAATTTCATAATTAACTTCATTTTTCCCTATTTGGAGTATACACCAGGATTTCAAAAAAATACCTAATTTGCCCAACAGCTAGCTACTTCAGGTCAATAAACATCTACGGGCCTTAATTTATGCCAGTTACACGTTAGGTGCTAAAAATACACAAATGGTTAATAAATGGTCACCACCCTATACAAGTTATGGTTGAAATCAGAAAAAGAGACACAAACAGTACTTTCATAAGAGAGAGGTATGCATGCCCAGGTTACTATGGGAGCGAATAGTTGGGGTTAGCCCTGGAGGAGGTGAATCTTGATGGATGACCAAGAGTGACTCAGGTGAAGAAAGGTGGGACAGTGTATCAGTCAGGGTGCAAAGACATAGGGCAAGAGAGAGCTCGTGTGTAAAAGCAACTGCAAGCCAGTGACAATGCTCACTCTGCCACATTTAACTAGCTCTGAAGATTTTTCATTGTGGTAGACTCAAAATGAGACTATATTTCCTTACCCAACAAAGAATTAAAGCTAGTGAAAGGACCTTCTTCTCCCACAGCTGAATGTTCAGCTAGAATTTCGTGCATCTACTTGGTTATATGTGCTTCTGAACTACTCTCATTGGACAGAACATTGCTCTCACAATTCCTCCTTCAGGCAAACTTCTAGACCCATTTCGTTTCTTTAAGAGTTCAAGATCACACATCTTTGCTACATAAGCCTTGGGACACACTGGACTATTAACTGTGATTCCACTGGAGTGGGAGGAAGGGGAGAGGTAAGAAGGAAGGGTGGAGAATGTAAACTTCTACTTCTTGCTTCAACAAATTTAAAGAGAGAAAGATGAGAGTTATGAACAAATTTTTCTCTTTGACTTTTTTAGCATTTTCCCATAAAATCCTAAAAAAACTCATAATAAGCAAATAATGAATAATCATTGCATACAACAGCAAAGATTTATCAGATGCTCTATATTCACCAGCTGATTTAATTTTTGTATCAATGTTATGTGGTTGGTCCTATAAATGAACTATGATCCCTGCCCCCCTGCCTTTATAAATAAGAAAAACTGGTTTTGGCAAATTAAGTAACTTGCTCAAAGTCACACAGTTCCTAAGTGGTCCTGGGATTTAAAACAAGGCTGGTAGCTCCAGAGCCCATCTCTCAAGAAGCAGACTTTACTCCAGCTAGAATAGTCACTTCCTGATGACCACCAAATAAAAAATGTTTTAGTTGTATATCAGAAAGTGAATTTGAAGAACCATCACTTTTGAAAACATCACACAAAAGGTTGATTACCTTAGAAGGCCACTGATATTTAGTCTTATTTTAAGAAGCATGAAATTCTATGAATTTACAAGATTCATGAATTTATGAGATAGTCCTAAAATGTTAACATTAGCCAGTATTTTGAAACTCCTAAAATCAATATAGTGATTTTTAAAGATCAGAAAATAATGTAGGGTCCTGGAGGGAAGGCATTGTATCTATTTTTTTTTTTTAATCTATTTTTCCTTTAAATCTCAATCTCTCAGTGCCTACAACACAGTAAGGCACTCAAATTTGTTAAGTGATTAATAGTTTTGTTTTCTTTTTTTTTTTAAGATTTTATTCATTTATTTGAGAGAGAGACACACACACAGAGCAGGAACACAAGCATGGGGAGTGGGAGAGGGAGAAGCAGGCTTCCCACGGAGCAGGGAGCCCGATGCGGGGCTCGATCCCAGGACCCCGGGATCACGACCCGAGCCGAAGGCAGACGCTTAACGACTGAGCCACCCAGGTGCCCCAGTTTTGTTTTCAACACACTTCTATTATCCTTGAAACAAAACTTAAAACCTTATAAACAGCTGTTATTTGAAAGGCAATACTGAGAAAGTTAGGTTTTCCATAATAGCTCATTCCAACTTAATTGAGGTATAATAAAGTTTAAATGTTTAATTTCTATATTAGTGTTTATTTCCCAAGATACTTGCCCAAAGATAAGCACCATGTGAAAGACCACATATTACAAATAAGAATCAAATTATCTGCACAGAAATGTTAATACCCTTCTTCCAAAAGCTTGCACAATCTAATGGCTTCATACTTTCACCTTAATTTTGTTGAGGAATAATTTGTTTTCTAAAGTGATGTCTTTGCATTTCATAGGAATTTAAGTTAGCCTATTTAAATCGACAAGGCATGGTCTTATAACCTACCTTTATTTTTTTTTTTTAAGATTTTATTTATTTATTTGACAGAGAGAGACACAGTGAGAGAGGAAACACAAGCAGAGGGGAGTGGGAGAGGGAGAAGCAGGCTTCCCTCGGAGCAGGGAGCCTGATGTGGGACTCGATCCCAGGACCCTGGGACCATGACCTGAGCCGAAGGCAGTTGCTTAATGACTGAGCCACCCAGGCGCCCCCTACCTTTATTTCTTTATATCCTTATAATTTGTTCCAAGAACAATTTGGGGGAAGAAAGGTATTATTTCTTCTGTAATACCAAACAAAAGCAAATTACATAAAGTAACAGATAAAAGGACAAAGTTACCAGATTCTATTATGAAATGCAATCATAAAGTGGTATCTTGGATAGACCTTAAACAATTGAATAGAAAATTGCATCTTATCTTTAAGTTTATATGCAAATCATCTAAAATAGATCTGGACTATGTCCAAAAGGACACCTGAGAAAAAAATTATACCAGGTCTCCCACTATGCAATTTTAATATTTATAAAATCATGCAGTGTCCTAAAGAGTTCTCAAATGTTGATTAAATAACTTGATAATGTGGCAAACTCCAGCTAATAGTTATTACTAACCTACAAAAATCATCACAGTGGCTAACCTTTACTTAGCACTTAGAAAGGGCTAGGTTCTATTGATTACTGTTTTATTACTATTATATTCATAATGAAGAGAACTGGGGTTTAGCTAGCTTATGCAATTTGCCCAAAGCTAAATATAGCTAATAACTGAGAAAATCAGGATTAGAACTTATTTAGAACTTAGAAAAGCAAACAAACACACATTATCAACTTTAAAGTAGCACTAAAAGTCAACAATCATTTATAGACAAGAACCTATATTTAAAAATACATATAAGAAGCATTCTTCCCATTTGCTAAATTTGGTATTGCTGAGTAATTTTTAAATTGTTCAAAATCTGGACTTTGTTCATCATATAATCATTCTAAAATACTATTTCCTACAACTATTTTTTGAGGGTAAGACTGTATCAATAACACCTCTCTATCCCTGGCATATGATAAGACATAAATGTCATCAAATGATTCATAGCAGTATTTTAGTAGAACACTCATGACTTTAAAATGAAAACCATGAGCTTTTCCTAATATTTTTAGTTTTCTACATAATACATGAGTTTTTCTGGTTAGCTTTAGATCAGATATGAGTATAAGAAAAAAAATAGACCAAATTTTTCCTTATCTAGGTACAAGTCATATCATCCTACAAAGGAGGGGAAAAAAAAGTTAGTTTTGTTTCTGAATCTTTAAAATGGATGTTGAGAAAGTCACTGAAGAATTCTAATAATGAACAGAATTCAGAATCCTTCAGGTTTCAGCTTAAGTATCACTTTATGTGAGCAGCTTGCCCTAACCATTTCCTCTGTGGCTCACATAAAATGGAAGACAATTCTACTATCAGGATAAGCCTATGAGTTATTTTTCTCCCTAAACAAAACAAAAATTACATCATCTAGTTGAACTCTTGGTCAGTCAAAAGAGCCTTAAATTTGTTCAAAATATATTTTATTAGAAAACTAGCCTTTTGAACCTAAATGTCTTTTGTTCAGACTTGGTAACTAGAATAGAATAGAATCTCTAGTCTGACCAATTTAGCATTACAATCTTAGGAACTTAGAATTTAAACGAGAACACTAAAGTCAATCCAAGAAATGTATCAAATACTCTGAGATGTCAGAAGAAAGAGTGGCAGCATCTGTCTAAGGGAACCTGTCGAGTCAGCTCAGAGGCTGAAGGAAGTGCTTGCCTACTTCTGGGCTCAAAGCTCAGTCTTCTAGCTCGTCACATTTTCTCCCTTGGGGATTTAAGTCAAACTCCTCACTTCAAAATCACCTCTAAACAGACTGATGACTTCAAAATTTCTTACCATAGCCCTTCCGTCTGACCAGAACTCCTGTAGCATGTTCCTATTTGCCCGTGGGGCATTTCCACTGCATGGCTGTCTTGCTATCATTTCCAGTTCATCCTACCTGAGGTGAATTTAATGCTCCCTCTTTCTATTGGTGGTACTTTTTTCCTCCAAAGCTCAAAAATCACAAAAGTTCACCAAATTTAATTGGGTTCTTCTTCACAGTATCTCTTCTATGAACCCCTTCCTGTACCTTGCCATCTACTCCCAGTAATGCCCTGGACTGATTAGCAGAGGCTGATTTACCCTCTTTGTAGAGCCTATTCCCAGGACTCGAGTGGACCAATATTCCTCAAGCACAGCTTTCGCCACATTCCTTCTCTGCTCAAAAGATGGAAACGAGCAAAGGGTGGGGGTGTGGGGGGAAAGAGAGACAGACACACATGCAAACCAAGAAACAGACTCTTAACTCTAGAGAACATGCTGGTTACCAGAGAGGAGGGTGGGGGATGGGTGAAATCAGTGTTAGGAATCAAGAAGTGCACTTGTGATGAGCACTGGGTGATGTATGGAAGTGTTCAATCACTATACTGTACAACTGAAATTACTATTACACTGTATGTTAACTAACTGGAATTTAAATAAAAACTTAAAAAAAAAAAAGATGGATTCTGTAGAGGATGCTTTTAGATAACAGGCTTGAGTGATGGAAACTTGACCCAGGCAAAAGGGCCCACAGTGACCCCCCTGGCTGAACACAGACGGCCCATCAGGCGACCCACCTCAAAATATCCATAAGCCTTAACTGAGCAATGGGCTACTTACAACCAGGTACAATTACCAAAAAGGGGAGACATTCCCTATGTCGTCAGATCTCCTCCCTTCCCCCTTTAAAAACAGCCCCCACCCGCCGCCTCATGGCAGACAGTCTCCTCTGCTTTCCTGCCTGCGGCTCCCTTGTGGTGTGTTCAATAAGCTGCGATCGCCTATGTTCTGCCTCAGGTGAATTCTTTCACCGCCCCCACACCATGTATGCTTCCAAATGATCATCGCCCCACATTTGGGGGCCCCTGTCCGATTGGAGAGACACTGCAGATTCTCTACCACTGAAGGAAAATATCTCTGATGGTTAATTTCAAGTGTCAGCTTCACGAGGGATGCCCAGACGCTGGTTAAATGTTACTTCCGTGTGTGTCTGTGAAAGTGTTTCTGGGAGAAATTAGCCTTCAAGTTGAACTGAAGAGACGGTCCTCCCCAGTGTGGGTGGGTATCATCCAATCCCTTGAGAAGAAAAAGGCAGAGTAAAGTTGAATTTATTCTCTGCCTTCCTGAGGCTTGAGCTGGGACACTGATCTCCTGACCTCAGCATCCCTGGTTCTCAGGCCTTCAGACTTGGACGGGAATCTACACCATCAGCTCTGTGGCTCTCGGGCCTTCAAACCACACTGCTGGCCTTCCCGAGACTCCTGCTTGCCGGTACTGGGGCTTCATAGCCTCCATTATCATGTGAGCCAATTCCTGATAATAAATCTCATTCCTATTGGTTCTATTTTTCTGGACAACCCTGATTAATACACCATTCAAGGAGTAGCCTGGTGTTGGAAGTCCCTCCACAGGAGGCCTCAAACTCCCTCTCTTTTCATTTCTCATTACTGCTCCTAGAGCTGGTTTCCCCCTCAGGCCAAGTCAATATCCTCAGCATCCCCAGAACACTCCACAAGCCTTCCTAATCTCAATATGGGGTGTGGGGGAGAGGTGACGTCATAAACTTGTTTGTAAAGCAGTTAACATATTAGATTCAGAATTTCACACATCTGTTCTAATGATGACTTTTTAAAAAGTAGATACATTTCTCATGAAAGGGAACACCAGACAATTAATATTCCAAACTTTGTAATTTTCATTTTCATAAAAGTATGAAAAGTGAAAATTTCATTTTCATAAAGACATGGAAAGTGTTTGCAGTGCAATATTAGGCTAAACAATTAGAATAAAAATATATGGAGTATAATCTTTATTTTGTAAAACATACACACAATGCACACAGAACTTATAGGAAGATACGGCAGTGTTATAATTAGTTGTCTCTGGATACCAGGATCACATGTATAATTTGTAAATGTAGATTTACAATATACAGCACAGTTCCAAACTCACCTTTACAGACTATTCTTAGCTACACAGTCTTTCTGTTTAATAAAAACTGAAGATACAGGTCTCCATGACAGCAAATATGCTTCAGAAAAGACCTCCTATTATGAATGCTTTCTGTTGCTGCAATGGGGTGAGTTTTATAAAGTTTCTAGCTTTGTGTACAAAAAAAGAATATTCTTCCCCATTTTTCAGTATCCCTTCCTCCATTGGTAGCTCTTATCTTTTTCTTCATATCCCATCTTGTTTTTCATATCCATTCATATTTTTCATATCCCATCCTCTTCTTAATCCCAAATTGTAACACCCAGGATTAAAAACTATCTGCTAGCTTTCCTTCTTATGAAGTTTAATTCTTTCCATTCCACTTATACATAAGTTATAGAAGCTTTTGCTTTATCAACTCCTGGATTGACGATGGCTTATATAGATCTTTCTTGACTTATGAAAGGGTTAAATCCCAATAATCTTATGGCAAGTTGAAAATATTATAGGTGGAAATGCATGTAATACACCTAACCTACGGAACATCATAGCTTAGCCTACCCTAACTTAAACGTGCTCAGAATGCTTACATAAGCCTACACTTGGGTAAAATCATCTAACACAAAACCTATTTTTATAATAAAGTGTTGAAAATCGCATGGAAATTACTGACTACTGTACTGAAAGTGAAAAAAACAGACTGGTTCTATGGGTACAAAATGATTCATTGTTTACCCTCGTGATCACCGGGCTGACTCGGAATGAGGTTCCCTGCTGCAGCCCAGCATCATGAGAATATCTTACCATACGCTAGCCCAGGAAAAGGTCAAAATTCAAATTCTGAAGTAAGGTTTCCACTGAATCGTAAATCAGGACCATCTATACATTTTGGTTCTGCTAGGACACCTGAATTAAATTCACTACAGGTCCTTAATAAATATTAGTTGAAAACCTCACCACCACCAGCATCACCAAAAAGGGTCCTGATCACATCTAAGGGGGAAGAAAGTAACATTCTGCATGTTTCTAAATGACACATGTATATTCCCTAGCCCAGCTCCTGTTACACTTACCTACTGTAAACTTTAGTTACTAAATTGTTGATCTGTTTGTCAATTTTATATTTGCGGTAATCTTCCAAACCATCTTTTATTGCAATAATTGTCAGGACCACCACGAGAGGTAGCATTGTAATTTCCTTTTGGAAGGCTTCTACCAAAGGCACCCAGTTCAAGACAGCTAGAAACAGGAAATATAAATTGGCAGCCCTGCAATCCAAACACACACAAGGAAGGGTTAACAAATCACATAAAAGCCTAAAGCAAAAGGAACAAAAATATCTCAGGACATTTTCCTATGTTTCCCTTAGTCGATTTTTGATGCTACAGAACAGAGAACTAGCCAAACCTGACGTATCTGAACAACCTGTCACTCCTGTAGATATCCAGCTCATGGCTTTACTGTAATAAATGAGGTATTCTTTATTAAATATATGATAGTCAATATGTGTATGACAGTCTTGAGTTGTGAAAACATAAGAAGCATCACAGAAAACACTACTTTCTTTTTAAAAGCTCAAAAGAGGGGCGCCTGGGTGGCTCAATCATTAAGCATTTGCCTTCGGCTCAGGTCATGATCCCAGAGTCCTGGGATCGAGCCCCGCATTGGGCTCCCTGCTCCGTGGGAAGCCTGCTTATCCCTCTCCCACTCACCCTGCTTGTGTTCCCTCTCTTGCTGTGTCTCTATCAAATAAATAAATAAAAAAAAAAAATCTTTAATAAATAAAAAATAAAAGCTCAAAAAATTTAGAGGAAATTCAATGTTAACACATTGTAGAAATAAATTTTTCAAAACCCCAACTCTCTAGCCTTCAGAAGTTAATTTGCATGTCCAAACATTAGATTCAAACAAGGCTCAAGATAAATAGAGATGCCTGGGAGGTTTTTTTTCCCCTTGAAACCAACCCTTCTATTTCAGCTTTTATGAGATTTATTTCTTCAGGAACTTCTTCCACTTCTTTATTTTATATATTCAAATACTCCTCCACTGGCCCCTAAGGTAAATTCAAGTAGCCCATTTCCTTAAAAGAAATAGAATCTCAATCCTGCATAGCCCCTCAAGTTTTTATCACATATTTTCCTCATTAACCATTAAACTTCTCAAAATTAATTTACCCCCATTTCTCCTTCCTCACCTCCAACTCCTTGTATTCTGAAAATTCTTACCTAACCTTTTTTGCTACTTTTTTGGCCTCAATTATTTCCATGTGGACTGTATCCAAACCAACAGCACTGACCCTGAACTCTGTTCAAGTTTCAGATTCTAATTCATAAAAGACAGAACCACCCATAGCATGTAAAGCCATTAATTCAGCAAATTCACATCTATATTTTAAATGTACCCATCATTCAATAAATGTATATGGAACCTACATACAGTGAATAATGAGAATGAATATATGCAGAATGAATAATGAATGTTGAGAATCTGTATATTCACATTAGCATCTCAAACTCAACATTTATAAAAACCAAATCATCTAGCCAAGTTTTTTTTATTCCTGTCTTTACTTTTTCTGCTAATCCTCCTGGTCATTCTCAGCTCAATATGTTCATACCATCTTTTTACTTAATTCCCTGCATCTAATCCATAATATCTGTAATAATCCTTCTTTCCATTCCCACATTTTTCTAAGCTCAGGTCTTGCCACTCGCCAGGGTATATATAGCATCTCCCTAAATGTTCTCTCTGCCTTTGCTTTGTTTCTAATTGTGCCAGGCAGAGGGCTCTACTTTCCAGACCTCAAGCAATGTATGCTACTGCCTTTCTGCTTTTACATATCATACTCCTTCCCCCAGCTGAAAGGTGCTTTGCCGACACCTCTGCCTTGAAAATCTCACCAGCTCTCCATAATTAAGTTCAAATGCCCTTTTCTCTTCTCTTGCTCCATTATTTCTCTTCTGAGGCTTCTACCCTACTTGTTAGCACTTTATAACACTCATCACATTCGCTGTCTTTTCATTGTATACACATCTTGTTTCTCTTGCTAAAAGCAAACTCCATTAGGAAAGGAGTACCACTCAGATATGTATTTCCTTCAATGCCTAAACTCATAGGAGAGCTTCAATAAATATATATTAAACTGAACTATATGTCGTTGCTTCACCTAGTGAAGAGCTCTATTTCCCCATATCATCAAGTAAGAAAAAGCTCAAATTAAAACTCAGCATGGTCTAATGGAAAGAACATGGAAGCAAGAGTGAAAAGACTCAAGGCTATAGGGTCAGCTCCTAATCACTGGCACGACACTGGGTAAACCAGTGTAACAAACTTTGTTTCCTAATCTATAATATGAAAATAACAATATCTTCTCTGGTCAAGAGAAAGCATCTTACCACTTGTAAAGTGCTATGTGAACATAAGGGCTCATCATTTCACAACAAACTCTACTAGAATCGTCAAAGAAAATGTCCCAAGTCTTAGCTTAGGTAACATATAATGTCATAGAAATGAAAAATCTTATGTTAACTAGAATAACAAAGAACATGTTAAGACTTTTACCTGTGAAATTGTTCAAATAAATTTCTTGGCACAAAATTTAGAAGTGTGTACTTTGTTGTCCGTATTCGGTTATTCATGTAGGTGCCAGAGTACTTTTCATACTCATCCTTGAAGGGCCAGAGGTGGGGAACAACCACCCGGTGCTTTCCTGCCAGTCTGGGAGGCTGAGAGGACTTGCCCCCACAGACAAGCAGAGAGGAATAGCTGTATGACCTCTCATCCTCGTCCCTGTTTCTACCGCCCATCAGCTGTTGCCAGTGATACCTGGCCCATTGTAGACATTCAGTCATGTCCAAAATGTGGTGAGATCCAGGATACGCAGGTGATCTGGCAAAACAAACAAAAACCCACTAAAACACTCCTCATAAGCCTCTGGAAAGTCTTAAAGGATGGTAAGGGTAGTAAAATGAGAATTTTTTTCCAAATCAAATAAATATATGACCAATGGTTCAATGGGTATAAAGTAAAACTACTCTTTAGAACTAGTAAATGGGAGAAAGTGAAACTAGTCTTTGGAACTCCGTTTTAGCCAAATTTTTTATTAAATAAAGCATACACCTTCTGCCTCAAGAGCCAACCATCTGACCATTTAAGCAACAGGAGACAGCACCTAAAGGCCACCCTATAATCTGAAGCAAATAATCTGGGTTTAATGTGCACAAGTCTCTTAATTTATCTGATAAACAGTTTTCTCATCTTTGAAATGGGAGCGCCACACACGTGAGGCAATTTATGTTAGGATTTAATGAGTAACATGTAAATTATCCAGCATAAAGCCTGATGCAGAATAAGCAGTCAATAAAATCCATTCTGTGAAGATTACAAAAATGCCCACAAATTCTTTCCATCCCTGTATGTACAACCCTTCACCCATCAAGTGATGGAACCCAAGCACTTAGGATCTAGGTGGGGTGATAGGCATGTAAATACATAAATGCAATCCCAGGGATAAAACGTTGTTTGAGGGGACACCTGGGTGGCTCAGTAGGTTAAGCATCTGCCTTCAGCTCAGGTCATGATTCCAGGGTCCTGGAATCGAGTCCTGCATTGGGCTCCTTGCTCAGCAGGGGGCCTGCTTCTCCCTCTATCTGCAGCTCCCCCTGCTTGTGCTCTCTCTCTCTGACAAATGAAATCTTTAAAAAACAAAAAACACTGTTTGAGACACTGACGTAGTTTGGGCAAATTATTTAAGCTGGCTTCCTTCCTAAACTTCATTCGAAGTTTACAACATGTCTACTGATTATTTTCTCTAAAATGTTGTATTAATCAGAAATTAATAGTTTACCCCTAAGAACATTAAAATTGTATCCAACTTTCATGGATCTGAAATCATAGATCATTACCTACCTGAAGATCTGGTCCAATTACATTCTAGTAATTCTAGTGAGTCAATATTTTTAATAATCCATTCTTCTAGCACACTTATTTACTATACATTGGTCCTTAAGCAATCCAACTGATTACAGTTACGCAGCATCACTTTATCACTGTATTTTAGAAAATAAGTTGAATTACAAGTAATAATTTAAAAATCCGTATCTTTAAAAAGTATATGATCTAAAGCAAAATAATAAAAACAAGTAAGAGCAGAAAGTCCTTTTAATGGGAAGAATACAATAGCCTCCAAGTATGTGTATCTGTGTCTGGATATTGAACCCACAACATAGATAACCTCTATTACCATTGAGAGAAAATATTCATAAAGTCAGTCTTATCAGTTTTTTTTAAGATTTTATTTATTCATTTGACAGAGAGAGAGAGAGCATGAGTGGTGGGGAGAGGCAGAGGGAGAGGGAGAAGCAGACTCCCCACTGAGCAAGGAGCCCGCTGTGGGGCTCGATGCCAGGACCCAGAGATCATGACATGAACCAAAGGCAGATGCTTAACCATCTGAGCCACCCAGGCAACCCAGTCTTATCAGTTTTACATTAATAATGGAAATGAGAAAACAAAACAAAACAAAACAAACTTCTATCCATATCAGGTCTCTGTCCTTTGGAGTTTGCACTCTAAAATATGTGTTCATAAAGAGCTAAATTAGTAAATATTGGCCAAAATAATTCTATCTTTTCAACATAATTTTTTAAAAGCCCACATATGAAGTAATATGAAAAGTCTGGTTTTCACTTCAGTGTATAAAAATAGCTTCTTAACCTATAACTAGTAATGACAGTTTGAGTTATTAAAGTAGTTCATAACATATCCAGAATCTCCCCCAGAATAAGGATGTAAGAAAGTGCTTTATAACTGAATCAGTAGATAATGTAAAAATACTGAACAAATCATGCATTTCACCCCATGCACATCAGGGGACCTAAGACAAACCTCATGTTCTTCAGAGGGTTGAAATTTTATAGTATTTCTAGAAACTTTAAGTTTTCATTTCCAATTAAATTCTCAGTAAGACATAGGAGTGTGTATCCCTCTGGTGTCCACAATCTCAACAATAATATAGATTCTACTTAAATTTTTAAATTTTAAAGTATAATTTCTTGAGAATGCAAACAGAAATAATTAAACAAATACGACATGTGGGAGGTATTAACTGTTGGTAATTTATGGTGTATCTAACAAATAACCCCACCCTCCCTAGTGGTGGTTCACAAAAACAAACAGCTTTTCATTCCAAGGATCTATTCCAGAACCTTCTCTCTCCCCACTCACTCAGTTCCAAAGAGACAAATCTATGACTGAAGAACATTTCATTTGCCAAAGTATCCCCACATCCGCCATCCTCTGTGCCTCTTCAATGTCCTGAAACTTTTGTTAGGTGCTCTACTTACTCACATATTGTCTTCCCTCTTCCCCCCCTTTCTTATTCCCAAGAAATTTTAGTGAGGATAGAATTGGGGCTGGCTTATTGCCCTCTTCAGCCATCGACTCTCTGTCCTTCTCTCCAAGGCCAGGCAGCTCATATCTTCCAATGCCTTCCCCTCAGCACTGCCATTCTCTCCTGAAAAGTGATGACTGGACCAAAGGACTGATCTACACAAGACAGAGAGGTTGTTAGTATTTTCACGGGATTGAAGAAAAAAAACCAAATGCGGAGGTAATTGGCAAAAATCCTTTCAGATTTCCAGGTTAGAATTTAAACCATTTTATACTGAGCAGGAATGACCAAGGATCTACTTAGTCATTCTAGTTCAAGCATTTTCAAAATGTGTCTGAATGCACCGAATTAGTTTCAAGGTCTACTAATACGTTGCTATACACACTTTGGAAAGACACTGCGTGTGGTTGCACATGTGTTGAAAGCCTACAAGGAAATGAACAGATCCACTTCCAGCTCCTGTTCTGGTAGAAAGGCCGGGGAAAACAGCAGCTGGACTAGAATGTTCAGGCAGGGCAACAATTTTCCCACCACAGCCAGGAGCAAGGAGCCTTTTAATCCTTCTCCATCTACTCCCAGCAAAGCTAAAAATGTATTAATATGTAGAGAAGGCTCTGGTATTAATGCGCACATAAATATTCATCAAAATTTAAGATATGAAAGGAAAGCAGATCACAGTCATACCTCATTAAGAATCAGCATGAAGCATTATATTTTAAAGCTCAGACTTTACAGAGTATTTAACCTAGAGGTCACAAGCCAGTGGCCCTTAAGCAAAATTCTACTCAGTGACGTATCTTGTATCATGATGTTGGCAAACACATTGTACTAATTTTTTTTTAATATTGATTTTTAAGAGATAAATTCACATAAAATTTTGATATTTAGTTTCTCTTAAAAAGAAAAAAAAAACAACCACAGAATATTGGGCATTTATTTTCACATGGTAACAAATGTGAGAAGCCTTTTTACTATAGCCCCTGACCTAACCCTTCATTTTCCAGTTCACCTATTTTAACTGAGTAAATGAGCACTCCATTCACCACTTTTTGAGAAATCAAATTCTTCCTGCTCTATAGACTCTGGCTCGAATATTAGTTGTATCACTTATTAGGTATGTGACCTATGTAATTAACCTCTGCACCTCAGCTTGCTAATGAAAAAAATGAGACACCATGAAGAGTCATGGGGCACACCGAAGACAGTGTTCATTCTATCCCCCACTCTCCTCTTTGGCAATTTCTCAGGTCATACAGAAGTCAAGGTTGGTAACCCTGTAAATTGGGCTGAGGTCCAAACTTTCAATATATTGCTTCTCAAATTAAATAAAGTTGTCCAACTCTAAGTAAATGCGCAGTTGAATATATCTGTTGATACATGGAAAGTAACCAGCATTAAGTAGGATACAAATAGAAGACCAATCACAAAAGACAGACATGACATAAAATGACCTTCACGCCAGCTGACCTCATCCTCAACCATTCTCTCTGAAATTCACCCCAACTATATTCATGAACAAACTGTATTCCACTTGTCTGGTATTTTCTAAGCTTCCCTCAATAACAGTCCCCTAGGCCCCTCCCCTGGAGATCCTGATTAAGAGGATCTAGAATGGGGCCCATGAATGTGGAATTTAATTAGTACCCAGGTGACTTATCAAGAAGGTTGCAAAGCACAGCTTATACCTTGCATCTCTGCAAATGCTGCTTTCTGGAAAGCTGATCAATCCTATCACCTACTCACCACACCAGCCCCTATTCATCCTTTGGACTGTTGTAGCTTGGCCATGGGGTGGGGGTGGGGGGGATTGAGGAGGATCCACACAGGAGATACAGTAAAGCATTCCCTGCTCCGTTCCCATTATGATCCTGAGCTTGGCTCGGTCACTGCACTTGTTTCAGTGTTCAGCGGGTGGCTTTGTTCTTCAAAGTCAAGGAACACATCTCATTGCTTTCCAAACTCCCCACCAGAGTCTAATGCTTGGCCAAAGTTAGGTCGTCAACAAATGACTGCTGATCATTGACTTTTATAGAAAAGAGGTAGCATGGGGAAAGGACACAAAAC
This sequence comes from Mirounga angustirostris, assembly GCF_029215605.1. NCBI lineage: Eukaryota > Metazoa > Chordata > Mammalia > Carnivora > Phocidae > Mirounga > Mirounga angustirostris. The sequence goes on along the minus strand of NW_026991710.1, from coordinate 39,473,345 downwards.
ACCCCATTTCCTCTTTCATGATTCAGCCTGGCTTTCCTTCCATTAGAAGAAGGAATAACAAGATCTAAGTTTGAGAAAACAGAAGTAGTCAGCTTGTGACTGCATTCCTTCCACCTTTATTAATAGAAGGAATCTGCTTCTCCAAGCCTGAAAGACTCCTACGGAAAACCACTGTTTTCTTTCCTATTGGATTTATAAGACCAGTAAGCAATACAGTAGTGATTAAGAGCATAGACTCTGAAGCCTGACTCCGACATCAATTCCTGGCACCTCCATTTGCCAGCTAACCTTGATCAAAGGGTTGTTGTGAGGATTAAGCGAGTTAATATATGTAAAGCCCTTAGAATAGTGTGTGAACCATACTCCCGCGCTAAATAAAGTTAACAAATATGGTGATTATCTGGAAAATGTTCTCTTAATTAGAGTATTTACTCATAAATATTGAGAATTTGTATGCACAGTACTGACCCTCCCAACTATATCCAAGTACTTATCTATATTTAATTTCTTAAACTGTATATAACTCACACTCAGCTTTAGCAGCTCTGCTTTCCGTTTAACTGGGGAGTCTGCCAGGCAACCAACCACCTGAGGATAGCAATACCTTCTAGTCAATTGTTCCCAGGGGTAAACAGAGCAACCTAGTAGACAAAACTCTGATGAACAACTTAGTATGAAGCATTGCAGGATTTTTCAAGATCATCATTCACAATTCTAAGATTTAGCCCACTCCATAAAGAGCTGAATTTATCATGGGGTTCTGCTAACACACAAAATGGTCCCACACTTCATTTGACCTAATACTCTGCCACTGATTGGAACACTGCCTTCAGAATTAACAGCATTTAAAAAAAAAACACACAAAAAAAACCACACACACACAAAGAACCAAATGCTTAGAGTTCAATTATCATCACTTAAAACCAAAAAGAATTTTCAGATCTAGATACTTTACTCCTGAATGAGCTACTGTCCTTAAAGGTAGGGAGGTTTAGTATTTCATTAAAAAAGGAAAAAACCTACAGTTTATACCTAGGTTTCATTGAAGTCTCCATTCCTAACTTCATTTTTAGTTTAAGAGTAAACTACTACTTGTGAAAATTTGGATTACAACAAACTTGCTGCTGGTTAGTGATGGAAAAATACCACTAAAGATTATATGAAAAGGCCTGCATGTTCCTGGGCTGAGCATGGAAACTTAAAAGCCCAACATTACCCAGATACGCAGTGTCAAAAAACACCTGACTCTGGACACTTTGCTTTAACTAACATTAGCATTTTACCTAGAATTTTAAAAATTAATCAGTATGGCAACAGAGCCTAAAGGTCCAGATTCTTAATACATGGTAACATTGGGAGAGAAGGACAGGGTATGAGATTAACATAAGCCAAATGCTGTATACACCCAACTTGCAATACTCCTTCACAGCAAGGCAATTATACAGTTAAAAAAAAAAAAAAAGTTTCATTGCAAGTAATCTTTTATCACCATCATATAAATATCTATATGCATTAAAAATGTGTAAAATTTTTTATAACTGCCACAAATTATAAACCCATGTCACTTACAAATATTGATGGCAAAACATAGTAAATCCAGCAAATTAGAAACAATGCAAAAGAAAGGCTGCTGGTTGTCTCTAGGGATTGAGAGCAGCCTTCTAGTGACAGCCAGCAAGGAAATGGAGATGTAGGTCCTACCACTGCAAGGAACGGAGTTCTGCCAACCACCTGAGGAAGGTGGGAAGTGGATTCTCTTCCCCAGAGTTTTCAGATAAGAACTCAGTTTGGATAACATCCTCACTTCAGCCTTTGAGGACCTGAGCAAAGAACCAAGTCACACTGTACCTGGACTTCTGATCAGGAGAACTATACTCATAACTGGGGGTTGTTCTAAGCCACTAAATTGTGGCTGTTACAATGGCAAGACAAAACTAATGCAGAGGGCCTAAAGGTAGATCCCTGTATAAATAGAAACTTAATTGGCAAGCGTGGAATTTCAGATCAGTGGGAAAATGGTGACTTAACACCTCTGGAATAAATGGTTATCCATCTTGAAAACCAGAAAGCTACATTACTACTTTACACCACATTGAAAAAAAAAAAAAAAGATTTTTATTTGAAAATATTTTAATAAATGTTTAATTCAAAAAATAAATCTCCAGGTAGATTGAAAACTTAAATGGAAAAGTTACAGTAAATTTACTAGAAGAAAATTCAGAATATTTTTTATTATTGTTAGCTGGGCAAAACTGTAACTTCTCTCTCACTTAGTCAAGTTTTGTCATAGTCGGTGCTAGTGAGGATAGGGGGAAAGCAACCCTCTGGCAGTGGGAAGTGAATTGCTCCAATCTCCACCACCACCACCAAAAAACATTTTGACAGTATCTATGAAAACTGAAAATACATATAACTATGGACACAGCAATTCCATTTCGGGGAATCTTACCTATAGGTATGGGTATATGTACAAGAATGTACACTGTAGTTCCGGGTTTATTTATTTATTTTTTTGGTTTGGTTTCTGTAGTAACAATCTTGGCAATATCATGAAAGTTCTTCAACTGTGGAACAGCAGACTGCACTGTGACATATCCGCATTACAGAATATTATACAACTATTAAAAATGATATGTATTCATCCATTGACCTGGACCAATGACTACTATGTATATATAGGGGGAAAAAAAGAAGAAATGACAGAGAAATGTAAATATGAACGATCAAACATTTATGAAAATGAATGAGTACAGACCAAAATGACTGATCTGGGTTCAAAGAATGGTGAGAATGACAACTTGGGCACAGCTCAAGTTTCACTTTAACTACCTACCAAAATATGCAAAGGTATACACAAGATCTAGGACACACAAGAGCGGGTGTGTGTGTTTATCACCTCCCCGGTCCCTCAGGAAGACAGCACCAGTTAGTGGTGTTGTCAGCTGTGAGGAACGTGGAACCTGCCAGTTTGCAAGATTCGGGAACATAAGCCCCTGCCTTTTCAAATTCTTAGGCTGGAAGAGGGGCCACATGAGCACACAAGGGTACACAGGTCACTAACCAAGGGCTGTCTTAGTGGACCACAGCTCCAGAGGCTTAGGCTCTACTTCTTACTGCACTGTTGAATCCACAACTGGCCTGGCCTGGATTTGCTTCACATAATAACACAAACTGCCTGGATGTATGTTCACATCCATTTGCAAGAACGTGGATAAAAGTATAGAATAATTCACACAAGGCTATGAATATTGGTTATGGTAAGAATACAAAGGGAGTAAAAAATGAACCTTTCTTTGTCTTTGTCACAATGAAGATATATTGATAATTTTCAAAAAATAAAGTTTTTGAAGGAAGAATCTGTAATTAATAGCTACGAAACAGCCTGATGTTGCTCTAAGCATTAAGTCTGCATGATGCTACATGATCCAATATTCCATTCAAGCTAAAAAAAAACCCCATGAAGTTCTAAAATCTACAAGAGATCAATTTGAGTCACAAAATCAATTAAGGCCAGAAATAAAGAAATATAAACAAAGTACTGCTTATGAAATATGTACTGGTGCGTCTGGGTGGCTCAGTCGGTTAAGCATCCAACTCTTGATTTGGGTTCAGGTCATGATGTCAGGGTCCTAAGACTGAGCCCTGCATCAGGCTCTGCACTGGGCATGGAGTCTGCTAAATATTCTTGCTCTCTTCCTCTCCCTCTGCTCCACCTCCCGCACGCTCTCAATAAATAAATAAATAAATAAATAACACTTCTATAATGATTACTGTTAATGAAATATGCTCCCCATGTCATTTATGACTTCCATTTTTTAGAGTAAGAAACAAAAGGTCAAAGGTTTTATAACTCAAGGCATGCAATGTTTTACTCCAAAGTCATGCTTTTCTAACTGTACAATACTACTTCTATAGGAAATTTAAAATCAAATAGATCATTTAAAACTACATTATTTCTAATTAGTGTACATTTTTTTCTAGAAGATATTAAGAATCAAAATCCTTCAATAACAGAGTGTGCCTAAAATAACATATCACACTATGCTCCTTCTTGAACACAAATGTACTTGTAAGCAAACAGTTCTCAAAAGCCCTGTTTCCCTTAATGAATACTTAATGAAAAGTTTGTAGCAAGGCAGATAACCAAAGGTAAATATGGGGTAATGAATTCCCTGGGGCCCAGTTAGTATTAAAAATGTCTGAGGTCATCACCAACCAACAAATAACTTGAAATATACACATGAGCTCACTTGTCTGAAAGAGAAAAACATTCTTATGTACAGTCATTTCAAGATGCTGTTTGTAGCTGTCAAACTCCAGCATGCATTAGAGTATCCTGAGCCATACCCCTGACTTTCTGATTCCACAGGTCTGGGGTGGGGGCTTAAGAATTTGCATGTCTAGGGGCCCCTGGGTGGCTCAGTCGGTTGGGCGCCTGCCTTCGGCTCAGGTCATGATCCTGGGGTCCTCTCCCTGCTTGGCGGGGATCCTGCTTCTCCCTCTCCCCCACTGCTCATGCTCGCTCTCTCTCAAATAAATAAAATCTTAAAAATAAATAAATAAATAAAAAGAATTTGCATGTTTAACACAGTTCCAGGTAGCGCTGCAGCTGCTGTTCCTGAACCATACTTTGAGAACCACTACTTTATGCTAAATGACTTTATTTCAAAATGTACAGTTGAAATTAAGAGTGAACAGTTTATTAGGTACCCCTCCTGTCACTGGCAAGCCCATCTCCTCCGAGTGTATATACCAAGGCCGTTACCAATGACTTGACAGCCCATGCAAGCAGATGCTCTCATCCAAGGCTAGAATTAACTAAAATTGTGAAGGTCTAATTTACACAAAAATTCCCGAGAGGCTGGGGACAAGGCCTGCAGGACGGATTCTGTCTACAGATTTAATACCATGATGGTCAGCTTCAGCCAATATTTCCAAAAGCTCAGCAAAGGAGAACAATAGGTCTTGGCCTTGACAGACTTCCAATCTTCTTCTCAACCAAGATGAGAAAACCCTAACAAAATATCAAAGTTGTTACATGCTCGAGACCTTGGAAGAAAGACAAGTTATCTAGCAGGGTCAGTAAAAAAAAGAGAGACTCATTTTATTGCTATAGGTTTCCGAGAATAAAATAGGCACTGTTTCACAGTAGACTCAAGACAAGAAGGTCTCCTTGCCCTAGATGTCTCAGGTAACTCTCCCTGAGGCAACAGTGAGCCCTGATAAAATCTGGGTTTATTCCACTCTGGGTCATCTCTGACTTACTTGCCCAACTCTCTATAAGAGGCTTATTGCCCTCAAGGAGACCAATTCCTTATCTGACTGGTAATAACGATGGCAAAACGATGCATCATTTGATATCTCTGCTGGTTTCTTGGTTGCATCAGGTGCCAAAGGAACACACCGGCATAGTTCCTTTAGTAACTACTCTCTTGTGAACTAAAAGGAGAAAGACTTTTCATCACCCCACATAATCTTCGGGAAAAATACGAACAGTTATAGATGTATTTAACAGGGTTTGGTGATGACAAGGGTCAATTTATTTAGTGGGAAAACTAGATCTTGAATAACAAAGTCTCATAATCCTCAGTGCTCTCCAGTGGGTGGGAGGAATCGGATTTGCCAAATAAAGTCATCTCGGAGTTCTGTGTGCTCTTTAATAGTTTCTATTAATTGAACTTCTTGAACTAAATCCCCAGTAGAAGTACATAGTCTTTATTTTAGATGCATGCAAAAGCCAAAACACTGAACTGAAGTAATTACTTTTGATAACTGCTGATCATTATCATGGGAGGAGGTGCTATATAGGTATATAAAAAAACAATTCATAGTACCTTTCATTTTTACCACTAACAAAGAACTCGTTGTGATAGTTTTGTCATTCTTAGGGCCCTAAATGGGGAAGGTCAACTCGACTCAAGCACATAACCCTTATGCATCTTTAGAAAAGACTGCTTAAACCAAGTTCACTCAGTCCCAGTTCATTCAACATGACCTGAAAACCAGACACTGTGGCTGATGCTGGGGAGACAGAAACAAAAGGTACTGTTCTACATCACAGAAGCAGCCCCTCGCCAAGACCCAGCGGAGGAAGCCTCCACAGCAGCGAGTGATGTGTTTGGTAGCATTGCGGTTGAAGAGTCAAATCCGAATTTTCAAATGCAACATGTTTATTTTGAAAGAAGAGAGATGTATAAAATAGGAGTGTGGTACCTAGATGCATGGTTTTATACTGGGAAGAGTTACCCATCCTTAATGTTTCCAGACACATTAAATATAAAGACATCTTCAATCCTCTCATGTGAGAATAAAACATATACATACACACATTCAGACACTGAAAGCTTTACCATCTGTCTCCTTCAATGTATCTCAGCTTTCCCTTGAAAAGGACCACACATCCCAATGAGTTACCTTTTGCTGATGCTTAGGCTTCCAACTGGTTTAAGCTAGCAAAAAGGCAGGGAAAATGGTGCCTGTAGTTGTATGCATATTTCTGTTACTGAGTACTAAAAAAAAGCTCACCCATAACTCATGGTGAGTTCCCAGCATGTCTCCGTCTATTCGTAAAGCTGAAAAACCACACACATATGAAACTGTTAATGATAACAATCTTTAATACTGTGTTTTGACACTGGTGATTCCAATAGTGCTCCTAAAATATACGTCACTGAAGTGACAGAATAGCATGTTTTTGAGATTTGATTATTCAACACTAATAAAATATTCATCCAATAAACCTAAGATCGTAACAATATCAACCATTTATAAAGACAAGCCAAGTTCTGTGTTGGGGATAAATATGTGATAACTTTAATCTTTACAACAAAATACATATTATTATCCCCATTTAGGGTTGAAAACACTGAGGCTCAGAGTGATTGAGAAACTCACCCAAAGGACACAGCTTGGTGAGTGGCTGGTTACGCCAGCCTAATCCAAATATCTCCGATGGAATGAGAGTCCCTGTGGCTATTAGAGCTCTAGCAAAGGACACAAACACTTGAGCAGTAAGTTTGCAGAAGCCACACAGCCTCTGGCAGCCTACCAAAGAACACAAGGATTACAAGAAAGAGGACTAGTATAAAAAATGTGAAATTGTTATTTAAGGCAAAAAGAACTAAAGACATACTTCATTTGAAGAACTAAAGTTACAAATGAGGGGCGCCTAGGTGGCTCAGTCGGTTGGGCGTCTGCCTTTGGCCCAGGTCATGATCCCAGGCTCCTGGGATCGAGCCCCATGTCGGGCTCTGCTCAGAAGGGGCCTGCTTCTCCTTCTCCCTCTGCCCCATGCTAGTGATTGCTCTCTCTCTCTCTAGTGCTCTCACTCTCTCAAATAAATAAATAAAATCTTTAAAAAAAATGAAGTTAACTAATCAAATATTTGTATTTAATTTAAAAATACTCATTTGATGCATTCAGTAGAAAGCTCTTTACATGTATTTGGCACATGGTTCAGTACACACAAATAAAAGTTGCTTTTAAATGATTCATTTTGAACCTGACTTCAGTACCATCTGACCCCACAGGGACCTGTAAGCAACTAAACCATGATCCTTCACTGCCCCCCTTCATGCATGGCCCTAGTTCCCTTTATTCAGTTTCAATTTTATGGTCAACCCTGTTATCACTTCCGTATATATTCTCTCTACCCCTTAGCTCTGCTCTCCTTTCTTGGCAAAACTCTTACCCTAGTTGTATTCAAATCAGTTATATCTAAATCCGTATTATAGTCTGTTGTAGTACCTACAGGTGGAAAGTACCTGGAGAGAAACATAATGTTCCTGATCAATGTCACTTTCAGTCACTAAGCATGAATCAGGAACTGGCCACACATGCTGGCTGCAAACAGCATTTCCACTCTCATCATCTTTCCACTTTCACAGACAAGTATTTCACACCTTCTCCTCTCACTTGCCCTATCTCCCCCTCCTGACTTTCTTCCTGCTGATGACCCTGTTTCTACTGTACTGAGAAAACCAAAGCCATCAAACCAGAACTTCTACAGGTTCCCCCACGTAACTGTCCTCCAGCTCAGACCTCCTCCCCAAACTCCAGACTCATGTATCTGACTGCCAACAAGGCAGCCCATCGCTAGATGGTAACATGGACAGAACTGTGCTCCTCCCCCAAAACTTGCTTCCGCCACAGATCAGCCCTATCAGGTGATGGTCGCTCTACCCTTCCTGATCCTCAGTCACAAAGCCTCTGATTCATCCCGGGGTCCTGTCCTTTCCTCAAAACCCATATATGGGCGCCCGGGTGGCTCAGCCAGTCAAGCGTCTGACTCTTGATTTCAGCTCAAGTCATGATCTCGGGTCATGAGATCGAGCCCCGAGTCAGGCTCTGTGCTCAGCTTGGAGTCTGCTTAAGGTTCTCTCCTCTCCCTCTGCTCCCCCACCCCCTGCTCATGCTTGCTCTCTCCCTCAAAACAAACATATAGTCAGTCAGCAAATTCTCTTGGCTCTTCCTTTAAAATATATCCAGAATCTCACCACTTGGAATCACCTCTACCACTACCACCTAGTCCAGTTAAAACCCAAGTTACATCCTGAATTTTTCACAGTTTAAAACTCTCTAGAGGTTCTCATCTTAATTATGGAAACAGCTGTCAGTGTCACCTGCGTCTGCCTCCCAAAGTCCTCTCTGATCTACTATTCCTCCCTTCCTTCAGTCTCTACTACTCAGTCTACTACTCCTCCCCCCCTTCAGGCTACTCCCTCCAGCTTCCCCCCAGCAATCCCTGCTCTCCTTCCCAGTTTTATTTTCCAAAAAACTTTTGCTCACTTTCTAACATCATAAAATTATGTTTGTATTTTAGCCCTTGATGGCTCTCCTCTTCATTAGAGGACTTTCTTTTTTGTTGACTGATACAACCTAGGCCTCAAAAGTTATCAAGCACAGAGTAGACTTTCAATACGTATTTGTGGAATCCATACGAAAGAATATTTCCAACTTCACCAGTAACCTAAAAAAAGCAATTAAATTACTGTTTTTTAATTTTTTTTTGTACTAAATATAGCAAAGAGTTTCTTTATTCATAATGCTCAATGAAAGCAAGCTTTCATACAGTCCTGGCGTAATCTAGCCTGCTTCTTCACTTCTCTGGAGCCAAAAGGTAATATACCTTAAAATGTTCATCCGCCTTGGCACTGAGTAGAAAGATGATCAATTCAGCACTGGAAACGGCACTAATCCACGTGTCCAGAAAAAGAGAAATTGTTAAATTATGGTATATCTAACTGGAAATATAATACAGCTGTTTAAAAAAATATTCGAATGAATTTTTATTAAAAAAAATGTTTGGGGGCACCTGGGTGGCTCAGTCGGTTAAGCGTCTGCCTTCAGCTCAGGTCACGATCCCAGGGTCCTGGGATGGAGTCCCTCATCGGGCTCCCTGCTCAGCAGGGGAGTCTGCTTCTCCCTCTCCCTCTGCCCCAATCCCCCACTCGTGTACTCTCACTCACTCTCCCTCTCAAATAAATAAAATCTTTTTAAAAAATGGGGTTTACAAGGTTTTAATCCATAATCTAGATCTGTATACCAGTATGAACTCAAATGGAATATATAAACTATTTATATATATGAATCTGGAATAAAACAGTTTTAAACCATTAACACTGGTTATTTTACGGTAGTAATTAATAGATAACTTTTAAATATCTTTTGTACCTGTTCATATTTTTTACTATGAAAATACAATTTACTTTATCATTAGAAAACAGATCTTCATTTCAGTGAAAATCTATTCTAAAACTAATCCCACCAAACATGCCCAAGTTTAATCACAAAGCCAAATGCTTATGGTAGAGAAAAGCATACATGGAAGTTAGTGCATTGCTTCTACATTTAAGATTCAGGGAAAAGATGTAATCCTTTAAGTTTTTGTTTTAAGAATAACCTTATAAAATGCAAGACAAGCATGCTGTTTCAATGCTGAAAAAGATACTCACATCCAAGTCCACAAGCAGCATGTGTATCATACTAATAATACTTGATATCATGTCAGAGAAAACAGAAACATGAGTTAGTATATATATAAGCTTCATCATAAAGGCAAATATGTGTGTCCCTGCCAAGAAAGCTTGAATGTAATTAAAAATGTTGCGAAGCCACCTCAAGCATTCAGGTCTCCTTTGGACAAAAGATTATTACTAAAAATCTCATAGATGTAGGTGGTTAAATTTTAAGATAGCTTACTTAAATGCCCAGGTAGCTACGGGAGATTGTCTTCTTTATGAAAATTAGCTGTGAAATAGAATTTAAATAATTTTCTGCAAAAATACAATTTGGGGGGGTGGTGGCACCTGGCTGGCTCAGTTGGTAGAGTATGTGACTCTTGATTGACTCTTGATTTTGGGGTTATGAGTTCAAGCCCCATGTTGGGTGTAGAGATTATGTAAAAAAAAATAAAAATTTTCTGCAAAACGTTTAGATAATGTTGCAATAAAACACATTATACTTATATAGGGCATATACATTTCTAGATATAAAAGGAATCTCAATCTTTTTTTTTTTTTTTTTTTTTTTTTATTCATGAGAGACAGAGCGAGAGAGAAAGGCAGAGGGAGAAGCAGGCTCCCAAGGAGCAGGGAGCCCGATGCGGGACTCGATCCCAGGACCCTGAGATCATGACCTGAGCCGAAGGCAGACGCTCAACCATCTGAGCCACCCAGGCGCCCAGGAATCTCAATCTTAAAAAACAAGTCATTATACTTTCCAAATATTACCTTCATTGCTCTATATATTAGAAAATTAAAGTCAGTGTGGGGGAAAAAACACTTGAAGGTCAGGTTTTCAATTCTTACTAAAGGACCTATTTCAAGGTTCTTTCTGCTGATTTCCAGTATCTTCATAACATGACCTATCTCCAATATTCTGAAATGAACTGTTCAGCACCATGTGGGCCTAATAGGATAAAGAGAACTGACAACATTTCAGCAATAAATGAGAGACTTAAGCTGACTTGATTAAATCCCAAGCATACTGAAAGAACACAGCCTGTGTTGTATACAGACGCACTGTGAAAATACTTTTATGCTGGGACTCTAACTTTATATATATATTTTTTAAGATTTTATTTATTTATTTGACAGAGAGAGACACAGCGAGAGAGGGAACATAAGCAGGGGGAGTGGGAGAGGGAGAAGCAGGCCTCCCGCGGAGCCGGGAGCCCGATGCGGGGCTCGATCCCAGGACCCTGGGATCATGACCTGAGCCGAAGGCAGATGCTTAACGACTGAGCCACCCAGGCACCCCTGGGACTCTAACTTTATATGGAATTAATTAATTACAACTTGAATGATCAGAGTAGGAATCTATATTAGTCGCCACCTCCACAAAGGCACTCAAGGACCTCTGATAAGAAAACTTGATTCCCCAGGCACAAAATCCCTGAGGATGAAAAAAATGTCCTCCTTTTTCCCTTACGAAACACAAAAATGTTTAATTATGTCTTTTGAAGTCAGCTCAGTAATAACACACAGGTATCTGAAATGGCATACAGGAGTCAATGGAATTGTCTTCCTTAGAGGCCTTTTCAACTAGACCAGGCACCCGCCCACCAAAACCCAGTGAATATGACCTGCTCATCAAGGATCTTACCGTAAGCTTATGTTCTCAAACTATCACAGATCGGAATCACCTGGAGTTTGTGAAAACACAGCCTCTGCGCCCTACACACACACACACACCAGTTTCAAATTCACACACACACACACACACACACACACAAACACACACCAGTTTCAAATTCAATAAATCTGCAGGGAGGCCTGAGAATTTGTATTTCTAACAAGTTCAACTGATGCTGATGGGTACCAGACACACACAAAGACACACAGACACACACAGACACAGTTTCAAGTTCAATAAATCTGCAGTGAGGCCTGAGAATTTGTTTTTCTAATAAGTTCAACTGATGCTGATGGGTACCAGACTTAGAAAACCACTGATGCAGGCAACTCAAATCTGCTCTGGAAAAACTTATTTTTAATTTCTAAATATACTTTCTCCATGTATTCATTGTCATTAAATATTTTCATGCAACTAATCACTTCTATCCCAATAGTGTATATATTACTGTTGCTCAAATAATTAGTTAAACTACTCTTTCATACACAAGAAATAGGGTATTTTCTGGATATGTAACCACAGAAATTCTTTTTAGAGCCAAAAGAAAATAACATGCTTAAAAGAATGACGGATTAGAGGGGAAAAATGGGAGTTATTTGTTTCCATTTGCTAAAATGGAAAGAATGTAACTGCTGAAAGATGGTATATTCTTGTAATACTAGGAGTTAAATCAATAGACTATATCAAATATTTTCCAAAGGTTTTTTGCAGATTATTAACCTGAGTTCTAAATATGAATCAAATAAACACATCAGAGTAAAACTTTAAGTCATATTTTCCTTTAAATGTATATGGCATCACTGGATACAAGATGAAGATGGGCATTTCTTTAGTTGAACTAAAGAATTTCAGTAGAATAGATGAGGGATTTAATTAATTTCTAAAAACTATTTGAAGATTCACTTCTGGAAGTGTTGGATGACTTAAAATGTTATATTTCATAGAGAAGTATTATGTTACAATGGCTAAAAATTACTTTAGCACATGACTTAATGTAATGAAAGCATAGATTACATATGACAACTACAGGCATACCTTGGAGATATTTGGTTCCAGACTACAATAAGGTCAAATGAATTTTTTAGTTTCCTAGTGCATATAAAAGTTATGTCTACATTATTCTGTTTTCTAGTAAGTGTGCAATAGCATTATGCCTAAAAAACAATGTAAATACCTTAACCAAAACAATGTACATACCTTAATGCCTATCTGTCTTAATTCAAAAGTGCTTTATGGCTAAAAAATTCTATTATCTGAGTTTTCAGCGAGTTGTAATCTTTTTGCTGGTGGAGGGTCTTGCCTCAGTGCTGATGGCTGCTGACTGATCGGGGCGGTGGTTGCTGAAGGTTAAGGGTGACTGTGGCCATTTCTTAAAATAAGACAACATTTGCTGCATCAACTGACTCTTCCTTTCACAAACGATTTCTCTGTAGCATGTGATGCTGTTTGACAGCATTTTACCTAAAGAACTTCTTTTAAATTGGAGTCAAGCCTCTCAAACCCCGCCACTGCTCTAACAACTAAGGTTAGGTAATATTCTAAATCCTTTGTTGTCATTTCAGCAATCTTCACAATAGCTTTACCAGGAGTAGATTCCATCTCCAGGAACTACTGATCACTAATCACCATAACAAATATAATAAGAATGAAATTATGTAATAAGAATGAAAAAGCTTGAAATATTGCAAGAATCACTACAATGTGACACACAGACACAAAGTGAGCAACTGCTGTTAAAAAAATGGCACTGATAGATTTGTTCGACACGGTTGCCGCAAACCTTCAATTTGTAAAAAATTCAATTACCTGCAAAGTGCAATAAAACGAGGTATGATCGAATTCAAATCGTCTCAACATATATATTTAAACTGTTCCTGAGGCCTGTAGGTCTTACACGGGATAGTATATAAACACCAGTAAGGGACAAATGAAAACTGTAAATGGTATTAAGAAGTTAATGGTGCTCACTGGAATTATAAAATGGATTCATAATAAATGGCCAATTTCAATAATCAACACAGTGCTACCCACCCTTTAAAACATATTCATCTCAAATAAGAAGTGATGATATAATTAGCTGTTTTCAAAAAAAGCAACAAATACATCTGCAGCTAGTAGAATACAAGCTCTAAAAGTTCAAGTGATACTGATAAAAGTTCAAGTGATGCAGCCATCAGCACTGAGGCAAGACCCTCCACCAGCAAAAAGATTACAACTCACTGAAAACTCAGATAATAGTTAGCATTTTTTAGCCATAAAGCATTTTTAAATTAAGACAGACAGGCATTAATGTATGTACATTGTTTTGGTTAAGGTATTTACATTGTTTTTTAGGCATAATGCTATTGCACACTTACTAGACGACAGAATAATGTAGACATAACTTCTTTATCAGTGGTCAGATTGACAGTCTGCCACATACCATAAGATCTTAGCCCCTCTGAGACTCAGTTTCCACATCTGTAAAATGAAAATAACATCATCCACCTCACAAAGTTTTGTAAGGAGGTTTATTAAATAATGCACTGTGCCTAATATGCTGAATAACTTCATCTTTCAACTATTGTTTGTTGAGCTTCTACTATATGCCAGGCAATGTTACAGATAACAAAAATAAGTCAGAGAATAAAACAGACAAAAATCTCTGCCTCCTAGGAGCTTACCTTCTAGTGTTCATTTATTTTACCTTCTCTTAGGCACCGTGCTGGGTACGTTGGAAAAGAATAAAAGTGCCCAGAACAGGTCAACATACTCAATTCAACAAAAAAAGATGACACTGGTGTAATCATACAGTATAAAAATTCAGAAAGCAGAAAGTCCTATGAGAAGACATGACCTGAGGCTGGAAGACAGAAAGGGAGTGGAGGGGAGGCTTCTGGGGAGAGAGAGCATGTTAAATGAGCTTTGCGAAATGTCTACAATCTGAGAGGAGAGATTTGTAGATTTTAGAAAAGGAAATATTATGAATGAAGTCTGGGTGGCTGAAAAGCCCTGTGTTCATTTAAGTACTGCTGAGTACTTCAATATGGCTGGAGCTTCAAGTACAAAATAAGTGAGGGGAAATTAAGATGGAAATCTATGTTAGGACCATGTAAGTTCTTACTAAGATGAAGAACTTATACTTAGTTTGAAGGAAATGGGAAATCACTGAAGACATTTCAGAGGGTGTGATATGGACATTTAAAGAATTTCTTTGCAAGAAGTTGAAAGACACATCGGAATGGGGGAGAAAAGGTAGGGAGACTAGACTGGAAAAAAGGAGCAATATGCTTCAGAACACGGTTGACCAGTAACCGAACAAGGAGTGGTATCATTAGAGATTTCCAAAGGTACCTGAGTGCACTCCTGTGACAAGAGCAGCACCAGTGGCTGGCAAGGGCAACACGATAACAACCTGGCAGGGACGACTCTCCGATTCCCCACTATTCCTTCTGTCCTCTGCCCAGTACCAATACTACATCCTTAACACCACATACTCTATCCACACGTTCCTACCACCATCCGATCCATCTGAACCATGACCCAAATCAAGCAAGCAAAAGTGTGACAAATTGGGCACTGGGGACCACAATACCTGCTCTTTTGCATTAGGTTAGCTTAAATGAAATGTTACAATTTGAGAGAGAAGGAAGACAATATGGGATTCTGAGTAAGAATTATTAAAATTCCATTTTCCTGGGGTACCTGGGTGGCTCAGTAGGTTAAGCGTCAGACTCTTGGTTTGGGCTCAGGTCATGATCTCAGGGTTCTGAAATCCAGCCCCCCCCCCCCCACTTCTGGCTCCACACTCAGCAGGAGGCTGTTGGAGATTCTCCCTCTCCCTCCACATATTCCCCTGCCGACCCCAAACTCACTCCCCCCCACCCCCGTGCTCACTCACTCTCTAAAATAAATAAACAAACAAACAAACAAATAAATTCCATTGCCCTATTGAAAACATTTCACTTTTCTCTCAGTCCCTGGTTTAGGAACCTTAAAAGTATGGTTAATAGTTCAGAAGCAGGCATTTTTCTAACCTGGCAAAAGGCAGAAATGTTGATTTGTTAGCTGAAGGACATCACAGGTAAGTAGAGAGAATCTTCGTGATAAAAATATGAGAACACCTCTTTAGGAAAGACTTTAGTGAAGAAAGGATTTATAAATTAAGATTTTTTTTTTAAAGATTTTATTTATTTATTTGACAGAGAGAGACAGCGAGAGAGGGAACACAGCAGAGGGAGTGGGAGAGGGAGAAGCAGGCTCCCCGCTGAACAGAGAGCCCGATGCGGGGCTCGATCCCAGGACCCTGGGATCATGACCTGAGCCGAAGGCAGACGCTTAACGACTGAGCCACCCAGGCGCCCCTATAAATTAAGATTTTTTAACTATAACCTTCAATGTATTGTTATAGCCTATAAGGGAAATGAGAATGTTTTTAAATAGTGCTAATTATGAGAACAATAACTTGAAGAAAAAGAGGTCACAACATTTTTGGATAATTTTTTAAAAATCTGAGAGAGCATGCAAGCACACACACAAGCACAAGCGGGATGAGGGGCAGAAGGAGAAGCAGACTCCCTGCTGAGTAGGGAGCCAGACAGACATGGGGTTCCATCCTGGGACTCTGGGATCACCACCTGAGCCAAAGGCAGGCACTTAACTGACTGAGCCACCCAGGCACCCAAAAATTTTTGGATAATTTAAAACTGATTTTCACCTTCTTTCTCAGAAGCTACTCTGATTTTATTACCTTTCCTATATAAAGAGTTGAAATTTTATAAATTTGTTTTGCTAACCTAAATACAGTCATATTCCTTCCTCGTCCTCATTCAGAAAGGCCTTGAATGGAGTAAGTAGATTTTAGAAAAAGAAATTAGGGAGTGTGTAATTAAAGCCTAGTGGCTTGGGCCCCAAGCAGATGTGATCAACAGGAAATGAAAAGGAATAAAGCTTTTATCAGTCCAACACTGCTTATTATTTTAGAAAACAGCTGGGGGCAGAAGAGTGAATGTGACTAGAATAAGTTTTATCTTGGGATTCCCTTATAATCCAAATGTTCTCACCAGCAAATATAATCCAGAAACAATGATTACATCTGACAGGGGACTACCCACACAGAGACTACAGAGGCTTTATGCAAGAAGGGAAAGGGAGTATCACCTATGTGCTCTTCGTTCTAGGACAAATTGCTTTATTAGGATAGTGACTTGTTTTTCCTGATAACTAAAATATACTTAACTGTCAAAATTTTAGAAACTACAGATTAATACCATGAGAAAAAACAGAAATCACCCAGAACCCCATCACCCACACATAAGTAACATTAACATGTGGTTTATTCTCCACCAATAAATTAGTTTCTGTGCATAGATTGGATATTTTTTTCAAAAGTAAGATTTATAACTTTTCATTCCTATCACAAAGATTTTTCCATATCATGAAAAAGTCTTCCTTCCCAACAACTTCACACATTTTGATTGCCTTTCCATGTTAGTTAATGTGATGTGTAAAAATGTGGTAACTTATTGCTATGCTGAGTATTCTCCCAATACAGGGAAATAAACATCCAACCTTAAAAAATAAACATCCCAACCTTAAAAAAGCCCATTTTTCTCTTTTGTGATTGCCCATTTATGCCTATTTTTCATTGGGCATAATTTTTCATGTGGATATCTATTTATGTCTCACTGTGTTTTATCGTATCTTCTGAAAGGGCTTACCAGTATATAAAATGTAGACCTTAGAGTTTTAATTTCAGTTTTGGCATTTCTTGGCAATATTTTTCAAAACAGTATTTTTGTGATTATAAAATAACAGTTGTTGTAGAAGATTTGGGAATATGTGGGAAAATATTTTTAAAAAGCTGTAACTCTACCACCTAGAAATCCAGTTTCTTTTTCATATATGTCAGTGAATATATCCATTGATACAAACAGGAACTTGTAGGCAAACAGGAAATAGAACAGTCTTGTTCAATGTTGTTCAAGGTTTGTTAATTTAGAAAAATGCCTGACATGTACTAAGGGCTTAATATTTGAGAAAGTGGTATTTTATATTTCAAAATTATATTTTACACATTCAAGATAATTTAGTGTTAAATTTTGCTTTTTCACTCAAAACATTGCAAGGATTTTTTAAATCACGAAACTTTTTCAAAACTATTTTCACAAGTGAATTTTATCAATATAGATATATAGTACATTAATTTAAGTATTTTGCTACTGGGGGCTTTATTCTGGTTTTTTTTTTTTCCATATTACAGACAACACTGTAATAAACATATTTATAAATCTTCCTATAAAATTCAGACGGCTTCCTTGGTATATATTTCTAGACCCAGTCAAAGCCTGCAAAGATGTACAGGTTTTAATACATTTTCCCATATAATTACCTCAAGTCGTTACATGAATATACCCTTCATTTAGAAGCATAAAGATTTCATGAAGGCCACAACTCTTCTACGAAACTAGTACCAGTTACTTCTTACTCTAATAGTACTACTAGTTCCAAGAAAAGTGTTGTTTCTATGGCTAAGATGATTCCTGAAATGAAGTAAGTCCATCTTAGATAATAGGAAGGGAATAATGTCTTTACACGAATACGTATGCTCACTTCAAACCTCTTCTGAAATAAGGAAAGCTGCTCGGCTGCTCTAACTATGGTCCAAGAATGGTGATAGCATCCAGCATGCACATTATTGCTCCAAGGGTTGATGAACAGATTCTCCTTTTTTTTCAAGCACTGACAAGAGATTAAATTTATGTTCACCAATGCGTTGGGTTTTGGGAATCCTCAAGTGATCTTGCTTTTAGCATTTTCTTTGATTTTCCTTTATTAAAAAGACTACTTCTGATCAGACAATAACTAAAACATGTACTGTAGCCTTCAATATATGAACATTTTTTACCTTATTTTAAAAAAGTGATTCGAAGAAGTTTGTCTAACCAAGGAGTCATTTCCTTCATTTTACTGATATCAAAATAAAAAATATCCTACTCTATTTCTATTTAGGTTCACTAAGTAATTGTATTGCAAAAGTATTTGGTTCTTGCCATGCAAAGGTCAAGCTTCCTGAAATCCTGGGTTTTTTTTTTTTTAAATATTTTATTAGAGAGAGAGAGCAAGAGCAGGGGGAGGGGCAAAGGGAGAGGGAGAAGCAGATTCCAAGTTGAGCAAGGAGCCTGACATGGGGCTGGATCCCAGGACACCGGGGATCATGACCTCAGCCAAAGACAGACGCTTAACCAACTGAACCACCCAGGCGCCTATGAAATCCTGTTTTAGACTGCTTAGGTTCTCCATTTTTTAATACAATTTGGCAGGCATTAAATTAGCAGTTAGTGTCATTTTTTAAACTCCCTAAAACTTGTTGAATGTTGCCAAGTTGTTTTTCAATATATGCAGTATGATCTCATTTTGATAAAAACAAACTATCTCAATGTAGGTATGTAATATGTATTTGTAATGAGACTAGAAAAGAGTCTAGAAGGAGCAGACATTACCTCCTGGGGTAGCTTGGAGTGCAGGCTCACACTGGGGCACTGAATGAGTTTAAGGTGTTACAGGGATCAGTGTCACGTGTCTGCTCTTAACAAGCCAAAGACTTTTTTTTTATGATGGTACTCTTCACAGAAATTTGACCTAGCCCAGTATAAAAATTACTATCTCCTCTGGAGCTTTCTGATACAGCAATCAGTTGGTGGATAAGCCGCCCCTATTCTTGTGGATCAATCTTTCAAGGCTGATTAGAGTCAGAGGCTTGCTCTCAGACTATAGAACTGTTTTCTCCTTGTAAAGAACTAGCAGGAAAAGAAGCAGGAAGAAACTTTGTGGTCTTACTGAGGTAACATTCTAAACAGCTGGGTTCGCATGCCCTTAATAATTAAGGGTAGTTTAAACAGATCCTTGTTAAACGCACAGAGGCTCGACCCTCCAAACTGGAGGGTTTCACTAACCAACCTGATGTCTCTCTGCTGTACATAGTAAAGTATGACTATGTTTTATAATGTAAGAGGAAGGATGCTCCAAACTATTAAGTTCTGCAAAGTTAGTGTGTGCGGGGAAGAACGCGGGCTTTTCTGCCCCACTCCTTTAAAAACTATTTCTGAGCAAACTCCAACACAAGCACCTTTTCCTTCCTAAGGAACAAACCCGGTTTATTTACTGGGCTAAAACTTCAACCCTCATCCTCTTCGTTTCCTTTGAGACAAAGCCAAAATTGCCTTAAACTGTTCCATTTCACAATGAGGTGACAAGTGTGTGTGCGCATAATTTATCTTTTCACAAATCCCAGCTTTAAGAACAGATAAAATAATTCCTCCTTTGAAATCAAGATCAAGTGACTGAAAATGGTGTGTTTCTCCTTTTTTTTCCCCTCCAAATTCAACAACAGCCCTAACATCTACTTTTGAGGCACTTCATCAAACCTGAAAGCAGTTTTTGGGGAAGCGGGAGAGGAAGAGGGGAAGGGAGCGAGGAGAAGGGTGAGAAGTAAAACAGAAGACAGTCCAAGGGTTTCGCACGTTCACCCTTACCAGTTCTTCCCTCGGCACACATCACAGCACGACGATCGCCACTCTCAAGGTGCAAAAGAAAAACCAAGCACAAATCCGGAGTGGAGGCGGGTTATGCTTCTACGCCAGCCATTTGCTTTTGCGGAGGCGGGGGTGGGGGTGGAAATGGGAATCAATTCTCAGAAGACGGCCCCCAAACTCCACTGCCGGAGCCGGAGCCAAACCACCAGCTCCTCCTCCTCCTCCCCTCCCGGCCGGGCTCCGGAGCCGCCGTGCTTCCGAGAACAGCCAATCGCCCGCCGCCCCGCCTCCCGTGACGTAGGGGGCGGGGCCTGGAGGAGACCGGCTTCCTAGCGGCGGCTGGGCACACGGCTCCCTGTCTGTCGGGTGGAGATACCCGGGTGGTCCGGGGCCTTTATAGTCCCACCCCAGCCACTTACCTAGCCTTGAAAGGCTTGGCAGTTATTTTTTGGAGGGGAAAGGGATCAAATCTAAACATTTAATATCATCGTTTTATACTGGGAAAGAAATGGAGAAGGCCACAATTTTGGTCTTTCCTACTCCCCCCCCCCCCCGCCCCCGCCCCCAGCCCTTCCCTCACTCAGTGCAATGTGCTCTGTTCATATACCTGCCATGGTCTGTTAGCTTAAAACTCAGGGCTTTAAAAAAATTGTTTTCTTCAAAATAAATTCCAGCAACCCATCCGGTCTCTCAAAACTTCTGACCAACTAAGTGCTTTGAGAAAGGAAAGGGAATTAGGAAAAGACAGAACCAATAATGGCAATAATTCAGATCTAAACCTATTAATCGCTGGCTGCCAATCGTTTTATCCCCAAACCTCCACAATTCTTTTGTACATCTTATGTTTTCTCAAATGTTTCTCATATATGTATCGAAAAGTGAAGGAAACTAAAGGATCATACAAATGTTTCACTAACAGTGAAGAGCTCTCCATGGCAAACTCATGCATCCACTTGGGAGGCTTGCAAACTCTCCCAGACCAGGCTGGAGAGGCCAAACAAGTTCCTGCACCCACTAAGAAGGTGCGTCTCCCAGAGGGGAGAAACAAGTTCTGGGTGTGGCTTCCTGTGATGGCTGAATCTGGAAACCTCCTTCTGCAGGCAAGGGCAAATCTCTACAGAGTTTAGCAACTCTGGGAATAAATCCAGCTTCATAGAGCAGACTGTCATTTATGTGGCCTCTGAATTGCTGGCCTTGGTAGCATTTCTTGCAGTCATGTGAGTGTCCCTAAAATGATTTAAGATTAAACAAATTTTCTACCTGATAGCCAACCTTCTTGAGGAGACTTTAAATTTAAGAAAAGCCTCCCAGAGTTTCCCCAATCAGCACTGATGCTGTAATCTCAATGGAAGGCCTTCCTGGGAGGATGCATACCAGGACAATTCAAGCAGGCAGCTGGTATTTGCAGCCTGTTTGGATTGCTTAAATCAGTGGTTCTAACTAGGTACACATCAGTCAACTGGGGAGCTGGATGCCAAGGCTCCACCCAGGTCAATTAAGCTGGAATCTCTGGGAATGGGGCTCTGACAATTTTTTCTTTCAAGCTAATCTGCAAGGGTTGAGGATCTCTGGCTGAGATTTAAATTACTGTCTTAGAGAAAAATCTGCATAATATATAAATTTAAAAATGCAGTAGCCGAATAAGGTGAAACATTTGGTAATATAACTTATCCTGATATATTCTTTATATATTTGTATATTTTTATATAAATATAGAAAATATGTAGTAAGATACACACCAAAATTGTTTACTCAAAGGGGAAGGATGGAAGAGTGAGAGGACATTATTAGCTTTCTGTTCGTGTCTGTATCATTTGACAAGGAAAGGAGCGTGTACCCCATTTATGATTTAAATATATCCCATCAGGTTTTAAAAATTAATGCTTAATGAATGTCATTGCAAATAGCCACCATTGAAGTGGCCTTCAGTTTGTTTTTGCAAATGTTCCTCTAATATCTAACTTTTCTCCTGAGGGTTATTTCCACTTTATTAACAAAAAAAGAAAAAATCAAAAATCCATAAAATCTTTAACACATTAGCTACCAAAGTGTGATTATTAATCTATACAGTCATTGCCAAACTTAATATATGTACTTCATTATAATTCATATAATGTATCTATCATCTGATGAAGTTTTTAAACTAATATTCAAAGTATATAATATAGATGTAAGGAAATTTCATCTTTTCCAACTGGAAAATTATTTGTAATTAGTATCTCAATACTAATGGCTTCATAATTAATTCCCAGTAGGAAACATGGCATAGTAGTCAAGTGCCTAGTTTGACCTGGCTTTAAATTTTAGCTCTGTATATTTTTAGATTAATGATCTAGGGTACCATCTCTAAGCCCCCTAGGTAAAATGAATCCAATAATATCTACCATAGTGTTATCAAAATTACACCAACTCATATAGCTGCTTTACACAGTGCTTATCACTGTATAAAGTAAATAATGGGTACTTAATAAGTGATAGTTTATTAATCCACTGACTTCTATTTTCCTCTCTTTTCTTAAACATACTCAAAGATTAGCATGGCAGCAATGGACTAAGAATTTATCAGGAAACATTTTTATAAAACAGTAAGTATGATTCTTCCCATGGCCATCAATACTTCTTATCCACTTATATATGTGAAAAAGCAACATTCATTCTTTCAGGTCACTGCTTTATTTATTTATTTTTTTAAGATTTAATTATTTATTTGAGAGAGAGAGCAAGAGCTCACGAGAGAGCGGTGTGGAACGGCAGAGAGAGAGTCTTAAGCAGACTCCGTGCTGAGCGCAGAGACCTACTCAGGGCTCGATCCCATGACCCTGAGATCATGACCTAAGCCGCAACCAAGAGTCGGGTTCTCAACCATCTGCACCACCCAGGTGCCTCCAGGTCACTGCTTTAGCACAGAACACATGAAACAATGGTTTTTTTTTGTTTGCCTCAAAATATTTTACATATAACAGTGTTTCCTAACGTGACACACAAGCTGACTTTTTATGATTCATAAACAACCATTTCTTTTTCTCTGTACTTTTTAACAGAGTGTGACTCAAGCACAGATGAGGATGCTTCCCAGGATTGGCTTCCTGACTAATTTCTGGACAAAAAAAGGAGGGGTCAATGCCTCAAGCAGTAAGAGTTTATGTCTTATAAATGAACCCTCATTTTAGTAATATCATTATGGTTTTTTTTTTCTTTTTTTCTTTCCTTGACATTTACTGAGTGTTAGTAAAACCTTTCTGCTAGGCACTATTCTAAGTGGGTTACATCTATTGCCTCACTCGATCCTCTTGTCAGCCAAAGTTGGAGCAAACTGAAGTGTGAAGGATGAGGAGAAGTCAGCCAAATGAAGGGTGAATAAGGGTAAGAGTGTTTCAGATGCAGGACACATTCTGGAGGTGGGACAGCTATCCCATTTGGGATTTACAGGTCGTATTCATGTGACTAGCATGGAGATTCTCACAGGATACTGGAGGCTTTGATCTGATTAGTTTGGCCATCTCTACAATGGTTTGACATTTCTGGCTCCATATTTCAAGTGTGTCCTGTGTGATCATAGTCAACCCTCTATCCTTTTTCCTACCACCAGCGCACCTAGTCAATTCCCAACCCTGCAGAGACTTTCCCAGCTGTTTCGGCCCCTTATGTTTCCAGATTGTGTTAGCAGGAGAATGTTATGATAATAAGCTACTTGAAAACTTTAGTTAATGGAGTCCACACTCTTGGTAAGCAAACCTTCTGTTTATTGCTGGGTGGTTTCTTATCATTCTTAGCCAAGCCCTCCTCTTCTGACAAACACTTACTGAGCATCCACCAGGTGCCAGGACCAAACAATCTCAGCCTGGGCTCACCACCTTCACTCACTAGAAGTGAGTACACAGCATGCTGAGATGGATCCAAGCACCATGATGTGTACATCTCATTATTCCCCCTCTCTCTCACTCTCTCTCCATTCCTGCATTTCTATGTAAGCCGTCCTCCCTTCTTGAAAGTTCATTTCTCTCTGAAGTTGAGATCTCTGGCCACCGGCTCTTGCCCCTTTCACGGCCTTATGTTATCAGTTACTGCCTCTTTATATCATTACTCTGTTTCTCTTCCCTGAATTCCTCCCCTCAACCTACAATTATTTAATTTAGAGAAGAATTCATATATTCTCCACACCAAGAAGAAGGAAGAGGAGAAAGAAGGTAGGAAGGGAGGGAGAGAGAGAGAAGAAAGGAGGTTCATGAAAAGAAAGAAGGGGAAATGATAGAGAAGTCTTTCTTTTGATCTTGCTATTGTTTCAGATCAAACTACGGTTTCCTCTCTCTCCTTACCACATTACTGAAATTCACTGGAACATATCTTAATCACTTGCTGACTCGGTAAGCCTCTGCAATCTCATTTCATTCTCTTTTCTCCCCTGAACTTATCACTGGTCCCAATTCCAGTTGTCAAATTTAGTGGTTTCTCTCTCATTCTCCATTGTTGCAACTGACTTTGATGACCACTCCCAGCTACTGGGAACTCCTCTCTTGGGGAGTGCTGGGGTTCTTCCTGGTTCTCTTCTTCTTTTTAATTTTTTAAATAAAAAAATTTTTTAAAAAAGACTCTTGTCCTTTCTTTTTTACCTTAAGTATAGGTAATCTTCCAAGGACTGCTCGTTCATTTCATGATTTAGTTATGGTCTCTAGCCTGAAGACTTCTAAACTTTCTGCCTTCTACTGAGCTAGCTGCAGCTCTGCATTTCCAATTGTCCACCAACCACCTCCTCCTCCTGATAGCAATGTCATCTTGGCACCTCCAAAGCAGCGTGCCCTTCTCTCTACACTTGCTACTCCTAGTTCTCCTTCCTGTTTCCCTACCAGGCTCTGCTGTGGCCAGAGCTGGGGTTCACCCATGACTAGATAGGTCTGGTAAGCTAGTGGGGCAGCATACCAGGAGCTTACTGGCATGGGAGAGCTAGGAAGAACTTGGGATTTAGTTATTTTAAGAGGAAATTCCAGGCCAATCTGATTGGCCTCGCAAAAATCTTAATCCTTGTAGGGGTTGGATGACTCTAAGGAGAGCACGTTTTTCATTTAGAATGACCATTCCCCTCAAGTATCACCACAGTACCTTAATACCAGTTTGTGAAATGCTAATACCACAATGTTTACTATAGAGGTATGAAACAGGAGTTATGGAGTATAAAAGACAGAGAATTAGTTTTTCTCATGGGATAGGGGAACTAGCAAAAGTTTCATACGGGGTTGTCACTTGAGTGGGGCTTCTGATATGTGTAGAAATGATGGAAAAATAAAGGAAAGGCCTCTGGCCAAATACAAAACTACAGATAAATAAGAAGAAAAACACAAATACATTGGAGTATTTGGCACATTTGAGAATTGTTTACTTTTTGTGAGACCAGTGCAGAGTAGGGAAGGAGAGAAAGAGTATTAGGACTCCACTGTGAAGGTTTTGAGCAAAAGAGTTGTGGTCAGTCCTGTACCATGATAAACTAAAGACACTGGACAGAATAGACACTGAAGTGTGAGAGAGATGGAAGAAAGGCCTGAAGCAAGGATCCAGTAGTGGTGTGGGAAGGAAGGGATACATTCAAGAGTCTTTGCAAGGTCAAATCCTCCCTATTAAGAAAAATGAGAAGGAACAGAGCTCCGTTCCGCAATGGAGGTTGTGTGGCTGGTAGGAAATGTTATTGCTCTGCAGTAATGGGGTCACTCAGAGGGTCCTGAGCTC
Organism: Mirounga angustirostris; assembly: GCF_029215605.1. Lineage (NCBI taxonomy): Eukaryota > Metazoa > Chordata > Mammalia > Carnivora > Phocidae > Mirounga > Mirounga angustirostris. Next base: position 39,447,480 of record NW_026991710.1, on the reverse strand, counting down.
TCCAGAAGAGCCTTGCCCTGGGCAGGCTGATGAGCAGAATCCTAGGTGCTGTATTTTTGGTCTGACAGATGATACATGACTTAAATGGTGACAGGACCTGACTTCACTCCATTTGAGTTAGGTGCTTCACTAAGCCCAGTGCAAATTTCCATGCCGAATGTAGTGACATTCCTGCCATCTACTGGGTGAAGTGCCAAACCTCTTCTCTGAGTGATTTTGCTGATCAGGTATCTCCATTACAGTAGCCTCCCCTTCTTTATCTGGGGTGTCTTCTGAGATCCTGGAAGCACCAATAGTATTGAAGCCTATGTATACCATGTTTTTCCCTATATATACAGACCTACAATAATGTTCAATTTATAAGTTAGGCACAGTAAGAGGTTAACAACCATAACTAATAATAAAATAGAATTATAATATGCTGTAATACCAGTTGTGTGAATGTGGTCTCTCTCTCACAGTCTTCTTGTACGTGCTCACCCTTCTTTTCCCTGTGATGACGTGAAATGATAAAATGCTACGTGAGGAGATGAAGTGAGGTGAATGATATAGGCACTATGATGTAGTGTCAGGCTACTATTGACCTTCTGACCATATATCAGGAGGATCTTCTGCTACTGGACCACGGTTAACCACCAGTCACTGAAACCACGGAAAGCAAAATCTCAGTTAAGGGGTGATTACTGTACCAGGAGAAAAAAATCACAATAGACAGCATGACCAGGGAGGAGCACACATTGGACTTCAAAGGTGCTGGGGATGTTTATCATTAAGCTCATGGGTGGTATAATGGCCAGGATTCTACAGAGGACAGAACCAATACGATGTATATAAATATATATTGGGAGAAAGAGAGAGACTTTAAGGAAATGGCTTACACCATTGTGGGTTTGGTAGATCCCAACCCTGCAGCAGGCTGGAGACCCATGGAAGAGTTGATATTGCAGTGTTGAGTCCAAAGGCAGTCCCCCGCCAGGCCTCTCCTGCTCTTGAAGGAGGTCAGGTTTTTTCTGTTGCTTTCAACTGATTGAATGAGACCCATCTACATTATGGATGTTAATTTTCTTTAATCAAAATCTGCCTATTTAAAGTTAGTCTCATTTAAAAAAATACCTTTACGGAAACATCTAGAATCATGTTTGACTAAACATCTGGGTACTGTGGCATAGCCAAATTGGCACACAAAATTTACCATCACCGGTGGGAACTTCCTTTTATTGTTGTTTTTAAAATGGTTAATATAGGGGTGCCTGGGTGGCTCAGATGGTTAAGCATCTGCCTTTGGCTTAGGTCATGATCCCAGGGTCCTGGGATCGAGTCCCGCATTGGGCTCCCTGCTCAGCGGGGAGCCTGTTTCTCCCTCTCCTTCTCCTGCTGTCCCTGCTTGTGCTCTCTCACTCTCTCTTTCAAATAAATAAATAAATTCTTTTTAAAAAATGTTTAAAAAATAAATAAATAAAATGGTTAATATACATTAAAATTTTTTGGAAAGATCAGTACCTTCGTCTTGGAGGCTGAGATCACAATTTGGAATGTAAAATCCCAAGGTAAGCCAAGACCGTTGTGAAAGCCCTGGTGAGCAAATAATAATAAAATAATAATGAAATAGACTTTAAAAAGACAGCCAAACAAGGGCCCTTTGGAATGCAAGGGAGTCAAATGCGTTAACAAGCACTACCAAAACAGAAGGGAAAAGGACAGGCCTGTTTCACACACCCGGTCCTAGCCTGCATTATCTATCTCCCACGGATTCAGAAGGTTATTAATAAGCTCCCAATTGGAAGTTCAGGGCATTTGCTGAATCATTAGTTGAGACCTGAAGGGAAGACTCTAGAAAATATCCTAAGGATTGCTTTTGTCAATCTAACAGAATTGAGAAGCAGGAAAGAAGGCTGGTTGAGACCCCTGATGGGCTGCCTCCCTTGCTGTGCCTGAAACTGCTTCTGGGCCACATGCTGGCACTGACTGTTCTGAAAACCGTTATTGCTTCAATCCACCCAGGGCATAATGTTTAACGTTCAGATTAATTTGGACCATCTGTCATCTAGGAGACACATGTACTCAACCCACAGCGAGTACGGAGCAAGATAAATATTTATTTCTTTGCTTGCTAAAGTGATGTTTCTTAAAAATTATGTATTTATCGAAGTTCCATAAATCAAGTTTTATTTCAAATGCCCTAGAGAAATTCTTGATTAAGGGAACCGGGTAGAGCATCCTTTTATAATGTCAAATTCTGTTATGTTTGTTTTCTTAAAAGAGGGCACTGATGATGTTCAGTGTGCTATACAGTCTTGTTAGGTTCTGAGCGCTCCCCCCCCCCAATAGTTTATTATTGGTTGCATAAAATTCATTTGCTATTATTGCCTTAGGGATTTTGTAAGAATTCTTAACAATTTTTTTTGTGTGTGTACATTCCTTTAAGCCAGCTTTAACAGGTGCTAAGACAGAGGGCTTATGCTATTCTTTTATATGCTCTCAATTTAAATCATTTAACCTATGCTAAAACATCTTTGATTTTCTAAAATAATCTTTCTTTGCATAAAATAGATTAAAATGGAGTTAACAAAATGAATTTACCAAAGTATCCGTTTTATCTGTGAAATTTAAAAACACTACCTAGAGCCGACATTATAATTTCTATACATCATTCTTCCTACATTTCAGCATGTGAAGTGAATAACTCTGTTTTACTGCAGTAGAGAAAATCAAGACATGGTTAGTCTTATCGAATTGTGTTCTGATGACATTGATATGATGGTCAGAGTCTAGATTGGGCTTGACTACTGGTAACTGTAATTTCTGGGCCTCAGTTTCCTCTTTTGTAAGAGTAAGTTGGATTAGATGCTTTCCAGGCTAGTTTGGCTTCTACCCCTGTAATTGTCTGACCAAGTTCTTGTTTCCTCTTTGTTCCATAACTTAACAATAATGCCAACAGAAGAGCTATCTTAGAGAAATCTACCCACTTCACTCTGGTTCCAAATATTCCTCATAATGCTATATATAGAAATTTCTTCTTCTTGGCCTCAAATCTTGATTTAAAAAATGTACTTATTTTGGATATATCCTGACATTGAATTTTATTATCTGCCTTTTTGGTTTGTGTGACTCCTTCCAACTAAATTGCCATGTGCATTCATTTCTGCTTATGGATATTCAACCCAACTCCCAAACCCTGCATATTCACCTGCCAGAATGACTCTGATCACCCTGATGGTGAGTTCCCTTTCTTCTGAACTCCTGGCTTAGACCCATCATGTGAACTTTGCCTTTATTATTGCTCTGTTTTTGTAATTTTAAGTGATCTAGACAAGTAAAAAGAACATAAAGCAGATTTACGGTATTCTATTCAGAATTACATTTTGGATTATGGGCCTCTAATTTCTTATTTCTTTAATGAAACATTATCGATATCACTAAAGTTCCCTTGAATACTCTTCCAAGTACTGTTTCCAGAAGCTATATGTATATGTTGTATAACCTTCCAAGATCCTTAAAAAAATATATACATATATATGCTGTACTGCTACTTTTTAATTTTAACTAATGTACATGACTATTATATGGCATGCCAATATTTAGTTCCATGTCTTGTTTTTTAACTGACATTATATGTGTATTTTTATTTTAATTCCAGTATAGTTAACACAGTATTATATTGATTTCAAGTGTACGCTATAGTGATTGAGTGGTTCCAAATATTACTCAGTGCTCATCAAGATAAGTGTACTCTTAATTCCCTTCACTTATTTCACCCATCCCCCTACCCACCTGCCCTTTGGTAACTATCAGTCTGTTCTCTGTAGTTAAGAGTCTGTTTATTGGTTTGTCTTTTTTTTTTCTTTGTTCATCTTTTTTGTTTCTTAAATTTCACATATAAGTGAAATCATTTGCTTAACATTGTACTCTCTAGATCCATTCATCTACCAATGGGTACTTGGCTGCTTCCCTTCCACAGTTTAGCTATTGTAGATAATGCTGCAATAAACATCGGGGTCCATGTATCCCCTCGAATTAGTGTTTTCATATTCTTTGGGTAAATACCCAGTAGTGCAATTGCTGGGTCATAGGGTAGCTCTATTTTCAACTTGTTGAGGAACTTCCATACTGTTTTCCACAGTGGCTGCACCAGCTTGCCTTCCCACCAACAGTGCAAGAGGCTTTCCTTTTCTCCACATCCTCGCCAACACTTGTTGCTTCTTTGAACATTATATTTTTAAGATCTAGCTCTATTCTCATTGATGCAGTAAATAAGTTCATTTAAGAGCATACAGCATTCCATTATATGACTGTACCTTTTTTCATTTATAATTCTTTTATTGATGGAATGCTACAATATAGATGCCCTTTATATTGTGGCAATTGGTTCATAAAATAAATCTCCCCTATGACATCATAAGTCCTTGTGTTTCAAAGATATTTTAAAATAATCCCTTTCTCAGGAAGAACCAAAATAATAGAATAAAATGAGAAAATATCTTTAAGTGCCAATGAAAAGAATGGTAAATTGGAGAAACCAGAAAATATATACCTGAAGACATAGGTCTGAGGTTGAAAATTGCTGAGTTAAGCTGATGAAAGGTTAAAAACTCAAGTGCTGAAGCAGAAAAGAGTGAGAGCCATGAGGAAGGAGAAGCTGCCAGATAGAAGGTGAAAAAGAATCATAATGTGTAAAAAGAAAAAGAAAAAGTACTCCTATAATTCCACGATAAAACCAAAAGTAGTCTCCCCAAATTGCAACAAGCTGTAACTCACACTGCTTGTTGGAACAAGTGCAGGGCAAATGTCTCAGTGGCTTCCTCTACTGTCATAATTGGCTCGGGATAATATATTAAGAGGGTTTGGGGCCAGAAGTTACATTTGATTGGACCTCATCCAATAGAGCAATGAGCTGGTTAGCAGGACCTTTTCAGGCCAGTTGGGGATTGCAGCCGTGGGTATTTTCCTCAGGAGCTGAGGGTTAGGGTGGAATGTGGACCCCAGCATTCCTTCAGGAAGAAGAGTGTGCTGAAGGGTGTATTTTCCATCTCATTTGCTGGATATCAACCAGGCTCTGCAGGGAAACCTGCAAAATATTCAAACCATCTCCAGAAATTCCTCAAGCCCTTTGCTAGCTTTCCTCTCCAATCCCCTCATGCTAACTAAACTTCGCTGCTGAAAGCTCTTTGCTGAGGCACTTCTTCTGCAGGGCCTCTGGACCCGACCTTATTTACTGCCCTCAGGGGTTCAAAATTACCTATTTATTTGACTTTGGCCAAGACTGCCTTCACATTTCCGGCTTGACTAAACTTTAGAGAGGCTGCTTCCCGACTAAACCCCCGACCTCCACTTTCCTAGAGCATTTTCTTTAGAAAACTTATAATTCTCCCCTTGGAGATGGAAATCTTTTTAAAAAGTCTCTTGCCAGTTTTACAATTTAGGAACATCTTTCTCAAGAATTTGTGATTCATGCTTCTGAAATGTAATCACCAAAGGAGATAGCAGTCCTACCTCTGTTACCATGGAAGGGCAGAAGCTAATTCTGGTAGGTGCCTTGCTTCCTATGGTAAACCTGCATCCTGCTACAAAGACATAAGAAAGTTTACTTTTCCTTTGAGTAAAGCCAGTGAGCAGATACAGATGTCCTGTGTTCTCACTCACACACTAGCACTTAAAAATGCTCTCACTCTGTTTCAGTGGAGCGGAGTTCTGATCTCTCCCCTACTTGAGAGACTTCCTTACCAATTTAACACTGTTCAGTGCAACTTTTGCTTTGACACTTCCAATTTTCTAACCAAATTAAGATCCTATTTCATAATGCTTCCTCAAGTGAGATATCAGGAAGAAAGTAATCAGGCTTCAGTAATTTGTGCTGTATGAATTGCCATTACTCTTTCTTGAGACTCTTAGGGGCTTTGTATATATTTTACACAGATATTTGTCAGTAGTCCACATGTGTTTCTGAGCTCTTTTCAGGCAAAAAACAACAAATAATTTATGTATTTTAGACATGGGGGCAGAGCTCTTTTTGGCCCAGGAGGTAATTTGGGACTATCCTCTAAGGCTTTAATCTCCTGGTTCTCAAGTTTGGCTACACATTAGAATCACCAGAGGAGCTGGAAAAAAAGTGTTACTGTCTTCTATTCCTAGAAATTCTGACTTAAGTGTCTAAGGTGTGATTTGGTCATAGGGATTTGGGAAAACTCCTCAGTTGATTCTAATTTGTAGTCAAGGTTGTGAATCACTGCTGAAGCTTCCCATAGTGTTTTGTTTTGTTTTTAATCACTTGTCTTTCTGAATTCAACAAACACTTAATGGGGAATCTCCATGCTAGACACTGTCGAGAATACTAAAATGAATGCGTCATAGCCTCTGCTTTTCAAGGAGGTTTCAGAACAATGGAAGACGTGGAATATAAACACATAGTTGCCATGCAGTGCCATAAGGACTAAGACAGCAGTTCGTTCAAAGAGTTGTGGAGACACAAGTGGGACAGCAACGAAAATTCTTTGGAGATGTGTTTGAATTCATTAGGCCAACTGGATGTGCCTGGAGGGAGCTGCAGGAGAAAGGAGAGAAGATTCTAGGCAAAGGAAACAATAGGAATAGCAGAGTGATAAAAAAAAAACCACCATCCTCTAGATGTTCTAAAGGTCTTTGTCACAGTGCTGGTGTTGTGACAACATTGGTCTCAATTGATCAGATCTCTTGGTTAGTAAGCGGTTACACCTACACTTTCCAAATCTTCACCTTTTCTATGAAGTTTTCTCCAAATCAGTGGATCTCAGTGCTGGTTTACATTAAGTCATATGGGGTGTTTTGTCAAACAAAATAATGTTGGTGTTTTACCCTCAACAAGATTCTGATATTATTGGTCTAGGGGATGAGGTCTGGCTATTATTTTTTTTTAAGCTTCCATATGATTGTCTACAAACAGACACAACGAACATTGTGCAGGGCCATGGTAGTTTCTCAAACTAAATTTTGGGAATAGTTGTGCAACTATATAAATTCAGTAAATGCCACTGGACTGTACTTCAAATGGTGGGATATTTTGGTATGTAAATTACAAAGCTTTTGCAAAAACAAAACAAAATACAAGTGTAGCACGTCAAAAGTGAAAAATCAATCACTCAAAAATTCCCTGGAGTGACTCTAATGTGCTATCTTGATTAAGAACCACTGGCTAAAATTCTAAGAGCTCACAGATGTGGAGAATTTTCCGTACAGTGATTAAAAGAGGTGGCAACTGAGAAAAGAGGTCTTACAGGCATAGAATTTTCATCAGAAAGACTAATTGCGCACTTGACATGCCATTCTAAAAGACATGCCAACCCCTGAGGACGTAGTGTGGATTACAGTGCATTCCAGTTAAGTTCCAAAATTGCAGTTCACTCAAGTATTTCACTTTAAGCAATTTCAGAGCTTTTAATATATTGTACTCTTCAGCGCTACACTGAAATAACTGTTATGTATGATCTCTGTTGCCCCTTTTAAGTCAAAATGCCTATTTGTTTCAAAGATCACTTTAATGGAGAACTCAAATGGTTTAAGCTCCAAGAATATTTTCTGATAAAGAAAATACTGGAATAAGGAGGTATTAAAAGCATTTCTTAATTACACATAAAGCTCAAAAAGAAAAAGACTTCCAGTTTATTTAGCTTATTCACCAGGATGAAACAAGACATTTATCCAAGTAACTTCCAAGACACTGTGTCTCTAGGCAGTCAAATCTGAGTTTATTCAGACAAGATTGAATGCAGAACCTACACAGTATTTACAAATTAGCTATTCATAATTTCTTTCGATGCAATGGAATCAATGCCAATATAACATTTAAATATTTCCTGTATGGCTATAAGATGATAATTAAACTCATTTAAACTTGAAGGCTCTTTCCTCTCAACAATTTATGGACAGGAATAATTTTAAATAGATTGCAATGAAAATCACTAAGCACAACTGCATTGCAACACATCTAATTATGATGAACAAATTAGTCAACTTCAAGTTATAGAATAACCTGAAAAGCAGGTTTGAACTGAGAAAATAGATGTGGAAAGCTATAGACAATTTCTTTTATTAAAGGGTGCAGTAACTCTGAATAATGAGTTAATAGCTTTTGATTCCTAGAACATCTGTCAGAAATCGTACTTACTGAAGTTAACTAATGTAGTCAGTTCCTGGGTAGCAAAAGAAAGTAGGGAACCCTAGAACTTAGGGACAAGAAAACGTAATCATCTGAAATTAACTAGTAAGACTCAACCCACAAGAATAGGGAATAGAAATTCCCAGAGTAACCCTCTGGAACAGACATATTTCCTAAATCTTGGTCAAGAGTTTGTATAAAGGGGTGCCTGGGTGGCTCAGTCATTGAGCGTCTGCCTTCGGCTCGGGTCCTGGTCCCAGGGTCCTGGGATCGAGGCCCGCGTCGGGCTCCCTGCTCGGCGGGGGACCTGCTTCTCCCTCTCCCACTCCCCCTGCTTGTGTTCCCTCTCTCGCTGTGTCTCTCTCTGTCAAATAAATAAAATCTTTAAAAAAAAAATTTAAAAAAAAAGTTTGTATGAAGCAAGTATAAGGGCTAGTAAAAAGTAGCTAGTAAAAAGGAGAGTCAAAGAAACAAAGTTTTTAGTTCAGTCAAGAGGAAAAGATGCTTTGTCTTTTTCTCCTTTTTAAAAAGATTTTATTTATTTGAGAGAGAGACAGAGGGAGCACGAGCTGGGGGAGGCGCAGAAGGACAAGCAGACTCCCCACTGAGCAGGGATCCCAACACTGGGCTCAATCCCAGGATCCCAGACCCCGAGATCATGACCTGAGCCTAAGGCAGACACTTAACTGAGCCACCCAGGCGCCCCTAGGATGCTTTGTCTTTTCTTTACCCAGAAATGTTCCTGGAATGACAAAGGACTATGGTTCATTACAATTTCAAGGATACATTTTAGATCTATTCCCTCGTCTTTCATTTAGTCTTATATTCACTGAGCATCTTTCCAATCCATGATTTGGTTAAAGGAACTTATGGGTCAAGAGAGAATGCCCTAAGAAGAAACAGTTCTTATCCTGTGACATTCTGGTTTATCAATCAGTCTCTTGAGAGGTGGCTTACACAATAGAGATTTATTCTCACAGATCTAAGGACTAGAAATTAAAAATTCAGGTGTTGGCAGGTTGGTTCATTCTGAGTGCGGTGAGAAAAGAATCTATTCCAGGCCTCTCTCCTCAGCTTGGAGGGCCAAGCTATCTTCCTGTGTCTCTTCACACAGCCTTTCCTCTATATGTATTGGTGTCCGAATTTCCCCTTTTCATAAGGGCATTAGTCATACTGGATTATGATGTACCATAATAACCTCAATTTAACTTGATTATCTCTATAGAGACCTGTCTCCAAATAAAGTCACATTCTGAGGTATTGGGGCTTAGGACTTCAACATATGAATTTTAAGGGGGACACAATTTAACTCATAGCAGAGAGGAGAGATACTGGGGGACAAACAGCAGTCTCTGCCATAATGCCATCTTGTGTCTGAATGATTGGCACAATCCATCCCCCTCCCCCACCGCCACTGCCCAAGCCAGTTACTTATGGGAGTTCACAGGGATGAATCAGCTCCATTTTTCTCTTGAACCTTATTTACCAAGGCACCTCACCAGACTCATTAGCACAGGGCATGTGTGTACATGTGTGACTGTATCTCACTTTGTTCCCAGGGCTGCGTGCTACCTGTGCTCCAAGTAATACTAATACTGGAGAAGGATAATGGCTAACCTTTACCATGGGCAAACTACATTCTAGATGCCACGTTAACACACTGTATGCATTATTTCATTTTAACTTCACAGCAACTTTATCATGTGGGCAGTAGTTTTTTCCCTATCTTCAGTCAAGGAAACCGAGGTACAGTGAATTTAAGCAATTTTCCCGAAGTCGCCCGGCTGGTAAGTGACAGGGATATAAATGGACTCTGACTCCAGAGCCAATGCAGCATGCTGTTCCTCAAAGAGTTTTCACTAACACAGTAGCTATAGTTTATGACTCTATCCCTTGGCCAGGGCCCAAAACCTCCAGCTGTCTGGGAGGACGGATGCTTTATCTCGTCTTATAGTCTGCATTTTATTTCTATATCCTCTTTCTCTTTCAAAAGCATCCAACCCACCATAAATTCCATTGATCTTAGTTCAATAGTTCCAGAATCTCTTTTTTTTTTTTTGAGATTTTAAACATGTTCATTGTTTTCTTTTTTTAGTGAAGTATAATTAACATTCAGTGTTAGTTTCAGGTGTACAGTGTAATGATTCAGTAATCCTATACATTACCCAAAATACCTTTTGAGTCTTTCCATTTTTATCTGGTTTCCACTGCCACCACTCATCATCTAGGCCCCTAGATTGCTACAGTCTGTACATGCAAATTAGGTGATATTAACTTTAATGCCTACATTAGTTAGGATTAATCTGGAATATCCCCCAAATGGATTCTCCTGCTTTCACACTTCTACCCAAGAGCTGGTTTTCCAAAATCTAACTGCTTTCCAGAGTATAACCATTTAAAAATGCAGACTAGTTCATGTCAATTTGCTGACTAAAATCCCTGCCTAGGGATGCCTGGGTAGTTTGGTTGGTTAAGTGTCTGCCTTCGGCTCAGGTTATGATCCCAGGGTCCTTAGATCAAGCCCCACGTGGGACTTCTTGCTCAATGGGGAGTCTGTTTCTCCCTCTGCCTGCCGCTCCCCCTGCGTGTGCTCTCTCTCTCTCTCACACACAAATAAGTAAATAAAATCTTAAACCCTGACTGCCTCTCTGACATCTCCACCACACTTGCCTCGCTCACTACCTATGGTCTGGCCACACAGGCCTTTGGTTATTATCTTGAGTAAGGCAGGCTTTCTCCTGCTTCAGGGCCTCTATATTCTAATCCCAACTCTCGTTCCCCAGATGTTTGCCTTCATGTCTCCTACTCCTCCTTTATACCTTAGTGTAAATGCCACTTCTTGGCAATGTATTCCTTGACCAATCTAAAGTATATTTCCACTATCCCTCTCTATTACATCACCTTGTTTCATTTTCTTTAGGATGCTTCTCCATAGTTGACATGCTATTATTTGCTTACTTGTTCATTATCTGAGGTCCTGACAAACACAACTAGAAGGTAAGTTATTGTTCACTGCCTGCAATACCAGAGCCGTTCGAGTATCTAAAGCTTGGTAGATATTTAACCAGTAATTGTTAAAGAATGAATGAATGAATAAATCTCCCCGGGCATGGTGCACAAAATTCTTTCTTGCTCCTTCCACTTCAAAATGAAAAAATTCCAGTCAAATAACCTTAAGAAAACACAATAAATTAACTCTTCCTGAATTCCAATTTCAGCTCAGCAAGCACACTCAGTGAGGTTTATCTGAGATCTTTTTTACATTTCTCTCAGCTGTGATCAGTGACTTACATTGCCTCCACTGCACTATATAACAACCGGGGTGGATTTTGGAGGCAGATCACATTCTCAAGGTAGAGACCTTCCAACACTATATCTAGGAGGGTAAAGAAGAAGACACTCTGCTTTCTGGAACCCACTAAACTTTGGCTAGATAACAAATGAGGAAGGAAGGCCACTTCAAGGGAATCTAATAATTTTTTTTTTTTATGTGCCAGGCTAGACTTCAAGAACTTTACATACATGAACTTACGACTCTAAATTCTGTGCTAACATTCTAACTGATTACAGATGAGGAATCCTAAACACAGAGAAGCGAACATAGCTTGCCCAATATTACATAGATACTAATTTGCCTAATTGGGGTTTAAACTTAAGAAGTTCAGCTCCGGAGTCCACGTTTCATCACTCTAAGTAAGATTTGGAACGTGGAAACTAGAACACACTTAGAAAAATGGGACTGTAAGAGAAAGAAATGTTTTGAAAACCTCTTGTATTACATACATAAGAACATCTTCTTACTTATCAAAAAGTAAATATTAAGCACTCTCAACTTGTGAACTTTATTAGAAGCTGTATTTGGGTTTTTTTTGTTTTTTTTTTTTTTAGAAGCTGTATTTGTTAAAGGTTGAGATTGTGTGTGTGTACTACCATTATTTATTCAAGTTTTAATTTTAATTCGTTAGTTAAACTACAGTGTTATTTCAGTTTCAGGCATACAATACAGTGATTCAACAATTAAAGGTTGTTTCGTTACAACCAAATTCCAAAGGAAGACCAAATTCTTCCTAATATCTAGTGTTGCTTGAGAGAGAAATCAGGACCTAATTCTGTGTCCTCTGACTAAATCTTGGGCCCTGCTCTCTGTGCCTCTTTGCCTTATTTTAGTAATCTGTTTTATGACCTTAGGAAGTCATATCACCTCAGAATGTCTTTCTTTCCTCTGTAGGGCCAGTGAAACACAGACTCAGCCCAGTAACTTTGCAACTAATACCTATATGACCTGGGACAAGGTTGATACTACTTCACCAAATTTGTTTCCTCATCTTTAAAAGTTGGGGTAGCACCCACAACACAAGGTTACAGGGAGAATTAGTAAGAGAAAATACATGAAGTGTTTGGCATAAAGTAGATACTCGATAAATATCTTTACCCCAATTTTTACAATATATAAAATCTAGCTTTTTCTTAGAAAACAGACTCTACCCTCAGTAGACTTACTAACAGACAGATTGGCTAGGAAGTTTCCAGATTCCTTGTTTACCTATTACTTGAGGGGCTCCTATGCACAAAGTCACAGTGTCATAAGGTAATTCAGTTGGGGCAATGATTGTTGTACATAACTATCTATAGGAAATGGTAAATATTTTAAGTGAGGGACAGTCATGAAAATTCAGAGGAGGAAGAAATTGCTTTCACCACCAAGAGATGGGGCACAGAGTACAGAAAGGATATTTGAGCTAAACATTGAAGGATGTCACTAATAAATAGTATTTCTTTGCATAGTCCACAGACTAACATAATTACTTTCTCCTCTCTGGTATGCTTCATCAGTTTTCACTACTTTTATTATTAAATTTATATTAGGCAGTAATTTCTGTTTCTGTTTCCCACTTCTTGTGCATTTCTGGATAGCAGAACTATCTTATCCCACTAAATTCTCCAGCACCTGATTAAAGTAACAGCTATAATGAGGAGAGAAATCACAGAACAGCTGTTTGGCTTTTTTGTTAATTTAGTGTTAACAGTGTGGCTGTAGAGTCTGACTTTAACTTTAGGCTGTGCCTCTTAGCTCTCGTGACTTTTAGGGTTGACATAAAATACAGAATGCCCAGTTGCGTTTCACTTACAAATAAACAAGGAATCATTTTTTAGTATAATTATGCCCCATGCACTAATTAGGGGGCACACATCTAAGAAAGTATTTTTTGTTGTTTATCTGAAATTTCGGATTTAACTGGGCATTCCGTCTTTTTATTTGCTAAATCTGACAATCCTTGTGGCTTTTCTGACCTTGTTATTTGGAAATGGGCATGAAAATAGTACCTTCTTAAGGTAATCTATATAAAAAATATCGCACACAGGTAAACCCTTACTTACCCTTCCAAATCAGAATACTTTTGTAGGAGACATACGCCAAAACTCAGGGACAATGCCCCTGAGCTCACAATACGGTTACTCTTATTAGTTGGTTTTCAACGGAGTGCAGAGAAATTTCGATAGGACTCTGAACAAAGTTGTAAACTGCTTTGAGGATCTGCAAATTTGCCTTCAACCTAATAAGGGTGTTTAGCAAAGTAATTCCAGGCGGAAAAGGGACTTCCCTTAGTTACCGGGAAAGCGTGTGCTATGCCTCTGCGCACGCGCACAAGGCTCCGGCGTCTCCCCGCCCGGCCCCCGCCCCCCCGAGAGAGTCACGTGGGTGAGCCGTCGCTCTAGAGGCGCCACCGGGCCTTGTCATGTGACCGAGGTTCCTGCTTCGTACTAGGATGGAGCCGGAAGAGGGGACGCCCTTGTGGCAGCTGCAGAAAATTCCAGCCGAGCTGGGCCCGCAGGTGAGGAGAGCGCAGGCGGCGTGGCAGGCGGGGCTCTGGCACAGCCCGAGCTGCAGGTCCGGCCCGGTGTGATCGAGACGTCTTCGCTGGGCTCACCCGGGCTGCCCGGGGCAGGGACGGGGCAATGGGCGTGATGTCCGGGGTCCGGCCCCTTTCGTCCCCTGGAGCGCTGAGGAGGCGAGGCTTTTGGCGCCACCTCCGCGCCCCTCCTTGGAGCTGCCCCTCGAGGGGCTTTTCGAGCTGACTTGCGGCCGGTCATGCTCGCACCCGGTGGGGTCGGCCCATCAGCTCCCAAGCGCGGCCCGCGCGACCCGGTGACTGGGCTGGGGAGCGAAGTCGCCACCGTAGTATTTGAAATCTTACAACGTGGAGCCAGTGGTTTGCAGCCTCTCATTCATTCATACAGTACACACCTTCACCGTCCCTGTGCACTAGGCACAGTGCTAGGTGCTGGGGACGAGCTGGTGACCTAGAGAAGTATACCCTGCCCCCTTGAGGGCGACAGAAAAAAAATTGGTAAGTGCTACCAATAACTGGGCGACTTACTTTAGGTAGCGTGGTATAAGGTAGCCTCTCCCTCAAGAGGTGCCATATACACTGACACCCGGAGCCTGGGAAGGAACTTGGCCGTGAGGATCTGGGAAAAGCAGCTTTGTTCATTCGTCCGGCCAGCTTTGCACTGAAGTTTGCCTTGTGCTGAGTGCCCATATGGCATAAGGTGAAATGGTGAATGAGATACAGCCTGTGCCCCTGTGGAGCTTGCTATCTAATAAGGGAACCAAACTGAATTAACCAGTAATGAGCTCGTGGGACAGGTAGCACCCCAGATTCGAGGGGGCAGGGAGAGGCTTTGCAGAAGAGGAACATCTAAATTTCTAGGTTGAGTTCTGAAGGATGAGTAGGAACCAGACAGTCTAGAAGGAAGAGAGTGTTTTAGGCAGAGGAATAGCAGCTACGAAGCTAGAGGAAGGAAACCAGCCTCTACAGGTTTCAGGACCTGCTATAATTTTTAGAGGCTGAGATTTGAGTGAGCAGAGCAGGGAGACTAAGGCTAGACAGTTTAGTAGGAAGTCAGGTGGCTCAACTCTTTATATGCCTTGCTTGTGTGTTTAGCCGCAGTACCAAAGGCACTGGCAGTTTTGAGTTTGAAAAATCAAACGTGGAGACAGTAATTACATCTAATAAGTATCTTGACTGAACTGTGAGAGGAGGAGAAAACCCAGTGGTTGCTGTAAGAGAAAAATCTGACTGAGAAGTGGGTTTTTCCCCCCCTGAAAAGAAGGAAAGACCTGAAGGAAATTTGCCTGTCCCTAAAAGAAAGCAACATGTGCAAAATGGAACTTCATTATTAGCTCTGGGAGCTGTGGTTCTGTTTGTCCTCAGAAGTCAGTCTACTGATTCATTGTATTGTAATTAATACATAAATATGTTTACTCCTCCTCCTCTGTCCCACAGCAATTCAGGTCTCATTACACAACTTCTTGACTGGTTGGCTTGCCTCTGGTCTCTTCTGAACTCCTTCAGGGTAGATACCTTATCTTTAGTTCTGGAGAGTTGTGTCTGGCTCAAGGTGGGTTCTTAATCAGTGTTCACTGAGGGAAGGAATTAATGCATATTAAAATCTGCCCAACCATGGGGCAGTTATCTGGATGCCAAGCTTTGGTGGGCTGGCCTTCAGTGTCAGTGATAGGCATCACTGAGTAAGTCCCAATTCTGTTCCATTCACAATGGGTGAAGGGTGGGAGTGGGGGCTTCGCCTACATAATGTGATAGAGGGGTTTGTGGTAGGCAGCTTTTATAAGCCCCACATTTAGGTCATCTTTTTTCCTTGATTCCATTTACAGTGGGAAAGTGTGGGGGAGATAGAAGAGAATAGACTTACTTAATTCTTATCAGGATCAAAAAAACCTGTCTTAACTCTTTTCTGTGATTTTACCAGTGCAGAAACGGAAATGTCAGCAGAGAGTTTGAGAAATGTGCCTGAGGTGTCAAACTAGTAAGTGGTAAAGGTGGAACATGTGTTCAGATCTGTTGATCGTCTTTGTATCAGCCTTCTGCCCCTGTCTTCATTCTGTCTACTTCTTAGATAAGGCCCATAACCTTTCCCACCATGTAGGTTGATGACACCTAGGTGTCTGCATCCAGCCAAAGATCTCATCCCTGAGTGTCAGGCTTCTGCTGAGACACACTCCAGGTATCTCAAATTCAGTGTGTCCTTGGCTGAACTACTCGTTTTCCCCCCCAGAACCACTCTTCCTGTGGTTGTAACTTCATTTTTGATTTAGGGGACCACCATTTACCCAGCCACTCAACCTAAAATCTTGAGTATCATCCTTGGTTCCTCCTCCTTTTCACGTCTCTTTTACCTCTGTACTGCCTCCATTTTGAGTGTCCTCAATTATTTAGGCCCCCCTGATTTCTTCCTGGTAAACTGAGGGCAGGGGGCCTTTGGTCTCACCATCTCTCTTTTCCTTTTCTTTCCTTTTATCTCCCAACTTGTTAGCAGATTTATGGAAAAATAATGCAAATATGTGAATAGATTTCTTCCCTGTGGAAATAATTAAAGAGCCTAGACACTGCAAACAGCGCCTTTTATGATTTGGCCTCCACTCACCTCTCCAGCCTTATATCCTGTCTTTTTTCAAACTGAACAAGTGATTTTACACTTCCATTCTGTGCATATGCTGTTGCTTGTGACTAGAAATGCCCTTCTCTTCTGTTTCGATGGCCAGCTACTCATCCTTTTAAAACAGCCCTTTCCCTGCTTCCTGTCTGTGCTCCTTTGTATCTCCTGTAAACTTATAATATAGCTCCAGTCATTCTAAATTGCATTTACGTATTTGTATGTTTGTCTTTCTCTAGTGGACTAAAGCTCTGATATGGTAGAAACTTAATCTTGTTTATCCTCAGTTTCTCATTTGTGAAATGGGGATAATAACAATACTTACCTCATGGGGTTGTAGTGAGGATGAGCACAGTGCTTGGTACTCAGTTCGGGCTTCATAAATGGTAGTTATTATGGCTATTTTTGCTTTGTATTTCCATTAACTTGTTTAACAATTGGCTAGGGTGCTCATTACATATTTGTATATATGAATACAAACATTTATAAATGAATGGATAAATGAATGAATAAAAACATTTACATCCAAAAAGGTGACACTTTTATTTTTTAGTTAGAGTTCTGGGTTTGGCTTTAGCCCGGGGGCAGTTTGTGTAGAGAATTTTGAATGAATTTCAAATTGAGAATGTTTGTTGACTTATGGTAAATAAAAAGTCTGTTCACATAGTGCATTAGCCATTATTTGGAAGTGGGGTTACCAGTTTCTCATTTCTATTCTGATATGTGTGGTGTTATAGAGAAAGAGTTATTGCTTAAAATGGAGTAGAATATGGTTCAGGGGAAAGAGTTGGAAGACTTGTTGCTTAAATTCATTTCCAAATTATATGGATTCAGATACTCTTTTTACAGGACACAAATATTCCCTGGGAGAGAAAACCATATTAATAATTTATCTAGTATAGTGCTGGTATAGTAGGCACTCACTTAATGTATGTTAACGACATGGAACATAATACCAGAAGTAGTAGTGGTGGTGGTAGTGGTGATAATAGTGATAATAATAATAAGAAGAAGTATGACAATGGCTAGCAATGTTTAAGTGTTTTATACATGCTAGGAATGTGCCAAGTAAATGTGCATGTACTCATTTAATCCTTACAACATTATGGGGGTAGATGATATTCTCATTTTATACATGAGGAAACAGGCACAGACCATTTGAATAACTTGATAAAACTAGTTAAGTGGTGGAACTAGGATTCAAACTAGACAGTTTTATTCCAAAATTCAGTTTAATAACTATGTTCAGTTATATATGTGTTAGGACTTCCATTGCTGATGCTAAGGTAGGGTAGAGATAAAGGAATGTACAAAAGAAAAAGAAAGGTACTGACTGCTTTCTTGGAGTGGACCAAAAGAAGTGAGTATGAATGCTGTGAAAATGGAAGTAAAGGGAAATGAAGTTTGTCGATCTATGGTAAAAAATACCTTTAGTCTAAAAGTCATACTTTTTTTAGATTATTGGTATAAGTACAGTGTCTAAGTAATACCAAGGTGAAACCTTTATATTCACCATTTTCCTTTCATGAATATTGGGGAAACAACAGTGTATCTATGAAATTATTTTAGCTCCTGAAGGTGGACAAAATTATAGAAAGTCTGGGATGTTTATTGGAGCTTTAATTTTTAATTAATGTGAATACTGTTAAAAATAGTTATATTTCAACCTCTGCTGCTTTTGTAGATAACATGAGCTTGTCCCCACTATATTTGTTTCCTACAAGGAAGATAAATCTTTTTTATAAGTTTACGTGTAATTCATTTATTTCCTTTTCTCTCTAGCTTCTTCACAAAATAATTGATGGCATTTGTGGCCGAGCTTATCCTCTCCACCAGGATTATCACAGTGTTTGGGATTCAACAGAATGGAAGAATGTTCTAGAAGATATTACCAAATTTTTCAAAGCTGTAGTTGGTAAAAATTTATCTGATGAAGAGGTAACTTCACTCCAATTTTCTGTACCTTATAATAAATAATAAATTGTTTTCAGGTTTTTCTTAAGTTGGTCTTTAGGGCACTATATTATACAAGAACCATCATCAGTAAGTGTATATGTATATATATATACACATGTATATGTATATATATATACACACACATATATATATACATTTTTAAAAATATTTTATTCATTTATTTGAGAGAGAGAGAACATGAGAGATCAGGAATGGGGGTTGGGGTGGGGGAGGGAAAGGGCAGAGGGAGAGGGAGAAGCAGACTCCCGGTTGAGCAGGGAGCCTGATTTGGCTGAATCCCAGGACCCTGGGATCATGTGAAGGCAGATGCTTAACTGACAGCCACCCAGGCACCCCCCAATAAGTATATATTACAACAAAAACCTCATAATTATGAGTAGGCAAATCTGATTATGGAAGTTCTTTTTTTTTTATAGTTTTGGTTGTTTGTGTTTTTAAAATTGTGACACATTTAAATCATGTAGAAGAAAACTAAAAGTTATATAACTGACACCTACACTCCCATTATCACAATTAAACAGTTGTTAACATCTTTATGCATTACAGGTTTGTGTGTTTGTTTTAGAAACAAGACATTACAGATATACCTAAATACCACATGCCACCCTTCCCCAAGAGATCACCACTTGTGAAGTTGGTGTACATGTTTTGTAGTCTATATTGTATGACTATTTACATTGTAAGCAATATATACAATTATTTGAGCTAAACATGTAACTTGTGAATGATAACATGTATCCCTTTGTAATTTTTTTATGGAATGTTGTGTTTTAGACTTATCAGTGTTGGTAAATGTAGATCTGGTTCCTGTATTTTAACTCTTACAGTATTTGATGATAGGAATTAGCAGGACTTATTTTTCCGGCCCCCTCCTGATGAACTATTAGATCATTGCCTCTTTAATGTATAGTACTTCTACAAATATTTTGTACATGTCTCCTTGTCCACATATTAGCCAACTTTTCTTGGATAGACATCTTGACATGAAATTATAGGGTCATGGAGTATCCTTCCATTGAATTGCTTTTGTACCTTGGTCAAAAATTATTTTGGCATGTTTGTATAGGTTGCCTACTTTAAAAAAAAATGTAGTTATATATGTTCATTTTGATTTGGATGGTATTCTGGGTGGGAGTTCTTTGTTAGATATATGTATTTTAAATATCTTCTCTCATTATGTGGCTTGCCTTTTCACTCTTAATGGTGTCTTTTTGTGAACAGAAGTTCTGAGTTTTAATCAAGTCCAGCTTTGTCAGTATTTCTTTTGGTGGTTAGTGCTATTAAAATCATGTTTAAGAAATATTTGTGCCGAAGTCATGAAGATGTGTTTGTTCGTTTTCTTGTAGAAGCTCTCACATTTATGTTACTGATGCATTTTGAATTAATATTTGTGTGTGGAGTAAGGGTCGAGTTCACATTTTTTCACGTCAATAGCCAACTGACCCAGTAGTGTTTATTGAAATGACCGTCCTTGCTCCCATAGAATTTCTGTGCAGCCTTTGTTGTAAATCAGGTCACTGTATATGTATGTATCTGGACTTTTTTTTTTAAGATTTTATTTATTTATTTGACAGAGCGAGAAAGAGCACTGACAGACGGGGGGTGCAGGAGAGGGAGAAGCAGGCTCCCCACTGAGCAGGGAGCCCAATGTGGGGGCAGTCCAGCAGGTTTTTTGGTTGAAATTGACAAGCTGATTTTAAAGTGTACATGAAAATACAGAGGACCTAGAATAGCCAAAGCAATCTTGGAGAAACATGAAGTTAAAGGTCTTCTACTGCCAAATATCAAGACTTTATGTAACATAGCTTTAATTCTACAGTAATTAAGACAGTGTAGTACTGAGAAATATAGACAAACTAACGGAGCAGAATTAAGAGTCCAGATACAGGGGCACCTGGGTGGCTCAGTCGGTTAAGTATCTGTCTTCGGCTCAGGTCATGATCCCAGGGTCCTGGGATCGAGCCCCACATCGGGCTCCCTGCTCAGCAGGAGGCCTGCTTCTCCCTCTCTCACTCCCTTTGCTTGTGTTCCTTCTCTCGCTGTGTCTCTCTCTGTCAAATAAATAAATAAAATCTTAAAAAGGAAAATCTCTTGGTTGTTAGTTATGCATTCTCATCTTATTCTCTTCATAGAGACAGAAATATATTTTTTTTAACTGTCATTTTAAAGGTTTTATGAAAGGGGAGTGGAGCTGTGTGTGTACATTTTAAACAAAGACCCTTTCGCTTATTTTCTGTTTATTTTCATAGATATTTCAGCAGTTGAATCAGTTGAATTCATTTCATCAACAAGCTGTCATGAAATGCTTGAAAAGTAGGAAAGATGAAATCAAGCAGGCTCTGTTAGAAGAAATAGTTGATATTTCTTCTGCACAGCTACAGGATTTTGATTGGCAGTTAAAGGTGAGAATCTTTTTATGGGCATGTATGTTTTTTATCTCATTTTTTGAATAGAAATGCTTATTCTTCATAATATACATCTAAAATTTCTGTTATTTTAAGAATACATTGTCAAAAAATTGTATTTTTACGTTAACTTAGTACAGTACAAACATCCACATAATATGTAAAAACACTACATTGATAATTTAATTAACTAGAGCTGTGAATCATTAAATGTCTTAAGTAGTGGAGTAGTATGTATTCAACATCTATTTTTGGCTAGAAGTTTCTAGACTTTATAGTCTTCCTGAGATTGGTAAATACGATTCTGCCTCCAGGGTTAAATCTGTAATGTGCTATTAAAAGAGCACTTAAAAAACATTTTGAAAAGAGACTCATGATCAGTAGGATTCATAAAGAACAATTTCAGACCAACTTTCCATGCTATATAGGGTACCTAGACCTAGATGAGGAGGTTGTGTTGAAACACATTGTTGTTTCTTCTTTTCAGCATGATAAGTGCCTCATATTGTCTTTGTGGATAAAGTGGAGAAAAGTGTGGACAAATCATATAGTTATTTGGGTCATAGCTGGGTTAATAACCAAAACCAGATGAATTTGTGTTAGCCAGAAAGGAGGTCTCTGTGATTCTGGTTTGGGCCCAAACTTTAACAAATATTCTTTCATGCATATTATGCTCATATGCTCATCAGATCTGCGATGTGTTAAATATTAATATAATACAGTCAAAGTTTAAAATTATTTTACAGCAAATTACAGTGATGGACCAAATGAAGCAAAATAAACTGAGCAGAGATAACCTAGGTAAAGGGTTTTTATTTAAATAAAACCAATTTAATATAAAAGATATGAGAGATATGCCAAAAGTAATTTGTATGAAAAATATTTAGTTGTTTTGATTTGCCAAATGTGACCTGAGTCAGCAGTATGGTGATTCAGTCTTGTTTTGTTAGTAGAAATGCAGTGTTTCAAGCAATGGGTAATTCTAATTCTGTTTTCATTCATTAAATCTTTTTAGTTAATTTAATTTAGTAGTACTTTTACTTTTGGCTGCCAAATATAAGAGATACTTAAACAAATTGGAGCCAAACCAAAAAAGAATGAACAGGAACTTAAAATCGTGGTACATGAAGGTTTTTTGAAACACTTGAGACCATCTATCCAGAAAAGAAAAACTTTATTAGAAAAATTATAGTTATCCTTAAAGGACTAAAAGTCATCTGTATGGATGAGGTAATTGATATATGCTCTGTGGCTTCAGAGTCTGGGACAAAGGGTAAGGTCTAAGGTATATAGTTTGCAATAAGATGAGTTCACGTTCAACTTAAGGAGAACTTTTTTACACCTTTCAGTATCTGAAGATTATTTTAACCTCTTCTTGAGGTAGCATGTTCATCATTGGTCATACTCAAACATAGACTGAGAAAGCAGTTACTGGAGACACCGAGGAGGAGAATTATCTATACGGTAGACCATCTTTGATACTTCCAAATCTCAGATATTATGAGTCCTGGTTTTTTAAGAGAGAATGAAGGAGGTATGTGAGGATTCAATTCTGTAGTGTGTGCCTCCGAGGATGTTTGTTAGGGAAGTAGTTCCTTACCAATCATTGTACAAGTAATGAATGGTACAAGTAAATTTTTGCAAGTAGTAACACTTTGAAGATTCAGGTATTGTGGAGTTTTTTAGCGAAGATTCCAGGAAAATTAATTTTCCCTTTGCCATCTGCCAATGAAGCTATGGTGCTTGTTTCAAAAATTATTAATATCATAAATATTTGGTTCTTCTGTTTCCTCTAGGATTCTCTCTAGACAGAAAATAGGAGGTGGAGTAAATGTTGAGTGTTTTTGCTGAGTGGCTCTAATTGAAAGTGGTATCTTGATAACATGTTTATCAATAATTTAATAGAGAATTAGCTGATTGTAAATTAAGTATCTTCATTGCACAGGGTTTACCAGTGTTTTTAGTTTTATCTTTGTACATGGACTTTCATCCTCTTGGTATCTTCACACTTCTTTAAGCTTTAAGAAGTCTTGGTTTCGTGATGCATTGGACCCATTCAGTACTTCCTTTCCCAGCCATAACTCTGCTCTGGATTTCTGCTTCTACCACAAACTTTGGACTGTTTGTCCTTTTTTCCCTAGTCGTCTTCCTCCCTGTCATCCTCCTTTCTCAGTCTGTTCTTCATATATGTGTTGGTTTGGCATGGGTTTCTTTATTTCTTCCACCTTTTCCTGTACTTGACAGCAAACAGGAGTATTCTTTTCTTAAGATGTATTGTTAATAAGCTCTGATGCATATTTAATGTAGTCTTTTTTACTACTTATTAATTACTGTTTTCCTCATTTTAAACAGCTTGCACTGTCTAGTGACAAGATTGCTACTTTACAAATGCCACTTTTAAACCTTCATCTAGACATAAAAGAAAATGGTGAAGTCAAACCATATTCTGTTGAAATGAGTAAAGAAGAGCTGCAGAATCTAATAAATTCCTTGGAAGCAGCTAATAAGGTATTTGTTTTAATTTTGTTGTGTGTTTAAAATGTTTAAGTTTTGATTGATATCCTTAGAACAATAGAAGAAAAACTCGTAATTGACTTTTCATATTTCTTTTATTCCTGATATTTTATGTTAAGCACAGAAAATACCTTGTTGATATGTTCTACATCTCTAGTTTTAGATATTTAATTATTACTTGTAATTTTAACTACTTAGTTTTGAGCATAATTTATCAAGGAGTTATTTTTGATAGAATAATAGTGCTCTTCTAACAGCTAGATTTTTTTGCCTCAGTCCTCATTAATGATAAAAATAAAATTTTTACTTAAAAAAAATAAAACTTTTACCTGGGGCTATGAAATCAGTTGATCCTGAAGTGTTTTTATGATTATTATGTATAGTTATGATTTTAAAGAAAACAGTGTCTTATTTAAATGCACGGATAAGGGGCGCCTGAGTGGCTAAGTTGGTTAAACATCTGCCTTTGGCTTGGGTCATGATCCCAGGGTCCTGGGATCGAGCCCCACATCGGGCTCCCTGCTCAGTGGGGAGCCTGCTTCTCCCTCTGCCGCTCCCCCTGCTTGTGCTCTCTCTCTCTCTGTCAAATAAATAAACAAAATCTTTAAAAAAAAAAAAGTTGTAACTGCACAAATAGAATTGCTTTTATAATCCTCTAAGTACAGGAGACAAAATATGGCTTGTAGTTATGACAAAATCAGGTGAAACTAATGAGTGACTAAAAATTTTATGTATACAAAGGATTGACTAACAGGAACCATTCTCGGTGTTTATTTAATGAGAAAAATCATATTTAAACAATAGAAACTGCTGCTGTCAGAAAGAAATAAAAATAACTGTCTCTGTATACGTGTGTTCCTTTCATGATTGCTCAGCATTGGGCGCCTGGGTGGCTCAGTCTGTTAGGTGTCTGCTTTAGGCTCGGGTCATGATCCCAGAGTTCTGGGATCGAGTCCTGCATTGGGCTCCCTGCTCAGCAGAGAGCCTGCTTCTCCCTCTCCATCTGCCTGCCGCTCCCCCTGCTTGTGCTCTCTGTCTCTGTCAAATAAATAAATTAAATTAAAAAAAAAAAAAAAAGATTTCTCAGCGTTTGTTCTAGTAATCTGTTTTCCAGTGATCAATGTCAGATATTCTAACCAACTTCTCTTGCCCCTGACCAACCTTCTTGGCTCTACCTTTTTTTTCTTTTTAAAGTAGTCTCCATGCCCAGCGTGGAGCCCAGTGCAGGGCCTGAACTCACCACCCTGAGATCAAGACCTGAGCTGAGATCAAGAGTCGGATGCTTAACTGATTGAGCCACCCAGTGCCTCTGCTCTATCTTTTTTTTTTTCTTTTAGATTTTATTTATTTATGTATTTACTCTGAAAGAGAAAGAGAGAGAGAGAGCGCGTGTGCGTGAGTGCATGAGCAGGGGGGAGTGGCAGAGGGAGGGGGAGAAGCAGACTCCCCGCTGAGCAGGGATTCCCAATGCAGGACTCCATTCCAGGATTCCGGGATCATGACCTGAGCCAAAGGCAGATGCTCAACCGACTGGGCCACCCGGGTGCCCCCCGGCTCTACCTTTTTGAAACCCTGGTATATTCAGCTTCCGTCCGTACTTTGCAGTTACTCAGTCATTTTAGTGCCATGATGATTGGTCCACATGCCTAGTAGCCACACTGGTAGACTGGCTTGCTTTTGGATGGGGCTAAATGTCTTAGGGAGTGTGTGGTAGAGCCTCATATAAATGTTAATTGAGTCTGAACCATGAATCCCGGCAGGCATGCATCATCAGTTACTGTGCATTGTACTTGCTTGTTATCAGTTCTCCTGTCTTCAGAGATTTCAAAGCATTTCATTAAGCAGATACGGGCATCATTCTGGAATAACCTGATTCCCATCCCCCACCCCCGACTTTGTGTTTTAAGGTGGTCCTGCAGTTGAAATAACCAACACTCTGAGATTCTACTGCTACCCCAGATGCGGCCAAGTGAATACTGTGTGTTCAGAATACCTGCGCTGTACTGACTGTTTTGCTATGCTGAGAAAGCAGCATGTTGGGCTTACAGAGATGAAAATATACCCGCTTCCCTGCAGAACAGGAAATGACATGGTCGACAGGAAATGCATAAAAAATGAGAGATGAAAAAGCTCTAATAGCAGTTTATATTTTCATAATGGCTGTTTTGCCTCATTTATTAAATATTTGAGAAACCTTTATAGATACACAGTTTTATTGAAAGCTAAAAATAAGCTCTAAAGTAATGTAAACGTACAAAGCACAAATCTACTTGAATGTTGCTTAAAGGAATATATGAATAACAAGGATGTGTTTTATGGATATATATGATTAATTTGTAATATTTTAAAAAATAACTTTTAAAGAATGTATGAGCTGCATATATAACTCAGGAGATTCCATATCTTTCTTCTATTTCAAAGGAAAGATTATAAAATACAAAATTTCTTAGAGAAAGCTCCTCTTCAGACATGAACAAGAAAAAATAATTAAAATTGTGTCAACAGTTTTGAGTTTATGAATTCTAGAGATTAAAATCTTTTACTCGAGTGGGAAAAAATGAAAGTAACACTGTTACTTCTGCACTTCTGTGTCTAATCGGGAGGCTGTGCTTCGTTAAAAAGAATCGATGTCATTGCATAGTGTATATATAGCTATTCAGGTATCAGCTGAGATTAAATATAGGTCCATTTTTGTTACAGACTTTTAATATTGAAGTTAATAGTTTTGGGTGTTAACTTCACTGGAAAACAAACCATTTTTAATTTCAGTTAACTAAAAACAAGCATTCTGAACAAATAAAAAATGTCATTTTACTTTTACATATTGCTTTATTTCAGAAGACTTTCTACATAATGCAGTGACCCGTAATTAATTGGTACCTGCTGTTTGCGAGCTTAATTGCTCTTTAGAGCATCAGACTATTATTTGAGGTGTTCGGAACAGTTATTACTATTTATCATCATAGAGATGAAGATAGGCTTTGAGAGCTTAAAAAAAATACCTGCTTGTGATCTAGGCAGTGCTCCTCAAAATGTGTCTGTAGACTAATGCCAGTCTTCTGTGCACTGTTTGTTACAGGTCAGGGATTAGATGAGGAGCGCATGCCAGAGTGTTCATCAATATATTGCTTTTCTTATTGAGAGATGTTGATTATGGAAAAAATATCAGCTGAACGAAACAGTGTGCTTAGGGAGGTCGTTGACTTACTCCCTGTGCAAGTTCCTTATGTCACGGACCGGTAGCGGTTTGCAGGCGAGCACTTTAAATAATGCAGATGATCGCTGATGTACGATGGTTTGACTTAGGGTTTTTTGACTTCAGTGTGGTGCTAAAACAACCTGCATTCAGTACAAACCATACTTTGAATTTTGATTTTTTTTTAACATATTTTGTATTTTGATCTTTTCCTGGGCTAGCAATATGCAGTCCAACACTCTTTTCTGATGTTGGGCAGCGGCAACCCCGCAGCTCCCAGGCGGCCCCGCGGTCACAAGTAAACAGCTGATATCCTGACAACCATCCTTTACCCAGACAAACTTCTGTTTCTCACTTTCAGTATAGTATTCAGTAAATTACATGAGGTATTCAACACTTCATTTAAAAATAGGCTTTGTGTTAGATGATTTTGCCCAACTGGAGGCTAGTGTAAGTGTTCCGAGCATTTAAGGTAGAGTAGGCTAAGCTGTGATGTTCAGTAGGTGAGGCATATTAAATGCGTTTTTGACTTACAGTATTTTCAGTTTATGATGGGTTTATTGGGATGTAAACCCATCATGTTGAAGAAGATCTATACTGATTTAAGGTCCTTTGGAATTTCAACCCTCCATTTTCTTCCTTTGATAAGCAGAAAATCTTGCTCTACTTATTCTTCCTCTCACCACCTTATTTATCACTCCATTAGAATATTTAACCACTTTATTGAAATCTCACCGATATACTGTAAACCTCACATATTTAAAGTGTATAATCTGGTAAGTTTTGACATCTGTACACCCAAGAAAGCATCACCTCTGTCGGGATGATGAACATGGCAATCACTCCCAAAAGTTTCCTCCTATTCCTTTGTAATCCCTGCTCCTGTGCCCTCCCCCCAACCCCTGATCTACTTCCTGCCACTCGTAGATTTGTTCACACTTTTCAAGAATTTAATATTAGTGGAATCATACAGTATGTACCTTTTCTTTTGATCCGGCTTCTTTCAGTATTGAGTTCATCTGTGTTGTTGCATATAGCAATAGTTCATTTCCTTTCTCTTTTTGAGAAGTATTCAGTTGTAGAGTTTTACCATAATTTGTTTATTCACCTGTTAAAGGATATTTTTGGTTGTTGAAAATTTTTATGGCCATTACGTAACACAGAATCCTGTGAACATTCTTGTGTAAACCTTTGTATGGACGTGTGCTTCCTTTGAGTGAATACTTTGAAGAGTGAAATGTTTCCAAAGTGATTTTACCATTTTACATTCCATCCCGCAGTCTGAGAGTTCCACCTTCACCTGTTTGCTAACACGTGCTTTGGTCAGTCTTAATTTCAGCTGTTGTAATAAGTGTGTAGTCATATCTCGTTGTGGTTTTAATTATATTTATTTCCCTAATGACTGACAGTGTTCATTGTCTTCTCATGTGCAGTTTGCTATCTGTAGATCTTCTTTGGTGAAGTGTCTGTTCAGATCCATTGCCCATTTCTAAATTGGGTTGTTTTCTTACTGTTGAGTTTTGGGAGTTCTTGATAGCCTGGATACAAGTCTTTATCACATATATGCCTTGCAAGTGTTTTCTCCCAATCTGTGGCTTTTTCTTCTATAAATGGACTTTTTTTTTTTTTTTAGAATAATTTTAGATTTACATAAAAATTTGAACAGGTAATTCAGAAAGATCCCATATACCCCACATTTAGATTCCCTTATTATTAACATGTACGTATGGTACATTTGTTAGAATTAACAAATGTCAATACGTTGTTATTAACTAAATTCCATAGTTTATTCAGTTCTTTTGCCCTTAGTCTTACAGACTTCACTCATTTCCAGGTTTACTTAGGTCAGTACCTCCCCCCCCTTCAGTGAGGTGGTTTTATCCATTTGTAATGAAGTTAGATTTTTTTAACGTAGTCTGTATTCCTTGCTGGGATTGCCTGACTTCCTAAATGATTTTTTAAATTTGCATATATTAATTTTCACTCTGTGTTGAATAATTCTGTGTTTTGGCAAAAGCCTAATGTCATGAATCCACTTTACAGAGTAGTTCAACACCCTAAAAATCCCTCATGCTTAATCTATTCATCCTTCTATCTTCCTCTGAACCCCACAATCAGTGAGTTTTCTTAATGTCTTTATAGTTTTGCCTTTTCCAGAATGTCATGTAATTAGGATCATACAGTATGCAGTCTTTTCAGACTGGGTTCTTTCACTTAGCAATATGCATTTAGGGTTCTTCCATGTTTTCTCGTGGCTTGATAACTCATTTCTTTTTTATTCTCACATAATATTTCATTGAATAGATGTGCCAGTTTGTTTATCCATTCACCTATTGAAGGAAATTGGTAATGCCCAGGAGTGTGATTGCTGGATCATATTGTATGACAAGTTTAACTTTGTAAGAAACTACCAAATTGTTTCAAAGTGGCTGTATCACTTTGTATTTCTTTATTTTTTCTTCTTTTTTTTTTTCACTTGTGGCAAAAAAACACATAATATGAAATCTCTGAACAAATTTTTAAGTGTGTAGTACAGTAGTGTTAACTCGCTGCACATTGTTGTACAATAGATCTCTAGAACTTTTTCATCTTTTATCAGTGAAGCTCTACTCATAGAACAGTAACTCCCCATTTCCCCATCCTCCAACCCCTGGCAGTCACCATTATGCTTTCTTCTTCAAGAGATTGACTACTTTAGATACTTCATGTAAGTGGAATTATGCAATATTTGTCCTTCAGCAACAAGAGTGTTTTACTTAGCATAATGTCCTCAAGATTCATCCATGTTTTTTTGTTTGTTTTGTTTTTTTAAAGATTTTTAATTTATTTATTTGACAGAGACACAGCGAGAGAGGGAACACAAGCAGGGGGAGTGGGGGAGGGAGAAGCAGGCTTCCCGTGGAGCAGGGAGCCCGATGCGGGGCTCGATCCCAGGACCCTGGGATCATGACCTGAGCCGAAGGCAGACACTCAACAACTGAGCCACCCAGGCACCCCAAGGTTCATCCATGTTTTAACATATGACAGAATTTCCTTTTGGGGGTGCTGAATAGTATTCCATTTTATGTATATACCACATTTTCTTTGTCCATTAATCCACAAATGGACATTCAGGTTTCCACCTCTTGGCCATTGTGACTAATGCTGCAATGGACATAGGAGTGCAGATATTTGTGAGTACAGCTGATCCTGTTTTCAGTTCTTTTGGATAAAAACCTGGCAGTGGGATTGCTGGATCATAAGTAGTTCTATTTTTAATTTTTTTGAGGAACCTCTATACAGTTTTCCATAGTGACTACACCATTTTAGATTCCCACCAACAGTGCACAGGGGCTCCATTTTCTCCATGTCCTTGGCTGATACTACTTCTATCACAGATACACAAATACCTATCTTGTGTTAGCTTCATATTTTCTATGATTCTTATAGCAAATCCTAAACATGTAACACATACATGTTATTTTTCTAAAAAAATTGGATGGCCATTTATTTCGTCCACTGAATAACATAGTCTTCTGGAAATAGTAGCCATTGTAGGATGTCTCTCAAATCCTTGGTAGCTCTGCAGGGTTAAGGCTCTGCTGATGAAGTGCTGATTCCCAGGTATTTTGCTGGATGGATGTTAAAGTTGTCTTTAGGCTGGAATTTAGACTCTTCATTGAAAAGCTATTCTGCTAACCATCATTAATGGATATATGAACTTCACACCTTTAGTCTGTTCATTATTTTATTGTCAACATACTGTTTCTGAGGGGAGACAATGAGTTTGGAGGTTGGAGGTCTTCCAATTAGGAAAGACTGACAAATAACCCAACTCTAATATTCACATTTACAGTGGAGATTTTAAAAGAAATTTGACATAATGCACCTCACAAATGGCTGCTATTAAAGTCCATTTTAGGCATCATTTTGAATACAAGGAAACAATTTCTTCTTTTTTTCTGATACATAAACACTCCATATGTCCAAATGTTTGTAAGGCGTGTTATCCTAAAGAATTTTTTTTTTTTCCCCCAAAAATCAAAGTGGTACAGAAATAAGCTCCCGGGAAAGTGCTGGTACTTTTTCCCCAGTTGTTGGATAATACTGCAAAGAATTTCTTCCAAATAAAGGGATTTTGCTTTGTATTAAATTTTACAATAAAGGCTCCGAAATGACAGATTCAGAATTCTAAACATTTTTAAGGATTATAAAAAGATATGCCTGAAATCTTGCATGTTTTTGAACATAGTACAAACTAAGCTTTTTATATGTAGGCATTTTCAATTAAAAAAATGTTTTGAGTTTTAGAAATAAGCAAGCTAACATAAATTGTACATATTTACAGCAATAAACTACATTTCAGAAGCTGCACAAAGGCTTTTGTGAGTACAGCTGATGGTTTTTGACACCAGCCTTCAAATGTGTTTCCTTTCTGTCATTTGCTGAAACATTTAAAATCCTGTAGTACCAGAGCAAAGAAAACAGCAACTTATTTTATAGCAAAGCCACACTATTAACAAAGATACTGAGTGAACCACAGTCCTGTGACTGCTGGAGTATCCGTTGAGTCCTGAAATTGAGAGCACAAGCATTTCTTGTGTCCATACCTGATTGCATGTAAGTTGACTTTTTATTTTACAAGGATACATGATTACTCGATGAATAAGAATAGAAAAAAGGCCATGAAAGCTAAAAGGGTCAGGAATCAGAGGACACTGCACAGTTTCTTATTCGCTGATTCATTGCTTAGAGGGAGATTTAGTTCTTTGATGTGTAGAAATCACAGTCTATAGGCTTCATGGATTTTGTTCACAGATCGTTTTTGAGATAGCGAAGTCATAATGTCACATACTTGAAGCTCGTAAAAAGGGAATTAATGAAACGGTTAGAATATTTTAATCAAATCCTTAACAGAAAGATTACAGTTGAACACCCTGTATGAAAGTTTGATTTCAAATGTTAAAAGCAACTACAGAAAAATCTCAAGTTTCATTAGAACAGCAGTTTCAGTCAGAAAATGCAGCATATATTGATACAAAACAGGAGCTGGAATTATAAAAGTAAAGAGTCCACCTTTCTTTTCTTGGCATTTTTAAAACATTTCCCATTTCATTAAAATTCCTATTGGTTTCCAGAAATACTTATTCTTGCCATTTAGCTCCTCTAGTGGTCTGGTCGGTATACAAAAGTATTATCTGCTTATGTAAGAAAGCAAATGCTTATGTCAAAAGAACATTAATGTATTGTAATTTATGTTTCTTTGCCATTAAAGAAGTTCTGCCCGCTGAAAAATAAAGAGGGACAAAGGGATTATTTTATTTACAAGAACTGTGTAATACCAATCAGGATATGAATTAGCCAACTCCTGTTTGGTAGGAGGGTAAATTGACAATTCAGCAAATTGATTAGTGGGGATTTAAAAACAAGGGATAAGACATTTAACATATTCTGACATATTGGTGAGTTAAGCGTAGCAGATTTTGAGAGGCAACAGAAGGTATGAATTTTTGTGTATAAGTAGCACCTGCTTTTGAAAGCCCCAGCTATTTAGGACAGGGTGCTGTGAATTAAAATAGCAGGAGACTGGTTTGGAAAGTTTCGCTAATTTTTGGATTCAATCAAGTTTTAGGTGAGGTGGTGCGAAAGAGATGTTCCATTGCTGGCAGGATAGAAGTTTCCCCCACTCTTTAGCCTGATGAGTCCTGCTTCCCCAAACCTTCTGAATCACTGTAAGAAGATCTTTGCCTCAGGTTGAGTCTTCTTGGGTAAAGTCACGGCAATGAAATAATTTTTCAGAGATGATGGACAGCCAAGCGAATTTTTCAAGCAAGCCACCCTAACCCAGATGTGTTTCTCTCAAAAACAGTTTTATTTGTATTTACACAATGTTAAAGTTTCCAATTTACATTTCCATTAACCTTTTAAATGACACAACATTATTTCACATTAGCCATTAGGTTCCCATCACAATGGCACAAAATGCTGCCTGGTGGTCAAAAATAAAAAGCTTATTTAAAGATGTCAAAAAATTTTTAGTCCTTGTAAACATATCATTTAGAATTTCTGAAAACCTCATGCAATCTTGACTTTGGAATAATGCCACAGGGTAGTTTTTACCAAGAGGGTTATTGGCCCTCTCTAAAATAAGGAGTTGAACAACACAGTCAATAAAAATATGCATATCTAATCACGAGCATTCCCTACTTAGTAGTGGATGTTCTGAATATGAAGTATCACTGTGTTTATAATTCTGCTTTCCATGACACTGCAGTGAGTTAGAATAATCAAGGGGCTTCCCTAAAAATGTCTCAGGAGCATTGTCGCAAAATATAAAATATTTCAAGCTTTATCCAGTGAGTATTTTAAAAAGATGTAGGAAACGGATTAAAGTGAGTTGACTAGCTTAAAAAAAGAAAAAGATACACTGCAATTCAATGTATTTGGGGGAATATCAAGTAGAAAAATACGTTATCTAGTAAAACTGGGGTGGCTGGTTGCCACTCTGAGGTAAGGCTTGCAAATGATGTATTTCTTTTATGCAGATTTGTAAATAATATACATAACAGGAGAACAGGAGAGTTAACAGTTGAAAGGAGGGGTGCAGAAAAGGTATTTCTCTGTACATATATTTTACGCAAACTTGAGGGACAGTGAAGAACTGCCCATCCCTCTTAGAGAGTTCTAAACCTCCTATTTATTTCTTGGCAGAAGTGAAATTTGGTGTGCAATACCGTCTAGAAGTATTCTCTTGGAATTCACATTGGATGTTCCAATTATGCAGTGCAGTCCCACTTGGGAGAGTAAACACCCCACAGAACCTAGATTCAGAAGGCTTTTAATAAGGCAAATGGGGGTAAATGGGTGAAAAGTGAGACTTCGAACGAACAATTTCCTGTTTCCATAAAATTAAAGCAGTAGTAATCATCATGGAAAGTTCAATTCTGCCAGAACTGGTCGAATCCAGAATGCTGTTATTAAGATTCAGTCTGTTTAGTCATAAGCAATGGGGGAAAATCTCCATGATCACTTTGCATGGACCCAAACCTGGGTCGACTATAAGTTTGACTGCATTTTTTATCCATTTAGAGGTTGTACACATAGGCTCTATGGAACTAAAGTAACTTGGGGGAGGGTGTGTTACCTATAATCCTGAAGTACTGCCTGTTACGAAATTGTATTTTTCTGTTGCTACATTTACCAGTGTAGGTCATTTACAGACTCTCTACCATGACAAGAACAATAGATGCTTTGGGCAATACAGAAGAATTAGAAAATGGGGCATTTACCCTTAAGGACCTTACACTTTATTTAGGGAAGGGGAGCATCTCTTTGCAAAACTCCTGGAAGATAACACAAATTCAACATCCATTATTACTGATTGACTCAGTGGCCATAAGAATTGAGGGAGTGCTAGCAGGAGAGTGAACAGAATGAGGAAAGGTTGCTCATGGATGGCTTTTTGGAAGATAGTGGCTTGATTCATAATCCACCCATTGGGGAGGGAAATCTGGGCAATGGAAATAAAATGTAAAACTTCAAGCACAGCAAGGAGAACATTTTGGGATGGGATGTGGCTGTGGTTTTGGCGGAAGAGTAGGAAAAACCTAAGGAGTAGTTTGCTTGAGGGTGGGTCAGGGGAACAGTGAGATAAAATGAACCTGAGTGATGGAGAGACTGAGGTCAGACTTAAGTGATTCATAGGGAGCCAAGGCGGGTATTTTCTCCAAGGTGTTAATTTATCGATATTTCCCATACCCTCAAGGTATGGGGATTATGAGACCTATAAATAGTGTGACTATATAATTGTTATCTAAATGGACAAATTTGAGAGTAAAATGTGGCACAATTGGTAATTACACACTGGGACTGTCTCAGGGAAACTGGGGCACGTTGTCCCCTAACAGTAATGTTATCCCAAAAGACTGGGGCACACCTCAGGCTATTCAGTTGCTATGTGAACTATTCCTTCTACACTTTCCCTCAAGAGAATAATGAAAGGCTTTTGTGTGTTTGGTGGTGGGGGCGGGGGGCGTGGGCAGGGAGGAGGATCAGGATTAAAAAAAGAACAGAAGTGTTTACTGGGCATAGTGTCTAGATGTTGGGAGTGGAAATTGTACTCTTTCTTCCCACCTGCCCTCCTCTTATCTTTGAACCACCCAAAACCTGGATCATCAAGGTGAAAAGGATTAGATATAGGCAGTGTGATAGAGTAGAAAAAGTTTTGCCTTTGCAGCCAGAAAACAAAACAAACACCCAAACTCAGATCAAATACTAACTCTATCACTAACTAGTTATCAGATCTGGGGTAAATAATTTAACCTACTTAGCCTCTATTTCCAGATATTGGTATTGTCATCATAACCACAGGGTTGTAGGGAAGATCAAATCATGAAATTATGTGTAACAAAGTATTTTCTGATACCTTAGACCAATGTGTGACAGTCACAATTGGATATCTACCCAAAAACCAAGATTCTTCTCTCTTTTTGTTAACATATTCCACTGTTTTCCCCTGCCCCAGGCATTGGGCAACGCATTGTGTCAATATCGTAAGCCCATCATGATAATTTCATTCCTCTTACCAGTGACTGGTTCAGGAATGGTTGTACAATCCAACCCCATCCAAAGGAACAAAAAATGATGGCTGGGAGAGTTTTTTGGGGAAAGATTCCCTGGCTCTTAAAAAGAGACCTACGGCAGGACTTTCCCTTGTTTCTGCCACTTGATATGAGTGCATGAGTATAGCCATGTTGCAACCACAGTGGGTGCTGATAACATAAAGAGTTTGGAAGAACTGGGTTCTGGATGACATCATTGTGCTATTGAAATAATTAAGCCAGTAACCACCCTATTTGTTATAGGAGCTATCATTTTGATTGCTGAAGTTACTTTTAGTTGTGTCTTTTGTTACTTGTACCTGAATGAATCCTAATTGCTATACGTCTTAGTAAGTATCCATCTCAACTCGGTGAGAATTTGAAGACTTACAAGTGCTTCCTCTGTTTTTAAAAAGATGACATTAAATATGAACCTATCTCAAGGTATAGAGTATGAGAAACCTGAAGAAGAAAACTCTAAGCTCACGACTTGAAGAGGAATGATGAGCACATCTGCACATGGGAAGTTTGGAACGATAGGATATAGACGGTGTGCGAAGTCAAGGGGCAGAATGTTAGGCCAACTTTACAAAAAAGCGTCCATCTCATTGGTAGACTGGCCTACAATAGAAAAGAGGAATTTTTAGGCATTCTTCTAACAATTCTGAATGGTCAAGGGACACTCAGGAGAATCATGGAAGTTTAGAGTTGGAAGGTATCTTTTGAAAAAGGGGAAAAGTTAAGAACACCAGTGTGCAGGTATCGCATTGAGGATCAGGCTCAGAGACTGGAATGGGGAGGGTGCATGCTTTAAAAATATGAATAGCTAGAAACGCTAATCTCAATAAAGTAAACTTTCAGTTTCGTCATGGCCATGCCTAAAACATGTGGCAGATTGAACTAGTTAAGTGGGGAATGGGAGGGGGTTTGGGAAAGTGGGGCAGGAAGAGCAGATAACAGAGGTTCTAAAGACCTGGAATCTTTTGCAACCAGATGGGAGGCTGCCCCTTGTCTGAGAGCTCAATCCTACCTGCTACTCTGCTTACAGAACACAGACAGTGATGGGGGCCAGCCCTGGGGACAAACACGGAAGAGCACTGCCACAACATTTCTGCTCAGATGCTGCCTAGACCTAGGCTTTTCCACTCCCGAAGGGGCATTTAGGGCTTTTCCTGACTGAGTTGCAGGGAATGGCCTAAAGGATCTGTATTTTCCAGAGATCTGAAAATAGAGACCACACTGATTTATGTTATCTGAGACTCTTCAGCACTCTTGGAGGGAAATACTGTAGTGTAGACCATTACTAAAATTGTAAAATAATTTATTTTTGCCATTTGCCTATAAATTTATTTTAAATTTCTAGGTATTGTAACTTCGATGTATTTTTAAAGGAATTTGAACAGGTATTGAATTCGATCCACTTGACACCAGATGGTCTACCCTGATGACTTACTCCCAGAGATCTACAACAAGGACTATTACTGAATTTATGGGGGTATGTTAGCAGAGGCTACCGTGCTCCTATATCTTTCTAGTAACTTCCTGCACAAATAAACCTCTCTAAGATTCCCTTTTTTTTTTTTTTAAAGATTTTATTTATTTATTTGACAGAGAGATAGACAGAAGAGCACAAGCAGAGGGAGTGGCAGAGGGAGAGGGAGAAGCAGGCTCTGCACTGAGCAGGGAACCCAATGCGGGACTCGATTCCAGGACCCTGAGATCATGACCTGAGCCGAAGGCAGACACTTAACCATCTGAGCCACCCAGGCGCCCCTAAGATTCCCTTTTAAATGTAGCTGGGAACTTGGTTTCCCACTGGGGGAAATTTGGGAGAGAACTTGGAAGTCATCTGGGGGCATGTTGGGAATCGCGCCATGGGCAGTGGTAGAGGCAACATGAAGGCCAGGTCCCGCAGTCCCAACTCCAGGGTGTCATCCATCCACTGTCATTTCCCTCTCTCCACCATGCTGCTCATTTACTGTGAATTTTTTAAAGTTAGTCTGCACATTGCTTGGTATAGATTTAGAGGACTCTCCATTCTCTAAGTAGAGGAATGCTGTTCGGAGGAAAAAGATGTTCTACATATTTTATAGGGGCAATTTGGACAAGTCTGCATTATGGCTTGTCCTACTACATTTAATGTGTGCTAGAAGGCTGATGGCGAGTTGGTGGGGTGATGCATAGAATGGAATCTGTAACAGGAGTGAGAGAGTGACAGTATAAAGTGGTCAAGTTCCGAGGATGGTCTGTAACCAGTAGTGTGTTACGTATTATGAGAAACCATTCTGGAAGGAATAATAGTAGGTTTTTAAAAGGCGTACAATTAAGGCTGAAGGAGGGCATGAGGAAATGAGTTTGACGGACAAGAGCTGATACAGTGTGAACTCCCCATTCCACAAGTAGAATGTCAGGGCACGATCTTATCATCCAACTTTGGTGTAGATAACGTGAACTTTCCCAGGTTTGAGCTAATGACTTTTATTTCCACTTTATTTTAAATTAGGCTGAGGGACACAAGGTTTATGTAAACATGTACTCTTGACATACAGGACGGGAAAGCAGAAAAGAAAAATAACCCGAGGCCGTTCGGAGGAGGCTACCGTGATTACACATACAAGCTCCCTCCAAAGACCTTTTAAAGGCAACAGGACTAGGAATCTGGGGAGATTATTAAGATTCGTTGTTTTGTGAATTGAAGATACACAATACAAGTTCGAAGAAGCTGGGGCTTTCAGCTATGCAAGGGCAAGATAACTTAGGAGGTTTGGAATGAGGAAGAGGAAACATGAATTGATTCCACTGGGTTAAGGCAGGAGGCAGGATGGCATCCGGTGCTGGGAGGGAATGAGCACAAGAGAGGTAATCTATTTCACACACGGCCAAACCTGCACGGTGCGCATACATATCATATTTTAATCATTTTCACCCATAAAAAAGTTATACTGGAAAACGTTCCCCCTTTTCTGTTTCTCTTCAAAAGGAAACCCAGGGAGAGGTGAAAGCCAGATGGCAATACTGATTGCTTTTATTCATCCTTTGGCTTCTAACGGGAGCTGTTTTAAGCTAGTGAATCTATGACCCTGTTTCCCTAAGGCAAATGCATAATGTTATTTGGCCTCTCTTCGACTGATTTATTTTTCTATGGTCTTCAGAACAGGATATGCAGGTAGAGTCATTATTGAGAATGGTTTCTTTCCAACTGGTTCATATTTTTCCCACATGGAATTCCTACTGAAATCTTTGTGATGAGAGCTGGTTGCTCCAGGATGTGCAAGGTATCTAGGGGCCAATCAGGAATGACTGTGAGCCCCCCTTGATGTACCGAAGACTTTTTGATTGGGAAAAACAAAACCAGACAACTGTTAGACCTCTTCCGTTCAAATAAGGAAATTCTTGCTATCGGAGAAGTAAAAGTAAACTCAAAACTCTTTATCCTTACCCTTCTAGGAACTTCGTATTTTCTGGTTTGCAATTCTTCTATTTAATAGGGTTTCCTTTCAAATGTGGCTTGTGAAATTACAACCTTTAACGATTAAATTTCTGTCAGTTTAGTTGATTTCTGTTATATAGAAAAAGCATGAATAAAGTAAAAGCACAGTGTATTCTGGATCTAGAAATTGACTGACCTGGTTAGTTCCTACAGGGCATTTTTCTTATTTGATTACTGATGGACACTGGTTGGCACATTTTGGAGCCAAAATGATTCTCCGGGTACATAAAATCCTGGTACAAAAAAAGCCCTGCCTTGCTAAGTTCTTAACCCCCAAACAGACATGGTGCACTCTAAAAATGTTACTAAGAAACCAATCTATGTCCCAGCTTGCTAAGATATTCTGAATTTCTGCAGACACCATCGCCTTCTCTGGGACTGCCAGTTGGCATGAAAACACATCTTATGGCTGAATATCCCACCATTCTGAAGTCTTTTTCAAGAATACCAGGACTTGGGAGAAATATATGTGCAAATATTTAA
Organism: Mirounga angustirostris; assembly: GCF_029215605.1. Lineage (NCBI taxonomy): Eukaryota > Metazoa > Chordata > Mammalia > Carnivora > Phocidae > Mirounga > Mirounga angustirostris. The sequence goes on along the minus strand of NW_026991710.1, from coordinate 39,408,251 downwards.
TTACCAGATTCTAAGTTTAACTAGCACATACCAAACACAACCCTGGGCCCCCAGTTGAAAAATACTTGCTTTAATTGCCAATATCTCTCTTTACCTTTTAGAAACAGTGGCATGGTTACCGCTGCATCTTTGAGGGATAAATCAGCCAGTTGGTGTTTCAATGTCATTTGCTGTCTCTTCCTTTTCTCCTTCCCATCATTTGGACATCTGACCGTGTGTGTACCCTGATCAAACCCATCTATTCACTTCTATTCTTATTAAAAGTTCTGGGAAACATTGTGGAAGGAAAAAAAGTTAGAAACTAGAGCTATGGGTGCAAAGGAAGCTTTGGATTACCTGTGGATTTTGAACATCTCTTCCCTTCCTGACCCCTCAACGGCGTGGGTAATTTGGTATTTCGATATATGAATGAATAGCCACGAACGACTGATAAAAACACGTCTACTTTTCACGACACGGTTCCAGGAGCAGTTCGCTACAGGTCCCGTCTCTGCAGGTACGCCAATCCTGAGCCCCACCGGAGTGCAGCCTTCTCAGCAGCTACTGTCCCTTTGCATGGCCGTGGGGGCATGAGGCAGGGAGCACAAGACACCTGGCCGAGTCACACAACTGCGCACAAAAAATGGCAGAGAAAGAGCAAGAGCGAAAAAGATTCTGGGTTGGGCCCAAATCACTAGTTGCTTCACTTCTAAAAGCAAGTGCCTTACAAGCTCACATTATTTACAATGCTCGGATTGTTCAGACATCCACCCAAAGCCGAGGACCACCACGCAACAGGGAACAATTCAATGAACTATGTACAGAATTTACAAGGAAGTTTACATAATATTCTACATTCCGTTAACAAGTTCACCTTTGTTTGCTTTCAGGAAACTGAGATACATGTTCGTTTTCTTTCTCATCCCAGGAATTACTGATTGAATCAATACGAGCAAATGCTGGTACATTCCTTTTTCCTCCCTCCTGGGATATAGGATTACATTTTGTTTAGGAAAAAGAAGGAGGCGGGGCCTATCACCCTTTGGTGAGATACTATTCAAAATTGTCCATGTAAGAAATCTTGGAGGTTGTTTCCTTCTAGCATTATAAATATATTTTGTTTGTTTGTTTCACTTGGCGAATTTCAATTGAGTTCTTTCATAAATGAATATTTAGAAAGGAGTCCTTGATTTTGGAAAGATGGAATTTCGTCAGCATTTCTGTGTATTGCACATAATGTTTGCTTAAGGAAAGCCTATCCTTGGATCCATAAACCAAACGTTATTCTCCGCACCACATTTTTCTCTTTGCATTTTCAGGATCTTTCATTGCTTGTAATGCACAATAAAGATGGCATATATGATATGGGAACACATATCCTTTAGTCAGCACAATCACCAATCAGTCTGCTGTTTCTGTTTGTCAATACAGAGGATGGAGGCAATAATCCTGGATAATTTAAGCCCAAAGTGTGTCTTTACCTGGGTCTGCCTCACAAAGCTGGTAAGCATAACACACATCACCCCTGATGTGTTAAGCCAAGGAACACGAGTGGGAAAAATGAGTGTGTGGTCATCATTGTCAAATGAAAGGTGGGGTTTCTGCTGGGTCTACACAGGTTACACCTATGACACAGCTTATGTGACAGTTCATGAGCTGTGGACATGTGGTCCCCTGGACAGGACTGTGGCCCAGGAGAGTGAGTCCTCGCAGTCTTCTGCCTCTGTCGCCACTCAGGAATGCAGGAGATTATGGCTATTTTCATGGCAAAAAGAAAACCCAGGAAGAGCTAGAGAGTAACCCCTCGATAATGTCCTGATCTGAATCTTTCAGGAATGGGGACCAGTGTGACGGCACTTAGGAATGTCTAACAACTTTTATATACATCATTTAGAGCAAGACAAAGGAGAGAGGCAGAGAAGGAAGGAATGTTTCCCGGGTGCTGTGAAGCCTGTAGGGAGTGTGGGTGGGGGCCGAGGAGGCGGGGATTTGGCTGGGAGGTGTCCAGAAGAAGGGAGTGGGGACGGAGGTCATGAACCAGAAATAGGTCAGCTTCTCCAGTTTTCAGGCTACCATTGCCTCTAGAATCAAAGCCATCTAATAGGATTTGCACCATCCTGTGGCTGTGACCCTTCTTCAGCCCAGGAGGACATACAGTGACACCATTTTGTGCCTGGTGGTAGTTTCAGGCTTACTAATCTTTCATTTTACAAAGGTTAAGATAGAAGAATTCAAAATGTTCTCTTTTTCTCAGAGATGCTTTACCTCTAAACGACAAGCATCAAATTCCTTAGACTTTTAAGGCAAGATAAAAAAAAATAATAAAACTATAAATTACCTCAGTCTTTTCCAAGGAGAACGATCTAAACAGATGAATAAAGAAAAATTGTTTTGTTAAGCAGCATAGATTATAGATACTTCCTTTCTCATTCAGCATTTCATCCTTAAAAGCTTTTTAAAGAGCTTTGACACCAGAATGATTCATTCCTGTTAGGCAACAGCCAAGAGTCTCCCTTCCTGTGTTTAAATACACAATGGTTCCTGGATGGTCATTGGGAATGTTAACCTCACAATCACCGGAATGGTCACATTTCATTCTATTTGGGCATTTCATGATGGCAAAGCATCTTTCCCTGCCAAGAACTAGTCAGTTGCAACATGGATCCCTTCATCCCGGGAGGCTGGAGATTCTCTTGACCAGGGAACTGTGATTATGCAAACTGAAAACCTAAGTGCAAATTTGGTCCCCATACCCTACTAATTTCTTATGAAACCATTGAGTAAAAGCACAGTTTTTATATTCTTACTAGTGTATATTATCTATAGCCATAACCATTCATTTATTTGGGGGTTCTCTTTTCTTCTTGCCCTCTAAAAAGAGTATCTCAAAGCTCTGTCCCCTTGGGGTCATCAGCAGGAATTTGGCCTTATCTTTCCAATTAAGACTATAGTTTCTAGCAGCTGATGCTATTGTAAACACGGACCCTCATTACAGCCTTTGGGAGAAAGCCAGATCATCAAATGATGCAATCATCTTTACTATTACCTCAACCCTTATTTGACATCCAGGGATCAGATTCCGAACAAATTGACTCCATCACTGGCTGGTCGTTTTAGGGTCTCACTCAACCTTGCAAATGAACATATAGAATTCTTAGCTACTCGGGCTGAAAAAAAAAATGAGGCTTTAATGACATAAAATGGGATAAACCTCAACTGTAGCTGGTTGGAAACGTTTAGAGGTGTGTGTTGGGCTACTGAGGGACGCCCCTTCGGTGACCCACGACCACAGTAACCCGTGAACAGAGATAAGGCAGAGCAGTAATGACAATGATTCATGAGTGCAGACACGTTCTATGCTTTAGGGGCTGGTATACATCTTTGAAGGCCCAGTGATTTTGTCATTGTTGGTGTTATCTGTGGTTTTCCTATTTTGAAGTTTTTCTTTAAAATAGAAATCTGGCCTCAGAGGAGAATGACAGCAAAGTGGGTGTGTGTGCATTTCCTGAAGCATTCATTTAATACTTTGGAATGCAGAGCTCAGAGAGCAGAGCCCTGTGGTGCTCCCTGAGGCCTATCCAACAAGGCCTGTCACCATTAGGTGCTGCTCTCTGGAAGGCTAAGAAATATACACTATTTGATTTAAGATTTGGCAGTTTGGGTAACTGCCCAGGCACCCTTTTCACAGCACATAAGACTTGCCTTCCTCATGGAAAGGGCAATCTTTTTTTCAAGCAAAAACTGCTCACCCTCCCATTATGGAAGCCCTCCTCCTGCCTTCTCTTCCACACTGTCTCTGGAGCAGGGCCTGGGGACAAGCGCAGCCATGGCTTCAGGGCACGGAAGTAATGAAATGAGTTCAGGGCTGCTCATTTGAATAGTTAAAGAAATCACCATTGCCCCAGACTCCTTATTCTCAACAAGAGAAAAATGTTCTCAGTGGCCGCCAGGATGGATTCTAGTGCTAGTTTTAAATCTGCTTGCAAGTCTGAGAAAGAAGCAGTTTTTTTGTTTTTTGTTTTTTTCCAGACTACCCAGCTGAATGGTGAGGTGAAGATGCCAGATTTGTTTTGCATAACCTCTGTCAGCCCTTGTCAATCCCTCCCTCCTGTCCCATGGAGTGGGGACCCCTTCTACAAGGGAGTTTTGGGGACTTGAGGGTGGAGGGGAGTCTTCCTTCCTGGTCTAGGCTCCTTTTATCCGCCCCCCCCCCCCTTCTTCCTGGAAATCTGTAACTTGTGAATGGCTTTGTTTTTTCTTCTGAGATCCTGGAAATTGTGTTGTTTTTTGGCAGCATGAAATTGTTACAGTTTACCAGGAAGCAGTGCGCGCAGAGAGCTAGGTCCTCTTCATTCTCATTTGAAAAATAAATCAATAAAATCCAGGGCAGGTAGGAAGGACTGCTAAAGATCTATCTAACTTCTCTCTGTGTGTTTGTGTGTGTGTGTGTGTGTGTGTTTTGTAAACACGGCAATTAATAGAGCTCTGAAAGAGCTGATAACCTGGACCACAGTAGGCTGGAAAAAAAATAAGTTTTTTTGGTGTGTGTGTGCGCGTGTGTGTTTTGTTTTTGGAAGTAAACATGGTGCAGTAATAAAACTGATATGCAACACCTAAAACCAGTTGGATGGCTGAATGTCTGACCTCAAAAAACACAGCAGTATGGCTGCTGCTGGGGGAGGGGGTGGCCGGCGCTGTGGGGTAAGAAACAAGAGAAGAGGAGAGTAGTCTACGAACCCTTAGGACAGACCTTAGTGTACGTAGTAGAGCCAATAAACGACGTTAAAAAGAGAAAAGGTGATGGGGAAGAACATTCGGGACCACTTGTCTATGGAATTCACATCAGTCAAGTCGGGGATTTTGACTTTGAGCTGCGAGGCGCGCCGGCGGATGCGCCCCTTGCTGTGCGCGCCGTGCCGGTCCAGCGCGCGCCCGTAGCCCTCGCGGCTGCTCAGCGGCTTGCGGTACTGGATGCTGGCGCTGTCGTACGAGTACATGCTGGCGGCCTTGGGCTCGCTCACGCCCGTCAGCACTTCCGAGCCGCTCGTCTCGTTCCGCATTTCCAGGGTGCTGAGCAGAATGTTGCCGCGGGCGTCGACCTGACGAGAAAGGGACAGGCTCAGGCACAGCTGTCGGGACGCTGGCTGTGTTCATTCCCCTGCGGCTGATGACGCCGGCGCGGCTCATTAGAGACGGTCCCGCGGCACGTCCTGCTCTGCGTGCCTGCTGGACTTGAAGATGACCCGTCATCTCTGGACCTCTCATCATGATTTACCTAATCTACCACCCACCTATCGAATCCATCACCTGTCCACGTCTGTTGCTCTCTCTCTCCCAAGCATCATCTGTCTATAACTGTCTGTCCCTATCTAATCCATCATCTGTCTAATCTACTATCTACCTACTTAATCCATCACCTATTTGTCTAACTAATCTACCATCTATCTCTCATCTGTCTAATCCTTCATTTATCTGCCTGCCACCCATGCAGTCTACTATGTATCTAATCTACCATCTAGTGATCTACCATTTATTTATTTATCATACCTCTATTTATCATCTAATCTACCATCTATCTATTCATCCATACATCATTTATATGTATGTATACTTATATATATATCATTTATAACTCTGGCAAATTTTCTTGTTTCAAAAGTGGCACATGGAAGTATGTAAAATTAGAAACAGGAAACAAAAAAAAAGTAGAAATTTGTAATTTCATCTTTAGAGTTCATTATTTTTTATTATTTTTAATATCCTGCCAGCCCTCCTGTCTTTGTTCTGCTTGTGTATACAGGCTCACCTGGTATATTTTGCTTTGCAATCTGCTTTGGTCAGTTAATAGTGTACCTGGTCCTATTACCATGGTAATGATTATTCCTCCGTGATATCATTTATTAACAGCTTATATGGGTAAAGCATAATTGGGTTAACCTATCTTTAGATGTTAAGGCTTGTTTTACTTTTGCAGTGTTATATAAACAAGCCTGCAAGGGACATCTTTTAGCTAAATCTTTGTGCATCTCCATAATTATTTCCTGAGGCTAAATTGCCAGAAGTAGGATTCAGGGGTCAAAAGGATATGCCTGGCTATGCTTTGACTTCTGTGTCCACCATTACTGATTGTTGCTTCCTGCCATTTGAGTGGTACCTAGCCCAGATTTCCTGGGTTTTGTTATGCTATGCCCACACACATTTACAGAACTACAGAAGATGCGAGCACGTTTGGCCTGCAGTGTGGCTTTAACTTCACGCTGATGCACTTTGCAAACTAATTTACCTTGAGAGGACATGCTCATTCATGCACATGAGTTTGAAGTACTTCCAAGGGTAGCACAGGGCAGTGGTGTTTGAATCTAGTGTTATTAGCACAGTGCCCGAGTTACGGTAAGTGCTCTATAAAGGCTTTCGGATGAAATGAATCTCAGTAAACACTTTTGAATGCCAAAGGTATGAGTAAGAAGATGAAAGAAATGGGTGACCAAGAAAGACAGAGTAAAGCGTAGGAGGAGGCAAAGACAGCAAAGAAAGGTAGAGAGAGTGGCGGGATATGATGCTGGTACATCCCTGATAAGAGAACGAAGATTTGAGTGTCCACCATGTGCCTAGCATCATGGTAGCAGCTTTGTATATATTCCTTGTTTATCACCTGCTACAGCCAACTGCCTCAAGTTTACTCCACTGCTAGATCGGGGAGTACAACTTGTGTCTTGTCTGTTTCAAAGCTTTCGTGCTCTTTACTGAGAAAGGACTGCTTCATAGTCCTTGGCCTTCATCACATCCCGCAGTGAATTTAATGATGCATTTGATAGCTTTAAGCTTAGAGGTAGTCGGAGAGAGATGGTGACGAAATCTGGCCTCTCCCTCTACTGCCATCTATCATTTCCCTCTGGAAAACGTGTGGCTCTCGCCTAGTTGAGCTACCCATTATGCCCTCACCGGCACTTCTACTGGCTTCTTGAATCAGGGAGTTAATATTAATTTTTGTTGTTGTTAATACCTACTATTTGTTGAATCCTACTACATAATTTATCTCAGTTATTTCTTATAACAACACTATGAGATATATAATATTATCCTAGTTCAGCAAGTAGCGAAATAGAGATTCAGAGAGCTTAAGTAAATGGCCTGCAATTAAACAAAGAAAAAGTGCTCGATTTGGGATTAAAATACAGGATATTCTTTGCCTTAAATATAGCTTTCCCTTCTGGGTTTTGCATGTTAATCAATATATTTTCTTTAAGGCTCAGTTGAAATCCTACTTATGGTGTGTACCTGTGTACCTTCCCTGATTACAGTAACTTCAAAAACCAACTTCGTCTCTCTCTCTCTCCCTGTGTCTCTCTCTCTCTGCAGATGATATTGAGTACTTATTATGTGCCAGGCGCAGTGCTAGGTGTCCGGGAGGTGTGTGTGTGTGTGTGCACGCACGTGTGTATGGATGAAAAGTCATGCATACAAAAGTTTACGTTATGAAAGAGGATGGTAGCGGTGAAGTGAAAAGGAAGAAAGTGCTGAATTCATTAAAAAAGGGACAAATCCCTTAGAAGATAATCATGGTGCACATAATTCTGCTAGGTACTGTGGTGTTTCAGTGAAGAGTATCATAAAACGTGGATTTTGTCCTTGAGATAATAATCTCCTTAGAGATACAGGAGTAAAATATAATTTGGGGAGTGACAGGAGTTTTTAACCAAATGCTAAATGGCACAGAGTAGACCATGATTAGGGGTTCGTGAAAGTCTGGGGGTCAAGGAAGGCTTCATGAAGGAGGGGCGGCTTGTCCTAGGCTTTAAAGGATGGGTAAAAGAACAAAGGATTGAGAGTTGAAAACTGTATTCTCACCCTGGTTTTGTTATTAAATCTATTTCTTCATCTATAAATAAAAGATTTTCACTAGGCAATCTCAAGGGTTTGTTTCTGACTTTTGACAGTCTTTACTATGAATAATATTCTAGGCAGAGGACACAGCATACTAAAAACAAAAACAAAACAAAAAACCTTGGAAAAGTGAATCACTTATCTGTACTGTATGCATCATTAAGTTACATTATATGAAATCTCCCTAAGTAAACAAGTTACTAGAATTTAGAATCAGCCAGTGAAGCATACAGATGCTCCTCATTACACAAGTCACGCAAAAGGGACATTTTTTAAAGATATTTTGGTTAACTTTGGTTCAGACTCCAATGCACCAATAAATTACATGATGTTTATTAGTTTGTGCAAATCCCTCAAAATATTTTGTCATTGAGCTAGACATCATAGCTCTAAGTGGTTTGACATATAAAATAATGAATCTGGTTCTACAACTAACTACTCATGAAAGCTGATTGCATTACTGTGTAGTTGAATCAACATTACCGTGTTCTTTATCAGGGAAATTTAAGAAGTGTCATATAACAGTTATGACCCATCTTCAGTCTGTCTCCTCCACACAGTCTAAAACTTCTTCTAAAAGCTAGTGTTACAGATTGTGCGTGTACGTGCGTGTGCATGTTTGTGAGACGGTGTGCTTGTGTGTGCCTTTCTCCTGCAGCGTGAGTTTTCAGCCCCCACCTTCTAAGCTTTTTGCTGCCTCCTAAAGTGAATGCGCCAGCAAGTTTCTGGTTGGCTCTGCCTGAACCTCTGCCCTTTGGAGAAGAGTGTCTTTCCTCAATCATATAAAAACACCCAAGGTGTCCTTATATTCACAGTGGGCACAGCTTTCCAAAAATAGTATCCACGGGGAAAGTGGTCATTTTTTTCTTACGCCCTCAGGAGCAGTGAGGCACCAGGTTGTAGATCAATCACCTCAACATCTGCAGTGGTTAAATGCTGCCTCATCAATAAGGGATTAAATGACCAACATCTGGGCATGATCCAGACATCAAAGATTATATAACCTTGAAGCAGAAGGAAGTGAGGCAAATGAAAATGCCAACACACTTGATTTCTAGGGCAGACAAATACATTTCCTAAAGCATTGCTAATGTTGAAATAACTGTTCATTTGGATAATCATTGCCCACTCCTTATGTTGCCATAAAGGAAGGGACTCTCCACTCCAGTCCCTGGGAGAGAAACTAAGGGATCGATGCTTCCAGCTTCTTTTCCCTTTCTCCTCTCCCACTGCTTCCCACTGGGTATATGTGGGAGAAGGACACAGGCATACTTGGCTCCATGTCTTCTGGGTATTTTTCTCCTTCCAATCTGCTTACAGAGAAGGTGCAATGCAGTTAGGGATGTGCCTGTTGAACCTGCTGGGTTGGTGAGTAAGGCCTGCACTTGTTCCGTGGTTCCCATGATTGGGGAGATAAATCTGTCTAAATGGGGGTGGTGGTGAATGACTACATTATATTAACTATGTATTCTTGAAACCAACATCACTTTTTTTTTTTTAAGTTTAAAGTATCATTAAACCTAAATTTAGAGCAAATGAATACAGTTGTTATTAAGACTTCATTCAGGAGGGTCGACAAATAAGCCCTCTTTCCTCCCCTTCAGATGGATGATCAAAGTGTAAGCTTGAGCTGACTAACACCAGGGAGCAGAGAGTGTGGCTTTAGATGTGCAGCCCCAAGGCTAACTGTTCATCCTCACCTCACTCCCTATTAGAGAGGCATATTTTATGTGCTATAGACGTAATTTTCAGGCATACAATGGATAAACATTTAAAATGTCAAATCGTTCATTCCTCACTCATTTTTTCAGTAAATGTTTACTGAGAGCTTACTGTGTGTCAGGCACTGTTCCAGACACTGATGAGGAAATCAGCCCCTCCATTAGTAATAGGACATCACGTCTCACATTTTAAAAATTCAAAGATCTCAAGTAATAAAGCCCTTTCCTTTTACACTCTCCTGAACAAACCCCGGGACCTCCTCCACCTCCAGTTGGTTCTAATTATTTTCCTGGATAAATACTGTGACCTCTTTCAAACTCGGGTTACTAATTCCTTTTCCAACAGACTTTCTGAAATTTGCTCATTTGTGAACATGAGATCCGCTTTCTGCCTGCAAAACCTTTCTCTCCTCTTCCCACCTGAAGGTCTCTTTGAAGTCTGCTGAGCACAAGCAAATATTGGAGGTGTTCACATATAAAAGAAAGCCTGGGGTTTCACTGTGTCTCCTTGAAGTCTGCTGAGCACAAGCAAATATTGGAGGCGTTCACATATAAAAGAAAGCCTGGGGTTTCACGGTGTAAGGACATGAGATGGGGAGGAACAATCCAGCTTCCGGCTGGTGAAACCTCTCCTTCCTTCCTGCAGTGCAGCACTTACCAACCACAATGTCTTGGTTTTAAGATCTGAGGACACAGCAGGTCTGGGATGATAGTGGACAAAACACCCAAGGTTCTTGAACTCTTGGCACTTACATTCTTATGGAGGAAAACAGGCAATACCCTTCTTCCTTCTAAAATTTGTTTTTAAAAAAATCAGGTAACATTATGAAGAAAAAGTAGCTGTATATGTTGCTTTTAGTGTATTAGGGAAAATATACCCAACACACTAACTTGGTGATTTTGTGCATGTTTTTCTTAACATTACATTCATGCTCAGATTTCATTATAATGAGTGAAAAATTTAAAGTAATGCATATTTCCTTATTTTCTCCTGGACCTTATTACTGAACAGCCTACACAATAGCTCTGCATGGATGTTTAAAGGCTTCTTAATCTGAAAATAGTTAGAGCAGAACTCTCCTTAGCCAACTTGTTCCTCCCCCTGAGTGTCCCACTAGAATGTTGCTCTAGGAGACAGGGACTTTGTCTAATTCACTCTTGTTTTCCCAGAGCTGAGAAAAGTGCTTGGCATAGGAGCATTCAGTAAATATCTACTGCATGAATGAGTGAATGAATGAATGAATAATAGTGCAGCTGGTAAAGGGTATGGTGGTAAATTGTGGGTGTCAACTTGGTTAGGCTACTCACCTAGCTGTTTAGTCTAGCACTAGTCTAGATGTTGTTGTGAAGGTATTTTGTAGATGTGACACTTCCAGTTAGTTACTATAAATAAAGGAGATTCCATTTGATGATGTGGGTGGGATTCATCCTATCTTTGAAAAGTATTAAGAGCAAAAACTGAAGTTTCCTGGAGAAAAAGAAACTTTGCCTCAGGATCGCACCAGAAATTCTGCCTCAACTTCCAGCCTGCCCTACAGATCTCACACACAATCATATGAGCCAAGTCCTTAAAATAAATCTCTTTTTGTATGTATGTTGATTCTGTTCCTATTAGTTCTGTTTCTCTGGAGAACTCTGACTGACGCAAAGGGTATGGCAAAGATCATAAGGGTGTTTTTCCAATGACTAAAACGTTGACGTGATGGCTGTATTTCTTCCCTCAACAGAACCCTGAGCAAATGTACAAATTCATTTTCTAGCTTGGGGTGAGCCTTTCTCCCACCCCTTCCATCGTACTCCGTCTCTCCTTGTCTCCGTCCCCAGCATCCCCGAATGGTGCCTTAGGCTGTGAAAAATGTTGCCACTCACTGAATTGAACTGTTCTGGATATTTTCCGTATGTAAATATAGCAGAACTCATTTCAGTGTAATTGGAATAAAATATAATCTTGTTTTCAGTGGCAGTTTTAAAGCCCTGTGAGAAATACCTCTGGGCTCAATCTACTTTGCAAACAGAAAGTTATTTCCTTCTTGCTAGCCAATTCAATTAGATTCACATTTACTGAGTGGTTCTGAAGTACAGCACAGGAAGCCAAGTGAAGTGACGTTCACCGCAGAAGGAGATGCCTTTCAGAAGCCCACAATCTATTTAATTGAGGGTGTCGGGTATGAACGCCTGCCTTAGCCTGAAGGGAGCAGAGAACCACAGACCCACGTCTCACATCTGCCTGTCCTGCTCATAGAATGTACCACGTCTCACGCTGTTGCTGCCAGTCATTAGCTCTCACCAGGGCTGCCAAATGGCAATCCCTTCATCTCAAATTCCTGAAACCTTTTGGTTTGGTGGTGGCGGGGGGGGGGGGGGGGGGGCAGGGGCAGAATGGGAAGCTTTGCTGGAGATGATTTGTGTGTCTCTTTGCCATGTCCTGACAACTAGCGGTAGAAGCAGAAACTTCAATGTCGTTTCAAGATGCTATCGAAGATTAAGCACAAACCTACATAAATCTAAACAAATCTGCACTCTATTATTTAGGACATAGAGAAGGAAAAAGAGATAAATGAAACAAGTGGCAATTTTCCAGAACATTACTCAGGTAGATAAATTTCTCCTGGATCCCTTTCTTTGCCCCATTTCTCCCATTCAGCGTATGAGCAGATCCAAATGGCTTTACTTTTGAACACATCCTGATTCTGACCACTTTTCCCCATCATCGTGTCTTACTGAATAATTGATCTTCCTCTTTCCAGGAAGGAAGCCAGGTGGTCTTTTCTCTACATAGCCGCTGGAGTAATACTTAAAAAATGTAAACCAGACAGGGTCTCCTCTGTTTAAATCTAGCTACTTCCCAAGACAGATAACAAAATCAGATTTCTCATCCAAATCTGCAAAGCACCCCGTGGTTTGAACTCCTTCAGGGACCTCTGCCCTCAGTTCCTACCACTCTGCCCCTGGAGCTCTCTGCTCCATCCACCCTGGTCTTTTGATGGCTGGTCCCTGATGCTCCTAAGTCCTCAGGGCATTTTCACCTGCTGTTCTTCTCTCCTGGAATGATCGTCCTCAGGTAGTTACCTGCCTAGCTCCTCACCATTTTCTTCACCATAATTATCATCATTTGCCATTATATCATGCACTTATTTACACATTTGTTATTCGACTGAGATGTAAGCTCCAGGAGAGCAGCTGCTCTTTGGTTACTGTTATTATTCATCACTGTATATCGCCGGCGCCCTCCCGGAAAAGAGGCTGATGCTGCGGAGGCGCGGCTGAGTTAATGTCTGTACAATGAGGAACTCTGACACTCGGATGTGGAGTCGTCTGTCTGAACTCTGTTGCGTTTCAATGGCCAAGGACACGTAAGTGACTACAATCTCTAGGGTAGTAGTTCTCAGACATTATCGGGCATCTGAATTTATTGGGACGCTTGTTAGAAATAAAGGTTTGAGCTCATTTCATTCTAAATTAAGGTCTTCCCGGGGCGCCTGGGTGGCTCAGTCGTTAAGCGTCTGCCTTCAGCTCAGGTCATGATCCCGGGGTCCTGGGATCGAGCCCCGCATCGGGCACCTTGCTTGGCGGGAAGCCTGCTTCTCCCTCTCCCTCTGCCCCTGCTTGTGCTCTCCCTCTCTCGCTGTGTCTCTCTCTGTCAAATAAATCAATAAATAAATCTTAAAAAAAATAAATATATTAAGGTCTTCCCAGTCTGCATTTTACACAGGCATTCCAAGGGTCCTAGCTGATATTGGTGTACCTAAAAATCCATAAAGCAGTTAACTAATTTCAGACAGCTAAGAATGAATTACAAATATGCACTGTTCAAGCTTGAGAGATACATAACATGATGGTTGGGGAGTAATTTCTTAAGTTGATGTGAGTGGGAGATCATTGAGCTTTGAGGAGAGAATGATAGAAACAAGAAAAGAGGAATCCTATTTTATACATAGGAGCATTTTATACATGGGCTTAGGGAGTCCCAATATTTGAGACGAGTGCTTTTTACAATTAAATATAAAATGCATTATAATCAGCAAATTCATTGAATTCTGAATGATGCAAACAAAGGCGATTTTTTGGATTCATCTTCAGTGAATCCCCTTAAAATATTCATCCCAAATTTCTTCAGTAATGTTTTGCTCTTCAGGTAAATAAAAGAGGGATTTTGGGGACGCCTGGGTGGCTCAGTCGGTTAAGCGTCTGCCTTCAGCTCAGGTCATGATCTCAGGGTTCTGAGATCGAGTCCCACATCGGACTCCCTGCTCAGTGGGGAGCCTGCTTCTCCCTCTGCCTTCTGCTCCCCCCTGCTTGTACTCTCTCTCTGACAAATAAAATCTTAAAAAAAAAAAAAAAAAAAAAAAAGATTTAAAAGAGGGATTTTGGTCAGAGTAATCATTACTTTTCATATAGTTGAAAAGGAGATATTTAAAATGTGTGATGTCAATGTGCTTGTGAATGTCTTGGGGTTTGTGAAATACTACACTTATGTGGATAAGTCCTGGTTACTGTATCACATTAGATATTATCTTCTTACTGTAAGAGCCATGGTTTCCTAAGATAATCAACAATGCACTTCTACATTTTATTCCTCCCAACTGGAGAATGTTATGAAGTAAAGGCAGAGTGGAATTATCAGTCACTTTACATTCTAATATAGAGATTTCAGGAGAAGGAATTGCTGAGAAAAGTATCGGGGTGCCTGGGTGGCTCAGTCGGTTAAGAGTTTGACTCTTGATTTTGGCTCAGGTCATGATCTCAGGGTCGTGGGACTGAGTTCTGTGTAGCCCTGCGTCATGTCAGGCTCTGTTCTGGGCATGGAGCCTGCTTAAGTTTCTCTCCCTCCCTCTGCTTCTCCTCCCACCTCTGTCTCTCTCTCTAAAAAAAAAAAAAAAAAAAGTATCAATGCAGGTTGAAAGCAATCTATTAATAATACACACCTATTGTTACCACGGACTATCCCTAAGCAAAATAAATGTCCTTCATTAGAAAATATTTATTATATATATTTTTAAATTTTGAAAGGTACCAAACAGTTCTCACTTTAGGAGAGGCTTAAAAATTTTGTTTTTATAACACTAGGAATATAATAGGAAAAAAGTTTCCAATTACACATGGATTTTAAGAGCATCCTGCTTGGGGCATCTGGGTGGCTCAGATGGTTAAGTGTCTGCCTTTGGCTCAGGTCATGATCCCAGGGTCCTGGGATCATGTCCCGCATCGGGCTCCCTGCTCAGTGCAGAGCCTGCTTCTGCCTCTCCCTCTGCCATTCCCTCTGCTTGTGCTCTTCTGTCTATCTCTCTGTCAAATAAATAAATAAAATCTTTAAAAAAAAAAAAAAGAGCATCCTGGGGCGCCTGGGGGGCTCAGTCATTAAGTGTCTGCCTTCGGCTCAGGTCATGATCCCAGGGTCCTGGGATCGAGCCCTGCATCGGGCTCCCTGCTCTGCCAGGAGCCTGCTTCTCCCTCTCCCACGCCCCCTGCTTGTGTTCCCTCTCTAGCTGTCTTTCTCTCTCTCTGTCAAATAAATAAAATAAAATCTTTAAAAAAAAAAAAGAGCATCCTGCTTGGTTTTGTAATTAATTCATTAATTCATTAGTTCACTTATTTTAAAAGTCATTTAAGTGCCTGATTTGTGCCAGGCTCTATGACAGGCATTGGAATACCGAAAGTGGAAGATACAGTGTCTGCTTTCAAGGCCTACTCTGTTTTTCTTAATAGCATTTATTATTATCTGCCATCGTATGTGTGTTTGTGGCTGTTCTGTTCATTGTTTGGGTGTGATGTATTTGTGTATATGATGTTCATTGTCTTTCTCTCTCATCCAAATGAAAGGTTTTGTTTTATTCATTCATTGCTGACTATACCCACTGCATAGAGGGTATTCCCATAGTGTGCCCTCATTAAATATTTGTTAAAGTTAAATATTAAATATTTTTCAAATTAAAAAAAAAGTACACATAGTGTGCAGTGGAAAGCTGTAGGAAGAGCATCAACTTAGCCTGACGAGTGAGGGAAGATGTCAGTCAAGAGGTGAATTCTGGGGAACAAGCCAAAGTTACTGAAGAGTGAAAACATGGCAATCTGGGAAAACTGTGAGTTGTACTTCTGGGACAAAGTTGAAGGGGAGATGGAGGAGGAATGAAGCAGAAGAGGAAAGCAGAATGGCATCAGAGTGGGTGCTGGATCCCATGTTAAGGAGTATGGGTATTTTCCTTCAGGCAGAGTCAAAGGTGGATTATGGTGGATGCCTATTGGTTTGACCTGTCTGATTCCATGCCACCTTCTTCTGATAACATTACCTGACATTCCTTGGTGCATGTGGTTGAGGTAGGCCTAAGTGCATCTTCGAGGCTCCAGGGATGGACATGTGACCCAGACCTGGGCATCTAGTGTTTTCCATCTTC
The DNA here is from genome assembly GCF_029215605.1 of Mirounga angustirostris. Classification (NCBI taxonomy): domain Eukaryota; kingdom Metazoa; phylum Chordata; class Mammalia; order Carnivora; family Phocidae; genus Mirounga; species Mirounga angustirostris. The sequence continues at coordinate 39,392,275 of NW_026991710.1, read as the reverse complement.
CTGGTCAGGGGGATTGATTTCTGCATGAGAATATGACTCAAGTTGATCCAAAAGATTCAATCCTAAGACTTTTTTGTTGTTGTTGTAACTCTTGCTTGTAAGACAGTAGTTTTGGGTTAGGGTTGTAAAGCTTTGAATATATGAATTTAGGCATTTTGGAACCAGCATGAGGGAAGGGTCTACTGAAAGTAAAGCCAATATAAAGGAAAGCTGAGTTAAGAGATGAAGAGAGATGCTTTCTGATGACATTGTTTAAGTATCTGGATATAGCCACATGTGAAATTAGAACCATTCATGGACTTCCCATTTATGTGTGCCAAAAAACCCCCCCACCTTTTTCTTAAGCCTATTAAGTAAATTCAATTTCTTTCTCATTTACGAAAGAATTCTAGCTGTTTGGATATGGAAGAAAATGGACACTAGATGCAAGAGAGAAAATGAGAGAGAGAGAAAGAGAGAGGGAGAAAGAGGGAGAAAAGGAGACTGATTTGGAGATTCCTGGAAAGGAAAATTAGACTGTTGCAGCATCTAGAGATTAGCTACATTAAGCCAAGACTGGAGAACAAAGCATGGAACTGAGCCAGATTTGGGCAGGGATTTGAGGGCTGAAGAAGTTCATGAACTGCTAACACAGGCTGTCATTAGAAATCAAAGGTCCTGCCTGAATTTCTCCAAAATCCAAGATGCTAAGTCAGAAATGTTAAAATTTCATCAAAGGCTGAGAGAAGTGTCCTAGTTGGCCTGAGGACAAGGCAGCGAAATTGGGTAGGTCCCAGGCTCAAAGGCTAATGTAGGTATCCATCTGTTTCAAGCTAGTTTTAAGGAAAGAGCTGTTGACCTTTAGGATGTCTGTTTTCACATGCATTAAGTATCCTGGAATTAATCACAGTAACAGAGCTGATTTCCAATTAGAAAGTTGTCTGAAAGTGCAGATGTCTAAAAGTGTCTGAAACTGTAGATGACACACCACAGAGAATAGGAATGAGAGAAAAGAGGCCAGATTACAGTATCAGTATCTGATTCTGAAGGGAAATTCTATTTCTTAACTGTTGGGGTTAAAACAGCACATTTGGTGTGAATTTTTGGCAGATCTCACTGATGTCCCCCATGACTTCAAATGATTTTGAATCAGTATCTGATTACAGACTGCCCATGCAACCATTCCACCTTAGGTGGATTTATTTGCAAATAGGCAGGCATGTCGCCAGCTGACACAACCATGTATATTCCAGGTTAGTGTAAAAATGGCTCAGAAGTAGCTTACTTACAGCCTACTTATACTGTGAAATCTATCTTTCAAAACTCTAAATACCACCTCTAGTTTCAAATGATGCCTGAGGGGTTCATGAATCTACAGTCTTTATCACCTTGGAGGTTGAAACTCTCCTCATGTCTGGATTCAGCAGCTGTACTCCTATAAAAAGATGCTTCAGTGCAGCTGGTGGAAATATAAATCAAGACAAAGCAAGCCCTTCTGAAGCTTCAGCACAAATGACCCTTGACATGACAGCCCAGCCACAGCTATCAAAAGTGATGTGTAATAAATGAATGATGCCACGCTGGGCTCTGTAGGACCAAGGCAAATATTAAGGTCCCTCAAATGAAAATTGTCTGGGACCACAGCACATATATCATTTGAATTCAACTGTTTACAAGTATCTAAAAGGAAAGGGAAGGGTCATCTAAATATTATATGAAAGGAAAAATCTAATATCACTTTCTATTTTTTAAATTTAACCAGGGGCTAACTCTCTTAAATACCACACAGGTGGTGTTATTATCTTAACTGCTGGAGATAATACACTGAACAGATGAAGTAATACACTTGATTTGTTATTGAAGATTATATCTATCTGCTGTTATAGGACACTGTGATTCAGAAAGAATAGTGGAGATTGATAAAAATCATGCTTTAAAAATATTAAAAATCAGAGTGATAGAAACAGTAAGAAAGCTTGGAGCAGAAGCTAGAGTGAACTACAGATAGTCTTTTTCTTACTTATTATGAATATGTAAGGGTTTTATAAAACATTATGATGTAACATTCAGTAACTTGGGTGGGTTTTATAAAACATTACAATGTAACATTCAGTAACTTGGGTGGTATCTAAGAACTCATCCTGAGTGGAGAAGGGTTCTCTAGAACTTATTCATTCAACAAATATTTATTTGTTTTTTTCTCTGTTCTAGCCACTGAGTAAAGAGCAACAAACATAATAGACAAGGACCTCGATGCTAATCCTTGGGAAACTTGCAGTTTAATAGAGAGATAGACATTAAAAAATAATTAAGTAAACATGTATTCACTACTGTGGTAAATCCTATGGTGGAAAAGCACAGGATGTGGTGAGGGCAAAGAACAATGGTACAAAATATAAACTAACAGTGGCGGGGGGGTGGGTGGTCAGCTAAGGCATCCTTGAGGTAGTAACATTTATGACAAGAACTAGTGCAATGAAAAACTTGAGAGATGGTCAACAGTACCTTTAATTCCACTAATCCTTTCTTCTTCTTCTTTTTTTTTTTTAGAGAGAGAGAGAGAGAGTATGCACGCGTGGGGGGCGTAGGGACAGAGGGAGAGAGAGAAAATCTTAAGAAGGTTCCATGCTCAGCGCAGAGCCCAGCATGGGACTTGCTCTCATGACCCTGAGATCATGACCTGAGCCAAAATCAAGAGTCAGACGCTTAACACACTGAGCTACCCAGGCGCCCTATTCTTCTTGTTTTTTAATCCTTTCTTCTGTTGTATAAAATCTGATGCTAATCCATCTAATGCATTTTTCAATTCTATGATTTCCATTGGTTCTTTTCCATAGTTTCAAATCTTTTTCTGAAACTCTGCATCTCTTCATATATTATATTAATCTCTTCCTATGGACTTTATTTTAAACTTTTTATTTTGAAATTATTGTAGTTTCCGGGGTGTCTGAGTGGCTCAGTCATTAAGCGTCTGTCTTCGGCTTGGGTTATGGTCCCAGGGTCCTGGGATCAAGCCCCACATCGGGCTCCCTGCTTGGCAGGAAGCTGCTTCTTCCTCTCGCACTCCCCCTGCTTGTGTTCCCTCTCTCGCTGTCTCTCTCTCTGTCAAATAAATAAATAAAATCTTAAAAAAAAAAAAAGAAATTATTGTAGATTACTAGAAAGTTGCAAAGATAGCACAAAAATGTCCAATATACCCTTCACCCAGTTTCTCTCATTGACTACATCTTATTTAACTATTGTACAATATTACCTAGGAAACGGATATTGGTATAAAGTGTGTCTAGTTCTATGTAATTCTATTACATGTGAAGATTCACATAACCACCACTGCAAGATACAGAAACTACTCCATCACTGCAAAGATCTGCCGTGTGCTATAATCAATCACACTCAATCCTCCCCTCCATCACCAACTCCTGGCAATAACTAATCTGTTCTTCAATCACTATAATTTTGTTATTTCAGGCACATTATGTAAATAGAATCATACAGTGTGTAATATTTTATGATGGGCTTTTTTTTTTTCACTCAGCATAATGGCCTTGAGATCCATTCAAGTTGTTGTATGTATCAATAGTACTTTTTATTGAGCTAGTCTTCCATATTATGAATATACTACAGTTTGTTTAACCATTTGCCTATCAAAGGATATTTCAGTTATTTTCAGTTTTTGGCTATTTCCTATGAATTTTTAAATATATTAATTATAGTTATTATTATTAATTGTGGTCCTTATCTTTTAAGCCGACATTGAGACTTTGAAATTCTGTTTCTAATGACTAATTTTTTTCTCTTGAGCATGTTTTCCTGTTTTTTTCTCACACCTAGTAATTTTTCATTACATATTAACTATGTTGAAGATGCACTATAGAGATTCTAGATTCTGTTATTTTCCCTGACAAATGTTGGGTTTTGTTTTAATGGGCAGTTAAATTACTAATAGGTCACCTGGAATGTGTAGTGACTTGGTTTTATGTGTAGTTAGGGTGAGTCTATTTTAGTTTTTTCTCAACTCAAAGAGAATCTCTTATTTTTGTTCTTTTTCAGCCTTCCAGCTATTTTTCCTTTCCAGACTTCTTAGTGTTTTGTACATTTGTAGTTCAGGGATCAACCACGGATTTGTGGGAAGTTTATATTCAGATTCTGAATTTCTCTTGTGGCTCACTTCTTTCCAAGATTTTTAAGAACTCTGGAAGTATCAAACTCCGTGTTCTGACTCATCAGACCAATAAAACTGTAATTTTTTGTATTTTTGTTTTGCTTTGTTTTGTTTCTGAAGTTCTGCTGTCCCACATCCCCCAGACTGGGGAGAGGCCTCAGGGCAAAGATGTATAAATAGAGATTTCACACAGTGTCATTCCCTTCCTTTGAGGGTTGATTCTCTTTTAGTTTTTGCTTCTTTTCAGTTACTCTCTTATCTCTTCAAGCAGATTTTAATAAATTTTTGCTCAAGGTTTATAATTTTTAATCCACAGGAGGGTTAGGATAATATATACTACTTTTTCATATCTTAACATGATTTGTTTATTAACTTTGGCATAATTTTGTCTATTTGTGTTTCTGTGAAAAGCATTTGTGGAGTTTTTAGTCTAGCTTTCCATGGATAAAAACGCATTTTTATCTTCTTTAAGTGTTTCATCTCCTGACAGTTGTTGGATTTTTCTATGCTTTCTACTGGGATTAAAATTTAAAATACCAGTTCGCCTGGACTAAAAGTTTCCTGATTTGAGATCCAGTGAAATCTTATTATGTTTGAGCCCAGTGTTACTCAAACAGACTGCTTATGAAGTAAAGATCAGTTAGACAGACACATTTTACTCATTTATTTTCCAGTCACTAAGTCTTCTTCAGAGCAATATATATTATACATCTAGGTATCATATGACACACAAGGCTTTCCTTTTGCCTTTATTTGTCCCATAGCACCTTAGAAAAGTTCTTTAATATCCTGGGGTAGAATCAAGGCAATAGCCAAAGAGTTTAGTTAAAGTTTGTTTTATGCTCTTTTTAAATGATCTGAAGGAATTGATTTCAGTTTGCTTGCGCTTTCCATTTAATCACCTTTCTAGAGAACATTGCTTTCCTAGCTGATTGGAAGACCCTCTTTTCTCCTTGTTACCTTCCAAATTCTCCTTGTCTTGAGTGCCCATCCAGTTCATATCTTTGGATTTTCCTACCAGTGAACCTTATTGATGTAGGCCTTTCCTCCATGATATATCAATTAACACACATTCCAAGCCATGCAGAGGATCAGCTTTGGTTTAGAAGGCAACTGAGCTAGGAATGGGAGCAGAAATGAGGAGTCTTCAAATCTTCTGCTCAACATACTTTTAAGTCTGGTATGGTTACAATCAGACAACGGGAAGCCTTTTCCTTTCAGATATGCTCCTCAAGGTAGGTGCTGTCCTGTTTCATTTTATAATCTAATTGCCTCCTATGAGTATAATTTTCTTTCCCAGAAAGATCAGAAGATTCTTGAGGGCAAGTATCATGCTTCCTCCTTCTCCCATAGAATCCAGCATAATATTTCACATAAGAGTAAAAATTTATTTGAATGAGTTACTTCAGATTTTGACCATTTGGTTGAATCTGTTTGGTATTTTGCCTATAATTTTCTAGTTACCTGACAGTGTTTGTCCAGTTTTGGTATCCCACTAAAAAGCATGAAGATACATCTTAAAGATTTATAGTTTGGCTCTGCCTGATTCTCCAACCACCTCTCATACTACATTTCCTCCCTCACTTGCTATGCCCTTGCTACGCTAGTCTTCTTTTGGTACTTTCCCACATCAAGAAATTCCTTACTCAGAGTCTCTGTCACTTGTCATTTCCTTTGCCTGAAATGGTCATGGCATGGTTACTGTTGCTCATCACTTAGATCTCAGATCAAGTGGTAATATCTCACAGAGGTCTTCCTGATCACCTGCTCTTTGTTCCTTGTTCCCTTGAATCTAATCCAAATGATTCACTTACCCATTGCTCTGTTTTACTTTCTTCATAGCACTTACTACAACTTGAAATTATCCTCTTAATATGTGTTTACATGTTTATTGCCTGTCTTCCCACAGTAGAATCTAAACTCTATGAGAGCCAGGAAATTTGTCTCCTTCAGAGAAGTATACCCAATGCTCAGAGCAGTGGCCAAACGAGTGAATATTTGAGTTGTCATCCTGTGGGCCATCTTGAAAACAATTTATAGTAGATACAGTATTTCACTGTACATAATTTTAATTTGATTTCAGTGAAACATGGCATAGAAGTAGAGGCTAAAGAGATGTTCTCAAAGAATAAAAAAGGCATTAATTTTAATTAATTCCATCCAGCAAAAGCACAGGTCATAAGATCTACCAATGAAAAGTGAAAGAAAAATAGTGACAATGTCTTATCTATAATGATAAGAGCTAGCTAGCTATAGTGATAATGAGCACTCACTATGTTCCAGGTATTGTTACAAATATTAGGCTTTAAAAAAACTCATCTAGTCCTTATAACAACTCTGTGAGGTAGGTATACTATAATAATCTCCATTTAATGGATGATGACCTGAGAACAGAGGTAACATGAGGAGTCACATAGGTTGATTTGCCTGATGTTATAAAGTCAGTAAGAAGCAGAGCTGGGAATAAAACTCAAGCAGTTTAATTCCAGTCTGTGGTTGTAACCACTGGGCCATATTTCTTTATTTCCACTTAGTACAGAATTGATTCACTTTAGTTCTCTCCTTTATTTATCAAGCAAATCTGGCATTATCCTTCTGCATAGAGTTTTACAAACTATATAGTTTACAATAAAGGATAATGGACTTGGGGTTGAGTTTTAGGCCCAGGTATGTTATTAATCTATGTTAACTTCAACCTAACTTCTTCAATCCTCAGTTCTCAAATATGTAAAAGGGAGTGGTATTTGAGCCGTATTGAAGATAAATTTCTTTTTTTTTTTTCCTGTTATGGGAGCCTTGAGCACCATGCTGCTGATAAATTTTGGAAGAATATTGTTGGGGATATTTAATACATTACCTGAACTTTATTCATCTCCAGTTTGTTCTTCTCATTGGCACTCTGGTCTTGTTTGCTAGCTCCCTTTTTCTGAGGGCCTTTTCCAAAGAAGATGTAATTTACAAAGGCATATTCCAGCAGAGCCAGGAACACAAACACAAAGCAACCCATCAGGTAAATATCAATCGCTTTGACATAAGGGATCTTTGGCAAGGTCTCCCTGAGGTGAGTGCTGATGGTTGTCATTGTCAGCACGGTGGTGATTCCTATTAAACAGAAAGACACATCTTAGCTGAATGCACTTATTAAGCTGCCCTTTAAAGACTGAGAAGACAGATGCGTTTCCTTATAGGTGCCCCAGAATGACGTCAGTAATGTCATAAACCACTGGGCGAAAAGAGTAGACATTTGGAAAGACAAAGTTGCAGGCTCCCCATACAGTCCATGAACAAATCATAAAACAGGGTGTACCATTAATGGAGGATTGGAAAACATTTTTTTAAAAATAATGCACATAGGAAAAAGAAAAGTAAATGGAACGGCAGATCAAAATCCTATTGATATGCTTAGTCTATTATCAAAATGTCCCTTGTTCTGTTACATACCACATCTTCCTTCTCTCGGCATCTCCCTCATTTTCCTACTAAATCTGTTCTTGTGATATTAATGCCCACAACAGCCACTACCAAACTGAGAGTTGGTGACCAGTTTGAGGAGAGCTACTTCATTCCATGTATCTAGAACACACCCAGGCCACAAGGTCAGTATTACACATTATTACACTGATAATATATCATTCATAGTGAGACAATCCTAAAAGAAGAAATATGTAAGGAAGTTCATGATTTGCATCAAGCACTTGATTTATGTCATTTTTAGATATAATCTTGTTGCTTTGGTTTTTCAAATATTACCTCTACTTCTTGATTCGAGAGTCAAGAATGAATTAGTTCCCTGGAATCAAGAAAAGACTTCCTGAAAAATTCAGCTTGGATTTGTGAAGAAGGTTAAGACTATACACTTTCAAAAGGAAAATTCTGTTTTGTCTACTTTGTTAAAAACAGCTTTCTTAAGCGTATAATGTTTGCATGGCTGCATAATAAATATTTGGTGTTGATGACGGTGGTGATGAAATATAATTGAGAATAACAAGAAGTGAAAAGGAAGTTGGAACCTGATGTAGATAATTCATGCTGCAATACTAATATTACACATTTATATAACATATTACAGTTTTAAACACAGTATGCATTATCTTATATGGCTGTCATAACAGCTTGCTGAGTATGATAGGGCAGGTATAGCTGAATAAATAGAAACTCTGAGATTAGCTATTTTGCTGTAGATCACCTAGCTAGGGGCAAAAAAGCAAGGAGGTATTAAACAAAGGCATTTAAAATAAAAGCAAAAAGAGGAGAAGATAAAACCTGAAATTTGATGAGAGTCCTTAAAAATAAAGACAGGAAATGTTAAAATGAACGTTAAAGACAAAAGAGAGCTGGCAAAGAGAATGGGAGGTAGAAAATGAAAAGGGGAAAAAAAGAGTTTAGCACTCATTTGCCCGTCAGATTATTCTAGATAAATTCCCTGATTTGACTATTTAACTTTCAGGAGAACAGATAAAATAGGAAGTCAGGATTACCATACAGAAAGTTAAAATGGTTCAGCTCAGTGATGAATTCAAATGTGCTGCACTGTTATGAAATGCCATCATGAATGGTCTTACTTATTTCTTTCAATAAAATTTTAAATTTTACCTAATATAATTCTAGCTAATATCCTTAGTAGAAATAGTTCATTTACAAATCCACTAATCACACTTCTGTTTCTACTCCTTGGTTTAAATTTTTAGGCAAGAAAGGTTAGTAAATAAATGCCTTTTTTACTTAGTTAAGTTTTAAAATAGCCCCTATTTTACATTTCAAAGAAAAGATTAAATCAGCATTTTTATGTGCTGACATCTTTAATCAAAATATCATTAGCTTTGAGGATAGATATGTAAAGAGAACCACAATTCATGACCTTGATAGTTATTATTCCCTGCTGTGGACATCATCCACTGTTTTTTCTTTAACCCTAGTATACCCGTACTCATGTTTGTAGTTAAATAATATGTGCAGAATCATACCTATGATGTGATAAACTATTTGTTGGCTTTCCTTAGTTTTGGAATGTTCAAAGGTTGAGAAGGGCTGACTTTGTGAGCCATTAGAAATAAGCTATAGGGATGACAATTAGTCTAGGTATGAAAGGGTATGCTGAGCATCTAACCCAGTTCAGCAATCTCAAAAGAAGTGATGTATATGTCAGCTTCGCTGGAAATGATGCTGTTATATATTTGGAGTGTGTGTGTGCACACTTGCATTCATGAGCACGCATGCATGAGAATAAGCCCCAAAAAGTGATAACTGAAAGGGCTCTAGGATCAAATAATGAGGCAGACCCACACATGCTCAGATTCATCAAACAGACCTTTCGTATTCTGACTTTCCAAGGAACCCTTTAAAGTCTCAAATATAGCCTTTCAGCTTGCAGCAATTACTCAACTATGGCAAGATTAATTTTGAATTTTGTTCCCTAAAGAAGGAAACCATTTTTTATTCCATCCTGATCACAGATCATTAATATAGCTGATGAAAGTCTGTGCCTTATTCAGGTGTGATGAGCCACATTTAAGAGAAACTCAGTTCCATATGATTTAACTTTAATGGAATTTTTTTTTTTAAAGATTTTATTTATTTATTTGACAAAGAGAGAGAGTTAGTGAGAGCAGGAACACAAGCGGGGGAGTGGGAGAGGGAGAAGCAGGCTTCCCGCCGAGCAGGGAGCCCGATGCGGGGCTCGATCCCAGGACCCTGGGATCATGACCTGAGCCGAAGGCAGATGCTTAATGACTGAGCCACCCAGGCGCCCCTAACTTTAATGGAATATTATGCAGCCATCAAAAAGGAATGAAATCTTGCCATTTGCAATGACGTGGATGGAACTGGAGGGTATTATGCTGAGCGAAGTTAAGTCATTCAGAGAAAGACATGTATCATATGACCTCACTGATATGAGGAATTCTTAATCTCAGGAAACAAACTGAGGGTTGCTGGAGTGGTGGGGGGTGGGAGGGATGGGGTGGCTGGGTGATAGACATTGGGGAGGGTATGTGCTATAATGAGTGCTGTGAATTGTGTAAGACTGTTGAATCACAGACCTGTACCTCTGAAACAAATAATACATTATATGTTAAAAAAAAAAAAAAAAGAAGAAGATAGCAGGAAGGGAAAAATGAAGGGGGGGAAATTGGAGGGGGAAACGAACCATGAGAGACTATGGACTCTGAGAAACAAACTGAGGGTTCTAGAGGGGAGGGGGGGTATGGGTTAGCTTGGTGATGGGTATTAAAGAGGGCATGTACTGCATGAAGCACTGGGTGTTATATACAAACAATGAATCATGGAACACTACATCAAAAACTAATGAAGTAATGTATGGTGATTAACATAACATAATAAAAAAAAAAGAAAGATAGTATTGCCCAACCATTGACATAACTTGTTAATAGTCACAGGTTTAGCTTTTCCAAATCCTTTTGAGAATAATGATACGGTTCTTCACCGTAAAAAGCAGGGACCAAAGAGGAAATCATCACAAAGTTAGTAAAAATTAGTGTAATGAGAATTTAAAAGTAGACTCTAAGAAGCACTTATATAGTTAGTATTGAATATGTTCCATTTTTTTTTTTTTTTTTGTAAAATGCTAAAAAGAAATTGCATTGTAAAACATTCATCCTGAAAATGCTTACACTTAGATGCTTTACTATCAAGGACTGCTATGGTAATCTCAATCTTTAACTTGCTCTGAGAGAAGCCCGTGCCTATAATTTCTAACATTGGTTGGTTGGTTGGTTGAAGTGAAGTCCTACTAGCTCTCTGCAGTGCTGGGAATGCATTACCTAGTGCAACTCTGGCTGCAGATGCATCATAGTTGATCCAAAAAGACACCCAGGACAAAATTGTAATCAGTGTGGAAGGCATGTAGGTTTGCAAAATGAAGTAACCAATGTTTCTCTTTAGACGAAAACTTAGTGACAGTCGTGGATATGCCCCTGAGTTAAAAAAAGAAAAAAGAAAAAAGAAAAAAAAAATCAGATCTCTATTTGGTAGGAATCATCTTCTTTCTTTCACAGTGCCCCTAGTTCATTTTGGGGAAATGTCCTCACCAGTTGTGAACTCCACTTTCTTGGACACCATCTTGTAGTCGACAATTGAAAACTGAGGAAGCTCAATTTTATTAACTCCAGTTACTGCTCCCTCTCCTCCATTCCAGTAAAACTCAATGTCATCAGTGGTATAGCCATCTGAAACCAAGAAATATAGCATAGTTAAACAGAGTTCCTTTGGTATAGAAATTCATTTTGAAGACAGCCTGGGAGCTGGAGAGGAAATTCCCAGCAAGTGGTGGTAAGACGACAATGCTTTAAATCAGGATGGCTTATAGGTCTCACGATGAGCACTGTTCCTGATGGGTTGGTTGTGGTTGCAGTGCTAGGATGGATGCATCTGGCTTTGTGGACATAAACTCTGATCATTCAGTGATACCTGTTATCACTGCTCTATATTTATTTTCTTTGCATCTACTAATAGGAACTCTTTGGCTAGATAACTGGATAGCTAGAGGTGCCTGGGGGTGGCTCAGTTGGTTAAGCACCTGACTCTTGATTTTGGCTCAGGTCATGATCTCAGTGTCGGGATAGAACGCCACATTTGGCCCCGCACTGAGTGGGGTGTCTGCTTGGGATTCTTTCCCTCTGCCCATCCCCCAGCTTGCACGCATTTTCTCTCTGAAGTAAATTAAAAAAAAAAAAAAAGATAATAGGATAGTTGGATTTTAGTACCTGAGCACAGATTTTTATTATGCATCATTTAACAATGATAAGTAATAATCATTGAGCACATATTTAATAAAAGGGAAACAGGAAGGGTAAAAGGATGGAGTATAGTGAAAGACCAAATTTGTACATACCCATTATATGATCAAGACATTTAAAAAAAGAAATACACATTTCTTTTAGAAAATTAGGCAAGCTTCCATTCATGTATTTTTATCATCTCTTAATATATAGGTGAAAAATTAAGAACTATATGAATTTTTTAATTAAATTTTTAAATCGAAGTATAGTTCATATACAATATTACATTAGTTTTGGGTGATCAATAATTCTATACATTATGCTTGCTCACTGCAATAAGTGTAGAAGAACTATATGAATTCTTGATAATACTTTTATAGGTTGATATTTATGAGGGTGAGCTTTTGTTAATTTAAGAGGACTGTGTAGAGGATTGTAGATTGCATTAGAAAGATCTAACCTTTCCACTTCTGCTCCACTTGCCAGTGGTTTAGCTGGGCTATGGTCATATAAAAGACTAACTTGTATAAAAACAATGTATGGATATATTTTAAAAACTAAAAACCATTTAAGGCATATGGAAGGGTATATTTTTCTCTTTCTACCTGGTAGAGACAAAGAAGATATTTTTAAGTTCATTTTCTATTTATATTCACCTCAAATAAAAAAAGCATCAAATCTTTTTTTTTTTCCATTAGAATTACTAGGGCTTGTGTTTCAAAGATAATGTAGTAAACATTATGCTGACCTACTTTTGATTAAAGTCAGTAGTATATTTTTAAAGAGATTAAAAAAAACCAATATATTTAAAATTTAAAAGTGGAGTGCCAAGTGCCAAAGGATCACCATTAACATATCACTGCAGAAATGTAAGAAATTTTAGGCTTTTTTTTTTTGAGGGGAAATAAACCTGTCTTAACTTCATTACTTTAAAATTCTCTAACTTCTCTTCAAAAAGCTCTTTTTTGAATTCTTATTCCTGAACTCACTGAACCCACAACTGTTTTATATTTGTTACTTTTGCCACCCTATGGAGGTTATTATTTACTGTAGTACATTTCAATATATCTTATTTTATTTCTCTTTAAGTCATTTCCTTCTAGGTCCAAGAACTTGCCTTTTCTTCAAAGGGTAATCTTCCAAGTGCAGACATAGAAATAGAAAATATTTACTTTTAACAATAATTCCTGGTGTCAGAGAGGCTGTAAGACCCTCTTTACTTACTGGAGTTAGAGTGATCTACATCTTATTGACATATTGACTTATTGGGGATTTGTACCAAATTCAGGTATGGATCCAGAAAAGTGTGATTCTTAACATCATTTTGAGAATCTGATAAAAACTTCTGAACTCAAGAGACTGAGAAGACAAGCCAAAGACTGGGTGAAAAATATTTGTAAAAGACATATTTGATAAAGGACTGTTACCCAAAATATACAAAGAGCACTTAAAACTCAGCAATAAGAAAACAAACAACTTGATTAAAAAATGGGCCAAAGACACCTCACCAAAGAACATATACAAATGGAAAATAAGCATATGAAAAGATGCTCAATATTATGTATTTTCAGGGACATGCAAATCAAAACAATAGTAAGATACTACTACACATATATAGGAATGGTAAAAGTCTGGAATACTAACACCACCAAATGCTGGTGAGGATGTGAAACAACAGGTACTCTCATTCATTGCTAGTGGGAATTAAAATGGTACAGCCACTATGGAAGACAGTTTTGTGGTTTCTTAAAAAACTAAACGTACTCTTACCATGTGATCAAGTAATCAATTGTGCTCCACTGCATTTACCTAAAGGAGTTGAAAACTTTTAATCATACAAAAACCTGCATACAGATGTTTAGAGAAGATTTATTCATAATTGCCCAAACTTGGAAGCAACCAAAGCATCCGTCCTTTGGTAGGTGAATGGATAAATAAACTGTGGTACCTTTAGACAATTGAATATTACTCAGCACCAAAAGGAAATGGGCTGTCAAGCCAGGAAAAGACATGGAGGAAACTTATATGCGTATTATTAAGTTAAAGAAGACTGTCTGAAAAGGCCACATCCCGTATGATTCTAACTACGTGACATTGTAGAAAAGGCAAAACTATGGAGACAATGAAAAGATCAGTGATTGTCAGGGGTTGGGGGTGGGGAGTTATGAATAGGCAGAGCACAGAGGACCTTTAGGGCAGTGAAAATACTGTGTTTGATACTATAATGGTGGATATATGTCATTATACATTTGTCCACATCCACGGAATGCACAACACCAAGAGTGAATCCTAAGGTCAACTATGGACTTGGGGTGATTATGATGTGTCCATGTAGGTTTATCAGGTGTAACAAGTGTACCACTTATGTGGGGGATGTTGATAATGGGGGAGGCTGTGCAGGGGCAGGGGCCATATGGGAAGTCTCTGTATCTTCCTCTTAATTTTGCTGTGAAACTAAAACTGCTCTAAACAAAGTAGATTCTTTAAAAAAAAACTTTCTGAAAAACTCCACAGAAACATATATATGTGTAGATAGATAAATACATAAATAAACATAATTTGATGGTAATTTCAGAGGATCATGGATCCCCCTGGATCCCATTTACAGGTTGTAGAATGAGAACCTGTAGAATGAGAACCTTTGTGGGAAAATGGCTAGTGGCAATAGAACAGCTTAAATTCAACCCTGGTGGTCTCCTTTCCACTTCCAGTTCAAAAACCCACATGAAGTAGGATCTGGAGAATGTGAGGTCTCAGCTCTGTCTGGATCTAGTGAACAATGATGTCATGGGGTTTCTGCACCCACCCCCCTCAACCCCTGCCCCGGAACTAGAGAGAACCTGGGGACTAGTGGCATGGAGTTCTTGAATGGGGATTGGAATGATGAGATTAAGGAAGAAAGCTGGGTACAAGGGCTCTTTGGGCCTATTAAATAAAGGGTACTAACACCTGTGTGACTATTTGGAGGAATTGTTTTTTCAGTCCTTTAAGGAGAGGTGAGACAGTTAAAAAGGTAGGCTGTCTCAGAGAAAGAGACTACCTCCTGATGTATCAGCAGAAGAATGACAACTTAATAGGAGCTCACCATACTTTTCCCCTAGAACAGTGTTTCTATTTATGGTTCTCTGGCAGCTGGGCCCAAACCCCAAGGTGTATTTAGGAAAAAACAACAATGTTTGTAACAGAATCTGATAGTCCTAGAGAAGAAAAACAAGCAGAACATCCAAAGTAGATGGCCCCTAGTGAAAAGAACTGGTGGAGGAAGCAGACAATAGTTTGTACTCTTCGTTTCCCACCCTTACTAAAAATATAGGAACACTTAAGAAATAAACACACACACACACACACACACACACAAACACTTAAGTATATTTGATTAGAGCACAAAAACTTTCCTTGTACGAAAACCCATAGATTTTGGAGCACCTGAGTGGCTCAGTCGTTAAGTGTCTGCCTTTGGCTCAGGTCATGATCCCACGGTCCTGGGATCGAGCCCCGCACTGGGCTCCCTGCTCTGCAGGAAGCCTGCTTCTCCCTCTCCCATTCGCCCTGCTTGTGTTCCTGCTCTCACTCTCTCTCTGTCAAATAAATAAATAATTAAAAAAATAAATAAAACCCATAGATTTTAATAAAAGACGTTTGAGATAAATTCAGAAGATGGTCACTGGTGAGGGTAGATTAATGTCTAGAAGACGGTTTGAAAGAAATATCTCAAAAGAGAACAATATTATAGAGATGTGGAAAGTATGAAGAAAATATAATGGCTTTGAAGGACTCATCCAAGAGATCTAATATATAAATCGTAGGCGTTCTTGAAAGAAGAAGAGGAGCCATAATAAATAAAAAGAAAACACAAATTCTCTTGAGCTTAATGAATAAAGTATTTTGCAAATTGAAGGGCTCATTATATTAGGTAATTGTGATATCAATCCTGAATTCCAAGAGTAAAAGAATAATTTTAGAATTTTCCAGACAGAAAGTACAAGGTATTTTGAAGGAAAACATATTGGACTTCTTATATGGAAAGGAAAAACTTATGGAATAACATCTACAGAATATCTAGCATATAGGCAAAAAGGACAGCAAATCTGAGACCCAAGAGTCCCATTCCCTGCCATATTGCTTCTTTCCAGAGACAGTATACAAAGATCAGAGAACATATCACCCAGAGACCTGTTTGAGGAAACTATTCTACAAAAAAGTCTGAATAAATAAATGATTCAGGATGGACAAATAACACATAATAAGAGAAGTCACCTTGGAAAGAGGGGAATTGTAAAAATCATAAGACTACTTTGTTTAAGTCTGTGCAAACAAATTAGAAAATCTGAATGAAATAGATAATTTTCTTGTAAGAAAAGCATTTGCTAAAGTCCAAATCAGAGATAGAAGATCAAAATAGCTTGATTTCACTTCCTACAAACAAACACCCACTAGACTCAAATATTTAAGAACTTATAATTCTATTACTACTTAAATAGTTCCAAAGTAATGGCCGAGAATGAATACTTCCAAATTATTTTCATAAAGTAAGCAGAGCATATTAGTGAACAAAATCTAGCAATACATTAAATAATAAAGCACAACTAGTGGGGTTATTCTAAGAGTGCAAAATGTTTAATTTAGAAAATTCTAGTAATATACTTCATTATATTAACAGATTTAGAGAAAAGGAAAGTATATTTACTCAGGTGCCAAAAAGGCATTTGCAAAATGTAATAGCCATTGAGTCTTTTAACAAAACAACACTCAGTAAGTATGAATAGATGGATACTTCCTTACATAATAAGATATATCTATCTCAGTCTCAAAGCCAGCATCATGTTTATTGTAGAAACACTAGAACATTCCCAGAGAGTTACAAGATAAGAGTGTCCACTACCAATGCTTTTATTTAACACTGTTCTGGAAATACTAACCAATGCATTAGGCAAGAGAAAGAGAATTCAAGTATAAAGTTGTAAAGCAGCTGGTTAAACTATCAATATTTGAAAATTATACAATTGTATGTTCAGTAAACCCTAAAGAATTAACTGAATAACTATTATAAATAACAGGATTTGGTATGGTAATGGGGTACAAAATTACTATATAGAAATGGGTAGCTTTTATATATGAAAACAATAATTTATAATATATAATAGAAAAAAAGACTCATTTTAAAATAGAGACAAAATATCTAGTAATAAACTGAAAAATATGCAAGGTATATGCAACATTTAAAACATTCTTGAAGGGCACAAAAGAAGCCTTAAATAAATAAAATAGCATTTCATGTTTTTGAATAGAAAGACTCAACATCAGAAGTTCATTTACAATTTAACATGATTACCTGTAACAATAGGCTTTTTGTTTTGGAAACTGAACAAAATGATTCTGTTAAAATAAACAAATCAGGGGGCGGAGCAAGATGGCGGAGGAGTAGGAGACCTGGATTTCGTCTCCTCTCAGGAATTCAGCTGGATAGGGATCAAACCATTCTGAACACCTACAAACCCAACAGGAGATCGAAGAAAAGAATAGCAACAACTCTCTCATCAGAAAAGCGACCACTTTCTAGAAGGTAGGACGTGCGGAGAAGTGAATCCAGGCGATATTCGGGAGGATAGACGGCGGGGGAGGGGCCTCCGGCCGCCGCTTCTGGCAAGTGATCGAGCCGCGGAGCACAAAATCGGAACTTTTAAAAGTCTGCTCCGCCGAGGGACGTCACTCCGGTGGCTAAGCGGGGGGTCGAACCCTCGGGGTCACAGAAAGACCGGGTGTGCCTGACTGCGGCAGAGCTCCCAGGTATTGGAGCAGGGAAGCCGGCTGCAGAGGCGGAGCCCAGGCGCGGGCTCTCAGCTCGGGGTGGCCATAAACCGGGATCCGCGGCCCAGTCGGGCCCCTGCTCCTCCAGCAGGGACCCAACAAGCGGCAGATCCGGGGAGACTCCCCTTCCTCCCCCGGGAGGAGCTGCGCGGGAGTGCACCGCAGGGATCTGCTGGGTTTGGAGACTGCACGCGGGGTCGGGTGCCAGAGATAGAAACGCGCGGTCACAGGCCGGGCGAGCACGGAGTGCGGCCGGAGACCGGGGAGCCGGGAGTGACTGACGGCTTTTCTCTGGGGGCTCACTGAGGAGCGGGGCCCCGAGTTCTCGGCTCCTCCGGGGCGGAGATTGGGAGGCCGCCATTTTCACTCTCCGCCTCCAAAGCTGTACGGGAAGCTCACAGGGAACAAAAGCTCCGGAGAGCAAACCCGAGCAGATTACTTAGCCCGGACTGGGCAAGGGCGGGGCAATTCCGCCTCCGGCAGAGACATTTGGAAACCACGGCTACAGGCCCCTCCCCAGAAGATCAGCGAGAACAGCCAGCCAAGACCAAGTTTACCGATCAATGAGAACCGCAGAACTCCAGCGCTAGGGGACTACTGCACATAGAATTCATGGCTTTTTTTCCATGATTCTTTAGTCTTTCAAAGTTAATTTTTTTTAACTGTCTTTTTTTTTTTTAATTTTTCTTTTTCCCTTTTTCAACTAACATCTTATCAATCCCTTTTTTAAAAAAATTTTTATTTTTCATTTTTAGAGTCATATTCTATCCCTTCATAGTAGTTACCCATATTTTTGGCATATATATATAAGTTGTTCTCTCTTTAAAATTTTGAGATAGTTTCTTCTAACAGATCAAAATATACCCTAAATCTCTAGTATATGTTTTTTTTTACTCCCCTGCCTGATCACATTCTCTCCCTTTTTTTTTCTTTTTTCTTTTTTAAATCCTCTTCTTTCTTTTTTCAAACAACTTCTTAACAATTCCTTTTATAAAATTTTTTATAATTTTCATCTTTACAGTCATATTCCATCCCTTCATCATATCAACCCTTATTTTTGTACATATATAAGTTTTTCTTTCTTTAAAATTTTGGGAGGCACTTTCTTCTAACAGACCAAAATACACCCAAAATCTAGTGTGTGGCACTGATCTATATACCAGCCTGATCATATTTGATCACATTCTGGTTTTTTTGTTGTTGTTGTTTTGTTTTGTTCTGTTTTTGTTTGTTTTTATCTTTATCTTTTTTCTCTTTTTCCCTCTCTTTTCCCACTGCTTCAGGTCTTTTCTGATTTGTTTAGAGTATATTTTCTGGGGATGTTGTTACTCTGCTAGCATTTTGTTCTCTCATTAATCTATTCTCCTCTGCACAAAATGACAAGACGGGAAAAATCACCTCAACAAAAAGAACAAGAGGTAGTACCGACTGCCAGGAACCTACTCAATACGGATTAGTACGATGTCAGATCTAGAGTTCAGAATCATCACTTTAAAGATACTAGCTGGGCTTGAGAAAAGCATGGAAGTTATTAGAGAAACCCTTTCTGGAGAAGTAAAAGAACTAAAATCTAACCAAGTTGAAATCAAAAAGGCTATTAATGAGGTGCAATCAAATATGGGGGCACTAACTGCTAGGATAAATGAGGCAGAACAGAGAATCAGTGATATAGAAGACCAAATGATGGAAAATAAAGCTGAGAAAAAGAGAGATAAACAACTACTGCATCACGAGGGCAGAATTTGAGAGATAAGCGATACCATAAGATGAAACAACATTAGAATAATTGGGATCCCAGAAGAAGAAGAAAGAGAGAGAGGGGTAGAAGGTATAATGGAGGAAATTATAGCAGAGAACTTCCCTAATTTGGGGAAGGAAACAGGCATCAAAATCCAGGAGGCACAGAGAACCCCCCTCAAAATCAATAAAAATAGGTCAACACCCCGACATCTAATAGTAAAACTTATGAGTCTCATAGACAAAGAGAAAATCCTGAAAGCAGCTCGGGAGAAGAGATATGTAACCTACAAGGGTAGAAACATTAGATTGGCAACAGACCTATCCACAGAGACCTGGCAGGCCAGAAAGGACTGGCAGGATATATTCAGAGCACTAAATGAGAAAAATATGCAGCCAAGAATACTCTATCCAGCTAGGCTGTCATTGAAAATTGAAGGAGAGATAAAAAGCTTCCAGGACAAACAAAAACTAAAGGAATTTGCAAACACAAAACCAGCCCTACAAGAAATCTTGAAAGGGGTCCTCTAAGCAAAGAGAGAGCCTAAAAGCAACATAGACCAGAAAGGAACACAGACAATATACAGTAACACCTTACAGGCAATACAATGGCACTAAATTCCTATCTTTCAATAGTTACCCTGAACGTAAATGGGCTAAATGCCCCAATCAAAAGACACAGGCTATCAGACTGGATTAAAAAACAAGACCCATTGATATGCTGTCTGCAAGAGATGCACTTTAGACCCAAAGACACCCCCAGATTTAAAGTGAGGGGATGGAAAACCATTTACCATGCTAATGGACACCAAAAGAAAGCTGGGGCGGCAATCCTTTTATCAAATTAGATTTTAAACCAAAGACTATAATAAGAGATGAGGAAGGACACTATATCATACTTAAAGGGTCTATCTAACAAGAAGATCTAACAATTATAAATATCTATGCCCCTAACATGGGAGCAGCCAATTATATAAGCCAATTAATAACAAAAGCAAAGAATCACATTGACAACAATACAATAATAGTGGGGGACTTTAACACCCCCCTCACTGAAATGGACAGATCGTCTAAGCAAAAGATCAACAAGGAAATAAAGACTTTAAATGACACACTGGACCAAATGGACTTCACAGACATATTCAGAACATTCCATCCCAAAGCAACGGAATACACATTCTTCTCTAGTGCCCATGGAACATTCTCCAGAACAGATCACATCCTAGGTCATAAATCAGGTCTCAACCGGTACCAAAAGATTGGGATCATTCCCTGCCTATTTTCAGACCACAGTGCTTTGAAACTAGAACTCAATCACAAGAGGAAAGTCAGAAAGAACTCAAATACATGGAGGCTAAAGAGCATCCTACTGAAGAATGAATGGGTCAACCAGGAAATTAAAGAAGAATTTAAAAAATTCATGGAAACCAATGAAAATGAAAACACAACTATTCAAAATCTTTGGGATGCAGCAAAGGCAGTCCTAAGAGGAAAGTATATAGCAATACAAGCCTTTCTCGAGAAACAAGAAAGGTCTCAAGTACACAATCTAACCCTACACCTAAAGGAGCTGGAGAAAGAACAGCAAATAAAGCCTAAACTCAGCAGGAGAAGAGAAATAATAAAGATCAGAGCAGAAATCAATGAAATAGAAACTAAAAGAACAGTAGAACAGATCAACGAAACTAGGAGCTGGTTCTTTGAAAGAATTAACAAGATTGATAAACCCCTGGCCAGACTTATCAAAAAGAAAAGAGAAATGACCCAAATCAACAAAATCATGAATGAAAGAGGAGAGATCCCAACCAACACCAAAGAAATACAAACAATTATAAGAAGATATTATGAGCAACTCTATGCCAGCAAATTAGATAACCTGGAAGAGATGGATGCATTCCTAGAGATGTATCAACTACCAAAACTGAAACAGGAAGAAATAGAAAACCTGAACAGACCTATAACCACTAAGGAAATTGAAGCAGTCATCAAAAATCTCCCAAAACACAAAAGCCCAGGGCCAGATGGCTTTCCAGGGGAATTCTACCAAACATTTCAAGAAGAATTAATACCTATTCTTCTGAAACTGTTCCAAAAAATAGAAATGGAAGGAAAACTTCCAAACTCATTTTATGAGGCCAGCATTACCTTGATCCCAAAACCAGACAAAGACCCCATCAAAAAGGAGAATTACAAAGGTGGCAAAAATTCTCACCAAAATACTAGCCAATAGGATCCAAGAGTACATTAAAAGGATTATTCACCATGACCAAGTGGGATTTATCCCTGGGCTGCAACGTTGGTTCAACATCCGCAAATCAATCAACGTGATACAATACATTAACAAAAGAAAGAACAAGAATCATATGATCCTCTCAATAGGTGCAGAAAAAGCATTTGACAAAGTACAGCAACCTTTCTTGATCAAAACTCTTCAGAGTATAGGCATAGAGGGTACATACCTCAATATCATAAAAGCCATTTATGAAAAACCTACAGCAAATATCATTCTCAATGGGGAAAAACTGAGAGCTTTCCCCCTAAGGTCAAGAATGCGGCAGGGATGTCCACTATCACCACTGCTATTCAACATAGTATTGGAAGTCCTAGCCACAGCAATCAGACAACAAAAAGAAATAAAAGGCATCCAAATCGGCAAAGAAGAAGTCAAACTCACTCTTTGCAGATGATATGATACTTTATGTGGAAAACCCAAAAGACTCCACCCCAAAACTGCTAGAACTCATACAGGAATTCAGTAAAGTGGCAGGATTTAAAATCAATGCACAGAAGTCAGTGGCATTCCTATACACCAACAACAAGACAGAAGAAAGAGAAATTAAGGAGTTGATCCCATTTACAATTGCACCCAAAACCATGATACCTAGGAATAAATCTAACCAAAGAGGCAAAGGATCTGTACTCAGAAAACTATAAAATACTCATGACAGAAATTGAGGAAGACACAAAGAAATGGAAAAACGTTCCATGCTCATGGATTGGAAGAACAAATATTGTGAAGATGTCAATGCTACCTAGAGCAATCTACACATTCAATGCAATGCCCATCAAAATACCATCCACTTTTTTCAAAGAAATGGAACAAATAATCCTAAAATTTGTATGGAACCAGAAAAGACCCCGCATAGCCAGAGGAATGTTGAAAAAGAAAAGCAAAGCTGACGGCATCACAATTCCGGACTTCCACCTCTATTACAAAGGTGTCATCATCAAGACAGTATGGTACTGGCAGAAAAACAGGCACAGAGATCAGTGGAACAGAATAGAGAGACCAGAAATGGACCCTCAAGTCTATGGTCAACTAATCTTTGACAAAGCAGGAAAGAATGTCCAATGGAAAAAAGACAGTCTCTTCAACAAATGGTGTTGGGATAATTGGACAGCCACATGCAGAAGAATGAAACTGGACCAGTTCCTTACACCACACACAAAAATAGACTCAAAATGGTTGAAAGGCCTCCATGTGAGACAGGAGTCCATCAGAGTCCTTGAGGAGAACACAGGCAGCAACCTCTTCGACCTCAGCCAAAGCAACTTCTTCCTAGAAACATCGCCAAAGGCAAGGGAAGCAAGGGCAAAAATGAACTATTGGGACTTCATCAAGATAAAAAGCTTTTGCAAAGCAAAGGAAACAGTCAACAAAACCAAAAGACAACCGACAGAATGGGAGAAGATATTTGCAAATGACATATCAGATAAAGGGCTAGTATCTAAAATCTATAAAGAACTCATCAAACTCAACACCCAAAGAATCCAATCAAGAAATGGGCAGAAGACATGAAGAGACATTTTTCCAAAGAAGACATCCAAATGGCCAACAGACACATGAAAAAGTGCTCAATATCGCTCGGCATCAGGGAAATCCAAATCAAAACCTCAATGAGATACCACCTCACACCAGTCAGAATGGCTAAAATTAAAAAGTCAGGAAACGACAGATGTTGGCGGGGATGCGGAGAAAGGGGAACCCTCCTACACTGTTGGTGGGAATGCAAGCTGGTGCAGCCACTCTGGAAAACAGTATGGAGGTTCCTCAAAAAGTTGAAAATAGAGCTACCCTACGACCCAGCAATTGCACTACTGGGTATTTACCCCAAAGATACCAAAGTAGGGATCCGAAAGGGTACGTGCACCCCGATGTTTATAGCAGCAATGTCCACAATAGCCCAACTGTGGAAAGAGCCAAGATGTCCATTGACAGATGAATGGATAAAGAATTTGTGGTATATATATACAGTGGAATATTATGCAGCCATCAAAAGGAATGAGATCTTGCCATTTGCAACGACGTGGATGGAACTGGAGGGTATTATGTTGAGCTTATATAAGTCAAACAGAGAAAGACATGTATCATATGACCTCACTGATATGAGGAATTCTTAATCTCAGGAAACAAACTGAGGGTTGCTGGAGTGGGGGGTGGGGTGGGAGGGATGGGGTGACTGGGTGATAGACACTGGGGAGGGTATGTACTCTGGTAAGCGCTGTGAATTGTGCAAGATTGTTGAATCTCAGATCTGTACCTCTGAAACAAATAATGCAATATATGTTAAGAAAAAAAAAAAGAAGAAGAAGAAAAAGGTAGCAGGAGGGGAAGAATGAAGGGGGGGAAATCAGAGGGGTAGACGAACCATGAGAGACGATGGAATCTGAAAAACAAACTGAGGGTTCTAGAGGGAGGGGGGTGGGAGGATGGGTTAGCCTGGTGATGGGTATTGAGGAGGGCACATTCTGCATGCAGTACTGGGTGTTATGCACAAACAATGAATCATGGAACACTTCATCTAAAACTAATGATGTAATGTATGGGGATTAACATAAGAATAAAAAAATAAATAAAATAAAAATAAATATAAAAATAAAAAATGTTTAGACAAAAAAAATAAACAAATCAGACATTCCAAGAAAACTAAAAAATAAGAGATAAAGGGCACTTAGTCCCATTAGGTAGTAAAACGTACTAAAAACCTTCAAAAATAACAGTAGTATTATTCTAATGCTGGTATACACAGAAAGATCAATGGGCCATAGCTGACAATTCAGAACCAGAGTCAGATGAACAGAGGAATTTAGTTTATGATAGAATTTTTACCTGGAAAAATTGGGAAAAAGGTAGTTTCATAAATTCATAAATCATGTAGAAAAAACTGGGGAGCTACTGGAAAAAATTAGTTTGGACTTGTATTTCGTTTCATGTATTATTATAAACTTCAAATTAATTGTAGTTTTATCTAGAAAATAAAACCATGTATGTACTAGAAGAAAACAAGGAAGAATTCTTTTATAATCCTGGCATTGAGGAGGCCTTTTTAAATTATAATAACCGGAAGTCATAAGAAGTGACAGATTTGTCCACATATTAAAAAAAAGTCATGCCAAAACCCTATGAACAACATCAAAAGCAAATAGTAAACAAAAAATAATTGTGTGGGGGCACCTGGGTGGCTCAGTCAGTTAAGTGTCTGCCTTGAATTAGGTCATGATCCCCTGGTCCTGGGATGGAGCCCTTTGTCCTTGTCTCTTTGGGCTCCCTCCTCAGAGGGGAGCCTGCTTCTCTCTCTCCCTCTGCCCCTCCCCCACTCATATTCCCTCTCTCATTCTGCTCTCTCTCTCTCATAAATAAATAAAATCTTTAAAAAAATAATTGTAGTGCATATTGCAGATAAGTGCTACATTTCTAAATATATAGTTTCTACAAACAAAAAGAACCAAAACCTAATAACAAAATGGAAAAAAGATATTAAAAGACAGTTCATTGAAAAGGGAAAAATGCCCAATCTCAATCATAATAAGACAGATACAAATTAAAATAAAGACTATAGGGCGCCTGGGTGGCTCAGACGGTTAAGCGTCTGCCTTCGGCTCAGGTCATGATCCCAGGGTCCTGGGATTGAGTCCCGCATCGGGCTCCCTGCTCCTTGGGAGCCTGCTTCTCTCTCTCTCCCTCTCTCTGTCTCTCATGAATAAATAAATAAAATCTTAAAAAAATAAAATAAAATAAAGACTATATATCAAAATACATTTTTTTGCCTGACAATTTGGCAAAAATCCACAAATTGATAACACATTGTGTTGCTGAGTATGTGAAAAAGCAAATACTGTCATACATAGCTGGCGAAGATGTAATTTGGTAAAGCCCATATAGAATGCAGTTTGGCTTTATCTATCAAAAGTACAAATGTATACATCCTTTGACTCAGAAATTCCTATTGTAGAAATCTATCCCAATGATTGAATTGCATAATTGTGAAGAGTGTACAGGATTATTCATCATAGCACTGTTTCTTTTTTTTTTTAAGATTTTATTTATTTATTTGACAGAGAGAGAGAGAGAGAGGACGAGAGCACAAGCAGGGGGAAGGGCAGAGGGAGAGGAAGAAGCAGGCTCCCTGCTGAGCAAGGAGCTCACTGCGGGGCTCGATCCCAGGGTCCTGGGATCATGACCTGAGCCAAAGTCAGACTCTTAACTGACTGAGCCACCCAGGCACACCTATATCACTGTTTCTAGTAATGAAATATTTGAAACAATATAAATGCCCCTCAATAGGAGTGGTTGACTAAATTATGGTACGTTAATGTACTGTTGTAAAGTGGAAAAAAGAATGAGAGAATTATATTCACATATAATATGAAAAACTCTCCAAAACTACATTTAATGAAAAAAACCCCCACAAAGTTTGGCTATAACATGCTAGCATGTGTGTGAAAAATACGGGAAAAGCTAAAATATAGTTATATATACTTGTATATGTCTAAAAAAACTCTGAAGGGTCAGATGGCAAACTAATACCGATGATTTCCTTTGGGGGCACTAAGTAGAGGGGTGCTAGGGATGGGAGGGAAATTTTCACTATATTTAATATTTTTTGATTTTTGAATCATGTGTCTATGTTAAAAAAGCAAAATGCTGAGTTAAAAAACGGACTTGGAGAAAATCTAGAATGGGGTTTATTTGAGAAAATTTTAGCAGCAGAGATGTGGTGGAGTGCAAATTTTCCCAAATTCTCCTTACCCTTCCGCTTAGGCTCGTCAGAGGTAGACTGAGTGCACTGTAGCCAAGATTCCAGTAGAGAGGAGCCCGGCCTTGTAATGCTTTACTTTCTACAGGATTGGCTGGACATTTGTATCTGACTAGGGGACTATGTGACAATGGAAGGTCCCAGTGGAGGAAGGGGCCTGGTCATAAAGGCACAGCCTTCGGTCAGGTTAACTGAGATCTGCTGAATCTGCTGTCTGCCAGAAAGGAAGGAATGAGCTTCCAGGATCATCCGGACCTGTCCCTCTGCAGGGCCATAAAAGTGCCTTCTATCAACACAAAATCAGATCAGTTAAAAAATTCACAATGCCCCTGAGATGTAAACAAACCAGTTGGCTTGGAAGAAGGAGAAGTGCTGATGCTAAGCCTGGGAAACATTTCTCCCATGCACCTTTGTTATGGGACGAAAAATACCTCCACAGCATCCATTCAGGAAGATGGTATGAGAGGTAAGCTTTTTCAAAATGATAGATGGAATCAAAATAAGTACAATTTAGTTAAAAAAATCCTTTAAAGAAGCCAAGACGATATACACCAAATTTAAAGCTCTCTTCTTGTCTGATTTGATCTAAGTGTGGGATTTAGACTAGCATATCTCATACCCTTTCCTCCTCACCTTTATATGAGGCTGGAGTGGTTTTCATTCATATAGGTCCTTGTTAGGCTCCTTACATTTCCCAAAGAGATACTGTCCTACTCTGAGCTAGACCACACATGATTTTGCTTTTAGTTGGCAACATAGAGTATTTGAACTGTAAGTATTTGTTAGGGAGGAAGTTCTAAACCTAGTATCTTGAGACTCTCTGTGAAGAGACATACTATTTATAGGTCAAAGCCTGAATACAAACCCTTGGCCTTGTCCCAGTTTGGGGATGGATTCATCTGCAGCTTTTGACCTCATTAAGCCTCTATCATTACTCTGTGGCCCTGGGTGGCCTGTTTCTAGTAGGAGTAAAAACAGAGCTGATCAAACACAGCTTCTGTGTTAGCTTCTATGTGCTGCTCATCAGAGACACCTGCTTGCTCACTTCCCCTTCCTGAATGCTCTAATATAAGGTCTTTGCTGACTCTTCTTCCCTGCCATGGACAACTCTGGATTCAACCTCTCATCTTCCTGGATATCCATCAGGACCTCTGCTGAAGCACAAATACCAACTACCTCTAAACTGGCAAGGCAAATCAGTGAAAACTATATCTAACATTCTAATACACATATTTTGAGTGTCTGCTACATATCAAGCACTATTCTAGGCACTAAGGTTATATAGTGGGTCAGACTTGACACTGCTCTTCAGTAACTCATGGTCTAAAAGCGGGCTGAACAAATTGTCGACCTCAGGGAGTTAGAGATGGCTTTGCAGAGGATTTGCCCAGATGGGTGGAGCAGGCCTGCCTGCCAGAGGGAATAATAAGTAGAGTGAATAAGATGTAGAGAGAATAACATAACATTAGGATGATGTCAGTGGGAAACTGTGATTTACTTCATAAAATTTACTCAATAAGCGACTCAATTTTAGCAGGAAAACTGAAATGTAAAGGGCAAAGTTAAATATATACAAGCATTATAAAATCTTCAAAGATTTCAGTATGCAAAGGTAAAAGTGGGCTGAGAAGAGTAAAGTGATTGGTAGCCATGATTAAGTGTAGGAAGAAGTGTAGGCAGATACCTAAGGCAACTAGTCATAGCTCTTCCTGCTCGCAATTGACTTTTATCAACTCAACTACATGCTTGCCTTGAACAAAGCACAGAACCATGTTGAATTTTACTTGGCTTATTTATCTTTCTCCCACCAGGCTCTGAGTTCCTTGAGGTCAGGGACTGGTTTTCATTCCTCTTTGTACCTCAGTGTCTAGCCTATGTACCAAGTTCCTAGCATATAGTCAGCATCTAATAAAAGTTTATAGACTATTGGGGCGCCTGGGTGGCTCAGTTGGTTAAGCGACTGCCTTCGGCTCAGGTCATGATCCTGGAGTCCCGGGATCGAGTCCCGCATCGGGCTCCCTGCTCGGCAGGGAGTCTGCTTCTCCCTCTGACCCTCCCCCCTCTCATGTGCTCTCTCTCATTCTCTCTCTCTCAAATAAATAAATAAAATCTTAAAAAAAAAAGTTTATAGACTATTGCATTCTTGCTTCTTATCATTAGGACTCCTGGCTTTGTGTTACCGACCTTAACTTGACAACCAGGCACTAACCTGTGCGTGTGTGTCTATTTATTCAAGGGGTAGATATTTATTAAGTGCGGACTATGAGCCAGGTACTGGAAAAGTACTGGAGGTATAGTGCTAAATAAAACCAACAGGGCCCTTGTTCTCTGGGAGCTTGGAGATGTCATCTACAATGTTATACATTTCACCCCAGAATTCCTTCTGTGTCAGATGCTATGTATATTGGCTTTTTTTTAGCATGTGTTCTGATCTCCTTCAGGAAAGACAACAACTACATTTCCCAGATCCCCTTGCAACCAACGGTGTGGATATGATTTAGGTTCCCTGGATTAGATGGAGGTAAGTGATGTCAGAGGTGGTATTTGAGGTATTCATTTTGTTGGTACAGCTCATATAGTAGTATAGATAGCTCAGGAGCCAGGGATTCTGGTTTTAGCTTTGGTGGTCCTCAAATCAACATGGTGGTAGAAGCTACCTGATTACCAGCTTCCTGATTGCGGTGGTGCTCTTGGTTCCCTTGGAGGGCCAGTTCGCACGTGGCTCTGGGAGTCACTTCCAGTGACCCAGCCTAGACCTACTACTTCAGTCCTTTAATTTTGTAAGTACCACTTTCCTATATTAAATCTATGCTTAAGCTAGCCAAATGGGCTTCTGTTATCTGCAATAGAAACTGGATTGATACATTCTCTTTTTCTTCTAGGGAAGAATTATTTGCTCCAGGTTTGGGATTACCAGAGCTTTTGATTAAAACCTCTGTTGTGGCTTATGCTAACCATTCATTAGGTGGGTTTCTGTACCTCACTTTCTATATGCTGCACTGTATGCTGGGCTAGGCTCCCTGTCTCTCTGGCTTCGTGTTGGGTGCTGGCCCTTGGAAGAACTGGCTGAAGCTTACAAGATGGAAGGGAAGGGAAGGTTCTGGATTCTGGCTCTAGCAGTGATTGCTGCTGGGGCAGGAGGGTGATTCCGGATACTTGACGCTGAGGAAGAAGCAGCACCTCCTTTGGGAACTCCACAAGCATCTAGAACAACATCTCTAATAGGATCTCAGCAGATTCAGACTCATGGCCTCCGCATGGGGTTGGGGGGGTGTCAGCTGTTTCTGTCTTTCACTCCTTCAGCAACCATTTCCCCTTCTCCCTTTTGCTTTTCCAGACCTTCCAATTTTTATAAGCAATTCTCTCTATTAAATTACCTTTTTGAGAAAACTGGAGTAGTTTCTGTTTTCTTGATGGGATCCTGTCAGATACAGAGTACATCTGAACATGTAAATATTTCATCTGTTTATGTAGCTTTGTGTTTATTTCTGCCATTTGTATCCTCCATCCCTCATTGCATATACTTTATGAAAGCAAGGACCTTCTTTCATTCATTTTTAAAAAATTTCTGATGCCTAGAACAGATTCTGTCTAGTAAGTATCAAATATATATTTTCAAAAAAATGAATTAGTGAATATTGTTTGCAGCTTAGAGATCTAAGTTTGTTGCCCCAACCTGGTAACCTGATATAGGGTAACTTGATACAGTAGCATTCTTGAGCTGGATTTGCTCCTTGATTAAGATGATTCTGCTCACAGGGGCCTTGCAGGTGGGTCTAGGCATCAAGGAAATGGGAAAAGCTGCTTGTTAATTTTAGCCTTACTGAATAATTAGGTGATAAATTACAACCTCAAGCTGGTTTTTTGACTCATAGAATCCTACGGGAGAAATGTAAGCAATAATTAGAATTGAGACCCTGGAGACGGTCTGCAGCTTGGGGTTGAGAGAAGAGAAGGCAGTGGGTGAACCAAGACAGCACCTCTCCTTGACTCCCAATTCTGAAGAGCAGCAGAACGCTTCAGTGCCATGCACAACAAAAGAGCTGGAATATGGCCATCAACCAATACAGATTTTAATAGTATTCAACTGTTTATATGGTCCATGGTCTGGGTCTTTATTTCCAAGTTCACTTGTACTATGTTTAAGTAAAACCCGTTAGGCTTAGCGTTCAAGGCACTGAGATAATTAACACATGATTTGTGGGGAAAAAGAAAATGCTCACTCCATTTCAGGTAGAAGTTTGAGTTCTCATGAGAGCAATAATGGCAGCTGGATCCAAAGGAAAGAATAGAGGCCTAGAAATACACTATTATTCAAAGGTTACACAGGAACATTTTGCCACAGAGAGTGAACATCAATTTACTCACATCTAAACAAGCTATTTACCAAAGGCTTTCCTTTATGAACCAGTGACTTCACACAGAGCCTCAAAGCCTGAACACTTGGATACCAAGGATATTGTTTCCTAGCAACAATAACTACACAGAAGCTCTCAAAATTTCCTCTCAGCCCCTGGGGACTTCTTAGTGGTGCAGAAAGTACAGATAAAATTAAGTTGATGTCAATGGATAAAGATGCATGGAGCTAGTACAAATGTAGAAGGATCTGGATGTTAGTGTTTCTCTTCATTATCTGAAACACTCTCTTTTGGATACATTTTCTAATCTGGAAATAAAAATTACTCCCCACTGTGTTTAATAGACCTGAGAGGATGGTCTAAAATTATACCTAAATTGTGTTTTAGATAATGTAGATATTCAAGCTTCTAATCCATGAGTGGGCGGAAGTAAATGTATTTCCCTTTGAGGAACAGCCATAGCCTCACCTCACCTTTCCTGGTGTGGAGCTTGATTGGCTTAGGCCCATTGTTAAAATATCATCCCCCTTGCTGTAGTGACTGGCCCAAGATTAGGCAATAATCCAGATCTAAAACAATCAGCTCACAGCAATCCCCTGATCAAATTATTTCTTGGAAATAGGGAGGTGACCCAAACTGGTTCACTTCTAGAGAAATCTGGGACTTTTGTTCAAAAGTTAGAGGAGAGATTTCCCTCTCTCTTTTATTTACCAGCAAATAAGAAATGTCGAGCAGAAAGTGGCTGGTCCAGTTATAAGAGCCAATATATTCCCTTCCTATATTCATCAGCCCCTACTTGCACTTATTGAAGTGTCCTGGATCACACTCACGATCAGCATTTCAACTATTGTTAGAAAATGACCTACTGAAATAAATCTAATAGTCTGTCACTCCCCAGTTCTTCCTTCTCCTTCTACATGAGGGCAGAAATTTTAGTTTATCAGTATCTCTGTTCCTGTAGTTGTGTAGACACTTTATATTAAAAGGTTATTAGATATTTGTAATTGTGCATCTCAGCGGCAGATAAGGCTGCCAAACAAGTATAATCTTTCCAATGGCTCCAAATCTGTTACAACATTTATTCTAAAAGCTTATTTGGATCCCTTTCTCACCCACATCTGTACCACTGTGATATCCTAAGAAGCCATAAACAAACTGTGGAAGACATATATATATATGATTATGTTCAGTTAGCCAACATATAGTACATCATTAGTTTCTGGTGTAGTGCTCAACGATTCATCAGTTGCGTATAACACCCAGCGCTCACGACAACACGTGCCCTCCTTAATACCCATCACCTGGTTACCCCTCCCCCACCCCCTTGCCTCTGTAACCCTCAGTTTGTTTCCTGGAGTCCAGAGTCTCTTAGTAGGTATTTATCCCAAAGATACAGATGTGGTGAAAAGAAGGGGCACATGAACCCCAATGTTTATTTTATTATTATTATTTTTTAAAGATTTTATTTATTTATTTGAGAGAGAGAGAATGAGAGACAGAGAGCATGAGAGGGGGGAGGGTCAGAGGGAGAAGCAGAGACTCCCTGCCGAGCAGGGAGCCCGATGCGGGACTCGATCCCGGGACTCCAGGATCATGACCTGAGCCGAAGGCAGTCGCTTAACCAACTGAGCCACCCAGGCGCCCCTGAACCCCAATGTTTATAGCAGCAAAGTCCACAATAACCAAACTGTGGAAGGAGCCAAGATGGCCTTCAACAGACAAATGGATAAAGAAGATGTGGTTCCTATATACAATGGAATATTACTCAGCCATCAGAAAGGATGAATACCCACCATTTGCTTCAACATGGGTGGGGCTGGAGGGGATTACGCTAAGTGAAATAAGTCAAGCAGAGAAAGACGATTATCATATGGTTTCACTCATATGTGGAACATAAAGAATAGTGCAGAGGACCACAGGGGAAGGGAGGGAAAACTGAACGGGAAGAAATCAGAGAGGGAGGCAAACCATGAGAGACTGTGGAAGACATATTTTTAAAGTGTTCTCACAGTATTAAAAAACCTTAAGTACAAATCTGTGCAGCAATACACTTAATGTTTGACTCCTGTCTGACAAAATACTGTTGGAGTGGTCACCCAGTCCCTAGGGATGGCTATCAATTGTTAATTAGGTTTGTGAGTGATCATTAGAAAATATGTCCTTATAATAAGCAAAAATTCATCTTTCAGGAGGGCATTTACTGTCAGATCGTTGTCTGCCCATTGTGTTAATAGAAGACAAACCCAGTGACTTTCTACATGAGAGCACCTCCCATTTTCTGAGGACAACTCTCCTGATCCCTTTCAGTCTTTCATTCTCCTGGCTCTGGTCTCTCCCAGGATATCCTGTCTATGAAGCTTTCTCTGCTCTGTAGTTTCCAGGTTGCTTATATGCCCCTTGAAGTGCAGAGTCCCAAACTGAGAGCTGGCTATGTCTACCCTGTCTCTTCTATCTGAGTTATCTGGCTCCTTTCCCTTACTCCCAAGGTTAATTCTGCCCTGGTCATTGAGCCACTCCTGACTGATTTAAGAATTCAGCAGCAGCAGGTTTGGAATTACATGATGTCCTTCAGATTTGGAATCGTAGAGTCCAGGCATGTTTTCTAGTTTCTTAAGCATCCCCTGAGGATCCCCCTTATTTTCAGCCAGATCTAAGACCTAGTGCACCAGGAACAAAGTCCGTTTTCTCAGGATTCTACCCACTCCTGTCAAGCCTTGGCATCTCCTATGTTTGGCCAATATGAAAATTCCCAGAATGACTTTTCGAGAGTCCTTGATTGCTTAATACCACCTAGTCCATTAATCCTTGTATACACTAGATCATCTCTATTTAAAGACTTTTAGACCGTGAGTACTTTTGTTTTTGGAGACACCTTCGCGCCTTATATTAGCTACATTAAAATGCATTAACATCCCATGTTAAACATACTTTACATGTCACTATAAAAGCATTGGTTTTTAGCTGACTTGTTAATGTTCTTTTTGTTTTAAGATTGTATTGTATATATTTGTTTTGTATATATGTATATATATGTGTGTGTGTTTTGTTATATTTATTTTAAGATTGTATTGTATTGTATATATTTGTTTTAAGATTGTAGTTTTCTCTATGTATTTTTGAGCCAATAATTTAAGACACTTTGCCTGATGGCAAAATGGCTTGGCTGGATCCCAGATACCAATTGGGCTTTAGTGTATTGCCTAAGATCTCCTTCCAAGGTTTCTTTATTTGAAATATATCCAGTTCCTCTTAAATTTCTCACTGATGGGAATCCTGCTATGATCATCAGATCTCCTGACCCTAATTGTTGGCCCATCCTGAACTCTAAATTAGCCAGCCACCTGTAATTTCTCAGGATGAAGTTGCCTGGCAGGTTGGACTGCCTGCAATAGCTATACCCTTGGGTTGTCCAGGTGCTGTCTCTGAGACTGAACGTCTGTCTGACCCTATTCTGACCTTCTCTACCATTTTCCTGGCCCCATGCTTACATGCTGTATGCCACGCCTGTCTAACTCATGGTAGTTTCAGTGCGGGCGGCTAACAAGGAGCAAGACTTATATTCTAGTCACTGGTCTTGCTGGTCTTCTATTACAGCAGCACAAGTTCAAATTGGCATTTTGACAGTCACATTTTTCCCCCCTTCAGACTCAAATATAGGATCTAAAATTGTCCCCATTAAATGTTATCTAATTCAATTTGACTTGCTGTTCTAGCCCGCTGGGTGTTTTTGTTTTTTAAATCCTTATTTGCTCACCCTCTTAGTTTCATGTTATCTTCAAATTTGATAAATGTGCCTTTTATCATTATTCCCTTGATTGAGACAAATGCGGAATGAGACAAAGATAGAGCCCTGTAACACTCTTTTGGCAATATCCCTCTAGGTTGATATCAAAAGTCTTTGATCGGCACTTTACGGGGTGGCACTGGAATTTATCCATTTAATATTTGCCTAACTGTTTTAGCCTCGAGACTGTATCTCTGTATTTATCACATTTTCCTGATTCGCTGATTTTGCAATCCTATCAAATAAGAAAGTGAGGTCTGTTTCTGACTTACGTTTAGAGAAAGCGAGCTGCCTCCATCAATTACGGATTCCCCTTCTATGGGGTCCGGGGCTCGAATCCCGCCCAGACTGAATCAGTCTCATCAGCCTAGGGGTCTTAGAATTTTCCTTTCTTCCCTTCTGGAACAATGGAATGGGATATTCTGTTCTGTGCCCATCAATTACCATTTGGGGGTACTAATGTAAGCCTGTATGCTCATGAAAATAACCTTCCCTTCACAACGTCAAGTTTCCTTTAATAAGTGCTAATTAATTTATGTAAGTGCCTATGTTTTAGGGAAATTTTTGGTCACAGATAAGAACCAGTGGTGCTCTATTGCCAAAATCAGTGGTGGGGTAAAAGATAATTACACCTGGAAATCCTAGAATCTTACTATGAAATGTTTGTCTTATATGTTTGTTACCAACAAAATTTTCTCAAACAGCCACAAGTCATTTATATTTTGTCCTAATTGTAAAAGGGAGAATATTTTAAGTCTCAGAAAAAAATTCTTATCTATCTCTTTCCAATTTACATTAACAATCATGGATTAGATTTTTCTGGAATATTTATGGTCAATTTTTTTTTGTAGTCTTAAAACCCTTTTTACATTGTGTATATATTTAATGAATATCCCAACTCCCTGTACACTCCCTCCTTAAAAAAATAACTTGGGCAAAAGATGGAAATAAATGTGACGGTTAACTCTTGTTTCTAAGTCCTGCCAAGATCTGGGTACACCTTTCTTGAAGATGAATTTCACACTATTTCAACCGAATAAAACTTGTACTCTTTGTAAATTTCTGTAAGAACTCTCTTCCAAAACTGAGACAGTCTTTTGCTTCATACTGCTGTCACAGAGTGGAGAGGGCCTTGCTTGTTCAACTCATCTCAGATGAGGTCTTAGAGTTATGGTGTTTAGAAGTCACCACCTCTGCCAGCAATTTCTCCTCTGGATATAAAGGAAGATCAAAGCCCCTCTCCATTTTGAAAGAGTTGTTTGGTTATGGTCCTTTACGCCTATATTCTCTAAGCAGTGGAATGACCACATTCACTTGAACATATGAGAAAAGGATTAACCCATAAGCAGAGAATCTAGTATGTCAATATCAAAAAGTCATTTAAGATTGTTTTAAAATCCTATTTAGGATTGTATATTATTTAAGAATGCTTGATCTAGGGGGCACCTGGGTGGCTCGGTCGGTTAAGCTCCCGGCTCTTGGTTTCGGCACGATCATGATCTCATGGGCTGTGGGATTGAGCACCACATAGGGCTCTGCACTCAGTGGGGAGTCTGCTTCAAGATTCTCTCCCTCTGCTCCTGCCCCTGCTCACATGCACTCTCTTTCTGTCTCTCTCAAATAAATAAATCTTAAAAAAATGCTTGATCTATTGGGCATCCTTAAAGGTGTACATTATTGTTTCATTTAAAAGAATAAAAAATGAAATCAGGCCTAGAGAAAGAGGTTGCCTCTGAATTTGATAAGAACCCAAAATGCTACATGCGGCCTTATGTTTAAAGTGCAAATTACCTTTGAAGATAATAAGACCGTGAACAAGTCAAGTAGAAACCAAGGCAATTACCCAGCTAATCCAGCTGTAATATTACTTTACCCTTACTGCTTTGGCAATGTTGCTGCTGGCCTGAAACCCTAGATTAGTAGTTTAGATGATAATCCCAGTTATGTAGTTTAATTTTCATGACCACTTTATATCCAAAATGCGGAAAATGATTCAGAATATCTTTACGGCATTTTTATTTTGACAAGTCATGTGCATCCTAGTTTGATTGCTTGTGAGTCCACCCCTGAATGGTTACTGAAAAATTCTTCTTTCCTTTTTTTTTTGGAGTGCCACTATTCACTGACAAATTTTAATGATAAGAAATGGTGATTTGTCAATAAAACACATTTTGGGGGAACCCATTAAAAATTAAATTAAAAAAACTCCACCCAAATAACTTATGGTAAAATATTTACGGTATGCTGTTAAGAGAAAATAAGCATCCTTAAAATGCATGCATATGTGTATATATAATCAAGAATATGTATGGAAATAGTTAATAGTAGTTATTTACAGATGTTAGGATTTTGGGTGATTTTTTTAAATTTAAATTTTTATATTTAAATTCAAGTTAGTTAACATATAGTGTAGCATTAGTTTCAGGAGTAGAATTTAGTGACTCATCACTTATAAATAACACCCAGTGCTAATCCCAACAAGTACCCTCCTTAATGCCCATCACCTTCTTAGCCCATCCTCCCTCTCACCTCCCTCCCACAACCTTCAGTTTGTTCCCTGTATTTAAGTCTCTTATGGTTTGCCTCCCTCTCTGATTTTATCTTATTTCATTTTTCCTTCCCTTCCCCTCTGTTCATCTATTTTGTTTCTTAAATTCCACAAATAGTGAAATCATATGGTATTTGTCTTTTTCTGACTTATTTTGCTTAGCATAATGCACTCTAGTTCCATCCACATTGTTGCAATTGGCAAGATTTCATTCTTTTTGATCACCAAGTAATATTTATATATACCATATCTTCTTTATCCATTCTTCAGTTGATGGATATTTGGGCTCTTTCCATAATTTGGCTATTGTTGATAGTGCTGCTGTAAACATTGGGGTGCATGTGCTCCTTCAAATCAGCACTTTTATATTCTTTGGATAAATACCTAGTAATGCAATTGCTGGGTCATAGGGTAATTTTATTTTTAACTTTTTGGGGAACCTCTATACTGGTTTCTGGAGTGACTGCACCAGTCGCATTTGCACCAACGGTGTAAGAGGGTTCCCCTCTCTTCACATCCTTGTCAACATCTGTTGTTTCCTGAGTTGTTAATTTTAACCATTCTGACAGGTGTGAGGTGGTATCTCATTGAGGTTTTGATTTGTATTTCCCTGATACCAAGTGATGTTGAGCATCTTTTCATGTGTCTGTTAGCCGTCTGGATG
Source organism: Mirounga angustirostris (assembly GCF_029215605.1). Lineage (NCBI taxonomy): Eukaryota > Metazoa > Chordata > Mammalia > Carnivora > Phocidae > Mirounga > Mirounga angustirostris. The sequence continues at coordinate 39,354,462 of NW_026991710.1, read as the reverse complement.
TCTTTTTTGGAAAAATGTCTATTCATGTCTTCTGCCCATTTCTTAACTGGATTATTTGTTTTTTGGTGTTGAGTTTGATGAGTTCTTTATAAATTTTGGATACTAACCCTTTATCAGATATGTCATTTGTAAATATCTTCTCCCATTCCATAGGTTGCCTTTAGTTTTGATTGTTTCCTTTGCTGTGCAGAAGTTTTTTTATCTTGATTGAGTCCCAATAGTTCATTTTTGCTTTTGTTTCCCTTGCCTCCGGAGATGTGTCTAATAAGAAGTTGCTATGGTTGAAGTCAAAGAAGTTGCTGCCTGTGTTCTCCTCTAGGATTTTGATGGTTTCCTGTCTTACAATTTAGGTCTTTCATCCATTTTGAATTTATTTTTGTGTATGGTGTAAGAAAGTGGTCCAGTTTAATTCTTCTGCATGTTGCTGTCCAGTTTTCCCAACACCATTTGTTGAAAAGATTGTCTTTTTTCTATTGGACATTCTTTTCTGCTCTGTTGAATATTAGTTGGCCATATAGTTGTGCCTCCATTTCTGGGTTCTCTATTCTGTTCCATTGATCTATGTGTCTTTTTTTTTTTTTTTTTTTGTGCAATACCATACTGTCTTGATGATTACAGCTTTGTAATACAGCTTGACATCCAGAATTGTGATGCCTCCCATTTGCTTTTCTTTTCCAACATTACTTTGGCTATTTTGGAGTCTTTTGTGGTTCCATACAAATTTTAGAATTGTTTGTTCTAGCTCTGTGAAAAATGCTGGCGTTATTTTGATATGGATTGCATTGAATGTGTAGATTGCTTGGGTAGTATAGACATTTTAGTAATATTTGTTCTTTCAATCCATGAGCATTAAATGTCTTTCCATTTCTTTGTGTCTTCTTCAATTTCTTTCATAAGTGTTCTATAGTTTTCAGTGTACAGATCTTTTACCTCTTTGGTTAGGCTTATTCCTAGTTATCTTATGGGTTTTGATGCAATTGTAAATGGGATAGATTCTTTGATTTCTCTTTCTGCTGCTTCATTATTGGTGTATAGAAATGCAACAGACTTTGATGAATTCATGTATTAGTTCTAGCAATTTTTTGGTGGAGTCTTTTGGGTTTTCTACCTAGAGTATCATGTCATCTGCAAATAGTGAAAGTTTGACTTCTTCCTTGCTCTTTTGGAGGCCTTTTATTTCTTTTTGTTGTCTGATTGCTGAGGCTAGGACTTCCAGTTGAACATGGAACTAGGACTATGTTGAACACCAGTGGTGAGAATGGACACCCTGTTCCTGACCTTAGGAGAAAAGCCCCCAGGTTTTTCCCATTGAGGATATTAGCTGTGGGTCTTTCATATATGGCCTTATGACGTTGAGGTATGTTCATTCTATCCCTACTACTTTCTTGACGGTTTTTATCAAGAAAGGATGCTGTATTTTGTCAAATGCTTTTTCTGCATCTATTGAGAGAAATCATATGGTTCTTATTCTTTCTTTTATTAATGTGGTATATCACGTTGATTGATTTGTGGATATTGAATCACTCCTGCAGCCCGGGAATAAATCCCACTTGATCATGGTGAATAATCCTTTTAATGTACTGTTGGATTCAATTAGCTAGTATCTTGTTAAGAATTTTTGCATCCATGTTCATCAGGGATACTGGTCTGTAATTCTCCTTTTCAGTGGGGTTTTTGTCTCATTTTGGAATCAAGGTAATTCTGGCCTCATAGAATGAGTTTAGAAGTTTTCCTTCCATTTCTATTTTGTGGAACAGCTTCAGAAGAATAGGTATTAGTTCTTTAAATGTTTGGTAGAATTCCCTGGGGAAGGCATCTGCCCTTGGAGTCTTGTGTGTTGGGAGAGTTTTGATTATTGATTCAATTTCTTTACTGGTTATGGGCCTATCAAATTTTCTATTTCTTCCTGTTTCAGTTTTGGTAATTCATATGTTTCTAGGAATTTGTCCATTTCTTCCAGGTTGCCTAATTTGTTGGCATATAATTGCTCATAATATTCTCTTATAATTGTTTGTATTTCTGTGGTGTTGGTTGTATCTCTCCTCTTTCATTCATGATTTTATTTATTTGGGCCTTTTCTCATTTCTTTTTGATAAGTCTAGGTTAGGGGTTTATCAATTTTGTTAATTCTTTCAAAAAACCAGCTCCTACTTTTGTTGATCTCTTCTACTGTTTTTTTTTTTTTTAATTTCTATATCATTTATTTCTGCTCTAATCTCAATTATTTCCTTTCCTCTGCTGGCTTTAGGTTTTATTTACTGTTCTTTTTCCAGCTCCTTTAGGTGTAAGGTTAGGTTGTGGATTTAAGACTTTTCTTCCTTCTTGAGGAAGGCCTATATTGCTATATATTTCCCTCTTATGACCACCTTTGCTGCATCCCAAAGATTTTGGACTTTTGTGCTTCATTTTCATTTGCTTCCATGTATTTTTTTTTTTAAATTTCTTCTTTAATTTCCTGGTTAACCCATTCATTCTTTAGTAGGATGTTCTTTTTTTTTATTTGAGAGAGAGAGAATGAGAGACAGAGAGCATGAGAGGGAGGAGGGTCAGAGGGAGAAGCTGAGCAGGGAGCCCAATGCGGGACTCGATCCCGGGACTCCAGGATCATGACCTGAGCCGAAGGCAGTCGCTTAACCAACTGAGCCACCCAGGCGCCCCAGTAGGATGTTCTTTAACCTTCATTATTTGTGGTCTTTCCAAAGTTTTTCTTGTGGTTGACTTCTAAGTTCCATAGCATTGTGGTCTGACAGTATGCATGGTATGCTCTGAAATCTTTTTGTACCAGTTAAAGACTGATTTATGTGACCCAGTATGTGATTTATTCTGGAGAATGTTCCATGTGCACTCGAAAAGAATGGGTAGTCTGCTGCTTTAGGATGAAATGCTCTGAATATGTCTGTTAAGTCCATCTGGTCCAGTGTGCCATTCAAAGCCTTTGTTTCCTTGTTGAACTTCTGCTCAGATGATCTCTCCTTTTCTGTGAGTGGAGTGTTAAAGTCCCTTACTATTATTATTATGTTTTTATCAATGAGCTTCTTTAAGTTTGTTATTAATTGATTTATATATTTGGCTGTTCCCAAGTTTGGGGCAAAATTATTCACAATTGTTAGACCTTCTTGTTATATAGACTCCTTTATTATGATATAGTGCCTTTCTCCTTCTCTTAATACAGTCTTTGGCTTAAAATCTAGTTTGTCGGGGCGCCTGGGTGGCTCAGTCGTTAGGCGTCTGCCTTCCGCTCAGGTCATGATCCCAGGGTCCTGGGATCGAGCCCCGCGTCAGGCTCCCTGCTCCGCGGGAAGCCTGCTTCTCCCTCTCCCACCCCCCTGCTTGTGTTCCCTCTCTCACTGTCTCTCTCTGTCGAATAAATAAATAAAATCTTTAAAAAAAAATCTAGTTTGTCTGATATAAGTATGGCTACTCCAGCTTTCTTTTGATTTCCATTAGCATGGTAAATGGTTCTCCACCACCTCACTTACAATCTGGAGATATCTTTGGGTCTAAAATGAGTCTCTTGTAAGCAGCATATCAATGGATCTTTTTTTTCTTTATCCATTCTGATACTCTGTGTCTTTTGACTGGAGCATTGAGTCCATTTACATTCAAAGTACTTATTGATAGATATGAATTTAGTGCCATTGTATTACCTGTAAAGTCACTGTTCCTGTAGATGATCTCTGTTTCTTTCTAGTCTTTGTTGCTTTTGGGCTCTCTTTCCTGCTCAAAGGGTCCCCTTTAGTATTTCTAGCAGAGTTGGTTTAGTGTTCACAAGCTCCTTTAGCTTTTGCTTATCTTGGAAACTCTTTATCTCTCCTTCTATTCTGAATGGCAGAATAGATTTTATTTCAGCCTGACTAGTTTTTAGGTCTTTTGTCTCTGCAGCCAGGGTTTCTCTGGTGTCTTCTATGCTTCTTTCAAGCCCGGCTAGTATTCTTATGATTATTGTTTTAAATTCTTCTTCAGATATATCGCTTATATCTGTTTTGAGCAAATCCCTGGTTGTGATTTATTCTTGATCTTTCTTTTGGGGAGAATTCCTTCATCCTGACATTATGTTTATGTTTCTATCTTTTGCATATTATGAATACTTGTTATGTTTCCTGCTCCCGAGAGTAATGTTATATGAGGAAGGGGTCATACACTGTCCAGGGCCTGGTGCTTCAGGAAACATTTCTGGTATATGCTGTGTGCACTCTGCTGTCGTATATTGGCTGCTCTTTCCCATAGATCAGTCCTCTAATGAGTTCCTCCATGCTTGCAGTGGGAAATGTTTGGGCCTTTAACTAGGTGTGCTGTGATTTGTTTGTTAAGATAACCTTGAAAAAAAAAATGTCTGAAGAAAAGAAAAGGAACAAAAAAGCAAACAGACAAACAAAAACTGTAAGCCTGATTTCAAAGAGTAAGAAAGAAAGAAAGAAAAAAAGAAGGCTGATCCAAAAAATGAGAAAAGGAAACAAACCAATGAACCAACAAACAAAAAACTATAAGCCTGATACCAAAGAAAAAAATAAGAAAAAAAAAAAGATAAAAAAATAGAGAGAAAGCTTGGTCGTATTTCCATCAGAACTGAAGCTGAGGCTTTGGACCACTCTATGATCAGTAGGCTTGATACATGCAGGTGGCCTGTGTTAGTCTTTTGAGGAAGAGGTCTGCTGAGCTGGCTCACAGTCAGATCTGTCCTTGTAAACGTGCCCCTGCAGGGCACGAAGGGATAGGGTTCGGTGTAAGCAACTGCAGCTTCCACTGGGGGCACTGTGTTTCTCTCTGAAGTCTGACCATGCTGGTGGGCGAAGGGGAGGAAGATGGCATCACTCCCACCCTCTCTTCCCTGGGGAGGGGAACTTGAAGTCACTGCTGTTCAGGAGGCCTTCACAGAAGAGCGAACAATCTCCTCTTCTATGTCCCAGGCTTTCATCAGATCTCTGCCCTAATCTGTCTTCCCCGGGGCCGTTGGCATGCCGGGCACCACAGTTCTCCCGTGTTTTAATTCTGGCCAGAGGCTGGGATTCAGACCTCCAAATCTTAAAGGGCTCGGCAAGGCGTGGACCTGCTCTCCTCCCCCAGAAAAGAGCCTTGCAGCACTGTGCCCAGCACCATTCTGTCCCAGGAAAGTAGTCACATGGCTGCGCACGTTGTGGCTGGAGTCTATGAAGCCCAGGGACAAGCTTCGGCCAGGTCATCTGCCCTCTGCATGAGCCTCTGTCCCCTGCTGCTGAACGGCTGCTCAATGTCACCAGGCGGGCCTTTTGTCCTTGCAGAGGCAATATACCCTCTTCCAAATGTACCCCAGGAAGGGGACTGATATCTCCCAGTGCGGCCGAGGGGATCCCCTCACCACAGCGTATTGTGTGAACCCTTCACACCGCTCTCTCTCTCTCTCCCTGACTTTACTCTGCGAAAAGGGTTCCCTCCCCTCCGTGGCATCCCGGCTTTTCTCTCCCCCAATTCCCAGCTCTGAACCTTGTATCTGCCACGTTCTCTCCCTCCAATTGTGTAGCTTGTTTTCTTAATCCTCAATTTCCTAGTTGCTCAAAATGATTTGATGTTGATCTAGCTGTGTTTGAGGGTTGATGCAAGCTCAGCGTCCCCCGACTACCCTGCCATCTTAACTCCTCCCTGGTGATGTTTTTTTTAATTCCAAAAATTTTATGTGGTAAACATGTAATGCTTTAAAATTTTTTTTTAAGATTTTATTTATTTATTTTTGTGTGTGTGTGAGAGAGAGAGAGCATAAGTTGGGGGGGGGGGGCAAAGGGAAAAGCAGAGTCCCCACCAAGCAGGGAGCATAATGTGGACTCAATCCCAGGACTCTGGGATCAGGACCTGAGCTGAAGGCACATGCCTAACCGACTGAGACACCCAGGCCCCACATGTAATGCTTTTAAAAATAAAACCCCAATACATTTGTGTGTGTGTGTCCTAAAATTGTCCAAATATATCTTGGGAAAGTGAACTTCAAATCTGTGAATATTATTTAAATAACCTGTAGAGGGCACTCAAGACCTTCCAAATTCATAGACAGAAGCAGGATATTGTCTGAAATTTTTATTTTTTTAGTCGCAGGAGTTTTAGATTTTTCCTGATGATTTCAGCTTTGGCTCACTGATGCTTACAAGGTTTTATTTTAAAATTCATTTATGTTAAAAGACACTAGAAAAATTGTGATTAATATACCATGTCACAAACTCAAAATTTCAGCTAGATATATGTTTACATTTAAAATACACATGACTTTAATTGATTGCTATAGTAACTATAACAAATTACCTGTTTTGCTATATTTAATGCTTAAGTTATAATCTTTTTACTATCATCTTGAAAAGGACAGTCTTTACTATTTTAGCTATGCATGAGTTAACAAATATCTATGTGCAGCAAATGATATGGACTCATTTTGCATATCTCTCAGTTATTATGATTATGCTGCTGGTAAAAATACAATGTATTAAATTAAAGAAATGACCATTCCATCAGGTCAGAGTTTATTTTCAACTTATACTAATTATTTGCGCAGTCTTTGATTTCTTTTAGGTATGTATTTTAGTCTCATATCCCTTTTTCAGTCACATTTGGACGATATTTATTGAGACTCATCCAATCTAATTTCTAAATTGAATATTTTCCCCATTTGTGGACGTGAAGTATGTAGTCTCTGTTCTGGGTTTTCAGAGATGTATTGCACACAACCTATCATAATCTATATAGTGGCAAGCTCTTGTATCCAAGACAAGTAAATTTTATTTCCCAATGAGATAGATTTCTCCTGCAATTCTCAGCCATCTTCAAATATCCCATATTTTTTGGCTTCCCTCTGGGATCGGGTTGGATAGCCTTAGCAACTAGGAGGCCATGTATTTTTGTGGCTGAGAAACTATTATACGTTCTTGTATAATTTCTTGGCTTTGGAAATCCATGGGACTAGAATGTTGTAGAGCTGACAGTTCACAGTTGTTTGTATCTCTAGCTTATCTGCACTCATTTCCACGTGCTAGATTGGTGTCATGGAGGTCATTGTGGTAGGCATATTGGGCACATTAATAACTGTGTTTTAAAAATTGCACTGTGTCTGGGTATGACAGAAAAAAAAAACTATCTGATTGTTACTGGTTTTGCTGGAATGGAACTGATTTTTTACTCCATGTAATTTGGCAGTTACATTGATGAAACATGTGGCTTGCTGCCATTTTATTTATGTTGAGGGCTCTATTTCTGATGTCCACGAAATAGAGAGACAGACAAATGTAGGTTTATCTTTGAAGCTGCTTGGTGTGAAGTCTGGGAGCAGCAGTTAGGAAAGGGTGTTGCTCTGTGGTTATTGCTTGACCTCAGGCTGGGGAAGTAAAGTGGTGATTATCATTTTCACTTTTCAGAGGGGGAAAATGAAAGTACAGACTTCCATGACCTGATTGGGAAAGCTGAATGCTTCCAAGTTTCTAACTGTGGAAACAGGGCCAGTAATCTGTGCTACCTGACTCATAAGGAAGATAAAAAAGGTCATTTTGCAAAGTTACAGCTACAGAGTGCTTCTTAGAAGCATTCTATCATCAAAATACTTAGAAGCATTACACAGCCATCACATGTTGCTTAGGATGAGTTTATAGCAGCAGTTCTCAAATGAGGGTGATTGATCCTGCCCAAGGGACATTTGGCAACATCTGGAGACATGTTTGGTTGTTACAATTTGGGATGAGTGCTACTAGTTTCTAGTAAGTAGAGGCCAGGGATGATGCTGAATGTCCTGTGATGATCAGGATAGTTTTCCACCAGAATTATCCAGTTCGACATGTCGGTAGTGCTGATGTTGAGAAGCCCTAGCTATAGAGTGCTGTTGTTGGTAAAAATGTTCATATTAAAACGATTTGTATTTGGTGTTGGTGATATGATAAGTGGTTCATATTGATACCTAGGTCTTATTCTTTTAGAAAAGGAAGATACAGAATTGTTCTGTAATTAAATCCCAAACAGAATTTCTTCACTTATAATCCAAGCACCTCACACTCTGGTTTCTCTTCAGATTGCATAAATCTTTCGCCTTTTACCAAGCACCTCATCCCCACCCCTGGCCTAGACAATAAAATTGTGGTCATACACTACTGGGGACAGGAAGAAGGAAAAGGGGTCCTTGGGGAACCTGAATAATAAACGTGGCACATTCTTAGCTCTTCAGTTTAAAAGATCTTGAAAGTCAGCTGGTTGTCTACACATGCAAACTCTCTGAAGAATTCTCTTCACCCTGAACTCCCACAACACATACAATAATTTAAGACTTCAAGGAAGGAATGAGGGGGAAGAGAGGTACAGAGGGAAGAGTCAGATGTGACTTTCGGAATCCTTGCGCCTGCCTCTGCCTCTTTAAGCTGGATTCTGAGGGTGGTGATAGACTCTAGAGAGCTTCTTCAACGTTCTGGATTTGAGCAAGCCTGTGCCTGATGCTGAAGACAAGCAAGATTGTAGAGAAAACTTTTCATTCTACCATTTGGGGGAATAGGCAGTATGTTCTGTTAGGTTGTGAAGATAAGAGAGACAGCTCTGTCTGAGTTTCTTGTGGATTCATAACACTGAAGGAGGATTTCAGAAGGTTTCTGGTTGCAACACACACTGAGAGAGAACCCATGGTCTTCTAAGAGACCTGGGGCTTGCCTCATTGGAAGGATGCTTTGCACACAAGGATCAAAGACTCAGTTAAGTCTTGAGCACATTACTACAGCTGGAGAGTTGAGTGGTAGCTGAATGAACACCCATAGAATGTCCAGCTTCCATTGCAGTGAGATCTGATTTCACCTGTGCAGGGCCCCAGACAGGACAAGTTCCTTCTGAGGTCACTTGAGGACAGTCAGAGTCCCAGGACAAACAACCTGAGCATGAGAGGTGAGCACCCTCTCCCCACTCCATGGGTGATGTGTCTGTAAACACCTCCAGAGCTTAGAATCAACCCCAGAGGGAGAAGTGTCATAACTGAAGTATGAATTGACTAAGGTATATCCTGTCTGCTCTCCTGGTGCCATTTACCTCTGTGCCCTCTGAGCTCATGTTGATACCAGGCGTAAGAGCAGGAAGAAAAGGGCAATCCTGGTGTTACTGCATTTACACCTGAAGTAAATTGCTCTAAAAAATTGCTGTATTTAAAAGAGTAGATGGAAGTTACTGGACTAAGCCATGCATCTAAAATTAAATTGTAGAAAATAAAGAATGCATTTTGACACATTTTAGTTTGTAGACTGAAATTCATACCCATTTTAAGGGTATCTATGGAGAAAAAGTAAAGAGTCTATGAAGTCTAGTGTCTCATATCCAATTTCCATAGAATATCCAAGGGCCATATCAGAATTCCATCAAGAAGAGATACGGTTAGATTCCCATGAAACAATATGGCTGGGATTTTAAAAGTAGATTAAACTACTTTTTCTCCCTGAAGAATCTCCATTTTGATCTTTCAATTATATAGAGGGATGCTCAATTTCCAGAAGTTCAGGCTAGTAAAACATGGATTTTTTTTTTAAGATTTTATTTATTTATTTGAGAGAGAAAGAGAGAGAAAGCACAGAGGGAGCATGTGAGGGAGAAGCAGGCTCCTCGCTGAGCAGAGAGCCCGATGTGGGACTTTACCCCAGGACCCTGGGATCATGACCTGAGCTGAAGGCAGACGCTTAACCGACTGAGCCACCCAGGTGCCCCTAAAACATGGATTTTTATTTTTATTTTATTCTATTTATTTACTTTTTAAAGATTTTATTTATTTATTTGACAGAGGGAGACACAGCGAGAGAGGGAACACAGGCAGGGGGAGTGGGAGAGGGAGAAGCAGGCTTCCCGCCGAGCAGGGAGCCCGATGTGGGACTCAATGCCAGGACCCTGGGATCATGACCTGAGTCGAAGGCAGATGCTTAATGACTGAGCCACCCAGGTGCCCCAAAACATGTTTTTTTTTTAAATAAGATTATACTAAAAGAATCCTTTAGCAAGTCTTTTTATGGTATAGATTCAGATTTTTCAGAGGTAAGTTGGTTTAGTGCACATACCACTAGAGGTGAAGATAATCCTGGCCATTTGTCTAGATTGCTTTTGGTACAGCCACTTCTGGTTATTAATTTTCATTTCAAAAGCAAGATCTTGGCTGGGTTACTTTTCTAGATCTTAGAACAGTCAATGCTCCTGAGACTTCTTTGAGAAATTCCATATAAATATTTATCTTTTTTTTTTTAAAGATTTTATTTATTTATTTGAGAGAGAGAGAATGAGGAGAGACAGAGAGCACATGAGAAGGAGGAGGGTCAGAGGGAGGAGCAGACTCCCTGCTGAGCAGGGAGCCCGATGCAGGACTCGATCCCGGGACTCCAGGATCATGACCTGAGCCGAAGGCAGTCGCTTAACCAACTGAGCCACCCAGGCGCCCTAAATATTTATCTTTAAAAACTACTCTTTTTCTATGTCTTCCCTGCTGAAGATTAGCTTTTACTAAAAGGCATTACTTGACAAGCAACTGTTTGTGATACCTACGTAGACTCCATGTAAGTGGACCTTTAATTCTGAGGCAAGTAATATGCAGTATCACAAGAAATTGCAAAGAAGTTATATACAGAATATATCTAGCAAGTTAGAAATTGTGCTCCAGAATAAACCTGGGAAATAAATACTAGTGTTTAAATAAATACCTTGTATCAAAGGTGTCTTCTTGTGATCAGAATTTTAGCTGCCATTGATTTAATGCCCTTACTGGATCATGTCTAGAGCTAGACGTTTTACATACCATGAACACACCATTCAATCTTTACAGCAGTCTTTTGGGAAGAAATTTTTATCTTCATTATAATGATTAAGAAACTGAGGTTTAGAAATCTTAACATGGTTATATTCATATATGGTCATATATGAGGAATATTTATTCATGGTTATATTTATATGTGGTTATAAATTATAACATGGTTATAAATCTTGTTATATTGTTTCCAAAATCTTTCTTCCCCAGCACACTGCTTAGTTTTATATAATTACTTTATACTACTAGTTCATATGTTTAGTTTCATACTATAGAAAGAATTACTCTATACTATTAGGTTGAACCATATGAAAGTGCTGATATTTGACACTTTTGAACCCAAAACAACAATTTCATATGGTTAATCTTAATATATTATGGTATGCAATGGACCAGCTCAGTCATGATTGTGGGTTTGGGTGTTATGGGAATCCACAGGCTGTTTTTTTTTTTTAAGATTTTATTTATTTGTTGGGGGGTTGGGGGGGAGGGAGCTGAGCAAGGAGCCTCATGCGGGACTCCATCCCAGGACCCTGGGATCATGACCTGAGCCCAAGGCAGTTGCTTAACTAACTGAGCCACCCATGTGTCCCCACAGACTGGTTTTGATCTATTGAGCTACCCACATCTCAGATTTCACTGCTAATCTGTAATCCTGAATAGAATGCAGTATTTGAAAAGCAATGCATAAGTCATTTTGAATCCATCACCCCAGGAGAAAAGATGTCAAAGCAGTTCTTATGTGATGGAGAGATAGACATGGAATCAAAAGCCTGGATTCTAGGGGCACCTGGGTAGCTCAGTCGTTGAGCGTTCCAGGGTCCTGGAATCGAGCCCCGCATTGGGCTCCCTGCTCAGCTGGAAGCCTGCTTCTCCCTCTCCCACTCCCCCTGCTTGTGTTCCCTCTCTCGCTGTGTCTTTCTCTGTCAAATAAATAAATAAAATCTTGAAAAAAATTATTAAAAAAAGTCTGGATTCTAATCTCAGCTCTGCCACTTACTGCTTGTGACTGATAAGTTGTAGCTGCCTCAAGTCTCAGCTAGCTCTTCTGTGAAATGAGGCTAATCACAACTACCTCATAGAGTTGTGAAGATTAAATAATTTAATTTAAAAAAATTATTGCATGCCTATAGTGCCCAGGCATTGTGATGAGCTTTTGGTATAAACAGATCAATAAAATCTTTACCCTGTCTCTACCCTGAAAGAGCTCATTGTCTTAAGAGAGGTATGAAAAATAAATAAGTACAATATACAGTTAAAAGTGCTAAAATAAAGGAATGTACAAAATGTTACAGGAATAGCAAGGGGGAAGTGCAGCACACATCCACTACAGCAGAAGATTAAGAGCAGAAAGCTCATGTGTCATGTTTATATTCTAATAAGCTCTTACTAAATATTGGTAAATGAGTAAGTGATTCATGGGGTTGAGGAATAAAAGTTTACTTTCTTTGCCTCTTCCACTTCCTCACTGCTCTCTCACTTCTCAAATCATGTCAGCCTAGCTTGTGTCTCTACTCTTCTCATAAACCTCCTTCTGTAATAGCTTCTTCATCTTCTCCTCCTCCTTCTTCTTTGCAATTTAACAAAGAAGAAAAATATATTCCTGGCAAGACTAGCGATCAGACAAAAAAAGAAGGGGAAAAAAAAAAAAAGAAAGAAAGAAAAGGCATCCAAATTGGTAAGGAAGAGGTAAAACTCACTATTTGAAGATACAATAATACATATAGGAAACCCTAAAGATTATACCCCAAAACTACTAGAACTGATAAATGAATTCAGTAAGGTCACAGGCTACAGAATTGATATGCAGAAATCTGTTGCATTTCTATACACTAATAATGAAGTAACAGGAAAAAAAATTAAGAAGACAATCCCATTTGCAATTACACCAAAGTAAAAAAATACTGAGGGAAACACTTAACCGAGGAGTTGAAAGACCTGTACTCTGAAAACTATAAAACAATGATGAAAGAAATTGAATATGACACAATGATGAAAGAAATTGAATATGACACAAACAAATTCCATGCTTATGGATTTATACAACAAATGTTGTTAAAACGTTCATACTACCCAAAGGGGTCTACAGATTTCATGCAATCCCTATCAAAATACCAACATCATTTTTCACAGAACTAGAACAAATAATCCTAAAATTCATATGGAACCATAGAAGACTCTGAATAGCCAAAGCAATCTGGAAAAAGAAAAACGAAACTGGAGGTACCACAGTCCCAGATTTCAAGATATACTACAAAGCTGTAGTAATGAAAATAGTATGATACTGGAACAAAAACATACAGAGAGATCAATGAAATGGAATAGAGAACCCAGAAATAAACCCAAATCTTCAAATTTAAATCTTCAACAAAGGAGGCAAAAATATGCACTGGAAAAACAGTCTCTTCAACAAATGGTATTAGGAAAACTGAATAGCCACATGCAAAAGAATGAAACTGGACCACTTTCTTAAACTATACACAAAAATAAACTCAAAATAGATTAAAGACCTGAATGTGAGACCTGAAGCCATAAAGCAGGCAGTAATTTCTCTGACATCAGCCAGAGCAAAATCTTTCTTAAATATGTGTCCTGAGGCAAGGGAAACAAAAGCAAAAATGAACTGTTGGGACCACATCAAAATAAAAAGCTTCTGCACAGCAAAGGAAACAATCGAAGCAGCAACAACAACAACAAACCCCCAAAAAACTAAAAGACAGCCCGCTGAATGGGAGAAGATATTTGCAAATGACATAACCAATAAAGGGTTAGTATCCAAAATATATAAAGAACTTATATAACTCAACACCAAAAAACCCACAAATAATCCAATTAAAAAATGAGTAACAGACATTTCTCCAAAGAAGACATATAGATGGCCAACAGACACATGAAAAGATGCTTAACATCACTAATCATCAGGGAAATGAAAATCAAAACTACAATGAGGTATCACCTTACACCTGTCAGATGGCTAAAATCAAAAACAGAAGAAAGAATAAGTGTTGGCTAGGATGTGGAGAACAAGGAACCCTTGTGCTTGTTGATGGGAATGCAAACAGTGGGAAAGAGTATGGAGATTCCTCAGAAAGTTAAAAATAGAACTACTATATGATCCAGCAATTCCACTACTGGGTATTTACCCACAGAATATGAAAATCCCTGGGATGCATGGGTGGCTCTGTCAGTTAGGCATCCGACTCTTGATTTCAGCTCAGGTTATGATCTTGGGGCCATAGGATCCAGCACCGTGTCAAGCTCTCCACTCAGTGGGGAGTCTACTTCTCCCTCTTTCCCTCCCGCAGCTCATGCGCTCTTTCTCTCAAATAAATAACCAACCAACCAAATAAATAAATAAATCTTAAAAAAAAGAATATGAAAACCCTATGTTTTTTGAAGCACGCAGTAGCCAAATTATGGAAGCAGCCCATGTTCGATAGATGGATGGATAACGAAGATGTGGTATATATATTCAGTGGAATATTATTCATCAATAAAGAAGTCTTGCCATTTGTAACATTGCCATTTGTAACAACATGGATGAATCTAGAGAGTATAATGCTAAGTGAAATAAATCAATCAGAGAGAGTCAAATATCATATGATTTTACTCATATGTGGAATTTAAGAAACAAAACAAATGAACAAAGAAAAAAAAGAGACAACCCAAAAAACAGAAACTTTACTATAGAGAACAACTAATGGTTACCAGAGGGGAGGTGGGTGGGAGGTGGGTGAAATAGGTGAAGGGCATTAAGAGTACATTTACCACGATGAGCACTGAGTGCTGTATCGAATTGTTGAGTCATTATATTGTACACCTGAAACTAATATAACACTGTATGTTAACTATACTGGAATTAAACTTTTAAAAAAAACCTGGCAAGACAAGGAAATATTTCAAGTGTATGGCAAAGCAAACAATTAGCAGAGTAAAAAGGCAACCTATGGAATGGGAGAAAATATTTGCAAACCATACATCTGATAAGATACTAATATCCAAAATATACAAGAAACTCATGCAAATTGATAGCAAAAAGCCAAATAACCTAGTTAAAGAATGGGCAAAGGACCTAATTACACATTTTTCCAAAGAAGACATAGAAATGGCCAGCAGGTACATGAAAAGTGCTCAACATCACTGATTATGAATCAGGGAAACATCAAGGAAATGCAAATCAAAACCACAATGAGCTATCACCTAGTACCTTTTAGGATGGCTATTATCAAAAAGACAAAATATAAGTTGTTGGTAAGGGTGTGGACAAAAAGGAATCTTCCTGTACCACTAATGGGAATATAAATTGGTGCAGCCACTATGGAAAATAGTATGGAGGTTCTTCAAAAAATTAAAAAGAGAAATACTTTATGATCCAGCAATTGCACTTCTGGGTATATCTCCAAAGGAAACGAAATCAAGATCTCGAAGAGATATTAGCACTCCCATGTTTATTGCAGCATTATTCACAATAGTCAAGATATAAAAGCCTAAATATTTGTTCATTGTTGAATGAATAATGAGAATGTAATACATACATATATATGTGTATACACACACACACAATACACATGTATACACACATACATACTGGAATATTTTTCAGCTTTAAAGATGAAGGGAATCCTGCCATTTGTGGAAACATGGATGAACCTGGAAGACTTTATGCTAAATGAAATCAGTCAGACTCAGAGAGATAAATGCTGCATGATCTCACTCATATGTAAAATCAATGACTTCTTAACTGCCAAATCAACTGGCCCTTTTTAGCTTCTGTGTTACCTGATTTTTAGATGTGTTTGTTGTTGCTGATTACTTTCTCTCATAAACCCTCACCTCCTTTCACTTTTTTGAAATGACATTTCTGGATTTTCTCCTTGTCGGCCTTTGACAGTTTATTCTCCTTTTCTTCAGGCTTTCTCTTGAATCAAAACTCTGATGATCCTTGGGGAACATCTTACTCTCCTTGGATAGAATTTCCTCTCTTGGCTTCAACTATTGATGATGATTCTTAAATCTTATTTTCAGTATATAACTCTCCTTTGAGAGTTAGACTTTAAATTTCCAACGATCTCCCTGTCATCCTCAAATGAAAACTCCCTCAGCACATAAAACTCAAAATGGGAGTTATCATCTCTCTCATTTCCTTAACATTCATCTCTCCATTCTGGTACCCTCATGCTCCCAGTTCATGGCACTCTCATTTTTCTTGTTACTAGTGGGAGGCATCCTTGAATCTTTCTTCCTCCTTACTGTGAATGGTATTACCAATACTTGGTTTTCAGCCCATTCTTAGACACATGGACAATCCCATGTCCCAGACCCCTTACAATTAGTCTGAGCCTTGTGACTAATTCTAATCAGTTGGCTCTAGCCAAAGTGACAGGTGTTACTGAAATCCAAAGCCAGTGTCTGAATCTCCATGTTCTTTTCCCTTTTTATAATGACCCAAGAAGCTCTCTTTTCCAGATGGTGCTGTTATATGATTATAGAATCTTCATCAACTGGGTCCCTGAGTGATTCTGTGGAGCAGAACCGCTCCTCTGTATCAACTTATGGTAGACATTTAATATAAACAGGGTAGAAACCTTTTAAGTAATTGAGATTTTGGTGTGTATTTCTGACCTAGATTTACCACTGATACATATACCTCATTTAATAATAAAAGCTTCTTTCAAATTTCCCTTTTTCTTGTCCTTATTATCTTACTTTTATTCATGATTGCTTTTCTGGATTGCTTCCACAGGCTCCTGGCTGGGATCACAAAATACTCAAATTTTTATCCTTTCAAATTCATCTTCTACACATCTATCAGACTGTTTAATTTAAAATACAAATATGACAATGACACTGCCAGCTTGAATCTTTTAATGATCCCTCATTACCTATAACAGTAATTTTTAAACTTTGTTCTTTGGAACAGTTAATTGGTGTTCTAGAAAAAAATCCCTAGAAGACTAATGTCCTCAGGTTCAAGAAGATTGTGCAGTAATGTACACTGTCTTGGAGATTTATAAATGTATATTGATGGATATTAAAGTATCATGTAGTAAATAAATTAGTATAACTTTTTTTAAAAATAGCCCTTCTTCCAATTATGGACTTCTAACCCTTTTTAGAAGAATTCTTTTAACATTAGCATATTAGAGTATTGTCTAAGCTCTTTCCCTGGCCTCAAGGTTCTTTATGTTCAACTTCTGTCTATTCCTGAAGGAATTCTGCCATGTTCTGCTTCACAGTTTATGCCTCAACAACATTAAATGTGTACAGATCTTACATATGTTGTACAGGGAAGAAATTAGCTTTTGGCAGTGGACTTTCCTTCACCTGGAATGCCATAACCCCAACCCATGCCAGTCACTCATACAACTTATGGTTAATCTTTTAGGCCAAGTTCAGATGATGTTTGTTGCAGGAGGCTGTGTTGTAAGATGTAACATTAGAGCTCAACACTATGTGCTACCTTGATGTCTGGTGAAATTAGGAGGGCCTTCAATGACCTGCAAGGTTCCCTCTCTACTCTGCAACTGTGGAGAAGGTCCCCTAGATTTCCAACTCACCTTATCATGAGGCACAGTCCTACTTACCCTTAATAATGGGTTTCAGTTCTCTGCCAGTCTGTGGAGTTATACAAATAAGCCAGTCATACCCACCCCGCCATTGTGGGAACCAGGGGGCACCTGCCCCTCTTTATAGTACGAAGCCTGCCTCATATAGCCCCTGATCATTCACTCTGTTCCTGAGTATAAGCCTCCTCCCCTGTGTGACTAATAAACTGCTGTTGGTGTGTTCTGTCCACTGTCAGGGGTTAGATGTTCAGCCAACCCACAACCCTAGGGCAGGAATCCCTCTCCTGCCAACAGAATGAATAGAAGGCAGTTAAAACTGAGATCTTCCTAGCCCCATTGCCTCACGGTTCCCCTAGTTCATTCTGACCCCATAAGCATTTCAGATGTATCTTTCTTTGAACTTGCCACATTTTAACATAGTAACGTCTTTATGTGTCAGTTTCTGTATTAGATTGTGAACTCCTTGATGTCAGACACCAAGCCTTACTCTCTGTGTCTTTCACGTTGTTGTCACAATGCTGCTTGTCAGTCTGATGGAAATATTAAATAATGTGTCTTATTGAGCACTTTTACAAGTCACAGCTCAAAGCTCCACAAGGTTGATACTGTTCCTATTTAGAGATGAGGAACTCGAGCCTCAATTGAGCAATCTGCTACAACAATACAGTGTTTAAGAGGCAGAGCTGGACCTTGAGCCCAGGCATGTCTCTTGACTGTCATTTTTATATGTAGATGGAGGTACTGCTCTCTGTCACTGAGTCTGTGATATGCAGGTATGACTTTCCCTTTGTCCCCAAATTGGTAGGTGGAATAAAAAACAGGGGTGAAAGAAGTACAAGATACCCCACATTCTGAAGATCATCACAAACAGGTGGGGCTACATTACATGTCCCTTCCTGGGTGGACGGAGAGGCAGCAGACACTGTCATTTGAATCACCATTCCCACGAGCCCCAGTAAAAAGAATGGAAGAAAGAAGAGAGAAAAGGGGGTATGGAGAGAGAGAAAGTAAAAGAGGAAAGAACAGATTGAGAAAATTGCCAGGATGTGAGTTATCAGCTAATAGAGAATGTTACGGCTGTGTCTTCACCACTTTGTGGGGAGAAAAAGGGCAAACCACTTAAAGATTGGGAATGCCTGCTAGGAAGGGACACTGCACCTCGTTCCTCCAGTGATTGTTTACTCAGGCACAGACTCCGATATGTCCCTTCCCTACAGGGAAAAGGATGTGAGGTATTATGCAGGGCAGAAGGAAGGAGGGGCCGTGGAGGAGCACTTGCCTTCCACGATTTGGCAAGATTAAGTTTCCAGTGGCTCAAGTTATAGGATCAGGGCACGAGTGTATGTATGGGGGTGGGGAAGTGGGAGGGATAGGGTGGTAGTTGGTGGTGATAGCTGTTTATTTTCATATCAGGGAACTGTGTAATCAGGAAGCCCCACATCTCCCCAGAGCTCATTCAGATACCCAAAGAGAGAGGCAGTCTTTTGGTGCCTGCTGTATAAGGACATGTTTGGTCAGCCTGAGTTAGCTGGAGAAGCTTCAACACCTGACAATCACTTAGCTATTAAGCAAATGCGCTTTTCTTCCTGTATGCACATTCCTTCTCCCAATATCTAGTCTCAGAGAGGAAGGCAAGATGACAGAGCAGACCTTACCCCTTTCCTTTCTGTTGCAGTGCGGTGAACTGCAGGGCAGGGAGGAGTGGTGGGGAGGAAGACACTGGGATTTTAGACAGGACTGAGTTTTTTGTTTCTTGAGGGTATTTTTTTTTTTTTTGGCGGGGGGGGAGTAAATAACTGAAAGTGGTTGCAAAGATATGAACTTTTGCATATTTGCAAAGATAAGAAAGATGCATTAGCACACTGGGAGCCATGATTGGAAAAAAATGAAAGTTCTTCCTTTTTGTATCTGACAAGTCCTGACTGTTCAGTTAACCCATCACCTAAGCAGACTGTTAAAGTGAGAGCCGCAATTTCTTCACAAGGTGAATTTAATTCAATCAACAGACTGTGAAGAAAGATCTGTCTACTACTTAGGGGAACACCTGAGAACTCATTCCTGTCCACTAGTTGTGATCCACTCACAAGCATCTTGTATCCCTGGGATGTCAAATCCCAGAGTTTAGAGGCAACTACTTGCTTCTCCTAGAAGGGAGACCCTGGGAAGACAAGCAACTAGGCACTGTTCTCCATCTCTAATGTTCCAGATTGTTGCCTATATTGGACAACAGAACCTATCTGCACATCACCTGGTGCACACGGCAACTTCCTGGAAACCCGGATGTCACAAATATAGTGAAGTCTCTTTCATCATGAACTTTCATTTTAGCACTTTAAACTTTACTTGATCATTATTCTAATCCTGTCAATGTTCCCAAGATATATCCTTAAACTAAATGCGAAATGCCAGGATGCAGAAAGATTTGTTTACCAGATTCTAAACAGACTTTTCTTTTTTTGTAAAGTTTGAGGACAAAAATAAAATTTAATGTGTGTCTTTTTTTTTAAATAATATAGAAAATCAGGTTGGGCAAATTACTTAGGAAATTGAAGAGAAGCATCTTTATGGTATGTCTATATTTAAACTTGATTTTTGCCTCCTTTAGTTTGAGCTGTAAAATACAGTAAAAAAATGGAAAACACTGCAAAGATGAAGTCACAAAATAACCACATTTTTTTTTTTTTTTGCATGTTCATGGCCAGTCATTATTATAAACATTTTTCCTACTGCCACTTTATGGAATGCTGATGTCTTCACTTGTGGGTGTTATTATATTTTCATGACACCAATCATCACACGGGCTTAAGAGGGTGTAAGATTAGGCCAGAGAAGGTTCTGGGTAGGCACAGTATATCAGAACTGGAAGGGAATCTGGAAATTAACTCTCGCTTTGCCAAGTGGAAACTAAGGCCCAGAGAGATTAAGACTTGACTGAGCTCACACAATTGAGGAATGTTAAGTTTGAAATTAGAAAAAAGAATTAGATGAGGATATGGGTAGATTTGCCTGTTGACTTAATAATGGTTATTGTAAACCCTCCTGGTTTAATTCTAGGCAATATAAATTTAACTGAGGAAATCACTTCTTTTGCAGAAATGTGTGTGTGTAAATAAAAAAGAGAAGTGAAGAGGTAGTTATTACAACTGGGGACTAGACACAACAAGAATAATTTAGTGATTAAATGAGTCCCACTGTTCATTTCACCTAAAGGGAAAACTACAGCTTAGAAGGACTATAATTTGCTCATGATCACACAGCTAGTTAGGAGCAGAACAAGATCAAGAACCTGGTCCCCAGGCCTGTGCTCTTCCCACTAAGCTAACTGCCTATATTCACTCTTTGTTAGAATTGAGAACACATTTTTAACATTCCCTAAAAGATAATAAAATTTTATTTCACTAAAAAAGACCAACTTAAATAACGTCAGTGGTCATAGACTACTGAAACTATTAGCTTTTGTAAGAACCTAGATCAAGGGTCTGAAGCAACGTATGGTGAGAAAAGCAGGCCAAAGCTTGGATAAAAAGCACAGTGCCAATTCCAAGAATCAACTGTGCTGAGAGCTTGAGCTTGGCTCCCTGTTAAGATTTCTGAGAGGAAAGAGAACTACCTGGAGAATGGTTTTTCAGCCTTGCTAATATTCTGTTTTGTGCTGGATACTTTTTGTCATAGAAGGCTATCCTTCTAGGTACAGTGGGATGTTCAGTAACACCCCTGGCCTCTACCCACAGGATGATAGTAGTACTCGAGGCCCTCTTCTGTTATGGTAACCACAAATGTCTCCAGACATTACCAAATGTTTCCTGCGGGGGGATGGGGGGTGGGGTGGGGGGGACAAAAGTGCCCCAGTTGAAGAACCGCCGGCTTAGAGTGTTAGGCCTGAGCTCATGGGTGCTGGGGAGTAGACAATACCAGTTAGGTACAGGACCAGGAGAGTGGAGAAAGGAAGCATGGCAGTTCTTGATGCAGTTACGGAATGTTTATTTCTTGACTCCCATTTAGGCTGCATATGCACACACGCCAGAGAGGAGATGTTAATCATGCGGCACACTTTTGGATGTCTACGTAAAAGAGCCTCTGGTTCTGGAGGTGGTGGTGGTGTCATGGGGCTTGAAGCGCTGCGAGAGCACTGCCTACCTCCCCAGTGCAATCTATAATTATGGCTGACAACCTAGGGCTTTAGGGTCCTATTTAAGAAAATAACCTTACCTGGTGGGACAGAAACTGCTCAAAGGAATTTGGTTGCCCTCCACTTCCTTTTGCTTACTTTCTGTGAGCCAGAATGTGGGTATGATCAGCCAGCCTTGCCCATGTGGACAAGGGCAACTGCTTAGGGGATGGCATAGCCAAGCGATGAGAGGAACCTGGGTCTTTGGACATCCTTTTGGAGCAGAGCCACTCACTCATCCTGGACTACCCATCTACCTCTGGACTGTCACACAAGAGAAAAGCAACGGTCTTCTCTGAGTCAGTAAACTGCGTGGTTTATTTGTTCTTGCAACCTAGTCTGTATCTAACCTAGTACACAGCGACATGACTGAGGAAATTAAGTATGAAGATAGGTTGGGGACTACAAAGAGCCGCCCAATGGGACAGCAAAGGGATCTGTCGGAAAGAAGAGCCCATCAAAAGAGTTCTAGGGAACATTTAACATTTGTCTGATTAGACTTTCCCTGCAATTATTGACCCTGGTCAGGTAGAAGGTCAGTTATGAACACTCCCCTTTTTGGGATAATTTAAGATTTGTATGAGAGCATAAAAGAACAGTAAGGTTTCCCTTTTCTGTCAGGTTGAGAGGTCTGCTTCCTTAGAATTGCTTTTGGCAGGTAAGGTAAGCTTTGACTTAAACTATATGCTATTTTTCTTCTATTTTCTTTCAATTCCTAGGATGATGTGTTAATGTGGGTACAAAGACATGATAGCTTCCTAAAGGTGCTTACAGTCTAATCAGGGAGACCTGAACTATATTAAGAGACACATGCTATAAAGAAGCATATGACACATTCACTGGTAAACAATAAGGTCTCTACAGAATAGTGCTTGAAATGAGTTTTGAGTGGCAGAGTAATAATAAGGGAAACGCCTACTAATTATTTAGCACATGACATGTGACAGCAGTATTTGGCAGCAGTTTTTGGATAAGCAGAGAGGAGGATAAAAGACATTTCACGTAAGGGAATAATGAAGCTTAGAAGGAAGTCAGAATGTACATGGTGGGTATGTCCAGGTGTTGCTGAAGGAAGACTTTATGCAGCATCGGGACTGGAAGACACCACATGACCTTGACACCTCAGATGATAACCTACTTACAGTGCTACAAGCTACAAGCACATTTTAATAGTCTAAAAAGCAACAGAAATGGAAGCTCAATAGCACATGAAATCAGTTAAGTAAATTGTGAAGCATAAATCATAGTACTGTTGTTGCATGGCAGAGTAATCCTTGCAACTTTTCATCATCATAGAAACTAAAGTCAAAGAAAAATGATGAGTTGTTATTTCCTGGAGAAGTCTACCCTTGCCACATGTTATTCTTCTGTTATTGAAGAATACAAGAAGAAAATATTTTTGGAAAGTGGGGGCGATATTGAGATTCTTTCCCCTTTCCACCTTATGCTATTCCCTTAATGCTAGACTTATCCACCACTTGGAGCCAGACTTCAGATCTTAAATAGTTGAATTTATCACATGGACAATGAGAAGCAATTGAGGCTTTTAAAATCAGTGGGTAGCATAATGAGAATGTCTTTATAGAGAAATTAATCTGGCTGCAGTCCTTAGACTATATGGGTGGAGGACAAAACTGGAGGAAGAGACGCTAGTTAAGATTTGTTTTTTTGCAATTATTCATGCCAATGTAATTTGAGGGCCATTAGGAAACATTGTCCTACTTGTGTGAGAGACAATTCATTTTCTGGTAGAGATTAGTTATGGGCATTTACCTCCATGCACACTGAAGAGATCTGCATCTTGGGAAAATGGCTCACTATAGATAAGTTTGGATGGAAAAGGAAGTCAGACACATTCTAGATAACAATGGCTTTATGAACCCTGGAGGTATGTCAAAATGGGGATCTGTAGACAGCCCATGGGCAGTATGAGGGTACTGCATATTAGGGTGGAGAATGTCAAAGTTAAATTTGCCTCTGACATGCTTTAACCTACTGTGTCATTCAGGATCCCAGCAGGAAACGGATGGCACCCTCAATGTTGAGGAATTAATAAAAGGGCTATTTACAACCCTGAGGACAGGGCTAGGAGAAACCAACAAGGGACGGCTACGTGTCTCTGGGCTAGTTACTGCCAGGGAGTTAGATACCAACCACTCCCAGGACTGAAGGGACAGGAGGAGAGAGCAGGTTATCTGTGCTCACAATCTAGAGGGAGTAGCTGCAGAAGAAGGCCATCAGGCAGGAGCTATGGCCTTGATAAGGAGATGGAGTCAGTCCCCAGGGAGGGAACCCCAGGAATAAATACCTTGATCTCACTCTACTCTTATTCTCTGATATTCTGCCCATGTTTCTCACTGGTAAAATTAACCAGAAAGCTGTGGGTAAGCAGGCCCATGGACACAGTCCATTAAAGTCAACCTCCCAGAGCACAGAGCAGGGTGGACAAAGGTGGAGGGAGATGGGGACTGGGGTGGGGTTGGGATGGAGCAAAGGGATGACATCTAACATGAATCGTCCTGATGTTGCCAATTACAAAAACCCAGGGTAGGAAGAGAAAATCCCTATCCAAAATACCTCTCCAATGGACTTCCTTTTAAAAGGAAAGTTATCCTGGAAATCGTAGAATTAAATGAATTCAAACTAAGTGGTAATTAACTAATGAATGAATAATAGATTAAACTGTAGGAGCCTATTGAAAGGACAAGCAAACAAATTTAAAAAAATAAACTCTGTATCTTTGCCTAGGGCTCATTGTACCTAAGCTGTGGAGATTTTGTCTGTTTTCTTATTGTAAGCAATTGTGGAGGCTGAGCCGGGATTAGAGCAAAATAGTATTTTTTTTTCAGATGAGGACTGGAGAGGTAGAAGGATGGACAAGAACCAAGGGTACATTTTCAGAGTATGGCTTACTCTTTCTCCTCTTTGGCCTATTGTTTTTGTTTCCTTATTGCATCAAGAACATATGCTGGGGTACAAATCAGCATCTCAACATCATGTTAGAATTTCTTGTTGCCATGGTGTATGTTGACTACTTAAATTTTCCCTATTTCTATTTTAGTTTGTTCTGCTTAATTCTTTAGGATTCCTGTTTTTCCGTTGTCTTCACTTTCTATCTCAAATTCCTTCTTTCTATTCTATTTTAAGGAAAGAATGAATTTTAAACAGTTTTTTAAAAGAATTTTATGCTCAACTTCTAAGTATTGCTTTTAACTTGGATTTTCTTGTTTTAGCTTTTATCTCTTATCCCCCTGACTTTCATGTTTCCAGCTTTTTATCTCACTGGTTCTAGTGCTTTTATGTTTTTTATTTATCGTGCTTTTATCTTTAATCTTTTATCCCTCTTATTTTCATGTTTTAAATTTTTTTAATCTCACTTGTTTTAGTTTTTTTCTTTTCTTTTCTGCTGTTCTTTAGGTTTACCTTAATTAACATTATATTTTTTAGGCTAAAATTTTATTTTATTTTATTTTATTATCTTTTATCTTAGCCTAATTTTATGCTTTAATTCGACCCTTAAATTTCCTCTCTGCCTTTATCATTTTACATAACTTTCTTGCCTATCACCCTTCTCTCCCTTCCTCCCTCTTTCCTCCTCTGTCTCCTTCTCCTTCCACCTCTGACTTCTCCTCCATTTCAATCTTCTCCTTTTCTTCTTATTCATCTTCCTCTTTGATCCACTTCCGCTTCTACATCTACTTCTCCTGTTTCTTTATTTTGTAATTTGTTTTTGTTATTACAAGAAGTCTAGGAGCTTGGCAACATGAAAAAAACCCATCAAATAAACTGAACAGTTTGGAAGCCTTCTCTTACTCATCTATCCCTGCAGCTACTTTTCTATTATCCCCTTAATGACCTCTCAGTTCATAGAAAGGTAGTCTCCCCCCAAATCCTTACACCAAAATTCTCATAATAATCTATAGCAATACCAGCTCCTTCTGGCCCCTCCTTTGTTGGTTGAGGTCCTGTCTTAGTCCATTCAGACTGCTGTAACAGGACACCATAGACTGGGGGTTCTTATAAATAAGAGAAATTTATTTCTCACAGTTCTGGAGGCTGGGAAGTCTAAGGTCAAGGTGCTAGCAGATTTGGTGTCTGGTGAAAGCCTGCTTCCTTCTTCATAGACAGCCACCTTCTTGCTGGGAAGTCTCATGGCAAAAGCAGCAAGGGAACTCTCTGGGGTCTCTTTTATAAGGACACTAATTTCATTCATGACATCTTGGCTCTGATGACCTAATCACCTCCCTAAGGCTCCACCTCCAAATACTATCACATTGGGGATTAGATTTCAAATACGAATTTGGGGGAACATAAATACCAGCTCATTGCAGGTTCTAAGGATAAATCATTTGTTATGTTGCTTTTCTGATGCTTGAAGTTTGTACTGTGTGATTTTAGACCATCTCTATCTCCAGTGATTAGATAAGAGTATTGTTGGTGAGAAGTCGATTAGCCTCTTCCCTCCCTTGATCTCAGTACTGTTGCTGGGGCCCCTGGTTCATAAGACAAAATTTCCTTCTGTTCTGATTCAGTGTTCTGGAAGCTAGCTATGATTGATCCTAATGTCTGTCTGCCCCTGTCAAGGTGAACACTGTTTCTCTTTTATGATCTTCTGCTTATTCTTTCCAGCCTAGAGTGGAATTAATCACCTAAGTTGCCCTAAGTGCCATGACTGCCAGGTGGTCTGATGGAGCCTAACTTCAGGGCTGCGTTTCTGTGAGCCATTTTTTTTCAAGATGGTCTTATTAACCTAAATAGAAAATTATCCCCCAGTTCATCTTTACTACATTTTACTTTAAAATGGACAGAACCTGTTATTCATTCTATTTCTATTCTGTATTGGCAACCTGGGGATCAGAAGCATAGACTGTATTATAATAAGCCTCTTTCTGCTTACTGATATCCTAAAAATGACCTGAGAAAGTGGCCATTCTTCCTCTTTTCCTTTTTTTTTTAAAATTTTTTTAAAAGATTTTATTTATTTATTTGAGAGAGAGAATGAGATAGAGAGAGAGCATGAGAGGGGGAGAGTCAGAGGGAGAAGTAGGCTCCCCGCTGAGCAGGGAGCCCGATGCGGGGCTCGATCCTGGGACTCCAGGATCATGACCTGAGCCGAAGGCAGTTGCTTAACCGACTGAGCCACCCAGGTGCCCCCAGTGCTTCCTCTTTTTAACCCTGGGATAAAACATCCTGTAACCAGAGTGAGATTAGAAAACAAGGAAAAATAAGATGCACTGATTTTCAGGCCTGGGATGTGCCCTTCCCGCCCCAATTACCAACATGCACAAAGCTTGGCTAACTTCTAATTATCTATCATGGTATATGGTGGTCCATGGTGTATGGTATATAACATGGTAGTCCAGAAGACAGGCTCTGGGGGAGAACTGGGTTTGAATCCCAACTCCGACACTCATTAACGACATTGCATTTCCATGAAGAAGCTACTTAAACTCTTACTCCCTCCGTTTCCTTATCTTTATAATGGGTATAATAACTTGATTAGGATGTAAACTGCTTACTACTTTACCTGGCACATTATAATTTCTCAATGAATGCAAACTATTACTATTACTTAAAACTCAGTTTAGGGGTTTCTGTCTCCATGAAATATTTCATGACTGAGCCCCATGGGTGTGTGTGTGTGTGTGTGTGTGTGTGTCTGTAGGTACCTATTATTCATTCTATTTCTATTCTATACTGGTAACCTGGGGACCCCCCCACACACACATGTTTAGACACATACCGTCTTTGTTCAATCTGGTGCGTCATATACCCCTTCTATGTAGCATTTTGTGCATATATTTTTGTGGCATTTTATAATGTCCCAGTGGTATCTGTCTACATGTAACTTTCCTGTCATTTGATAAACATCTTAACCTCAGGGATTATGTCTTAGTCACCTTTATATTTTCAACATCTGACACAAGAGCTGGTAAGCAGTGCGTGCTTAACAAATATTTAATAAAAATGATGATGAACAGTTGATGCCTGAGGACTTTTAATAACTACATCTTTGATGCCTTAAGGGAAAGGGTCTTCCTTTTACATCCTATACAACAGATGGACAATAACCTAAACTCCTATATGAACCCTGTTCTGTTCTCTGAGTATCTAGATGGATAGGGCTTCTTGTAGTTAAAATTGTGGCCAGGTTAATGGATCACTACAGAAAGAAAAATAACTCTCTTATGACCCTATAAAAATTTATGGCCAATTATAAACTATTCATTCCTTTGAAAATGTTCAAATATTACAATTCTGTGTGTGTTTAATAGTCTAGAAATGTGGGCAGATTCTGAGGTACTGTCATTAGAGATTTGAATTTTATGGCTGAGGTCATTTCCTTCATCTCATTATATCTCTCTTGCTACCACTTTAATCCCTCTTCCCACTTCATAGCCAACTTTCTATAGAGTTGTCCACAGTGCCTGCATTTCTTCACTACTCACTTACCCCACTCCAGTCTGACTTCTGTCCCATCACCCCCAAACAGTTTATGCCAATATGGCCATGACCCCCACTTTGCTATAATCAGTTTTTCAGTCCTCATTTGACTTGACCTGTCAGTAGCATGTGACTCTTGTCCTTCTTGAAACTCTACTACGTTGGCCTCCCTGACAACATTTTCTCCTAGTCATGCCCTTACTTATCTGGAAGTTCTGTTTTATAATTCTTTGAAGGCTTATGTTCTCTCAAGGCTAGATCCTAGGCCTTCCTCTTTTTTCACTCATTTTTTCCTTAGACAAGTTATCCATGATGTTGGCTTTTACAACTATCTCTACATTGGTAACTTCTGAATGTATATATATGTCCAGCCTAGACCTGTGCTTTGAACTTCAGACCCATAGTCTCACTGTGAACTTGACAACTTCAATTGATGACTAGAGCCACTTCAAGTTCAATATCTTCAACATGACCTCTTGATTCCCTCATCTAAACCTATCATCCACAGTTGCACTAGTCAGATATTTAAGAGTCATCTTTGACATCTTCTTCCCTAACTTCAGTATCTAATTTGTCATCATTTAAAAAATTTCAACACTGGAGTATCTCTTGAATCAGTTCAGTTTTCCCCATGTCCACTAATATCACTGTTTTCATGATTTTTGGGTAATGCTACTGCAATATTTTCTAAACTGGTCAAGTCTTTCCACTATGTACCTCTCCAAACTGTTTTCTGTTTTACAGAGGTGGCAGCCAGGTGACACATCTGTTCATGTGTTTCCCACATGCCCTCCCCCTTCAATTCCCTTAATGTTTTCCCATTTCTCTTGGGACAGAGATCAAGACCTTTAACACAGCTCACAAAGCCCCGAGTGGAATGTTCCCTTTCTTCTCTGACTTCTCCCTCAGGTTCTCCTCACTCTGACTCCAGACACTAGCTTCAGCTTTAGTCTCTCAAAAACCCATGTTTCTTTTTGCCACAAATCCTTTACATATCTGTTGTTTCTGCCTGAATCTGGAATACTTTTTACCATTGTTCCTTTGACTAGTTTACTATCAGTCTATAAGATATTTTCATAGGCATGTTTTCATTTAAGTCCCCAGGAAAAATTTCTTTGGATATTAAGGCCAGAAAAAAAAAAAAATCACTGGAGTTCTCTTGACCTCCTTATTTTATTTTGTTTTATTTTAATCTTACAGACACAATGAACCATTGAATGTACATTTTTCCTTCTTTTCATTAGCTTCTCGAGTGTCTGCATTGTATAATAGTTATTGGCCCAGGGTCTACAGCCAAATTAATTAGATTTGAATTCTGGCTCCTATCATTAGCTTTTGATCTTTGTCAAGTTACTTATCATTTCTGTGATTTCATTTTCTCATTTATAAAATAGAAATAATAATACTTATTCTCAAAGTGTTGTGAGAAGTAAATGAATTAACATGCACAAAACATTTACTACAATGTCTGGTGCATAGTGAGCACTTAATAAAAATTGGTATTATTATTATTTCCTATCTCATCAAAGCTTGAATTGCCAGGGTGCGTCGTGTTAAGTTACTTCTGGGTCTTAATTGCATGGATTCTTGACTCGGTGCTCCATATTACTTTGCATGTAATAACACATATAGTATTTGAAGAATAGTTCTGATTAATCAAAATCAGATTCTATAGAAATAAATTAGACTCCCTATTGTAATGATAGACGTTTTATATTAAAATAGGAAAGATATTATTTGTAGGACTAACTGTAAAGGCATTGTGATTTACTCCATAGAACTGTATAATCAAATCAATAGCAGAAAGTATTTTTGAAGCAAGGTTTTTATCTAAACACCCACCCCAACAGAAATGTGGCCATGCACCATAATTAGAATCCAGGATTAGAGGCATGTACCTTTCATACTTGTTGTATGAAATTAGCTATTTTCTTACATATTTTAAGAGGTTGGATTCCATTTTTATTTTCTGACACCAAATAAATGGGGAAAAAAATCAACTCTGAATTGCAGTGCTCCCGCAATCATTTAAAAAACATATGGGCAAAGAATAAGGTTATTCCTTAGGTTTTAAATCCAAAAAATGATCTTTCTACTTTCTGTACTCTTTGGATTTCAGAAAATGATCTTCCTTATCCCACATCACAGATGTCTCCGTAGCTACAGACTCCACCAGCAGAATAACAAGAGGATTCTCAAGATTAGGCTGCGTCTGTTCATTTTTTTTTTAAAAGCTTGCCTGCAGAGAGTTGAAACAGCCAGTGTCTTTGTTGTATAGCGTGTGATTATATTTGGACAAATTAGGTGATTCTCTCCCTCCCCCCAACAATGTTGGTCAATGTAACAGGCTCCCAGAGTGAAACAAAATAGAAATTCATTTTTAATTCATGTCTGATGCAGAAGGCACACAGGCAGAAACACAGATCACTATTTTCTTTAAAAAAGAAATCACCATCTGCTTTGTGGAGGGAGGAATATTCAGGCCCCATCTAATTACAGCAACTATTTTCAGTTTAGGATCTTTTGACCACAGATTACCCTCAGTTTTTCCTTAAAGGGAATCTGAGGGTTTGGCTATTAGCAGAAAAGCAAAATGGGAATAGAGGCATGTTTTTGTCTAAAATTTTTAATAAGGTAAAATTGGATGTAAGGGCTAGCCCTACAGAAAACAGTATTAAAAACAAAGTAAACAGTAAAGGATTAAAAATCTTTGTATAATCCCCACAATTCCCTTAAGGATTTAACTCAGTAGCTTCACTATTTATGAATTCGTATAAAAATGGTGCCTTGATTTTACAGAATGATTTCAGAGCAATTTCCTCACTTTGGGTCATGTTTTTTCAGCTCATACAGTGCTCTCTAAGATCGTTAGGCACATTGGGAAGGCAGATTTAACTTTTCAGCCAATCAAGAACCATTGAAATGAAGTGAACTAATGCATGTGCAAGCACTTGGAAAAGTACAAAGCACTCTATAAACACAAAAAGATTTCACTGCTATTAAATAACGAATGGAAGAGTTAAGGTGGCTTTTCCGAACACTTACCTTCACTTGCAAACATTGAATAGAAAATCTCCAGATGAAAAAAATGACAAATACTCCTATCACGGTGTTCATTGCTAAGAGGTGACTTCAGACTTCACAATGCTGTCCAATCCCCTTAAGGTTCGAAACCTTTGCAAGAACTATGAGATTATAACTAAAAGCGATCAGTCCTTGAAAAATAAGAATATTTTGAGTAGCTGTTTCACTGTGTCATAATGCAGTTTATTTCATTTGATTCTCCCAGTGGGTTTAAGTATTGGGAAACTGTAGTGCAGCTAGTTCTGGTATTTCTTGGGGAAAACACAATATGAAATTCCCATGTAGCTGGGCATCAATATCCCTAAGCTACATAATTAAAACATAGAAGACTTTGGTTGCTAATAATATTAAGGTTAGCATTTTGATGGTGTTTGTGGGCAGGACTGGTCTTTTAAAAACTGAGGGGACCCATAAACAAACTGTAGATGTATCACTCAAACTCAGAAAATCCCTGAGGCTACATTTATATTCAATGTTATCCAAAATGTTGCATTGAATTTACTACTGTTATGGGCTGAATTATGCCCCCTCCAAAATTCATATGTTGTAGTCCTAACCCCCAGTACCTCAGAATGGGACTGGCCGCGTTCAGAGATAGGGTCTTAACAGAGGTAAGTAAGCTAAAATGAAGTCATTAGTGTGGATCTTAATCCATTACGACTGATGTCCTTGTAAGAAGAGGGAATTTGGATATAGACACCTACAGAGAGAGTTCTGCCTCCAGGCTGCCTCTGGACTTCAGCTGCAACATTAATTCTTCCCTGGGTCTCTGACCTGCTGGCCTGTCCTGCAGATTTCAGCCTTGCCAGCCCTCAAAATTTTGTAAACCAACTCCTTACAATGAATCTCTCTCTATATACATATACACCCATCCTATTCTGCTTCTCTGGAGAACCTTGACTAATACAATTACCTATAGACACTTATACCCTAAAAATTATGAGTACAAACTACCCCTAAATTATATACTCGTTTAGTGGCTGAGTGTATAGTTTTGGAGTCACAACGATGGGTTCAAATTTTGGCTCTGCCATTTTCTACCAATATGTCTTTGAGCACACCATTTAACTTCTCAGTTTCTTCTTTTGTAAAATGGAAATAACGGGGTTGCAGTGAGAATTTAACGAATAAAATGTTTTTAAAGCATTTATCAGAATATTTTACCACATCAGAGACTCTCAAAATATGCTAGTTATAGTGATCATTGTTGCTATTATTTATATATTGTTTCAGTGATGATTCTTAGTTGTGGGCCATAGAATTGACAAGGTTAGTTTAAATAGAAAGGAATTTATTAAAAGATGTTAGGAGGCTCACAGACTGCCTGAGTATCAGGGCGCCAGGCTCGGAGTTTGCAAAGCCAGGAAGCATTGCCAAAAGAGATGCCGTAGAACTGGTCCCATGAGACCCCACTGCTATTGCCCAGGACATTGCTTCTGTCATTAACAACATCGTGGCTGGAGACCAGATGAGGCCCCTAGAACCATTCTAACAGCTGCTGTTATGAGGCCATTCTGGTCATGGTGGATTCTCTGTGCTCCTTTCCTCTTTATGTCACAAACTTCTGATTTGATATTTGCAACATGTATGAGTCAGTGGTAGAACCTAGGTCTGTCTCATGTCCAGATGCAAGGGGGGCTGGGAAAATGAGTATCAGGGATTTTCAGTTTTGATACCGAGAGAAAGGCTCTGCCTTACAGGATATGGGGGTGGGGTGGGGGGTGTATATAAGACAGAAATGCTGAGTATTGAAAAAGTGACCAATATTTACCATATGTAAAAATGGATATTTAGAATCAGCTGACCACTGGTCAGAGAAACTCTTCTCTTTACTACTTTTTTTTAAATAATTCTTTTCTAATCTCTCTTTCCTTTTCCACCATTGCTTCGGACAACTCCCAAACTCCTATGCCCAAACTTCTCAACCTTTTTGTGTATGTTGAGTTGGTTTAGGAAATTCTGTGTGACAAGCAACACATGATGGGTCTAACATTATTTCATTGCTTATGAAGATATTTCATTATGATTGCTGGGAAAAGCACTTCATTACAAGAGAAAAAGGTATTGAGAAACATGAATTTTGGAATCTGAAAGAGCAGTTGGTATTCTGCCTTCAGCTCAGCATTACAGTGACCACTGGCATATTTTCTTATGTTGGGTCTTCATTTCTCCATTTGTAAAAGAGGAATAACAATAAATTGATGACCCTGAAGGATATTTGTGAGAATTGGGCATAATGTATGTCACGTAGTGTGGAACTAGGCAAAAATGGGAGCTGCTGTAATCATTTCTCTTCGGGGCATCAAAAAGACCAATGAAACAATATTTTAAATTTGATTTTATCAGATTTTTATCCACAGAGCAACAACAAATAAATGTCAATTATTTTGAATGGTTCCTTTTCTCCTGGGTGACATTACATGATGGAAACTTTTTGGATAAAAAACCAGTTTTCTTTTTTTTTTTTTTAAAGATTTTATTTATTCATTTGAGAGAGAGAGCACGAGCAAAAGAGCACAAGCAGGGGGAGCGGCAGAGGGAGAGGAAGAAGCAGACTCCCCACTGAGCAGGGGACCCCATGTGGGGCTCCATCTCAGAACTCTGAGATCATGACCTGAGCCCAAGGCAGCCACTTAACCAACTGAACCATCCAGGCACCCCCCAAAAAACAGTTTCCTTTTTTTTTTTTTAAAGCTCAATCAACATTTCCCAAGGCCTTTTTATAAAGGTTTAGGACCCACTCTCTCCTGCCAAATCAAACCAGCACCCTCACCACACAAGGAGCACAAAAGCTATCTTACCTATGACAAATCTTTTCAACTCCTAAACATAGTATTTCCCCATTTCTCCTTTTGTCTTCAGTACAAGTGCAGCTAGAGAGGCACTGAAGACAAGATTGAGTGAGTACCTGATTGGCCAGTCAGTCAAGAGATCTTTACCTAAAATTTGCACCTTGGAAGAATGTTTGGAGACCAAAATTTGAGGAACAGAGGATATTCCTATAATAGCAAACTGAGTTTCCTAAATACATGCACGCACACAATAATTTTCTTAAAAAAAATTTTTTTTTTTTTGGTTTGTTTGCATCCTGAAAATTAATGTGGGCGAGTCATACCTATTTGCTCATTCCTTTATTGGAAGATTCATTTAATGAGTAATTGTCAATTGCAAAGCCAGATAGTGGTTTATAGATCAGCTGACAGCTAGCCTGTGATATTTCTCATGTGTATTTGGTCTTTGTTCAAAGTTACTGGCTCACAGCTCCCCAAACCCTTGGAATTCCTGAGATAAGAACAATGGGAACATCTTTTGTCATAATATCTGATCCTTTGTCCTCAGTTCCCAAAATGCTTCAGAGCCATAAAGGTGAAATGGGTGTCTTGTTCTTCATAACAAGCCCCTTTCCACCACTACTAGGTTTATGTGAATGAGGTGACTTTGGGAAAGCACCTAAGGTTGGGAGCTGGTTGCCAGTGTAGCTAATCATGTGATTAGAGGGTTGGAACTTTCTCTCCTACCTCCTTAACCTCTAGGGAGGGGAGAGGGGCTAGCAGTTAAATTGATCACCAGCGGCCAATGATTTAATCAGTCATGCCTATGTAATGAAGACTCCATAAAAACACAAAAGGATGGGGTCCAGAGAGCTTCTGGATTGGTGAACAGGTGGAGATTTAGGGAGAGTGGTACACTCTGAGGGCATGAAACCTCTATGCCCTTTTCCTGGGCCTTGCCCTATGCATCTCTTCCATCTGGCTATTTCTGAGTTATGTCCTTTTGTAATAAACTAGTCATCTAGTTAGCAAAATATTTCTCTGAGTTCTGTGAGCTACTCTAGCAAATTAATCAAACTCAAGGGGCAGGGTATCATTGGCACCTCCTATCTATAGCTGGCTAATTAGAAGTGCAGGTGATAACCTGAACTTGTGACTGGCCTATGAAGGGGGTTGGGGAGCAGTCTTGTGGGACTGAGCCCTTCACCTGTGGGATCTGACATTATCTCCAGGTAGTGTGAGATTTGAGTTGATTGGAGGATACCCAGCAGGTAATGCAGAATTGCTTGAGTGGGAAGAGGAGGAGGAGAATTGCACTCTAGAATTGCTGAGCAGAACCTTTTACACACCTTAATCAAATTCAGTATTTTTGTTAAAAGGAAGTGTTCATTCATCCATTCAACTATTCATTCAAAACTTATTTATCAAATGCCTACTAGGTGCCAAGTAGTTTGCTACGTGCTAGTTAATGATAGACACATTCACTGCACGCTGATTATGTGCCAGGCCCTGTACTACTTGCTTTACATGCATTTAATCTTCACACAAACCTATGAGGAGCACATTTTTTTTTTAAAGATTTTATTTATTTATTTGACAGAGAGAGACACAGCGAGAGAGGGAACACAAGCAGGGGGAGTGGGAGAGGGAGAAGC
Source organism: Mirounga angustirostris (assembly GCF_029215605.1). Taxonomy (NCBI): domain Eukaryota; kingdom Metazoa; phylum Chordata; class Mammalia; order Carnivora; family Phocidae; genus Mirounga; species Mirounga angustirostris. The sequence goes on along the minus strand of NW_026991710.1, from coordinate 39,319,018 downwards.
AGGCTTCCCGCGGAGCAGGGAGCCCGATGTGGGGCTCGATCACAGGACCCTGGGATCACGACCCGAGCCGAAGGCAGACGCTTAACGACTGAGCCACCCAGGCGCCCTGAGGAGCACATTGTTTTATAGATGGGGAAGCACAGGTTTAGAGGGGTTAAGTAACTTGCTTAAGGTGACATAACAAGAAAGTGGAATAGCTGTGGGGTCCATCTGACTGCAGGGCCCAAACTCAACTGCTATTTTACAACTTCTCAGGAGAGGTCCATCTTGTGACTTACACAGTTGATGAACCAAATGACTATATCAATTTAAATGTACAGCAGGAGAATTACTGCTCCCTCAGGGCCCTTGATATATCTGCACTAACGGTGCTAACAATCTCTATAAATTAGGAAAACAGTAATTAGGCCTACCAAGTTGGAATCCAGGGAAAGAAATGGTACTGTAATAGTTATAACCATAGATAGGGAGACAAAAGCCATAGAAAGCAATTTATTGGCTTGCTGAACGACTCCAGGAAGTCTTTAGACTATACTGTTTCTCTGCTTTAGTCTCTAAAAAAGTAAACAATTTCATCCCCCACCTTCTGATTCTGAGGTTTTTTCATTTGTGAAAACGGAGTCTCTTCATTCTGAAAGGATATGATCAAAGTCTGAAAAAGTACAGCGGAAATATATAAAATAAGAACAAACTTATTCACATACACCTAGACAATCAAGGATGTATCCCTTGAGTTTGAAGATGATACTGCTATTCTACTAAGTGTTGAACAGAAGAAACTCTGGAAGCTAGAAAGCAGATGGTCAAGTGGAAACTGTCTTAGCACATTTAAGCAAACCAGAATCTAAGCTGGCAATGGGGAAAAGCTAAGAAGCATTCCATTTTCATTATGGAGCCTCCTCAGAAAATCTCAGCAGTTTCTGAGCACCAGCTACCTTTGAAAATCAGGGTGGTAAATGTCTAGCCACAGGGAATTCCTTAATTTAACTGTGGTACATCCCCACAATAGAACATGATGTAGCTGTATAAAAACAATGAGGAAGATCTCTATGATTGGTATGGAGGGATGCCCAAGATATATTGTTAACTGGAAAAGCAAAGTGTGGAATGACATATGGAATGTCAATCTTGTTAAGAAATGGGAAAAATAAAACTATATACTTGTATATGCTTGTATTTGCATAAAGAGACTGTAGAAAGATAAATAAGAACCTAATACAAATGGTGAAAAGGGGTGAATTTGGAAGGGAGTCTGTGTAGGGTGAGACTTCCCAATATTTACCTTTTAATTTTGTTTTTATTTTTTTAACTGTGTTAATGCATTGTTATTAAAACAATTTAAAAATAAAGTGGTGAATAACACATATCTGAAAAAGGATTGGTATTTGAAATATGTAAAACTCTTAAAAACTCAACACTAAGATGACAACCCAAATAAAAAGTAAGCAAAAGATTTGCATAGACACCTCACCAAAGAAGAAATACCGGTGGGAAATAGGTATATGAAAAGATGCCTAACATCATAAGTCATTAGGGAATTGCAAAATAAAATGGCAACGAGTTAGCATTACACATCTACTGGAATGGCTAAAATCCAAAACACTGACAATACCAAATTCTAGCAAGGATGTGGAGCGAAGGAACTCTCATTCATTGCTGGTGGGAATGCAAAATGATACAGCCACTTTGGAAGACAGTTTGGCGGTTTCTTACAAAACTAAACATACTCTTACCATACCATCCAGGAATTGCGCTTTTTGGTATTTACCAAAATGAGTATAAAACTTATGTCCAAACAAAAACTTGCACATGAATGTTTATAGTGGTTTTATTTGTAATTGCTAAAACATGGAAGAAACCAAGATGTCTTTCAATATGTAAATGGCATAAATGGAGTATTATTCAGTGCTAAAAAGTAATGAGCTATCAAGCCATGAAAAGACATGGAAGAACTTTACATGAATGTTAGTAAGTGAAAGAAGCCAATTTGAAAAGCCTGTTTGCCATATTGCTATAGGCTGAATGTTAGTGTGTCTCCCCCCACCATCATCCATATGTTGAAATCCTAATGCTCAGTGTGCTGGTATTAGAAGGTGGAGCCTTTGGGAGGTGATTTTGATGATTAGCTCTGTTGGGCTCAGTGACCTTACAGAAGGTCCCAGGGAGCTCCCCTGTCCCCTTTGCCATGTAAGAACATGACCATCGACATGAACCAGGAAGTAGGTCCTCACTAGACACCAAATCATCTGGTCCTACGATCTTGGACTCCACCTCTACAACTGCGAGAAATAAATTTCTGCTGTTGATAAGCTACCCAATCTATGGTATTTAGTTAAAGCAGCCCAAAGAGACTGTAGAAAGATAAATAACATTTATTTATGTTATTTATTTATGTTATGTCATTACAGATGATTCCAATAATCATAAATGGTGTTTAAATCCAATCGGTGTTTCCCGATTAGAAGTCCAATCTGACATTTACCATGATCACACTACTTCATCATAAGCCTCATCATTATGAAATTTAGAATATTAGGAAACAAAAGAAATATCCTAAAATGTTGCAAAGGAGAAATCTATCCATATACAAAGATTCAAGAATTAGAATAGCATTGACCTTCTTAGTAGAATATCGGAAGTTAGACACTGGAATATTGCTTTCATAAATACAAAGGAAATTGATATCTTACTTAGGAGTCTATATACATAAAAAATTCAATCAATTGTCAGGAGAGAATAAAGGCATTGTCAGACACAAAAAGTCTCAAAAAGTTAGTCTTCCCTCAGCTACTCTCAGGAAGCTACAGGGGAAAACTCCACCAGGATGTAAATTAAGGAAAAAGATGATGTGGAATTCAGGAAACAGGCTTCCATACAAAAGATAGACCAAAAAATAAAAATCCCTAGGATAATGGGAAAGAAGATCCTAAGATGGTAATGGTGCAGGTAGGTCTGAAGAGCAATTAGTTCAGATGCAAGCAAGAGAACACAGAGTTCTAGGAAAGATGTCCCTAGGAAGATTAATTTGATAGCTCACTTGTGTGTTTGAGAAGAGAAGTACACCTAAAACAAAGAATTTGCAGATGATTTAATAATGGAAAAGAAGCTAAGTAGTACAGGAGAGTAAGTTTGGGCATAGTCTACTAAATAGCTCAGCTGTGAATAATGTTCATAGAATTGCAATAATGTGAATACTAAATATCAGCATAACTAAAAATTTATTTACAACCAGGAATTATATATTAAAAATATTAAATATTTACCACCCGGTGTGGTATGGACCACAAAACTGAGGTATAGTGGACACTGGGTAATGCTGAAGGAACCCACTGTACCAGGCATCACTCCCTTCCTTGTTGGATTGTAGGAGATTATCTGGAGGGTAGGGGGATGGTCTCTGGGTGAGGCAGGGCTAATAGAGTAGAGGTAGGTCTTGGTAGTTTCAGAGCAGCAGCTATTTTTCTACCTATAGGAAGTATTTCAATATATTTTTAAAAGATTTTATTATTTATTTATTTATTCATTCATTCATTCATTCATTCATTCATTCATTCATTCATTCATTCATTCATTTAACAGAGAGATAGGGCCAGAGAGCACAAGTGGGACGGGGCAGGGGGGAATGACAGAGGGAGAGGGAGAAGCAGGCTCCCCGCTGAGCAGGGAGCCTGATGCAGAGCTCGATCCCAGGACCCTGGGATCATGACTTGAGCCGAAGGTAGATGCCCAACTGACTGAGCCGCCCAGGTGCCCCTCAATATTTTAATAATAGCGGATATGGGTTGATCATTAGATATTAATATTAGGGAGACGAAGGGAAGAGGTGTGTATAAGTGCTGGTGGGGGGATATGGGAGTGTATAAAAAAGGTATGTATAAAAGTGAGAAACCAAGAATTAATAGTTCAAGCGATGTTATTTAGAAATGTGAAGGAAAATAAAAAGACTAAAGGGTTGAAATCAGTTACTGTTGGTTAATGGAAAGGGAGGGAGGCAGTGTGTAGATGGGGACAGAGAACTGCTGTTTTTATAACAGGTCTTGGAAAACTATTGAATTGTTAAACCATGTACATGTATTACTAATAAAAGTGAAAACAGAAAGTGAATGCCTGCTCTGGATCAGGCCCTGTGATATTGCAAGATAGATATGATCATTCCCATTTTACTGTAAGGAAGCAAAGTTAATTGACAGACCTGGTGTCTTTTCTTCTATACCATTTAGTCTATCAAGTTGGGAAAGGGAATATTTTTTATATATTAGAAGACAAATTCAAGGCGTTTACGTCAAGAAGACTTCCAAACCATTAACTTAAATTAGTTAAAGATTGATCTTGATTCATCTGAAAAATAAGTTAGCAATAATTATGTACTTGTGACGGAAATATCAAAGGAACCACTTAGGATTCATTCCCCCCAAAATGTGGCTTGACCTTACTGTCAGAGAAAATACTGAAATAGAAGGAACTTGGATGGAATTCATTATTACATTTTTATATTTTTAGTAGTCTTTGCTTAATTAAAACACATTGGAAAGCAACTGGATTTAGAAGTGTGCCAGGAAAGACCTCTGAGACTTCTATACTTTCTTCTCATTAAACCTGCATTGCTATAAGGAAATAAACAAAATATCCAAAATAAGCAAATTCAAATGCATAAACCAAAAAACTGTGACTATCAAAATATTAGTCAGACAATAGGCTAATTAGGATGTATCTATATGCTCAGAATCAGAAGAAAACAGTATCTTAAAGAAGACAAAATTATTTGGTGACGTAGGCAACAAAGTCAACAATTTATCTTGGCTTTTGGTTTGGCTGGGTTGGATATTGTTTTGTTGGGGAAACATAATAGACATGCTTGGTCTAAAATGGAAAGACTGGATGAAAATTAGATGAGGGGGGGTTCTCTATTTGGCTGGTTTGGAATAATCTTGTGATTACCTGGTTCATGATTTTCCTGTCTGACAAGGGCAGGGACCTATAGATGTGATTCTTTTTTTGACCATCATGGCACTTAATAGAGTAGCAACATGGTAGGGCACCATATTTGTTGAGTAAATGAATGACTGCAAATGAATGACCTAGCCCAGCACTCACTGATTTTTCCACAGAGCTCTAAGTTTGCAAAACCAGCATAATCTCTAATTTCTATACATTTCCTAAAATATGCAAAGAAACTTTTATCTCATTCCATTTCACTTTATTCATTCACTCAACAAATCATTATTGAAGGAATTCTCTGTCATCTTTTAGTGAAACCTAGCACAGAAGGAACCATCATTTTCTTCTCTCAAATCATGTGGAAGTTAACTGCCCACATTGACCAAGATCATGAAACATTTCAATTTACAGGCTATGAGATGACAAGGAGGTCAGAGTTGATTTGTTATCATCACATCATCAGGGTTCATAGCACTCTGAATATATTAAAAAGCATGATTACTTTCTGGATCTGGATGGCATACTACAATATAGTCAAAACTTGTCAGGTGGCAGTTTTTGCTCTTTCTGGAGGCTACTATCCTGATATCATATTATTATTGTGATGTCAAGAAGGCACTTATTGAGTGCTTATATGTGGTAGAAATTTCCTTAGAGCCACCTCATGAGATAAGTATTATTGTCCCTATTTTACAGGTGAAGCCAATGAGGCACAATGTGGTGTAATGAGGAACTGCACAGGTCATAAATCTGGGATCAAATCCAGAGAAGTTTGGTTCTTACACCATTCCTTTTCTACCATGCTACAGAGGAGTTGGCTGGTAGGGCTTGTTATCTTTGTAATAAATTAAAGCCAGCTATACTAAAATTATAGACATAAATTGAAATTACTTGAGGAAATGTATATTGAAAATCCAGTCTTGAATAGAGTTAGATATATATTCACTAATGAATACCTTTAAGCCTCATTATATATATGTAATCTAATCCCCAGAGAAAAATATTTTAAATAATGAGAAAATAAGACTGATGTTCTTTTAATCAAATGAAGTATATATTTTTTCAAGCATTAAGTTAGCTGAGACCAATAATGCATATTGCAGTCATCTTCCAAACGACTGTCTTGTACTCTGAAAAGTATAGGTTATTATATTCCATCCTTAGCATTTTCATAGGCACAAAGTCAGAAAGTAGTTCTAAAATGAATTAACACCTAACAGAAGCAAAGACCACTACATGTGAGAGGTCTCTAAGTTGTGTGTATGTGTAAATATATTCTGACATATTGTCATAATCTTGATGAGAGAAATATATCACAGAGACTGAACTCCCTAGGGCCTGAGAATTAGTAACAGATCCAAAATACATGTTCTTAAAAAAAAAACCAAAAACCAACCAACCAAACAAAACCCCACAAAATACATGTTCTTTCCTCTGTTCCATTTTGAACTTGAACTTTTTTTTTTTAGTAATATAGATGTTCACTTTTTTATTAGAAAAAAATTACATGGTTCCACATCACAAAATTTAACATCTTTCCATTAAACATCACACAATTCTCATCATTATGCCCTACAAACACCCTAAATAATGTGGAGTTTCTAATGCTATTCAACAACAACAGGGTCCATAAATTTTAACTAAGAAACAGCTGCAGAAATGCGTGTTGGGCAATCATCTGTGTGTGCCACAAGAGCCTGGCCCAACAGATGGTTGGGATTCTGCCTCCATGGCCTGAACTCCTCCACCTACAATCAAGTCCTTCAGACCTTCAAACTCCATTAGCAAGCAACTCCCTTTAAGAGGGAAGCTCCCAAGAGGTGAAGGAGGCAGTAGCCACTGAGAATGGAATGCCCCACACAGAGATACACATATATCTGTTTCATGAGTAATATATATATATTTTTTTCTTCTTCCTATTCTTCTCCTCCTCCTCCCTCTCCTCCTCCTTCTCCTCCTTATCCTTCCTCCCCTTTTTGCCTCCCACCTTCTTCTACTTCTTCAGGTCAGAGTCCAAGGTTTACTTTTTTCCTTCCTTGGTTTCTCCAACTCCACACGCTGTAGTTTTCTTCCATTTCTCTGGCTGTTCCTTCCTTGTCTCCTTTCCATTCTCATCTTATTCTGTGCCAATCATTAAATATTGGAGTTCCTTGAGCCTCCTAAACCCTCTTCATTCCTCACACTGCATCCTCTCTTCAGGGAAACTCACCTATGCCTACAGCTATGATTATCAAAATAGTCTGATGATCCACGAATTTATATCTTCAGAATAGACCTCTTTCTGTGCTGCAGACTTATCCCATACCTCAAGATATTCAAAACTACACTTGTGATCTCTTCCTTGTCCCTAGCTCAGAATTCAAAACGCCATTCTTCTAATTTTTGATGAATGACATTCTTGTTCATCCACTAATACAAACAAACCCCAGACATTGTAGGAGTCATTATGTATTCCTCCATTTCTTTCTCTCAAATTGAATTCTTCACGAAGTCCCATCTGTTTTTCCCTTCTAACTCTGCCTTGCTTCAATCTAATCCTTCCCATTTCCATCCTGGTCCAAGCTAGCATATCTCCATGGTCCATTCCAATAGTCTTCAAAATGCTTAATTTGCTTTCTTCACTCACATCAATCTGTTTTCAATACTGTAGTTACAGTGACTTTTCAAACACAAATCTTATTATGTTAGCCCTCCTTCCCCCAGCTCAAAAATCCTCCAGTGATCTACTGCTTTTAAGATAAAGACAAAATTTCTACAAGATCCTGTTGGGTAGGTCCTCTACCTACATTTCTAGCTTCAACTCATAACATGGTCTTTTTTCTCTTGCTGCTACAAACATAATAGATTTACTTCTGTCCCTCATGTTTGCCAACATTCCTCCTGCCACAGACTCTTGAATTTGATGTTTTCTCTGCCTGGACTGTTCTTTTTTCTCCTCTTTGCCTAGTTAACTCCTTCTTAGCCTTTAGATCTCTAAACAACAGACATATTCTCAAGGAAACTCTCTTTACCTCCATAAGTCCAATCCTCACTAATTTACTCTGTAATAGCATGAAGTGCCATTATTTCATAGCTATGTTTACCTTTATTGGTGCAAGTCTTTGATAAATGCCTATCTCTCTCCCCTGCCTGGAAACTCCACTAGGGACGGTAGGAGCCCTCTCTACTTTTGGTCACCACTGTCATCTAGAGTACCAGGCACCACCCAGGCTATGATAACTGCTTGCTGGATGGATTACTGAAATAATTAACTACTTAACGAAACATTTCTGATTATTTGATGTCAATTCTAGAAACAGTATATGTTTTCAAGAGGGAATATTCAATTATTCAGAGAATGGAGGAAGTCACATATTTTGGTAAGATCAAATGTAAATTTTAATAGTGTAGATAAATGTTTCACTAGGTACTGAAAGACACCATATAGATGGAGGGTCACACTCATGATAATACTGAGTGGCGGTAACTGGCTGGAGATACCAGACTGATACTTAAGATTTCAATAACTTTTCCACATAAAGTATCATGTCATCTGCGAAGAGAGAGAGTTTGACTTCTTCTTTGCCAATGTGAATGTCTTTTATTTCTTTTTGTTGTCGGATTGCTGTTGCTAGGACTTCTACTACTATGTTGAACAATAGTGGTGAGAGTGGGCATCCTTGTTTTGTTCCTGATCTTAAGGGAAAGGGTCTCAGCTTTTCCCCATTGAGAGTGATATTTGCTGTGGGTTTTTCATAGAAGGATTTTATGAAATTGAGGAATGTTCTCTCTATCCCTATACTCTGAAGAGTTTTAATCAGGAAAGGATGCTGTATTTTGTCAAATGCTTTTTCTGCATCAATTGAGAGGACCTTATGGTTCTTCTCTCTCTTCTTATTAATGTGTTCTATCACATAGATTGATTTGCAAATGTTGAACCACCCTTGCATCCCAGGGATAAATCCCACTTGTTTGTGGTGGATGATCCTTTTAATGTAGCTAGGATTTTGTTGAGAATTTTGGAATCCATATTCATCAGGGATATCGTCTGAAATTCTCCTTTTTGATGGGGTCTTTGCCTGGTTTGGGGATTAAGGTAATGTCAAGAAATTTTCAATCCAACTGTGAAAATTAGCAGTTGTGATCATGTTCATCGCTAAACTCAAAGAGATCGCGGCCTGAAACAGATCAGTAAGTTTGATTTTAACCTGGTTACATATGGCTTTCTATATTCTTTGATTTTTTTCCCCCTCCAAATTATAAACAATCACCCTTTAATATTCTCTGGGTCCTCTCAGTGTTTTCATTAAAAAAGAAGATATCCAGCTTCTGGTACTCCAACCACATAATACCATGGTAGCCCCTGACCAATTTAGGTTTCGTTTTACACCCAGGCTCAGTTCTTGTCTCACACTCTATAACTAATTGGTGACCTGCCCCAGAGCAGACAGAAGGGGGCAGTGTCAAAAAGCATGGTCTTGTGAACTGGATGGCCTGATTCTCCTTCAATCAGCTGCAGGGCTCTGAGCAGCTCACATCTGGCATCAGCCATCGGTACCTCCTATCTAGAATTAGATCATTGGGTTAATGATTCCGTAATCTTAAGATATTTATTTATTTATTTATTTATTTATTTATTTGAGACAGAGAGAATGAGAGAGACAGAGAGCACACGAGAAGGGGGAGGGTCAGAGGGAGAAGCAGGCTTCCCGCTGAGCAGGGAGCCCGATGCGGGACTCGATCCAGGGACTCCAGGATCATGACCTGAGCCGAAGGCAGTCGCTTAACCAACTGAGCCACCCAGGCGCCCATGATTCCGTAATCTTAAGTTCACTTTCAAACTCCATGATTCTTGTAGGAATTCCATTTTTTTAAATTGTGTTTTAGACTGTCAACCCAAATGCTTTGGTTTTATAATATAAAACAACAGCCCCTAAAAGACAGAGAATCTAGATTATATAAAGGTTAAAAACATTAGCTCTTGAGTCACAAAGACCTGGGTTCAAAGTCTCTGGCATTAACTAGGTGTGTAACTTTGAGCAAGTCACTTAAAGTTTTGAGCCTTTGTTACCACACCTAGAGCCTAATGATACTTCTTTCACAGAGAAGTTGTAAGGATAATATGAAATATGTTAACACATGTAAAGCACAACCCCTGGCACATAGCCAACAATTAAATATTAATGTAATTACAATTTTTATTTATAATAAGAGATAGTTCTTACTATTCCCTGTGACCCTGTGTATGCTCTCTAGTAAGTATAGACATCATTTTTTGGTATACACAAGACAGGTCAGGCTGCAAATCTCTGAACCTCATTTGAGAACCAAAGTCCATCAATCATTCTCAGCCATTCTCTGAATCAGAACAGCTGACAGAATCTTCAGTGAGGTCATTATTTTTAGCTTTGGAACTGTTAGAAGTCTGTAGGGGATTTTCACGCATTCAACAAATTAGCAAAGGTCATCAAAACAAATCCACTTACTGAATTCATTGGCTTGAAATCCTATCAAACTAATGCTGTCATATTAAATTCAAGAACTTTCTACTGGCACTATTTCCATAAGAAGGATCAAGTTGAATTGTGTTTAGATTTGCTCCATTGTTACTGCATTTTAAAATCATAAATTTTGACGGCAAACTGACTTGTCTCCTATCTGCAGCTCTCCTACCACGTAGTCATGTGATTTTCTGCTAGTCTAAAATCCCTCATTCTCCTTGTCTGTCCAAGTTCAGGTTCCATCTCCTTCCGGAAGCCATTCCTAAATTCTGTAACCTCTGATCTCAGCTCTGTTTGGGTCTTGATCCAGACGATTTTTTTTTTTTTTCTTTTTTAAATTGGGTGGGTGTGATTTTGACCCTATTCAGCCCTGGACAAAGGCATTAAACATGACACAATTAGGCTCCTACATTTTCACAGATGCCCTTAATGACACTCAGCTCTGTTTGGTTGATTATTCAAGCTTGTAGAACAGCCATCTATCGGTATGACAGACTATCTACACCATGGGCTCTTGCCAGACATTATAACATTGAGCTCCTTGCTTCCCATATCACCATAAATGTTTTGGAAGAAATACTTGAGGGTCAGACAATTAATCCATATCTCTATATACTCTAAATGATGCCTTTGAATCAAGCCAGACCACAAGGTTGCTGGATCCTTCAGCAACATCATTTTGGATCTAATATGATTGCTCTACTGAATTGTACTTTGGTGTAATGCCAAGGGACCACACTGATGGATTATGTTAAGAAAGAATAGGATGAAACTCAGAGCCGTCTTTCTGAATAACTACTGAAGAATGCTACTGAACAGTAAATTAGGTTTTGTTTTATGGACAATATGAATCCTATAAATTGATTGTGTTTACTTTGCTTTGGCCTTTAGAAAACTTGTGATAAATCTGAGGACCATTTATTTTAACCACATGGTTCACCCCTAATAGCAGATCTGGCTTTATAATTTTTCGGCCTGTAATTTCCCTTTGCCGTGGTCACCATAAATGCTTACTTTAATTCTTTTGCATTGAAAGTATTCTTATGAGGTGCCTCACATCTTTTGTAGAATGAGGCGGAAATTAAAAATAAATTCTTGATCTATTTTTTCAGTGAATTACAGCAATTATAGCTTGTGGACCATTATTTAGGAATTATTTCTTGGCTTGTGCACTCCTTTCTTTGTTTTATGTCTCCACAACTTGATTTTAAGCCAGAGAATATTCTTTAAATTTTCTGATATCCCCCACATACTGGCAGCTCACAGGATCTTTAAACCAGACTTCGGTACACAGGTCTGCTTCTAAGTAACTGGTCATGTGATTTTTTAACCTCAATATCATTGAGCTTCATAGGATTTCACTCTTCTCATTTCTGTATGAGAGAATTGGCCTAAGTAATCTTCAGTGTCCTCTCTGGTTTTAAGATTCTGTCATAAGTGTTTATGTTCTCTAAAAGTATTTTTGCCAGACACAGATATTGTAGGACAGATCTCACTTAATAAACTCCTCAAAGACATGAATGTGACCAGGTGACCTATTTATTGCAGAGAATATTCATGAAAGGAAGAGAGATTTGTCCAAGAGAGATTTGCTTATTTATCCATTAAACAAAGAAAAGGACACTTCTAGACACTTCCAGACACTTCAGTTAGAATTTAAGCTGGAAGAACAATTACAAGTGGGCAATAAAAAGGATTTAGAAGGCCAAGGCCTTCTTAATTCTATAATTTCACATATAATAAGCACTGATTTCAGTTCTTTTAGTACAAAAGAAACAGTGGGATATTGTTGAAGGACCCTAAGATGACAGATACGACCTAGTTTCAAGTTTCACACTGATCATTAATTAAATAAACAATTTATTGCCCTTATCTATGTCCTTGATTTATCATTGATTAAAAAGAAAATTATCTGCCCATATCTGTTTTGTGAAGGTCAAATAAGACAATGCTAGAGAATACCTTTCAACAAGTACAAAGTGCTATACAAATATTGTGGATTATTGTAATCATTCACTGAGAGCATGGTTGTGAATCAAGAAATGACATCTGATGACTCAGTGGGTATTTTGGGTTTCTTCTATGACTGAACTGTATGATTTTGCAAAGTTGGCTGAAGCAATCTTAGACTCTCGATGCTCTTCAAGTTTGTGAATGACCCACCAACGTACAAGTTCTCCCCAAAATGCAAATTCAGTGGGTTTGACGACAAAGCCCTATCAAGAGGTAGGCACCAACAGGGATGGAACCATGTCTGTTTTGTTCACTGCACATAAAAATTATATCAAATATTTGCTGAATATATGGAAGGAATTGAATGATGAGGTATTCTCCCAGGCTGTGTGGCTTGCTCCTTTACTATACCAGTTAGGATATAGGATTCCAGGGTGTGCTTTATTTATTTTATTTTATTTTATTTTTTTAAAGATTTTATTTATTTATTCATGAGAGACAGAGAGAGAGAGGCAGAGGGAGAAGCAGGTTCCCAAGGAGCAGGGGGCCCGATGTGGGATTTGATCCCAGGACCCTGGGATCATGACCTGAGCCGAAGGCAGACGCCCAACCATCTGAGCCACCCAAGTGCCCCCAGGGTGTGCCTTAGAAAACTTAAAAATAATGACACAGAATTCTGAGATCACTTTGTCATGCCTATGTTTGCTTGCTTATTGTCAACTTGGCATCACTACCCCAGATATCATTGAAAAGAAGCTAGATATAGTTTTGACAGAATCTCCTTCCCCAGGTTAGAGTTTTCCAAAGAGAGGGATTGGCACCAGATCTGGATGATGGAGGAGGAGAGGCCATTATTTTCCTGGGGCAATTGCTGCCAGATGCATGGAAAGGTTTTCTAATCTTTGTATATGCTCTTAGTTCTCTCTATTAAAGCCTTTACTATCTTTTTTTTTTAAAAAGATTTTATTTATTTATTTGAGAGAGAGAGAATGAGAGACAGAGAGCATGAGAGGGAAAAGGGTCAGAGGGAGAAGCAGACTCCCTGCTGAGCCCGATGCGGGACTTGATCCCGGGACTCCAGAATCATGACCTGAGCTGAAGGCAGTCGCTTAACCAACTGAGCAACCCAGGCACCCAAAGCCTTTACTATCTTTAATATACTGAATGGTTCTTCTGTTTTCTTGACAGAATTTTGATTGGCTACAGCATCACAAATGTTAAATTTGTGAATCTAAGTTTTAACTAAGTGTATTTATATACACAGAGTCATTATTAACACTTTGGGGGAAACTATAGGATTGTTTTAAGACATTTAGGTTTTATTTAGTAAACTATTGCTTTTCAGAAATACCTTTGAGACCTAAGAAAGTAAAATGAAGTTTTCCAAAGTGTCTTATTTTGTTCTCTTAGAAGAGCCTGGTTCAACAGGGCAAAATTTCCTATAGCCTATTAGTTTGGGCTTTGCCACTTTTTAACCCTGTGTATTTGGCAAATTCATTTAACTTCTCTCTGGCTTGGTGACTGTATCAGCATGATGGGAGTCTTGACAACTATTTTACTTTTCCTACAGGCTGTCGTGGGACTCAAATGAAAATGTATGGAAGTATTTCATATATGTATTGTATATGTATATGTACATGTATATGTGTGCTATTATTCTCTAACTTTACATTCATAATTGGTCATATGCAAATAATAATGGAGATTGATAAGGATTCGATAAAAGTAACTTCCAGAGCACTGCAGCATTTCTGCCCCCTTTGAAGGTAAACATGGGATTATGTGCACACCCACCTCCATGAGACCTAGCCCAGTGGGCCCTGTCGATATAAAGGGCAGTGGCTGAGAAAGACATCATATCACAGGGCTGAAACTCTGTGGACAACAGTGGGAACCTTTGTTGCTCCAATAGGGACAGTTCTCCAACTGCTTGAGCCACAGCTCAGACCACACTGGGTGGAGGTATAAAATTGTTTTCTACTCACAAGGTCACTGTTGTGATCATGTTTTATCTTGAGGTAATTGGACAGGGACACATTAAACAAGTTTCTCAAAGCCACTGAGATAACTTCTAATTCTACATACTCATTGGTAGTGACACTATCCTGAAGTTATTGAATAAACGTGGTTAGGATTTCACACATGCCATTTATTTAAAGCATACCCTTTTTATTCATTGAACTGAGGCAAGACAGGGAGCAGGAAAGAAGACCAGAACGAACAGTTCAAGATTATTGAGTGTCTTGGTGGGTGACATTGAACAGATCTTTCAACCCTTCAGTACCCTGTTTCATGCCTATGAAATGTGGACATATACTGGCTTGTCCTTCCTTGAGTAGTGTTAAAATTACTGGCTTTTCATAGCTTCCTCATCCAAAACAGTGTTACATACATATCTGCACCTATTCTCTCTCTCTCTCACAGACCCCTCTCCATCCCTCTATGCAGTTTTTCTTTTTTTTAATACATTTGTCATAGCATATCATACTCCTGCATTATATTTTATATTGGTGACTTTGTTTTGATTTCTTTCTATTTCCCAATAATAGATTGTAAGGTATATCTGGTTAGGGGCTTCGTTTTGTGTAGAACAGTTCTCGATACCTGATAAGGACTATAGACAGTATGTGGGTGAATGAATAAAGTTATGAGTGTCTGAATTATTAACCAAGATTTTTCTTTTTACATTCTGCTTGATTCTCCAAACTCCTGATAAAGACTAGACTCTTAAGCCCACAAAGTGATACTCTTTGAAAATGTATCAGTGGATGGGTCCCCCATTTTCCTTCCTTAAGGAAATGGAGGCTTCATCTATAATTGTGTAGGGGCCACAGTAGTTCAAATGCAATAAATGGAGATTTCCTTCCTGAGAATTAGGGGGGGAAACTGTGGGACAAATACATTGTCACATTACTTTCTTGTCTATAAAGCAGGCTGAGCAATCATTTGCATGGTGCTTCATAGAACACACAAAAGAATGCTGAAAAGTAGTCTGCTTGGCAGTGAGATGCACAGGAATAGGCTGCAACCAATAGTTGTATTTAAGCTGCCAAAGATAGAGAGATGTTCCCACAGAGTCTTTTCAAGTGATCCCAAGTTAATTTAAAGGAATTGAGTCACTGGTCTGTGATCCTGACTCCCAAAAATGCACTGGACTTTAGCACTATGTTAAAATATCAACAGAATATTTCTCTAGTTATTGGTCAATCATCTAGTTTTTGATACTCTAAAATTCTTGAGAATGGCATTTGTGCATCTGTACAAATGCTACCTTAGGAATGTAGCCTTTGGGGGACTTTGGTATAGTCATCTTGTCATCCTAGAAGTATTAACAGTGTTGGGAATGAGATGTGCACAATAATCACTTGTATATTATAGAAGAATCCTAAACCTCTGGGAACTCAGAAATAGACAGATAGAGCCAAGTAGTTTCTCCGGGCACTTTGTTATCAGTCAGCTCAAGAGCAGAGGAGAAGAGGGCTTTGATTGGTTGGTGATGTACAGAAAGATCAGCTTTTTAGGTAAAAGCCAAGAGAGATGGGAGGGCTTTGATTGGTTGGTGATGTACAGAAAGATTAGCTTTTTAGGTAAAAGCCAAGAGAGATGGGAGAAAATGGTTAGAAATGAAGAGGGGAGAGTGATGACATTCCAGCAACAGTGGCAACAATCAGAGTGATGACAGGTATGACAGAACTGAGAGAAGGAAGCACTCACAATGGATATGGAAGTTGGAAGTGTTCAGGATTCTGGGGAGCAAACATCGGATTGCCCTGGACATTGGTGATAGCTGTGATCACCCCATACTGAGTAAAGTATGTTAAGCACTGTACCAGGCACTTTAGCTTTGTCTTAATGAGCTCCTATAAGGATTTATAGTCTCTCTATTCTTCTTCTATCTTCCAGCCCTCCACGAATCCCAAAACCCTCCTCCAGTGCCCAGTGGAACATAGTCTAGCATAAGCAAAATCTCCTCCATCCTCAATGTCCTGGTCATCACCACTTGCTTCCAACAAAACCTTGTTTTCCCTTGCAAATACAGCTTACCCAATAGCCCTCTCAAAGTCCTGGCTGTTTTTCCTTCTACACCTCTGGGGTTGGGCCTGGGAGTTGCATCAAGTGACTTTCGTTTCCTCCTTTCTACAAACTTCTAACTTTGAATTTCATGTCATCTTATTGTTGTCTGCCAACCCAAGGTTAATTCTTCTCCTTTCTCTGTGTGTTTAGCTTTTTTTTCACTTACATGCTCCTGGTTTAATTCTTTGTGAATCCAATATACACACAGATTATTTTTCTATATACCAGACTTTATATTTTTTGATCTCTTTGTAATGATAATTTCCTCCATTTTATCTTACTTGTAAGGGTAGACATTGACTGTCTAAGAAAGAACTTATCACAAATAAGAGGCTTCCCATGTGAATTCTGTTGGACTGATGTATAAGACTCAGAACTTGTGTCCTGTGTCATCTTTGCCATGCTTAAACCCTCTGCATGCATTCATACATCCATATATATTCCACATACAGCTCACCTGGACTCAGGTGAGCTTGCCTTGACCTAGGTGGGTTGCTTTTCTAATGATCTACATTTTGGCAAGTAAACATAGTATCTGAGACATCCTCTCTCACCATGCTTTTGTTTTAGCTTTTGCTACTTATACTGTAGCACTTATAGTCATGTTATTATTGTTATCATCATCATGCAATTATTATTGTTATTATCATTCAATCCCAAATGGAACAAAACATAGACATTTTCAATATTGATTATGCATGAATTCTCTTCAAAGTAAAACTTTAAGAAAAGTAACTATGACCTGGTATCACAGTAGCAGAAGGATACTTCTCTTGTTTAAACTTCATGCAACCTAGGAAGAGAATTTAGTTTTATTATAACTGTACATACTGGTCAGGAAATGGTGAAAATTTAGCAAAGTCAGGCTTGACCCTTTGATTATCTAATAGCTTAAAGGCTGAATGTGAAGAATCAGAAGGACAGTAGGGAGAGTATTACTTTTTATTTCTTGGAGGAGATATTTCCTAATACTTCCAATAAGATCAGATGACAGTTATGTAAAATATCTTTTCTCAAAAAGAATAAGGTAGAGTTTTGGCATATATAGCATGTTTAAATTCAAAGAGGAAGAGATAAAATAATGACAGCAACAGTGGGAAATTACAGGTAGAAAACCTTTATAACTCAGTAGCTGGATATTGAGTGAATGCAGGTGACTTAAGAACCCATCACCATGGCAGTCAGGAGGGAGGAAGGTGATGAGGAAGTAGACACTGAGGATCTGGACAATGGCTGAGACCTTGAAACTAATGACTCTTGATAGAATTATTACTGATCCCTAATGAAGAGACTAGGTTACATTAAATGAGAACTCTGCCAGGAAAACACCTTTGTCTTGAGTTGTAAAAATATGCTTACTTGACTAGAGTACACATTTTTTTAAAATGGACACACGAATTATGTAGAAAGGGGCTTTCATCACTCCACCCAGGAAGTCACTCACAAAAATGTAGGGCTTAGGGTCACCATGATGATCAGAGTGAGAACCCATTATACCTGTCTTTGCTTCCGGGGAAGCTAGAGCTTCAGCACCTCATGAGAAATACAGTTATGACTGTATATCTGAATCACGGAAAAAGAATAAGTGATTTTTAGAATTCTCTGTTGAGAAAGATCCACATCAAAATATTAAAATAAAGTCTGGCAGACTCGGATTCTTCCGAATGACTCATTAAGTCCCAGGTCTCTAGATAGCTGAGTTGTAAACTGTTGCTCCTTCCACTAAAATCCTCTAGTTAGTGGACATAGAGTCAAGTAAAATCATTAGAATATTTTCATTATTTTTTCTGTTATTGAGATTAAATCTTTTCTGCATACAAAATATTCGCCCGCGTATTATTTTTAAGGTGGGTCTAGGAGTACTAATGACGTGCTGTATCTGGGAATCTCCTCCATATAAAAAGGTAGGCCACAAATGTTACAAGCCCGGGGTACTTGACAAAGTCTAAGCTGTTCGGGCTTCCGTGTTTGGAAGTTATTCAGGTCACCTGCAAATGACTTTTCTGCCTCAGTTAATTTAAAGCTCAAAACCCTCTTGAATCAAGTGCTGAGCAACCAGTGTGACAACAGCTTTTAGCTAATTATTTAAATCTCAGTAGGAAGCAAACAGCCTGCATATGTAGATTGAGGAACACAGGTGAGACAGGTTTTTGGTTTTTTGTTTTGTTTTGTTTTTTCTTTTTTGCTTCGGATTCTTACTACTCACTGTGGTCCATGCACCAACAGCATAGTCACCTGGTAGCAGGTGAGGAATGCAGACGCTCAGGCCCCAGCCCAAGCTCATTAAACTAGAATGCATTTTATAACCAGATCCCCAGGAGCACGTGAAGGTTTGACAAGCCGGGGCAGGGAGTGTCTCAGACAGGTGAAGGGTCTCCACCCTGCCAGTTTCTAAGGCAAGAGCAGAAACCCTTGGGCTCTCTTCCGTAGAATTTTCTTTGTTGGAATTGCAGGGCTATTAATCTAAGTACTGCGAATACAGTCTATTTGAAATCAGTGCAATCACCTAGTGGGAGCCCTCTGACAAATCTGCCCTTTTACACAATCAGATGAGTGCAGTCCGTGCCTATGGGACAGGGTGCCAGGCGATAAAGATGAATACAGAAATTATTATTATATTATTTTTTGTGGTTGAAACAAACTATACTTGATTTTGGTTTGATAAACTATTCCTGTGAAAGCCCTATTGCTGTGCGTTCATTCAAATATAAATTTTAACTAGCTTTTTTCTTTCTTTAACATGAAAGCAAATGCTACTAAAGCAGCCAATGTGCATACCACTCTCTCCCAAGTATAACTCCATTCACCATAGCATCATTATACAAATTAATGTGTCATCAGTTGCATTCATATTAATACATAGTATAGGTACTGGGGCTTTTAAATTTAAGACTAGCGTCTTGTAACAACTTGACTTATTATTACATGGCTTTGAATGTCTGGTTGAAGCACTTAATTCCAGTGAAAGGCAGGGTCCATTGGTCTACCTATTTATTTCAAGGCATGCACTTTTAAAGGAAAAAAAAAAAAAGGAGCCTTCTGCCAGAGGGGATAAAGAAAAGAATAGCTTAAATTTTCTCCTTTGATCATTTCAATGATTTCTTTCTTTGAAAATCATGCTATTATCTGTTCTTTGCTGTACTTTCTTCCCTCAGTTCTGTTTCCATTTGCCTTCCCATTTAGAGAAATGGGTCTATTAGAAAGTGAGGAGCAAAAATTCAAAGCATTATAGCCTTAATGGAGTGCCTGTCAAACTTGGCTGCATATTGAAATCACCGGGGAGCTAAAAAGTGGTTGTGCAAGGGCCCACCTTCTACAAATTTTGATGTTATTGTCCAGGGTGGGGTCATGGTATCAAGATTTTACAATTTTTTTTAAGTAGGGTCCATGCCGAGTGTGGAGCCCAATGTGGGGCCTGAACTCAGAACCCTAAGATCAAGACCTGAGCCAAGATCAAGAGTCAGATGCCTAACCAACTGAGCCACCCATACGCCCTATGGGATCAATATTTTTAAAAGCTCCCTTTTAAAATCTTTGATCTTAAAAATAAGAATAAAGTATTTTATTTTTTTAAAAGATTTTTATTTATTTGACAGAGACACAGTGAGAGAGGGAACACAAGCAGGGGGATTGGGAGAGGGAGAAGCAGGCTTCCCGCCAAGCAGGGAGCCTGATGCGGGACTTGATCCCAGGACCCCAGGATCATGACCTGAGCCGAAGGCAGGCGCTTAATGACTGAGCCACCCAGGTGCCCCAAGAATAAAGTAATTTAAATGAAAACTAAATTATACATATTGTCACACAGTTCCTGTATGGATGTGGTTCAGAGAATAATACAAGTCAAGACCTCTCAGGAGAATATGTCCATTTCCAAGATTACAGATGTTCATGCGTCCATATAATGAATACTGAATAGACTGAAACAACGGCCCCACTACAGTCAGTCAGGCCTAACACTATATGAAAAGGATTTTCATATATACAGATACTAGTATCTGTACTAGGGAACTAGTATTTGTAGCCATTTAGAAGAGAAAGGATTTCTGACCATTGTGTGATCTGTTGCAATTATAGAAGTGACCTGGTAAAATAAGAGTTGTTCTTTAAAATTATATCAATATTTAGTTTAGTTGACAAGAATGTCAGAAAATAAATCCCCATGTAGAAAATGAATTGAGACAGACTCAGTACAGAGGAGAAGGACCAGTTAAAACCTGCTCTGTTCTTAGGTATCTAATTTGTGTTCAGATATAGCATACTTAAAAACCACCCAACTCACATACAGTGGGAAAGCTTGAGAGAAGAGTTTTCTTTTCTTTTTTTTTTTTTTTAGATTTTTATTTATTTATTTATTTTTTAGAGAGCGAGCGAGAGAGGAACAGCATGAGAGGGGAGAGGGTCAGAGGGAGAAGCAGGCTCCCCGCTGAGCCGGGAGCCCGATGTGGGACTCGATCCCAGGACCCTGGGATCATGACCTCAGCCGAAGGCAGACGCTCAACCATCTGAGCCACCCAGGCGCCCGAGAGAAGAGTTTTCTTAAGAGGCTGTAATATAAGGGCTAAATCTTAGACTTTCATGCCAGATTGCTTGAGTTCAAATCCCATTTGGACCACTATCATTTTGTGACTTGAGGCAAGTTACTACCACGGTACTTTGATTTTCTCCTCTATAAAGTGGGATAGAACAATAGGGTTTTGGTGAAAATTCAATGAGAAATCTTTGTTAAGTGTATGGCCCATAATGTATAATCAATAAATATTAGCTATCATTATTATTAAGTTTGGATCTAAAGTGAACCAAAGCTCTCAGTTTAGCAAGGATGTCTAGTTCTAGAAGATTGAAGTTCCATTATAAAATGTGTCTTTAAGTATTTGGTTAATACCTAAAGCATTTAGGCAAAACGATAAGCTTTATTTTGACTTCCTCTTAGGAAGCTAGTAGTAAAATTGTCATCCAACAGAGCACCACGGAGAGAAAAAATTTCTAGAAATCTAAATTGGTAAATCAGAGATCTCGTCATCAATCTACAGAGCCACTTATCCATATTTGGATAATAAACTGCCTATAGGATTGAAGTGAACAGCTAAAAGGCTAACTTTATAGTCAAGTTGATTGCAAAACTAATTTTCATAAAAAGAACTCCATTCCTCCACTGGCTTTTATTTTATAACTTTAAAGAATCAGAGACTTTTCACAAAGAGTGCTTTTTCACAGTTTCAAAGAAGCAGCCTGGAAAAAGGAAAAAATTAATTCAGAAAGTATTCCCTTCTTCCATACACCCACCCCTCTGCTCATCAAAAAAGCTACAGGCACTAAAATTCATTAACATTTCTATGAACATAAATGTGAAATATTCATTTTCATTAAGTAGTCTACTGAATATGGCAAAATCAAATTTATCTAAGGAGATATCCAATGCTGCTAATTTCCTTGACAATGGGGACATAAAGCAAGGGAAGCCATGAATCATTCATGAAGTTCAATTTACTTCTGTTATTTTTGGTGTTTAACATCCATGAATAGAAAGTGTGCAGCATGTTGTAGATGCTATTTTTAAATTATTTCAGATCAGAATTAATGATTTGGCAGGCAGCGATAAAATAAGAATGATTCAAAGGTTTTGCTTGTAATTATCCTATATTTCATATTTTTCTTGTGAGTATATGTTCATGTATTCATAACATTTTTCCTATATTCTAATATCCTTTATAAATCACAATCACTTTAGAACCAATATTTTAGGCAAGCACATAAAGTAATTTGTTGGTGATGTAACTAAATTAAATAAACTCTCTGAGTCCTAGATTTTAGGGCTTAAAGACATCTTTAAGGTTGTATAATTAACTGGCCTCTCAAAGAGGAATGTCTTTTACATTAATACTGGTAGGTGGCCATTTCCAATTAATTGAAAAGCCTCTGTGGGATGGGAAGTCTTTCTTTAGCAAAGACTTATTTCATGAATGGTCACCTTTGCTCATTGCAAATATTTCTCTTAAATTCTACATCTGCCTTCCTATAACTTCTGCCCAACCATGTGCTTGGTTATTGCTGTCTCATCAGGATTTACTTGTCACACAGAGCCACATATAGTCACCACTTAAGAAATGCCAGTTGAATTGAATTAAATGGGTTCAAATCTAGCACTCTGGTTGTGATAGTTCTGTCATCTTGACTGGGGTGCCCAGATGGTTGGTCAAACACTATCCTGCATGTTCCGGTGAGGGTGTTTTTGGATGAGAATAGCATTTTAATCAGCAGACTGAGTAAGTAGACTGTACTCCCTACTGTGAGTGGTCCTCACCCATCAGGTGAAGGCCCGAATGAAACAAAAAGACTGACCCTCCTCAGATCAGGAAAGAGTTCCTTCTGCCTGACTATCTTTGACTGAGGACAATCAGTTTTTTCTTGTTTTCAGACTCAAATTGAAACACCAGCTCTTCCTGGGTCTCAAGCCTGCTGGCCTTCAGACTAGAACCACACCATCAAACTCTTCAGTTTGCTGACTCACACTACAGATCTTGGACTTATCAGCTTTCATAATTGTATGAGCCAACTCCTTATAATAAATCTCTCTCTCTCTCTCTCTCAATTGGTTATGTTTCTCTAGAGAATCCTGACTAATACACTGGGCAACACCTAACGTAAGGTTTCTCTTCTATATGATAGCATTTAAAACATTTGGAAATGTCTGTTATGCCTCCCTAAAATTTTCTTTCCAGATATCTTGGTCTTCTCTGAAGATAATTTCTCTGAAGGAAATTATCTTAATATGGCATTAAGAACTGGACACATGTCTCCACATGTGGTTTTACCAGCACAGACTTTTATAGAACTGCTCCTGTCTCATGTCTGGATACTATACTTATTTTGATTTTATTTCAAGGTGTTAAATAAAGCTTAGCATTTCACTTCTGCAAACATCACATTTTCTCAGGGAATTTTCCATAGCTAAGTTGGGCCACTTTATTAGGTAGACACATTTTTCTTATCACTTGCTATTTTTTGGACGAGGAAACAATTTTATTTTGGAAATAATCCAACACGACTATGGCTTGACATTCTGTGTACATGGTGTTACTACCAAGACATTTAAATCAATACAGTGACAATATTCTGAAACTAAGAGATAGAGTAGAAAGTTCACAAAATTGAGTATGTTAAGACAATGACTAAGTTAAAAATTTCCAAACCATTTTTTAAAAAGAAACAAGTATAAAAATGACCAGGTATTATTAAATGTTTCCTTTTTTTGATAAATTGGTTGTGGTTTAGGTAGGACGGATGTGGATAGTTGATGATTCAAGTGAAGCCCCCTCCACCCCACCCCACCATTGATAGTAATTCATGATATTTACCAGGCTATCAAAATTCCCTAACTGGCTCTTGGTTGACACATTTACAATCTTAAATTTTTGAGTTAGTCTTAAGGCATGAACATAGAACTGCACAAATGAAAAAAAATATTTCATTGCACATAAAAAAATCCCTGCCTTAAATTTTATCTGAAGAAATTAGAGCTAGACTTATCTTCTAAAATACAAAAGACTTGAAACATCTGGAGCCAAAAAATTTAGCAAACATACACCCCACAGGTACTTATTGTCAGGTATGAGACTAGGTTTTAGTTATTGTGTGGTGAACAAAACTCCCTCCCTTCATGGAGTTTATAATCCACAGAAAGGAAAAAAACAGTAAACATGGAAACAAATACTACTAAGTGCTATTTGGGAAACTAACAGAATTTTGAATAAAATAAATAGGGGTTCCTAGTTTAGATTGGATTCTCAGGAAAGCTTCTTATAGGAGGTGGCATCATAGGTGGGAACTATAGGATAAGGGGAAATCACCATAATGAGGAAAAACATTTCAGCCAGAAGGAACAAGATGGTGAAGATAATGAGATAGAGGAAAGCTTAGTCTGCAAGAAACAAAGAATCTGTAGTGTTGGAGTTTAGGGTAGTAAGCAAGGGAAAGACAGCTATAGATGAGAGTGGAGATATCAAGGGAGGGCAGGTCACACAGAAGCTTGAAGGGTATATTAAGAAGTATTGGTGCAATGGGAAATCTTTGAAGATTTTTAGCATAGAATATGATTCAATTTACATATTGCAAAGATCACTCTGGCTGCTGGGTACAGAATGGGTTGGGGAGAATCAGGAGTGAAAGCAAGAAGACCAATAAAAAGATGGCTACAGAGGTACAGATCTGTGAATTCAACCGTCTTGCACAATTTTGTACCTATGAAACAAATAATGTAATATATGTTAAGAAAAAAAAGAAGAAGAAGATAGCAGGAGGGGAAGAATGAAGGGGGGGAATTGGAGGGGGAGACGAACCATGAGAGACGATGGACTCTGAAAAACAAATGAGGTTTCTAGAGAGGAGGGGGCTGGGAGGATGGGTTAGCCTGGTGATGGGTATTGAGGAGGGCACGTTCTGCATGGAGCACTGGGTGTTATGCACAAACAATGAATCATGGAACACTACATCAAACTAATGATGTATGGTGATTAACATAACAATAAAAAATTTTAAAAAAAGAAAGACAAATACTATACAATCTCACTAAAATGTGGACTCTAAAAAAAAAAAAAAGAGAGAACTCACATATACAGAGACCAGATTGGTGGTTGCCAGAGTTGGGTGTGGGGGGTTGGTGAAGGGGGTCAAAAGGTACAAAATTCGAGTTATAAAATAATTAAATCATGGGATGTACAGCATGATGACTACATTTAATACTATACTGTATATTTGAAAGTTGTTAATAAAGTGAATCTTAAAAGTTAAAAAAAAAAAGATGGCTACAATGATTCAGGTAAGAAGTCATGGTGGTTTGGTGGCAGTAAGGTTGGAAGAGTGGTGAAAGGGTTTGATAAATATCTTGCAAATAGAATGGATGGTACTTGACAATAGATTGGTTGGGAGGAGTGTGAGGGAAATGTTAACCACTAATCCTAGGATGCTGGTTGGATAGTGGGATTAAGAGATTAGAAAGGAAACTCATTTGGGAGAGAAAAATTGATAGTTAAGTTTTGAGCAAATTAAATGTAAGAAGTCTTTGAAACATAAAGGTAAATATGCCAAGAAGAGTGCTATATATCAGTCTGGGGCTTCGAAGATATCTGAGCTGGAGTTATAAATTTGGGGATTATTAGATAAAGATGGTATGTAAAGAGAGGCCCTTTGTAACGTTTCGGAGAACACTGCCAGTGGAGGTGGGAGATGGGTAGGCAGGTTCCAAGTTACAGTGGGTTAAGTAGAAGTTAGACAACAGACAAGACATAGACCAATCTTTTAAGCAGTTTGGAGAAAAAGAAAGCAGAGAGATTAAGAAAAGCTTAAGGAGAGATGTGGGCATAGGGCAGAGGTGTTTATGATAAGAGTTTTCAGGCTGTGAAGAGAGGTAGCAGACAGGGTGAGGCTGAGGCTCTAGGAGAGCAGGAGTAGAAGTGTGTGTGAACTTGAGAAAATCAATTCCCAGGGGAGGAAGAGATGAAATCCTGAACACAAGGGTCAGATCAGTCTATACAGGGAATAGAAGTACCTCTTCCTTTGAAATGCAGGGGGCTAACTCAGCATGGTGAAGATATAAGGAAGTCTAGAAGAAGACAGATGAAACCATTAGGAGATTTCAGACCTGAAATGGCTTCTACCTTTTTGGGTAGAGGTAACACTATCTGCTGAGATTTTCCTCAATTGTTGCTGTAAGGAATGGGAAAAGGCACTTGAATCCTCCACGACTATTATTGCAAACCCTTTCTATATCTCCAGGAAGCTTGTGGCTATCAAGTCTTCACATGATAGCTTTACTGATTTCAAATTCCAAATCCTCTTAATACTAAATTCCTTGATTGCATTTTCTATGTGCCATTAACTCATTTTATAGTAGCCCAGGGCCAAGAAGCTATTAATGGGCTCCAAGTTCAAGTAAATTTTCAATTTTACAAGGCTTTATGGCCTTTCCAATTTTACTTGACTAGGTGACATTAAAGTAAAGCAAAACATCTTTAATTTGTCTCAAAGGACATAACCAAGAAAAACATTTCCCCATCCTTGGGATGGTGATGGAAGAGAACATAAGCCAGTAAATTTTGTAAGATAGGTCAAGTTTCCACTCTATTGGTCACAAAAGTGTGATTCGTGCAATCTTACATTGGCAGAATGTCCACTTTATCATTCTTATTTCACAACTAATACTAGAGCTTCTCATTTGTAATCACTTTAAAGCTCAGTTATAGTCTTCATAAACTGTCAGTTCAGGGAGAGCTGTTTCAGCAAATAATGCAATACAGGTCTCTTCATGAAGAGTTAAAAAATAGATGACTGACAGATTCAGTACTTACTGATACTTAGCAACATATTGATTATGTATGCAGGCAAAAACAAGCAAATCTCATTCAAACTCCATATTATTAAAGATTTTTTATTTATTTGACAGAGAGAGACACAGCAAGAGAGGGAACACAAGCAGGGGGAGTGGGATATATTTGCCATATGTTACTTAGTTACTTGAAGTTATTACTCTGAAGATTTAAAATCTCTTTACAGT
The DNA here is from genome assembly GCF_029215605.1 of Mirounga angustirostris. Taxonomy (NCBI): domain Eukaryota; kingdom Metazoa; phylum Chordata; class Mammalia; order Carnivora; family Phocidae; genus Mirounga; species Mirounga angustirostris. The sequence continues at coordinate 39,292,024 of NW_026991710.1, read as the reverse complement.
GGTTAATTAAAAAGGGATACATTTTAAGTAAAACATTAAGCTAGGCAATGTTGTCATTTGAGGCCTTTAAATTTTTTTTTTAGGTTAACATCAATGGAATCAAGGACTACTCGGTTGCCTGCATCCACAGACTGTCTACCCTCTCTCTCCACAGTTGCAATCATTTGACCTTTGATCTAAAAGCAAAATTCTGCTTCAGCTTCTGAGATCTATTTATCAGGGATAATTTTAGGAAATACAGACCAGTCTTTGGTTGATTCAGCATCCTCAACCTAGCTGAGTGGTTCCAATTGGTATTACGCTTCTAATCATTTATGTTCTGCTGCCTTGCTCACCTACTGACTGCAGGATTCTGTGATGGAAAGTATATCATCTGGGTTTGAATCCCCATTTTACCACTATCCTTGCCCTGTGTTCCTGGGTAAGTTATTTAATTCTCTGAGCCTCAGATACACACTCTCTCAAATGTTGTTAGAAATACTTACATTCCAGAGGTGTTATATTAATGTCTAGCTTTTGTTTGGCAAGTAGAAGACAGTTCCGTTTTTTACCCCCTTTCTCCCAGGTTCCTGCCTTCATAGACTCCACATTGCACCAGTTCTCCAGGCCTGAGTTTTGCTTTACTTTAGGTAAATATCTTTAGGGACCAGATTTCTGTGAACTGCTATTGGATTACTTTGATGACGGTCACCATCTGCCTGCATTCCTACATATTAGCTGATTTTAGGGTCCTAATTACTATGCCTTATCCATCTATCCAGACAACTGATTGCATCTTACTGAATTCTCTCAATGATTATGATATGCTCGGGTCACCCCCTTTTGCCTGACATCGTTTTTATGATAACTTTGGACTATCAGGTTGCTTGGACTTCCCCCATCCCCACCCCACAAAAGTTATGTTTAATTTCTGCTTCATTTACAGTTTTTTTTGTCATTATATGATATGATAAATGGACCTAAAAGTCAACTGTTTTCTAAGTCTGAACAAAGAAAATCCCCTGCTTAAAGAAAAATATAAACCTATGATAACAGGAAAACTTGATATGCATTATAAAATAAAATATATATTTTGTGAGAAAATGCTGCTAATTTTAGTACTTGCAATCTACAACACAGAAACAATTCAAGTTAAAATTGAATGGTGTAACCAGAAAACCTTGGAATTTCAAGAGGTTGTCAAATCCTAATGCTGACCAACACAGAAGCAAAGGTAACACTCAGTAGAATCAATGGAAAAGAGGTCAAGAGTAAAAGCCAACCTGTATGAATGAGTAATGAATTCATCCTTCTCTTTCTGTATCAGTTCTAAGAGCTAAAGTTCAGCCTAATTTATTACACATCACAGCCATTAATAAATAGTTGGGTTCATATTTCATTCCTGTGGTTTGAATTTGGTTGTCATTGGCATTTAAACCAAAAGTCACCATCAATAATTTCAACCAACTTATTTATACGATGTATTTTAAAATTAGAATATTAATTAAAGAATAACTCATGAATGATCTTGTTCATTCCAGGTTCTAGTGGGAGTAGATCAATATGTATGTCTAAATATATACAGCTCTTTCTACATAAACATTTCTATTTATTTCCAAGCCTATATATATTAAAACTAGAAAATTAATGTAATTACTTAATAATTAGACACTGGTGAATACATTTATTCTTTAATAACACTATAGGGTCACCTGAAATTTTCCTTTGCTATTTTGATGTTTAGATCTAGAACTATTTTAGATTATCTAAATAAATAGCTATTTCTCACATTACATTAAGCCATGTTATAACGCTCTGAATTACCTCCTGCTACCCTTCTGTGCCCCTGAAAACCAGGAAATTGCCTAGGCCTGGTATTCACAATAAATGGGCTCAACTGCCTGCATGTTGATGGCTGAGAAACAATGAAACAGTCAATAAGATTAAATATTAGTGACTAAAATATTCTAATTGTTAAGAAAGCAATCAATGAAAAACAGCACAAGAAGACAAACAAAAATCAATCACTAGACTTGTAAAACATGAACTCTTTGGCCCAAAGCACAAGCCTCATGAATACCATTTATCATCCTGTTCTTCCCATGAAGAAAGACAATGTGCACAAGACTCTAACATACTGTTTTTCTAAAAGCCAACAATTTACAGTCATTCAGGTGCACAGATTATAGAACCAAAAACAATCTCACAAGGTCGTTTCATACTAACATGTTTTTCTTCTCTTATTAATGCAGCTTGGGTATTAGATGGCCTCGGGGGAAACTCCACTCTAAAGAGAAAAGCATGCATTCGTAAAATGTCCAGCTAAAATAAGTGGACTTTCTCTAACGTTTCAAAAATATAACTGCATTGAAATGACCCTTGAGCCACCAATGTGAGAGAAGATGTCACTGGACTGTGAATCTCTTGAAAAGTTGGCAGGGTGGTGTAGCTAAAAGTATCTCAGTACCGATTACTCAGTGCAAAGTTGAATTTAATTGGGTCAAGCAAACATCCCTCTTTCTCATTCCCCTGTCCAAGTAACTCACAACTTTCAATCTCCAGAGTGCAGTTCTGTTCATCCAGAGGATATCTTCGTAGATCCATCATACATGCAGCTGTGGTTGTGATCCTGTCAGGATGAGAGAGAAAAGACAGCTTCATAAGGATGATGACTTTCATTTCCAGGCTTCTCAGCCCCAAATCATGTTTACTGGTTGACATCAAAATTTTGTGATTAAAATTTTTGAAGGTGAGCAGATTAAGATCAAGTCTTTCTTTGCTGCCATTAGGTGTGTGAGCTGGCTCTGGCTTATTTATCTCCATAAGCCTAGGTCCCCTCATCAATCAAAACACCTACTGCAGGGCACCTGGGTGGCTCAGATGGTTAAGCGTCTGCCTTCGGCTCAGGTCATGATCCTGGGGTCCTGGGATCGAGTTCTGCATCAGGCTCCCTGCTCAGGGGGGAGCCTGCTTCTCCCTCTGTCTCTGCCTCTCTCTCTCTGTCTTTCATGAATAAATAAATAAAATCTTAAAAAAAAAAAACCCACCTACTGCAAAGGATGGCTATGAGGAGTAAAAGAGATAATGTGTTCAAACTCCTAGCCTGGTGGCCCATTCTTAGTTCTCCACAAATGATGGTCATGTTACAGCTGTTACTATCCCATGGTCCTTCCTATACTTACTAAAGCAATGTCTGTGACAATATTTACAGCAAGTCTGGCCTTATGAGTAGGAGGAGATCAACACTATGCATCAAAACCTACCTCCCTCTCCTACTATAACCTAGTAATAAAACAACAACAAAAATGACAAAAACAATAAAACCCATCCTCCATGACATTTGGGGCCTCACATTCATTCCCCACTATTAGCGAGACTTGTTGGATTCATCTCTGAGATCCTCACCTACCTATACTCAGCAGGTAATGTATAACCAGTAAAGAAACACTATCCTAGGATTGGTGTTCACACCTTATTTACCACCTTCTGTTCTCCGCTCAGCTTATTTGTTTATACAAATCCCAGGACCTTGACTCTAGATATCCTACTGGGGTTTCTATTATCCCTCCATTTTCTCTTGCCTGTATAAGTTTCCTAGAATGTGGAGTCTGAGAGTAACTTAAATTCCTATGGTTAGTCCATGCTTACAAACATTTGGTATTACTTAGGAATTGACAAAGTACTTTTCTTAAAAAACAAATTGCATGATCCTTCTCCACAAAGTAATGTCTAACCATAATTTAAAGAATTCAAAAGATTAAAATTTAGTTATGTTTCCTTTCTGCCTTAATCCCCAAGAGCTACAACATTGGACATTTTCCATAAATACTCTGTGTGCAAAAGAAGACAGGTATGTCTTCTTAGGGGGAAACTTCTTAGATAACATCTACTATGTCCCCTGTTCTGGACCTTGCTTGTTTTCATTAACAATGCATCTTGGATTTGGTTCCTTGTCAGTAAATAATAAGCCATCTTAAAAAAAATTTACCATAGCAGGTTCAGCTCTATGGAAATATCATGATTTATTTTTCGAATGACACTTCAGTGGGCATTTACATCATTTCTTATTTTTTTACTTTTACAGATGAAGATGCTCTGAATATACTAATATACTCTACTATGTCTGGCTATATCTGTTGGCTGTTTCTAGAACGGGAATTGTTAGGAAAAATGGTATATACACTTAAAATTTTGCTACATCACCCTTCATAGAAGTTGTGCCAATTTATACTCTCATCAACAGTATATTTAAATTCAACAAGGTGTTTCTCAAACCTATGTTTTTTTTTTGTGGCTGCTAAGACGAGTTATTATTTTGGTAATTTGTGTTAACCTAACAGGCACCTTCTTAAAAACATTATTAGGAAATACACTAACTGTTTCCAATTTCTCTTTGGCTTTCCTTACAAAAAATGAAAGTTTAGGGGCGCTGGCGTAGCTGAGTCGGTTGAGTGGCGGACTCTTGATTTCTGCTCAGGTCATGATTTCAGGATCCTGAGATAACAAGCCCCGGGGGCTTTGTGCTCAGTGGGGGGCGGAGGAGAGGGTCTGCTGTAGGTTCTCTCTCTCCTTCTCCTTCAGCCCTTCCCCTCACTTGTGCTCTCTCTCAAATAAATAAATAAATAAATAAATAAAGGTTTTTTAAAAATGGAAGTTTAGCAAGATGAACATTTGCATGTTCCCTTTGAAGCCTTTCTTAGACAGGATGTTGGTCAATTTAATCAGATTTATTTTAGCTTTATATAAGAGCAAAAGGAATTTTAAAATTCAATTAAAAATTTCTTCCAAGTACTTTACAAAAAATATGAAAACTAGTTGTATTCCGGAATTTAGTACATAAAAGTATTTTACCAGATTCCTTATTGCTTCCCACTCCCATTATCACACGAATTAATTTTTCCACTTAATAATATATCATTAATTATCTTCTGTTGTCTGGAAATACAATTCCACAACATTATTTTTATGGCCTGCATGTATCTCAAATACCCTCAATAAGAGGACACAATGAATATTTAAAATGCTTTAAAAATCACCTATCTACTTTACTATATTCTTTAATAGCTTCTTATGAATTAAAAAATTCAGGAGGATATGAACATTCCCTAGAAATGAATAGTGTGGCCAGCCCTATGATTTAGCCAGTAATTCTCAACCAGGGATATTTTTCCCCCCACAGGGGACATTTGGCAATATCTGGAGACATATATTTGATCATCAGACTGGGGGCGGAGGCTTGCTACTGGCATCCAGTGGGTAGAGGCAGGGCTGCAGCTAAACATCTTACAATGCCCAGGATAGCACCCAACAATAAAGAATTATCTATTCCAAAGCGTCAGTGGTGCCAAGGTTGAGAAACCCTGCTACAACGGTGGTTTTCAAACATTTTTCCTCTGAGGATAATTTTAATAAAATGAAATCTTCTAGAGAACCTCAATATATAAAACACAAATGAAATGAAAGCCGTATTTTGTTAATATAAAATTACCTTATAAATTCAAATGTTGACATCTATTTTTTTTCTTTTTCTTTTTTTTAAATTCTTATGTTAATCCCCATACATTACATCATTAGTTCCAGATGAAGTGTTCCATGATTCATTGTTTGTGCATAACACCCAGTGCTCCATGCAGAACGTGCCCTCCTCAATACCCACCACCAGGCTAACCCATCCTCCCACCTCCCTCCCCTCTAGAACCCTCAGTTTGTTTTTCAGAGTCCATCGTGTTGACATCTATTTTAATGAGCACAGAATTTGAAAGCAGGGGGTACAGTGAGAATTATGATCTTATATCTCTCTCAGCACCAATTATTTTTGTATAGTATCAAAAAATCCTAATAAGGAAGGAAACACTTACTTCTAAAATCTCACAGGACTGGCTATAGGCTTCCCTGAATTAGCAGGGGGGAACCCCCAGGTTATCAAGGAACCTTCTCTATAATCAATCACACTTTTACAAAGGTTCAGATACATCCCTAGATGACTGGACTCTGGCAGGTGTTTAATATGGATTAAAGGGAAGCTTTACTTGTTGCTTCATGCTCTGCATAAGTTAATCTGGTAGCAAAAGTTAATACTATGATGGTCTTGAATGCATAAAAATGTGGCATAGGATGCATTACAGTGTGTATGCTTCTTATTATAGCTTAAAATAATTACAATATTTAAAAATCAAATTAAAATAAAATATTTATGGAACTATGGAAGAGCTTTAGGGATACTTGAGAGCATCATTTGAGCCCTCTTGGTCAGCATACCTCACTTAATTGACCTCATTTTCAGACATGTGTCATCAAGTAAGTGAACCACATCATATCGGAAGAAGGACAGGCATCTTTTGTCGAATTACTGATTCCCATGTTGTGAAGCTCTGGAATTTTTACAAAGCAATTTGAAAAGCCAACAAAGCATTGTATATAAATGAATAACAAATGTTTCATAGATATGTGTCCTAGAGTTGTGAGTGACCAAAAAAAAAATCTTTTTTAAAGCATAACTGAATTTACTGTTGCTACTTGTTATGATCAATCCTTTTAGCAATCAATAGATACAATATCTAATAGATAATCACCTTGGGAAACTATATATCACACCAGAGGCTTGCCCATGATCTAATGATTTCTCAACTAGTATCACCTGGACCAGTTTACTTCTGCCTCAAGTTTCATTATGAAACCGAGCAAAGTAAAGTAATCACAACTCAAAGAGGGAAATAGCTCTAGGAACTAGAGCTGTGAAAAGTGCCTGACTTTCTCTGAAGAACACTGACATTAGTGAAATAACTTCCTTCTTGGGATCTATCTGTTCCAAATTTCAAATACTCAAGAGGATTTCATTGGCTCAACTTGGATTAGGTGCCAACTCTTCCAAATTATTTAGTAAAAGCTGGAAGGAAAGTTGCACTCATATAAATGTTGTCACCAGGGACCCATAACGGTCTCTTATCTCAAGAAAGAAGGAATCATTGAAGCTCAGGCAGGGACCCCTACATACACAGGAATTCATACATTTATGTTGTGGCCTGTAGAAATGTATGTAACTAAGTATTGATCTCTGCTAATTTAAGGGTTTGGCATTTCTAGATTTTGAAATACTTATGGCTAAGTGAGTAGAGTGTCCTGAGCTCTTTATGAGAAAAAAAAGGCTGAGCAAGGATTCCCAGGATCATCAATAAAAAGAGAAATGTCCCTGGGCATCAGCTCTTCTGTCTTCTGGGTGAGAAGCAACAATGAATACCTCTAAGAATGACTGTTTCCAATGTTCCCATTTGTTCACTTTGCCAGATGTAATTGCTCAGCAGTGGTTAGTCACCTCCACAATTGATTAGCACATCCATATGGAAATGTACTCACAGTGTGGCTGAAGCAGCCTGAAATTCTAAATCTTCTATGGAATCGAAGGTGCCAAAAATCGCAAACTGAATGGGTTGAGAGCTTCAAGACTGAAGTGGTTTTTGAATTTTGTTTTTAACTTTCACACCCAAGTCATTCATTCTGAGTGTGTGAAGACATTATTATTGGTTGATAGCAAATGAAAGTACACTAGAGTGGTACCAGCTATAGGTAAAAGCCTTAACTGACTGTTTCTCTGAACACAGACTTCCCAGAGAGCATAACACTCAGCTGTCTTCTTTCAAAGACCTTTCAAATGGCTTACATTATAATCCAATTTATTGACATTTTGAAGGTTAGGTCAGAACACTATAATAGGCTGTTAGTTAGAAACTATGGTCCCATGAGACTTTGGACTGAATGGGTATCATGTTGCTGTAGTATTCATTTATTAAGGTGTATGCTGTTTGGTCACTGACCTTAAGAGCCCCTGTAATTGCAAATCATGTATATTTGATGTCTAAGGGTAGTATGACTCTCATTGCTGAAAAAATACAATCCAGGAAGTCCTGGCCTATAAATAGATTAAAATCCAGTCTTCCCCACACCCATAAGTACACACATAAACATATGGAGAGGGCACTTTTACAAATTAAAACGATGTAAACTCAAATTAATGAACAAGTTATGTACATATGACTGAGATTTTCCTATAATCTTCCATTCTACAGGGACAAGCTCCCTGTAGAGCAAAGTTATACTATTTAATAGAATTTATATGAAAAAAAAAATATGAGGAAGGAGCCTGAAAATGTTGAATCGAAATGACACCCCTAAGATTGGTGAGATTGATGGTGAGTAGCAGTTCAAGGTTGATATCAGCATCACTTAGTGAAGTTGGTTTGAAGAATGGCCTTTTTGGTCTCTGGGCTGCATCTTTAATCTCTGTTAGGTATATCACCCAAAGAAACTGATGAGGGAAGATGGCTGGGTTAGCCTGAGTCATAACTAGTGAGTACATAGATTTTTTTTCCTTAGCTAACACTTACTGAGTGGATAAAAAGAATAGGTATTATTTTCATAGTTTGCATCAAATTTTATTTTAGGTGGCTACTATGTTTAGGAAAATGCCTTGGTATTTGAAGGTGAAATCTTAAAGGTGTGAGACATGAATGATAAGAAAATGAAAGGAGATAAAACCACTATGTGAGATTTAAGAGTAATTTAAGTGTGGGGAAGGAAAATGAGGAAGTAGCAAAAATTTAAAAAACAGTTATATTTAATATTCAATTAAAAATTTTTGCATTACTATGATAATAAATTTTTCTCTACACCTAAATCAATACCAAGACACACACACACACACACGCAGGGTAAAGCCTTCTGTAAATGTTTTATTTTTATTCTCGGAAAGGGCTGAATTCCATATCTTGACAGCATTCATGGAACAGTACTCTATAAATCAAACCAATTCAGCGACAGCCAAGATTCTAAGCCATAGATGGTTGAATCATGTAAGCTCTTTGGGAAACCTCAGCAATCCTGGGAAGGCATTGGACTCCCACAAATAATGGATTGTGGATTTAAGCTACTCTTACCTAGATCTTAAGGGACAGATTGATCTTAGCTAATATTATGTTGGAATTTTATATGATGGACACTATGCTAAGCATCATGCATACTATATTAGTTTCCTATTGCTGTTGTAACAAGTTACCAAAGATTTAGTGGCTTAAAGCAACACAGATTTATTCTCTTACATTTCTGGAGGGGCAAAATCCTAAAATCAAGGTTTTAGTAGGGCTGTGCTCCTTCTAGAGGCTCTAAGGGAGAATCCATTTTCTTGCCTTTTTCAGCTTCTAGAGGCTGCTTGCCTTCCTTGGCTCATGGCCCCTTCCTCCATCTTTAAAGAGCATCATTCCAATCCCTGCTTCTGTCTTCACATCCCTTCACTCTCTGACTCTCCTGCCTTCCTTTTATAAGAAACTTCATGATTGATTGATTATATGCATCCAGATAATCCAGGATAATCTCATCTCAAACTTTTAAATTAATCATACCTGTAAAGTCCCATTGACTTGTAAGGGATCATATTCACCGGTCCTGAGAATTAGGACATGGACATCTTTGGAGGGCCATTATTCTGACTACCACACATGCATTATTTAATTATTTACAACTGCCTTATTATGTTGATGTCATTTTTATGCTATTTTCAAAGAAAAAGAAACTGACACTTAATGGGGTTAAGAAATGTTTCCAAGTTTACATAATCTGTAAATGGTAACACTGGGATTCACACTCAGATAGGCTAGACTCACGACCTGAGGTTTATTTCTCCTCAGTTACTATATTCAGGCCAAATAAATCTAAGCAGAGAGCTATTGGTTCAGTGTAGGAGTTATTTTTCCTATAAACAGTAAAGTAAATTTAAAAAAATATTAAGAATATTAAGAGTTGACCTTACCATATATATGCAGTGTTCATTATCAGTAATGATTCATCAGTAAGTCAGAACATACTTTACCCAATCAATAATGAGTGTACAAATGATAGAGGATGCACCAGGAATCATGCAATCCTGTAAGCATCAAGGCTACAGTTGTTAAAAATATCCAACTCACTTTCATGCTGTCATAATTTTTTGGAGGGGGGGGAGTTGTTTTTAGTACCATCAGGTCTCAGGATATAGAAGATACAACCACTGTCTATTGGTTTCACAAAATAGCCATACATGGTATGCTTATTTCTCAATTGGGTAAGCCATCTTTGCCATTTTTCTAGAGATGCAAATATCTTACCTCAGAGAAATGTTTATCTTATCAAGAGAGCATGGAAATCACTCAGAAGGAATAGAGTTCAATCCTACACTTATTTAGTTGGTGGCAATTTGGACAAAAGATGCCTTAACCTGGGTTGGTGATGTTCCAAGAACAGAGGTGTTATGGAGGTGGATGCAGTGTGGAACAGGGAAAGAGAAGAGAATTATTATATGCACACATAAGTTCAATGATTGGTACATAGTAGTCACACAATTAACCCTACTATTATTATTTTTAAATTATGTGCTTCTAAATAAATAAATAAACAAACACATACATACATACATACATACATACATACATACATACATACATACAAGATTACTGATACAAATACATTGTAAGATTAATGCATGGTCATAATAAAACATCTGGGAAATACAGAAAATTACAGATAAGAGAATACAAATGACACATAATCTCATTACCGTAATCTCATTAATTTCCTTTCTTTTAAGTATATTGTTTAGCAAAGTGAAATTACACTGTATTCAACAACTTCATTTGTTGCTTTTTGGTTAACCTTGAAGGTAAGAATTTTCATAAGTTAGCAATAGTCTCCATGAACATATTTTGAATGGATATTCAAGATTTTGTCATATAGATAATTGTGATACCTAACAATTCCTCTTGGATGGCATCATTAATTACTCCTTGGTTATGCTTTAAAAAATCCATGCTGAATAAATAGCATTCTCATGGCTACTCTTACATTTTTACTTTTTCTTATTTCATTCCAAGTTTCTGCTTTCTTTTCTCCGTTTTGTACTCTTACTGCTGAATGTTAATGACACCCTTCTCAGTTCAATCCCAAGCAGTTGTTTTCAGGTAATTAGCTACATACCAAATGTTGTGTAAATGAGCTCATTTTTACTCATTTCTGTCAGGATAGGGTGATTCATGAACCACTTTGTGAATATGAAAAGCTGTTCATAAATCAGAGAGTCTTGGGGCAGGGGAGCAAAAAAAAAAAAAGGTAATAACAGGGCCAGAGTAATTAATAGACCCTTGTCAAGCATCCTGTGTCAACTTCAGTCATCTTTTATCTTAGATGTCTGGCTGAGTTTAAGACAGACTACTTTTCCCAAATATATCACTATATTCATATAATGGTGGAGTACAAGAGCATCCTTTAAATTTCTATTATGTTTAATATTTCCTAATAATCATTAGCTGAGATCTGTGCTAAGGGGCTGAAAAAAATATGGCTACCTCCTCCAAATCAGAGCATTTTTATTCTCATTGTTTTGATCATCAGGAATTTCTGTGGTGGACTGTGAAGAATTAAAATAACTCGCCCTTAAACAATGAGAAGGGACTTAAAAATTGGAGTCAAAGTCAGATATTTACCTTGAATGGAAGACTATGACTTGGTAATCAATAAGTGCAGGTTATTTAAACACGGAGTCAGACAGAATTAGGAGGTAAAGCAAAGTTGTGGATCTTTCACAATTATTAATTTTTTTCTTGGTGTATGTTAAGTGAAAATATAGATCTTTGTTTCTTTCCAGTTTTTATTTAAATTCTAGTTAGTTAACATATAGGGTAATATTGGTTTCTGGAGTAGAATTTAGTGATTCATCACTTACATATAACATCCAGTGCTCATCATAACAAGGGCCCTCCTCTTAAAACCCATCACCAATTTAGCACATCTTCCCACCCTCCTCCCCTCAGCTTTTCTCTATAGTTAAGGGTCTCTATGGTTTGCTTTCCTCTCTTTTTTTCTCCCTTCCCATTTGTTCATCTGTTTCATTTCTTAAATTTCACATGAATGAAATCATATGGTATTTGTCTTTCTCTGACTGACTTATTTCACTTAACATAATACACTAGCTCCATTCACATTGCACATGGCAAGATTTCATTCTTTTTGATGGCTGAGTAATATCCCACCACACACACACACACACACACACACAGACATAGCACCTCTTCTTTATCTTTTTGTCAATTGACAATTAATAATTTTTTTGACTTATTTGCAAATATGCTCTGTTGCTTTGCCATATGATGATTTCTCCCAAAACAAGAGCTCACACATTTACTGAAAAGTAATCAGAGTAATCTTGAAATGGTATTCCTGATGGAGTAAAATAAGGTTCAGCAGTGATACAGCATTAAAATGCTACAGTGTCTTAAGACAATGGCTTTATGTTGAGAAAAATACAAAACAAAGCAAAACCCAAAGTGAATATAAGTAAGACAGGAGTATAAATTGTGCAAAGTTTCCAGCTCCCTATCTCAGTAGAAAAGCAGGGCTTGGGACATCATTCTTTTCCTTTTTAAATACATAATACTCTGTAGCTCCATCCATGTCAAAGAAACATAGGGAGAGAGAAAAAAAGGGAGGAAAACCAAGAAACAGACTCCAAACTATAGAGACCACACTGATGGTTACCAGAGGGGAGGTGGGTGGGGGTATGAGTTAAACAGGTGATGAGATTAAGGAGTGCACTTGTTGTGATGATGTATTGCATATAAGTATTAAATCACTAAATTCTACACCTGAAACTAATATTACACTGTTAACTAACCAGAATTTAAGTAAAAACTTGAAAAAAAATTAAGCTAGTTGAGAGGTGATTATGTATTCTGAAAGACAAAAATAGAAAGAGGATTTTATGTTTCCAAGTTAATGATGAAGCATTCCAGATATTACAGTAATAAAATATAATAAATAAAATAATAAAATAAAACACTGTTTTTTGTCCCTGTGCTTTTATAAGCATAAATTCCCCAAATGGAGCTACAAAATAAAATAAGGTTTCTTTTCTATTAATTTTATTATAAGTACAATGTTAAAGAGGTAAATTTTGGAGAGTTCAGTATGACCCAGCCATTCTACTTTTAGATGCCCACTCACTTGTGCACAAGGAGTCAAAAGTAGAGTGTTTATCAAGGACTCCTTGTAATAGCCAAAACAGGTAAATAGCCCAACTGTCCAGCAAAGCAAAAGGGATACACAGCTTTGGTGTATAGGCTGTGGACTACCCGACAGTAGTTAAAATGAATGAACTAGATCTACATGTATAAACATGGGGATATCTCGCATAATGTTGTGTGAGGAAAAAAAAAATAGAAAAATGCCTACAAAAAGCTACATATACAATGGAATATTACTCAGCCATAAGAAAAGAATGAAATGCTGCCATTTGCAATGACGTGAATGAAGCTAGAGAGTATTATGCTAAGTGAAATAAGTCAGTCAGAGAAAGACCAATACCCTATGATTTCACTCATATGTGGAAATTAAGAAACAAAACAAATGAGCATAGGGAAAAAAAAGAGAGAGAGACAAACCAAGAAACGGACGCTTAACTATAGAGAACAAACTGATGGTTACCAGAGGAGAGGCAGGTGGGAGGATAGGTGATGGGGATTAAGGAGGGCACTTGTTGTGATGAGCACTGGGTGATGTATGAAGTGTTGAATCACTATATTGTACTCCTGAAACTAATATTACACTGTATGTTAACTAACTGGAATGTAAATACAAACTTAAAAAAATAAAATTTTATGAGACCAATTTATATGCCTTAGGAAATCACATGTGTGTATGCATGCAGCAAAATAAAAAGAAATGTATACATTGAATTCATAAACAGCAATTTTGGCTTAGTAGTGTGTCAGCAGGGAAATGTAGGGGAAGGAGAAGCAATAAGATGGGATGGAGATGGAGTTGTAACAATCTCTGAAAGGGTTTTAACCTTCCCTCCATCTTTTTTCCTCTCTCTGTCTTCCTTCCTTTCTTCCTTCCTCTCCTCCTTTGTCCATGTATCTGAACAGATAAATCTTCAAATAACCCACTTACACTCTTATTTTAAAAGTTTTGAATTAGGTATAATATAGCTGCCTTCCTGTCCCTATCCTAGAATTACCATTAAAAAAGTAAAGGAACACAAAGTTTATCTTTCCTTCACATTCTCTATACCTAATTGGCAATTAGTAGTGGACAATGATTATAATCTTCTGAAATGAGTCCCTTCAGTTAAGAGATTTACCAACATACACAGATTTCCTCACATATATATGATATATATAACATATATATTTCATCATATATTTCTAATCACAATTTGCAATTATACACCTGTTTGTTTGATTCTTTGTTTCTTGCGTGGCTGCTTGAATAGATGGTAAGTGCCACAAGGGAAATCACCTCTTAACGATTCATTTACTGGCGTCCAATCCAGTGTCTGGCACAGAATTAAGGTATACATTCATGGAATTAATATGCAACCTCAGGAAATACTGAAATCATTACTTCTCTAGAGAAGAGAGAAAAAGACCACTGTGCTGTCTTTATTATAAGGCTATCAATGTTGCTTGGAATACAGATTGAAAATAAAGATCCATTTCACCCATGCAAATGCAATTTCTTATTAAAAAATCATTTGGGGGCATTTGCTAAGTAAACAGCCAGAGGTTATTGTCAGTTGGATAATTTTTTAGGGCCATGAAGCTGCTTTGATGCATGCTTAAATTGAGCCTGGGGTCATAGGATGTCTCATCTGTTAGGGTTTTTAGATGCCATGTGAGAGAAGAGTAGCCATAACACTAGTATTTGCATTAAATAATCCAAATGTAGATATAGGTTCACATACACCCCTTCCCTTGCTACTGAGGGAACCTATACACAGGGTCTCAAGGAATAAAAAGTTGGTTTCCTTTCTAGGAGCAAAATAGGGACTGTCATTACCAAATAGATGAATGGAAGGGGACTTAGTGGTTAATCTGTGTCAGATTTCTCTCTAGTGATTGGTGAGTGGGCCAGGAGCTGGACTTTTCTATGTGAAAAGCAAGAATTTACATGGCATGAGATTTCTGTTTTGAATCATTAAAACATTAAATTTACACCAGTATCCATTAGAATGCTAGCTTCGTAGGCAGTTAATAATTAATAATTTGGGTTGTCTGGCAGATTTTTCAGTTTAAAAAGTGAAGAAAAATGAAGGAATGTTTAGATAACTTAGAACTGAAGCATACATGGACTTAAAGGGAGAAACTTAAAAATACCTTATAAAAGGAGTAACATGCTGTTGTTCTTATGTATGTAAATTATGTATAAATAGCATAAGTGCAATTCTAACTGTCATCATCATTCTCCATTGAATATTAGCAATGCACATTTACCTCTGTGCATTGCTAATTTGCACAGATTTACACTGAAATCCTTTTACACTGAAATCCATTTACACTGAAATCCTTAATTGATGGTTATACCTGAAGAAGGCTGTGATTAATTTCTTAAAAGACAAGTGCAATCAAATTACATAATTCACAGAAGTAGTTTTTTAGAGTAGTCCTTCCTTTTTATTTTTTATTTTTATTTTTATTTTTTTAAAGATTTTATTTATTCATTTGAGAGACAATGAGATAGAGAGAGAGCATGAGAGGGGGGAAGGTCAGAGGGAGAAGCAGACTCCCTGCCGAGCAGGGAGCCCAATGCGGGACTCGATCCAGGGACTCGATCCAGGGACTCCAGGATCATGACCTGAGCCGAAGGCAGTCGCTTAACCAACTGAGCCACCCAGGCTCCCAGTCCTTCCTTTTTAAACAAAGGAAGTTTTAGTCGCTGGAAATTCAGAGTGAATAAATGTACATTTCTTCTAGTATACCGTCTCTCACCACCACTTGTCAAACTAAAAAAATAACAAAACAAAAATACTCTAAATATGCTTTACTCAGAAAGGATGCATGAGCACATACATGGGTTGTGAAGTTAAAATATTTTCTTCTAAACAAGGGAAATTATACATATAGCTTTGCCTATGTTGCATTAAACATAAAGTGATTTCTCTATTACCTCGAGAATAATAAAATTCATTATGATCATTTTCAGGTTTATGGAAACCTGAAAGTTCCAGTGAACTCTGGTAATTAATTACTCTGAACAAAAGACTGTTTTAGCACCTTGACCATTTAAATGAATAAACAAATGGGGCAGCCCTCTAATCCAACAACTGCATAAATTACTTCAAAAGACACCATAAGAAAGTGTAAGTGCAAGCCACAAACTGCAGAAAAATATTTGCAAATTACATATCCAACAAAAGATTTGCATCCAGAATATATAGAGAAGCTCTTACAATTCAATAATAACACAAGCCAATGTTTTAAAGGTTAGAAGATCTGAATAGACATTTCATCAGAGAAGGCATAAGAATTAGTCCACGGAAAGGTGCCCAACGTCATGAGTTATTAAGAAACGCAAATGAAAACTGCAGAGAGAACCCTACCCACCCCGCAGAATGACTGTAATCAAAAAGATAGTAAGTAAGTACCAAGTACTGATGCAAATGATGAAAAACTGGAATCCTCATACATTGCTGGGAATGTAAAAAATGCAGCCACTTTAAAACTCAGTTTGGCAGTTCCTTTAAAAGTTAAACATGCCATGAGAGAGGATGGACTCTGAAAAAACAAACTGAGGGTTCTAGAGGGGAGGGAGGTGGGAGAATGGGTTAGCCTGGTGATGGGTATTAAAGAGGGCACGTTCTGCATGGAGCACTGGGTGTTATGCACAAACAATGAATCATGGAACACTACATCAAAAACGAATGATGTAATGTATGGGGATTAACATAACAATAAAAAAATTAAAACACATACACACACACAAGTTAAACATGTTTGTGGGGCACCTGGGTGGCTCAATCTGTTGAGCGACCAACTCTTGGTTTTGGTTCAGGTCATAATCTCAGAGTCCTAGGAACAAACCCCCCCCCCCACCGCCCCACCACCACTTGCCCAGGGTCTCCCTGCTCAGCTCAGAGTAGGCTTGTCCCTCTCCTTCCCCCTCCCACCTCTGCTCCTCCTGCAAGTTCCTGGCACTCTCTCTCTCAAATAAATAAATAAAATCTTTAAACAAAACAAAACAAAAAGTGCATAAATTGGAACTACATTTTAGTACAGACCATTAGCCTGCTAAGTAAATTCAAAATGCTATACCCAATAAATCTTATTCTTTTTTTTTTTTTTTAGTAAGCTCTATGCCCAATGTAGGGCTCGAATTTATGACCTCGAGACCTGAGTCCTACACTCTACTGAGCCAGCCAGGTGCCCCACCATTAAAACTTATTCCTAAAGGGCGCCTGGGTGGCTCAGTTGGTTGGGCGACTGCCTTCAGCTCAGGTCATGATCCTGGAGTCCCGGGATCGAGTCCCGCATCGGGCTCCCTGCTCAGCGGGGAGTCTGCTTCTCCCTCTCCCGCTCCCCCCTCTTGTGCTCACTCTCTCTCTCTCAAATAAATAAATAAAGTCTTTAAAAAAAAAAACTTATTCCTAAATTCTAATTATTTATTAAGAAAATATTGTGCAGTAAACATGTAGAACCTAATTTTGAAAATTCCATATACATAATAATTTGCGTTTGAATAACATAATGCTTCATAGTAAAGGACTCTTGAGTTTTATATATTTTAAAATATTTGAATATAGTTTATTAGTTTAGTATTTATGAATCTTGTACCAATATTACAATAAATGGTACATTTGAAAACATTCAGGACTTACAATATCATTTATGTAAACAGAAGGTATTACTGATAGAAGAAAGTGTAAATAACATCTCCCTCTTAAGAGTCATGTCTCAATATTTCACATTCAGATTTCCTACACATAAACTGCTTTATTTAATAGAGAAATTTGCATGTTGCATTTAATACTGCAAATAGAAATATGAGAGGGAATAGCATATGCTCTTTGCTTATATTATTTCCCCAAATCTTCACAGTATCCCTTTATGTTGGGAATTGTTTTTGGGTGAGAAGAGAAATCTCTTTAACATTAGAGGAGGAAATCATATTATGACCATAGTTTTATGTTTTTTTGTTGACTCTGGACCTGTGGCAAAAGCATAGATCTGAATTTACAAGCACTTTATGTGTATTTGTATCTGTAATTCAAAAAGGCCTCTCATTTTGAGGGAAACCTGGGAAAGATTTTGAAATGAACCAGAAAGATTACTAGATGTCTTGTCTAGTGGTCAGGATTATCTACTTTTCATTTTCTAACAGCTATTTTGCAACTCTGTACACTGTAGAAAAATAAAAACGATGCAAACAATTCTTACCCATTGAAGTGCTATTTGTAAATTCTCTTCAGTGTGCTGTGTCTTTTCAGTCTTTTCAGTATAGTTTCCCCTTGGATTTTCCTTTTTTTTTTTTTTTTTTGAACTGGATGTAATATCTTACTAGTTCTCTCATTAATTGAGTTGTTGAAATCGTTGACACACGTTTGTTCTATGTTCTTACATGTTTTTTTTATGTTTGAAATGATTGTCCTTTAACAGTTTTGGTGGTAATCTATCAAGATGACCAATGGATTTACCTAACAGAGCCAGGCAAAATGTGTTACCAGAAAAGGATATCTTCCAGGTGACTTAAGCTCAGGCATATCTTTTTCTTGGCTCCCAGGGGTGAAATATGTATTTACGTAAGATCTATTTTAAGATGAAACTGAAGAATGTAACTTTGTTGACTCTGTTTCTCTTTTTATTCCTCCATACTGATTTTTTTGTTTTATTTTTGTTTCTCGTTTGCTTATGGCCAGTACGTTATTCCCCACTGCCAATAGCAGTGATTGAAAATTTGGTTTCATGGTCTGACCTTTTAATGATTTCTGTAAATAGGTTAATGGATTATAGAGTTAGAGTTCTATACTCTGTTGGATGAGAGACACTGTAGAGTCTGGTTTGTTAGTCTTTTTGTTTGTTTTATCTATTTGTCCATTTAGAGCTCAAGTCAATTAAGAATCTTGTTCCCAGTGCCATGAAAAGCAGCTGATGGATGTCTGGACCATGAATTTCTGTGTTTCAATATTATTCCTTGACCTGTGGCAGAAGTATAGATCTGAATTTATAAGCATCTTTGTGTCCTTGTATCTATAATTCAGAAGGGCCTTTACCTTTCATTATAGGAGAGTATTAATAAATTAGATTATAAAGCCTTTAATATGCCCTGATTGGTTTATTTAGATAAACAAGTGCTAATCAAAATAAAATATTCCTAAATTACTAGAAAATAAGGAAAACTGTAATTCTAATATTTTAAATGTTCTAGCCTTAAAATATTTTCTTATAGAAGCTAACACAGAAATATTTTAAGGATCTAAGTTCACCTAATTAAGTTAAATATTTGGTCAGTGGACTTTAACTCAATAATTTTGGTTTAATATAAAACAGCTATGCCTTTTCTATTTTATTAATATTAAGTACAATGCAAGCCTACATTTTATTCTACTCGTTTGCTTTCCTTAAACTTATACAAGTTTACTGACAAATAAGCTAACTTTCATATTATATAATATTTAAGATTATGAAAAATGTAAATTTGTGTTCAAATAAATTGAATCATTATTCTGACAAACTTTATTTCAACAACAATTATGTTTCATATGTCAGCATGAAGATAATTTTCATGATATCTAGCTTAAAGTCTTGGACTGATATTAAGTTGAGTTAATTAATGGATAATCATTACTGATAATTTCTAAGTAAATAAAATCCTTAAACATTAATTACTGAGCATATTTTTAAATTTATATAGCTTTGCTTCTTACTTTTTTATGCTATGGACTGGCCATAGCTTTGATGAAAAGTTTAACGAAAGTGTTTATTTTTGCCACTTTAAAAAGATATTAAAAGGATGTATATGTCTGTAAAAAGTTGTGCTGTGTGTGTTCATGAACTCTGCTAGGCTCCTGAAATACTTATGTTGGATAGATAGTTTTCAATTTTCCATACCCTAGTCGTCTTTTTTTTTTTTTTTTTTATAAAATACACATTTATTTCCTTGGTTAACAGTTATAATTAATAGGACTAGCTAAGACTATTCTAGGAGTAGTAGTGACAAAGAAATACACCTGTATTTGTGTCTTCATTGTTCAAGGAAAAAAGGCTAGTTTTATCCGAAGGCCTCAAGTGGTTCTCAAATTTTTTGGTCTCCTGATACATTTATACTTTAAATCTCAATATTTACCACATTTGAAATTAAAACTGAGAAAAAATTTATTACATATTTATTGATTCATTTTAAGAGAGCAGTGATGAATGCATTGCTTGATAACATATTAGTGTTATTATAAAAATAGTTCTGACTGCATAGACCCCTTGATAAAGAAGCATTGTGCTAAAATAAGGAGTATGTATGTTCCAAAAAGCATGATAAAGAACAAACTTGGAAAGTGAATTTTATTGTCTTGATTTATAATAACTGAATCTGACAATAAGCTATGAAATGTGTTAAAATTTTAGCAAAGTTCGACTACTGTAGATGAGTTTTCTTATTGATTTACTGATTAATGCCTTTTCCTACAATGTGAAGATTATTCTTTATCTTCTATGTAATTGGCTACTTAGATAGCAAACATCTATCTCATATTTTTCTGTGCTTTGTATTTATTTTAATATGTCCTTGATTATTTAAGAAGAAGGAAAAAAAACCAAATCTGGCACCGATGACCCTATCTTATCAAATGTCCCAGAGTGCCTGGATGGTTTAGTCAGTTAAGCATTCAACTCTTGATTTTGGCTCAGGTCATGATCTTAGGGTCTTGAGATCAAGCCCCATGTCAGGCGCAGGGCTCAGCGACGAGTCTGCTTGAGATTCTCCCTCTCCCCACTCCAAAATAAGTAAATATATAAAATCTTTTAAAAAATGTTCAAGAACTGGAGGGTGTTATGCTGAATGAAATAAGTCAAACAGAGAAAGACATGTATCATATGACCTCACTGATACGAGGAATTCTTAATCTCAGGAAACAAACTGAGGGTTGCTGGAGTGAGGGTGGGGTGGGAGGGATGGGGTGACTGGGTGATAGACATTGGGGAGGGTATGTGCTCTGGTAAGTGCTGTGAATTGTGCAAGACTGTTGAATCTCAGATCTGTACCTCTGAAACAAAGAACGCAATATATGTTAAGAAAAAAAAAAAAAAGAAGAAGATAGCAGGAGGGGAAGAATGAAGGGGGGAAATCGGAGAGGGAGATGAACCATGAGAGACGATGGACTCTGAAAAACAAACTGAGGGTTCTAGAGGGGAGGGGTGTGGGGGGATGGGTTAGCCTGGTGATGGGTATTAAAGAGGGCATGTTCTGCATGGAGCACTGGGTGTTATACGCAAACAATGAATCATGGAACACTACATCTAAAACTAATGATGTAATGTATGGGGATTAACATAACAATAAAAAAATAAAAAAAAAGAAAGTAGATAATTGTGTGCTGAATCTGGCTTGCAAGTATAATCAACTTGAATAATTATAACAAAAACTTAGTCATCTGTCTATAAAATATGCCCTTAATGGAATTCTAGAAAACTTTTTCACAAGAGGTAAATTAATATTCATATGCCGATCAAGTGTGTACAACAATCAGTTAGATTAGGCCTACTGAATATTGCTTATTCAGGAAATAATAATGTTTATTCTCTAAATCTTGGTACTCCAACACAGGTGACTTAATGTAATATTTTTTCCTTTCGATGTATGATTTTATAAACAGAATGATAAACATATAAATTGAAAATGACTTCATACACTGTACAGAATCAACTTTATAAAATTCACTAGACCAGTAATCTAAGTATTTGTATACAAATGTTGAATAAAAAATATACAAAACTTAAAAAAAAAAGGTTCAAATCTCTGACAACTCTTTTGATTTGCCATTCTTAACTCAGATCATATATATCTACATCCATATCTACACCTACACTGACGCCTACACCTACGTCTGTTGTATCTTTTACATGTAAAACTATCTGTTGGTTTTCACAGAGAGCCCCTGAAAAAAATCACGAAGTAATTTTGTAAGAATTGCATGTGAACAGCTGTCAAGTAAGAAGATGTGCTTATTCTGCCCCCAATTAAATTTGTATTGATAAAATGTTATTAATATAATATTTCAGAAAGTGTAGGCTTTATGGAAAGTCTCTGGAAATTTGTCAGTCTCCTTGTTTTCCACCACATATATGAACCTTAGCAAAAACACTGGTTGAAACTCTTACCAAATAGCTCTCAATTTCCTATTTTTTCCTATTTTTATTAGAGTCTTGATGGTGCTTTACCTGAAGATATTAAGCATCAACAGTATAGAATTTTCAGTCACAATTTCAGTTATTATTTGAAGTGTTTACTTTCCCACAATCTCATTTCATTATTATTAATCTAGCATTTTTTTTTAGGTCCTATTCTGACCCTACATGTGCTATTGAGATCTACTTCTAGACAAAACTGCAAAGTAGAGATGGCAAAGTTTTAGCATTTCTCACTGCATTTGGGGGCCATATATCTCATTTGCTGATCTTGCTAATCTCAGCACAACTTAGTTCTGGTCCCTGAGTCCCATTCCCTGAGTCCAATTCCCTGAGTCTCATTCCCAAAAGTCCCATTCCCTGAAACCCATTCCCTTAGTCTTATTCCCTGAGTCCTATTCCCTGAACCCCATCTCTGGGTCCATTCTTGAGTCCCATTCTCTGAGCCTCATTCCCTGAGTCCCATTCCCTGAAGTTCCTTTCCCTGAGTTCCACCTCCTGAAGGCAATCAATATTCATTGCTATCTCATTTCTTCTTCTGGGTAGTACAAAACTATAAAATAGTTTAAGTGTAGGTGTCTATAAAAGCTCCACGGCTAGCAATAATTGAGGCAGTGGTAGGGTCAGGTTTTTGGATCATTTGTGTCTTGTTATGATTTAACTTACCAACCTCATCTATATAGAGAGAGGAAATAAGGTTAGCAAACTGTCCTGTAGCGCGCTTGGACTTCCATTGCTCACCCAGTATTCCCCTATAATTTTGATAGTGAATCTATCAATTGATAGATGAAACTCCTAAAAATAAGGCACATACTGTTTTAAGGAGTGGCCAATTTACCTTAGGGAGCACCGATAAAAGACCAACAGAAAAAGGAATTCTATGTGGTGGAGTTTAACTAATTTTCCCAGAATTCAGCCTGAAGGTTGAAAGCAGAATGGATAGGTTGTTCACATCATTTAGTCTGTTATAATCTATGAGAAGTTCCCCCAATATAGCAGCAGAGTCTTTGGTTTGTGATTACCATTTCAGATTTCAACTATAACTATGATGTAATAAGATTGCTATATGTCAGCTGGATCTTATTTCAGAGATAATGCCCTTTTTTTCCCTGAATGAGCTCATTTAAAATAATAGTTTCAAAATGGAAACAAAAACTGGCAGGAATAAAAGCCCTTGAAAATGTGGCATTTCTCTAGTTTTTACTCAGACAGAATGGGGAATAGAAAGGGTCTCTGTGGACTGATGGTCTCTGTTTCACATCATCACAGATGATAATGGATCCTCAGGGAAGAGCCAAAGAATCCCTTCATTGCTGATGTGCATGTCTCCTTAGCTCAGAAGATAAAAACTCAGCCAGAAAAAAGTCTCTAGTGTTGATTCCTTCACTCACTCATATTTATTGATCCTTTCTATGCAAGGCACTGTGCTGGTAAATGTATGTGAAATAAAAACATGTAATAAGTATATAAGCTATATATAATATTAGAAATATGAGATATGGATGTAATCTTTATTCAAGAATGTGAGTCTAGGTAGTTTGCCTCTGTTTACTGTCAGTCTCCATTAATTATTGATGTTGGGTAAGTTATGAGTTACCTGACTTCTCTGTGACTCAGTTTCCTCCTTTCTAGGATTAGATAAAATAATACCTGTAAGCATTTAGAAAATTGCCTGGAAGGTCAAGGGCTCAATAATGCTTGCTATTATTATAATGATTTAATTACTTACTACAGGAGCTTCCAAATCACTGAACATCTAAGTCATGGAACTAATATATTCCAGGAGCTTCCAGACTCTTGGAAAACATCACTAAGACAGAAGTTCTGTCTTTAAGGTACAAATAATCTCATGGATTGCATAGACATATTTACATCAGTGCTCTGTGATTAGTACTAATATAGATGTGTGTGTGGGAAAGGTACTAGCTATCTATTGCTGCATAACAAATTACCCCAAAATTGAGCAGCTTAAAACATCAAACATTTGGGCGCCTGGGTGGCTCAGTTGGTTAAGCGACTGCCTTCGGCTCAGGTCATGATCCTGGAGTCCCGGGATCGAGTCCCGCATCAGGCTCCCTGCTCGGCAGGGGGTCTGCTTCTCTCTCTGACCCTCCTCCTCTCATGCTCTCTGTCTCTCATTCTCTCTCTCTCTCAAATAAATAAATAAAATCTTAAAAAAAAAAAAAGATTAAAAAAAAAGACATCAAACATTTGTTATCTCACAGATTTTGTGGGCCAGGAATCAGGCTTTGATGTATTTGGTGCCTGTGCCTCAGGGCCTTTCACAAGGTTGAAATCAAGGTGTTGGGACTGTGGTCTTATCTGAAAGCTCGACTGAGGGAGGATGCACTCCCGAGCTCACTCACATGATTGCTAGTAGGATTTGGTTCCTCACATGCTGCTGGACTGGGGCCATATTTCCTTGCTGGCTGTCAGCTGGAGCTCTCCCTCTGTTCTTTGTCACATAGGGCAACTCTCAAAAGGCTTCCATTAGAGAAAATGAGAAATAGCAAGAAAAGGCCAGCTAGATAGAAACAAGAGTCTTTTTAAAAACCTAATCTCAGAAGTGACATTATATCACTTTTGCTACAGTCTATAAATTTGAAATTAATCACTAGATATAGCCACACTCAAGGGAAGATAATTTCACATGATGTGAATACCAGAAGGTAGGAATCATTGGGATCCATTTTAGAAGCTGCTTAACACAGGGCACAATGCTGAAACAAAGAGCACAGATAGAAAGACTTTAAAAATAAGACCAACATGATCTGGATTTTAAGGCATAAGCAGTTATTCACAAGAAAGATGTAGAGAAGTGGCATTTTAGGCATGGAGGATAAAATATGAGCAAAAGCATGTGAAAGAACCTGGGTGTCATGTAAGGAACTATCTTGGTGCTTTGGTACCTTCTAAACACACAAATAAACAAACATTCCAGAGGTCATGGAACAGAAAGTTTCACAAACCAAATCAAAATATTTAAATACTTGACATATTAAATCAACTCAAGATACAGTGAGAAAAAAGAGAAAATAAATGGGGCAACCTACACTTAGAATAAGGTGCCAGTAAGTATAAGAAACTCACTACCTAAATTCTGGGACATACAGTGTTCATATGCCCTCTTTCTCTTTGCCACCTCAGATGTCCCCACTTTTGGCATGATTCTAGGGCTAGAGTTGAGGTTCAAGAACGGTAGCCCACAGAAGGTATTCTGGGCCACTGAAATGTAGGGAGGGATATAGAGACAATTAGATTTAACCATAGTTGTGTCTTGGTGTCTTGATAATTAGCTCTTTGAACAGCCATGGGTTTTATTTGTATTTCTTGAATAGAACATGTGTGGGGCCAGAACTGGGGCTTTTGGGTGTTACTAATGTGTGGCCAGAATTGGGGTTGTCATAGTTGTCTACTGATGACCAAGACTTTGATCTTTCCATATTTCTCTCTGTAAGTAAACATTCTTGTTTGTTCCATCATATTTTTCTATTTATTTTTTCTCTGGTTTGTCATACATATTATTAATTCATTGTCAATACTAGCATATTTTATGATTTCTGCCTATGTTTCACAAATTACTTCCTTACTGTCTCTACTTAACTGTCCTGTGAGTTTTGCCCGTACCTTATAAACTAATGATTTCTTTATTACTTATGCTCAACACTTTTTATGAGTTTCATCTATATTGTTTGTTTTCTTATCTTTATAGTATAATTGAATACAGTATATGCAGATTATATCAGGGAATTTAAACAATTCTGATTCAGCCAGAGTAGAGGGGCCTTGCCAAACAAGGGTGAGAGATAAATATAAAGAGGGCGTTGTATGGAAACATGGACTTTATTTTGCAGGCAATGGAGAATTACTGAAGGGTGTAAGCAGAAATATAATTTTACTGGAAATGTCACATATGTATGTGAATAAATAAAATGAGAGTAATATACAATAAATTCCCAATGAGTGTATCAAATAAAATGATGCATGCACTTCAAAGAAGGCAAAATGATGTCCCTCTGGGGTAGCCTTCAAGGAAGATGCAATGTCTATGTTAGTCTGTGAAGGAAGGGAATGACTGGTTGAGGATGGAAACTATCTAGGCTGAGAGAAGGGCATTAATAACTGGACCTTTTTCCTGAGCCTTATATGGGCATATTCAATAGGTCAAAAACAAGATTATCCTCTGTATTTCATAAAAAAGGTTTTCATGGATTTAATAACTGATTTTGACTCTTTTCCAGTAATTACAAGGGTTCATTCCAGTTGTTCATTTGTAATTTAGCTCAGGCACAAAGTTAAATCATGTATGCTGTAAATTAAACAATGACTAAGACTAGTTGATTTGTTTCTTCCTTTTCTCCTAGCAAATGAATCTCAGTGCAAAGTACTATTTTCATGGAAGTAAAGGTAAACTATTTGGGGGGGTGGGGGGGTGGAATTTGGATCTCCAAAGATTTCAAACAATTATTAGCTGTGTACTAGGCATGTTATGATGTTGTATATCTCATTTAATCCTCACAACCAGCCTAAAAGGTAGGTATTTCAGACATCAAGAATTCAGGATGAAAATATACAGTGAACTGGCTCAGGCCACATAGTTGGGAAATGCTAGAATAGGGATTTGGACTTAGGCAGTCTAAAGTTAGAGTCTAGCCCTTAATCACTGTGCAAGCCAACTTTCCTCTGGTGATGGAAATGAAGAGAAAGTGAGGATGTCTAAGAAAGTAATATTTGGTACCTAGATAGTATATACTTTTTTAAAAATAGTATATACTTTGGATAAACTAAAAGAGAAAAGTAGAATTAACCAGATACTTGTAAGTAAGTTGTGAAATAATGTATCATATACTATATATGGAAATGTACCCATTAGTTTTAAAATCATTTTAGTGAGTTCTCAGTCAATTAAAAACATTGCTGTCTAAATAAAAACTAAAACTTCAGTTACAATCATGTTGGGAAGCTACACATAGTAAACATGAAACTCTGATGGGAATGTGATCTGGAGAAAAACAAGCTTTATCTTTCCAAGAACTGGGGACCATATACCCTTCATGAAAGTCAAAGGTCTCTGGTAGTAGTGAGCATTGCACACCGGCCAGCTACAACCCTTAGGCTGTGCACATTCCCAAGTTTTACTGTACATCATTCATTTCCATAATCTCCATTAAAAAAATTAGGCCTGTTTTATTTCAGAAACTAAAATGAAATCTTCTCTGTAGCTACTCTCAGATTGTGTTGGAAACTTTATAAGACATTCTTAGAAAAGGGCAGACCTACTTACACATGCTGATGGTAGAGACCCTTATGTCACAGGATATTGACTTCCAACCTCTGTTGTTCATTCTAAAATGTTACCACCTGACTCATTTTAGAAAGTGCTGTTTTGTTACATTTTTTGGTTAAGTATTTTTGAAGTCTCTTTTCTTCATTACAGGATTAAAGTTTTATTTCACCTCGGTGAGCAGTCTACTCTGAGAATACTTCGTTTAATTATGAGAATATTTGTTTTGTGCTTTTACAGTCCAATCTTTAGGGCATTTAGGTTCAAAGAACTGACAAGAAACAAGAGGAAATACCAAGCATGATTGCCCTTTCTCTTTGGTTATAGCATCTCGACAAGAGAACATAGCTAGGAAACCATTTTAGCTCTGGTCTTTAGAATTTCTTAGAAAAAGGAATCTTAATGCTGCCTGAAAAGTTAAAATAACCAGAATTATATAATACAAGCCCTATTAAGAGAGAAGGGAAAATAATTTTCTCCTTAGAAGAAGGGAAATAAAAATTACAGATATTATTGCCTACATAGTGGGGTGTTGAGAACTAGTATGAATTTTGTGGGTTGAATATCATTAGACATGACTAATGCATAGGAGACAACACCACTGAACTGAAGTTCATAAAGATATGCATTGGGTGTAGAGTCCAGTTAATAAGAAAACATAAATAAATAAGAAAAAAAATATCTGGCCACAGTAAAAGATAAGGAGTTTGTATAATATGGTGCCATTCAGAAGTTGTATCTCCTTTTCTAATTTTTTACTCTTAATTGATTCCTGGGCTTGACCCCTTATTCATAATCACTAAGGTCTGCTGTATAACAGTCTTCTTGTCATAGGCTCTGCCATCAACCTCAATGTTTTTCATGTTCAGATATGTATTAGTTTTCTATTGCTGTTGTAACAAATTGCCGTGAACTTAGTGGCTTAAAACAATACACATTTGTTATCTTATAGTTCTGGAGTCCAGAAATCTAAAATAAAGTTGTTGACAGAGCTGTATTTCTTCTGTAGGCTTCAAAGAAGAATCTGTTCTCTTGATTTTTCTAGCCTCTAGAGATATCATATATTTTTTGGCTCATGACACTTCCTTGTATTACTCTGACCTCTGCTTCCATAGTCATATCTCCTATTCTTAACCTCCTGTCTCCCTTACCAGGACACTTTTGATTACATTGAACCCATATGAATAATAGGTTAATAGTCCCATATCAAGATTTTTTATTTAACCATATATATACAT
The DNA here is from genome assembly GCF_029215605.1 of Mirounga angustirostris. Classification (NCBI taxonomy): domain Eukaryota; kingdom Metazoa; phylum Chordata; class Mammalia; order Carnivora; family Phocidae; genus Mirounga; species Mirounga angustirostris. Next base: position 39,263,333 of record NW_026991710.1, on the reverse strand, counting down.
ATGTATATGTATATATATATACACTCCCTTTTGGCATGTAAGGTAACTTATTCATAGGTTATAGGGACTAAGGCATGGGTATCTTTGGGAAAGTTATAATTCAGGCTGCCACAAGATGCATGACTTTCTAATCCTTCAGCTTCACCTTTTTTGTTTGTTTGTTTTTAAGATTTTATTTATTTATTTGACAGAGAAAGAGAGGGAGAGAAAGAGAAAGCACAAGCAGGGGGAGCACAGGGAGAAGCAGGCTCCCCGCTGAGCAGGGAGCCTGACTCAGGGCTCCATCCCAGGACCCTGGGATCATGACCTGAGCCAAAGGCAGCCACTTAACCCACTGAGCCACCCAAGCGCCCTGAAAACCTTTTAAATAATAATTGCTAGCTCTTATGAAGCATTTACTATAATATAGGCCTGAGACTGTTTTAAGTACTCTATGTGGCTTATTTCATTTAGTTTGTAAACAATCTTCAAGTTAGGTGTTATTGTCGCCTTATTTCATAGATGAAGAAACTGATGAACTTGCTCAGATCACACACTAAGTTGCCAAGCCAGGATTTGAACCCAAGAGATATGGTCCTAGAGTCCTGGTTTTTAAATACTATGCTGAGATACATTCCATATCGTTCCTCTTCCACTCTCTTCTTACTGGATCAAATGCAAATGAGGTCAAAAGCGGAAAAAGTTATAGAGAGACTGGTCTTATTACCCTCATTGAGTTGCTGAACCAATGTCCACAGCCATATACCTTTACACTTCGTAGTGTGAGAAATTTAGACCTCATTCAATTTTTCTGTATCTCACAAGCAGAATGCATCCTAACTGACTGATTCCATCACAGGGAAGAACACTAATCTTGGCGTGAGCAACTTGAAAATCTATCTTTATCCTTAGATCAAACACTGAAGGACAATGCAGCAAAATTGTCCAGGATAGTTTCACTGCAAATTCCTGGTCACCAACCCTAATCACGCTCTGAATCCAACTCCCTATTCCTTTTAATTATCTTTGGTGAACTCTCTCCCCCATTAAACTCAAGCACTATTCCAAATCTTTTTTATTCTTCTTAAGTTCCCTAGGTAATAACAACCACATACGGGACATTGCCTAGCAGATAACCTCAACAAGAAGAGTGATTCCTCTTTCCATCACCTACAGTGCTTGCATATCCATCCTCAGCCTTCTGTTTGAGGTAAAATCCTCAACTGTTCCCACAGCCCTATCCCCTTCCACCAATGTCAGAATCTTAATCAGTCAATTACTTATCCTAGGTTTTATACCTTCTCTTAGCCCTTTTCTGAAGCAGCTCCTTCATTATAGTGCATAAACATGTTCCAAGCTTTGCAATACAAACAGACACACAAATAAACAGAAACTCTACATAACAATAACAATACTCTTCTCTTGACCATGTGTCCTGCTCTAGCTACTCCTCTTTTTCCTTCCCTTCTTGGGAGTGTTTACATGCTTCTCCTAGCACATAGCTCAATCATTGCACTTAGTCTTTTGCTGACTATCATACAACCAAATCCAATGGCCACCCTTCAGTTCTTACCTTATGATTGTCTCTGAAGCCAAGACATAGTAGACTCTGTTTCTTAAACTCCCAGGTATCTCTCTCTCTTTTTTTTAAGTAGATTCTACACCCAATGTGGGGCTTGAACTCATAATCCTAAGATCAAGAGTTGCATGCTCTATCGACTGAGCCAGCCAGGCACCCCATAAAACTCTCAGGTCTCTTGGTTTCCAATCTACCACTCTCTTCTTGATTTCCTCCCTTGCCCCATTTCTTCCTATTCAGTGGACTCACTCTGTTTTGTTTATCCTTTAGATGATGTCATTTCCCTCAGTATCCTCTTTGGTCTACTTCTTTTTCCTATGTAAATCTGTTCTCTAGGTAATGGTGGATTCAGTTCTGTACTTGCTCTCCCCTGCTATGCATTTGGTTATTCTTCCTGACTGCTAGCTATATTGACCACAGTGACCACAATCCCACCTCTAGATGCTTGGCTGTAGACTTGCAGAACTGATAGCTTGGTAGAGGTAATATATGCCAATAGACTTTTTCACCAGCTCCTGTTCATTGTCCCACACTGGCTGTTGAAAGTATGCTTTTCCAGATCCCCTTGTAATTTCCAACTTGTCTCCTCATAGTAGTGCTTCAGGAGACCTCATCAGAGACTTTGATGCCCAAGCATCCCCATCTGGACTCTAACTTTCACAGGTTCTCCCCCAAATGAGTAAGTTTTTATTCCTTTAATAAATCCCTTATTCTCAAATACTCATGATAACCCTGTTTCTACTCTGACACCACTGTCTACCTGGATATTTATGTGAGAGAGAAATAAGCTTTGCTTTTATTTAAGGCAGTGTGTTTTTGAGTTTCTTTGATACACAAATCTAATCTGTATCTTTACTAACTCAGAGAGGATCATTAAGAGTTCTATTTTGGATGTATTGCTTTTGAGATGCCTACTGGCATTGAAGCAGAAGTTTTTTTTTTTTTTTTTTAAAGATTTTATTTATTTATTTGAGAGAGAGAGAATGAGAGACAGAGAGCATGAGAGGGGGTAGGGTCAGAGGGAGAAGCAGGCTCCCCGCTGAGCAGGGAGCCCGATGTGGGACTCGATCCCGGGACTCCAGGATCATGACCTGAGCCGAAGGCAGTCGTTTAACCAACTGAGCCACCCAGGCGCCCCGAAGCAGAAGTTTTAAATAAGCAGGTGACTCGTCAAATCTGGAGCTCAGGAAAAGGTCAGGGTTAGTGATAGAAATTTGGGAATGACCAGAAATTTGGGAAATAGATGATATGTCAAACCACAGAACTAGTTGTAGAATGAGAACAATGCTTAGGACTGAAGGGAAATCCAACATTCACATATCTGGCAGAGGATGAAGAATAAGTAAAGAAAATTGAGAAGTGATCAGTCAGTTAGGAAGTTTACATGAGAAGCATGTAAACACTCCCAAGAAGGGAAGGAAAAAGAGAAGGAGTAGCTAGAGCAGGACACATGGCCAAGAGAAGAGTATTGTTATTGTTATGTGGAGTTTCTGTTTATTTGTGTGTCTGTTAGGAAGAGAATCAGTTAGGAAGAGAGAGTGTGACATCCTTAGATCAAGAGAATATAATGTTTCAAGAAAGAATATGAGTCAAATTCTCCTGAGAGGTCTAGTAAGATGAAGACTGATAGTTTTCCACGGAAATTAACAACATGGAGGTTCACTGATCACCTGACAAATGGAGTGATGGGGAAGACATCCTGAAGAAGTGGAGGCAACTTTGTCTTTTAGTGACTTTGACTATTAGATATGGGGTGCTAGTTGGAGTGTGCCAGGGGTCAAAAAGTATAATACAGCAGGCTTGTGTGCTGCAAGTCATAGTCTAATAGAAAAAGAGAATCGTAGGAACAAAGTCCTTAAGTAGTCAGGGGGGATGGGAGCCAGTTCATGGAGTCCTTGGTCTTAGATGACTGAAACTGACACTGTTCATCCATTGTAACTAGAGAGTGTCATTCTAAGCGGGGATATTTTCAGAGGCTTGGTAGATTTGCTGGTGGATAAATGTAGTTCTCTTCTAATTATTCCTTTTCTTAAAGAAGTATAGGCAAGAACAATTGCTGTAAGTGGGGTGGGGATTAAAGACTTGAGGAGTTAGGAAAAGGTGTGAAATAGTAGTCTCAGAGCATTGGAGAGTCAGTTGTTTAAGAAAATGTAGTAAGATTGCTGGACAGTGCTGAGGACTTCTTACAGTTTGGATATAAATTCATTATTTGATTAGTTATCACTGTTAGGTTTTTTTCTCTTAATCATGTTCCTCCATTCACACAGGCATAAGGCAATTATATTTAATTAAGGTTGGAAATTTTCTAGGCAAATATTATATGACAGGAATAAGGGAGTTGCGTATATATGTAAATGAATGATCACAGTGATGGAAAAGGGATTCTAAGCTCAGAAAGGAGGGAATTGAGCTCATTGTTGGAAGGAAGTGTCAATAGATTTGAAGGTCGATGGGACTGAAATATTACTGAAAGGTTTTTGGAAAGCTCAGAGGAATTAGAGAGATATGAAGCAACAGATTCTGAGCTAGCAGAGAGAAAGTGTTGATGCCTCTCAGAAGCCCTCTCAGGTAGTGGCAACTAAAAGAGCACACCTTATTAGCTCTTTCTTGGTATAGATGCCAGTGTTTTCCAAACTACAGTTGTCTGCATACTGTCTTCACAATTTTTATCATATAATAAAATAATAATGATAATTAATATGTATTGAGTATTTGTTACATGCAGATACTGTTCTAAGCATTAAATAATTTAATCCTCACAATAACACTATGAGGTAGATATTATTATTATATCCATTTTACAGATAAAATAACTGAGGCATAGAGAGATTAAAGAACTTATCTAAATTCACTTGATCCCAGAGAAGCTGGCTTTAAGTGTCTGTCTTAACCAGTATACAAATGGCCTCCTAATATTTGTTACTGTGTTGTGATTTTCTCATTATTTTCTTTCAATAGACTCATCATATTTATACACTTAAAAAATTCATACCATTGTTATGAATAAAGTTGATTTATTGTAAATAATGAAAGATAGGTATGAGGTGATCATAGTAAAAGTAAAATGGTATTTTAAAATTCCAGTTAGTCATTGCTGCCTGCCAGAGGCTCAGAGAGAGTGGCTTCCTCTCTGTTTCAAAGATTAGCAATTATTGGAAGAGGATGAAAGATTTTGAAATGGACCAAAAAGGACCCTTCTGTGTTACTTTAGCTTTTCATTATTCTCTGAGTTATTTTACAACTTGGTACGTTGTAGAAAATGATGATAATACAAATGATTCTTATCCATTGAAAGACAAATTCATTGTGTCAAGTGAATTAAAATTGATTATTGCCCTGTGGATAGACCCATTTTGCATCTATTTGTAATTTCATTTCAGTATTTTCTATTTGTCTATGTGTGCGGGGCCCTTTGAACCTTCCTTTGATCTGGTTGCAAAATCTTACTGGTTCCCTTATTGATCAATGAGTTAAATTCTTCACATGTGTTCATATTATATTGGTATGAAAGTCAAAATTTTACTTGAAAAAATGTATCCTTTAACACACCCTAAATATTTTTCTTCCTTTTGTAATCAGAAGGGTGGGTAAGATTTGCAAAGAGAGTAATCTCCGCACTGTGTGATTCAATACTATTTAATAACATTATTATCTAATGTGTATTAGAATTCACTCTCAGGGTGAAAGTTGACCAGTGTACCACTACTATAAGCATCTCACACTTTGACAACATTGAACTGGATTATTGTTTCTTAGGCGTGGCTGCTCTTCACAGTCACCTGTGGAAGTTAAAAGCTGTGGCTAGAACAACAATTATACATAGTTGTGATCTTCAAGAACATATAGTTGAAAAGATGAAAGACAGGTAAACATTGGTTAAAGGGTATATATGTGCTAGGATGCATGAGGGGCTTATAATCTTCTAGAAGGGGATTCAAGCCAGGTTGATGGGTGGTGGGAAAGACTTCTAGGAGAGAGCTAGAAGTGGGACAAGGAACAGTGAGGCAGCCACTGGTGGATGTTTTCTAAGAGAAAGAAGAGGGCACTGTGTAAAAGGTTTAGAGCCACAAGGGGATATGTGCTTTTAGAGAGAGGGCAGTATGATTGGAAAATGAATTTCAGGGTAGCATTTAGAGATGGGGTTGGGAGGTGGGTGAAAGTGTTCTTCACTACCATGGCTTTCAAACTTCTTAATTTCAATTTCCAACAAGAAATACATTCACAGGCACTCTGAAAAACAGTATGGAGGTTCCTCAAGATGTTAAGAATAGAGTTACCTTATGACCCAGCAATTGCACTACTAGGTATTTACCCCAAAGACACAGATGTAGTGAAAAGAAGGGGCACATGCACCCCAATGTTCATAGCTGCAATGTCCACAATAGCCAAACTGTGGAAGGAGCCAAGATGCCCTTCAATAGATGAATGGATAAAGAAGATGTGGTACATATATACAATGGAATATTACTAAGCCATCAGAAAAGATGATTACCCACCGTTTGCATTGACATGGATGGAACTGGAAGGGATCATGCCAAGTGAAATAAGTCAAGCAGAGAAAGACAATTATCATATGGTTTCATTCATACGTGGAACATAAGCAATAGCACGGAGGACCATAGGGGAAGGGAGGGAAATCTGAAGGGAGATGAACCATGAGAGACTATGGACCTCAGGAAACACTCTGAGGGTTTCAGAGGGGAAAGGTGTGGGGGTAACAGGGTGATGGGTATTAAGGAGGGCACATGTTGTGATGAGCACTGGGTGTTATATGTAACTAATGAATCATTGAACACTACATCAAAAACTAATGATGTACTATACAGTGGCTAACTGAACATAATAAAAAAGAGATACATTCAACTCAATACAACACACAAAAATATTTAAATAAAGTTTCATGAAGCATCACTTACCCTTAATATTTAGAAATTGGGGCACTTGGGTGGCTCAGGTGGTTAAACGTCCAACTCTTGATTTCAGCTAAAGTCATGATCTCAGGGTTTTGAGATCGAGCCCCACGTCGGGCTCCATACTCAAGGAAGAGTCTGCTCGAGATTCTCTTTCTCTCTCTTTCCCTCTGCCCCTCCCCCTGTGCTCTCTTTCTCTCTCTTTCAAATAAATAAATCTTTAAAAAATATATAGAAATAGCTTTGCTCTACTCCGTCCTATTCTATTCATTTATAAAATTTGTCACCAACACTAAATTGATTTCTCCTATTAATGAGTGGCTCTGGTTTGAACATCATTGGATTTTGTTTGTTTATTTACTAACCTAAGAAACTTGGACTTTATCCTGAAATTGACCTGATAATCAAACACTCAATATTTGTTTGTTGACTAATTGACTAAATGATTGGATCCATCCATCCATTCATCCCATACAAACATTCCAGAGACAAGAGGATGGACTAAACACTTCTATGCTCAGATCACACTTCAATTTAGTTCCCCAAGTGACTCAGAAGAGAAGATGCAAATAAGAACAATGAAAATGAGCAGTATAGTACCCAGCACTCTGGCTGCAGGAACACAAGTACAGCTTGTGCTTGCTGACCCCCAGAGGCCATCTTTAATGAGCAGTGAGACAGTTCATCTAAGTCACGAATTGTCACTATAGCTTGTTTCCTTAGAAACAGGGCAACTGGTGAAGCACTTGGCTCTATAAACCACAGTAAAATATCCAGTAGGCAGATGGTCTGGCAATCGAAATCGTTATGCCTATGTGAGCATTTATCATGAATTGGCATCACATGAGAAAAGAAATTCTTTCAAGTGAGAATTGAGCAGGGATGGAAAGTGTGATCAGCAGGGGTCTGCTGGTAATTGGCATGGAGGGGCAGGCAAAAGGCAGAAACCTGGGAATTGACGCTCCACCCAGTCCACTGATTCCCAGTTTACTTCTGTTGTCATAGCTCCTACTGCCTCTCACCCATTGAGTGCAGCACTGTGAGATAAATGCTGTTTCTGTCCTCACTGTGTCTAGGAACAAATGGAATTTTGAGCACTTTCAAATCCCTCTTCAAGGAAATGAATTTCTTATATATCCTCTATAAATGGAAAATGCTAACCAGGAATAGCCAGGAGAGAGACAAATGTAAGTATTTTATATTCCCTGGCATATGTTTCAGAGATTTCTATGCATCATCAGTGCCACTGCTATTGGCAAAATACTTAATAGACAATTATATCTGAACAGAGGCCATATTATAAGACACTAAAGCAGTAAAAATAGTAACTTCCTGTTATTAAGTTCTTACTATGTGCCAGGTACTGTACTAAGCACTTAACCTTATGAAAGCCTATATGAGGCATGTACTAGTATTATTCTCATTTTACAGATGCAGAAACTGAGGTGTAGAGAATTATTTAATCTGGTTAAGTAATTTGAAGGCAGGTGGAAAAGAGCCACTACACAACCTTACCACTTGCCTCCCAAAGGATAAGGTGGTAAGATGCAGAAGCTTTAGAATAGAGTTTTGTAGACTTTTTATGCCATGGACCCCTTCCACAGTCAAGTTAAACCTATGGACACCTTCTCAGAAAGTGTACAGATGCAAAAAAAATAAAGAAAAGATTACACAGGAAAACAATTATTTTGAAATAGAGTTAACAAAATTTAAGAAATATAATGTAGTATTTTTGTATTCTTTGGGTAAATACCTAGTAGTGCAATGATCATAGGGTAGTTCTATTTTTAACTTTTTGAGGAACCTCCATACTGTTTTCCAGAGTGGCTACACCAGTTTGCATTCCTACCAACAGTGTAAGATGGTTCCCCTTTCTCTGCATCCTTGCCAACACCTGTTGTCTCTTGTGTTGTTAATTTTAGCCATTCTGAGATGCGTGAGGTGATATCTCAATGTAGTTTTGATTTATATTTCCCTGATGATGAGTGCTGTTGAGCATCTTTTTATTTGTCTGATGGCCATCTGGATGTCTTCTTTGGAAAAAAGTCTATTCGTGCCCACTTTTAATTGGATTGTTTTTTTGGGTGTTGAGTTTTATAAGTTCTTTATATATTTTGAATTCTAACCCTTTATCAGATATGTCATTTGCAAATACCTTCTCCTATTCTGAAGGTTGCCTTTTAGATACAAAAATACTGATTGGGACACATACACCCTAATGTTTATAGCAGAATTATCAACATAGCCATATTATGAAAAGAGTTCAAATGTACATTAACTGATGAAAGGATAAAGAAGTGGTGATATATATATATATATATATATATATATATATATCCATTCCATTATATATATATGTATATACATATATATATAATGGAATATTACTCAGCTATATAAAAGGAATGAAATATTGCCATTTGCAATGACGCGGATGAAGGTAGAGTGTATTATGCTAAGTGAAATAAGTCAGTCAGGGGATGACAAATACCATATTATTTCACTCATATATGGAGTTTAAGAAACAAAATAGATGAACATGGAGGAAAAAAAGAGAGAGGCAAACCATAAAAGAGACTCTTAACTATTCAAAACAAACTGAGGGTTGCTGGAGGGGAGGTGGGTGGGAGGATGGGTTAAATGGGTGATGAATGCATTTGTGATGAGCACTGGGTGTTGTATGTAAATGATGAATCACTAAATTCTACACCTGAAACTAATATTACAGTGTATATTAACTAACTGAAATTTAAATAAAAACTTAAAACAACAAAAGAACATATGTATAGAAGCCTAAAAAATATAATATAGTAATATGTATGCCTCTTTAGTAATGTCTTAAGTAAGATTGGACAGTGCATCAACCAGCTACCATAATTAATTTTGAAGTAGTAATTAGAGTCATTTGCCTTATTTTTCAATGATGTTTTGAAGTACCTGAGATAACTGAAATTAGAAAATTTGGTACATTGGTGCTTTCTATTGGTTATAGGTCACAAGTACTGATAATTCTGCTAAGGTCTAATTGCTTACATTTATCATAGAAAGAAATGTTCAATCTTTTTTTTAAAAAAGATTTTATTTATTTATTTGACAGAGAGAGACACAGCGACAGAGGGAACACAAGCAGGGAGAGTGGGAGAGGGAGAAGCAGGCTCTCCGCTGAGCAGGGAGCCTGATGTGGGGCTCGATCCCCGGACCCTGGGATCATGACCTGAGCCAAAGGCAGATGCTTAAGGACTGAACCACACAGGCACCCCAGAAATGTTCAATTTCTAACAGAGTTTAGTAAAAATAAAGATGTAAGTCCTTCCCATCCAAGTTCAAGAATCAGTAGAATCCTATCCATGAGCCTTTTTGGGGATCCACGGATACCAGGTTAAGAACCCTGATTTTAGAGCTCTGGTTCTCCACCCAGGGCCATTTTGTCCCCCATCCCACTCCATGGGCCCTCGGGTAATGTCTGGAAACACTTTTGATTGTCATTACAGGGGTGGAATACTACTTGGTCTAGTGGGTGGAGGCCAAAAAGATACAATTAAATATCCTCTGATGTGCAGGATAGCCCCACAGAACCATGATAATCCATCTGAAGATATCAGTGGTGCCAAAATTAAGAAACGCTGCTTTAGAGCAAGAAGATTTGGGTTTGAGTCCAAATGCTAGCACTCATAAACAGAGTGATATTAGCAATTATTTCCATTCTGAATCTTGGTTTCTTGATCTGTAAAACAAGGGTGTTAAGATTTACATCACAGGACTTTTGTGAGAATAAAATGAAAGACCGTGAAAGTGTATATAATAAAGAGTAATGCATCAAACAAGTTATTTTAAGCTATGTTCTTTTGAGTTTGGGGATTAAACAGGGTCATTCAGTGGTTATTTCTGGGGACTGATGACGAGGCTACAAGGTCGGATTTTTAGACATCTAACCTACACTTTAAGCAGAGAATTTCTGCTTTTTATTTATTTTATATATTGAGCTTCTGTGAAAGATATTGAAACAGATGAACTCTTTGCTGTTCAATATAATGCTAGACATAGTTGTTAAAGTATATCATGATAATCAAATATTAAAAAAGGATTCTGACCCCTTATTTCTTAGGCTTTAATCACTTGGATGTGCATATTGCAGGAGTTATGTTAGATAGCATTACTTTTGGTCAAAGTTTGAACACAGCATCTTGAGAAGAAAAATACACACTCAATTTGCTTCTACATGTCATATTTTGGCAATTATTTTCTCTATACAAGCATTGAAAACACAACAAATAAAAGTGGCAAGACATTCATATTTCAAAACCACCTTTCCTCCTCCTGCTGACACAGAACAGAACTCTCTTTCTTGGTTTCATGCATATGGTAATCAGTTTGCTTTCCTTTGAACTAGATAATTGTAAGAATCACAGAATACCCAAAGCCTGTCCATGTATATTTATGTTCACTAACACAGTTACACAAGGGATCAGCAGAAATATTACTGGTTCTGTTGGTTTAAATTAAATTCCTTAATCAATCCCCTGAGAAGTGTTATCCAGGAGGTAACTGCAGTGCATGAATCTTTTATGTGCTTCATTCTACAACAGTTTCTGGGAGGCCTGCAAATATGAATTTTGTACAACAAAAATGAGTTGCTAACATCAGACAAGGCACCTAGTGGTTTCCTGATCTTAGAAACCTAATAACACAGGCTTGGCACAGCAGAAGATAGATATGATAAAGTTTTCTTGACTATACTGCTCTCCATGCATCTCCCTCAAGAGTAGCAGAAGCTAACATCTACTGATCGCTTTCTTATGCCAAAACTTTATCATTTTTTAGTTCCCAAAAGAACCCTGTGAAGTCAGAACTATCATCATCATCATCATCAACCACTTTATCAATTGAAGAAGCCATGGCTCAGAGAGGTTGAGTAGTTTGCCTAAAGTCACTAAGCTCGTAAGTGGCTGAAGGAGGATAAGAACCCAGGTCTTTTTGATTCCACAGTGTATGATCTTAGCCAGTACTAAAGACTGCCTTTCCTCATCTAACCCTTTCCTTCTTCCCTGCCTCAGCACTAAGTTGTTATTTAAGCACTGCATTTACAGTTGGACTAGGGATGGGATGTTACAGAGAGCTAGACTACTCTGGAGCACTAGCTTCTCTGTTACTCTCTTACCAAGGCTAAGAAGCAGAGATGTTTGCTGTAGATGTAGAGAGGAAATAAATGTGTAAGTTGGAGACTTTGTGGCTTTTCTCCTTCTGTGCTTCATTAAATTGTACCCTGAAGTCCTCCCTCACTCCTTTGCCCAAGTAGCTGGATGTGAACCACTCATTGACTTACAAAGAAGTTGTCAAAATAGATTCAGAGAACAGAGCTGTCAACATATCAGCTCTTGGACTTTTCAAAGGCTTTATTTCAAGTGTGACATCAAAATGATTTGAAAACAGACTTAATCCAGTTGCTAACCATTTTCCCTAAACTGAAAAAGCAATCTCCTTTAGCTGAATGGGCATGGGCATTTAGATAGTAGCTAAGTCTGAAAGGAAAGATCTCCAAATATACTTGGCCAACAGCACTGAGGAAGAGATACCATTGATCTTGTGAATGGGCATGAACAAAGTCCATGCTTTCAGTTCTTCTCATGGCCTATTGGTGAAAATTTCACCTGTTGATGTGCCTAAGACATTGCTCAGCCCTCCATGTGGCTTACTTGTGGGAGCAGCATCCTTCTCCCGGGCTGGAATTGAGCACTGGGGTCATGTGACACTTATAGGGGGTGGTAAAAGTGTGTGGATAAAGGAATGCTTATCTAGACAACATATGGTATCTGGAACCAGCCTGCTGTATCTAATAGTTCATATACAGCCATAGAAAATAATCCCTTCCATGCATAGATAATTTTATATTCCCTATAGGTGTTCAATAAATGTTCTCTAATAATTATAAGATCCCAGAGGGAAGGTAATAATAATGAGCTCTGAGACTATAGATGATTCTTATATTGACTGAGTACTAATTGTAAAAGCAACTAACATTAATTGAATTCTTAACTATGTTCTTGGTACTATGTTTAACATTTTACATACATTATTGCTTACAATCTGCATAAAATCCTTATGAGATGATACTACTTTTAATTTTCATTTTACAGATAAATAAACTGAGGTTTATTGAATGTAAGTAATTTTGGAGAAGGTCAGAAAACTGGCAGTAAGTAGAATTTGGATTTGAGTCAGTTACCATTGGTTAAGCAAGGAAAAGAATTATGAAGAAGAAGGCTGAAGAATAGAGGGGGGTGGAGGGAGCACTCCTTCACTTTTCCTGAAGGAAAAATATATTTAGGTATGTATGTAAATGTGTATATGTATGTGTAGAGAGAATCTATCTTCAGGGTATATATATGTACATTTATAGATATACATATACACATACAGATATACATGTACACATGTATCTTTATCTGTAATTATCTATTGAAAGAGAGAGAGAGAAAATCTACCTTCAGTGTGTGTGTGTGTGTGTGTGTGTGTCTGTTTGTATGGTCTACTTTCAAAGAAATTTATTCTTCTATAGGAGGTAACATCAATTTCAATAATAATATAATAATAACTAACAAGACATCCTGAGGCTGGGTGGGAGGTCCTGATCTGTATTCTTTTGATATAGTCACCTTTTTAATTATCTGACTCTCTCTAAACTGTAAATTTCCATGAGTACAGGGACTATAATTTGTTTATTCTTTTATCCCGGAGCCCAGTTCAGCCCCTGACTAGCCCAAGGTCACCCAACCAGCCAGTGGGATTCAAACTCAGGTAGTCTGGCACTAGAGCCAAAGTCTTAACATGGCTTTGCCTTGTCTCTCACAGAACAATCCTCTCCCGAATATATTGCATTGTGATTTTAGGGCAGAGCCCCTTCCTCAGTGTGGGTGTAAATCAGATTCTCCTTATATTCTGCACACAGTTTGGTAGGAAGTAAACTATCCAGAGAAATGTTGCTTGACTCCAAGCTTAAGAACAAAGCTGAATATCCATAGCCCCTTGCATCATCTTGCCAATTTCTTATTTAGCATGTGCATCGAAACATGAATAAATATAGCAGATTAGGATGCCCCAGATGACTAGGAGCTGCCTGGGATGATTTTATTCTGCAAAGCTGCGTAACATGATAGATGGAAATATTCAAGTATACTGCACATAAATAATAGATGCATATAAAAAAGGGGAGATTCTTAAGACTTTTTAAAGACAATGAACCATAAGATTTTTTTTAATTCTTGTTTTTACTAGGATGCTGTAGGTAGGTCATATAAATTATTGATACTCAGTTTGTGGATAATTAACTATTGAATAAGCTAGAGTTCACTGCAGTGATGATTCACATCATCTAGTCTGTGGATAATCAATTGTGGTGCTTTTGTCCTGTTTTTTGGCTCTGTTTATTGTCTATAAGCAGTCCCATAAAATTAGATGGAGGCAAAGTCAGAAAGTAGGAATAAAATGCGTACAGAAAAAAAATGTGTACAGAGATATCAATATAGCACTATTTACAATAACAAAACCTGGAAACAAATTGTCCAACAATAGATTAATAATTAAGTAAATTTTGGTGTCTCTGGATAATAGTTTATAATGAGAAGTTAGTATCATTAAATGCTTAAAATACGATAGACAATGGAATATCTAGAGTATTTGCCATCTGGAATGAATCACTTTAAATACCTTTTCCTCTTGTATAGGACAAAATTATTTTCAGTAATAATTGTGAAATGTAATGAACGATAACAGTAATCAGAAAAGAAACATGGATAGTAAAATTCTAATCTTGAACTTTTTATAGGATTTTATGCCAATAAAGAAAATAGACTAAAATACATTTAAAAAATAAATATTACAGTATAAAAAAGGAAAAAATGAATAAATTAATATTTTAAAGTATGTATTTTGGGGGGAAGGAAGGAAGGAAAAGCACATGGAGAAATACTTCCAAAAGACTGAATTCCCCATTTCAGAGAATGATTTGCACCTAGAATGATAAAATTGAAGTAACTCAAGTTCTGTTCAATTTATCTTTACAACCACTATGCTACCATTGTTTATTTCAAATTTACTGGCTAAGTGCAAAAATGAACAGGACACAGGAGTTGAATAAATGAACTGGGCCCAAAGTGAGCTTCAGTGATTCTGAACCCTATGAAATTTGCTTTTGAGAGGAGAGGAACATTAATTCCCTTTGTCATGGACCACACAGAGAGTCCTTTGAATTAACTCCCACATAGATTACAAGGTTGATTATAGTGTAAGTAACTAAAGTGTGCTAATTTGAAGCTTAAATATGTATTATTTTAGTAAAACCATCAGTGTCTTCACTAATTGTTTAGGAATTAGAACAACAAAAAATATTTTTGGAGGAGTGTTTTATCCTTAATGTTTAGACTTGTGGGAACATTGTGATAATATAAAGCAGGCTGAATTTCAGTAGCTTTTATTTATTAATTATCGCTTTTAATTTCTCTATAATGCTGCCTACCCCTCCACCCCCACCATTGCTTGCACTTGGGGTCAACCAGTTCTACTCTCCCACTTCTGAAGTGCCACAGATGAAGAATCTTAGGGGAACAAAACATATAAAACTGTGCATAAGATATGCTAGTAAGGAGCCTTTGAGACTACCTTTGCACAAGGAAGGCTGAAATGGCCCGGTTAAGTTTCTGGGGTTCTGCATACCTGAAACTAAACTTGTGACTTCAGCAAGGATTGAGTAAACCAGGAAAAGAGTAGCTCCATATTGGATGATGGCCAACAGACCAATTAGAACCTCTTTCTGGGGAAATAGGAACACCAATGCACAAATGAGGTAGGTTAATTATACTGAGTATTTATAAAGCTATGTTTTGGTTCTTCACAAAGTCAGTCTTAGGGGCACTGCTACCCAGGTGATTATCTACTATGTATCTTTTTGTTTTTGTCTTTTTGCAATAAACCCTCCATTATCCAAGCTTATCTCTGTGGGTGGGTCAAACTTAAGGAATGGTTCAGTTAAAAAAATGAACTAATGAAACAGATATGATTTAAACACTAGAAGAGGCTATTTAAAAATTTTAACAATGGTTAGGCTCTCTGGGTTGTGAGATAATGGATTCTTTTTTTTTTTTTTTTTCTTAGCGTTTTCTGTATTTCCTGTATTATCTACCATGAACATGTGTTGCCGGCATTTCAGGGAAAAATTTTTGTAAGAGATAACTGTATTTTCTATTTTCAACTTGATTGGCTTTAAAAGGAGAGAAGAAACAACCTTTATATCTATAATTCCTTGCATAGAAGTAAGTTCTCTTTCCTCTGGAAAAACTAATGAGTGCACAAAGTAAAAAGGGCTAAAACCTGCTGAGATTAAACACAGTTTATAGTGGGCTAGTCATCTGAATTTTTATTCCTACACTGTAGAATAAACAGACCATTTGAAGTTTTTCCAGGGTAGGATGAGACCAACATAATGGTCAGGTAGTTACCTTGGACTGGAGAGGTGAAGTGGGTTAGTGCTTTTAACAATCTCTTGCCTATACGGAAAGGTTATTTTTGAAGACAAGAGTACTGAATGTTCCAAGTTCCCACAGTTGTCATGGAAACCTTTTAGCTAGCTGAATAGGTTAGCAGGATTTTATGTTCTCCATTTTGACAAATAGAAGACATGATCCCAGCTTTGCATTCCTAATCAGAAAACTTCTGTTTTCAAGTCTTCTAGCACTTGATTAGTCACATTTTCTTAATTTCTTTTTCTTCTCCACAACATAAAGCAACAGGTGAGTCCTCTTTCAAAAATCATTCCTACTTTAGAAGCAGAGCCCAAATCGTGACGGGGCTGACCTTGCTGTGCTTGGGAGTAATACTGCTTGCAGCTCTGAAAGGCTCCCGCAGGTTAATTTAGGCCCCTGCCGAAACTCTTCTGATTTGTACTGACGTTCAATGGTTTCCTGGAGGCAAACTCACTTGCTAATAGGCAGGAATTATTCCTCATTTTAGGAGCAACAGTCTGCCCACACCATCTTATAAAGCACAGGTAAGCTTTAGGAAAAAGGCTCCCTAAGGCTAAAACCAAAACAGCCATGTCACGTGGGTAAATCCAGATCCAGAAAATCTGACATTTGCTTATTATTTGTCTGTAACAACCCTCCACATTGCTTTGGAAGGTAGACGTGGCCTAAGAATCCAAAAAGCAAATTGGAAAACTAACAACTGCATTGCAGGCAACAGACTGACCCATTTGGGTGAACTAGTTGAAAGCTGGAATTTGTTGGGCTTAAAGAGTCACCAGATGCAGAAAGACTTGTGTATATACGGGGGTGGGAGTTGACAAGGGCTCCCTAGAGCATCTGGCTTCGGAAGCAGTGTATAAGTAGCAATGAAGAATGTAGGATTTTTTAGGTATGTGAATTTGGGGAGTTCATCTTGTGTCTCAATTTCTTTATCAGTATAATGGAAATATCAGTAACACCCATCAGTAACCCACTACAGGGTTGTAGTGAGGATTAATGAGTTAACACATATATACTGCTTATCAGCTCTGACACATAATACAAGCTAAATGAGAATATTTGGCAGGATAAAGGTATGGGGGAAAATAGGAGTATTGGGAAATTAGGAAGAATAAAATGACAGAGAGAAAGCAAATAAAGAGGGGGAGAGGACCCTGAAAGAATGAGGTTCATCTGCTGTAGGGGTAATGTCATTACCAGTTTCTCAATGTTAAATGTTGCCACACTTCCCACCCCAGCCCTAGACCCCACTGGACCCCATCTCTCACTGGGTACAACTAAGATGATTTTATAGAATTCATTGGACTAACATACTGGTTTCGTTATCTGATTATGTCTCAGTGAAATCCTGCTTTCTGTTGTTAAATGTTTCAGTGCGTATTCTATGCCGATGTAATGATGCTTGCCTAAGAAACCTCAAGTTAATAAAGAAGTGCATAAGTAACGCCACTGTTTCAATGGGGTAGGAGGGCTTTGGGACTAGGGGGTTTCAGCCCTGCCAAGGCAGAGTTATATCTCTTCTGCGAATTTAGATAGTGAAGAAAACACATTTATAATTCTTTTTGGAAAGTAAAAGTAATAAATTGACATTCAAATGGATAAAAAGGAAACCAATCTAAATTTGACTCAAGTAAAACCTTGAACCCTGCATAAGACAAGGCCAAAATCAATGATTTTGGAGACCATCAAAACAAACTGTAGCTCAGATCACAACTCCAATATTAAACTAAAATGTGATTGCCAAACAGGAAGTGAGGTATGAAGATAAAACATCTTGAGTTCACTTCTTTATAAAACATGCATTTTCCTATGTTACGTACTCACAAAATGATTTTCCACACATACTATGGTAATTTTTTATTATTTTGATGATTTTTAGGAGTTTGGTGTAATAATAACTGATAATCTGTACAATGAAAATTGTATCCTATACTTAATCATGTTATGTCAATATATGTTATGAAAACTTGCCCAGTAAAAAATGCCTATTTCTACTAGTTGATGAGAATGATGATAATGAATTTTTAAAAAATATTATAGGGTATATTGCTCTGCATTTATTCTCTCACATTTTTCTTTTTTTTTTAAAAAAAGATTTATTTATTTATTTGAGAGAGAGAGGGAACGTAGGTGGGGGAAGGGGCAGAGGGAGAGAATCTCCAGCAGACTCCCCAGTGAGCATGGAGCCTGACACAGGGCTCGATCCCACGACCCTGAGATCATGACCTGAGTCAAAATCAAGAGGTGGACACTTAACAGACTGAGCCACCCAGGCACCCTGTCTCTCACATTTTTCATGTAGCTCTTCTCAGTCAAAATACACATCCCCAAAGTCTTTTTATTCACCACTGGGCACAGAATGTCACATAATTAATAAATATGGGACAAATGAATGAATGAATTAATGACTAAGTAATGGGCATTATGATTTGGAGAACTTAGTGAATAATGAAATAAAATGATACTCTCACCTCTTAAAAATGAATTAATTCTTATTTAATAAAATTTAATTTTCATCAATGTAATACATGAACATGATAAAGAAATTTGAAAGATTTTAAGAAATAAAGAAACACCTGCCCACTCATTTCTACCCTTTAATTTGGCTGTCTAGAGAGAATAACTTTGAACCACTTTAGCTCTTTCTTTTGGTACTAACTTTTATATTTCTAAACATTTTGTTTGGCCACTGCATTGCAACATCTAATTCTCTGACAGGAACTTAGTGTCTCACAATTCAATTAAATTTGGAGTTAGTACAGACCCCACAGGTTGAGAGGTCCAGACATGGATGACTTTCCCCATTTCAGATGCCGGCTGCAAGTCCTACATGTCCCCAAGCCTACAGTTCTTCCTGGCTGACTACAAATTTGGGACTCTTCACAAGCCCCCTTCAGGTTCAAAAATTTGGTTGGTTATACAACTCACAGAACTTGCTGAAAGCACTATACTTTCAATTAGTTTTATTATAAAGGATACAGCTCAGGAACAGCCAAATGGACGAGATGCATGAGGCAAGGTCTTGGGTGGGAGAAGGGGAAGGACCCAGAGCTTCCATGCCTCTCCCAGTGGAATGTGCACATGCCATCCTCCCAGCACACTGATGTCACCAAATGGAAACTCCCTGATCCTCACTGTCCAGAGTTTTTATTCAAGGTTTCCTAATATAGGCATGATTGATTAGTATCATTGGTTATATGGTTGAACTCAGTCTCTGGAGGTTGGGAGATGAGCCTGAAACTTCCAATGCTCCAGTTATTTGTTTTTTTTCTGCTGACCAACCCACATCATGAAGTTATTTAGGGATCCCATCTCATTAGCATAAACTCACATATGTTGGAAAGGGCTCTTTATGAATAACAAGACATACTCCTATCACTTAGAAAATTCCAAAGGCTTTTGAAACTCCATGCCAGGAACCAAGGACAAACACCAAATATGTATATTTTTTATTATACCACAACCACTATTTTCTACTGCTTTCCTCTTATCATGGTTGAATATTTAGCTTTCTTATACCCACCTCCTTTATTTTGCCACACAATTTATATGCATATATAAAAATGTGTATATATCAATACAATAATTATATTAATAATATGAATTATGTTATTATATGTATTATTAATATAATAACTGTATGTTGTATATATGTCTGTTTCTATTAGAGGTTAGTGATTATATTATTATGCTTATATAAATCTTGTTCACTGTGAGCCAAGTAGTGTACCATAATGGTTATTTCCTTTCTTGTACAAGTTGTATTCTTTGATTTTATTAATTTCCTCATTTAAAAAATTATCCTGTTTTTACATGTTTTTCAAATGCCATTACTCTTTGTCACATGTATATTTCTACTGTTTTTAAAATCTCAAACAGCACCCCCCCCCACTCCATGCTCACAGCCAAGTTACCCCCCTCACAGCTCTTTTTGTGACTAATTTGCACCTTAGTCATCTGCGGATTTCTCACACTTCACGTTGTCTTTCCCATTAGGTTCTTTCACAACCTTACTTAGATTGCATGTGTCTATTATTACTATTATTGCTATTATTGTTATTATTACTTTAATTTATTATTTTAGTTTACTATTTCATTTTGCTGTGGCATAGCTACAGCACTTTTCCAAGAGAGTACAGAAATGGAGTGTATACATTTTTCTAGGTCTTGAATATCAGAAAATATTGTTGTTCTACATGATTTATTATACAAAATTCTAGAGTGAAATCATTTTCCCTCAGAATTTTGAAGGTACTTCTCCACTAGTACCTCTAGATTCTAGTTCTGTTGATGAGAAGTCAGATGCCATTCTGATCCCTATTCTTTGGATATGACTTAAATTTCCTTCCTGGGAGCTTTCAGGAATTTCATTTATCTCCAGAGGTTGTAATTTCATTGTGATGGGCCTTGGAGTGTGTCTTTTTTATTTACAGATATGGTAATTTGGGGAACTCTTTCAGCCTGGAGAATAATTTTTTCCAGACTGTGAAAATTGCCTGAGTTAATTTGATAATTTCCTCATTTTAATTTTTTTCATTCTCTATGAAACTATTGCTGTGATGATTGACCTCTTGAGTTAACACTTGAATTTCCCAGGTTTTTTTTTTTTTTTTTCTCTCTTTCATTGTCCATCTGTTTGCTTTTCATCCCACTTTCCCTGAAGTTTTCTTGGATGTTTGTTCTACTCCTTCATTGATATTTTTTCTCCAAGAGCTATAAAATTTTTTACATCTTTGTATCCCATTTGCATCCTGTTTGTGCTTTTATGGATGCAATCTCTTCTTTCTTTCTATGGATATATTTTTAAATATTTTCCTGATTGAAATTATTTTTTGTCCCTTGTGTTGTCTCTGTTTCTTCTAAATTCCATTCTCCCTCCTTTGTCTCCCATATAGAAAGATTTCTTCAAGTTGTTTTACCTTCAAACTGCTGTTGCCCTTACTATTTGCTCTTTGTTCCTTTAGAGAATGAGACATTTAAAAGCTGTGCGTGGCTTCTCAGCTGAGGGACTGCATTTGAGACTAGCTTTTTGCATTCAGAAACCATCCTCTATGTTACTAATTGCAGGTTTCCTCTGAAATTTTTTAGAGACAAATCCTCAAGCAGTAGATATACCCTGGGTTACCAGTGGTCTGTGAGCAGAGGTATGGGAATGGAGCTGGGAGTTCCAGTATGAAACTACTGAGATTTTCATTCAATTCCCTGCTTTCTCTTTAGTAACTCACATGGCCCCATCCTAAGGGGAACATGAGTTCAAATTCTCTGGTCATTTTCTTGAGAGAATAAAAAAAAACTATTCTAGTCTTTGAAAGTTGGGGAGGGATATTTGCCTAATTGCAAAAGTTGTGGGAAGAAATCTGGGTCTCACTTCTTTTTATGAAGCCTTTCCACCAACTCTCCTGTCTTCAGCCCTAAGCCCTGCCCTGACATTTCAAGGAACACTATGCCCCAAACCTGAGTCTTGAGGTCTGAGGGATATATATTTTGCTTCATCATTACTGATTTCTATAAACTCTGAAAGAGTTTAGCTTTCTCTTCTCAGCTAAGATAGTAACCTCTCCTTCATCAACTTTCTACCTACAAAATTTTTATCTATATTCTTTCCTTCATTTCTATTGTTTCTTTTTCAGTTTTTGTTTGTGTGTTTGTTTTTTTTTTTTGTTTTACCATTGACGGTTTATACTACTTTTATTTCTCCTTTCATTTTGGTAATATTAAAGGACTGGGTGGAAATAGACTTGTGTTTATTCCTCCATATTTAACCAGACGCCTCCCCCCAAATCCACATTTTTGAAATGAGTTAGTGGTTTAATATTTAAGGGGTGAAGTGCTGAGTCAAACATGCATTGACTATCTCTGCCCTTTCTGAGATAATATTAATCACCTGCCCTTCATGGTGACTTTTTTTACTTGTCCCCATACTCATATCATCTGCCAGTGTTCCCAGAGAAGGTGACCATCACTGGGTCACTTTAAGAGTTCAAGGAAATCCCCCTTGCCTCCATTAAATCTCTCTATCCATGCTTCACTTCAGATTTAATTTTGCCTTAAAATTTTTATTCTTGTTAATCATTTAAGCTCCTTCCCATTATTTATAATTTGGAATAAATTTCAACCTTTTTTTAAGGTTTAGTAGGAGTTGGGGTTGAGAATACTAGTAAAATGAGACACAAAGGGTGACATGTATATCACCAGAATGGGGAGTGGTCATGACCTTAGCTATGGCTGGAAAAGTTTGTGGTACTAAAACCCAATGTTACTCTAGAAACTTTCAGATGTGGGTTTGAATCCTGACTTAGACACTTATTATGTGACTTTATTTAACTTCACATAGCCTCATTATATACTGGTGTTAATAGTACTTACTTTGTAGGATGTCAAGTGGACTGAGTGAAATAATAGAAAACAAAACAAAACTTGGGACGTTGAGAAGACTGAATGAGATAGTAAATAAAAAAAAAAACCAACAAACTTAGAGCAGTGTCTTGCTCATAAGAGGGTATAAGAGGGTACGGTAAACATTAACTATTTCTAAAACACAAATACACCTTAGAAATATTACAGAAAAAAAGTTACTTGTTTTAGAGACGAGATTTGGTTTACTTACTATTTTCATAATTTTGTTCCCCTACCTCCCCTCATTTGCCATGTTTGTGATTATAAACGTGGTGGATATTCAAACCATTAATCTTAGAATTTATGGGCATCTGTGTCATTCTCTCTAATCCGGGAAAGCCTGCCCAAGGTGAGGGCTAAACTTGTCTGTGGAGGAAAGTAAATTGACAGAGGCATGTTGGGATTGTTAAAAGTAGCTGTCTGAAAGATGGATGTCTGTTGCTGCATGATCAGTTTGGCTGTGGGGACTGAATTGATCACATCGAGGGCAGCAATGAAAGTCCCATGCAAGGGTGCAGTCCACTTAAATCAGCTGCATATGGGAATGACCTGGAATAGATTCACTTGATTAAAGCCAAGGGAAAAGCAGAAAGTTGGGTGGGGATATGGGAACTAAGACATTTTCTTAATAGTTTCTGTGTGATTTGTTAGAATAGAAATTTGCTAGAGTGATAATAATCCTGGGCTTAGAGTCAAGAGATCTAGCTTTTACAGTGCATTGATACATTACTCATTTCTAATTTAATAAGATTCTTTCTGGAATAAGAAATTGAACCGTTTTGACCATATGTGTATTGAATGTGATTATCACAGAGGTTTTATAGGAAATCACACGTTATTTTGTGTACATAAATGAAATATGCTGAATGTTGTAATTCATTAGGAAATCAGGTCTTGATAAGTGAATTGCTCTTTTGAGTTCTAAATTTTTAAACTTCTTTTGTACTGTATATATATTTATTGGCACTTTACAACTTTCCTAGAAAAATGAGGTCTGCTACTTCTAGTAACTTTCACTTATTCTCCTTTTCTCAAGTCTTTTATAATTTTCTCAATGGTGGTCACACCAGCATGTTTATTTTCAATATCTAACATTGAATTTTATGGCAACATCTCCATAGCTTTCGGTTTCCGGACTAAGGAACTAATATATTGAAATGTAAAATGGTGGCTGCATAACTGAAACTTACCTATCTATGGTTAGGACAGGGATATGGGACATGTTACATTGTTAAGGAGACCATCACAAGCCGATGGAACTGGTATCTTAGTTGTGACTGTACTCTTCTGAACTCTGATTAACAAAATTCTAATCCATTTTGGAAAGTTGAACATCCATCTGTTTTCTGAAGATTTCATGTATATTAACTTTAGTTACACATAACTGTATATATGACACTCTATAACCAGGAACATGATACCACACATTGCAAGAAAATGAGTTCTTTTAACCGAAGAGGATATGAATATGAGAGAATAAAAAGCTATTGTCCAGAACGGTGCTTCTCCTCCTCTATCACCCATTAAAAAATGGTCACCTACATCACGTATAAGGTTGTTAGTTTTACACAGGCCCTTCAGAAACTTCACAGAAGCTTTGACTCCATTCTGTGTCATTTGGCTCACCACACTATTTACTTGTCTTGCTGATGGAAGAGGCAGGCACTGGAGTGAGGTGTGAGAACGAGAAAACCAAGGGTTGCCACTTAGTATCTTCATAATGGTGGCACTCTTTAAACAGACTGTTGCTGTCATATAAAGATGTTGAGGGCCGGGTAGAGAGCCTTCTTTTCTTTCCCAATTACGTTGAACTGGTCAAGAGGCCAAAGAATAGATTTTTCACTAATCTCTTTTCAGACTCAGCTTTTCTTGATTTGCAGAAATCTATTTAACTAGATGGTTATTCTTTGCCTTTGTCTGCACTCGGTTCCAAAATACAGGAGAAGAGACACTGCTCGAATCCTTCCCCACCTCCTGTCCCCCACTTCTCAGGCTCTAAGAGCTTGGTGCTTAGAGTCAGACTGTGGGATTTTGAATCCCTGCCTCCTGTACCCTTTCCCAGTATTCCTTGATTGTTCAACATAGGATAATTTAATGGAAATGTCATAAAGGGATGAATGTAAAAGTGTAAGCAATTTGTAAGAAAACTATAATGATTAGTGCAGTGCCCTAGTCATAGAAACAGAAGAGGTGTTACTGCTTTTAAACATGAAAGGAAGAGGAGAAAAATTAGTTCCTGGGACCAGGAGGGAGAAAGCTGTGTAGACAGGGTCACTTTCAGAGGATCTGTGACAACTTTGTTGAGGAACATAGCCCGTGTGAGACAATGAGTGAGGAGGGAATAAAACCTGACCTCACTTTGTTCCCTACCTCTGGTCTCCTGGCAGGTTCTCCCATTGGCTAAACCCACCTGGAAACTTGTCCACACAGGCCAGCTTCCTATGGCAGAAAGCAGGTGGAAAAGAGTGGATTTGGAGGGGCACATGAAAGATATCTGAAACAGGAAATGATTTAACCTGGGAGCCATGGCTTCCTCATCTGTAAAGTAGGGCTAACCATAGTGCCCACTCTAGAGTGTGGTGAGAAGTAAATAAAATACTTAGTAGGGTATGTAGGAGACTTCCTAGTGCAAAGAAAGCACTGAGTGCACATTAACTATCATTGTTACACTTTGGTAATTGTTCACTAAATGGATATAGATGGCCAGACTAGTCGGTAGTTGGTTGGAACCTATTAAAGTTTTTTCAAACCTGTTCAATTTTATTATGTATTTAAATATCTGAAATAATTCAAAAACAATTTTTAACATATAATTAGAACTATTATAGTTTATGTAATTTTTTATGGATTGAGTCCTTGAAGAGCATCTTCAAACCAGGCTCCTTTCATTCTTTTACCTCATACATCATCAAGCTCTGTCTACTTCATCTTTGTTCCCACTCTGACTTACCTCAAGCCCCTACCATCTCTCCCTTGGATGGTTACACCAACTTCTCAACTGACCAACTAGGCTTCAGGCTTCCTATTCCTCAATCCATTCCTACAGCAGTGACCCTTGTAAATTGGGCCTTGGACTAAATTTATACTCCTGAGTAGATGTCCAAGTTGCTCCATGATCTGGGTTCTGTCTGTCTCTTCTGGCCCATCTCTGGCTATGTGCTCATTGCACTACTTCATCAGTAACAAAGCACAGTCTCTGCAGTCCCCCAATACATCATCCTGTTCCAGTGGTTCTCAAAGTGTGGTCCCAGGCCAGCAGTATCAAAATCAACTACAAACCATTAGAACAGTGAATTCTTGGGCTTTATCTGAAACCTATTTAACCAGGAACTCTAGGGATGAGGCCCAGAAATCCATGTCTTAACAAACTCTCCTGGCGATTCTGGGGCACATTCAAGTTTGAAATCCACTACCATGCGTCTTAGTCTTGGGTTGTACTGGTAATCTTTCCTGGAATGGCAATTCTACTTCCTTCATCTCCAAGACTCATTTCACGGAGCAAAGACTCCAGGATTGACTTGCTGATTAGTTGTAACAAATTAACTTAGTTCCCCTGAATCTAAATAATTATTTGTTTATGTAACAACCATGTTTGAAAAGAATGAAACTAACTCTCACAGTAACTTTTCTGGAAAATAGTGTTTTTTTTTTCTGTTTTGTTTTTGTTTTTTTACAAATATTTATTCAGAAGGGTTGATGCATTTATTAGGAGAAAGGAGGGAATTTTTACATAATCAAATTCTTCCTGAAGATGTGCCAGACAACGATGAATAGCTACTCTCCTAATTACAGTTAATGATTTGACTCTATTTAATGGGTCTTATTATATAGATGAAGAAACCAAAGTTCAAAGGGGTTATGCAACTTGTTCAGGATTACAAATCTAGCAAGTAGAGAGCCAGGGCTGGAACTCAGGTCTGTCTGACCTCCAACATCCAGACACTTAAACATCGTATTATCTTTGAAACATGGAGAAAGCAATTGCCTCTATTTTTCTCTCAAGGATTCCCTTTTTAATTCAAGCAAAGTAGAGAGAGAAAGGATAACATTGTTTTTTTGTAGGCAATGATGTACAATTCCAATTAGTCACTAGGCAAATGGCAGACTTGGTTATACAATGGTCTAGTATCAGTTCTCTCCCACAGTGTCATGACAGACTAGTTCTTTCACACTGATTAGGTATAAAGTTTGCTGCAAATAATATTTAAAATAATAGGTTTTATTTATGAGTTATCCTTGAATACATTGAGAAGGATTCAAGGTTATCTATATAATAATGTTTCTCTTAGATTTTTGCATTTCACTGTGCTTTTGTAAAGGGAAGAGAGAGGTTGGCAATATAGGTATTGGGCAAGGAATTGTGCAGAGATTACAATCTATTTTGTGGGAGTGAGAACATCCTCCATCACATATATTCCAAGCAAGAGAAAAATGTCCTGTGTGACTTTATGGAACTGGTGAGTATATGATGGGGTAGGGATGGGGTATCAGGATTCCTGAGAAAGCCTCTCCCATTTTATTTCTCACTAAAGGCAGGGAGGTTCTCTGATAGTAGATTCTCTGGTGCAGAAATGGCAGGATTCAACCTTCTTGATCATGGGCCCTACAACTCGGAGAGTAAATGATCTGTCACATTTACAAAATAACCACTTTAAAGTTTCAATACTTTCCTTCTTTCTAAAATAAGGTGCCCCCCCATTGTCAGTGCTATAGCCTAGATTTTAATTTGTAAGCATTGTTAGCTCATTTGCTACTCTAATCTCAATAAAGTCAGATATTATTCACTTTATGGATCACATTAATGATAAGTACTGGCATATTCCAATAAAGTATACAATTACCAGTCCATTAGCTATTTTACTAAAGAAATTTCATTATGACATTTCTTTGGAAAACATGACTATGATGGCCTTTTCCTTATGTACTAGAAAATTGTGTCCTAAAAAAGTGAGTTTCAAAAATCTCTATTAGTTTTCCTGTATGTACTTCACATAGACTACCTTAATGGTTCACTTTATATGTTTTATTTAATCATCTTAATTTCATCCCTGTAGGAGTAATGGGGCCAATCAAATGAAATTGTTACTGTAATAAAGGAGCATGGGTATAGCATCCCTTAAGGCATTTGAATATACTTGATCGTTGGAGGGGAACAATTTGTAAATAAAGCTAAGGAAATGGAATTAGAGATGGAGAGACATTGGTTCACAAAGAAGACAGCAGTAATGGTGAAGATGGAACGTTTAATTACCATAATTACCCTACAGAGGTATTTTTATTTTTTATTATTTTTTTATTTTATTTTATTTTATTTTATTTTATTTTATTTTATTTTAATTTTATTATGTTATGTTAGTCACCATACAATACATCATTAGTTTTTGATGTAGCGGTCCACGATCCATTGTTTTCGTATAACACCCAGTGCTCCATGCAGAACGTGCCCTCCTTAATACCCATCACCGGGCTAACCAATCCCCCCTCCCCCCTCCCCTCTAAAACCCTGTTTGTTTCTCAGGTCCATAGTCTCTCATGGTTCATCTCTCCCTCCAATTGCCCCCGCCCATTTTTCCCTTCCCTCAAGCCATGTTTTGAAAGTCACCTTCCTGGTTCGCCATTCCAGAGTTTCTTCAACTGAAGTCAAATTCTTTTGTATATTAAATTTCATTTCTTTCTGCTTTAATTAGAGCTCATGTTTTACGAATGGGGTTCTCAGTGGACATAAACAACTAATGAACTTCCCTACCTTTTTAAATTCCTCATATGCATACAGATAAAAATCACACACTCTCTCAGACTTCTTCCTTTATCTTAATCATTTATAGTATATTTGTTCAATAGCTCAGAACCTGGAGCTGCACTGCCTTGCTTCAAATCATGGTTCTCCACTTGCCAGGGGTGTGACTGGGGTCAAGTGACTTAGCTTCTTTGTGCATCAATTTGCTCCTCTGTAAAATGGGATAATGATTGTTTCTACTTTCTAAGGTTATTATGAGGATTAAATGGTCAATCTGTATTGAGTGCTTGGACCAGTGCCTGGTACATACCAAGCACTATAAAGGTGTTTGGTATTACCATTATTTTTGTTATCACATTGTCTTTGAATTTCTCCAAGTGATTTTTTTAAAAAATCTCTCAATTTTATTTTTAATAAAAATAGTTCTGTGGACATGGTAAGGAATCTGAACAATAAAGAAATGTGTACAATTAAAAGCAAAGGCAACCACTGGTAATAGTTTCTCAGATATTCCTCCAGAGCATTACTGTGTTGCCTTTCTCTCGCTCGCTCGCTCGCTCTCTCAATGAAAAGACCAGAACATGCACAATGCTCCTCACTGTCCCACATGTAAAAATACAGTGATTAAAACTAAACACAAGGGCGCTTGGGTGGCTCAGTCGTTAAGCGTCTGCCTTCGGCTCAGGTCATGGTCTCAGGGTCCTGGGATCGAGCCCCGCATCGGGCTCCCTGCTCGGCGGGAAGCCTGCTTCTCCCTCTCCCACTCCCCCTGCTTGTGTTCCCTCTCTCGCTGTGTCTCTCTCTGTCAAATAAATAAATAAAATCTTAAAAAAAAAAAAAAAAACCTAAACACAATACCCTGGTAGGGCAGTCTAACTATTAAGGAATTTCGTATCATTTTTTTTAGATCTTATCAACTGCTTTCCTTGTAGAACACTATAGCCTTCTAGCTGGTCTCAGAGCAGTGCCATACTGTTGGCTACTGTGGGCTTGGATTGTTGTCCTGTGGAACTGCCCTCACTTCCCCCATTTCCTGGAGATGTGTAACTATTGCTCTCTCTTCCTTTCCAATCCCTTACTAACATCCAGATTCCCTAAGAAGTTTTCCAGGGAGCAGGAAAAACTGGGAATTCCTTATGTGACTGTTTTAAATGATGGATAGTTGAACATCTGCATCTCCCACTCTTTCTCTGAATTAACTGAGAACTTGGAATTCAGAAAGCAAAAATGATAGACTACCTGCAAAATTTTAATACTGGACATTCGATCCATTTATTATTACTTAGTTATATCAGAAAACAGTGCATTTTACACTCAGCTTATTGGATGCAGATTTTTTTTTAATGACTCTAACCTATGAAATTTCTTACATGGAAATCTATGAGTATAGATTTAAAACTCTCAGGGAGGCAGACCCATAATTTCTGTATAATCAAAGGACATAAGATAGGTGTTATACAAGCATTAAAAAGTATCTTCATAATTCATGTTTCATAGGCTGCAAGGGAGAGTTGGAGATAAAAGTTCAGAAAGCCTTGGGCATTGCTATGTGGATGAGGCTGTGACCTTTCCATGGGAGAGTTTGGTTCCCGCATGTGAGAAAAGAAGGCAAGCCAATGTTTCTTAGCATTCCAGTAAGGGAAGTGAGCAAAGATTGCTTGTGTAAATTCTCCTACAAGTGATATAAGCCTGGAGCGTGCAGAGGGTCAAGGTGAGAGCACACCTACAGTGTGTCAGCCTGCTAACATAACAGTCAGGTATGTACCTTGGTGGTCTTCTCCCACAGAACTGGGGACAAGACCACGTGACCCTGACATTCTTCTCATCAGCCAGTACACACACAACTAACACATAATAGTCACTTACATTGGCTAACATTCTCCAATGTGGCAAGGGGAGGGAAGAATGAGAATACCAATTCCATCCTACAACATTTTAGCACCTTTCCTCTAAGTCCAAATTACTTTGAGAAAAGAGAAAAAAAATGTCATTTTCAGCATGAAAGCTCTATTGTTGCCACCAACCATAAGAAATCACTGTACACAGATTTTCAGTTTCTTTCACTGGAAAGATAACCTGTAAAACTACAAATGACGCTGTAGAGCTAAAACACAAGAAGAGAAGTAACAGCTTTCTGAATTGCAAAAATCTGAAACTGATCTGCAAGGGAAATGAGGAATGCTGATTTATTATAGACAATGACAAAAGAAGGCTAGAGTCTATATATCTGGGTTTTCTGTGGCTCTTTCTAATCACGTGGGCCAGTTTAATGAGTATGTACAGTTCGTGGTTCTTTTGTATAGGAATTGGAGGCTGGAAGAGGAGGAACAGGAATAGGATGGGGGAAAAGGAGAAGAAAGACAAGGACGAGAACAGTCACAATAATAATGACAGTGGGTATTACCAAGTGCCAAGTGCCCTGCTATGCCCTTGAAAGGCCCGATTCCACCTAATTTCTGCCAACGTCCTATACGGTTGGTGTTGCTGTCATGCACATTTTACACATGAGAAGAGTAAGGCATTGAATGTAAATTACTTGCCTAGCGTCATCCATATATTCTGAAGCCAGAAAAGAAAGGCGCCTTTACATTAGGGTTCTTGGTGATTCTGGATTCAGCTCTTTTCAACTGTGGAGTTACAGAAATATCTCTGGGCATGAAAGGAGAAAGGATGGTTGTGCACCATCACATCTTCCCTCCTGTTTAGCTCCCATTGGCCTAGACATCCAGAAAGATGCCTCTTCTCTCGCTGTAGTCTTAGGTCAATACAATGCTAATATCCACCACTCCTGAAAAACTGAATTCCCCATTTATTAACTATGCATGCACAGTGTATAGATACAGTCTATTTGAAAGCACAGCTCTTATCTCTTAGAGAAATATCCTGATAATCACTTTGGCAAAAATAGAGATTTGGGGGGTGTTCTGGGATCAGTCAAAATTTTGACATTTTAGCCCACTTTTAAAAACTTTTACCTTTTATTTTCTTGCTCCCTCTTGCTCTTATAAAACGAGCCCAGAAAAAAAAATCAGAATCAGGAGATGATCTCCTAGTAACTGCCTGCAAACGTGGGAATAATCCTCCTGAATAATAAATAATCACAAACATGCTCTTCAGACAGAGCTGCAGGGTCAGATGAATGGAGCTCCTAACAAGGCCAAGAACTGAATAAATTGCCTCTTGATCTCGCCACTGAGAATGAATTCATGTAAATCCGAGGAAGCTGAGCTGCTGCTGCTGCTAATCCACCATGTGTAGTGACTAATTTTATTAAGTGAAATACAAGAAAAGGAAAGATCCTTGCCGTAGAAATGTGCTCAAAGATGATTGCCTTGGCCTAAGTGCTGAGTCCTGTGGCCGCAGCAAGTGAGCAAGGCCAATTAGGCTCCTCATCAGGCAGTGCGGGGCACGGGGATGAGGATGAGCGCTGAGCCACTGCAAGGAAGGCTTGTGAGCACAGGCCAGCCCCCACCCTGCGCGCATCACTGGCAAAGTGAAACACAACTCCTGCTCTTGACTCCGAGGTGACCTTTCTCCCGAGAAGATGGGTTGACTCTACTTTAAAAAGTTTACCTTTGACTGAAATACTTGAAAGCCATTACCACTGGAAATTTGATGTTTGTGATTTCAGATGAATCAGTGTGCTGAGTTCTTTTTCTGTTAGAAGTTGCAAACTTAAAGCCTTTCTGGATCAAGCAATATTAGCAAGCAATACAAATAAATAAGGCTGTAGAGGTGATAGGGCTCACTGCCCACCGGCCAGGCCCACTGCTGATTCATTTTCCCCCGAATGTGCCAGAATCTACCACAGGGAAACATACACCTAGCCCCCATCTCAGCCATTCTGTTCCTAAGTATATATCCAAGAGATATGACTGTGTATGTTCGCCAAAAGATATTTACAAGCAAATTTATTTATAATTACCCAAACCTGGGAGGTAGCCCAAAGAAATCCAGTAATAAGAAAATGGATAATTAAAACATGGTATAGTCATACAATGGACTATTACACAACCGTAAAAAAAAAAAAAAAAAGAATGAAGTCCTGACACATTCAACAACATGAATAACTCTCACAGATGTTATGCTGATTTGGAAGAAAACACATGCAAAAGATTAAAGACTATGATTTGATTTATGTAAAATTTGAGAACCAGCAAAACCAATCAATGATGATAGAAGTCAGAACAATGGTTACCTCTTTGTGTGGGGTACTGTTTGGAAAGGGTTACAGAGAATCATCTAAGGTGCTGGAAATATTCAATATCTTGATCTGGGGTAGATACATGGATGCACACATTTGTAAAACTGCATCAAACTGAACATTTAATATTGGTTTTATTGTATGTCTGCATTTTGCTGTATGTATGTCATAATTCAATTCAAAGGTTAAAAATTGCATCATGACAGGACAAAACAAAATAATAAAGAAATAAAAACTGTGCCAGAAAAATGAAATACTCTGAGCCACAATTTGCTCACTGGACCATGAACTTATGTCCCCAACTAATGTTTCTAAATCTCTTCCCACCACAGTTGAAGACTTACTGTCTTCTTATTCTTTAGCTCATATTTCCCCTTTTGGGAAAAGAATTAGGACATCGCAAAAGTTAGTATCTATTTAATATTTACATTGAGGCTTTGCTCTTTTTTTTAAGATGTCGTTTAATCTCCACATTTTTGAGAATTTTTGAGTTTTCTTCTTGAAACTGATTTCTAGTTTCATACCACTGTGGTTTGAAAAGGTTGCTTGATATGATTTCAGTCTTCTTAAATTTGTTAAGACTTGTTTTGTGGCCTCACATATAATCTATCCTAAGAATGTTCCATGTGCACTTGAGAAGAATGTGTATTCTGTTGCTTTTGGATGGAAGGTTCTGTATGTATATGCTAATTCCATCTGGTCTAATAAGCCTTTTACTCTTAATATAATTTTAGGTTGACATTTCCTAGCATTGCCATAACTCACATACATATTATTTTATACGATAGCATTTTATTAATAGACTCTTTACTTAACTATTACATTATTTTTCAGAATTTAGGATGTTGTCAATTTTTCATTGGGAATAAGTGAATTCTTTTAGTTTTCCATTCTCAGCTTATTTTTCTGAAGTGGGGCTATTCAAACAAAGGTCATAAGTGGATTCTCAGAGCCTGTTCTAATGCCATATTACTTTTAAAGGGCTGGCATTATTCATGTTGTCAAATGACATTTATAAGACTACCTATTTGTTTTATCTTCACCAAAACTAGAGCTTGTTAAAAATCTTTTTTTTTAAAAATCAAAGTATAATAACTCTAAAATTATTTAAAGGAGCTTTAATTTATTTTTAGAATGGAGGCAGATTTCCCAAATACTAGCTAATTTTCTGTATTTCTCCATTTGCTTATTATTTCTGATTATCTACTAAACAGAATCTGTATATTGATCATATCTATTAATCTCAGTTTTCTCTATAATTTGAATAGCAAAAGCTTATCTATTATGTTTATCTGTTATGTTTTCCTATTCTGCTATTTTATGTTTACTGCATTTGCCTTATAAAAAATGTGCTATGATGAGCGCTATGAATTGTGTAAGACTGATGAATCACAAACCTGTACCCCTGAAACAAATGATACATTATATATTAATAAAAAATAAAAATAAAAAAAGTTATCTTTATATGATCAGGCATATTTTATCTCTAATAGCCTTCATTTTTTGAATGCCTTGAGTTTCTTTTTCTTCATATTAAATGTTTCATATTTAAATGTGCTGTTATACTTTATTCTGTATTTTACAAAATAGGTTATATGTTGTTTGATTCAGTTGTAATTTATTGCCATGTACAATGTGAAATATAAGTCCAAATTAATTACTTTCCATATGGATATCTAATTATGCAACAAAACTATGAAATATTACCTGCTGTTATATTAGTTTTTGCTCAAATGGTAATAAAACCTCGATTTTTATGCTTTTGAATATTTCCTCCTGATTTCTTAAAGTCTGACAACATTTTAGAGTTATTATACTCTAATAATATATATATATTAAAATCAAAGTATAATAATATTATATAATTATATATATATATTATATATTATATTATATTACATTTCTTGACTGGCCTTTAAATACTCTTATATGAGGGGAAGAGCAAGATGGCAGAGAAGTAGGAGACCTAAATTTCATCTGGTCCCAGGAATTCAGCTAGATAGGGATCAAACCATTCTGAACACCTACGAACTCAACAGGAGATCGAAGAAAAGAATAGCAGCAACTCTCTGAGCAGAAAAGCGACCACTTTCTGGAAGGTAGGACTGCAGAGAATTGAATCCGAGGTGATATTCGGGAGGATAGACGGCAGGGGAGGGGGCCTCCGTCGGCCACTTCTGGCAAGTGATAAGAGTCAAGGAGCACAAAATTGGAACTTTTAGAAGTCAACTCCGCTGAGGAATGTCGTTCCAGTGGCTAGGCAGGGGGTGGAACCCTCGCGGGACAGTGTGGTCTCAGGACCCTCGGGGTCACAGAAAGACCAGGGGTGCCTGAGTGCAGCAGAGCTCCCAGGTATTGGAGTGGGGAAGCTGGCTGCAGAGACGGAGCCGAGGTGTGGGCTCTCAGCTAGGGTTGCCATAAACCATGATCTGCGGCACAGTCAGGCCACTTCTCTTCCAGTAGGGACCCATCAAGCGGCAGGTCTGGGGAGACTCTCCTTCCTCCCCCGGGAGGAGTGGCCTGGGAGCGCACCGCAGGGATCTGCTGGGTTTGGAGACGCCAAACGGGGTCAGGTGCCAGAGATAGAAATGCTCGGTCACAGGCCGGGTGAGCACGGAGTGCGGCTGCAGACCGGGGAGATGGGAGTGATTGACTGCTTTTCTCTGGAGGCTCACTGAGGAGCGGCTCCGAGTTCTCGGCTCCTCCAGGGCAGAGATTGGGAGGCCACCATTTTCACTCTTGGCCTCCAAAGCCGCACGGAAAGCTTGCAGGGAACAAAAGCTCCCGAGAGCAAACCCGAGCAGATGACTTAGCCCGGACCAGGCAAGGGCGGGGCAATTCTGCCTCCAGCAAAGACATTTGGGAACCACGGCAGCAGGCCCCTCCCCCAGAAGATCAGCGAGAACAGCCAGCCAAGACCAAGTTTACCGATCAGTGAGAACGGCAGAACTCCAGCACTAGGGGAATACGGTACATAGAATTCATGGCTTTTTCCCCCATGTTTCTTTAGTCTTTCAAAGTTAATTTTTTTTTATTTTCTTTTTTATCTTTTTCTTTTTTTTTGAATTTTTCTTTTTCCCTTTTTCAACCAACATCTTATCAATCCCTTTTAAAAAAAATCTTTTTTATTTTTCATTTTTAGAGTCATATTCTATGCCTTCATAGTAGTTAACCTTATTTGTGGTATATATATATAAGTTGTACTCTCTTTAAAATTTTGGGATACAGTTTCTTCTAACAGACCAAAATATACTCTAAATCTCTAGTGTATGGCTTTGTTCTAGTCTCCTGCCTGATCACATTCTCTCCCCCTTTTTTTTAAATCCTCTTCTTTCTTTTTTCAACCTACTTCTTATCTTATCAATTTCTTTTATAAAATCTTTTATAGTTTTCATCTTTACAGTCGTATTCCATCCCTTCATCATATTTACCCTTATTTTTTTCATATATATGCTTCTTTTCTTTAAAATTTTGGGAGGCACTTTCTTCTAACAGACCAAAATATGCCCCAAATCTAGTGTGTGGCACTGATCTATGCACCAGCCTGATCATATTTAATCATATTCTGTTTTGTGGGTTTTTTTTTAATCTTTTTTTTTTCTTTTTTCGTTCTTTCCTTTTCTTTTCCCCCAGTTTCAGGTCTGTTCTGATTAGTTTAGTGTATATTTTTCTGGGGTCGTTGTTACCCTGTTAGCATTTTGGTCTCTCATTCATCTATTCTCCTCTGGACAAAATGACAAGATGGAAAAAATCACCTCAAAAAAAGAACAAGAGGCAGTACTGACTGCCAGGGACCTAATCAATACAGACATTAATAAGATGTTGGAACTAGAGTTCAGAATGATGGTTTTAAAGATGCTAGCTGGGCTTGAAAAAAGCATGGAAGATATTAGAGAAACCCTTTCTGGAGAAATAAAAGAACTAAAATCTAACCAATTCGAAATCAAAAAGGCTACTAATGAGTGTAATCAAAAATGGAGGCTCTAACTGCTAGGATAAATGAGGCAGAAGAGAGAATTAGTGATATAGAAGACCAAATGATGGAAAATAAAAAGCTGAGAAAAAGAGAGATAAAAAACTACTGGATCACGAGGGCAGAATTCGAGAGATATGTGATACCATAAGACAAAACAATATTAGAATAATTGGGATCCCAGAAGAAGAAGAAAGAGAGAGAGGGGCAGAAGGTATATTGGAGCAAATTATAGCAGAGAACTTCCCTAATTTGGGAAAGGAAACAGGCATCAAAATCCAGGAGTCACAGAGAACCCCCCTCACAAGCAATAAAAATAGGTCAACACCCCGACATCTAATAGTAAAAATTACTAGCCTCAGAGACAAAGGGAAAATCCTGAAAGCAGCTCGGGACAAGAGATCTGTAACCTACAATGGTAGAAACATTAGATTGGCAACAGACCTATCCACAGAGACCTGGCAGGCCAGAAAGGACTGGCATGATATATTCAGAGCACTAAATGAGAAAAATATGCAGCCAAGAATACTATATCCAGCTAGGCTGTCATTGAAAATAGAAGGACAGAGAAAAAGCTTCCAGGACAAACAAAAACTAAAGGAATTTGCAAACACAAAACCAGCCCTACAAGAAATATTGAAAGGGGTCCTCTAAGCAAAGAGAGAGCCTAAAAGTAACATAGACCAGAAAGGAACACAGACAATATACAGTAACAGTCACCTTACAGGCAATACAATGGCACTAAATTCCTATCTTTCAATAGTTACCCTGAATGTAAATGGGCTAAATGCCCCAATCAAAAGACACAGGGTCCCAGATTGGATTAAAAAACAAGACCCATCGATATGCTGTCTGCAAGAGACTCATTTTAGACCCAAAGACACCCCCCAGATTGAAAGTGTGGGGGTGGAAAACTATTTAGCATGCTAATGGACACCAAAAGAAAGCTGGGGTGGCAATCCTTATATCAGACAAATTAGATTTTAAACCAAAGACTGTAATAAGAGATGAGGAAGGACACTATATCCTACTTAAAGGGTCTATCCAACAAGAAGATTTAACAATTGTAAATATCTATGCCCCTAACATGGGAGCAGCCAATTATATAAGCCAATTAATAATAAAAGCAAAGAAATACATTGACAACAATACAGTAATAGTGGGGGACTTTAACACCCCCCTCACTGAAATGGACAGATCATCTAAGAAAAAGATCAACAAGGAAATAAAGACTTTAAATGACACACTGGACCAGATGGACTTCACAGATATATTCAGAACATTCCATCCCAAAGCAACAGAATACACATTCTTCTCTAGTGCCCATGGAACATTCTCCAGAATAGATCAGATCCTAGGTCACAAATCAGGTCTCAACCGGTACCAAAAGATTAGGATCATTCCTGCCTATTTTCAGACCACAGTGCTTTGAAACTAGAACTCAATCACAAGAGGAAAGTCAGAAAGAACTCAAATACATGGAGGCTGAAGAGCATCCTACTAAAGAATGAACGGGTCAACCAGGAAATTAAAGAAGAATTTTAAAAATTCATGGAAACAAATGAAAATAAAAACACAACTATTCAAAATCTTTGGGATGCAGCAAAGGCGGTCCTAAGAGGAAAGTATATAGCAATACAAGCCTTTCTCAAGAAACAAGAAAGGTCTCAAGTACACAATCTAACCCTACACCTAAAGGAGCTGGAGAAAGAACAGCAAATAAAGCCTAAACCCAGCAGGAGAAGAGAAATAATAAAGATCAGAGCAGAAATCAATGAAATAGAAACCAAAAGAACAGTAGAACAGATCAATGAAACTAGGAGCTGGTTCTTTGAAAGAATTAACAAGATTGATAAACCCCTGGCCAGACTTATCAAAAAGAAAAGAGAAATGACCCAAATAAATAAAATCATGAATGAAAGAGGAGAGATCACAACCAACACCAAAGAAATACAAACAATTATAAAAACATATTATGAGCAACTATATGCCAGCAAATTAGATAATCTGGCAGAAATGGATGCATTCCTAGAGATGTATCAACTACCAGAACTGAACCAGGAAGAAACAGAAAACCTGAGCAGACCTATAACCACTAAGGAAATTGAAGCAGTCATCAAAAATCTCCCAAGAAACAAAAGCCCAGGACCAGATGGCTTCCCAGGGGAATTCTACCAAACATTTCAAGAAGAATTAATACCTATTCTTCTGAAACTGTTCCAAAAAGTAGAAATGGAAGGAAAACTTCCAAACTCGTTTTATGAGGCCACCCTTACCTTGATCCCAAAGCCAAAGACCCCATCAAAAAGGAGAATTACAGACCATATCCTTGATGAACATGGATGCAAAAATTCTCACCAAACTACTAGCCAGTAGGATCCAACAATACATTACAAGGATTATTCACCACGACCAAGTGGGATTTATCCCTGGGCTGCAAGGTTGGTTCAACATCTGCAAATCAATCAATGTGATACATTACATTAATAAAGAACAAGAACCATATGATCCTCTCAATAGATGCAGAAAAAGCATTTGACAAAGTACAGCATCCTTTTTTGATCAAAACTCTTCAGAGTATAGGGATAGAGGGTACCTACCTCAATATCATAAAAGCCATCTATGAAAAACCCACAGCAAATATCATTCTCAATGGGGAAAAACTGAGAGCTTTCCCCCTAAGGTCAGGAATATGGCAGGGATGTCCTCTATCACCACTGCTATTCAACATAGTATTAGAAGTCCTAGCCACAGCAATCAGACAACAAAAAGAAATAAAGGGCATCCAAATCGGCAAAGAAGAAGTCAAACTCTCACTGTTTGCAGATGATATGATACTTTATGTAGAAAATCCAAAAGACTCCACCCCAAAACTGCTAGAACTCATACAGGAATTCAGTAAAGTGGCAGGATATAAAATCAATGCACAGAAGTCAGTGGCATTCCTATACACCAACAACAAGACAGAAGAAAGAGAAATTAAGGAGTTGATCCCATTTACAATTGCACCCCAAACCATAAGATACCTAGGAATAAATCTAACCAAAGAGGCAAAGGATCTGTACTCAGAAAACTATAAAATACTCATGACAGAAATTGAGGAAGACACAAAGAAATGGAAAAACGTTCCATGCTCATGGGTTGGAAGAACAAATATTGTGAAGATGTCAAGGCTACCTAGAGCAATCTACATATTTAATGCAATCCCTATAAAAATACCATTCACTTTTTTCAAAGAAATGGAACAAATAATCCTAAAATTTGTATGGAACCAGAAAAGACCCCGCATAGCCAGAGGAATGTTGAAAAAGAAAAGCAAAGCTGGTGGCATCACAATTCCGGACTTCCAGCTCTATTACAAAGCTGTCATCATCAAGACAGTATGGTACTGGCACAAAAACAGGCACATAGACCAATGGAACAGAATAGAGAGCCCAGAAATGGACCCTCAACTCTATGGCCAACTAATCTTCGACAAAGCAGGAAAGAATGTCCAATGGAAAAAAGACAGTCTCTTCAACAAATGGTGTTGGGAAAATTGGACAGCCACATGCAGAAGAATGAAACTGGACCATTTCCTTACACCACACACAAAAATAGACTCAAAATGGTTGAAAGGCCTAAATGTGAGACAGGAGTCCATCAAAATCCTAAAGGAGAACACAGGCAGCAACCTCTTCAACCTCAGCCGCAGCAACTTCT
Source organism: Mirounga angustirostris (assembly GCF_029215605.1). Taxonomy (NCBI): domain Eukaryota; kingdom Metazoa; phylum Chordata; class Mammalia; order Carnivora; family Phocidae; genus Mirounga; species Mirounga angustirostris. The sequence continues at coordinate 39,223,338 of NW_026991710.1, read as the reverse complement.
TCCTAGAAACATCGCCAAAGGCAAGGGAAACAAAGGCAAAAATGAACTATTGGGACTTCGTCAACAAAACCAAAAGACAACTGACAGAATGGGAGAAGATATTTGCAAATGACATATCAGATAAAGGGCTAGTATCCAAAATCTATAAAGAACTTATGAAACTCAACACCCAAAGAACAAATGATCCAATCAAGAAATGGGCAGAAGACATGAGCAGACATTTTTCCAAAGAAGGCATCCAAATGGCCAACAGACACATGAAAAAGTGCTGAACATCACTCAGCATCAGGGAAATCCAAGTCAAAACCTCAATGAGATACCACCTCACACCAGTCAGAATGGCTAAAATTAACAAGTCAGGAAACAACAGATGTTGGCAGGGATGCAGAGAAAGGGGAACCCTCCTACACTGTGGGGGGAATGCAGGCTGGTGCAGCCACTCTGGAAAACAGTATGGAGGTTCCTCAAAAAGTTGAAAATAGAGCTACCATACGACCCAGCAATTGTACTACTGGGTATTTACCCCAAAGATACAAATGTAGGGATCCGAAACAGTACGTGCACCCCGATGTTTATAGCAGCAATGTCCACAATAGCCAAACTATGGAAAGAGCCAAAGTGTCCATTGACAAATGAATGGATAAAGAAGATGTGGTATATATACACAATGGAATATTATGCAGCCATCAAAAGGAATGAAATCTTGCCATTTGCAACAACGTGGATGGAACTGGAGGGTATTATGCTGAGTGAAATAAGTCAATCAGAGAAAGACATGTATCATATGATCTCACTGAGATGAGGAATTCTTAATCTCAGGAAACAAACTGAGTGTTGCTGAAGTGGTGGGGGGTTGGAGGGATGGTGTGGCTGGGTGATAGACATTGGGGAGGGTATGTGCTATGGTGAGCGCTGTGAATTGTGTGAGACTTGAATCGCAGACCTGTACCTCTGAAACAAATAATACATTATATGTTAAAAAAAAAAAAAAAAGAGAAAATAGTAGGAAGGGAAAAATGAAGGGGAGGAAATCGGAGGGGGAGACGAACCGTGAGAGACTATGGACTCTGAGAAACCAACTGAGGGTTCTAGAGGGGAGGGGGGTGGGGGGTTGGGTTAGCCTGGTGAAGGGTATTAAAGAGGGAATGTACTGAATGGAGCACTGGGTGTTATATGCAAACAATGAATCATGGAACACTACATCAAAAACTAATGATGTAATGTATGGTGATTAACATAACATAATAAAATAAAAAAAATAAATACTCTTATAAGCTATAAATATCTGGTATTCTTAGTATTTGTAAAATTTGAAACCATAACTCTTTTTTAAAAACACCATAAAATGTAATTTTATTTCTAAAAAGTACTGCGTATTACATTCTACTCTTTAGATTTGTCAAGAATCTTGGACTTAGAAATTGATAATATAGTCTAATGGTGTGAACTCACATAAATGGAGAAATTATAATACAATTTTGTGAGTTGGCACTTATGTACTTAAGATCTAAAAACTCTGAGAACAGAAGGAACTAACCAATCCTCAAATAATAAGAAAATATTTTATTGAGAAATTACATACGTCACAGAGAAAGAATTTGTTCAAAAAAGTAGAATCTTGAAAAGGTTTGGATATGAGGGGGCAGTTAAGGAAGTTCAATGTCAGTAGTACCGTTTGGCAAAGAGTGGCAAAAGATGATGCCAGAAAGGGTTTGGAACCAGATTATTAACACATTCATGTGACAAATGCAGAGGTTAGAATTTTATTTCCAATTACTGATAGTTCTGAAGGTTCAGCGAGGTTTTCAAGTAAGAGAGAAATACAATTAGATTAATTTTGTAGGGAAGTGACTTTGGTGGCAGTGTAAAGAATGGTCAAGATTAGAGAGAGAAACAAGAAGAGAAGAATTATCAAAACACAAAAAAGGAGCTGATAATCTGAGTTATGGCAGAGGAAGCAGGAATGGAAACAAGAAAAGGAATTAGAAAAGCATTTTTTAAAGTAGAATATGAAGAATTCGATTATCCATTGGATATGCTATGAGAAGTAGTGTTGGTCTGATGAAGATGTCTGAAGATGTGGATACTAATAGCAGAAGTGCATGATGCTGCAGATGAAGCAGACTTGCAGGAGAAGATTGAGTTCTACCTTAGAACTTACAATGTGAATTAAGTGCTAAATCTAAAACGTGTGCAGGGAGTCCAGATGGGGATATGTGTAATTAAGTTTGGGGTCAGATGACTGATCAAACTTTTTGGCAAAAAAGTGGTTTTTAAAGTCACAAAAGTAGGTGATTATGGATGACCAAATGAGAAGAGTTGGTATAGAAACCTGGAGAATATTAACATTTGAAGGATTGTTAGAGGATGAGATACGTAATAGAATAAAGAGAAGAAATAGGAAAGTTCTACCTCAAAAGCCAAAGAATAGGGAAAAGACATAAATATGTAAATATCTAAGATAAGCCTAACAGAATGAGAATTAAAAATAGTTATCTGGATTTGGTAATTAGGAATTCCTGGCAATCTCAGTGAAAGAAATATCAGAAGTCAGTATTATCATCCTTGAAGACCAAGCTAATGACTGCTGGGTTCAAAGCTGTGGAGAACAGTGGCTCCAGTTGTGGGTATGTTAGAGTTGGACACTTGTTAAAAGAACCAGGAAGGACCTTGACCCTGACACTGTTGTGACAGGTGAGAGAGAAGTTAACTTTTTTTTTTTTTAAGATTTTATTTTATTTTACTTATCTGACAGAGAGAGAGACACAGGGAGAGAGGGAACACAAGCAGGGGGAGTGGGAGAGGGAGAAGCAGGCCTCCTGTGGAGCAGGGAGCCCGATGTGGGGCTTGAACCCAGAACCCTGGGATCATGACCTGAGCCGAAGGCAGATGCCCAATGACCGAGCCACCCAAGTGCCCCGAGAAGTTAACTTTAATACCATGGACAAAACTCTAATTTACAGTCATGTTTATAGCTTGCTTCCTCTATTTGTAGATTAGAAGGATAATACCTACTATTTTGTAGGCAATTGTTGGAAATAAGAAGCTCTATACAAAGAGTTTAAAGATACTTGGAACTTGGATACAGTATTTTAAAAATACAATGTGCTAAGTATAATTATGAGCATCATCAATTTGTTGCCTTGGAAAACCTTTATTGAAACTCCAACAGAGTTGAACATGGATACAATGCCAAAAATTTATAGGTAACTGTGATTGTCTTCATCATGCCTGTGTCTGGAAATAAAGACCTAACAATAGGCTTTCACAGTGGGCATGAGTACCCACTATTACATTCCAGGCATGTTGTAAACACAGTTCACGTACTCAAAGAGCTCACAATATCTCTCTGGTCAATACGAAAGGCTAACTCAGTCCCTCAAATCATTGGATTTGTCTGTCTCCAGGGTCTCCACTTCCCAGGTAACTGCTGCATTGTTACTTTGTGTTTTCCAGTAATAAAAAGCACCATATAATAGACTAATTTCCACTGCTGTCCAGTAAATTTTGATTTCCTCCTAAGTACATTTACAGCACTAAGGAAATGATTTATCATCATAGAAGCAGAACATTTCTAGCTTTTAGTGATTGAGTCATAGGTTGCTAGACCATTGGTGATTATAACATGGCTATAATTATTTTTTTCAATCTCTTCCTTTTACAGATGAAAGAAATGAGACCCAAAGAAGTCAGATGACTAACACAGAGCATCACTGTGATTTCAGTTAAGCATATGACATTTCTATTTGCTGACAACTATGATTCTCTTAAAATAGCTAATTTATTTTAAACTTCTCTTATGGAAAAATCAATTTTACCAAACATCATGCACTGTTGTTTTAATACAAATGCCTTAATTATTGGTTAATTGATACGAATTTTCCAGTAGCTTCTAAAGCCTCACCAGTGCTGATGTGGCTTTAGAAAGGAACAAAGAATTGGGACTCAAGAACTTTTTCTTCTGGTCTAGCGGTTTTGAAGCTTATCCCTAGCCCCACAATTTCTAGCTGCAGACTGAATTGGTACGTGTAGAAAACCTTAAAGCCTTTTTACCTTATAAATCCAGCGCTGACAAGAGTCCCAGTCTGACCAAAGCCTCAAATGAGGGTCTATTATATGAAATTGGGCAGCTCTGACTGCCTTCAATGGGATATTCAGAAGGTGTTCCCAAGACAGTGAAGGCCAAATTCCATATAATGGACCCTTCCCCCAGAGCATGAGTGCCCAAGAGGGATTTCACTGGAAGTTTTTTATTTCAACAAACAATTGGTCCAAGTTCCAGACATTGTTTTAGACACTGGGATTTCTCATCAATGGAGTCCTCACATTGTTGTGGGAAAAGATAGATGCATGAGAGAAAATACACAGCAAGTTCAGTGTTAGGCATTGGTATTCATTTCTCTGTTTGGACTGGAATGAAATCTGTGTCATCATAATCACTGAAACTTTTGCCCTTCCAAGGGGTGGGGGACACATTAAATATCCTCTCTCTCCCCACTACTGTATCTCTCAAAATCTCCCTCTCACTGAAAAGATTAGAGTTCCTTCTTACCTCTGTGCATAGATTTGAGTGGTCTTATTTTTTTTCTTTAATCACTTTTCAGAGGTAATCATGGCATTTGCTCCCAGTTGTGGTTTTTAGGAAGATCCAGTGGGCATTCCCTCCAGCATCATTTAGCTCCCCAGCAGCACTACCCACTTCCAGACTCAACTTCCTTCCCTCCTGTCACCTAACCCCCACCCCCGTCGCCCCCCGCGCACACACACCACAAACTCATATAATTCATTGGCAGCAACCTCTCTCTCTTAGCTAGCCTCAAGGCTTTGGGGAAATGAAAAGTAGTTCTTCAACAAAATGTTAGGGTTTCCTTATTTTTATAACAATCAATAATTTTTTTTTCTGTAGAATTCAGGCTTTATTATAGCAACAATAATTTATTTTGCCAAATGTTTCCTTTGAAAGTTGGCACAATCCAATAAAGCATCAGTTGTAAGTGCATTGTATTTATTTCCTATTGCTGTTGTAACAAATTGCCACATATTTGGTAGCTTAAAACAAGAGAAATTTATTTGCTTACAGTTCTGGAGGACAAATCCCCAAAATTAAGGTGTTGGTAGGGCCCACACTCCCTCCAGAAGCTCCAGTGGAGAATCCCCTCCTTGTCTCTTCCAGTTTCTGGTTTCTGAAGGTGAGCATATTTTTTTAAAGATTTATTTATTTGAGAGAGAGAGAGAGAGAGAGTGCCTGTGAGCAAAGGGGGCTGGGGCAGAGGGAGAAAGAGTCCTAAGCAGACTCCAAGCTGAGCACAGAGCTGGGGCTCGATCTCACGACCCTAAGATCAGGGCCTTGAGATCACAACCACAACCTGAGATGAAACCAAGAGTCTGGACACTTCTCACTGACTGTGCCACCCAGGTGCCCTGTGAAGGTGAGCATTTTTCAACTAATGGCTGCATCACTCCAATTATCTGCCTCATTTTCACACCACCTTTTCCTCTGTGTGTGTCTATCTGAAAGCACCCTCTGCCTCTCTCTCGTAAGGATACATGTGATTGCCTTTTGGATCCACCATTATACCAGCAGCTCTTCTCATAATCTTTAACTTAGTCACATTGTTTGCAATATAAACTAATATTTACTTTTTTTTGCCACATAAGGTAATGTATACAGGTTCCATTGAGGTATTCAGCCTACCACAGAGAGTATGGTTACCAAAAGTCCACTTTTGCTTGGACATACTCATTTTCTTTCTAGAAATCAGTATAGAGTTAGCTGACACTTGGATGTCACACAAGCCATTCAATAAACTGTGCATATCAATGCATGTGGTAGAGTCAGTGGCAAATAAGTATTACTTCTCTTTCTGTCCCCTCTCCTTAAGATACACTGGGCCTTTCTTATGAAATAAGCTACAAAAATACTGAGTGGGCATTCAACACGAGTTTCATTCATTCATTCATTCTTTCAGCAAACATGTACTGAACCTCATACATCTGTTAGGTTTGAGTCAGACACTCCAAATAATTTAGCTCACTTAATTCTCCAACAGTTTTTTGAACAAGAGTTTAGCACAGTGATTAAGATGTATGTAGTGTTTTGAAGTCAGACAGACTAGATTTCAATCCTACCTCCACCACTTATTAGCTGTGGGGATTATTTCACCTCTCCAAGTGTCAGTTCCTTCCTCTGTAAAATGAATATATGAATACTCACTGCACCAGCACAGTGCCTGGTACTCTTTAGATGACTGATGTTGTCAGACTCATTTGGAGAAGAAATTGGGCTCACATTAGGGCTTATCTCACATAGGTGAGTCTGACTTCAAGCCTTTGCTTTGTCTATTGCATCATTCTAGAAGAATCTCATTATAACTCAGCCTCACTGATAGAGTGTTTCTGTGGGTTGAATCCAAGGATGGAAAGAACCAATATTACATAATATTATATAATAAGTATCTCTGGTCAAGGATAATTCCCTCAAAGAAACACAACTATTATATACTTGTTCTTGAATTAAATGTATGGTAAACTCAATTGTCTCCTTATGTGTAACATGTTAGAGTTTTAACAGTCTCCTACTTTTCCTTAACACTTCTCCACTCTCTCCCCACCACACTATGGACATACACATTTATACTCACAACAAGAGAGTTCTAGTGTTCTAGAATACTAGATCCATTGAACCAAACCTGATGATATCTAAGGCACAGTCTAATAGAGTTAGAAAGTGTGTTTGATATTCTCATTTGCCCCTCCAGACCCACTCTCCACCTTTATCCTCTCTCTTCCATGCCCAGGATTCTACTCTATATGGACTGTACAGAGGGCTTTGTGCCCCTTTGGCTTCCTTTTGAATCTGGCTAACGGAAGGCAGCAAGAGAAGATTAGAGGGTGGGAGGAGAGTGAAGTCAGGATACCTGTTACTCCACTCCCTCTTTGTGGTCTCCCCTGGGTTAATGCTGTCAGGTGACCTGCCTATAAAGCTACTCTTCCTTTAAAGGACCTCACTATTGGTAGGTCTAGGTACTGCATTCTGTGTCTGTTGGTTTCCCTAAACTCTGCCTCACTTTTGCAGAGTCCCTGGATTAGACTTTCTCCAAATAACCTAGTTTGAATGTACCATCTGTTTCCTATCCTGGTTGGCATAGCAAGTTTGAATATTATTTAGATATTGTCAGCTCCAAAGGGTGGAGTAGGGTCCCTGGATTTGCAAATAACTTTTAGACCTGGAGAAAGATCCTCAGATCCATGATGTTCCATGGTTTGAAAGGTAGTTTAATAAAGCCATGTCCACCACCAAACATGTTAGCTGAGCCCTAACCCTGAATCTGAACAAGGTTCTTGAGTTTGAGGTGGGAGGAGAAAAGTCTTAAACTTCCTTTAGGACTAAAAGACTCTTCATGTGGAAAGATTCATCAGTAAAAACACCATTTTGATGAGAATATGTAGAAATTATCCTCTCCATTTTTTTGCCATTAAATACCTGATACTGTTTTCCTCTTTGAGAATGTGGATTAAGGCTTTTTCTTTTCCTTTTTTCTTTTCTTCTCTCTTTCTCTCTCTCTTTCTTTTTTAAAGGTATGATAGCACAGTGGTCAGAGGTAAAGAAGCATGTGCTAATCTCTCTGATTTGATTTTAGCTCTGGAAATTATTATTCTCATAATCTGAGACAAGTTACTCAGCCTCACTAAAAAAAACAGTTGTTATCTCATGTTTGCTTTAAGAATAAAAGCACTAATCCATATTGTAGGGGATGCAATGTTAGATTGCAGAGAACTTCCTTTAGGACTAGAAGACTCATCTATAACTCTCTTTCTAGGTTTTGCTCTTCACTGAAGTAAACTGTGCTGCTCAAGGCTATGCCTGCTTACCAGGGGCATCAAATAATTGCTCAAAACTGTGGAAGAATGTAAGTCAACCCTGAAACCTATAGAAATTTGATCATCCTGTGGAATTAGCTGAGGTCCTTATTGCCATTGCTCCACAATTCAACTTCTTCTTCCATCCAGTCCTATTTATACCATGTTAATCAGCAACAAGTGGTGAGTACTTTGCAGACTTCGAAAAGACACTCTCCAAAGGGTGAGTGATAGACTGATGAATATCCAGGGAGCTACTACATGAAGTTTGAAGTGTCTTCACTGCCAGTGAAGTTTGAAGGATCTATCAGCTTAAAATGCAAGGACATCTCCTCTAAAGTTAAAGGGATCATTGTATCCCATATTTCTCACTCCTGAGAAAGAAGGAAAATACTTGGTAGGGTTTTTTTTTTTTTTTTTTTTTTTGCATTCTGGAGGTAGCATATTTCACATATGTGGGACCCATGACCTTTTCTTCTTGCCAATTTCTCCCTTTTAGAATGGGAAGTCTATCCTGTGCCTCTCTCACCACTGTATTTTAGAAGCAGATAACTTGTCTGGCTTCACAGGTTCGCAGCTGGAAAATTTTGTCTTAATGATGAATCATGAGTTTCATCTAAACTTGATTTAGTTGATATTTAGAAGAGATTTTGGATTTAGAGTTGATGCTAGGATGGGTTAAGTCTTTTGGGCTGTTGGGATGGGAGTTAATGTATTTTGCATGTGAGAAGGACATGAATTTGGGGGGGTTCCACAGGATGGAGTGTTATGGACTGAGTTGTGTTACCTCCAAATTCATATTTTGTGGCCTTAACCCCCAATTTCTCACAATGTGACTCTATTTGGAGATAGGGCTTTTAAAGAGGCTGTTAAGGTGGGCCCTAATCCAATCTGATGGTGTCTTTATGAGAAAAGATTAGCACATACAAAGAGAGGCCACAGGGATGCACTTGCCTAGAGGGATAACCCTGTGGGACAACAAAGGGACAGCCATCTGTAAGCCAAGGAGAGAGGCTTAGGAGAAATCAAACATGCTGACAACTTGATCCTGGATTTAATTTTAAAAATTTCAATATTAAAAAAATAAAATAAAATAAAACTCTTGGGACAGCTGTGTGGCTCAGTCAGTCAAGCATCGGTCTTCAGCTCAGGTCATGATCCCAGGGTCCAGAACTGTTAGAAAATAAGTTTCAGTTGTTTAAGTCACCCAGTCTGTGGGTTTTGTTTTGGCAGCTCTAGCAAACTAAGACACCCTTCACCCTGATTATTAGCCAATAAAGGGATACAAAAGCCCAACCCCATTGGCTTGATTCAGGACAAATCTGAACTCAGGGCCATAATAGTTCCAGGGCTCCCTGCAGGATCAGCTAATTACTCTGTTGCAACTGCATTATAGTTCAGATTCCCTTTCTGCCTAATCCTGCCTCCTTCACTGTTACAATGATCTTGAGAGCACATCAGTAAACCTCCACCTTAGAGCCTGTTTCCTGAAGAGACACCCAAAGAGTCTTGAGAGACACATGAATGACAGAAGAATAGGTGGCATGTGGTAAACATTTAATAAATGTAAGCAATTGCTATCAGTGTTACTAGTATCCTTACCAGTCTGGGACATTGCACCTATGAAGTGTTGATTATCTATTTGTGTGCATGAATGAATGAATGACTATTGTGCTAACTCTGTCTTGCCCAAATACCCCTAATGAGTGAAGCTGTAGAGCCAGATTTAACTTGGTTGAGAGGTTATAGAGAGGAGCAGAGGGGAAAGAAGGCACCTGTGGCATCCCTCTCAAATTCTTGATGTTGAATAATAAAAAGTGTAATGCTGCATTCATTTGTATAATCTCTTTTTTTCTTTCATATTAATTTCCATTTCAAAATAAACTCAGGGGACATGGAATGAAAGCAATGAGTTAATTTTTTATGGCAACAGTGATTATTACTTATTCTCTATCATTCTATTTCTTCTGTTGTCTCCACTGTGTCCCCTTTTAGTTACATGGTTCAACTCTTAGTATTGAACAGAATCACTAAAATAATATTAAGGACATTTGAAGAGGTATAAACATTGCTTACAGCTACAATTTCCACCAAATTTTATTTAGTTCACACCTACACAGTACAGCCCCTGGGACTCGGAGAAAATAAATGTGACAGAATTATGTATTAAGATACTTATTTATGGTTGTGATTTCTGTTTTCTCATGCAGCCCACTCCCATGCTAAGAAGAAAGGCAGGCTTCAGGGGGCTTTGGATGGAGGATTCTTGGAGATAACTTCTCTTCCTCAGTTTTGTAAAAGAGGAATGGGCTCATTGAAGAGATTCTGCTAGGTCCATGCTAGGAAGAAAGAAAAGGGAGGACTCTGAGTAAGAATTAAATGAGGGGAGAGTCCTTGAGGGCAGAAAGGGGATGTAGTTTTATTTATGTATTTATTTTTCTAAAGATTTTTACTTATTTACTTCTGAGAGAGAGAGGAGGAAAGAGAGAGAGCACAGCAGGAGGAGCAACAGAGGCAGAGGGAGAAGCAGGTTTCCCACTGAGCAGGGAGCCCGATGCGGGACTCAATCCCAGGATCATGGGATCATGACCTGAGCTGAAGACCGACGCTTAACTGACTGAGCCACACAGCCATCCCAAGAGTTTTATTTATTTTATTTTTTTTAATATTGAAATTTTTAAAATTTAAATTCAATTATCCAGCACATAGCACATCATTAGTTTCAGATGTAGTGTTCAATAATTCATCAACTGTGTATAACACCCAGGGCTCATCACATCATGTGCCCTCCTTAATGCCCATCATCCTATTACCCCATCCCCCTACCCCTCCCCTCCAGCAACCCTCAGTTTGTCTCCTAAAGTTAAGAGCCTCTCATGGTTATCTCCCTCTCTGATGACTTCCCATTCAGTTTACTCTCCCTTCCCCTATGATCCTCTGTGCTGTTTCCTATATTCCACATATGAGTGAAACCATATGGTAATTGTCTTTCTCTGATTGACTTATTTTGCTCAGCATAATACCCTCCATTCCATCCACATCGATGTAAATGGTATTCATCCTTTCTGATGGCAGAGTAATATTCCATTGTATATATATACCACATCTTCATTATCCATTAGGGATGGAGTTTTAAACATACTTTTAGTAGTGGGCCATTGTGCTCTGCTTCTTGGCAATGCCCCTGGTTCCCACCTTATTTTGCACTTTTCATTTTTATTTTAACCCTTTTACTTGCTCAAAATTTGCGGCTCAGCGACTTAGAATGGTCTGAGTTGGGCCTAACTGAGGGGCTTGGAGTGATTTATGCAGCTGCAGTGATGTGTGGCTTAGCTGTGGTTAGGGGACCTGAGATGACCTCATTCACAGGTCTTGTGGTGGATGCTGGGTGTCTACCCAGCCCTTCCTTTCTAGCTCAATAGAACTGGCTTTCTTCATATGGTGGAAACCCTAATGCACTAGTGTTCTTCAAGCTTCCGAGTGCTACACATTTACTAATTTACTAACATATTTACTGGCCAAAGCAAGTCACATGGCCGACAGTCAGCGTGGAAGGGCTTATACACGGATATGGATACAAGCAGGCAGGGCTTATTGGGCACCATTACTGTAACAATCTACCACAAAGGCACATATAGCTGACCCTCATAATTCATGGATTTGTATTTGCAAATTTGCCTACTTCCTAAAATTTCTTTGTAACCTCAAAATCAACTCTCAGTAATTTTGTCATCATTTGTGGGCTTGTGCAGAGCAGAGAAAAATTTCGGTTGCCCAACATGCATGTTTTCATCTTAGGTCTAACAAAATGAGAACTTCTCGTTTCAGCTCATAGTGTAAACAAGTGTCCTTTTTGCAATGTATTTAGTGGCATATTTTTCATATTTTTGTGTTTTCATCAGTGGTGTTGCCCCCAAGTATAGTCCTGATAATGCTGTCTGGTAATCCTAAGCAGAAGAAGGCTGTGATGTGCGTCATAGAAAAAATACATGCGTGAGATAAACTTCATTCAAGCATGTGGTTGACTGTGAGTTCAATGTTAATGAATCAACAATATAGATTAAATAAGGTGTCTTTAAGCAGAAACACACATTAAATAAGGTTATATATTGCTTGGTTGCCAAAAATGTTGTGACTAGGGGCTCACAAGAGCCTAACCCTGTTTTTCTGCTAGGAATAGTGATTTAGTGTTTGCTAATTTGGTGTTGGAGGAAATTTTATAGGACCTAACTATTACAAACAATGAGAATTGACTGTATATCAGCTCCTATCTAGTGTAGTCTTAGAGTAGTATGCCTACATTATTTCTAGGAGAAGTTAAAGAAAATCACAAGCCACTTCTGACTAATTAAACAATAAAGGAAAGGATGGAGTAACAAGCCCCAAGTGAATTGAATTAGTTCAATAACAATTCAATTTGATAACTATCTACTAGGTATTTATATAATTGGGCAAGGCAATGTCATGTGTAGGTGCTGTGGCTGGGGACGAAAATTTGAACACCTGGTTTTATCCTAAAGAAGCTCAGAATCTAGTAGAGAAAATAAAGCAGTGGGGATTGTGATTTGGATTACACAGAGGAGAGATGTTCACAAAGTATTAAGGAAGCCCAGAGATGAGAAATGCATTTGGCTGGCAAAATCAGTGCAGCATTCATAGAAGAGATATTGAAATGTGGATGATATTTCAACATATAAAGATGAGGGAAAATGAAATTTCTTTTGTAAGAAAGGAGCATCATGAGCAATAGATATCCTGGAGAGGGGAGTGGGAGAAAGTTTGGGACATTAGGGAGTGGATGTATAACGAAAGTCTAGTGAAGTGGCTGTATCAAAGCTGGTAGGAGCTACCATTTATAGAGCATTTAATACTACTTTAAGCATTTCACATGCATTATTTCATTTCACCCTCACTACAATGTTATGAAGTATAGTATTAGTATGATTGTTTCAGAGGTAAAGGAACTGAGGTTGAGAGAATGTAACTTACCTACGGTCACAGTACTCTTCCATCTTATGGTTCTTTCTTATTTCTCTAATAAGTCCAAGCACATTCTTGCCATCCTTGCCCATGGCATTTGCACTTGCTGATCTCTCTCCTAGAATGCTCTCCTAGGTCTCAACCCAAGCGTCAGCTCCTTAGACAGGCCTTCCCTAAACATCCTATCAAATCTTGATACTAATTATAATGATACATATTTATATATTATATATTTGTGTTTGTATATTCATCCATTATTTATTCATTTACTTGTGTATTTTATTCACAGCTGTGTCTCCTATACCCAAGTAGTAGTAGACCCTCTTGGCACATAGTAGGCACTTGAGAAATACTTATTGAAAAAATACCTAAGTTCCAGGAGAGCAGGAACCTTATATTCTTGCTCACTTGTATATTTCCAGCCTCCCAAATAATTTCTGGAATGTTATAAGGCACTTAATAAATATTTATGGCAACAATGAAATAGTAGAGCCAAGACTGAAAGCAGGTTTACCTAATTCCAGAGTTGAGCATGTAACTGCTATTCTGTAGTGGTGACAGTTTCACAAGGTCAGAAAAAATGAATTGAATCCTGATCATAAGGGATCTTTAATTCCATATTAAATAACTTGTAATATACAGACAATTGATGATTTCTGAGTGGAGGAAGCAATGAAATCAGAGCTATGCTTTAGATCAAGAGTTCTCTTCAGCAGCAGCTGGATTAGATTACTTAGAGAGAAGGAGTAACAATAGAGGTAGGGAGACGAGTTAACATATTATCACAAGAGCCAGATAATAAAGGGGGCATCAGAATCCAAAAAGAGGGTGATGATTCCACAGAGATTGGAGAGAAAGGTAGAAGTGTACAGAAATGAAAGATAAGCATGAGGTTCCAAGCTTATCTGAATAGAAGCTAGAGATACCAATAATTGAAATTGTGCAGACAGAGGTTTTAAGAGGGATTCAGGATCTGGTGTGGGCATGCTCATTTTTTTGTTGCTGGTAGACCCTCTGTGGAGAGAGAACTTTTTGAAAAGGAAGCAGGAAATTCAGGAGAGGCTAAGCTAGGGGTATATACTTGGGAACCAACTGTAGAGAGGTAGTTAATGAGATCGTGACAATAGACGAAATTGCCACACTGGAGCAATCACAGAAAAGGATGGAGAATATATGTATAAAGAATCCTTTTACTGAACAGAAGGAAGCCAGAGAATGCGAAATGGAGGGATCAAGAGAGCCAAGAAGGAAGAAAGTGCCAAGTTGTAATAAGGTATCAAGGAAAGGTGGTTTGGATGAGTAGGTCTTTGTAAATCATTTTTATGTATGTATGTATGTATGTATGTATGTATGTATGTATGTATGTTTTATGTATGTATTTTAGAGAGAAGGAGAGAGAGTGCATGTGAGTGGGGGGAGGGTCAGAGGGAGAAGGACAGAGAATCTCAAATAGACTCCTTGCTGAGTTCAGAGACAGACATGGGGCTTGATTCCATGACCCTGAGATCATGACCTGAGTCGAAATCAAGAGTTGGACACTTAACCGACTGAGCCACCCAGGCGCCCCTATAAATCATTTTTAAAAAGAAGAATTAAGAAATCTTGAAATGGGAGGTTGGATTGAAAGAGGTTGAGTAACAAACAAAACAAAACAAAATAAAAAGCAAAAAAAAACAACAAAAAAAGAAAGAGGTTGACTAATATTTAGTGTCTAAAGAAAAAAATGGAATGGTAGCTCAGTTGAAGAAGTTTCTTTAGGAGGGGGCCCTTGAAGATGAATTTTGTGATTTGAGGACAGAGGAGGTTTGAATAACATGATGGGTTTAATCACAGTTGGGAAATGGAAGGCTGGCATGGCAAAAAATTAGAATATAAAGAATTCTGTGTTTCTGACAAGAGCAATTTTGAAATGACTGATCATGAGATCTAGGCTTCAGTGAGGAGACAAGTAATTTTTGGATGGATATGGTAGTCTGAAAGAATTGAAAGAGATCAAGATCAAAAGCACTGTCGATAAGGAATAGATTCAGTAAGATCAAGAAGTGAAGAACTAAATAAAAACTATAGCTTGTGGATTGAGTTAGAGAGGAGACTTTCATAGGCTTTGATTTTGGAAGTAGAGTAATTTCAGGTCTACCGATGTGTGTATAAAATAAGATGGAAATGACAAACATAGACTAAGGAGTGTGAGGAACAGAGTTTAGGAAATGTTAAAGCATAAATGTTGAAGTTATCAAAGGAAGTTATCAAAGAACAATGACTAAGGGGAATTGAGAGGAGGACCACAAGCCAAATATGAACAACACTAAGTCCAAAAGATTTTACAGTGGTCCAATTACAATGAACGAGTTCTGGCATGGTTGCTTAAAGGCTTGTAAGGCAATTAACAGAAGCATGCTAGAATACAAATAATAATAAAATAATTTCTTTCAGTGCTTTATATTTATAATACATCTGTAGTATTAGTAGTAGTGCCTAGCTAGGTACTCCAGTACCTAACATCTGTGGGGAGTATCAGATCTCACGTTTGATGCAATGGAACTCTGGAAGGCAATAAGACTATTTCATACTGGCTTAGCCAGCTCCTTATAGAGTTATGTTCAGTGAATTGAACTTTAATATTATATCATGAGATTTTAACATGGTCATCACAATTATACAACATGCCATGAGACATTTTATCAACATTTACATATTTGATTTCATTTAATTCTCTTAAGAAACCCACAAATATTACTCTTCTTTTTAAAATGAGGAAATAAGAATCAGAATAAAAGGTTGTTAAAAGTTTTCCAGAGATCACACAGCTTATTAATCATACATAGCACCATGTTTTGAAACCAAGTCTATTGGCCATAGATTCCACTTTGTTTTTACATTAACTTTTACAAAAGTAAAGTGTACAGTGATAGAGGTTTTTCTATGACCAGACATTTCAGGTCTATTTTTTCTGCCTTTGCCCACAGATGTAGAAGCTACACATTATTTCAGGAGTACTTTGCTCTAGCCTAGTAGGATT
Source organism: Mirounga angustirostris (assembly GCF_029215605.1). Lineage (NCBI taxonomy): Eukaryota > Metazoa > Chordata > Mammalia > Carnivora > Phocidae > Mirounga > Mirounga angustirostris. The sequence goes on along the minus strand of NW_026991710.1, from coordinate 39,207,479 downwards.
TGGCAACTGCATTACATAGTGGGGCATTGTTTTATTGTGTATTAGACATAAACTTTGGGATGAAACACACATAAAATACCATTAGCCTTGGAATAAGGAGGAAAGAGAGATTCAAAAATGAATAATACATAGCCACTACTTCCTATCACAGGAAGAGAAGCAGATGAGAACAAGTAAGAGAAGGAAGTGAGGAAATGAAAAAAGCATGGGAAAAGTTCCTATGATTTGATTATAGAAACAATGCTTGAGCTTTAGGGCACAAACATGAATTTGTGGTGCTCATGAATTGCTTCAATATCATGTTTCTGGGTAAATTCTAGAGGGTGGCATGAGCTGGTAGAAAATAACTAGTAGACAGTTCTTACTTTCCTCTTGGGAGTTTTTATCTCCCAGGCAATGTCATCGATTAGAAACTCAGGCCTCAACAGTATATAAAGTTCTGGTATGAATGCTGTTTCTTGCCACACTAGGTTACCCAAAATAATAATAATAATAATAATAATAATAATAAAATATATAATAATATATTTATATATATTAATATAATAATATTATGTCAGATATGAAAAAATATAGAGAATAACATAACAAGTATATAGTCATTCTCCACATTAGATTTGTAACACTACAAATACAGTTGAAAATCCTTGTGCAGCTGTCTTCTATCACTTTGGTATTCTTCATACATTCCTAGACTCAGTGGTTATCATTTTCAAAAATGTCTTCATTCTATACATTCATAAACTATAGTATTATTGTCCATGTTTTAAAATTTATATGAATTGTTCCATCTTGTATGTATTCTTTATAATGAGTTTTAAAAAATATTTCTCCATATCAACATATGCAATTCTAAGTTGTTTATTTTATCTGCAGTGTAGTGTTTTTTTGTGTGTGACTGTATCATGTTTCATTTTTTCATTTTCCTGTTAATGCATATTTGGGTTGTTTTCAATTTTTTTTCACTATTAAAATAAGGCTACAATAAATAGTTCTTTGCAATTCTTTTTAAACACATGTGCAATAATATAAACTTAGGGCTGGAATTCCTGGGTTGAAGAATGCACAAATTCAGTTTATGAGATATGATTTAGTTGCTTATCAATGTGTTGTCCCAAATGTGTATTCCCTTCAGCATTGCATGAGAGTTTTAATGTCAACATATTATTATCAAACTTTTTAAAGCTTTGTCAATCAAGTGGGTGTGAAATGTTCTCCCCAATTACTAGAAGAATTGATTAATGTGTTCATTTGCCATTGGACTTCTCTAATTCTCATTAGAAATCTATGTGTGACTTTTAGCTATTGGCCTAGATATTACTCTGACCATAGTTTTAATTGCAATGAATTATTTATATGCATGAAAATGGCAGCAAAGAATGTCACATTTCAAAGAGCCCTAATATTGAATGAGGCTCAAGGTGGTTCTGCAGCTCAACAATAGCCCTGAGGTTAATTCTGGGGAGAACTGCTTAAGGTCAGTGATTACTTTCCCATCACATGTTTTCTACAATCACCATTATTTCTTCTTAATGGAGTATAAAACAATAGTATGCTTTCCTCTTTTAAAATATCAAATATAGTACAATTATATTATTGATATTTTGAGGAAGTAAAATGAACTTTGAATGAGCTGGAGAGTGAAAAACGATTGAATCACTCTGAAAAGGCTGGTTTTGAAGAGTGAAAAAGAAAAGTTTCTCATAAAATCTGGCATATTTTCTCAGCTCTTTTCTCAAAAGGTGATATTTATTCATGGTTCATTTTTCCTATTTACTTCCATTTTTTAACTTGGAAAGCCTATTCTTTATGACTAATATATTCCACTCCCATTTGTCAATAACAGACAAGCACACTAGCCATTCATTTAAAGTAAAGGATTTCATAGACTGTGATATCAGCCACTTGAAATAATTTATGCAGTTGCAAAGCTCCTTATGAATAAGTTGAGCAGAGCTGTGTCATCCAATATGAATGAAGAATTTGACTGAGCTGGCTTTTGAAGAGAGAGTATTCAGTCTTACTCCAAGACCATTCTAGAGTGTTTGAATATCCAGTATGAACAAAACTTCTAAAGTGGGCTTATTCCTTGTAAATAAGTTACTGTATTGACCTAAATGAGTTCCAATAATTAAGTTGATCAGTTTATTGAAATGTCCAGGGAATAAAAACCAAAATTAATGATTCTTCTAATGATATGATTGATTCTTCTTATTCTTATTGTCATGTATGATAATAGAGAAATTCAATATCTTATAGTACATCAAAGTATATTTGCTTTGACAGATTCAGGGTATATCTTATTTATTTATTCATCTTTTTTCCAAGTTTTCATTTAAATTCCAGTTAGTTAACATACAGCATAGTGTTAGTTTCAGGTATGGAATTTAGTGCTTCATCACTTCCATACATCACTCAGTGCTCATCACAACAAGTACCCTCCTTAATACCCATCACCCATTTAACCCATCCCCTCACCGACCTCCCCCCAGTAACCCTCAGTTGGTTCTCTATAGTTAAGAGTCTGTTTCCTGGTTTGCCTCTCTCTCTTTCTCTTCTTTTCCCTTCTCTCATTTGTTTTGTTTCTTAAATTCCACATATGAGTGAAATCATATTGTATTTGTCTTTCTCTGACTGATTTATTTCACTTAGCATAATACTTTCTAGCTCCATCCACATCGCTGCAAAAGGCAAGATGTCATTCCTTTTTGTGGCTGAGTAATATTCCATTGTATATATCAATCTTTTTATTTTCTCCCTCCTCTACCTAGCATAGTCTTTTGGACTGGTTGTTTCTCAGTAACTAAATAAATTTACAAAAATAGGGGCATCTGGGTGGCTCAGTCATTAAGTGTCTGCCTTCGGCTCAGGTGGTGATCCCAGGGTCCTGGGATTGAGCCCCGCATCGGGCTCCCTGCTTGGCGGGGATCCTGCTTCTCCCTCTCCCACTCCCCCTGCTTGTGTTCCCTCTCTCATTGTCTCTCTCTCTCTGTCAAATAAATAAATAAAATCTTGAAAAAAAAATTTTACACAAATAAATGATGTTTCCTGAACACTTTAAACACAGAATTAGGTTATCTGCAGGCAAACTTTTAGAATTAATATCAGAGTTCAATAAGGTTGCTAAATATAGAACAAACTTATGCAAATCAACAGCAATAATGAATATAACTTATAAAATATAGTAGATGAATAAGGAATTCATTTTCATTAGAATCATTAACTACAAAGTTATCTAAGATTCAATTTTACAAACCATGCACAGGGATTTTTTAAAGAAACAAACCTGGAAGAATTTATGGTATTTATAAGTTAAAGATCAAGTGTCTTACAATACAAAATCAATTACGTAAACAAGAAGATGAAAGAAATTTATATATAATGTAGACTTTCAATGTGTAGATGAAGGAACATTATTGATGATGGTTCAGAATTAAGCTATATTTATATGAGTCAAAGGTGATTTTAGTACTGTATTTAGCAGCTATAGTGATGCAGAAGCAGTTATTTATATCTATAGTTATCCCTAGTTTCCTGTTTGCTTTGAAAATTAGGTCTGGCTGAGAATGACAGAAAATGTAAAATAACAGCAGCTTAAAAATCACAGATAGTTATCTTTTTGTTTTTAAAATGCAATATGGAATTCAGCATTCCTGAAATGACATGGCAGCTCCATAATTATCAGGAACTTATGCTATTTCTATTTTGTTGCTCTTCCATCTTGAACATGTGGAACTTCCTCCTTCTAGTTTAAGATGGCTGCTTGAGCTCCATCTATTATGTTGGTATTCCAATCAGCAGAAATGGGGAAGGATAAATAAGGTGTACCCATTTCTTTTAGGGATCCCTACAGAAGTCACAACATGACACTTGTGGTTATATACCATTGAGTTGTTTGTGTCTCATGACCATAATTTGCTATAAGGGGAGCTAATCTTTACTTAGACCAGTTATATGCCTAACTAAAACTTAGCTTTCTGTTTTCTGAAGAGGAAGTAAAGAATGGATATTTGGTGGCTTCTACTAGTCTCTACTACAGCATTAATTAGCCTTCTTCTCTTATGGAGAAATTCTGTTGACTGATGGCTTTGGAAACAAAATGAGGGTTGGGGAGGCTATCGTTGTCAGTGTGGCTGGCAGATCCATTTTGGGAGGAATTTTATAATTTAATAATAAAAATATGAGTTAATACAATATATGACACTTAAATACTTTTATAGCCATATTTTGCACAAGAGAGGCTATTCATATCTTTTTTTCAAAACACAGCTGATATTCTCATTTCCTTCTAAATACAACTTTCTCTATATATTCTCCAAAAATCAGTGCAGATTCACAAGGAGAGCGGACAAAATCACGGATAACCTACGCCTATAGCATAAGTAGGAGACAGGGAACACCACAACTACAATTTGCGTGTAGGTCAGAAATAGTTCCAAACCAGTGGGGCCAACTGCATAGCTCATGCTGGCATTGGATTCAGGTTGAAACTGCAAGGAAGAGGGAAGCGGGGGTGGGGGCTGGGGTGATAGAACACAAATAATATTAACTCCAGCCAAAAGAGTTCTGCCATAAAAGGGGAAACATTGAGGATAGAACAAGGATTTGATAGCTCAGTGGGCTGAAGGGAAGGAGATTTAAAGTTCATAAGACCAGAGCTACAGTCTCATTAAGATGCTATTGCTGCAGATGGGGAACAACCTTGAAATCTTGGTGATAAAGAAGGAAAAAAAGCAGTGAAAATTAAGAGTCTTAGCAAAATAGAAAATAATCACAAAGTGAGGAGATACACCTTCTGTACAGAACAAGGGAAAACACTATTGATTTTAGAAACAGCACTTCCTGAGACAAACAGAAAAGTCTCTCTTCAGCTAAGCAATTGTGTAAGCCACACAAATCACCACATGCACCTGTTATTGTTGGCCCAGAAAATACAAGACATTTTATACTGAACAGAAGATGGCAATCAAAGTTAATATAAGAAGAAAATAGAAATGAGAATGGTAGGATGTTAGGTGATAAACAGTCTCCCCAAAACCCACCATGAAGGAAAAGAACAAGAAAATTCCCCAGTCTTAGTTAAGTATTGTTAAACATTTTCAGATATCAAAATAGTTTGAATTAGAAATAAAAAAAATATTTTTTATTTTTTTTAAAGATTTTATTTATTTATTTGACAAAGGGAGAGACAGCAAGAGAGGGAACACAAGCAAGGGGAGTGGGAGAGGGAGAAGCAGGCTCCCCGTGGAGCAGGGAGCCCGATGCAGGGCTCGATCCCAGGACCCCGGGATCTGACCTGAGATGAAGGCAGCTGCTTAACGGACGAAGCCACCCAGGCACCCCCAGAAATCAAAAATTTAGAACATAAATCAACAAGGAGAAAGAAAAAGAGAAAAGGAGAGAAAAATGAGAGAGGAGAAAAGAGGAGAGCTAGTAAGCTAGAAAGAGAGAGAGAGAGCACAGATGTGAAAATATGTTAAATACTGATGAAATTCCTTGCACTGAACTTGGAACTTTTTCCGTAGATGTGAAATTTTAAGTCAGGGTGCACACATGGACACATAATTACTTAATTTCTACTTTGTGCCAACCACTGTAGGAGGGGCTGGGATACAGAGGCTATCTGGTCTCCCTGAGCTTAGAAACCAGTGAAGAGATGAACATACATGCATTAATCAGTTAAGCACACAAATAAAAGCATCTTCACTGGTTATGGCAAAGCCTATACAGGAAAATGCCCGATGCTAAAAAAAGAGTAGAAGGGGCAGTAAGGTGGGTATCTGATTTATATTGGTAAGTAGGCATAACTTTCCTGAAGAAGTGATATCTGAGATGAGACTTGAGAGGTGAGTAGACTTTAAGAACAAATAATGAAAGGAAAAGCATTCCAGGCAGAAATATAGCGTTCATGTATACCTTGCATCAAGAAGAAGTTTAAAAAGAGTTTAGAAGTACGATCAGTTCTTCACACCTAACCTTTGTTCCTTCCACCTCTACATACACTTGTGTCTCCTGCCACCTGGAGACTGAGTCTAGAGGGGAGTGTGGAGGATGTTGGGGCAGGTGGGGGGGGGGTCAACTTTTTATCTTATTTTTTATACTTCTTTACTGTTAGGTTTTTAAGAGTAGTGAGCACATATACCTTTTGCTAGAGAAATGAAAAAATCATTTTACACAAGGAAGTGTGCTGGATGTCTTCTGTTTGCCCCACAGACTTCTCTTTTCTCTTCTCCACCTGGCTCTGCATCTGAAAGACTGACATGCATGGATGTCATTAGCAGGATCCTGTTGTCTTTTGGTTACTGGTGGGGTGGGATTTGGCCAATTGGAGACCCAGGCAAGAGGTCAGAGGTGGAAGAGCATGAGGAGAGGGTATTTATTCTTCCAGATCCTTCCTTGGAGGGTCTGAATGGTTGGCTGTGTTGCTCCACAGAACTCCACATTTTATACCAGGTGTCCTCTCTATACTGCTCTGTTTCAGCTCTGACAAACTCTCCCTTCCCTTGCCCTTTCAGGCTGTAGGAGGCTGAAAAATAGCCCCCAAAGATCTCCATCTTCCCTAGAACCTGTGAATGTTGCCTTATATGCCAAAAGAAACTTTGTAGATGTGATTAAGTCAAGGATCTTGAGATCATTCTGGATTGTCTGGGTGGGCACTAAATATAATCATAAGGGTCTTTGTAAGAGGGAGGCAAAAGGGTCAAAGACAGACTGGAAGCAGAGAGAGAGAAGGTGATGTGATGTGAGGACATGAGCCAAGGAATGAGTACAGCCTCTAGAAGCTGGAAAAGGCAATGACACCTATTCTCTTCTCGCACCTTCAGAAGAAAGCCTTCTTGTTGACACCTTGATTCAGCATAGTGAAACTGATTTCAGATTTCTGACCTCCAGAACTGTACAAAAATAAGTCTATATTATTTTAAGCCACTAAGTTTGTGGTAATTTGTTACAGTGGCAATAGAATGCTAATCCGTAGGCCTAGGACGGAAACTGCTCTCTACTAGCCCAGGGTAGCACACTGTCCCCTTTTGGCTAAACCTTGTTCACACTTTATATGTGGTCTTTATATTAAAATATCCTCATTTACCCAGTTTGAGTGTGCCATCTATTTCCTGTCAGAAGCATCTATGAGTTTTTTTCCCTCCACTTTTCAAAAAAATTTAATTCCAGTATAATTAACATACAGTGTTACATTAGTTTCAGATGTACCACATAATGATTCAACAATTTCATTCACTACTCAGTGCTCATATGATAAGTGTACTCTTACTCCTCTGCACCTATTTCACCCAGCCCCCCACCCACCTCCCCTCTGGTGACCCCCAGTTTGTTCTTTATATGTAAGAGTTTGTGTTTTTTTTTGTCTCTTTTTTTCTTTGTTCATTTGTTTTGTTTCTTAAATTCCACATATGAGTGTAATCATATAGTATTTGTCTTTCTCTGACTGACTTGTTTCACTTAGTATTATACCCTCTAGATCCATCATGTTGTTACAAATGGCAAGACTTCTCTCTCTGTCAAATAAATAAATAAAATCTTAAAAAAAAAGGGCAAGTCTTCATTCTTTTTATGGCTGAGTAATATTCTTTTGCATATATATATTGCATATCTATATCACATATCTTGTGTGTGTATATATATCACATCTCCTTTATCCATTCATCCCCCACTTTTTATAGTGGGTATTATAATACCTAACACATAAGATGGCTGTGAGGGGAAAAAAATGAATTAATGAAGTAAGAACACTTTTTAAAGTATAAAGTAATATAGATTTATTACATTGGAAATGGTTTTTTGTTCCATATCATTGGGCTCTACTTGTTTGTTTCCTCACCCAGAATGGACAACCAAGCTAGAGTGATTAGGTAAAGTTGTCATAAACTCGTATCAGGCCCAGGTTCAAATCACAAGAATGGGTTATGATTAACTCTCTGGACAAACCTGAAAAGGCAAGTTGATTCTGGTGATTTGGGAAAGAAATAGTGTCCAAGCACAGTCAATATCAGCTGCTGGTTAACTAATGCTTTAAATCTACAGTTCTCCTAAGTGTCCAAGAAGCTCAGCATTCTGCCATGGAGGGTGGTTTGCTTATGTCTCTAGGCTTTTCACATGCTACCCTTTATCCAGAATGTCCTCGCTTTCTTCTCTGCTTTTAATTCCTACTTGTCACCTCTTCCTAGGGATGACATCCATTATCCACAAGCTGAGTTAGGTGTTCACTCTCAATGTTCCCATAACCCCCGTGATTATCTCCATCTTTGCTAATCAAATATTGGAAGTGTCTGCTTACTTGTTCGTCTCTCATCAATAAACTTTCAGTTCTTTTAGGGAAAACCTATGTCTGGCATGGTGTCTGGTTCATAGACATCTCAGCAAATATTCAGTAAATCCATCATGAATGAATCAGTGAGCGATACGTGACACCTAGATTTAAATCTACATGATTATTGTATGAAGACAGCACCGTTCTTAGTATTAAGCTTTATCCATTCAGGGATTGAAATTAAAAGCTTTTAATAGTGCCCAGCAACCCTATTCAAGACTTCAGAACAAAAATAATGCAAGGGAAATGTCACAATGTAAAAATAGTTACCTTAAATGAAACAGCCAGACATCAGAATCAAACACAAATGCTCATATGGAATCTGTAGAGCCCTGAGAGACTTCCCTTCTGCTATCTAAATTTAATGTGGATAATTTATCATTCCATAAATAAATCCCAGCTTCAGTTCATTCATATGCTTTATAGCCTCTATGTGCATTTCAGCTATTGGCTTTAGTGAATGTACAGATATCAGGTTAAATAACTTACATAGATTTTCTATTGGAATTGAGTGGGTCAAAAATCTGAAGTGCATATTTAACACACATAATTTCTTAGAAAAGAATGACAGGATCCTACCATCAATAGCCCTTCTATTGCATTCCAGTGCAGAACCATTAAGTTCTGCATTTCTCCCTTCCTGGTGTATATTTAATGGCACATCAGTTAAGGACAAGTTTAAGTGAGTAAACAGAGCACGTTGGAACTTAAAAAATGTTCTGGCTAACTACTTTTTTGTAGTTAGCCAGAGTTTGATACATTTCTATTATGCCATTAGCAGGAAATTATGCTTATTTTGAAAGACAATGCTTTACTCTTCTTTAACAGGGCTGCAGCTCTTGGGCTGTAAATATATATGTATTTATATACACAACCAGTAAGGAAAGGGAATTTGTGGCAACAGTGGCTGTAAGGGGTGCTGGGAAGGCATATCTACATAGGAGATTGATGACTGGCCCAGTGAATATCTTACTAGTCACAAAACTGGGCACTTTTTTCACTGAGATGTCTTTTTTTTTTTTTTAATCAGTATAGATTTATTTTATTTACTGGGCTCTTTCAATGCCATCCACTTACTGATTCACTTTTTTATTCATTGATTCATTTAGCAAACATTTTTTGTGCATCTACTACAGGCCAGACACTCTGGTTGAAGTGAGAAAATAAATAACACATGGTCCCTGCCATTTTGAAGTCAGGGAGACCAACAAATATGCTAAAAATTGTGCACTGTGATGAACAGTAAGATAATATTATTGTAGTTACATGGTATAGTCAATATTATAACCAAAGGGAGTGTCAGGAGTTATGATTTACTTAGAAATAGCAATGGATTACTGAAGAACTTGAGATATAGAATCAAATCTGAGTCCAAACTTGTGAAATATGAGATTAGATTTAATGGCTCTGGAATTTTTCCTTCTTTAGTTAAAAGAAAATAACTGAAGCTCTTAGGTTGTAAATTATCTGGGGACATCTCAGTTAAGGGGGAAATGGAAAGGTCTAAGAATAGTCTAATAATTACTACTGTCAAATTTCCAATGTGGTAGTCAACCTTGTCTGTGATCTAAAGTGATGCCTGAGCAACAAATGGGAAAGGCAGGAAAACCGCAGCCATATTATCCCCAGCTAAGCACAGTCATATCCACAGGGACAGGCAGGGTCAATATCAAGTCAGTTCCTCAACTTTCAGTAACATGTTACACATATGGAACCAAGAGCTTAACAGAGTAGTTAGTTTAAGGTCCTTCAGTTATGTCTGTTTTCTCAGAATGGACCCATCTATAGGGAAGAATGAAAATGCTCAAGACTAGAAAGCAAGACCAGCAGGGAAAAGAGAAGCAAACCTGAGCGATTTGTGGGAGCACAGCTGCCAGTGCTAGCTCTTATTTACCACATTGACCCCTCCACATGGTCCCAAGCCCTCCACCCCCTCACCCTTTTAGTCACTGACATCCATCTGTACCTTAGAACAATCTATTTTTGTTTTGTTTTGTTTTTAAAGTAGCTTTAATGAGATACAATTTACTCATTTTGAGTGAATGCTGAGTTTTGGTATATGGTATTAAATTTTAATTTTTAAAACATTTTGATAAAATCTGTAACAAAATTTGCCATTTGGGGCATTTTTCAGTGTACAGTCAGTGGCATTAATTGCATTCACAGTGTTCTACAACCCTCACCACTATAGATTTCCAAAATTCTAAAATTATCCCAAACAGAATCTTTGTACACATTAAGCATTAGCTCCCTATTCTCCTCACCCCACAGCCCCTGGTAACCTCTAATCTACTTTCTGTCTCTATGAATTTGTCTAAACTAGATATTTCATATGATTGGAATTATGCAATATTTGTCCTTTTGTTCCTGGGTTATTTTACCTAACATTATGTTTTCCAGTAGTATGTATCAAAACTTTATTCCTTTTTATGGCTGAATAATATTTCATTGTTTGTATATACCATATGTCGTTTATCCATCCATTTGTTGATAAACATTGGGTTGTTTCCAATTGGCTATTGTGAATAATGCTGCTATGAACACTGGCTTACAAATCAGAACAATCCATTTTTATAGTCATTATTTGATTACTCTAAGTAAATTCATAGACTTAACAGTTTAAGAGTTAAGTAACTCTTCCAAGGTCATGGAAGAAGTCATAGCCAGGAGAAGTTTCTATTGCACTCTATTTTCTACGATGGATTGACCCCTCTAGATTAAATATATAATTACAACTAATCTGGGTACCTTTGGGGCTAAAATGAGTTTGGAGTTCTATGTGCTACAGAGGTGTGACATAGAATGGAAACTGCATAAATGTAGTTGAATAGCTGGCCATTTAAGTGAGGAGAAAGCATTTCTAAATTAGCGTGTGTAATAGGCTGCTGTGAATGCTTTAACAATGTTATGTAAAAATAGTGCACATTTGAAATCACTAGATGAAAACATCAGCAAGACTTCAAATACCTGCAATATCCAGATTTTATAACAAAAGTTGACTGCTTGTTAACTTCTAGTCAGTTGTATACAGAGCCTAAAAAGGTAGTAAGAGTATGAGAATTGTGGAAGGTACATCCAATTGTATGATACTTTTCTGAAAACTAATTTCATTAGTCAGTTCTGATTTATCTGCTTTTCTCACTGGCATAAGATGCAGAATACCGTGGCAAAAGTAAATAACAGGGGCCTGCTTTGGAAGAATCATTATCTTGGTATAGTTTTCAGTTCCTAGAATCTAGTCAGAGTTCGTATACTAATAAGTAAACAAAATCACAAGTTGGAATTCTAAAGAAAAGAGAAAACAGAGAGAAGCTCAAGTTGACTGTAATGCCACATTAACATCAAGTTGATGGTTTGACTAGGTAGATAAATAAGCTAAACCACAATGAGATACCACCTCACACTGATCAGAATGGCTAAAATTAACAAGTCAGGAAACAACAGATGTTGGCGAAGATGCAGAGAAAGGGGAACCCTCTTACACTGTTGGTGGGGATGCAAGCAGATGCAGTCATTCTGAAAAACAGTATGGAGGTTCCTCAAAAAGTTGAAAATAGAGCTACCCTACAACCCAGCAATTGCACTACTGGGTATTTACCACAAAGATACAAATGTAGTGATCTGAAGGAGCACCTGCACCCCAGTGTTTATAGCAGCAATGTCCACAATAGCCAAACTATGGAAAGAGCCCAGATGTTTATCGACAGATGAATGGATAAAGAAGAGGTGGTATATATATATATATATACATATATATATATATGTACATATATATATATATATATATATACACACACACACACAATGGAATATTACTCAGCCATCAAAAAATGAAATCTTGCCATTTGCAACAATGTGGATGGAACTAGAGGGTATTATGCTAAGTGAAATAAGTCAATCAAAGAAAGACAATTATCATATGATTTCACTCATATGTGGAATTTAAGAAACAAAACAGGATCATAGGGGAAGAGAGGGAAAAATAAGAAATCAGAGAGGGAGACAAACCATAAGAGACTCTTAATCAAGGGAAACAAACTGAGGGTTGTTGGAGGGGAGGTGGGCAGGAGAATGGGATAACTGGGTAATGGGCATTAGGGAGGGCATGTGATGTAATAAGCATTGGGTATTATATAAGACTGATGAATCACTGAACTCTACCTCTGAAACTAATAATACATTACATGTTAACAAATTGAATTTAAATTAAAAAATAGCAAAAATATAAGCTAACCTTATATGGGGTTTGTGCAAGTTGTGCCATGATGCTACAAGTTTCGACATGTCCTTTCCGAATCATTAGTATACACTTGTGAATTCAAACCACCTATTTATAAAAATCTTGTTCCTTCCTTTCCTGTCAAGGAGTTAGGTTTGAGTTCATCTCAAAGTAGCACAGATTGCTAGGAAGATGGAAAATCAACTCACAGAAGTCATTGTCATGGTGGCTTAACGCCTTTCAGACTTTTTTAAAATTTAAATTCAAGTTAGTTAACATATAGTGTATTATTAGTTTCAAGGGTAGACTTTAGTGATTCATCAGTTGCATATAACACTCAGTGCTCATTACATCAAGTGCCCTCTTAATGCCTATCACTCAATTATCCCATCTGCCCATCCACCTCCCCTCCAGCAACCCTCAGTTTGATCCTTATAGTTATGAGTCTCTTATGATTTGCCACTTTCTCTGTTTGTATCTTATTATATTTTCCCTTCCCTACCCCTATGTTCATCCATTTTGTTTCTTAAATTCCACACAGGAGTGAAATCATATGGTATTTGTTTTTCTCTGACTTATTTCACTTAGCATAATAAACTCTAGTTCAGACTTCTGAATAAGATTATAAATTCAGAAAACTTTTTTGGGTGTAATCTGGGAAATAATAATAATAATAATAACTCAACAAAATGAAATTTTTCTCTAAATGTACTAAAAGGTCAGCTATTTGTCCCTGTGTTTATATTTTGTGTGGTTTTGGTTGTGAGTTAGACTGTGTGGGTCACATATTTGACTGCTCTTTGCTAGCCCTGTGACTGGATAAATTACCTCCATCCTTCAGGTTCCTTAGTAAAATGAGAAAAATCGTAAAACCTAGATCTTTAGTGGTGTGAATGTTAAGTGAAATAATAGAATTCAATGCTTTATACATAGTAAGTATAAACCAATGTTAGCTATTACATTTATTTTTTGATTATGATATTCAGTATGTTTGAAAATAAAGATTAAATGAATGCATTTTAGATATTTTATTTGTTCTTTTGAGACGCAGTTGCAAAAGTTTAACAGAACTAGGGACACCTTTGAAAGAGGTGTGAGGTCATTGTGTATTTAAGGAGATCAAATACCATCCAGGTCCCATGGAGAGAAATCCATTTCTACCCTTGTCATTCTTTACTAGAATTATTTATAGACCGTGACAGGGTTTAGAGCCTCCATGAATTTTGAAATAAACAACGAACAAAAACCTCGCACCAAACATTTTCATCTTAGTTTTTTTACCCCCACCAGGTTAACTATTCCTTTTTAAACTATGTTTTTACATCAGAGTGTCTGGATAAAAAACATAAACAAGCCCCATCCTGGCAAAGGGAAAGCCTATAGTCTTAAGGTCAAGTCATGATTCTAAGACATTTAGGTTTGTGGGGGTTTTTTTTGTTTGTTTGTTTTTGTTTTAAATTTCATGATGCTAATGTTGGAGTGTGAAGTGTTTTATTAAGAAAATCCCCATGGTTCTTTTGTAGTTAAGCCTTTAAGTTTTAGCTAGCTCTGAACATATACTCTATGCTAGTCTTTTTAAACATTCACAGATAGTTGAGCAAAAATCTGGAGAATGATAAAGATACCTCTGAACAAATTAGTAAAATCATTTATCTCCCTGAAATAACTTATATTTAGCAAAATTTCCCTAAAGAGCTCCTTTAGAGGGGTTTGATTTCACACTACAAGACATTTTCTTCTCTTCCATAATTCTTCCTTGATTCAATAATTGCAGGAACTCAAAGAGAAAAGAGGGGTTGGGGAGTAAAGAACAAAGCAAAATGCTAGCCTCTGTTCTAGATGGTAACTGGAACTAGAAAAACTTCAAGAGGCTGTAACACCAAAATTTAAGAGCATGGTCTCCAGAACCATCCTTACAAGACATTTTAGAGAATTTCAGAAGATATTTCAGAACATACATTCACATAAATCTTAAGCGGAACTGCTTTTAAAACTTGAGGTGAAATCAAGATATGTTCAAGTATTTATTTTGGTTCAAAATTAATTTAAAGGAAATAAAGTCAAGGAAAAGTTGAATATTTCAACATCAAAGATGTCCCATAATTCTTACAAGCCAACGTATTTTATGAAAATGACATAAAGCAAATCTAGACATGTGACTTAATCATAGTTCTCTTGAGCTGGATATTTCCTACAAAACTGGAAAATAGACAACTTTTATCTTCTCTACCACATTTTTTTCTCCATTCCATTTTAATCTCAGTGCCTTTTTAAATTCTCAGGTAAGAATCTGGTATCTATCAGTGTAAATATGCATTAACTCGGGAGTACTTGGAGGTTAAGCCTTGGAATTAAAACGTAGAGTCTATTACTTCAGAGATTTCATACGCCCACAGCCTAAGACTGAGTTTGTGTGCCTCTGTGTAGTACACATGTGTAACTGTGTGCAGTGAAATGATGAGTGGAGGAAACGCAGGGAAGGGGTCCCTGAAACCCACCAGGTACTCATTTACTTCTCTTATGCGTGAAGCCATTGATTTATCAACAGATTAAAGCCCAAGATGAGTCATGAGAGTTGTATTTGATTAGAAGAATAATTTTTTTGATGGGTATGCTTACAGACTGCTCATGGGAGGAGAGTGAGAAGAATTAGCTCTCAAGATCCCCATTAATCAGAGTAAAACTACCCAAACAATAATCTCTGAATGTTTGGCCTGTGATCTAAATGTCCAAGCATCACTTGAACCAAGGTCCAAGATTTAGAAGCTCTTAAAACGTTAAAACATTTGTTCAATCCATGCTGTTTGTTGCCATAGTTTCTGCCTGTGCTTCTGATTTTGATCTTCAAATACAGACAGAAATCACAATGTGCAGCCAGTTGTGAGCAGAGATACCAGACCACATGTGTGCCAAGCATGTAACCACAAATCCCAGGCCCAATGTGTTAGAACACTTATTATGTAAGCACCCAGTCAGATAATTTAATCAACTTATAAAGAAGACCACAGTGATTTACCACTTATATTCAGATACATCTGCCTCCTTTAAACCTCAAGGCCAGATTCAATTTTCTCTTTCTCAGCATCTTCCAGAGCCAGTTTCAGAGGAGTGTGCAAAGTACAGAAAAATTATTGAGCTGGTTTTAACCTAGCTGTTTTATTTTTTATTCTTCAGACTTGTCTAAGGTCCTCTGAGGTCCTTGCTTTCATTTTCTCAACCCCAGAAGGAGCAAATGGAAAAAGCTCAGAGCAGCATGGGAGTTGTTCCAAGAGCGATGTTGAGCATACATTTGTCCTGCTCAGGAGTGAGGTTTCGCCTCCACCTACACTCTGAGGGGGCAGCTGTGATGTCTCGATGGGATAAGAGAAAAAATCAATATGCATGGCAATCTGGTTTTGTGCCCATGGGACCATGAGAGAAGATATGCTGTGCGCCATCAGTGTGTCACAAATGAGGGTTGCCACCAACAACCAGGGCACCTCTGTGTTAAAACAATTACTGAAAGGAAGGAGTGACAGTTGTAACAGCAGAAATAGGTTTTCCCACTTCTTCGTGTCTTTTTTTTTTTTACTTGCTTCAAAAAACCCTACTCATCCCTCTGCTCCTACCCCCTCATCATTTCTATGATATGTCTGAGTATTCAGCAAAGAAGTAGATTTTGGGGTGAGAAGCTCAGTAACTGACTGAAATAGTAAAAATGATAGCCCCCCCCCTGCCCCGCCCCCGGCTCAGATTTAGGTAGAGGCAGTTGGTGGCATTTGACCAGGGAATGTGAAACATCACAATGCTTTGACGTGTTGAACAACTCTTTACAAAGGGGAAACACACAAATCACTTCCTGTGGTGGGAGGGCAGGAGGTAGATGTTAGAGTCATTGAATGCCCTGTGGTGGAGAGGCAGAGGAAATAACTTCTCCTTAGTTAGAAGTGCCTGGGATTGCTTATTTTCTTAAATAACACAGTCTGCCAAGGAAGTAGGAGTATGAATGACATACCTAAAGGTCTATAGGACCAGCATTTTTCTTCAGGAAGGCTTGCATAGAGGGTGTCTACATGGGAGGCAGAGGAAGCAGAGGCCTCATTTCTTCTCTCTTCCAAGCCCTGAATGCTCACTTCATAGGCCAATGACATTGTGTCCCTTTAGAGAGTGACTGAGTGCAACAATTCTCTTCTCTGGCCTTGCTATGGATGCTGATGAACACTGTGGGCTTCTCCTGTTCACATGGGCAGATAACCAGCCAGAGAGCCAGTGCCTGTTTCTCTTTTTGTAAAGGGATGGTCAGTTCAAAAGAACTAGTGTTGATTTGGTGCTGAGAATTCCTGGGAGATTTTGGAGATAGGATATTTCCATTACTGGGAAAAAGGTATTCACACTGGTTAAAGAGGCTGTGTCAACCACTCCTTGGAAATTAAGTGTTTACCCCAAACAAAGGAACTGAATTCTCTGAGACAGTCACATCAGTTCTGTCCTTGTTTTCCTTTCACTAGCTCTGGTGTCAGGATGCATTCCAATTGTCCCCTTTCTCCATAGGAAGCATTTGACTACCAAAAAATCTATATATTTGTAAAATTCAAAGTGACTTATTCACATGGGATAGAAGGGACCTCAGAACTTATAATTCCTTACATATACAAGATATTCAACAAATACTTATTAAATGAATGAAGATTGTACCAAGATCTCTACCATTGAAACCAGGATGGTGAGGGTGCAAAGACAAGAGACAGAGAGTTTCTTGTGGAGTAAGGGTACTACATGTTGCATTAGGATGGGAGGACCCATGTTGATTCCTTCAAGGCTATAAGGGTACTCTTCTATACCAGTTAATCTAAAATAGGATGAAGTAGCAGATGATTATATTCTTCCAAAAGATTGGAACAGATAAGACATACGGGACACTACAGGCATACCGTGTTTAATCATGCCTTGTTTTATCGCATTTAACAGATATTGTGTTTTTTGCAAATTAAAGTTTTGTGGCAACCCTGCATCCAGCAAGGCTATTTGGGCCATTTTTCCAACAGCATTTGCTCAGCTAGTGTTTCTGTGTCACATTTTGGTAATTCTCACAATATTTCAAACTTTTTCATAATTATTCTATGTGTTATGGTGTTCTGTGATCAGTTATCTTTGATGTTATTATTGTAATTGTTTTGGGATGCCATAAAATGTGCCCAAATGATGGAAAATCTAATTGATAAATGTGTGTGTTCTGACTGCTCCACCACTGACCTTTCCCCTATTGCTCCCTCTCCTTGGGCCTCCCTATTCCCTGAGTCACAACAATATTGAAGTTAGTCCAGTTAATAACCCCACAATGATCTCTAAGTGTTCAAGTGAACAGAAGAGTCCCATGTCTCTCACTTTAAATAAAAAACTAGAAATGATTAAGCTTAGTGAGGAAGGCATATCGAAAGCCAAGATAGGCTGAAAGCTAGACCTCTTGCACCAAACAGTTAGTGAAGTTGTGAATACAAAGGAAAAGTTCCTAAAGGAAATTAAAAGTGCTACTCCAGGGAACACATGAATGATAAGAAAGCAAAACAGCCTTATTGGTGATATGGAGACAGTTTGAGTGGTCTGGACAGATCAAACTAGACACAACATTCCCCTAAGCCAAGGCCTAATCCAGGGCAAGACCTTAACTCTCTTCAGTTCTGTGAAGGCTTAGAGAGGTGAGGAAGCTGCAGAAGAAAAGTCTGAAGCTAGCAGAGGTTGAGTCATGATGTTTAAGGAAAGTAGCCATCTCCAGAACATAAAAGTGCAAAGTAAAGCAGCAAGTGCTGATGCAGAAGCTGCAGCAAATCACCAGGAAGATCTAACTAAATTAATTAATGAAGATGGCTACACAAATCAACAAATTTTCAGTGTAGACAAAACAGCCTTATATTGCAAGAAGATACATCTAAGATTTTCAGAGCAAGAGAAGAGAAGTCAATGCCTGGTTTCAAATCATCAGAAGATAAGCTGATTCTCTTGTTATGGGCTAATGTAGCTGGTGACTTTCAGTTGAGGCCAATATTCATTTATCATTTCAAAAATCCTAGGTCCCTTGAGGATTATGCTAAATTCTGCCTGTGCTCTATAAATGTAACAACAAAGTCTAGGTGATAGAACATCTGTTTACAAGATGGTTTTACTGAATATTTTAAGCCCTCTGTTGAGACCTACTGCTCAGAAAAAAATTCTTTACAAAATATTACTGCTCATTGACAATGCACCTGGTCATCCAAGAACGCTGATGGAGATAGACAATGAAATTAATGCTGTTTTCATGCCTACTAATACAATATTCATTCCTCAGCCCATGGATCAAAGAGTAATTTCAGCTTTCAAGTCTTATTATTTAAGAAATACATTTTGTAAGGTTATGACTGCCACAGATAGTGATTCCTCTGATGGTTAAGTAGATTGAAAACTTTCTGGAAAAATTCGTCATTCTAGATGCCAGTTAAGAACATTCATGGGAAAAGGTCAAAATACCAATATCAAATATCAATATTAACAGGAGTTTGGATGACTTTGAGGGGTTCAAGACTTCAGTGGAGAGAGTAACTGCAGATGTAGCAGAAATAACAAGAGAACTAAAATTAGAAGTGAAGCCTGAAGGTGTGAGTAAATTGCTGAAATCTCATAATAAAACTTTAATGGATGAGGAGTTGCTTCTTATGATGAGCAAAGAAAATGGTTTGTTGAGATGGAAACTACTTTTGGTGAAGATGCTATGAAGATTGTTGAAATGAAGTAAAGAATTTAGAATATTACATAAACTTAGTTGACAAAGCAGTGGCAGGGTTTGAAAGGATTGACTCCAATTTTGAAAGTTCTACCGTGGGTAAAATGTTATCAAACAGCATTGAATGCTACAGAGAAATCATTTATGAAAAGAAAAGCCAATCCATATGGCAAACTTCATTGTTGTCTTATTTTAAGAATTGCCACAGCCGGGCGCCTGGGTGGCTCAGTCGTTAAGCGTCTGCCTTCAACTCAGGTCATGGTTCCAGGGTTCTCGGATCGAGCCCCACGTCAGGCTCCCTGCTCAGTGGGAATCCTGCTTCTCCCTCTCCCGCTCCCCCTGCTTGTGTTCCCTCTCTCGCTGTGTCTCTCTCTGTCAAATAAATAAATAAAATCTTAAAAAAAAATTAAAAAAAAGAAGAAGAAATTGCCATAGCCACCCTACCCTTCTAGTAACCACAACCATGATCAGTCAGCTGCTAACAACATCAAGGCAAGACTTCAAAACCAGCAAAAAGATTATGACTTATTGAAAGCTCAGATGGTGGTTAGCATTTTTTTAAGCAATATAGTATTTTTAAATTAACATATATACTTTTTTTGACATAATGCTATGGCACACTTAATAGACTACATTATAGTATAAACATGACTTTTATAGGCAATAGGAAACCAAAAAATTCATTTGATTTGCTTTATTGTGTTCACTTTGTTGTGGTAGTCTGGAACCAAACCCACTGTATCTCCAAGGTATGCCTATATTCCGTTGTGGGAATCATAGCTTTTATATTCTGACATTTTACAGTATGACTTGGAAAACATTATGATAGAGTTGCAAGCTCAGAGCCTATGATATAACAGTAGCACTATTGATTCTGCCTGGGGAAATGGACAATTTAGCCCTGCTTGGCTTCATAAGATTCAGTTGTGAATATTAAGGAAAATCAACAGTACTAATGAACCCCATTAGGTCAACAAAAATGGGCCAGCAGATGGGGCTTATTTATTGTGCCACATTGCCATTAATGAATTGGGGGCAGAGTGGGAAAGATCAGAGACTGGAAAATACAGTTAATAAAAAGGAGTAATCCAGGAAAAGTAAAATCCAATGAGCAAATCCACTCAAAACACAAAACGAAGAATAAATTAAGAATACACATAGGATGTTATGGGCTTTGTAGCAGAACAAAACTACATAGAATATAACACATAATTTTTCCACATTTGGTAATGCTAGATGCCTCAGGGAACTCTAGCAGTTCTCTGTGATGTCTGGCCACTTCCAGAGGACACCTAGCTGATACTGCAAGTTATTAGAAGAGTTCTGGCCATTAGAAGAACCCAGAGGTCATAGACTTTGCTCTGATTTTATTTTTGCCACTTATTTACTACCCAACATAAGTTAGTTAAATCTCACTTTGTCTCAGTTTCTTGTCAGTAACCCAGCAAGTACATGCTGAGAGAATCTATGTACGAAGGACATAAGGGCTACCAGTAAGAAGGAATCATAAACACTGCCCTCAAGGAGTTCACATTCTAGTGGGTGTGAAGACAAGTAAACAAGAAATGTTCTACAGTGTGCTTAATGTAAAATGTATGTACAAGGTACGGAAATATACTAAGATCAGATTTATTCTGGCTACACCATAATCTGATAAATACCTACACTTTTACTCTGAAATAATCACCCTGCTGATGAAAGTTTTTTTTTTAATACTAATACCCAGATTTTAATTCAATTGGGCATATATTTCCTGAGAATCAAAAAACATATCTGAACCTTATTCTAGTCTCTACACAACTTTCTGCCCAAAACACTGTCCTCTGAACCATAACTCCAGGGGTCTTTGGGGAATGTCTGGACCTATTCTAGGAGAGAGTGGAGATCTTTTCGGCTATTCTTTTTGTGCCCATCTTCTCTCCTTGTTTGCATATATACAGAGCCCTCAGTGCTCTACTCGCTCTGCCTATGTGGTAGCATCCAAGATTCTGGGCTGGATCTACCTAGCACTGAATCTTCCTGTTGTTTCCACCATGGGCATGATAACTAGGGTATAAACCCCATGAATACCCAGCCCAAGCACTTCTGACCATACTTCCTGACCTGTGACAATTCAATTACATTCCATATATGAGTTGCTCAGGCTGACAAATAAACCACTCTCTGCTCAAGAATTATCTCTCAGGGGAATATTTGAGAGTTGCTTGTCTTACTTCTTTAGATCCATATCCCTTGCTTTCCAAGGCTATGTTCTAGTATGTGTGTGGGGATCTCAAGGGGAAGCATTATTTGGTAAATAGCTATCAGTGCCATCAATTTTGTTCTAAAATCTCAAAATATTCACTATTACATATGTCCTGAACTTTCCACACAACTAGGAATGTTTACCAAGGTCTGCTTTTACTTTTCCTTATTCACTCTATACCACAGAAATAGTACTGCATTAGGGGCCAGAGAAGGGATCACCATAGATTTGACATCAGACAAATAGGGCTTGCTATTGAATCACTGGTAACATTAAGCTATTACTGGTGATTTTAGTCCTAATTTTTCAAAAATAAAATTTTAAAAAATCATGTTTCTTTCCCTATTATTGAAAGAAGTAGGGGCACCTGGGTGGCTCAGTGTGTTAAGCATCTGCCTTCTGCTCAGGTCACGATCCCAGGGTCCTGGGATCGAGCCCCACACGGGGCTTCCTGCTCAGCAGGGAGTCTGCTTCTCTCTCTCCCTCTGTTGCTCCCCCTGCTCGTGTGCTCGCTGGCTCACTCTCTCTCTCTCTGTCAAATAAATAAATAAAATCTTAAAAAAAAAAAAAAGAAGTAAGTGAAATTATTCAGTAGAGTCTTCAACACAGTGTCCAGAACCTAGTAATGCTTTAAGTTAGCATTGTTGGTAAGAACAAACAAATAAAATTACATTCCATTTGGAGGCTTGTGTCTTTATGGAAATAAAATTCAATGAAAATATTAGAGTCCAGAATTGCAATCCTTTTCAAGGGCAGTTTAGATAGTTTTAACTTTGAACATGAAGTGGTGGGAATATTTAAAAGCTAGGGATCATAATTTGGGATACTGGTTTATATAGGTAGGGCACAATTGTGACCCACATCACCCACTTCTGCCCATGTGATGTCAAGAGGAAGATTCACTATAAAACTAATGAATCTTCAACTTCAAGGCCTCTCATTCTCATTGGATCCTTTTCAAGACCCTAGAAGGAGTCTTGCACAACTTTTGGGCCTCTCATTTTCATTGGATCCTTTTCAAGACCCTAGAAGGAGTCTTGCACAACTTTTGGGCCCCTAAATCCTAGGTGTGCCTCTGTTCTGGTCCCCAGACACTTCCTCTTAGTTTGTAGCTATGGTTACTTAAGGAACTTTATATCCTTTGGATGTTAAGTGCACCACATCTTGAAGAACCATGACTCAAGTTCTCACTGACACCAAACCTTCTCTTTGGAGTGTAGGACTCTCATTGAGTCCTACAGTGACTCTTGGAAATGCCCTCCTTGAGAAGGTCTTCAATAAAATATCTTATTAAGTGTTTAAGAATATACTTCTATCTGGTAACTTTTGTACATTGTTGTGCTGGTTTGAATAACACCCACCTGGTGATTCATCATGGGAAAAATAGTATTTGCCATAAGAAGATAGAACTCTCTGTATTATTAAAATAAAGTACAAAGAAAATTAGAAGTTTAATACAACATTTTTGGAATGAGAAGAAGAGATAAAATAACCCCAAATGGTAATTTTATGGATTTTCACTCATTTTAAATAACAGAAATGACAGATGGGAAAGGCAAAACAAGAAGACTGGCAGAAACAACTACTCATTCTAAATAGAGTTTAGCCAATGAAAAAATGTAAGCTTGTTAAAAAGAGTATGTATATTATTGTGTGGTCCTCAGGCTGGCTAAAGAAACACATTCCAAATTTGGAATATATGGCTCAGGCTGTTTTCTGATTCCAGGCAAGCAGACCATCTGACAAAATGACGTCAATTTTATTCTGCACTGTTGAACTTATGTCCTGGTTTAATCAGCTTGACATGAGTTTTGCAAGAAATAAAAGCAGGATATTAATGAGCTGAGATGAGAGTGCTGGAGTCAAAGCACAAGCCATTTTATAGTTAACAAAACTGGTGAAAATTTAAAGAGCAGCAGAGTATAGTTAATGCTGTCATTTTCAAAACAATCATCTGTTGTATCTCATTCTTGAGTATTGGGTCCGAAATAATGCATTTTGCATGGAATTTAGATGATGAAAGGAGCTGCTGACCTTTTTTTGGTCATAAAAATGGCACTCAGATATTAATCACATTTTTGCATAATCTTGCCTTTTTGTCAAGTGATGAAGATTCTAACTCTCCAATGAAGAATTGTGGAATGCGGCAACAATCTAATTTAAATCTATGACACACACACACACACACACACACAGTTGAACAACATGGAAGGCAGGGTTGCCAACCCCTGCAGAGTTGAAAATCTGAGTATAACTTTTGATTCCCCAAAAGCTTAACTGCTAATAGTAGCTTAACTGCTACTTTTGATCCGAAGCCTTCCTGATAACATAAACAGTTGATTAGCCCATATTTTGTATATGTACTATATACTGTATTCTTATAATAAAGTAAGCTAGATAAAAGAAAATGTTATTAAGAAAATTATAAGGAAGAGAAAATACATTTATAGTATTGGGCTGGATTTATATTAAAAAATCTACATGTAAGTGGACCCATGCAGTTCAAACCTGTGTTGTTCAAGGGTCAACTGGGTATATGTATACACTTTATCCCATTTCTGCAACATCCCTCTTGCACAAAATCATTATATTGATAAAGTAAGGTTAGACTCAATGCTTTCAATGTGGTCTGTTATTTCATTATGGAAAAAACTTTGATTTTCAAACAGGAAGGAAAGATTTTATAAGGAAAGATTTTATTCAAAACTTTTGCAGTGAGGGGAGAGAGTAAATGTAACTCCATTGAAACAAAAGATGGGAGAGTTTTTAAGTCCCTGGGTGAGTTAGTAGAAAGTACTAGTGAATCTTTTTAGTGAGGTTGCTCAATGTGATCATGCCACCTGTGCTTGCTGGTTGGTACTTATGAGAGTTAGGTTCTTACCCTACCATAGAGACTGGGAGAAAGAGCCCTCATCTTTCCTAATGATTACATTTCAAAGGAATGGCTTCTAGGTCCTTGAGAAAGACATTCGAGGGGAGACAGATTTAGGTCACACCTTCAACAAAAATCCATTTCTGTAGAATCTATTACTTGCCACTTTACATATATATTTTATTTTAATTGTCCCCCAAACTCTAAAAGACACTTGATGTTAACCCAGTATACAAATGAGGAAATTCAGTCTTTGAGAGGTTAAGTAAATTGTCAATGCTCACAGATTTATGAAACCTGGCTTTAGTCCCAATTTCTTCATTTGTAAACTGGATAACACCACATATTTTACAGAGCTGTGGGAAGAATTAGAAGCTCCTGTTTTTTTATACACTGCTGGCTCCATGTGGATTGAAAACTTCCTCCATATGTGCTTAGGCATGTGGGCTCTGAAGACTGAGCACCTTGGTCTGAATTTCTAGTTTTTCTACTTCTTAGCTATGTAAACTTGAAGTTATTTAACTGTTTTATATCTGTTTTCTCATTTATTAAAATGGGGGTAAAAACAATACTCACAGTATATGATTGTTATGATTAATTAAGTTAATACATGTTCCTTAGAATTTCAGTATCTTAGAACAATACCTTAATACAGTACCTTAGAACTTCTTTCCATAAAGATTAACTATAATTAATACGGTCTCTTTTGAATATTGAATCCATTATTAATTTTATATTCCTCAACCTTGATTTTTTAAAAATTTTACTATAAAGATAATAAATAGCAGAATCTACTTTGTTTGTGGGACTACAGTGGATTAGTTGGAGAGTACAATCTTATTCCAAGGTTTCTACCATTTATGCAGTGGGAGAAACATAACACATTCAATTATAAATGTGTACTTCAAAACTGCTACATATATTTTAAAAAATGATTTGTTATATTAAGATGGAATCTGTTCTGCTTTATTTTGTAAACTGTTCAAATTTTAGTTTAATCCAGAAACTACTTTAAATCTTTTTGCAAATAAGTACGATCATCTTAAACAATCAGTGATATAATAAGGAAAATATATATATAATGGTTAATAATTATAGACTGAAAAATATTTTTGAAATATTCTTTTCATCATTTTTACTCTATTCAAATTTGAGTGGAACTAAACTGCTTTTTTCTCTTTTGCACAAACAAATATATCCGCTGTGCTTTGAAGTCAGGTGATTCAAAAGCCTTGCACTGGCTTTCAAAAGCTCACGTAGAGGGATAATCATCAGTCCAGGTGCTACACTCCCTCCTGCACAGATATTTTGGTTTTCACACAATTTCCCATCAGGCTGGTAGTGAAGTAGGCATTAAAGACACAAGGACCCACTGTCTCTCTTTCAAGAACCTCTCTCAAGCATATATCTTATCCTGATTCTGGTGTGATAATGCTTGAGAGTTTAAAAAAAAATTCAAGGACAACAACAAAAAGAGAATGCGAATTATAGCTTGGTAATAGTTAGGCTTCATTCTAATTTAGATGCTTAAAGGTCTTTAAATGACTTATATGTTACAATTTGTGATTCTTTGGTTTGTGAATCAACTATGTGATGGAGGTTTTCTTGCATAATTTTTTGGGTTTGCATTTGTTACTGGAGTTAAGTTTTGTTATCAATTGGATAACTCTTTGTCGCTTGCATTTTTAGCTTCATTCATGCTGTTGAACCTGTCTTTTTTTTTTCATGGAAATATTCAAATATGTAAGATCCTAAAACTAAGTCTCCCATTCGCCAGCTACTTGGCTCTTTCCTAATATTTTTTTTTCCTGTCATGGCCAATCTTTTTAAAAGTTTCCTAAATTCGTTTCCTTCGAAGTATTCTTTCACTTCCACTACTTTACTGAAAACATTCTTATCTAAGGATGTTAATAATTTATTAATTATCAAATCTGCTGACATTTTCTTAGTCTCATTCTGTTCAGCTTTCATTTATGCATTTCACAAATATTTATAAACTCTTTATCATGAGCTATGCATTTCACTCATCACGGACAGTGGTGGAAATTGGTGAATAAGGAAGAAGTGAGTTCCTGCATTTGTGGAGGTAATGCATATTTCAGGGGAGAAATAAAGGTGGAAGATGTATTTTAGATAAGGTGGTCATTTCTGAGGGGGTGACATTTAAGCTGAAAACTGAGAGATGAAAACCACCACGTGATTTGGGGGAAAGAATATCCCAGAAAAGGTACAGTAAAAGATTTCCCTGAGGTACCAAAAAGCTAGGCATTTTAGAGGAACTGCAAGAAGAACACTTTTTGGGGCATTTGCCTTCCTTGTCCTTGTTACATCTTTTTTTTTTTTTTTTTAAAGATTTTATTTATTTATTCATGAGAGACAGAGAGAGAGAGGCAGAGGGAGAAGCAGGCTCCCAAGGAGCAGGGAGCCCGATGCGGGACTCGATCCCAGGACCCTGAGATCATGACCTGAGCCGAAGGCAGACGCTTAACCATCTGAGCCACCCAGGCGCCCTTTTTTTTTTTTAAATTTTTTATTGTTATTTTAATCACCATACATTACATCATTAGTTTTTGATGTAGTGTTCCATATTCATTGTATGTGCATACCACCCAGTGCTCCATGCAGAACGTGCCCTCGTTAATACCCATCACCAGGCTAACCCATCCTCCCACCCGCCTCTCCTCGAGAACTCTCAGTTTGTTTTTCAGAGTCCGTTGTCTCTCATGGTTCGTCTCCCCCTCCGATTCCCCCCCTTCATTCTTCCCCTCCTGCTATCTTCTTTTTTTTTTTTTCTTAACATATATTGCATTATTTGTTTCAGAGGTACAGATCTGTGATTCAACAGTCTTGCACAATTCACAGTGCTCACCATAGCACATACCCTCTCCAGTGTCTATCACCCAGCCACCCCGTCCCTCCCACCTCCCTACTCTTAACATGGATTTAGGGATATAGCTTTCGGCAGGTTATCTGACTCTCTGATCATCCCTTCGTTATTCTCCAACTTGTCTTCTATGGGGGCATTTTCTTTTCAGGTGAGGGAACGAACATAAAGTGGATCATAAATACCTTACTGGGAGTGTAATGCCTCAAAAAGAATTTTGTTCTTAAAAATCTGAAAATTCAAGCAGTAAGATGTACAATGCCAGGCCAAGGAAAAATGTCATGTATCAGTTAGACTTGAGTTCAGCAGTCGCAGAGCTAAGTCAGACATCTGTCATAGTCATTGGCACAGCCTGAATTTCCTGTGCTTATTGTCCAGTGTAGTGGTTTAGAACCATAGTGCCTTAGTATTTATACTCAAGGTGTGCTTCCTGGAATCTCAGTCCCCACCTTTGACACACAACACTACTGAATCAAAATGTGCATTTTCCAAGATCCCAAGGTGATTCAAATGCACAAAAACCAAACTTAGAAAAAGAGAACAGCCTGGTGATGGGTATTAAGGAGGGCACGTACTGCACGGAGCACTGGGTGTTATACAAAAACAAGGGATCGTGGATCATCACATCAAAAACTAATGATGTATTGTATGGTGACTAACAGAACATAATAAAATTAAAAAAAATAAAATATTTAGAAATTAAAGAACAAAAAAAGAAAAAAAAGAAAGAACAGATTGGTGGTTATCAGAGGTGAAGGTGGTGGTGGGTACGGGAAATTGGTGAAGGTGGTCAAAAGGTAGAAAGTTCTAGTTATAAAATAAATAAGTCCTGGGGATGGAATGTACAGCATGGTGACGACAATTAACAAAACTGCATTGTTCAGTTGAAAGTTGCTCAGAGAGTTGATCTTAAAAGTTTTCATCACAAGAAAAAAAATTGTAACTATGTGAGGTGATGGGTGTTAACTAAAGTAATTATGGTAATCATTTCACAATATATACATGTATCAAATCATTATGTTGGATATCCTAAATGAATACAATGTTATATGTCAATTATATCTCAATAAAACTCAGGGAAAAAGTAAAGTTTGAGAACCAAGGGGTTTGGGAGTCAGGCCAGCTGGAGTTTAAATCCTGGTCCCACTTCTTATTACCTATGTGGCCCTGCTCAGCTTAACCTTTCAGAATTTTAGTTCCATATCCTTTCTTTTTTGTTCTCAAAATAATACATTCACTATGTTTTGAAGTCAAGGGATTTAGAAGTCTTTGAAAATGGTTGTGATGGCTTTCAAAAGCACATATGGGAGATACATGTAGGTATTGACTGTGATCAGGTTTGTTGGAAAGATTGAAAAAAGATATATACAGCTATTAGCACATACTGGATGTTGGTTTGTAGTATGTACACACAACAGGATAGTTAAACTTCTCTTGTTTGCCAAATCAATTAAAAATGAACCATCAGGGAGGGGGGTGGGGGACTGGGTTAGCCTGGTGATGGCTATTAAAGAGGGCACATTCTGCATGGAGCACTGGGTGTTATACGCAAACAATGAATCATGGAACACTACATCAAAAACTAATGATGTAATGTGTGGTGATTAACATAGCATAATAAAAAAAAGTGAACCATCAGTTTAACTAATTTAGATAGAGTTGAATAGGGTTAGCAGGGAATGGGCGGGTTCTTACTTATGACCTCAGCTATTGAGCAAGCTGCCAGAAGATGTACATATGACACATACAATTATTTTCTTAATGAAATTTTTCCAAATTTTCCAGCTGCCTTTTCAGAGAAATCTTGTCTGGTATCTTTACACTATCTACTGAACCTAGTAAAGGCAGAAGACTAAGGGAATCAGATCAAAAAGGAAATCAAAGTTGCTTCTAATTCAACTGTTTGTTCTGGCTTTATCCCGCTAAGGAGGGAGAACAAACCAAGGTGATCTGAAGTGCTTTCTTGAATTTGCCAATGCAGTTCATTTGGATCCCATGAATGCCAGCATAACTGCTTCTTACCAAAGATGAGCCACTGGACACCTGTGAAGGCTTAATAAGGATGTTTCTATCTTTGCATTATAGTGTGTTGTAAAACAGAGCCTGGAAGCTCACTGCATTAAAAAAAAATGTAACAGTCTGATTCAATTCAAAAATTATATATTAAGTATCTACAGTCCCAGGAACTCTAGTAGGTCACAGGGAAAGAAAGATGAATAAGACCAGGTATTCTACCTTTGGGAACTCATAATCTAGTGTAGTGCAGAGGCAGACACTGTGAGTATGACAATAATAATACCTACCTCCTTGTTTCCTCCAAAATTAAGACTAGAATTACCAGATAATCCAGTAATTCCACTACTATGTACCCAAAGAAAATAAAAACATGAATTCAAAAAATATATGCACCTCTATGTTTATTGCAGTATTATTTACAATAGCTAGGATATAGAAGCATCCCAAATGTCTACTGATAGATGAATGGATAAAGTTGAATGGGTATATACAATGGAATATTACTCAACCATAAAAAAGAATGAAATCTGCCATTTGCAACAACATGGATGGACCTAGAGGGTATAATTCTAAGTGAAATAAGTCAGTCAAAGACAAATATCATATGTGGAAATTAAGAAACTAAACAAATGAACAGAGACAAAAAAGAGACAAATAAAAAAGGGGGAAATCGGAGGGGGAGATGAACCATGAGAGACTATGGACTCTGAGAAACAAACTGACGGTTTTAAAGGGGAGGGGGGTGGGGGTTAGCCTGGTGATGGGTATTAAGGAGGGCATGTACTGAATGGAGCACTGGGTGTTATACAAAAACAATGAATCATGGAACACTACATCAAAAAGTAATGATGTAGTGTATGGTAACTAACATAACATAACATTAAAATAAAATAAAATAGGGGGCGGAGCAAGATGGCAGAGGAGTAGGAGACCTGGATTTCGTCTCCTCTCAGGAATTCAGCTGGACAGGGATCAAACCATTCTGAACACCTACAAACCCAACAGGAGATCGAAGAAAAGAAGAGCAACAACTCTCTCATCAGAAAAGCGACCACTTTCTGGAAGGTAGGACGTGCGGAGAAGTGAATCCAGGCGATATTTGGGAGGATAGACGGCGGGGGAGGGACCTCCATCGGCGCTTCTAGCAAGTGATAGAACCACGGAGCACAAAATCAGAACTTTTAAAAGTCTACTCCGCTGAGGGACGTCACTCTGGTGGCTAAGAGGGGGGTGGAACCCTCCGGGACAGTGTGGTCTCAGGACCCTCGGGGTCACAGAAAGACCAGCGGTGCCTGAGTGCGGCAGAGCTCCCAGGTATCGGAGCAGGGAAGCCGGCTGCAGAGGCGGAGCCCAGGTGCGGGCTCTCAGCTCGGGGTGGCCATAAACCGGGATCCGCGGCCCAGTCGGGCCCCTGCTCCTCCAGCAGGGACCCAACAAGCGGCAGATCCGGGGAGACTCACCTTCCTCCCCCGGGAGGAGCCGCGCGGGAGGGCACCGCAGGGATCTGCTGGGTTTGGAGACTCCACCCGGGCTCGGGTGCCAGAGATAGAAACGCGCGGTCACAGGCCGGGTGAGCACGGAGTGCGGCCGGAGACCGGGGAGACGGGAGTGACTGACGGCTTTTCTCTGGGGGCTCACTGAGGAGCGGGGCCCCGAGTTCTCGGCTCCTCCGGGGCGGAGATTGGGAGGCCGCCATTTTCACTCTCCGCCTCCAAAGCTGTACGGAAAGCTCGCAGGGAACAAAAGCCCAGGAGAGCAAACCCGAGCAGATCACGTAGCCGGGAGGGGGCAAGGGCGGGGCAATTCCGCCTCCGGCAGAGACATTTGGAAACCACGGCAACAGGCCCCTCCCCCAGAAGATCAGCGAGAACAGCCGGCCAAGACCAAGTTTACCGATCAATGAGAACGGCAGAACTCCAGCGCTAGGGGACTACTGCACATAGAATTCATGGCTTTTTTACCATGATTCTTTAGTCTTTCAAAGTTAAGTTGTTTTTTTTTTTAACTGTCTTTTTTTCTTTTTTCTTTTCTTTTTTCTTTTTGAATTTTTCTTTTTCCCTTTTTCAACCAACATCTTATCAATCCCTTTTTTAAAAAACATTTTTATTTTTCATTTTTAGAGTCATATTCTATCCCTTCATAGTAGTTCCCCATATTTTTGGCATATTTATATAAGTTGTTCTCTCTTTAAAATTTTGAGATAGTTTCTTCTAACAGATCAAAATATACCCTAAATCTCTAGTATATGGTTTTTTCTACTCCCCTGCCTGATCACATTCTCTCCCTTTTTTTTCTTTTTTCTTTTTTTAAATCCTCTTCTTTCTTTTTTCAAACAACTTCTTATCAATTCCTTTTATAAAATTTTTTATAATTTTCATCTTTACAGTCATATTCCATCCCTTCATCATATCAACCCTTATTTTTGTACATATATAAGTTTTTCTTTCTTCAAAATTTTGGGAGGCACTTTCTTCTAACAGACCAAAATACACCCAAAATCTAGTGTGTGGCACTGATCTATATACCAGCCTGATCATATTTGATCACATTCTGTTTTTTGTTGTTGTTGTTGTTTTGTTTTGTTTGTTTTTGTTTGTTTTTATCTTTATCTTTATCTTTTTCTTTTTTTTCTTTTTCTTTTTTCTCTCTTTCCCTTTCTTTTCCCACTGCTTCAGGTCTTTTCTGATTTGTTTAGAGTATATTTTCTGGGGATGTTGTTACTCTGTTAGCATTTTGTTCTCTCATTAATCTATTCTCCTCTGCACAAAATGACAAGATGGAAAAAATCACCTCAACAAAAAGAACAAGAGGTAGTACTGACTGCCCCGGACCTACTCAGTGCGGACATTAGTACGATGTCAGATCTAGAGTTCAGAATCATCACTTTAAAGATACTAGCTGGGCTTGAAAAAAATATGGAAGTTATTAGAGAAATGCTTTCTGGAGAAATAAAAGAACTAAAATCTAACCAAGTAGAAATCAAAAAGGATATTAATGAGGTGCAATCAAATATGGGGGCACTAACTGCCAGGATAAATAAGGCAGAAGAAAGAATCAGTGATATAGAAGACCAAATGATGGAAAATAAAGAAGCTGAGAAAAAGAGAGATAAACAACTACTGGATCACAAGGGCAGAATTCGAGAGATAAGCGATACCATAGAAGAAACAACATTAGAATAATTGGGATCCCAGAAGAAGAAGAAAGAGAGAGAGGGGCAGAAGGTATAATGGAGCAAATTATAGCAGAGAACTTCGCTAATTTGGGGAAGGAATCAGGCATCAAAATCCAGGAGGCACAGAGAACCCCCCTCAAAATCAATAAAAATAGGTCAACACCCCAACATCTAATAGTAAAACTTACGAGTCTCATAGACAAAGAGAAAATCCTGAAAGCAGCTCGGGAGAAGAGATATGTAACCTACAATGGTAGAAACATTAGATTGGCAACAGACCTATCCACAGAGACCTGGCAGGCCAGAAAGGACTGGCAGGATATATTCAGAGCACTAAATGAGAAAAATATGCAGCCAAGAATACTCTATCCAGCTAGGCTGTCATTGAAAAATAGAAGGACAGAGAAAAAGCTTCCAGGACAAACAAAAACTAAAGGAATTTGCAAATACAAAACCAGCCCTACAAGAAATCCTGAAAGGGGTCCTCTAAGCAAAGAGAGACCCTAAAAGCAACATAGGCCAGAAAGGAACACAGACAATATACAGTAACAGTCACCTTACAGGCAATACAATGGCACTAAATTCCTATCTTTCAGTAGTTACCCTGAATGTAAATGGGCTAAATGCCCCAATCAAAAGACACAGGCTATCAGACTGGATTAAAAAACAAGACCCATCGATATGCTGTCTGCAAGAGACTCATTTTAGAACCAAAGACACCCCCAGATTGAAAGTGAGGGGGTGGAAAACCATTTACCATGCTAATGGACACCAAAAGAAAGCTGGGTGGCAATCCTTATATCAGACAAATTAGATTTTAAACCAAAGACTGTAATAAGAGATGAGGAAGGACATTATATCCTACTTAAAGGGTCTATCCAACAAGAAGATCTAACAATTGTAAATATCTATGCCCCTAACATGGGAGCAGCCAATTATATAAGGCAATTAATAACAAAAGCAAAGAAACACATCGACAACAATACAATAATAGTGGGGGACTTTAACACCCCCCTCACTGAAATGGACAGATCATCTAAGCAAAAGATTAACAAGGAAATAAAGACTTTAAATGACACACTGGGCCAAATGGACTTCACAGACATATTCAGAACATGCCATCTCAAAGCAACGGAATACATATTCTTCTCCAGTGCCCATGGAACATTCTCCAGAATAGATCTCATCCTAGGTCATAAATCAGGTCTCAACCGGTACCAAAAGATTGGGATCATTCCCTGCCTATTTTCAGACCACAATGCTTTGAAACTAGAACTCAATCACAAGAGGAAAGTCGGAAATAACTCAAATACATGGAGGCTAAAGAGCATCCTACTGAAGAATGAATGGGTCAACCAGGAAATTAAAGAAGAATTAAAAAAATACATGGAAACTAATGAAAATGAAAACACAACTATTCAAAATCTTTGGGATGCAGCAAAGGCAGTCCTAAGAGGAGAGTATATAGCAATACAAGCCTTTCTCGAGAAACAAGAAAGGTCTCAAGTACACAACCTAACCCTACACCTAAAGGAGCTGGAGAAAGAAGAGCAAATAAAGCCTAAACCCAGCAAGAGAAGAGAAATAATAAAGATCAGGGCAGAAATCAATGAAATAGAAACCAAAAGAACAGTAGAACAGATCAATGAAACTAGGAGCTGGTTCTTTGAAAGAATTAACAAGATTGATAAACCCCTGGCCAGACTTATCAAAAAGAGAAGAGAAATGACCCAAATCAACAAAATCATGAATGAAAGAGGAGAGATTCCAACCAACACCAAAGAAATACAAACAATTATAAAAACATATTATGAGCAACTCTATGCCAGCAAATTAGATAACCTGGAAGAAATGGATGCTTTCCTAGAGATGTATCAACTACCAAAACTGAACCAGGAAGAAATAGAAAACCTGAGCAGACCTATAACCACTAAGGAAATTGAAGCAGTCATCAAAAATTTGCCAAAAAACAAAAGCCAGATGGCTTTCCAGGGGAATTCTACCAAACATTTCAAGAAGAATTAATACCTATTCTTCTGAAACTGTTCCAAAAAATAGAAATGGAAGGAAAACTTCCAAACTCATTTTATGAGGCCAGCATTACCTTGATCCCAAAACCAGACAAAGACCCCATCAAAAAGGAGAATTACAGACCAATATCCCTGATGAACATGGATGCAAAAATTCTCACCAAAATACTAGCCAATAGGATCCAACAGTACAGTAAAAGGATTATTCACCACAACCAAGTGGGATTTATCCCTGGGCTGCAAGGTTGGTTCAACACCTGCAAATCAATCAATGTGATACAATACATTAACAAAAGAAAGAACAAGAATCATATGATCCTCTCAATAGATGCAGAAAATGCTTTTGACAAAGTACAGCATCCTTTCTTGATCAAAACTCTTCCGAGTGTAGGCATAGAGGGTACATACCTCAATATCATAAAAGCCATCTATGAAAAACCTACAGCAAATATCATTCTCAATGGGCAAAAACTGAGAGCTTTCCCCCTAAGGTCAGGAACGTGACAGGGATGCCCACTATCACTACTGCTATTCAACATAGTATTGGAAGTCCTAGCCACAGCAATCAGACAACAAAAAGAAATAAAAGGCATCCAAATCAGCAAAGAAGAAGTCAAACTCTCACTCTTTGCAGATGATATGATACTTTATGTGGAAAACCCCAAAGACTCCACCCCAAAACTGCTAGAACTCATACAGGAATTCAGTAAAGTGGCAGGATATAAAATCAATGCACAGAAGTCAGTGGTTTTCCTATACACCAACAACAAGACAGAAGAAAGAGAAATTAAGGAGTCGATCCCATTTACAATCACACCCAAAACCATAAGATACCTAGGAATAAATCTAACCAAAGAGGCAAAGGATCTGTACTCAGAAAACTATAAAATACTCATGACAGAAATTGAGGAAGACACAAAGAAATGGAAAAACGTTCCATGCTCATGGATTGGAAGAACAAATATTGTGAAGATGTCAATGCTACCTAGAGCAATCTGCACATTCAATGCAATCCCCATCAAAATACTATCCACTTTTTTCAAAGAAATGGAACAAATAATCCTAAAATTTGTATGGAACCAGAAAAGACCCCGCATGGCCAGAGGAATGTTGAAAAAGAAAAGCAAAGCTGGCGGCATCACAATTCTGGACTTCCAGCTCTATTACAAAGCTGTCATCATCAAGACAGTATGGTACTGGAACAAAAACAGACACATAGACCAATGGAACAGAATAGAGAGCCCAGAAATGGACCCTCAACTCTATGGTCAACTCATCTTTGACAAAGCAGGAAAGAATATCCAATGGAAAAAAGACAGTCTCTTCAACAAATGGTGTTGGGAAAATTGGATAGCCACAAGCAGAAGAATGAAACTGGACCATTTCCTTACACCACACACAAAAATAGACTCCAAATGTTTGAAAGACCTCAATGTGAGACAGGAGTCCATCCAAATCCTAAAGGAGAACACAGGCAGCAACCTCTTTGACCTCAGCTGAAGCAACTTCTTCCTAGAAACATCGCCAAAGGCAAGGGAAGCAAGGGCAAAAATGAACTATTGGGACTTCATCAAGATAATAAGCTTTTGCAAAGCAAAGGAAACAATCAAAAAACCAAAAGACAACCGACAGAATGGGAGAAGATATTTGCAAATGACATATCAGATAAAGGGCTAGTATCCAAAATCTATAAAGAACTCATCAAACTCAACACCCAAAGAACAAAGAATCCAATCAAGAAATGGGCAGAAGACATGAACAGACATTTTTCCGAAGAAGACATCCAAATGGCCAACAGACACATGAAAAAGTGCTCAATATTGCTCAGCATCAGGGAAATCCAAAACAAAACCTCAATGAGATACCACCTCACACCAGTCAGAATGGCTAAAATTAACAAGTCAGGAAACGACAGATGTTGGCGGGGATGCGGAGAAAGGGGAACCCACCTACACTGTTGGTGGGAATGCAAGCTGGTGCAGCCACTCTGGAAAACAGTATGGAGGTTCCTCAAAAAGTTGAAAATAGAGCTACCATATGATCCAGCAATTGCACTACTGGGTATTTACCCCAAAGATACAAAAGTAGGGATCCGAAAGGGTACATGCACCCTGATGTTTATAGCAGCAATGTCCACAATAGCCAAACTGTGGAAAGAGCCAAGATGTCCAATGACAGATGAATGGATAAAGAAGAAGTGGTATATATATACAATGGAATATTATGCAGCCATCAAAAGGAATGAGATCTTGCCATTTGCAACGACGTGGATGGAACTGGAGGGTATTATGTTGAGCTTATATAAGTCAAACAGAGAAAGACATGTATCATATGACCTCACTGATATGAGGAATTCTTAATCTCAGGAAACAAACTGAGGGTTGCTGGAGTGGGGGGTGGGGTGGGAGGGATGGGGTGACTGGGTGATAGACACTGGGGAGGGTATGTGCTCTTGTAAGCACTGTGAATTGTGCAAGACTATTGAATCTCAGATCTGTACCTCTGAAACAAATAATGCAATATATGTTAAGAAAAAAAAAAGAAAAAGAAGAAGAAGAAGGTAGCAGGAGGGGAAGAATGAAGGGGGGGAAATCGGAGGGGTAGATGAACCATGAGAGACGATGGAGTCTGAAAAACAAACTGAGGGTTCTAGAGGGGAGGGGGGTGGGAGGATGGGTTAGCCTGGTGATGGGTATTGAGGAGGGCACATTCTGCATGGAACACATGGTGTTATGCACAAACAATGATGTAATGTATGGGGATTAACATAAGAATAAAAAAAAAAAAGGGCGCCTCGGTGGCTCAGTTGGTTAAGCAACTGCCTTCGGCTCAGGTCATGATCCTGGAGTCCCGGGATCGAGTCCCACATCGGGCTTCCTGCTCAGCAGGGAGCCTGCTTCTCCCTCTGACCCTCCTCCCTCTCGTGCTCTCTCTCATTCTCTCTCTCGCAAATAAAAAAAAAAATTAAAAATAAAATAAAATAAGATCTGACTGCAAAAAAAAAAAAGAACTCTCTTAAATATGAGGAACAAACTCATGGTTGCTAGAAGGGAGGTGGATGTGTGGGATGGATGAAATAAATAAAGTAGATTAAGGGTACACTTATCTTGATGAGCACCGAGAAATGTGTAGAATTGTTGAATCATTATATTGTATACCTGAAACTACTATAACAGTGTATGTTAATTATACCCAAGTAAAAAAATAAAACAAACAAAATACCTGGCTCCTTTTAAAAATGTAAGTTGGCTACTAAAAATCCAACACAGCTTCACTTTTCCTATATTCCATCCTCCATGTTGCTCCTAGAAAGGGACTTGTTAAAAAATAATTCTGAAACAGTTATTAGCCTATTTTCTAAATGTGGGATTGCTCATCACTACTATAACGCTCTGTATAAGGACACCACTTATCCTTGCATGCTTGACTCCTACACTTAACCACACAATGTATCCTCCATCCACTCCAAGACTTTCCAAGTATTTCCACTGCCCTGATAGCTGTTTCCTTTCCCTGACCTCTTCTCTTTTTGGTAACCTTTTTAGCATCCCTCACAATTGAGCTCAATTATCACTTTCTTCAAAAATCTCTGCTCTTTTCATTTTTCTTGGAAGACTCAGGCTTCTGTTTCTTTGTTGTCTTATTCCATTTTGTACATTTGTGAATGTACAATGTACTTCGTACATTGCACAGCTGTTATTCCTTTCCCAGATTCTATCTCGCTGTAAAATATATGTACCACCCAAATTTGTATCTTCAGCAACTGGTTATCCTGCTGGGACATAGTTGGTGCTCCATAAAAGTCTGTTGAATGGATAACCAGAGATTAACTATATAGGGTATTTGCCCGATGTAGATTGACATTTGTTGTAACCCCCAAGCCCAAAAGAGGTTGAATTTATATAAGCAAGGAAGTTACATGTCAACTTCAGCATAAGAAGTTTGAATATTTTATTTGGGTACTATCAGTGATCTTCAAACATGTTAATTGATGAAATGTTATTATTTAATGAAGTCTACATTAGCTTGATAATATACTTCTTTTATACCTTTTCAAGACTCTTTTGGACCAGTCTTCAATGTCACACATCATAAAGGAAGAAACAGAGGGAATGGTTTCTTGATTCTCCTTCTAAAGCATATAGGATTTCTGACAAACCAGTGAACTCCAAGAATAACAATATTTTTTTGTTATATAAGAAATTTCAGAGAGGATTATTGATTGCAGTTGAACAAGCACAGCATCATTTAACTTGGCACCCAAAATACAATTTTCCCTTTTAAAGATCAATTAGATTTGGGGTAAAAATCAACCAGAAACACATCTGGTAAATAAAATGAGTTATCCATCTAAAAATATACCACTTTTCACTTTAAAAAATTCTAAATTAACTATAGAATAATGAAATTAACCTCATTGAGTGGTTTGTGAACTAATTCTGAACTTTGAAGACAAATAAATATCAGTTTTTTGTTTGTTTATTTCTTTTTAGTGGTTAATTTGACTCAGAAGACACTCATTTAGATTTGAATTTGGGGTCCTATTTATTCATTAACTTCTTTATCTAGTTCATGCTTTCATCCAACAAATACTACATGAGTGCCTACTATGTGCCAACCATGATCTAGTCACAGGGATTATAGCAGTAAACAAAACAAATTTTGTGTACCTAGGGAACTGATAATCTGGTGTTTAGAGGTAGGAATCAAAGCACAAAGAAGTACATAATTTGAAAAATAGTTATAATTGCTAAGACAAAAAAACAAGGCAAGAGGAGACAGAGTGATAGAAGACCTCCGTGATCAGATGGCATTGTGGGATCTGGGTGAAGGAGCCAGCTTTGTGGACTTCTGGAGGGGGAAATTTCTAGGCAGAGGGAATATAAGAACAAGGGCCATAAGCAGGAGTCAGCTTGACTAGCATATGAGCAAGAAGGCCTTTGTGACCAGAGTAAAGTGATTGCAGGGATAAGGTAGGAAATAAGGTGCAAGAGCTACTCTGGGGTCAGATTATGTAGTGTCTCAGTTTGGATTCTTTTCTGAGTGAGGTGAGAAGTCTTTAGAAGGATTTTTAGTAGAGAAGTGACCTGATTTGACTTCTGTTTTAAGCATCATCATGGCTGCAATGCATCTAATAGACTTGGAGGAGAGGCTAAAAACTTAAAGAAAGAATCTCAACTAGAGAAAGTCCATGGAATTTCATGCTAAATTATGCACACGTCTGTGTGTGTGAATATGCACGAACATTTATTTTCATGGAGGGCGAAGTTCATTTCTTATACCAGCCCCACAGAAATATCTGTGATCCCAAAGAACTGCAGCTGTGAAGGAACGAGGGCAAGCACGTTCAGGTAAGAAATGATGGTGGTAACAATGTAGGTGATGAAATGTAGTTGGATCTAGGATTTATTAAGGATATAATTAATTTATAGTCACAATGTATATATGCAGTGGGTCCCATGAAAAGAGACATTTATTTCCCAATGTGTATTTAGCTTAATTTCCTAATAATTTTGTGGCTTGAATTGAAAGTTGGGCTTGGGTTCCAAGTTTTGTCACTAGCAAGCTGTGTGACCTTAACATCTCTTGACATAAACATGCTTATCTACAAAGTAGATTATTGTGAGGGTCATATGTAACCTGTAGCATGCTTTGTAGATTAGAGAAGTTGTCTAGTACAGAAGCTGAATGCAATGCTAAGAGCATTGGAATCAGAGATCTTATTTCATAATAGTGCTTCCAATATGTACTACATGTGCAACTTTTTGAAAGTTATTTAACCACTTTGGGCCTTTATTTCTTCTTCTTCTTCTTCTTCTTTTTTTTAAAGATTTTATTTATTTTTTGACAGAGAGAGAGACAGCGAGAGAGGGAACACAAGCAGGGGGAGTGGGAGAGGGAGAAGCAGGCTTCCCGCCGAGCAAGGAGCCCGATGCGGGGCTCGATCCCAGGACCCTGGGATCATGACCTGAGCCGAAGGCAGACGCTTAACGACTGAGCCACCCAGGTGCCCCTATTTCTTCTTTTAAAATAAGGATATTGGGGCATCTGGGTAGCTCAGTCAGTTAAGTGTCAGATTCTTGATTTTGGCCCAGGTCATGATCTCAGGGTTGTGAGATTGAGCCCCGTGTTGGGCTCTGCACTGGGCGTGCTTAAGATTCTCTCTCTCTCTCTCCCTCTGCCCCTCCTCCCTTCTCTTTCTCTCTCTAAAATACACTACAGTACACTACACTAAAATACAATAAGAATATTAGTTTACTTAAGGGGGATTTTGTGAGATTGCAGTAAAATAATCCATGCAAACTATTTTTCATAGTGCCTGGCATAGAGCAAGCACTCCATAAAGTCTAATATTTTGTTCAATTGTTAGCTACCATGACTTCACAGTTCGTATAAAGCACCTCTAAAAGCTAACCAACAATAAAGCCAAAATGGTCTCTCAAATAAGGGAAACTACTATAAATAATATGATGGAATTAAATTGTCCTGTTTAGTTGAAGATATTACTGCTTAGTAGGATGCTATTTTTAACTTATTTTTCATGAGAGATAATTTCTGAGTTCCATGGTTGTTGTCTTTGCATAACTACCAATTTGGGATAGGTGGAGTCCCTTAAAGATTCAGAAAAGAAAATTGGTTTGAAATATGTGTAATTTCAGGGGCGCCTGGGTGGCTCGGTTGTTTGGGCGACTGCCTTCGGCTCGGGTCATGATCATGGAGTCTCGGGATCAAGTCCCACGTCGGGCTCCCTGCTCGGCGGGGAGTCTGCTTCTCCCTCTGACCCTCCCCCCATCATGTGCTCTCTCTCTCATTCTCTCTCTCTCTCAAATGGATAAAATAGAATCTTTAAAAAAAAAAGGAAATATGTGTAATTTCATGAGACCTCCAAAATGCATGGACCATATTCACCACAGTCTCTTGTTACTAGACACTAGATTCCCTAAATTGTTAGGCATTTGTCCCCAAAAGTTTTCAGACAAGTTTCCTCCAAAAAGTGTTGTTTACAACTACTTTTCTAAGTTTAACTAAATAGGGACATTTTTGTGATTTGGGGTCCATGTTCTGATGTTTAGTATGCATGCCGGTGTGCTTAGCGAAGTTACTGACTTTCTGATGGACAATTGAAAGATCATTTAAAAACAGTGATTACAAGAGAGAGCTCAGGACTGACTCCCCAGGTGTGCTTTTGTGATATTTGTTTTGAAACACTCCTCCCACTAATTAGTTCCCTGGCTTTGTAAAACTGAAGGCACATTCAGGAAATGTTAGAATAGAATTTGTGTGTGTCAGAGCAATATTATGGATTCATGCAATATTTGAAAAGACATTTGATTAAGCGCTTTGGGGACGTTCTGGAAAAAGCTATATATAGGTCAGTCATGACCAGCTTCGAACATTGCTTGATGTTTTTGCTTGGTTAAGTAGAGCACAGCCGCACATGGTACTCCTTCATGAGACATCTGAACAGGAGGAGAGCAACAATCTGTTGCTGTCAGCTCTAAGGGATGCTGCTCCAGCACGTGGAGCTGAGGTCTGCAGGCCAATTTTGATCACTATTTTCATTGCAAGGGGTCAATAATTACCATGTATTGAACTCTTACCATTTGCCAGATGCTTTACATACAGTGACACACAATATGAAAATCTTGTGAGTTGATGTTATTAGCATCTTCAGATGAGGAAGTGCTGGGAGATTGAATACTCCAAAGTTTCACAGGTAATAGAAAGGACTAGAACTTGAAAATGGTTTGTATGATTCTATCACTCTACCTAATAATACAGAACACTACCTTTTACAACAAGGAGAGTGAGCAGTGGATGGTTCCATATATCTTCTGTCAGGAAGTTTTAATGCTGACCTTTAGATTTGAGGCTGAAATTTAATTCATTTTTTCATATGACTGATTTCATGTAAGCTATGACCTTTTACTCCATGGTGGG
Organism: Mirounga angustirostris; assembly: GCF_029215605.1. Lineage (NCBI taxonomy): Eukaryota > Metazoa > Chordata > Mammalia > Carnivora > Phocidae > Mirounga > Mirounga angustirostris. The sequence continues at coordinate 39,165,035 of NW_026991710.1, read as the reverse complement.
GAGGTGGTACAAACAATTCCCAAAAAGTAGATTCTTCTAAGAACTGACTATGGAGGAAGGAAGGAAATGGAAGAAAGATACCTTTTTCTAGAAGAAATGGAGGATCTCTTCAGTGACCCAATGGCCTGTGAATAATATTGTGAGAAAATGTGTCCAGTGGTAAAATTGAAGGGTTTTGTTAACTTTTATGTTCTAAAGACTGGTCATTTTTATAAAAGCACAGAAATAAGCATTGAGAAAATGGCTCCTTGGCAAAAGAAAACGAAAAGCATATTGCAAGCATAAGCAGAATATTCTTTGAGATGCTATGGAAATAAATTAAGTTAAAAATAAATTTAATGCCTATTTTAGAGAAGGAAAAGCAGGTATATTAAACCTGCTGCCCTGTAACCCAAACCATGGCTCAGGAAGAAATAACAAGTGAAACACATAACCATGGTAGAGCAATGTAATCATTTTGTGGTAAGAAGGTGAATCTCTAACTCCTGACCTGTTCTCCAACTATTCTGCCTAAGATATATAATACCCCCAAATCCTGCATGTCTGGGACTCTCTGACCTCATGATTCCTTCCTGTAGTGAGGACCATCGAGGCCACCAAACCTTAGGAGATGTGTCATTGTGAAAAATGAGGGAGGCACCTGGGAGCCATGGCTACTTATGCCATCTTGTTGTCTTTAAGGTTTGCTGATCAAGGAGCAAACCAAGTCAAATTAACCTCAGCTGAGTACAATTTACCATTTTACCTGAACCTTGACCTTGGATTGGCTTCTGTAGTCTAATCTAGCTCATGGGAGTACAACCGAAGTTCTTAAAGGGAAATAATTAAATTGGGGAAAGGACTGAGGAGAGCAGGGCTTGACATTGCTTTAGTGTCGTGCTAGAAGTCGTTCTCCCACTGCCGAGCGTAAGTTACAGTGAAGGAAGGTTACCGTGGGGCAACACAGTGTAATTTATTGTTTTGGGGGGAAATCCAATCATTCTTCTATCTATCCAGCCGCTCATTCATCTACCTAGTCACTCATTCACTCAAAAACAATATTACATGTTTGCATTATACCAAATTTTAAGGAGATAGAGAAATGTATAAAATAGAGTTTTTACCCTTAACAATCTAATAATCTGGTCGGAGACACAATACATAACTCAGAAGACAGATGAAAGGTCACTGAGTGTGGTAGATATAAGATGACTAATGACTGAAAGGTTGGCTGGTAAAGTGGTGAGTGTGGTAGATATAAGATGACTAATGACTGAAAGGTTGGCTGGTAAAGTGGTGAGTGTGGTAGATATAAGATGACTAATGACTGAAAGGTTGGCTGGTAAAGTGGTGAGTGTGGTAGATATAAGATGACTAATGACTGAAAGGTTGGCTGGTAAAGTGGTGAGTGTGGTAGTTCTAAGATGACTAATGACTGAAAGGTTGGCTGGTAAAGTGGTGAGTGTGGTAGTTCTAAGATGACTAATGGCTGAAAGGTTGGCTGGTAAAGTGGTGGGGGGGTTATACAGAGAATGGATCGTAAAGAGTAGTTTTCTCCAATGTTGTTCTGGTGTCCACAAACGGAAACAATTATTAGAGAAACCAAGGGTGGCCACAAGCTTTCTAGAGAGGATGGAAGGTTTTAAAGTGTGGCGAGGAACCACATTATAGTAGCCAACGATGGAATCCTGACAGAACAAGAGTCTCATGTGGGTGAATTGGGAAGAACTGGAGTAACTTTTAGGGCAGAACCTTCAGTTGAGGGCTTGTGGAGGATGCGGTGAAGAGATTAAAGTAAAAAAGTATAGAGATCAAGTACAGACTGTCTGGCTTTTTTTTTTTTTCTTTCTTTCTTGCTTTTTTTTTTTTTTGATAAGAATGATGCTGGAGGTCAGTCAACTGAGAAGTGAAGTGGTCCACAGTATTATCTATTTGGATATAGAATGCACTGGAGTGGAGATGGAATAGAATGAAAAACAAAAACAAAAACAGAACTGAGTTATGTGAGTTGTATGAGAAAGTAGCTATAAACTCATAGGAATGCAAAGCAACACAAGTGGGGGTTGGAAGAGGGTGGTATAGACAGATAGAGAAAGAGGAGCGTGATTTAATTGTTTGCGGGCAGCAACTGGGAAAAAGGAAGATATTTATATGGCACTTCATTTCCCAAGTTTGGTAGAATGAGGAAAGATGGGGGTTCCATTGAAGAAATGAATGGATAGGTCACGCTTTTAGAGGAGTAGCAGATCATAGATCCAGAAGACAGAGAGGAAGGTGTTGGTTATCTTACATCATTCACGGAATTACCAAATATGAATCAAGAAAGGAGGATGAAGCTTAAAAAGAAATGTGCTAAATCAATTATATACAATAAGATGGAAGGGCTGATACTATGCCAGTTTATCTGTTGGTACCATTCTCTTTAATATTAGCGGCTGTCTCACCACCGCAGATATTTCCAAAATGCTTGAGGGTCATAGAGATGTCATAGAAGCATATGATTGACATTACTTCACCTCTTTAATACCAACACCATGTGTTTGGTACCTTAAATGAACCACTCCACTGAACTACAATCACAGATATAACCTGAGCTTTGACGAATAAGCTAATATATCTACTAGCAATGGTAGGGTTGGTCCACATGAGAGGAAAATCAGTACACAGGAGGCCTGTAATATTCACAGCAAAAGGAAGTGCCTGAATAAATGAATAAATAAATAATTGGTATAAGAGTAACTTCAGACATGGCAAAGAATCCTAGATGTATCTGGCCTGCTTTATGGGTTGAGGTTTAACTTCTAAAAACAGTATGTAAAAATCTCTGAACTGTCAACCTAGAGTCTGCACTGCTATTGCACTAGCAAAGGAGTCCTTTCATAAACATAAAATTACATATTATTTTACAAAATTAAAGCCACATATTTACTTTGCTTTAATCATCATTATTTAATCAACCCCTATTCCTGATTTAAATCTGGTCAGCGGGGCTGCCTGGGTGGCTCAGTTGGTTAAGCGTCTGCCTTTGGCTCAGGTCATGATCCTGGAGTCCCTGGATCGAGTCCCGCATCGGGCTCCCGGCTCAGCGGGGAGCCTGCTTCTCCCTCTCCCTCTCCCCTGCTTGTGCTCTCTCTCTCTCAAATGAATAAATACAATCTTAAAAAAATGAATCTGGTCAGGGAATGTGTCTGAAAAGAAACAACTTAAATTTTTTGTGTCAACTTTTGTATTATGTACAAAGTACAACATTAAAAGTTAACAAACAAGGACCAGAGAATTAAACAAAATTCCACATTACGTCTAATAGCTATGCCATGAAATAAGATTTTATCTTCTGAGTCAAATAATGTTCCACCACATATGAAGCAAATGTCTTCTTTTCTAAAAGAAGGGAACTCTATAACATGGTTATTACCAGTTGGTAAGCATGAGATTCCACAGGATATTTGGTTTATCAATTAAAAACATTAGAAAATATTTCTGATTCTTTATGTGAAAAACCTGAATGTCATGCTTTATTTTCTATAGTGTGAAACCATGACTCTCTACTTACGCTTTCCTGCATCATATCATCCTGGAGTTTAAAAAGTATTTCATTAATAGGAATCAATAGCATACCTGATTATGATTCCCCTCCAAAAAGAAAAAAAAGAACAAAAACAGAAAATGAACAAAAAAACGTATTCCAGAAATCTCCCTGGCAATTTTCTGTGATATCCAAGGAAATTTCTCACATGTTCCCATGAACAAGTCTTTTTAGCCACTAACACAAGATCAAGCACTTTTGGGGGCAAAGTTATCAGTGCCTCTAGTCATAGGGTCTGAGCAAGTATGGGGGCTCAAACTACTGGTGAGAAAGAGGCTGGGACATTGGCCTGCTATCACGGTCAGAACCCTGAAGTAAGTAGTCCGACTATATGGGTATAATCACTTTCTTCTATAAGCTTGGGGCTGAAGCTTTCACAAGCCAGCCTTACTGTGAGGTCATTAAAACCCAGGATGCTTGCAGGAGTAATCTCCCAGGAAGATGAGATGGTAAGCAAAATTTACCAAATATACAAAGAAAACAAATACTATGAAATCTTACACTTGGGCAAATAGTAATTATAATCATAATAATAACAACCATAAGAGCAGCTATTCATGAACACTAATTAGGTATCAAGCATTATACTAAATGCTTTACATATATGTCTCATTATTGTTCTAAAAACCCTGTGAGATAGATACTGTTATTTTCCCCTTCTTATGGGTGAGGAAACTGCAAGACAGGGATAGCAAATAACTACTCAAGAACAGGAAGGTAGGAAGTTATGGAGCCAGAATTAAAACTTACGCATCCAAGTCCAGTGTTCATATTCTCGGCCACTATGTTCTACTGCAATGTGAAAGAACTTCAGTTTACATATAATTAGTATTCCTAAATAGTTAAAGAGTAAAAGGCATAAATAAAATAATAAATTATTTAGGTTTTTATTTAAAAATCCATTAGGAAACATGGAAATTAAAAATATGGTGGGGCACCTGTGTGGCTCAGTCGTTAAGCTTCTGCCTTCAGCTCAGGTCATGGTCCCAGGGTCCGTGGTGGGATCGAATCCCACACTGGGCTCCCTGCTCAGCGGGAAGCCTGCTTCTCTCTCTCCCACTCCCCCTGCTTGTGTTCCCTTTCTTGCTGTGTCTCTCTTTGTCAAATATATAAATAAATAAAATCTTTAAAAAAATATATGCTTATTGAAATTAAAGTACCAAATGATGAACCAAACGGTATATTGGACACAATTGAAGCCTGAATTGTTGAATAAAAAAATGAAGTTGAGTAAATGCCCCAGAACTCAATATAAAATATTAAAATTATAAAAAATATTAAGTAACATGAATAGAATAGATGTAGAGCTCTAACATAAGCATAATAGGAACTATAGAAGGGGAGGAATATGGAGGATGGTGATAGATTAATATCTGAAGATATGGTAACTGAGAACTTACCAGAAATAATAGAATATATGTCTTCAATTTGAACAAAATAGCCCAGAATGCTAAAGAAGAGAAAATGACCAAAACAAAAACAAAAACAAAAACAAAAACCCACACCAAAGGACATAATAGTCAAACCAAGTATAAGATTAATGACAGAGAGAAATTCTAAAGTATAATTGAAAGAAATTAGTAATGTAATTCAAAAGACAGTGGAAACGAACCTCCAAACTGCTGAGTAAAAATATCTTTAAAAGTTGAATTTTATACCCAGAATCTAACACTTAGGACCCAGATGAAATAAAAACATTTTCTAATGTATGAACCAGATTCTTGCTGCTTACATTCCAGCAAGAAGGAAAATAAAATGAAAAGGAAGTTGGGGAGTGAAAGAAAGAAGAATGAATAACAACTAAAATTATTAATTCCTGCTGGTAAATGCCAGTGAGTATTGATTCTTAAAATACCAAAGAAATAACAATAAGTTTGTGTGCTCAAAAATAAGCTGTAATTAAAATTCTTGACAATAAAAATTGGAAGAAGCGCAGAGGATAGTTAAAGCAGAGGCTCTTGTCATATTCGTGAAGGGACTAGAGATGCAGACTAACTTTAGACTTTTCTAGACAAAGATAAATTACATTCAAACATCATTTGTATAACTTTAAAATATAAATGTGTGTATATCCAGAAGCTAAAGGAATACTGTTTCTCAATATTTTAAAATTCTTCATAAAATTAAAAAGAAAGCTAAAGTAAAAAATAATAATAACAAAAATAAATAAAGTAACACACCACTGATGTGGGTAAAATCCTTAGGTCTGAAACCAGACCAAATTTAGCATTTCAAATACAGACTATATAAAATTTGGAGGCATTCATTATCATTTCACCCTGACTTACTCAGACTCTTATTCAGGCTAATGACGGTATTAACTTTCTGAAACAAACCAAAATCCTAGGTTAAACACTATGTAAGTTAATTAATTTACCTTTAGATAAAAGGTAAATTATCTGTGACTTTTTTTTTTTTTAGTTTCAGGTGTAGAATTTAGTGATTCTTCACTTACATAAAACACCCAGTGCTCAAGAGCCCTCCTTAATACCCATCACCCATTTAACCCATGCCCCACCCATCTCCTTCCATCAACCCTCAGTTTGTTCTCTATAGTTAAGAATCTGTTTTATGGTTTGCTTCTCTCTCTCTTTTTCTGTTTTGTTTCTTAAATTTCATGTATGAGTGAAATCATATGGTATTTGTCTTTCTCTGACTGACTTCTTTCGCTTAGCACAATCTTTGACTTTTAGATATCGAGGAAGTGCCTATTATCTTTTGATGTAGAAATAGCCAGTATTGGGGAAAAGTTTAATATTTCCCTTAATTTATTGACTAAATGTTTGTTTTGTTTTGTTTGCTCAGATGATTTACTTTTTGTAAGTTTTGTTTTTTCACTGTCATCATCCCTGCTGAGATTGGAAAAGAAATAAGATTCTAAGCACACCGTGAACCTGTACCATGAACATTGTTGGCAAGTCATTCTGGATCAGCTGATCAAATACATGAAGTTGGCTTAATTCTAGGAGGTTATCTGGGGGTCTTGGATGGAACGAACTTAAGTTTAATTAGATACTATTCTGACAAAGTTCATGGGCTTCATAGTAAAGTGACCATGGGTAAGTTATCTAACTTCTCTAAACTCTAGTTTCCTCATTTGTTACAAGAGAAAGTATAATATTGCCTCTTGGAACTGTTGGAAGTATTAAATAAAATTACAGTTGTGCTTGGCAGTTAATATCACTTGATAAATAGTAGCTGTTATTATTGTAATAGTTATTAGCTCCCAGCCAAAACTATACAGGACTTAGTAAGATACTTAGAGAGAAACCAGAAAGTTCAAGTGAAGAGAAATCCCAAAAGGGTAAATACATTTAACTGCACATTTACAAATGCTAAGTTGATTCAAAGAGAATTTTAGAAAGCAGCCAAATAACTGTCTAGGGGTTTGCTTTCTCTAAATAGGAATGGTATGAAAAGCATTAGGAGGCAAATGATTATCTTTTATAGAGTACTTGCTATTATTTTTGCCTTGTGAGGTGAATACCTTTTATCACTATTTTAACATTAATGTTATCTTATCAAAAATATTTTTCTCCATTCAAACATATAACATCTTAATGTGTTGCTTCAATTTTAATGTAACTCTTAACTACATCCAAAGAATGAACAATTCTAGCTCAGTCAGTCAATGGGAAAACATAGCATGCACAGTACAAATTCACTTTGGAGCAGATTTTGCTGGAATACGTCTCTCCAGCTAGGTGAGTGGCTTCTGTGATTACATGAGTCCTTGAACATTTTCTCTATCAGGGAGTCTCCTTCTTTGCATGAGGAGCTTTTAGACAGAAAAAGAGATCGTGGCTGATGCCTGCGCTACAGGGCTATTGCTGTGTGCATTTGTGCAAAGAGCACACTTTTAAAATATATGTTGGCCGGGGCGCCTGGGTGGCTCAGTCAGTTAAGCAGCTGCCTTCGGCTTAGGTCATGATCCCGGGGTCCTGGGATTGAGCCCCGCGTCGGGCTCCCTGCTCAGTGGAGAGTCTGCTTCTCCCTCTCTCTCTGCCTACTTGTGCTCTCTATCTCTCTGTCAAATAAATAAATAAAATCTTTAAAAAAAAATGTATATGTTGGCCATTCTTTCCTGCCACCTGAACTCGCAAGAAAGAATAAACTGCTGCAGGGGGATGAGAAGAGAGCTCAGAGCATTGGAATGTTAGTGCCAGGATTAGAGTTTCTATTCATTTTCTGCATTGACGAGAGGTGGTTTTGTCGCCAGGAACATGTGTCCTCTGCTCCCACGTGATGGACAGAGCAGACACGAGAAAGAAGAGGCTTCACTCTTTCCCAAATGGCAGCTTTCTTTTCTTTTTGTTTAATAATCTTGAAAGGTTTTGTTATAACAGCACTTAGAACAGTACCTTGTGTGTAGTGATTTCTCAACAGTATCTGTAGTGAAGAATGAAGGCATGAGCTAATTGATAAGCGAATGGTTAAACCTAATCTTTCATTTCTACTGAAGAATCTTAGGATGGAAATAATAAGCCAGCTAATAAAAATGGCAATCCTTATTTTTTGAATCTTTACTAATGTGCTAGGCTCTATACTGTTTTACATGCATTTTCACCTTTAATTGTCAGAAAAACTCTATGAAGTAGCTACTATTTTTTTTTTTAAGATTTATTTATCTATTTGAGAGAGAGAGCGCGCGCAGGGGAAGGGGCAGAGGGAGACAACCAGGGGGAGCCTGACGCAAGAATGGATTCCAGGACCCCGAGATCATGACCTGAGCCGAAATCAAGACTCAGATGCTTAACTGTCTAAGCCACCCAGATGCCCCAAATAGCTACTACTTGTACTCTCTGCATTTCAAAGGAGAAAACTGAGATTTATAATTTGAGAATATTGCCCAAGGACACCTAGCTGATCACCTAGCTTGTGGCAAGGCCAGGCTAAACCTTGTGTCTTACTTCTAAGTGTGGGGCCTTATGCCCTCCCAGCGCTGGAGAATAGGCACAATGCAGTAGCGGGGGCACGGTCACCTCAGAGGCCCAGATAATTAGAATTACCTCTGACATTGGCCTGGCATACTAGTTGACTTGGCCTGGTATTCTGTTTCCAGAAGCAGTCACATTGCCACTTTTGTTACCCTGTGATTCCTGTGATTTTGTTCCTAAAGCTCTGCTAAAACAAAGAGGAGTTTCCACTCTGTTTCTACAACATTTGGAGTAGAGGGAAAATACAGGATATATAACAGGGAGGGAATGTGCCTTTGCTGTGTTCCAGATGCTCATCAGTGGCTCTGGCTTATAGCAGAGGACTAATATCCTCTTAAATTCCAAACTTTAACTTAAATTCATGATCTTGTCTAAATGGACTAATCCCAAAGTCCTAGTGGATGCATTATGATTCAGAGTGTAAACTTGTTTGATCCCAACGCCAATGCTTGATTCTCCCAACAGAAGGAGGAAAAGGGAAGATGACCAGCGAATAGACTTGGTGCACAGAGCAGTGAACATTTAGGTGGCTCTTCTCGAATTTGCTGTTGCAGCTGCTGAAGGTCATGGGCAAGAGATTTCTCCAGCACCATTTCAGACCCTCGGGTATTGCAGATATGGCCCTGGTAGCACCTCACCAGTCTAACTGGACATTAGTTTTCTTTAGGATATACCATATAGGCTCATTATTTTGCTATTCTTTCCTTTTGACTCTTCTCAGACATCGGAAAAAAGTGAAACATCCATTTTGGACAAAGTAAATGACTTAAGGGTACGGCCCATGATTCTCACAGGCGTGAAGTAGTAACATTTTAAATTTCTTCACAATAAAGATAGAGATAAAAACAGAAGATGAAAGTCGAAGCTGTAACAAAGAAACTCATTATACTGTATTTTCTCTGTAGTAAACCATAAATGCTACACACAACTGTAGTCCCTAATTTTATTAAGATTCTTAGCAGAAACCAAATCTCTTGGCATCTCATTTGACATGTGAATTCCAACCGAAAGACACAATGGAGGCTGATCTTCACACACTCTTCATCTTTTCTTAAAAACGGCATTCTTCAGTGACCTTTTTTAAATGGAGTGAATAAAAAGGACTCTATATTTTCAGCACATATAGTTTCCTTGGTACAGAATTATCCTGTGACACAAAAGATGAAAGTACATAACACTTGAAAGTAATGAGCAATCACAGAGGTGCCTGCACCAAGATAATGACTTCGTTCTTTTCTGGCCCCACTAATCCAATCAAAAATCTAAGAGCATAGAGAAGAATGAAATTCCTCTTCTTTGTCCAGTTTGAACAAACCTACAGAGATTCTAAAAGGTTAGGAACAGATATCATCAAAAGTAATCCAAATGATTCTGTAAGGGTCATGAAAGAGCCTTCCATTTAATCTTGAAAGCAGTGGCACCTCCCAAGGAAGTGGAACAACGCTTTAAAGAGATAGGCTTAACCCACAGAGCAGGCCCTAAGAATAGGAATAGCTACCATTTATTGAGTGCTTACTATATGACAGGTACATTGCTATGCATTTGAGACACATTTCTCATTTAATTATCTCAACAATCATATCCCATTGGCACTATTATGATGCTATTAAAGAAACTGTTGCATCGACAGGTTAATTGACACGTCCATATCCAGTAGCTGACATACTGGAGAATTATATGATTACATCCAAGGACTGTCTGCCTCCAACATCCATGCTTTTAATCTCTGTGATTAATGTTTCTGTTAGTTTCATAATAATGTGGAGTTACAATGCACCTAATAATCCACTTAATCAACCTCACACTCAGGGCTGGAATCCTATTTGCAGCATCTTTGACATGTATTTGTACACATCCAAGCTTTGTCCAAACATTGCTTGTAATAGAAAGGCCAGTGTGAGAGAAGCGAAAGAGAAAAACAAAAACAAGCAAGAAATGTTTTTCTTTTCACTTTACAAACATTAGTTCTTATAAAAACCTGAAAGATGGATATCACTACAGACATTAAGTGGATAAGAAACTGAGGTTCAGCGAGATTGAGAAAGTGACCCCGAGACATGCAACCAGTAAATGGTGGGGCTTTCTTTTCTGATTCTAAAGCTTAAGTTCTTTCCTTTCCACTAGCCTACCTACCTCTCGAGAGATACTAGTAAGAAGGCATTAATTCCATTTTTAAATGTAGGACAAATGTTTATAGTACACCTTCTTCACATCAGGTTCACAAAATCAGACAAATGGAACTGACATATTCCTTGAAAACTTCACGTGTTGATCTTCTGTTAAAAGCAACATAGAGTAAGGAGCACTTGGGTGGCTGAGTCAATTAAGCGTCTGCTTTTGGCTCAGGTCATGATCTCGGGGTCCTGGGATTGAGCCCCAGTTGGGGTCCCTGCTCAGTGGTGAGTCTGCTTCTCCCTCTACCCCCCCACCAGCCCCCAGCTCATGCTCTCTCTCTTGAAACTCAAGCAACTATCATAGCCTCTCATCTGTGGCTCTAAAGATAAAAAGATCTAAGAGTGTTAATCTTCAGAGATTCTTTAGAGATTTACTATCTGCATAGGGACAGAGTACCCTGTCCTTTGCCATATCAGCTGTGTTTCTCTGGACTGTCAATGTTGTTCTCAGGATGTGTAATCCAGGGCTGAGAAAAATAATCCAGTCAAGACCTGACATTGTGATAAACCCTGTATTCCTATTAGAATAGTGGTTAAGCATTTAGGCCAGGAAATCAGATTGCTTGATTTCAAATTCTGGCTCAGTTACTTTCCAGCTATATGATCTTAAATAAGTTTTTTAACTTGTTGATGCCTCAGTTTCCTCATTTTAAATGGGAGAAAATGGGAACACCCATCTTAAGAAGTCACTGTGATGATTAAATGCTACCACCACATTGAGCTACTATTTGAGTTTGTACCCATAACTCCGCTTTCTCTCCTATTACAATAAATGAATTGCTCATGCTCTTATCTAAGGCTAAGCTCCACTTTGGCAGGAGATCCCAACCCTTCTTGACTAATCTGACTGCATAAGAGCCATAGTCAGGGAGATATAGTTAAAAGCAAGATTGAGGTTTAAAAGTAAAAGCAAAGTGGTAAGTGCATCATTTGCTTAGTATGTGCTGACTGCGGTATGCATTATGGGAAAAGAAGTATGAAAAATAGACTCTATTCTCAAAAGATGCTACAGTGTTTGTGGAGACGAGACTAACATAGTAAACAATAGTTAACTGGGGAAGACATTTCATAATGAAGTGCTATCTTTGAAAGTGATTCCAAGTTCTGTATAACTATGGGGAGGGAGACCTATGAGGTTTAATGTAGCTAGAGAAGACTTTTGGGAAAGAGGTGATCTCTAAATTGGGTCTTGGACGCTGAGCAATGCACTGATAAAAAGAAAGGAAAAGAATTTTCATTGATTCGTTAAAAAGAAGAGGAACCACTGACAGAGGCTAGGAGATGAGAATCAGTCTAGTAATTAAGGAAAGTAAAAAGAAACCCACACTTGCAGTGTAAGCCTTCACGACAGAATCTTAAATGAGGCTGTGTAACAAGGGTCGATCTAATTGTGAAGTGTCATGAATGTCTGGAGAAAAGTTTTGACTTGATGTGGTAGGTGATTGGGAATTAACAGGTTCCTCAGCAAGAGAACAGTGTGATGCAATGGCGCTTTATTGAAACAAATCTGCTGGTCGGCTGCAGGGTAGAATAGAAAAAGAAGAGATGTAAGAGAACTGGTAAAAATCCCAAAGTAAAAAAAGCCTGAATTTGGTCTTTATGAGCATTTGGCCTAAGGCATTCCTAAGCAAAGGTAATATAATATTAAAAATAACTTTTATAATTTTGAATTTTATGATTTTTTTAATCTGCAAGTGACTTGCAGATGTAATGTTATATTTGGAGGCATTTAATCAATAATTCTAATTTTGATCTCACAGTTTTCTATTTTGAAGCCATTAAGCTTTGCTTTTCATGTCTCATATTTTCACAAAACGTTGAAATGCTGGCAGGCCCTGGGACCTGAGCCTGTCATGCTTGAGAATAAAATATTCTTGAAGAGATGAAGTTCCTTTTTCCTGGTATTGTCCACTCTTTAATTGAGAAGGTAGAAAAATTCAAACTATGTATATATGGTCATGGCACCTTAAGCAGCACTCATGAATCTTTAGGATTTCACTTTAGTTATCAAAGTATAATGACCCAGATTTTCAAAGCAATCAGTTGTTTGGATTCTAGAGCAATACATTTATCCATCTTCAGTAATCCTCTGATGTTTAGGAAGAACAGAGAATTCTGCTTTAAGCAAATTTCTTCCAAAAACAGGGGTAAGAATGTGAGGATTTAACAAAAAATAAAAACTGTATTAACAATAAATAATGTAAATACAATAATAAATAGTAAATAAATAATGTAAATGTAAATAGTAAATAAATAGTGTAAATGTAAATGTATTGTTATTGTTATTGAAGTGTCTACCACTGCTTTGCAATTAGAAGGAAATGGATCAGGAAGCTCTATGGGCTCCAGCTCTTTGTGGTTTCATTATAGGTTGGCTTTGCCCCCATAGCTCCATCCTTGTCTTTATTAAAAAGAAGAAAACAAGGCTTAGGAAAGATAAACCTAAAGTTTTCCTAAAAGATATAAAAAGTGAGGATCAATTCATTGGACAAAGAGCTACTTCTTTAATATAACTTTTATGTCCCGGAAAGGACAAAGCATGCTCTACTTGGATTAACAGTACTATTTCCAAACAGGAGGCAAACGTGGGCTATGTAGGAAAACATTTTTTCCCCAAAATGTGTTTTGTGGTTTGACACTCTGAGGATGAGGCATTAATTCTAGTAAATATTGCATTCATTGTTCCATTGCTTCTTTTAGATGTAATTGGGCAATATTAGGTTTACTGCAAATAGGTACAATATATTCACACCAGTGAGATTACTGATGTTGGTGTAAAAAATAAGTTAATATCTTTCTAAGAGATAAAGCCTTAAACAGCATGTTTTCTATTGCAGTTTCATGGCATATGGCTACTTCCAGAAGTTCTCCATGACATTTCTATTCTGATCTAGAATAGACTACTGCTTCCGTTATGGTATGGAATGCTGCATGATCTATAAGCACCATAATCCATTACATTGGTCACTCCACATCTGGAAAGTTATAGTATCATAATACTGAAATATAAGAAGTGACATATCAGGCTTAGTATTACTTGTGATAGACAAACCAAGGTGGAATTTTAGGTTTGAGAAACATACTCCTGCTTCCCTTTGGTATTCAAAATGAGAAGCTGAATTGCAGCATAGCCAGCTGGTGGCTCCTGGGATGGCCATTTCACAATCTGAGACACAGACACTGAAAGGAAGGCTAGCTTTCACTTGGTGCCTGAAAGATTAGTAAGGAAAATTTAGGCCTTTATTTTGATGATGACCATTGGCATGTCTACAACATGTGTTTGTTACACAACAATGCACAACTACAACGCGTGCATACACCACAAGTTTTTTTATTTATTTTATTTTTATTTATTTATTTATTTGAGAGAGAGAGAGAGAGAGAGAGAGACAGAGAGCACGAGAGGGAAGAGGGTCAGAGGGAGAAGCAGACCCCCCGCCGAGCAGGGAGCCCGATGCGGGACTCGACCCCGGGACTCCGGGATCATGACCTGAGCCGAAGGCAGTCGTTTAACCGACTGAGCCACCCAGGCGCCCGCTACCACAAGTTTTAAACAAGGTAAGTCAGTGCTCATCAGGCCCTTACTATGTATGAGAATGTTGTAAGTCCTTTACCGTATTAACTTACTTAACCTTAGTAATACCCCACAAGATAAGTAATATTGTTATTTCAGTTCTATCCAACGAGGAAAGATCACTGTAGGTGGAATGTGGTTAGGCATTTTTATATTTTAATAAAATCCCTAGCTTAGATGCATTTTAATGTCTATTTTTTAAAGTAATAGTTTTCCACATACAGAAGTAATAAAAGTTTCCTTTAAAAATATATATACATACATATATAAGCAAAAAATGAGTCAATAATTTTGGATGATATGCAGTTGTGGCAAATATCCTGGAAGTGGTACTAAAATACTGAAGCTGGACATGATGGTTTAATGGATCAGCTGAGGGTCCTGGAGATTACTTTTAAAAATTTCACCAATGGTTGTCAAACCTAATGCATCTTCTTGGAAGTGGTGTTGTTTGTCATATTATAATTAGTACCTAAAAAATATGTCACAGCTTTAAGATACTTGGTTTTCCTTTTCTTTTTTGTTTCCTTCCTTCCTCCCTCCCTCCCTCTCTCCCTGCCTCCCTGCCTTCTTGCCTTTCCTCCTGCCTGCCTTCCATCCATCCCTCCATCTTTCCTTTCTCCTTCTTACATGTTTTCTCTCGTTCTTTTCTTCTTTCCTGAGAGTATTACTCCATGAGAGACTCAATCAAGGTTAAGGATTTCAGGAGATGTGTATATTTTTTTTTTAGATAATTTATGGTCACAGTTTTTACTTAATCTTCTACATTAATTTATTTTTTTATTTTTTTAAAGATTTTATTTATTTATTTGAGAGAGAGAGAATGAGAGAGAGCAAGTACATGAGAGGGGGGAGGGTCAGAGGGAGAAGCAGACCCCCCGCTGAGCAGGGAGCCCGATGCGGGACTCGATCCAGGGACTCCAGGATCGTGACCTGAGCCGAAGGCAGTCGCTTAACCAACTGAGCCACCCAGGCGCCCAATCTTCTACATTAATTTAATTAAGGAGGTTTAATAATAATGACACATCCACAGATCATGTGGCCACACAATTGTTATAGTAATTGCATAATTATTTAAATTGGTCTTTTAGTACCTGAATTAGTCACAATGCCATATTTATCAAAAAAGAGACTCTAACAAATATTGAATCATAAAATTTTTTCATATCTAGATAGATGAATAAAGAACATTAAAAATAAAAATAAAAACTTTGAACAGCAAAAATAGCAGCCCTTTTACTGAGGAACGTTTCAAATAGCTTTCTCGGTATGCCACTGATGAAACTCTAAAATATAAGGCAACTACAGTGTGCGGGGAATAGCAATACTATGCTCTTTGGTGAGAATTGTAAAGAGAGACTCCAGGCATTCTTCCTAATAGAGTGAACTCCCTATTCTTTATGCATGGCCTGTTTTGTCTCTCTTCCATTTGAAGTAAGAAGTTTCTTTCTCTTAACAGGATGCATTTGTCAGTATCATCCAACCTTCCTCTGCAAACACTGCATCAGCCCACATATTTATTCTCTACAATCAACTCCACAGTATCTTTGCCCAGCATATCTCACAGGAAGCCCTGTGTGATCTGCCCAGGACTCCGGAATGTAATCATAACTGCTTCTATACAGAAAGTCCGTAGGAGAGAGAAGTAATTTTTTCAGGGTGTACTATCAATGTAGAGAGCTAATGTGAAATCTTTAGGTCCCCAAACTGCTTTAAAAATCCATAGTGGTGGGTTTTGGGTTTTTTCTTTTTTTTCCTGGACCACTATTATCAAAATACTTGCCTTTACTTTTTACTTTGCTTCATCATGAAGACCAAGGCAAGATGAGATGATCCTCCAAAGAATAGTGGGAAACTCTGTTTTTCTTTTATATTCAATAAATGTAGTCATTGATTTTATTCTCATGCACAACCCACGGTCAGACACTGTCAAGAACATCAAAAAATCGATTCAGAGTCAAGCTAGGTAAGCAAATATGGTAGGGGAGTTCTCAAAATCCCTCTTAGGCCACAGGTTTCTGGTTAACATTAGATTCATTTCTGAAACCTGAAATTTAGAAGCTTCTCTTTGGAATTTGGAGTCATTTGCATGTGTTAGAAAACTTGACAAAGTTATGTACATTTTCTAAAGCTCACACACTTGGCAGAGCTATTCCCATTTATGCTGTGTACCCTCTCCAGTTATTTTCATTTCTATAATCGTGAGCAATGAAAGCATCAGACAGAGGTGACTGTCTTCCCAGCAATAATCTGCAGGGAAAGACAAGCTTAAACAGCACAGAGAAAAGCTTCTCTGTGTGCTTTGCTCTGTGCAGGGGTTAAGAATGCAGGCGGAAATGAGGAAAGTTGGATTAAAATCTGCTTTCAACATTATGGTGGCTTTGTAAAATCGCTTCCCAAGATACAGAGTAGTGGGTATACTGTGCTACCTTCCAGCCAAGGTGGTCACTATGTGTGCATGTCTGTTACATTAGAAGGAAAATCTTAAAGCAAATTAAAATGTTACGGGGGAAGAAAATGGGAGTCAGGAGCACAGTGAAAGTAAGACTTCTTTTGTTTCATTGTTTGACTTTAGAACCATGTAAATGTTTTATATATTTATGAAACAGAATGCAATTAAATTTAAAAAATCCAAACCAAAAGCCAAATGCACTTCTTTAAGTGGAAGCTTAACCATATAGTAAGGCACTGAAGTTTAAAATGTAACTTTAAAAACAGTAATTCTACTCTATGTCCCTAATAGGATATACCCTAAAAGCAAAACCACTGTGAAGAAATTTTAACCTGTTTTTGGTAATGCCATCATTAGTAACAATAATGTTGGTATTTTTATTTAAAAACATATATATACATATACGTATGCATATATATTATATATATAACAGGATAAACTAAATAAATAATCATGTTAATACATTAGGAATCAATTTTTTTCCTGGTACTTTCTTTTTATTAAGGTTTATGTAACTACATTTTATGTGGAACATTTTCATTTAGCCTTTTTTTTTTAAAGATAGCTATCCATTCATTTATTGAACAAATGTTTGTTTGAGTTCCCAGAAGTTGTCTGCTAAAATATGATAACACTCCCCATAATACCAGGTTGGAGTTTTTAATTTTTTGTTTGTTTTGTTTTGTTTGTTTGTTTGTTTATTTTTAGGGTGGCTGTATAATGTTTCTTTCTTTTTAAAAATATTTTTAAATTATTTTTAAAGAAGATGAAAGAAACAAACGTAAAATCAAAGAAGTTGAATAAAAGCCCTGTAATTTTAAATTTGAATCAGAAATATCAATACAAACTGTGTAAGGTGATGTATCAGAAAACAAGGGAGCTCAATGATTGCGGAGGTCATGTTGAAACAACTCAGGAGCAAACTTAAAGGGGGTTCCAGTGGCCAAAGACAAGACAATGTGAGGACTGAAAGTAAAAACAGCTGCAGGGGACTGGAATAGGCATACCTATTTCAACCCGTGACTTCATAAGGATACACACACAAGAAAACAACAAAATGCCAAACCTCAGTGGTCACATTTGGGAGATTCTAGGGAAACGACTAGCTATTTTGAAAACTGCTAAATAAAGGGAAACAATCAAGCATTTATGCCATCTTCACTGCAACAACTTTATTTCAGGATTACACAATAGTCGATGAGGGAAAGTTCTTGCTTAGAGAATAAGCTAGTTAATAAATAAAGAAAGAATGATAGAATATCACTATTTTGCAATTTCTATATCAGTTTGGGCAAAGACTATCAGAAACTGCTAAAATTGTCATGGGCTGAGTTGTGTCCCCCTGAATTCATCTGTTGAAGTCCTAACATCCAATACCTCAGAGTGTGACCTTATTGAAGGTAGGGTCTTTATGGAGGTAATCAATTTAAAGTGAGATCATTATGGAAGCCCTAATCCAATATGACCAGTGTCCTTTTAAAAAGAGGACACAGAGATACACATAGAAAGAAGGCGATATGAAGAGACACAGGGAAAAGCCAGTCATGCTAAGAAGAGAGGCCTAGAACCAATCCTTACCTCATAGCCCTCAGGAGGAACCAACCTTGTTGACTCTAGAATTGGGAGACTACAAATTTCTGTTGGCACCCATTTTGTGGTACTTTGTTACAGCAGTCTCAGCAAACTAATACAATTACATAAAAATTAACAAGATTATTATAATGGATAGATCAAGTTGTCAATGCCTGAATCTGCTCATCAATCTTCACATCACAAACAGAGACAGGAAGGCATTTTGTATCTCTTGCTAGAAGTGGAGAATACGACTTATGAAGCAAATGAAATGTGTGTACCTGTTTGACCTGTTTGACCTTGACAATAAATTATGAGGCAAGAAAAGTTACTTTAGATTCTCTTGGTGTTGGTATATAGCATAATAATAGTACATAATTCATAGTGTTGTGGTAAAGATCAAATATGACAATAGAGGTAGAGCCCTTAGCATAGTATAGTCTCAATTATTTATATAGTTGGGTATTAGTTAGCACATTTATATACTTGGATATTAGTATAGCACTCATGCATAGTATAGTTGTTGTTATTTATATACTTTGGTATTGGCTAAATTCCTTGATATAATTGCCATCAATATTAAATGCTGTGATATTTATTATTTATTCTGTATGTGTTTACGATATGTGCACACAAGCCCACATAACATTCAACATACTTACAAGGTCCAATCTGAGCCAGTAGTGGGCCAAATGAACTTTCACTATTCATTCCACTCCCCATTCTCACATAACTCCTCAAAACCACCTGGCCCCAAGCTCACCTTTGGTAGAAGATGCAGGAAAGAAGCATTGTGAATCGTGGAAAGAAAAGCCAAGGCAAGGGTTAGGAGGGAAAGGCAAAAGGAAGGGCAGTTTTAAGAAGGTTAAGTATTCCACTAAATACGCTCCCAGATTCAGTCATTCCATGCCTGCCATTTTCAGGAAAGATAAACACCGTCTTTCAGCATCCACAGGGTCAGACCTTGGAGAGAATCAGTGTTTGCAGCCAGCTGGATCATGTTTGGACAAGAGGCAGAACACATCTGGTGATTAATAGTGATAATTGCTCTTTGGTTAAGAGCCATCATTTAGATATAGGAAATGTTGCAGCTGACAACGATTGTGAGTCAGGTGACTGCATCCAACAAATTTTCATTTCAATTTTTCAAACATTTATTTGGCTTGAGAGAGAGGATCAAAGGTTAAGGAAATACAGAGCACATTTTCAGCAGATATACAGTCTTGTTGGTATCACAGGAAAATAACCCTAAGTAAGACACAGAAAGATATAACATCAAGAGTGTTACAAATCTCATGGGCCTACATGAGATTAAAGCAAAATAAGGTATCAAATCAGAGAGTTTTTATTTGGCTAAAAAGATTGTGAAAGTCCTCATGGATAAAGTGGAATTTCAGAGAGGTTTTTAAGAAAAAGGAGTAAGGTGGAAGACAGTGGTGGAGTGAGGGAAAGAGAGTTTGGGGATAGAGAAGGGAGAGCATTTCAGCAGGACTCTGAGGTTGTCAGATAAAGTACAGGACGCCCAGTTAAATTTGAATTCAGATAAATTGCATATAGTTTTTTAGTATAAGTATGATCTATTTGGGTCATATATTTGGGTCATACTTGAGTTTGAAATGCCCTGAATGTGTTTAGAGAAACAGGCAAGTTGTTTTATAAAAGTTTAGGCTTCATAGAGGAAGGAAATGGGTGATGATGTGGGAAAGTTGTTTTGGTCACATACAGAGGCTTTAGATTACAGACAGAAGAAGAAAAATGTGATTTTATGGGGACTTTGGAGACATTTTTTTTTCCTGTAGGAGTGATATGATCTGACACGACCTATAGGAAAAATAAGATGGCAGTGATAAGAACAAGAAAAATTGAGATAGGAGATTGGTCAGGAAGTGACAGATAGTGAGGATGTTAATTTAGATGATGGAAATGGTTTGTAAATGGACGTGGCTGAGATACAGCAGAGCAGAAGCAATAGATTGGATCTCAGAACAAAAGAGATGTGGAGTCAAAACTGCCTGCAAGTTTATTCCTATTGACTTGGAGGATGACGATTTTTGTTAGCAGATGTATAAGGAGGAGAATCTGGTTTTAGAAAAAAAAAAAACAGATAATAGGAAACAAGGGTCATGTCAGGAGGATCTGGCCAGGTGGGCGTCCAGATACAGATGCTCAGTAAGCAATTACAAATATTTTTCTGAACTCAATAATTTGGGATTTTAGATATTTAAGCTGTCACCTTAGTGAGTTGGTCAAACCTCAAGGAATCCCGCTAATTCACCATTAGAGGCCAGAGAGGAACCAATGAGGGAAGAGCAAAAAGACCAGAAGAACAGCAATAATGAAAAAACTGCTCCAAGTCTTGGAAATCCTGAAGTCCAGGTCAGTCACCACTCTTAAATCATTCAGAGAACCCAAGAGTATAGATTGAGAACCAGCAACAGTGCTGGTAATTTTGGAGAGTTGTTTCAGGAAAGTAGCATGGGTGGGGCCACGGTTTTGGAGACTGAGCAGTAAATGGTGAGAGAGCAGAGGAAACCAAAGATGTAAGATGTGAGAGGACTGGTGTTTGAGGACAAAACCAAGGGGAAGAAGCCAGTGGGGAGGGAAGACTGAAGATTTGCTAAAAGAATGGAGCAAAGTCTGAAAAGGGTGTGCAGCAAGAAAATTAAATGCATATGTGGAGAGATTGGCCTTCGAAAGAGGAGAAAATCATCCTCAGGGTTAAATGGAGGGGAGGAAAGCCCGAAGTTTAAGGCTTTGATGCCATGACGCTGAGGAATCTGGTTGTTCAGTCTCCGCGTTTGAGTAAGGAAAGAAGTGCCATTATGTGCTTTGAAAGGAGCAGGGTGGAGCGGTCAAGGGACACAGACGTAAGTTCCAGTCTCCTGCCACATCTTACGGCACATCACAGACATCTTTTATGTAGATCTCGAGCAAAATGGAAGAAGTAATAGTGAGTGTGGCGCTACAATGCATTTTGTCACAGCAGCAGTAACCTGGTAGCAAAAAACATAAGGAATGGAGTCTCCTCTATTTGCTGAGCGCCAGCCGCACAGCAGCCTGGCTCCTCCAAAAGCACTAGACTCGCATCAGACACCAATCTGTTTTTTTAAAGCGTTATCACAATTGTGTGGCCTTCCTTGTGTGGCAAGTCTGATCTGACATAGTTCACAAAAATAGAAAACCACCAATTTTATTCCTGTGGCTTCCTACCCATTGTCTGAGCATCTCATAATGAGTCTGAATATAGAAACACTGTTATTTAGCTTAATGATATGGTCTTGTGATTATGGAATTCCTGGTTGAAGGGGCTTTCAGTTACATTCAGAAAATCCCATTGATCCCATCAATGCTAAAAACAACCCGTTAGTGTATGGCCTCATTTCATAATGACTATTAGCTGGACTTATGGAAAAGGATAAGGCAAGAATTTCTTTCTCCTCATTATCCATGTCTAAAATAAGTACAGCTATAAATATGCCAATACATATGTTATATGATAAGGACTTTCTAGTACATGTGCTTAGGAAGTAATACATGGCAGTTACCCTTAAAAAGGCAATTACAAAGAAAAAAAATGCAGATCCTCATTTCTAAGACTAAGAAATGTTATATCAGAAGAATTAAAATAAGCATGCCTGAATATATAGGACCATAGAAGCAATGAAAGTTAGATTTGGAAGGGAATTTAGGGAGAATTATATGCAATCTCTTCCCTTTAAGTCTGAGGGATCTGAAGCCCAGAGGAGAAAATAGCTTACTGAAGAGCACAATCTAGTTCAGCCTCAAGTCTTCTGACCCACAGTCACTGCACAGTTTCCCTCTGCCACAATGACAAATTTCTATCAGGCTTCTGAGGAATTATTTCCAGGGCCAGAACAGTGAATATATGGCATATACTGGGCACTCATTGAATTTTTTAAAATTATTTATTTTGAGAGAGAGAGAGAGAGGGAGCACTGTGTGAGCAGGGGGAGGGGCACAGGGGGAGGGAGAGGGAGGGGAAAGAATCTCAAGTGGATTCCCCGCTTAGCGCAGAGCCTGATGTGGGGCTTGATCTCAAGACCCTAAGATCATGACCTGAGCTTAAACCAAGACTTGGATGCTTAATCAACTGAGCCGCCACCCAGATGTCCCTGAATGTGTTTTTGTTTTGTTTTTAATTGGACAACTGTATCTCTGTTTTGGTCACTGACGCCCCTGGGAATTAGAGAATCACCCTCCATGTGCAGTTTTTCCAGCACCTAATAAGGCTATATAAGGCACAATGACTTAGAAAAATATAATTTAGAATTAACCATGTATTAACATAATCATTATTTCATAAGAATTTCCCAATTATGTATCAGGGATTATTAATCCATTATTGCAGGTGCTAGAACTAAAACTCAGTAAATTTGTGTCACTTGTTCAAGGTCAAACAATCAGAAATGTTGGAGTTTGAGCCCATTTTTGGTCCTCTGACTCCAGATGTCATGCTTTCTTTGCTATATCTTATGGTTTCTCCAGGATGTTTATAAACTCCAGGAAAAGAAAAACAAACCTTTGGGGGGAAGAGGTAGGGAAGAAAACAAGGAAAGAGAAATATCAGAAATGGTGTGAAGCTCTTACGGAGAATGCTGGTGCCAAAAGAGATCAGAGTTCACATAATAAAGGGAGGATTTGTGTTTACCTTTGGGAGATCTGTCTGGGGCCTCCAAGCCTGGGTTGGCTCCAAAGAGAAGAAAGCAACGTTGTACAACTTGGAAGGAGGTGTTGACTTCTAAATGTGTATGAAAGGCAGTGGGGTAGGAAAAGCACATGTATGGGAATCAGGATACCTGGATTTTAGCCCCAATTCTGCCATTACTTTGTTGTGCCCTTAGAAAAAATCCTTCCTGTTTCGTGCCTCGGTTTTATCAGTTTACAATGAGGTGTGTTCAACTTCATGGTTCTCAAATATCTTTCTCCCTTTCCATCAGTTCCCATTGGTAGAGGCTACCAATAATTTGAGAAATGCCTGAAGTGAGACTCTGTAAACTGAGAATGCAAACTACTTTCTTGCCTATAAAAAACCTGGTTCCTTTTTCTTTTAAACAAAAACAACTTTTTATACATTCTTCACTAATCACATATAGTGATTATACATGTAATTGATTAGCCTACTACGTTGGGTTATGGAATTATTCTCCCAGAATACTTTAGAAGAGTAATTTGTCCCTTTACACCTTGGTTATATCCGGTAGAAGTTTCATAGGTGACAAAAAATTACAACTGATTTCCAGTGTAGGCACCATCACTGATGATCACTATTGATTTTGGATTCGGAGATTTTGTCAGTAGTAACTATCAATACACTCAAGGGAATTGTTGGTTTATTTTACCATTTTTCTGAGAGATTTTTAGGTCAGAGATTTTAAACTAGAATTGAAAGCTCTTGGGGTACTGAAAAAGTGGAGAAATTACAAATGTTATTTTGCAACTAATGCTGTTTTACTATGCAGATGAAGTCCAGAACGATCAACTAAATAATCAACCACTGAGTTAAGTTCAGAAGTTTTAGTGCAGAACTTAGTGCAGAAAAAAAAGTGCAATTTTTTTCACTTGCATATTGTTTTTGGGTATCTGTGAATATACAGAAATTAATTGTAGCATTTTATCCCTTGTCTAGAGTTTTAGCTTGGTGTGGATGGTGTGTGAAGAGTTTTAGGGGGCTTATGAAGACCCTAAATTAATGGGAAAATTTGGCGCATATATGATTTTGTGAATATAGCTCTCATCAGCTTCTCAAAGATATCATGAAAGGTGACAACAAAGGTTAAAGAACCACCACTCTACATATCCTACAATAATATGCCACAATTCAGGTATTTCTTTGGTAAAATGGGAAGCTGATTTGAATTATAGCTCTAAAATTTTTAATAAACCATTAACCAAATGAGGGTTAATAATAGACCACTACAGGTGTATCATACCTCTTTTATACTTGATACATAAAAAGCCAAATAAACAAAATAAAACCCATTATGGTGCAAAACATTTTGATATAAATTAAAGGTAATCTAAATAAATGAAGGTATATCATATTCATGGATTAGAATATTAGATAATTTTAAGATATTCATTCTCCCCAAATTGATCTACAGAGTCAATGCAATATCAATTATAATTCCAGCAGATTTTTGGGTGGAAATCAACAAGTTGATTCTAAAAGTCATAGGAAGAAGCACAAGGCCTAGAATATCCATAGCAATCTTAAACAGTAAGTACAAAATTGGAGGATTTACACTATTTTATGATTTAACATATAGCTATTATAATTAAAATAGTGTGATACCGCTTGTGGATAGACAAAAAGAACAATGGAACAGAGTAGAGCCTAGAACTAGACCCCCACTTATTCAGTCAGAGGCATCAACACAATCTGGTGGGAAAAGAAGAATCTTTTCAGTAAATTATATAACTGGATATTCTTATGGAAAAAATTGAACCTCAACCCTTACCTTACATGAAACACAAAAATTAATTCAATATGGATCATATACCTAAATGCAAACACTAAAAGAGGGATTTAAGGGAATGAAAACACTATGAATCTTCTCAAAGTCACCAAAAATTATTTTCCTACTTCTTCAAGATATTGTTTCCTAATTCTCTTTCATAATTAAGCACTTAGAACACATTTCAGTTCGGTCTGGGTGGCTCTGAGATAATCAAGCAATCAGCTAAAAAAAGATTTAACTTCTACAATAAGTTAGATATAAAATCTGGCAAACATACATTTTCTTATTACTCTGTTTATTATTGGAAGTTCAGGGCAAATAATTCACTTACCTTTGATGAACAAAATTGCCTAGGTTTAACTCCAATGATTCCAAAAGAGATTTTCCAGTCTTTAATTTAATTTTGTTATGGAGATGAAAGTGTCTCTATATTCTCCTACTTGCTTCTCTTCCCACTGCCCATTCCCAAAAGTAAAAAATAAAACCTAACGACAAGAACAACAGTAACAGTGAACCATGCAACACAAAGTCATTTACCGGAGTCCGTAGAGAACCGTTCCATCAGGATGCAGTCGGATCATTCGATTTTTCACCGTAACCCCATGCACAAATGATTTCTTGTCATTCAGAAAGTAGGTGTCTGGCACCCAGAGTTGGTCAGCTACCCTGTTGTCTAACGTGAGGTTTAGCGGGATTCCAGAATAAGAAAGCCTTTTGTCTTTCCAAGACTGCTGGAAATACATGGTGAGTGTATAATCCTGTGAAACAAATGAAACACAAAACCCAAAAAATTTGATCATCATCATCATCATCATCATCATCATCATCACCATCATCATCACCATCATCATCAAAGGCCTTTCATCATGAAAGTGACAGTCTGTGGTATCATATGTTCCCAGAGACCACTGTTCTGCTGTCCCCGAAGTTACACCTGAATACACGGAAATCTGCACCTCCAGGTATAGGGCAACCAACAGGTTAGAAGTACCAGAGCAATAACTGAAGGCATGCACAAGTGTTCACTCCAATGTAGGGAAAATCCATTTAATTGAATTTTGAGGTTTGAAGTTAAGGTAATGGTCATGGGGTGAGGTCATAAAGGAAAGTTGTGCTGAGAGATCCATGTTCACAAAAATCTACCTCTGGATATTATATTTATGGTACTATTTGGTGGGGGGGAAACGTGTGCTCAATAATAACTAAAGATTGATGCACTTGAAAGGAGGTGTTTTCCAAACTGCAAATGCCTTTTGAATGAATACTGCTCTTTGCCTTATAAAGGTCATCAATTACCATTATCTGGATCTTTCTAGCAAATTACAACTTGTCTACTGGTACTAAAAAGTAGTTTATAAAGCACGTTTGGATGGAGATATTTATTTGGCCTGAGAACTGAAATCAGTGGTGGAACTGCTCAACTATTTCTCTCTTATCTCATGCCTGCTTTGTTTTAAGAACTGGTTTGACTTCAGAGATGGGTTTGTATTTGAGTTTGTTTCCTCACCTCTTGTAAAAGGTAACACTAAGGACGTCCTTTTGCATTTTTTTTTTTTTTTCCGCCCAAATTTCCCCTGGCAGTGAGAGACAGGAAGATTTGGGCTCAATAAATAAATCAAGCTACTAGAGAGGAACCATGATGATTATCTGAGTTTTAGCTGTCTGTTTTTAAAGAACTCTAGTAATACAAAGTAATTGTCCATTAAAAAATGGTAGCAGTAAAATCATAGTCTTTAAGATGTGAGTCCCAATGTAATAAAAATAGAAAGTTCACTTTTTCTTTTACAGGATATTTATTTATCAGTAGTGACTGTGAATGCTTTCGCAGCAGTTAAGAAAACACTGCAGAACTCCTGCACAATGTCTGTGTACCTTTATTGTTGTCTACACAACTAACCACATCATACCTCACTCACATCTGGGCAAACCGTACTTTATTTAGAATGCTTTATGGATCTATATGCATTTCTGAAAAATCCCAAAATATAAAACAATATTCATTCTGGATAATGAGTTCCAGTGTCCTTTAACCATTATATTCAAGAACACTTACACTGTTTACTCAGAAGGCACTGTGCAATAATTCAAAGCCATCTTTTCTTGTTCATTAGCTCTTCACTATTAATCACACAATATTAATCACACACACCTTAAAGGTCTAAAAGCTCCTTCCACCTTACCTACATTTAACAAAAAAGAAAATCCACAGTGTTACATACAATTCCCTTCTCAAATGCTACTATTCTCAACTGTATTGTCTTCAATTTCTTAACATAACACCTTTTTGGAAGAAAAATGAATTGGGCAGATTCTGGGTCTTAGATTTCAAAATACCTTGATTCTAAGATCTAGCACATGTACAGCTATGTAGCCACAATGAACTTAACCCTCTATATATCAGATGGCTCATTTTTAAAACAAAAATAATAGCATTTACTGGCTTACTATAAACATTACTTGGGAAAATTATGGGGAAGCCTCCTTAGAAACTGTAACATGCTAAACAAATATATTAACTTCAAAATTGTTGCTATCTAAAGATTAATATCATGCTTCCAAATTACTTTGAGTGTGCATATTCATTTTCCTAAGCATTTCTATTTTTAAAGAGATGTTTATGGGAAAAAAACCCTCGTAGGCAGAAATACCCCACTGACAATGAAAATAAGCAATTGTCTGTAATCAATCGCAAGGCTTGGTGTCCAGTTCTTATTTGTAATTCAGTCAATGTAGGAAAATTAATAATTAGCCACAGACATGTTAATGTAAACTTTGCCTCCGTGAGCAGCGCAGTCAGCAACAGAATACACTGTTTCAGTATTCATGCCCAATAGTCATTAGCTTCCAGATCTTCACAAGTGGGACAAAGGATTTCCTCACGATGAGACCCTGGGGCTAAATTCTTATTCCACCTTTTTCTCAATAGAGCTTTGGCGTGTGATGGGGAAAAACTTATTCTTGTAAAGTAAAAGGGTTATCATGGCGGAACAATACTCATAATAAATACTATAATGAAAATATGAGTTTGTGGTAAGTAAACAATGGAGAGTCAAAAGGAGAAAATAGTGTACACATGAGTAATCTCTGCATAGATTTAAGTAAGCGCGTGTGCATGGGTGCATGGGTGTGCATGTGTGTAGACCTTTTCTCTTCCTTTTCTGGAAACTGTTTTGTTTCCTGTGGAGAGAGAACTGTACGCATGCAGTGAGACCTTTGCTCTACACAACTCCTACTCTGTTTTCACTAAATATGGGCTAAAAATCACATCATGGTTCGAAATTAAAACAGTAATTTATTACCCTATTTGCAAGAAAAAGTAATTCGGTGCAAAATATTTCTGCTTGTATCATGTTACATTTGGAAGTGGCACCCTTCACAACTTTTCTTATGTATTTCTAGCATTATTATTCTAATCTATGACCTGATTCCAGGATAAATGGAAATATGGACATATGAGATCGATAAACTTAATGAAAACTTTTTTGAAGATAATGATAATCATGGTGATAATGATGAACATCATGGAAAGACTTAAAATACAGCCATATCTCCTTTTGTACTACTTGTTATTATAGTGCACGCATAACAACAATCTCTTTCTCCTGGAGAATGTTCTGTGCTCTGTGGTTCTCATAGTTTTTCATATCTCTTGTCACATTTTGTTCTCACAACCTTGTGAGATAGGCAAATTCTCTCTGAGAGAATTGATTATTTACATGTCTGAGGAACTATTTGCTGTATTTAAAATAAATTATTCTAGCTGCATCTTAATAGAAATATTAACAGTGACATCTGTCTATGACTCATTTTGGTGTATTACATTTTTAGATGGAAAAGAAAGGCTTAAAATTGCTGTATTTTGTCCTCTCATTCAACAGATTTTCTATTAATTCTTCATTAGTCCGAAGCACAAGCACTCAAGGAAGGATGGAAAATTTTTCAGAAAGAAATTAAAGGTAGCGATACTTTGAACAAGAACGCTAAAACGATTTTTATTCGAGATGTACTTAGAGTTGTTCAACCAGCTTTCTCAAGTATGCAAGCTACTCTGTGAGAGGAAGAGCGACATATTTAGAAACTATGGGCCACAGGGGTTCTCTGACACTGACGCAAATTAAGGGGATTAATGGGTGTGAGTTGGCTAATGAAATTGGTCAGGCTAATTCAGGCATGAGAGAATTTGATTCATTGGAGAAAAGCAAGAGAGAGGATACCAAATCAATAGTGCTCGATTACACTCCCAAAGGGCATACTTTTCAAATCTAAAAATGTTAGGGGAATAAGAAAATATTTATCATAAATAAAAATAATTATTGTGGAGACTAAAGGTTAAATCAGTGGTTTTAAACCCAGGGCAATTTTGCCCCCAGTGGACATTTAGCAATGTCTAGAGACGGTTTTGGTTGTCACAACTGGGAGTAATGATGGGCGCCTGGGTGGCTCAGTTGGTTAAGCGACTGTCTTCGGCTCAGGTCATGATCCTGGAGTCCCTGGATCGAGTCCTGGGATCGAGTCCCGCATCGAGTCCCGCATCGGGCTCCCTGCTCGGCGGGGAGTCTGCTTCTCCCTCTGACTCTCCTCCCTCTCATGTACTCTCTCTCATTTTCGCTCTCTCAAATAAATAAATAAAATCTTTAAAAAAATACCCCAAACAACAACTGGGAGTAATGGTGTGTGCTATTGGCACCTATGGGTAGAGGCCCGGGATGCCTCGCAGCATAATGCACTACACGGCACAGCCCCCACAACAAAGAATCACCTGGCTCAAAATGTCACCAGTGCCAAAGCCAAGAAACCCTGCCTTAGATGAAAATACCTTTCCTTTCAGTATTAATAAAATACTTCGAAATCCTTTATCACTATTTATCATGAAAAATATGTATATTAACAGGTCTACCTGAGCTTTTAACGTATTCCTCAAAACTTTTGTGCCAGGGAATTCTGGCATTAGACGGTTTATAATTTGCCACTTTATCATAAGAAATCATTTGATAAAAATCCATTTTCTAGCACTGGAATAAGGAAAAAGGGTTATGTGTTTTATTGAGGTCTGCTTCTTACCAGAATGAGCTCTGAGACTTTATAGTGGGTTGGAAAAGTGAGTCTTTTATGAGCTGCCTCCATGATCAGCACACCTCTCAGGCTAGCTTGTTAGGGAAGAGATAAAATATTGCTTTAACATCCAGTAATATTGCATCCACTCAGAAAGATCATATGAACGATCCCTTCTTTTCAAAGAATTCTTAAGAAAGGGAATGTGTGTGTGTGTGTGTGTGTGTGTTAAAGAATCAGTGCTCCCACACACATTTTTGTTTTATCTTTCATAAATTTGAATAAACATTATAAAGCATTCCAACTACAAATCCTTGTCCCCTGTCAAATGTTCATGCCAGTTCAGTTTTCCCCAAGAGCTGATTGTTGTAGAGATGTGCATCATTGCCTGCCAGGTCTAGAGTCCCTTCTGTGAGGGAAACTGCCCTGCTGACAGCTCCTGCTGATTGAACAAGGCCACATTCTACATCTCATCTCATGATCCTGCCCTCCTCCACCTTGGGAACAGAGAGTAGATACCTGATTTAAAAGCAGCTGATCGACAGGCAGGAAATAAATCTGTGCCTGGCTCAGAAAGATGAGATGAACCAATCAGAGTCCTCTCCCAGAAATCAGTTCTTGCATAAAGAATCTGAGACAGGAGCTGTAGGACTAAATGGAGAAGTCATGACCTAGAACTAGGGTGCACTGTTATTATGTGGTTGTGAGAGAGGAGAGACTGCTAATAAAGAGAGGAAGCCAGCCTGCACAGAAAGAAAGAAAACGGAGAAAGATGCAAAAACTAGCCACCAGATGAAGAGTCTGACATCGTTAGAGAACGAATGACTGAGTTCAGGAAGGCGTTTACTTCCTATTTCTAGTTCTCATGAGGTGTGGACATGTGGGCATGTTTGATACTTTCACTTCCCAGGAGCCCTTTTCCTGTTACTACAATAAATTCCACTTTCTTTGTGCTGAGTTATTTTCATTTTTATGTTCTCTGACTAGAAAAAGCCATAATAATGATGCTGATCAACATCCATATCAGAATCTCATTAAGGACAAATTGCACATATTAAGGAAACCCAACAAAACCTCAATCATCTGGCTCATCTTCCAGATTTCAATAAAGGGAGCTATTATGAGAAACCTGAGACCCAGAGATGTTAAATGGCTGAAAAACAAAAGGGAGACACATTTGGCTTTGTTTATTAACCAGAAGAGCAAAGAGAGAGAAGGGAAATGTATTTTACTTCTATCAAGACAATTCCCTATCCAACCCAATGACGATTATGAAGAAAAGTAAACTGGAGATCAGTGTGTATGCTGGCAATAAGTAGTATAGCTTGTAAGGATAGGAAAAAAAAAAAAC
Organism: Mirounga angustirostris; assembly: GCF_029215605.1. NCBI lineage: Eukaryota > Metazoa > Chordata > Mammalia > Carnivora > Phocidae > Mirounga > Mirounga angustirostris. The sequence continues at coordinate 39,133,879 of NW_026991710.1, read as the reverse complement.
CATACATCTTGCATTTCATGCAAAGTTTAGTGGAAAATGACCTGATAAATAAACCAATTTAAGTTGTAATTGAAATGAATCACACAACATCTGTTTCTAATGCAAGCTCCTGTTTAAATGAATGTTTTTGTATCAGTGTCTGATGAATCACGGACCTGTACCCCTGAAACAAATAATACATTATATGTTAATTAATTGAATTTAAATAAAATAAATGAATAAATAAAATACACGCATTCTCATTGCTTCCAAAACCCATGTTCTCATTCATTATTTTTATTTTTTGCCTACTGTAGCCTCATGCCATGCCTCAAAGAACATAGTCTTCTTTACCGTTTTCCTCATCCTAAATAGTCCCATTTGGTTTATCCATCTGTGTAGTCAGAATTTTTGTCAGTCTTGTGTTCTGTTCTGAACAATTCTGGAATTGATCAACCTCGTGGGAGAAGTTATGGGCTTATACTAAAACAGAGGCACCGCAGAAGATCACCTGGGCACACTGTTATACATGAACACATATGTGACATGGATGTGACAACTGGAGAAAGCACTTGGGTTCTGAGGCAATGAACTGCACGACACCACGACTGTTGGAGACTAAGACTGTACAATATAAGAATTTCAGCATTTGTAATCTCATACCTACTGTAGAAGCTATAAAAATTTGTTGTCTTTAAAAATATAAAAGCGTTTTTCTGTACAAAAACATCCAATATCTTAAAATGGATATGATAAAATTAATGTTTCATACAGTGACAGTTTAAACGTCTTATGTTCTAAAATCTGAATAATCAGAAGCTCAAATAATTAGAGTTATTTCCCTGGTGAGATATATTGAAATGTTGGACCTGAAGTGGGGACAATTTTCTAGAAACTTCTGGGTCAAAAAGATCTTGGGTTATTAGAATGACTGATCCATTGTGTCAACATTTCATGGCTGTTTACTATATTTAAAGATTTGTATTATGCCAGTTGCTGAGGAGAAAAAGTGGATTGATACATTTTTCTTGCCTGCCTCAAGGAACTCACATGTCAGTGGGTGTGACTCAGCACCGCCTAGTCCCAAGCCACCCTGCTGTCCTCTGTAGTCTTCACAGTTCTCCCATCACCTGTGTAACCAGCTCTCTGCACCAAATTCCCTCCACTTCAAATACTCAGAGAATTCGGAATAGTTCCACTTGTTTTCATTGGCAGCTGCCTACTCAAGGAGACAAGCTTATTGAGTAGGAGGATATCAGTTTAACAAGCTCTGGCATTAACCTAGGGAATAAAGAGCTAGGTCAGAGTTGACTTAACACAGCACTGAAGGGGAGGTGGAGAAGAGGAAAAATGTGTGAAGCAGTGAAGTTAGAAGAGAGCATCAGGGATGACCCTTGGGTTTCTGACGTAAGTAAGTAGATAGATAATAAGAATTGAAGATCTGGGGCTGAGGATGACTAATGTATTTCAGGCTGGTTTGTGTTCTGGGTGTCAGTGGCATTTGCACATAGAGGTGCCAAGTGAGTAGTTATGGCCCAGGATATAGGAAGAGAGGGCTCAGAGGGAAACAAAGCCATGTGAGTCACAAGTGATAGATGAAGTCCTGGGAATGAATTGGCTCACCATGGTGACAGTATAAGGTGAGAAGATAGAACCCCTGGGAAATTTAATTCTGCGATTAGTCACTCACTCCTTTGAGCTCCCACAACTCTGCTCCTATTTTGATTGTAGTACTTACAGTTATTTCCCAGTCCCACAGATTTTGAGCTCCCCAAGGGCAAAGGATTTTTATTTTATTTTATTTTTTATTTTTAGTTCCTAGCATAGTGTGCAGTAGATAGCATGTGCTCTGATATGTTAGCCGAATGTGAATTAAGTAGTGCTGTGTGTTTGTAGCACTGGATATAAGCACTAAGTATGTTATTGCAAATTCATCTTATTACATTCCAATTTTCTGAAAAACTTATCATCCTTAGATAATATATATGGGGACTTTCAGTTAACTAAAATAATTACTAACCCAGATTTTTTTCTCTAACTTATCAAGATTAATGGGTTTATAATTCCCACTAACATAGGTAACTGATAAATTTCTGGGAAATGAGAAAAGGATATGGAGTTTAAAATAACTTTGCTCTTTAGGAATGAATTAACAGTGACTCTCTACAAAATACTAATAGATATTTTGAAATATATCAAATGAAATTTCATTGATACTTTCAGTAATAACTTGTTAATTTTGGAAGTATAAGCCTATTTATGCCAAAACTTTAAAAATGGACTGTATTCAGTGCAATTCTTGATCTCATTTACAAATTAGTCAATATTCAAAGTTATCAGTAAAGTATAAGATAGGTGATTAATTCATCAAGAGAATAATTCATAAACATTACTGATGTTTAAAACCACATAATTAATTACATATGCATGACACACTAGGTTTTTTCAAAGTTCCTTAGTTCCAGAGATTCCTAGAAAATTAGTGTTTCCATTTTCTCTAACATTTAAGTAAGAGCAGAAATAAAATCAGATGCATGGTGGATCTAGTGGAACATTCAGAATGTGGTAGTTTTGGCTGACCATCCTGAGTTGAACTATGAATATATGACCAGAATGGTAACCATTAGGTGGTATGCATGGCAATTCTAGAAAACTAAGCTATGGAGTGATATAAGTTGGGAAAAAATATGAGAATCAGAAAACCAAGATTTTATCAAAACACATACTACTTACAAGAGATGGAGAAAACTTTGTGATCGTTTTCTAGCCCAGGAAGGCAGTCTTCTCTTGTAAATTGTGATCTTGTAATGTGAACAGAGCTTAAAATGGAGCAGTCAATAATAAGATTCTATTATGTTTTGTTGGAGGAGAATGAGATCTTAGTCACTCTTAAAATTAATAGGGCGGAAGGGATGAATTATTATGGGATACAGTGATATCTCTCTCAAGAGCCAATTATTTCCAATATCTTTTAGAGCTGTCACTTACCCTTCCAAGAAGGAAACTTTTGGAAACTCTCAGGAGCTTTATTTTCAGACTTTCTAATAGGAAGATGGATTTCCATCAAATTAGCCATCAAATTATCATCCAAAAGAGACTATGGGTAATGGTCTCTTGGGAGTCCCTGGGGAACTCTCAAAAGAGAATGGGTAGCCAAATTATAGTGCCCAAATGTCAACTTTATCTTGTTTGCTCTCTTACCCCACCCTCTCTTTTCTGTACCATTTGCTTTGTTTAGTTTTAATTTTACATTCAGAGACTATCAACACTTGGTGGCTATTTTTCTTTCTATCTGCTTTAAGAAAATAAGATCATTCTACATATACTACCTTTTTATCATGAAAATTAGTACCTTTTCTCTACAGCTATTTACTTATTTATTTGTCATCTATTTGTTTATTGTTTATCAAGATCTCTTACTCCATCCTACTTTGTTTCACTAACTAGTTGGTAACTTGGTGGGCAGCCTTTTATATGTTTGCTCATACTCATACAATTATCTAGGAACATATATAGATATAGATGGGACTTTTATCATTTAAAAAAATAACATTATATTATTCACTTCTATGAATCTCTCTTCTCTTCTTTAAGATTTTATCTATTTATTTGAGAGAGAGAGATAGCGTGAGAGTGCATGAATAGGGAGGAGAGAGAGAAACAGGCTCTCAGGGAGCCTGACTCGGCTTGATCTCAGGACCCCAAGATCATGACCTGACCTGAAGGCAGATGCTTAACCAAGTGAGCCACCCAGGCACCCCGGATCGCTCTTTTCTTAATGACAGCACAGAAATTCTTCCAAATCAATGGGTAGAGCTATAACTCATTCCATTTAGTGGATTCACAGTATACTATAGTATAGAAATTAATCATTATTCTATTAATGGTTATTGAGGTTATTTCAGGGGGGTTTTTTACAACTAAAAATAATACTGCAATAAATCTCTCTTTTTGATAGATAGATGTATCACAAGCAGATGTAGTGCTGTTTCAGACTCTTTTGCCTTGTATGATGCTATGCTTTGGAGCTTAATATGACAGCTTGCCAAAGCAAATAAAGTAAATAAAGTAAATAAAGTAAATAAAAATAAAGCTATAGGCTAATGATGTACTATATGTTGGCTAACTGAATATAATAAAAAAAATAAAACTATAGGCTGCTCCTTTAGTACTATAATTTTCTAAATATTGAACTAACTTCAAATTTATAAAAAGCATTAAGTAAGGCCTAAAAGTCAAGTTTATAGAACCAAAAAGCTACATCAATTTCCATACTGGCCATCTCCAGTGGCTCAAACTCATTGAGCATCTGTTCAAACTTCTATTGGTCTTTGACTGGATCTGGCTGAAAAGTGACTTGGCAGACATAGCTGCAGAGAAGGACCTTGGCAATGTAATACCATTTAATGAGAAAAACAAAACAAAACAAAACCTCCAAACTCTAGGAATTTTTTTGGCAGTATAGAAAAAGTGGTTTGTGAATTCTAAAGCGAATAATTCTGATAAACTTAGTATTCCTCTGATATAGTTTCACAGTTGTCAGTCATACCAAACATGCATATTTAAATAGACTTGCATTAAGGATATAGACGGGACCCAACTAGGAATAAAACCTCCATGCTAACAAACTGATCCATTAACTAAGTCTTTGGCAAAAATAGAACTAGGACAGTTGGAATCTAGTTAAGGATTTATTTTCTCACTAGTCCTATGATCTTAGAGCAAATTTGAAATTCAATCTCCTTATCTGTGTGATGGGAAGAAAAACTATCAACAAGTATGTTGGAATAATGAATTAAAATAATGTATGTAATAATCTTAAAAAACTATAAAAACTATAGTTGAATAAATAAGGAAAACCAAGTACTTAAAGCATGTCATAGGACAATGCAATGCCTAATATATATTTCATTCTCTTTACCTAAGTTATCAATTTTCCCCCTCTAGATACTTAATGAGTTGCCTATTACTGAATGTTTAACTGCATGACCAGTACTTTAGTAGGTGCTTTCTATAGGTTATATTGTTTAAACCTCACATCTTTATGAAGTTGGAATTAATATTCCCTTTTTATAAGTGAGACTCTCTGTTTAAGAGATGCCCAAAGTGACTCTGCTCAGAAACATCAGAGTTGTGATTTGAACCCATGTCTATCTGACTTTAAGTTCCTAGTTCTTTCCACTATATAACAAGCAATGGCTAAGTATGTATCATAAGCACAAAAGGTTTTTCTCCTAGGACATGGCTTTTATCTCTTGCCTAAGGCTGACTTCTGACTTGCTTTTTTTTTATGGATGCCAATTAATCATTAACAGTCAGTTCTAATGTAGACTTTTCAGTCCTCTCTGATGTTTTATCCATGACCTTGCCTTAATCAGCTGTTGCTGGTAATGAACACCATGGCCATGCTCTTATCTGTGTGCCGTTGACATCCCCATGGAATGCTAAAGACAATCAACTGTTCATCACTGTCCTGGATGATTCTTCAGATGTTAGCTGAGAGAAAGACAATATTTTTGTTCTATAATAATCCTCAAGGAGTATAGGAAGTAGAATAATATTCTTTTGGTAGGATGGTTTTCACATTCAAAAGCCTGCCAAATTGCACTACTTCCAAGTAAAAGCCTTCTTAATCATTAGCTATGGTAGCAACTACATTTTCCTTGCTGGCAATTATTTCTAAGTAACAGTAAGATGAAAGGCAAACATGGCAAGTGCCTAGAGGTTAAAGATCTCTTAATTTAGATTGTGCATGCATGGTAACACTCTAAGAGAAGAGAGGGAACATACATTTGTTGAAGGTAGGGACTACTATACTTTATTTCTATGCCTCTATCACCAAGATGATAGAATGCCCAAAACAGAATCATGCCCACCCACACTTAAATCTGGTCTTCCATCTCCACCCCCATTCTCAGTGGGGGATGACTCTCAACAATCATCCACCCTGTTGATCAAATCAGAAACTAGAAATCTTTCTTGACTCTTTTCTCTATCTCACCCCATACTAAATAAGTCAATAAAACCTGGCATTTCTATTTCATAAAAATATCTCTTTATTCCATTTAGTTGTTATGATCTAGATTGGCCTTTATCATTTCTCACCTGATTAACTGCAAGAGGCTCCTAACTAGTCCTCTGCTTTTGTCTTGTTCTTCCTTAATGCATTTGATATTTGACAGGTAAAGTGGTATTTCAATTTTTTTAAAATTGCAATTATGATTATGTTGCTCCCAAGGTTAAAGTTTGATGGCCCCTCAATGTTATGAAGATAAAAATACAAATTGCCTAAGGGCAAAATTTGCTTCCTTTATTTCTATCTCTCTAGTTGCATTTCTTTACTTGATTCCTTTTCCACTCTATCATCCAGCCGTGCTGGTCTTCTCTCAGTTCCTCAAACACACAGTGTTTTCTCTTGCTGTGAAGTCCTCTTGGCCTACAACACTCATTCTTCTTTCTTTTGTCCCTGTCCACCACCTACTGATACAGGCCTCAGACTAGAAGACAAATCGCATCTTTTTATCTCAGTCAGAAGCCAGAAAGTCTGGGTTTGGTCTCTCCTATTGCTCCCCCCAGGACTGTCCCTTCATAGCCTGCATTTCTCTGCAAGAAAACTGGCTGGGTGCTCTTCTGTTTCCTCCACTGGACTGTGAGCTCCATGAGGACATATCTATCTTGCTATTCCCTGTGCTGAGGACAGTATCTGCAGTCTAGGGGGTGTCCAACAACTTTTTGTTGAATGAATCAATAAATATTTAGAGGCAAGATAAATCCAGAGGCAGACAGCCCTGTTAAATTGTAGCAGAGGTGAAACATCCTAGGCCTCTGAGTGGGGGCAGAGTAGGAGTAGCATAAGGAGAGGAGTAGAGACAAAACATTGAAAGAAAGAGAATGGGCTTAAATTGGCTGCCATGAATATGGGAAATTAAGAAAATAAGGCAAGCACTAGACGAGTACCAGAATTTAGGGAAAAGTTGATGTATTTGTGCTGGATACTAACTCAAAGAGCTTGAAGATATAAGTATTATAGCTGATAACATAGATATCAGGGGCACAGATTAATGAGTCCTCATCAGCTCTATATGGTTATAGGATTAAACGAGATTATCAAAGTGAATTTATAGATAGAGGCAAGACAAGGGCGGAGGTCAGAAGCTTGGTGCATATCAGTCTTTCTTTTTCCACTGGCTGACAGCCAAGTTGCTCTTTCAGTGTGTGAATGCGGGGCAATTGATCCATCATCACTGAAGGGAAGAGATGAGGTATTAGTGACTATGAATAGTCTAAATATCAAAATCTATTGATAAACCTCCAAACCTATGTTAACAAAATTCCAATATTTAGCTGAGAAAACTGTTTTCCTATGTAAAATAGAAGATGCCAAGGACAAATAAGACTCACTTTTTAAACTATATTATTTTGTTTATTTTTAGTGTGCCTTATCCACCCCCTAAGGGAGGTGTATGTTTCAAAGTTAGGCATCAGCAGCAAAAATGGCCCAGAAAAAGAAATCGCCTTAAATAATTTACTATCCAGCCAATCAAATTTCTATTATATTGTGGAGTCCCAACACATTCTTTTTAAGCATATTTAACAGGTATTAATTTAGTCATATTCTAAGATCTACATTGTCATAAATTTTTTCTAGATATATTATCTTTAAAAAATTCACATGGGAACTTGGTTTGCTAATGAGAATGAAGCTAAGGATCTGGAGAAGTGGATTTTAGAACTATGGATAATCTTTGGCAAATCAAATTCCCAGCCAGTGATCAATTTCATCTAGTAAAATGAGGAGGTTGCCTAGATCAATGATTCTCACACTCAGTGTATGTAATTAATATCAGGACTACTTGGACTACTGAATGTGATTCCAAGGTGCACAATCCTGAAATTTTTGGGTGGATGTGTCCAAGGACATTATTATGCTATTAACACTCAGATCATAATTTGAGAAATAATGACCTGGGTAGTCCCAAAGCGTTCTTCAAAATCCTCAATGATCCACATCTATGCTTTCATTAGTCCTATAAAATCTGTTCCTGTCTCCATTTAAAATGTTATTCCCTATTTTATCAATTTCCTTTTGCGTTCTCTTTCTGAAGCAAAAGGAATGTAAGCCTGGAAACTTCTCTTAGTGTTGCTTTACAAGAAACACATTTTCTTGAATAACAAAAGAAGAAAAGGGAGAGAGAGAGAGAGTAAAAGAGAGAGGGTCCTATTATCTTTATTTTCATGTACTGTGTATTTTCCTGTCCTTTTCACTGCTTCTAGCTTAACACATTTGTTTTTAAAACATGTACTGAAAATTGAAACCCTAGCTCAGATGTGAGTGGAAATAAAGGATCAGCAAGTAGTATGGCCACTAAAGTAATATCTGCAAACATAATGCAGATTTTATTTTGAAGAGCAGCTTGAGTTCTTTCCAATTCTTTATACCTCATCCGTAGCCATCTCCCCATCCTGAATATGGAAGGGACCTGAAGGACAAGGGAGGTCTTGTATAAAAATGTCACAGAGAGCCTTAGGAAGAAAAAAAAACAACAACAACTATGCCGATGTATATTTTCATCTGCATGGAGCAATGTATATTTTGGTACAGTGTTAAAAATCCTCAAGCAATTTCTCTCATGTCCCCAAGTTTAAGGAGTTATCTATGAATGAGTCAGCCCGAGAGTTGCCATGGTAACAGTTCTCATCCCTTTGGAGTCCAGCCTCTTCTAATGTCGCCACAGAAATACGTTAGTTTCAGGAGGATCTGAAGTTCCTACTACATTTAAATATTCATTATGTTATATATGCATTCCCTGATTTTGCAAGATTACCTGACTAGAAATCATTTTTAGAGCTCTATAAATAGACCTGCTACGTCATGCTCCTTTCTTCCACAAGATAAAAGACAAGTCCATAAAAATCCTTCCTGCATAACACAATCAGTCTCTCTCTCTCCCTTCTTTCCTGGGTATAAATGTGTGCACGTATGTGTGTAATTGGTGTCCTTCATATTTGAAATATTTGAAGAGGACACTCTGGACAGCAATCATAAGCCCCAATTTTCAAGAGAGTGGTTGAAAAGATTTTCAGGCTTGCCACACTGCAACTGCGCATGAATGTAAATGATGCTTTCGTTTAGAGTGTAGTCACTATGGGCAACATTGGTGTGGTTTTCTGATTTATATTCCTGGAACAATCTATTTGACGGATAAAATTGCTCATAGTTGCTATACCTTCAAACAGAGAAGTCTAGACTTTTTTTTGAAAAGCAAGTTTCTCAAATATCTCTCTCAATGTACTTTTTCCAACATCTTTTCCTTCCTGACTACCTGACTACTCAGGCATATCCTGCTGCAGACACAAAGAGCTACTCATTATTTCCTTAACCTTCTTGTATTTTCTCATACTTCAGTCGTTGGTTATACTTTTTTCTCTTCTTGAAATAAAAATTCTACTTACCCACACTATCAAAGATTTTCCCAATCCCCACACCAAGGCAAATTAATCTTCCCCCCTACTCTGCCCTTTGTTACTTCCTTAATGCCTTTACTACAGCATTTACACATTCTATTTACTGTGGTCATGATGTAGCTATTCATCTGCCTGTCTTCTCACGCTAGGCTTTTGAGGTTGTGGCCCATGCCTTATTCATCTTCGTGTGCCCACAATATTTAGCATATAGACACCAATAAATGTTTACTAGACATAAATATGTTAACATAAACTGAATAAAACCTTTTTTTTTAAAGTTTTTATTTATTCATTTGAGACACAGAGATAGAGAGAGAGCATGAGCAGGGGGAGAGGCAGAGGCAGAGGGAGAAGCAGGCTCCCTGCTTAGCCAGGAGCCCGATGTGGGGCTCAATCCCAGGACCCTGGGATCATGACCCGAGCCAAAGGCAGACGCTTAACCATCTGAGCCACCCAGGTGCCCCTGAATAAAACCTTCTTACCATGGTTCAGTAAAACAGCCAACTGAAGACCTTTGGATCTTGGTTGTTGATGGTACAATACAGTGCTCATATTACACCTAGGCTGGTCTTCCTTGTAATATGGTGTTTCTGAGTAACCCACTTCTGAATTAAGCATGATGTGCTGGTTGGCTATGATAGTTTCTCTAAAATCCACTGCTGAGCTGCTCTTTTAGAAACTTTAATCATGTGGTATCATGATTAGAGCACAGGTATTAAAGTAAAAAAGATTTGAATTTAACCTCAGTTTTGTTATTTACTAGCTCTGTTACCAAGTCATTTTACCTTTCTAAGGTCCAGTTTCCTCATTATTAGATGGGAATTTATTGAGATAATATAATAAAAAGTCTTAGTAAAGTACTTTGTATACAACTGTCTAATCAATAAATTGTAGTTATTACTAATGCAAGTATAACTCAGAGATACTTCAAGAGGTTGCTGTATTTCAGTTGTACTCATGATACCACTGGGCATCCATTTAGCGATTGTTATACATGAAATAGTCTGCTGAGAGTGCGCCAGGTCTACAGCTATTATTTCTTTTACATATCTGACCATACTTTGGTCAAATAACTTTCCCAGGCTAGCCACAACACGCTGATGCAAAGAAAGTACTTATATAAACTAGGCACTGTGCTACAAATTTGCCTTGAATATTCATTCTGCATATTAGGTATGTTCTATACTCGATACAGACTCTCTTGAATTTAAGGTAAGACATACACACAAGGTCACAGTTAATAGCATGGAGTAGAAACAAAGACACACCGAAAGGAAGCAGTGTGTAGCAAAAAGAGGAGTTTAGCATGAGTTGCTGGGGAAAGCAGGGGAATTGGAAGTGCTTACAGATAAAGCAAAATCAACAAGTAGCAGAGTCCCCTGAATGTGGGCTGAATGGTGGCTTCCCAAAAGATATGTCCATGTTCTAACTCCCAGGACCTGTGAAAGAAGCCTTATTTGTAAAAAAAAAAAAAAAAAGGACATTGGAACTGCAATTAAGGATCTTGAGATAAGATCATTTGGAATTATTCAGGTGGGCCCAAAAGCCAATTGCAACTGCGCATGAATGTAGTGTAGTCACTATAGGCAACATTGAGTGTAGTCACTATAGGCAACATTGGCGTGGTTTTCTGATTTATATTCCTGGAACAATCTATTTGATGGATAAAATTGCTTATAGTTGCTATACCTTCAAGCAGAGAAGTCTAGACTTTTTTTTGAAAAGCAAGTTTCTCAAATATCTCTCTCAATGTACTTTTTCCAACATCTGTGGAAACATGTGTTCTTCTAAGACATATACAGAGGAGAGATACAAGGAAGAAGAGGAGAAGGTGACGTAAAACTTAAAACCAAGATTGAAATTATGCAGCACAAGTCAAGGAATGCCTAGAGCCATCAGAAGCTAGAAGAGACATGGAAAAATTTTCCCCTAAAACTTTCAGAGGGAGCACAGCCCTGCTGACACCTTGATTTCAAACCTCTGGCTTCCACAACCAAGAGGAAAAAAAAATTCTGTTGTTTTTAAGCCACCTGGTTTGTGGTCATTTATTACTGCAGGTGTAGGAAACAAACACACCTCCTAAAGTTGTTCTTTGGAATTTGGTATATTTTTTGGATATTCACTTACATAGTCACTCAGTCAGCCTTATAAGTAATATTTTAATACTTAGAATTTTAGGTTCTAGAATTTTAGGTCTTATGTGGAATATAGAATTTATCATGTCCCTGCCTTTAGTGTGGTCAGGAAGAAGAGATAAATACACATAGAACAATTAATGAACAATATTTATTCATATACTTAGAGATATTTATTCAGATACTTAGAGATATTATGCAGCAAAGATGGTTTTAGGTGCTGAGGATGCAACAGTGAACAAGACAGAAAACGTCTCCATTTTCAGTGAGATTCCAGGGAGAAACAACAGCAACTTCAAGGCCTTAACACAGGAACAAGCTTGATTGGTTATGAAAAACAAGCTTGTGGGAGTTAAGGAAAAAAAGTAGTAGGAAATAAAAAACAAAAAGGAGACCTAGCATGTATTAAGCATTTCAATAAAGGTGATCTGATATTATTCTTATTCGTATTCTTATTCTTTTCTTATTCTTATTCTTATTCTTATTCTTATTCTTATTCTTCACCCAATTACCAACTAAGCAGTATTTTTAGTATTTGCTGACCAAAAGATAATGTTAGTTTTTTTTTTTTTTTTAAATAGGCAAGAACCAACACTCAGATACCAGGTCAATCAGACCCAGCAGGGAAGTACGTGAATACTTATGGGGTCTGATGGACAAACACCTCCAAAGTGTTTGCTCCATCTATGTGCCATGCAGTATGCACATTATCTCTAGATTTCCAGAGGAAACCACACTAAGAAATGAACATGTCAGTCTTGTCTCCAATGGTTTACTCTAAAATCTTTACCTAAAGTGTTTATGTGTATGTGTGTGTTCCTCTGAGATAGAGCAATCAGTAGAAACCCTTTACATTTTAGAACAGGATACTCTAAAAGTTAAGAACAATAATAAAGGCAAAGAAAGTGAGTTATGGAAGTTAAGTTTTATATAATTCACAATGTGCCTTCACTGCTGGAAAGGCACTGCTCACTCAACTGACAAGTTAAGAGAGAGAAAATGTGGATCCTTATTTTTGGTGGCACCCTCCTAGCCTCCTGTTCTGACCTGCCAGCCACTAGGTAGGCAAGGGGGGAGCATTTTAGTTTGCTGCTCTTTTTCCATAATATACAGAAGTCATACCAGGATAGTGCTGCTGAAAGTATTGGGACAAACTTTCTGAATGCAGTTCACAGCATATTTTTAGTTCATAATGAAAAATATATCTGCAATTCTGGCTCCCAGCAGAAAGGTCGAAGAAATCATGCTTTCTGTGAAGATGAGGTAAATATGAAGCAGAGATGATTTTAATAGAAGAAAATTGAAGAGGAACATATGTATCTATCCTATAATATATGAACCAACGCTAATAAAGGGAGACTGAAAAATAACTGAGCCAAGCGGTTATTTACCTTTCGCATCCCAGGTACCATCTTGTTTTTCAGTTTACTTAGATATCATCCTTGACTTTGTCTTCTCCTCCTTTACCCATGTCATTGCCCATTTAATCAATTATTAATTTTCTTCATTTATAACTTCTAAATAGACTTCAGATTTATCCCCCTCTCTCCTACTTACTGCCATGATCTTAGTTCAGGCCACAGTCTCCTTTCTTCTGAACAACTATACAATTCTAACTGGTTTCATTGCCTTCAATTCACCTAACCCTCCAAGTCCATTTTCATATTATCATCAGAGTAATTATGTTCTAAAATGAGAATCTGATTATGTCCTTACTTTTCTCAAATGGCTCCCACTGCTCTCAGAATTAAATTCAAGCTTCCTGACATGATTTCTCAGACCATTTACGATCTCTTTCTATGCCCAGTGTCATCTCTCATTTTCCTCTCCATCTTGAGCTCTACTCTCTAGTCATAAAATATTATTTGTCACCATGCTCTTTTTATGTGTCCTCTCTCACACTTTCATACACTTAACATTCAGAATATGCCTTTTAGCATTTCTCTTATCTTTTCTTTGTCCCAACCTTGACTACACTTGCTTGTGCCTCCTCTCCATCTTCTATTATCTAGTCCTAGTTTGATATATCATCTTAGCTACTCCTTCATCTGGGGATAATTTCTTTACCTCATAAGCCTAGAGACACTTATAGCATCCTGTGCTTACCTTCTTACTGAAATGACTTGTTTCCTTAATGTCATTCCTTTATAGCATAGGCTGCCCTAAGGATGAAATTATATTTTATTCATCTGTTTTTTCTAGCATCTAACTGTGCTTAGTTCATACTTATTGTTCTCAAGAATTATCTTCCTAATTAATTGATATATGAGTCACAAAACAGTCATTTCAAGGGGGTATGGTTATAGAGTCTGCCTCTGTGTTATCGGAGTAACTGGCTCAGGACTATCTTTAAAAGATTAGTCACTTACTAACACATGGTTTTGGGATGATGTTAGCTGGGATCAGTGTTTATATTTACTTGAAGTTAATGAGGGGCATACATCTTTAGAGAATAAAGAAACAAGTATCCAACACAGTAGACTATTTTGTCCTAGCTTAAAAGCTATTAATAAGGATATCAAGTGTTTCTTAGAAATGATTACCAATTTCAGAAAAACTATATATACATATATAATTTTGTATATTATATATGTGTGTATATATAATTTTTGTATATACACAAAATATACAATATTGTATAGGTCTGGAAATCAGCTGAGTATACTAGTAGAGTAATATCAGTTTGTTTACAACTATAATTCATTCAAATTGATTGGCACCCATGCTGTATTCATTTTTTTTTTTAATATTTTAATTTATTTATTTGACAGAGAGAGAGAGACCGCAAGAGAGGGAACACAAGCAGGGGGAGTGGGAGAGGGAGAAGCAGACTCCCCGCTGAGCAGGGAGCCCGATGCGGGGCTGGATCCCAGGACCCTGGGATCACGACCTGAGCCGAAGGCAGACACTCAACGACTGAGCCACCCCGGCGCCCCAATGCTGTATTCATTTTTAAGTGTTTTCTATCTTCCAGTCTGGGTCCTCTTAGGGCCATTGGTAGTAAAATCTGATCTTTCAACTATCTTTCTTACAAACACTCGGAGGGATTGAAGATGAAACAACACTGAAGGAATATTAAAGCTCTTGACAAAGAAGGCTGCAATTTGGGAGTTGTTAAATAGTTTGAATATTGCATGTGCCTCTATATCCACTTTAGAAAATATTCTTTTTTTTTTTTTGATAAGCTACCTTAAGTTGATCCTATTTTTTTAGAACCAAAGATGTCTTAAAGGGGAACCCCCTTACACTGTTGGTGGGAATGCAAACTGGTGTAGCCACTTTGGAAAACAGTATAGAGGTTCCTCAAAAAGTTAAAAATAGAATTACCCTATGACCCAGCAATTGCACTACTAAGTATTTACCCAAAGGATACAAAAATACTGATTTGAAGGGCACATGCACCCCAATGTTTATAACAGCACTATTAACAATAGCCAAATTATGGGGGTGCCTGGGTGGCTCAGTCGTTAAGTGTCTGCCTTCGGCTCAGGTCATGATCTCAGGGTTTTGGGATCAAGCCCCGCATCAGGCTCCCTGCTCAGCAGGAAGCCTGCTTCTCCCTCTCCCACTCCCCCTGCTTGTGTTCCCTCTCTCACTGTGTCTCTCTCTGTCAAATAAATAAATAAAATCTTTAAATAAAAAAAAAAACAATAGCCAAATTATGGAAAGCGCTCAAATGTCCATCGACTGATAAATGGGTAAAGAAGATGGAGTATTACTCAGCCATAAAAGAGAATGAAATCTTGCCATTTGCAATGACGTGGATGGAGCTAGAGAGTATTATGCTAAGTGAAATAAGTCAGTCAGAAAAAGACAAATACCATCTGATTTCACTCATATGTGGAATTTAAAACAAAACAAATGAACATGGGGGGAAGAAGAGAGGCAAACTGAGAAATAGACTCTTAACCAAAGACAACAAACTGAGGGTTATTGGAGGGGAAGTGGGCAGGAGGATGGGTGAAATAGGTGATGGGAATTAAGGAGGGCACTTGTGATGAGCACTGGGTGTTGTATGTAAGTGATGAATCACTAAGTCCTATGCCTGAAACCAATATTACACTGTATGTTAATTAACTAGAATTTAAATAAAACTTGGAAAGAAAAAAAAAAAGAACCAAAGATCTCTTAATCATGAAGGACAGATCAAAGAAATAATGGGCAAAGGTATACATGACCCAAGGTAGAGGAAGGAGTGGGGTTCTTTTGGTGGAAGTTTTAAAAAAAGGAAATAATAGGAAATGAGGAATGTCAAAGGTAAATAACTCATTGTTTCTGTGATCTGATTACCCTTTTTGTTTTGCATGTCACAGCCAATGTACTATTTTTACTTCATACCTGACAAATTCAATCATTGCTAAGACAATTCTGTCCTTCTTCAAGGTACAAAAAAAAAAAGTTTAAGAGCCATTTTGGGATTTGCTAGATTTCCCTGGCACCTAACCTGCTGTAAAGTGATTCCCATCCATTTTTCTATCTATAAAATTTACATTTGTACCAAGTAAAGCCACCAGAGAATTACATATTTTGATCTGAAATTTTTGGCTCGAATAAAGCTAATCTTTCTCAATTACATTTCCTTATTATGCTCAGACCTGATATAAGAGAAAAAGTAAGAAATTCAAATAAATCTTTCTATATGATAAAATTACAATATATTTGTATATATACAATATATATTTGATATATAGATTATATATCACAAAATTTGCACTTCTTCCTAAGACTTATTTTGCTTTTTTTATGTATCCTGGGACCCCTGTAAGAGGGTGCTCTTTCTTATTTGATTTAGCTGCCAGGAAAATAGAATTGCAGTCTTCTACAACTCTCTAGTGTCATGAAACTTATGTTTCCATGTGATTGTCTTATCTCTGTTGTTCTACTTTTGTTTTTCATAGCCCAGATTTACTACTTATTTTATGAGACTGATGCACTACCTACTGCGCTAAGAAGGCACCTACTACTTATTTTAATTGTATGTATTTTTGTGGAATGTACTAGAGTCACCTTATTCCAAGAGCAGTCTGTGGACTTAAAACATCAGCATTAACTGGGAGGTGATTGGAAATCCAGAATCTCAGGCCCTACCTCAGATCTACTGAATGTGCATTTTAACAAGACTCAGGTGATTCATATTCACATTAAAGTTAGAGAAAACTGTAGTAGAGCATTAAGAATAAGCTAACACAAATTTATCTAAGTTAGTGGTTAAAATTATGTACTGGTTTCAATTCTGGCGATGTCAAATAAAAGACTCAAGCCAATTGGAATGTTGGTTATAAATGAAAATTCCTAGACCTTTCACCCTCAAACTTGGATCCAGCAGGGCCAGAGTGAGATGCTGGAGTCTGTATTTTGTCAAGTTCCTCTGGTGGTCAGGATGCAGATAATAGGCTTAAGCCCTAGAGATCTTGGTTTCTCAAGGATATGATTTCTTTTTTTATTTCTTTTTTTATTTTTTTAAATATTTTTATTTGTTTATTTGACAGAGAGAGAGCACAAGCAGGAGGAACAGCAGGCAGAGGGAGAAGCAGGCTCCCCATGGAGCAGGTAGCCCGATGTGGGACTTGATCCCAGGACCCCGGGATCATGACCTGAGCTGAAGGCAGATGCTTAACCGACTGAGCCACCTAGGCGCCCCTCAAGAATATGATTTCAAAATATGTCAACCACTATAAGCCTTCCTCAGTTGTTCTAAGATGGATAAATAATGTAAATTTACAAGTTGGTGGTGGGTTAAAAGCAATTTGACTGAGCTGATATGGACCCTACAAGCAATAGAAATTGCTGTCTGGAGGCCTTCATTACATGTTTGCTTACTGAAGCCTGAAGAGTATTAAGAATGTTGTATTTATTTACTGTTGGAAACTGCTTTAGAAGCATTGCTCTCTCGAAGCCTGTCCTTTCCCAGTGATAGACTTCTAGGCCTACATGAAGGATTCCAAGTCCGTGGGGAGAATGATAGAAATATCCACAATCCTGATCAGTTAAAAAAGTTAAACTGTCCTTGTAGAGAAAGCAGGTGCACAAGGGAATGCAGGAATAGAAATAGTTTGAACGTGTAAGAGGTGAAGTAGAAGAAGGTTGGTCTTTGGATTATTATAGTTATACTTTTACCCAAATGTTTGGGAGCCATAAATTTAAGTCATTCATGGTGAATTAGTCAGGCCTCTAATTTCAATGGCAGAAATCCAATTCAAACTCATTTAAATTGAAATAAGGGAAGAATTCACCCCTTCTCAGAGCTGAGAGGGCCAGAAGGAGCGTCTTTCTATTTAGGGCTCAGCTAGATTCAAGTATTAAATGACATCAGATCTCTTCCTTACTCCATCTCTCAGCTTTGTTCTATCTGCTTGCTTTCATTCTCAAATGACATAGCTTTATATGCCTGAAAGATGACTTCTGGTGGCACAAAGACTATGAAGTCCTTATAGCTTGTGATTGCCAAAGAAGGAGAGAGTATTTTTCTTGACAACTCTGATAATAGTCCATTAGAAGATTCTCACTGGTCCGGCTTTCGTTATATGCTTATGTCTCAATCACTCTGACCAGGTTGAATAAGAATTTTGGCCAGGCTTGGAACGTGCTCAACCTTGTCAGTCTTTTCAGAATGACATGTACTAAAAAGGATTACTGAAGGAAAGGGACAGGTGATTCTCCCAGAGCAAGGAATTCTGGACAAAAATATGCATGTTAACTGAAGTAGTCAGGTTGAATTGACTCAAAATCTTATGATACTAATAAACAAAGGCCACCCACAAGACACTAATTCCAAATTGATCTGAGGTTAACAGATATACTCTTCTTCTCTTTAACTTTCTTTAAAGATTGATTTCTTGTTTTAGAGAGAGCAAGAGACAGTGCGTGAGGCGGGAGGGTTAGAGGGAAAGGGGGAGAAAGAATCTCAGTCAGACTCCCTGCTGAGCAGGAAGCCCAACAGGGACTTGATCTTAGGACCCTGAGATCATGACCTGAGCAGAAACCAAGATTCAGATGCTCAACCAACTGTGCCACTCAGGCACCCCTCTTCTCCTTCCCTTTTGAAACATCTTCTAAATCACTCTGGTGGCCTGAATCAGTAAATTTATTACTTCCCTTAATTGCCCAGAAGAGACTGTCTTAATAACTGAAGACCAACTATAGTTTGTTTAATGGAGAATCAGTGGTAAGCCATAATTTGCCATCCATGCATCCTTCAATGCATACTGACCAAACATCACTATATTCTAGGAAACTTTCAATATTTTTTTCTGGACAGCTTACCTCAATACAATGGAACCAATCAATTTAATCACAATTGCTTTGGTAAATATGGGTATTTCTATCCCTCTAGTTTCCTGGGTCACATTAGTTTTTGCATTCATTTGCTTATATATACATATATTGAATTAAAACAAATTGAATTAATTTTACTTGAAAAGTTCCCTAAAGTTTAATTTGTTTTACTGGTTAGATATTACTGCATGTTAGTAGAATTTGCAAGAGAAATGGTCAAATAAGCAAAATGCCTTAAATTACTGTCATTAAGTAGGAATTGTTGACAAGCATTTGGCAGATGTCAATCTATATTAGCCTATGTTTTAGAGTTGGGATATAAATGTTGTGGTTGCTAGCAGTGGTTTTTTTTTTTTTTAATTTGCAAACAACAATAAATGTTTCACACTAGAGAGGCTTCCTCTTTATGGCTTCTTCCTGCTAATGGTACCCACTTTATACTTGATGGTACCCACTAACGGTAACCATCTCAACAGGACACGGACATCTATATTAGATGGACAGATTGGTGAACAAATGATAAATACAGCATTTTTTTTTCATTTAACAAAAACTACTATTTCTAAAAATTATCTTAAGATATCTTACCACCTGTCTGTTCTGTTCTCAGTCCTTTAAATGGTCCAGTCAGCCCACATAGCATCATACTAGAAACCCAGCAGAGTCCCGACATGGGCAATCATGACAATCTCTGGTGCTCATCAGTCTACCTCCAGACCTGTTTCCTGTTGTTGTTCTTCTTCCCTAGCTCTCTTATCTACCTGAAACCTCCCCTTCCTTCATCATTCTATGTTTATTTTTTTTTATTGTTCCTTCATCATTCTAAAGGCCATTTGGGAATGGCTTCTCAAGCTTTGACTCTCCAAGTAAATCCTAGTGCAGGAGTTGGTTATAAATCAACCTTCGGGGCAAGTTAGCTTCCTACATCCCCTTTCCTCCATTTTTATATCAGCAAAGTTAGTCCTACTCTACCTTTCTTTGTGTGATAATTTTAGATTACTTTTTTGCAGTTGCTTGATTTTTGGAAAAAAGTTGATTAGAAACTTTGTCTTCTACACTGTAGGCTTTGCTATCATGATGTCATTCTTAGTAAGTTTATATATACTCTAGGCATTTTTTTTTGTTAGTTTCCAAATGTATAATAAAATTAAAGGCCAATATACAATAACTCTGATATTTTAGCTTGGAGATATAAAGCATGTATATCTGGGCCTACAGATATCCATTTGGCTACCATGTAGGTACTTGGAAGCTGTGATGTTATTAAAGGTATAGCAGAATCTATGCATTAAGCAACAAGATTTTATGATGGGGCCCTATCAGAGTGATTAGACATATTCTTATTTCCCTAGAATCTGCAAACATGTCTATTTCAGTGAAGCTATTATGGTCTCCCCTGATCCTCTAAATGAATTCAGCAGTCATTTTGACTTGTTCTTTGTTTTTATCAGTTTTCTGTATTTTTGATATCTCTATAGCATAGTTGCCCTCTGTTCATAAGCCTCCCTAGAATTGTCTTCTTTTTTTGTTTTTCATGCTTCTTTCATTCATCAAAGTCTACTGAGTACTGATACTTTTCAGGTGGTACAAGTCATCCAATGTAATTATAATGTGACAGAAGGTATGATGAGGAAAGCCCATAACGTTACATAAGCACATAGGAAAGATACCTGTTTCTCGGGAAAGAAAGGCTTCCTACAGGTAGCATTTGATTTAAGTTTTTTAAGGATGAGTAGGAATTATCCAGGTGAAAGAGAAGAGGCTATTCTAGGCAAAATATCTAATATTCTTTAGAAGCTCCATCATGTATAATAACATAGGGAACTTGGGAATTTTGAGTAGTAAATATGTCTGTATTGTAATTTAGATTTAAATCTAAAGACATGAGGAAGCCAGCAAAAAAATTTTTATCAGGGGAATGCTTTGGTTAGCTGAACATTTTATAACGTTCACTCGGATAGCACAGCAGTTCAGAAAATAAATTGAGAGAAGGAGGTCAAGGAACTAGAAGCAGAGAGTCCACCAGCTGACTGATTCAGGCTTGTACCAAAGAATAGACAGTGGAGATGGAGAAAAGAGATAGAAGAGACATCAGAAAGGAGAATCATTAGGACTTTGGTGACATATTTGTGAATGGAGCTTTCATGTATTTTTCTCCCAACCACTGAAATATTTCCAGTGCCTTCTCTTCTTTTTCTACACTTTGACTAAGCTGTGCCAAAACAAATCCCTGGTGCTGTGTCCTATCTCTGATTCCCCTGGGAGGCATCTGGACTTCCATAGATTCATCTGCTTGAAAGATGACAGTGCACTGATCTCTCTGTCCCTTTAACCAACTGCTGGTAGGCTATCTTTCATGAGGGTGCTGCCAATTTTTGAAGTTTACCATAATAAAATGGAGCTCAACATTTTCCACCTAAAACTAGCACCTCATCATTTAAAAATATTCAATAGTTATGCTCTAGGTTTCCCAGAATGGCAAGGTTTTTTCTTTATTATTTTCTCCTTATTACATCTATTAAGTATTCTAGTCTTTTGTTTCATTATGTAAGTTTCAGGTACACAACATTATAATTTGACATCTGTATACACTACAAAGTGATCACCCCCAAAAGTAGAGTTACCATCCATCACCCTAAGTTGACTCCTGTTCGGCCTTTTGCCCACTCCAACCCCCTTCCCCTCTGGTAACCTCTGGTATTCTATTCTCTATATCTATGAGTTTGTTTTCAGTTTGTTTTGTTTGTTCATTTGTTTTTGTTTTGTTTTTAGATTTCATATATGAGGGAAATCATGCGGTATTTGTCTTTACCCTTCTGACTTATTTCACTTAGCATAATACCCTCCAGGTCCATCCATGTTGTTGCAAATGACAATGTATTGTATCTTTTTATGGCTAGGTAATGTTCCTTCCACTGTGTGTGTGTGTGTATGTGTGTGTGTGTATGCCACATCTTCTTTATCCATTCATCCATCAATAGACATTTGAGTCATTTCCATATCTTGGATATTGTAAATAATGCTGCAATGAACATAGGGGTGCATGTATCATTTCAAATTTGTGTTTTCGTATTCTGCAGATAAATACCCAGTAGTGGAATAGCTGGATCATATGGTATTTCTATTCTTAATTTTTGAGGAATCTCTATACTGTTTTCCACAGTGGCTGCACCAATTTACATTCCCACCAATAGCGCATTAGGGTTCCCTTTTCTCTACATCCTCTCCAACACTTATTTTTTTGTCTTTTTGATAATAAGTATTTTAGTCTTACTTGTCTTTTATTGCATTTCCAGCCAAAGCTTTTTTTTTTTTTTGCTAATATCCCTTTCTGCCCTTTTTCACAGTGTGCCATACATTTAGAAAACAGAAATCTTTCCTTTTTATCACTACTTCAAGGCTAAACTCAAAGTTTTGAGTAATGTCAAGTCACACTTATCTATAAGTTTGGCAGAAAAATTTTTTGTTATTGGTAATAGTTTTAAGTTGGTAGGATATTTACCTATTAAAAGAAACTAAAACAATCATATATATAAAATAAATCAATTTTTATATATTTATATTTTTTGATTCTTTTCCCAAGAACCTTTATCATTGTGTTGTAACTTGTGTTTGGGAATTTTATGTGTATTATTCTTTTCAACTTCACACATTGGTGACATTATTTTCCTTTCTTTTTGTTTTTTTCCAAATCAAGCTAATTATGGATGATATTATTGTGTACATTTCATATGATATAAACCTGCCCCCTAATTGTTAGCAAATAGCGGGTAAAATTATCTAGTTGTTATAGTGATAGGATAATCAGCACTAATCCTTTCCAGAGCACAGATGAAAACTGTAACATAACCTTTATTTTCAACTTCATAGTCAATCAGTGGAGTATGATTAGAAACAACCGCTTATTAACCTATTATTTGACATGTCCTAAATTACTAAATGTAAAAGAGACACCTTTTTAAAAAAATTACAAATAGCAATGCATATATGAAATCAACATTGGTAGTTCTAAATCTCCCTATAATTATTTTGAAATGGTGAGATATTGACTGAAAGTTCTTTGAATACTGATATAAAAATGAAAGATTATTAGTCCCTAAAACTTTCTTTCACCTTCTTACCATGTAAAATACCATATTTCCATGCTAAAACTAGTGGATAAAAGTTTGATGAGGAAGGAGATATTTATATAGTTTCAAAGAACTCTTTAGTAATTGCAGAGAGGAAAATCCTAATTTATAATGAAAAAATCTGGACGCCTCTACCTTAACCAAATGATTAAAGATAATGTCAGAGGTAATGGAACAAACCAACATGATGTGCTTCTGATGGGATGCAATGAGAAAAGTCTTATTTCTGTGTTATCCTTGCCAAAGATGCATAACCTGAACCTAATCATGAGGAAACATCAAACAAACTCAAATTGAGAGATAGTCTATAAAACAGGTTTCCTGCCTCTTAAAAAATGTCAAGATCATGAAAGACAAAGAAAGACTGATGAGACATCATCACTAACTACAATCTGTACTCCTGGATTGGATAAGGGAAAGGGAGAAAAATATAGCTAGCTATAAAAGACAACTGAATTGAGGAAGAATTGGGACAATTGAGGAAATTTGAATGTGAACTTCCGAATAGATAATAACAAGGTACCAATGTTAAATGTCCTGATTTTGATAATGGCACTGTGATTATTTAAGGAATGTGCTTGTTCTTAAAAAATATACACTGGGGGCGCCTGGGTGGCTCAGTAGTTAAGCGTCTGCCTTCGGCTCTGGTCGTGATCCCAAAGTCCTGGGATCGAGCCCCACTTCAGGCTCCCTCCTCAGCGGGAAGCCTGCTTCTCCCTCTCCCACTCCCCCCTGCTTGTGTTCCTGCTCTCTCTATCTCTCTCTCTGTCAAGTAAATAAATAAAATCTTAAAAAAAATCAAAATCAAAAATAAAAATAAATTAAAAATATACACTGAAATATTTAGGGGGTAAAAGAACATAATGTCTGCAATTTATTCTCAAATAATTCAGGAAAAAGAATGTGTGTGTGTAAAGAACAAATGATGGAGGAAAGGCAAAATGTAAAAAAGTGGGAATTCTTAGTATTCTTGCAACTTTTATGTAAGTTTGACTTATATCAAAATAAAAAACTACACAAATATATTTCCTTTTATATTTATATACATTTAGAAAACATTTAAAATAATTTTTTAAAGAATGCTAGTTTATTCTAGTATTGTGGCACTTGACTAAAAGGTCTTTGCGTGTTTTTAAAAATGTTAAATTAATTAGAATTTGTCAAAATAATTTATGTACATTTTAAAACAATAAAATAGTAGGGAAAGACTTCCCCTATCTTGTTTCCTCCCAAAACTTTTAACCATTTCTATATTTAGTTTTGTTAGCTACTTTCAAAATTCTAAATAAATGCTTATTTTTTCCTCTCAATTTATCATTTTATTTTTTATTTATTTATTTTTTTAAAGATTTTATTTATTTATTTGAGAGAGAGAGAATGAGAGAGAGCACATGAGAGTGGGGAGGGTCAGAGGGAGAAGCAGACTCCCTGCCGAGCAGAGAGCCTGATGCGGGACTCGATCCAGGGACTCCAGGATCATGACCTGAGCTGAAGGCAGTCGCTTAACCAACTGAGCCACCCAGGCGCCCTCAATTTATCATTTTAAATAATATATACAGATTTCTGTAAATGCAGATTAAGATCATGCTCATATACATTTTCCCTTCCCCACAATATAATTGGGCATTGTTTTCTTCTGTTGGTGATCTTTGAAGTTAAAATATTTTCTTCTACTTCTATTATTTATTTTCTACATAGCATCCCTTGACTCTCCACTTTGTAGAATAAGGACATTTACATACTCTGTTTCGATGGGGTGAAGGTAACATACAAAAGTTCATATTCACATTTCAATTATTCATTCACTTAATAAAGCCACAAATTGTTATCAATAGGCTACAAATTGGTTAACCAAATTTTATGCTCTTTTGAAGATTGCTTTCTTTTGCAAGAGAGATATTGAACAAATTAAAACATAAAGATATAATATGCTAGGTATTATGAAGAAAATTAAAGCAGGGTAGAACAGACACAAAGTGATGAATTTGAGGAAAAGGGGAGAGACAGTTCTTGTCTTGATGAAGTTGTTCAGGAATATCTCTTTGATAGAGTGGTATTTGAATAGGGACTTGAAAGAAATAAGGAAGAAAAACATGGAGATATTAAAAGGAAGCATGCTGTAAGCAGAGGGATCAGGAAATCAAGGCAAGATGGGATTTTTCCTGAAGGAATTAGAGATACTTCTCTTGCTTGCCTCTGTAGGAATGCTGACTTCCTACCTAGCAGCAGGGGCCTCAGAACATAATCTATGTAGTGGCTACTTCCATCTAGCTTCATCATGCCACTCTTATTCACGTACTTTCCTTCATTTCAGAAATTTGTTGAGATTTCTAGTTCATTAGTTTATTGTCATGAAATTTTAGTTTATAACAACTTCTTTTTGATGGACTCTTCAGGAGTAGAGAACATAAATGAGTAGGTTCAGGTTGTCATCTTGAACAAATTTTTTTTAAAAAGCTCTCTTCTGAAAATGATCTCTTATGCCTTTTTAAAAGCAATTTCAATACAAACCAAAAAGAGCTAACTTTTTCATAGAGGTTCTAAACCAGCCTAAAAGCATTGAAGGATTTTAACAGTAATGCTAAGATGAGGATCTGTGTCATTATGCTATCTCTCACATCAAGAGGAAAATATCAATAGGGAAAGTTAGCATATAACAGATAAACATTGATTCATATTGCCAAAAAGGAAACAAAACAAAACTGTAAAAAAAAAAAGGAAGAAATTAAACCTGATTGGCACCTTCCCAATAAAATCAGCCCAATGCAATGTTTTATGAATAGATTTTTACTCCCCTTCAATATCACCATTGTCAAATATCCAATGAATATTTAATAAACCAAGGCAAATAAAATAAACCTAAGTTCTAAATATATGAAAACTCATGAAACTTCTCTTTTTGAGGCAGTAGTCAGGAGGCTGTTTGTCAAATTAAATTGTAAATTTAAAAAAAAAAGGAAAGGAGAAAACATATCTAAATATGGAACTCTAATTCTATGAGCTATAAAAAAAATTGTGTTGTTCTGCCAGAGAAATCAGTAATGGTTCTCAGGTATTGTACTTGTCAGCCAGAAGACATCCAGAGTCCTTAAATCCATTCTGATAGTCAACCTTATCTAAGGACTCAGTATTTGCACAAGTCCATGGAGAGTTGGCAACATAACAGAAATATAAACTGGGCCATCAAACTCTAGGTGCTGGTTCTTTCATTATTCGTAACACTGCATGTCTCGTTTGAAAATAATAAATATTTCCTACACCCTGGCAAATTTGACTTCAGCAATGCTAGGGAGGCAGGCGATGATAAAATCTAAAGCAATAGCTACATTATGTAAAACTGACTTGCACTCAGAAACAACAAGACTCTCAAGAAGGAACGCTGGACTTCGGCGTTCAGAAAATAGTTTCTTTGGTTTTCTTCCTGAGTGAAAGACAACAGAATGTTTGTGTGAATGTGAGCACACAGAAACTTTAAAACATGGTAGTGCGTTTTAAGTGGAAATGGTTTGCAGATGCGTGAATAGACCTTCAGCTTTGGTTTATGCCACCTGTCAATCTGATCATCAGTCGATCTTCACTGGGCCTGTTTCCTGTACTTGCATTTAAAGGACATTAAAAACTTGACTTGAAACCAGCTTTCTTGAATATAACACTAATTTCTTCAGTCAAGAAAGACTTATTGAGCCCTACTATGTGCCAAGCACAGCACTAAGAACTAGGGAGACCGTAATGAGTAAAACACAAAAGAGTCCCTGTCCTTTTGGCTTTTAGAGCATATGGGGTCCCTGCCCTCATGATGTATATGACCTACTGCAGGAAACAGGCACTAATCAATACTCATACATCGACAGATGAATGGATAAAGAAGATGTAGTATATATATACAATGGAATATTATGCAGCCATCAAAAGGAATGAGATCTTGCCATTTGCAACAATGTGGATGGAACTGGAGGGTGTTATGCTGAGCGAAATAAGTCAATCAGAGAAAGACATGTATCATATGACCTCACTGATATGAGGAATTCTTAACCTCAGGAAACAAACTGAGGGTTGCTGGAGTGGGGGGTGGGGTGGGAGGGATGGGGTGGCTGGGTGATAGACATTGGGGAGGGTATGTGCTATGGTGAGCGCTATGAATTGTACAAGACTGTTGAATCACAGATCTGTACCTCTGAAACAAATAATGCAATATATGTTAAGAAAAAAAAAAGAAGAAGAAGAAGGTAGCGGGAGGGGAAGAATGAAGGGGGGGAAATCGGAGGGGTAGACGAACCATGAGAGACGATGGACTCTGAGAAACAAACTGAGGGTTCTAGAGGGGAGGGGGGTGGGAGGATGGGTTAGCCTGGTGATGGGTATTAACGAGGGCACGTTCTGCATGGAGCACTGGGTGTTATACACAAACAATGAATCATGGAACACTACATCAAAACTAATGATGTAATGTATAGTGATTAACATAACAATAAACAAAATAAAAATAAATACTCATACAATTAAATATATAAATAAAGTGGTAACTACTAGTGCCATAAAAGAGAGAGTGTATACCTCTATAAGAGCAGGTAATAGGAGGATTTGAGCTTTCTGGTTTGGGGGGCAGGTGAAAGGAAAGCCATAGTAGCCAGAGCCAGCTGTCATGGGGGGAGTGTGTAGCAACAAGACTGCAGAGGAGAGCAGAGGCCCCCCACCCAGCAGTGCTTAAGGTTTGTGGTCTTCATCCTGAGGGCAGTGGGAAGACATTGAAGGGTTTAAGCAGGGAAGTGACATAATCAAATTTGGAAAGATAATCCTTGGTTTGGTGAGGGAGAGAGATTGTGGGGGAGGAAAAGGTATGGAGATCAGTTGGGATATTATGCAGGAAACAATCAACCAGGCAAGATGTGGGGGTGTGCGAGTCCCTGGGACATTTTTAGCAGAATTTTCAATATACTTTTCAAAAATCAGATCTTTAAAAAAGGGACCATGATTTATACACTTAAAAAATAAAGCCAAACTATATCTATCTATTTATATATTGATCTTCCTGCTTTAATTTTTTTTTCTCCTATGCTGACCTAACTTCCATTCCTGGAAGATTGGTTATCTCTTCTTGCCTGGAGTCTTTGAACACTTGATATATCCTCTTCAAGGGAATGCTCTTCCTTCTAATCATGCTTTGGCCTTAGTGAAGTATCTCATTCTTTAGGAAGGCTTCAATTGACTCTTAAAAGCCAGGATAGCTATATTCATGGTGGCTCCCATTGTACCAGATAGGCCATGGGCCTTAATTAACTATTTATAATTGCTGATCTACTTCTGTTTCTCTCACTCAACTGTAATGGTTTGAAGGTAGAAACTGTGTTTATCATAAAACCATTTTATGTTACATACCTACAGCACCTGGCACATCGTTGGAGCTAAAAAAGTATTTGTCAGTTAAATGAATGCAATATAATATAATTTACTTGACAAGACTAAATCCAGATATTCTATCTTTGAAATAGCTGGGGTTTTTTTAGGGTGACAGTGCATGTTGGTATTTTGTTTATTTTGTTTGCTGATGGGGGCATCTAATTTATTTCAGTTTTGGATCTGCTTTGCTAGTGATTGTCCATCATGCCTCTTTTATGATGAATACTCTAGAGAACAGACTCTGGTATGGACCAGCACTTAATTGAAGAAGATACTTAATTTATGTACCTTTGAGTGGGGGAGGAGAGAGAAAGGTAGGTGGATAGGTAGGAAGGAATGATATATATGGAAATAAATGATGTTGGAATTTCACTGCTTACTGGAATCATTTTTACATTATATACCTGCAAGCTGCCTTTTGGTAAAGGTATTCTCGTAGCAACTTCAATCACATCTAATAACCCTGCTTAAGATTCAGTTTATGCAACGTATCAGCTTACCTAGAGATATTCCACCTTTAACTGTCACACACCAGGGCTGTTTTTATGCCCTGGTTACTTTGTAGCAATTGATTGTGCCAAGAGCTGAGATTCAGTTTCAGAGCCCCCAGGGTCACCCTCTAATGGAGTGAGGCAGATTTCATTCATATGAGTATGACTTTCCTCTTAGAAATATGAGGAAGCAGTCTCCTTTTTTTGCTATAAAAACCATCACAACAACACTGAATAAATATTTATGATGAAAGAAATAGATTATGATATTTTAGCTACCCATTAAAGCATATCCTATGCCTGAAGAAATTCATGACCAGCATCAGGAAATCATTAATTCTACGGATAGATAGGCAGAGAAGGGTTGCTCCAATTTCTTTCCCCAAAAGGAAAAATTCACAGCAGCAATTCTGTGGTGCATTAGTATAATTTCGGTTAACTATGTATATTTTATATTGCTGATACTATTTTATTTTTAACTCCTTTATCTTTTTTAAAATTTTTTATTGTTAGGTTAATCACTATACATTACATCATTAGTTTTTGATGTAGTGTTCCATGATTCATTGTTTGTGTATAACACCCAGTGCTCCATTCAATACGTGCCCTCTTTATTACCCATCACCAGGCTAACCCATCCTCCCACACCCCTCCCCTCTAGAACCCTCAGTTTGTTTCTCAGAGTCCATCGTCTCTCATGGTTCGTCTCCCCCTCCGATTCCCCCCCTTCCTTCTTCCCCTCCTGCTATCTTCTTTTTTCTTTCTTTCTCTCTCTCTCTTTTTTTTTTTTAACATACAATATATGTTAACTCCTTTATCTTTTACCACAAGAAATAGGTTGCCAGTAGGTCACTATTCTTTACCAATATACAGCTTTGTACTTAAGCAATTTACCTAAACCTAAACAGGTCAATATAATCAAATCCACACTGGTGTGATACAGATTGAAAGCAATAGAAAAAAAGACCAGTGTCTGAGAGATCAGGGGCACTGCTCCTCTTTCCGGGGAAATACAGTTCTTTGTCCCATCATCAGTTATATCTAAACATTCCAGAAGGGGGAAAACTCTCAAAAACGTTAACTTTCTGAAGGATGATAAACTAAGAAACCCATACGTGAAATAATCTACATGATATGCTTTCTATACTCGAGGTTGGATTTACCTACTCCAGAATTTCAGTTAAGTGGAATTATACAATATGCAATTTTGAATCTAGTTTCTTCTCTTCAACATGTTTGTGAGATGAAGTAACAGCTTTCTTTTATTAATGATATTGATAATTTATGTCTTATCTTTTTATTTTCTTAGTTTAAGTAGATTAGTCCAGGTAGAAGTTTTTCTATTTCATTGATTTTCTCTTTCATCTTTGTTATTTCCTTTCTTATACTTAATTTGATTTAATTTTCTCTTTTATTCCTCACTTAAGATGAAGCCTAGATCGTTGATAGAAGATCTTTCTTCTTTTTTAGTGTAAGCGTTTATACTTCCTTTCCTGCACTACTTCAGCTACATTTCATAATTTTGATTTGTAGAATCTTCATTTTTAATTTAGTCCACAGTATAACTACTTTGGCTTTCTTATTATTAATGTTTAAATGTTGCATCTTTTCATATTACTCTACTTAAGCCTATCTGCATCTTTATATCTAAAATGGATTTCTTATGGACATAATTCTAAGACTCTGCCTTTTCATTGGAGTGTTTATATGTGGTTTATATTTAAGATAATTAATGATAGTTGGGTTTAAATCTATCTTATTGCTATTTGTTTTCTATTTGTCCTACTCTTCTTTGTTTTTTCTTTTCCTGCCATTTTTTAGGTTAATTAAATTTTTAGTGTTCTATTTTATGCCCACTATTGAGTTACTAACTGCTCATCTACATTTAACTTTCTTTAGTCGTTGCTCTATAGTTTACAATATGCATCTATAATTGATCACAGTGGGAGGCAATATTTTAAATCTCATTTTACAGATGAAATAACTAGAAGCACAGAAAGCTTTATATACTTGCCTGAGATCATACAGCTTGTAAAAGGCAAAGAAAATGTTGACAGGGAAACACGGAGTTTAGCCCAGATGGAGGAGCTCATGTGCAGAATAGCATATGAGCAATGAGATAGTGAGAAAACATTCATGACAGACAGTAAAAGAGACTAGATACTACGTTACTTTAATAGCTAATGAATTAATTCATGAAGAAAAAGACAAGGTCCTAGAAACTGGTAGCAATGAAGAAAAGAAGGAATAATTTCCATAAAAAATAATTTCCTTAAATTTTTCTAGTTATTTCCGTGGGTAGTGTTGGCTATGGAAACTAGTTGAGGCTAATTTAATTTGTACATCCAAATATTCTAATGCTAAATGATTTATATATATATATAAATATATATATATACACACACATATATATGTGTATGTATCCAATTATGTTTGTGTTAATCTTTCTTTTTATAATCCTAGTACTTTATAAATTACAAATATATTGCTATCATTCCTCTATGTTTGATCTAAATAAAATTCTTTAGTCTACTATTCTTATAATTAATATTGTAAGTATTTTACCCATACAAAATACTATAATAAAAAAATCAGGTTTAATATAAGGAGGCATTCTAATGTTTTTTTTCTCTATTCAAACTGTATCTGATTTTGCCCTATTTTTATAATTCTTAAAAATAACATGGAAAGGGACAGCTGTATTATGAACATGGAAACAGAGGCTAACCACCTACATAGAAAACATTTTTAGCACCTCATCTAGCTTATGCAGAAACGGAGGCTCCCTGCAGGAAAAAAAATAGATGGAAATATATATTTTGTTCAGGTCCCTTATTCCCTCTTTTCTACTGGTTCAGCTTCATTACTGATCTTCCTGTAATTTTTGCCAGTGTGTTCTTTCTCTTGTGACTCAAGTTGTACACAGCCATTAGCTTAACTTTGGGAAGGTTTTTACCTATTTGCTCAAAAATTTCCAGTAGCTTAACCATTAAATAAATAACAAGTTTCCTAGCATAGCGTTAAAAGGCTCCATAGTCTGATTTTTAATTTCTTTTCCAGACTTCTCTCTCAATATTCTTACATCAACATCATAGTCAGTGTAAATCCAATGCTTTTTGCCATTTTAAATGTATATTTTGTTTTCCTGTAAGCCCAGATTTAACATACCATTCTCTTTGTAAAGCCTTTCCTAATGCCAACATCCAATTTTAAAGTCCTACCCATTCTTCAAAAAATGAGGTCTCCCCAGTAAAGTCTTTTATAAATGATCCCTCAGCTTTTTAATCCCTCTGTCAATTAAAGAATTAATAGACCTTTGTGAAGCCCTATGATCTTAGGTTGTATAATTACGTTGCACAGGTTTTATTCTATTGATTTATATACGGAATATTGATTTATATATGAATAAATATATCTATATTCATATAGAGATATATGTATATATAGATATATGTGTTTTTATTATTGAAGCATAATTGACATACAGTGTTATATTAGTTTCAGGTGTACAACACACTAATTGACAGTTCTATACACTACTCAGTGCTCACCATGGTAAGTGCAGTCACCATCTGTCACCATACAATGTTATTACAATGTTATTAACTATATTCCCTATGCTGTACTTTACATCCCTATGACTTATTTATTTTATAATTGTTAAGCCTGTACCTCTTAGTCCCCTTTATCTATTTCACTCATCCCTCCACCCACCTTTCCCCTTTAACCACCAGTTTGTTCTCTGTATTTAAGAATATGGTTTTTGTTTGTTCATTTGTTTTGTTTTTTGGATTATTATATATATATATATATATAATCTCACTTTTTAGGGTTTTAAAAAAGATTTTATTTATTTGAGAGAGCTTGCAAGAGAGAGAGTGGCGGGGGTGGGGTGGGAGGGGAGCAGCAGAGGGAGAGGGAGAAGCAGACTCCCCGCTGAGCAGGGAGCTCCACAAGGAGCTCCATCCCAGGACCCTGGGATCCATGACTTGAGCAAAGGCAGACGTTTAACTGCTTAACTGACTAAGCCACCCAGGTGCCCCTCACTTTTTAGGTTTTAAATTCTTTGAAGAAAGGAACTGTTTATTTCATCTTAGCCCAGAATAGCACTTCTTGTAAAGTGGGTATGAATAAATTCTATTTGAAAGAGCGAATAAAGAAATGCTGGATTTACTGAATAAACATTCCCAAGGGATATTTATGATTTCAAATTTTAGAGGATTTGAAGAAGTCAGGAGGATTCTGGCTTGTCCGTCTGTCTGCTTTCAGACCATTGAAGAATGACAGCTTCCTACTCTTGTATGTTAATATTGACAACACGACAGCTATGAAGTTATTCTCAGTTCCAATCCCGACTTTCTTTACTCAGACTGTGACGCCACTCAACTTTCAGTGTGGCCAGCTCCTCAGTCTTAGTCTCTGCCAGTAGAGAGAGCTCGAGGGAGTCTGCAAGTCTGGAGGAGAAAGAAGGACTGTGCTCTTCCAGTGGGTTTCCTGTGAGCTTCCTGTCCACTGTGGTTTCCGTGAGCCTCACCTCAGCAAGGCTTCTTCACCCCAGCAGGGACAGTTTTGTCTTGCCACAGCAGCTGTTGCAGTTTTCCTAACCCTTACAGAACCAGCTCCATCAGGCTGCCCCTCAGACACCCTGGCTCCTGCTGAGCAGTGCCCACTTCTCAGAGGCCTGTTTCCACTCCATGGGGCCCCTCCTCCCAGGGTGTGTTTTAATGATTCCAGCCTCTTCCCTGATTTCACCAGCCATGGGGGTGGTAGCTGCTTTCAGAAATTATTACTTCCACGATATCTTAGAATTTCCTTTTTCACTTTTTCAGTTGTCTGCTACATCAAATGCAAAAGAAAGAGCTTCCCTGCAAAAAATGAAGAACCAAACAGTCCAAAATTTATTTCCCCCAGAACGAATTCGGCAAATTGAGATTCAACATTGTCAACTAAAATTTTAAACCTCTCTGTAGAAAAACTGTTTCCTTGACCATTGATGACTCCAAGTTTTCAAGCATAAATCCAGTTATGTGATTTGGGAGGCACAGCTCTGGGCAATATCACCGTGACAGGATGACCACATTAATGATGACAGGGCTTCCCCAGAAGCTCTGCTCTAGGCTGTTAGTGGAGTTGAAGAGCCCAAACAGTAAGCTGGAGAGGAATGAAAGATACGGACATCACGGAAATGGATTACAAAACCAGACAGTAGAGGTGTCTATTTTTTTTTTAATTCACAAGAAGATCATGCCTAACAAATTTATATGAATTATTAAAAATTAAACCATTAAGAAGTGCAATATTTTGGGCGCCTGGGTGGCTCAGATGGTTTAGCGTCTGCCTTCGGCTCAGGTCATGATCCCAGGGTCCTGGGATCGAGTCCCACATCGGGCTCCCGGCTCAGCGGGGAGCCTGCTTCTCCCTCTGACCCTCTCCCCTCTCATGCTGTTTCTCTCTCGCTCGCTCTCTAAAAAATAAATAAATAAAATCTTTAAAAAAAAAAAAAAAGAAGTGCAATATTTTGAGATGTATTCAAATCAAAGGACATGGGTTATACACATTTGGTGTTTATTTACCATAATTATTTCTAAGTCTTTACTATAAGAAAACCACCACAAAATTCCAAATAAATATTATCTTTCACTTACCTAAAATAATTTAAATATGACTACACTTAATGAAAACTGGTGTGCATATACATCCTTTGAGATAGAATCCATTTCTGTATGCAAAATATGTCTTCATAAATACCTGAGTACATCTCAGTGTAATGGTATTTATATGTTTTTATATGTTATATAGTACACATTTATGTGTATAATTTTTGAAAATAAAATTCTTTTTAAACCTTCTAGAAAACATTAATATTTAAGGGGCATGCAATAAGTTCTTTTGTAAAGAAGATGCATTTTTGATTATGAACTATTTTTAAGGTTACAGAGAATAAGAATGGATAATGTACTGAGAACTTATCAGTTTTATTAAATCTTAATGGTTTTCTATATTTGATTTTGAATATTTACAGTAAATAATTACCAATTTAGTTGAAGAATATTGAATGCCCCAAAGCTCTTTTCCCAAATTTCATTGCCAAAGTAACTATAAGCTGATTTTGATGTTTTTCTTTTACATCTTTGTTTTATCCTATTAGTTCAAATATATATATTCTAAAAGTACATACAATTCTTTTGTAACTTCTCAAATATTATGTTATCTCATATATTACATATCATTCTGCAATATATTTTTTGCTCAAAATTAAATTTCTAAGATTTATATATGTTGATGTGTGGTACCTCTAGTTCATTCATTCTGACTTTATTTCATTGTATGTATGCCACAATTTGCTTATCCATTCTCCCATAATGAACATTAAATTTGTTTCCAACATTTTCTTAAACAAACAATGCTGCAGTGAACATTCTAGTGCATATCTCCTTATGTTTATGAGTTCCAGTTCTCTTGGATACACAGTTGGAAGTGGGATCCCTTGGGCTGAATGTTAAACACATTTTCAACCATACTAGATCTGATTAACACAAGGCTTGTACTAATGAACTCTCCTTCCTGCAGTCCATGAGAGTTCCTGTTTCTCCAGTTTCTCCTCACTAACAGTTCACACCTTAATTTGTACCTAGACAGTGAATATTTAATGATGTCTCATTGTTTTATTTTGCATGTCCTTGATTACTAGTTACATTGAACCTCTTTTTGGGTGCCTATTGGCCACATGGGTTTTATTTTCTGCAAAGTACTTTTTAAAATCTGTTACCTAATTTTCTACTGGGTAGTTTTATATATCATAGATAGTAATGCTGTGTTTTTATACACACTTCGGAAATTTTCCCTCAGCTTGAGTGTTGTGTTTTAACTTTATTCCTGGTGTGTTAAGTTGAAGTTAATGTTTTAATTTTGATGTGGTCAATTTTAGCAATTTTTTATTTTGTGTCTTATCCTTTTTATATTTTGTTTAAAAACTATTTTCTCTTCCTAAGTCATATATATTTGCCTTTATTTTATAAATTTGAATGTTTTATGTATATCTGAAGTTTACTTAGGGTATGGTATGAATAAAAATAGGATTTTATATTATCTCATATTTATAATCAATTTTCCAGCACTTTTTATTGACGAGCCAATCTTCTCTCCCCTGATTTGTAAAACCATCTCTATTATATATCAAATTTCCTTGTGTGTATAGATATGTTTATATACATGTATTTTTTCTCCTTTGTTCATCTCTTCCCATATCAATATCACCCTGTCTTAACTACAGTAACTTCATAAGTTTTAAAATCTGGTAGAGCATGTTTTCATATGCATGTATAGCTTGCAAGTATCACTACAAAAACATAGTCTTATGTAGTAAAGGTAATTTTCTTCCAGTGTAGTTCATAATCAAACCTTGTCATATAGTATTATATGGTATTTCATAACCAAAATGTAAGAAGGATTTTCAGTTGATTCTTTAACAGGGATATTTCCTAGAGCCTAACACCAAAAAGTAGCCCTATAGCTATTAAGTGCTGGTGCTAGTAAGTGGTAGAGCCAGAGATATTGCAAAACTATTGTCATTTCCTAAGTTCCAAGATGCTGTTAAATAGACTACTAGGTAAGAGTTTGAGAGTTGAAATGTGTAGATGGTAAACAGTTATCAGTATTAGAGAGGGTTTCACAGAGGAGAATGTATCTGACCTGAATCTTGACCAATGGCTCATCTACTGGAAACCAGCACCCTCATCAGCAATCAGAAAGGCTGAAGAAGATATCAGAGCGGAAAGACTTCCTTAAGCAAAGACCTGGAGGTCTGATGGCTCATAGCACATGCGTGGCTCTAACATGCGTGTTAGAGGTGGCAGAACCCCATCTCTAACATGCATGCTTTGATGCCCACGGACTTAAAAACAACTCAAATATTTTCCTAAAACCTCAGAGGACCTGCTTCTCTCAAAATATAAAAATGTAATGCAATATATAAAAAATAAAATAAAATATAATATTTAAAAATTTAGTGGCTCCCCCATTATACACAAAAGTGGTAGTTTCTGAGCTTTCTAACAACTTGCATTTTGTTCTACTTGCCCAAAGAAAAGTTCCAGAGCATGATCTGAAGCATGATCATTACAGCAATAAGAAATATAGGACCAATAAACCATAATATCTAATCAGAAACCCCAAGGAAAAATCAGTAAATGTATACCTTTTACTCTCCCACCTAGTTTAATAGCCAAACTAATTTACTATTACATGTTCCAAAATATTTAGCTTGACAATTCTGCTGACTTAGGAGACCTGATAAGTAGAAAGTGAATGAAGACAAATCACAGCAGTGAACATTATGGTATAGTGATATTCTCTGTGTGTCTAAAGACGTAATTTGAAATGGTTTTTACACATCTTTGCTGCCAGGTTGAGCACTGGCAGATGTCTGTGGCAACTATTTTGTAAGTGACTAATATTCCACATTAAGGGTTATCTGCAGGGAGCCGATTCAAATAATTGAGATAAATGTCTTTGACTAGGAATGAACTTGCAAATACTTCACGAGCAGAACAGAAAAACAATTCTTAAGAAAACAAAACAAAACAAAACAAACCTGTCTCTTTCTGGAGCCCATAAATACTGCATTAAGTAACTAGCTGTAGAGTGTACCAACCTTAGCAATTTATTTTGTCATAAAATGTTCAAATAAAACTAACAGTTAAAAATCACAGGCTATTTGCAAAAATATCTTCAAACGTTGAAGCTTGCTTTTCCTCAAATTAGCAAGATAGAGCATCAATGCTATAAATGGCTTATATTGGTTAAATATATAAAATGTTCTGAGGTTGCCCTTGGAAAAATGACACAGCTCAACTAACATGGTCATTAACAGTAAGAATAAAATGAAGTTAACAAAATGGGAAGCTAGAAAGTATAATACAAATAAAAGCATGGCACCATGTGGTTTGTTTTAGCATTAATGTGACATGGAATCAAATTTATGAGATGGGAAATGATATTCCTATTGTTAAAAATCAGAAATTTCTAACTGTTGTAACTTTGTTTTATGATTTTGACTGAAATATCATGCTTTTAATTAGAAAATCTTGATATGTCAAAAAAGTCTTTTCCAGTTAAATATTTATGAACTATAAAAGTTACACTCTTTTTCTTTTAAACATATCAAAAATATATGAAAATAATTTTCAGCTAATTCTTTAAGAGATATTTCCTAAAATTTAACACCACAAATGAAAATCAAGTATATCACCCAACACTTAAAAATCATATCAGTTGAATACATCTTTAAGAAAAAGTATTTTTGATGTTTTCATCTTTTTCCAAACTCACATTTGCCAAGATCTTATTTATTTATATTAAATCTTAATACTAAATCTCTGCCTCCACTCGAAAAAATAGATTTAAAGTACTTAAAACATTCAGACAATGTGACAAAATAGAAAAAGTGAAAAAAATCAGGAAAATATTAAGTTCATGCCCCAAATTAAAAAAAAAAGTGTCAAAGGTTGGTTGTTACTTAGATTTGTGAAGCCAGGGAGAGGCAATATTCAAAGAATCAGAGTAAAGAAAATTCATGTGAAGGAATGAGTTTAAAGGATAAGATGAAGGATCCACTATGGGTGTTTCAGCTATCAGCGTATATGTCTGTTTGCAATTAGAAATGTGTACCTCGAACTTAGGAGAACCATGAAAGCTGGAGATAGTGTTTAGAGCCATCTTCAGAAAGGAATTGTTGAAATCATTAAACTCGTTGGGATTTCTGAGAATTACATAGTAGAAAAAGAATGTGAGACAACTGAAGATAAAATCTTGGGCTCACTCGTATTTAGGGGGCTTAAGGAAGAAGAGGAGTGGAGTCAGGTAAGGCAAGAAGAAGCTCTAGGAGAGAGAAAGAGAACACCAGGAGACAGCAAAGATGTTAAAGCCCAAGTTGGAGACAGTTTTAAGCAGGGCCAGCTTCATGGGCAGATGCACAGGACCCACCACTGAGAAGTTTACCATGTTTGTTTAGCACTCTGTTCTTGTGGTCTCTTATGAAGAGTTTTTGAACAAGGGACACTATATTTTCACTTTGCATTGAGCCACACAAATTACATAGCTGGTCCTGATTTCAAAAATGAAAGTTGATGTAA
This sequence comes from Mirounga angustirostris, assembly GCF_029215605.1. NCBI lineage: Eukaryota > Metazoa > Chordata > Mammalia > Carnivora > Phocidae > Mirounga > Mirounga angustirostris. Next base: position 39,094,874 of record NW_026991710.1, on the reverse strand, counting down.
CTTCCCAGTCAGCATGGAGGTGAACTGATAGATGATTCCCAGGATTCTCATTTAAATACCTGTGACTATATGAAAAGAGACAAAAAACTAGCATTAATGCCATAAACTAATAAATTAGAAAAGCCACATGCCAAAAATCTGAGCAGAAATTCAATTATCTGCCTCCTTGATGAAGATGAATGGAAAAGCATATTCTTGGACAACATACCTAATACTGCATGCCCAGAATCACAGGCAGATGGCCACAAAAAAATATAGGTAGGGATGGGGATGAGCGCTTTGATTCACTGACGCTTTTAGTACCTAACCTTGGTATAGAGGGACGGCCAAAATCAGAGAGAAAAAGGCCTACTTCCCCCAAATATTTAGGAACTAACTTTCAAGTGAACCAAAGTGAGAGTCCCACACCTTCTGAGCCAACTAGTTCTTCTCACTGCTCCATGCATTCAGAAAGTACTCAGAGAATGGCCTGTGCAGGAAGTAAGGGTGGCAAGAGAGGTTTAAACACCTCTCTTGGTACACCCTGGAATGCTCAGCTGTCTAAGAAAAACCACTGTACACAGGGGTGAAGACAGTCAAGTCAGGGAACAATGCATGCTGCTAATGAGCTGGGGTGGAGTATTTCGAACCAAAGGACTGCAAACTGCATATATATCTCTAACTCTGGTGGATAAACCTAACCATCAAAGTAGAATGAACTGAGACCTGTCCCTCATAACACCCTGCCAAAAGGCTGTGGATACACACCTTACCTTCTGGCCTAGATAGTGAAGGGTGGGACCTACACGATCATAGGAGGTCTAAGGACACTCTATGTATTCTGTTATTTAAAAACAAAACTATAGGGGCCCCTGGGTGGCTCAGTTGGTTAAGCGACTGCCTTCGGCTCAGGTCATGATCCCAGGGTCCTGAGATCCAGCCCCACATCAGGCTCCTTGCTCAGTGGGGAGCCTGCTTCTCCCTCTCCCTTTGCCTGTTACTCCGCCTGCTTGTGCTCTCTCTGTGTCAAATAAATAAATAAAAATCTTTAAAAAAATGAAAACAAAACTATAGGGATTGCTCTCATTTATAGCTGAATAAATTGATTCAAAAAATGATACCTGGGAAATTTGGATTTATTGATGAAGCCAACAAAAATCTTGAGTTTCCAGGTTGTGCTTTGCTAAACTGACAAAGTGTTTCATCAATCTGAAATCTAGCACAGCTAGAGTAATGATACTAATTAAGGACCTGGGCATTAGGAGCCAAGAGAAAAAAGTTACCCTTTCATCATTGTTCCTTCTCCATGTCTCTAAAATGTACAAATTCTTTAAAGTTGGCTTAAATTCCACCTCTTTGGGGCGCCTGGGTGGCTCAGATGGTTAAGTGTCTGCCTTCGGCTCAGGTCATGATCCCAGGGTCCTGGGATCGAGTCCCACATCAGGCTCCCTGCTAGGCGGGGAGCCTGCTTCTCCCTCTGCCTCTGTCTCTGCCTCTCTCTCTCTCTTTGTCTATCTGACTCTCATGAATAAATAAATAAAACATTAAAAAAAAAATTCCACCTCTTTTTTGAAGTTTATTTTGACAGATTCTAGTGCCTTATATTTATCCCTTCTCTTAAATTTCTTTGGCTATATTGCCATTTATCATTTAACATGTGGCTATGTTTTATAACATGATTTGGACTATTACTCATAATTATATGTTTTCTTTTCTTGCTGCTACATTTGGCTTCTTGAAGTTAGGGATTCACGCTTTTGTACACCTTCCTCACCCAACCTTATGACTCAATTCAAGCTTAAGTATGTAGTTTGAAGGGAAAACAGAAATGGCTAAAAGAAGGAAGAGAAAAAAGAAAGATGGATTAGGAAATAGGGCTATTTTAGCTTAGGTAATTTTATAATTATATGTGTTTATAACTTCAGAGGCAAGTATGTGATTAACTTTCTTAATAAGAACGCAATCACATCTCACAAATAAGAATATAAGCTCCATAAGGGCAAGGCATTTTTATTTCACTGCTGCTTCCTCAGTGCTTAATACTGTGTCTGGCACAGAGTAGATGATCAATTTTCATTGATTGCATCAAATTCATTGGTTTAACGAATAATTGAAAGGATGAATTATGGATACTGAGTTACCCAACATAGAAAAAGAAAGGAACTGACGGGCAATGTGTACATTCTATGCATTATTTCCATTTTCATCCTCAGATTTATGAGGTTTTATGTTTTTTTGTTTTTGTTTTTTAAGAAATGAGGCTCTAAAAGTTTAAATAACTGGGCCAAGATGACATACAGCATTACAGGGAGGATCAGATAATCAAACCAAGACCTGCTTGGCTCCCTCCAAAGGTCATGTACTTTCTGCTGTATAGTAACAAAATAGTAGAATACTACTTTTTATGCACTGAGGAAAGCAAGAGAAAATCAGACATCTGATATGCCAAATGATTTTTCTAATTAGACATAAGTAGAATATTCCTTAGGGTTACTGATTTTCATTGGATTTCTAATAAGGAAATATCTTTGACAGGCAGTGGAATGGTAGCCTAGGTACCAATTTCAAGTTTATAATTCTACTGCCCTCCACCTTCTAACATGACATTAGGAAAGATCAATCTTAATTTGAAATAAATTCTGATATACATCCTTAAAAGCATAAGTTTATGTCTCTAAGAAATTTATATTTCTGTTTTGGTCCTCACAGCTTATTTCTTAATTGGATACAGATCCCACTTCGGACTGTCCTTATCCCCTCAGAAACTTAAAAATGCCCGGTACTTATAAGAAATTGTGAAAAATGTTCTTTATCAATTATATCCCCACATTTTAAGTCATAGATGACATACCAAACCAAAACTAATTTTTATCTAGAAAGTCTTCTGATTTAGTGCTCAGAGATACAGTCTTTTAAAGAACAAGTGAAAATGAATACATCTTTTTTTCCCCTCCAAATCACAGTGAGATGTATCACTAACTAGATCCAATTCAATTTTGTTCTCACAGGAAAAAGAGATTCTTGCTTTATGCTATAATATCTTTTTATTGTAAACCTTATTTGCACTTGTAATCTGAATTCACTTGCCTCATAGTTGAAACTCACCCAGCTTCTTCAGGGAAATATAGGTTAAAAAGTCTCTGGCATATGGTGAGAGCTCAATAAATATTTGTTGAATAAATTGAAACTCACATACTTCCACATTTTGGCAACTGATTCTCTAAGGAATTAATGTTGCTTCATCTTTTAGTTTCCAGTGGCAAAACTGATGGTGTTTAATGAACCATCACTCTACCAGTATTGAAGCAGATATGATTTCCCAAACTTGTCTTTCCTTAATATTTTAAAATGTGTTAACTGAGTGAAAACCAAATCCAATCTTATTTACCATTAATAAAAATGTTTTCCATCTATAAAATACATTCCTTTCAATGCCTTTGGAACAAAATATATCTATGGTTAATTGGAATTGACTATAATAAACTTATTTCATTAATACCATGATTTTTTTAAATTTTTGATTAGAAAAAGAGTTGACAAAGATATATCAAAAATAGCATTATTCAAAAGATATACATTTATGGCTTGTGAATCTTTTATCGTTATGTTAACATTCAATTAACAAAAGAAAAGATAGCATTGTCTGTGTTCAGGAAATGAAGTTACTGCTACTTATGAAAGAAGGCTTTATTTAGTGATAAGAGTAGGTGAGGATAGCAGAGTCTCTTGAGATTTGTACATAGTTACAAAGGGAGGCATTGAAGGAAAACATAGTGAAGATGGAGAATGGGCTGATTATTTTGGTAAATAGTTCCTACTATCAGATTTGGGACAATATCTTTAAAAAGAGATTCCTAACAACCTGCTGTATTCTCAGAAATAGCCCCAAACCATTAACCTCAACCTACTGACTCCTTACGTTCCCATCTATTCCTAAACTAATTAATTTCATTTTTACACCTTGACTAATTACAGCTTCCTTTGTGATGCTTAGTATCACTCTTTTGGTCCTTAACTTCTGATTTCTGGCTTCCTTCTTCAACTGCTGTGCTAACCTTTTCGTCTTGTGGCTTCTGGCCGATCCATTTCAGCTCACAGGGACTTATACACACTCAGTAATAATAAGGACCTAGAAATGCACAACCAAAGCCCTGGTTTAATTCTTGGTATTGAAAAAAATAGAATTTTTAAAATATCAGAAATGAACGACTCCAGAAGGTTTCAACATTCCCAACATTCATCTTCTGTATGCAGATAACTCCCAAAGTTAGAGTTAACTCTCTAAATTGATCACTCTCATGAGCTTCAGGACCCCAAGTGAGATGCCTAATACATATATCCCCTTATATATCTTTTTAGCCTCTAAAATTAAAAATGTCTAAAATCTTATTTATCATATTTTCCCTATCTTACACCCCAAGCTTTCACATGTTCTCACCTGCAAGTCCTCCTTGCAGTTCCTATTTTTATTGAGACATCATCATTCTTCCAAATCAACCTGCAGCCAAACTTCTAGGTTATCTAGCATTTTCCCCTCTCTCCCAGTCTATGCAAAGTTTAGGTATTTGTAGATTTCAGACAAAATCATATAATTGTGTATATATGGATGGCAAGGCATAATTGTGGTTTTTTCATCAGATTCTAATGAAGAGAGTCAATGTAAAAGAACTTTAATGATCACCTAAGTTACCCACCTCTATTTGTCCTGTCCTTTCTTTTCCAATTGATTCACTCATAAGCCAATAATCTAACCTGCAGTCTCTCCCCACTGTAGGCCATCCTTCAAACCACATTTACATTAATCATCCTAAAATAAATCGGATTATATCAGTATCTGCTAAAAAAAATTAACGATATACCATAAGCTACCAAATTAGATCACACTTGTAGAATGCTTTAATGTTTTCAAAGAACTTTCACATGTTATTTCATTTGAATTCTCATAACAATCTTAATGTTCAAAGTAGCTCAAAGTCAAAAGAATTTTCCTCACCCCTGACACTTTAGGAAGCAAACACCTTAAAAATGTCCATCAAGCTTTACTTTAGCAGCTGAGTTAATCTCTGCAGATAATAGATAAAGTAGAAAATTTGAACTCTGTGGGAAATGATGTTTATTTTCTCCATGATCCACTTTAGTGTCCTGGCTATTAGGGATTCATCCATTTTGTCAGAAATTTACCAAAAAGAAGACTGTTAAGGTAACACCTATAATAAAATCATGCCATTGTTTTACAACTTCCTAGAATGACAACTTATACTCATTAAAGAGGCTCTTCATGCAAGCCAAAAGCAGTAAGCATAATGATTATAACATGTAATTCTAAACTAATTAATATGGCAGTATGGCTAAAGAACAATAGAAGATTTATTAAAACATGATTAGTTGGAAAATTCTCTTAGTTTTTACTTTATGATTAATAGTTATTACTGTGAATGAACCTCTGAAATTTATAACCACAAATCTATGTATTTTTATTAAAGAAGTAATGAAATATTAAAAATCCATAATGTATTATTTATATCAATGAGATTCTTACTAGATTTGTAATTACCTGATGACTTTAGAATTATTTCAGCATAAAATCATCAAGCATCTACTCCGGAAGGTTTTTCAAAGTTTCCCCTCTATTGATCCTCTCCCATTTCTTTTCTGGATATACTTATTATTCAAAAAGTGGGAGATAAGCCTGGATATATTAATTCAATGACTACTGAGATCCGAACTGAAAGTGTTCTTTAAAAAATTCAATGGCCTCCTCAACCTTTTGCAGAATTAATTTTCAAGTGTCTGTGAATTCATCTGAGGGGATTCTGATTGTCAGTGGTAGCAAGGCAAGTTCAGAGAAGATGAATAGCATGCCGTGAGTATAAAATTATAAAACCATGCATCTGAAGTGGATTCAAAGTGGATTCATTTAAGTTGGAAAAGAGAGGAGATTTGGGTTATTGTAAACACAATTGCTGGTTTCCAGATAATGGAAAATAAGAACAAAAACAAAATATGACTGATCAAAAAAACCCCTCAATCTTTAGCAGCTTTTATTAATTTCTTTTAGGTTCCTTTGTCATTCTTAAAGATAAAACAATACTATCTAAAAGTTACTCCTTATGAAATTTGGTCTCTTTTAAGTTTTCTGAAAATTTTGTTTCAAGAAAAACCCATGGATATTTGGGATCACTAACAAACAGCTACTTTTGTTTCTTCTCCAGACTGATTTTCCTCCAAACCCACAAATACTAGCTGATTCTTATTATATGCCAAACACTATTCTAACAGTTTTATTTATATTAACTCATTTTATTTTTACAACAACCCTAAAAGGTTATTTATAGAAATTAATATCATTGGATCCATTTTACAGATGAGCAGAGGTGAAGAGAGATTAAGTAATTTTCCCAATATCATACAACTAGAAAGTAGTATAGTCAAGATGTCATTATTGTTTTGCTAAAAACAGTGATACCCAATGAAAATATTATCTCTTATTAATTTTCCCAATTCTAATGACTGAAGTCAGTATTGTAAGAAAGCTCAATAGGACAGAAAAACTAGAATTTGTCCAGAAGAAGGTAATGAGATTGGTGAGTAGTTGAGAAAGGCATCAAGTAGAAGCTGGATATCAACCCATGAGAAATTGTGTAGTAAGAGTTCCAGAGGCTCTATCCAATTCTAAGAATCTAAGTACATCACTACACATTGATTACAGTGCAACTTCATGAGGAAGTCATCATAAGCCAAAGGACTAAGGAATATGCTACATTTCTGCTGAGCTAATGTCCTTGAGCCAAATTTTGTAGAGTCCATTTAATGGTTGCCTTGAGAGATTTACAACCCTTCAGATGTTCTTTAGCTGGTAAACAATAGTATTTCAGAGATGGACTGATAGACTTTATTTTCCTGCCCCCAAAGAGGCTCTTTTCCAATAATATTCCACTGGAAAAGTCTTCTAAAGAGTTTACTAAAGAGCCACTCAATCACCATAGTGTGAAAAAGAATAGAGAGAATAAGGAATAGAATAAGAAATAGCTATCCAGAGAACAAAGACTGTTCAGAACAGGGCCAGGTAGTGAAGAGAAAATCACTCAGAGAAAGTGATCCCATATCTTGGGACATAAACACAAAGAGTTATTCATTTTTGTAGGATTTATTGCAGGACAGTCAGTCCTGCTTCACCAGTCAGTGAAGACTAAATATTAAGAAACTGTGGAAAGAGATGGAAGTCTTATTATATAAAACCTTATTTTAAAAAAAGAAAGAAATAAAAAGAGTGAGAGAGAATATAGGAAAGTAAATATATAGACTGAGGTCAGTACAAGGCACAGAAGAATTAGTAGGGTTTTCAGAACCTGAGGGAAAATCTGACTGAATCCAACGTGAGAGAGCATCCTGCAGAATCTCCTAGTCTTTATGAGAACCAGTTACAATTCATTACCAAAAGGAAAAAAAAAGAAAGAAAGAAAAAAGAAATCATTACATTTCTTTCATTACATGCAGAAAAAGATAAGAATTAGAGTTTACTTCCCATTTGAAACCATGCAAATCAGAAGAAAACGGAGTGACATCTTTAAAGTGCTAAGAGAAGGGGAAAACTGTCATCTCAGAATACTATATCCAGTGAACATATCTTTCAAAAATAGAGGGAAATAGACTCGTTCATACAAATATAAACAGAATTTATTACCAGTATTCTTGCATTAAAAGAAGTTTTTCATACAGAATCTGATACCAGCCAAACTTAAAACTATATCAGGAAAGAAAGAGTTCTAGAAAAGGCATAAATGAAAGCAATATAAAATTTATTTTTTCTTATTTTTGATTGCTCTTGTTTTTGACTTTCTTATTTTTAACTGTCTAAGCAAAATACACTGACAATTCCAAGTGTTGTCAAGAAAGTGAACCACTGGAACTCCCATAGATCGCTGATGATAATACAAAATGATATAGCCACTTCAGAAAAGTGTGGGTTTTTTTCCTTATAAAACCAAAGATGTACTGGTCATTCAACTAACAACCCTACCCCTGGTATTTATCCAAATGAAATGAAAAATGTATCTTCACACTAAATTCCATATATAAATGTTATAGCCACTTTATTTGTAGTCACCAAAAAATAATCCAAATATCCCTTTAGTGAATGATAAACTATAGCACATCCATACAATGGAATACTCCTCAGCAATAAAAAAGAAAAAATAACAATATGCACAACAACATGGATGAAACTCAAATACATTTTGCTAGTGAAAGAAGTCAGACTTAAAACACTGCAAAATTGTATGCTTCCATTTATATGAAAAAAATTACAGAGCCAGAAAACAAACCAGAGGGGGCTAAGGGTTGGGAGAAAACTTCACTGTAAAAGGGCACAGGATTGGGTTTTGGAATGACGAATTTTGTTTTCTTTTTTTTTCTTTTAAAGATTTTTATTTATTTATTTGTCAGAGAGCGAGCGAGCTCGTGAGCACAAGCAGGGGAGTGGCAGGCAGAGGGAGAGGGAGAAGCAAGCTCCCTGTTGAGCAAGGAGCCCAATGAGGGACTCAATCCCGGGGCCCTGGGATCATGACCTGAGCCGAAGGCAGATGCTTAACCGACTCCCAGGTGTCCCTGAATTTTATTTTCTGTCTTGATTGTGGAAGTTAAATAACTGTATGTACATTTAAAAACTTAGAAGTAAACAGTATAAAGGGGAATTTTATTATATATAAATCACACATTTATCAAAAATTCAACCAAATATTTTTGTATCACATAAACTAGCAAAAAAGACAATAAAATAAAGAAGTGCAGGATAAACTAATACTATGATCCCCAGAATATAGTTAGTACTTGACAGATGTCAACTCTTTTTTTTATATACTGCAGAAAAAATGCTGGCCTTCAGAGTAGGATACCCACTAGTCAGAAGTTTGCCTGGCATATTTCCCTATAGATGTATTACATGTTATAGTTGCAAAGATAATTTTGTATAATTCTTTCAAACTTTGTATTATGTCCCAAATTATATTTTAAAATATTTTATTGATACTCCAATTTAATCAATATGATTAGTCTTGACTAGCCATTGACTAGTTTCTATATAGAAATATAAAATATAATTTGAATTTCACCAGAAACTTGAACAGTCTAAACTTTCTTGTTTTGAACAAAAACAATATTGTGGAAAGATAATTCTTTTAACCATATATACAATGATATATTTAAATAGAATAATGTAAGTAATCTAATAACAAAATTATTTCTAAGTATTAAACTTACTACACAACAATTTTGACACCAAAAAATATGAGTTCAATAAAATAATCTGGGTTTAGGGGATTGTAGGGGCAAACAAGTACATAGGCAAATAGGAGAAAGTTGAAATAGGGTTTACCTTATGGTTTTTTAAGATACCTATAGAAAAGTACTCTTTTGGAAAAGATTTCCAGCCAAAGACTATAAAATATCTCTTTAATATTTCTGGTGGCCATACATCTGTTTTTCACAATTGACACTGAAAGATACATAATAATAATAACTCTAGGATATAAAGAACAGAAGCTTTCCTCTATTTTGTTTTTATATATTCATAGCTCTTACATAAATTACTTAAAGTCAGTATTTTGAACTTCTTCACTGGATATCCTGCAGATTCTGCAAATGAAGTTTATCCCCTCCCTTCTCACCTCTCTTCACCCCAAGAGACCAACCTCCATGCTCGTCCTTCATGTTCTAGATCTGAAAGAATGTACAACCACCCACCTAGTTGTCCACATGGGAAATTGGAAGTCATCCTTTCTTTTTCCTTCCCGTCACCTCTGTGTAATTACTAAGAATTGTTCATTCCGCCTCCCTTACATTTTCTTGGATCTCTCCACTATTGATGTGATGGAGATCCACCATTCTTCACTAGATTATTGCAATAACCTCATGACTTCCCTGGATTCCAGTCTTAGTCTTTTTCAACCTAGTCTTATGAATGTAGCTAAAGTACAAACCCGTTTATCCTACCCTGAAGTTTTAAGTTCCCTGTTCTTCATGTAATGGACCCTGTTTTTTTCCTCCATCCTCATCTCCCAGCACTTTATGGCTCTATGTTTTGGTTACATATATAGTTTGAAGTTCTCAGAGCTTCCATTTTCTTGCCCATTTCTGCCATTTCATTGCTCCCTTCCTTCAAATGGATAATTCCCACCTGTCTTCAGGACTCAGCTTAGACTTCACTTCTCTGGTATCTTACTTTGACTCCTTAACCCCAGATTGGGTGAGGTGTCTTGACTCTTCATACCTACTCATGTGGTTCTCCATAATCTTCCTTTTTAATATATATTTATGCTATCTTATTTGCCTATGTACTTGTTTGCCCCTACAATCCCTTAAACTCCTTGAGAGTAGGTACAAGATCATGTGCATTCTTAGATCCACATCTCTTAGAAGATTGTCCTTGAGGGTGAGTAGGCACCATGTGGCCATCTGTCGTTAATGGTTTGTGGTTGAATAACACACAACCAAAGCAAAATACAATACCTTGATTTTAAATCCCAACTTAAATCAAAACTTCCCTTCCTATTTGGTTACCTAAACTGTTAACCCTGTTTGTAAAGGCAGTTTAGCAAGACCTGTGAAATTTTGGGGTTCCTTTATCTTATACCTTCACAGCCAAATCATTAGGACAATCTGCCAAATGTTGGTTGACTCCTGATCATTTCGTTTTTCAATTTCTGCAGTAGAAGCCATGTTCTCTGCTAATTAAAATGGCAGAGTGGAGTTTGTTTGCAGTTCTTACAAAGAATGGCACTCTCCCTTTTCCTATCTAGAAATGCATTTCAGAAATGAAGGAGGTTCTTTTGTAAAAATACCTTCCTAACTTCAAAGAAAAAAAAATGGGCACCCATCTGTCACTTCACTCTTTCTGAAATAAGCATTTCACATTCAAGGACCAAGTTTTAAAAAATCAGAATATAAAATTCTCTATACCTGTACTTTTCTCCATCATTTGACTGACTGTTTTGGCACTTAAAATAGAAATGTGTTTTAATCTTGCTGTGATGTTTATTGCCATGTCATCTGCATGTTTTTTCTGATACAAGCACTCAGAGTCAAACATAAACAATAGTTGCTAAACATCATGGGATGTGGGTCAGCAGAGATGATCTCAGATAGAAGTGATAGTTTTTCTTCTCTTCAATTCTGGTGTTAAAAGGAGCTGTTGGTTACAGTGGCAGTGAAGAATTTGGCTCAAATGAAGGAGGTTAAAATAAAGACACTATGCATCTTAATTAAATACAGCTTCAAGAAATTGCATATTGTATATATTCCAGAAAAATAGAACAAAATAATGGCAATTTCCAAATAAAGTTCTTTTTCTAATGTCCTCTTTTTTTCACACTTAAAAATCATTTACAAGGCAAGGCTGCTTTTGACTCTGCATTTCTGTTCCTCTTGTTCTGAGGCTATTGTATGACACATTCCTCTCCTGCACGCTAGCTTTTAATTTTATAGAAATAACCTGGTTTGATGCATGGTTCATGCACTCATACATTCATTCAACAAATATTTACAAGGCTAGTATGCTAGGCATTGAGGTATATGCTGGGGCACAGAGTCTAGCTTAAAAACATGTGAGTGCAAACAGACCCTGTCTTCCTAACTTTCCAGCTTCACTTATGTCCATACGCCATATATACCCTATGTAACAGACACAGTGTCTGATTTTCAGACTCCCCTCCTCTGTATATGCTTCTGTACCTTCTTGACTTTACATAAGCTGAACCCTCATTCAGAAATACCTGCAAGTGCCTACTATTATTCTTTAAGTCCTAGTTCCTAATTTCAACTCTTTTACCGTCCCTGCTTTAATTCTAATGTTTGGGTAGAGTTGGCCTTCTATGGTTGAGTATTTCTATAGCTAGGAGTAGATGCTTTCTACTTCTTACTTTTTCTGTACATATATATATATATATAGTTGTTGTTGTTATTCTCTTCCTTATCCTTCCCATTCCTGTTCTCCACAACACATGGTGGCAAAACACAATGCAGAGCTGACTAAAATGTTATTTAAACCAATGAAATTCTGTGGGAGAAAAGAAAGGAATAATTGATTCTCGATTAGGAATCAGGAAAGACTTCCAGGAGGAAGGGGCCCATTTCATTTAAAATTGCACCAAAATTTAAAAATAAGCCCCAAATTAGTTGTACATAAAAATAATCAAAATATTTCAGACTTACTTATAATATTACTCAAAAAGCCAGGGAAATAATATTATATTGCTCTTTTTCCTCAAGAAAGTCTAATCAGCTTTCTTTGTTGACTTTTTCTTGCCCAGACCCTGGATCCTAAAGAGTCAAATAGCCTCCTGAAATAAAAGCAATTTTGAAATCTGTATCAGCTGTTTTAGGCTCTTAGATATAATTTTATAGATGAATAATATACAATAAGCTTGATCCTGCATGAGTTACTATCCTCAGAATGTGATTAAATAAACTTTTCCTTAACAAAATTTTCCTTAACAAAATTTCTCTAGAAATAATTTTCTAGTTATTTGATTTTTATTGCACTTTAGAAATAAGTTCCATTCTCTGAAAATATAAAACAAAATAGCATTCTCTTAAGCTGTCTCTTAAGTATTTGAAACTTGGAACATATAACCTTAATATAAAAAATGACTTAAGTAAGCATATACAATCTGTTTGCTTTATTACATTCCTCTTTTGATAATGTCTCAATGTTGTTTCCAGAGTAAAATAGAATGTAAATGTTCTTAAATTAAATCATGTAGGCGAATTTATAACTAAATGCCTTTTCGGTAATCACTAAATAAGGCATTTAATGAAGAAGCTTGTTTACAGAAAATTGTTTGGTGGGCTTTTTTAATGTGAAGTTAATGCTCATTAAAGCAGAACACTGACAATAGAAGCCCTTCAATCTTGAATGCACTTGCAGAAACATACACATGAATTCTTCCTTCATAGTGTAATGACTCTCCCTAACTTTCTTGCTCAAAAACCACCCAGCAGAGACTTGTTGGCAGGTGTGGCGAGTAAAAACAAAATGTTAAATTCTAGCTCTGAAATAGTTCTTGCTTCTATAGCACTTAAAGGACAAGCATGGGCTTCTGCCAGCCTCAGACAACAAGCTGCCCACGAACTTTGTATTTAGGAGGAGAGTTACAGTTTTAATGCTCACTATGAACTTCCATCTGCAGGTGTGTCTCGCTTAAGGAAAAAGCAGGGAACCTGGCAGAGCTACCTTGCCACTGGGGGCACTCATGAGATATATATCCCATGAAGTATAGTGGCTCCCTGAGGTCATGATGTTGGCATTTTCCTGCTATCTGCAAAACACTGTTCTGTAACTTATGTAAGTGTTTTCTTCTTTGATGGAATTGTCACACACAAGATGGAGATTCTTTACCAAGGCTATACCTATACAGTCTTGTTACCTATCTCGTTAAATGTGGAGAACAGAAAGTGCTTTGTATTTTCCCAGAAGCCCGTACTTCATATTCCAACCAGTGGATGAAAATCACTTGAACACAGATTTTCCCCCAACTATAAGAGCTGCCTAACAATATGATGCATTGAAAATGGAATGGCTTACTTCTAAAGAGTTGCACTTTCTTTCAATGAAAATATACAAGGACTAGGTGACATCTCCCTGAGGTTATCATAGAAAATGAACGTGGCTCATTGGGGAAACTCTGGATCAGCATCTCAAAACTGGGCATCACAATACAACACCACAGTGCTTCACCTCCCTCAACATCACCTCAAATTCTTAAATAATTGCTTAACCTTAGGCTTTATTTAAACCTAACCCATAGTCAGTCAATTTTTACCCTACATATGCTTTATCCTGTTGTGAGATTCCTGTGAAATAATGTTATGTCAGTGCTCATTTTAAAACCTGGACCCATTAGATGCCATGAAATATAAAGTACCTTCAGCCTTATGTTATCAGTTAGTCCCAATACCCTACGCAGTCAGGACTCTCATTTGAAAAAAAAAAATAAACAACAACAACAAAATTTGGTAGAAACCCTAATTGGGGAAAGAAACAGTTTCAAAACAGACAGCAGAAGGGTTTAGAGCTATTCCTCTGTGGGAATGACAACATTCACTTGTAAAGTTTCACAATAAAATGCCAACCCAGTAATGAGCTCTTTAAACCTTGTACAGTGAATCAATAAACTCCCAAAGTAAATGATACCTATATTGATTTGGGGTGAGAGAGGGAGACCTAACTCCAGGGAAAGCTTAGCAAATTTTACTGAAGTTGAAATGGAAATAAATGGAGAAGGAAGAAAGAAATTCGACTGGAAAACACTTTTGTGTGTGCTGACAAACTACATTCCGGGTTGCCATGCTAACTCCTAGTGATAGAGAAATGAATTACAGCTGTGTGTCCAAGGCACTCCAGTTTAGGAAGAGGTGTGGAAAGATAGCACATATATATTTAAGTGTGTCTCAATCTGACACACCCAAATGGGTGAGACCAACAGGGTGCCAAGGCAAATTTCATAGTCACGTAATCTATAACTTGGATGTTAAGTTGTAGATGCTAAGTTTTTGAGAAATAAGCTGGAAGAACCAAGAGATTTTGAATTAGAAAAAGACGAATTGTGAGTCTGAGTAAACCAACCTAAACTATAAAATTTCTGATTTGTGGATTTGTGTAGAGAGGCATATGTTGTTTTTAAAACACTTATATCTGGGTTACATTGAATATAAATGTCATTATGGCATCAAGAAGAGAATAAGCAAAAAGAGGCTATTCCCTCTTTTTAATTCCAGTATCATTTTCATCTGATTTATTCAGTAAATATATATCCAGCTCCATCTATGTGCCAGGCAACACTCTAGATACTGGAGAATCACCAACAAATAAAATAGTAAAAAAAAACCCCAAAAACTCCACGCCCTAATGGGCCTTACATTCCAATGGAGGGAGAACTATAATGAACAATATAAATAAGTAAAATATATGTAAAATGGTGTTGTATATTGTATGTAAAAGTGTTGGACAAAAAATAAAGCAAGAAAATCAAATAGGTAATTCTGGGGGTGAAAATGGGAGGTTTCAATTCCAATTTATTTGTAGTCATGGAAGATTTCTTTGATGGGTGTCATTGGGACAAAGACCTAAAAAAATACAGAAGTGAATCAAGCAGCTATCTAAAGAAAGAGGTTTTCGGGGACACCAAGCACCAGGTCCTAAGACAGAAGCATGCCAAATGAGTTCTAAAAAGAGCAAGGTGGTCAGTGGGGCTGGAGAAGAGTGAGTCAGAGGGAGAGGAGTGGGAGACAAAGTCAGAAGCAGTGAAGGGATAGATCGTGTGGGGCCCTGGAGGGCATTATGAGGATTTTTGTTTTTACTCTAACATGGGAAGCTACTGGAGGATTTTGAGCAGCAAAGAGACATGGTCTTTTGTTTTATTTATTTATTTATTTATTTATTTATTTATTTATTTATTTATTTATTTATTTTTTAAAGATTTTATTTATTTATTCATGAGAGACAGAGAGAGAGAGAGAGAGAGGCAGAGGGAGAAGCAGGCTCCCAAGGAGCAGAGAGCCCGATGTGGGACTTGATCCCAGGATCCTGGGATCATGACCTGAGCCGAAGGCAGACGCTTAACCATCTGAGCCACCCAGGTGCCCCAAGGTCTTTTGTTTTAATAGGATCACTCCAGATGTTATTTTAAGAATAAAATTTAGGCAGTCAAGAGCAGAAGAAGGAAGACCTAACCAGAATATTTTTCTATTGCTGCTATAAAATATGACCAGAAACGTAATGGCTTAAAAAAGTACAACTTTTCTTACGTTTCTGTAGGTTAGAAGTCTGCGCATGTCTCACTAGGCTAACCTCAAGGTGTCAGTAGGGCTAGTTCCTTTCTGCAGGCTCTAGGAGAGAACCCATTTCCTTGCTTTTCCAATTTCAAGTGGCTTCCCACAGTCCTTGGCTCATAGACCTTCCCCCCACCTCCAAAGCCTGCAGTGTTGCTTCTCCCTTAACATTCTTCCATTGGCATATCTCACTCTGACTCAGAGCATTCTTTCTTCTTATCACATCTGGAGAAGATTCTCCATTTTTAAGGACTGATGGCATTAGATTGTACATAGCTGGATAATCCAGGATAATCTGTCCATCTCAAGGACCTTAACTTAATTATATCTGCAAAGCCTCTGTTGCCATCTAAGGTAACACATTCACAGGTCCTAAGGATCGGGACACTGTTAATGAATGGGGGTGGGTGTTATTCTGCCCACGACACAAACTTACCACAATCTTTCTTTTACCTATATTATTCTTATTTGTGCATATGCCTTGTTCCCTTTACAAACCACTAATTCTCTGCAGGGATAGACTTGGTGTCTATGTCACCTCAGTAGCCATGTCTTATTTCCATCATCTTGTCCCTCCTATTCTGGCCTGTCTCCTACCTATTTAGCTTGAAGCATCCATTCTTATCAGTGAGAAGGCAAAACACAAAAATAATGGAATGCCAAAAAGACTTCTAGGATCTAAAAGCAATATAGGAGGCTGTATTTTCTCTCCATGCATAGGGATTTTAATATTCACACTAACATAAGCACAGAGAGAAAGGATCCCTGAAGATATATTAAAGTGTGTTAGACCACCATCTGTGTGAAGGCAGGGGACAGACTATAAACTATTTGACATATGGAGGTATGTTTCCAGCTTTATGACTCCATGACAAAAGTCCTTTAAATAGAATAAAAATGGGTTCAATAAAAGAGAAGTGAAATATTTGTCATTACCCTGCTCTAAGCATTTTATATTTGAAAATATTTTGCATTGTTCTTCAAACATATGGTTAGTCTATCAGATGCACCCCCCCAAGATTAAGTTTTTTCATAAAGTCATGATTCTCATTTAAATTCTAGGTAAGGATGACCCATGGCTTATGGAATCTGATGTATGTGATTGCTCTTTGGAATAAAAGTCCTCATTAAGTTATCAAAGATAATAGTCACTTCCATCGAAGAATAAGCGCAATTCGCAAAGAATACATTAATATCCACATCTGTGATATTTCAAGAGAGACTAACTCGGCAGTGACAGCTAATGAAAGTGACTGAAGAATGTGAAGATTAAAAGATCAGTATGAATCAAGAATCAAGTTATGAATTTCATGAGTCATAAGTGTTCCTGGTGTTTCCGCCAGGCAGGCCTCACCAGGCTGTTGGTACTAATGGCCAGCATTCAGAACACTGCCCATGTTCCAATGGCTCTTGCTCCCCATTTGTATATGCATGACCTACAAAACCACCTCATTAGAAACTTCTTACCTGTGTATGTGAACCATGCCCTTGACTATAGCCATTATTTAATTGCCAAGCACGGTCCTTTTCTTCATTTCTTGTTCTGGCCCTCTTTTCTGAGAACTGCAGGATTGTTCCCATGTTTCCATAGATTGCTGTTGCCCTCGCCAGGTACCACCACCGCCACCAGGCACCTGTGGTGCTTCGGCTTGGTCTGCCATGTTTGCTGGCATATCCTGGCACACCACAGCTTCTAGGGCATTCAAATTCCCAGAGTTGTTTGGGGTTCCGTCAAAATGAGTAATTGCATTTCTCCTCCCTTCTTATGTAAACTCTATTCAATACTCTGTTAAAGGGGTGTCAAAGCATTGTGCGCCATGTCTTACTACATTTTATGGAACGACTTTTAAGTTTGCATTTAGCAGTCACATTCCTTACTAAATCCTCAAACACTGTGCTTTATCAGGGATGTTTTTTTTTCCCTAAGCCAGGTTTTTTTGCCCGACTTTTTTCTCTTGAAGCATTTTCTCAAATTCTAATTCAAGTTGACTCCTAGCAGTGTGGTTTACCAATTCAACAGACTACTGCAGTTTCAACCCTAATAGGAGGTACTGCTCAAGTTAAAGCTTGGACCCCTCTACACATATAAAAGACTTAGATTACTTGAATAGTAAAGCCTTAACACTTATGTGATTAGAATTAAATGGGGTTTTATTTGCATTTCTACTTTTTCAGAACAATGGTTTAAAATGTTAGTTTCTTTGCATTTTTCCAGCTACAGTCCAAGTTGCTGCTCTGGTAGATATAAGGCTGGGACTCTTGCCTGCTTGGCTCTGTTAACCCACCCTCCCTTTTTGGCACTCCCCCCACCCGCTCTCCCCCGCTTCTTATATTCACAGCCCCTGAAAGGACACCACAAGACACTAAGGACAGATGGAAGGCAGTGTGATAATTACTTCTCAAAATCTTCCAAATAAGGTAGAAATGGGAGCAAATGTATAAAGTGCTCTCTCACTGGAATGGACCCATATAAAGAAAAATGTTTTAGGAAAATCTTATTTATTCCCATTGGGAAATTTTAAGGCATAAAATGGTCCTTTAGAATTAATCTCCTATCTCAAAAGAGATTTTGCCATGGTGATCAGTGCACACTTACGATGTTGTCCGGGCTTATCTAACACTTAAGGTCCTAATACATATATATTAAAATATAGAAATTCCTTTCCCCCAATTTTCCTATTTATCTTTTGATTAGGAAGTTGTTTTTGAGTCTTAGATTCCCTTGATTTTTCAATTAAGTGATAATTTGGACTGTGATAAGTAATAAGACATGAGATTTTTTTCTCTTGTTCTCAGAAAAAAATGGTATAAATAATTGCTGCCTACAATTTTGTAATTTCCCACAACTGGGAAAATGGAAGTCCTAAGGAATTCAAACTAAAGGACAAGCTTACAGTTTTAGGTTTTTTTGTGGGGAATGGGGTGACAGTATTGATTATAGGGAATATTGCCCATTGATTACTCTGGGGACTAATAGATTACCTGAAAAATTGTATGAAAACAATGGGCAACTAGAGCATAACATAATAAATAAAAATGACTTAACTTGTACTATCTTATGGAGGAAATACTCTAAGAGGATTCATATTTAAAGGGGACTTTGATTAAGGAACAGGTCACCTTGTAGAATCTTCTCCAGAAATTTCCATATGTGAATTACCAATTAACTTAAAAAAGAGAACAATTTTCTGTAAAACCAGTTGTTTAAGTAATTATACGCTATTAAGACCTGTAGTGCTTCACCAACCTCCTTTTGTATTTCTTAACTGTTATTTGAAATAACTGAGCAAAAACTACAGTTAAACTGTGAATAATGTCAGAAACTGGTTTTGCCAACTGCTTTCTATAACACGACCTCAGATTCACAGATTCTTTCCTTCCTTTATTTATTTGTTCATTCAACAAATGTTTAATAAATTCTAAAGATGTGCCAAGCCTTTTAGAATTGCTGGAGATCGGGACGCCTGGGTGGCTCAGTTGGTTAAGCAACTGCCTTCGGCTCAGGTCATGATCCTGGAGTCCTGGGATCGAGTCCCACATCGGGCTCCCTGCTCGGCAGGGAGTCTGCTTCTCCCTCTGACCCTCCCCCCTCTCATGCTCTCTCTCTCTCATTCTCTCTCTCAAATAAAAAAAAAAAAGAATTGCTGGAGATTAATGATGAGCAAAAGCAAATGTGATCACACAAATTAAGGCATAATTACAGTGACGAATGTATAAAGAAAGGGGCTATGAGGGTCTCAGGGGAGGCACAGACCCAGTGTGTGATCAGAGGAAGAATCTCTGAGGAAGGAATAATTGAAGAGAGATGAGTAGGATTTAACCAGGAAAAAAAAAAAAAAGGAAAGTAAAGAGAACTTAGATGGAGGCAATAATGTGTAGGAAGGCCCAGCAATGGAAAATAGCTCAAGAACCTGAAAAGAAGTTTATATGGTTGGAGGGCAGAAAACAAGAACTCAGGGAAGGGCATGGCCTGTGATGAGACTAGAGGAGTAGTGGAGGAAGAACATGAAAAGCCTTGGAAGAATTTAGTCTTTATCCTAATAGTAGCTAAAAGTCAGTGGAAAGTGTTAAACTTCTTCTGGCAGGTGGGGTGGGGTGGGATGTGGGGAGGACAGGTAACATCTGCAGGGCTTGGTAATGAACTGGAAATGGGAGATAAGAGACCCCAGTGACTCCTAGGCTTGAGGAACAGAGTGAATGAATGGACAGATGTGCCACTCATTGGGCCAACAAACTGGTCATATGGGAGAGTCACAAGAATGGTTTCTGTTTGAAGATCATCACTTTAATACAGGGAGGGTGATAGCCATATAAACAAATAACTCAACCCTGTTATCTTGCCTTTTATCTCTTTCTTCTGAACCTAGCACAGGTTCTGATAATTACTGAGAGTTTTAAAATAAGCTATTACAGGGTTTCTCAATCTCAGCACTACTGACTTTTTGAGCAGGACAATTGTTTGTAGTGGGGAGCTGTCCTGTGTGTTGCAGGATATTTAGCAGGATCCCCAGCCCCAACCTACTAGATGCTGGTAGCAAGAAGCCTTCTCATTAGATGTCACGATCAAGAATATTTGCAGACACAGCCCAGTGTCTCCTGGGGGACAACATTGTCCTATGGGATAAGTGAGCTGATCATATTAAAATGTGATTATTGCTCTTACTGAGTTATACACACAGGACCAGAATATAAGAAGCCTTTCCTATTTGTGGAGACATCCTTTGGAAAAGTTTCATAGAAGAAGTGATACTTGAGGTGGTCCATGAAGAAAGAGTAGAAAAGTACTAGGTAGCAAAAGGCAATTCCAGGCCAGGTTAGTATGCATCAAATTGCACAGCTTGTTCCAGACGGACAGCTCTCCTTATGATACAGTGGTCCATATCCATACTTTCTAATCTATCCATGCTCATCTCGCTGAGGTCACTAGGTAAAGTGCTTATATCCACACCTTTATTTTAGTAGGTTCTCTAATCTTTAGCAACTGGTGAGGTAAAACTTCTTTTTATTCCCCTAATGCCTTGAGATCAATAGAAAGGGTTGGCATAAGCCAGGGTCCCTGTCCTTAATTCCTGAGATATAGAAAAGATAATCAGGTTGAGATCAGGCAAACTCTAAAATATTCCAATATGCTATTGCTAACACCTCAAGATTTATCCAAGGCTGTGTCTGTCTGGGTCAGTTGTCAGGGAAATATCCACCAGTTTGATTGATTTTCACCAAACCTCTTCACTTTACCTTTACTTCCCACCGTCAGATTCCAGCTTTGCATAATTCCTGGATTTGAACATTTGCAATGACTAACAAGAAACACTGTCAAATGGTTTTGCATGACAAATTTTGTGCAATTTTATAATCTAAAATAGATGGGATGGGATAAGTCTATTGTAGGAAAGGCTGGTTACAATTGATTGTATTAGACATTTTCTATTTCATGAAATTAATAGCATGTCATTCAAACCCCTTTGCTAACAGGATTTAAAGTAAACAACTTATTTTCAATTTCCTATCCCTCAGATAGGTCATGTATGGCATTAATAACTTTCCCAATCATTTCAGTAATTGTTTGTATATTCAACCTAAAGTTTGATAACATTAACAGTTTCCTGATGAGAAAATACACTGAAGGAAGAACAGTCACAAATGTGGTAAAACTAAGATGACATTGGACAGAAATTGTTCTCTAGAATTATCAAAAGAAGAAGTATGGTTTCTGCCCTAAATCTGCTCCTTGCAAGTAATGTGATAACAACTGGGATATTTTCAGTTGTTCTTATTATGGTTAAAAAGAGCTTATGATTTATTTTTAAAATATAATTACTAATACAGCTTTATTTCTATAATACCGACTTCCATATAGTTTCTGTTATCCTCCCAGATTTTAATAGTATAAAAGGTGACCATAATATATATAGTAATTCTTTTCTATCCATCAAAAAATTGTTCATGTATTTGATTATTGATTCTCTGATTGTAATATTGAAATTCTTAAACAGTTGATTTTTTTCTCCTTCATTTATAAAATATAGTGTGCCTCAGACTTTCTATTTAGAGCCTCCTGATACTGAATGTTTTTTTAAACACAAATTTTTTTTTTAAATATATTCTCCACCCAAATTCTGTGAAGGAGTAAGGATTACTCTTCTCACTTCCCAATGAGAAAACAGTCTAAAATGTTTACCCACAGCTTACCCACAGCATATTTCAGACCAGCACTTTGAGCAGGAGCTGGATTAGAACATAGTGTCTCTGGTTCCCAAAAGTCAAGGCTTTCCCTGTAGGCCCATGCACTATTGAGAAAAGACAGATTATGAAAGAATGAAAGGGAGAAAGAAATGCTCTGCTCTCAGGAATAAAATCTAAGGACACAATCCACTGAGTCATCTCAGAACCTCAGAAGTACAAAAGTGGCTAGAGACCAGAGATCTCTAAAGAGGAAAATATTTCAGTTTTTAAGATCTTTCCTCTACTTCTTCCTCCTCTCTTCGTCAATCATTGTGATTAGCAATAAATCACGTGAAAATTTCTTTGCTTCAAAAAGTTGGCATGATCAGATCATACCCACTATCTAGTCTAGAAGCTAAAGATGACCCCCCCAAAATAAAACAATTTTAAATTTTTTAAAAATTGGCAACTTGAGGAAGAAAAGAAAAAGATGGAGTCCTTGGTTTTCACACAAAGCAAACATATCAACTGAGGTTTCCAATAGGACTCTGAGGTTGAGCAATGATAGGTTTGTATGTTTTGCAGGGACAATCATACTGCCTTCTCTTTCTCAAAATACAATATTTCTTGTTTTTGCAAGCAAGGGCAGGTCCTGTAACATTGGCTATAGTTAGGAGAGATTAGAGTTAATTAGTCTTTTGCAAAATCAAGCAGGCAGATCGAATGGTTAGTGGCTCAGTCTTTGTATGGGGAATAGCAGTTGGTAGTTTAGTGGTTAATACATCATTAGTTAAATACTGAATACAATAAGAATTTCATGTTTTTGGATCCTTGTGATGTTAGCTGGCCTTCTCAATGATACAGCTGTAGAGGAAGAAACAACCCTTTCTTCAGGGTTCAAGGCACAGAACCACCTGGTTCTACCTTATCTAGCTTCCTGCTTCTCCAGCCTCATTCCCACCACTTTCCTCCCTTTCTCTAAGCCTGGCCATGCAAACACACCAGGCTCTTTCTTCCAGGAATTTGCATTGGCTCTTTCCTTAGCCTAGTACTACCAGTCTTTATATTGCTAGATTCTTCTCACTCTTCAGGTCCCCATTTAGACATCCTTTCCTTAGAAAGGCATCCCCTACCTCACCATTGAAAGTTATTTCTCTCTGCCCCAAATGTTCCTTTCTCAGCCTCCTATATATAGTATTGCATTTGTTTATTGTCTGCTTCCCTTTCATGAAGGCAGGAATTATATGTGTCTCCTTCTATATTCTAACCTCAGCACCCTGGACTGTAATTCCTCCCTACTTAGCGTTAATGAATGTCTACTGAATGAATATTAATTTCTCATATTTTTCTAAAAGTAGAAAAAGTAATATTTTCTACTTTCAAAGTGCTTTTGTAGAAGGGCATCTTGTATTATTTCGTATTTCCATGTAATATTATGACATATAGATATTACCATTTTAATATACATATAATCAAGAAGGTAACTATTTCTCTCAGGCCCTAAGTAGGTTCCTAGGTTGCAAAATCAATGCTAGCTTCTTTGTATCAAAAGCCTGCCACTTCTGGGGTGCCTGGGTGGCTCAGCTGTTAAGCATCTGCCTTCGGCTCAGGTCATGACCCCAGGCAGGTTATGATCCCAGGGTCCTGGGATCCAGTCCAGCATCAGGCTCCCTGCTCTGAGGGAAACCTGCTTCTCCCTCTCCCACTCCCCCTGCTTGTGGTCCCTCTCTCACTGTGTCTCTCTCTGTCAAATAAATAAATAAAATCCTTAAAATAAATAAATAAATAAAATCTTCTAAACAAAAGAATGTATCAAAGATTTGGTTTTGGTGGATTTGGATTTGGTTTTAGATAAAATATATTAAAAGTTATATAGTCAATGACTTTCTTGAAGAAAAATAAAGATTTTTGGTAAGAAAATTCCATTTCAAATTCACAGGAACCATTAACCATTTCCCATAGATCACAAATTTATTATTAAGCAGCTGAATGTTTGACTAGGAATCTTCAACATCTGGACAGCTCTTATCTTTCAAAAATTCTCCATACCATTCTCTGAATACTTTGAGCTAACTATAAGAAGTACAATTCTTTGTTTAACACAGTATTTAAGATCAAGAATGTTAAGACCATGAGGATAAAAGAGTTCTTTCTAAATTATCTTTATGGAAACAGTATATTGGCATGGCAGATTGTTATAATAAATCACTTCTCCCTGTATCACACCCTTTTGCAATGTGACTTTGCTATTCCTATCAAGAGCTGGAGTCTGTTTCTTCACCTTCTTGTATCTGGGATGGCCTCATGACTTGCTTAGACTAAAAGAATGTGGCAGAAGTGGTACTTAAACTCTCCCTAGATCTTAAAACCTCGCAGCTTCTCTTCTTGCCCTCTTGTAACCTTGAACTAGCATGTTGTGGAAAAGAGAGAGAGGTCAGCAAGGTGACAGGTACAACCAGTCTGAATAGCCAGGTATGAATAAAGCTGTCCCCAATTGAACTGTTATTGCAGCCACATGAATGACTCCAGATTAGACTAGCAAAAGAATTGCCCAGATTACCAACCCAGATAATCATGAGAATTTTTTTTTAATTATTGTTTTAAGATACTAGATTTTGGACTGTTTTTTCCTGTAGCAACAATAACTAAAATAATCCAATCTGATATTTCCTTCCCTTGAAAAACAAGATCTCTTGAGAAGTGAGATTTACTTTCATTTTTGCAAAAAAATTGCCATTGTAAATTTGTTATTTACACTAGTCCAATACACTGTTTCAATTTCTGTGTCAAATACCAACATAAAAAAGGACTTTACTGTCATGGGCAATCTGTGAATTGATGAACACAGAAAACTGGGGTGTTGCATGAATACAAAGTGAATTTTGTTTACTGATGAATCTTCTTTTCACTTGTTTGTAAGCAAAAAGAAGTGTTTTTATGGGTTAAAGTACAGAAAAAAGCCACAAAATCTAATGTAGATATATATCTAGATATATATATCTATATATAGATATACCGATATCTATATATCTATATATTAAAACTCCAATGTCATGGGGGAAAATACTATAAAGAAAGTTTGGTTGACAAACTTCTATCACAGGTATTTTTTTTTAACCATCTGGCAATAAACCAAAATATTAGATGTAGATGAAATATTGGAGATTATCTAGTATTGACAAGTACAATTTCTTCATTTCAGAGATGAGGAAACTGAGGATAAGTGAGTTGAGTGTCTTACCCACAATCACATAACAGTGACTGAGCCCTCTCAAATGAAGAGAAACAGAACCTAGCAGGTTAAGTAACTTGCGCCCTGTTCCATAGCTAGTAAGTCACAGTTCCAGCTGCCCCCTTTTCCAACTTTAGTTCAAGGATTCCTGAAGATTGAACAAAGTCAAAGTTAAAAAAAATGGGGAATTTATAATATAGTCAAAAGAGAAACGAGAAATTGGTTTTGTTGATATAGAACTCAAGTGCACAGTTCAGTTTGAAGGTGATAAGGGTCACTGGCCCTGCCCCATCTTTAAGGGACCACTTCCTGGTTCTGCCAGGAAACACTCAGGGCACCTGCACTATATTATTTATGACTTATTCTGAATTCTTTAGAATATGAAGCAGAGTAGAGGCTGAGAGATGAGAAGCTCAGAATCAGGCAGTATGGGAAGCCTCAAACTAATCATATCCACCATTACAGAATTCTGTTTTGTGCCAAGTGCTATGTGAAGTGCTTCTGTGGGTTGTATAAACTGTAGGGAAGGATTATTGATTTCAAAGTTGGTTATTTAGAGCATCTAAACACAGTGAAAGAAAGAGAGAGCTTATTTGTCTTGCATCAAAGATGCTTTGGTACCTTGCATTTTTTTTTATTAGATTGACCTTGAAGTACAAGGTTGAGTAATCCTGGTTTGAAGGCATATGTGAGGGTTGACAATAATTAGGCTTAACCAATTCAATAGCAATGGGTTATACTGATTACTAGTTGAAGATCAAAAAGACAAAATACAGCTTCCCCTGTGTTTGCCTTGCAAAGCCAAAATCACATATTGGCAGAAGCATTCCCACAGAAGGCTGAAATAGAAATGGAGTGACATTTCAGTCCAACACATTCTATTTATTTAAGCTGTTATTGATGTTTGTCCTTGAGACTTTTAATTTAATTTATCCTCCATGAAAAAACCAAAGCTACTTTACATTTATATTGATGACTTATTCTAAGAATTCTTTTTGATTAAAAAATAATCAGTTTTAATTTAAAGGAATCAAACTGTATTTTTTTCTTATATATTTTTTTTCCTTTATGGCTGAGATTTTTTCCTATGAGGCAATATAATGTTACAGCCTATACACATGGGCTGGGAGACTGGGGTTAGGACAGAGTGAACTTGCTAGGGACCTTTGTAAAGCAGGTGGCTGATGGTGCAGACTCCCTAATAAGGTACATCTCTGATCAGAAAATGAAAGTGGATTAGTAGAGTTTAGGGGAAATCCAGAACAATTAATGTGTGGTGAGTAGTAAAGGTAAGTTTGGGGCATAATCAACAGATCTAAGTTTTTCAGGGTAAGTACTACAATTCCAAAGAAGAGGTAAGCCAGATACTAGTAGACATTGGTGTGGGGCATGAAGAGTGGGCATGAGTAGCTAGTAACCTGATAGAGCTGCGCTGACAAATAATAGTCGGCCTGACAGAAGACTCAGGGAAGATCTGAGGGAAGACTGCCTCACTTTAATCACTGATCAGTTCCCCTAAGCAAGCCTCTAACCCCAAGCCTTAAGTATGAAGCTTTTGGTATACATTTGTTACTTTATTATGATAATCAATGGGAAATTTGGACAGAATATATAGTATTGACATTAAGAGAGCATATATTTAACAAAACAAGACATTGAGAAAAGCTGCCGGTTACCAAAAATTAAAAAAAAAATCAAATAAGCTTTGCCTACCTTGTGCTAATATATAATATACATGTGTGCATATATATGTGTAATGACAGTCTCAAGAAAGCTAAAGTCTAAAATATCCAATAGGAAGCCTAGGTCAGTGTAACTCACCAACTTAAATCACCTGCTTTGCAGAACTGAGGACATTATGAAAGGCCTGAGTTTCAAGTCATCACTAAATCATTGAGAATCCATCTACACAAAACTAATGGTCCCCCAAATTCATCTAGCGCTGTATTGATTCAGGCGTGCTTGCAAAAAGCTTGTTGGAAGCAGGGTAATCTATCCTTTTTACTTTTCTGTTGTAAAAGCACACTATCCATCAAGACTTTTCTGTAGCACGTTAGCAAGAGAGGTCAGGGGAGCCTATTTTTCATGAATATCTGATAATTTCACATACTTGATGGTATATAATCCTCCATTACAGGGAGTATTAAAGTGAATTCCAAGATTTCCCCATAAGGCTGGCCATCTCTTGAATTGGTGATGGCAAAAGAAGTTCAGAATTACCTTATTTATAAAGACAGAACATTATGATAAACAAGACCATTCTTCTAAAAATAAGAATCTAAATTATTCTCAGATACTCACTAAAGGAAGTACTACCTATTCTGCATGAATAAATAAAATACACTGCAGAGTGTTATAGGGAAGAGAGGCCTTAGAAACACAATATCTTAACACCCTTATTTGAAATTTAGAAACTAATGCTCATGGATATTAGTGACATGCCAAGGTCTGAGGAAGAACATAGACTTCCAGCCCATATACTTCCTGCAGCACTGACTTCCCTCCAAACTGGGGAGATGTCCTAGGGATGGTAGACAAGATAATTTTAAGTCATTTAAGAAATAGCAGAAAATGATACAGTGAGAATGATACTCTCCTTTTAAATATTTTTCAATAATTCCGACTTAAATCTAGTGGAAAGCCTTGGTGTAAAAGCAGTGTAATATTTAATGCCTCTTGTAACATCTACTCATCTCTAATTTTAACAAATAGAGCAGGTCAGAGGCAGAGCAGTCAGCAGCATCTAGCCAGAATTTAATGGCATTTTTTAATTGAATTCATTTTTAAAGTTATCTACTATTTTTCAAAGCGACATTTGTTTTCCATTTACAACAGTGATATAAAGTTTCTTTTTAAAAGTAAATTAATTTTGGTAACAAAATAGGGTTGATATAAAATATTATATAAATAATAGCTCAAGTGATCCCCAGCTATGACAAAAATTGTGAAGGTGTTATCAGATGACTAAAGTTGAGGGAAACCAAATATAGCAGTATTATTTACACCACTAACTGTAAGGTCATAAATTGTTGTATTTGCATAACTTCCTATCTTACCTAGAGCCATCTGCAGCTATTTAATAATTTTGTGAAATTAACAAAGCAAGCTTTACCATCCCTGTTTTACAGTGGAGGATAATGAAGCTCAGAGAAATGAAAAAATTTCTATATGATCACAAAATAAACAAATGACAGCCTTCCCCAAAAAGTTAAATTCATTTTCTACAGAAGTTTTTCTGCCTGTTACACAGCCTATTCTTTCAGCAAGAAGGACCCTTTCCCACCAGTTAATGAAAATGTAAAGTTTGCTATACAAAATAGCCAGTAATGTATTGGTTGGATTTTTGTGGGCTCTAATACCTAATACTAGGGAAAAATTATTGTAGTATCTCCTGTCTAAAACATTCAATACGTTAAAATTGAATGAATTGATATTCATTACCATTGTGTATAAGGGAGATGGAAAAAATATATTTTTTAAAGTATAATACTATGATTCTCAAACAGAAAATTCCTATACCTTATTTGAATGTTCATAGAACTTCAGAGAGAGAGAATATATTACATAACATTTAGAGACTAAAAAGAACAAAAATATTTATTTATTTATTTAATACTAAATATGTGAATTGGACTAATCACCTGCATTGGGTCAAGTTTATATAAGCTACTTCATTGAACCTTCGAAACAACCGAGTGGCTTGGGTTATCTTAATTCCGTATATGAAGAAACTGAGACTCCAATAACCTAAGTGCTAGGCTTAAGATCTGTTGAACAATGTCCTGATATTCACATAAACATGCCTCCATTTCTATATCCTCATAATGATTTGGGAAAAGAAAAATCTGACTTTGTGGCTAATCCATTAAATACTTTGGGTCTTAGTTTTGGACAGTTTTTCAGAGGTATCAAAGGCTGCATTATGTCATCTTAAACTGGGATGATTTTTAATTCACTATATTCCATTCGTCAGGATCACTATTCATTGCAAAACATAATCTTACAGGATTAGAGTGAAATCCCCTTCTTTTTCATCCCAGTTTCTGCATACTATTCAAACTATAAAGATACATCCCCCTGATGCACTGATCTTGCATATTGAGAAGGTTTCACAATATCGTTAAGTGTAGTTAAAACAGTCTGATCCATAAAGACATAAATCTAAACAAATCCCCTTTGTGTTTGCCCACAGAACTGTAAACTGAAGTAGGAAAGATACCATAAGCTCCTGTCTCAGCCTACACATCTCCTCCACCAGATGGGTAGAATGTTCACAAAACCTTCAGGGTCACTGTTTTTGATTAAGAAATTTGTCTCTTGAAGGTCTTATTAGAAAGAACAAGAGTTACCTAGGAGAGATTATACAGCAGTCCATGCTAATGTGTTCATTTATCATAATACACCGCATTTCTATGACAACACTGCACACTTACTTCTCTCATTCTCCTAACCCCTAATGTTTCAAAACTGACAGAATGCTATTATTACTTCCATTTCACACATGAGGAGCAGGAAGTGCCTGTCATTTGCCATGTATGTAGAGCTAATTAGTGATAAAACAAGGTCCTAGCTCTTTATTGAGTGGCCAAGGGTCTTTCTATGCAGAGAGTAAAATCCTGAAGGAACAGGACACAGGATGGAAAGATGAGTTGGAGGATAAAAAAAAAAGTCTAGGGAGCAGCTGTGTGTCCAGGGGCAGTGGTCACTAATAAGTCATTGCTGTAGGAAAAGCTGGAAATAGGATGACAAGGAGAAGGGGCCCAGAAATAGATAATAGTATTCTAGGGTGTTAGAGCTCAAAGACATCCTCAGGTTCACTGTTCTCACGCTTGTATTTTACAGATGATCAACATGAGGGTTGCAAGAAAGACTAGGAAGCAAACAGGACGACACACACAGGAAGGAAAAAACAGAGCTGAAACAAGTCAGGCTTCCTAACTTCATATAATGTGCTCTGCTATTCACCTTACAACTGGGCCAAAGGACAGCATCTTTTTGAAAGAATTTAAATTAGGTTAAGATTATTTTTGGTGTAAATAGTGAAAAGTTATGGTGTGGAAGTGGCAATTTGTATGGAAAGGGTAAGAGTGTGGTGTAAAAAAAAAGTGTGAAGAAGGAAAAAAAAAAGGTGAAGCATAGTCTATACATACTGCAATTAGCCATGCATCTGTTAATTTTTCTAGTGACTGATAATACAGCAATAGTTCTAATCATTAACAAAAACATGAGCTAATGAAGCTTTTGAAAAACTGCTCTGCAGGTTTTTGATAAGCTAATTTTTAGCAAAGGGTGAAAGTGGAACAAAGTATCTTATGTGGTTTCCCTAAAACTTTATTTAGAAGGGTGTGATATTCTGTAGGCAAACTCTTCCTTGAGTTATTGTGTTTTTCTTAGCATGATTGAGAGAATGTGAAGTATTTTTAGTGAATGTTTTGACAGAATATACTTAGCAATTTGTAAATAATAGAAAACTTGCTGACTGTGTATTCTACTCAAAATATATTTGCCTCAAAGGCATTTTTAAGGAACATAATACAGATGACATGGAATAAGAAAAATAGCTATTCTTTGGATATCTCATGTTTCACTTCAGTTAATTATTTTTATTCCATGCTTCAGGTGGATGGTAAGGAGGTCATCCTTTCCATGTGGATTGCTTAATGCATATTGCATGCAAAACTTCTTAAAATAGTTTGTGGCCTCACGTCTGTAAAGGTCCACTCTATTCAAAAGAGAATTCTAGCTCCCAACAAGCTATGAAATAAGGGAGTACATGTTAACCTTCTCCAGAAACTCAGTTCTTTAAGTCAGGATCCAGTGATAGATACCCTTGGTAAGATACATTGATTTTGGGGACTCAGGTACATTTCAATTTCTGATAGAGTCCATTGTATTTCCAGGTTTATGCACAAGGTTTGCATCATGCAAAGTTTCTTTGGGCAGGGACAGAGGTGAGATGATACTTACAGACTATGGGGATTAGTGAGAAAAAGAAAGATGAGTATAGGCTTGGTTGGCTTGGCAGATGGTATGCCATACTGAGATGGTTTTATAGCCTAATTTATGACATGAGAGATGGTTAACTCATGATTTGGTCTCAAGCCTGGGATCCTAGCAATGGGCCAAGGAGAAAAGAAAGTTGTCTTCAGTCAGCTTCCTTAAAAGCAGAGCTCAAAATGGGGGCTTCTTGGGAAAGCTGATTATTAAAGGAATGCACTCAGAAAGGAAGCAAATCTGACGAGGAAAACAGTTAAGCAAGTATGTTGTCTCTGGTGGAGAAAAGCTTTGGTCTGTCCCACACCCTGGAGTACAAACTGCAGCATGGAATTGGTCCCACCTTGAGACCAGGATGCTTCCCTTTTATATCATGGACTGCTGGCTGCTGGGAGGGTGGTAGGTAACCTCTCAAGCAAGAATCTCATTGGACCAAGGGGAATTCTCCAGAAAAGGGTCACCAGGAGCCTTCACAGTGATACTCATGGCTGCTGGGAATGAATTCACCAGCCCCTTCTAAGGGGTCTATGCTGGCCCCCAACATTCTAGACTGGGGCTGGTAAGCCAATTTTACTGTAGGGATGACTACAAAGGGAACAGCCAGAAGCCCATATTTAAAAGAACATATGAAAGTCTTGTTTGGTCTAAGCGCATGTGTATTCAAGGGGCATGTGGCTGGTCCAGTTATGAGACAAAGCAGAGGCACCTCCGGCTAGTGGGTCATTGAGTCAAGAGTTTCATGGGAGCAAGACTTCCACCAGTGACTGAAGGAACAATAACAGCTTTTGATGAGGAAAAGGTGGAGAAGGCCTCGATAGGAGGTCAGGGCCCTAGCCAAGATTGCTGAAGTCAGAAAAAAGAAACAGTCAGTCCAACCTAGGGAACCGGAATATAAACCAAGAAACAAGGCATCTACCTGGGAAGCTGCATCTGACTGGGAAGACAAGAGCATATATTAGGGCAAGCTTATGGCTTGGTGAACACTCAAGGACAAGGAGTTACCCCATCCACACAAAGGGATTACAGGAGTAAAACTCATTCCAGACGCCACTAGCTGGTAGAGCTTCATCTCCAGGTATAACTCGATAACCATTTCTGGACTAACTCAGGTTACAAGGGAGTCTAGGTTTCCAGGCCTCAGGGACTCCTGAATTTTTGGAAAAGGAAGATGAGAGTTAAACTCTCAGAAGTCCTAATCCTAATATTCTTAAATATCCATTGCCAGGAGATGCCTCCATAAATGGACTGCCATCTCTTTATTTCCCCTCTGTTTTTACTTATGCTCTTTTCACCTATTTTCTATTTCTTATGACCCCATATTGGTACGGCAACTAGGAATTTCTGTGAAGAAAAATATCTTTGAAAGGATAAACTCTCTTGTTAGCGAAATAGGCATAAAAACATGATACCAGGGCGCCTGGGTGGCTCAGATGGTTAAGCATCTGCCTTCGGCTCAGGTCATGATCTCAGGGTCCTGGGATCGAGTCCCGCATCAGGCTCCCTGCTCCTTGGGAGCCTGCTTCTCCCTCTGCCTCTCTCTCTCTCTCTCTGTCATGAATAAATAAATAAAATCTTAAAAAAAAAAAACAAAAACATGATACCAAATAGAATTCTCTAGATACCACAAGCGTGCTGGTTGGAAGCTGGAGTACAAACTTCATTCCTTCTTTCATTATTTCTGGAGAGAAGATTTAATATTTGATTCACTTGTTTGATTCACCTGTTGTGACAGACAGAACGACCAAGCACAGACTGCCTACTCAACCCCAGCATTTATGAAAACAGCGCTTCTTGGTCTGCAGGCTTTATTTCTAATTGCACCACTAAGTTAATAACTGATAGCATCATGTTTGTGTCTCCAATTTGTGTATATTTCAGTGTAAGTTTAAATTCTCATAACATTTGCAAAAGCTAATTTAACTGGTACCAGTGGGATTGTCAGAGTGCTGCTCTTACTGGGCCAGAAACTGCATGGAAAAAAAAATCACAGGATGTTTCTGATTTGCTGCTGCAACAGGAACATTCCCAGCAGTATCCCTGTTCTCTGATTTCAGCTGATTTAATTCTAAGTGTTAGTGGCTCCTTGGTGAAACAGACACGACTTCCACAGCCTCATATTGGCAGTGAAAATCCTCATGGAAGCCATTTTTAATTTTGGAAGAAACTTGCTCTAAAAACAGCTCTTCCTCACCAGACCTTGGCAAGAAAGGAAGGAAATTCCTCCATTTCAGTAACATAGATATTTTAAGTGGTTTGCCCTTAAATGCTGAGATAATCCTGAGATTTTCCTAGTACCACATCTGCCATTTAGTTACTTTTGGTACTCTTCAGAGAAAAGATAAGTGGTTTGAAATTCAATTAACAATTGCAACCTCACTGACAATTATAATTCTTTCAGCTTGAGCCCTGTTCCATCTTTACATGAGAACTATATATTCATATTCCAGATAAGGCTCAAATGTCACATCTTCTGAAGTTTTCCCTGTGTTAGTTACTCCTGCCTCTGAACCTTAGCATGTTGTGTATGCCCTAGTAATATTATGACAATAACAAACATTTAATGAGCACTTCTTATGCATCAAGTACCATGCTAAGCACTTTATAGCCATGATATCATTTAAACTTCACAAGAATTCTGAGAAATATAATATTAGTATCCCCTTTTTATAGGTAAAAATGTCTTGCCTCTCCCATCTCTGCCCAGGCACTCCCCTGCCTCCTTATTTAGTGTACTTCAGAAAGTATTTTATCAAGTTTAACCAAACATTAGCTTTGCATGCTACAGGGAGGATCTATTTTTGAAGAGCTACAAAATACTTTAAAGTCTTGAATTGTATGCTACTTTTAGACACAAGCTTCAATGGTACATTTGAGCACATTGTACGTGTTCTTTAATTTTGTTCCTTTTTATACAGACATTTTTTAATATGTGATCTTTCAGCATATTTGTTTGTAAGGATGTTTTTCTATATAAAAAGCATTCACTGTCCCATTTTTTTTCCAGAAAAACTATTGTAAAAATACCATTAACAAATCTTTGGCAAGAGCAATGTTGTTTGTAAAATTGTATCAGAAGAAATTTGTATTTATCTTACACATATTCTGTGCATTTTAGATATAATCCAATGATAGCTTGAAATTAATGATATTCCCAAATCAAAAAATGGGAGTCAGAGATACCTATTAATCTGTGTTTTATTCATCAACTCACAATCAACTCTCATCCCATGATGTTCTATGACATCTCTGTTTGTATTCTGGCTGCTTACTGACCTCCTATCAGATAAATAGTCTGCTTAAGTCACTTATTTTTAAGTAATGGAAAGATAACTTTCCTATCTGTGTGGCAAGGGGACTCCAGTTCACTAACAAGACACTCTAGATGGTGACTGAGTAACAGAAAAGATGACGAATTCTTCCTCTGAGCACCAAATGTTCATATTTATAATTATCGGTAGGTTTTTTTTGCATATAAAATAAGTTTTATTGTTCTTTAAAAGGGTTCAGGGCTTGGTTTTATTGTATTTATTTATTTTTAATTTAAATTCAATTAGCCAACATAGAGTACATCCTTAGTTTTTGGTGTAGTGTTCAATGATTCATTAGTTGCATATAACACCTAGTGCTCATCACATCATGTGCCCTCCTTCATGCCCATCACCCAGTTACCCCATCTCCCCACCCACCTCCCTTTCCACAACCCTCAGTTTGTGTCCCGGATTCAAGAATCTCTCACAGTTTGGCTCCCTCTCTGATTTCTTCCCATTCAGTTTTTTCTCCCTTCCCCAATGATCCTCTGTGCTGTTTCTTATATTCCACATATGAGTGAAACCATATGATAATTGTCTTTCTCTGATTGGGTTTGGTTTTAAATCAGGCTGCACACCTTTCATTAGTCTGACATCTCTCTCATGGGTTTCAGCTAACAGTACTTCATTAAATAATTATTGGTAGTTTAAAAGCAGGAGAATGTGGCTCAATAGAAAGGCAAAAGTAATTTCTAGAAATACAGAGTTTCTTCAAAGTATAGATAAAAGGCCAATATTTCCAATTTTTCCAGATATGAGTCATCCTGAAATCTCCCTTTTACTTTTTTGGCTTTCTCTGATTGGGTTCACATCCACTACTCTACTCACTTTTCCATATAGACTTGTGCTTTATACTCACTTAGAATACTGGATTATCTAGTATATGCTTGCATATTCAAAATAACATCCAAGATGCTTAACTGAAAGTATTTTCTCAAATACTTTGAGAGTAAGTATGAGAGAAACAAGAAAGAATTGTATCAAATTAAGGAAAATAACTTGCCTTAATATGTTTGTTATAGAATATATCCATTTTTTTTTAAATAAAAAGAGCTGTACTTTCATACCTTTGAATAGTAATAGAGGGACTATGTTATTTTCTTTCCTACCTTGTCATTGATGGCCTTACTTTCCTTAACCCTTCATAATTTCCAAAGCAGATAAAAGAAAGAGAAGCAGCCAAGGCTTAAAAGTTAAAACAGCTGTTGCCACTGAGAGTCTGTATTTAGTTCAATTCTGGACACGCTTTGAGGTTAACTATATGTATCTGTGTTTTAATAATCTTTCTGATAAGTGGCAGTGTATAGGTTTATAACAAGAACATCTAAATTAAAAAGACAAAACATTTTAAATATGCTAAATGACAGAAATATTCAGCAAATACTCCATAATGGTGACACTGTCAGTGTTTTTAATCACATTAACAATTCCAGATAAATTGTTACATTAATTTAAAGCACTGCCAAATTGGCTGTATAGTTTCTGAATGTTAATTTAATTAGTGACAACAAATAAATAACAGTCTTCAAGAATTTTATCACAGGAGAAAATAGAAACCAGCTTATTAAATCCATTTGTATCTTTCCATGTGATAGAGTATATAACCAAGTGCCACAGAAATGTCATTCTTGGGAACAAAGAATATATGAGTAGATTAAAATTTATATCACTGTCTGATCATTATGCAAACTTATGGTTTTGGACAGACATTAGAGAAATATTAGCAAAAATGATTCCACATGAAATTGTATTTAGCTAAATATAGTAATAAAATAGTAGATTCCTTTATAATGCTGCTTATGTAGGGTAGGCTCTGCTGGGAGTCATAGTAGCGAACTAACATTTCCTTTTTCTCTAGGAGCAATGCCCTTTTGTAGCTTGAAGAATT
The DNA here is from genome assembly GCF_029215605.1 of Mirounga angustirostris. Classification (NCBI taxonomy): domain Eukaryota; kingdom Metazoa; phylum Chordata; class Mammalia; order Carnivora; family Phocidae; genus Mirounga; species Mirounga angustirostris. The sequence continues at coordinate 39,058,486 of NW_026991710.1, read as the reverse complement.
GTTACTAAAATATGTTTAGCCTGAATATGTAACCTGCTGTGAGTTATAAAATATTAAACTCTAACTTTTTTCCTTTGACTGTGATGCCAAAAGAAACCCTCAACAATGTATTTTACAGAACTGTAATCCATGTGTAATCTCTATGGTAAATGTCATCAGTTGCTTAAAATGGTAAAGCCACACAGGAAGTCACTACTCCTAAGTACTGCAATGTAATAATAACCTACTTGATCGAATAAATATACCTGAGAGTCAAAGTTTACTTGAGAGGGCACAACTTAAAAAAGAAATCTGAAGCTTTTCCAAAGCATAAAAATATGCTCTGTTTCCATCCTGTCGAAATGACTTTTTGCCTTGTATCACTTCTACTTGTTTTTTTTACTGATGACTAAGAGATTACAATGACTTCATTTCCTCTATAAAAGAGCTGTTCTAGGTAATTTACAATCACATAATAGTTCTCAAGATAGTCTAACCTCAGCTTCATCATCCCCATCACCTTCATCACCCAATTAAAATAGAACAGGAATTCTACCTTTACTGAAAAATAGTTTATATATTATATTTTCACTGGTTGACTTGAGAATTAAGAATCTAAAAGATAAGAATCTAAAAATAGAATGAAGTTTATTCAGTATGTATCTACTGGATGTCTTCCATGTGCTTGGCACTATTCTAGGTACTGGGAATACAGTAAAAAACCAGATAAAAGTCCCTGCCTGTCACACCCAGCACTGTCTGTTGAAAGAGATGGGAAAAGAAAACATGTAGATGAGAAAATATGTAATATTTCCGTTGTTGGTAAGCGTATTGATAAAGTAAAAATAAGGTAATGAGGATAAAGATTGGAGGGTGGGGTCAGTTACAGGGCATGTGCTGTTTTATACGGGGTATTCATGGAAGTCCTCACTGAGGAAATGATATTAGAGCAGAAGCTGGAAAGAAGGGAGAGAGAAAATCATTCAGGGATCTAGATAAACACATTTCCGGCAGAGAAAACGATTACAAGGGCCTTGTGAAGGGAATGCATGGAAGTCTTGAGGAAAGGAAAGGAGGCAGGTGTGGCTGGGGCTGCAGGAGGACAGTTGAGAGTGGGAAAATGTTAAATCAGAAAAGTAGCTAGGGCCAGAAAGATTTTATAGGCCGAGTTAAGGCATGGAATTTCGAGTGGAAAGAGAAGCCGCTGAAATGTGGAAGCAAAGGAGGAACACAGTCTGATTTGGGCTTTAGGAGGATCATGATTGCTCTGGCTGCTTTACTGCCTGTAGATTGTAGGAGTTTAGTACAGGAGCAGAAAAAAAATAGATCAAAAGCTTTTGCCATAATCCAGGACTCACAATAACAGTGGATGTGAGAAGTGATCAGACTCTGAACATAGTAGGAAGGCAGAGCATTTAGGACTTGCTGATGGATCTGGTGTATAGGATGTGAAAGAGAGTCATTAAGGATAATCCCATTAAAGTGATGCTCTAAGCAATCAGAAAGACAGTATTCCTTCTTGTTGAGATAAGGTAATTGTGGGAGGAGTCTAGGTAGCAGTGGGGATCGGGAATCAGGATTTTGTTTTTGGACATGTTAACTTTGAGATGCACATTAGACATCTAAATGGAAATGTCAAATAGGCAGTTGGATAAGGAGTTTGGAATTCGTGCTTGAGATATCTGAGTTTGATAGTCCCTAGAGTGAAGTTGATATTTAAAGCCACTAGACTGGCTAAAATCACCACTCAGGGAGTAGGCTGAAAAGAGCAAAGTTAGGAAAAATGAACCCTGGGTTACTCCAAAGTTTAGACTTTGGGAGATAATAAATCACCATCAAAGGGAACTGAGGAGGAGTGGTTGACAAGGTAGGGAGAAACCTACACTGAGTGGTAGCCTGGAAGGCAAATGGACAAAATATTTCAAGAAGAAGGGCAAATGCAATATCCTCACTGAGTAAAGTGCCTGAGAATTGACCACTAGGTGTAGCAACATGGAGGGTTTTGTTGATTTAGATATGAGTTGTCTTGCTAGAGTAGTAGAAATAAAGTCTAACTGCAATAGGTTCAAAAGGAAATATGTGGAGAGATACTGGAGATAGTTGCATAGTCAACACATTTAAGGGTTTTTGTTATAAAGAGAAAAATGGGACTATATTAGAGATAAAATGTACCATGAGAAATAGAAAAAGGTAAGATTTTTTTTTTTTTTTCTGGAGGGGGAAATGGAAAGCCCTAAAGAGGTGGTGATCTAAAGGATTTTGATGAACAGGCATGGGAAGAAGACCTTTCTAGCCAGAAGAGCATATTTAAAGCACAGGATTATTTCGGGAACAGCAGTGAGAGATGTGGCTTGAGAATATGGTTCCTGAGAGTGTAAATTGGAGTGAAGAAGAAAATGCAACCAGAAAAGTGGGTGGAAACTATTGAACTTTGGCTGAGGAGTTTAGAATTTAAGTGATGTAACATGAAACAGCAGAGGTGTTTCAACAGATGTGTATTTTTAATGGTAACTCTGGCAGAACATTTGAATTGGAAAGTAAATTGGAGGGTTGCACAGAATGGATGGAGATAATTAGAAAATAACTTCATTTTTGAAGAGGAGGAACGGAGGGCTCAACCAGGAGATAGAAATAGGACAAATTTGAGGAATATTTCAAAAATAGATAATCAGTGACTGAGCAGAAATGGAGTTTGGTGACAGTACCAAGATTTCCGAAGGGTTTGAGAAGACTGGTGATGCTTTTAACGTGGGTAACAGAAGAAGAAAATATTGGACTGGGGGATGTGGAATTCTATTTCACACCAGGTTTCCTGGTTCAGTGCTGATCTAAATTAATCCTACATAGGGAGGTTCTATGAGACCTTCAAAAAGGGGAAGGGGAGACAAAATTTAGAGAAGAGATTAGATTTCAGTAAAAGCCCAAAGTGATTAAAAAAAAAAAAAAAGCAACCTTGGAGAAATCATCACTTTTTGGAGAGAGCTGGGTCCTAGCGTCTCTTTCTGTTGTTGATAATTGTTTCACCTTCCTGAATCCAGGCCTTCTCTATTCCGGGCATCTAAACAACTGCGCTCAGGCCATTGACAGCTGATCCACACGTCTGACAGCTGGTTTATTAAGTTGGTCAACTCAAAATAGAAGACACTTTGATGAGGTACAAGTCTCCCATTTAATATGCTTACCCTAACAGAGTAGAGACATACAACTAACACATAATTTGGAGCCTACTGTATCTCCCTCCCCCACCAAAAAAATTGTTTCATTATAACTAACTAAATAAGTGCTGCTTGAAAAAAAATCATCAATTTTTATTAAGGTTAACCTAGTTTCTTCAGAGCTAAAGAAATTCTGTGATCCCAGTTTATCAATGGTTTCCTTCTTTTCTGTTTTTTTCTGTATTTCAGATCCTTTCACCCCTCATTTCCTAGCCTATAGATTCAAAAGCAGAACAACCATCATTGTTAAATTTGCAGGACTTGTTCACAGTGTTTGGCTAATCTGAAGACTGACAAGCTTTGATTGCACCCAGTGATTTGGAGTTCTCGTATCAAGAGGAATTTAAAACAGAAATTTCAAGACATTGCCATTCACTGCTCATTGGGATTCTATTCTTAAGTATCCAAAGGGTTTATTTTTTTACTTGTCTTAAAGTGTTTTTTTGCACAATACTTTCTTTATCTTCCTTCATGTTTTCATGATGTCAGTTTGTGAATGGAGCTATCATTGTGAGTGATGAGCAGCCTGGCTAACCTGGGAGAACTGAGAAATTGCATGCCTTCAACAAGGAGGCAGTTTTCCAACTTTTGCTAACGGGGAAAAAAAATCACATGTCTGCACAAAATAGACAATGCACATTTGGGTTCAAAGAAAGAAACCTTTATTATGTGAGAGATGAGACATTGTTTTTATTAAGAAGGGTTGTTACTGGTTTAAAGCAGCATTACGTACTGGTGCGTGGGTTTAATGTGCCATTTGTCTTTCCAACATCTATTGCCATTTAAAATGTCACCAGTTTGCCCCAGTGGTGAGGTAAAACCATGGGAACGGCATTCAAACCACTTCACAGAGTACAAGCCAATTTCAACAAATTCATAATTAAAACCCAGCCAAATCTCTCCTTGCACTGCCAAAGTCCTTCCTGTGTATTTCCCAATTAAATATCCTTTCTGTGAGGAAGCAGGCTTCTGGAGATGCCAAAACTGAATCACTAATGTCTTTATAACAATGAAATCTTTCTGTTCTCATGTCATTTTCAAATGCCTTAATCTCATTGGCTTTCACAAACATTTTGAGAGATAATGCAGCCTTTACTTCATTCAGGAGCTATTTACTGAACACCTACTACATACCAAAAACTGTACGAGACCCCGTGGAAGCATCAGGAACAAAACAATGTCCTTGCAGTCCTGGTGCTGCCATTCCAGCAGAGGAAGCAAACACAAAGTAAATAAATAAGCAGACAGATAATATAATATTAGGTTGATAAATGTTATGAAGAAAAATAAGGAAGAGGAAGGAAGGAGAGTTTTCGTTAGAATAGTCAAGAAAGGTCTCATTGAAGAAGAGATGTAACAGAGAACCACATGAGACATAACATTCAGGAAGGGAATTCCAGGCCAGAGGTAGACTCATCTTGAAGCTACTGAGGCTGAAGCTTTAAGATCCCTCACTTAATCAGACTCCTGCCAAGACCCTGGGAAGCACCCTAGCTTTGTGTTCACAGGGTCATATATTTTTTGTAAAATTTGCACAATACGGAAATTTAACCACAATGGGGGTTATGTTTGCTGCCGGCTTCTACTACATTCCATCCTTCTTGTCAGGTGGTGTTAGTGTGGCCAGGGCATTGTTGGGATCACAAGGAGACTCATTTACTTTGGTTTTAGTGAGTTTATGTGGTTTGTAGTCACTGTTTACTTAAGCTATTACTGGCTTCCCAGTGTAGGAATCCAAGTATACTTCTACATCCACTGTGCCAAGGTGAAGAATGCAGTTACTTCATAAAAATGTAATTATGATGTTTGTCAGCTTATTCAAATTTGTAAATTACTGTCATTTACTTTTTTATTCTAAATACTCACTTTTATATCTAATGTTTGTATTTTTATTACCTAAAAAGTATTCCCCAATTTGTAGAAGTGTCAGCATCATGGCACCTTTTAGGCAGCGCCTGGGGAATGTGTTTGGCATGTTCAATACCTATGTGGGTGGAGGTCAGTAGAACTTGAGTAAAGTGAGTGCCAGGGACAAAGATGGGAGATGAGCTTGGAGATTTCCAGGGAGATTGCTTAGGGCCTTAGGAGCTAGTATAAGGTCCCCCAGTTTTATTCTAATGAAGAGAAGAAGCCATTGAGGGTTTTAAATAGAGAAGTGATATAATCTGATTGGTGTTTTAGAAATAGCTCCCTTGCTTCTAAAGGGAGAATAGATTTGATGGTGGCAAGACTGGAAACCAGGAAAGCAGTTAGGAAGCTATTGCAATATAGATTTATCTGTCACTATTAGAGAATGCAGAATTCAAGGGAGGAGATGATATGGCTTGGATTTGGGTGGTGGTCATGAACCTAGTAAGAGTGGCCAAATCTAGAATATATTTGAAGTATGCCTGACAGGATTTGTTGATGGGTTGGATGCGAAGTGTGAGAGAGTTATAGGTAATTCCAAGATTTTTGGCCTGGGTAACTGAGTCAATGGTGGTGTCATTTTGAAATGGAAAACACTGAGGGAAGAACAGTTTGGAGTAAATTCAAGATTTTGTACATATAAAATCTGAGATGTTTTCCACACACCCAATCAGAGATATTGGTTACATAAATTTCAATCATCAATGTACTACTGTTGGTATTTAAAGACATGGACTGGATAAGACCACCAGTAGAGGAGGAAACCAAGACAGACAGAGTTTAAAAGACATGCTCAAAAACTCACTGTTTACTATAAGAACACTAGGTCTCCTGACATCGAGAACAGTTCTCTTTCCATTGCAGTATTTTTATGAGAATTATAACACCAGTAAGGGAATCTCCTGAATGCTATGGAAAGAGTTAGAAAACTCTGTTTTTGAGGGGAAAAAAATAAAATATTGTAAGTTTCTAGAATATACTTAAATATTCAAATGAAGTCATGTCACATAACTAATTTAAAATAAATTGCCTTGCCTGCTTTACTGTATTTTCAGATTGGCATTTAAAATATATATGCCATCAAAGAACATTCTAGCTAGGCCAAATTATCCAGGGAAAGTCATAGTATTTTTCTGGTGGAAACAAGTTTCTATTGAGTCAGCAAAAGAAAGAAGCAATAAATTAATCTCTGGCTTGTCAAAAAAAAAAAAAAAAAAAAAAGACATTGCTTCAAGCTTGACCTGAAGGAGTCACTAGAAATCTAACGGGAATAGCTCAGGACTGGAAAAATCCTTTTGAGAAAATGACCCTGTCTGGTTTTTGCTCTGTTCTTAGTAGAATTTGGTATAAATGGCTTACAAGTGCCCCTTAATGTGATGCAGTTCAAATGCTATCAGCTGTGTCACATCAGATTGGAAGTAGGCTCACCAGGACTTCAGGACCCAGCAAGGTGCAAAGCAGCATAAATGAAAAGACCTCATAATAGTAAATAATGCAATAAGGTCTCCAAGGAGAAGATAAGTATGAGTCTGATCTACCTTGGCAGCATCATATCTGTCACTATTACAGAATGCAGAATTCAATGAGGGAATGAAAAATAAGAATGGATATTACCATTTGAAAGTTGAGAGGGGATAAACTGAAACAAAGCTCATGTGACAAATTCGCCTGAGGAAAAACAACGCACACTACAAGATGAATCAAACGAAAGTATTCACAAAGTAGTCACACAGTGATGAGCATTTTGAGGAAAAACCATGGGTTGATAAATTAAATTCTAAAAAGACCACCTCCCCAGAGGAATTACTTGGAAGATGAGACATTTTCCTGCATTGACTTAAATGCTAGCTTCTGCGTGAAGCAAAGGCATTTTGGACTTTGCCTTGCTCACTAACATGACTTAGTTCTTTTAGTTCAGTTTATTATTCAAAACACTAGGTAACTATAGATAATCCATGCAGTTAGTAGCAGAAAAGCAAGTTATTTTTTAAGTTGGAGTGACTAAGGAAGCACAACTGTCTCACAATCCCAACCTGTTTTCTTTTCTCTCACTGTCTGAATCCAGCAAACAAAAAGGAACACTTTTACTCAACTCTTTATTTGCCTATATGACCCCTCACACCTCTAATTAGATTATTTCAATAGAACAGACCAATAATGCAATTTAAAAAGCACCATACATGTAAAAGCACCATACATACATAGAGTTCACCTTTGTTAGCTTCTTTAGAATGTATGCAGTGGGGAAATATAAGGAAAAAGTATTTTCTTCTTTTTTTTTTTTTGAGAGTCAAGTTACCCCTTGGGAGAGTTGACAGTTCAATTACAGATATACAGATTTCAGACCCAAAGGGAAATTCAAATCACATGTCAAAGCCATTTGAAAAGTGGGAGTGTATGAAGCATTATTATATTCCTAGCAAAATATTTTAAATAGATGGATTTGATAACTATTTTTTAGTAATCTTGTTTCATAATGATGGGATAGAAGATTAAATATGTTTATTGTAGATTCACCATGGGACATTAATTCTTCAATTGAAAGCATAAAGTCCTGGAATTAGACACTTACTTTTAACAGCAAAATGCTTAAAATGAATAATGGTATGATTTATCCAACCAACTATGAATAAAATAATGAAGAACAAATAGGGAAATGGAGAGAATCAACACTGCACATTCACTTTAAAATGCCATCTTTCTTGGGAAGCTTATATGACTCATTCTAAGGTCATTTCTATAGTGGAAATTAACTGAAGCTGCTGAATCCACTAAGATTGGCCTGCCAATCTACCCCTTGTGGAGATAAGTGTTAAAGTGGGAAACGGTCAGAGGTAGCTAGCATGCTACTAACTTGAGGAGAGACAACACTAAGTTTTTTAACTACATATAATGTCAAAGAAGAAATTTCCTGTATGTTTTCTACTGAACTGCAAACTCTATAATTCTTTATTTATATTTACTATAACTAAAAACGACATATGAAGGCTAATTCCACAAATAATTCTCAAACCTCTGGAAAGCTGAGATATTTCTGTGGGGTTTTTCTCCCCTTGTGTAGTCCCATTAACAGAAATTGAGAATACTGGAAATGCTGATTTGGGGGGGAAAGTTATAATAAGCCCATTCTGGTAATATTGTATTTGAGAATTGGCCATTTTTATAACTGGAAATTATATGACTAGCAGGCAGTTGAATAAGGGACTAAATATATGGAGGACAGATCAGGGCTAGAGTTATGTATTTGGAAGTCAGCAACACACAGGTTATATTTGAAAGTAATAAAATTGATTGTAATCTCTACAATGTATATTTTAGAGAAATCACTTGATTCTCCCCAACTCATCTTTTTACTATCAGGGACAGAACCCTGGGCTCCATGTATTAAAGATTTATTTAGCATGGAATTTCTTATATTTTTTCTTAGGTCTTCATGTTGCACTAAGAAAGTATCTTTTTTTTTTTTTTTTAAAGATTTTATTTATTTATTTGACAGAGACAGAGACAGCGAGAGCAGGAACACAAGCAGGGGGAGTGGGAGAGGGAGAAGCAGGCTTCCCGCTGAGCCGGGAGCCCGATGTGGGACTCGATCCCAGGACCCTGGGCTCATGACCTGAGCCGAAGGCAGTCGCTTAACCAACTGAGCCACCCAGGCGCCCAGAAAGTATCTTTTTTTAAAGATTTTATTTATTCATTGAGAGAGAGAGAGCACACAAGCAGAAGGGAGAGGCAGAGGGAGAGGGAGCAGCAGACTCCCCACTGAGCTGGGAACCCAACTTGGGGCTCGATCACAGGACCTGGAGATCTTGACCTGAGCCCAAGGCAGACATTTAACCATCTGAGCCACCCAGGTGCCCCAACACTCAAAAAATATCTTGAGAACTACATGAAAGTCTCTATTAAATAGCCTCTAGGTCTAATATATTCATTATTCCTCAAACATCAGGAAGCTACATTAATAAAGGTAACATCTGTGAACTTGTCATATGAAATAGAGAGGTCAAAGGCCCTAGTTTTACCATAGGATGTCACATACCACAAAGCAAACCCAGGGCTGAACAATATTCTCCTCAACCCAGTCAGCTATAGGTAAGTGAAACTGGACTGTAGAAGGACTAGGAAGTGACTCCTACTTGGAGTGTCCTAAATCTTCCATAGTGTAGAGAACTTTCTCTAAGATTGATTTAGCTCATAGCATTCCTCCTCAATTTTGCTTAGCATAAATATTGAAATGGTATTTGTGCCAACTGAATTGACATTTTTCTCCAAGATAAAATAGACTTGGTTGCAAAACTGGATATTGCAATCTCACTAAATACACATTGATTGATTCATTAATTAATTAGATGAACCTCAGCATTGGTCCTTAGTAGGCACCGCCATTTTATTTTCTAACTAGAAAATGTGCCATTTATCACTATGCTTTACTTCCTGCTTTAAATCCAATTTTCTGTTTCAAAAAATTATCCAAGTACCTTAGTGAATAAATGGTAGACAAGAATGACAATTGATATCTACTGGAGTAGACAAGAATGACAATTACACGTTCTTCATAAAAGTAGAAGGGATTTCAAAGGTAATCTAATCTAATTGTTTTCAAGCCCTTTGGACGAAACCTTATGAGGAACTACAATATGTAAAACAAATCTGGAACTGCCCTAAGGAAGCAAGGTCTGCCATAAGCTCCCATGGTTCCCCCCGGCACATCTGTGCAAGTGTAAGCGGCATGGATTGAACATTCCTGAGTAATCCAACTCCCCTTGGATGTGCATCATGTCTCCAAACATGGATGCATGAATATCCAAGGTTATGAAAGTTCCTCTAGTGACATGTCTTATGAGGTATACCTTACCAAAGGCTTTCTGCTGTCTAATTAAATTATTTCTACTAGTAATTCCTTGTCTACAAGACATTTGTTTGTTTTTTAAAAGATCTACTTATGCCTGAGAGAATTCAGGTTGGTTGGTCGGGCATGATTTCCACTTATAGAAACCATATAGACTTTTACCCAATAGATTCTATTTGCTTATTTGTTCAATGACCTGCCTCTATGTACAGGTCAGTGATTAATAAGAGCTTCTTGAATGATGATGGGCCCTTTTGCACAGAAATGAAAGCTCTGTTCTCTAAATAGAAGTTCTCGGTATTATCAGCGTCTCATGAATCCTTGGCCTTCTTTAACCTTACTGGCTATATAAAACTATGTTCCAAATTAATCACTTGCCTGTTACAACTACAGCTCTGTGCATCTTTTGCAGGCAGTAGTTTTTACTACTGCATATTTTCATGGAACATCTGCACTGTGCATTGTGTGCTCTCCAGGCTTCATCTCTTGCTCAGAGTTTTCCGCTTTACCATAGCTAAAATCACTCCCTATTAGGAACCTGTACTTAATCTCACTCCTGTGGATATTTGGTGTAAGATCTCCATTAGGTGGCATACTAGGGTAATAAGCCTTGCATAGCTTCAACACTAGTGACTATTCCACGTTGATGATTGTATCCTGCTGGGACAGACCAATGCCAAACTGCTGTCTTTACTTGCACAAAGTATATATACTCCTCTCAGGAGTTGTATCAGATTCACAGCTCATCTTAAGAGATGGGGAGAAAATGTGATTCAATTCTGGAAAGTTTATTATGATGTAGTTAACTGAGGTGGATGTGCGAGATGGTGACATATTACATAACTAAGCTTATTGTACTAGATGCACACTGTATAAGCTAATTTCTCAGAAAACAATTCCAATTGTATTACTATGTAAAGGAACTCATCTTTATTCTAAGCATTAAATGTACTAGAATTGTCCTGTCCATGTTCTCTTCTGATAGTTTCTAATTTTGTAAAAGATTTTCATATTTAATCTTTTGTTTTGCATCTAACCTCAACACTTTGGAGAAATTATTTTTAAATAATAATCATCATTATCTTAATAATAGTTCAATGGATCACATATTTTAAAAAAACTCACAAATGACTGCTATTTAATCAAAAATTTTGTGTGCCAGAATCATTAAAGGAATCATGTCCTTTCTTACCAGATTGAAGGCTCAGTCAGAGACACAATGATTGAGACCTAGGTTCCTTATTTCACTTGTCTCTTCTTTATAATTATCAGCAGTGTAAAAGTAGGACAAAGAACTATATGTTGGACCATGCCTTATGGTCTTATAAATAATTTCTCAGTCTCTCTCCTGCTCTCTCTTTCTCCTTTCCCCCCCGTTAATTTCCACCAATATAGAGGTGGTAAAGACTGCATCAGGATGCCAGTTCAAATCCTTTTCTTTCTTTTCAATCCTTCTGTGAGTTAATTGAGCACCAACCTTCCTTCCTACTAATTTATACCCAGGCTTGTGTCTTCTAGGGCAATGATCCAAACTAATTTGTCCATTTTTCTATGTGTTCTTCTGGTTTTCCTCCTCAACCATGTTTGGCTTAGATGGTAAAAGTGAAGAGAAAAGGATTGCCAAGCATGTCTTCCTTTATATGTGACTAGACACTCCACTCTACCTCACCCATCTCTGACAAGCTAGGGCCTGAGGTGTCCTTGCACAAACCCAGGGGGAAAAGGTGGAAAATATGGTATCTATTAGTCCAGGTATACTCAAGTGTAGCAGAAACACTGATTTTGAAGAAATGTTTTCTAAGCCGAGTTAGAGAAGGTGGCTTCTCAAGAGATCATAATGAAAATAATTGATTTTAAATTTTCTTCACCAAAGAAAAAGAAGACAGATTTAAAGACCTCTGAGAGTAAGGTTCTTTCTATGCTTCCACAGCTTTGTTCTTAATCAATTTAAGCTGTTTTTTAATAAGGGAAGGAATTAAGTGGAATAGAAAGGATGCCACCATTGTTCCTCAGACTGGGTTATAGATAGAATAAGAGTTGGAATCCAGATGTATCCATAGAACATAATTGGTGCTATCACATGGAAGATACTTTAATAGGTGTTCATTGATGATTTGAATATCTTGACCTAGGACTCACCAATGCTAGAAATTTCACTAATGAAAACCCATTCATGAACATAAGCCTTTGTATTTTATAAGAGCCAAACGCCCCTAAGTACCCTTACAGAATAAGTCTTTTCAATAGATTGAATATGATCATAAATAGGTGTCATACCCAATCTTGAAGACAGGCATTTTTTCCTCCAATAGAAGACTAGATATTAAAAAAAAATCTGAAAGCACTAGGTGCTCACAGAAGGATGGGAAGGGCCAAGCTTAGATAAGACAAAGTAGGATTGAGAAGACAGTTTTGCTCAAGGGTCTCCTGATCCCTGGCTGGTAACTCTCCTAACACTTGGCAAACAGTGTCTGTTTGGGTGCTAACAATAATGCTCTGCTCTGTCACCATCTCACCTTCCACCCAGCATCTCTGCCTTGGCTATCAGGCACCTGTTTAACTTAAGATCAGCAAAAAAATAAGTCATTCCATTTGGGGAATGTAATTAGCATTCTGAGCAATATTTAGACAAAGTGCTTGCCCATGTAAATGGTGTCTGCTTGGTTACCACTTGAGTGCCTTCTACCCCAAAACAGGTAATTAAAAAGCCCACTACTGAGCTCCTTCAATCTCAACTCAATGGATAACTGCATTAATGGAGAACATTTAATTCCAACCCATAATTAAGTTTGGCAGTCTGAAATTATTTGAGGTTAACCTTTCTTCCCTGAGTATTTTGAAATTCTTCCAAACCATGTCTCTTCTAGATTCTATGCTGCATATGCATCTATAGTACCTTTCTTCCCTCAAACAAATAACTTTGTTAAACACATACAAGAAGTATCAATGTCTCATTTCCCCTGGTGGATGGGAATGTTGGGGTGGAAGATGCATGTTTCTGAAGTTTAGAAACTATATATATATATGAAAGATCATCTTACTTACCTCACTGCTCACTTCAAAAATGAGGACTCTAGAAGCCAATGTAACAATTCAGGTCCTACCATTATGAATGAAGTATATTTCTTCTATTCATTTACTGATTAAAAAAAAAAACTAAACTAAATGACCTCTTTATTATTATATGCAGTATAACCTGTGAAATTAAAAATTTTAGAAACCCCATCCATAAACTAATAAAGATAATAAAACTACTCTTGAAGTGCTTTTTGGACTTCAAACATATTAGGCAATCATTATCTGTTGATCCTCATCACAGTCCTTCAGCCCAATACCCACTGCTACTCATGAAGGTGAAGCAGACCACATGGTGCCTAATCACTATAGGAGAAAAGAAGAGAGTCTCAGAGAGTTCAGTTGATTTTCTCAAGATCATTTATAGGCAACAGGACAGGAATAAACAGAAGCTGGTCTTCAGATCCTGGTCAAGTGTTCTTTCCACTGAAGTACACAGATTCTCACTTTCACACCTCACTTTCACATTCTCCTGTCTCCCTTGCCTTTTCTTGAGAGTTTTCAAGACACGGAGCTGCCAGTAACTTTACAGGGCATTGTAACCAGCTCAGTCAGGAGCCGTTTACATGCATGCATGATAGGAAAGAAAAAACTTGGTAAATGAGCGGTAAATGAGAGATCATTTATATCTTCTCAAAATATGGAGAAATGGAAAGATGGAGAAATACATGATGTGAAGTACTGGTACTCAATGAGTGTAGAGTTTAGTAAGAGGAAAGACCAATGCACATGAAACAAATCTGTGTGGATCCTGGAAGACTAAATTCAAAGAGCTTCTCAAGGAAACTCACTCGAGGTCCGCATTTTTAGCTGTGTTCTGATTCTAGGGGTGTGAGGGAGACGCTGCGATGCCCAGCCTGTACCTCACAGCATTTTCAGGATTGAAACACTCATTCCTCCAGCGCCCAGGAGTGGTGGCTGATGTCTCTCAGCTGAGTCCCTCTCCAGGGCTGGAGAATGTTCCCATCACAGTCACTCACATCCCCTTTCCAGGGACAGCCCACGTCATATAGCTGCTGATGTCGGGGGTGGGGCTGGGAGTGTAAAGACCCAGGCCACATGCCTCAGTTTCAGATAATTCTGAAGTGTCATTCTAGTGCCAGATTTCCCCTTGGGGTTAGTCATGCATTTGTAGCAACTGCATCTTGATTCAATTTCACTTCATCATGTGCTATTACAGTCCCAAATTTCCCCTCCTCCTTGCCCAGGGTTGCTGCTCTCCTTCCCCCACAGTGGTTATTCCTGAGAGCAATCTCTAATACAGCCTGATAAACAGAAAAGCCCAACCTGCAGTAGGTCCCTTCCTACTCCTCTCTTTTTTCTCATATTTGAATTCTGATTTCCACCGGTTAACTATACCCACTGAGTTCATCCTAGCCTCAGCTGGCTCTCTCTCTCTCTCTCTCTCTCTCTCTCTCTCTTCTCTGAGCATCTCAGCTCAGTTCACATATGGAAGTGTTCTGTCTGGTTCTCTCATTTACCTCCTTGCATCTACCTTAGCACTAACATTATGAGTCTTCCTGTCAACATGCCTATCCTCTTACAGACTACACAGTTGTTTTAACCTCAAGCTTGCCAAATAGAGCATGCCTGGCCAGGGGCTTCCACACTCAGGGACAAAGGTAGCACAGCGCAGCTGCCATCTGTTTCCCCAGGCATAGATGGTTTAAATCACACAGTATTTAAGTCCACTGAATGTTCTGGAAGCTAATCCACAAAGGAATACATACATTGACAGGAAGAATCATAATTAAGATAAACTCGGGGAGAAAAATGAGAGAAATGAACAGAACATTAGAAAGCATGGGGTATAAACAGAAAGATCAGCAGAGCCAGCAAGAGGCTAGGGACAGGGCACGTGCCTCTGATGCGTTTAAAGCCCTGGTTCAGATTTCTTGGGCTTCACCACCTCCGGTGTTTAAAAGGCTACAGCATAAACTGTGGGTCTTAAGGCAGACCGGCTATGGTAACTTCATGCTTCTGCATCTGTGTGCAAAACACCTTTAAACTGGAGGTCCATGTGCTTTTAAGTAATTGTGCATGTGTTACAGGGACTGAATTGCCAGAAAGTCCTCTCCCCACACTTTCAGCCATGTCTGAATATGCACATCAGTATTTGCCCTTGAGTTTGCAGCCTCCATGGGAAGTCTGGTAGGAAATCAGGGAAGAAAACAATGACCGTGCCTAACGGCCATGCTGTTGTCTTTCTGTGTACCCAATTCAAGTCTTCCCATAATCCTTTCCTACAGTGGCATGGTAGCTTCCATTTTATTTCTGTGAAATGAGAGGGGGCCCAAGTTTATTCAGCACCTACTAGGCACCAGGTTTTCTGCTTCCTATATGGTGGCTTTAATAACATTTTATACATAGCCAGATGTTAGCTAGCATCCTCTGAGACTGAAATCAATTAACCCAAGCCCTTCATCATGTACTATTAAAACTCCAGTGTTTTCCCTGGGATTTTTGTGCATGTCCAGACACGTCACGGTCCCCTCGGGCTCTGATTTCCTGTTTCTTTTGAATTCTTATTATCATTCTGGTCTTAAGTGCCTGGCTGTTCTCTTCCCTAAATTCCAAGCTGACCCAGATAATGGAACTCAGCTCCTCAAAACCATTCCAACAAAGCATTTGTAAAATCACAGACTTTCTTGAAAAAACTAGAGAAGCAATGGTGGTTTACACCACAGCAATGAAAAATAACATAACATCAAATAATAAAATCCCTGTTTTAAAGTCCTTTAGCCACTCTGACACTGGGAATTATTTGCTGAGAATTTTAACGTCTTGTCTAGTTTCACAGCTCTTTTTGTCTCCAGTCTTCCTTTTCACCCCGGTCCTCCATTTCCTATTCTGTCCTCAACTCCTCTTGTATTATAACTCAGAGAATTTTAGTTCTTCTCCCCCTCCTACCTCTAGACATATTTTGTATTCCCAAAAGCTCACTAACATTTCCCCTGCACAAAGGGCCAGTTATTCTGGGGCTTGCCCTTTAGCACCACAGAATAACTGGTAGAGCCTTTGAAATCACAATACTCTCTTCCTTTCTTCCTGCTTTTCTCAGCAAGCAGAAGGGGCAACCCAAAGATGTAACTTCCTACTGTGCCTCCCTGCCTGGGAAAGAAGCGGCAGACTCAGTGAGTCTGAATGGCATGTTTTTCCTTGCCCCAACACACAGAACAAGGAAATTAACAGAGACTCACAAAGACAGAGCCAGAACCCAGGGTGGGCCAAATAACAACCCATACGTTTTTCACCATGCTGCTTATCTAGAACAGATGGTGGTCAGATGAGTCTCCATTAATTACTAAATTAAGGAAACACAGGGGAAAAGAGCGGAGAAGGGAAAGAAAGATGGAAGAAAAGAGAGGAATGATCAATGACACTGAAATTGAGTTTGTGATTGAAGTTTTTCTTTCCATTCATGTAGAGTGGGGAGGGAGAAATGTGAGGAGTCAGGAGATGGAACTGAACATTTGTTGTTAATTTGTTTCTCAATGCAAAGGAGGCAATTTGAGGGAAAATAGTCTTTCTCCCAGTGCTGAATGTTTGCTTATAGCAAACCATTTGCAAAGCAGCTGTTCAACAAAAAGGACAGGCAGGTATCTATAAACTCTCCTGAAATAATTCTTTGTTTCCCTGAACCTTTTGTCCTGGCCTTTATTTTCCCCTTTGTATCTGAAATTTCCCCAAAATACCAAAAATAAAAACCTTCTTTGGAACTTCTAGCTGCAATCTTTTAAATATATATACACACACACACACATACATGGGCATGTCTTTTCTAGTAACTCTCCAATAAAATCAGAAGTTAAAGGAATTTAAAAGTTATAAAATAATGTGCTGGCCCAATGATGTCAATAATGAAAGTTATTCTGAAATTACATATTTCATACCTCAATAAAATCCCCAATGCATTACAAATTATATTACAAATTATAACTTTTTTTGAAGCCTACTTTGTGCTGCACCCACCCTCTCACACGAGGAACTTAGCAATATCCTTGAAGCAAAGGTAATAAAGTTCTGACTTGACGTGATCCGTGTGCGCCTGAACCTAGGTGGCACACTGCAATCTGCAGTGAAAACACATACCTAGTTAAGCATGTCCTTGCTAAACTCCCCACTGAGACATAAGAGCATATATTATTCTTCAGCTGTGAGGAATGAACAAATACAGCAAGATCTATGTTCGTGAGTAGCAGTACTATGCCTTATTTAGTACCAAAAAACAGTAAACGTGAAAGCCTGTAATGGCTTCAGCAGAATTTAGTGGTCTCTTGAATAGCCTAACTCTGCATTTTTGAAATACAGAAACAACAGTTTATTTCAAGCAAGTTGTTTTTCCCTAAACTGTGTTCCATGACTGTCTTCTACTTTATAAATATACTGTTCTGCAGTAAATACTTTTGGTTTTTATTTCTGTAGAACTAAGCTAAGTGATTGTTATATTTCCATTACCATCATTTAGATTAAGCCAAAAGAAACAGAGGTTTTTACATTTTTTAATATATGTACTTAATTTTTAAAATAAATGTATTTTGAATGTATATTCCTCCATGAGGCAGAAAAATGAAAAATATCTCCTATAAGCTGTGTGGTAATAATAACTTGCTATTTTAACCTCAAGATGCCATCTGCATTTCATAATGTAATTTCCCTTTTCTGAAAGGACAGCGATGAAATGATCTGACCTTTACATATTCCTGTTTGATTTCTCTCTCGGTGTCAGTGGGAAAACTAAGAAGAGCTAAATATACCTGAGCCTTTTTTGTCTTCTCTACCCAGAAATGGGTTGTCTAATTAGCTTTCCTACTCTCCCCACCAAGAAACAGTTGGCATGCTTCCCCCCTTCTGCTGTTGACGCCTGCCCCCATTAGAGAATCCTGGAGTGGAGAGCAGTTCTTTCTTTCCACTGGCAGGAAATCTTGTGAATTGAAAAATAGCAGATTTTAGATTTTCTGGGTCTTCATCTTGGACTCAAACAAAGAAATCACCCTTGTCAGCAAACCTGACAGGAAAAACGTTGTGTTGCCTGCCTGTCTCATGGCCCATGACAAGCATGCCAATGGAGGGAGAAACAAGAACCTGGGCTCCCACCAAACAACGCTCTCCTCCGGTGAGAGTCATTTTTTTAAGTCTCCAAACATGAGAAGATTAAGAGGTAAGGCCCTGTCCAGGGAAAGAGAGTCTCCTACTTATGATGGCTCTACTTAACGCTTTTTGACTTTAGGAGGGTGCAAAAGCGATAGGCATTCCATAGGAACCACACATGGGATCTTGAATGGGGCTGTTTTCCCGCGAGGGAAAGTACTCTCGCGAGGCTGCTCTCGCGAGGCTGCTCTCGCGAGGCTGCTCTCGCGAGGCTGCTCTCGCGAGGCTGGGCTGCAGCTGTGAGGGCAGCCGGGCTCCTCCTAGTCAGCCAGGAGATCCGGACGGAGCGTGGACGACCCCTAAGCTGAGTACCATCACGTACCCAGACAACCATTCTCTTTCTCACTGTCCGTACAGTACTCAGTAAATTACATGAGATAGGCAACCCTGTTTTTTTGTTTTTGTTTTTTTAAGATTTTATTTATTTAATTGACAGAGAGAGACACAGTGAGAGAGGGAACACAAACAGAGGGAGAAGCAGGCTTCCCGCGGAGCGGGGAGCCCGACGCGGGGCTCGATCCCAGGACCCTGGGATCATGACCTGAGCCGAAGGCAGACGCTTAACG
The DNA here is from genome assembly GCF_029215605.1 of Mirounga angustirostris. Lineage (NCBI taxonomy): Eukaryota > Metazoa > Chordata > Mammalia > Carnivora > Phocidae > Mirounga > Mirounga angustirostris. Next base: position 39,039,746 of record NW_026991710.1, on the reverse strand, counting down.
ACGGAGCCACCCAGGCGCCCCAACCCTGTCTTATAAAATAGGTTTTGCGTTAGATGATTTTGCCCAACTGCAGGCTGATGCGAGAGTTCTGAGACGTGTAAGATACACTATGCTAAGCTACCATGTCCAGTAGTTTAGGGATATTACATACATTTTCGACTTACAATGGGTCTATCGGGAGGTAAATCCATCGTTAAGTCAAGAAAGATCTGTAATCCCGCAGAACTGGAGCAGGAACACCAACTACTCCCATGCTTGTGTTTATTTTGAGGCCTGAAATTGCAAACTTGATCCTTTTGAGTGGGATTCTGCCTGACCCTTCATGTAGAGAAGTAAAAGATCTGTCTTCAATAACACGATTCAGCCTAGAGTGAAGTCTAAAACGGAAGGAACTGATGGTTGGATAAAATGAGAAGGGGGGTGTGATATTGTGATTTAGAATAAGAACTATATATTTGGTCTTTGCCCCCACCCCCACCTATTTTCTGCCACAGAGCTCCTTGGATGGAGTTTGGAGAGCTTCCAGGTTGATGAACACATTGGAGGTGCTGGGACAATGGCATTCCTGGAGAGGACATGGAAGCCCCGCACTTTTTCCTCTTACAATAAACTGGTCATCTACTAAGTAAAATGTTTCTCTGAGTTCTCTCAGCCACTATAGCAAAAAGTACTCAAACTCAAGAAGGTCAAGGAAACCTCTGATTTAATGCCAGTCAGTCAGAAGTACAGAGAACAACCAGGGTTTGCGACTGCAAGCTTGACGCAGGGGACAGTCTTATAGGACAAAACCCTTAACCTGGGGAACCTGATGGTATCTCTGGGTAGATAGTGTCGGAATTGAGTCGAACTGTAGGACACCAAGCTAGTTCTCAGAGAATTGTTTGTTGTGTGTGTGGGGAATCACCCCCTGCTCCAATATATACACATTGGATTTGGGTCCCAGAACCCAAAAGAGGGGGTTAGAGGTATGGCTCTGAAGTCAAACAGGCCTGAGCTTTAAACACAACTCCACTCCTCCATCACAAATGTCCATGAACCTTCCTATTCCCAGTTTTCTATCCGTGAAAGAGGGCTATTAAATATTCCCATCTCGGGTGGCTCTTGTAAAAACTGATTTCAAATACTTATTCTAATACCCAACACATGGTATGTATTCCTTATATTGTACTAACTTTCCATTCTTAACATTAACGGTTGTCCTTTTTTTTTTTCTGGACTAAATACTGATGTAATGTATACACAGACTTGAATTGAATGCATTATATTTCAATTTAACTCAACATAATTTTATTCAGCCTGCCCTGTGCAGAAGGCACTTATCAGGCATTATCTTTAAGAAGCTCTCCTTACAGGAAACCCTTGGCATCTGAGGATTTAATATATCCTGCATCTCTTCTTCATTAACCACCCTGAAGGTTAGTGACATGGCAACTTTTTCTGAAATATAAGTTTGAGTAGTGTGCACTATAATGTCCATAGTTAGTTGTTCCAGAAAGAGCCACCGAATTAATGACATTCCAGCCAAGGGCCCTGTCTCTGCCTCTGAGTGTGTGGTTGTAATCCTCTTAACTATATATACTATAAAGGTAATAAAAATGTGGGGATTTTTGAAGATCTCACAATGGATTATTTGTAGGTATCAAGTAAAAATCTTACAAGCTCAAATTTCTCAATCGGGAAGGGTCTTAGAGAAATGCCCTTTCTTGTGTCACCCTCTTGCCTTTAGACAGAAGAGCCATATAAGCCAACTGGGACAGATATAATTATCTTTTCTTGTTCTGAGGCTTTCTAAGGATGGACACTTCCCAGATACTCTTCATAGCTCCTTCCAGCATCTTCTCACTCATTACAGTCAAGATGTTCTTCCTTATGTCCGATCTAAACTTTTCTTCTTTTTTCAAGTTGAGTTCTTTGAGGCAGCATCAAATCCATTTTCTCTTTCTATTTCCAGTAAGTACCTTACACAGCACTTTAAGTGACACCTTGCATGAAATAGTCCAATGTGATTTAAATAAGTGAATGGATTAAACATTTTCATAACCTAAAGATGTTAATCAAGCTACTCCTTAATCTTTACACAGTGTAACTCTGAGCTAAGTAATGTCAATTGCTAATGCATTTCATTGTAGGACACATTTTGCTAACTATTAATCGTGTTTCCTAATCTTTGAAACCTATGTTTAAGTGCCATTAGAAATAATGATGTTTTATGATCTAGCTGATTTAGTGACCTAACTACCACACATAGACCCTGAAGGCAAATCTTTAGATCTGGCATGCAAATCACAGACCTGGGTGCAAATCACAGCTCTATCACTTACTAGTTGTATAACCTTGGGCAAGTTACTTAATTTTTCTATGTCTCAGCTTCCTTACCCGTAAAGTAGAAATAATAATGATACATACTTCATATGGCTGCATTATGGATTAAATGGGTTAATAATTACAAAATATTTAGAATGGTACCTGCTTTGTAGAAGTGTTCAATAAGTATTAATTTTCATTATTAAGATGCAAGAACGATTTTCCAAGCCTTAAACTTCAAATGCTATTAATGAATTTCTCTCTTTCTGAGTACTCTTGGTAACTTATCTCTACATCTTCTTAGTTCTATTTTCCCTGCCTTGAATACCCATTACCTTCTTACCTAGATTATCTCATCTTGAACATCTCAGGTTGCATTTTCTCTGTGATGTCTTCAGTTGTGCTCATCTTCAGGGCCCTTTTTTCAGTGCTACTTGTGGTCATTTATGACCTCGTGAGGACAGTTACCGTTTCTCAACTTACCTTCTCAGTGAGATTCTTGGCTGTTCCGTGAAGGGATAAAGTAAATCCTACAATTTTCAATAGCCTTTGACAATTGTTAGCTCTTATGAAGCTCTTGGTAAGCAAAAGTGAGCTTATATGTGATGTTTTTATTTGATTATCTCAAACTTTAGTGTAAAAACTCTTATTAGGTTATCTCATCCACTGTACCTAATTCTATTGTTGATGTTGACAGAAAAGCACTGGTACACAGTAAGTGCCCAATAAAGAAGAAGCATCAGTTTAAAAATAACCAATATTTTCTCAGGCCAGGCAACACACTATCTCATTTTGCCTTTAATGACCTAAGAAGAACGTATCTTTATCCCCATTTTAAAGATGAAAAAATTCAGGCTTTGAGTGTCATAGAATGATCACAAATCTTGGCTTTCCCAGGAGAATGCTGGTTTATACTTCCTGCCCCAGGTAATATTAATAGTGTTCCCTTTTATTCTCAAAAGTGCATGTTTAGACAATAAATTATATGATTACCCTAGAGTTAATGCCAAGGTAACAGACCCTGTAGGTGGAGGTCCATACTTAAAAGAAGTCAACTCCAGATCCCTAATCCCTAGGCTAAGCCCATGGAAAACCATACATCCTACTTCTTACACATACCAGGAAGTAACACAAAATATGAAATTTACAGAGGCATGGGAAGATCATACACAGATTGAAACTTTAAGTTTGAGAAGTCTTAGAGTGAGAATGAAGAGAAAGTGGACAAATTTTTTCCAATTCTTTCTCTCAGATCTCACAGAATAGTTTCACAATTAGAAGTACTATAAATTTCAACTGCATGAGGAAAATCCCAATATATAAACAAAAACATTATTACATTTGATAATGCATGATGTGAATTCGTGTTACTCCTGATGTCCTGGTATTAAAGAGTGAGAAATTCATGACAAGCTTTAGAGATAATGGTAAAATAATAAAAATACCAGCACTTAATATTTATATAGTAATTTACAATTTATACATCACATATACATAGCATGTATTTGTATATGATTTATCTCTCTTGATTCTCACAGCTCTCTGAAATAGGTAGAGCAGAAATTATTATTTCTATTTTACAGGGAACTGAGCATCAAAGGGCTTAAGTCATAAGATTTATGCTTGAGAGTATAAATTAGGATACAACATCATCCTGACATTTTAAAGTGATTTAAAATTTTTCAAATATAACTTGACAGAAGCACATTCAAGGGGAATGTACTTCAGGAGAAAAACCAAAATTATATACGCCAGATGGGGAGTGTCTGGACTTAAAAATTTGCCAGTATGCTGCCCACTAGGCACTGATTTTAACTATAAGATTCATTGTCTACAAAGTTACTAAAACTACAAGATATCATCTTATAATGAAAACCGTAAGATGTTATCATCACCTTGCCCATCAGTGTGGATGGTACACCCCCAGAGAATGGAGGTGAGTTTGTTGATTTCGCATCTTGGTTACAAAATACTGGGCATTGCTGTCAGATCAAGCAAAATGCATTTTGAGTGCAGAGGATCAGTGTGGACAACACAAACCCTGTCTCAGCACACCTCAGCCACTTTTTCTAGCTGTTTCATATAGGCTCAAAGTCAGGAAACTGCTGATTCTGGAAAAAAGTCTGAAATAACTCCTGTTTCCTCTCTCTCTTTGTATCTTTTTCTAATCTTTGTCTCTTAAGCAAACCTGTTTTCTCACCCAACCATTTTCACACTCTGGAATATGTACAGGAAGTAAAAACTAACATTATTGTTGTTTCTCTTGGGGTTATTTGCAATTCAGCAGAATTAAAACTGAGGTTGTCCAGATCAATTGATAGAATTTTAAGCTGGTGCCCCCTACCTACATGCCAACAGAATCCCTATTTTGACTCAAAAACAAACCGCCGCTTAGTGAGACCAAACACTATTGGAAAAGAATAATAGCAATTGCTTTGTCTGAGTTTGGGTTCACCTATCTCTACCCATTTTGCAGAACCAAAGGTGCAAATCCTTTAAAATGTGGAAAAACTCCATGGTGACTATGCAAAAACATAGTTCATCAAGATATGCTTATGTTCTATGACAGTGATTTTGAATACGGCAGGGCAAGTGTCATGTGATATCTATCCTTGCACAATTGCAGAGCTCCTGGTTATGAAATCCCCTTCCAACTTCATGAGAACACAGCTCTTAGGGGCATCTCCCAAACTGGTGTTAGCATAGGTGTAGGAGAGATGTACCAATAACCCACCAAGGCCTGAATATGATTTTTCAGTTTTGTCAATACCTTCTGCTCTCCAAATCTTTCAACCTGTCTTCCTCCTCTAATTTCTAACTTTAAAACTTCTAAAAATCAGTTCTCATCACATTAAGCCAAAAGTTTTCAATTATATTGAATTCATAAATGGAATATATTCAATTATGTTCCAATTAAGCTTTCTAGTGAATCTTCTCTGTCTCAACTCAGCAGTCAGTTTGAACTGGGCCTTTGTTCTCTCAGTTGTTTCTTTAGGGTGTGCTGAAGCGTGCGCACACGTGTGTGTGTGTGTGTGTGTGTGTGTGTGTGTTTGAGGGGTGGGCAGAGAGGTGGTGATATCATTGGAAAGAATCTTTTATCAACATTTAAGTTGTGGTAGTTGATTTAACATATTTAGTGGTTATGATAAATTGTGTGGATCTAGAAGTTTCAGACAAAAGTTGACATTTGAAAAGAAACTTATGTAGCAGCAAGGACACAATTATGGCAAAAATGACTAGATAGGTAGCTGGTAGATTATAAACACATATATTAAACATATATATATTTCTGGATTAGACATATTTTTGACTTTATATTTTCAAATTTAATAAAGTTATTTGGTTATCTTTTAAAACCTAATTTATCTAGTTCAAGACCTCTCCACTTTGGCTGAGGAACCCCTTTGCATATGTTACCTGTTAAATTTGATTTTCCTCCTTTTTAAATGCCATTCACTTTATAGTCATCAATCAAATTGTTCTTTAACAATTTCTTAAGTGTTTCCAGAAATATTGATAGTCCAGTGCCAGTATGGAAATGACATTTTGAAAAATGAAAATCAGTTATTTTTTAAAGCTGATGAAAAGTTACGTGGGTGCATACACGTGTGTGTGTGTGTGTGTGCATGCATGTTGATATTTGTCATGAAATAATTTTGTGTCTGTGAAACGGGCTGTGCCATGTGATAAACCTGTTTCTATAGAAACGGCTCCTGATTCATGATCAACATAAAACAAAATTAGAGATGAAGGCATAAGGTAGCCCTGGCAGAGAAACTATTAATTTCTGAATTAATAAATTTAAGTGCCATTATTACTAACACTTCTTTATGACCAGAAAAATTACTTTAAAATCCTAATAAGTGTTATTAAGTTCCTATAATATACTAGGAGCTACATAGAGAGCATAAAGAATATAATCCTGAACTTCCTGGAGCTTACATAGTACAGGCAGAAAAGACAAGGTCAATAAAAACCTTATATGGACTAAAAGATGATCATTATGTTATATTGGATCTTTTGCCTTTTTGGAGCCTTGATTTGTTTACATGCCCTATATACTCTTTCTCCAGCATAATTCTCTCTATTGTGGCTACAGAAAAGGCTCCATAGAAGAAAGATGACTTCCTGTGGGTTTTAAAGGACATCTAGATGCATTTGTGTGGGAGAGGGATTGCAAGTGGTAGGAGGGAGAAATGATGGCCTCTGACATGAGAAATATTCTAGGCACAGGTAGGATTTCAACTAAATGTCATTGAAATGTCTCTATGGAAACCACAAAGCTGTTCCTCTTGACTAGAGAATTGTATATCATTCCCTTGAAAATAATAGATCAGAAGAAAAGAAAAAAAGAAAAAAATATATCCCCATGAGTCACAGAGGGTTAGAGTAGGCAAGGAACCTGAGCTTTCAACAAATCTATTCCCCCGCTTTCAGGAAGGATCCCAAATAACCCTCTCATTCAAGCAGGATTCATTTCTAGCAACTTCCCCGATTAATCCATTCAGCAACAAGAGCAAGGCACCTAGCCTCTAACTTTCCTGTTGTGTCTGAAGCACCTTAACCCATACTCTTTTTCAGTGGAGGGAGGGATGGAATAGCTGATTGCTGTTAGCTACCTACGAACCCCCTTCTATTTGAGTCTAATTCTCTAGCTGTGTCTCTGCCTTCTTTCTCTACACTGAATAGTACAATATATGAATACAACTTTGCTTAAATAGCTATCCTCTTTCCAGAAGAACATTTGTGAGGGACAGAGCTCTGTTGAATTCTTGTTTAAAATCATTCCCACCAAGCCGTTCAGATGTTTCAGTTCTTCAGCAAAGCTCCTGGGGGTCACTTTTTAATTTCCTGGCAGCTAAACATTTCTCAGGGCATCCTGCCGGCCTCACTTGTGCTCTGTTATACCCAGTCTCATGTCATCACCGAATACACTTTTTGCAAGAACTCACAGTGCTTTCACATGACTTCACATGGAAACACAATGTTCCAGAAGGACTCTGAATCATTTTAGGGACGTGGTAGAGGAGAGAGCAGATGCTGTGTAAGTGAGTTCTCCACACATCTTTTTTTCCCACCTATTTGGTTTTATAAAGGCAACTAAAACAGTACAAAGATCACTTCCCTGGGGGAATTTGAGAAGTATGTTCTACATCCTATCAGGGTCTAGGTCCTCCCAGAGAAAGAACAATATTGCTGGGGATTAAAATTGACTGTGCTCTATTCTGTCTTTGGCCAGCACCCATTCTCCGCATCTCTACCCGGCTCATTTCAGCCACCACATTTATGTGTACACACCCGGGATTTCTCCCTATAGAATTTGCTTTATATGTGAACAGAATTAGAAGACTCACCAAAGAATTAGTCTTTTCCAGGATAGTTCCAATCTTCAATATTCTCCCTCCAAGGTCCTCATAAGTCCCTTATAATAACATGCTCTGACATTTTTTTTTAATTCTGAAAACATATCCACTTCAGTGATGAACAAGATGGTTGGGGCTTCTTTTCCTGTGTTCCACTCGTGGGCAGATGGTGCCACATGTGCCTGTCACTCAACATGGAACTTTGTAGGACATCCTAGGATCATTTCCTCTCCAAGCTCCATCATTTAACCAGTTATAAAATCCCTCTCATTTGCCTCTGTTTGATTATCTTTTCTTCTTTTTTACTTTACATTCCTAAGGCCACTCTTCTTCTACTTTAGGTATTTATTGTCTCTCATCTGGACTTTGAAACACCCTCTAAGCTTCTTAACTAGGAATACTGCCCCCAATTTTAGCCTTCTCTGCTTCATCTTTCACATAACTTCCAGAATGATCTATCTGAAATGCAAAACATAGCACCTGTTAAAACCTTTAGCAGGTTTTCTGTATTTCAGGATTAGTATTCATTTCCTGAGCATACATATTCCAGCATCATTTCTTTCTGTGTGTGTTTGTGTCTTTTTAAAGCAAAAGTATAAAACATGTATAAGATTTTTGATAAATCAAGCAACTCAAAAGGGCATGTGAAGTACAGTAAGTATCCCTTCAGGTCATACCCCTAGTCCTAGTTCTACTTCCAAGGGACAACCATTCATTTCTTGTGTATTCTTCCAGAAATGGTCAGTGCATATACAAATATATATATATTTTATATATATATATAAAATATATATACAGCCTTCTTTTTACACAAGTGAGTTCAATAACACTGTCCTACACCTTGCTTTTAGTATTGTCTTATATCGTGACAATTTGCCCTGTGTTTTTTAAGTTCTCATAAGAGTGAATCACCTTTGGTTCCTGGAACACTCCATGTTATTTTCAGGCACACCTGCCAATGCTTATGCCCTTCTTTTTGCTTGGGAGTTTCTTCTTTTCATTTGCAGCCTATACATGGTACGAACTACTATTCCTCTTTAAGAATCATCTCAAGGATTAACCCTTCACCATGCCTTAGAAACCACTCTTCCGGGCTCCCATAGAATCCTGGACATACCTGTCTCTATCATAGTACCTTTAGCTAGTTAAAAGTGACTTTATGTGTACATTGTCTTGTATACTGTAAAATATCTGAAGGTATGTAGCATAGCTTAGTCATATTTCCTTCCCTAGTGCCCATTTCAAAGCATGATTAAAAACAAGAATTATTCTGTAAGTATGTGTTGAACCAAAATACCCCCAAAACAGGATAAATATAAATGTTTCCAAATCTTCCAAAGGGGAAAAAAATCTTCATTCCAGCAAATAAGATTTTAAATAATTTTTTTGAAAAGGCTATAAACTCTACAAGGACAAAGACCAGTAGAATAGTTGAATGAATGCTCTTGGGAAAATGCCCTTTAATCTTAAATATACAATATGATGACAAGTTTTACTGGGATTGAAAGAGGGGGAATATGTTAGGTACTTAATGGAGGGGTAGCAGAAAAAAAACTATTAGCAGAAAAACAATGAGGACTAATAAAGATTCTAAAATGAGGTAACTGGGCTCACAAAAGAAAACCCACACCTCTTTCATTCTTGTGGTCAGCCTTTTCTCCAAATCATAACCACTGAGAGGAATTAATTGTAAACCCTTTCTTGAACATCTCTGTTCAGTGCTGAGTAATAAGTTGTTATATGCCACAGACTATTAACTTCCTTCAATGGATAGTCAAGGGGTTTCATGAAATATACAATCTGCTGAAAACAAGCATTCTAAAATACAGAAACCTGGTCCTGGTATTACAAAAAAAATAGGATTCAGTACTCTGAAAAAGTTCGTGGAGAAACTCTGTACTAACATTTAATCACCTATAAGCATATATCCATTTATCTTCCTATTATCCTCAAGTATGGTAATGTCATTTGCATTATTAAAACTCAAGTCAGTTGGAAACACTTACTACCATTGTTTTTCTTTTGAAATGTTTTACCTTCCTTGGTAATCACAAGATTTCATTCAAGTGTGTTTTGAGGGTGCTACCAAGACTTTGGGGGCCTGCCAAAACAAAAAGCATCAAACACTTACAGAATTGATACCAAGTAATGTCCAGCTGAGATGAACACCTTAGCTTTAAGGTGCTCCCACACCACTTGATGGAAAGATTTTAAATGGGTTGGGTAAATCCTTTGGGATACCCAGATCCTGGAAAGTAATGGTTTCCTACTGTTTCACATTAAGTGTTGAAGAATTTATTAGTTTGACAGTTGTGGAGAAATGATCCCAGTATAAATACAGTGGATAGAATCAGATAGAAATATTTCCAATTTGGTATTGGTTCCAATGTTCAATGTAATATAAATGAGGGATGAGTCAACTCTCATTTTGAAGACCATTGATCCAATGTATCTTATTGCTGTCTGGGAATGTATTTAGAAAAAAATGGATGATAATGCCATGACCCATTAAAATGGTGATTCAAGAGGCCCTGGATCACACACAATCATTGCTGCATTGTTCCTAGGAGACCACCATAGTTTGCACTCAGTAGGAATTTAATAAATGCTTGCTGACTGACCTATCTAACAGGAGAATAAAATAGAATAAGATGGACACTAACAGGAGGACAAGATGGAGTGGAAGAATCTTGATTTTGGCAGAGTCCAAAATCTTTAAAGATTTGAGTTTATATCATAGAATATTTGAACTGAAAAGAGGTTTAGCACTAGTGTCATTTATCTTCATTTTACAGAGGAGAAACTTGAGGCCCAGGGAAGTCAAATGACTCACTCAAGGTCCCAAAGCTAAATACTGGGAATATTTTTTCACTTGGCTGGCAGATGGGAGCCAGACCCTGGAGTCAGGTTGCTTGGTTTCAGATTATGGCTGCCATTTATTAGCTCTGTAACTTCTGAGCATGCTATTTAATCTAACCTTAGTTTCTCCATCTATAATGCAGAATAATAATCTCATATCCTTAAATCTAGGATTAAATGAGCTAGTGTATAAAACACTTGATAAACATACCTCATACATAGGATTTGTTCAATAAATGTTACTATTTATTTTCATTGTATTATACATTTTAATATCCAGTCTGGCCTTGTAATCCCAAGAACATGGGCTTTCAAATGTGAACTCAAACTTTAAAAAAAATCTGGATAGGCTTGCTTTGTTGTGGCTTAGGGTACAAAAAGATCTTTTTGTTATCTCCAAACAGAATGGCAAAGGGAAATTTTTCCTCTCTCGGCTTCTCAAGATGGTGTAATATTGTAACCCAGTACCTAAAAGTGAGACCTGGTTGATTACTCATATAAGAAAAAATATATATTTATATCTTTATTTAACTGCAGATATCTGTTCCTGCCTTTAAATGATACTGACCTATTTGCTCTATTTGCAAAGGAATTTTATTATAACCTCAGAGAATTTCCTGACATCAACAAGAGTATGTTTAGGCTATTTTACAAAGCTATTGCAAGATCCTCAGTGGGGGGAAAACGGTTTGCAATGTTCTCTATTCTGAAGCAGAAAAGTCATTGGTGTTCTGTAAAAGCAGCAGGATAGTATCGTCGGAGTGACTGTGCTTGGAAATATTTTCATAGCCATCTTTTCAGGTTGGTTGACTCATAAGTATTGACTCAGTTAGGAGGACCGCTTATTAGTGAACTCAAGCCTCATCATCCAGGCTCTTGCCTTTGTCCTGTTGCTTATCATCAATTACTAAACTAATGTTCCCTTTGAGCATAGCTACCTGTTTATCTAGAAATTAACTTAAAACTTAATTCGGAGCCTTGAAATAATAACATTCTTAGAGAAATTTAAGAGACAAAGAGTTCATTTCTTCATAATGCAAAATCTTGGAATAATGTACTACAACCTCGCTGCTCAGAGTGCTGTCCACACACCAGCAACTGGCATCACTCAGGAGATGCAGAATGTAGACCCCATCCCAGATCTCTGATTCAAAATTTGCATTTTAACATTTTAAGATCTCAGCGTGATTCAAGGACACATTACAGACTGAGAAACACTGGCTTAAAGAAATGGGCAGGGGGATTCTGAAAGTGGTTACTGTTTTGTGTCACCAAGACCAGGTAATTAGCCATAACTGCAGTATGCCCCAGAATCCTCTGGAATCAAATAGTAAAATAACAACAGCAACAACAGTGAAATTTAACAACAGTGGCTATTCGGTAAATTATATTTGTTTTTCTTTTAGGTATTATTTACACAATTGGCTCATTTTAGGCTTTTGTGGGGTTTCTGCTTTTTTTTTTTTTTTTTTTACTCTTTTCATTTTTCATTGCAGTGCGTAGAAGAGCATTCACTATGGCATCCACTCATGCATGAAGGAAGAAAGGAAACAATGAATGCATGGTAGTTATCTATTACTGGGAGTGGCTACTGGGGTTAGGACTCAGTAGATATAAAGTCTTCTGGGAGTGACCACTTGGACTGTTCATTGCTCTTTAGGTCGGGGACAGAGAGTTTTACGCTTGGGACTCCCACTTGATCATCAGAAGGCACCTCCTTAATAAGAAGACACAACTAGGGCGCCTGGGTGGCTCAGTTGGTTAAGCGGCTGCCTTCGGCTCAGGTCATGATCCTGGAGTCCCTGGATCGAGTCCCGCATTGGGCTCCCTGCTTTGCAGGGAGTCTGCTTCTCCCTCTGACCCTCCCCCCTCTCATGTGCTTGCTCTCTCTCATTCTCTCTCTCTCTCTCAAATAAATAAATAAAATCTTAAAAAAAAAAAAAAAGAAGACACAACTAGTTGTTGGAATCTGAAATGCAAGAATTCAGCCACTTGTTTGCAGGTAGTTAATACCATGCTTCCCCAGTCTTCTGCTCAAAGAGAAGACCTGCTTACTACTATCTGTGTTTTACTCAGTTTATATTAACAGATGTTAGTGGTTACTTTCAGGTAATTTATGGGGGCTGTTGTCTTCTTTTTGCCCCAGCTGCCTTCTGTTCAGCTTTTGTCTAGAGAGAGAGACAGTAGATAATTAGCTTGGCAGGAACTAAGGGAAGGTTTGAAGGGCTTAATATAGCAATAAATGGAAATCACGGTAGCTTTTTAAAGATAACTGTTGAGAAAATAACAGGATATAATCACTATCACCTGCATAATATATCCCATAATGCCAGAGGAAAAATCCTTCCTAATTTAATCAATAATATTAATTCCTGAAAAGAAATGCCTTGCTCCTAAGTATAGTTTTTTCTGCATCAGAATTATTCCTCAGAGGAATATTGCTCAGAATTCACTGCTCAGAATCAACAATTTTTGATTATATAGGTTCTTGACTATAAAAGCTCTCTTTCATTTTCTTAATTTGGGAAAAACATTCTATATCCTGAAGAACATGAATCAGAAAATACTCGATGTTATGTGATGTTATGTTAGTCTTTAAAACAGATATGCTATAAACCCATGTGGAATTATATTTTACTTAGGGTAGCATAAGAAAAGAACAAAAATTAACAGAGCCTAGTTCTCAAACCCATTAATGTAATATACAATTATCATGACATTTTTCCCAGCCATAGAATGGGTGGGTAATAATGGTAATGAATAAAAATATAAAAATGAACAGTGTTTTAGTAGTGGATTTTAGTAGGAATTTTCTTTAGAATTATTTTTTATTATATTCCTTGCCCATTCTTATTTTTTTCAATTTTGGTAAAAATTTCCTCTTAAATAACCTCAAAATTTACTGCCTATCAGGGTACTGAAACATGCTTAATATAAAAATCAATGAGTCTTATTTCCCATTGATATTTCAGCCCTATTTATATTATCTAAAATTCAAAGCATATTGTAGACAATGCTCTTAACTAGGGCTAACTACTGAGGTTGTGTTATAGCCCTTGATCTTGAAATTCCTCTTTGTTTCCATTTTTCTTGGACTTATTTCCAATCTATTTATCTCAATGCTTTGTCATAGGTGAGAAAGATAAAACAGACCTTGGATCTCATTGGTAACTCTTATTAAAACAAGGAACAGTAAGTAAATCAAGGTTTATTATTTTTCACTGTTTAGTGGTTCTATTTTCCCATCATGTTTCTAACACCACTGTGGAAAGGTAATTGGTATTTTAGTACAATACATTTTTCAAAGGCTTATCTGCTGGGGGAATATTTTTTAAAAATCAAGCACATATATCCATGGTGCAGTAAGTAAACAGGCTGTATTATTCCATCATTAGGAGCCCTTTCCAGTGGTACTGCAATTAAATTCAATCCTTTTTGTCTGGGCTATGTATGAATTCAGTTCAACAACTGGTTACACAGAGCTTTTTTGTTGTTATGGTGGTTGTTTTGGTTAATAGCAACTTCCCTATTCAATTCGGTTTCTCATTGTAACTCAGAAGTTGTTTGTAAATATAGTCAACAGAATTATGCATTTTTAAAAATTCTGAAAAGCATCATACCCTATACAGAAAATGGACACTGGCAAACCACTGTTTGACTTTTGAGCTGTCTGAATCTTCTCCCATTTTATAAATGATCTTTGTGGGTACTTACAAGGTGCCATAATAAATGACTGAAAAGGAAAATATTATCATCATTTATCTATATGATACAGACTACTTTTTAATTCATTATCTAATTTGTCCAGTTGCAATGACATGGAGGAGGTATTATTTGTGTATGTGCACATGTTGTTACATTCCCCAGTGTTTGTAAGTAGTGGGTTTCGGGTTGCTTTGTGGTAGTGAGATGTATATGAACAGAATATTATAAATAAGTCAGTCTGTTGAAAATCCTTCTCAAGTCAGAAAATATTCACTGTACATTCATTTTTTTAAAAAAATTATTTTTCTTTTCCCAATACAACCATCAGTGACATTATTTTAAATAAGCTACTTAAAGCAAGGAAATTTACAGCTATAAAATATATAAATTTAATCGACTTTTTCTTCTAATCCTATTCAATAGATTATAAACATATTTATTTTTTCCCTGACATAACCGAAAAAAAGAAAGAATTCTTAAACCTTAGCGTGTTAAAATAAAACGGCACACTAGTAAGGAACTGAAATGAAATGACAATTCAGTAACCTTTACAGCTATAGAGTGACAAAATCCCAGACGGTTTTAGTCTTTAAATTATTCGGGCTGTCTAAATTTCTGCTGCCACAATATTTTTTTTTCGCAAATGGAACAAAAATGGCATTTTGCTCACGTAGATCTAGCTGTTCCCTGGGTGGTTGGTTCTAGAAAAGCAACAGGCTTTCCCCCTGCCTTACAAGAAGCAACAGTTAGAAACTCTAACAACTAGAAAACTGCTACCCCACAGTGGTTGGAAACAGCCAATAGAGAAGATGACAGCTGCTGTGTCACAGCTTCAGGAAGGGAGAAGGAAAAAAGGAAATAAAAGAATGTTAACCTTTTGAAAGGATTGCCTTATGTTACTACCGCACCCCACCCCCTCCGCCGTCCCTTTACTTATCAGGCTTTTCTGCCATGCTTAGGTTTCTAGGGTAAAGCAAAGCCATAACTCCGACCCGTTCTATCTCAACTTAAATTTGCAAGCGCTAGACGACAAATTCATCAACCCCCACGTGGGAACAATACAAGCCTCCCCAGAAGCGGACTTGAGCACTTTCGTATTAGCCAGCATGAACTGTTGTCTCAGCCTGTTGCTCCCGCCACAAGGTGTGTTAGAGCCTGGAAAGAAGGAGGGCACGCTCTGAAACCGTGTCTGTGTGCTCGGGCGCCTGGTGGCGGGACCTGGGCTGGCTCTCGGGTTCAGCGACCGCTCCGGGTTAGGCGGCTACGGACCACGGTCCGGGGACCCTAGTGCAGGCCGCCCGGCCGCCGGCAGATGGTGCCCTCGGCATCGCAACACCAGAGGAAACCCTGCTAAAGTATCGCTCCGACTCCGCCCCACCCGATCCTCCGGCGCCACAGTCACCGTCCTTCCCCAAATAGTGCCGAGCACGTTTCCTCTGGAACACTGCAGTAGCCTGTGTGTGTGTCGAAAATACAAACCAGGGGCAGCAGGGGCGGGGTGTGTTAGTGTGGGGAACACTCGGAATGGGACTCCCGGGGCCGGGGCGAAGTGACCGCCAATGAAACGCAGAGGGCGAGGGGACCCGTCCATTTCACATCTGCGTAAGCCCGGCCGCGGGCCCGTCGGGAGGCCACTCACCATGTTCACTTCGGAGACCATGTCTATGCTGGCGACGTCGATCCGCATCCCTACGTCCACAGGGGGCCCTGCGGGAAGGTGGGACACATTATGGACATATCCTTAGAGTGGCGACGGGATGGGGAGAGCCAGGGGGCCTCCCTGCGCTTACTACATTTTGAATGGGCTCCCTCCATCCCCCACTCCCCCTTGCAAGGGACAGCCTAGGAAAACAGGTGTGGGCACACGCGTGATGCAGTGACTATGCAGAGGGTGTGTCGGGCGGGGGGAAGGTCGGCTCTGCCTGGGGTTTCATCCACCTGCGACTGAGGGTCCGGTGTGTGTGTGTGTGTGTGTGTGTGTGTGTGTGTGTGTGTGTCCAGGGCGTAGGGCGTAGCAGCGCACACTTGCGGAAATGACATGCTTTTTTTTTTTTTTTTTGACATTTATCTTTGACAGGAAAGGAGACCTAGATATGTATGGGTTACAGGTTGAAAAAAGATGAAGCATTACCTCCAAAGTCCGGCCGCAAGCGAATGTCATATCCTTTGAGCAATCTGTCCACTGTCTCTTTCACGTATGACATGTTGCTGGGCTCATTGGCGCTGAGGGGAAGAAGTAGGGACCGTATTCAAAATGAACACAAACTGCGAGCAGACATAAATATAGACAAGCACACCTTACCCCCAAATAACAAGCTACATGATCCAGCAAGCATGTAAAAAGAAAAACACCAAGAAAAAAAGAGACGTTCAACAACTGCAGCTCACCTGTGTGCACAACAGACCATGGCAATCATCACAGGGAAAGAGAGAAGCCCCAAACTCTCTCGATTTTGTACTGTCCACATTACTAACTCTGATTAAAGAATTGTCTTTCCTGCGAAGATTCAAGGAATGCAACTTAGTCGGCGGCAGGGCAGTAATTCCCGAAAGGACCTGCGCATGCGCAGAGGGTGCTCACTACCAAAAGACACCTTGTGCCTTGCAAACAATATTCCTAGTGGAACAGGCAACAGATTTCATTCCCTTTAAAGTTCCTGTTTGTAGTGTTCCACGTCCTCCGAGTAGTCGGAGATATCCTGCTCTTTCCTTGCTCCGGATCCTGTATGCATTTGCATACTGAGGTTTCTTTGGGCATTAGAGGTTGCTATGTTCATTTCCTCTCTGTCCTCAACCTTTTTTTTTTACTCAACTCCCAGGGATCTGGCTAAGGCTGCCTGTGATTGGCATCCTTCGTTGGCAGTCACGGTGGTCCTAGAACTGAGACTGTGGAGGCGGGGCGGTTCTCTGGTCTCCAGGGTGTGCCTGTGTTCGTGTGATGGGGGGACGGGGGGCGGGTAGTGAATGGAGAAGGAGAGCCAGAGAAGAAGGGAAGGGGCAGAGGACATTCAGCACGTATTTGAGGACTCCAAGAATCAGGTCCCCTTAGGAAGCATCCTAGGACATCTGCCTTAGTGTAGTCCTTCTCTGTAGGAGGGGGAGGAGGAGGGGCGAGCCAACTTTTTCACTCGCTCCCCCACTTTTCTTCCCTCCCCCTCTCTTGTCTCTCCAGGCACGAGATTTAAGGGAAACAAGCGATGAGGCAGCATCTCTGGGCAGGCAACCCTTTTTCTAGTGCCATCTGCCGCAAGTCCCACTTTTTTCTAGGTTCTTGTAAGGAAAACCTCTTTCTTAAAATTGCCCATGTATTAACTCGCATTAGTAGCCCGGAGCAGACCCGTGAAACACCCAGAGGGTCTTATCTCTGTTCGCAAATAGGTTGGGGTTCTGTAGGAGCAGGAGTTGTTTAAATTATATTAAATTCAATCAGTGCAATTCAGTAAATGTCATTGAGCACATGTTAGGCGGGAGGCTCTGGCTAGGAGTTTGTTCATTTGTTTAATGGTATATATTAAATATTTACTATGTTCTAAACGTTCTGGAACTTAGAGACGATTTAAAGAGGGTTCCCGACATAGAGAAATTCACAGGCTCCCCGTCAGGAAGACGGACACAAATATAAGGAAGTTCAGTATGCTCTAGATAGTTTATATAGTGACCGGAAGCCTGTTAATACTACAAAGAGAGGTAGATAATGGTGTCCAGACAAGGAGAAAGCGTTCTGTAAGAGCGGGGAGGGCAGAGTATGCCAGAAGGAGGGAACAGCCTGTGCCAAGTCTTGGAGACTTGAAAGGCTATGGTCTACTTGGATAGCTGAACCCAGAAATAGCTGATCCGAATATAAAAGGGGAGAGGTAGGGATAGTGGTGATGAGGTGCCAAGAGAAGCTGAGGCCAGACCACAGGGAAAGTTACATCCTTTACTATGCCAATTTACACTTCTAGAAATCACTGGAAGTTTTAAGTAGGGATAGTCAGGGTCAGATGGCAGTTTCAGACACAATGTTCTGGTAGAATTATCATGATCAGAATAATTAGAGTTTATCACTTGCTGACTATTTGCTGGTTATCGTGCACATTATATAGAAAATCTTATTTAAGCCTTCATAATAATCAAAATGTGGTAGACATTATTATTATTATTCTCTTTTTATAGATAGTGATACTGAGAACAAATCAGGGTAATGTAACTGGTTCAGTATCAAACAGCTAATAAGTCATGGAATGGACATTCCAACCCAGAATCCGTGGACCTGACTACTCTATGCTATGAAGTATGGACCCCAAAAGGAGGAACCAGAGACAGGGAAAACAATGAAAAGGGAGAAGGGTTATTACAATGCCCCAGGCAAAAGGAACTAAAGTCAGATAGTGTTTAGCATGGAGAGGAGGTGATAGACCAGTGCAAGTTTTCAGAAGTATAATGGAGACATCAAATAGCTGGAAAGGTCAGCACGTGAAGACTTTTGGAAGGTAACCAAAGAATTGTACAAACATTTACACATGTGTAGATCTTGACATTCTACATATATTAACTTTATTTTCTCATTTGAGCCTCATAACAACCTTAAACACTGAGGCTATTTTTTTTCTGGGGACAATGATAACTCTTAATCAGGTTTCTTAATTTTCTGAAAAGTGTGTCAAGTCTACCTCTTTTTATTAATTCATATGGATTTGCTTTTAATGAGTAAAAGAAAAGATTTACTTATGCTTCACGTCCTTGCTGAAGCATAGAACCTCTCTATGTGGCACAACTCTGCAAACGTTGCATTGTAGAAAACAAAATTTGCGAAGTTTACTTCCTTCATTTGTTCATTCATTTATTTCTCAAATACTTATTGAACATTTGGTAGGTGACAGCCACTATACTAAAACCTGGTGACCCAACAATGAAAAAGATAGCATACAGAGTCCCTTTCCACATGAAATTTGTCAACTGACCCATCTTTGGGAGGTTGCAAATAGTAGCCTTGCGAGCCAGATTCAATTCATAAAAGAAGTATTTAGTTAGGTATTCACTGCTTGTTCAACTTATGTAGCTTTCATTGGGATATATGTTTTCCAGTTGGTCATAAGCCCCCCAAATTCTTTTTGAATAACAACCAGGATTGTATTTATTAGTGTCTATAAAAGAGCCAAGATTTTATCCTAGAATTGAGGAAAACTGTGAGTGATTTCAAATTCTTGAATCCTAATGTTTAGTATGCTGCAATTTGGATCAATTTCACTAAATTTGGCTTTTAAATTATGCCTCCTTTTACGTAGAAGGACACTACAAGAAGTCATTAGATATTTATAATATCGTCTAATACTGGGATGCTATTGAGGACGGAGCCCCCTGTATCACTCACTATCTTATGTATGAGGACCTGTGGGAGAAAAATTTTCCCAGACCCTGGTCTGGGAAAGGCTGTTGGAATCCTCAAATTCATTAATTTCCTTATTTGCTTTGGCTACTGGGAATCTCAGAGTTGTAGGGACAGTTCAGCTTTAATCATTATGTAAGGTTTTAATGACCTGCATTTTGTTATGTTACATTTCTCCCTGCTGCTCTCGAATCCTAAATTTAATTTTCCTTTGTCACACTTTACTAACTTACAAACAGATATGTTGCACTGAATATATATAGTGTGTAAGCTGTCTTGAATAATTTTTAGAACTAATTGGGAAATAAATTCAAAATAATAAAAAACAATAAGTAAATAATTGAAACACCCTAAAAATCATCAAACCTAGACACACTGTGGGTTTTTTTTTTTTATGGCTTCAAAACATCAACAGTTACTACCTCTGTGAAGTTGCTTGTTTCTTTTCCAAACTAATCCTCTTAATTAAGACCTTCCCCCTTCAAGATTCAACTCAATTTCCATTTTTTTTTTTTATTAAAGCTGTCCCTGAAAGCCAGTGTATACTTAATCATCCATACTCTTATTATCTTCTACTGATAACTCCTAGGGGGATTCTAAAAACGATCATCCATTCAGCAAATTTAACTGTGAATCTGTGAACGGATTATTATGAAGTATTTACCAAAAAAGAAAAATTTCCTACAAGTAACTAAGAGAGAAAGAAAAAAGGACAAGGTGACACTCTAAATGAGGAACTGCAAATTAAAACAATTAGATATGCAGAACTTAAGAATGCCAAATATTGGTTAGAAACTCTGATGTACTTTCAGAATTTATTCATTTCATAACTGGTCAAAGAGTATAAACTTTCATTTATAATATGATATATTTTTATCAAATCACTTCAAATCAACTAACCTTGAATTTTGGTTAGGTAGCCACACTATTACTACTTTTTGAATATTTATATGTCCTTTGTTATGCTTTCACCCCTTTTTTAATAGATTAAGTCCTGTATTTATTTATTAAAATTATAAAATCTTATATAACTTTGATATTACAGTAAGTCTACCAGTAGCTTAAGTAGTACTTTTATCTGTACTTATGGAAATAGCCTCACTTTATTTTTTGCATATGAATTTATTCCCTAAGTGTTTATTATTTTCTTAGAAAAGAAATGTCTTGTTTTTCAGGCTATATTAATAGTCAGTTATTTAACAGATTTTTAGCTGCTAATATAAAAATGTCTTTTTCTTTTTAAAAAAAAAGTTTATTTATTTATTTTAGAGAGAGAGAGAGAGTACAGGTGTGAGCAAGCAGGAGGAGGAGCAGAGGGGAAGGGAAAGAGAATCTGAAGCAGACTCTGCACTGAGAACAGAGCCCCACATAGGTGTGGTGTGCTCGATCCCATGACCACAAGATCATGACCTGAGCCAAAACCAAGAGTTGGATGCTTAACCCACTGAGCCACCCAGGCTCCCCTAAAAAAATGTCTTTTTGATTTTGTGTTTTTCAGTTTTTCTTGTTCAAATATTATAACATGGACTTTTAAAAAAAATTTATTATTATTTTATTATTATGTTAATCACCATATATTACATCATTAGTTTTTGATGTAGTGTTCCATGACTCATTGTTTGTATATAACACCCAGTGCTCCATGCAGAACGTGCCCTCTTTAATACCCATCACCAGGCTAACGCATTCCCACCCTCCTCCCCTCTAGAACCCTCAGTTTGTTTCTCAGAGTCCATAGTCTCTCATGGTTAGTCTCGCCCTCTGATTTCCACCCCCCCTTCATTCTTCCCTTCCTGCTATCTTCATGTTAAGAAGATAACATGGACTTTTGAGGACAAAAATTAGGTCCTTTAATAGATCCAAGTACATTTCTACCTCTTTTTACTCTTATTTAATTAAACTTAATGCTATAACAATTTTATAAATTATCTTAAATAAACAAATTCACTTTCTATTCTTTCCCTGTATTATACTTGTTTTGAGTTTCTTCTGAAATTACTATTTCCAGTATTTCTACTATTTCCAGTGTTTGGAGTGATTAAAAGAATATTCTTTTCTTGTTTTAAGGAGAATTCTACACAAATAAATAAGTGATTTCATATTTTTTGTCTTGTTTAAATTCCAATTAGTTAACATACAGTGTAATATTAGTTTCAGGTGTGCAATTTACTGATTCAACACTTACATACAACAACATATACTCTATCTTATTAATAGAGACATTCCAAGTTGTTGACTATATTAGTAAGAATAGTTAACATTTTTATAGGCTTATTATTTACCAATTTTAAACGCTTGACATAGTCAGTGCTTACAATACCTTCTGAGGTGGTGATACTATAATTAGTTCTGTTTTACAGATGAAGTAACTGTGACACAAAAAGTTTATTAATTTATCGAAAGTTACAAAATGAAATGATAGAGACAGATTTTAAATTCAGGTGGGTCTAACGACAGTCTATACTCTTTACCAGTACACTATTAATTATGAAATTAATTATTAATAATTAATTATTATAAATAATTATAAATTAATTATTAATTATTAATAGTCAGTTATTTAACAGATTTTTAGCTGCTAATATAAAAATATCTTTTTCTTTTTTTAAAAAAAGTTTATTTATTTTAGAGAGAGAGAGAGAGAGTACAGGTGTGAGCAAGCAGGAGGAGGAGCAGAGGGGAAGGGAAAGAGAATCTGAAGCATCTGAAAAATGTTGCCGCCATAAAACACTTTTTAAAGCTCTATTGAGATAATTATATGGTTTTGCAAATTCTTCTATGTAATTACATGCATTTAGAGTTTATCCTATGTTATGAGTGACTTGCGTTTTTAGAACAAGCCAGAATTAGAGATTTTTTCTTGAAACATAACAGACCTATGCTCCCCAAGCGGAATCTTATAAAGGGTCACTCTGAAAACTGGAAGTGCATGTAGTGTTGTGACCTGTGGCTGACCAGTGTGATGCTCTGCGTACACACAAAATCAAAGAGAATGACTATTAAGGTTACCAGTGAGTTATTGCTTTAAACCATCATTTAAAAGTGTTGCCACTCATCACTTTGTTAATGTGTAGAGATTTCACTGTTATTCTTTTAGTAGAAACTATTTATACTTTTCATTTCACTTGTTTCATGGGCTAAATTTTTAGTACCTGAGATTAGCTAAATAACAAAAGTGTTACAAATACCCAGGTGATTATCCAGGTGAACACTTTTCTCTCTAAACATATAGCCCTGGGACTTATTCATTTATTTACTCAAAAATATTTTTAGAGCTATGCAACAATAAAAGATTGTTCATTTTTTACTTATCAGGGTAAACATATCCAAATAACCAGTGTATAATGCAAAAAAAAAATACTAGAAATGAGAAAAGAATATTCCATCATATTGTTAAAAAATGAAATTCAACTCAATAAATTTGAAGATCTAGTTGGTTTTATTAAGCCATTCATAAATCAGGGAACATCCCACCTAACAAGTAGAAAGGAGCTCCAGAAGTTGTACAAAATGAGTTTTTTATAGGAAGGAGGATGTGTGGGGCTTTTATTAGCAAAGGAATAGAAAAGATTGCTTCAGGCAAGGTCATCTTCCCTTGGGGACCTAGAGGGGGTTTTATGAGGTGGATTACCTCAGCTTCCTTTGGGGTTGAAAAGGGCCCCTGTGACAGTTTACCTACCTCCATGGTGTTGACCTACCAGCTAAGACTACATTTCTGGGGGAGGTTGGAACTACAGTTAGGTTAGGTATTAAGCCCTGGTTTGGTGACTCCATTTTGGCCTGCGGTTTTCTTTTTAACAAAACCTTGGAGTGTCAGGGAAGACACCGCAAAAAGTTGATACTTTCTGCTAGACTTTCAATTCATGGAATTAAGAAGTTGGGAGGAGTTGGGGCAGGTGACAAACACAAAGGTTTTGACTCATGCAGTTGATAGTGATAAAGGAAATGGTAGTATTTCAGGGAGAATGGGGCATAGATTGTGTTTACAGTGGTGAGAGTACTAGAGGGATTCTAGGGGGAGAAGAAGGGAGAGCAGGACAAGGAGAGGGAGATGTTCCAACTTTTAGCTAACCCAGAACCAGACTAGATGAAGAAATAAGATTTGGTTGGAAAATAAAACTGGTTTTTTCTCTGCCCTATATTAAATACATATTCACTATTACTAAATGGAGATCAAAACACTACTAACTTATCATTTTTATTTTGTTGTCAATAAAACTCTTCCAATTATTTTAAGAGGGTTTTGAAAGAAAATTTGGAAAACCTAGACATTTGGACTGGTCACTGAAATGATACAGTGACAAAGTAATTCATTAATTTCAAAATTACTGTAATAATTTTCTGAGTAAAGAAATCAAACTTATAAAACCATCTTCCCTCTTAAAGATAGAACCTAAATCATCTCACATTTTAAGTAAAAAAAAAAAAACAACAAAATGTTCTTCAGTCATAAGTAACTTCTATTATATATTAACACTGAATAAATATGGGGTAAAATATTGGGAAGTTGCAGGACTCCTGGAATCAGAAATGAATTAACCATAGGCATGGAAAGGTTCTAATTTAGGTTTAAGAAATGAAATACTGTAATACGGACCCTCATACATAAATATAGACAGATAATCTTGGGGCACCTGGGTGGCTCAGCCGTTAAGCTTCTGCTTTCGGCTCAGGGCTCCCTGCTCAGCGGGGAGCCTGCTTCTCCCTCTCCCACTCCCCCTGCTTGTGTTCCCTCTCTCGCTGTATCTCTCTCTGTCAAATAAATAAATAAATAAAATCTTTAAAAAAATTAAAAAAATATATAGACAGATAATCAAAAGTCAGCAAATCTTAAAGAAAATCAACATCATGAAGAAGAGGAAGAAATTCCACAAGGAGAAAACGAAATCCTCTTGGGAAATGTAACTACTTTAAAACAAGCATAATAGTTTGAGAAAGAGTTAAGTAGATACATAATAGCCAATAAAAAGAAGAAACTGTTAGGCAAAAACAAATGTCAATAAGGACACAAATGAAAAACTGGGGTTCTAGGGCGCCTTGGTGGCTCAGTCGGTTAAGAGTCTGCCTTTGACTCAGGTCATGATCCCAGGGTCCTGGGATGGAGCCCCACACCCAGTTCCCTGCTCAGAGGGGAGCCTGCTTCTCCCTCTCCCTCTGCCTGCCACTCCCCCTGCTTGCGCCCTCTCTGTCAAAGAAAATAAATAAAATCTTAAAAAAACAAACGAAACAAAACTGGGTTTCTAGGAAATTAAAAGGTAATCACAAATTTTAAAAGAAAATTCAAGGGGCACCTGGGTGGCTCAGTTGGTTAAGCCGCTGATTCTTGATTTCCACTCAGGGTCCTGGGATTGAGTCGCACTTCAGGCTCTGTGTTCAGCAAGGAGTCTGCTCTAGATTCTCTCTCCCTCTGTCCTTCTACCTCCCCCACACCTCACTCCTGCTCACAGACACTCTCTTTCTCTCTCTTAAATAAATAAATAAATAAATCTTTAAAAAAAATTCAATAGATGAATTGAATGACACAATTGATGATTTTGTTAGTGAGCCAAACAATAGAATCAAATAATTATCAGGATTACGTTGCAAATGACAAATAAAATGTCATTGAAAAGAGATGTAGAAGGTACACAGGAAAGAATAGAAGAAAAGGAGAGGAGCAAATAATTAAAGAAATAGCAACATCCCAGAAATGACAAATGTTATTCGTTCTATGATTGAACAAGTTCATTGAATGTTAAACAGCATTAATTAGTCACATTCTGGTGAATTTTCAGAACATCTTGGATACTGAAAAAATCTAGAATTCTCCTGAGGAAAAAAAAAATCATATTATCTACATAGAAAAGAGAACCATTTGTCATACTTATCAGTAAATTTAGTACTAGAAATTCTTTTTTATAAACAAGAGAAAAACAAAAAGAAATTTACTAACCAATGCATCAGAAATTCTTATCAACAGATTTAGTACCAGAAATCAAAGAAGCAATGTTTTTAAAATTCTGAGTGAACATGACTTTGAAGTGTTAATTCTTTACTCTTACAAACTAGCATTGAGTTGTGTTGGCAATTTAAAGTCATTTTTAGGCATAAAAGGACTGAGAGTTTTGCCCCGGAAATCCTTTCAGCAAGAATTACTTAAGGATAACTATAGCAAAACAAAACATCAATACAAGAAAGAGGAAATTAAGACACAAAATAAACAGGTAAAATAATTACTCTTCAATATTTAAGTTAAATGCAGTGAGATCAAAAGCAAATGTTAAGAAATTATTCTGAAGCTATAGGCAAAAGGTACAGAAGTTAAATATTTATGAGTCAGAGAAGGTGCCATAAAGTTAATGGGTTACAATGAAACAGGAAGGAACAGATATTTTGAATAAGCCATACTTCTTAAGTAGAACCGATGAATTAAAAACAAAAGCTATTGTTTCTTTTTTTTTTAAAGATTTTTTATTTATTTTTGAGAGAAAGAGAGAGTGAGAGAGGGAACATAAGCAAAGGGAGTGGGAGAGGGAGAAGTAGGCTTCCCTCTGAGCAGGGAGACCGATGCAGGGCTCGATCCCAGGACTCTGGGATCATGACCTGGGCCCAAGGCAGACACTTAAGGACTGAGCCACCCAGGTGCCCCAAGCTATTGTTTATTTAATGTTTACTATGTGCCGAACACTATATTAAGTCTTTTAAAATGTATTATGCTATGTTGTATCTAACATTTCTAGATTCTAGTAATATTGCCTTCATTTTTCAAGCATTTTTAAAGGAAAAAAAGATGTATGAAGAAAACTGCTGTTGGTCACACAGCTTAGATGTGACAGAGCCAGGGCTCAAGCTCACAAAGTCAAAATCCGAAGCCAGTATTATTTTATTATTATTATTTTTTTAACAATTAAGTTTCAGATTGTTTTCTTTCTTTTTTTTTTTTTTAAGATTTTTATTTATTTATTCATGAGAGACAGAGAGAGAGAGAGGCAGAGGGAGAAGCAGCCTCCCTAGGAGCAGAGAGCCCGATGCAGGACTCGATCCCAGAACCCTGGGATCATGACCTGAGCCGAAGGCAGACGCTTAACCATCTGAGCCACCCAGGCGCCCCCGAAGCCAGTATTATTAACTACTACGTACACTGCTTCTTGGAGAAAAAGTGGAGCACAGAGAATTAGATATCCAAATGCTGGTGAACAGATAATGGAGAATTCTTCTCAGAAATAAGAAGTCACTGAGATGAGTTGAGTAACAATAAGAGTGAAACACTTGATAAAAGATCACACATGATTGAAGATCTACACACCTTCAGAGAAGCCAAAATTACTGCCATCCTTGTGGGGTGCCATGAATGCCTGCCATGTCCATTTCCAAATCCATCATGATAACTGCTATTCCTAGTGGCAAGGATTTCCTGTGTCCTTACATGGCCAAGTATTGTGGCTAAGATTTCTCTGTTCTTTACTATCGCATGTATTCTTACAACAAAACTACTAAATTGAAGCTCTGTGAGGAAAAGAAGCATTTTCTTTAACTCACCCATGTCTATCCCTTATCTAGAACTGTGTCTGGCACAAAACAGATATGCAATAAACATTTGTTGAATGAATGGATAAATAAACAAACAAATAAACTTAGCAATATTTATTGAATGTCTAATATGAATCAGGCACTATTCTAAATACTGAGTACACAGCTGTGAACGAAACAGAAGGAGATCCATCCTTGCCATCATGGAGTTTATATTCTAGTGAGGGAGACGGATCATAAGCAAAGTAAATACGTCAGGTACACTGTATATTTAGACAGTGATAAGGGGTGGGGGGAAGCAAACCAGGGAATAGAAATAAGAATCTGGGGAGAGATGTGTTCATTGAAACTTTAGAAACGATGATCAGGGAAGGCCTCATTGACATTTGAGTAAAAGGCTATAGATGGTGAGGGAGTGAGCCATGTAGATAGAGTGAGGATGAACATTGCCAACAGGGTACAGCAAGTGTAAAGATACCGAAGTGGGAATGTGTTGGTGTGTTTAAGGAAGCCAGTGCCGCTAGAGCAGAGGGAGAGGCAGAAAAAGCAACAGGAGATGAGTTAGAGTTAACAGATTTGCTCTGAGTAAGAGGGAAAGCTAGCAGAAGGATTTGCTGTGGACAAGTCAGGATTTGATCTGACTAGCTTTTTAATAGAATCGCTCTAGGTACTAGAATATAGACTGCTAGAGGGCAAGGGTAGAAGGAGTTATGTCACTAATCCAGGTGGAAAAATTAGAGTAGCAGTGGTGGTGATGACAAGTGGTCATATTCAGTATATATTGTGAAGCCAGATTTATCAGGGCATTCTGACAGACTGGAGGTGGTTGTGAGGGAAAGAGTGGAATTTAGGGTGACTCCAAAGTCTCTCAGCTGAGCAGATGGTAGAGTTGGGGATGATGTGGAGACGTAGTTTGGGAAAGGGGGTTTGTGACCTGAGTCAGTTCTGGACATGCTAAGTTGGATATACAGTTGACCCTTGCCCAACACTGGGATCAAAGGCTCAGACCCCCACAGGGTCAAAATCCACATATAGGTTTTGACTCCTTCAAAACTTAACTACTAATAGCCTACTGTTGACCAAAAGCCTAACTGATAACATAAAGTGTCGATTACTAGATATTTTGTATATGTATTATATACTGTATTCTTACAATAGAGTAAGCTAGAGAAAAGAAAATGTTATTAAGAAAATCGTAAGGAAAAGGAAATGCATTTGTAGTACTGTACTGTATTTATCAACATAAATCTGCTTATAAATGGACCCCTGCAGTTCAAACCCCTGATCCTCAAGGGTCAACTGTATTTGGATAACTCCATTTAAAGGAAGAGGTCTTGACTAGAGATATAAATTTGAAAACCATCAGCTTTAATTACATGTCGTCCCCAAATTCATATGTTTATGCCCTACCCTCAGTCTGACTGTATTTGGAGATAGGCCATTTAAAGAGATAATTAAAGTTAAATGAGGTTATAAGTGTGTGGCACTAATTCCAATATGACTCATGTCTTAGAAGAAGCAGCAGAAGAGGAGACACCAGGGGTATTTGAACACAGAGGAAAGGCCATGTGAAGACACAGCAAGAATGGGGCCATCTGCAAGCCAAGGAGAGAGGCCTCAGGAGAAACCAAACCTGCCCCCACCTTGATCTTGGACTTCCAGCCTCCAGAACCATGAGAAACTAAATTTCTGTTTAAGCCCCCTAATCTGTGGTATTTTGTTATGGCAGCCCTCACACACTAATAACAGCATTTAATGCCATGGACTACGTAATTTCACCAACATTGTGGGTATAGGTAGAAAAGAAAAGAAGAAATCCAAGGTGCACTGGGGCTTTTCAATCTTTGGAGGTTGGGTTAGAAAAGAACTAGAAAATGAGACTGAGAAAGGGTAGCAGGTAGGAAGAAAACCAGGAGAGTTGGTGTCCTGAAAGCTAAGGGAAGAAAGTATGTCAAGGAAAAGGAAATGATCAATTATGGTATCAATTACTTCTGATAGGTCAACCAATATGAGGACACAGTGAACCTTCCATTAAGCAGATGAGAAATGCATTATTTTTTCCCAAATTAGTGAATTTTGGGTGTTTCAGTTTTTAAATGACTTTGATACGATCTCATTAGGATTTTGAGCTAAACCTCAATATCAGAATGGAGGATCTTGAAAGCTTATTTTCAGAGAAAATCAGTTTTCCTTTTTAATGGTTAGTGATGTATATAAATTTCATAAATTATCAGGAATGAGCCAAAAGACGCAGAAAAATATATTGTAAAATTTTTGTATTATCACATTATTTTGTTGGGCATTTGTTTTATTGCTAAGAGCTGCAAACATTAAAATTCATTGATAAAGTAGGTGAAAAATGATTCTCTATTAAAGAAGAAAAGGCAACAATATTTATAAAAAGGAAAAATTAAATAAAAACATGGGTAAACGGGAAAACTGGTAAGAGATTCAAGTTTGGAAAAGCCAATAATTGAAAACAGGACTCAAAAACAAATAAATTATTTGAGTGCTCAAAGAAAATCAGTTATTTCAAACAATGTTGAACTTCCTCAGCAATCTGTGGATAAATACACACAGGGCTCCAAAGCAGTGTTAATATAAGAGTGTGCAAAATTTTGATTGAAAGATTAGTCATGTGCTAGTCAAAAAACAATCATAATGAGAATATTAAGCCTTCAAAATTAAGTATCTTGCCAATATTCCACAGTAAGTGGTTCAAAAGAAGCCCGCGTCTGTGTGTCTCTGTGTGTTTATGTGTGTGAAGGAATAAATCATTAGATTTTGAAGATGATGATGATGATTATTGTTTGTTGTTTAAAGCTACTCTTTCCTATTTTACCTATTCCTATTTATTTTCACTTGTTTCTTACTGTTTCTTTGGGCTTAGCCCTTAGGTGACTTCCTACAGTATTTGTCTCAGCACAATTCACCTGGAAGTCTGTTTCATTTTTTCTCTCAATATTTCGCTGGTTATACTGCATGCAGTACTCAGTTAAGAAAATATTCACTTTTAATTTCCTTGGGAGTTTGAGTAAACACATGAAGAATGGGACCATCAGCAAAGTATCATACTTGTGATTATGAAAGTATCATTGAAGGTGTGCTTAATGTCACATAGTTGCCAGAGTCATAATTCTTTTCTCTGACAGTTATGTCATATCAAAAACATGCCAAACACTCGCTGAATCTTAACACAAGCAGGGAACTTAACAATCTGGTCCAACACTCTCATTTTAAAGTGAGAAATAGTGAGATACATAGAAACCTTATGACATGCACAAGTCTACACTTCTAGTAAATTACAGACCTCGAATTACTTCTAGGTCAGTTAACTCAAAACATCATTCTTTCCAAACAACTCATTATCCCTTTCTCCAGTCAAAAAACATAGTATTAATCCTCACATTCTCAAATTCTGCTTTCAAAACAGTCCATGCTATTTATTAAAGACTAAATTTTATAAAAATAATAGGTTTGACATTTTAGCACCTAGTTCAAAAACTGATTCTACTCTCATTTCAACCAAGGAGCATCATTTTGTTCATTAAATTGTCTGCATAATAGAAATTTTGTCCTCTAGGGGAAGGTAAAGAACATTTCTGGATTTGATTTTTCTTTTCTTCAGAAAATTATTAAGCAATTTTGTAATTCACTGAAGTGTCAGTATGTCACTTAAGTGATCAATTCAAATGATTATGGTTTTCCAGAAATTTCTACTAAATCATTATTAAAAGCCTTGAACATTTTTAATGATGGGAATGAAAAAATAATTGAAATAACAAGCTTA
Source organism: Mirounga angustirostris (assembly GCF_029215605.1). Taxonomy (NCBI): domain Eukaryota; kingdom Metazoa; phylum Chordata; class Mammalia; order Carnivora; family Phocidae; genus Mirounga; species Mirounga angustirostris. The sequence continues at coordinate 39,008,848 of NW_026991710.1, read as the reverse complement.
GCTTTTCACTAACTAACCAAGAATATGAAAGTATGAAGCATTTTTAAAGAATCTTTGGCTTTTACAGCCTGGTTCATATTTTGTTGAAGGCAATATGCTATACCGGGACATAGGGAACCATGACCCTCTCTCTTAGATTATTTCTGTTATTTTTCCTTCATTGAACTCCTCCCCTATTACCATGTCCTTGATGTTTAAAACACTGAACTGCTTCCATTTTCTGTGTAATCAGAAACAAGCCTTTTATATGCTGAATTCTGTTTCTGTGGTACTTCTCTGCCCATTTCAACCTTAAGAATGTCAAAGTGTAGTTCTCCCTAATACTCCAGCTGCAGCAGCATTTGGTTAAAACCTCTATTCAAACATTTTTTTCCATAGTTCTATAGTTAGCTGGGTATATATTTTCCCTGCTAGTCTGTGTCCATTAAGAATAATATCTGTATAGAATACAGCAAAAATCCTGGTATATTCTAGGAGATCAAACATATGTCTTAAATAAACGAAGAAGGGAACGAATCAAAATATACAAGGGCTGTATGAATGGATAGAAAAAAATCAATTTATATTCTTATTAATAGAAAGAGTAAACATACTGCAAAACTAGCCCATGCCTACTCACTGTTTATATAGTAGTATACTGATAAAAAGAACACAAATCTCAACAAATGAAAGCAGGCAATTAATGGTAACACTTTCTAAATAATGCTCTGAAACCATTTGGTGTCAATTTTGCATCTCAGGGGCGCCTGGGTGGCTCAGTTGGTTAAGCGGCTGCCTTCGGCTCAGGTCATGATCCTGGAGTCCCAGGATCGAGTCCCGCATCGGGCTCCCTGCTTGGCAGGGAGTCTGCTTCTCCCTCTGACCCTCCTCCCTCTCATACTCTCTGTCTCTCATTCTCTCTCTCTCTCAAATAAATAAATAAAATCTTAAAAAAAAATTTTTTTTCATCTCAGTAACTCCCTTGCAGTTAGAGTGACTGCATGACATGTTCCAAGCAATCAGTTTTCAAGAGAAATATTATGGGTTACTTTTTGGCCAAGATGGTTAAATATCGAGTGTGTTTTCCTTTATTTTTTTCTTTTTCCTACTTCAATGAGGCTAAGAAGGACAGAAAGCTAAGATAGTGAACCATATGATGCAAGAATCTCAGATCCCTGAGTCAGCAGTTGGAGAAAATCTACTCAGGATTTTATATGAATAAACCACATCGGACTTTACAGGAGGGAGAATAAACCTTCATCTTATTAAGCTGTTTGTTGTTTTTATAGAAGTGAGGGTTAATTACCATGACAATGTATACAAATGAATAATCTCAAAAACAATGTATAATATAAAAAGCAAATTGCATGATGATACTACATATGAAAATACTAAAGGCATGATAAATAATATTTACTTTGTATAGTTATGTAACAAAAACACATAAATATGCAGGAAAAGAGCTCTACAAAATTCAATGTGATGGCTACTTTTAAAGTACTCTGTGTTGTGTTGGAGTACTCTGGAAGTTTCAATTGTATCCGTAATGTTTTGTTTTTATTAAACAAATTCTGAATCAATTTTGACAAAATGTTAGAATTAAATTGAGCTGAGTGTGGAGCTCCTGGATGTTAAGTCACTCTTGGTTGTTGGGTTTTTTTTTCCCCTCTATTTTGAAATATTTAAGAAGTCGACTTCTAATGATTGGGAGGAGTTTAGATAGAAGTTTATAAATTGTGAGTAGCTGGGGAGGGTATTTGTGCATATTCATCAAACATGTAGAATTAGATTGAAGCACAAATCTTAAAACCTGAAAAACAGAAGTCTTTTTCCTTTGCCAAGAAATACATTTTACTTAGAGAGTATAAACATATGAGCTGCCCCCGAGTTAGAACAGTTTGGAAAATACAAAGTGAAGCAGGGATTAGTCAAATTCGTAAACCCCACCACAAGCTGGAACATATTCACCATGGAGCACAGGTATGCGTGCCCACAAACAGATCTCCCTGGGAACAGTCTGGTCCCTGCATCCGTTAATTTCTCTGCTTTCCAGTCAAGCATGACCATTTGGCCCTACCTAGCACCTTACTCTCACCATCCCCGTACCTAGTTTTCAGCCCTAGGCAAGCAGTACACAATGCAGACTTCCTCGGCTTGGCCCCACATCCGCCTTGCTGCCAGTTTTCTCAGTATCTGCTGCCTAGGCAGTTCACAGCTGGGCTCAGTGCCTACTGCAGCCCCCTCGGTCTAGCTGCAGGCTCATGTGTGTCTGCACAATCAAGCAGGAAAGAAGTACCCTGATTACATCTCTGGATACTGCAGCAGCAATGTGAAGGTGAGGTCTTGGGCAAAACTGTGTTGGTTCACAAGTTGGCTCCCTTCCTGGGTAGTAGCAAGATGAACAGAACTTCCCGACTGGCCAGAATCTTAAAAGTTTATACCGAGGCCTTACCTGGGTTCAGTCAGTATTGAGTACAGATGGTCTCAACAACACCTTGCTCTCTTACGGTTAATGGATCCTTGTGTGAGGACTGTGGATGGAAGACAATCCCGAAGACAATTCCAAAGACAAGGGTGGAGTGAGGAGCCTCTGATTGCCTTGGTCCAGTTCACAGGTCAGCTGGTGGTCATGTCCTCTTGATGACCTCCCGCAACAAATTGGAAAGTCTTTGAAGTTTGTCTCTGGGCCTCCAGCATCCTCTTTTGTTAACTTTCTCCACTCAGTTGCATTTCATTTTTTAGGTACTTGGCCTTTGAACTTCATCAACCACGGAAACTGCAAATTGTCTAATGCTCTCATTTTCATTTTGACTAAAACTTATTCTCACCAATGTGTTAACTCCCTAATGTTTTAACACTTTTAAGATTTTTACCTCCAGCTGTAGAAAGACTTTCTCCCCATCAGTGGCAATGAGTTAAAAAAATAAAAGGTCAGCTTCAAAAATTTAATGTGTTAGTTATTAATATAGCTAACACTTTATTGGTGCTCACTATGTTCCAGGCACTCTTTGAATTGTTTTAACATGTATTAACACATTTAACCCTCATTAACAATTCTATAAAATAGGCACTATCATTGTCCTTATTTTGCAAATGATGAAAATGGAGCCCAGAGTAGTAAAAAGATATTTCCAAGGGCAAACAGCTAAGAAATGGGGTGGCCAGAATTAAAAGAGGTCAGAGCCAATAATATCCAGCTTTGAGGAAGAAGATATAGGAACTTTGCTACATATTAAGGATAATGTGATGATGGCATGGGGGTGCCTAGGTGACTCAGTTGGTTAAACATCTGCCTTTAGCTCAGGTCATGATCCTGGGGGCCTGGGATTCAGCCTTGTGTTAGGCTCCCTGCTAAGCAGGGAGTCTGCTTCTCCCTCTCCCTCTGCATCTCCCCGCCCTGCCCCACTCATGTGTGTGCACACATGCTCTCTCTCTCTCAAATAAATAAATAAAATAAAATATGGTGATGGCATGATCATTTCACTACAATAAATGGTGTCAGGTAAATGAGCCAATATTTCAACTGATTATAGTTACTTGAACTAACAAAGTTATCTCAGCATTGCTTACCATATTTCCTTCATTAGGATGCAACACCATAATTGCTATGCAATCATTAAAGGAACACCGGAATAGGAAACAAGGAATTGATCTAGGTAATTTTAAAAGTTCTTTCTGCTGTCATACTCTATAAAAGGGTCTAGTTAGTTTTTTGGCTTTATCTTATTATGGTTTGTTGCTCCAGTAACATGACCATCTAATCACATCCTAAACATTAAAAAAAAAAAAAAAAAAGAAAGAAAGAAAAGGAAAGAAAAGAAAAGAAAGACTTAATTCCTAAGGTCCACTGTTTCATGTCTTAGTTTTGGGCCCTATTCAACTGATTGTGAGCTGAGTTGTGAGTCCTGACACTTGTTGAAATAGTCATTCTATTTCAGACTCCATTGCTAATTCAGTTCTGGAAACAACAGTATGCTATTCAGATGTTAGTCAGCTGAGGTCAAGTGGAAAGGGCTAAGAATAGCAGCGTAGTAGGCAACAATAAGGTGGTAAATCCTAGAAGACACTGGTAGTGGAAGCAGGCTTTGGGGCAGACATGGACAGAAAAACAAAACAAAACCAAACAGATTCAGAAAGGAGGAGATGGACATCAGGAAGTGTAATTGACAAATTGGTATCTGCTAAGACTGACACCAAGCATCTTAGTGAAATCTAACACTAAGAATAGCATGTCAGGCAGATGATCAGGGCACACCCCTGTGAGGCTGAAGAATAAGCAGCAATTAAACATCCAGGTTGACATATGGAGAGTTTTATCATGGAAATCTATAAACAGGGGAACTACAATGCAGGAATCTGGAAGCTCTGCATAGGAGGATTCCACCAGCCTTAGGCAAGGAGAAGAACAACAGGACTCAAGTCTAAGTTACCAGAGAGAGAGAGACTGAGTTTCAGGGAGTAAGTCCCAACTGGAGAGGAAGTTCAGAACCATATAAACTGCAAGAGTAAGTTGAAGTCTAGGCCCAGAGTGTTCTAATGGTGCTGCTTAAATGATCTTGCCTTGGATTTTTCCAAATGAGAGATTTTTGACCTCATCAATACTTCCAGACCAAAGTACTTCTTTTTCTTATAGTTCATCATTTGAGATACCAACAAGAATTGATTTTTGTTGCAGCCATTATGTCAGAGGCAGGGATATGAACCTGATGCTTGTGGGGTTCCTGGAAGGGAAATGCCAATGTAGTTCCTGCTACATTGCCTTGTTACTTATCAAAGGGAGGTCAAGACAGTGTGTTCCACTCATTGAGAAAGCTTTCTTGAATATGTACCAAAGCTAAGCCTGGCTGAGAATGTGGCACAGAACAGCCACATTTACCAGAGATGAGCAGAAGCCTGGTTAAAATGTCAGCTGTGGCAGGAAAGAATTCTTAGTTTATCTGCAAGGGCTTGGACAGCCCATCTAAATGCCTTGTTTTGAAAACGGCTTGGCAGAGTTTTTTAAAAGAAAGCTTTCAAAGTACACACATCCATTTTTAAAAATTTACTGAATTTGGATGAAATCTACAGTTGCTTACTAAATGGGGGCCATCACCCTCTCTTGGTTTTACTTTCTTTTTAGTCCAGTTTAGAGATCTGTGCTATATCAACCACTCTGTGGCCAATATATGATGTTCTTGGTTCATTTGTTCTTCTCCATTGGACCAGCCCTGAAACTTCCACTTCTAAAGTTTAATTCCAGAGCACTACTGATAATAATCCTCAATTACATGGATTGGTATGCTTACAGGAATATGACCTCTGACACCATCAGGATCCTCATGGCCACCCATTTTATATGCCTCTTGTCAGTTACCTTAACCATGATTTGTATAATTGGACTCATTAACTCTCAGGTTCTATTTTTTCTTCTCCTTAAAGAACTTAAAACTGATACTACTTTGAACACATATTAAGCTTAGTAGATGGTGTTGATTAAAATGTTGAATGCATTAATTTTAGGTGTTATTCCTTAAAATTATATGAATAAACCTATAGAGTAAATATTTTATAATACTGGTATTTTAAAAGTTCAGCTGTAAGAAAAAATATTTTGGGACGGCTAAGTGGCTCAGTCGGTTAGGCGTCTGCCTTCAGCTTGGGTCATGATCCCAGGGTCCTGGAATCAAGTACCACATCGGGCTCCTTGCTCAGTGGGGAGTCTGCTTCTCCCCCTCCCTGCCACTCCCCCTGCTCGTGCTCTCTCTCCCTCTCTGACAAATGAATAAATAAAATCTTAAAAAAAGACAAAATATTTTATTTTTTCCCAAATGATAGTCAATATCAGAAGTTTAAAAGTTGTGATTCTTTAGATTCTACCATAAGCTTTTTACCTATTCTTTTTTTTTTTTTTGTACAATCTCATGCTTTTGCCACTTATAATCTCAAATGCTCAAATGTACATTTCAGGTCCAGAACACTGTTCAGAACCAGTGTGACTATATAAATCCCTTGGAATGTCTTCCGGTCACTATCTCAAATTCCCCCTGCCCTCACAGCGGAATTCTGTATGATACCACAAACCAGCATTGAACCAAAACAAAAATCTGGGTGTCATTTTTTTGTCATCAAATGCAAACAATGCCTATCTTGTCACCTGCATATCTCTCTAGTCTTTCCATTTATTTCCAACCTCTACTTCCCTACTACTATTCTACTTCAGGCAACCACCCTCACCTGTAATATTGTAAGCACTCCCTAACTGGCCCCCTGCCTCTAGATTTTTCCTCACTCCAAACCATTCTTTATTTTAAACTTATTTTATTTAAATTCCATTAGTTAACATATAGTGTATCATTAGTTTCTCATGCAGAGTTCAGTTATTAATCTGTTGCGTATAACACCCAGTGCTCATTTTATCACGTGCCCTCCTTAATGCCCATCACGCGGTTACCCCACCCCCACCGCCTCCCCTCCAGCAACCCTCAGTTTGTTTCCTATGATTAAGAGTCTCTTACAGCACTCCAAACCATTCTTTACCCAGTCTCACTCCCTTCAACCCCATCACCACAGTTGGAGCCAGAATGACGTTTTAAAATGCAGACTTGATTATATCAGTCCTAAAATATATATCTTTTAATGTTCTCCCAATGCTAGGTTAGGATAAAAGTGCCTCAGAAGTACAGTTTATGCGTCCCCAAGACCTGAACCCCACCTATGTTTCCGTCCACTTGTTCTATCTCCCCCTACCTTTCTCCATTCTCTAGAAGATATTCTGGTTATCTATTTATTATTAACTTCTATTAATTTCACAGTGATCAATTGTTATAATTTCAATCCCTTCGCATTTGTTTTGATCTGCTTTAAAACCCCAGCACGTGGTCACTTGGGAGTAATGTTTCATGACATTTGAAAAGAATACATATTCTGCAGTTCTCTCAATGTTTCTTATAGTGTTTTTTTAAAGCTATGAATTGAGGTGCAAACAAATTCAGAATTTTTATATTATTCTGGTAAGTTTACATCTTTTTTTAACATTAAACATTCACCTTTCTCTCTAATAATGCTTCTTGCACTTAAAATTACTTTATCTGATAACATGGGGGTACACTTTACCTTAGAATTCTGTATCCTTACATTTAAAGTTAGTCTCTTCTAAGTGATATAAACTGGAACTTTATCTTGTTATTCAGTCTGGCAATCATTATCTTTCAATTGCAATATTTGCTTTCATATTTAATGTAACTATGGGAATATTTGGGTTTAAATCTATCATCTTACTACACTTTCTATTTGTCCCACTTATTCTGTGTTCCTGATTGGGTTCACATATGGCAGAATTTTGTGTTACAAGCAAAGCAAAATATGTTGAAAACATGTTAGTTATTGAATTTTATGCCAAACCCACATAAAATGTGTTTCAATGCTTGGCTTCTATAATTACTTATTTTAGAAATGGTTTGCTTATAGGATAGATACTTTATCATAATTCAAGTCATTGTAATCAAAAGCAAGTGAAGCAATTTGATTTTAGAGTAATTTTGTATTCATGATGTAAGGCAAATTATAGATGTAATAAATGTACCAGACTCATAAAAGGAGAGAGTTCTATCTTTATGATTATTATAGGGTATTTTTTGGTACATTTTTCATTTTTTTGTTACTAAGAACTTTGTGGGAACATATATTTTGGAATAATGAAATAATATTATGATATGTTAAATATCTTTCCCAAGAGCCAGACTTTTTCAGTACAACATAATGAGGGGTCCATCTGTGAATGTTAGGCAGCTTTATAAAATTTCTAAAAGCCAATACCAACCTAAAGTCAGAGTCTATAGCCATAATTTGATAGGGAAGGAAAAAGGAAAAACACATTTATCATTATAATTTTGTTGTAAACAATTCAATTGAAGAGATTCCATTCTCAAAGAACATCAAAATGGGTCAGAAAGATAGTTGGGTGATATCAAGCAAGGGGAAAACAAAAGGAAATCATTGCATCTTTATTAGGTGGCTTGAAAAAAAACATAAAATCTAAAGTATCCCCAAATCAGGCGTTCCAAATTTTAGGTAACTTTTTTTTTTTTAAAGATTTTATTTATTTATTTGAGAGAGAGAGACACAGCAAGAGAGGGAACACAAGCAGGGGGAGTGGGAGAGGGAGAAGCAGGCACCCCGCCAAGCAGGGAGCCCAACGTGGGCCTCGATCCCAGGAACTTGCAGAGGGAGAAGTAATGTTCTCAGTGAGTGAAAAAAAAAATAATAAAAAGGACATCTTCAGTGCCTATATCTTCAGAAAGCTATTACAAATTTGACTCTAGGATAGACCGCTGGTAGTCTCTTTGAATACAGAAATGTTTTCACTGCCTCACTACTTTCTCTTGAATTCCTTTTTTTTTTTTTTTTTTTTTAAGATTTTAATTATTTATTTGAGAGAGAGGGAGAGGGGCAGAGGGAGAGAGAGATGCAGGCTCTCCACTGAGCAGAGAGCCGGACGTGGTGCTCCATCCCAGGACCCGGAGATCATGACCTGAGAGCCAAAGTCAGCCACTTAACCAACTGAGCCACCCAGGCTCCCCTTCTCTTGAACTCCTATTCCGTTTAGTATCAAAGGATTCCTTTTCAGATATTGTACTCGAACCGCAAGTTTGCTACATTTTTCAGCATTCCAGGAAATTTAAAATCTTACTGGATGATTTCTTCATCAAGAACCACATTTACTTATTTATTTATTTATTTATTTAGTTAGTTAGTTAGTTAGTTAGTTAGTTAGTTAGTTAGTTAGTTAGTTATTTTCACCTCAGGAGAGTTTCTGCATGTGGGACATTAACCCTGGGAACCACAAAGCCAGATTGTGTTTGACCTCCGCCCAGGCACGCCCTTAGCTTACTCTCTCTAGCTCAGTGACTGCCCAGCACCCACTATTTATATTTATGCCTTAGCAGAAATTACAAATCAGTACATGCCAGAGACCTGTGGAAATGCCAAAACTATGAAACTATAAATGTTAAGACTGCAAATGCCAAAAGCATTTTTTCCCCTAGAAGTATAATTTCTAATGCTGAAAAAACTGGATGATATGGCATCAAATACACATTCCCAGAAGAAAATTGGTTCCAGATTTTAGCCAATATATCTTTTTAAAAGACATTCCAAGAGACTGTGTGATCTGTTCTTACAGTGGTGTCGCATGGGTTTGGCCTCAACTTAGAGTAGGCAGTTAAAAAACAAAGTGTGTTCAGAGCATCACAAAAACCTCCTACTCAGCCCTAAAGTATATCTCATAATAGCAAAACATTCTAGAAATTATATCCAAGAGTCTATCTTTTTATCAAAAGTACTAATAATGCTGCCTTGTTGCTCATTGTGCTCCTAATCTTGGCATGCATGCCTTATTATTTTTTTAGGGAAAATTCCTAGACCTACTGGCATAAAATTCAAGCACTTAAAATTTTTAAAATATATTGTCTGATAACATAATTAGTGATTTTCTAACTTGCCTGTAAATATATGTAGGCTGGGTCAAGGATCAAGTATAGAATTAAGAGTCATAAAAAGGCTTTTAATTTTTAGACTTCAAGTCTATTCCCTGGAACTAAGTTTTCTCCTAAGAGAAGTCAGGGATTAGCCAGTGGCATAAAAATCTCAGTGATGGAGAATCAGAAAACAGGGATTCAAATCCTGAATCTAGTAGTTATTAACTGCAGAAACATGAGAAAGTCATATATTCTGTTTGAGCCTCAGTCTCATACTTAAAATTATGTGGCAGAACTAGACGATTTCCCCGGTTCTATTTTGGCTTTGCAATTCTATGATGGAAGTGGGAAATTTAAAAGGTCAATATGGACATTTACTTTCTCTAAAATCTAACTCTGTCCTCACTTTACTGTCTGTTAAGCTTGAAATGTCAGAGGTTTCCTTTAGTTTAAATTTCCTAAATAACAATGAATTTCATAGACTAATTCCTTATCTAAACATAAATTAAATGCTTTGAACTTGGGTCTTATAAGAATACATAAGGCACCATTTCTACCCTTGAGAAACTCGGACAGGCCGGAAAGAAACCGTTCCACAAATGATCAGCAGATAGGCATCAACAATCTGTAGAGATGGTTAGCAGAACCCTTAGGAGAGCACAGGCAAGACTTCTCAAGCGAGGCACCATTTAAGCTAAAATTTTAAAGCTATATAAATTGTTTGCCAGGTTGATAAAAGTGGAAAAGGGAATTTCTTTGACAGGTGTTGTATGAATATACATGGATGACTGGAAGATTTAGTAAGTACAGAAAAAATGGTTACATCTAATATATCACTAGAAGAAAAAATTGCATTGTCTTTTTCTGTCATAAAGCAAATAGATGTGCTTTGAAAGTCTTAACGCTATTCGTAAGTCATTTTTGCCAGACGTTCGACTTCTCTCCATTGTAACTGGTTTCCAAAATAACTTTTTATGATATGCTTTTTTATTGTAAGAAAAGTTTCAAATCTTTCTTTGATCTTTATCCTCATGCATTTTTAATATTCATCAATGATAGATACTGAGGTTCTTCTCTCTATTCTTAAGTATGATATTCAGTTCCTTTAACTCTCTTTTAAAATTGTGTTTAATGCCACTCCATACAGTAGCCACCAGATGGTAATGAAGAGCAGTCTGGCTTCATAGTCTTCTGAGGATCAAATATATTACCACTGTGTCCCATTGAGGCTTCACAGGTTTGTATGGAAAATTTAGTTCCAGACACTGTGTTGGTTTGACAGCAGGCCACTGTAAATCCGTGATATTTTGGCAACTTACTTTGTGCGACCCTGATTTGTGTGTTAGGTTCTGTATTAAGGACTTTAAAATACTAAAAAAGACATGTAAATACATTATAGGCTTTTCTTTAAAAGGATGTTGTTATTTAAAAATTTTGAAAGACCATAATATTTGTGTCTAGAATGATTAGTGAAAATAAATATGTTTTTAGGTTTACTTTTTTCTTGTTTATTAATATATTTGAAGTAGGAATCTCTTCATACCGAAGTGAAAAAATTGATAAAATTAAAAATATCCAGTGCAAATATATGCAATAAAATTACATAAAATAAACAATACATTTCACATCGTTGTTTCTTGGGCTTACTTAATTGCTAAGTATGTTAACTCACTATTGTTTTTCCCACGCTTATAAAGCAAATGGTAGTATTTCTTCAAAGGCTTAACCTCTTTTAAAAAAAAGAGTTTAAAAGTGTTTTCTTTGAATAATTGTACTGCACATAATTTGTTTCATTTTTTTTGCTATATTGTTTTGTATTCTTCAAAATTTCTATAATGAGCGTGCATTATTTGGCTCATTAAAAAAATCAAAACAATAAGACTTAAATAGAGTGATTAATTTAGAACCAAAATAATGACTCATGTATGTTCAACATTTATAAATGTTCACAGGTCATGAGTCCCTACTTGTGTCACAAAAATCTAAAAAGCATCCTAAAAGCAACAATGACAATAAGTTGTAACTTAAGATTCAGGGTTCTATTATAATTTCATACCACTTTTTTCAGAAGAATTCAGTGGTATTTGAAAGGCAAGAAAACTTTTAACTTGTTAAATGGGCAGAGTCATTAAATTTTTTTTTTTTTAAAGATTTTATTTATTGGGGCACCTGGGTGGCTCAGTTGTTAAGCGTCTGCCTTCGGCTCAGGTCATGATCCCAGGGTCCTGGGATCGAGCCCCACGTCGGGCTCCCTGCTCCACGGGAAGCCTGTTTCTCCCTCTCTCGCTCCCCCTGCTTGTGTTCCTGCTCTCGCTATCTGTCTGTCAAATAAATAAATACAATCTTTTTTTTTTAAGATTTTATTTTTATTTATGAGAGATGCGGGGCTCGATCCCAGGACCCTGGGATCATGACCTGAGCCGAAGGCAGACGCTTAACGACTGAGCCTTCCAGGCGCCCCCGCAGAGTCATCAAATTTTACTCATATCCAAAAGATTCAGGAAATAGTCTTATATTCTTCTACCACTTGTGTTAGATTAGGGATCTCTGGAGAAACAGAACTAATGGTGAGTAGGGTGGGATTATTCATTTATTTTGGTTTACACAATAATGGAGGCTGGAAGTTCAAGATCTGTAGGATAAGACAGCAGACTGGAAACCTGGAATGAGTTACAGTTTGAGTCTGAAAGTAGTCTGCTGGCAGAATTCCCTCTTCCTATGGGGAGGTCAGTTTTTTTTCTATTATGGCCTTCAACTGATTGGGTGAGACCCATCCACATTTTGGAGGGTAGTCTACTTTACTGCAAGTCTGATTTAAATGTTGACCTCATCTAAAAGATACTTTCACAAAAGCATCTAGAACAATGTTTGACTGAATATCTGTGTAATGTAGCCAAGCCAAGTTGACACATAAAATTAACAGTCATACCACTCCTATAAAATGTTGTTTGATTTTTCTATGAAGTATTTCAGGAATACCGAAAAATATGTATGATAGCTAGTCCTCCAAGATGGCCTTCCAAGAACCATGTCTCCCAGCAATATTATCTTTGTGTATCTCCTCTGCACAGATCTGGTTTTTTCCTGTCTTGATTTGACCAGTGGAAAGCCGTAGTGGTGGCACTCTGTAACTTCCAAGACTTATTATTCTTAAGAAGTCTTACAGCTTCAGCCTAATTCTTGAAATGTTTGCTTTGGAGAAGCCAGCTTCATGTTGTCAGGAGTCCAAGCTAATTAAGTGGGAAGCCAGAGATAGAAACAGAAAGAGAGCGAGAGACAGAGAGAGAGACAGAGAGATATCCAGCCAACCCTCCAACTGTTCCATAAGTCCCAGCTAAGGTGCCAGTCATGTGAAGCAATAAGCTATCTTCAATGGCCAGCTCAGTCAAACCTTCAGATGGCTACTGTGCCAGCCCCCATCTACCTGTAACAAGGTGAGGCATCTCCAGGGACAACCACTAACTAGATGAGCCTGGTCAAACCATGAACACAGAGATCATCATAAATTGCTGTCTTAAGCCAGCAAGTTTTGTAATAGTTTGTTATACAGCAGTAGATGATCAGAACAGTAAAAAAAAGTGATATAATGAATACCCAAGTCCCTACCACCAGATTTGTCAATATTTAAGATTTTGTCATATTTGTTTTATTACTTAAATAATTGAAGTAGCCAATTTCCTTTCCCTATTCCATTCCTCTTTCTTCCTCCCCAGCAATACCCATTACCTTTAATTTGGTGTTTATTTTTTCATGTGGGTTATGTATCATTGCATATATACCCATAAGCAAGTACATTATTTTTCATGTTTTAAATTTTGTATGGGTGATATTTGACTGAAGGTATTATTCTGCCACTTGCTTATTTTATTTATCTTACATTCTTGACATATACTTGATTTCCTTAATTTTAATCATTTCATAGTACTCCATTTATACCATAATACAGTGTATCCATTTCCCTGTTAAAGGACATTTAATTTCTTGCTATTTTCCACTATTGCAAACAATATACTACTTTTCAGTTGCCTCCTTGCACATATGTTTGAGAGTTTCTATGGGCTATAAAACAGGCATGAGATGGCATAATCAGGTTCAACTTTAATTATTGCCAAATGCTTTCCAAGTTAGTTGTATTAGTCCTGTAAAACTGTTGAAACAAAACAACACAGATAGAGAAAGACAAATACTGAATGAATTCCCTGATATGTGGAATCCAAAAAAGCTGAACTCATAGAAACAGAATAGAAAAGTTGTTGCCAGAGACTGAAGGTGGGGGAAATGGGGTGATGTTGGCCAAAGGGTATAAACTTTCAATTGTTTGTAAGATGAATAAGTTCCAGGGATATAAAGTATAGCATATTGACTATAATCAACAATTCTGTATTATGTGCTTGAAATTCGCTAAAAGACGAGATCTTTTTTTGTTGTTGTTCTTTTGGTTATTTTTTAAATTTATTTGACAGAGAGAGAGCACAAGCAGGGGGAGCAGGAGAGGGAGAAGCAGGCTCCCGCTGAGCAGGGAGCCCATGTGGGGCTCAATCCCAGGACCCTGAGATCATGACCTGAGCCGAAGGCAGATGCTTAACCTACTGAGCCACCCAGGCACCCCAAGAGAGTAGATCTTAAGTGTTTTCACCACACATACACAAAAAAGGTAACTATGTGAGGTGATAAATGTATTAACTAACATTATTGTGGTGATCATTTCCGAATGTATGTATATGTCAAATAAAACAACAACAACAAAATTACATTTTATCCGAGTAGTTCTCCAGGGAAATAGAATAAAATCTTGACCTCCCTATTTTTTGGTCTATCATGAACAAATTACTTAGCATATTTAAGCTTCAGTTTATTTATAAAAAGAGAAAAATAATATCTAACCATAAATATTTTTTCTGATGATTTAAATGAAATTAGCTATTAATAAAGGACAATTGCTATTATTGTACTAAAGATTATTATCATCATCATTATTACTACTGATATAAGCATGTCAAAAATGCCTTTATGGCTCAACGAATGTTAAAACTCATTGCATGTATATTACTCTAATTTTGTTTTAAATATAGTTGAGGGAAGATCACCAGGGTTATGCACTAAATTGTGCCTCCCTTCCCAACCCAAATCTTAAGTTGGAAGTCATAACCCCCAGAACCTTGGAATGTGACTGTATTTGGAAATGGGGATTTTTAAAAGGTCATTAAGTTGAAATGAGGATTTTAGGGTGAACCCTGATCCACCAGGACTGGTGTCCTTTTAAGGAAACTTGAACACAAACATGCATGCATACAGAGAAAAAACCATGAGAAGACAGAGTGAGAAGAATGCCATCAATAAGCCTAGGAGACAGGCCTCAGAAAAAGCAACCTGCTGACACCTTGATCTTGGACTTCTAGCCTCCAGTGTGGGAAAATTAACTTAGGGTGTTTGAGGGGAAAAGAATTATTTATCATAAGATAGACACTTGGCAGCAAATTTAACAAGTTTACTTTGGGGCACTATTGGTAACCTATGAATTTCCCTCCTAATCATTACTATTAGATGCTAAAAAAAAATCTGTCACTTGATAGTAGTATTTTTTTTTTTCAGAAACTGAAAATACACACACGTACACAAATACAATTAAGGGAAATAATTACTGGAAACAAAAACAGGTTGAATTCTTTCAAATTCATTTTATTACTACCCCCAATTTTTGTGTACCAAGTTAGTTGGATGTTTGATAAATTGACAGTAGATGCCTTCAATAAGGGCCTTCAAGGGAGTTCAAGATCTACATAATAGTCTATGGAAACTGGCAATGAATAAGGTTATCAAACAGGACAGAGATGTTTTTACACTTTAGTTACAAATGTTTTTCACCTGTTTGATTGACTGTTCTATTATCTATGTTATCTTTTATATTAAAACACTAGCTTGTACTACAGTTCTCCATAGCCTTTGAAAATCTGATGAAAGTTATGAAAAGCCTCACAGAAAAATGCACATTGTTACCTGAATATAAAGTTTTGTATTAATTTTTAGGGCATTTCAGAGGCATGTGGACTCTGAAGTGCCCATCCTAAGAATTCAGGAGTAGGGCAGTCTATGTTATTTGCATCCCACCATATCAGAGATAGCCTTTGTGATAAATTTATAATATGTGGCCGGCTTAACATAATGATGTTTGGGGGTTGTGCACTTGAACCCAATTCAAACTCTATTAAACATAGCAATGAGAAACTTTTATTAACTTTAAATAAGGAAAACAAACTGAGGGTTGCTGGAGTGGTGGGCGGTGGGAGGGATGGGGTGGCTGGGTGATAGACATTGGGGAGGGTATGTGCTATGGTGAGCGCTGTGAATTGTCTAAGACTGTTGAATCACAGATCTGTACCTCTGAAACAAATAATACATTATATGTTAAAAAAAAAGAAGAAGAAGATAGCAGGAAGGGAAAAATAAAGGGGGGGAATCGGAGGGGGAGACAAACCATGAGAGATGATGGACTCTGAGAAACAAACTGAGAGTTCTAGAGGGGAGGGGGTAGGGGGGATGGGTTTGCCTGGTGATGGATATTAAAGAGATCATGTACTGAATGGAGTCATGGAACACTACATCAAAAACTAATGATGTAATGTATGGTGATTAACATAACATAATAAAATAAGAATAAATAAATAAGGAAATAATAGGTATCATTTTAACACATTCATATTTCTGCACAGTTATATATAGGCAATCAGAAGAATTCACTGACAATCTGAGTCACAATGGATGGAAGTTTATATAAAAAATAATAGCATACTTAATGATATTTGTAACTTCAGTAAGTTGTAATTTTTTTATGTTGGAGTTACTTTAAATTCATAGTAACAAAAATACATTTTTTAAAGATTTCAGACAGGAACACCCAACATATAACTTCTTTTTTTTATTATTATTATGTTATGTTAACCACCATACATCGTTAGTTTTTGATGTAGTGGTCCATGATTCATTGTTTGTGTATAACACCCAGTGCTCCATGCAGATCGTGCCCTCTTTACTATCGATCTATCGTGTCTATCACTCCAGCAACCCTCAGTTTGTTTCCTGAGATTAAGAATTCCTCATATCAGTGAGGTCATATGATACATGTCTTTCTCTGATTGACTTATTTCGCTCAGCGTAACACCCTCCAGTTCCATCCACATTGTTGCAAATGGCAAGATTTCATTCCTTTTGATGGCTGCATAATATTCCGGTATATATATATACATATATATATGTATATATATATATACCACATCTTTATCCATTCATCTGTCAATGGATGTCTTGGCTCTTTCCACAGTTTGGCTATTGTGGACATTGCTGCTATAAACATTGGGGTGCATGTACCCCTTCGGATCCCTACATTTGTATCTTTGGGGTAAATACCCAGTAGTGCAATTGTTGGATCGTATGGTAGCTCTATTTTCAACTTTTTGAGGAACCGCCATACTGTTTTCCAGAGTGGCTGCACCAGCTTGCATTCCCCCCACAGTATAGGAGGGTTCCCTTTTCTCCGCATCCCCACCAACATCTGTCGTTTCCTGACTTGTTAATTTTAGCCATTCTGACTGCTGTGTGGTGGTATCTCATTGAGGTTTTGATTTGGATTTCCCTGATGCCGAGCGATGTTGAGCACTTTTTCATGTGTCTCCAACATATAACTTCTTTAAGTAATATCAAGCATAACATAAATGAAAGGCTGTGAAATAAAATAAAATGATATATCTCTACTATTATCTTCAGTTGACCTTACATACTATACATCAGTTAACAAAAATATAACTGGAAGTAGCTACACTGAAAGGCGAAATCTTCTTTTTATACCTTTGAAGGTATTAGTTTCACATATTTAAAATTAGAATTTTAAAAATAATTTATCTTTAACAATAATTAAACCTCTTTTCCCAAAGCCATTATTTTTTGGATATATATATATATATATATATAGGAGATATTTGGATATATATTATATATACATATATAATATTTTAAATGGATATTGAAAGAAAAATAGGAAATTCTGATTTGGGTTCTAGAAGGTATAGGAAAGCATTAAGACTGGAGAAATAATATAATGTGATATAATAATAATATGATGTATTATCAGCTTTTCTGTGGAGAATTATGAAAACAAATGCTCTCATGGCATATACGGGAGTACACTAATATTTTCACTTTTTTTTTTCCCAAGAGAGTAAGCTTGAATTTCATCCAAATTAATTAGGATGGATCTGGGAGTAAGCAATTATTAATTTGTTTAATTGTTCATTCAATAAATATTTATTATCTTTGTACTATGTGCCATGTATTATAATAAGAGAAAAAATAAATACAAATAAATAATAATTATCCAGCCCAGACCCTCAAAGGATCTTTTAGAGAAGAATGATACCTATGAGATTAAGGTGAAGTATAATAGACATGAAGGAAACAATATAGAATATCATGGAAGTACATACCTCTGCTATTATGTACTTTTGGCAATCAGAAAGGTTTCCCCTTTGCAAAGAAAATTTTAATCAGGATATTGAAACAAACAAATAAAAATAAACAAAACTCTAAAATTCCCTTGGTTTGATTGTTTTCGTATCAAATCAGCCCACCAGTCAACAAAATTTGAACAAACCATGGAAGTTCTAAACAGAATATAGTTATTGGTAGTGATAGTTTCCAGGGAAACTTTTGGAAATTACTTAGGTCATTGGTCCATCATATGCAACTTTGCACATGCATCACTATTAATGTGAAAGACACTTTCCCCCAGAAAACCAATAATTTACGTTTTAAAAAGGTCTATTGAAAGTGCTTATCTCTGTTCAACAAAATGCTAAAGATGTAGTGTTTAGTGTTCCCTTTCAATCCATTAGTGAACTAAGAGGTGTTCCGCTTCATTTTGTCTTCCTATCCCTCTCCACCCCCCCCCCCAAACACACCTCACATTTTGTCTTTCTTCTGTCTCTCTCCTCTCCCCCTCCCCAGCCAACATTTCCTCCTTCCTAAAGTGGTCAACCTTTGGAAGTCAGTGAGCTCTATTATAAAAGAGCATCCAGTGTCACAAAAGGAGAAAGTGATTTTGACCAGATGTCCCTCACCTTCCCCTTTCCTCTCCTCTCCAGCAATGGATGCAGCAGCAAAGCTGAGAGTGTGTGCCAGGTAGGAACGAGTATAGTAAATGAATCTGGTATCTTTACAACAGCAGCTTAGCAAATGCGTTGAGTACAGAATGAAGCTCAAGGCCACATTCTAAGTTTGGGGACAGTCTGTCCAGTGAATTGCAACCCCTCTCAGGAGGGAAGAATCTTCTTTGTTTTCCCGCCCCCCCCCCCACTTCCCCCTCCCCAAGCACCTGAAGGGAAGAGTCCCAAAGTTTGTTTCTGTCCATACTTGATTCCTGGTCCTCACCACGGTTTCCCATCCCCACGCCCCGCCATTCCAGTCATCCAGCTCCTTCTCCACCTCCAGCCTTGAAAATGGGTGCAAAACAGGTCCTCGAACAACCAGCCTAAGGAGAGAGGAACTTCATTGGTGAAATCCAAATCCCAGCAGGAAGGAGGGGGGTCAGGAGGGAAAAAAGTGAAGGCAAAGCAATGCTGTGGGCAGGGACCCACTTGGGGTTGGGGATGGCGGTCGTGGAGCGGGGGGCAGAGTTAAAGGTTGGAAAGAACTTGCTCAGCCTTTCGGTGCAAGCGCGCCGATGTTAACCTCGGAAGCCTCACGGTGCGGGCACGAAAGGGTGTTGAGCGGTATACATAGCTCTCCATACACATTGGGAGCTCAGCGAGAAAAGGAGGGGGCGATGGAAGGCAGGTTCCGCCTCCCCCTGGCCCGCGTGCACACACGCGCCCACCGCCGCTCGGGCTGGCTGCGCGCGGGCGAGTGTGAGCGCGGGCGAGTGTGAGCGCGAGTGTGCGCACGCCGCGGAGAGCCTCTGCCCTCGCCTCGCACCCTGCTCAGGGCATCTTGAGAGCCTGGAAACGTGAACAGGCTTAAAGTATGGCATGTTGCAAAGATGGTTTCTGCCAAGAAGGTACCCGCGATCGCTACGTCCTCCCGGGTCAGTTTCGCCCTCCTGCACTTCCTGTGCCTGGCGGCTTGGTGAGTTCCCCGGGGTCCTGAGGGACAGGGGTGGAGAAGTGGCCAGCTCCGGGCCCCCGCCGGCCGCCGCCCCTCCCGGGGCAAACCAGACCCCCCTGTCTCCGCTGTAAGGTCAGGGGCCGCACCTGGGCTTTTCTGTGACCGAGTGGAGGCGGAAAGCAGACGGGGCACCGGGTGCAAGAAGAGTATGGGTTTTGGGCTGCGTGTGCACAGGGTGCGCCTTTCCTGACCATTTCTCTGTCCCCCATCCTTCAGACCTGCTTCCTTCTGCTTGGGGCAAGAGACTCTTTCCCTAGAAGATAAACCTGTTTCCACCTGTTCTGTGATCGATTCTTAAAACAACCCCTTCTGCCGTGTTTTTTATTTATTTATTATTATTTTTTTTAAAATTTTATTTGCGTTCGCAGTTTAAACGAATCCCCAGGACAGAACCAAAAAGAGGAGAAATTATGCCCGGAAAATTTTACCCGCATCCTGGACAGCTTACTCGATGGTTATGACAACAGGCTGCGTCCTGGATTTGGGGGTATGAACGATTTCAAATGCTCAAGTGTGTCCTGTCTGTCCCTCTCTCGGTCTGCCTGTCTGTGTATCATTAGGTATGCTTCGAGTGGAAAAATGAAAAATCTCTCTCTCAATCTCTCTCCCTCTCTCTCTCCCTCCCCCCTCCCTTGATGAGACCTCTGACAAGAAGACCGCCCCCACCAGTACTTTCCCATCTCCCTGCCGACTCAGAAGCTTTGCCTCTCCCCCACACTAATTACCTTCCGGGACCTGACTGCTGGGTGGGGGAGGTTGGAGGGAAAGAATAGAAAATGGGAACTTGGGGCTCGGTTGCCCAGCTGCTCCCTGAGAGTGGACTTCCCCAGCACCTGGCCACTTTGCTCAGAGCAGGTTGCACTTGAGGCAACTGATCCGAAGTCCCTTGTCCTCCCACGTGGTATCTGTCCCTTTGCCAAAACCTCGACACTGTGTTCTACCTAGGACATGAATCTGGGGCACAAAGCTGCCTGCTCTGCTAGAGAACCCAGTCCTTCCCTGTTCTCTTCCACAGTGGGATGAATTTTTATTTTATTTGGGGAGATGGCATTTACCTCCCTCCTAAGACTTTGGAGTCAGATGTGTTTCAGCTTTATTTCTTCCTTAAGTATTTATAATGACTATAATAGAGGCACATCCATTAGCAGTACTGTTGCTCTTTTGCATGTTCATGTTCCCTTTGCTTATATAATGAGAATTTATGTGGCAAGCATTGTGCTAGGCACTGTGTTCGCAGAATCTCAAGATACAATTCTTACCCTCAAACACCTGCTCAGTCCAGTTCAGAGAGAACACATGACTTCACCCCAAGTGTCAGCTCAGGTCTTCTGACTACCAAGTCCATGTTCTTTCCAACTACACTGAGCTAGTTATCCACCGGGAAATGAGTTGAACAAAATGCAGGCTCTATCTTAAAGGAGTCTCTAGTCGTAGTAGTAGTAACAATAATAACCACTAATATTGTGTTTACTTATTTGAATTTTCGTATATACCAGGCGTTTTATAGCCATTACTGAGAGTAAGCTCTTACTATCCCCATTTTACAGATGAAGAAATTGAGGCTTGGGAAGTTAAGTAACCAGTTCGAGTTCACAGTTGGTAAGTGGCATGGGCAGGATGTGAAACCAGGTCAGGTTGTATATTTAAGAGACAAACCCATGAAGACTGAGAGGACATCAGATGCTACGTGGCGAGCATCACATGATATTAGCAGCACAGGGCACGTTAAGCTTCCTGTTGAGAGCGTATAGGAGATAGGATGAGGAGAGAATGGAGAAAGGGAAAGGGAGCAGGACAGTCCCGTGAAAGAGGACAGAATTAGACATGGTCTCAGGTTTGAAAGAATTATCAGAAGTAAAATAGAATTAGAGGAGAGAGTGGAACTGGATGATTTTTTGGAGGCTGATTAGTCTGCTTCTGCTCATTTAACAAATGAGGACACCGAAGATTAGAAATGGAAAGTCATTTATACCGGGACACATAACATATTAATGGTTGGCTGGAATCAGGTCTTCTGATTCCAACTTTTCTTCTGGATTTTATTGAGAAGGTTATAGGGGGTCATTGAGGGTATTAATTGAGTTTTTGCATGTTGACAGTGATAAATGTGGATGAGAAGGATGAAAGATTCTCCTAGTTCTTCTCACATTGCCTCTCCAGCAGTAGGATGCTCAGCACGGCATTTGCCTTCATGCGAATCTGAAAAGAGGTTTCCTTGCAGAAGTGAATCATTTATCAATGCAAGATCTTTCACAAGTGACTGGGAAATCATCACTTTATATCCAAAAAATAATTCTGTGGAGGATATTTCAGATGATGTGATATCATTGAAGACTATATTATATCAATAAAAGAGGACTTATTTTAAACATGACATTTTAAGTAAAGAAAAAAATAACAGAAATATCAAATCACACGAGTTTATTTATTAGAGAATTGATGTACCTGAACATAAATTAAGGTGAAAAATTGAGATGATATGGTTTTATTATTAAATGATGAAAGTTAAAATAATATCTGCCCAGGTGGTTATAATACAAGTATAACTCAAAAAGAAGAGGGAATCCATTGTAGATGCATCTTTTATACCAACTACCCTCTCTCATAATATTATATAGACAAAAAAATGAATGAACTCCATCTATGTAAGCCATTACTAGATTTTGGCTAGCTGCAGTATTGCTGAAATGTCTCAAGGGCATTATTAGTCATCCTACATGTCACTGCCAAGTGATCTGCATTACCCACCTGGAGACACTTTTATAGCTTTTTGGGAGGACGTTGAATTCACCTCACTTCAAGTGTTAGCAGTTGCTTTATCATTAAAGATTTACTATATCACACAATTTTTGGGGGCTATGCTCATAAATATTTGTGGTAAAGTTGATTCATTTTTTAGAAATGGGTCATTCTCTGTAATTGCATAGCATACCAAATGTGACAGGGGAATAGCAATTCTCACCTGCAGAAACCATGCAATCTGTTTACAGGATGTTATAAATGAGCATCACTGAAAATAATAAGAAAACACATTCTTAGCACAGACTCTTGGATACCACAAGTTTGGTCCCTTCTTTGACATTTCAATACTTTGTAGAAAGTTTGGTATTTTAAAAATAAAATGAAAACAATTCAGATTTTGACCAGTATGCTATAAATACAGATTTACTTCCTGGTTCCTTTAATCCTACTTCTGCTCTTTGTAGAGCATTTACTTTATATCTGTTTATACAACTTAGCTGTGTTCCATTTAAAATAAAGCTAAAAGCAAAGATTTGAATTGAAATTGGATGGTTTGTGATTGCTCAGTAGGCCGGCAGGGGTTGGAATAGATTTGGAAACTAAATTACATATTTTTAACTCCACGGCACAGCTTGCAACAGGGAAGTAAAAGGAACCGAAATCGTTCTCTTCTTTTCATCCCTCCAGGGTCTCCTCTCCCTTGTCTCCCACGTTCTCCCATCGGAGAAGAAAAGGGGAAAAGGTGAGAAGAGAAGGAAGGAAGCGTGGTGAGAGAAGCCAGATTGGGGCTTTTGAAGGGTATAGTTCTTTTGGACTCTGACAAATCAGTCTGCTGTCATCCTGAAGTAGCTTGCACCTTTAGAAGTGGCATACAAGTGAGCCCTTCCACAAAGGAGCTAGAAAATCATTCCCCTGTGCTCATAGCCACTTTCAACACGGTTCTACGCCATCTTAAAAATGCAAAGCTAAAGGGGCGCCTGGGTGCCTCAGTTGGTTAAGCGACTGCCTTTGGCTCAGGTCATGATCCTGGAGTCCCGGGATAGAGTCCCGCATCGGGCTCCCTGCTCGGCGGGGAGTCTGCTTCTCCCTCTGACCCTCCCCCCTTTCATGTGCTCTCTCTCTCTCTCTCTCATTCTCTCTCTCAAATAAATAAATAAATAAAATCTTAAAAAAAAATGCATAGCTAAGGTATTAACCACCAGGAGATAGCTTAGGAAGCCAGCCCTTCACCACTTCCATTTATTGAAGGATTATGCAACCCTTGTACATTTCAATCTTTTGAGGCACATGATCTGGAATAATAAATACTTCAACTAACAATAATTGCCTTAGATCATCTTCCACAACCTCCCTGAAATGGGAACAGACCATTAGGTCAGTTTTGCAAGGTTGCTCGCCAACAGAGCTGGGACTTCACATTAGTGGGGTCCTCTACAGTTTGGAAACCTTTTTGCATACAATGTTTAATAAGATTCTCATAACAACACGAAGAGATAAGCAGGGTGGGCATCATCCCTATGTTAGAGGGGAGGCTGAGAAAAGTTCCAATGAATTGCTCAAGAACTCTAAAACTACTAGCAGGCCACTAATAGACTAGGCAGCTTGTCTGTTGCTACATCCACTTCTAAAGCTTTCTTACATCCTTCTGTTTACCAAGGGTGAAATTTTCATTAACATACGTTCTTGTTCCTAAATAGGTTATTAAAATAAGCAAAACTACATTTCCCCCAAAGGAGTGAAATGAGAACTTTTATTCTAAAGCTTTAATAACATTTTAAAATGGAAAAGCAAGTATGGAGGAGTATATACACTTAGGTAAATTTGGAATAATTTTCCCACACAAATAAAAATATTCTTGCAAAGTTTTCAAATGATCTATATCCTAACCTAAAATTACATTAATGCACTAACCATGTGCTAGCCTTATTAACTGAATGTCTACAGAGAATAGATTTTTTAAAATATGTAGAGAAAAAGAACACAAATCCACAGGGCAACAGAAAAAGAAAGCTTCATTCTCTTTTGATTTGTCACTATCATTTATGCATTCATTTATTGAACCAATAGATATTGAGACCACTATGTATCAGGAACAAGGTGAGGTTGTAAAGATATTCTGAATCAGACACAGGCCCTTGTGAACTTTATAGCTAAGCAGTGTAGAGAGATACAAATAACAAAGAAACAAATAACAAAATATTAAAGATAATGCTGTGGAACAATCTAATAATATGCTAAGATAGAGAATTAACTGAGTAAAGGATCTATTTCAGATGCAGTGGTGAAGAAAATCTTGTAAGTTGAGCCCTAAGGGGGACACACATGGAAAAGGTAAGCAAAAATTGTTCTCAGGCAGGAAAAAACAAGGAAAAAGCAAGTTTAAGGATTCTAAGGTAGATGGTAAGTTAGTGTGATTCAGACAGTGAAGGGAGTCCGGTGAAAGGAGTTCTGGGAAGGTAGTAAGAAAACAAGAGGAAGAATCTCACAGGACTAGTTTTTTGTGGTAAGCAGAGGCCAGAGCATTCAGGGCCTTTTGTAAAAGAGTTTAGATCCTTCTTTTAGTGAACCTGGAAGCCACTGGAGTTTTATAGGTGGAGGGAATGACTTGGTGTGACTCAGATTGTAACGTGATCCCTTTGGCCGCTGAATAATAAAAAGAAAGACTTAGATATAGAGGTTGAGCCATATTGGAAGCAAGGAGACCAATGAAAAAGTTTTTTCTGGGGTGGGGGGTTCTCTTCATTAAGTTAATGGTGCTTGTTATAAGGTGGTAGTTGTAGTAAAGATAGATTTAAGTGGAAAAATTGAGATATATTTTGGAGGTATAATTCAACAAAAAATTGGTGATGGATTTCATATGGGTGGTAAAGGAAAGGGAGAAGTAAAACATGACTCCTGGATTTTTATTTTAAGAAAATGGGTAGAGGATGGCTCTCTTTAAATTAGAGAGAAGGGGAGGGAGGGAGAAGAGAGATGGGGGTGAAATCAAGAAATCAGGTGCGGAGATGTTAAGAGTGTTAAAATACATATATGGAGTCCTACTGGTTGTACATACTGGGATATCAGACAAGAGTTTTATCTGGAGATATACAGGAGGGTCACCAGCATATAACGCTATGAGAACAGATGCCTAGAGAAGAGTATAGAAAGGGCAAGGAGCCCAGAGCCAAGCCTCAAGGAACATTAACAACTGAGGAAGGGCAGAAAATGTAGACTTGTCAGAGGAGGATGACTGTGATATAGGCGGGCACTCGGAGCGTGTGAAGTTCTAGAAGTCAAGAGAATGGAATGTCTTAGGAAGGAGGGATGAGAAGCCTCTCAAATTCTTCTAAGATTAAGTAATATAAGGCTGGCCACGTGGAGATGTTTCATTTCATTCACTTTTCATCAACTCCTTATTAATCATATAATATGTGCCAGGCACTATTCTAGGATGGTGCCGGGAAATGCATTAGGAAACAAAAGAGATGCCGTTCCCTGCCTTCATGAGCTGACAATTTAGTGAAAGACAGAAAATGAGCAACAAAGATGAGTAAAATATAGAGTGTCAGAAGTCGATAACTGCTATGGAGTATTAAAAAGCAGGGGAGGGTTTGCACTTTTAACGAAAGTAGTAGGACAAACTTCAATGAGGAGGTGATATTTTGAGCAATGATCCTAAGTCGGTAAAAGCAGAAGCCACATTTGGGTTAGAAGAGACTCTATGTGTGAAAGTGCCCAGCATGGAAGTCAGTGCACTGCAGTCAAGTTTAACAGGACTGAGGAGTAAGAAGGGGTTCGTCTGATACAAAGATGAGGGTGTGTAAAGCTTTGCAACCTGGTAAAGACTTTGCTGTTACTCTGAGTCAGATCACAAGTGATTAGAGGGATTCCAACAGGGGCAAACGCTGAACTGCCTAATTTTCAGAGACTCACCTTGGTTGCTGTAGTGACAAAAGGCACTCAGGGTCAAGGGCAAATGCAGAGACGTTTTCACAATTAACTAGGCAAGAGATAATGGACGTCTTGACCAAGCTGGAGGCGTGAAGCTTGTAAAGTTGGAAGAAATGATCATGTTCTGGCTATGTTTCAAAGCGCTAGTCCACTAATGACAACTAGAATGTGGAGTGTGAGAAAAAGGGAGGTGTCTGATTCCAAAGTTTTTGACTTGAACACCTAGAAAAATAGAGTTGCCAACACTGTGGCAGAAGCAGATTAGAGGTATGGATGAACAATTTGTTGTTAAGTTTGAGATGCCTATTGGACATTAAGTGGAGATGAATCTGGAAAGCAGGGATGATTGGTAGGTCAATATATATGGTACTTAAAGCCATAAGACTACAGGGACCATCAAGAGATTAAGGATGATATAGAAGAGATACAGGTATAGAAGTCTGAAGTCGCCAGTGTTAAGAGGTGGGGAGTTGGGAAGAATCTCTGTCCCAGGAAGACTGAGGAGTGGCCTTTGAAGTAGGAGGAGAATCTCAGGGTATGCATACTGGATGGTAAGTAAAAAGAGGAGGTGGGGTTGATCATTTACTTCTTAATGTTCCTGACAGATTGAGAAAGATAAGAACATAAAATTCAGCACTACATTTATTTATTTATTTTTTTTTTTAAGATTTTCATCACTACATTTAGCAATATCTACCTCTTCGGTGATTTTGACAGAGCAGCTTTGGTGGTGTGATGGGTGTGAAAGTCTGATCGGGGGGAGGAATCTCTGGATATTTTTACAGGGGAGCAGAGAAATGGGGTGGTGAGTGGAAGGAGAAGTCAGATCAAGAGAGCTTCTTTAAAAATGAGAGAAATTAAATTATTTTTTAAAGTCTGTGGAAACAATGCTATAGATAGGGAAAACTAAAGATACTGACGAAAGGAATTTTAGTGGCTCCTGAGCATGAAAAGCAGGTTACAATAGATGACAGAGTGAATAGACAAGGAAGAATTAGAGGCAATGTGTATGGATTTTTTTTTTTTTTCCAGAAGTTCAAAATGTGAAAGGGAAGAGAAAGAGGGAAGGTTGCTTCTTTTAAGATTAGAAATATCAGAATACATCTGTGTACTACTGGAATAATCTAGTAGGGGATAATGTAATATTACAATGGAGGGAAGGGATAACTGAAAGAAAGACGCCTTGAGAAGGTAAGAGACTACAGAACCCAGAACACAAATTTACTTTGTTATTTTTTCGGTTTAGCAAAAAAGATATACTGTCACTATCATATATTTGCATTTTCTTTAGGGCAAGTATATTTTGTGTTTCCCCAGGTAGGCACTGTAAAATCTAGATATAGGCTATTAGTAACTTTATGGAGATAATATTTCACTGGGTTGTTAGTTTTCTTTTCGGTGAAAAAGACATCAACTTGCATTATATTACTTTCTAGGCCTTTTTATTGTATTTCTTTTTTTAAAAGCCTCTTGTGTACAGAATTGGATTCTGAATTAATAATACTTGTTTAACAATTACTCTCATTATTGCTCCACATGTAACCTTCTTTTTATCCACCCACCCACCCATCTATTCATTCATTCATTATAATATCATAAACATAGCAGTTCAATCATTAAACTGCACAACCATGACAACTTTCATCCTGCTAGGGAGTCTCCCTCATCCTCTCTTCCTGTCTGTCCCACCCACAGAAACCACCATTCTGAGTCCTTTTTAAATGATTTCATAGTTTTCCTT
Source organism: Mirounga angustirostris (assembly GCF_029215605.1). Classification (NCBI taxonomy): domain Eukaryota; kingdom Metazoa; phylum Chordata; class Mammalia; order Carnivora; family Phocidae; genus Mirounga; species Mirounga angustirostris. Next base: position 38,980,846 of record NW_026991710.1, on the reverse strand, counting down.
TGAATATTATTTTAGCTCAACTTTATTTTTTTTTAAATTTCAAATACAAAAATTTAATGGTTTTGAACATGTTATATATTAGCTTTTGGTGTTGTTGTTTTTTTTTTTTCACTTAATTTGTATTGCTAAGATTCATTCTTGCTGTTGCATATTGCTATAGATCATTCATTTGACTGCTGTGTGATATTTCCACTTCATAGGAACCAGTTTATTCATCTTCTCTGTTGGCAGTAGGCATTTTGCTTATTTCCAAGATTGTGTTGCTGTGAATATTCTGGCCCAAATTTCCTGCTGTAAATGTGCAAAAGTTTCTTTTGCATATATATCCAGGAATGGATTTTTCTGGATCTTAGTGTAAGTGGGAGTTCAACTTGATGAGATAATGCCAAACTGTTTTCTGTGGTGGTTTTACAAATTCAAACTCTCATTTACAATGAATATGAGATTCAGGATCCACAAAACCTTCAACCATATACATATACATACATCTATATGGAATATATGAATATGTATATATGGATATGTACATATATACATAAATATATATGTCTGTATATGTGTATGGAATACTTGAAATAGCATTTGATTGTGAAATAATTAGAATTTCCTGATTTCTAATGTGGTCGAACATCTTTTCAAACCTTTTTTGCCTACAAGAATTTTCGTTCTGTGAAGAACATTTTCATCTTTTGCCCATATTTCATTGTTTCTTAAAACGCTCTTCTTATATATTTAAGTACTTCAATCATTTAAAAAGTTGACCTGGATTGATAGAAGGATCCTAGGACATAGGAAGCACTAATCTTTAATGTCATTTAAGTAAAACTTGATAGCTCTCTGTTTTCTCTGTGATGTCAATGGATATCTCTTCTCTGTTTACTCTGTAAGAAGTCTAGCATTTCTGTATTATTTTATGACAAACAAAATTAGATATTTCTTTAAATATATGACTCAAGATTCCTTGTTGTTATTGTATGTCCTAAGTACTTTAAGCCTCTTGATTTTTATAAACAATGTGTTTTGTAGGATGTAGCTGGATGCATGAATTTAGGTGGCTGAAAAACCAGAAATATGTCCTCAAGTGGGTAGCTGGGGACACAGTATGAACAAGGATTGACATGTTTCAGTATCAGCAAAATATCTGAGGTCTTTCTCCTGGTGTTACAGCAAATTGGACACTCTTATTGGAGAAGAAATTAAATCATTATATCCTTTGACCAGGTCTGTACAGCTGAAGTAAAGTTAGCAGTAGAAAATCATCTGATACACTGTTAATAGTTTTCCTATGTTCTACCCAAGTTAGATTCATTAATAAGATGGGAATATTCCTCTGAATTTCATCTTGGTAGTCTTGGCTCTGTCTTTCAAACACTACTGAAAATCACTTTTTTTGCCTTGCAAAATGCCAACTACATTTTGGGGATTAAAAAACATTTCCCTATTACCAAAGAAGTAGGATTTTTAAAATAAAATATGTCTTTGACCTTACACAAATGCATATAACATTATGAGAAGTCCTTCCAAGCCCAAAATTATCTGGTTTCTATGTAATTATGCTCTTAGTAAGGTTGATTTGAACGTCCTAAACAGTAGAGTTAGAGGAAGCGTCTCTAAGAATTATTCTTAATTACATAGCGACCATTATTCATAGAAAACTGATTTATTGAAAACCTATTACATTTAAGGCTTGAGATTAGTTCTGGGAAAGGATACAAATATAAATAAGACACATTTGCTGCTTTAATCAGGAAATATTTTTAGCTTAACTGGTGTAACAAATGAATCCAAGTAATTTTTCTTTTTGGGAAGTTTTTAAATCACTGGTGAGATGCTATTAAGAACACAAACACATAGTTATTCACCCCCTAGTATGTGCAAAGCATGGGAACTTCAAAGAGGATTAAGATTTCATCTTTGCTGTTAAGGGAAGAAAGACAGACTCAAACAGGCTATAATAAGATAAGAACAAAGGCATAGAAAGAGCTGCAAGAACATAGTTCAGAAACTATGCATAAACAAAGTTTAGGAAATTTAGATATGGCATGTTATATCGTAGATAGAAAATTATATAAGCAATTAATTATTGATTTGTTATTTAATGATATCATTAGCATAGTAAAGCTAGAACTTACTTGAGGGAATTATAATTCTGGCTCTGGCATATGGTACTTAAACTCTGTGAGCTCAGCTTCCAGATCCATAAGATTATCATGATAGTATCACCCTTGGAGGGTGTTGTGAGAATTAAATGAAATAGTGTATGGAAAGAGGCTAGTATCCCGCCTGGCACATGGTAGGCCTTCAATAAATAGAATTATTATATCTCTGCTCTTTGCTCTTTGGGAAAAAAACCTGTTCCCTGCGAGCAGTGACACACTGGCATGCCCCTTGATCTGTTAACATTCCATCCCCACTGCTTCATTCCTAGTAGGCCATCATCATTTCTCAACTTGGCTGGTATGGTGGCCTTTTATAAGAGCCCTTCCTCTACACTTGCTTCTCTATAATTTACTGTCCATACAACCGCCAGAGTGATTTTATAAAATATATAATTCAGATCATATAATTTCCTTACTTCAAACTCTTGATGGTCTTCCAATGATTAAGGGATAAAAATCAAACTTCCTCACAGCCTAAGGCAGAGCTGTACAGAATATCAGGGGGAGAAAACTTTGGGAAAGAACAGAGGAAAATTGTTTCTTTTGTATTTCTGTATTGTTTTGTTTGGCGGCCATAACAAAACACAGACAGAGTAGCTTAAACAATAGCAAGATCAAGGTGTCAGTAGGCTTGGTTTCTTCTAAGTCCTCTCTCCCTTGCTTGTGGATGGCTATCTTCTCTATCTTCACATGGTCTTTCTACTGTGTGTTTCTGTGTCCTAATCTCCTCTTCTTTTAAGGGCACCAGTCACATTGGATTCGAGCCCATCCAAATGACCTCATTTTAACTTAATTCCCTTTTTTTAAAGACCCTAATTCCAAATACAGTCATATTCTGAGGTAGTGGGGGTTAGGACTTCAACATATGAATATAGGAAGAACGTCATTCAGCCCATAACAACCTCTCTATGTGTTGCCCATCTGTCAGCGGGATTTCTACAAGTTCTTTTCCGTGTAGTTTTAACAACTGTCACTATAATGTGTATTCTAAGAATGTTGCTTAAAAGGACGCCCCTTAAGAATATGGACTCCTGGGTAGGTCTCTGCCCACTGACTCTGGTTTTCATTCTGTTTGTGTGGCTTTCATTTCTTATCATTCTCTTCCTTACCTAGTTTGTACCAGCCTCACTGGCCTCTTTTCTAGTCCCTGAACACACTAAGGTCTCTCCTGCCTCTGAGCTTTTACCCTGAAGTACTTTATGCTTGGAATGGCAATTATCTCTGTTCTTCCAATGGCTCACACTTACCCTCCAGGTCTGAGTTTAAAAGTCACGGCTTTGAAGAGTGGCTCAAAAATCTAGGCTTTCCCAGGCTCTTACTCCATTACCAGCCTGTTTTGTACCTCTTATGAATGAAGAGATTCTTCCATTTAACTTATTTCTTTATTATTTATACTCAGACTCTTCTAATAGCATGTTAACTCCCTGAGGCAGGGAACTCTTTTATTTATTTATTTATTTATTTATTTATTTATTTATTTATTTATTCATTTATTTATTGTATTTAATTTTATTTTACTTTTCAAATTTTTATTTAAATTCTAGTTAGTTAACATATAGTGTAATATTGGTTTCAAGAATAGAATTTAGTGATGTATTACTTACATATAACACCCAGTGAGACAGGGAACTCTTAAGTCTTGTTAACCAGTGTAGCACCAGGGCGTAGTATGGAAACTGACCCTCAGCATGTTCTCACTCAGTTAATGTTTACTGAGTGAATGTCCAAATGAAATCCCTCTACCAATCATATATTTTTAGAATCTCACTTAATCTCAAAGACCTATATGATTATATAAAGCAAATACTGAATAATGTCACAAACAAACTAACCAATACTAAGATGGTAATTCTGGACACAAATATTTTTTCAAGAATCTTTAAGGAAGTATTATGTAAGAATTTGAAAATACCCATTATTATCATAAAAATCATTGTAACTACAAGAATTAGCATAACCCCACACCCCTTAAACCCCTTAAAATAAATTTGTAAGTAAAAATAGCATTGACCTAATTCCTCTCCTATGCTTCCCTTACTCCCATAGAACACTTATGGTATTAATATTTTACAGGACATAGTTTGGTAAATACTATTCTAGAAATCAGATGAACACTGTCTGTAAACTAGAATAAAGTGAAATGTATCACCTAAGAACTTGTTAGAAGTGCAAATTGCCAGGCTCCACCTTAGACCTACTAAATCAGCAGGGCTAGGGTGAGGCCCAGCATTCTGTACTTTAACAAACCTTTGGGTGATTCTGATCCAGTTAAAGTTTGAAAACCACTGCCCTAAATTGATCTTTAAAGTAACTTTTGAATTCTCAAGAATCTTGTCAAACAAATGGTTCAGTTGTCAGGACATATACAACCGTAATTGTTCTAAGTAACTTATGTTTCCTTGCTCTGACTTGCAGTAACTTAGTGCTTTTAATAATTGTTCTTAAGAAACTAGCAGAGTGATTTGTCCCACTCTTGAACCACTTTGAGTTAAAGCTCTTATCTTCTAAAGTTCAACACACATTACCATCTTCTTGGATTGCCTATCTATTCCTGAAACATTTTGGTTTGATGAGCTTATTACTATCATATTTTTGTTGTTGTTTACAATTGATCATTCAAATAAAAAGTCAACTAACTTCTCACACTTATTTTCTCTGTTTTTCAGACGTGTTATTTTTTTTTAAATGAAAGCTCATGATAGATCAATTTCATCTATACTTTTTCTTTCACTATACTTACAAAGATATATTTTTCTTAGGATACTTATTTGCGAAAGAATTTTCTCGTTCTCCTTCAAACTATTTTTCTTCCTGTGGCTCAGTCTTTGTCCTATACAGGGAGAAATATTCTGATTCATTTTTATGAGGATAACTTTAGACCTAGGGCATTAAGCTATACCAACTGCTCTTTGTCTTTTTTTTTTCTCGGCATAAATCCAAATGCCCAACCAGTATCCAAAGGAAATAGTCCATCTTGATAACAGATGTTATTCTTTCCAGTATGGAGTATCTAACTTTTAGCCAAACAGTGGTATAAACCATCATTTAAGGAAATGATGTTCAAGAGGGCAACAATTTTTTATTTTTATTAGTAATAAAAAATGGTATATATAATAATAACTACTATCATTATTGAGTGCATTATATTCTAGAGACTGGGACAAGTCATTTCAGTTAATACTCATTAAAACATTTACCTATCAGGATTCATGACTTGACTAAGATCATATATTTAAAAAGTGTTAGAGCCAAATATAAATTCCACAATTCCTTATTTTAAGCACCACGCTAAGCCCAGATTGTGGCACTTTTCCTTTGTCTAAAATCTGTGTCAGCCTCATTGTCGTGATGCACCCACCTTTTTCTTCTGCCAAGCAAACTTATGTGTTTGTTTCTGAACCATTCTTATTTAGGCCTGGGAAAGAATGTCAGTAGCAGCCATTATCAGAAGCAAAGAGAAACTACTACTTAATAAGTACTCTTATAAGAGAGTCACTGTGTTCAGGGTTTCATATGAGCAAGTTCATTTGATCCCTATCAACAGTCTTGCCTATATCTGTGGTTGCTGCTTTTGAGAGGTTCAATAGCCTGCCCAAGATCAAATGGCTAGTAGGTGGCAAGAAGTGAATAGGTCTGACTTGTAGGAGAGTTTATCTTTGATTTCAGTCACCAGTGGATGGTCTGCCTATTGTTAAAGGTGACATGAATCATTTTTTGTGCTTAAATTATTTCCCAGAATTCTCAGCTCTCCAAAGATGCATCCCTTACAACTATTATGGTTTATCTCCTCACTCTGTGGCTACGTTTCCTCTTTTTAACAGCTCACTTCTTTACTAACGGCCAATCAGATGACGGACTATAAAAAATTACAAAGGCTAAAAGCTTTTGTTCCCTGCACTGCCTGTCATAACAGTGCCCGGAGGTGATGTATTTTTGAAGAAACAAGGTTTCCCTAAGTAATTGGGGTGCGTTTTTGTTTTGTTTTGTTTTGTTTTGCCTGTAAATAAACACAGCTTTCTGGTTCTGTTGTTCTTTTGTCTACATTTTCTTTTATTTTTGGAGAGATGCATTATCTCACCGAAAATTTAAGATGCCATAAAAACATGATATATCATATCTGTGTTTACTCTTTAATTATCCTCCTTGCCTATAAAATTGGTAATTTTTTTCACTCATTTACTTCATACCTACTAGGTCCTGTTACAGAAGTAAAAACTGACATATATGTCACCAGCTTTGGACCTGTCTCTGATGTTGAAATGGTAGGTATTTGGGAAATTCAGTGTACCTCTTGAGGTTTGGAAGTAAACATGCAGAAGAGAGGGCAATTAATATTTATTTTGTTGTTAATCACACACAGCTAGAAAGTCAAAGAACCGCCTAATTAATCTCAAAAGTTTATAAGGAGTAAGACATTGAATTTGCATTTCATCTCTAACATTTGAATATTTTTTGGTTTGGAATTATTCTCAACAAAGAAAAGAACTTTCCTATTACTAGTCTCCATGGCACAACATTTTATGTAGTAATTTTTTCTCTTAGAAAATTATTGAAGAGGAGAAAATTGAAGAGTGTAATTAGTTTTTGTATGAAACTATACCGTAGTCCTAATTGCATTTAGTATTCCATGTTGGCCCAATTGCTCACTCCCTGCCCCCACCCCAACCCCTTCTTGCCCTACCTCTCTCTCATGCTTAAAGAGGTTAGAACACCTGATCAGGATGAATTCATCCATTCAGTTGTGCCTTCTAATATTAAATATATGTAGTTTAAAAATCAAAGGGCCAACTTTACTTTTTTCCTTGACCCGAGGCTCTTAGGCTAACTTTAATAAATTCTGTGAATATAAAATTACTTTTTACATATTTTACTTTGTCTTAGAGATGCCTACAATTTTATGATCAATTATGCCATGATATTTGTTACACTTACTAATTTTGCTACCTGGTCTAAAGTACAGCTGTAATTACCTGATGCTGGCAATTTTATTAAATTATAGTAATTACTCTCAAATGATTCATGTGTACGGTAATTTACTTATCTAATAAAGTAGAAGATTAAGGTATCAAGATGGACATAACATGCTTTAATTGCTGAAAATCTTTTAGTTCTATTGATTTAAGAAAATTTCTGCTCCTATTAATTTTGTTTTTATTTGGGTAGTTTTTTTTTTTTAATGAGTGGGAAGGAGGCTAGAATTTAATGCATATTTATGTGTAGTCATCTGTGATTTGAATATGTCACAAACTAACTTCCCTAGGAATACACAATGGATGTGTTCTTCAGACAGACATGGATTGACAAAAGACTAAAATATGATGGCCCCATTGAAATTTTGAGATTGAACAATATGATGGTGACAAAAGTATGGACCCCTGATACTTTCTTCAGGAATGGAAAGAAATCTGTTTCACATAATATGACAGCTCCAAATAAACTTTTTAGAATTATGAGAAATGGCACTATTTTATACACAATGAGGTAGTCATTTTTTTCTTTTTCCTTCTTCCCTTTTTATGCTTTTTTTCCCTCCTTCCCTTTTTCCCTCTTTCTGCCCTTCCTTCCTGCTTTCCATCCTTCTCTTTTTAGGTGTCATAAAATCATTTTTAAAGTGAGAGCTAATGTTAATTGTATTTTTCCACTTTAGACTCACCATAAGTGCAGAGTGTCCCATGAGATTGGTGGATTTCCCCATGGATGGTCATGCATGCCCTTTGAAATTTGGAAGTTGTAAGTTACAGTACAAATATTGTTAGAATTTATTATTACCTAATGCAAGCTGATATTTATATATGGGCACGATTCCCATAATCCATTTAAATCATTGTTCATGACAACAACTCTCTAAGATTTGACTTTGAGGAGACTATTTCAACCCATTTCCAAAAACCAAAAATCTGTTTGTACAGATAGCCTAGGTAGATTGACTCATTAATAATAGGTTGGTGGTCAGTGGTGAAATTCAGGGACCCCTGGACTCCATATGTTGGTGGTGTAACAAAGAAAGTACAAAGGATTTTTAACGGGGAGGGGAGTAATTGAACAGTGTCTGTTACAAGCAGTCTTCTTTAAGGCAGATTTGAAAAAAGGTGAGAGAAGTTTCAGGGTTTCTTGAAATGACAAGGGCTGGATAATATCAGCTACGCTGTTGGTATCAAAGTGACTGAAGCATGATGAAAGCATAGGAGGAGCTATGGGCTGATACACAGACAGAGCCAGATAATATATCACCTTGTAGACAGCGTTAAGGAGTTTGGATTCTATTGTAAATGCTATAGAAAGCCCTTGGAAGGTTTTACTAGGGGATTTGGCATTCTTTGACATTTTACAACTTCATTTCAGCTTTTCTATGGAGAATGGATTGTAGGGAGGTTAGGGTAGACGCAGAGAAGAGTTGGAGGCTATTGCTTTAGTACCATCAAAGATGGCAGTGGCTTAGACAAGGATGGTACTAGAGGAGAAGTTGTGAGGTAGATGAATTGGGCATATTTTGAGGAAGTAAAGGCGAGAAGGTGAAATGAATAGGTAGAAAAGAATATGGAATTCTTTTCCCCTAAGCTTCCTTCTCTGAGATGGCAGAAAAATGAGGTTGCCTCTTCTAAGGCCTGCCGCAAATATTTGATTCAATCAGAATCTACCAAAAATAGGTGCTAGCTTTTATTATTGCTTCAGATCCTTAGTATACCGATTGTGAAACTTTTGCCTGCTATTACCATTGCTCACTGCTTAACTTGATGAGAATTGGCTGTCACCCTTCTTTTACAACCCCTAGTAATCACAGTATTCAGTGAGCTAAGTTAATTCTAGAGAGAGTCATTTGCTCCCTAACCAGTGACTTAATGAGAGAAGATTTAAAAAAAAAAATACACAGACAGAAAGGGCCATCTCACTGGGGGCAGAATTAAAACCCATTGGTACTGTAATAATTTAAAATTTCCCCCAAGATAGTTCTTATCTATGGGAAGTTCTTTCCCATGCAGCCCCCTCTGGTTCCCATACACAGCACTCTTCCTAGTGACTTGAACATAGTTGATACTCAATCAGGGTTTGTGCTAAATAAAGAAATCACTCTTTGGAAGTTGAATTTTTGGGTTAGGAATTAAGAAGAGAGACACCTCTTGATTGCCTTCACCCATTTTGCCCACGCCCCCATTTCCTGCCTGAAATATTGAATCGTTAAGAGCAAGGTTATTTTATTAAGGTAGAATAGCCAAGAGAAGGATACCTGATTTAGAATATCAAGGGCAGGAACATAGTATTCGGGGTCTTTTAAATGTCTACTGCTAAATGGCAAAACAAGCCTCAGAGTTCGTTTTGTGAAATCATTTGTAAAATGATTTCCCTAGGTATCAGCTCCTTTGTAGAATTAAGCAATTTCACTGAGGACCTACTGTGCTCTAGCCATTTTAGGAAGGTTTGTGGAGGGAACCAATTCATCATGGTTCTTTTGGGCTTCCTTGTGTGTGAGCCAAGCTATCTGTTGTGGGTAGACTGGTAAGGCAAGCAGCTGGCTTCCATTCGAATTCAACACGGAATAATAGAAAATGGGCTTAAATTGCCGCTGGGAGGGATTTGTTGAAGACGGAAGGGAAAATGTCCTGATTGTAAGAGTTGAAAGGTAGCGGAACTGGTTGTGTAATTATACTCCCTGGAGAGCTTTACGAACAGCAGAACCAGTTGTCCCTGCAGAATGGTTCCCAAACAACATGGGTGTTGCCCAGAGGCAGCCTGGAATAGGTGACCCCCGAAGAGCTCTCCCAACAGTAGGATTTGGTTTGGGTTTGGGTTTTATTGTTGTATTATTATAGACAGCATCTGGTACATTTCTAATTGGCAGAACAGCCTTGGGATGGAAGAAGTCAGTATTGGTCAAGCATTAGAATTGAGTTAGAGTGGGAGGAAATATTTTTTTTTGGTGGAGGAGCATGATTTCTGTTTTTCAACTGCTTATCCTATTAGTATGGAAGCACATCCAAGTGCACTGATGCATATATAACATTTAAGTTGCCTTAGTTTTAGTCTCTCCTTCTCCAATCCTTTGACATAAAAACAAGAAATATGCTGAGTTGCAAGGCTTTTCATTTAATCTCTACAGTTTTCTAAATATTAAGCATGTTTGAGTAAATCATAATGATTATTGTTTCCTTTTATTCCATCTTTCTTGAACTTGTGTAATATTCTTAAGTGTTGACCGTCAGTCCTGATGAAAAAGGACCATTAAGTCTAATCACATTCTGGGCTCTCATTCAGATGCATATCCGAAGAGTGAGATGATTTATACCTGGACAAAAGGTCCTGAGAAATCAGTGGAAGTTCCAAAGGAGTCTTCCAGCTTAGTCCAATATGACTTGGTGGGGCAAACTGTATCAAGTGAAACTATCAAGTCCATTACGGGTGAGATGCTTAACGATTAAAGTCAATATGCTACTTGGCATTAATTTTCTAGCCTGCAAGTGGGATTGAAAACCACGTTTTGGGATTTGAGTCTTCTGAATCTTGGACTTCACAGTCTGAGAATAAGGCCACAGCTTTCCTAAGTAACTTTCTTAATATGTCGCTTTCAGATGTCACATTAAAAATATTTATCAATAGTTCCCAGAAATCTTATAGTTTGTTTCCCTTATTAGCTTTTTAGATTTTTGTCTAAATGCCCATAAAAGATGCTTGAACTCAGGGATGTTATAAATGGCTCTATGTTATACGTTTCTCTTTGTATTTTTCTTCATATGTATAACATTTAGAAATACAGCTCTTTCCTAAAACTAAGGCAGTAAGACAGCCTCTCTCAAAGCATATATGTATATGTAACGTATACCTGAGTATTTCAATTCTTTCCAAAATTAAGCTTTAGATTTTCAAGTGTGTGTATCTCCATTTTTTCTAGTGATTTTCCATAAAAGTGAGGTCTAAATTCTGCTTTTACAAAATGCTGAAATTGAAGGCTAATCGCTTTCGCAGTACCAGATCTTTAAAATAGAAAACACTGCAAGAATTTTTAAAAAGTTGTAGCTTAATTTTGTTAAATTGCTTAACCACTATATAGAACAAAAGTGTTTTTCTGCGTAATGATGTTCAATATCATTTCCTCCTTAGGAGCTATATGTTTCTCAGCTTGCTTGCAATGCACAACAGATCATTCTTTGTCTGAAATACTGTTTGTTAGTCTGAAATATGATTATGAAGTCATTGACTAATTGCCTGCGTAACCAATAATACATTTTCCTCGTGTTTTATTTGTAGGTGAATATATTGTTATGACAGTTTATTTCCACCTCAGACGGAAGATGGGTTACTTTATGATTCAGACATACATTCCATGTATTATGACAGTGATTCTTTCTCAAGTTTCGTTCTGGATAAACAAGGAATCAGTTCCAGCTAGGACTGTATTTGGTAAGTGCCATTCATTTCGTGGGTATTTTTGTTTGCGTTATATTTTGATCACGATGCACAGGAATAGCTCTTAGACGTCATTTTTTTTCTAAGAAAATATTAAACAGTAATATGTCAAGCTGTATGGAGAAAAGAATCACATAGCTTTCTTTCTTTTTTCTTTTTTTTTCATAAACTTTCATTTTTACCCAGCCAATACAAATAAGGTTTGAGGGGATATAGGTAGGCTATCCCTTCCTTTGGGGCCTCATCGTATTTCCCTTCTTGAGACCAGGCAGATCAGACCAGGTGGGAATCTGGGTATGATTTCACTTTTCGTGATATTCTTGGGCTCCTACCTTAATGCTGTGTAGTTGAATTAAAATCATATCTAGGTGTTAAAATGCAATGCACTGGGAACTTAAAATAAAACAAATAAAAGTCATGGCTGAATGAATATGAAAGCCTTAGAATAATTTACCTTTTAATGAAGAGGAACAAAATGCCAGTGGTTTAAATGCATCGAGTTGGATGGCATTATATGCTTAGTTGATTAGCTCATTGTTATATTTTATCTCCATCTTTTCTTTTCTGAACACAGGCATATTTTCTTCTTTTTGTTTTTATAGTGGCTTCCTATATATCATATTCTTAACTATATGAGGTCCAGAGCACATCAGTTTTAAATTTTTAGCTGTGAACAAGTCTTCTGTATATCAGCCATGCTTTTGAATAATACAATTTGTTATAATGGTATTTATTCAATTTAACATATTTCTCTATTCTTTTTCTATTGATGGTGAGTAGCAAAAGCATTCAGTAGTAGGATAAGAGGGAAAATGTTCACAGTTGGTCTGGACTGGAGGTACAATCCTCACAAGAGATGTTACTCTTCCTTTGCTTTTTCTAGTTGGTAGGATCAAAGCCATGATATAATATCCATTTTCACACAACAGCAGGAGGGATGCTGGTGAGAAGAAACTGGGGGAAGTGGGAACTTCTCATCCCGCTTCCCCATCCTTATAGAGAACTGATCAGGTGTTTTAGTGTCCTCAATGCCTCTGAACGTGAGGAAATTTTCCATAGACATCTGCACCACCCCCCTTAATCTTAGGTTTACTCAAGAACCCTACTGGGGAAACTATTACAGAAGGGTCAATGCTGGGGGCAGGGTATGACCCCAGGAGGGCAGCAAGCGGGTCTCATGGCACTACTTACTTCATAGAGTTGTGAGGGTTCAATTAAAGAATAACTGCACATTGCAAGTGTTGAATAAATTTTACCTATAAAAATGGGTGTAAAAATGAAAGAGCAAATAACAAATCTAAGCTTGGGACTATAATAGATTGGGGTTTGAAACCGGAATCTGGCACTTATTTTCTCCATCCGTATACATTTCCATCTTAATGCATCTCTCCTTCATAGACTGGTGAGGAGTTAGACTGATTTTCAGTACTTATCCCAGGGCACATGGTGCACTTAGTACGTATTCGTTACTCTCTCTCGTACTTCTCTCACATGGAGGAGATTTATTTTGTTGCGACTTGGCTTCCTTGATTTTTAATTGCTTTTCAAGGAAAACACTTACTGTTATTGCATAATACCTGGCACTCTGCTAGGTCCTTTATGCTCCTTACCTCATCTAGTGTGTATAGTAGACTTGGGTCTTTACATATCACGTTCAGAGTCAGCCTGACGGGGCAGGAAGTCCCTGCGGAGGCTGAGCACAGACCAAACTCCCTTCACTTTCCCTGGCACAAATCATACCAATATTTCAGGAATTATTATCAGAAAATAAAAATAAAACCGCTGATACACATATTATCATCTTTTCTCCATGACCTTAAAGACTATCTAGAGCAGAAAATATTGACCCATCCTTTGTGCATCTGATGAAGAGGCAATAGTGTCTTAATACAGATTCTGCAGCCAGGCAGCCTCGGTTCTAACCACAAGGTCTACCACCGATTTGCTGTAAACCGCCAATGAGTTACTTCTGCTCATTTCCTCGTGTGTTGCAACAGGATGAATTGTTGTACCTACTTCATAGGGTTTCTATGAGGATTAAACTGAATTAATTTGGATAAAGCACTTGGAACAAAGCCTATCACACAATACATTTTATTTAAGTATTTATTATTATAATAGTCCGTGCTACCATCTACCAAGAATCACTACTTGATACTATAATATGAATGTCCCCTGTATTTTATAGCTATTGTGATTGTTTGATAAGCTTCAAAAGCTTTTTTGGTTGAATACAAACCGGTAGCCACTGTACTATCTCACTTGTCCCCCAAACAATAGAAATTTCCAGTGGTGTGGAGAAGGATAACATTGGTTACATTAGTACTCACCAACATCTCCAACAGATGAGACACTGTAAGGAAATTAAGTGGCATGTAGCAAGGATACTGGTAGTACTACTAATGATGATGATAAGATTTACCATCTTATGTAATCTTCACAATAACTCAGCAACGTAGGTGTTATTAGTTTTTCACAGATAAGGAAAATAACTCAAAGAAATCAAGAAACTTGTATAAAGTCACATACTTACAAATGATGGACCCAGGACAATTTCTGTCTAACTTCGAGAACCCTGCCATTTCTACTCTGCCGTTCTGTCTTCACAGGAAGTATGAGGATGTGGGCATTTGTGGAGTATTCCAGAGCTTCTGAGTGAGATTGATGGATGTGTGCTGAAGATAATTCGTGGGTAGCTTTTTCCATTTGAACTGTGACATTTGCCTATCTTGTGCTCGTGTGCCAAGATGTTGGTTTTGATTGACCAGGGAAATTATGCACAACAATTGAGTCTTCAAAGACCTAAGATGTATCAGAATGGTAATTATTAAACTGTTCATTGAGGCACTGAGATGGCATTTTCCTAAGGAAGTTAAGTTTTAAGTATTTGGGGAACATTAGCAATCTATTGCATATGAGCTTTAAGTAAAAAATTAATTTTGGACTAGTATTTCTTTTCCCTAATTTTCATTTCCCTCTTCACTCTGGGAGAGTATATGTTGGATCAGGGATGTCACTAGAGATCATGGAAAAATAGACTCTCCTCTTCTCCCCCCCCCAAATTAATTAGTGTAAATATGAAAAGCAGAGTGTGATAAATTCTCTCCAAAGGCCTTCTATCTGCAAAGTTGTATGCCTTTAAGTCTTGTAATTATTCCAGTATAGTAAAATGTTAAACCAGAGTAAATGCCAGCTGGCATATCTAAATCATTACTAGTTCATTTTCTTGGAGTGGCCAGCCAAAAATTTACTCTTGAGCACAGTCTTAGCCTACTCTTACACGTCCTCTCCCAGCTCCTGGGCCAGCCAATATGGTACATATTCAGCATTATAAAAGCAGGTACTGGCATCAATACTTGAACATGTCAAAAAAAATTCTATGGTTGTTGAAATGTTTTCAGGGTAGATGCCAATTAAGCCATTTAGAGCAGATGCACTGTCTTCCTAGATGCAGAGGAAGCATGTCTCCTTATCTGAAGGGTTGGCTTCTGTTTGCTACTCTTTTGGTGTTTATTTAACCAAATGCTCTGTCTAAAAACAGCTGTAAGAAGCACATTCCTGTCATGCTAGCGCTTTCTTTAAGTTTGACCACAAGGTGGAGAAAATTTTTTGTCTAAAAGGACGGCAACACTTAGCCAATTGTTTATACAGGTTACTTGCCTAACTTTGCCAACAGTCATAAGATATGAACCATAATATTTGAAGGGCTCTTTTACAAACTTTCAAATCAAATTGACTCAAACCAGTGAAAGAGAAGTGGAAAGTGGCCACATATTTTTTGCATTTATGTCCGTAGCATCATTTAACATCTTCATGAACTTGGTGATCTACCCTCCTTAGTGATCAGGAAGTAATTTTGGGATTCAAGGCTCAATAATTGCATTAATATCCTGCTTGCTTAGCACTGATAAGGGAATTTCTTCACATGACAGCAGGAGATGAAGACCACTACTTCAAGTCTGCAGGAGAAATTGTTCTGGTACCAAAAAAAAAAAATGTTCAAAGCAACCTGAGAAATCCTAAATCGCTTATATTTGAGTTTGAGTTTTCCTTTTTGGTTATCACATTATTCTGAGTTCTGAGTAGTATTCTTATTTAGGCTGCACTGTTCACATTTTATTTCCAAGTGCTTTCAGCATAATTTCTGTGATAGTAGAGGAAATATACACAAGGAAGTTGTAGAACAGTTTTGAATTCTTAATAGGCCATTAAACCTTAATTTTTATGAATAAGAAGAAAAACTTTGATTTATCTTCAAACTTTGTAGCTAGAATTTTCAGTTAATTTACATCTCACAGGCAGTATGGGAATGCTGCCATTTTTCTGAGATCAAATGGAGACCTAAAAGTTTTAGGATTTCTTTCTGGAATGAAGTCCAATAAATTCACAGTACTCCATTTTCGTAGCTATTTCAATATCTCCATATTTGACCCAGCAAACATTTAAAAATCTGTTTTAGATGAATAAATTCTAAAACATCACACTTTTTTTCTTTAAAAAGGGAATACAACCAAATCCTCAAGTTTCTTCCTCTGTAGAGTTTATGGAATATTTTTAAAAGATCTATAGCTTATACACTGCACAGTTGCTCTAATTTTTTATTTTCTAAACATTGACAATTCAGAAGGGACTGGAGAAGAAATGGATTGGTGAGGAGGTGAAAAAATGAGTTTTTATTTACTATGCATTTATCATGTATCCAGCATTATATGAAGTATGGTAAATCCTGAAGCAGTGTTAGACATTTCTGCCCTCAAGGAAGCTACACTAAATTAGGTTGTGGAGACAGGCCTACATGCATGGAACAATTAGGGAACAAGGCAGAATATAATTAAATGCTGAGTTGAGGAGACAATATAATTTCTCCCTAATTTCAAATATTATTATTCTATTAGTCTTGCATGGGGCTCGCTATCTCTTCAGTTTGACATGTTATTATTTGGCTTTTGGTGAAGGATTGACATGGATTGGAGTATATAGTTTAGGTGCCTTTTTCATCATCATCATCATCATCCTCACCATCTTCAATTCAGGAACAATTCTGGACATTATATACAATGAGTTTTTTATTTATTTTTTTAAAGATTTTATTTTATTTATTTGATAGAGAGAGAGAGCACGCACAAGCAGGGGGAACGGCAGAGGGAGAGGGAGAGGCAGACTCCCCACTGAGCAGGGAGCCCAATGCAGAGCTCCATCCCAGGACCCCGGGGTCAAGACCTGAGCTGAGGGCAGAGACTTAACCAACTGAGCTACCAGGTGCCCCTAGAATGAGTTTAAATGGATATAGTAAATTCTCACAGAAATCTCCAAAGCTTAACTAGATAACATAGATTATATATGCAGATAGACAAAGATACACAAAGAGACAACTATTAGCATCCTTAAATAACAGTTCTCTATAGCTCCAGTGGCAAGTGGAATTTTTCCACTGAGAATGGGGGCTAACCTTTTTTTCAGGTGGAAGAGAAGGCTTCCCCAGAGATGAT
Source organism: Mirounga angustirostris (assembly GCF_029215605.1). Classification (NCBI taxonomy): domain Eukaryota; kingdom Metazoa; phylum Chordata; class Mammalia; order Carnivora; family Phocidae; genus Mirounga; species Mirounga angustirostris. The sequence continues at coordinate 38,963,799 of NW_026991710.1, read as the reverse complement.
ATTCTTCAGAAACCTATTGATGAAAGAGAAGTACCTCTATTCTTGTTGCAAAGATTTTCCTGCCTACCACAAACTGATGCACGGTAGATGTCCAGTATTTTTAAAACCAAATTATTCTAGAAATCTATTTTTTCCAGAAATATACCTCTATTGCTTTTTATAAATGAAGCTCTTTCACAACTAGATTATTATTTTATTATTATCTTAATTCAATAGGTTATATTCAGTTATAAGTATCTATGATTCATGATTTTTCTGGTCACGATTCTCCATAGCAATGGGCCATGCCTATCCCAGAAATTCTGATGATCCAAATGACGGTGCTATCAACCTCTCACTCCTGGTTGAGAATCAGTGCTTCATGAGTCACACTTCCTGTTAGGTGTATGTGTTGACTTTCTCAGGTATGTTGGCTCAGATACTAACACCAGTCCAATATATGATAGGTGCTGCATATACTTGTAATCTTTATAGCAAACCCAATAGGTAAGTATCAAATGAAGCCCAATGAGTTTTCCTCACTTGGTCCAAGTCACACTGAGCCAACGATTAGAAGGATTTTAATGATATCTGTCTCTTACTTGAAAACCTGTGATAATTTCACTGAACCCCTAGGGTTTGACTCTTCCATCAAAGATGGTTTGAGATATTGTGAACTTTGTTACCCCTCCCCCTCCAAGTCCCGAGGTTTGTTGGTTTGTTTGCATAGAAGTAATGGTAAAGCATTTTGTCTCTTTGCTCTTTTGCTTCTGAAGGAATAACCACAGTCCTCACCATGACCACACTGAGCATCAGCGCACGGCATTCTTTGCCCAAGGTGTCCTACGCTACTGCCATGGATTGGTTCATAGCCGTCTGCTTTGCTTTCGTATTTTCCGCCCTTATTGAGTTTGCTGCTGTCAATTATTTTACCAATATTCAAATGGAAAAAGCCAAAAGGAAGTCCTCAAAAGCCCTCCAGGAAATACCAGTGGCTCCCGTGCAGAGAGAAAAGCCTCCCGAAGCACCTCTGCAGGTATCTGACTTAATCTCCTTCAGTTGAAGATTTCAGCTTTTTGGTCAGATTTGCATTGCCAGGGGAAACACTGAGAATTCGAAAATCCCAATAATAATTTGTAAGTCATTTAAAATCCAGAAAAATAGAAAAGGACACTTGTAAATGTAAACTTTAAAACTATGATTAATGACCTAAAAATCAAATGGGTCCAGATGAGCTAGATTTATGTGGAACTAGTTGTTTGAAACCTCCTGTCAGAATTAAGAGGTTTTTTTTTTTAAAAGATTTTATTTATTTATTTGAGAGAGAGAATGAGATAGAGAGAGCATGAGAGGGGGGAGGGCAGGCTCCCCGCTGAGCAGGGAGCCCGATGCGGGACTCGATCCAGGGACTCCGGGATCATGACCTGAGCCGAAGGCAGTCGCTTAACCAACTGAGCCACCCAGGCGCCCCAGAATTAAGAGTTTTTGACTGGGGAAAAATCTGATGTCTACTATTAAGAGGAACTTGTGGATAAGTTTGAGTGGGTTGATCAGTCATTTTAGTGGAGTTCATTGAACAAAGTAAAGCAGTGGTTCTTGACGTGATCCCACATTAGAACTATCCCATGGGGCCTGGTGGGGCCCTTGTATTAAACAAGGAAATGAAACCAATAAACAAGAAGACCCATAGTTGTAGCTGACGTACACCAAAGATGAAGCATTATTGTCCTAAAGGGACAGACCTAAAAGGATGTAAAAATCTAAGACTACTGTAATTTACGTTGGGCACATCAGTGATTCTGTGATTAAAGAAAAAAAGTTCTAAAGTAACGTTTTCCTCATGGACTCCAGTTGTACAAAAATAGCAAGATCTTCATGTGAAAACAGGTAAGCAAACGGACAGCTACTCCTCCTCCTCTCCCGCCTCCATCTCCCCCTCCTCCTCCACTATCTCTTTCTTTCTTAATCTCACTCTACTCAGCTTCCTCTTGAATCAGCAGACAAGTGTCTGTGGTCCCTAATCCAGAGCCTTGTAGTTGCCACAAGTTGTGGTCTAACACTCTTTTGCCCAAATCAAAGTATATATAAATGATCAACTTTATTGTCTGTAGATAATAACTCATGCCCTTATTTGTCAAACCATTCACTCATTCCTTTATTTTTTTTTTTAAACTCATTCAACAAATACACATCCAATGCCAACCATGCAAGAGACTCTGTTTATGGGCTGGGAATCCACAGTGTACATACCCCCATCCCCGGCCCTGCCCTGCAGCAAATATCCTGCTCTGTGGGGCTTACATTTAAGCGTGTAGGATGAGGAAAGGGAGACAGATGATTTAAAGAACGTAACTAATGAAACACGTGGCGTGTTAGATGGTGACAGTGGTAGGGCTGGTAGTGGTGGTAGAGCTGAAGCCCCTAAGAGGAAGGACCGACGTGCTGGGGGTTGTGAGAGGCAGGTGGTGTGGGACATCCTCCTCCGCAGGAAGATGGCAGCAGAACAGATTAGGTTAGATGCTCACGCCCGCGGGAATTAACTGGTCAGGGTTCAACAGTCTACAACTCTTGCAGAGCTCTGGGCACTGGTTCTCCAAGAAGAGCATGTGAGCAGGTAGGGGTATTACTGCCCTTCCCATTAAGTCAATTTTGATAGTTTACATTTTCTTCTAGAAGAACCCATTTCACAAGATTTTCAAAATCATTAGAAAGGATTTTGTACACTCTTTTCAGTGGGAAAAAAAATGATTATCGGCAGTTTTATTCCTTTCCCGTTCCTTATGGATAAACTTATGCCCCCTCTGCCTTTGATTGTCGTTTTAATTGCTTTGCTCTGTTGTGTTGAGAACTTGGTAGAAACATTCTACTTACTGCTCCTTTCCAAAAAAAAAAAAAAAAATTAAGTCTTGGGTATTTATTTATTTATTTTACTGCTTCTGTTTTCTAATTACTGATGTGTGATTTATTTTATTTCTTTCTGCAGGTTAATTACGTTACTCTTTTTCTAGTTTCTTGAGTTTAGTTCCTCTAATTTGTTTTCACTGTTTCTTATTTAATAATGAAGATTCCTTTATTGCAATGAGCTGTATTACATACAGCTTTGGCCATAGTTCATAACTTTTGATACATATTATCATAATTATTTGCTAAATATTCAACAATTACATGGCTGATTTTCTCTATAAGCTAAGAATTATTTGGAAGATAATATTAAAATTTCGAAAGTGGATTTGACTTGTTTATCTAACTCCACTGTATTTCTAGTTGTATCACATTGTATTCAGAAATGTTACCTGCACAAATGTAAATATTATTCACACTTTCATTGTGCTGTGAATTATGTTAAAAGCTTATAAACGTTTGATGGCAGTTTGAAAGAAGTTGATTTGTAGCTATTAAATCAATTTTACTTAAAACATTATTATTTCATCCATCTAATAAATCACCTCTTGTCTTCTTGATCTTTCAAACACCAAGAAAGACACAGAGAGTTCTCCCACTGATAGGAGATTTGTGTTAAATTTTTTTCATATTTTGACTTTTTTTGTTTTATACACTTTGATACTCCGATATGCAACACCTAAAGATTCATAACTGCTCTGTTTTCATATTAGTCTATGTATTTAATCATAAAATAACCTTTTTTTTTGTCCCATGTAATACCTTTTCCTTTGAATTCTCTTTGGTCTGATTTTAATGTTTTTTGTATTCTTTCTTAATATTAACTTTTGTAATATATTTTTACTACTAAATTCCTTATTCTTTATTTTCTCATGGACTTTAGAAGCTATATGTCATATCTTTATTTCACTAGTGATTAACTTTTAAGTTTTAAGACAACATATTTCTACTAATGATTTTCTAATAACATTGAAAAGTATAAAAACATAACGACTCTCCCATGTAGCTATTAACTTCTCCCAACCCCAGGATTGCTGAAGTCCAGAGATTCTGGATTTGGAGACATATTATATACATATTTTTTCTATTTATAGTGAGTTGTTATAGTTCTCTTTTCATTTTTTTTGCAAAGTGAACTTGCACTAGTGCTGTAATGGAATATTATAAATACTTAAAAGTACCACTTAATCAGAATAAAGCTAATGTCCAAAGGTGGGAAGAGGACCGATAATCTTCTGTTCGCTCCTTTAAACGTATCTCTTGGATGGAACTGTTGCCATTGCCAGTAAATCTCAATTGAACAAATGCAATGGGCTAAGTCCACTCTGATTCAGTAACTCCTCTTGGCAGGATGGGGCACAACCTGTGTGCAAATGACATAACCCAATGTCAAGAAAATTAATTTGTTTATGAGGGCATAGATTCATAGTATTTAAGGGTGGGAAAGAAATCTAGTCAAAATATACATCAGAGGCTTCATGTCCTCTACAATGTTTGACTATGTATGTATAATAACTCAGATCTCCACAGCAGTTTACTTGAAGACTATGTGTGTTCTAAAGACAGTGATTAATAGGTTAGCTCACCCATCCTCCTAACTCCAGATTCCCACCAGAGCATAGCTGGCTTTGGAGTGTCAGTTGTCAGTGAATGGCTTCAGTATCAAGTTCAACTTTGAAGGTTGAGAACACATTAAAATTGAGAGAGGGAGGGAGGATTTGGGGGGAGGGACAGAGAGAGAGAGAAAGAGATAGGGAGAAGGAAATTTAGAAGGGGAAAGATTGTGTTAAGAGCAAAATTTTAAAACATATTATTGGAAGGAAATATTCTAAGAATATATAAGGTTTGGAGTTTCAGTAGAGATTCTAATCAGACAGCTGAAATTTGCTTATTCAAATATGTATTCCAGCTTGTATGGCTGTTTACTTATTTGAATGGTGCTGCCTTTGTTTAAAATGTGCTTAAACTCCTTATTTGGAATTGCCCTGAGAGTCTACATGACATTTGGTAATTCAAAAGTCCTTTGGGTAAGGTACCTAGTGGTTTGATTCATTGTCACCATATGTGACCTGTGGACTGTTAATGGCCTGGCAAAGGTTTATGGTGACCATTTGTATTCTTTGGGAATTGGAATGTTTATGGTTTATGGAATATTCATGAAGTGAGGAGAAAAGGCGGATTGGCAGAATCTAAGGGCAGCTGTGGGCAGCTTGAATATGTCTTTGGGCATCTCAAGAGGCAAAGCAGCTGTTCTGCTTCTCTACTCAGCATTACCTTAATTCTGCCTTTGATTCTATCCTTCCAACACTTGAGTTAAGCTTCATTGTTGGGGCTGTACCCTTCCATATACTTACTACTTTTGAGAGTATCTATTCTCTCACTGATGCAGGTGATTTGGATTAATAGGCTGGTTTAGAAAATAACTAACTATTAAAAAAAGCAATATTTCTTAAAATCATATTTTAAAAAATCATTTGAAAATATATCTTACAGTCCTTGTTCAGTTAGAAAGTATGCATTTATGAGTGTATGTTGTATCTTGTGAAAAAAATCCAGTGATATAATGACTAAAGTTAATTGGTCTCTTAAATTGTGTCAGGTACTATGTGATATGCTTTCCATGCGTTACTTAATTTCAAGGTCATGATAACTATTTCACAAATGAAGAAACTGAGGTTGGCAGTTGTTAAGCGATGTACTCAAGAAATGGTAAACCCAATATTTAAATTAATTCAGCTGTATCTGAATGCAGAACTTGTTCTCTTTTATTAGAACTCTGTTTTATAGTATTTAATTTATGATATACCTATAAAGAATAGAGAGTAGAACGTGTATATTATATACATGCATAAAATGATCAGCCCAACAGTCTTGTTCATATTTCTATAAATAAATGACAATAGCAAAATATTCTGAACACTCTTAACATGTCAGTTAACAAGAACTTTTGCAGACATTCAAGCCTTAATGATGGATTAAAAATGTTGAGTGATGGAAATGGAGGGTGAGATGGTAGTGGCATCATTCTCTAGAACAGAGAAGAGCAGTGAACCACCTTTAATTAAGAAGCTAATTAGTAAAAAAAAAAAAAAGAAGCTAATTAGTTCAAGTTTAGATAGTGGCAGTTTCCATAGCAGGACATTTTCTCCCTTCCCACAATAGTGATGATTTTCTTTTTTCAAGCTGCAAATGCATACTTCTCCACTGCATACCTTTCCTTTCCCATCTACCTAATTTCTTTGTTTCCTTTTCATTGTAACTATTCTTCCTGGACTTCTCAATTTTAAAATGTTTGTAGATTCTTACAAGGATATTTGTAAAATTAAAGAGCTATTTGCTCTACTTGGAGTCTTAAGAAAAAGATGATATATAAATATATAAACAATTCAAGGTGCCTCTTGGATTCAATAATTTAAGTGCACTCATGAGAATCTCCTTTTTTACTATCCATTCTTCAAAGTCAAACTCAAGCCTTATTTCCCATGTGTGACTCATTCTGAGTGGGTTTAAGGATCTCCAGGACATGGTCTCAGGGATTCACATATACAAAATGGGGGTGCTAATGGAACCTACTGGAAAGGCTTATCTTGAGGGTTAAATAACATCGTATGTGTCAAGTACATAGTACAAGTGTAATGCCCAGTAAATAATTGTGTGATTATTATTATCCTTTATTTCTTGAAGCATCTTCAACATTTAAACTATGTATCACAAAATTTATCATTTATAATATCCTGAAGTATTTTGCATAAGTAAATTGTTTCATATATTACTGCTATATTTACCTAGCTTAGGTGGCGAGCTCCTTAATAAAAGTGATTATGGTTTCATTCTGTTTCCTCACACAGCACATTGAATGGTGTTTAATAGTTACAGTTTATTGATGGATTATAATGAGTCAACTCTAGGAATTGGACAACGGGAAATGTGGTGCCTCTGAAATTACATAAATATCAACCGTGTCCAAAAACAATTGTATTTTATGTAAAATTCTTTCTCACCAAAGTAAATGTGAACATCAAACAGATGTTACGTAGTGAGCTAGAGCTGAGTCGCTGGGAGCATCTAGAACAGCGAATATTCAGTCTTAGCATTCTGAGACACACTGTTAACAGTTGAACTCAGCTAGTGGGCAGCAATGAAGAACTGAGAGGGATGCTTTGAAAAAGATAAAACAAAACAAAAATCTCAGTAAATCACAAATGCAACTGTGCATTAGGAGGAAAGCCTCATTTGTTCTCCTTTGGTCATTTTAATCATATCACTTACACAGATGTCAATGACTATTAGCAACATCAGTGTTAAATACAATGATTTCCTAGCAGTTGGTAATACACAAGCTTCATTCCTTTGCAACAGGGTGTACAAACTAGGTCAGTTTCAGATTTTCATTTTAATCATTCTCAAAACTCCTCTTAGAAATGCTGTTCTTTAAATAGTTTAAGCTAACACACAGAAAACTTTCGTTTTTCCATTTGTCCATATTTCTTTCATTTCTTAGTTTAAAAATCTCTTTCCTTGGCAGTTTGAAAAAGGACATGAAGAAGTGCTGTCAGTTCACTTGACATTTACATGTGTTTGTGACAGTAGTTTAATGACATTCTTTAAATTTTACATAAATTGTACCTCCCCAAGCCCATACCTTGTTTCAGTACAGAATGTTCTTTAGTTAGTAATGCTCTTTAGGCAATGAGTAATTGCTTAATTGCACAATTACTAAACGGTATGATTTATGTCAAGAATAACAGAATTATGTTTCATTTTCAGCCACATTTTTTACCTTTAAGTTTTGTTACCTGTCTTCTGTAGATTCATGAGAAATTGTCATGTTGCTAATCCTTGAGAGCAAATCTAGTCATTTAACAAGTGTTTACCAAGCAACTGCTATGCACCTGTCACCATGCAGGGCACTGAGGACTCAAAGACAAAACTAAGGAGCATTGTCTAGTAAAGGAGAGAGGTTAGTAGTCTTGTGAGTTAGTAGTATACTTAGTATATAGAAGTGTGTCTTGAGTCCTGGTTTTAGATTAATGCAAGCATACTTTTAGTAGTGGGAAATTACTCTCTAATCTTCACTGCTACCTCAGACCTGTCTGCTGAAATACCAATCTCTATATTCAATTACATATTGGGAACCTATTATATTTATGAATATTATGAAATACCTATTAAGTGTCAGTATGCTAGAAATACTGTGCTAACTCCCTTCATAGATATGAGGATAGTAGGGAGGACCAACATTCAATGATTAATTTCAAATAATTAAATAATGATTAATGTGCAGAATGCTGTGGAGAAGCAGAGAGGGTAGTGATAAGTTATATGACAGAGAATTACACTGAGACGTCACATTATTTTTTTGAAATGCAAAAAATGACAAGTTAAGGGACATCACTCAAAATGACAAAAGGAGGAGAAGCAATCAGTTTTAATAGTTTATCAAAACCATATTGTGCATATTGGATGATTATTGGTAATAATATTGCATGGGAAGAAAAATGCCAACATTAGCATCATAATGAAATATGTAGTCTATTTCTTCCTCCAGAATGGGAAATGCCATAATTTTGATGCTGTATTAGGAAGGCTAGATATATTAGCCAGTGTTCAAGGAAAAAGTAAGGCATCTTATAAACCTTGGTTTATAAGGGTAGGGGGTGTGTGTGTGTGTGTGGTATAGATATAGATTAATAGTAAATCCATTCTTTTATTTTCTTGTGGTCTATATTTATAAATATCATGGCAAAGGGAGAAGCTGTGAAATGTATTTATGTAGTACATGGAATTTGGGGACATCGCATGTCATTACCATCATTATCATTGTTTTTACTGTCTACTATGTACCATATAGATGTGTGTGTGTGTGTATTTACCATATATGTGTGTGTGTATGTATATAATATATAGTGCTAGTTGCTTTATATGGGATATCTCTAATTTCTACAATGAGTCCCAGGATGAATTGTTGTGTTGTTATACACATAATTTTATGGTTGAGGAAAATAATGTTTTGGAGACTTTCAGGTGCATGGTGCTGCAGTTCACTAGAGAAAACAAGGAGGCATAAAGGAATTGTGTCTCTACTCTCAGTTCTCCAGTGTAGCTTTAATCACACAACCCAATATTTGGGTTTGCACTCCTCTGTTAGATGATGAAGTTAGGCAAGATTATATCTAGATTTCCTTCTAATTTTTTAAAAATATTTTATTTATTTATTTGAGAAAGAGAGAGAAAAAGAATGAGCAGGGGGAGGGGCAGAGGGAGAGGGAGAAACAGACTCCTCACTGAGCAGGGAGCCCGATGCGGGGCTCGATCCCAGGACCCTGAGATCATGACCTGAGCCGAAGGCAGATGCTTAACGACTGAACCACCCAGGTGCCCCTAAATTTCCTTCTAATTGAAAAATTGACATTCCTACAAACTCATTTACTCTCTATAAATAATGCCAGCTTGCTTTATATTCTTTAACATGTGCTTACTTTAGTAAAACTGATTAGAAGGAGGATGGTTCTTTTTGGGTTCATTGAATCAGATCAAAATAAATATTCAGGGAATTTTATGCTCACCTCTATAGTAAAGATCATACTGTTCCAATAACAATCAACTGATACTGTGTTATACCAAGTACCAGAGAGTATTTTAAGCATTTTACATATATTAACACATATAATTGTCACAGCAGTCCTGTCCTATCTTCATTCTAGCTGACAGATGAGGAAATTGAAGCATAGAGAGGCATAAGTGATTTATCCAAAATCATGCAGCTGCTAAGTAACCAAGCCAAGATTTAAATCCAGGTAATCTGGCTGCAAAGTTTAGGTTTACAACCCCTAGGAATTGTTGCCCCACAGTTAGAACCTGCTTGCACTACTGCTGACCCTCAGCTGTGCCTTACCACCACATACTCATTCCCCATCCCAATTCCAGGTTTCCTGAAGGCTGTATTAATGTTCGCATTGTTGGAAGTGTAAGCCATACTTTGGAACTCTATCCTGTTTATAAATAAGCCCTGTCCATTAGCTAGTAGTTTCGTTTACATAGAAGCCAAAAATCATAGAAAATTAGTCACACTCCAAATCTCCAGCTTTGCATAAAACACATGGGTATTTTGTCAAGGCTAAAAATTATAAATTGATTTAGCACAGTCATTTCAACAAATTTTAGAGCAGTCCACCGTTTTCCCAATATTTGGCATTTTAAACATTTAAAAAAACATTCAAAAGTATTACTATTATTTTTTATTTGAAGTAACCTATCTTATATGTGTTGATATATTTAATTAACAATATTTACTTAAAACATATGCTCAGAGGAATTGTTTTAAAGCTTGTAGGGAAAATTGTAAACAAGTTCAAGATATAGTTTTTGCCCTAAATGAATTTTGTACTATGTCAGGTGGCAGAGTATAAGGACGTAAATTATCAAGAGGAGCAAATATTCTGTAGGGATCAAGGAATGTTGTGAAGAAACATCCTGATCTTTGAGAGGGCACGGTGGGAGTACTCAGCCTGGCAGTGACGTGTATTTTACCGATGGGCAGCAGATGCAGGAGAATGGCAAGGAAATGAGCTAGCTCATTACTGTAAATACCGTTAGTTTGGTTTGTGATATTCATGGACCAGCCTAAGGATCATTCTAGCATTGCTATACGACTAATAAACTATTACCATATTACTGGAATTTTTATTACTTCTCCATTTACTCCATTATTTCGCCAGCACTTCTGGCCCAAATTTGCTAAGAACCTAGCAAGTGCTCAAGAAATAATTACTGATTGATTTCAGTCCTCATACAACTGAGATATAGGCTCAGTTGCCAGGGATAGCAATGTATGAAGGAACCACATAGTTCCATCAGTGAAATTTTATTAAACGTTTTTTTTTAAATGGTGTTTCCAATTTTTATTAATTCGGTGATCTTTTTCCATCTATGTTAGTAATATGAGTGAACCAGGCCTTCTTTTAAGAGTGGGAAAAAAAATCAGCTTCAAAAATTACAGCTGCTTGAAACAAATTCCCTCAATGTTTAGCTACATTTTCCAGCAAATTCTCTTCCCTAAGCTACTATGTAAGATTATTCATTCCTTCTGGTTTATTTGGCTAAGCTGCCAATTTCCCTTTTGCTATTTTGAGGGACTAATTTCTCACAACATAATATACATAGCTAAATCTCTAGCTTTTCACTCAGCCTCAGATGTTTTAGAAGTTTCAAGAATTATCAGTTTGCGTATTACTTATTTCATTTCACTTAAATGAATTAGAGGATATTATGCATAAAAAATCTCTGGTAGAAGATTATTATGTATTTTGGTTAATTTAAGGAGAGGGCAGTTTCTACTCAGATTGTATGGCATGATATGGTTTTCTGTTCTAGAATTTCAGATTTCACAAGATGCTTACCCTGTCTAGCTTTGTTGCCTAAATAACACATCTTATTCTCTCACAAAGCCTCCTGAATTTTCATATCCCTCTTACTTAGTTATTCTGCAAGGTGCTATTCTTTCTCTCTCAGTTTCTCTCTCTTGTACTTCGACTTCAATTTTTAGAACTCCAACATGGTCATAGTGATGACTAGCGTGGGAATTTACTTATTCTCTCCAGTCTCATGACTCCCAACCACGCAGTCCAGTGATTTTGGCTTCTCTCTCAAGCTCTCTCTCTCTCTTTTGGGGGAAATTTGGCTAAAACAAACTTGGTTAAGGATTATTTTTACTTGCTTTTTGCTTGACTAACTGAAAACAGTTGTGGGCTCCATAGTCAGAGAAAAAGCTGTCTTTAGGGGTTTCAAAGAAAGGAATGGGGGTGTGAGGATGAGGGTGTGGTTTAGTTTTTCTGTGAGCACTTTCTCTCTTTACCTCCTGAAAAAGTTTAAGCCAAATCAGTTTAATGGAGACATTAGGGGGGCCCTTGAAAGTGCAAAATTATGCTATTAAAATGAAAGGCGGCTATATGACGGAAGAAGAATCCCCATCACTTAGTACATCTGTACTTTCTCTTCAGCTGCGTCTTCGGCACTTGAGGGTTGATATTTTCAAAGAGAATGTGGCAAAAGAGGGTATGGACTCTGTATCCAAGGAATGGAAAGCCAACTATTCACATACAAAATGGGCATACTATTGTTTCTAGCTTAACCAACTATGAACACTTGTGAACATCTGGGTGGATTTTTTTTTTTTAAGTCTTTAAGAATATGAACTTTAGGACCAATATTTAGCACAGAGCCTGGCACCCAGTAAATGCCAATTCAATGTTGACTGAGTCAATGGATCAGAGAATGAATGAATGCAATGTGGTCTCTGTAATAATAATAATAATAGTGACAGGAAGGAGGAGTCCTGGATGACAACAAAAATAGAGAAAACTCCCATATGGCCATTCCGGCGTTGCTTTTTTACTTTGTAAGGCCCACACTGACTTTGGGGATTACTGAAGGAAATCTGCATGACTCCTTTCTTGACCCCAAACCACCTGGTTTCTTTGGAAGTATCTCATATGAAGCAACTATTATCCCTGCCCTTTCGTTGGCTGTGCCTTTGACTCAGTGTTGTTTGGGTTACTCTGGCTCCTGATGTAGACAGGCTACTAGCTGGAAGTGACGGTCATGCTCAACTGTGCTGTTCAGGCTACACCTGGAACACAAGGAAATGTTGTTTGATTGTGTGTGAAAAAAGGATATAATCGATACCCTTCTGAGAACTGGTTTGAATGGAGAAGCACTGAGAAGGGTGTCCTGCTTGGAAGGTAAGAAAAGGAGGCCTTGTGGAGCTTGAAAGTTGTTTCCACAGAAAGCAAGTAAGAGCTGGGCAACCCTATAGTAATTTGATAGTTATATTCTTAGAGCAGATCTGTCACTAAAAAAATGTGACCGCAGTGATGAATGAAGAGCATGGGCTGAGCACTTGACCTTCACTAGCCAAAATGCACCTGTGATTTGTTTTGACAAAAGCCAGTTTTTATTAGGTTGAACCATATGAAAATACTATTTATATTGGTTAAAAATGATTTTAAAAAGTCAAAAACAGTCTTTTGAAGCAAAGATGAGGCCTAGATCGGACTTATAATTTCCTTTATCAGCTGTTTCTTTTTGACAGCAAAACAGGTAATTAGAAATAAATTGTCCTAGTGATTATAGTGGTTAGCATTTTTAAAATGTAGTAGTTTGTTTTCAAGACAAAGATTTAGGTTGGAGCTGAGAATGTCAAAACCTTGGACCTGTACTCAGTGTGCCTGGGGGCTGATGGGGACCTATCCTCTATGGGCGTCTTAATACTCCCAGTAGGATTGTTTTGTTAGTTTATTTATTTTATTTTGGCTTGAAGCGGCTAAGGCTTGTCCAGACGTAGCGCATCAACAGGCACTCTCCCCTGTGTTTAGCTCACTATGCCTGCTTCTGCAAGCAAGAAACTCACTTTGCTAAAGGCTTAGCTGATCCTGAAAAATGTTAACATGCTTTCTGCTTGACGTTTGCCGATGGGCTGATCTAAAAATGGCACCAAGGAGGTTACCTATTATCCACAGAACAAGAATACATTTCGGGACTGAAATAGATTATGGTCAATGGGGACTTGACTTGCGGACAGAAGTTATATTAGTATCCCTGAGCGATTCAGAAAAACAGAATTAGATTTTATGTGGTGAATCCTGTTTGCTTTTTTTTTTTTTTTAAGATTTTATTTATTTATTTGAGACAGAGAGAATGAGATACAGAGAGCATGAGAGGGGGGAGGGTCAGAGGGAGAAGCAGACTCCCCACCGAGCAGGGAGCCCGATGCGGGACTCGATCCCGGGACTCCAGGATCATGACCTGAGCCGAAGGCAGTCGCTTAACCAACTGAGCCACCCAGGCGCCCCTCCTGTTTGCTTTTGGTTAATTAAAAAATGAATCTCTCTTTAGTACTTCCAATATTTAAGTTCTTTTTCTCTTAAACTTATTTTCCCACAGTGTTTTTTTTTTTATGAAATGCACTCATCTTTCAAAATTATGGAAATCATTCATTTTTGCACATTTGCAATGGGTAATATCCTTTGCCCCATAGCCAAATTTATCTTATCAAATTCATTACTAAAAATGCTTCAAAGAAGTGTTTTGAAGCGTCATTGAGATAGAATATGGAAAGACTTAAAATCATATATTGAATGAAACATACATTTTTTTCCTCTTCAAATTCCTAGCAAATTGGAAACTTTTATTTATTATTTTTTTCAATTAATGTATAACGGGTAGGTTGACTTTGTTTGCTTGTTGCCCTTGTGGTCTACCCATTTTAGGATTTTTTGGGACAAAAATTTCCTGGCTTGACCAATAGACTAGATAGTCACCCTAACAATGGAGGAAATGTAAAAAGCGGTTTTCCAGCAAAGAAAATTTGCTAAAGGATTTAAGTTAATTATTTCAAATTATAATCTAGATATATATGACTTTAATAGGCATCTTATAATGGGGTTAAAGGTTAACATTACAATCAGTAGGGGATTTCAGAATTTCATGAGGCAATTTAAGGTAATTATTGGCTACAATTAACTTCCTGGTTACTATCCAGTCATTTTGCAGCCAGTAAGTGCAGCTAGCTACTCACAGTATTAGTATGCATAGCACTACGAAGTTTCTAAGTTCAAAGACACACAAAATCGAAGTCAAAAGGCTCGCAGCTCCTCATTTGAGGTAGTGTTGGTATAAGGTACAGGTCAACTGTTCTTTCATGTAAGACAGAGCAATACTACTGCTTTATTCTCAGGAATTTTGTTATTAAATGGTCTTCCTCATGGTGGAAAAACAAAACAAAACCAAGATACAGAGATATGTAAAATTTGGAGCTCAAACATGTGGGTTGAAATCAGAAGTATGAAAATAAGAAGAGAAATACTAAATAAGAGGTCCTTTCTTCCATGCACTTGCTGTCATTGCCTTGTGTGTTATCTAAGCACTTCAGTTTTTTTTTTTTTTCTGTCAAGCCCTAATTGAGGATACCCTAAGATTTCATCTTATGTGTTGGTCTGAATGAGAGCATATGCCAGACTTATATTAGGAAGAAGGAAAGAACTCTGCTGTTGTTTCGGATTATGGTACTCTGCTCGGGAGACCTGATTTAGCACTGTGTAGTACAGCCTAATTCATGATAGAGCTGATCATTTCAGAAATAGCTACATTAAATATGTACATTATATATGTTTATTCCAGACCAATTTCCTAGCACAGTACAGTAAGCACAATCATACACTCTCAGCAGTGTAAGCAATGAGACAGAATTTGTTGCTTTTTCACTAGCTCACCACAATGTTCTTCCCCAGTTTGAATGTGCTCCACCATCTGATTATTATGTTTACTCCATGGTGTTCTTTCTTCATGTCATTAATATCTTATTTTCTTTTTATTTATGATAATAGTTTGATAGATTTCCAGAGGATAAATAAATGTGATTTAATGGCTAAAATACAAATTGGATGGTCAATGGAGGGTTTATGGCTGTTTCGGATCACCTGGATGATCTCATGGTGTAGGCCTAGGTAGGTTCACTATTAGAACAATTTTAAAGAGTGCTGAGAAGATAAAGACATCAGCCAGAAGCCTCCTGATAAATTCATGATAGATGATAGATTAAGATGACAAGAACATAGCTCCACGTAGACTATGTTACCCTTTGTAACAGCCATTCATTTGGTGTTACTATTTCTACATATGCATGCCCCATGTTGAGCAGGTATAACCTATAATTCATGTAGGAAATTCCCATTTATCTAAGTACAAAAAGATAATTAGATTAAAAATCAGATAAAGTACAAAAAAGCTAAATTAGATACAAGCACTTTTTGGTAATTCTATATAGTGCTAACTTATGTACGAATATGCTGCAATATAATTTTAGTGTAGAGTTAGTTTTTATGATAACCAAATGCTTTGAAAATTGACAACGCATGAGTAAAAAGGGATTCTGCTAAGCACACAAAAAAATTAATCAGAAACTCATTCCAAAGTTTAATTTCAATGTTCAGTTTTTTTTTCACAATTCATCTAGCTGACATTAAAAGTTGCTTTCCTCCTCTTTTAAAACTGAGCATTTTAACTGTTCCCTCACCAATTACTCTACCAACCAGATAAAGAGAGCCTTTGAAGCCTGGATCTCAGGCTTGAGGCATTTGGGGTATTGCAAAAAATATATTGTGACAGAAAACATTTTTCGAGATGGTTGTGAGAAGACCTCCTCCCCCACTGGTCGTCTGCCATGCATTTCTTTCAATGTGATGGAGTCTGTTCCCTCACGTTTGAATCTGGTTGGGGCACGGGGGCTGTGAGCCCAAAGAAGTGGTGCTATGTGACATTGAGGCTGAGTCTCCTGAGACCCCTTACTGGGACCCAGCCATCATGCTGTAAGGAGCCCAGGCCACATGGAGAGATCACAGGGAGGGTGTTTCGGCTGACAACCCCATTACCAACTCCCAGAAATGGGAATGAGGATGCCTTCAAGGTGGCTCCAGTCCCAGCCACTCTGACTAAAACCACCCAAGGGACACTGAGTGAGAGCTGCCTAGCTGAGCCCAGTCAACCTCCAAAGCCATGAAAGGGACTGTTTGGGGGGGATCTGTTATGCACTCGATAACTGGAAAGCATATGCTTTTTAAAAAGTCAGATATACTCGAATTCAAATACTGACTCAACGTCTTGCTAGTAAGATGATGTTAGCCAAGATCTTTAATTTCTCTAATTCTGTTTATCTTACAGATGTTTAATCTGGGATACTGTGGGTGCTCAGTAAATGTTTTCCTCTTTTCCTCTCACTGTTCTGCCTTCCCTCCCTCCTTTCCTTTCTTCCTTCCTTCTATCCATCTTTCCCCCCTTTGCTTGCTCTAACTTTTCCTTCTTTTCCTTCCCATGTAAATTCAACGGAGTTCAGCTGCTTTTGTGGTAGACCATTTCAAACTGGAATATGTTAGTGCCAGGTGTGGATTTAATTGAACCTTTACTTAGAATGCAAGCAGACAGAATTCAGGATGCATGTTTTTTTTTTCCAGCAAAAACTGCTGAATCACTGGTTCCAAAATCGGCATAAAATATGCTCAGACCTTCCACAGACGGCATGTGTGATGCTATCAAGTGTCTTGGGGGAATGGGGTAAACACATTTTTAAAAAAGGAATGTTTCCATCAGTTGCCAGTGAACGTTATCTGAATTCGTTCAGGCAAAGAATATCTTAAAAAGCTAGATAAAGGAAATGAAGGCGTGAGCAACATGTTATTTGTAGGGATGACATACATTATCTCCTTGGCAACTGCAGGGTGGCATGCAATTTGGCAATCTATGTTGTGTCATCTCGGATGCCTGGAAGTCACTGTTTCCTATGGAAACAAAGGAAAGAACAACATGGGAAAAAAGTTCTGATTTTAGTATGTTGGAAAATTATTTTAAAACCAAGGGGCCAGCAGATTTCCATGGCATAACAAAAACTCAAAATGACATTAAATTTTCATTTATTAATTCCACAATGCTTTAGAATATGGACTTGATCCAAATTTTCTTCGGCCCTGCTGAGCTTTCTATTCATGCTTTATGGTCACATGATGACTCAAGACATTTGTATGGAACTTTGAATATACTGGTGTTTAGTAAGACTTTCTTAAACATCAGAATCTCAGCTTATGCACGTTCATTTATCTGTTAATTCAACAAATCATTGTCGAGTGTCATCTTGTGCCAGGAATTGTGCTAGGTGTTGAGGCTGTGTGCACCCTTTGCCTTATGTCTTATAATCATCCTGGCATATTCATAGGATAGCATGGCATTTCCTTATCTGAAGTGAATCCATAATTTAGCAAGCATTCATTTGGCCCTGGTCTGAAGATCCCATTATACTGGGAGTTCAGAGATAGCAGATGTGAGCCACAGGGCTGCATAATACTTGATGGGACACAGAACAATTCTCATCATGGCTTTTCTTTGGTCGGTGATTTCAGGGAATTTTCTTAGGTATAGTGTCAGCTGGTTTTCATCAACAGCCTCCAAATGAATGGCTCTAAAATATTTCTAATAGTGACTGGTACTGGGAATTCTTTTACAATGGCATGGCAGATAAGGACTTGACATTTACTGTGGAGCAGAAACTTGGGTACAGGATCGGTAATTTCCAAGAATGATCTTGCCTCCCATTGATCAGTTTAGTGTCTCCAAACCACTGCCTTTACTGCTTGTTCTACATCAACTTCCAGCCTCACCACAGCAGAAGGTGGGACATTTATCCACTCTTCCGAGGCGTGTTAAAGAACAAGTGGGAGGCAGACTGCTACTGTCCACCAAAGAGTCTCACAAAAGAACCTTTTAGGCTGACCTTCCAAATAGTGATTGCAAGTGTTCTTCCAGCCTGGAGGAGTAGAAACCATATGCCTGATTTTATCATTTCAATATTAAAATTAACGACCAGATTCCACTTCCTGGATTTTTCCCCCATAGGGTCTTATTTTACTATGTCCTTTCTAAGAGCAGTATTTCAGCTTAGAATTTTCTTGGGTTTGTGGATATATTCATGGAAGATTTAAATAGCACTGCAGCTGTACAGAAAAGCTGTTCTAGTGTGTGCTTTGAAAATCAGCTTTTCAATAACTGATAGCTTTAGAACTATGATTGAGAGGAAAAATCCAGTCCTTGTTAAACAAGCTATTTCAGCCACTGGCTACATGTTTCAACTGGCTGGAAGGAGAGACTCACGTTTCCCATTGCTTTGCTCCTGGGGTAGAGGCAGGTTGGTGCCTGTGAGCCTCATGCTTCTCCTGTGTAGCCGCAGAGGGTGAGGGGAAGGGGAAGGTTGATCCAGAAGGTGATGCTCTTCTGCCCAATAGCAATCATCCAGTCCTACTTTTAAATAAGCAGATTATGAAATGGGAGAGGAAAGACGTTTAATTCTGGTTATCAGTTAATATTACAGGACTGACTCATTAAACAGTTCATTAACTACTGTAGAAGCCCAGGAAGTATAATCTGGATAGAATAAATGACTGTAATCTGGTTTCCAAGTGGATTTAAATGCACTGCTTTTGGCTATGTAGCTTTGCCAACTACTTATCTCCTGAGACACATTGTGTGAGACTCATTTTTGCTGTTCCGAGTGTACAGGAGGGAATGATTTTGTTGTTGATTTATTTCAATACCGTTTGCTCATCATTTATTTATTATTCATTTGACTTGTTTTTATTGACTACCTCTTTGTGCTTGGTACTGTGCTAGTTAGTAGGAAAGGGAAAACATAAGAACCCTGCAGCCCTAAGGAATCCACAGTTGGAAGGGACACTCACACAGTATGCTACACGCTAGGCTAGGAAAAAACCTAGAAGGCTGTGTGAAGATACAACAGTTCAGATTAACATCTCTGTGGTGGGGTATTCTGATGATGGTGGTGGATGGTCACATTGAATTTCTCAGAGGAATCAATAGCTAAGTACTAGCTTTGAAAACATAAAAGGGAGGCTAAGAAGATGGAGGAAAGAAGGCAGTGAGGGGTATGTACAAAGATCTGGAAGCAAGACAATGCAGCTGATACTTGTAGAACTAAATGAAGACATCCTGCTAGAGGCCAAGTTTCCGTTTTAATCGGGTTTCCGCAAAAGCAGAACTCTGCTGCAAGGATTTATGTGCAAGCACTTTACTTTTTGAGGTGATCCCAAGAAGTGCTGTGAGGAAATTAAGATGGAAAGTAAGACAATCCAGTAAAGTATGATTAATGAGCAGATTTACCACTGTGTAATCATCTAGAGATTCTCTCAGAGTATGTGTGGAACACACCTCAGAATTGTCCCACTGGTTGACAAAGAAGTGGGATATTTATTTACCAACTTTTGTCTCTTGTTAATTAGGATTACTCAAGGGATGTTAACTTTCTTGAGCTTTTGGTCAAACCCTCTCCCCCAGATCAACCTCCTGTAGGCAGAGTACCCTTTAGTCAGAGAAAGGCAGTAAGCCATCATCTTGTCTGGAGTAATGTCTGGGTAAACCAAATAAAAATAGACAAGGCACCAATAGCATATGCTACACTAGAGTAACTGGGATCGTTACGAGGAGGGTTTGAGAATAATAGGGAAGATAAGATTGGACTGGGAGGCAGGGCCCAGATAATGTAGAGTGTTATGCTTTGTAAGTATTTAAGTTTTTTCTTGAAAACAGTAGAGTGCCAACTGAAAGAATATAAACAAGGAAGTAATGTGATCAGATTTACAATGCATAAATATTATTTTAGTGGAGAGTAGAGAGAGGGAAGACTCATAAGCATGTTAGGTCTGAGAATGTTAATAGCCTATGCAGTAACCAGGTGAGAAATGTTGATTGCCTTTACAAAGGCTGTGAAGACTAGGCATATTGGAAAAATATTGGAGAAGTTGGACAGAAAAGAATAAGGCAGAAGTGGGCAAGAATAGTTGAAGTTTTGTGGCTTGTATAGCTAGCTGGATAGTGTGTCAGTCTTTAAGATCTAGAATACAGCAGGAGGGATGTGTTTGGAGGGATAAGTACCTTGGATTCATTGGATATGAATAAATTTGTATATAGATTTGACTTTAGACAAAAATGTTATTTCCATAAGGGTAAGAATTTTGGGCCTTTCCTCCACTTTTGTATCACTAGAGCCAAGAACAGTGCCTGACATATAAATAAACACTCAATAAACATGTGTTGAATAATTGGATGAATAAGTGAGTGAACGTACAAATGAATAAATTAAAATCTTAGTATGCTTCTCGTGTATCTGAATGATAGCCTCCTGAATATATGGGTCTTCAGGTTGGAGAGAAATTTGGGAAGTAGGCATTGATTTTATAATATTGATATAAAGGTGGTAATCCAAGCCACTGGACAGGCTTATTTACCCAAAGATTGAGATGTCTGAGAGTTGAACCCTATGGAAAGATAGCATCTTAGAATTAGGCAGAGGAAGAGAATCCCACATCAGAGACTAAGAAAGCTAAGGGGAACGTGACTAGACTGTGGAGTTTATGGGAAAAATTTAAAGAAGGAAGAAGTGATTAACAGTTTTAGATGCTACTGAGTTAGTAGGTAAGACACAGATTTTAAAAAATGCCTGTTGAGATAATCCACAAAGAGTTTTAAGGGAAAGGTAGGACAGGATATAAAATAATAATGGGTTGAAGAGTAAATGACAGGTGAAGAATCAGGAATAGTAAATGTAGACAGTTTTTCTCTAAACTGGCAGTGATAGAAAGAACAGTAGCTGGAAGGGGTCAAAAGATTGAGGAGTTGAGGAAGTTGATATTTTCATTTTCTTCTTCGTAATATAAGAAAAATTTTAGTATGTTATATGTTGAGAAAGTGTGAATATTTTTTTAAATGCTAATATAATTAAGTAGACCCAGATCACAGGATTCCTGATTTTTATGTCTCTCTTCAAACATCCATCAGCCCAGAAGGAAACCTTTTAGACAGGAGCCTTTAATTATCTCTTCCTGCAATTGACAGATCTGGGCAAGTTGGGTTTTAGCTCGTTCTTAACATAGCTCCAAGGAATGGAGCTGATTATCTCCATCTAGAAATAGGAAATAAGATGAATTTTGAGCAGAGCACAGAATGTAGTTCCCATATATTTCCAACACTTTCTGAGGTGTACAATATTCATTTAATATTTAGTTCTTTTGAAAAAAGAAGTGAATATCTGAGGATAGAAATAATGGAAGCTTATATTGTAATATTTTACCTCATTTACTTCATAGGGACTAGCCACATTTATGCTTTAGAATATGAAGTGATAACAATGTAATATTAATATTTAACAAGTACTGTTTGCTTACTGTGTTCTAGGTAGAGTGTTAAGTGCTTTATGAATACTACCCCATCAGTAACTCTAAGTACTATTGTTCTTATCCTCATTTTACTCGGGAGAAATCTGAAGCACAGGGAGGCTAAATAACATCCCCCAAGGTCACATAACTAGTATTTAGCAGGTTCTTACCCTTATGGAAACTTGAATCTACCTGATTTCAGAACCTATGGTTCTGACTTTGGTTTTTAACTTCTAACATACTGCCAATAAGAATGATAATGAAGATAGATATTTGGTAGCTTTTGGCTTTAAGATTCATTTTATAGATGTTTTTAGAGGGCACATTTTTCTTGCTTCCTACCAGATATTTGGGCCATCTAGTTTCTGGCCTGCTTGGCTGAAGTGGTTATCTTGGTGGTATACATTAATGTGCTGATGAGCCATTTACCATAAATTGCAACTCAGCTACTGGTTCAATTCATGCTAAATTTGCAATCTGCCTTTACTGAAGTGCAAAATTGTCTTTCTTGTCATAAAGTGGTAGAACATGCAAAATAGTCTAATACCTTATTTTCTAGCTCAAGTAAGATTATCTAAGCTCAGAGCAAGTTTTAAGATTTTCACTTTGGATGAACAGCTGTTTCAGCATGAGAGCCTTGTTAAATGTTGAATGGTTTTGATAATGCCCCATTGGAAACTATAGCTGATAGCATGGTACTTACTCTTCAGGACAAGTCAAATTATTTCCTGGAGAAAATCTAAATGGCTTCAGCAATTTGGGGGGTCGTCTGTTTGACAATGTAAGAGCTACCAAGTGGTGTCATGGTACACTATCAATTTGTTCTGACTTAATGCACTGTTTTACCGAGATGGAATAAAGTTGTAATGAATTGTGTTAAAAGGATAATTCAACATAGGCTTTGTGACCAATTGCCTGTGCTTCCAGTCATTAAAACTAGGGAAAGGAATTGATTTCGGAAATATAAGAGCATACACAATCGGTGGCTCAGTGAGTCCTTTTTTACTAGACACACATGTGTATACACATTAACTTTATACATAATTTGGCACATGGATTGCTGAACTTCATTATCTTTAATTACTTGTAGATAATTACATGTTTGAAGAATCATTCGCAAGTCAGAAACTAGAGCTACTACTTATGTTGATACCTTCTCTGGGTTACAGTTAAAGTTGAAATTGCAGTGTCTTATGCACCAGGGGGAGAAATGTTTCGGCTTTACCATATCATATACTTAAGTGGTATTTTTTTTATTTTATTATGTTATGTTAATCACCATAAATTACATTAGTTTTTGATGTAGTGTTCCATGATTCATTGTTTGCGTATAACACCCAGGGCTCCATGCAGTACGTGCCCTCTTTAATACCCATCACCAGGCTAACCCATCCCCCCACCCCCCTGCCTCTAGAACCCTGTTTGTTTCTCAGTGTCCATAGTCTCTCATGGTTCATCTCCCCCTCCGATTTCCTCCCCCTTCATTTTTCCCTTCTTACTATCCTCTTTTTTTTTTTTTTAACATATAATGTATTGTTTGTTTCAGAGGTACAGATCTGTGATTCAACAGTTTTAGACAATTCACAGCACTCACCATAGCACATACCCTCCCCAGTGTCTATCACCCAGCCACCCCATCCCTCCCACCCCCCACCACTCCAGCAATGCTCAGTTTGTTTCCTGAGATTAAGAATTCCTCATATCAGTGAGATCATATGATACATGTCTTTCTCTGACTGACTTATTTCGCTCATCATAATACCCTCCAGTTCCATCCACATTGTTGCAAATGGCAAGATTTCGTGTTTTTCTGATGGCTGCATAATATTCCATTGTATATATATACCACATCTTCTTTATCTATTCATCTGTCGATGGACATCTTGGCTCTTTCCATAGTTTGGCTATTGTGGACATTGCTGCTATAAACATCGGGGTACACGTACCCTTTCGGATCCCTACTTTTGTATCTTTGGGGTAAATACCCAGTAGTGCAATTGTTGCATCGTATGGTAGCTCTATTTTCAACTTTTTGAGGAACCTCCATACTGTTTTCCAGAGTGGCTGCACCGGCTTGCATTCCCGAATGGTAAAATTTTAAACATCTTTTGTGTGCTATATTCTAACTTAAGAGAAAGTTTGTGGAAGAAAGTTGGGGCAAACCTTCCCTCTTGCAGAAGATCATCATCAAAATATTTCATCATAAAGAAGACAGAGATTTTGAGGGGTAATATTGATTCATTTTTAAAACAGTTCAAAATGTACAGGATAGCTGAGATACAGAGTAATGTCTATAAGCATATTATGACAACTGAGCACCAAAGGAATAGGAAGAATATAAGGAAGAATGGGAGAAAGAGGAACCTGTAAGAACTCTAGAACAATTTTCACATATACTGGAAAGGAAGGACTAATCAGAGAAAGATTCTTTTGTGAGTCAAAGCATAGTACAGTGTTTAGCTTATGATAGAAACCAAATAAATATAAATAAAATTAATTCTGAAAAGCCAAACCGTTTAGCATTGTCACTCACCTGGTTTTGCGTTTTGGGGACATATTTCAGGTAAATTCTTTTCTGCTTCCCTTCAGTCCCATTAACATATGCATTTGCTGTTGTAGGCAGCATCCTGAAGTGGTTAACAGTGTGGGTTTGGAATTCAAATCATGCTTCTGACCCATTTTAATTGTCTGACCTTGGGAGAAGTACCTAACTTTTCTAGGCTTTAGTGTCCTCACTGGAAAAACTGAGAATGTTAATACTAGCTCCCGGTGGTTGCAGGAGATATGTGAGGTTATTTGTGAAAAACATTTAGTGTAGTACTTGGTCCTTAGCAAGTACTCAATACACTGTAGAGATGTTGGTGGAGATTTACGATCTCCATCTGGCAAGTGCTAGTATGAGACATTAATTATGTGAGAGTAGCCCTGAATGTAAAGCATTGCCTTAATTGCCATTTCAAAACAATATAAGAGGAAGAAAAGAAAAGGAAGATTTTAGAACATCCTCAAGGGATCTCAAATTTTAACTGACAAGGAAGTTTCTCAGCCTTCCTATCCTTAAGCTACTGAGAGAAATCTTCAGAATTTGTCCCCGCTACCATAAGGCACTTCCTTCCTTTCCCCCACAGTTCCTCTTTTACCTGGTTAAGTCTTACTCATCCCTGAGGTTTCACTCCCTTTCTCAAAGAAGCTTTCTCAGGTAATGTACTCCCTAATTCTTTAATTTTCCTTTATAGCGTTTATTGTTTATTATAATTTTTCTATAATTCCTGAGAGAAGTTGCCAAGACTGTATTTTTTCACTTCCATACTCCCAATGCTCAGCAAAATAACTTGAAAAATTGGACACTCAATACATATATGTTGGACAAATTAATAATGGGGTGAATCAATGTCTTTAATAAGTCCTTTATTGCTTATGAGCTGAATTGTGGATCTTCTACTGCTCACTTCCAACAGGAGAGGAAGCCTGGCACTTGAACTCTTTTTCCTAAAAGTAAATCTA
This sequence comes from Mirounga angustirostris, assembly GCF_029215605.1. Taxonomy (NCBI): domain Eukaryota; kingdom Metazoa; phylum Chordata; class Mammalia; order Carnivora; family Phocidae; genus Mirounga; species Mirounga angustirostris. The sequence continues at coordinate 38,938,648 of NW_026991710.1, read as the reverse complement.
TTGAAGCTATTATAAATGTTTAGATTCAGTAGGCAAACATTGTCTAATATTGTAAAGAAACTCAGGCTGTCTTAGGTAAGGTTCTTGGCTCATCAAAGGCTTTCTTACACTGCATAGCTATGATTTTACAAAGGGATGTAACTGATAATTCTTGAGCTTTGAAATGTTTCCTTCTAGCAGAAGTCTACTGAGAAGCTGGTCTTGAGAAATTATTGCTTTTTGGATAGTGCTCTTGTTGCCTTTGCTGATGTAGATAAAATTGTGACTCAGACTACTCGGTATATCAGCCTCCTGTTTGGTTGGCATGAACCTGAATCCTTCTGGGTGGGTGTTTATCATAGCACAGTTTCATTATGATCAAATTGTATCAAGTCTATAGGAAGAAAAAAAACAGTGTCTAAATGTTTTCTAAGTTCAAATGTAATTTTCTGAATATTTTGAAGTTGAAGCAAATCATTTCCATAGGATGATGGGCATGCTTTGAAAAATAAATTCATTTGGCCACCCAAGTCAGGGATTTAAAAACTTGGAAAGATTTCTTTTGCAATGTTTAACCAGATATCTACATATATTAACTCTACTTTTAAGGATTAAAAAAAATCTTAATATAAAATGTGGAAAAGAAAAGTTATAAATTATGTTATTAATGACATTTTCCCAATATTTAAACAAATAAATGCCCCGAAATTCACAACACACACACACACACACACAGAAAGAGAGAGAAAGAGAGAGAGTCAGACATTAGAGTCATAATAGGAAGAGAGGAAAAAATATTTAGGGAAAAGTATGGGGTTGTTAAGAAGGATCTGGAGCTAAGTCCAAACTAGAAGGATAAATAAAAGCCTCAGTTAACCAAATTCCTCTGATTTGAGTGAAGAGAAGATGAAAGGAGCTCAAAAGGTATCCTGGAGGAATCTTATATCTAGGCAATTGGGACAGTTTAGGAAGAGAATGTAGATGTTCCCTGGTATATATGAAAGTATTTGTATTCATCAAGAACAACTAAGAATATTACAAAGAGACCAATGCTTAATTCCTGTCAAAGGCATCTCTATTTCTCTGTATGTCTTGTATCTTAACTCTATCCAGGACTTGGGGTTATCAGAAAAGTATACTCACATCATTAGTTTTTGATGTAGTGTTCCATGATTCATTGTTTGCGTATAATACCCAGGGCTCCATGCAGTACGTGCCCTCCTTAATACCCATCACCAGGCTAACCCATCCCCCCAAGCCCCGCCCCGCTAGAACCCTCAGTTTGTTTCTCAGAGTCCATCGTCTCTCATGATTCGTCTCCCCCTCTGATTTCCTCCTCTTCATTTTTCCCTTCCTACTATCTTCTTCTTTTTTTTAGTATATAATGTATTATTTGTTTCAGAGGTATAGGTCTGTGATTCAGCAGTCTTGCACAATTCACAGCGCTCACCATAGCACATACCCTCCCCAATGTCTATCACCCAGCCACCCCATCCCTCCCACCCCCACCACTCCAGCAACCCTCAGTTTGTTTCCTGAGATTAAGAATTCCTCATATCAGTGAGCTCATATGATACATGTCTTTCCCTGATTGACTTATTTCGCTCAGCATAATACCCTTTGTAATGTATGGTGATTAACGTAACATAATAAAATTAAAAAAAAAAAAAAGAAAGGTATACTCAGTGGAGAAGAGAGAAGAGAACAGACTAGAAACAAAGAAAAAATCTGAAAAGGACAGCTGCAAGTTTGTTTAGGTTTTATTTTTTTCTTATGAGGTTAGTTAATATTCATTATTTTAAAAATCATAAAATATATGTGCCTTCAATTTAATTTTATGGAAGTTAGAGAATTGCTTTAGTCGGCTCAGGCTGCCGTAACAAAAATAACATGGATTGGACGGCTTAAACAACTGAAATGTGTTTTCTCGTGGTTCTAAAGGCTAGAAAATCCAAGATCAAGATTCCAGCAGGTTTGGTTTCTGGTGAGAGCTCTCTTTCTGGTTTGCAGATGGCTGCCTTCTTGTTGTATCCTCTTTTGACACAGAGAAAGAGCTCCGTGGTGTCTCTTCTTTTATAAGGATACCAGTTTTATCTGGTCAGGGCTCCATCATTATGACCTAATTTAGCCTTAATCACTTCCTTAAAGATCCTATCTCCAATACAGTCCCAGGGTGGGTGGTTAGGACTTCAACATATGAATTTAGAGTGGGACACAGTTCAGTCTATAGTAATGATTCAAACCTCTTAATGTTTTGATTATTTTACCTTCTTTGACATTTGTTGCCTTCTACTATCCCAAGTCTAGTGCTTTCACTGCCCCATTTCCTGCATCCAACTTAAATGTGGAAGAAAGTCCTTTTGACTTCTGTAATTGAAATAAGAGAGAAAAGAGAGTGATATTATAGTGCCGAACCAATATATCCACAGATACAATTCTTTTTAATATTCCATTACATTTAGAAAGTGGGCCAGCCAAACTAGGTTGCCAAAGTTCTCATTTTAAGCCAATGTTCTGTGTATCTTTTCATGGCATAGCGTGGTGTGAATATCTTCCTCGAGGTTGGATTACATCAATTCCTCCAGTCTTTGCTGTTTCCCCGATGACTAGTTTTTGGACTTTACTAACAGTTGGAAGGTTCCAGAAAGAGACCAGTGATCTAATACATGAGATTCCTTTGTTATATAACCCACAACATTTTTGCACATTGAAATACCCGTGGCTATAGTTTTTCCTCTATGGAGTATGACATATGGTTGGGCAGCTAATTAGTTAAAAGCATGTTAGCTGAGTGCCAATTGTAGAAGAACCACTGAGCAAAAGTTAACCATTGCTGCTGCTGTTGTTGTTTTCTTCCTAGAAGAGCTTTTTATATTTGTCTTACATCACAAGTTACAGGATTTACTATAGTGTTAATTCTCCCATTTACTGTGTCAAATACACATTTTAATTTTGTATTGCATTTTATATTTCCTCATATTTATTTCTCATTTCAGCCAGCAACATCCTTTTCCTGGACGACTTCCTCTTATACCACAGACTGTCCCTTGCTTCGGTGTTCCTTCACCTTTCTGATTATTAGAAATGGTGGCCATATTTTTATAGAAACCCAGAAAATATCTTCTAAAAGTTTATTTACCATAGTGGGATTTATAAAGAGTGATATACCTTTTTCTTTTGGGGACAGAATCTCATTATCTGCCTTCTGCTGGATTATGTCTATATAATGTTTGTTTGATGTCTACTATGTGCTGGACATTATAAGTACCTTACATGCATTATTTTATTTATTCATTATGAGGAAGGTACCATTGTTACTCCTGTTTTGGCAAGGATTTTTGAAGTTTCAAGAGGTCAAATAACTTGCCTGATATCTCACAGCTAGTAAAAGGCAAATTCAATACTTGTATCCAGGTCTGTCTGATTTGGGGGTACATAATCCTAATTATTTAGCCAGTGTTTCCCAATTTCTGATTTCTGATGATTAGCAATAACATAACTGATAAATAAGGCTTCCTGCAAATAGGCCAGAGACTGAATTTTTAACTAGCTCCCAGGTTATTCTTTTTCTCTTTTTTTTTTTAGATTTATTGATTTATTTCAGAGAGAGGAAGAGAGAGAAAGAGCGCACGTGCACCTACGAGCAGGGTAGGGGCAGAGAAAGAGGGAGAGGAAGAGAATCTCAAGCAGACTCCCTGCTGAGCATGGAGCCCATCATGGGGCTCAACCTCACGACCCTGAGATCATGTCCTGAGCCGAAACCAAGAGTCGAATGCTTAACCAGCTGATTCCCCCAGTGGCCCCCCAGATTATTCTTATAAACACCTAGAATGACTATAATGCTGCTTTTCATTAATAAGCAAGAAAAGATTCATCCAGGTTTGTGTTTGCATTTGGATAAAATGAGTAGAGGGCCCTTTGCCCTCTACCGTCTCCAGGGTTATGTTGGGAGCACTGGTGAATGCGGTTCTCAGAGCAATTGCAGTAGCATTCAGTCAAGTTCACTTGATCAAATTGAGAGCTTCTGCTCTGACTAGTGAAAGCTGGGACAAAGAGATTTCCTCTGCTAGAGCCATATATTTAACTGGCAAATAAAAAGAAGCACTAGCAATCGCTATGAAACAAAATTAACCACCACATTGCATGTCTTCACGAAATCCTGATATTTTAAACTTTCGGCTTCTAAACCTGTAAAGACAAAATGAATAAATTCTGTAGGGGTTTGTTCTCTGGTAATTTCAAATTGAAGACATAAATTTTTTTATCCCAGTGCCTGTTATTGAAAGTAGTATTTTCATAGCTTATAGAAATACAAACATTGAATTAAATGCTAACATTGGGAGAAAATGAAATACAATAAACAGAGAACTCAGCATTTTCATTTATACATTTTGTTGTTCAATGTATGATTGAGTCCTCTGGTAACTATTTATGAAATACTTAGCATATTTATTTGGAGGGGATGTTTTTCATTTCTATGTGGTAGCATTTTCTAAAAACACTACTGATAGTCCTCAGTAAATCATTACCTTGGAGATCAGTTTCAGCTGCTCTACCGTACTTGTTTGTTTCCTTATTAAATAAGATGTGTGGCTGAAGTCCTGTCAGAATGGCCTGGAATAAATGTTTTTACGTTATTGGGTTTTTTTTTTAAATATTTGACTCATTGATATTCTAGAGGAAAAACCTGTTCATTATTAGCCTTGTTTGTTTTTAATTTGGAAGGGTTAAATTACATTTTATTAAACTTCATTAGCTTCTCAAGCAAGCAATGTGAATGTAACGTGTATTCTGCAAAGCTCATCTTAGTCACTTTATCTCACTGCTGCTGGAGTAATAAGTGGAGATGAATTTTCTTTTTGCAGTTGATAATACTTCTTTGGAAATTGTGTCAGATCACAGTCATGATTGACGAATTGCTTGGATGTGCTCCTGTTTGCCCATTGCTGCTTTCATTTGTTGGCAATGTTTGAGTCTGCCACCTCGTGTCTCTATCCCACCAGTTTCCTTGCTTTGGGCTATTGTGACTAATGACAAAATGATTTCAAACTCAGTCATTTTTTATAATTCAAATGAAGCTTAGGTGCTTTTCTTGTTTGTAACCACCGCGTGTCTGCTGAATACTGATGATGCCACTCAAGTCTCAACATTGCATCACTCTGACACAAAATTCCAAATTTCCAAAATTCGAGGTCTGTGTGAATAGTATTCCTAGTGAATCCTGTGCCACGTGGGCCAGCAGGTTTTTCAATTCTCTTGTGGTTTGTCACCATGGAAAATGACAACTACTTTTTACATAGTAGTCTTTGGGACATCAGTACAAAATATCTTATCATTTGGCTGCTTGACAGAAAGCAAAGATTTAAGCCCCAAATCAGTCTAATTCTGCTTTCCTTTAAGTGGGTTCTGATATATAGAGTATTGAGACTCGTTAGGCATTTTTAGTCAGACTTAGGATTGCATCAGGGTAACATGCACTTAGGCACTGCCTGCAATATTCTAAAAATCTGCCCCATCAACAAAGGAATGGTTATCTGGATGCCAGATTTTTGACATTTTCTCTTCAATTTTTTTAATTTGAAAAAGAATCTTGATTCCATAATATATCTGTTTCAATGAAATATATTAAAAAATGAAGTAGGTGCCTGGTGTGTGCATTCTCCTACAGTGATTAATAAGATCGTATTTGTACTCTAGAAGCTTACTAATAGTTTTAAACCAAGAATAAAAAGATTTGATCTTTTTTGGAATGGTAATCCTAGTGGCACACTTCATACCACTCCCTCCATTTTCATGAAGTCTCCTGCTTCTTTGATTCTTTTCTTCCAATCACTTTAGATGGATCCTATCTCTTTGGCTTGGGATCGCTTTCTTTCTCCAGGTATATTCAAGTCTATGCTTAATTTCTTTGATATTTATAACTTGTCTAATAGTAGATGTTGTGAGAATGTATAGTATATCCAGTCAGAACATAATTTTCAAACCATCAAAAAGAGAAGTCATACAAATATGAAATGGACATCTGCCAAAGTTTTATCCAGCTCATTAATTAACGAGGGAACCACATAAATGGTAAAACAGGTTCAAAATCTTCTTAATGATTACAAATAGCCATTTAAAAAAATGGAGTACTACAATAAATACTAGGTATGATATAGAAGTGATTAATATCCTACAGGGCAACCAAACCATAACATAACCTTTGGTGGTCTGTCCTACTGGACAGGAAGCTATGAGTTAACACGTAACTTCATGGTGTTTGCCCTCAAACCCAATATTAAATAGCAAAATCACACTCAAGTAAGTTTCCCTACAAGCTTAATAATCCTTGGGTGGACTTGTTAAACAGTGCCCCACTGTGACATTGAAAGGACATGCTGTACTCTTTTCTGATTTCCAAGTCTTTAATCAGTTTCTAACAATGTACGTAACTATTACGAGTGCTTAGCTGCCTCAAATAGATAGGTGTTGTTCATTAAGTTCTTTAATGGCTCCTCCGCATTTGTTTATCAAGAGGCTATGTAACATGGCAAAACCCTCTGTAAGTAACTCGCTGTATGACTTCAAGCCAGTCACAACCTCTATGTTCTTACTTTTCTCTACACCTAAAATGAGGAGCTGGAATTTTAGAATTTCTCCTGGTTTTAAAATACTGTTACTCTTTAAGAATGGATTATAAAGGGCAAAATATCTTGGTCCTTAACTAGTATGTGGAGTTAGGCAACAGGGCCTCCTAATGGTCTTCGATGAATTCTGGGCAGGTCAGCCTTCTACTTACCCCAGAATGTTTGAGAACTAGCCCCCTCACAGTAAGTTTGGCAGTATCTTCTGTTAGGACCCTTGATTTAATTGGACTATATATGTTATCTGGAGCCACAATAATACTACATAACAAACAAGTACAAAATTTCAGTGGCATACAATAAACATTTAATTTTGCTTTCAAGTCTATGGGTTAACTGGGAAGTTCTGTTGATCTTGATTAGGCTTGGCTGGGCAGTTCATCCTCTCTTAGCTGGGACAGATTCATGTGTCTAGTGATCAGCTAACTGTTGGGTGACCTAGGATAGCCTCACTGGGATGACTGGCTCTGCTCCAAAGGATCTTTTTAGCAGTTTAGTCCTAGCTTGTTCTAGTGGTGTTGATGGCAGTGTTTTGAGAGAGAGTGGAAGCAAGCAAGAACTCTTAAGGCTAAGACAAAATGACACACCCATCACTTGCACCACATACTGTTGGCCAGAGAAAGTTATAAGGAAGCCTGTAGGGAAATAAACTCCATCTCTTGATGGGACAGGAGTGGGACATTCATATCACAAGGGGGCATGAATATGAATATGGAGGAGGAGGAAAATTTGTTGCAATTTCTGTATTTAATCAACGATATAGAACATGATTCACAGTTGGGATTTCAGGAAGTTGCAGAAAGTTGCAGACCTAGAGGGAAAGAAGACAGAATCCTGTAAATGTTTTTGTGCTTTTTTCTGGGGCCTACCTAAGTCACTTAGAGTTAATTTCATCCTTTCAGTTCTTACTTTTAAAATTCATTCAGCAGGACTCTAGAGCTGTGTTAGGGCTAATTATTCCATATTACTGAAGCAAGGTCCTTCTTTGTACTCTACCAAACGCTACACGAATGGTGAGATTTTACAGTCTGGCTGGTGGGAAAATGCATTATCCCTAGTTTTGTGTGTTCCAGGTACTGTTTCTTCCAATTCTTTTAGGGGGTTCTTTTTGCAGCCTTGGGTAGTGCTTCATACTCATAAACTGATCTGGGCTTAGCAAAATAGTCAATGGAGACTCTTTCAGATTTTTGGAGTGCTCTCTCTCTCTCTCTCTCTCACTTTTTTTAGCATACACTTGCCTGTTACTTTTTCCTATAAATGCTAGCCACCTTGACTTCCCCAGATTCTCAGCTCATGTCCTCAATTCAGGGAATCTGTCATATTTCTCCTGGATTCTCCTTTCCTGTTCTACAGCATGGAAATGCTTTCAAGTTTGATTCTTTTCTCTCAAGGATTATGGTTCTATGTTGTCTAATGCTCAGTGTCTTCAAAAGACAATTTCTTTGGGTGCCTGGGTGGCTCAGTTGGTTAAGTGTCTGCCTTCAGCTCGGGTCATGATCACAGGGTCCTGGGATCAACCCCCGCATTGAGCTCCCTGCTCAGCGGGGAGTCTGCTTCTTTCTCCCTCTGCCCCTCCCCCTGCTTGTGTGCTCTCTCTCTCAAATAAATAAAATCTTTGAAAAAAAAAAAAACAAAACAATTGCTTCACATGTTTTGTCCAGTTTTTTTTTTTCCCTGTCATTTCATACAGGAGAGTAAATTTAGTCCCTTTTACTCCATTTTGGCCAGAAGTGGAAGCCTCTGATTCTTAGAATTTAGTTTTGGGAAAAATATGAGTTTCTAAAGATTACGGGCAGCCTGACTTTTTGTGGAAGAAAGCAGTATGCAATATAAGATTATATTTGAAGACATATGTTTCTTTCCTGCTTGTTTAATTGGTCTGCTATTCCTCTCTTCCCTTCTCTTCTTAGTATATTGAGCATTTTACTAGTTTGACATTCACTATATTTTACTTTTGTTGTATTTTTGATTGAATCATGTGTGTGGGTATGAATCTTGTCAATGATAGTGTAAACTCTTTAAATGTGGATATACCTTATTGTCTATATTCTTCACTGTGTGTATGACATTTCAAAATTAATGTTAATCGATTAACTATTATTCCATTCTGTAAAAAAGGACTCAAAATCTGAGGATTAATTGACATTTACAATGTGCTTAGTAGAGGAAAATTTCAGGGTAAATAATGGTATCTTCAGCTTTTATGTTGATGTCAATTTTGGTTTCAATTGTCTCCACCAATATTAGGTGCCATATGTTAGACTACAATTTCTCATGAGTTCAACTGAACCTGCCTGGAAGAATACTCCAGACTGACATAAAGAATACTTCCTAAACCTCTCAGATCTTACTTTGGCTCTATATTTTGTGAGGCTTTTATTCTTTCTCTACTTAGCAAATTTGAAGTCATAATCCACAAATACATTAGATACGGATTAAACACTTTCAGCCTACTTGATGGGTGTGGTTTTGAAAAAGGATTATATTTGTAGAATAAACATGTCTCTGTAAAATGAGCTGTCAGTCAATTGTATATGATTTTATCTGTGATATTCCTGTAGGCTGGCTCCTTCTAATCAGCCACTTGTGCGCTGGTCTTCTTCCTCTCCTTCTTCATCTCCTCACTTACCATCTATTTCATAAAATGGTAAGGGGAGAGGGCATAGAAGGCAACTATCCTAAAGTAGTTTAGGATAAACATAATTAAGGAAGAAATGTTTTTATAAAAAAATCATGGTATATTCTAAAGACAGACATGACTATTTGGGGAATCATTTGAGCATTGTTTTCCTTCATTAGCATGGACAATCTATAGTTAGCTATCCAGTTATTTATCATGCCTGCCAGAATATAAGGAGAATTAATTTTAATCTTTATCATGCATCTGTATTCAAGTATAGTCTTGTTCTACACATAAAGTTATTTGATGGAAAATAGTTCCATTTTGATTTAAACACCCTTTCTTGGTAAATGGTTTGAATTCAGATATTTATTCAATGGTATGGTGATGCTGTTTATATGTCTAATATAACATTTATTTAAAATTAATGCTCCTTTGCATTTTTGTTATTGTGGTGAAAAGATAAAATGCATTAGGATTTCCAGATTTTATAATAATGTGTGTTATTGCCTATGTAAGATTATGAAAATAAATTTCAGGGATTTGGAAATTTAAGGTTTTGGAGTTTCCTTTTTTTAAGGAATGTCGTGCACATATGCATGGTTATTATTGTTATTCTGTGCACAAGACTAAGTAAGGTTCCTCCTGTTTATAAAAAAAACATATGTAAAACTCACTGAAGGGTATACAACCTGTCACAGAATATGATTTACAATAAAACTGAACAAAGAAGTTGTACTGCTATCATCATGGACTCCTAAAATTAAATCAAGCATAAGTCTAGTTTATAGTTCTAAAAGCCAAATCTTTCTATAGATTAAAATTCTGATTACTTATAAAAGTGGACAATATTTTGAAGTAGAAGATTTTTGATTCAGTGTTCCAAATACATTCATGTTCTTTTTTAGTTAGGTATTTTTAAGCTTTTACATCAAGCTGAGTAGCTAGAGCATATTAATAACAGCTTATTTTATAGAAGCAATGAATTTTAATTATTTGATCCCTTTAAATTTTTAAATTTTCCACATAAAATGACATAATCAATGTAATTTTTAATATACCCTTTCAGAACACAAATGCCAGTCTGAACATGAGGAAAAGATCAAATGCCTCAGTTCACTCTGAACCTGATGTTGGCAACAGAACTGAGGTGGGAAACCATTCGAGCAAATCTTCCACAGTTCTTCAAGGATCTTCCGAAGCCACATCGAAGTCTTACTTAGCTTCCAGTCCAAACCCATTCAGCCATGCAAATGCAGCGGAAACGATATCTGCTGCAAGAGCACCTCTATCTGCTCCTCCTTCTACTCCTCGTAGAACTGGGTCTGTGGCCCAACAGGCTTCCGTTGGATCTGCTTCTACCCACCGTGTGTTCGGATCGAGACTGGAGCGAATTAAGACCACCGTTAATACCATAGGGGCTCCCGGGAAGTTGTCAGCCACCACTCCTCCCTCTGCTCCACCACCGCCTGGATCCGGCACAAGCAAAATAGACAAATATGCCCGCATTCTCTTTCCAGTAACATTCGGGGCATTTAACATGGTCTATTGGGTTGTTTATTTATCTAAGGACACTATGGAGAAATCAGAAAGTCTAATGTAATTGTGTTGCTAGAGTAGTTTCCTAAAAGATGATGAACTTAATGCAGAATGCCTTTTTAAATGTTTTTAAAGATAAATCATTGTTCTTTATTAAAATAAAAAGTCTACGTAATTTTTACATTTAAAAAATTCAAGCCAGTTATTGGGAGAGTTAATTCATTCCTCAGTGAAGAGAGAGTGAGCCATCTTTCATTGCAGAAAAATGATTTGAATAGAGTCAGTTCAGCATTCAAATTAGATGAATTGCAGACCATCCTGGAAAGTTGGGACGAGAGAAATAGGGCTACTAGAGGGACGTGGTACATACTTATACATTGAAATTTGAAAACAGACTACGACATTTTTTCATATACACTATGAATATCAACCAATCACCCTAAATTTCCCAGTGGCATTGTCCTTAATCAGAATTGTTTATCGGATATCATATGAGGTGACCTTTGGAGATCCTTCTAGTATCTGCAAGGAAAGGACTTTTCTTGTTAAATGAAACATTTTTAAAAGGAAATGGAACAGAACAAATACTGACCAATGAGTGAAACCTCTGCTGCATCAAAAACAAAAACAGAGACCAGGGAAGATGTGAACCCTGTCTTATGTTGGCCAAACAGGACTTAACACTTGACTTGAAAATCTGTGCTTTGAGCCAAAGTTTAACTCATCGTATGAATTCTTTTCGACAGTAGTTCATTCAGTTATGTATTCTTTAACACATAGTTATTCAGAGCCTACTGTGTTCCAGGCATTAAGCTAGACACTGTCTCTCTAGGAAAGCTCTTTCACCTTTACCTACGCTATTACTTGAATAGTAGAACAATCAGTGCATGCTAACGAACCATAAACTAGCAGAGGACGTTGCATTCTTTAATGGAAGAAATTAGAGTCTGAGAGCATATTGAAAATATTTGTTTCTCCTATATTATAGAGGGTAACACATTAGCACAGCTTCAGCAATTGACTTCAAAATATAATGAAAATGTGTACAGATTGTTCTCTAAATAAGAAGCACTGTGTACCTAAGAGAAGAAATCTGGGCATTATAAGATCATATAAATTATCTGTCTCAAATTTGATCAGAATAGTAGGATAGAATTTGATCAGAACCGTTAAACCATCAGAATTAGGAACTCAATACAAGGCCTTTTAGATGTTTTTCCCAACATAGATCTATATGGCTGGTGAAATGCTAATCTTCTGGAAAGTTTTTGTGTCGGTAGTTTTGTATTTCTGGGAAGTTAAATGTTTTGGGGGAGGGCAATTTTTGTACGGTTTCATACAAAGGTGAGTATTTTAAAATTAAAAGAGCAGCAAAGGAATGGAGGAAAGAAGGAAGATCATAGCCAAGGGGTAAGATTCTGCTGACTCTGGTAAAGAATTTATCAGGGATTTCATGTACTAACTTTTCTTTTTCATTACGTAGGCTTAACAACTTAATTGAATTTCTTGCAGCTGTCTTATGACATTAAATCTAGGTCTAGTTTTTTGTTGTGTTGCTTCCAGATTTTTCTTCTATATTTCTTTCTTCCTGATCTGGGTTGTGTGAATGAATGTGTTCTGGATGTTTGGGGGAACGTTTTGATAAAAATGACCACCTTCTAAGCAGAATCTCTTATTTTTTAGAAAAGAAATGACATTAAATCATTGCCTTTAGTTTTTCAGTTATTGCATTGCCTTGGAATGGTTGTATATGAGAACTATAAAATGTGCAAATGCCAAATATTAATTATGAGTCATATCTGAGAATTCCTTTTTGGCTATCACTCTAGGTATGTCCTAGAATCACTAACAATTTTAAGGCTGAAAGATGCTCTTAAAATCATCCAATCCAAGTCCTCACTTATAAATTGATGCTAGTAAAATGAGGCCAAATAAAATTTGTATATATGTATATGTTTAATAAAGAGTACTTGTACAAAAAAGCTTATCATAAGTTGTTTTATGAATGTGAGTAGATTTCTAGCCTTGAGGACAATGCTTGAAATTATTGTTGGAAGCTATGATTGCTTATTATTCCAATGAAATGACCTTATTTCTTTCCTGAGGAATATACTCCTTGCTTATCCATTGGCCTATTCTTAAGAAATATCTTATTGGCTTCTTTCCTTTTTTTTTTTTTTTAAAGATTTTATTTATTTATTTGACAGAGAGAGACACAGCGAGAGAGGGAACACAAGCAGGGGGAGTGGGAGAGGGAGAAGCAGGCTCCCCGCAGAGCAGGGAGCCCGATGCGGGACTCGATCCCAGGACCCTGGGATCATGACCCGAGCTGAAGGCAGTCGCTTAACCAATTGAGCCACCCAGGCGCCCTCTTTACTTTTTAAAAAAGAAATTCTTCTCCTATAAATTTTACAGATTTTAAAGGGGTAAAAATTAATGATATTAGATTTGCAGCCTAGGGATCCAGGTGAACCTATAGTTTTCTTCTTTGCATATGAGGAAGATTTTAAAATAAATCCGGTGGCCAAATAAAGAGAAAGGGCAAACTAAGGAATTCTTAATTGTTAATGTGAAGAATAAATTGACCAGAAAGTCTAATCATTAGTAAAAAAAGGATTATTTCATTTGCACAAAGTGATAATAATAATAATCGCGCACAGTTTATTTTCCCTAACTGAGTTTCATCAAATCAAGTCATGGCTACATTTTTTATTTTTTATTTTGGTCATCATTGCTGTCTTCCCAATAACTTAGAGCTATGTTAAATAAAACACTTTTGTGAAGAACCAGTCACTTTTTACTATTAGCAAATCTTACAAGAGTCGTTAGGAGAGCTCAAAGGCTTGACAATTTGTGAAGAATAATTCTGGCTGAGAATGGTAACTATGTATGTCTTATCTTTTAAAGATGAAATTCAGAACTGTCTTTTTCAGTACCAGTATCTATATCCTAGCTTTCAACTCCAAGCTGGACCTTATACGTAATTACTTCCAATTTACTCCAGGCATGACCGAGTATAATAGTGTATTTATATGATGAATCTGCAGATAAAAATGACTTGCATTTGCTCATATACAGAGTATTCGAATAGTGTATCTTTTATATCGCACCCCACAAATCTTGAATTAGAGTCGGTGTAAAGTAGAGCCACTCTCTTACCGATGAAAATGAATCACAGAGAGGCGGGTGACAAAGACAAAAGCAAGGGGCCAGAATTAACTTTGAAAGGTCATTTTTCAATCACTTCACCTTAACAGTGACCATGTTTCAAGCAATAAGTAAAAAATTTGTGGTTTATTTTACCCGTGAGCTGGTCAATTCTGCCTGACCTAGAAAAAATCCCCACTCCTCACTCTCTGTTTTCCAATGGTCCCCTCTTCTAGAATGGTCAGTAACCTCCAGTGAAAAACACCAGGTGGAGAAATGAATGACCTCATTTCAAGTTCTGACTCTATTGTGATTTTAAAGAAGTCACTTAACCTTGCTAGGCTTGATTCCTTATTTTTAAGAGGATGGGAGGATTAAATATTACCTAAGCTTTCTTTTAATTTTAATATTTTCTGATTCTCATAGTAGACTAAATACAGGCATTTTTTAGAATAGATACACGCAAAACTTTGTGCCACAAATAGATGTTCATGGGGAAAAAAACCTGATTTTATTTTCACTGCTTAATTACTTTAAGCTCATGACTTGACTCAAGCTAAGGTTCCCTAACCTTAAGAAAACAAAGCTAAAACAAACAAACAAAAAAACACCCATCTCCATTTAGATTAGATATTTTTTTTCCTTGTGGAAGATTTTATTCTTTGAAGAATTTGGTTATTTCTCTTTTCTGGGTATTTATTCATCCTTACTAACTGGGTTCCTGCTCCATATTAGGTACTATGCTCATTTTTAGATATACACAGAGAAATGGAACTGGTTCCTTTCCTTTTATGTGGTCCCAGTCTGGTAGTGATAATAGATGTGTAGACAAGGTAACTATAGAGTGTAATAAGTGCTCCAGCACTACAGAGTAGACTAAAACTAGGGTGATACGAGTGAACCCTCACCTAAAACACAAACAATATAGAGGGGCATCAAAAACCTTAGTAATCAAGATAAATAATATTATGAAGGAATATTTTTAAAAATCAAAATTCACACAAAAATTTATGATTAACAAAGTACCTAAATTTTAAATAAATATAAGATTAGTATTCATATATTTTTTTCTTTTGCATCAGGCTTTAATATTGTTCAGCTTGGCACTGATACAGAGGGTGGAAAATGATGCACGTAATTTTATAACTTTGTTTATGAGGAGGAAAAAGAGTGATGGCAGGGAAGGCTTCACAGAGATGATTTTGAACTGAATTGTATGGAATAATTTGGAGTTTCAGCCCCTCTGCTGACTTCCACAAACAAACAAACAAACAAGAGCCCATTTTTACCACCTCCTGAAGCATGAAGAACTCTTACTACAAATTATTCCAAGCAGTAGGAGGGAAGGTGAATTCAGGGAAGTGAAAGATGGTGATGTTGGAAAGACCTACTGGAGCTGGATTAGAGAGTTTTGTGTAAATTACTAAAGAAATTGGACTTGATCCTGGACTAGTGGCAATTTATTGAAGATCTTGCAAGATAGTAAGATGAAAATGAATATGCTATGCTTCTGTTTTAGAGAACTCACTTGATTGCTGTATGAGTTATGGAACAGAGGGCCACAAATCTGGAGATCATACAAGAATCAAGATGTCTCATTTTTCTTTTCTCTCTCAGTTAATCTTGGCATTTCATTTCTTCTTTTAAATCCCAATGACTTCATTGTCATTTGTTACAATGATACATAATTGTTAAAAATGAAGATAGGCATTGCAGAAATTTAAAAACAATCTCAAAATCCCACCCCCAAGAAAATGTTAATATGTCATGAATATCAGGCCAGATACTTCTGTATAGATATGGTTGTATAGAAGAGTAGAGTGAGTGATTGTTTAAAAGGCAGTTTTATAAATTTAGGAGCCAAATATTTCATAAATGAATATTGTTAAATAATAAAAAAAAACATTGACTCTACCTTTGTCTAAATTTAAGATTAAAAATACTAGGGTAAAACTGGAGAGATTGTTGCAATTTAGATAGTGTTGAATAAAGCAAGAGATTCTGGGGACTCTGTGTGTTTTTGTTCCACATTTCAGTCTTTATTGCAGGAAAGCTTTTTCCCTATAGTTTGTCTAAATAATTTTTCTAAGTGCTAATTATGTTCAATCTCTTTTGCCTCTGTACTATATATAATATTTCTTATAATCACTTTTGTATTTATAAATTTGTCGTCAACTCTTGTTAACCATAACCCAAGTGAGTTTTCAGTTGTGTTTATTCTAGTTTGTAACCTCTAATGTAATTTTTGATTTCATAATGGTTTTACTCTTTTCCATTGCTTTCTTCTTGCTTTCTGTGCCATGTCATTTGTTTCATTTCTTTCTACTATTTTTAGAATCTATTAAAACATTATCTTTTCTTTGAGCCTCTCACTCTCCTATTAATGAGATCATATCTGTAATTTGAGACTACAAATAACTCTTTATATAAACTTTTCGTCTGTTTCCTGAAAAAAATTTTTTTCTCTGGTATGAACTCCCCCTGCGTTTTCATTGTGTTCTGCTTCCTCTGCCTGTGTTTCAGGTTGATTTCTTTCTATTAATCACTGAATGAAGCCAGCTATTTACTGAACTCTATGTGGGAAGTGGCAGGGAATGAATCAGAGCAGCCCACAGCAGCTATTTAAATTTCAGATTTCAAGCCCACCTCCCCAAATCTGTTTTAACTTCTGCCCAGGGACCATACTTTTCTCTGTTTTTGACATTTGGTGTTCCACGTGGCTCACGGTGTAAAAACCTCCTACTTTTCCTTTCTCGGTGTTGTTAGCACTCTAGTGATTTTCTCCCCTTCCTCCTGTCTCCCGCGTTCACACTAGTCATCTGTTTTACCCAGCACGCGGTTTCACAACTATCAAATACAGTCTATCAGCAACTTTTTCCTTATCTCCATATTCCACCATTTGGGGATATGTACCTGGAATTCTATAAAGACAGACTTTGTTTATCTCTTGCCTGTCCTCTTTCCATCTCATGGTGGCTTCGAACAGTCTTTGAAGAATGTCTCGGGAGGGAGTGAAATCTAGATCCTCTCCAAGATATGTGCCAGTGCATGTCATTTCTTCCATTAGTGCAAAAATGTGTCCCTGTTCGAAAGCTATTTATCACCGTTTGTTGTCGATTACTTATAATTACAGATGTGGTTTCATTTTGTATTTTTTTTCAATCTTTCATTATTTATGTTATTTTTGGAAGGATTTCATAGGAGAACGGTGAATTGTAAATGCTTTTATTTCACCATCTTCAACTGAATCACCATCTATCATTTGTATTTCTGTTACGCCGGGGGTTGCCCAGAGTATCTTTTGCTGACAGCCAAAGCTCTGTGGTTTTTCCCTTTGTATATCAGGTGTTACTGGAATCAGGTAAGAAACCTGGATTAAATCTGTGATAACACAGTTGATAGAATACATTTCCCTTTAAGGGGAGAAAAAGAAATTATAATAGTAGGAAATAAATATTATTGCAATTAACCTTTGACTGACATATTCTTTTTTCACTCCGGTATTTGTGAACGGTATGCTGTATTCCGTCCTTGCAGATGTTTGCTGATATGGTGGAGCATGTTTGTTGTCATTTTACTGATTATGTATACCATTTCCTACTTCAAATATACAATAAGTCAGAACTTTCATTTTTCTAGATATGTAAAATTATTGTTGGTTGATGAAATAGGGTTTTATAATTTTAAGGGAATTTTATCAGAAAATGAATCAAAATCCAGTTTTCAGCTGAAGCCATACTTTATGCTATAAGACATTGAATGGCCGTAGTAAATAGGAGGTTAAATTTTCCACTGGTTTATCCTTTAATGATGAAAACTCCTTAACAATTTTATGCTAGAAATGTTGAGAATTAAAGAAGGAATAAAGTATTCTGTTTGGTTTTTCAATTGTAGTGTTGCACAAACTGAGGAATAAAAACTTATCTGCCTGCTCTTTGAATAATTTTAAATTGTTTAATTACACAATTAAAAATATTCCTCATTATGGGAGTAAAGAAAAATATTAATGCATATTTCATCATATCATGAAAACTAAATTTGTTATGCCTTGAGCTTTATTATTCTTGCTCAATCAGAATAGCAAATAATAAAGCAAGTTATTTTAAACCGTTTAAAATTTGGATGAGATACAAATGTTTTCAGTTCATGGGAAGACAGTTTTCTTACAAAGTACATACTTCCTGAGCTTATAGAAATCACATTTGACCCCCTGAAACTGATGATTTTATTTTATTTAAGATTATTGCCACAATATGTTACAGTAAAGAACACATAGTCATTATGATTTTATTTTTGCAAATTTGTTTTTTCATTTTATTTTTCCATCATGATAAGTACACTCTTTAATCCCCACATTTTTGCAATTTGTTTTTAAAAGGTGGAAACATTGGTTTAGTATTTTAAAATAATTCATCAGAAAATGATTTTCTAATGCCCTTTAAGCAAACTTCTCTTGCTTTTCAAAGCTAAACTTATTATTCGTGGTAATAAACTTCCTTTGCTTCTTAAAAAAAATTTATATCTGAGCATAACATCCGGAGGAATTCAGGTTTCAGTTCTTCACTAATGGATGAGTATTTAAAATAAAAAGGATTTAAATTTCTACAAAATTTTATCACAGATACTTATATTTTAAGATAAATGTGTTGGAGCTAAACTCTGGGATCACTAAAATACAAACATTATATCTAATGCATTTTTTTCTATTTAAATTTAAAACAGTAAACTTAAATATCTGGAATTTTTTGGTTTAAGAACTTTTTTTCTGTTTATAAATATACTTCCTTTAAATTGGTCACAGTATTGTTTTGGACATGATATTTCACTTATTTTTAAAAAATATTTTATTTATTTATTTGACAGGGGGCAAAGGGAAAGGGAGAGGGAGAATTTCAAGCAGACTCCCCGCTGAGCATGAAGCCAGACACAGGGCTCAGTCTCACGGCCCTGAGATCATGACCCAAGCCGAAACCAAGAGTCAGAGGCTTGGCCAACTGAGCCACCCAGGCGTCCCTGATATTTCACTTTTGAAGCCTTGCCTCATTCATTAGTATTCCTAGGTTTCACTTACCTCTAGTTCCCTGCATGACCAATACCATCATCCAGATTGTAGTTTTGCCAAGTTTTCATGGTCAGGAAATTCTTTGTGGGTGATATGGATGATGGAAAGTGATAGGACCCATTATATTTGATGTGGTGCAATGAAAACCTTACATATGTGATTTTGATTGATCAGAGGGGTATCAAATGTATATATATGCCTTTTTTTTATTCTGATGCATCAAAATGAATAAAGTAGAGCAATCTATGACTTAATTCTAACTTGTGAGACCAAAGTAAATGTCTGAGAAGCTGAATGAGGTTAACTTATAAAAATATGTGAGCTTATGCTTTTCAATATCTAGCTCAACATAGTAGCTGTATTTATTTTGTTGAGATGAAGTGCTTTGAACACTCTGATGCCTTTAATTAAAGTTTTGCTTTTGTTTTTATATTTTATAATGTACCATGAAATATTTTGAATGTAACCCTCCTTGTTCTGAAACAACTGTTTTCTGAAGAAAAATTCAGGCTTTTGATTTGTACCTTTTAAAAAAGTGAATGTACCTGAAAGAAAAAAATTGACAGATTTTCCACAACACACACCCAGTTAGACACACACATTCCTGTATGAGTACATACTAATAAAATACACAGGGGCACCTGGGTGGCTTAGTCATTAAGCTAAGTCTGCCTTCGGCTCAGGTCATGGTCCCGGGGTCCTGGGATTGAGCCCCACATCGAGCTCCCTCTTCAGTGGGAAGCCTGCTTCTCCCTCTCCACTCCCCCTGCTTGTGTTCCCTCTCTCGCTGTGTCTCTCTCTATCAAATAAATAAATAAAATCTTAAAAAAAAACTACATAGTACATGCAGTATTCTTTTTTTTGTTGTTCATTTTTATGACATATTAAGTCCCTTCCATATTTAATTGTATTTGTTCATGTATGGACCGAATGTTTGTGTCTCCCCAACATGCGTATGTTGAAACCCTACCCCCATATCATGGTATGAGGAAATAGCGCCTTTGGGAGGTAATTAGGATTAGATGAGGTCATGAGGGTGGAGCCCTCAGGAATAGGACTAATGCCCTCATAAGAGTCACTAGAGCTTGCTTCCTCTCTCTGCTCTTTGCCAACTGAAGATACACTGGTAAGTTGACAGTCTGCAACCTGGAAGAACCTGACCACTCTGGCACCCCAATCTTGGACTTTCAGCCTCCAGAACTGTGATAAATACATTTCTGTTGTTTAAACCACCTAGAATATGGTATTCTGCTATAGCAGCCCAAACTAAAGGCAATTCCTTACTCCTATGAGAACATTTCTATTAAAATTTTAGTATTTAAAGTATATAGCACCTTTGTTGTGTAATGATTTCTGATATGCTTTTTTTTTTTTAATTTCTATAGGTCTCACTGATCACCAGATCCTGTTTCCAACTGAACTGAATACTAGATAGAAAGTGCCTGCCTTTTATTTTCAATATTGATAATACAGAAGGTAGAATAATGTAGAAGAAAGATGAAGTCAAAATAAAAAAAAAAAAAAACTATTCTCAAACACAAGTATCAATAGAGAAGTAGGAAAAATAAGGTAATGGAACATGTAGAGGTATTATGACTTTTCAAATTGGATTATTTCAATTGTTTATATTATGCTAATTTCATCTGTTTTAATCATTGGTGAATAATTTCTGCATGGCTCATTTTTGAAGTAGAATAGTTTTTTTTTCCCATATTTTTTCACCAACTTTTTTTTTTTATTATGTTATGTTAGAAGTAAAATAGTCAAAAGTTAATTTTCTTTCTGACTAATTGGAAGCCAGAGATCACTGCTGGCCGCTTGGTTATGAAAAACACTGAGGTGGTTTTATAATCATGAACTTGTTTAAAATGTTACCTAACCTATATTATCATCCCCTGTGCATTCTGAAAATTAATTTCTCTCACAAGAAAAATTGTGTGAAAGTCTTACCATTATATTAGACTATGTTTTCTTAAAGTCAAATAAACATCCATCGTGTGAGTACTTAAATGGTATCCCTCTCTTTTTATTCTGGAAAATATAAAATAATGTTATCTATTTAACATTGGCTTGGATAATGTTCTCATTTGAAAACTCTTCAGGGTAACATTCATCAGCTTGGTATTCTAGGCAAACGGATTCATGAATCTGTATCATTTAGTGTTAAGATAAATGCTAATCAGTGGCATCATTTATTAAGTAAGGACCATATATCTGCTGTGGAATAATACTATTGTCAAGATGCCCCATGTGCATTTATCATTTGAAAACTAAACAGACTGATACATGTGTACTCTTAACAGAGGGAGACATCTCAATTGGCACATTACTCCAACATTCTGATACATTTCTATTTCTTCCTTGGTTTCAGTTGCCTGCATTTTGCCTACTAGTCCTTAATGTAAACATAATGTGGTATGGTATCAAAACTCCTTCCCTCATAGTTTTTTTTTTTTTAAAGATTTTATTTATTTATTTGACAGAGAGACACAGCCAGAGAGGGAACACAAGCAGGGGGAGTGGGAGAGGGAGAAGCAGGCTTCCAGCCGAGCAGAGAGCCCGATGCTGGGCTTGATCCCAGGACCCTGGGATCATGACCTGAGCTGAAGGAAGATGCTTAATGACTGAGCCACCCAGGCACCCCTCCTTCCCTCATAGTTTATGGTATCCCTACCAGTGCTATGGAGAGAACACAAATCCGTTTCTCTCCTGCCTGCAAAGTGGAAAAGGTAAAGGCATCATTCTATTTTTGTATATATTTTTTATTTTTGTATATTTTCAAGTGCATAATTTTCAGACCAATATATCATATAATATATAATACTCTTCCATAAATGAGAACAAAATTTTTTTCACTCATAAGTAAGACTAGGTCTAATGTTTCCTTTAGCAGAAAAGCAAATATGAGGTAAAAAGCTATTACTCTTTATTTTGGAAAAGGTTGCATTGTGAATTGAATAATACCTCTGACCACTGTAAGAATAAACCATACATAGAATTGAAAATGCCCTGTAGAGATTGTGCTAACTGAATTATTCAAATACATCCCTCAAAGAGCAGATCTAAAATGTTGGCATTCCTCATAAAGGCTGAGTGATATGTAATTCATTTTCCATTACACAATTACTCCTTGCATTTCTGCTCAAGTGGTGGCCTTATTTCCAGCTCCTTGGTTTCATCTCTTCAGCCCCACCCATTCTACACGCTGATGTCAGAATATTTCTGTGCATTTCACACTTGCCTTAGCGTCTCTATTGGCTCTCCATCACTTTTGGGATAAAAAAGGAATTCCTTACCCTGACATTCAGGGCCTAACACAACCCAACTCTAATGTCACCTTCATCCTCTCCTTCCATCTGTTTTGTGATCTAACCACCCAGGACTACATGAAATTCTCTGAACATTCTCTGAAATTCTCTTTGTGCTTTTTCAAGCTAAATCCTTTGCCTCACTTGCCTTTTTCCTGCTCTTGTCTTGTTGACAACTTCCTATAAATCACAGCACTAATATTTCCGCTAACTGAGGCCATCTCTGATTTTCCTTAGCAGAATTAATCCATGGCAATTTCCCATTTCTCCTACCACTCTTTTGTAATATCTTTCATATGAAATTATGGTAACAGATCTGTTTTTTATTTGTAAAATAAATAAAATATGTATTGAATATATTTGGGCACAAAATGAATAGATTATCCTCCTTGATCCAAAGTTCACAATTTTGGGATGCCTGGATGTCTCAGTCAGTTAAGTGTCTGCCTTCGGCTCAGGTCATGATCCCAGGATCCTGGAATAGAGTCCCGTGTTGGGCTCCTTGCTCAGTGGGGAGCCTGCTTCTCCCTCTCCCTGCTGCTCCCCTGCTTGTGCTCTCTCTCTCTGACAAATAAATAAATAAATAAATCTTAAAAAAAAGTTCAGTCTTATAAGTTTAAGAAGATTAAAATAAATAAGCCCATTGTCTGATGACAAACTGAGGTTCCTAACATAGTGCTTGTCAATTTGTAGGTTTATTTTCTTTTATTATTTATTTATTTATTTAACTTTTTTTTTTTCCAGAGAGGGAGAGAGGGGAGGAGGGGAGGGGCAAAAGGAGAGGGAGAGAGAGAATCTTAAGCAGGCTCCATGCCCAGCACAGAGCTTGATGTGGGGCTTTATCTCATGACCCTGAGATCACGCGTAGGTTTAGTTTATTGGGCAATTTGAATTTAGTTGAGTGCCAAAGAGGACAATATGCCAACAACAGCCTGCAGTTTATTTATGCATTTGGTAAAATAATATTTAATTATTTAAAAGAAGGAGGCAAAACAAATAACTTTGTACAATTCCAATTTAAGATTGTGTACTATGGCCAAAACAACCACTTTTAATGCTTCCAACTGAAGGTATTATTGTGACTCTATAATCATAATTCTGACATTTAGTTGATAGAAATTGGAGGGGGGATTCAGATGTATATATTTCAAAGTTGTTTTAAGATTGTATATATTTTTTTAAATAATAAATATAACTTTATGGTTCTTGACTGTGCTTTCCTCACATACCCTTGATAAGAGAATATATATATATATGTATATATATACACATGTATATATATATAGAAAATAAAAAGGTTCAGCCTCACACTATAGTATGGTTGAAAACTCCTCTTTATACCCTTGAGAAATTCTGTCATTAAAGTACTCAAATAAATTTGTCATTCTTTGACAATAATCATGCTTTGAATTACAAAACATGACTTACTCAGATCATACAAATTGTTTTGAAACAAATGTTCAGATAAGTAATTGTGGGATAGAATTGTTTCCACTAGTGTCAGAATTGACATTACGTTGTTGCTCTATGAAAATCTTATTTGAGGGCGCCTGGGTGGCTCAGATGGTTAAGCGTCTGCCTTCGGCTCAGGTCATGATCCTGGAGTCTCGGGATCGAGTCCCACATCGGGCTCCCTGCTCCTTGGGAGCCTGCTTCTCTCTCTCTCTCTCTGTCTCTCATGAATAAATAAATAAAATCTTTAAAAAAAAAAAAGAAAATCTTATTTTAGTAATAGTATAGTAGTGCATTGCTAATGGCATGCTACCCTGTACCAGACTCCCTCCCATAGTGAGAGTAGGAAGAAAAATATGGTATCAAGGAAATAAAAGGGTGAGAAAATATGAAACAATGGTATTTTGAACAAAGTTCCACAATGATTTCTAAAGTTGGCAAGGAGTACAATGAAATGAAATACTTTACAAAGCAGGGATGCCATTGCACTATTTCTAGATCAATTTTCAAATTTGTACAACTCAAAGTTAACCTTGGGACAGAAAATAAGTTTAGATAATGGAGAGGACAGAATGATGAGTCTTTTTCAATTAATACAATGTGGTATGTATTTAAGCTTGTTGTTGTTCCTATTTCCAAATTGTTTGCCCAGAAATATAGATACTTAGTATAATTCTACTGTGCACATAAATTGCTGTTGCTGTCCTAGCCACCCCTATCCACGGTTGTTGGTTTTGTGGATATAAATACAAAACTAAAACCATTTCTCTTACCTGATGTCTGATTGGCAAGAAATGACTTCCTTTGAATCCAAATTGATCTTTATATTATTATGGAAGAATAATTTAAAGATAGAAAAGACGCTGTGAAAGTAAAGATAGAGGAAGTTCAGAAAGTCTCTGAAGATATAAAGCGTAAAAGCAAAATTAATACTTTCAATTTTGTAGCTTTTGTATTAACATGCCTTCTCTTTGGGAATTCCTAACTATTCCTGGCCATAAGCACTTCAGGAACAGATTACATGTAATCTAGTATTTTATTTTACCTTTAATGTTTCCATGTTACTCTTAAAACCACATGATGTATGCTGGTAATATTGTATGGATAGGAGACTTTATGCAAGTTGAATCTTATTTAAGAGTTAGTATTTCTTTATTTTTCTCTTTTGAGGGCGGAAATATGTCTGATCTACTTAATAAACTTCCTCAAATTTTGGTGGCTTAAAACAACAACTTATTTGTTTGTTTCATTGTTCTGTTGGCACCTCTGAGTAGCTCTCCCTTGGAGTCTCTTATGCAGTTGCCGTCAAATAGCAGATGAGGATGGAGTCCTAAGAATGTGTTTTCACTCACAGGCCTGATGCCTGGACTGAGAGGGCCGCAAATCATGGTGGCTACTTGAGGATTTCTTTCTTTACGTGGCTATCCCGGGATTTCTCATGGCATAAAGTCTCTTAGATCAGATTTCTTACAGGGCAGCTGGCTCTCCCCAGAGCAAGCGTTTTAAGATATAGGAAGTGGAAATGGTAAGTCTTTAAGTGCCCATCCTACAAATTGTCACAAATTCGGCACAAGTGCCATATTTGTCAGAGTAGTTGCAGAGTCCTCTCAGATTCAAGTAGAGGTAACACAGATTTTACCTCTCAATAGGAGGAATGTCAAAGAATTGTAGCCACCTCTAATCTGCACCTGTATTAACATTACTCGTGGCCTATTTAGTGTCAACATTTCATGCCTTCTTAGTAGTTGAAAACCTCTATGCCATTTAGCTGTATCAGCCCTAGAGTATCCACACTGAGATACTAAAAAAAAAAAAAAAAAGGTTTTTGCATAATTTGCTTTCTAATCAATACAGAGTTTCAGTTTATGAAAAATAGTTGAAACTATTCCCTCTCACCTGTTATTTGCTATGCGGTTGTATGCACTGTTACTACCTAATAGTCAAACACCAATCCAGAGGACAAGATGTAGGAGAAGAATCATTTATCCTTCAATAAAATCTATAGAGAATATATATCTCTACATTTATAACACATGAAACAGGACTTTGAGAGAACTGGGTCACATATGTTTCTGTCAGCAGAGTGTAAAAATTAGAGGTCATTCAGGTTCCAGGGAAAAGAACGACCAGGGTAGACCAGCTTCTTCCTAAACCTTAGCTAAAAATAGCAACACAAGGGACACCTGGGTGGCTCAGTCTTTAAGCGTCTGCCTTCGGCTCGGGTCATGATCCCAGGGTCCTGGGCTCGAGCCCCGCGTCGGGCTCCCTGTTCAGCAGGAAGCCTGCTTCTCCCTCTCCCACTCCCCCTGCTTGTGTTCCCTCTCTCTCTGTCAAATAAGTAAAATCTTTAAAAAATAAAAATAAAAATAGCAACACAATCAAGTAACGGGACTTTGAGTTTTGGGATTGTGACAATGAAGATATCATATCTTTCAGCTGATATTACACCATCCCATTTATTGTCCCTTCATTTACCTAATTTACTCCAGGCCTGATAGTGAGCTGGCAATTGAGTCAAATAAGTGGAAATTGAAACAAGGGAAATTTTAATTTTGGGGATGCAATTTCACAAATTGAGACTTAAGCAAGAAGTTCTTAGAAATAAATGGAGATGTCAGTTCTGTCAAATAACCTGAAAACCATTAGTTTAAAAAGGGAACAAAACCAAAAATTTGCCAGGAAGCATAAAGCAGAGCCTCTCAAAAAATCATGAAGATGGTCAAGCTGAAGGGCTGTGTAGGCTGGTACCATAGATCAAACATGTTGTATAAGTGCTAATATAGCTAGATAATTATTTTAGCTTGAAACATTTCCTGATCAGGGCATATAATGTTACGAAATTTTATCCTAAATTCCATTGGTTGTTCTATTTTTACCCTATTGAAATCATAGGGTCACAAAGTATGGTGTCAGCATCTAAAAGCAATAAAAAATCAACTTCCAAATAGATAAATTAATTTAGATACTATAAAGTATATTTATACAATACAAACACTTCTTAACACTTCTTCCTTCTACGTCTTGTCCATTTCCCCATATTCCACTGTTACTTCCATATCCCTGCTTCCAAAAGTCTCCATAAATGCCTCCCTGAACCTTATACCGTGTACCTCTCATCTTTTTTATCTTTACTGCTTTTCCTCTTCTCAAGTTTAATTTTTCATCATAATCCATTATGAAGAAAAGAACCAATCTGGCAACTGACAAAATCTTCTTTAGAGGGTTCCAATCTCCCCTTCTCCCCAGCTTGGATTTCTGAGTGGGATCTAAACTAAGAAGTGGGGTGGAGTGATCACTATTCAGAGATAGAGGAGACAGAATTATGAGAAGAGAGTTAAGCACACTGTGCCCCTTCTCACTTCTGAGATTAAGCTTTGTGAGTGAACAAAATATGTGTAGTTAGATGTAGCTATAAAGGCAGGGAAGTAAACGAAATATATGCAGTTGCATTACAGAAGATTGTCTCAGAGGGAACTTGCTTCCACTCATCTAGAGAGTGCTGAAGGTGTCAGGCTCACAGATGCATGCCAGACAAAATAATGTATATCCTATTTCTTGGCATCTTGTCCAATACAGTAGCTCAGATATTTAATTTTTGTTGAAAAATTAATTTTTATGTTTATACTAAAATATACCAGGGTGAGTTTGTTAGATCTTGACCTTCTGCTTTTGTCTTCTGCCATGATGTCATTTAAAAATGCATAAACAGTATGTAGTAAACAAAATTCTGATGTTAACAGTTGGTTAAACTTGAAAGACAACCAACAGTAGATTATCTCTGGTCCTGGTATTTCCAGATCCAACATAACCAACATTTTTCTATTACGAGTACTATACAAGACAATTACTAATAAGGCAAGATGATCTGGGTCACTAGCAACTCAGGATAGCTAGGAAAGATAGCTCTTAGTCTTAGGAGGGCTGTAGGCAACATATCTGTTGCTGGTCCCCCTGCTGTTGACTTGGGATATCATCCAATTGTGGTCTGGTCCATGTACAGGGCTTTCAGATGCAGGGGGCCTCTAGGCCTAAGATGCCAAAGGAAAATGTTAATGAGATTTTACATACTAAATTTTTGTTTTCAAGAAAGTTGATAAATAATATGTAAAAGTGTCAATATTTATCATCACCATGAGAACATTAGTGATATCACTATGAAAACCAGAAGACATAGACCCACAGAAGAACCATCAGTATCTATTGCAAAGGTTAGTTGTTATTTTAAGAGGACTGTATGGAGAGATAAGAAATTAACCCATGGCTGCAGAAAGTACATGTACATATAACACTGTGAAACAGAAGTTTTCTTTTAGAATAAATTACAATTCATATAATTAGTTTTTCCTCTTTTTAATCCCAAGTTTTTCAGTGCATGTATGTCCTGTCATGATGGCTGTTACATAAGGCCAGCT
This sequence comes from Mirounga angustirostris, assembly GCF_029215605.1. Lineage (NCBI taxonomy): Eukaryota > Metazoa > Chordata > Mammalia > Carnivora > Phocidae > Mirounga > Mirounga angustirostris. Next base: position 38,910,506 of record NW_026991710.1, on the reverse strand, counting down.
TTTATCATTTTTAGCTAATACTTCATATAGTAAATCAATTAAATAACTTAGTGTTTTTATATTTTTCTGTTCCATTCATGAAACCAAACTGAAGCTTGAAAATTCATTTTTTGAAAGTAAAATATCTGTTATTATTGTAAATATTATTTACTAGTACTTAAAGGATTATATTTAAAATAAAACTATTCATAGTTTAGTAGGAATTTAAATTGGATAGAGTCTAATCATAGTAAAAAATAAATTCTTATTAAATTAAGAAAACTATGGAATAACTATAATTGTCTGTGTGGTACACATATTTCATAAATCCAACCAAACTGCAATTGACATATAAACTGTAATAATGAAAATTCATAAAATTGTTATATATAAGTTTGATGATTCAAACTATAAATTTTTTTTGTGCTAAAACTAGAATTGAATACCAACAACAACAACAAAAGATTCTCAAACATAACAGCACGTGTTTTCTTTGTTGCTCCTAAATAAAATTGTGCAAGTATTTGTTTTTTAAAAAATACACTTTGTAAATAAATTTAAATGGTCTACAAAGGTACTGAACTTTTTATAAACAAAATTTATAAAATTTTGTTGCATTGTGTTAAAAATCATTTAGAAATTTTTAATCAAACAATTCAAAAAATTTATGCTGATAAAATTCAGATTTTGAGGCTTTTGCAGATTACAGTTATTGAAAAAAAGACTGCAACACAGAAAGACATTTAAATTTACCCCTACATGATCAAGGAATAACCTTAACGAATTCAATTGGATTTTAGATGATGTATAATGTAAGACTTAACCTTGAAATTCTGCAATTATACCTTGGAATATTTTAACCCATATGAGAAATTTTTTGATGTATCTCCCATTATAATTGAATAAATTTACATTTTTAGAGAAATAAAATTAAATTTAAAAGGCTTTCTAATTTGCATCATCTAAATTTGACAAAACCTTCAAAAGAATCATAAATAACAGAAAACTTATTTGATGAAGCTCAGGTCAAATATTTGCTGAAGACTGGTGCTCTGAATAGAGGCAAAAAAAGATAGTACTTGTGAAAATATTTGGGCTGAAAAATTTATACTTCAATATGAAAAAACAGAAGGGATATTTTCTGTCTAGTGTAATTTCTTAGCTTATTTTCTTTAATATAAAATAGAATCTACAGTGAAGAGCAAATTGAAGGTGTCAAAATTTCCCATATATCAAACATAAAATACATATTTGAGAAAACAATTAAAAAATTAAAAACAACAATAATTCCATATTAAAAATGTAGTTTTCAGAAAAATATTAGTGACCCAGTGTTATGGACAATTAAGGCTGAAACTCTAAAATACATTAATATGTGCCAAGAATTATCATTCCGTTATTTTTAGTGTTCATATTATCAACATAAAGACATTTTTAAAGTTTTTGCTTGAACGCAGTTATTTTAATTTTTAGAAGTAATCTCATTTTATGAAATGAATTTTGAATTACACTTTTTATAAGTCCACCAATATCAAGTTTATAATCGTAATTAACTTTATATTCTCCTTTTATTTTCAAGTGGCCTAGTTTGGACAATATCTTATACGGTTACCATATAATATATTGTCCACACATAGTTGGCACGTTTAGGAGGGGTGAGGTACACTACAACAGCTCGATTTGCGGTTACCGGCAACTCCAAGTTCCCTTGTGACCAACTGGGATGAAGATGTAACTGAAAGAGCCAGTGAGCTTGCCAAAAGATTGCTGTGACACGGAAGTTAAAGGTCTCTACATGAGAGATTGGATTACAGTGAGGAGCGGGAACACTTAACTCCCAAAGCAGTTTCCTCCACTGCGGAGGTACACACGTAAGAACCACACGCCTAACGGTTCTGTCTCTTCTTCCTGTGGCGGTGGTGGCAATCAGTGATCTGATTGGTCAATTTGGAAAGCGGGCATTAGCTTTGTGCCCCGCCCTTTCCTTTTCTCTTAGGGAGGAGCTGCTCAGAGGAAGTGCCCTCTTAGCTCCGCCCCTCCGGGCTGTAACGCTGTTGGGTGATTTACCTCTGCGCCATCTTGCGTGCGTGCTGTGGCGTCGGTGCCGTCTGTGGCGTCGTTGGTAAGTCTCATGCTGGGGTTCGGGGTCAGTCAACCTGCAACATACCAGCCACGGTCTTCAGTATATTGTTTAGCAGTTATAAAGGAATATTTTGGTTTCCCTGCCGCTTTGCTCTTAGTTCCCTCAGGGTAAAAGAGAGGCATTACGAATCGGAATCTCCTCGCACCCCAACATCCAGGATACAGAGTGGGAGTAAAGAGAAAATGAAAAAGGAATTCTGTGTTGTAGAGCGTGGAGAAAGCTTCAGGCATGCTTCTGGCATGGCTGAAGTGGGAGGTGTTAAACTTTGATGATCCTGGACAAGGCACTAACCACATCTTTTCGGTGGTAGTGGACTGTTACAGTTTATGGCAGTTTTTCCACGGGAGAGTGGTTGGCTTTGTAAAAGTAAACAGCATGCTTTCGGCAGTAGGCAAAGGCGGGCAACCTTTGAGGGACGCAGCAAGCAAAATTTGACTAGGGGTGCTGAGACGTCCTTACTAAAGCATCCTAGTCAAACAGTTGCTACTGCTTGACCTTAAACTGAACACGTAATTTTTTCCTACGTAGCCTTGTCTGAGACAAAGTTTAGGTTGTAAAGCGAGTGTTTTCATGGACCAGCCCTTTTTAGGTGTTGGTGTTCATACTATATCCGGCAGTGCCTGCTGGAAGTATTTAGTGCCAGGCCTCGGCTGGCGGCGTAGAAAGTCTTCTCAGGTTATGATCCACTCTTAGGTTGTTTTGACCCCCTTTCAGAGGCAAGGGAAGGAATGTTGGAAGGACGAATCTAGGAGTCACATGACTTGTCTGTAGGTTTAAACGGTGCTCTTACCTTTTGATTGCAGGTGGCTCTGAATTTGATAATTCCATATTGTCTGACTAGGACTTTTGATTGCTGAGATTCAGACTCATAGTAGGAGGTTGATGGCTATCAAATTAAAGAAGAATTGGGGCCCTTTCTGTAAAGGGCGTATACCTTCTTAAATTGAGGATGAAAAACAACTTAATAAAATATTGGAAAAACAGTGGCTTAGAAAGCAAACGAAAAAGGGCTTGTTCTTGGAATGCTTTGGCTCTAATAATGGATTTCGCTTTGGAGTTTAAGGTGTTAGGGTAGTTTAAAACTTGTGCTTCAGGTTAATGCAGAGTTATGGAAGAATGGAAACAAAAAACAATTTGCTGGAGGAAAATAAAACTTTAAGAAAATAGAGAAACTAGGGGACGAATGGGACAAAGGTGACAGAAAATAATTTGAAGTTCAAGTAGACATCTGTGAAAGAGAAATGGAGATTCAAAGGGATCTAAATTCTCTTCAACAGAGTATTGGAAAAGGGAAAGGTGTTCAGCTATTAGATTGAAATAAGGGCCTAGGTGTAAAAGTAATCAAAAAGAGAAAGAGGCAGGATATCAAATGGAATAATACCTTCAGAAAGAGTTGGGAAACAGGAAACTGTTGAGGGGTCACAGATAAGGGGTGATATAAAAGGCATTAGAACAGCATCTTAGAGATTGGGAAAGACCTGTAGAATACACAAAGTATCATTTGGTGATTTTAAAAAGATTTATTTATTTTAGAGAGTGCTTGCAAGTCCGTCAGGGTGTGAAGGGATAGGGGCCAAGGGAGAGGGGTAGAATCCTCAAGCAGACTCCTGGCTGAGCTTGGAGCCTGCGAGGGGTCTTGATTCCATGATCCTGAGGTCATGACCTGAGCTGAAATCAGGAGTTGGATGCTTAACCGACTGAGCCACCCAGGAGCTCCTCATTAGGTGATTTTTAAGGTGATACAGTAATTGTAGGTTTGTATAGAAGTATAGTTTGTGCTTAGAGGGAGCATGCCCAGGAATTAGGACTCAAGTTTCGGCAAGATGGGGCATATTGAAAAGAGCCAGGCAAGAGGATAACTTAGGTCCAAGCTTGGATGGGCTTAATGCTAGTCTGATGGGAGAAAAGTTCCTGTGTCGAATTACACATCCCAGGGTAATGGAGAAGGAAAAAAAGAACTTTTTTTTTAATTTTAATTTTTTTTTTAAGATTTTATTTATTTATTTGAGAGAGAGAGAATGAGAGAGAGCACATGAGAGGGGGGAGGGTCAGAGGGAGAAGCAGACTCCCCGCCGAGCAGGGAGCCCGATGCGGGACTCGATCCCGGGACTCCAGGATCATGACCTGAGCCGAAGGCAGTCGCTTAACCAACTGAGCCACCCAGGCGCCCAAGAACTTTTTTTTTTTTTTAAAGAGTAGATGCTTTAGTAAACTCAGAATTGAGTGATTTCGTTATTGTTGATGGAGATGATTCTGGAATTTAAGAAATAAAGGATTATTTTAGGAAAAAAACCTAATGTCTAAAAGAGATAAAAAGGAAGGCAAGTACTCATTTCTAGCAATCAGCAATAATCCTATATGTTTTGGAGAAGAGACCAAATTAATAGCAGGTTAAGCAGTTAGAAACTTAACTTTCTAAACAGTAAATAGTTAAAAAATGAAAACTTTCTGAAAAGTGTAGAAGAGAATAGAAGAAAATAAAAGCTAGAGGCATATTTCATTGCTGCAGAAAAATATGTAGCAGAAAAAAATGCTACTCAAGGTCTGAACAATTCAATGATGAAAGACAGTGCCCAGAGGAGCACCTGAAGAGGTATTGGTTCTTATTGGGCCTCTAGGGACTCAGGCTTCAGAAACATCAATTGCGGCTTCAGTTCAGGAATCGGTTGAGAGTGATTTGCCAGCCGAAACAAATGGAATAAGCGAGAAACCCTCTCTAAGAGGCAGGCTTCACTAGCTTTGCAATTCCCTAACAAGAGATGGTGGAAAGAGCCACTTGTGGTATAGGATTGAAAATACCTGCTTCCTGAAGATAGTAGCCCCTGTTTCGTAAGATAGAGTCCACTTCCAGCAGTACCAGAGTGCCAGAAACTGGGGGTTAAAGGAGGGACTGGAGACGAAGAGGTTTTTAAAATACGTTGCGGAGGAAAATATTGTACTTCAAATAAAATTTGGTGATTCTGGTTGCAAGCTTTTAAACTTTTCTGGAAGGCAGGAATGTCTCAAGTGTCATTCTGTGAGAGAAACAGCAGTATGCTAAGTGCATTTTGTTCCTAGATATGATGAATCTATAGTGTCAGAATTAATGTTTTGATAGAAGTTTTCTGGAGTCTGCTACTCACACAAACTGACAAGCATTCCAGTGAAGCTGAAACTAAAAATATTTCCAGGTCCCTTATTCCTTTAGATGCCATTCAATTCTGGTTTCTAAGAACAGAGTGTTTGGGGAATAATCTAAGATCTGAGAATGGCTTATATTTACACTTCATGGGGTAGGGCCAGTTTTCTTAAGTTTATGTATTCATTTACTGTTTTTGAACCATATAGCCAAAACTCAAAAACCGTTTAAAAACTAAAGTGAGGGCACCTGGGTGGCTCAGTCGTTAAGCGTCTGCCTTCGGCTCAGGTCATGATCCCAGGGTCCTGGGTTCGAGCTCTGCATCAGGCTCCCTGCTCTGCGGGAAGACTGCTTCTCCCTCTCCCTCTGCCCCTGCTTGTGTTCCCTCTCTCGCTGTGTCTCTCTCTGTCAAATAAATAAATAAAATCTTTAAAAAAAATAAAAATAAAAACTGAAGTGATATAAAAAAACTATACATTGACAAATCTATCTACTCCACATTTTACTTAGTTGTTTAACAAACAGTTCTATAATACTTACTAAGTGCTTAGTACTGTCCTATGTATTTTGCAAATGTTAACCCATTTATTTTCGGTATCAGCCCTATTATGTAAGAATTCCTATAATTCCCATTTTATAGATAGGCCCAAAGAGGTTAATTGATTTGTAAATGGCAGAGACCAGACCCAGGCAGTCTGGCTCAAGTTAGGCTAGCTAGGTAAATGATTTAGTAGGTCCTATACTATATATGCCTCTTGTGTCATTTTTTAAAATGCAAATGAATTCAAATATGAATAATTTTCTTAATTTTTTCCCTTTCTCTACAAAAGAAAAGAACTTAATCAGTGCACCTTGTTTTTTTTTTTCACTTAACTGCATATTCTGGACATATTTTCATACCAGTATATAGAGAGCTTCTCATTCTTTCTGACAGCTGCATAGTATTAATAGTGTTATGTGAATGTGTCACAGTTTACTTAGTCTCCTGTTAGTGGACACTTGGGTGACTTCCATTTTTCTGCAATTACAAATAGTGTGGTAATAAACATATATACTTGTCATTCTTGGCAGGCGTCTCTGTAGTATAAATTCTTAGAAGTTGAACTGCCAAATCAAATATGAGTGGGTATGTAGTATTGTTTATATATTGCCAGATTCCGTAAGACTCTTACCATTTCTCATTCTGCTTCATCATAGCCTCATTAACAGAAATGTTTAGGTTTTTGCTAGTCTGTAGGTGAAAAATGTTTTTTCGGTGTTAATTTTTATTATTTCATAATAAGATATGAATGAGTTGGATATCTTTTCATTTGTTGAAGGGCCATTTGAATTTTTGTGTGAATTGGCTTTCATGTTCTTTGCCCATTTTCTAGGGAGCTTTTAAAAAGTTTTATTTCTGTTAGAGATCTTCATCTTTATTTTATTGTGAAGGCATACACGAGGCGCTTTGTATCACTGACAGATTTTCTTTAATAATAAAAACACCACCACCCGTGCCTCCAGCTTTACCTTTGTGGTGACACAATAAGAGCTAGAGATCAGTGTTTCTACTCAAGTGGCCAAACTCTCCGTAGGTGAAGAACATTAAAAAACAGTTTTTCCCTGCTTTTTATGCAGTAAGGAGGCAGCTATCTTTCTCCCTTTCTGAAACTGGAAACATTATGGGCCTGATTCCTAACTATAATACTTTGGTCTGTAAGTAAGATCTCCCCAGAATTCAGATAGCTCTGTGTGTCTGTGTCTCACAACTAGAGATGTCTCCAAGTCCTGGGTCTCATTCCTTCATGAAATGTAAATACCTAGAAATAGTCTGCCCAGCACTTTTACCCGGTACCTAGGTACCTGTCCCAGAATGTAACCGTTTGTCTTCGAGGAAGGTAAGTTTTATCCTTTTGGATCAGAGCAGTTAGCAGTCTAATTTGGGGAAGAAATGGCTACAGATTCAATCCTGTAATATATGAAAATATTTTCTAGGAGAAATGAAAAGATTCTCTAACTTTAAATACATTTTCATGTTGCAGGAGGTTTGGACTTTCGATAGGAACAATGAAAAATCCAAGACTGTTTTATTTTCCTACACATTGATGATATCATTTTTATCATTTCTGCTGAATAAAGATATTAATACTATGCCTGGGGCATAGCAAATACTCCACAAATGATCCTCATTGTAATAATAATTGTGCTTATTATTTTAAGATATTAAAAAATGCCTGTGTCCATGTTGCAGAAAGAATAAAATGGAAATTACTTCTATACTTATTTATTTCACTTATGAAATGAATTTGTGGCTAAAATTTAGGTTGGATGTTGTCTGTCATGAGCCTTGAAATCTACAGAGAGGAGTCTGCATCTTCCTCATAGAAGGCTATTTAGCTCACAAATTATTTACCTTCCTTGGTAAAAGAGTACCCCCCCCACATACATTTATGTACATATATCACAAACACACACGTGCCTCCTGAAGTGCCCTTAGGTTTCCATTTTCTCCAGAGCTTTATAAAAATGGATTTTATGCCTACTAAGGCATAGGGACTTTATTCTCTACTAGTAGCTAAACCCAGTAGTTGGGAGATAATCTCCTATTTGCTGCCTTTCATAACTCATCTTTTAGATTCTAGTTAAAAGGATTCAAACTCTTTTAAATTTGTGTGTTTAAAACTATGATGGTTTTTCAGGTAAGTTACTATATACCTAACTGGAAAGACAAAGCTACTTCAGATGAAGTATACTACAGAATGTTGTGAATCTGTAGTAGTTGAAGGGTCAGTGTAGGTTGAAGTACTGATAGTATCTGGTGGAGGATATGGTACATGAGTTGGACCTTTTTGTATGAAGTAAAGAGAGAAAATAGTATATCAGGGGTGGAAACTAAAATGAACTTTTTTTTCTAGTGACATACAGTGATCAACAAGAAGTGATGGAACAACCCTTCTTCATGATTTTATAAGATAATTTTAAAGTACACTGTGATTCATTAGTTACTTCTGTAATTAGGGAACAGAAGGAGATATGCCATCAGCAATGAACCTATCAGGTTAGAACAAAGAGTTTAAGATAATATGCTACGGGCAATGTAGAATCATCACAGTTTTTAAACAGGAAAGCAAAAGAATGAGAAACAGTATTTTAGGAAAATTGGTCATTGGTAAATTGAATGGAAAGAGATTTGTGTCAGGAAGAACAATTAGGGAAATACTGGAATAACCTAAGCAATAAATGATGAGAACATGTAATTTAATTTTGGCCTTTGGAACAGAGAATTCAAAAGAAGAATCAACAGTTTTTCTAGGCTTAATTTATGAATGGAAGGGAGAGGTAATTTAGAGGTAACTTAAGGATTCGGAAAAAAAGATAAATTTGGAAAGGAAAGCAGCAAATTAATTTTTATGCATATTTGGGTATTGGCTGGTGACTATATCCAGAAGAAAAATCCCTGTATAGACATTGAACATATATTACTGGAATTCTAGTTAAGAGATAAAAGTTTAGAATTCATCAGTCTAAAGGTGATAGCTGTTACCAGAATGAGTAAACCTTCTGAGTTACAAGTCCAAAGAGATTTTAGAGAAATACTTCAAAGAGATTTAGGAGGAAAAACAGAGAGGTGAGGGTCAGAGAACATAGCCGGTATAGCTAGGGAAGCTGAAGAAATAGCAATGTCAAATTAAGGTGGTGTTGTATGCCAGTCTCAGCCTGTCATAACCAGTGTTGTGGCTGGACTGGCCCTAATGGTTCTTATTATGGTTGCAAGATGCCCTCTGCAGTAACCATCAGGAAACTTTGAAAAAAGGTTTATTACTTATAAGTCTTGTAAATTACATGGCACACTTGGGGTCACACAGCAAGGTCAAGTTGGGGGAGGGGAAGGAGGGAGAGGAGGAGGAAAGGAAGGAGGAAGAGAGTGTGGGCCTGGGGTTCTGCTTTTATTGGGATTGAGGGTGGGGGTTCTAGGGTTTCTCCAGCTGTTTATTCGTGAATTTACAAGATAGGAGTGGGAATTTAAAGTGCAGGAAGAGGGCGCCTGGGTGGCTCAGTTGGTTAAGCGACTGCCTTCGGCTCAGGTCATGATCCTGGAGTCCCTGGATCGAGTCCCTGGATCGAGTCCCTGGATCGAGTCCCGCATCGGGCTCCCTGCCCAGCAGGGAGTCTGCTTCTCCCTCTCCCACTCCCCGTTTGTGTTCCCTCTCTCGCTGTGTCTTTCTCTGTCAGATAAATAAATAAAATCTTTAAATAAATAAATAAATAAATAAATAAATAAAGTGCAGGAAGAGAAAAAACAAGCAGCCCAAATGGACAGTTACTGAAATCAGCCAAGATCTCTCAAACAAAGAAGCCTAGGGAGTGGCCTGGCTCTTTTACTTTTGTGGCTGACAGTGTGTTTGTTCAAGATCACAGTCTTTGAAGGCCATGTCGCATTGAAGCCTGTGCCTCATCAGTGAGAACTTAAGTCGGGCACTTGAATTACAAAAAACCCAACTGTCAGGGCTTAAACAACATGTTAACTATACCAAATTTTGATGGGAGGTGAAAGAAAATGAGGTCTGAGAAATCCGCATTAATCTCTTGGTTTAAAGTATTTTCCAGGATGGGGTGGGGTGTGAAATTGGGAAGCTTGAACTCTTATATCCATGTAAATTTGCACATTAAACCACTGTCACCCATTATTGCAGAGTGATTCGTCGGCTGAATTGTGAATAGACTATTAAATTTGAGCAGTAGAGTGGGGAGGGTAGGAGTGTGTGCGGTGATGGGAGAGCAGTGCTGAGGAAAGAGAATACTTGAGAGGACAAAAATGCGTTGGTTCCTAAATTATGTCTTCTGCTACTGCAGGCAGTTACTACTCTGTTTCTCAGCAGAATCCCAGGTGATGTTTGTCTGTTGAGTGGGGATCAAACAAAGGTAACACCAAGAAATAGAGCTTTTCCTAAAACTTGGGTGAATGCTTAGCCTTCTTCTGTTTCAGACACCAACTGAGATGGTGTTGGATTGATAGTGTTTACGAGAATGAAAATGAGAAGAAATATGGAGAGATACCAACTTCGTTTCTGCCTAAAGACTTGAAATAAGAGTGGTGGTAGGGGAAGGCAGGGGATAAGGGAGTTGGAACCTTAATTTTACAAAAGAGTAGCAGTTCATGGCAGGGTCCATAGTCTGAGGGACCTGTATTTCCAGACACTTGCCCCTGTCTTGACCCTGTTTGTTCCTGGTTCTGTTTGTGCGCCTGGGTGAAGCTAAGGACAAAGGACAATTGGGAAGCCAGCTATGGCCTACAAAAATAAGCCTTCGGTTGTCATTTTTTTTTTTTTTTAAAGATTTTATTTATTTATTTGACAGAGAGAGACTCGGTTGTCATTTTAATGGGTGTACCATTTCACCTTAATTTAATTTTCCTACCTCTAAGAATATATCTTGTTTTGTAAGTTCACAGGCTGACACATCATCCAGAGGGACTATTTATTTTCCCTGTATTCTTCACACAAAGGCTGAGATTATTTTTGCAATAGTAATCAAGATCTTCTGTCTTTGGGTTGCAAAGAAAATGCATTCAACTGTACTTGAAAGAGAAAATTGAAATTTGGCTGCGAATGATAAAGCACTTTCAGTTCTTTCAATTCTGTCTGCTCATATCAGCTGAGCTGCATTAGTAAAAGCAAAAAGGTGCCTGTTGCTTGCTATTGGCAAAAAATACAATGTTCAATTGCCCTAACTGTGTATTAGGTGTGTTGAAGTTTACTCCTATTATAGAACCTTGTACTTTTAGTCCATTTTTTTCTTTGTCAGTGCTAGCATGGTATGAAATGAATTAGGAAAATAGTCCCCAGAGGAAGGCTTTTCCACCAGCTTATTTAATAGCAGAGCTACTGTGAATCTTCCAAAAAAAAAAAAAAATCAAGTATAATTGGTTTGTCTGTCTGCCTGTTGTAACCGTTTTACATTACTGGTGTAATTGTTTTAGGAAATAATCCTGCAGCCTTATTAGCATGCTTAATGCTAGCTTCAATTAGTTATTTTATTAATTGGGTGTGCAATTTGCCGGTGGTAGCACAACCACCACGATAATACAAGGCATCCAAAAATAAAAGTAGGTTGGTACCTCTGCGATAGAGATTTCCATAAATAAAGGGTATACGGCAGATTTTTCTTTTTCTCAATCAGACAATCTCATGGGCATGCCAGTTGTGAAACCATAGTCAAATTTTTAGAAATGCAAGGGTAAGGACAAAATAAAAGTTTATACTGTTGTAGCCTTGATGAGTAATTCTTTTTTTAGCCAGCCCTGTAACACGAGACTAATAGCACACGTCTAGGCAAAATTGTGAAGTGGGAGTAGGTTATCTTTAGGTACCTCTAGCCTCTTTTATGTGCCTGATAATATCCTTATCTCTAAAATCGTCATTGATTTTCTCTCTTCTTCAAAATTATTTATTTTCAAGAGAAGATGAAATTCATTTGCACTGAGGTTTAAATGATGAAGGTGGTAATGGTGCTATAGAAATAACTCTTGGAGCCCAAACAGCCCTAGCTTCAAAGTCCACTTATAATCATTTTCCAGCTATGTGATTTTAATGAATACATTTTACCTCAGGGAACTGAGGGTTTGGTGCAGACAGGAGCATACACAATTTGGGGGGCCCTTTATAAAAAATTGGAAGCTATGTATATCAATTTAGGTAAGAAAGTAAATATTTATAATTATACATTAAAAATGACAAATACAACAAAATTTAGAAAAAAAATTTAGTCATTCCCCAACCTTATTTATCCATGAAAAACTTATTTCCACAACAACAACAATAAAATCTTAGCAAAATAGCTAGTGGTCTGGGGATACAGTGACCTATTTTGGTCCTTATTTTCTGAAGATGTGGGACAGCTTTTGATTTTTGTCTCATGAGTCATTTTTTTCTAATGAAATTGGATGTGAGGAAGAAGGCCAAGGTTTGGGGTGAAGGAGTCAGGCCCCATTGAGTAAATCACCTCTTTAAGTGCACTGAGCTCTGCCTTCTCTACAAACTGATGGCAAGTCCCCAAAGTAACTCATATACAAGGAATGCATGCCCTTGTGTGCTTCAGTTTCTCTATCATGGCAAGCCAGTAAATACCTATTTTAAGATGCATCATAAATTCCATCAAGAAATAAAGATACATGATACTGATTTAGAAGATGTACACTTGTACTGTCTACCTATATTAACTCATGTGACATTCCTGATAGATTTGTCCCACTAACATTTGCAACAATATCAGTGAAGTCTGATAAAGAACACTTGTGATATTGCTCTTCTTTTTAGTCTATACTATAATCTATAACAGTAATACCAATAATCCCTGCAATTAATACCAAAGTCAGGAAGACTCACAAGCTACTGGAGTTAACAAGCGGGAATCTGATTCTCCTGGGAGGAAAGGTGCTTTTTCTTTGACACTGATGTGTTAAGTAGGCTGTTCTTTTTTTTTTTTTTTTTAGATTTTATTTTTTTATTTATTCATTTGAGAGAGCGAGAATGAGAGAGAGAGCACATGAGAGGGGGGAGGGTCAGAGGGAGAAGCAGACTCCCCGCCGAGCAGGGAGCCTGATGCGGGACTCGATCCTGGGACTCCAGGATCATGACCTGCGCGGAAGGCAGTCGCTTAACCAACTGAGCCACCCAGGTGCCCCAAGTAGGCTGTTCTTTGGAACCTTTGGGTTATACTCGATTATAGTCCTTAGTATTTGCCTCTCCTGAATGATGTCCAACAATAGCTAAAAATAAATTTAACTGAACAGGGTGAAAGTAAGGAAATAAACAAATACATATAAGAGGTCCCTTGCACAGAGCTGGAACAAAAGAGACCTTATTTACATGTGAGACTCGTTTTCACTGAATCAGAATAACATGCCTGCGATTTAATTTCGTTTTACAGTCAAACTGCTCACAGTCAAACTCAGCTTTTAGGACGTGTGACTCTGAAAAATCTGTGGTTTCTTTAGCTTGTAAATCCAGTGTCATTCGCTAGTGACAGAAGCTGGAGAAGAAGGGGAAGAAGCAAGAGGGCTAAACAAACTAACCCATAATGGGATGGCATTATATTCACTAGTTTACTACATACATTTCAAAGGGATGGGGAAAACTTAAATTTGATGTAAGCTAATGTCTTTCCTGCAGGGCTCTGCGATCAGAGAGAAGACAAGGAAACTTTACATAGTTGTGTTACTCACAGTGCGTTCTCTTAGACACTTTGTTCAGTTGGCTTTGGGGGCATCTTTTTTTTTTTTGATCTCTCTGTGTTCATTGTCCTTTCAGTCCTCTCTTATTAGTCCCCTACCTCATTCTGACCCTAAATGTTGAAATACCGCAGGACTCTGACCCTGGACACTTCCTTTTCTTCAGATACATTCACTTTCTAGGTGGTCTTTAAATTACTATCCTTATATTAAAGTTTCCCCAGATTCTGTGACCTGAATCTTTCCCCTGAACTTCAGACCCATATCTAACTGTGTACCTAAACCTGACATATCCAGACTTGAATTCTTGATTTTTCTGTACCACATCTGTTTCTCCCACAGTGTTCCTCTTCAAATAAATGGTAACAGGCCAAAAATTTTGACGTCACCCTGCCAGTCTTCATTTCACATCCCACATCAGCAAAACTGTTGGTTCTACACTTTGAAATTTATTCTGAATCTGACTACCTCTATCCATTTCTGTTGTCATCAGCTTTCATTCAAGCCATCATCTTTTCTAGCCTGGACTCTTATTTTATCTTCCTACCCCTATGTCTGTTCTTGCTTCCATTAAGCTATACTTCACATGTGGTCAGAAGGATCCATTTAAAGTGTAAAAATGCAATTACCCTCTGAATAAAACCCTCTAATGATTTCCCATCACACTCAGTAAAATCGAAAATGCTTACTATGGCCTAAAGACCTTATATTATCTGATTCCAGACTAACTAGTTTCTATCCCTAGTCACTATTCTCCCGCTGTTTTGCTATTCAACACTGGAAGGACTCCACCTCGGTGTTTGAACTACTGTTCCCTCTGTCCATAGTGATCTTTATCCAAATGTTCATATGATTTACTGTTGAACTTCTTTTAGTTTCTCTTTAAGTGTCAGTTTGTCAGAGAAAACTTCACTGCCTGTTTTGCTCAAAGTAGCACCCTTCTCCTTTATTTTTCTTTATCTCTTGGTTTATTGCCTCTATCTCCAAGTAGAATATAAGATCTCCGTGAGACATGACATGGTCTGATTGTTCCTCTTTTATATTCCCAGAGTCTAAAATGTCCTGGCATAGGGTAGTCACTGAGTAAATGTTTAGTGAATGAATGAAGAAGGCATCATTAATGTCCTAGGGGCTCCATTTGCTTTAGAGCAGCATCCTTCTGTTGGGATAGGTAAAGGGAGTATATCCATGGTCAAGTTCATTTTAGTTTCAAGGCCGTTGCCAGACCCAGCTTTTAGCAGCTAATCTGTACTAGAATAAAAGCCAAGTCCCCGTGATTATGAAAATATGCCACATATTAAGGAAGACCTAGACTTAGGCTGCTTTTCTACTCAAACACACCACAGTAACATAAAGCTTCAGGACTCATTCCAGATTCTGTGTAGTGGGGGCTTAAGTCGGCTGTCCTACTGCCTTCAGCTAGATCATTATTTCTAGAGCTGAGCTCAGCTGACTGTGCAGTTAGAGGTTTTCATGCTTAGGTAAAGTTCCTAGCACTCATGCTGCTGGCATTTATTCCTTTGTATAAGTCATTTTTTCTAGTAACATATACTAGATTAATGAGGAAATATTGGAAAAACAAAAAAATATTGCAGAAAAAAGCAGAGTAGTAGTTTTTTAAAATTCCACTCCTCAGAATCATCCATTATTAACATCATGATACCAGTTTTATTTTAGTGTGTGGGCATGTGTATGTGCTTACATAGTTGGGGTAAGCCAACAATATTTATTGAGCAGTATTTGTGTTCAGAGCCCTTTGCTCCTGTCCTAAAATACCTTAATAAAAAAAGACGAGGGGATTTGACTTTTGTCCTCATTAACTACTACTCATAAGGCATGCTTTTCACATAAAATTAGACTTCACTCTTTCTATGTTACCATTACCTTGTGCTTGAATGTACATTTGTCCTTTGATCTAGTCTCTCTGTGTCTGTTTCTCTCTCTCTCACACACACACACACACACACACACACACACACACAGTACCTAGCCTGCTTGGATGCACCAAAGCAACATTGGGAAACAGAATTCGGTGAGTAAAACAAGGAGTGTTAAAGTGTCTGAAAGTATCCCTGACTTGAAGAAAAGTGATAGGGTACTGTGATGTTAGGCCTGGTGAATATGGGGAAGAATTCCAAGCTGAGACCGTTTGTGACAGAACCTAAATCTAGGGAACAGGTGGCAGTCTCTAATAGGACCACACTTTTAGATCCAAGGCCAGACCTAACAAGGACGATGTTAAGTCCTAGCCGAAGAGAAGGTAGATAATAAGCTTAGTTGGTGGGGCGCCTGGGTAGCTCAGTCGGTAAGCATCTGCCTTCGGCTCAGGTCATGGTTGTTCCCTCTCTTGCTGTGCCTCTCTCTGTCAAATAAATAAATAAAATCTTAAAAATAAAAATAAGCATAGTTGGTGATGGAAATAGGGGGACTTTTTATAAGGATGGTTTAACTAGTTCTACCAAATGGACTTTCCCCCCAGGTTTGTTTAATTAAGTGATATATCATCATTATGGGAACACTAGAAAATACAGATAAGTAGCTGCCCACTTACTGTAAAAAAAACCTATTGGTGCTTGCTTTGTGGTATTGGTGGTATTGAGGGTGAGGGATTAGGGCAAGAGATAGAATTGGGAATTGAAGGAAGTATAAACAAGAGATGAATAGGGAAGGTGTATCTTGGCAGTATAATTACTCAAGAAGAAATGTAGTAATGTGTCCTCTTCAGAAATACAATAACCTGTCCATCACTGTTACTTGACTTGTTATGTATTGTGTTTGTGATTTGAAACAAACCTATTACTTAAAAATAATACTTAAATTCTTAACATTGGTGTTAACAAGCTGGAAATAGACCAGGATTTAAATGTGGCTTGTTTCCTATAATTCTAAAGGAATTCATTGAAGTTTGGTGGGATGCAGTGTCTATTACCTGACGGCACCCCTCTGAGAACCAAAGTCTCTGCCTCAAAGGAAAGCACTAAATTCTTGTGGCACCTTCTAAGGGACATCACTTTGCTACTCCCATTTTGCTTCTAACGCACAATACGCAGCATGTGAGTTATTGCTTATCAGGGAAGTTCTGATAGTCACTGTGCAATGTTGTTTTCCAGATGTTTGAGTCATTAAGAGTAGTGTCAGCACAGCAAGCAGGCCTTCCGTTTTGGGCATCAATGCCTTCAGCAGGGGTTGGCAGCCTACTGGCTCTGGCCTGATATATCAGATATACCTGGTAGGAGGGACGATTATCCAGGAGGTGGCAGAGGAATCCCTGGCCTAGGCCAAGTCCTGCCTTTGTTTTCATTCTCCAAGCTGCCTGCAGGGTAAAGTCTCCTAATTCTGCAGGGGTGAGGCAACTGGGGAAGAGTCAAGTAGTGAGACTGCTTGCCTACTTGGTATGAATTGCCAGATAAGGCTTCATTGCCTTATATCTTAAGGGATATTTACTTTATAAAGTTTTATATACATAATTTAAGAGGAAGCCTTTGAGCCAGCCCTAGATAGTAGGCAGTGTGTGCAGATGAAGGATATAAGGCAACCTTTCCTGGTTTTCACACATGTCAAACTGGCCAGGATTAGAATGAAGTTTTGCATCTTAGTCTGTTTGCTTTTTGTTTGGTTGCCTTTGTCTGTTTGTTCGTTTTGTTAATACCCTTAGGCTAGGCAACATAGTGTTCTAGAAAATCACATGAAGATCTGTCTCCCAAAATGCTTCTCAGGAAAAAAAAAAATGAACGAAATGAAACAGGAAGATTAGGAAGAGATGGGATTCATTCCTTGCCTCCTCCTCTCTTTTCCTCTCTTCCTTCCTTTCAGTTGGATTTGTATTAAGTCCTTCTAGATGTGGGGCACACTTAGGTGTTCCTGCCTCCTGTTAGAATCATAATGCTAATTGTTAAAAAAAAATTGTTTTCATGTTGCTGAGATTTCTGCTTAGAGTCTAAAACACCTGTTTGTGATTTTATTTTCTGTATCAATTAACAGTTCTGTCCAGTAGGTGGACTCCTTCATGTTCCCACATAGGAGTTTTCTTTATTCTTTAATCAAATGTTCCTTAAATCTGTGAAAAGGCTTTTCCCCATATTGAACTTTTGGTTTCACCAATTTATTATCTGAGGCTGAAAATAGGTTCTGGGATACTGCCTATTCCTGTTTGAGAAATAACTTCATCTTTAGTTACTTTTTTTTTTTTTTAAAGATTTAATTTGTTTAGAGAGAACACACACATGCTGGGGGGAGGGGAGGGGCAGAGGGAGAGGGAGAGAGAGAATCTCAAGCAGAGAATTTAAGTGGGGAGCCCGATGCAGGGCTTCATCTCATGACCCTGAGATCATGACCTGAGCCGAAATCAAGAGTCAGACGCCTGATTGAGCCACCCAGCTGCCCCTAGTTACTTTTTTCTTTAATTTCATTTTTGTTTTGGTTTATATCTTGACATTTTTATTTATAAATCAGGGTTCCTTTTCAGTAACTAAATTTGCCATTTGGAGTTTTACAAAACAAACTGCATTTCTGAACTTATATTCATTGTAATATACAAATATGTGAATAATTATAATTTATATAAGGACACCAAGGACGGATAATTATATTTGTTGTGAGAACAGATCTTTTCATAGTCTGCATGGTTGTTTTCTTCATATCATTCCATAGTAAATGATTTTTATAATGCACTACATAACAAGGAATCTGGCACATGGGTCATTTGTTAGCCGGTCCTTGCTACTTATACTATTCAATTCCCTGGGGTCACCTGAAGTCGAGTAGTGTCTTTGGCAATTTCTCTATGGTCACTGGGACAAGTGCAGATTCTCATTCTATGTTATCAGTCCGCCTTTGTCCCTAAATTGTTACCTTTCACCCTTAATCTTTGAAAATCTTATTTTACTGTGGGCTTATAGAAACTGAGACGTTGTCTGCATGGTGAAAATTTCAGTGGTTGATTCAATACATTTATTCCAATATGAAAAATAACTCTCCATCTGGAACCCAATTTAGGAAAAGCCTCATTTAGATGACCTTTATGTGCTATTTTTCTGTGACTAGGCCAGTGATGATGGCACATGACTCAAAATCAAATTTCTCCAACAGTTCATGTCTTCTGATATATTACAGGTTCTACTTCCAGGGGAAGATTTAAATATGGAGACAAATGGAGGGAAAAAAGGGGCAATCTTTTTTCTGTGTTATCAAGCCCCAGTTTCTGGTGATTTTTAATTTTTTTTATTTTTAAAGATTTTATTTATTTATTTGACAGAGACACAGCGAGAGAGGGAACACAAGCAGGGGGAGTGGGAGAGGGAGAAGCAGGCTTCCCGCTGAGCAGGGAGCCCGATGCGGGGCTCAGTCCCAGGACTCTGGGATCATGACCTGAGCTGAAGGCAGACAGACGCTTAATGACTGAGCCACCCAGGCGCCCACTGGTGATTTTATTCTAGATTATACATTTGTTGAAGGAAAAGTTTGTACGTTATATTGTCCTACTATCTGATATCAAAAATGAAGGCATAGCTGAACAGAATGTATTCATTACCTCAAAAATTGAGATAACTTGGATTAGAACCTTCTATTAAACAGAATAATTAAGGATGTCATTATAGAACAAATTTTTTTTTTAAAAACGCACACACAGGCATTTAGGACAGGTAGATATAGTTTTGAATCATGACTGTTTTATTAGCTGTCTGACCTTGGGCAAATTATTAAATCTCTTTGAACTTCAGGTTTCTCAGTTTCTAAAGTGGGAATAGCAATACTTAGGAACAATTGAGGACAAAATATTATATAATTTATCCAGTAGTATGTTATGAAAACTGAAGACTCAAACCCAGCTCTTCTGGTTTCTACTGTATAACACTGAAATCACCATTTTATACTTTAGATACTTACAGAGCAAGGACAGGAATTCAAACTCTCCATACTAGTTATGATCCATCCCATTCCAGGATGATACAGGAAGGAAAAAAAGATAGTAGTGCTTGAAACCTCATTCTGAAAGCTGATTTAAATTTTGAGACCCTGCTATATGGTCTGAATGTTAGCATCCCTTCCAAATTCGTATGTTAAAATCCTAATGCCCAGTGTGAAGGTTTTAGGAGATGGGGCCTTTGGAGGATTCTTAGGTCATCAGGGTGGACTCTTCATGAATTAGATTAATTGCTTTTATAAAAGAGGTGCCATGGAGCTCCCTGGCCCCTTCAGTCACATGAGGATACAACAGAAGTCTGCAACCCAGAAGAGAGCTTCTGTCCACCTGACTATGCTGGTATTCTGAACTTGGACTTCCAGCTTCCAGAACTGTGAGAAATAAATATTGTTTATAAGCCACTCAGTTTATGGTATTCTGTTGTAGCAGCCCGAATGGATTAAGACAGACCCTGATAAGAATTTTAAATTGATGTTCAGGCAGTGTAATTAAATGAGAAAATTTTCATGCCAAATATAATGTGCAAAGATGGGGATCCTGAAAAGGACCAAATTGGAGAGATTATTTTCTAAATTAAGTCAAATGGTCAAGCCATATATTAAAATATCAAATTTACAAAATAGTTTAAGAAAGCATGAGGAAAATAATTGGATTTTAAAAAATAATTTTTTTTTAATTTAAATTTAAATTTTACTCCGTTAACATACAGTGCGGTATTGGTTTCTGGAGTAGAATTCAGTGATTTATCACTTACATACAGCACCCAGTCCTTTTCACAAAAAGTGCCCTTGTCAATACCCTTCACCCATCTATCCCATCCCCTCACCCACCTTCCTCTATCAACCCTCAGTTTGTTCTCTAAGAGTCTCTTATAGTTTATTTCCCTCCCCCCCCCAACTTCCCATATGTTCATCTGTTTTCTTTCTTAAATTCCGCATATGAGTGAAGTCATATATTTGTCTTTTCTCTGACTTATTTCACTTAGCATAATACACTCTAACTCCATCCATGTCATTGCAAATGGCAAGATTTCATTCTTTTTGATGGCTGAGTAATATTCCATATATATATTTATACACACACCACATCTTTATCCATTCATCGGTCGATGGACATTTGAGCTCTCCTTAGTTTGGCTGTTGTTGATAATGCTGGTATAAACATCAGAGTGTACCCCTTCAAATCTGTATTTTTGTATCCTTTGGGTAGATGCCTAGTAGTGCAATTTCTGGATCATAGTGTAGTTCTATTTTTAACTTGTTGAGGAACCTCCATACTGTTCTCCAGAGTGGCTGCACCAGTTTGCATTCCCACCAACAGTACGTGAGGGTTCCCCTTTCCCTGCATCCTCCCCAATACCTGTTGTTTCTTGTGTTGTTAATTTTAGTGATTCTGACAGGTTGAGGTGGTATCTCATCATGGTTTTGATTTGTATTTTCCTGATGATTAGTGATGTTGAAAATCTTATGTGTCAGTTAGCCATCTGAAAGTCCTCTTTGGAAAAGTGTTTATTCATGTCTTCTTCCCATTTCTTAACTGGATTATTTGTTTTTTGGGTGTTGAGTTTGATAAGCTCTTTATAGATTTTGGATACTAACCCTTTATCCAATACGTCATTTGCAAATATCTTCTCCCATTCCATAGGCTGCCTTTTGGTTTTGTTGATTTAAACAATTGGATTTTTTAAAGCAATTGAAGGGAATTGATAATGTTCTTCATGTGATTAAACATTTTCTTCTAGAGTTGAAAAATTTAATCCAGATGTGATTTTGATTTAATTATGCCCCAGATTGGTACTAACCTTACCCAGGATTCAGCGTCAAGTATGCAAATATAATGCACCTTGATTTTTTTTTTTTTAAGATTTTTTATTTATTTGCAAGAGAGAGAATGAGAGACAGAGAGCATGAGAGGGAGGAGGGTCAGAGGGAGAAGCAGACTCCCTGCCGAGCAGGGAGCCCGATGCGGGACTCGATCCCGGGACTCCAGGATCATGACCTGAGCCGAAGGCAGTCGCTTAACCAACTGAGCCACCCAGGCACCCGATTTTTTTTTTTTTTTAATCAAAAGTTTAAGGTAGAAGAGGCACACGAAAAAATGTTCAGCATCACTAATTATTTGGGAAATGGAAATCAAAACCGTAATGAGATCACCTCATTAGCTAGAATGGTTGTTATCAAAAAGACAAATACTAAGTGTTGGAGAGGATATGGGGAAAAGGGAACCCTCATATGCTATTGGTGGGAATGTAAATTGGTGCAGCCAGGCTGGAAAACAGTATGGAGATTCCTCAGAAAATTAATAACAACTACTGTATGATCCAACGATTCCACTTCTGGGTATTATCTGAAGAATACAGAAATGCTCATTGAGAAGATATATGCACCCCTGTATTCACTGCAGCATCATTTACAATAGCCAAGAAATGGAAACAACCTAAATGTCTGTTGATGAATGAATGGACATAGAAGATGTGGTGTATATACAATGGAATACTGCTTAGCTTTAAAAAAGAATGAACTCTTGATATTTTGCAACTACATGGATGGACCTTGAAGGTACTATGCTTAATGAAATAAGCCAAAAGGAGAAAGATACCGTGTAATTTCACTCATATATGGAATCTAAAAAACAAAATAGAACAAAAACAAACGTGGATACGGAAAGCAGGGGGTTACAAGAGGGGTGGGCAAAATGGGTGATGGTGGTCAACCGTATGGTGACAGAAAGTAACTAGACTTACAGTGGTAATCACTTTATAGTGTATATGGATATAGAATTATAATGTCATATACCTGAAACTTACATAATGTTATATACTTAGTATACCCCAGTAAACAGGCAAAGCCAAAAAAAACCCAAAACCAAAAAGTAAAGTTTAAAGTAGAGATTTTATTCCCACTGCCTATCAAAAATAAGAAGAACCTGGGGCTCCTGGGTGGCCATTTGTATGTCTTTTGAAAAATGACTGAATGGGTTGTTGTTGTTTTTAACTATTGTTATTTTTATTTTGCTATTAGGTTGTATGGGTTCCTTACATATTTTGTATATTAATATCCCCATATCAGATACTTGTAGCTTATCTTAAACTTTCTTTGTCTCAGGCCTAGAATCAGCCATTTCTTGAAGTAGCCTAATTTTTTTTAATGGAGAATGGTAGAAGCTAAAACCCAGGAGTTAGGTATATACCAATAGCTTTTGGAGTGACGCTGCTTCCAGGCCTTACAGTGGATAGATCTAGGGAATATAAATATGTATAATACACACACACTCAATCATGTCAATAATTACTTCTCTCTGTGTAGTGAAAACCATAAGTTCTCATTAGTACAACCAATAGCAGTTCCAAACCACAGGATTCATTCTAGTTTTCTCCTTTTCATATCTATAGTTTTCATCTCTGATTTTGAGAAACCTGTCTTCCAAATTTCTCTCAGGAAATACATTATCTTATATGTGTTCCCTTTCAACTCCTCTCCCACACAGATGCCCTTCTTATCCTTTTCCAACTCTGACTCTCCACATGTGGATGTTCACTCAGGATCCTCTGCACTATGCTAATATCTCCTCACCCTGTTTGGACTGTGATACCCAGTGCTAGGCTTTCCTAACTTATAAATGTCCTCTTTACTCCATTTGGGATCTTGATTCTCCCTGATGGACCAGCCTACATTCCTGAAGATCCTTCTCAGCTGCTTGAGCTCTGACACTTCGTATCAGACCACATCCCTGTGTGGATGCTCTGCTCATTTTGCTTAGGTGCTGACATCTGATGTCAAGCCACATTTCCACAGGGATCACTTCTTCCTCTGCTTGTTTTGAGGGCCTGTGTTAGGTTTCTCCTCCTCTCTCTTGCTTAGATGCTTTCCCAACTCACAGCTCACTCCAGTTGGCTCTTCCTTGAGGATGCCTTCTTCACCCAGTTCCGACTTCGACAATCTGTCACAGGAAGCCTTTCTCTGTGACTACCTCCCACCTCCTTCCTCTAATTTGGACTCCGATACTCTGTTCTGGGTTCTTGTGGGTCCCCTCTCACAACTGGCAGATAGGTCTGCTTTGCTCTCCCCTGCATGTTTTTGTAATTTCTATTTTAGAAAGTCAAAAAGCTTTTTTTCTTAAAAGAGCAGGACAGAAACCGGTGTTTGGAACTTTGAAAATCAGGTGGTCCTCTTATCTTCATAAAGAGAGTCACCACAAGATTATTTAGATCTTACTATCGAGTATATTTATTATTTTAGCTATGAAAATTTGATCTTTAATCTTTTACATAGCACATAGCTTTGCCCCATTCACATTTCTTAGACAATCATTAGGTAATAGTACAAGTAGTGGAATTGCATTTTGTAAACTTTTTTTTTAATTATCATTTTGAGTGTACTTTGTGTTCTTGTGTATCTAGTGTGTTTTCAGCAATGAAAAAAGCACAGTGGATAATAGGAAACAGAATAGAGAATTCTATGACTTCAAGCAGCTTATGATCTGCCTGGACTAGCAATAGTTCAAAACAGAAACAATGCAGTGCAGCATGTACACTTCACTGAGTTATTCACTGAGTTACATAGTTGGAAGGTTTAAGTATAATGTAAATTCAGAGAATAATATGACTTGGGGCTGGAGAAGTTGAAATTTTTTATAGGATTTATGACACTTCAGTTTGTCCTGGAGGATAGATGGGATTTGGACAGCTGAAGAGTTGGAGGGAAAAAGAAAAGATGAACAGGGGCGCCTGGGTGGCTCAGTTGGTCACGCGTCTGCCTTCGGCTCAAGTCATGATCCCGGGGTCCTGGGATCTAGTCCTACATCGAGCTCCCTGCTCAGCTGTGAGCCTGCTTCTCCCTCCCCCTCTCCCCCTGCTTGTGTGCTCTCTCTCCCCTTCCCTCTCTGTCAAATAAATAAATGATCTTAAAAAAAAAGAAGAGATGAACATCAGGAAAATCACTGAGACAGACTAAGCAGTGACACATGGAGAATGAAAGGAATTCATCCTGATGGGAGCAACAGTATGCTGGGAAGTCATAGGAGGTTAAATTGATAACTAAAATGTAATACTGTTTCCCGGTCCTGGGAACCCGTTAGCATAAGAAGTGTGGTCTCTTTCCCGTGTTACTAGAACCACAGAAAGATCTTGAACAACACTGTGACATGATGAAAGTGGTGTTTTAGAAAGTTTACTCTAGAGGATGTTTGTAGTGTGGTTTAGAGGTAGGAAAAACTCTTTTAGGCAGTTTAAAAATGAGCTAAAAGTGTTCACGGCCTAGAGTTGAGGTATTATACTGAAGAGTGAAAATATGGAACAACTCTGAGCTCTTGCCAAAGACAACTGAGGACACAGGGAAATAAAAAAAAGTAAAAGGTTAAAAGTGACTCTAGAAGATAGCAGGCAAAATGAGGGGGCAGTGCATTTTCTGAAAGAAACATTAAAATGGAATATTTTGCACTTGCCATTGGATTTAAAATGCCTTTCATTGATCTCCCTGTTCAGTAATTATTTTGTTCTGTGAGTCTCCTGAAAATCTAAAAGATGCCCATTAAAAAAGGAAAGAAAAAAAAAGAATTAGTAATGAATGATTAGGAACACATGTGCAGAAGGTATCTCTGCACTATGGCAGTTAACCCATAGGCAGGGACATGGACTGAATAACTTAGTTTTAGTTCTCAGCCATAGTCCTAGAAACAAAAGGAAGATTTAAGGTATTTTTATTTTTATTTATTTTTTAAAATATTTATTTATTTGTCAGAGAGAGAAAGAGCACAAACACGGGGAGCAGCAGGCAGAGGGAGAAGCAGACTCCCCGCAGAGCAAAGAGCCCCATGCGGGACTCAGTACCAGGACCCTGGGATCATGACCTGAGCCTAAGGCAGATGCTCAACTGACTGAGCCACCCAGGTGCCCGTGAAGTATTTTTAATAAGTATATTTAGTAATGTGCTAGATTTGCAGATACTTGGCCAAGTTAGGATTTTCTGGGTATTTTTAAAGCATCATATTTAGGTATACACAGACAAAAAAAAATTGTATACTTTTAAAATGCATCAGGGACTATATAAAACCTACATATCAAAGCATAAACTTGATTTTGAAATATGATAGATAATACCTGAGAATATATTCTGCCCTTGGAACAAAAAATATTCGTCAAAGAATCAATGTGACGGGCCATATGTTCTTTGGTAGTTTCAGAAATGAAATCTGAAATGAAGACTAGACTGCTTTCAGCTTGTCAGTTTGTTTTTTAGTTTTGCACATTAGATGTTGCAGTTGAAAAAGTATATCCCCAGTGAAGATTTCAGTGGTGAAATTCTACTCATCACTTCATTCATTTGGGATCTTCTTGTATCTTCACTGCAACTAAGAACACTTCAGCTTTGACTTTAGTATGTTGTGAATCTTAAAAATGTCATGAATTTAAGGGAATTCTGACCTTTTCCCCCTCCTAGATATGTTGCTCTTATTTGAATAAAACATAAAATTAAATACTGGAGTTTGATCATATGTTATAAATTATGCATTGGATTTAGATTTCACAGAAGTCTAAGCCATTTAAATGTCCATGCTTTAAAAAAACAGAGATCGATAAGCTGAAGTTCATAAACTTAAGAGAAGCCTTGCTTCAATTTGATTCGAGACACAAAGTGAATTGTAATCTGAAAGCAAATATATTTTTCTCTTTATGGTTTATAGTGTTTTAATCCATTTACCCACTGGATATCAATTTCCCCTGATAATTCAACAAACAGAATTGACTGTGGTTTTAAATGAAGGGCATGATAATACCTTTACTAACAAATAATGGCAAAATTTATTGAGCTTCTGTCATATTCTAAGTGCTTTCTACTTTATTTAACTTAACATTTAATTAACCAAAGCTCTATGGGTTAGGTAGCATTGCTATCCCCATCTTAGACACAGAGTAAGTCAGTAAATTGTGCAAAGTAACACAGCTAGAAAGAGGTGAAGACATGAACACAGACTCTGACATTCTGACTTCAGTTTATCTCCTTAACCCTATGCTATAGAACTGCTCTCTTGACATAATATGTGAGGAATTGCCTTCCTGAAATAGAAATGAGAAAAAAGGTATGTATTCCTAAATGTCAGATAGAGGAATTGAGGGTATAAAAATGTCATTAAACATGTAAAATATAATAGCTATAGCTACGAGACAGACCACTTAGGTTATCATATTTAATTAAATGTCTTTACTTATTCCCCTTCTTGAGCACCATTTTCCAGATGAGGAAACTAGAGCTCAGAGAAGTTAAAATCTTCTCCAGGACATAGAATTTGTAGATGATGTGATGAGCACTGGGTGTTACATTCAACTGATGAATCATTGAACACTACATCAAAAACCAATGATGTATTACTATATGTTGGCTAACATAATAAAAAATAAATATAAAAAAAAGAACTTGTGAATGTAAGATTCAAAATTTGAACACAGATCTCTGATTTCTAAAGTATATGCTCCTTTTTATTATTACGATTACTGTTAAGTTTTTATTTTAATCCCAGTTAACATACAGTGTAATATTAGTTATAGGTATACAATATAGTGATTCAACACTGCCATACAGCACCCTGTGCTCATCATGACAAACGCACTCCTTAATCCCCATCACCTATTTAACCCATCCCTCCTCACTGCTCCCCTCTGGTAACCATCAGTTTGTTCTTTACAATTAAGGGTCTCTTTCTTGCTTTACTTCTCTCTCTCTCATTTTTTTTTCTTTGCTCGTTTGTTTTGTTTCTTAAGTTCTACGTATGAGTGAAAGAAATAATTTGGTATTTGTCTTTCTCTGATTGACTTATTTTGCTTAGCATAATACCCTGTAGCTCCATCCATGTCACTGTAAATGGCAAGATTTCACTCCTTTTATGGCTGAATAATAGTCCATTGTATATATATATCACTTCTTTATCCATTCATCAGTTGATGGACACTTGGGCTGCTTCCATATCTTGGCTATTGTAAATAATGCTGCTATAAATATAGGAGTGCATGTATTCCTTTGAATTAGTGTTCTTGTATTCTTTGGGTAAATAACCAGTAGTGCCATTGCTGGATCATAAGGTAGTTCTATTTTTAACTTTTTGAGGAACCTCCATACTGTTTTCCACAGTGACTGCACCAGTTTGCATTTCCACCAACAGTGCAAGAGAGATCTTCCTAGCCAACACCTATTGTTTCTTGTGTTGTTGCTTTTAGCTATTCTGACAGGTTTGCCATGATAACTCATTGTAGTTATGATTTGCATTTCCTTGATGTTATATAAGGGATGATGAGCATCTTTTCATGTGTCTGTTGACCATCTGTATGTCTTCTTTGGAGAAGTGACTGTTCATGTCTTCTGCCCATTTTTAACTGGATTAAGTTTTTTGGGTGTTGAGTTGTATAAGTTCTTTATATATTTTGGATAGTAACCCTTTATCAGATATATCATTTGCAACTATCTTCTCCCAGTTCTGTAGCTTGTCTTTTAGTTTTGTTGACTGTTTCCTTTGCTGTGCAGCTTTTTGTTTTGATGTAGTCCCAGTAGTTTATTTTTGCTTTTGTTTCCCTTGCCTCAGGAGACATATCTAGTAAGAAGTTGATACAGCTGATCTCAAAAAAATTACTACCTGTGTTCTCCTCTAGGATTTTCATGGTTTCAGGTCTCACATTTAGGTCTTTCATCCATTTTGAATTTATTTTTGTGTATGCTCTAAGAAAGTGGTCCATTTTCCTTCTTTTGCATGTTGTCCAGTTTTCCCAATGCCTTTTGTTAAAGAGACTTTTTCCCATTGGATATTCTTTTCTGCTTTGTTGCAGATTAATTGATGATGTAATTGTGGGTTTATTCCTGGGTTTTTTATTGTTTCATTGATCTATGCGTCTGTTTTTGTGCTAGTACTATACTGTTTTGATTACTACAGCTTTATAATGAATTTGAAGTCTGGAATTGTGATACCTTCAGCTTTTCTTTTCTTTTCCAGATTGGTTTGGCTATTTGGGGGCTTTTGTGTTTCCATACAAATTTTAGGATTGTTTGCTCTAGTTCTGTGAAAAATGCTGTTGGCATTTTGATAGGGATTGCATTAAATGTGCAGATTGCTTTGGGTAGCATAGACATTTTAGCAATATTTGTTCTTCTGATCCATGAGCGTGGAATGTCTTTCCACTTCTTTGTTATTGTCCTCAATGTCTTTCATCAGTGTTTTATAGTTTTCAGAGTACAGGTTTTTCACCTCTTTGGTTAGGTTTATTCCTAGATATCTTAAGGGTTTTTGGTGCAATTGTAAATGGGATTGTTTTTTAAATTTCTCTTTCTGCTGCTTCATTATTGGTGTATAGAAACCTGTGCGTTGATTTTGTATCCTGGGACTTTACTGAATTCATTATCAATTCTGGCAGTTTTTTGGTGGAGTTTTTCACTTTTTCTATATATAGTATTATGTTATCTGCAAAAGTGAAAATTTTACTTCTTCCTTGCTGATGTAGATACCTCTTATTTCTTTTTGTTGTCTGATTGCTGTGGCTGGGACTTCATTACTATGTTGAATAAAACTGGTGAAAGTGGATGTCCTTGTCTTGTTCCTGACCTTAGGGGAATAGCTCTCCGTTTTTCCCCATTTAGGATGATATTAGCTGTAGGTTTTGTATGAATGGCCTTTATTATGTTAAAATATATTCCCTCTGAACCTATTTTGTTGAGGGTTTTTATCATGAATGGATATTGTACTTTGTCATATGCTTTTTCTGTGACTATTGAAATGATCATATGTTCATTCTTATCCTTTATTGATGTGATTTATCACATTCATTTGCAAATAATTAACCACCCTTGCACCCCAGGAATAATCCCACTTGATTGGGGTGAATAATTTTTTAATGTACTGTTGAATTCACTTTCTTAATATTTTGTTGAGGATTTTTACATCTATGTTCATCAGGGATATTGGCCTGTAGTTCTCTTTTTTTGTGGTGTTTTTATCTGGTTTTGGTATCAGGGTAATGCTAGCCTGATAAAATTAATTTGGAAGTTTTCCTTCCTTTTCTGTTCTTTGGAATAGTTTGAGAAGGATAGGTATTAACTCTTCTTTAAGTGATTGGTAGAATTCACCTATAAAGCCATCTGGCCCTGGACTTTTGTTTTTTGGGAGGTTTTTTTTGTTTTTTTTTCTGACTCAGTTTCTTTGCTGGTTATCAGTCTGGTCACATTTTCTATTTCTTCCTGTTTCAGTTTTGGTAGTTGATATGTTTCTCGATGCTTTTAAAATTTTTTCTTTATCACTGTATTTTACGAATTGAATTACAATATGTCTTGGTGTGGGTCTGCTTTTGATGATTTTGTGTGTGGGGGAGTTCTCTGTTCCTCCTGGATCTGGATAACTTCCCCAGATTAGGGAATTTTTCACCTATTACTTTTTCAAATAAATTTTATGCCCCTTTTCCTCTCTCTTCTTCTGGGATTTCCGTAATGAAAGTGTTATTACGTTTAATGGAGCCACTGAGTTCCCTACGTCTATCCTCGTTTTCCATAATTTTTTTTCCCTTTTGTTCAGCTTGATTACTTTACTCTGTCTTCTTGGTCACTAATTCATTCCTCTGCTTTTTCCATCCTGTTGTTCATCCTATTAAGTATTTTTCACCTATCATTTATTGTGCCCTTTATCTCTGCTATGCTATTCTTTATCTCTGTGTTACAGGTCTCACTCATGTCTTACGCTCTTTTCTCAAGTCAGGTGAGTATACTTATGATAATAATGGCTCTAAATTCTCTATCAGGTATGTTACTTACATCTGTTTTGTTTAGATCTCTGTCAGTGGCCTTGTCTTGTTCTTTCACTTGGGATAAATTTCTCTGTCTCCTCATTTTGTCTGCCTTTCTGTGTCTGTTTCCATGGGTTAAGGAAGTCAGCTGTGTCTTTTGCTCTTAAAAGTAGTGACTTTATATAAAGATTAGGTATTGAGTGCCATGCAGTGCACTTCAGGAGAGTATTTTATGTGTTTTGTTCATGCCTTGCTGTTGTGTCTGAGTCACTTTTCCTTTCAGTGCATTTGTCTGCACTGATTCTCTGCCTCTTGTGGTCTGTGCTTGCTTTGAGGTGTTAGTGAGACCCAGGCAAGCCAGTTTTGAGGGGACATGCCCGCTGGGGAACTTGGAACTAGGGTGGTGGTGTTAGAAAAAATTGCACTGGGCTCCTAATCCTGTGCCAGTCCCCTAAAGCACTGTGGTGGCTGGGCTCTGCATGATTGTGTCTGGGGGTGTGGCTGGGCGCAGTGTGGCAGTTGGGCCCCACACTGGGCACTGTGTGTGACAGCAGCTGATGGTGCATGGCTGGGTGTGGTGAGCAACAGTGGCTGGGGACACCCAGCTGGGCACGGTATGGCGGATGTGCATGGTGGCAGCTGTGCACCTGGCAGCTGGGTGGGTCACATGGGTGGCTTTAACAAAATTTGCCCTGAGCCCAGCACTGAGGCTAGCTGGCTTGGAGTGGGGGTGTACCAGAACTTGTGGATGTGGCACACTGCTAGTGTATTAGGTAACAAGTGTCTGTGTGTCCCAGCTTCTCACAGGTGTCCCTCTGTTTATGCTGGGAGGTGGGGGAGGAAAATGGCACCTGCCAGCTCCCTAGTTTTTGGAGAAGTCCCCCAACACACTCAGAAATCAATATGAACAGGTCTGTCTCCCACTTGCCTCCAGCATTGTGTAAACTATATAAACTGCCATTTTTATGTTATCTCTCTGTACAGTCACTTTGAGGGTAGTGACCCAACTATCACTTGCCCTCTTGGTTCACCCACTGCTGTGTCAGCTGACATTTTTTTAAAAAGATTTGTTTATTTAATTTAAGGGCGGGGGAGGAGCAGAGGGAGAGGAAGAGATTCCTCAAGCAGACTCCCTGCTGAGCATGCAGTCTGATGCAGGCTCAGTCTTAGGACCCTAAGATCATGACCTGAGCCAAAATCCAGAGTCAGATGCTTAACTGACTGAGCTACCCAGTTGCCCCATGTCAGCTGACTTTTAAAGCTCCAGGCTCCAGGTCCCACTGGTTTTATAGATTCAGGAATTCAGCCCCTTAGTTTTTAAAGCCAAATATTATGGGGTTTAGTCTTCCCCATGTGAGCCCTCTGGTGTGAGAGCCCATTTCTCTGCCTTCTCCACATGTGTAGCTCCCTCCCTCTTGTGGGCCTCCTGCCTTTCTGACCTTGCTCACCTTCTTCTCTACATGTAGTTGTGGAGCTTCTTCTGGCAGTCTTCAGATCGCTCTCTGGCTTATTCACTTGGATGTGGATGATATCTAGTTGAAAACATGGGCCGGGGTGAGGTCAGGGTCCTCCTACTCTGCCATCTTCCCCTAGATTCCCAAAGCTGTGCTTCCAAGGCTCCCCACAGGTGTGTGTGTATATATGTGTGTGTGTGTGTGCGCGCGCGCGCACTCGCTGGTGACAAAGCCCATGGTTCACATGCCTGCCCTGGTGGGTAGCACATTGTCCTAATGACTACTGGTTTCCCTGTCCTCTCTGAGATGGCTCTTGGGCCTGAAAAGGGGCTGGGCACATGTTCCCTCTACCAAGGATGTACCCCCACCCAAAAGGAGCCCCCTCAGCCCTCTGTTTACAGCCACTGACATGTCTGAGAAGCCTGTGGTCACTTTGTGTCCTTCCCTGAGAAGGACAGGGGCAGTGTGAGCCTCCTCTTCCCTCTGTGGGTTGCCCCCAGAGCCATGACCCAGGGGAAGGATAGAGTGTGTGTCCTTGAGGCATAGGGGAAATACCTCTGCAACCCTGTCGCTCAGCTCTGCCCTCTGAGACAATAAACTGCCCTCTCTAAGCCTTTAAAAAAAAAAAAAAAAAGAGGAAGTAGAAGGAGCAGTTGAATCCGGTTGAGGATAAATGGAAGAGGCTGTACTGGTGGCTAAGGCAGTAAGAGAAAGGAGGAAGCTTGGTAGGGCTGGGTTCTGGGTAAGTAGAGACAACCTCACCAGCAGGAAAAAGCCACATTTCTGGTGAGAGACAGAGATTGCAACAATCTCAATCCTACTGTAGAGCCCAGGGTGAGGGCTGGTTCATCTAACCGTGCGTTCTTCATCATACTCATCCAGTATATTAGGGACCACACAGTATTCCTGAAAGAATATTTTTTCCACTCAAGTCAACAGAGGTTCTAGGTCTGCCAACTACTGGATGAATAAATAGAGGAAAATCACACACATGTTTTTTGAGTGGTAAGTAGTATTTATCTCTCAAGGTTGTGGTAAGAAATCTTCAGTGGTGGTTTATGAAAGTGGTCAGCTCTGTCCTATATGTTAGTTACTGTTATGACTAGTTACCTTGATTTCCAGCTTTTTTTCTTTCCTTATATGTCTCAAGAATAAGACTTCTTCATCAGTTGTGGAAGGCAAGGGATGTGATTGTCAATCTTTAAAACACCTGGAACCCAGGCAAACATACACATGTGTACACACACACACACACGCACACACACACGCACACACACGCTCACATATGGCACCCATCAGAATCTTGTGGAATTGAAGGAAAAAGAGCTATATTGCTTAAAAAAGTCTCCTGTCCTCAGGAAATTCTTAGGTATTCCCCTGGAGTGTGCCAGCCTACACCAAACCAAATAATTAGGCCAGGTTTAACTTTGAAATTCGGTATATTAAAGCTCTAGAATGATCTCTATGTATTTCCTCCTCCTCCTCCTCTCTGATGTTTAAAATGCATTTAATGTAGAGCTAGTCTTTTCATGAATGAAAAATGGCCTGAAACTCACTTGCTGCTTGAGTTACTATATTAAAATATCTTAAAATATAAATGATGCTACAATGCTTTCTTTGTTGGGAAATTTGGGGGTGGGTGTGCAGTAAAGAAAGTCAATAAGTGACATTTATGTTTCCAGATTTAATTGGCAGTCTCTTTTCTCCCTACCTTTGTATAAACCGCTTCTTCTGTTTAAACATTGCCATAATTCTACCCCACTCAGTCCCCAACCTTGGCTAATTCCTGCCATTCCTTTAGGTCTCAGCATACAGATCGATGGCCTTGGAAGGCCTTCCCTCTTCTTTAAGACTGAGAGGGTGAGCCCACTAATCTCTTGTTCTCAAATCATCTTACACTGTTTTAATATTTCAGTTGCCTGAAAATGACATCTCTGCATCTTTTGCTAGACTTTGTGGGCAGGTCCTTGTTTGTGTTTGGCTCACTATTGTATCACTATTATAGTCTTTATCCAGAGGTTACAAGCCAGGGTTGGGGGGGTGGTGAGAAGTCTGCAGTTTTTAAATTGAAAAAAAAAAAAAACATTAAACAGCCAAAATTTTAAAAATTAAGATACTTTACATTAAAAAACAGCCTTCCAGTTTCTTTTGGAGAAAAGAAATATCAGAATTTCTAGCAACACTGGTCCATTTTCCAAGGCTAAGTGTGAGATAATCTCCTTACTCAAGTTTTATATTATTTCTGATTTTCCCATAAAGAGAAGGCTGTTTTAATTAGGAGAGTTCAATTTGGATTTTTAAAGGTATCAGAGTCTTCTTTTTGTGGGCTTGAAACTAAACAAATTATTTGTTTAAGAATGTAATTAATTTCTTTCCAGTGATCAAGGCAGTTTTCATTTAGCTCCTTTGGGGAGTAGATCATGTTCTCTGGGATGTCCGAGTAAGACATTTTGAGGGAAACTGAATATCTTCAGGTGAACATAAGGGATGTAATTTATGAATAATTCATCTAGAAAGGAGAGTAACTTTTTTTTTTTTCATATATGAGGTAACTCTATTTGGAGGTTGCTTTTAGATGTCTGAATTATGAGGAAAGTACATCAGATAATTTTACATGTGTCAGTGTGCTTTTCACCTGTCATCAAAATCTTTCTTAAGAAAATAGTAAAGATAATAAAGGATGTTGTTGATCATTGCTTGACATTGATAGTGTAGTGCATTAAAAGTTAATAAGCTTAAGGAAATGTACTATCCCCATTAAAACATGAATAGAAAAAGGCAGTTTTTTCAGCTTATTAGCTTTTGATGTTCTGTTTTGTGGCAAATGTTAAGTTAAATTTTATTTATGTTTTATATATGATCCAATTTCCCTGAGTTTGCCAATATGAAATATCTACTGTGACCAGGCCAGTTTCCAAGCTGTTCTTTAAAATACCATGCTTACTCCTTCCTCTCAGTATTCACAAGTTGCTGCCTCTACCTATAAAACCATTTCATATTTCTCCCTTGGTTCCCCAAGTCTTACCTACCTTCCGAGGTCTAACATAAAGTTCTCTTTTTCACACATCCCGTTTTGATAAAAAGAGTTGTATAATAGAAAGGGTATGGATATGGAGTTAGACAAACCTAGTTTTGAAACCAAATATTCTGCTTATTGGATATGTGACTATGTAGGCCTTATTTAGTTTCCCTGATCCTCAATTTCCCCATAAAATTATAAAAATTGGTATAATCGCCTAGG
Organism: Mirounga angustirostris; assembly: GCF_029215605.1. Lineage (NCBI taxonomy): Eukaryota > Metazoa > Chordata > Mammalia > Carnivora > Phocidae > Mirounga > Mirounga angustirostris. Next base: position 38,875,686 of record NW_026991710.1, on the reverse strand, counting down.
TTTTTTTTTTTTTTTTTTTTAAAGATTTTATTTATTTATTTGACAGAGAGAGACACAGTGAGAGAGGGAACACAAGCAGGGGGAGTGGGAGAGGGAGAAGCAGGCTTCCCGCAGAGCAGGGAGCCCAATGTGGGGCTCGATCCCAGGACCCTGGGATCATGACCTGAGCCGAAGGCAGGCGCTTAACGACTGAGCCACCCAGGCGCCCCCGCCTAGGTTTTTATAAGGAAGAAAATGTTTGAGTGTGTTAACCATATGAAGCATTATGAAGTATCAACAAATATTTTTCTATAGCACTTTATAAACCAAAGATTGTAAACTAGCGGCTCACTGTATATGACCCAGAGATGTGTCTGCTTGATTTAATGATGTTTTAAAATTAGTTTCAACACTAAAAAAAAGAGAGAGAGAGGGAGAGAGAGATTTTATATATACCTCTAGATTCTTGTTTCTGTTTAAAAAATGAGAAGATCTGGAAGCCCTGGGCCTCCATTCCTGATTGGCAGCAGTCCACAGGCACTTAGTGAGCAGTTTTTGTGAGAAAGCATGCTTCAGTTTGGCTCAGTATCTACTTTGCCCATTGCAGTTATTTACGTGGCCTTCTTGGACCTGATAATCATTTGAATTTATGATCCCTGAGTTCAGCCATTCATTTTTGTATATGCCTTTCATCTTTAACTCCGTGTGTGTGTGTATCTTATTCTATGGTATATAAAAATACCATGTACTTTAATGTACCTAATTATATATAACATATATATAGGCTTATTCTATGGTATATATATATATCATAAATGATATAGGCTCTTAGAGGTCAGACGTAAGATTTTTTAAAAATATTCAAAATCCTCATCTGCTTTTAATAGTTACTAAGCTAACTAAATTAATTATGAGTTAGTACATACTAGTTAAATTAGATTATGAGGTTGAAAGATGTAACTGTGATAGTGGAATTTATTTTATCTGTTATTAGTATTCTATTTCTCTACAAGACTATGAGGGAAGAGAAAAGAGCAAAAAAAAAAAAAAAAAAAAAAACGCTTACTGCATTTTTTCTTATTCCTCTGCTTTTTCCAGTACCAGCATTGGTTTTTCAGGGCTTTTCTTCTGTGCACTGAAACTTTGCTACTGCATACATTCTGAAAACGCTTTGTTTTGATCAGTTTTTACTTCTGTAGCTCTCCCACTGGGAAATTTTACTCGCTCTTTGTTTAGTTTAGCTGTTACATAAATATGTTGAAATGCTCCACTATTTCAGTTCCTACTGTGAAAATATTTTGTAAACAGCAGTATTATAACCCCCCCTTTTTTTTTCCCTCCCAGCTATGTAGATTATAGGAATTTCAAAGCAGCAAGAGAATGTAAAGCTTACCCAGCACACCTCCTGACACCACTGGGGCTTAGAAAAGAAAAGGGTGAGCCCTCGGTTCACCTCGAGGTAGAAGAACCTCAACTAGGGCCCAGCATTCATGACTCCAATTCAAACTGGTATTTAAATTTTAAATAGAAATTAGATTTTTATGGTGTTTGTAAGCCAAATGAAATGGATTCCACTGAAGTAGTTGTTCTGTACCTCATAATCTGAATCAGCTAGTACTTAAACTTACTATGTGGTAGAATTTTATTCTCCTCGGGGCTATATGGGGTAAGTATTGTTATTATCTTCTTTTCATAGTAGGGAAATCTGAGGTACGAGAAAAGTAACTTGGGGAAGCTTGGACAGCTAGTGATAGCTGAGGTGAGATTTTGACTCTTGCTGTCAGACTTCAGCTTCTGTGCCTTTAACCACTGGCCACCTTCCTTGTTAATTATGTGCTTATCTTCTGTATTCTGTTTTTCACTTGTCATGTCTGTGTGTAAGAACGGGTATAATATTGACAGCATTTTTGGTCTTTCTACCTGTGATTACTTGAACTTCTTGAACTTCAATTTTTACAGGTAAAGGTTTGTACCTTTGTTACATAATTCTGTCAAACCATATTGCCATTGTTCTAGCTATTTCTGTTCCTAGTCACCATTTCACCTATCTGTGAAATTTTGAAGTTATTATAGTTGTGATTTTCTTCCACTGCAAATACACCTTGCTGATGCTTTCCTCTTTAAAAAATAAAAATTTTAGCTATAACAACATTGGATGGGTACAGAAATTGTTGCAATAGCTTTGTGCCAAAACTTTTCTCAATTACTAAAAAAAAATTTCTTTTCCAAAAAATATAAATGGAAGGCAAACTTCCAAACTCATTCTATGAGGCCAGCATTACCTTGAACCCAAAACCAGACAAAGACCCCACTAAAAAGGAGAACTATAGCCCAGTATCCTTGATGAACATGGATGCAAAAATTCTCACCAAGACACTAGCTCATAGGATCCAACAGTACATTAAAAGGATTATTCATCATGACCAGTGGGATTTATTCCTAGGCTGCATGGGTGGTTCAGCATCTGCCAATCAATCAACGTGATACACCACATTAATAAAAAAAAGGATAAGAACGATATGATCCTCTCAGTAGATGCAGAATAAACATTTGACAAAATACAGCATCCTTTCTTGATAGAAACCCTCCACCAAGGAGGGGTAGAGGGAACATACCTCAACATCATAAAAGCCATATACAAAAGACCCACAGTGAATATCATCCTCCATGGAAAAACAGAGCTTTTCCCCTAAGTTGAGGAACACGACAAGGAAGTCCACTCTCACCACCGTTGTTCAACATAATATTGGAAGTCCTAGCCTCAGCAATCAGACAGCAAAAAGAAATAAAAGGCATCCAAATTGGCAAAGAAGAAGTCAGACTTTCACTCTTTGCAGACAACATGATACTCAATGTAGAAAACCCAAAGCACTACCAAAAAATTGCTAGAACTGATACAAGAATTCAGCAAAGTCACAGGATATAAAGCCAATGCACGGAAGTCTATTGCATTTCTATACACTAACAATGAAGCAACAGAAAGAGAAATCAAGGAATCGATCCCCATTTACAATTGCACCCAAACCCATAAGATACCTAGGAATAAACCTAACCAAAGCAGTAGAAGATCTGTACTCTGAAAACCATAGAACACTTATGAAAGAAATTGAAGATGACACAAAGAAATGGAAAAACATTCCATACTCATGGATTGGAAAAAGATACTATTAAAATGTCTGTGCTACCCAAGCAATCTAACAAACAATCCTAAAATTTGTATGGAACCAGAAAAGACCCCAAATAGCCAAAATAATGTTGGAAAGGAAAACTAAAGCTGGAGGCATCACAATTCCAGACCTCAAGCTATATTACAAAGCTGTAATCATCAAGACAATATGGTATTGGCACAAAAGTTAGACACATAGATCAATGGAACAGAATAGAGAACTCAGAAATGGACCGTCAACTCTATGGTCAACTTATCTTCGACAAAGCAGGAAAGAATATCCAATGGAAAAAAGACAGTCTCTTCAACACATGGTATTGGGAAAATTGGACAGCCACATGCAGAAGAATGAAACTGGACCACTTTCTTACCCCATACACAAAAATAAATTCAAAATGGAAGAAAGACCCAAATATGAGACAGATCTATCAAAATCCTAGAACACAGGCAGTAGCCTGTTTAACCTTAACCAAATACCATATGATTCCACTTGTGGAATTTAAGAAACAGATGAACATAGGGGAAGGGAAGGAAAAATAAAGTAAGATGAAAACAGAAAGGAAGGCAAACCATAAACTCTTTTTTTAAAATTTTATTTTATTATGTTATGTTAGTCATCATACATTACATCATTAGTTTTTGATGTAGTGTTCCATGATTCATTGTTTGCGTATGACACCCAGTGCTCCATTCAATATGTGCCCTCTTTAATACCCATCACCAGGCTAACCCATTCCCCCATCCCCCTCCCCTCTAGAACCCTCAACTTTTGGAAACAAATAGGGTTGCTGGAGGGGAGGTGGATGGGGGGATGGGGTAACAGGGTGATGGACATTAAGGAGGACACTTGATATAATGAGCACTGTTACGTGCAACTGATGAATCCCTAAATTCTATTCCTGAAACTAATAATACACCACATGTTAACTACATAGAATTTAAATAAAAAATTTTTAAAAAAATCTCTCTTCCTCTAAAAATAGTTTTGGTCTTCAGCTACTAATTTTACCCTTTCTATGAAAAGAGTGCCTGCTGGGATAAAAAACTGTGCACCTTCTATTCAAGAGAGAATATCCTGTTCAGCTTTTTAATGTCCCTTTTTTTTTTTTTTCCTCAAAAGTTCTATCCAGTGCTAGATGAAACACTATAGGAGGAGACTAAAGGAGTGGAGACTAGACTTTGCAGTTGGAATAAAAGACATAGGAACAGCGTGCCAGATAGTTAAGTCCATATAAGGTAATCCTGAGCAGTAAAAGTCAATGCGCCAGTCCTCTAGTGCTGAGCTGAGGTGAGTGTGTGATGTACAGTTGAGACAGGCAATGTTAGTCAAGGGCTTTGGAAGGAAATCTTCCCCAGTCCTGGTTTTGTTGTCATACCCTCTGCCTGACTTTTATCCCTCACTGACTTTTAGGAACTTGGAGGAGCAGATAATTCAGAACTTGTGTGTGTGTGTGTATATGCATGCATATACACATATACATATATATATCATTTTATTTTTCTGATTATAAAACAAACCAGATTTAGTAATATTTTAAAACTGTAAAAATAGTATGAAGAAAAAATTGTTACCCCAACACCCAGAGAAATCCACTTTAAACAGTTAATTATCTGTTCTCTGGGTCCATGTATTTAATTGCCTAAACACCTGTCTGTTCTCTACATTATTTAAGTTCAACAAACTTAGGATCATATTAGCTATATAATTTTTAGCTTACTTTTTCTCAGCCCATAAATCAGAGTAACATAATGTATGTCTATTTTGCCATATGTTTTATATTGTTCAAAAGCATGTTTTTGTCTTGTTTTTTTTTTTTAAAGATGTTATTTATTTGACAGAGAGCACAAGCAGGGGTAGTGGCAGGCAGAGGGAGAGGGAGAAGCAGGCTCCCCACTGAGCAGGGAGCCAGATGCAGGGCTCCATCCCAGGACCCTGGGATCCTGGGATCATGACATGAGCTGAAGGCAGATGCTTAACCGTCTGAGCCACCCAGGTCACCCCCAAAAGCATGTTTTAATGCCTTCATTATGTTTTCTTCCACGATGGTTGTCATATATTTTTGTTACTCTCTTCATTTTTCATTAGGAATAAACATTGAACATTCTCATACAGAAATCTTTAAGTTATTTTTATGATGAAATAAAAATTATATAATTATTTTTGATAGGTAATAATATCCTGTTAATTTCTTTGGGAATAAATCCTAGATATAGGCTTTATAAGTTAAATGTATAAGCTTTGAAAAACAAACAATAAAAATTTTTGTTTTTCTTACCACAAAATAAAACACATTATTATAAAAACTTTCAAAAATATAAATTGACAAAATGAGAAATAAAATATAATCTGGTAACTAGGTTTCATTCTAACTCTTTATAGTGTTTATAGCTTCATATTTATTTCCCATTAAAATATTACTGTGGCTTATTTCACTTAACTATAGAACATGACTATCTTTCCAAGTCATTTGTTTTTTTCTAAACACTCCTTTTAATGATTTTACAATACTCCATTTTAAGACTATATTATTATTTTGATGACTGCATTTTATCGGATATACAAGTTATTTCCAATGTCTTATAACAGTTCTGTAATAAACACCTCTTGTTACATGTTGCCATATTTTGTTCCTGATATTATCTTGTATTTAGTCATTCTTTTCACAAATGTGTTTTATGTGGCTACTATGTGTTAAGGCACTGTGTGCTGGCACAGGGAAAGTAGCCTCTAGCCTTAGTGAACTTACAGAATAGAACAGTGGTATCTAATAGAACTTTCTGGAATGATGGAAATGTCTGACCTGTCAAATACAGTTATTTTATTTTAACTAATTTCAATTTCAGTTTCAATAGCCAGATATGGTTAGTGGCTACTTGGATACTTGTGGATACTTGTCTTGGATAGAGCAACTGTGGAATTGACCTATTCATATTCTCAAATCTGCCAGCTATCTTAATTTTTGAGTACTATTACAACTTTTGTTGGATTGTACTGAGTTCCTTTCATGTAGTCTGTAAAAAGAAATACTTTGAATGATTCTATTTCAGAGGTTTTACTAAAATCAGTAACACTTTTTTAAAACTCAGTGTATTAGGTAACCAGTTAACTAAAGTAAATGTGAAAGCCCTAAAATGCTGTATATTAATATATGTTGATGCATGTGTTAATATGGATTGTATTGTATTTGTTCCAAATGATTAAGAATCACTAATATATATTACAAAGAGAGTAAGGGAAGAAAATAACCAGAATTACTGTGGAAAACAGAATCTTAACTGGATACTGTATGGCTAAAGACAAAAATAATGTACATAAATGCTGTGATCTAATTAGTAAAGGTGTTTCTAATGGGATCGGTATAGCAAAGCATGTATTTTATATGCATATTAAATACAGAATTTTTATGTATATACTAGAATTGAACAAATTAATTTTATTTAATGAGATCTGGGTTTTCTCACTGTTGCAGAAAGAAGTATAATAAGGAAAGGGGGGAAAGCTAAAATGAATCCTGTGATGTTGGATGGAATCAGAGGTATCAAAATAAACTCACTGTTTCTTTTTTTTTTAAATTTTAACCAATATATATCATTTTAATATCATGAAGCATTTTTGAAAGAAAAAAATAATAGAAAGTTTGGAACAAAAAGCCATCTCAAAAACCCCAAAAGGTATAGAAATCACTTGACTACATGATTCTGTAAGATACTTGAGACAGTGAAAGAACCATGGAAAAGGAGTGAAGCATTATCAGGCCAGGGTTGAGGAAACACCCATTGTGTCTTCCCTGGAACCATCTAAACTATTAACAAAAACCTCTGGAACTCAAAAACCTAGTGCCTTCTTTTCTCTTCCTTCCTTCCTTCCTTCCTTCCTTCCTTCCTTCCTTCCTTCCTTCCTTCCAACTTTAGTTGACATACAATATATTAGTTTCAGGTGTATGATAATAGATTTAACAATTACATACATTACAAAAATTCATTGTTTTAGTATATATTCAGATTGGGAGTGTGGGGGAATAGTCAAAATGGGTAAAGGGGAGTGGGAGATAACAGGCTTCCAGTTAGGGAATAAATAAGTCACAGGATAAAAGGCACAGCACAGAGAATACAGTCAGCAGTATTACAATAGCATTGTATGGTGACGGATGATAGCTACACTTGTGATGAGCATAGTATAAGGTATAGGGTTGTTGAATCACTATGTTGTATACCTGAAACCAGTGTAACATTGTGTGGCATCTATACTCAAAGGAAAAGAAAGAAAGAAGTTAAAAAAAGGAATACATTCTATTCTTGTTATTCACAGTAGTTATGATCTGTGAAGTCACCATAAACACTGAGCTAGAGAATACCAAACCATTGCTCCTAGGAGAAATAAAGGATTAGGTTCCTCCAAGCCTCTGTTGACAGTAGAAGTGCTGGAGAGGATGTGGAGAAAAGGGAACCCTTGTGCACTGTTAGTGGGATTGTAAATTGGTGCAGCCACTATGGAAAATAGTATGGAAGTTCCTCAAAAAATTAAAAATAGAACCTACCATGTGATTCAGCAAGCCCACTTTGAGTTTTATACCCTAAGGGAATGAAGTCATTTCCATAGGGAGAGAGATCTTTACTTCCATGTTTGTTGCAGCATTATTTACAAAAACCAAGCTGTGGAAACAACCTTAAGTGTCTGTTGATGGATAAATGGATAATGAAAATATGGTAAGTATATTATACATACAAATGGTATACTACGTAAAATATTATTTACCCATAAAAAAGAAGGAAATCCTGCCATTTCAACAACATGGATGGATCTTGAGGGCATTATGTTAAATTGGATAAGTCAGAGAACGTGTATGATCTCACTTATATGTGTATTCTAAAAAAAAAAATGAACTTATAGAAACATAGAGTAGATTGGTGGGATGTGGGGAGGTGGGTGGGTGATGGTGGTCCAGGGGTTCACACTTCCGGTCAGAAGATGAGTTAAGTTCTCAAGATCTAAAATACAGCATGGTGACTATAGTTAACAATACTGTATCATATGCTTGAAAATTGCTCAGAGAGTAGATCTCAGATGTTCTCACCACACACACATAAAGTGTTAACTATGTGAAGTGATAGTTGTGTTAAGTGGCTTTTTTGTGGTAATTCTTTTACAGTACATACGTATATGAATGCACCACCTTGTATACCTTTAACTTACACAGTGTTGTATGTCAGTTATATCTTCGTAAAGCTGGAAAAAAAAAGGATAAAGGATTTCTTATTTGAATACAGTTTGATTTGTATTGAACTGCAGTCAGTGCTCTTTGGAGGCCATCTACCATCTTAGATCCTGTCATGGGCCAAAACACCTTTCATGGCAACTCTATTGCCCTCTGCACCTGTATTCCTAAATAACTTCTATACCGTTTTCTTTTTCCTCTGTCACCTTCAATTCTGTCACTGTTTAATTTTCTTGGCATTTTTTACTTCAAATTCAAGGAGAAAGAAATAGATTGGCCCCAGTAATTTTTCTGTGATTGGACCTGCCCTCATCTATTGTCACAAGCCAACCTATTGGATTCACTGCCCTTGGATTAGATGCCTATCCCAGGTCCAGTGAGCTCTGGTCCTGTGGGGGCGTGGGCACATGGTTTAAAATCTGGCTGCCTAATGATTGCATTCATCAGGGATAATGGCTTCAGCATCTTGCTGTAGTATTGGCAGGCTATGTATTTGGCCTATGTAGAGTCACGTTTTGTTCTCACTCATATAACACTGGTAAATAACTATACTTCTTTACAGTGTTAGTTATTGATTTACATTTTCTCAGTGTTTTACAGACTACAGTGCTGCTCACTTATATAACTTCATGTACTATTGCACATTAAAATGAAGTAAAGCCTTACCCTTTGGGAAGTGGAAAATAGGTATTAATATTGAGTAAGTTTTTTCATGTGAAATATCAATACTATGTGAATACATTGTGCATTTTAGAAAGTACAGAAAATTTATGTTCATTTAGCAGCCTTTTCTTTCTTGTCTTGAAAATGCTGACCAAATTGTCTTAAAAAATTATTGATGGATATATGCATCAATGACACAAAGAATGATAGTAGAATCACAGTATAGATTCTGGAAGGAGCTGTATGTCTTATCAATTCAGTACCTTAATTTTAGTAATTTCAAATCAATTTATCCATCTTAGGATCATTAAGGAAGATATGTGCTCTGATTTTTGCTTTAATGATACTTGTAATGAATTCTTAGAATTTACCACCCAGGGAAAAAATGTTTGTTTTTGTTTTTGTTTTGATAAAATGAAATACTTCATTTTGTTGGAAATAAGATTACACAAATCTATATTTCTTTCTTTGTGATAGCTATGGGAAAGCACAGAGCTAGATTTAATTTTTAAATATAATCATATATGAATATTTTAAAAAATAATTATTGTCTCCAATTTATTAAAAAAATTATTGAGTGAAAACCATGGCTTAAACATTATGTAGGCCCTTTTTATTTGGCTCTAGTTTGTGTTTATCTAACAGTATATTTACATTTGCTTGTCTAAGTGTATATTTCTATTTTCATGCAAGCTGCCTCAATCATTTTGGAAAGTAGCGAATCAGCCAGATAATGCTTATTGAGCACATACTGTATGCTAAAAGGTATATTAGTAAAAAGCTAATATGAGTCTCTCCCAAGGAAAAGCTTACATTTCAAGTGAGGATAGGCAGAGAAAAGGAGAATAGGAAAGCTGTTGCTAATAAAATAGGTTGGAAACTCCTTCATGCCATGATCTAGTCTTATCCTTCCCCTTGCCCCACAGTGCCAAGGACATTACTGAGAATAGTGAAGACTGCTAAGTTGAATAGACTGGAACATAGTGATTTAATCTTTTAGCCTTGATGACAGAGCAAAACCTGGGGAAAAGCTGATGGTGCAAGGGGCAGAGTTGTATTGCTGGGTTAGGCAGAGTGTATATAGACAAATATATTATAAATGTATACGGTATATATATACAAACATACATACTATATATATATATATACACACACACATATACACACGATGTATGTATATATATAGTAGGTAGAGTAAATGTAGATAAATAGACATATACATAAAGTATATTGACATAAAAGGTACACATTTTGTATAGTATTCTTATATAATAGGAATTTTGAATATTTTTTTATCCAGTTTGCCCTTCTGTGTACCTAAGTGCTCAGTACATCTTCTTGAATTAATAAATAGAGAAGAAATTGCTTTCAAAGCATTATAGGAAAATGGGATGCTCACTATAGATAAATCTAGATAAAAGCTGAATACTAATCACATTAGGGCATAACATAGCCTTTGATTGTGTGACAGTACTTTATAAATAGTATGAGCTTGCATACAAATTATACATGTACAGAAAGCATCAGGGCAGTTTCTTTGAGTTATAGCTAGTTAATTCACGGCCTTGCACATAATACATGCTCATTAGATTTGGTTGTATTGATTAAAAAAAATAAATTACAAGCCAATCTAAGCATGTCTAATAACAATGTAAAGTTTAAAAATAGGTTATTTGAGCTACTTAGTAATTAAAATGAGCTGACTTTGATTAGTATTAAGTGTTAGCCAGTTTTGAAATACCGACTTTCAAAGCCTTACAGTGAAGTAACACAACTCTGGCATTAATTGGGTCTTCCGGGGAGCCTAATAAAACTGAATTTCATTTATTAAGCAGTTCCTCTTACCCTTTTCTCCTCAGAAAGAGTCTGGAATGGGGGTAGCTCCTGGCTTCTTGTGTCCCCTTTCAATGGTAATTACCTGTGAGCCTCCAGCAGGTCAGCCGACTCACCTGCCCCTTTGCTGTGTCTCAGATTTCTCTGAGGAAGTCCGTGATAAGCCTCTTGGAGAAATGCTTTTCTGTTGGTTTTCCTCCTACCTCACTGGCCTCTTTTATTTGGTCTGCTTTTTCTGGCTCTTTCATATTTCCCTGGCCTCAAAATGTTGTAGTAACTCAGGGCTTGCATTACTTTTCTCTTGGTGCATAACAAATTACTACAAAATTAGTGGTTTAAAACAACACACATTTATTATCTCACAGTTTCTTTGGGTGAGAAGTCCGAGCACAGCTCAGACTTGCTCTTGCAGGTCTTCTGTAAGACTACAGTCAAGGTGTCAGCTGGTGCTTGAGATAGCATCTGAATGCTTGACTAGAGAAGGATTTATTTCCAAGTTTACTCAAATCGTTGGCAGAATTTATTTCCTTGAGGCTATAAGAGTGAGGGCTTCATTTTCTTGTTGGCTGCAGGCTGGAGACCTTACAAGGTGCCAGCTAGAGGCTTCCCTCAGTTTTTAGAGGCCACCCTCAGTTCTCTGCCAAGTGTGTTCCCCAGCATTGCTGCTTGCTTCACAAAAGCAAGCTGGCTAGGGGGAAACTCCACAACAAGATTGGGCTCTATAATCTTATATACTGTAACAGTGTAATCACAGTATAATTCATATACACCCTGTCACATATACTGAGTTGGAAACAAGTTACAGATCCTGCCCACGCTCTAGAGAATGAAAATCATACAGTGGCAGGCACCACCAGGAGGCACAGATGATGGAGCCACCTGAGTCTACCAACTTCCAGGCTGTCCTCTCTCTCCTCTGTACTCACTTCCTCTAGTATATCATGCCTTTAGATATAGTCAGTGAGTGGACAGCCCACAGTTTTGTAGTTAAGAGCTTGATCTCCGTCTCTAAACTGCGCTGATTTGGCTAACTGCTTTGTATTACTCCTCCTGGATATGTCTGATAGACCTATCAAAATTCACATATCCAAAGTCAGAATAATTATTTCCTCCAATAACCTGCTTTTCCCAGTTTCCCAGTCCCATTAAATGACAGCCCTGTCCTTTCAGTTGCTCAGCTAAAAAACCTTTGTGTCATCCTTGACTGTTTGTTTTCTCATACCTAACATCCAGTTTATCAAAACTGTTTTACAAATTTGCCATTTTTTGGTTAGTATCCTTGTCTTCAGGTGGCATTAGGACCTTATCTAAATTATAGGTCACTTGGCTTTCTGGCAACCATTCCAGTGCTAGTGGGGAGTAAACTGTCTCTGTTTTCTAGTAACTGGCTCAGGGCCTGTTTCTAACAGGATGGACCACATGGAACCCCAAACACCACTCTCTAACTTTGCTATTGTTGGAAACTCAGGTGGCTTTACCATATGCTAGATTGGTTCAGGTCAGGTGTTCCTCTTACCAAACAGGGCTTCATTTGGCTGGGTGAACCTCTCAGTAATTGTTTGTTTCACTCCAAAGATCAAGAGGGAGCGTAATGCAGGTAACAGTAGTCATCTGACTGCTAACATTCTCTTCCTGCAGGGTTTTCTCCTCCATAGCCTGACCTCTTTTCATCCTGTGTTCTTTTTTTCTTCCTTCCTTTCCACATTGTCAAAAATTGTATTAAAATCTACTTCTGCATAGGTAGGACTTCCCATCATTCACGTATACTTTGATCTAAAGTAATAAATAAATGCATCTTTTGTTCCAGGTGTATTTTTACTTTAAACCCTACTCTTGTTCTAGAATGAAAAATTTGTTTCTGTCAACAGGATTTGAGACATTAGTATCCTCATGAATTTCATTTAGGGTGTAAGGGTGTAAATAGCAGGTAGGTCCATTGTTTCCTTGAACTCGCATCCTAGGTAGCAACCTGCTCTCTATTCATACCCGGTTAATCTTGGTTAGAACTTTTACTGTTTCAGTTTACGCACAGGTAGATGATGACTCATGGAGGCAGCTGCCTAGAAAAAAGGGGGTGATCTCAACTACATGGGTTGAGAAAAGTTTACAAACTCCTTCTCTACCACTGTAGGAAGACAGGTAGCTATGTCTTCTTTAACAAACTTTATGATTCTTTCCTTCTGACTTTATTTCTTAAAAGTTTCCTTAATCAGATGTCATTTGTATAAAAATATTTACTCTTGATGGAGTAGTAAATGGTGATTTCTAGCCCAAACTTACCTTTTGCCTTTTTCTATTTCCTTGAAGCCTCACACTGATTTTCTAATTATATTTTTAGGAATCTGAATCTTGAATTTTCTGAGGAGAGCATCTGGGCTACAGAGTTCTTACCAGGTAATGAGAAAATATAGAAAAGGCCCATATTGCCCAGATTAGAATTTCACTGTGTGTGTCCGTTTTAGATGACCCCCTTTTTATGGTGTGTGTGTGGGGTGGGTGAGGGTGGGGAGGAGCTGAAGGTCTGGTAGAAATTTTACAAAAAATAAAATGGGCAGTGAAACCATTTTTAAAGTTTTATGTACTCTTACGCACTCTGTTGACTATTGAGAATTAGCATAACCACAGAAAGAATAAGAGACAGATGCCAGTCTAAATAGACAAATGTTTCTAAAATAAGATGTTTCCTATCAGCAGAAAATGTTTTACTTGATAGACTAACTTGATAGTCTTAACAACGCAAACATTTTGGATGTAAAAGAAAATGTGTGTGTTGGCAGCAAACATTTTCAAGAGATAAGCACTTGTTGCAAGTACTACATGCCTAGAAAAAAATCTGATTTTGGCCAACTGAGACCACCATGTGTTTTAAAATATGTCATCCATCATTTCAGTGTTAAGAGCGCCCCCTGGTGTGATTGTGTAATTATATATTTATGAGAAATTTAGACATTGTTTTTTTAAAATGTTTGCTATTAGTTGGTGAGGGGTCTTTTTTAATATTAGGTTGATTTGATCAGTATGGTGTGTAACTATCTAGAAATATGCATTGTTTTTTTCTTGCCCTAATATATGGTTATATCTGGAGCCAGTGGTCAGCTTAAAAGTAGAATTTGGAAATACCTAATCTGTAAAATTCTTCAGATCAAGATAGTGGCAAATAATACATCATTTAGTAAGTGTGAAATTATATACTGAGAAATTTTTACAGCATAGACAAATTCTTTGCTGGTAATAACTTTGTTAGGTGGAAAATTGCTATGAACAGTTTCCTTTTGGTAAATGCATGGGTATTTTAATAATTAAACATGTAAATTCAGACATTACATTTTGTTTTTGAAATCTACATCATGTGAAAAGTGATTCGGGTTTTAATATTCCCTTACAAGCAGCTCCCCATACCTACAGAACTTGCAAATATAAATATAGTAATTCATCCATGAATTATAAATAGAGCTCTCATCTATCCCCTGAAATCACCCCCATCCCCACAAATTCTTATTCAAAACTGACAACAAAAAGCTGTCATTTTTTGTTACATTTAATTTTTAGTTTTTTGGGGGAATAATTAAACCATCCTTGCAAACTGAAAGTGTGCATAATATTCTAAATTACATTTCTGTAAATTGGATGGTTGCAATTATATTTCCTCCTCCTGTCTCTTCTCCAGGCTATAAATTATCTTGATTGTTTTAATCATTTCTTACAGGTTCTGTGTTCTAAGTTCTAAGTACTGAACTGTTTGGAGTAGACTGCTTTTGCTTTTATTTTCTTCTGTATGCTCCCTCTTTCATTTAATTCTGAAGCCATAAGATTAGCACAGTATTTACATTAAGTCCTGGCTTTTTGAAAGGATATCTTCTAAAACGTAGAATTAAAAAAATCAGAGCAGTCTACTATCTACCACAGTAGATCTGCATTTGAATCCTGGTTCTCATATTTACTAGCATCGTGACCTTGAACAAGTCACTGACCCTCTCAGAGCCTCAGTCTCTTCTCCTGTAAAAGGGAAATACAAATCACTACCCTTGAAAGATGTTGTTAATCCATCTTTTATGTTAGTATCTATTTAAGACTAATTTATGCCAGATTTGGGGCTGGGTGTCTCATAAGCATTTATTTCTCACAATAATTCTGTGAACTAAGTGTAATTATTTCTATATTATTAATGAGGCTTAGGGAGGCTAAGAAACCTGGTATTTGCAAAAGCCAAGATTTTAATTGAGATCTTTTTTACTTAAAGTGACCTCACAACCACTATACTATGTATTTGTTTTAATCATACTCATTTCTGCTAATTTGTTGATTTCATTGTCCTTAAGATCAACTAGTCTCCAATGCACAAACATAGAGGAAACAAATCTTTTGAAACAGAAGAGATGGATTCTTTAATATGGATGCTGCTCTCGTCTGGAAGCCAGGATTACTTTGGGCACTATTTGTTCTTCTATACATTTTTTTCCAAACCAGGCAGTGCATTAAGAGATTCCTTGTTATTAGCATGGTTGAGCTGGTAACAACAGTGACAAGAACTATTGGGTTAGTGAACCTTAAGGCACCTTTATGCATAATATAAAGGCAGAATAGTAGAATGCTAGTTTTAGAAACTGTTGCATGCTTCCAGCTCACCACATGGCTTGGTTTTCTCTGGACCTGGGACCATAATCTATTCCTGGGTGCCTTGCTATTCTATTTAAGTATGGATTGGCCTTGTGAATCCTGCATCATTTTCCTTATGGTTTAACACTTTTTATCTGATATTTTAGATATCAGAGTTTATTTTTTAATTGCTACAGAGGTGCCAGTGTAGTAAGTTTCTCATTTCGTTAATAAGTCATTCTGAAGGTTCTTAAGTAACTCACGCTGGAAACATTGTGTTGATCAGGCCTGTTTTTTGCTTAATAATATCTCATGTTTTATATTATTCCCTAGGCCCTTGAGATTTGTTCTAGGAAGTAGGCTGTTCAACCATGATTTAAGAGTACGTTGTTAGGTTTCTCTATGACAGAATGACTGTTTTCTTGGTGAGGTTGCCTCATGTTTGGGTCAGATGTATAGACATTACTATGAACATGTGTGTATATTATGTCTTACCCCAAACATACACTATCTTTAGGAAAATTGTCTCAGTCATCATTATTGAATCAGTGAATGAGTTAAGAAATGGAAGTTGTCTTATTTTTTTGTCCCATTTCTTCCCCACTCTATACTTATTTTTCCTGCCTGCCCATCACCCCCCCCCACACACACACATGCACACAAACAGCATTTTTGGTAAATGTATTTTTTAACTTCGACTCGTTTAATGTCTATGGAGTCAGTCTCTCTCTCTCTCTCTCTCTCTCTCTCTCTCTCTCTTTTTTCCCTTTCTTTCCTCTGGGCCTTCATATTTTTCATTTGAACAATTGGAATAGTTCTTTAACTGAATTCCCTCTTTCCAGTGTTGTCTGTTTCCAATAAACTGTGGGACCAGGAAGATTTTCCTAAAGCATGAAACTGATACCAGTTTAAATTCATTTAGTGTCTCATTGTCTAAAAAGACCCTTTGGTTCCTGTTTATCTCTCTTCTGATTTCTCTCACAGCATTGCCTTTCCCTTTGAATTCTGTGCTTTGCAGCCTTAAAAAATTTACAAATCCCAGAATATTTTTTATTTTGTTTGCCTTCCTGTGCCTTTATGCACTAATACTCTATGACAGTAACATCCTTCTGCACGCCATTTGGAGAGCTCCACTTTCTCCTTTTGTGGCAGTCCTTTGACTAAATTCCCACTCCACAAGCACACACCCCATTTGAGTTAGGTGCCTCTTCAGTGGACCCTGCATGACCCTGTGCTCGCTTCTGTTATTGAAAAGTTTAGTTCAAAGTGGGCAGCTTAAAGGCAATTATGTTATTTTACTCAGTGTATCACAGTGCTAGATATATAGAAAGTGCTCAGGAAAACTTTATTTATGAAGCCCATGAAGGGGCTGAATGAAAAATAGAGATACTATATTAGGATTCCCGTGAAGCTTATGCCTCAGTAGGGCTTTAAAACGTATAAATCAAAATGCCTGACTCCTGTCAGCCATTAGTGGGCAGGATGGTGAAGCAGCCATCAGTTGATTTCCATATGCTTTTATATACATGGACTCTCTTATGTTTGTATTTTCATTTATATTGACTCTCTCCTAGCACTCATACTCATCAGTACCTCTCTGACAGAGATTTCCTGTGACTTCATATTTCTTCTTCTTTCCTTCTTACTTATGGAGTCCCACTATCGTTGCAGGCAAAAAAATTAACAAAGAAGAAGAAAAAAACACAAGCCCTTCAATTTCTCATCCTTCTTGTTGTTATGAGAAACAGTCTCATATAATTCTATCTAGTGAAATATAGTCAGAAATCTGAGATGGAATTTCTGGGATGGTTTTGCTTTCTTGATACGGATGTTACTTTATCTTCCTTCTGTCCCTTTCTTTCTTCCTTATTTGTGGAAGGTACACATGATGACAGGAACTGGAATAGCTACTTTGTAACCTTGAAAGGCCAAGAGTATTATTGAGATTTTAGACATGACGTCCTTGAACTTCCAAATCGATACCAGTAATGTTCTTCCCATGGAATTCTCATTACAGGAGAAGAATTCGCCACGTTGTTTCAGCCACTGTTATTTGGATTTTCTGTTGCAGCAACTGACTCAGTTCTCTGACACTTATTAGTATTACAGTTAAAATAAATGCATAGAATAGAACTCTGTGGGTGCTTGCGTGGCCCAGTCAGAAGAGCACGTGACTCTTGATCTCCCAGTTGTGAGTTGGAGCCCCATGTTGGGCGTAGAGGATACCAAAAGAAAAAAAAAGTAAATACATTAGAAGTTAATAGTTATCTGTCCACCTATATTTTATGTTTGTCAGCTCAACAACTGTGTATTTAGACCAGTGTCATCATTTGCCACCCTAGACACTGAGACATAAGGACTGGAATACCATTCCTATGCAAATGGCTTACAGACTTATGGGGGCACAGAAACAAAATTAATTGTAATATATCATACAATATGAGAATATATAATATAGTAAGTACCACAGTAGTATATATAGAAAATCCTAAGGGTAAGCAGAAGAGAGTATTTGCAATTTGCACAAGCTTTCCTGAAAATATTAAAATTTTTGAAATTGGGGAAATGAATCTATCACTGGCATTTCAGGCACCCTGGGCAGGACTTAATCCTTGTGCTTTCACAGTGAGACAGTAAAGGTGGTCACTTCCTTTTGTGTGTCAGCCTTGCTGCCTCATACTAATATTTAAAATGTGCCCAGTCTAAGAGACTAGAGACAGAATCCGCACTTTGAACTGCTCATAGGCTGTCTTTGGAAAATCAAATTGGTGAAAAGCAATCTGTGGAGAAGGAGAGGCAAGAAATGACACAGGAAGATGCCAAGGATTCTATTGACATGCAGGCTGAAGCAGTAAGCCAAGAGCTATAACAAGGAAGGCAGGAACCAAGAAACTGAAGCTCAGTGGTTCAAAGGCAAGAGTTAGTTAATGGAGAGCGACATCAAAACATCAGGCAGCCGACAGCCTGGAACAAACTCACAGTAAGGGAGGGCTGGGGAACAGGCCTCCTCGAGAGAGCACAAAAATAGGCTGCTCTACTCCGGGACTCTGGGCAAAGTCTGTGAGGAAAGCCAGAAGCAGACCATAATAAGGGCACTATTTATAAAATCATAGAGACTCAAAGGAGTAAAAATGAGAAAATGGTCTTAAAATAAAGCATAAAAATTATAATCAGTTGATGTTTTGAAAAATTACAAAATGTTCAAGAACCTGATTCAAAAAGAAGGTCCAGGAATATTGGCATTTCAGGGTTTGATCTCGAGGTGATTTCTTGGTACAGATTTTGAAATGAAAGAAAGCCCCAGGAAAGGCAAAATCAATGTGGAATAAAATGGCTGGGATTAGGCCAAATGCCATTCAGAATTCTTATGTCTTAAGGTAAGTTACAGAAAGAAATTTGAGTGCATTACCATTTCTTCTAACTGTGCCACACAGGGTTTTCCCAGAAGATGAGTAAGAGGAAAACTGCCAGTGACCCAGGTTTGAATAATAAAGACTGACCATCTCCAGTCAACCACACACTTGAGAGAAGCTATAAATACCAGTAAGGCATCAAGACATGTTTGTGCAATCATGTAATAGTTCATACTTTTACTCTACTCCCTATTAATGGACCACGTTATACTTGGAAGCATGACCACCAGGGTCTGATAGAGAATTAAATACTTTGCAATGGCACAAGTCCAGTCTTCCTGAAAAAACAAAGAACAACTAAGGTAGATAACAAGTATCTTGGCTTCTGTGACCATACTCCATCTGCACTCTTCGTCTAATGGGGAATGCTAATTACCTCATCTAACGAAAGTTTTACTGACAGTGGTTTTCTGAAATATGTATGTATAATATATATGTGCATTTTATGTATCTTATGTCTAAAATATATTAGATCACTTAAAACATTAAAAATGATCTAAATTATTTCCAATGTAAGACGTATAAGTAGTTTATTCTTTTTTTTTTTTTTTAACTTTGAAAGTGTTGCCTATGAGACATTTGGCATGATTTTAAATGCCATAAAATAGGGATGTGACCTAAATACCTTTTAACTTTCTTTCATAATTTGATGCTTATCTAAAATATGTAAATTCACCTAAATTTTTCTTGAAACTATTTTGCTTGTAGTTGGCAGGCTGCTTGCTTCATCTGTGAAGCATAGTAATATACTTTCAAAGAATACACTGTTTTCTAGATTTATGTTTTAGGTATCTAGGATTCAGTAAATACCCATGTTTACCTTTTCCATGTCTTCTTTGTTTACAGTTATTTCAGTTTTCCAACCTTAGTCTTTTGGAATGAGTAGTTCTGGCATTTACTATCTTTCTTCATATAAATCTGTTCTATAGTTCATTATTATGAACTTTCTTTAACTCCTGCCTTACTCTTTGCTAGCAAGTTTCTGAATTGTGGCAACAGGCAGCATGAGACAGTATATATGCACATAAAGCAGAATATTACAAAAATCCCTTCATGGTTATTTAATTGTCACTACTTTTCTAAGAGCCTCATCTCATCCTGATGATGAATCCTATTCTTAGAATTATACATTCCTGATTTTTATAAACAGATTATGATTACAGTGAGCCATTAATATTTGATGGATATGACTTGAAGATTACATTAGATTTCCAAAAGAGATCAGGGGACTAATAATCAAGAACTAGTTATGAATTTGCAAAGGAGTTGGATTAAAGAGTTTTTCTTTTTAACTTACCAATATCCTCCTTAGATTATTTGTATAGGAAGTTTTTTAGTATATGTGCCGCTGAAGCGAGCACTGTATAGGAAGTTTTTTTCTGCCAATAGTTTTCATCTGTAGAAAACCCAGGTTAATTGTTTTCATTAACTTATACCTATACTCATTTGTTTAGGTTGATCTCATTTTTATGTTGCGCAGGCTCCCCCATGTGAGTCTAATGCACACCAGTATATGAGGACACTAAAATATTCAAGAAAATTATGCAGAGGGACACGTTTTATAATGAGATGATATTTCAAAAATATGTTTAAGGGTCTGTGTTGACTTCAAATAAATACAATTGCAAAATATATGCTATGGACTGAATGTTTGTGTTCCCCAAAATTCAGTTGTTGCAATCCCAACTTCTAATATGATGGTATTAGGAGGTGGAGCTTTTGGGAGGTAAAGTTTAGATGAGGCCAGGAGAGTGGAGCCTTCATAATGGGCTATTATGTATATAGCCTTCTGTTGCTATATACTTCACAGCATCAGAAGTATAAGAATTATAATTAGTATAAGGAGAGGAAGAGACCAGAGCTCTATCTGACACAAGAGTTAGGACATACTACAAGCCAGAAAGAGAGCTCTCAGCAAGAGCCAAATTCGTCAGCAGTTTGATCTTGGACTTCCAGTGTCTAAAACTGTGAGAAATAAATTTCTGTTGTTTAAGCCACCCAGTGTATGCTATTTTGTTACAGCAGCCTGAGAAGATTAATAGAACATAAATTGGAAGCCAGGAATAATTTGTAAAATTTCAAATCTTTTTCTAACTAATTAAGGTTGACTACTAAAATCATAGTTGCCTACAAGTATCAGTAAAGAATGGTAACCAAATGGCTAAATGGGCATTACTGAAAAGGTAATCTCTTAGGAAATAGAATGTTTGGAAAATATTATGCAGATTTTTTCCCTTTTTTTTTTTTTAAAGATTTTATTTATTTGAGAGAGAGAATGAGATAGAGAAAGCATCAGAGGGGGGAGGGTCAGAGGAAGAAGCAGACTCCCTGCTGAGCAGGGAGCCCGATGTGGGGACTCAATCCCGGGACTCCAGGATCATGACCTGAGCCGAAGGCGGTCGCTTAACCAACTGAGCCACCCAGGCGCCCTGTGCAGATATTTTCTATAATTAAATTACAATATAGAAAAACTTGTTTAGACAGAATGCCTAGGGAACAGTATTCTAATTTAATTGGATCTTTGATAAAGGTCGAGCTGAATGTTTTTTATTTTTTGTGACTCCGTTGTTGAAAATTTTCTTTAACTAATGTTATCCTTATCTTCTCTCTCCTAATACAGTGATAACCAAATCTTTCTTTGCGTTTGGAAACTTCTACTCTGAAGCAGATTTCTCATTCTATAATATTGTAGAGTGATAAAGATGAAGGAGATATAGGCATTTGTTTGTAGGAACTTCGTAATATTAGCTTTTTGTGGGTGTGATTTGCTATGTTATTAATGGAATACAGAAGATTCTAGATATCTAAACTTTTCCAGTTATGATTTTATTAAAAAAAAAAAGACTGTTTCAGATCTTAGTTTTTAAAAGTATTTTTCAGTAGTTGAATTTATAATGAAGAGATTGACACTTATTTCATAGTAGCTGTTAATCTGGACAAAGAATGTAAAAGAGGATTTAGGAGATTGACATAGTCTAAAATAAAGTATTTATAAAGTTTTATCCTGATTCTGCACACTACTTTTTGAGATTAATGTAGATCTAAACAGAGTTCTATTTATAGTATATGTTCTCCATATACAACCCTGCAGTACTAAGTACTTATTCTGTGCTGGACATTGAGTTAAATAGTTTACACACATGCATACACACACAATCTCATCACTGTATGTTTTATATAACTTCATTTCTCTAACAGCCTAGTAAAATTAATACATTTGTGAATTAGCATGTGCTTATGAGTATGTGTATGTTAGTATTCACAGCAAAAACAAAAAAGATTCTGTCTTATCATTAAGTGGAACGTATTTTCTATCGTTGTTGTTAGTTAAGCCTGTTATAAAACTGGAGGAAATAAAATAAAAACTTAATTGGACTCTCTCAGAATTGACATGCTTCAGATACAAACTGTCGGAAGCATTTTAGGACATTTTAGAATCAGGTAGAGAAGAGAGTTCATCAGCTAGGTAAATACAAATTAATTATCTTTTAAAATGGCATTCAGTAGTTATAAACCACTTTCCATACACTCCTTCTAAAACAATTTTTTATTTTTTTATTATATCCCATCTTTAAGTGTACAATCTGGTGGCATTAATTACATTACATTACATTCACAATGTTGTGCAGTCATCACTATTTTCCAAACCCTCTTCATCACTCCAAAGAGAAACTCTTTACTCATTAAGTAATAACTGCCCATTCTCCCTTCTACCAAGACCCTGGTAATCTCTGATCTCTTTGTGTCTCTATTAATTTGCCTATTCTAAATATTTCATGTAAGTAAAGTCTTGTAATACTTGTTTTTTTGTGTCTGGCTTATTTCACGTAGCATAGTTTTTGAGATTCATCTCTTCTTATGACTGAATAATACTCCATTGTATGTATATATTGCATTTTGTTTATCCATTCACTGTTGATGGACACTTAGATTGTTTCTACCTTATTATTATTTTTAAAGTATCTATATATCTTAAAATTAAATATCTATCTTAAACTTATATATCTTAAGACCTTTTCATTGAATTAAGTCTCAGAGCATTTTTAAAGATCTTTAGGTCCTTTTTCTTTTGGAAACCCAGGCCTGCACTGAAGTCAACATGTTGAGATGAACTTATGTATCAATTAAATATTGTTGTACCTAATTATGAAGTTGAGTTAAAGTATTGTCTAATTGACATGAAAAATTGTATAGGCATTTATTAATTCATTTTACTTAAATGTAGTTTTCATGCTTTAGTTTCAATATATTTGTATTTTTCAGACCTCATACATTTTCAAAGACTTGAAAAAGTTTTTGCCCTAGATACAGATGGACTGGGTTAGCAGCTGAATTTTTTTTTAGGAAGCTATATCCCACACAGTCAGTTTCTTCAATGAAAGCCATTTCTTTCACTTCTTCTGTATCACTAAGAGGACTGGGCATGCTTACTGTCCGCAAATGCAGCTATCAGACTATTCTTGCACTTCCATTCTCCAGTGGTCTGCTTTCCTTAGTGTGAGTAAATGTGTGTGTGATGTGTTTGTGTATCTCAAAATAGTTACTGGGTTTTTTCTTATTTTGAAAGCAACCCATTTTCATCATAGGATATTCACAAACTAGAGGAACATTTGGTTTGCTAACTTTGCGAGTATAAACAATGTTGCCGTGAATGACCTTGTGCATACAGTGTGTCTGTGTGCAAGTGTACCTGAAGGTAAAAAAATATGTACATTTGTAATTTTGATAGATGCTTCCAAATTTTCCTCAATTTAAGTTACATTGTCATGCACATTGCCACCAGCAAATGTGAGAACACCCGTATCTTTATATCATCCTCATTAACACAGTGAGTTATTAAATTTTGAGTCTTTACCAGTTAAGGAAAAGAAAGATGTTCTCATTATACTAGTTTACATACTTGCCCATTTTTCTTTTGAGGGTCGTTTTTTCAGAGGATTTGGACACTGGCATATTGCTGGTGATATTAGTTGCTGTTATTTTTCTCAATTTACTTGTCTTTTGATATTGTTCCTCTAGGATTTTTGTCATTCATGATTTTTTAATGAAGTTTTTTTGTTTTTTTGTTTTTGGAGGGTCTGGTTTTAGTGAACAGAATGACTTCTAGGTAAGATTATTTAACAATATGTAGTTTCTTTTAGTAATTTGATGTACATTCATTTTATATATTGAAATTTTTGATTTATTGAGAATTTATCCTGTTGGATTGATGAGGCAAAGTCATAATCAAGGTGAAGAAGAAAATGGCTGAGAGAATAATTAAAGTACTTGTGAAAGAAAGATGGATCCAAGCAATCAAATTGGCAACCTAGTTGCCCTAACCTTTTTTATTGAAAATCCATCTTTTTTTTTTTTTTTAAAGATTTTATTTATTTGAGAGAGAGAGGATGAGAGACAGAGAGCATGAGAGGGAGGAGGGTCAGAGGGAGAAGCAGACTCCCTGCTGAGCAGGGAGCCCGATGCAGGACTTGATCCCGGGACTCCTGGATCATGACCTGAGCCGAAGGCAGTCGCTTAACCAACTGAGCCGCCCAGGCGCCCCATCTTTTTTTTTTTTTTACATGAGTTTGCAATGCCGCCTTTATTATATACAGAATTTCCAAGGGTGTTCCAAAACTTTTCAGTTTTTCATGCTATTGACATTATATATAATGCTTTGCATTACACTAATATTACAGCTGAAAATATGTTTTAACATTTGAGAGTATTGTTCCCCCATTTCTTTTCTTGTCTTTTTTATGAGTTTCTTAGTTTTTGGTGCTTGTTTATTTTACCATCTGAACTCTAGAATCAGCGTATTTAGTTCTCCAAAACAAAATGAAGCAAAATAAAACCTGTTGGCATTTTAAAATTGGGTTCATACATATTACATAATAGTATGACTTAGGAGGAATTGTCACGTTTATGAGATTGTTTCCACCCAAGAATATGTATATCTTTCCATATTTTCATTTTATTTTTTGTCTTTCAATAATTCTAATGGTTTTTCATAAAAAAATTCACATATTTTTTGTAAGGATTTTCTTGTTCAAATGATTTCTTTTCCTAAATTTCTGAGGTATTTTACTGCAGTTTTTTCCCAACACTTGCCTTCTTCACCTTTTCTGTGACCTTGTTGAGCAGTCCTACAGTTTATAGCTATATGTTTATACTCTTATTTTGAACTGGATTTTAATCTTCAAACTTAAAATATGTTCATGGAATTCCAATTTGCTAACTGAACAACATACCCTGTAATCCACCATATCTTCATCATTCAACATTCTTGTGTACACTCCTTTTTTTTTTTATGTTGTTATCTATAAGTATGTGTACACATTGGAATATTACACAACCATAAAAAAGGATGAGATTGTGCCATTGCGGCAACATGGATGGGCCTCGAGGGTCTTATGCTAAGTGAAATAAGTCAGACTGAGAAAGATCATCAGACCATATGATTTCACTCATGTGGGGTCTAAAAAAACCAAAACAAATGAATAAATAAACAAAAAGCAAAATAAGACCTATAGAGAACAAACTGATGATGGTTGCCAGAGGAGAAAAGATGGAGGATGGGCAAAAGGGGTGAAAGGGAGTGGGAGATACAGGCTTCCATTTGTAGAATAAATAAGTCACAGGAATAAAAGGCATAACATGGGGAATATAGTCAGTGATATTGTAATAGTGTTGTATGGTGACAGATGTCAGCTGCACTTGTGGTGAGCAGAGCATAATGTATAGAGAAGTTGAATCACTGTGTTGTACACCTGAAACTAATGACTACACTAAACATTTTTTTAAAAAAATTATCTACATGGATTAAAGTTTTTCACCATTCACTTATTCTTTCATCCTTTCCTCCCTTTTCATACGGTGTCTGCTCAGAACTATTAAGTCCACATGATTATAAAGTGACATATTAGTCTCAGTCATTCATTCCCATCAATTTTTTCCCTGTATTCATCTTCCTTGCCTGACTCTGCATGATTTGATACATTTTATTGTTTATTCTTTCTTGAAAACCTTTCACTAGGTTTAGTGACACTGAATTTCTGAATGTCTTCTTCTGAATCTTTATTTCATAAATAAAGTTCAAAAAATATGAATTCTAGGAGCTTGCATTTTGATTCTACTTTTCCTGTATTTAACTCTTTTGTAATGTCATCTCTTATTATGCTTTCTCCTTTAAGAATATGTCTACCATTGCTCAGATAAGCGGTAGAAGCCATATGTTCAAGATGGTAGAAACTTGTCAGCCAAGGTTCCTACATTTTTGTGGAGCAGACACTCCCTCCCCTCTACTACACTAACCAGGCTTTACATGAGCAAGAAATAAACATTTATTATGTTAAGCCACTTAAATGTTAAGGGTTTTTTTGGTACAGCAGCTGGCATTACCTTGACTAACACAATTGCCCTTTGAACATTTCCTTTTAAAGGTATCTTGTACACTTCAAACTCATTATGTCCAGAATACATTTTCTTCTGTTCTGCTAAACATGATGTCTGGAAAAGAAAAACTCGTATTTCCTGTCTACTACTGCTCTGGCCACCAAATGAGTAAGGTTTTTCCCCACACTAACCAATTCTCCAATATCACCATGGTGTCCTGCAATTCAGTTCAGTTTTGACACTAAAGTTAGCACAGACCCCACAGGGTAAGGGCTTAGTCCCACAGGATGCCTTCCTCCCTCCACTTCAGAAACCAGATGCAAGTAGCAGGTCCCCAGGATACCCACAACTTCTGTCCAACTTAGTACAAAATCAAGAGGGTCCCAGACATCCTCCTTATATTTGATAATTTGCTAGAGTGGCTGACAGAACCCAGGAAAACAGTTTACTTAACCACAGCCAGTATAGGATATCTTAAAGAATATAAATGAAGAGCCAGATAAAGAGATACATAGGGTGAGCTCTGAAAGGGTTCTAAGTGTAGGAGCTCTGTCCCTGTGGAGTTGGAATGTGCCATCTTCCCAGCACGTAGATGTGTTCACCAACCTGAAGCTCTCCGAACCCTATACTTTTGGGATTTTTACGGAGGCTACATCATGTGGGCATGATCAATTATTAACTTAATATCCAGCCCCTATCCTCTTTCTGGAGAATGGGGTTTGGGGTTGAAAGTTCCCAGCTTCTAATCATGACTTGATCTTTCTAGTGATCATCCCTCATCCAGGAGTCCACCAAAGTCACCTCATTAAAACAAAATATGTTTCTGTCACCCAGAAAATTCCAAGACACTTAGGAGCTCTGTGTCAGACATTCCTATCACTCAGGATGTTATAAAGTTTTAGGAGTTCTTACCAGGTTAAAGACCAAATATTAACAGGAACCAGTGGCCAACCTATTTTATACCTGAGCTTCCTCCTTTTCCTTCTTCCTAGTAATGACTAGTAATGACTTCCTAGTACACTCTAGTCATTTGAGCTCATTTCTTATCTCATCCAATTGCTTCTCATTTTCTAGAAAATCTTCCATATGTTCATTGTTCCTCTTCTCTCCATTTTCATAGCATCTTCCCTATTTCAGGCTCTCATTATCTCTTGACAGTTATTATAGCTTTCTAACCAGTCTCTTCATTTCATGTCATGTCATGTCATTTCTTCTCCCAAGCTCTTCCTCAGCAACTGATTAATACTCCTGACCTGTTTCTGATACGCCATTAGCTTTTACCCAAATTGTATGTAGTGAAATTCAAATTCTTTATCTGTGATCTGCCTTTTAACTTAATTTTGCTGTCTCATTTCATATGTCCTCACTGTACGGTACAATATATTGTGTGAACTAAAATACTTATAGTTCCTTTACATACTCTTTATTTTCCCACCTCCCTTTTGTTCTATTTATTTGGAACATCTTGCTTCTCTATCTCAGAATAGCTCAGTTCTTCCTAATGTCAAGGGCCAACTCAAATGTTATTTCATCCACAAAGCTTCCTTGATCCCTTATTTTCTAATTTCTTCATCTTCTAAAGGATGGAGTGTCATTTATGACACACAGTTTTCTTACAGTTATTCTGTATGTCTTATTTCCTTCACTAGAGAAAGAACTTCATGATGACATTCTTTCATAAAACTATAACTAATTGAATTTTACCTGAAATTTTGCATATGGAAATAAAGGTTTCAGCAAATTTTGCAAAAGAATAAAAATGGGTGCAGCTGAGGTAGAAGATAGATCTCCTGGATATTTGTAAATAGATTATTCTTAAATAATGTAAGATATACTTACTCCACAATCACCAAATGATTGTTATGAAATGACATTATTACTTCATAATGTTCAACTAAACTGAATCATGGTTCTTGATACATTTTTCAATTTAAAACAAGATTGGTCTTGGCAATATGACACACACCATGAAAAGTAACTGTGGACTCTGAGAAACAAACTGAGGGTTCTTGAGGGGAGGGAGGTGAGGGGATGGGTTAGCCTGGTGATGGGTATTAAAGAGGGCACGTACTGCATGGAGCACTGGGTGTTATATGCAAACAATGAATCATGGAACACTACATCAAAAACTAATGATGTAATGTATGGTGATTAACATAACATAATAATAAAACAAATAAAATATAAATGTATTCCCTTTAGAGGGGAAAAAAGTAATAAAATGATCCCTTGAAGTTCCCCAAGGAATGCTGTATCCATTATGATATGCAGAAAGACAGTAATCTAAAGCACATGCTTTTAATACTGCTCTTGTCTCATAGTTTAGGCTATCTTTTGAAAAAGGAGTAATAGCTTAGGTGTAAGAGTAATGACACAACATTACAATAGTATTGAGACGCATGAACATGCATAAATACATTTTTTTCTTTATGAGTAGAGATGTATAGTTCTCTGATGTCAATCTGTGTAAGGCCTCTCATTTTTTTATAATTCCCTATCTCCACTGGCATTCCTTTTCACTCATACTCATATTAGACTTTGAGTTAAACATGGTTTGAAAATTATATGGTGTTATTCTTTGTATGTATGTGTTCATGTGTTTTTAGCTTATGTAAATCATTTGAATCGTCTTCTGTTTAATAGGTTTTCTACTCAACACTTTTTTCTTAGGATTTATTAATTCTGCTCTGCATCTAATTTTATTCTTCTCACTGTTACCTTGAGTTCTATCTCATGCATATGCCACATTTTACTCATCTTATCTCCTATGATTGACACTTAGTATTACCAGAAGAAGGTTTTGGAGGTTA
Source organism: Mirounga angustirostris (assembly GCF_029215605.1). Lineage (NCBI taxonomy): Eukaryota > Metazoa > Chordata > Mammalia > Carnivora > Phocidae > Mirounga > Mirounga angustirostris. The sequence goes on along the minus strand of NW_026991710.1, from coordinate 38,846,636 downwards.
CATGCACATATAATTTTCACTAAGTACTCCCTGATTGCTTTGTGGAATGGCTGAATCAGTTTATAGGCCTAGCAGCAAAACCTGGCAGCTTATACTTTCTAATGTTTGGTACTATCCAACTTTCTGATTTTTGTCATTTTGAAAACTGGTAATTTGAAATTTGTGTTACTTTAGTACTGAGGATGAATTTCTTTTTCATACATGTAGCCTTTGTCCACTCTTTTTTTGGGGTTTCCTGTCTTTTCCTTGTTGATTTTCAGGAGTTCCTTGTATACACACTCTACTAATACTTCATTAGTTTTAGACATTGCAAACATCCTTCCTAGTCTTAAATCTTTTAACTTTGCTTATAGTATTCTTCATTAAATAGAAATCCTTTATATTTTGCCAAGTCCATTAGTTTTTTGCTTATGTCTTAAATTTAGTAAAGTTTAATTTATATACAGTAAAATACATCCATGTTAAGTGTGCAGTTTGGTGGGTTTTGACATGTATACATCTGTGTGCTCATCCCCACAATCAAGATATAGAAAATTTCCATCACCCCCTTTTCTGCCTTTGGTCCCCAACCTCAGACAACTAGTGATCTATTTTCTGTCACCAAAGATTAGTAGTGTTTCTTTTAGAATGTCATCTAAATAGGGTCATGCAGTATATACATTTTGTGTTTTGCTTTTATTCTACATAATGTTTTGAAAAAAAAAGAAAATATGTATATATGTGTGTGTATATACATACATATATATGCAGGGACACATTTATATGTATATATACATATACAGAGATATATATGTATGTACATATATGTACAGTGTAAATGTCTTATTATTTAACTGACTTATTATTTGGTGTCATTTCTTTTCCATCCTCTAGACTTCTTTAGCATTTCCTTTAGTGCATATCTGCTACTAATAACTCATTTTCAAAAAAGATATTTATATTTCAATATCATTTGAAAAATTACAATAACCGTTCATGATAAAGACCCTCAACAAAGAAGGTTCAGAGGGAACATAACACAATAAAGGCCATATATGAAAAGCCTGCAGCTAATATCATCCTCAATGGAGAAAAAATGATGAGAGCTTTTCCTCTCCGGTCAGGAACAAAACAGGGATGTCCACTGTCACTCCTGTTATTTAATGTAGTACTGGAAATCCTAGCCTCAGCAATCAGACAACAAAAAGAAATAAAAGATACCTACATCAGCAAGGAAGAAGTACAACTTTGACTATTTGCAGATGACATGATACCCTGTATAGAAAATCCAAAAGACTCCACAAAGAAAACTGCTAGAACTGATGCAGGAATTCAGTAAAGTCCTGGGATACAAAATCAGTGTACAGAAATCTGTTGCATTTCTATACACCAGTACTGAAGCCTCAGAAAGAGAAATCAAAGAATCAATCCCATTTACAATTGCACCAAAAACCCATAAGATACCTAGGAATAAACCTAACCAAAGAGGTAAAAGGTCTGTGTACTGAAAACTATAGAACACTGATTAAAGAAATAGAAGACAGTAACAAAGAAATGGAAAGATATTCCATGCTTATGGATTGGAAGAACAAATATTGTTAAAATGTCTGTGCTGCCCAAAGCAGTCTGCACATTTAATGCATTCCCTATCCATATGCCAACAGCATTTTTCACAGAACTAGAACTGATAATTCTAAAAGTTGTATGGAATCACAAAAGACCCCAAATGGCCAAAAGTAACCTTGAAAAAGTAAAGCTGAAGGCATCACAATTCCAGACTCATATTCAACTTACATTACAAAACTCTAGTGATCAAAACTATGGTTCTGGCACAAAAATAGTCATGTAGGTCAATGGAACAGCTGGAAAACCCAGAAATGAACCCACAACTATATGGTCAATTAACCTTTGACAAAGCAGGAAAGAGTATCCAATGGGAAAAAGACCATCTCTTCAACAAAAGATGTTGGGGAAACTGGACAGCAAAATGCAAAAGAAGGAAGATGGACCACTTTCTTATACCAAACACAAAAATAAATTCAAAATGGATGAAAGACCTAAATGTGAGACCTGAAACCATCACCTAGGGGGAGAACACAGGGCAGTAACCTCTTTGACATCAGCCATACCAACTTCTTTCTAGATACGTCTCTTGAGGTAGGGGAAACAAAAGCAAAAATAAACTATTGGACTTCATCAAATTAAAACCTTCTACACAGTAAAGGAAACAATGAAACTAAAAGGCAACCTACAGAATGAAAGAAGATACTTGTAAATGACACTTATCAGAGGTTAGTATCCAAAATATATAAAGAACTTATAAAACTCAACACCCCTAAAATGAATAATCTAATTAAAAATGGCAGACAACGTGAATAGTCATTTTTCCAATGAAGACATATAGGTGGCCAACAGACACTTGAAAAGATGCTCACCAGGGAGGTACAAATCAAAACCACAATGAGATACACCACATCATACCTGTCTGAATGGCTAAAATTAACAACACAGAACAACAGATGTTGGCGAGGACACGGAGAAAGGGGAAGCTTCTTACACTGTTGATGGGAATGCAAACTGGTGCAGCCACTGTGGAAAACAGTATGGAGGTTCCTTAAAACATTAAAAATAGAACTACCATCTGATCCAGCAATCACACCACTAGGTATTTATCTAAAGAATACAAAAATACTAATTCAAAGGGATACATGCACCCCGATGCTTAGAGCAGCATTATCTACAATAGCCAAATTACGGAAACAGCCCAGGTATCCACCAACTATTGAATGGATAAAGAAGTGTGCCTAGATAGATATAGATCTATATCTATCTATCTATAGATACATAAAATGGAATATTAGCCATAAAAAATGAATTCTTGCCATTTACAATGACATGGATGGAGCTTAGAGAGTATTATACTAAGCAAAATGAGTCAGAGAAAGATAAATACCATATGATTTCACTCATATGTGGAATTTAAGAACCGAAATAAACAAGCAGAGAAAGAGAGAGGGAGGCAAACCAAGAAACAGACTCTTAACTGTAGAGAACAAAATGATGGTTACCAGCAGAGAGGTGGGTGGGGGAGTGCATAAATGGGTGATGGGGATTAAGGAATGCACTTGCTGTGATGAGCACTGGGTGTTGTGTGGAGGTGTTGAATCATTATATTGTACACCTGAAACTAATACTACATTTTATGTTAAGTAACTGGAATTTAAAATCTTTAAAAAAATCAGTATTATTTTTGAAAGGTGCTGTCACTGGATATGGATTGATTCTTAGCTGAGTTTTTTTTCCCTCCTGTGCTTTGTACATCTGTTGTTGTCTTCTGTCCTCCACTGTTTATGATATAAAATCCATTATTGAATTATTGTTAACATCTCTGTAATGTCATTTCCCCTCACCCCTGCTTTTGGGGTTTTCTCTTTATCTGTAGCTTTCACAAGTTCACTATGAAATGTGAGTGTGATTTTCTTTATGTTTATCCTACTTGAGATTTGTTTAACTTCTTGGATCTATAAGTTAATTTTGCTGTTTTCCTTCTCTTTTTTCCTTTATACTAAATTAGGGAAGATTACAGCCCTTATTTCTTGAAACGTTTCTTTCACTACTACTTCTGGGACTCCTGTGACATGAACATTGAATCATTTGATGTTACTCCACAAGTCTCTGAGCTTTTATTCATTTTTCTTCAATATATTTTTCTCTGTTCTTCAAATTTTATTCATTTCATTGATCTGTTTTCAAATTTACATATTTCTTTTTCTTTCATCTTAAAACTGATGTTGATCCCATATAGAAATTTTACATTTCTTTCAAAAGTTGTACTTTTCAGATCCAGAATTTTTTTTTTCTTTTTCAAGTTTTTCTTTAAATTCCAGTTAGTAAACGCACAGTGTAATACTAGTTTCAGGTGTAGAATTTAGCCATTGATCACTTACATCAACACCCAATGTTCATCATAAGTGCCCTCCTTAATGCCCATCATTCATTTAACCCATTCCCCCCCCACCAGATCAGAATTTCTATTTCATTCTTTTTTATCGTTTGTTTGTCTGATGAGATTCCCTATCTGTTCACTCAGTGAACTTTATTTTCCTTTAAGTTTTGAATAACTCCTTAATTCTTCGAACACCCTTATCATAGCTTCTTTGAATTCTTTGTATGGTATATCCAGAATTAGTACCTCTTCAGTCAGATTTTATTAATTATTTTGTGACAAGGGGTCACAGTTTCCTGCTTTCATTTTTATTTTGTTGTTTGCTTAGCAATTTTTAGTGGAAAAGTGGACATCATAAGTAATATGCTTAAAACTTAAAATCCTATTTTCTTTTGTTGTTATTGATGATGATGATGATGATGATGATGATTTTGCTCTCCTCATAAGTTAACTTGTCTGGACTCATTGTGAAATCTTTTTCTCCTACAGCATTCAGCAGTTCATATTCCTACGAAGATTTTTTTTTTTTTTCCAGTTTCCAGCTGCTGCTGTTACCGCCTCCTCCTCCTCCTTCTCTTCTCCTACTTCTTTCTTCCTCTTTTGTCTAGCCTTCAGGCATCTTATCTGATCCTGCAATTTAGCAATTAATCAAGGATTTTATGTGCAGAATTTATACTCAGATTCCCGGGGACATGCATTCTTTTAGTTTACTCAGATATTGACATGAATCTTATTTTTCTTTTTTGTTCTCTTATTGTGCATTACATTGATTGGTTTCTAAATGTAAAACCAATTCCTCATTCTGAGATAATATCTGTTTATATGATTTATTTTCCTTTTTCTATATTTTTGGATTTGGTTAATATTTTATTATCATTTTAATGTTTATTTTTGTGTAGTTTTTTTCTTTATTGAAGTCATAGTCTAGTTTTGGTTTCAAGGTAATATTGGGCTCAGAGAATAAGCTGTCATGTATTCCTCCTCTCTTAGTAAAAAAAAAAAGATTCTCAGGATTAGTGATATTTCTTTCATATGTGTTTGGTGAAATTATCAGTAAAGCAGTTTGGCCTTGCGCAGTCTTTGTGGAGAGGTTTTAAGTTACAAACGCAACTTCTCTAGTATATATAGGGCTTTCTTCGTTTTACTATTTGTTCTTGAATCAGTTTTGGTAATTCATGTTTCTTAGGGTATATTTCCATTTTATCTAAATTGTTGAATTTATTCATATAAAGTTATGAATATTCCCTTATTTTAATATTTGTACACTTTATAATGCTGCCTCGCTTTTGTTTGTTATTAGTAGTTTTTGTCTTCTACTTCATTGGTCAGTCTAGCTGGAAGTTTTGCAATGTAATATTACTGATTTTTTCAGTTAATCAATTTTTTTATCTCATTAGTTATCTTCTGTTTTCCTATTTTATTTATTCCTACCCTGACCTTTATTATTTCTATGCATCCAATTACTTTGGGCTTAATTAGCAATTACTTTTAATTTTTTTTTTTTTAAGATTTTATTTATTTATTTGAGAGAGAGAGAGAGAGCAAGAGGGAAGGGAACAGAGTAGCAGACTTCCTGCTGAGCACAGAGCCAGATGCAGGGCTTGATCCCAGGACCCTGAGATCATGACCTGAGTCAAAGGCAGATGCTTAACCAACTGAGCCATCCAGCCACCACTATTTTTAAATTCTTTTTTTTTTTTTTTAAAGATTTTATTTATTTGACAGAGAGAGACACAGCAAGAGAGGGAACACAAGCAGGGGGAGTGGGAGAGGGAGAAGCAGGCTTCCTGCCGAGCAGGGAGCCCGATGTGGGGCTCGATCCCAGAACCCTGGGATCATGACCTGAGCCGAAGGCAGGCGCTTAACGACTGAGCCACCCAGGTGCCCCTATTTTTAAATTCTTAAAATACAAACTTATGTTATTGGCTTTATACCTTTTAAATTACATTTTTTTTTCTAAACTGCTTTAGCTGCATCTGAAAACTTTTGACATGTCACTCTTTAACTTGTGATTTTGTTTTAACCCAGTAGTGTGTCACTGACTTTCAGATATCTTTTTGCTGTAATTTTTAATTTAATTGCGTTTAGTCCTAGAATGTAACGTTTGTGATGTGAACCCTTTAATTTTACTGTGACTAGTTCACATTGTCCAGTGTATGATTTATCTGATTAAGTGATTGGGTGGAGTGTTCCATAAATGCCAAGTAGGTCAAGTTGATTCATACAGTTGTTCAAGTCTTTTATATCCTTAGTGATATTTTGTTTATTTAGTCTGACACTTGCTGGGTCATATACTAAGTATATGTTTAACTTATCAAGAACTTGCCAAACTGTTTCAGAAGAGTTATTATTGTTTTATATCTTCACAAGATTTTGATTTGTCAAGATTTGTTCATTTGTTTTAATTTTAGCCATCCTAATAGTTATATAGTAATACCTTATTGTAGTCTAAATTCATATTTTCCTAATGCCTCAGGATGGTGAGACTTTTTTCTGTGCTGATTTACTACCTGTATATTTATTTTGGCAAAGTATCTGTTCAGATCTTCTGCTTTTTTTTCTTTTTTAGTAATTCTTCGTTATTGTGGAGGTTTTTTCCTTATTTTTACTGAATTTTAAGAGGTTTTAATATATCTTGCATATATGTGTTAATTAGCTGTGTGATTCACAAATATTTTCTTCCAATCTGTAACTTGTTTTTTCATCTTATTAAAATGTCCTTTACAAAAACAGATTTAAGATTTTAGTGGAATCCTAATTGCCGTTTTTTTCTTTTCTGTATATTGCTTTTAGTGTCATATAAAAATACTGTCAAACCTGAAGTCTTTCAGATTTTTTACATGTTTTCTTCTAGAAATTATATTTTAATATTTTGTATTTATATGATTTATTATGAGTTAATTTTTGAATAAGGTATGACCTGTATGTTGAGGTTCATTTTTTTTTATTCTTATGTTAATCCCGATACATTACATCATTAGTTTTAGATGAAGTGTTCCATGATTCATTGTTTGTGCATAACACCCAGTGCTCCATGCAAAATGTGCCCTCCTCAATACCCACCACCAGGCTAACCCATCCTCCCACCCCTCTCCCCTCTAGAACCCTCAGTTTGTTTTTCAGAGTCCATCGTCTCTCATGGTTCGTCTACCCCTCCGATTTCCCCCCCTTCATTCTTCCCCTCCCGCTACCTTCTTCTTCTTCTTTTTTTTTTTTTTTTCTTAACATATATTGCATTATTTGTTTCAGAGGTACAGATCTGAGATTCAACAATCTTGCACAATTCACAGCGCTTACCAGAGCACATACCCTCCCCAGTGTCTATCACCCAGGCATCCCATCCCTCCCACCCCACCCCCCACTCCAGCAACCCTCAGTTTGTTTCCTGCAATTAAGAATTCCTCATATCAGTGAGATCATATGATACATGTCTTTCTCTGTTTGACTTATTTCACTCAACATAATACCCTCCAGTTCCATCCACGTCGTTGCAAATGACAAGATCTCATTCCTTTTGATGGCTGCATAATATTCCATTGTAGATATATACCACATCTTCTTTATCCATTCATCTGTCGATGGACATCTTGGCTCTTTCCACAGTTTGGCTATTGTGGACATTGCTGCTATAAACATTGGGGTGCACGTACCCTTTCGGATCCCTACTTTTGTATCTTTGGGGTAAATACCCAGTAGTGCAATTGCTGGATCATATGGTAGCTCTATTTTCAACTTTTTGAGGAGCCTCCATACTGTTTTCCAGAGTGGCTGCACCAGCTTGCATTCCCACCAACAGTGTAGGAGGGTTCCCCTTTCTCCGCATCCCCGCCAACATCTGTCGTTTCCTGACTTGTTAATGTTAGCCATTCTGACTGGTGTGAGGTGGTATCTCATTGAGGTTTTGATTTGGATTTTCAACTGTTCCAGCAATAATTGTTGAAAAGACCATGCTGTTTTTATTACTTTGCTTTTGCACGTTTATCAAAAATCCATTGACTGTATTCATCTGGGTTTACTTCTAGGCTTTCTATTCTCCACTAATCTGTATTTTTTCCCCAATACTACACTATCATAATTTCTTTAGCTTGTTATAGTAAGCTTTGAAATGGGGAGTGTGAATCTTCTAACCTTGTTCTTCAGGGTTGTTTGGTTAGTCTAGTTTCTTTGTCTTTCCATTTGAATTAGAATCAGCTTGGCAAAATCTGTAAAAATGCTTGCTGTGATTTTGGTTGTGATTCCATTGAATTTGTAGATCAATTAGGATAGAACTGATATAGACTAAGACATATATATTGAATCTTCCAATACATGTACATGGTGTACTTCTCCATTAATTTAGATCTTTGATAGCTTTCCTTAGTATTTTAGAGTTTTTAATATATGGATTATGATGGTTAATTTTATTTGTTAACTTGGCTAGGCCACAGTATCCAGATACTTCATCAAATACCAGTCTGAATGTGACTGTGAAGGTATTTTTGTAAATAATATTAACATTAAAAAAATTTTTTTTAATATTTTATTTACTTATTTGAGAGATTGAGCAGGGGGAGCTCAAGCGGGCTGGTGGGTGGAAAGGGGAGAGGGAGGAGAAGCAGACTCCCCATTGAGGAGGAAGCCTGACTTGGGGCTCCATTCCAGGACCCTGAGATCATGACCTGAACCAAAGGCAGCTGCTTAACCAACTGAGCCACCCAGGTGCCCTGATGATAATATTAACATTTAAATCACTGGACTTCGACTAAAGCAGATTACCCTCCATGGTGTGGGTGGGCTTCATTTAATTGGTTGAAGTCCTTAAGAGAAAAAAGACTGAGGTTCCCCAAGGAGGACGGAAATATGTTCTGAGACTGCCTCCAGAGTTGAGCTGCAACATCCAGCTCTTGTCTGGGTCTGCAGCCTGCCAGCTTACTCTGCACATTTTGGACTTGCCAGGCTCTACAAACAAGTGAGCCAGTTACTTAAAGTCAGTCTCTCTCTCTCTCTCTCTCTCTGTATGTGTTTGTATATAAAGAACAACCCTTGAGCAACATGGGTTTGAACTGTTTGGGTCCATTTATACATGGATTTTTCTTTCAATAAATGCAGAACAGTACTGTAAATATATTTTCTCTTAATATTTTCTTAATAAAATTTTATTTTCTCTTGCTTACTTTATTGTAAGGATATAATATATAATACATATAACATGAAATGTCTGGTAATTGCTTATCAGTGAAGTTTCTGGTCAACAGTAGGCTATTAGTAGTTAAATTTTGAGGGAGTCAGAAGTTATAGACAGATTTTCAGCTGCATGGGAGGGGGTCAGAACCCTAACCCCTGTGTTGTTCAAGGCTCCACTTTACACACACATACACACATACCCACACACTCATCCTATTAGTTACATTTCTCTGGAGAACCAGGCTAATACACAGGTCTTACCTATATTTGGTTAGTTTGTATGTAAATATTTTTGGTGCTATTGCAAATGGGATTTTCTTTTAAAATTTCACTTGTTCATTAATGCTGTATAGATACTCAGCTCACTTTTGTATATTGACCTTTACTCTGCAATCTTGAAATCACTTAAGACATTTCTTTTTAGATTCTCTGGGGTTTCCCATAGATATCCATGTTATTTTATGAATTGAGGTAGTTTTATTTCTCCCTTTCTAATCTGTATGCCTTTTACTATTCTTGTCCTTTTGCATTGCTAGAGCTTTCAGTACAATGTGGAATAGGAATGGTGAGAGAAGATTATGTTTGCCTTTTTCCTGATTTTAAGGAAAAGAAATTCAGTCTGTCATCATTTTCTATTACGTTAACTGCAAGTTTTTCATGTATTTCTTTTATTAGGTTAAGGAAATTCCCTTCTATTCTGAGTTTGGTGAAAGTTTTATTTGTTTTTATCAAGAATGGATATTGAATTTGGTTGAATGCTTTTTGGTATCTACTGAGAAAATCTTATGTTTCTATTTACTTAGCTTACTACTGTGATGAACTACAGTGATGGATATTTATTGTTAAATCAGCCTTGAATTCATAGAATGAACTTCATTTAGTTGTGATATACTATCTATTTTATATATTGCTGGATTTGATTAAGAAAATTTATTGATCATTTTTGCATCCATGTTTATGAGGTAATTGTTCTATGATTTTCTTCTTTTTTTTTTTTTTTTAAAGATTTTATTAATTTATTTGACAGAGACGTAGTGAGAGAGGGAACACAAGCAGGGGGAGTGGGAGAGGGAGAAGCAGACTTCCTGTCGAGCAGGGAGCCCAATGCAGGGCTCTCTCCCAGGACCCTGGGATCATGACCCGAGCCGAAGGCAGACGCTTAACGACTGAGCCACCCAGGTGACCCTGATTTTATTTTCTTGAAATATCTTTGTCTAGTTTTGGTGTTAGAATAATGCTGGTCTCATAGATTGAATTGGAAAGTGTTCCCTCTTCTTTTTTCTGGAAGAGATTGTGTATAATTTATTCCTTAAATATTTGGTAGAATTTGCCAGTGGAAATTTCTGGGCCTGGAGTTTTCTTTTTGGAAGATATTTTCCCTATAAATTTAATTCTTTTAGTAGGTATAGGATTATTCAGGTTATCTGTTTTGTAGTATTTCCTTACTGTCTTTTGGATGTCTGTGGTATCAATAATGATGCCCCTCTTTCATTCCTGATTTTAGTAATTGCATCTTCTCTCTTTTTTTTTTTCTTTGTGAGTCTTGCTATGGGTTTGTCTGTTTCACTGATTTTCCAAAGAACCTATATTTGGTTCTTTAATTTTTATTTTTCCTGCTTTAATTTCATTGATGCCTGTGCAAATCTTTATACTCTCCTTTATTGTGCTGGGTTTGTATTTAATTTGCTCTTTAGTTTCTTAAGGTAGAGCTTAGGTCTAATTTTACATCTTTTTAAATATAAGCCTTTAAGCTATAAATTTCCCTCTGATCACTGCTTTAGGTGTATCCCACATATTTTCATATGTTATATATTTATTATGTTTTGGTTCATCATTTTAGAAATTTCCCTTGAGAATTCCTTTTTGGTTTTTCAGTTAGAGTTGTGTTTAATTTCCAAATATTTGAGGATTCTCCATATATCTTTCTGTTATTAGTTTTAAGTTCAGTTCCTTTATTGTCTGATACATACATTGTTTTATTTATATTCTTTTTAAATTTATTAAAGTTTAATATATGGCTCAGGATGTGGTATATTTTTTCAGTATTTTATATGCACTTGAGAAAAATGTGTATTTTGCTCTTGTTGGGTGGATCATTTTATGAATGTCATTTAGGACAAGTAGTTCATAGTGCTATTCAAGTTATTTATATACAGAAAGCTTCTCTGCTTAATTAATTTTTCTTTCAGTTACTATGAAATGAGTGTTGAAGTTTCCAACTGTAATTGTGGATTTCTAATTTTCTCCTTTCAGATCTATCAGTCTTTGCCTCATATTTTGAAGTTCTTTTGTTAGGTTCATGAACATTTAGAATTGTTTTATCTTCTCAGAGAATTATCCACTTTGTATTCATGGAGTGTCCCTCTTTATATCACATTATGTCTCTTGTTCTTAAAATTACTTTGTCTGAAATTAATAAGGCTACAACATCTTTCTTTTGTTTTTTTTGTTTTCATGGTATACATTTCTCCATCCTTTTAGTTTTAGCCTATCTAAGACTTCATATTTTAAAAAGTGGCTTTCTTGTAGACAGCATATAGTTGGGTCTTGCTCTTTTATCCAGTCTGAGACTTTTGGTCATTTTAATGGTTGTTTGACCATTCATATTTCAAATGATTTTCCATATGGTTGGATTAAAATCTACCATCATGCTAGCTGTTTTCTATTCATTACATTTGTTCTTTGTTTCATTTTGCCTCTTATTATTTCTTCCTTCTCTCTCCCTTCCAGTATCCTTCTTTCTCTCTTCTCCTTCCCTCCCTTTCCCTTTTTCTTTCTTCCTTTCTTTTTCTCTTTCTCCATCTCTCCCTTTTCTTTTTCCTTTTATTTTCCTTCCCTACTCCTTCCTTCCTCCCTTCCTTCCTTCCTTCCTTTCTTTTTTTCTCACTCTCTCTTTCTTTCTTGTATTTATAGTATACATTTAAAAATAGTTTATGTCTACCTTCAAATACAGTATGCCACTTCACGTGTAGATTGAGGACCTTATAACTGTATATTCTCAGTTCCTCTCTTCCATCCCTTGTGCCATTTTTGTCACGGATTTTACTTGTACATATATATTAAAACACATACTATATTGTTATTGTTGATTTCAACAGTTATATTTTATTTATTTATTTAGTTAGTTAGTTAGTTATTTGCGAGAGAATGAGCCGGGGGGAGGAGCAGAGGGAGAGGGACAAGCAGACTCCATTCACTGAGTGTAGAGCCCAATGTGGGGCTCAATCCCATGACCCTGAGATTATGACCTGAGACAAAATCAAGAGGCAGACGCTGAACTGACTGAGTAACCCAGGAGCTCCTAAACAGTTATCTTTTATCATAAAACCATGATAAATTTACCGTTATTTATTCTATTTACAGTGCTATTCATGTCTTTGTGTAGCGCCAAGTTTCTGACCTATATCGTATTTCTTCTACTTTATGAACTTCCCTTATTACTTCTTATAGTAATCCGCTGGCAATCAATATAAGCTTTTGTTAGTTTCAGAAAGCCCTTCTTTACTCCCCACTTTCATTTTTGAAATTTATTTTTGTTGGGGATAGAATTTTTAGTTGACAAGTTTTTGTCTGTTTTCTTTTAACACTTCAAGGATATTCCTCTTTTGTTTTCTTGCTTGTCTGGTTTCTGATAGGAAGTCTGCTATAATTTTCTTTTTTGGGGGGGTGGATAGCAGAGGGAGAGGGAGGGAGAGAATCTTAAGCAGGCTCCACCCCCAGCATGGAGCCTGATGCAGGCCTTGATCTCACAACTCTGAGATCATGACCTGAGCTAAAATCAAGATTCAGATGCTAACCAGCTGAGCCACTCAGGCACCCCTGTCTACTGTAATTTTTATCCATGTTATTCTGTAATGTATTTTATTTCTCTATATTTACGATTTTCTCTTTATCTTATGGTTTCAGCAGTTTGAAAAAGTACTTTTTTTTTTAGCTGGTGTTCTTCAAGGTTTTTGGAGCATTTGGAGTCTTTCACTAATTTTGGAAATTTCTCAGCCATTATTTCTTCAAATATATATGTGTGTGTGTGTGTGTGTGTGTGTGTGTGTGTGTATATATATATATATATATATTTTAACCTTATTCTCACTTTTTTCTTCAGAGATTCCAATTCCACATATATTAATCTATTTGATATTGTTTTACAGCTCCTATGTCACAGCTGTGTTCTGTTGTGGTAGGTCTTCTGGGGTTTTTTTTTTTTTTTTTGTATTTTCACTTTTTTCTTTGCCTTTAAGTTAAGATAATTTCTACTGTCCTGTGTTCAACCTCACAGATTCTTTCTTTGACTGTGTCAATTCTGTTGATAAACCAGGCAAGGCTGCCTGCCTTTTTTTCTTTTTTTCCCCTCTTTTTTCTTTTTTTTTTCTGTCTGATTCCTTGTATTTCCATTTGATCCTTTCTTATAATTTCCATTTCTCTACTCAAATTACCTAACAGTCTTGCATGTTTTTTATGTTTTTCCTGATAACCTTTAACATATTAATTATAATTATTTCAAATTCCCATTTTGATCATCCCAACACCTATGCCATATCTGATCTCAGTCTTGTTTGTTTTGTCTATTTAAGCTTTTTTTTTTCCTTTGCCTTTTCATATGACTTGTTATTTTGTTGTTGCTGTTGTTGAAAGCCTAATATGTGGTACAGGATGCTAGATACTGAAGTACTTTTTTTTCTTTTTTTTTTGGTACGCTTGTATGCCTAGAAATTAACACACCATTCCTTCTGCTAAGCTGTAGTTTGTTTTAATTTAGTCAGGAGTTGTGCTGTATTCCAGTGTTATTTTACTCCATACTTAGTAGCATGGTAGTGAGGATTAGGGGAACTGGTGATCTTGTCATATTTGATTAAGCCTGTTTTAGACTGCGCTGTGAACCTAATTATCTGGGGTGTGGTCTCCACAGTTCTTCCTGCCCCTTCTTCAGATGTAATCCTGGAGATAGAACGAACATACTGTCATCTCACTCCAGACCTCAGAGAGAGATTTTTTTTTTTTTTAAATCCTGTTGCCATCCTCTAGCTTCACTATCTTTCTACCAGTGCCTGATGTTTTAGTTTTATTGTCCTTCCCCCGGTAGCTTAAGGCTCCCCCCCCCCCCCCCCAAGGGGACATAATGCAGGTGATGGAGTTTTGGTGTTGGCTGCAGTTCTCTCTTCCAGCTGTAGTGGGTTTCCACTGGCTCACTCAGGCTACAGTTTTTATTGTTGTTTTAATCTTCCCTCTGAAGATAAAGGCTCTTGATATGTCTGGATAGAATTTTTAAGTGGCTTCTGTTTTCCCCTAGCTAGCACCATGGAGTAAGTTTTTTCAGGATTTTCCCTGACTTCCCAGTTTGCATTGAGTGGGTTTCCTGGAGCAAAAGCCTGTAAAAGCAGGGAACATCCCTATGTATGTAGGCCCTCAGGGGCTGCATACTTCTAACCCTGGCCCATACTCAGCCTTTAGAAATTAAATACTTCTAGCTGAAAATCTTACTAGCATATATGGCATATTGTAGTATCTGTACTGGGTAAGCAAGTGCTATGCTTGTTTCTCTTTGCAGGCACCTGTTTCCTTCCAGTTTTTGGATTACTTGTTTGTATGAAACCTCATTCTCTGATGGGTTAAAGAAAATTATTAATTTGTTGTTTGTCTAATTTTCATTTTGTTTTTGTTATGTAAAAGTAAGAGCGGGTCTCTTTTGATCTCTAAGATATTATTTTCTAATATATTAATGTATTCAGTTATCTTACCATTTCTGTTTATATTCATGAACATTCTCCTGTAAGTTTTAGAGTCTGGGTTTTGCTAGGCCTATGAAATAAGGTGATAGCATCATTTCTTTCTCTATAGGAATTTATATGAGGTAGATATTAATTTGTGTTTTTTAAAACTAGATACAATTATGGAAACACCTAGAACTTTCTATGTTTTGGCACAGGAAGGTATTTCTTTTAATAAAATTTCACTTTGCTTTTTGTTTTTGTTTATCTAATTAATTTTACTGTTTCTGTGCCACATTGGCATGGTGCTGTTGCTTTTCTGTCTGTGACAATCAGTGAGCAAAAATTCATCTAGGTCATGTGAGGGAGAAAAAAATACACAAATAGATATTTCTCCCTCTATGTACCATAGTCTTCTCCTCATTTCTACCCCTTTATGTTATTTTTAGTCTCCCCATAGGTATCTTACAGTTTTTATGTTGTATTCTGGGCACTTTCAGTCATACCACCTCACTTTTGAAACATATGCCATGTTGGTTTTGTGGAAGGGATTCAGTTCATGTTAGTGGCATCTCCTTCAGAACAGAAGCTCCCATATTTTTTATTAAAAGCAATTGAATAAATTGAGGTCTTCAAGTGTATTAAAGACTTAGCAGCTATTTTGACAATGTAAGAGAGACATACAAATTATTTCTCTTTCCTAGGCTTATTTTATAATATACTTAATCAACAGAGACTCCCCCAGTATTCCATTATAATCCCAAGTACTTGACGTTGATAATAAATATTTGTGGCAATGATTATTTTCAACTTATACACTTGAATAACACTTCAGAGTTTATACAGTTTATATTCACTATTCAGTTTGACTCTCCTTCTTGCAAGTGTGGTATAAGAATTGTTGTCCACATATCCAAAGATTAGGGAACTTGATGCTTAGAGGGATTAAATGATCTGCTTAATAGAAAAAAGTAAATGGTACCATTAGGTCTGTGTATTCCAACTCTAGTTCTTGTATCACTGAAAACACTGCTGCATGTGATCACCCTTCTTTGCTTATTGTGTTGTGTCCTAATTCATACATAGGCTGTACCACATAAGAGTCAAATATTTAAGGTCAATTTGGGATTCACTGAAAACTTCAAAGAATGTTACTGCCAAATAGAGTTCATGTTTTCTTCTGGAAAAGTAATTTCTGTCAGAAGGAATTATCTCTGCTGTCTAATATTCTTTCCTTTGATAAGAATGACTGAATTCTTTCTGGTGCATCTTTTGAAGTGTGTCTTACTGCTTTTACCTCATGACTTCCTACTGAATTTGTATGGCACTGTTAAAAAATAGTTAATTGAGAATCCATATTTGAGTTGAATTCAGATTAGAAAAGCTTCAACTAGACCCAACCAAGTATGAAGCTCAGAGGTGTGTTTTAAGTGAGCAAAGTCAGCATAAGGCAGTAGATCTAACTTGTATGCATAAAGCCTAGGCTTCAACTGTAACAATTCTAAATTTTTAACTTCTACCTTAGGTTGCACTACTTTCTAAGACATTCTGCCTAACTGCTATTATGGGTTAGTAAAAAGCAAGTCATTGGATTAGATAGAGGGTTATTTCAGTCCGAATACCTAGTAATAGTAATACCTTGAAGAAATGGTACAACTGCCTGTGGAAATGAAGACAGTTAATTGAAAGGTCTGGAATTGGGCCTTGACCGTCCTAAGCCCTCTTTGGGACTGGGTCAGGATTTCCTGTCACCACTCTGCTTTACTTTAGTATTTAACCATGATTTGTAATTTTTATTTATTGCTTTTATTGATTTCTCTGCCTCAGGATTGTAGGCTTCCTGGAGTGAGGTGTTAGTTAGCAATTCTACTTCCAGCTTTTAGCACAGGTACTTACTACACATATGTAGAAAGAATGAATGTAGTGTGACCCTGAAGTAACACAAGAAAGGACTTTTGGTGAATAAAGGGGGATTGGGAAGTTCTCCAAATAAAATTTACCTTCATTTTACAGTTTTTTTCTGTGAAAATTAGTCATTTAATAATCCCCGCTACACAAGAAACTCTCTCTCTTGTCAGCCTAGAGATGCTAGCATTTTTTTTTTTTAAGGCTTTGTTTTAAAAAGGGTAAAATTTAAGGTGACTGTGAACATGTCAGTATGACTGAAAGTATTGTATTTATGGATTCAGTCATTCATTAAAAAATAGTTTTCAAGCACCTGTCACATATAAAGCATCATACATACATTAATAAGTAGAAATAGTGATCCCTTCATTCTTGAAATTTACAGTACTGGGGAAGAAAGAAAGGAGTAATTAAAACAAAGTGGGTACTTTCTGAAACACTGGCATGCCTGAAGTAGCACAGAACAGAGGCTCTGTGTTTATGGCACAGATAAATATGCCATCTGAGGTACATTCCATATACATAACAATACAGATGTATGCCATGTCAGACGGCTCTGATTTTAGTCATAAGCACATTCTGTGTACTTACATAGTTTTTCATTACATTTAAAGATGCTTAAAGTCTAGGAGGCTGTCTTCTGTGTTCATGTATTTTTTACAGGGTTCACTGCAATATTGTGAACTAGTGGACCTCTAATAAAAAACCTTGACAAACTGACCTTTCCTACCTTCTGGCAGATGTGCAAAAGATTGTAAGATAGTTAATTCAGTAATGGTTGCTGAGGGGCATTGAATAATTGAGAATTGACGTAAGATTTTTCTCTACTCATTCTCACTTGCCTAGCCATTCTGGATGTTTTCAACAGTTCATTCTGGCTTCGACGCCAGCGTAGTTATCTTTGTAACAAGGGCACAGTAAGACTCACTAGAAGCCACTGTATGGTATTTTGGTAAGAAATCTCTCTTTTGCAATTTTGAGTGTTTCTGAAATTTAAATTTCTAATCAGTTCATTTTCTAAGTTCTGCTGAGAAATGCGTAGGTTCAAAGAGTTATTCAGATATCTCATATACAAAGCAAGTTCTGAAGCTGAGGGAGAAAATGTGTTTGAAGAGGGTCTCAATAGGGCGACCTTCCAACTCTTCTCAATACCAACACTCTGATCTACTGAGATGATAAGAAAATCTGGCCTTTTTTTCAGCTGCCCCAGTTTGAGGCTTTTCCCCCATCTCCTGGTTTCTTTAAATTTCATTGAGCCTGACTTTGCAACCAGACTCCAAGCCTCTTCGTGCTATTTTTGCTTTAACTTCATCATGTTTCCTCAAGAGGGGAAAGTAGTTCAGAAAATGCTATTTACTCTGTGACCTAGGATTATGCTTTCATTATGTAATTATTCAGAATGTTTAGAGCCAGTAGTTAGATAGCAAATTAAAGTTATCCAATTAAAGAATGTCAGAGAGAGTAAGGGTGAAAAAAAGGTACAGTGAAAATGTCAATATTCAGATCATACTAGAGTTTATTCAGCATGTTATAGTGGAGAGGTCATAGACTTGGGGGACTGATGGGCTAAAATGTGAACCGGCTTGGCTTTTGACCCTGTAGCTGTACTTAAATCCCCAGATCCACAACTTCTTCATTAGTAGAAAGAGGGATGATGATTCTGCCTGTATCACAAATTGTTGTTAGAATTGAGTAAAATAATCCATGCACATCATTTAGCAGATTGGTAAACAGCACATGTGTTAGTTCCTTTATAATTCTTTTTATTGTCTATCCATACACAGGGCAAACAAAATAGGATACAGTCAATGCTATTGTAATACCATTGTATGGTGACATATGGTAGCTACACTAAATAAGCATAGCATAAGGTTGGGAGTTGTTGAATCACTATATTGTACGCCTGAAGCTAATACAGCATTGTGTGTCAACTATATTCAAATTAAAAAAATAATAAAGTACTTTTTAGAACAGACAAAGAAAAATAAAGACTTTTTAGAACAGCAAAGAAGAATAACATGTTGTCAGTTAACCACCAAGTCTGTAAAAATGAGGCTTAAAATTCAGTTGCTTGCCCTCTATTCCCTTTCTTCTTGTCTGTCTCTTATTTTGACTTCCCACTCATGAACTGCTGCCTGAAAATACTGAGCTAAGATTAAATCACTCTTTCCCTCCATACTCTAAAAGGCAAAATGAGGCAAAATCCTGAATCTAACTCCCATTTAAAAAATATTTCTGAGGTTCACAAACAAGCTACAGAGCATTCAAAGTAGGATCTCAATCAGTACATTGTGAGTGCAGCAACTGCTTATTAACTGGATGTCTCTGACATAGGTCTTCTAGTCCACAGCCAGGCGTACAGTATAAATGACTCAGTGAGATATGTAATATTCTGCTCAAGTGAATACTATGAAACTTAGGAATTCTTTACCATTATGAAGTAGATTATTTTCTTCTAGTAGAAAAATATTCTAGGGGCACCTGTGTGGCTCAGATGGTTAAGCATCTGCCTTTGGCTCAGGTCACGATCTCTAGGTCCTGGGATCAGCCCCACATTGGGCTCCCTGCTCAGCAGGGAGTCTGCTTCTTCCTCTTCCTCTGCCTATCCCCACTGCTCCTACTCTCTTTCTGTGTATCTCTCTGTCTCAAATGAGTAAGTTAAAAAAAAATTCTAATACAAACAGAATATTTTTAAATTAAATATTTTTGAAATTAAATCATATTTACAACATTTGATTGAGTTCCTACTGTGTACAAGATATCTTGCTAGAAATTGCAGAGGATTTAAAAAGATTCAGATACCAATCATGGTTTCAAGGTGATTACAATATAATAACAGATATAATAACTATTAATTATAATTCAGAGTAAGTCATTTTAAAAGTTTCTAATAATGTGCTGTGAGAATTCAGAGAAGAACATGATCGCTTCACATTGGGTTTAAGGAAGGGTGGAATTTTTTTGAAAAATGGTCACAATTTAGATGTCCATTAAGGTATAGAAGACATAGAAAAAGGAATAGAAAAAAGAAAGGGCATCTAGGCAAGGGAATAGCTTAAGCAAAAAATTGGGGGTGGGGGGAGAGAGCTGGAGCCCAGAGAAGATGAAGTGTGTATTAACAATGGCAAAGAAATCCAATATGCATGAGGTTTAAAGATAGAATATGAGGTAAGTTTTTGACTATATCATTAAGAGCATTGAATAGCAAGCTATAATTTGTTTTTTTTTCCACATGTATTCATGAATACAACAAGTTTACATGCTATTGTAATTGTTGGATATAATCCCAATCTTGTATTCAATATTTATTATATATTGTCAGATGGAATGAGGGTGGCTGACATTGGTGGAAGATATAAGGAAAACCTACATACTAATTTCTTCTGATGTCATCAAGTTTTTATTTTTGATGAAATAGACTCAGATATTTTATTTATGTCAAAAATCTAACAGTCACAAGTCCACTTTACTCCCATGCATCAGAGAGAAGAGGAAAGTTATGATCTTCTTGTGGTTTGACAAATCTCACAAGTGTTTATTGGTTACCTTTCCAAAACAAAAATGTCAGTGTAACTACAGAAAATAAAGTGTTACCTACTTAGGACAACTAATCTGTATTACAGACATTTTAGAGGTTAAAGCTTACTTTCACAGGGCATTGCAGCATTCTCAGAAGCCCTGATATAATGAGAATGTTTGTTGAAATAACACTTCCAAGGACAGTTTTAATAATGGAAAATACAAGGATTATATGTTTCCCCCAACCTGAATAAGAAAGTAAGATCTGTTAAGTTCCTAATTCATCACTTCAGCAGAATTGAATCTACATTTCTGCAACTGCAGGTAAAGGCAGACATATTCTTCTTCTTAATATGCTGAGGTTTGTTATACTAGCAGTTGGGACGGCCTTGTATTTCCAAGGCTAAGCTCTGGAATTTTCTTGGTTAGCACTGAAGAGAGGCATGGTGAAGGCAGATTAAGGTGCACAAAATGTACAGTAGAAAAGGGGAAAGGCTATGTTATAATTATTAATAAGTGGGATCATTTATCACATTGCAGGCCATAATGATGAATATGACTATATCATGAGTTCAATCTAAGTAAAGCCAATGCATTGTGAATTTAATAGACTTACCGATTTTGTTCATATTACTTTATAATGTTAATTGATAATAACTCCATCAGTTAAAAGAAGAGTCTAACTTCAACCCCAACTGGAGATAATTTTTATTTACTGTCTGAATAATTTGTATGCTCCTGAATAATATTTTCTTAAACCAAATCTAATTTCTTAGAACATACCAACAAAATAAAAGAATAATAGGATTGTTGGGAATGTTTTTTTTACCAACACATAGAAATTCCCTAACATCTAAAATATTATGACTACTATAAGCAATCATAAATAATGCTAATATCTGTTCAACAAAAGTGTCCAGTGGCAGTCAACTCATCAGTATTATACAGACATAAAAAGTAATGAATCTTGCAATATAATCTATGAAACCATTCATTGCCAAGAGCCTTATCATAACATATCATCATTCACTAGTATGAGTTATAACTTTTAATTTATACACATATCTTTAAAGAAGGAAGCTTTTCTAAGGTATTTTTATTAAAAAATAGCTTAGCTTATAGGCTTGGTTCATTTTTCTTAATGGAAGCATATTGTTTTATAAATGTTAAGCAGTTTGCACTCAGGTCAACTATGCATATAGAAATTTTTGTAGAAAGATGATTACATCCAGGAAGGACACACTTAAAGAGACATTGCAGATCCCTTTTCCCAGGTTGATCCACCTAAAGGAAAGCAGATTTATATATTACCTTGCACAAGGCAGCTTCTCCAATGAACTGGGGAAAACAGAATCAAAGTCTTGTTCTGAAATTTGCAATGCTACAAGTTTGATATCCAGTGACAGACCAAAAATTAGACAAATAAGTATTTTTTTAAAAGTCTGTCACATGCCTAAAGTGTCATTAAATTGACCTCAAAATTCAGATCCATCTAATTATGTTGTTATGGAGATTGCTGATTGCTGACCAAAGTCCATGTTCTGATTTTCTGGTCACACTGGTAGGCATTTGCTAAGCTTTCTTGCAAATAAGAATTGGCTACATGACTGGATGCCTACAAGTGGAATAAGAACAGAAGTGACACGTGCCACTTATAGGCCTGAAAATGAAATAAAACTTCCATGTAAGTGCCTCCATGCCCATTGCTGCTTTCAGTGACCTGGAATTGAGACTTCATTTTACTTGAAGAAGTCAGTCTCACCATTCACCTCCTTTTAAGTGAACAGAAAGAAATTTCTAATGCATTTAACTTATATGATATTTTGGAGTGTATTTGTTATAACCATCAGGCTTACAAATGTTTATTATAATAATTGGGCAAAATGCTATCCTAATTCAATATTGAAAGTAGGGATGCCACACAGTTTGGGTCCACATTTATTAAAAAGAACAACAACAACAAAAAAAACTAACTTACAATAGTTACATGAAGAAATAGAAGAGAATTCCTTTTATTTTTTTTCACCATAGGGAAAGCCAGTCATTAGCATTATGATTTTACCTTTCCTAAGTCATGATTATTGTTATTTTGATAAGGAAAATCTGTGTCCTAAGATGGCCGACTGAGCCAGCAAGAGAGTCCCAGTCCTTGCTTGGGGCTCTTCCGGGTTCTTCTCCCTGCTCTGCTTCCCACGCACACCAGTCCGGGTACTTCACCCTGCCCCACTTCACGCACACACCAAAAGTGCCAAGTATGCGGAAGTAGAAGTGTATAAATTGCCCCCTTTGTTTGTGCTCGGGCTTAGACCTTTGGAGACCACTCTTTTCTGAGCCTGCCGGCATTAAATAAACCTCCTATCCTCCAAGATCTCTGGGTGCTGCTTGGTTCTTCCATTGGGTGATCCGGCCGAGGTTCCATAATATTTGGTTCCCTGTCTGGGAAATCCAGCTGTGCTGGCCCATTGTTGCCACCAGTTTGGGGCAACGGCGGGGCAGTGATGGAATGAGGGATCATAATGGAGGAGGCATGCCCTGCCTAATTTTTGGCAGTCTCCCGTCCCAGTCACCTCGGGCTGGCCCCACTCTGCTGTTCCTGCCAGACTCGAAGAGACTTGGCAGGTGACGACCTGGTCCTGACGTTGGATTCTGGTAAGGCCTGGGGCCCCAGGACCCAGACAGGCCCACCCCCATTGGGGTGGAAGGGGAGCCTGATCACCTCCCAGAGACCTCTTAGAGGTCTCACAGGTAGGGATTCCCAGGGAGGGAATGTAATAACTTCTGGAGTGTGAATGTGTGAGTGAATGTGCAGTCCGACCTGGCTTGCTCAAGCGGACTGATTCTGTGACTCCATGGGCAGGCACCCTTAAAGTCCCCAGAAGCCTACGGAGTCTGAGTGGACCCATCTGCGATTCCGTGGTGAATGGCATACAGTCTATGGCGGCACCGGAATAGTTTCTGATTGTAAGTCACAACGCTGAGACCACTACGGCTAAGCCTCACCTAAGCTTCTTTGGGACACAGCCCAGACAGGCATCTGATTGGTCTCCTCATCTCAGGAGCCACCCCCCCCTTTGTCTGTCTTTGCACCACCACACATGGGGACATCACCATGGGGTCAGGGCAGAGTAAACCTAGGGTTCTAGAGACCATGATCAAAAGTTTTAAGAAGGGGTTTTCAGGAGACTATGGAGTCAGGATGAACCCTGGCAAGTTGAGAACCCTATGTGAATTGGAATGGCCCACCTTTGATGTTGGGTGGCCTTCAGAAGGGACATTGGATGTCCCAACGGTTCGTCAAGTATGGCAAGTCGTAACAGGAGAACCAGGACACCCTGACCAGTTTCCATACATTGACTCCTGGCTAGGAATTGCTCAGAGCTCGCCCCCCCACCCCCACCCCAGGATACGATTCACTTGCAATAGTCAGAGACAGGCCAGAGTCTTAATTGCCTTGTCCACGCAACCTAAAGAAAATAAGCAAAAGCCCTAGTCTTCACAAATCCTAGCCAGAGATCCTGAGGATGAACCAACCCTGCCCCCACCGTATGTACCCCCAAGACCGCCTACACCTGGCCCTTCAGCTCCAGACACTCCACCGCCATGGGTTTCACCAAGTGCCCTCAGGCCCAGAGGAGCAACCGGCACCCCCAGGCCCAAAAGATTCACTTTCCCCAGGACCAGCAGCCAGGCTGCACCCCGGGCCAGGTGCAAGCACCCTCCAAATGCCGGTATGAGAGACGTGGGAACCCAAGAGGCACAATGAAGATGGGATGGTCCAACCTGGCTGTTCCATGATATTATCAGCCCTTCTCCACCACCAACCTCCTCAGCTGGAAACAACACCCCATCCTACTCTGAAAAAACACAGGCCATGGTAGACCTCATAGAATCCCTCTTCCAAACCCATCAGCCAACCTGGTATAACTGCCAACAGTTACTCCGCACCCTGTTTAACACAGACGAAAGGAGGAGAATAATGAAAGGTGCACAGCAGTACTTGGAAGAGCATGCACCAGCAGGAGTCATCGACCCTGCTGCCTGGGCTAATATGGCTGCACCCGAAGAGCACCCAGCGTGGGACTTCACCACAACTGAGGGACAGGCCCACATCCGCCCGTACCAGGAGGCCCTCTGGGGAATCCGGGCAGGAGCTATAAACATGACTAAGATATCCTTGGTCACTCAACAACCAGGGGAGTCCCCTGGGGACTACTACGAAAGACTACATGAAGCCTACAGTGTATATGCTCCATTTGACCCCGAGGCACAGGAAAGCCAACAGATGGTAAAGACCTCCTTCGTGGCTCGGGCCGCCCCAGACATCAGAAAAAAACAGAAACTAGAGGGTTTTGCTGGAATGAACATCACCCAACTAATAGAGATTGCCAGTAAGGTCTACATGAACAGGGAGGTTGCAACTGAACGGGAGGCTGACAAAAAGATGAAAAAGAAAGTCAGCCTCCTTGCCGCCGCCCTGAAAGAAAAGGACAACAGAAAGATGGGAGATCCCAACCACTGAAAGGGGGAAAGCCCAGAACCTCCTTGGCAAGGGATCAGTGTACCTACTGTAAAGAGAAAAGGCATTGGAAAAACGAATGTCCCAACCGGGGAAAGGCCCAAAAGCCCAGCCGCTACAAGGAAGAACACCGAGAGGAGGACCTCATAGGCCTTGCGGGAATAGACTCAGACTGAGGGGCACCGGGCTCAATGGTTCATCAAGTATGGCAAGTCCCCATGAGCCCATGGTCAAAATGAAGGTGGGGAGCAACCAGTGACTTTTATGGTTGATACTGGGGCCGAGCACTCTGTTGTCACCTCCCCATTGGCTCCATCCTTGGGGCCACTGGGGACGTGGGTGATACAACAGCCCTTTTGCTGTTTTGCTGAGTGCACCAGTGTGAACTCAGAGGCCACAAGGTCCGACATGAATTCCTTTATCTACCTGATTTCCCATCTCTTTCCTGGGCTGAGACATACTGTCCAAGCTTAGGGCTCAGATAACCTTTGAGCCCACTGGACACACTAGCCTCTGACTAAACCCAAGGCAAGAGGAGGTGGGGTCTCTGATATTAGCAATTACCATGCCAAGGGAAGAAGAATGGAGGCTATTCTATGCCCAGGCCCAGTCGAGCAGCCCGCCAGAGTTCAGACTCCCCTTCCCTTCAGTATGGGCTGAAAACAACCCACCTGGATTAGCCCAGAATCAGGCCCCTATCATTGTTGAACTGAACCTAGGAGCCCAACTTCAGAGGCAAAGGAAATACCCCCTTCCACAGGAAGCTAAGATCGGCATCCAAGAACATCTGACCAAACTCAAAGAAGCAGGAATTCTAGTTGAGTGCCAGTCGGCTTGGAATACCCCACTCCTGCCAGTCGAGAAGCCAGGAGGGGGATACCGACCAGTTCAAGACCTACGGGCCATCAAAAAGATGACCATCTCTCTGCACCCAGTGGTTCCAAATCCATACACCCTCCTCAGCCAAATCCCAGGGTCGGCCAGATGGTTCACTTGCTTAGATTTGAAGGATGCCTTCTTCTACCTCTGCTAAGCTCCCCAGAGCCAGCCGCTATTTGCCTTTGAATGGTCTGAACCTGATACAGGGCACCAGATGCAACTGACTTGGATGCGCATCCCGCAGGGGTTTAAAAACTCACCAACCCTCTTTGGGGAAGCGCTGGCCGTGGACCTCACCAGCTTCCCAAGAGAGGCCACACGATGCACCCTCCTCCAGTATGTGGATGATCTCCTCCTTGCCAGTGACACACAAGACTGCACAAAAGGCACAAAGGCCCTCCTATAGCTCCTGTCAGACTCAGGATACCGAGTATCATGGAAGAAGGCACAAATCTGCCAAAAACAAGTCCAATACCTTGGGTTCCTCCTCACCCAAGGGAAAAGAGAACTAGGGCCGGAGAGGAAGAGGGTCATCATCTCCCTGCCACAGCCCCAGACAAAAGGGGCCGACGAGAATTCCTGGGGGCTGCAGTATTCTGCCGCATCTGGATCCCTGGCTTCTTGGCAATAGCAAGACCCCTTTATGATCTCTTAGGGGGACCAGATCAAGAACCCTTGCCTGGGCTGAGGAAGCAGAAACCGCTTTCACAGAGATAAAGACCGCCCTGGGGCAGGCTCCAGCCCTAGGCCTATCAGATGTAGCAAAACCCTTCCATCTCTTTGTGCATGAAAAGAAAAAAATAGCGCTTGGGGTACTCACCCAGACTGTTGGACCCTGGCAATGGCCAGTTGCTTACCTGTCAAAGAAGCTGGACCCTGTGGCAGTGGGACGGCTACGTGCCTCAGGGCGCTGACAGCCACAGTCCTACTCATCAAGGAGGCAGACAAACTCACCCTGGGGCAAGAACTTAACATCAAGGTCCCTCATGCAGTTGTGTCCCTCATGAACGCACAGGGACACCGCTTCCTTTCCAACTCTTGGCTAGCACAATACCAAGGCTCCTCTGCGAAAACCCATGGGTCACCCTTGAAACAGTAAGGACATTAAATCCAGCAACCTTTCTCCCCATGGAAGCGGGGGAACCAGACCATGACTGCTCCAAGGTGACTGATGAAGTCTATGTGAGCCGTCCAGATCTATGGGATTAAGCCATAAAGAATCCAGAACTCACACTGTTCAGCAGTGGCAGCAGTTACCCACAGGAGGGTGCCCGGAAAGTGGGTTTTGCAGTAACCACAACCACTGAAGTCTTAGAAGCTAAGGCATTACCAGCTGGATGGTCAACTCAATGGGCTGAATTATATGCCTTAGTCCGAGCCCTCACCCTCAGTGAAGGCAAGCGAGTCAACATCTATACTGACTCAGTACGCCTTTGCTACTATACATATACGTGGAGCCATCTACAAGGAAAGGGGCCTCCTAACCGCAACAGGAAAAGCTATCAAGAACAAAGAGGAGATACTGAGACTCCTGAAGCCGTCTGGCTTCCAAAGGAAGTAGCCAGTCCTGTACTGTAAGGGACACCAGAAAGGAGATGACCCCATAGCACGGGGAAATCGTCTGGCAGATGAGGCAGCCAAGACCGCAGCCAGTGAGGACATGGACAGAGCCCCTTCCCTCACCATGGCCCTAAAACCCCTGGAAGAAGTCCCTGCACCCAGTTACACTAAAAAGGAAAAGGAATGGGCCATGGCTGAGGGAGCTACCCTGACTGAAAGGGGATGGTGGATGATGCCAGACGGGCACATCTTTGTTCCAACAACAAATGGAGGGCATCTAGTCAAGGAACACCACCAACTCAGTCATCTGGGGAAAACTGCATTAGAGGCCCTTCTAAAGAAGCACTACTACCTCAGTCACCTGCCAGCACTAGACCGAGCAACGAGTGAATGATGCATAACATGTGCTACAAATAATGCTCGGTCTGCACCACAGCCCCCGCCAGGTGTCCAGAGGATGGGAGCAACCCCCTTCGAAGATCTAGAGGTAGACTTCACAGATGTGCAGCTGAGCAGGGGGTTCAGATATCTCCTAGTAATAGTATGCACATACTCTGGGTGGGTTGAAGCCTTCCTGACCAGGACGGAGCAAAGCCGGGAGGTAGCTAAAGTCCTCTTGTGGGAGATTGTGCCCTGGTTCAGCCTGCCATTAACAATCCATAGTGACAATGGACCCGCATTTGTGGCAGACACTGTACAGGTCTTGACCAAATCTTTCAACATCACCTGGAGACTCCACACCGCTTACTGGCCCCAAAGTTCAAGGAAAGTAGAGCTTATGAACCACACCCTTGGGAACCTTCGCAAAGTTTTATCAGGAGACTAACCTGCCATGGCTGGATCTGCTACCCCTAGCTCTCCTGCATGCTCGTGGCACGCCCAGGACATCCGATTTCTCCCCATTCGAATTAATATATGGACAGCCTCCCCTGTGCTTGGGAAGCCTTCCAGGAAACTTGGATCAGGATATGGAGATAAAGGGATAAAGGAGCAGCTTCAGGCTCTGGCGGCTACCCTAAATAAATTACAAAAGTACACCATCGAGAGGGCCCCAATCACCTTAGGGTCACAAGTACACTCCTTCCAGACAGGGGACTCAGTTTGGGTCAAAGATTGAAAGAAAGACCCCCTCAAACTGCAGTGGACAGGGCCCCACACTGTTGTTCTAACCACTCCTACTGCCCTCAAGTTCTCAGGTGTCACCCCATGGGTCCACCACTCTAGAGTGAAGGAAGCTCATCATTCGGACAAGGAGCCGTGCCAGTGGAGAGTCCAGCCAGACTTCATGAACTCACTCTGGCTTCACCTTCGATGAGACTCCACCAACTGAGGGACACCTGCTCACCATGGTCCCTGGCTCTCATTGGTGTGATTTCCCTCATCTTGGGAGTCAGACTCTACACTGTTGCCCCTCCTGACTGGACTTTTCCCCAGAGACTTACTATTGTCATTGCTTATTGGATGTCCCTAAGGTGTATTACTGCACTCACTTATCCACAGGTTTCATCTGCTGACGGGTTAGCCATGATGGCTCCTTCTACCTAAGGTCATAGATCCCACTTCTATTGGCCCTCTGCTCTCTACTCCTGAGCGCATTTCACCATGGTTTTCCTGGCCCCAGTCAGTCCTGGTTTTCTGCTGCCTGGTGTGCTGTTCCTCCAGACTGCCTCTAGCTTGCCCAGCCTGGCAGGGGGGACAGACTCTCGTATCACCGTTACTGGCAAATGGACTTTCCAGTTTATCCCCCTCAATCCCACACTGGCGCCTCCGCTGACTTCTTCCACTGGAGATGGATACACACCAAAGGTTGACCTCCATTTTGATGGATGCCAACTTCTTGATACCTCCTGGGAACCTCATAGACGGTGGTCCTACCATGGCCTTTACTCAGGCTACTCGCTGGTAGATATCTCCATCTGTGGGGGCCGACACCTCAACAGCCAAACACCTGCCCTCAGTTCTGCTCTCAAGCCTGGGGATGTGAGTCATGGGTATCGACTTGGCTGGGAATGGAACGATGGTCCACCAGATGGTGCCTCAAACAGTGCGGTGACATCTGGATTTCCTTGTCACGCAAGGCCTCCCCATCCTCTTGCTCTAGTGATCACTGTATACTGCTCACCCTCTCTGTCTTAGAACCCAATGCCACATCATGGGCTATAGGAATCGTTCTCCTGTTGGGCCAGTATCACCCTATGGGGACCAACCCCATGGCCAAATTTATAATTAAGTCCATGTTCACTCCAAGCCTTACAGTTAATCCCCAGAGTCAGACAGAAAATAACTGCCCTGGAGCATCCCCGGGCCCCCCATCCACATGCAGCAAGCATCTATAGCACAACTGTTAGGTATAATTAAGGCCTCCCACCAAGCGCTTAACCACTTGAATCCACTCCTAGGGTCTGACTGCTGGATCTGTATGAAGCCCGGTCCCATCCAATACCTAGGTGTCATCCTCAGCCAATCTACCTTGTCACCTCCCACCTTGGCACTGGCGACCTCAGATTATCCCTGTCTGGCTCTGGTACTGCTGTATGGCAACTCTTCCTCTCCCATCACGGGGCACAATCGGGTCTGTGCACCTAACAACACTTTTTTAGCTTGTGATCAAGGTGTATACATCTGCATCACCCTGCGCAATCGATCCTGCACGCTTGTCAGTCTTTTACCTGATATTTCAGTCCTCCCCAGGAGCGATGCCCCACTCATATGGAGACCTAGCTGACCTCGACGTTCCCCCCACAGCCATCCCTCTTATCATGAGCCTGCAGGCGGCATCAGGTATTGCCCTCAGTGCCACTGGCATTGGGATGTCTCAGGTTTAGTACCAGGGGTTAACCCAACAACTCTGGCGGATTTTTCCGCCCTCACTCAGTTGGCCCTGGCCCTACAGCACCAACTCGATTAGCTGGCCTCAGTGGTCCTCCAAAACACACGTGGGCTCCACTTGCTCATGGCTTTGCAAGGGGGGCTCTGCCTCCTCCTACAGGAGGAATGTTGTTTCTATGCTAATGAGTCAGGGGTGGCCCAAGAAACTCTGACCCAATTACAGGAACGAATACATTGCCAGTGGGAAACACTCCAGCAGACAACTTGGTGGGATACCCTCTCACAATGGTTCCCTTGGCTCGCCCCCCTTGTCGTCCACCTCCTATTGCTTCTCCTCCGAGTGGCATTTGGTCCTTGTATTCTTAACGCCCTTACTAGGTTTATTACTACTCAAATTGCTAAAATTAGGCTCCGGTTACTCCTTACTATCGCCCCTTAGAAGATGAAGATGATGCCCTCTAAACTAGATGTCTAAAGGGGCATCAAAGGGGGGAATGATAAGGAAAATCTGTGTCCTAAGATGGCCGACTGGGCCAGCAAGAGAGTCCCAGTCCTTGCTTGAGGCTCTTCTCGGTTCTTCTCCCTGCCCTGCTTCCCGTGCACACCAATCTAGGTCCTTCTCACTGCCCTGCTTTGTGCAGTCACCAAAAGTGCCAAGTACGCGGAAGTAGAAGTGTATAAATTGCTCCCTTTGTTTGTGCTTGGGCTCAGACCTTTGGAGACCACTCTCCTCTGAGCCTGCCAGCGTTAAATAAACCTCCTATTCTCCAAGATCTCTGGGTGCCGCTTGGTTCTTCCATCGGGTGATCCAGCCCAGGTTCTGTAACAATTTGACTTCGTTGGTTATATGAACATGAAATATTAAAATGGGGTATTAAGATTATAATTATCTGTTATATAAGCATGACTAAAAGGAAAAAGATTTCAAGGGAATATTTAGGGCTAGTACATTAAGAGCTATCATGAATCCATGTAACATACGATAGCAGCCAGAAGATAAGATGACTACTCAGTGACAAGAAGATGAATTTGAACCAAACAAGCATTCCTTATGAGGCAAACCCTACAGGCACAGACAGTGCCTCTGAGATATGTGCATGCGTGTGTGCATGCACTCACACCTGTCCATATTGATTAAGCATATGGGGTCTGCCAAGAATTAGGAAGGTAAAGGAAGAAGGAAAAAAAAGACCTGGGCCCAGGTGATGAAAATATAAGGATATTCAAGAAATTTTAGTAAAGGGCTTGTATCTTACTATCCCTTCAAATACTTAGAGGTTACATGAAGACATGGAAAGCCATTATTTTTTTCTGGCTTTTAAAGCAACATCTAATAGAAGCAGAAAGGAGTACCAGTATATATATATATATATAAAAAAAAAAAGATCATACTGATCTATGAAAATCCATAAAGTGTCTGAAAATATGGGGAGGAAAGGAGGACATTGTAAACAAGAACCAAACAGGGCAAAAAGAAGAGGGAAACAATTGATATCAAAATATTAGATTTGAAATTTTAAAAATTAGCATTCAACTTCTAGATCTCTCATTTTTTTAGCCATTTAATCTTGTTTATTACCAGTCTTAAAAAAGAGGAATTCTTTATGTATTTACCCTGCAGGATTATAATGCAGATGAAATGAGATAATGGATGTGAAAGAACTTTGTAACATATAACGTAGTCCTCATTCATGCACATAGTGTCCATAGTATATTCTTTTTTTTTTTTTTTTTTTTTAAGTAGTCTCCATGCCCAGTGTGGAGCCCATCATGGGGCTTGAACTTATGACCCTGAGATCAAGACCTGAGCTGGGATCAAGAGTTGGACGCTCAACTGACTGAGCCACCTAGTCAACCCCATATTACATTCCTTAACATAGATTTTGAGTCTTTTTAGAAAGACTGTATTGATGATATTTTCCTCACAGAGACCTCAAAAGTAGCACACAGGCAAGATTCAGTAGGGAAGATAGCTTTAGAAAGTCTCATTCTGGTATTTTTTTAAAATGAGGGGATGGCATGTGTTGTGATGAGCACTGGGTGTTACATCAAAAACTAATGATGTACTATATGCTGGCTAACTGAACATAATAAAATAAATAAATAAATATAAATAAAATAAATGAGGGGATGGTGTAAACTGTAATAAATACTTTCTTTGTGCACAACTTTGTTTCTTGGAAAGTAGAAAATGCAGTCCACTAAATCAGGCTGAATTTTTGCCAATGAGCAAGAACAGTTATGATATGAAAGCACTGGGAACATAGAAAGTGTCCTAAGTTAGGAGAATAAAGACATGTACTGTATTTATAATAAGTATTAAACATTTGAGGGGGGCAGTGGAGAAAAATGTAAAGATATAATTATATGATAAGAGACTCAAAGGAACATTGGCTCAAGACAGATGGGAAGCTTGAAAATATTTACTCTAATAAAATATTTGATGGAGACGTCAAAAGCATGATAACTGGATCATGGTAACTGGACAGGGAGCACTAAATGAGGGTCAGTTAACTACAGAGTATCATGAAGGAAGAGCCAACAGAGCCCAGAATGAGCTATAATTAATAAAATGCTAAACAAAAGAAGTAGGGAATTTTATCTATAATAAAAAAGGTTGGATAGGATTCTAGCAAGGTACAGATACCATGATGTTAACACTTGAAAGCAAGAAGTTAGACATACTGTGGTCTTATTTAAATGTAAACTTAAAAAAATAAATTCCATCTTTTCTAATAAATAGAAAGTGTTTGAAACACAGAATATCTTAATTCCACATAGCATGTTTAGAACCAATAGAAAAAGTTACCCCAAAGCAAATAATAGGCACAATGAAAGACGGGACATGCTAAAAGTTTGCAATAACTGAAAATCTGGTGGTGTAGCTCAGAAGGTTGAAACTTCCATTTCTAGAATGCTTAAGTAAAGGTTGTGTTTTAGTCATATTGTTAATTTTATAACTTTAATAATAAAAGCTTGAGTTAGATTAATTCTGAATTCCCTACCAATGCAAAAAGTAATAATAATGAAAAATAAATTCCCTACCAATGCTAAGATTCTGCAGTTCTAATTGAGATTAGGGTCAGTTTATTATAAAGTAGAGTTGCCAAATTTTAACAAATAAAAATATGGGACACCTAATTAATTTGAATTTTAGATAAACAATGAATAATTTAGTATATCCCAAATATTTTATCTGGCAACATGACATTTCTTTCCAGTGAATCTCTTGCTCAATTCCTCCCCGCCCCCCCGCCCCGGGGATTTAAGGAATAGACAATGAAGAAATTACCAGCACAGCCCAAATCTACTCGGAGACCTGACTTCAGGGATTTTGCCAAGATTATTAAATGCTAGAATACATAGACTTACAAGACTGAAAGGAATCCCTATATGACATCGGGGCAATTCCTTAATTTTAAGAGCAAAGTGGACAATTTGGCTTGTCTAAGACAGTAATGAAACAGAAAGTTATTGCCATAGTTACTGGTTGCTAAGGAAGTTTATGGCATCTCTTTTATTATAGGTGATTCAAAACCATCTAAAGGTAATTCTTCCTATGCATGTGGGAGTGGAAGATAGACTTCTCCAGGCACCATTTAGCTCTGGAAGCCTATTTTTAAGTCTTACCAGAATTCCCCTCAGGTAAAATCGCTTCACAGTTTCAGAGGACTAAGTTTTTCAGCTCATCAATCCCTGAAGTTCCGGTAACTTGACTACAGATAGTTGTGGGGATAATTTAAGTAAGTCCCATATCCCTCCAGTTTCCTTTTCCACAACTTCTCTACAAAATAACCCAAGCATGAGACACTTTGCAAATGTGACAGCCTAGTTTTTAGCCTCTCCTGTGTTTAGAAACTTGCGGCTAACCTTTGGAGAACTAACTCAATGTAGGAATCTCTCAAATAGATTGCAGTACTGTAATTCATTCTTTGTTGCTTGAATAATTTACATGAAATGACAGTAATGTTACTAGGGGGTGATTCCTTGACTTACAGTTTGATTTGTGTGCCCCCAAAGGGGGCATTTTTAAAAAACTTGTGAAATTCTCTATTCATGATTTTCTCAACATTAGCACTTCCATAAAACCAATGTTTATTTGATATTTCTTGAAAGAAACTGTAGAAATTTGTTAAATAAGCAAGGTCTTGTGCATACAACATATTTTCCTTATTTAGTCGTCTTTAAACTAGTGGACCTGCCCATGTAACATGTAACCCAAACCACTTAATATAACCCCAACAATGATTTGAGCTTCTGGGATTTTGCTCCTCACCTAAACACTGGCCCTTTAGACTGACACAACTTCCTGGTTTTTTATAATCATATGAATGGAAACCACCACAGACTGAATTCTCGTTACAGAGGTACCTTCTATGCTGGTTGTTGTCTATCAAGAGGTCCTCTTAAAAGTAGGAAAGAACTGTCTTCAGGAAAGCTGGTTTCTACTCTTTTAACATTGTGTCTGGAGTTTACTTCCTGAGAATAAGTATATCTGCTCTAAGCTCTAAAGACCTATGCATACCAGGGATACGTTTCAGAGCTTCCTGAAGGAAATTTTGTGTAAGTCCCTTGGTCTTCCTGGCAAAAGCCCCAGTACTTCTGTGTTAAGAAAATAGGTGGGAAACTCAGAGTCACCCGAGTAGTAGGTACTTAATTGGGACCTGGGCTGTTGTTCAGCCTTCTCATATTTACTCATTCTCAATTTACTGTCAGTAGGGGTGATGAAGATTATTTTATCAAGGATACAATAGAGATTCTTACTACAGAGGTTGAAACCTACTTCTGGAAGTTAATGAGGCATCTTTGTGATAAGATCTTAGGGTCTTTGTAATAACTGAAATACTTGGGGGGATCTAAGATGTTCTTTGGTTCAGTACCCATTTGAACGATGTTATCTCATTTCACTGGTAAACACTAAAGGCAGAATTGAAAATAGCTGTTAATTATAATACCATCTTTTCTTGTAGTCTGCAGTAAAGAATTGGGTGGATACCAGTAATCATTGGATGCAAGCTGGAACTCACAGTCAGGAGGATCGGCAGATAGAGAGATCCCCTACTCTTTCAGCATCCTGTGGAAAGGAATGTTTGGATGAGAGTGCAACTATGTGCTCCAAGGGTTTGGATTCCAAGAGAGAGACTCCAATACCTTTGTTTTCTTTAAATAGATCAAAAATGAGAACATTCTTGCGTGGCAAGAAATGCGCAGTTTGGGCTTAGGCGCTAGCCATTTATTTGAGTATTAGAAAACCAGTTGCCCAGCACTTTGACATCTTGGGGGCTGCCAGTCCCTTTGGGAGTTTAGTTTGGAAGGAGGAGAGTACTTGGTCCTAACTAACTAACTAATTGCAAAACAGTCTGGAGAAAGCTGCCAATTTTATTCACTAGACAGTTTTATCCAATGTGAAGTAAAAGAGACAAATGGAAATCTGAAGGTCAGTCAAGAATCACCTACAAATCTGTTTTGTGCAAAATATTATTTTGTTAATGTTAGAATTAGAGTTACATATTTCCTGTAACTCTTTCTGTTCAAAACTTGGGTAATTAGTACATAGTGTTAGCTGCAGGCATTATGTAGCTAAGGCTAAAATGAAGTACCCTCATGAAGTGGACTGATGTTCACATGGAACTCCACTCTCACTAAGGAAGTTTTGGAAAAAATTGGGAAAGTGAGAATAGGCTAGGGTTTGATTCACAAGCAACAAGAGCCAGGTGTTCTATCAACAGAATAGAGGGTTAAGATGATTCCAAATGAGGAGGAGGCATGTGCCCAGAGTTCATCCAGTAGTTTACCTCAGCAGACTCCAGGCGAGACTGTTAATATATTGCTTTCTTTGGACACATTTGTCTCTGAAATAGTAAGAGACTGAGTTTGGAAGTTCCAGAAGGATAAAGGGAACTAAAACAGGTATGGGCTGAAAATAGTTTGAATGTACTGAAAGGTGGGATACCAAAGGCAGGGAATATAGTTTGGGGTCAATCTGGTTGTCTTTGAGATGGCACAGTCTCGAACTGGGATAGTGGTAGTGACAATGAAAAAGGAGCAACAATAAGACAAACATAGCAATAATAAAGTAATGAATTAACCTATGTACATAAATTTGTGTTTTAAAAACAAAGTGAACAAACTTATTGATCGAAAAATGTCATTCAGAACACTGCAGATGTATGAATAAAAACCTCAGGAGTCTGGCTTTTCATTTGGAGGGGGGCTATTTTTCTGCCCCCCCAAATGAAATAAAACCCATACATTTAGGGTACAAACTGAATCATCTACAAAGCCTAGCCTTAGGCCAGCGCTTAATAAACATTTGCTGAGTAAGTTAATAGAATCACAAAGAACATACCTAGCACAGATAAATTGCTTATTCTATTCCTGCCTCAAATTTCCCTATGTTTCCTGATTGTAAGCAGACATTGTATAAAGATGTGCTGAGATGACAGATATAAAAATTACAGACATTATACAACATAAAAGTATACTTGATTTTAAGATGTATCATTGTCTAAACCAATATATTTTTGCTCCTATTTTAAACCTATAAAAATAGGTTTTTGATGAAAAATGTACAATAACCTTTATTTCCTTTAGTTGCTAAGTGGCAATTTCAGAGAGAGTCTCACTTTTCTCATGTTATTTTTAAAATTTCAAAAACTGTCACCTGCCTTGGAAACATTTGCTAAATCTGAACTTTCAGAATGCTAGTAGGATACACTTTAATTGGGTCTATAAAAGTAATTCTCCAAAGAGTGTACCTCTGACCAGTTTACAGAAACCAATTCTGGGTTTACAGAGGAAAAAGTGAAACACTGAAAAACTGTAAGTCTTCCCTTGCTTCCCTAATGTTTGGAGGAAAAACTGAGGAATGAAGTGTTAGTAGTTCATTTGAGTGGCAATTTTTTTTTTTAAAGATTTTATTTATTTATTTGACAGAGAGAGGCACAGCGAGAGAGGGAACACAAGCAGGGGGAGTGAGAGAGGGAGGAGCAGGCTTCCCGCCGAGCAGGGAGCCCGATGTGGGGCTCGATCCCAGGACCCTGGGATCATGACCTGAGCCGAAGGCAGACGCTTAACGACTGAGCCACCCAGGCACCCCTAAGTGGCAATTTATTATTTTTTTCTCTTGGGTTGGATGAAACGTATAATCCCAATGCATTTTATGTTTTCTCCAATGTTCCAAGGTCATGATACTATTAATCCTACGAATAGTAATATGTTCACAGGATATTGCTCACTTTAAGATTTCCATAGTAATGGTAAACAGGGGTAGATCAATGAAATTGACACATAACTCAAAAGGATCTTTTCATTCAATAAATAATTTCAATATTCCTAGATAATACAATTTTTTAAATCTATTTTCTGTTTTGAGATTTTATTTTTTTGTAATGGTTGTTTAACCAGCACTAACATTAACAAGTTAGAGAGAAACAATATTGATCTGTTATGTTCTATGATTCACTAGCCTTGTTTACTGCTTATTTTGAATTTTCCTATACTTAAATCTTACCTAGTAGAAATGCAAAGGTAAGACAATTGAATAGTCAAAGGGGAGACAATCAAAAGAAGAGAAGTAAATGGCCTCGATAATCCATACCCTTGCTAATCAACCTCCTAATTTTTGAGTGTTGATTGGATTCACAGGCTGTGAAATGGAGTCCTGTAAAGTTTTTCTAATTAAACCTCAACTTAATTTTGCTTCCTGGTAAAAAACTTTGTGAAGTTTAGAAACCAAATACTAAGAGCACACCCGAGGTAACTTAGGACCCAAAAGCAGAGAATAGAACAATTAGGTATCTTGAAAAACTAGCTGAGTAAGCATGGTGCTTGTTAGAAATGGTAGCTTTTACAAAACCTAAGTCTCTACAATCCTGAGGATAAATAACTTTGTTTCATGCATCGTTCATGGACTGAGTTATGTCAACCGTTTTCTCCTTTGCACTAAGATTGATAAAATTATTTTCCATAAACTTCTAATTTTTTGCAGCATTTTATGAACCTGGAACAATATTTACTATTAGTTTCGCTTTAAGTATATTTATCTTTTTGTGACTTTTAAAATAAGTTTTATTTATTAATATATATGTATAAATAAATTAACATTAACATATTTATATATATATAAAGGTTTTATAAATTCTGGTGATTCTAAGAATTTTTAAATTATCATTTAAGGTTAAAGCATGCTGGCTAGAAATTCTTTTTAAATTTCTAACTTCTTTCAAATTTCGGACTCCTTAAAAATAACCATTTCATTTAATACAGATTTTAAACTGACAAATGAGCTCTAGACATTAAAAAATAGCACAGGTTTAACAAGATAAATCTTGTGGCGCCTGGGTGGCTCAGTCGTTAAGCGTCTGCCTTCGGCTCATGATCCCAGGGTCCTGGGATCGAGCCCCACATGGGGCTCCCTGTTCAGAGGGAAGCCTGCTTCTCCCTCTCACACTCCCCCCTGCTTGTGTTCCCTCTCTCTCTGTGTCTCTCTCTGTCAAATAAATAAATAAAATCTTAAAAAACAAAAACAAAAACAAGATAAATCTTTTCAAGACACATAAATGCCATCAGAACTCCCAAAAGGCAGCTTTTGCCTTATATTATCCTGTTACGTATAATGTTTTGTCTATCATAGAAATAAAATTGGCTTTTCAATTTAGTGGGGTTTTTTTGTTTTTGTTTTTGTTTTTTTTAGAGAGAGAGAGCGAGAGCAGGGGTGGGGAGAGGGAGAGGGAGAGAGAAAATCTTAAGCAGGCTCCATGCCCAGCATGAGTCTGATGCAGGGCTTGATGTCACAACCCTGAGATCACAACCTGAGCTGAAATCAAGAGTCAAGACACTCAACTGACTGAGCCACCCAGGTGCCCCTTCAGTTTAGTTTTTAAGCATTATGTAATATCCATTATTACTTGGCTCCATTTTTGTTGATTGAAATATAATTAGGCTTTCTCTGACTGAATTATTTTGCTTAGCATAAACTTTCTGGCTCCATTCACATTTTTGCAAATGGCAAGATTTCATTCCTTTTTATGGCTGAATAATATTCCATTTTATATATGTGTGTGTGTGTGTACATGCATACATACACACCCCACATCACATCTTCTTTATCCATTCATCAGTCAATGGACACTTGGGCTGTTTCCATAATTTGGCTATTGTAGATAATGCTGCTATATACATCAGGGTGCATATGTGGAATTTAAGAAACAAAACAAGGGAGCAAAGGGGAAAAAAAGAGAGAGAGGGAGGCAGACCAAGAAATAGACTCTAACTGTAGAGAACAAACTGATGGTTATCAGAGTGGAGGTGGGTGGGGAGATGGTTAAATCGGTGATGGGGATTAAGGAGTGAACTTGTGATGAACACCTGGTGAACTATGAACACCTGGTGTTGTTTGGAAGTGTTGAATCACTATACTGTACACCTGAAACTAACATTACACTGTATGTTAACTAACTGGAATTTAAATCAAAACTTTAAAAAATTTTTTTAATTAAAGAAGTTTTTTAAAGTAAATAAATATATTTGGACTGAATGTAAGTGACCAGTGTTATCAAACATGTAAAACTATGAATCTGTGGGATTCTCTCCTATCTGATAGTTTGTTCTCTACTATGTTATTCTATGACTTTTCCCTTTCCCTTTCTTTCCTGGGCTTTGGTTATGCCATTTTCTCAATCTACGTCCATGTACCTGGCTCAATTTGTTGAAAGCCTTATTCCCTGAAGTCCTAAGCTTCAAGCAAGATAGCCGTAGGGTGAAGAGTTGGTATCATATTTAATAATATTGTATGGTACATTGGGGCACCTGGGTGGCTCAGTTGGTTAAGCATCTGCCTTTAGCTCAGGTCATGATCTCAGGGTCCTGGGATTGAGCCCCATGTTGAGCTCCCTGTTCAGTGGGGAGTCTGCTGCTCCCTCTCTCTCTGCCCCTCCCTCCTGCTTGTGCTTTCTGTCTTTCTCTCTGTCAAATAAATTAAAAAAAATATATATATATAGTATGGTACACTTAAAGATTTGTTAAATTATGTTAAATGTTATTACCACAATTAAAAAAAAATGAGAGATTTAAAAAAAGAGTTGGGGATCACAGGCCATATACATCAGAACTAAAAGCCATCCAAGAGAAATGGAGTGAGGAAGAAGACACACTTCAAGTGGTGAGATTACATGGGTGTTCAGGAACTGGGTAAGTAGAAACTACTAAAGCTAGAATTGGCTGAAGCCCTAGGAAAGAAAATAGGGAGAACACAGAGTATTAGAGCCAAGGCAGGGTGTGAGAGTAATTTCAGAATTCCTCTCCAGCCTCCCTGCAGCTTAATGAAGTCCTGTTGAGCAGGTGCTGAGGTCTTCATATATTAAGACTCTGCCAGACACTGCCTCCCAGGATTCTCAGTTATGTCTTCAATAAAGGCTCTTCAGTATCCCCCAAGCTATAATTAATATGTCCCCTCAATACTTTACAGTATTCCCATTGTATTTTTACTTTCTAATTCAATTCAATAAAGGTTGAGTGCCTGCAGTGTGCCAGGCATTCTGCTAGGAAATTCCTTATCAGTGTTTTATTAGTCTCCTGTTCTCTCCTAAAATCACACAAAGAGAATTTTCAATGATTAGAAGATGGAAGATGGCGCCTGTTTTCTCTGTCATAGTTGTTAGTGTTACCGTCTTTTCCAAGCCCACACTAGATGCTTGAAGTCTAGGAATTTTCTCTGCCATCCTACATGTGGAGTTGGGGTTCTTTGCTAGGATTCAAGTTTCTTAGATGTGGTATTCTGTTACCATACTCTCCTAGGTCTGGCCACTTCCTTAGAGACCAACCAATGCCTGTATTACCAAGGGGACTTACAGACGTCTCTTTCTCCATCCAGGCATCCTCGCCTTACTGCTTTCCACTCCAGGATATCTGACATGGTCTCCTCAGTGATTTTTAGGCTTTTTATAAATGACAGGCTTTTTCAGCTGCTTCTACTTTCTACCAGATGGTAGATCCTCAGGGAAGGAATTACTAGACTAGATTATCTCAGTAAGATAGGAAAAGGAAAAGAGAAAATACATCTAAAACTCTCAAAAATTTACTTGCCAGTCTAAAATGGAAGACAGTGACTATTGAACAAGTGACTATTATTGATAAGAAAAATGATTGTGATTATAGCTACCAGTTATACTTAGAGGATTTATTCCTCAAAAATAAACAAGCACACTAATATTTAACTACATTTATGCTTATCACAGTATCACTTTTTTGAGAAAATAAATGGAATCAACATTAGTGCTCAGCAGTGGAAGGGTGTTCGTGAAATAAAGGATGTTGTATCTCTGCAAGGATGTACTACGTGTGTACATACGTGGATGTTAAAATGATGTTGATATTGATATGAGAAGATTTGCATAATAGATACTTATGTACAAAATACAGGTTACGGGGGTGCCTGGTTGGCTCAGCTGGTTTAGTGCCGGACTTTTGATTTCCGCACAGGTCATGATCTCAGGGTCCTGAGGTCACACTCCATGTCAGGCTCTGTGCTTAGCACAGAGTCTGCTTGTCCCTCTCCCTCTGCTCCTCTCTCTCTCAAATAAATAAAATCTTTAAAAAAAAATACAGGTTACAAAGAACATGAACAGCACATCCCCCAACTTTACCAGTGGTTATGACTAAGTAATCTAGCTGGTGGGAATTCAAGAGTTTTCAGCTTTACTCTTTTTGTTCACTTGCATTTTTTCATTTTTTCCAAAGAATGTGTATTTCCTTTTAACTATGAAAGCTAAAAAGAACTATTTTGAATTTCAAAAAGATCTAATTGATTTCATCTACCAAATGTTTACTGTGTCAGTCAGTTAGGTACGCACTTTACATACATTATTTTTGTTCTCACCAATCCTTAAAAGTATATATAAGGTTTTTTTCTATTTTCTTTCTTTGTTCTTAGATGAAGGAACTATTAATCAGATTGACAGAGGGAAGAGCCCTGGTTCCTACTCAACAGGATTGCTGTATGGTAACAGGCTCCTCTCTCATGGGCAGTCTGTCTTCCACCCTATCCTTGTGGTTAGGTGAAATCTTCCCCCCTCAAAGGCTTTTCTACCCCAGTCTCTTTGATTAATTATCTTAGTATGCTTGTCATTGATGTTAATTTGGGTAGAATGTAGTGATGGAGTGAGATCAAAAAGACTAAGCTGGGAATGAGAAGAAATCTGAATTTTAAAAAAGGTAACTCTTGAGGAATTCCCACACAAATTGCTGGATCAGATTTTCTGGAATTCTTTTGTATTCATTTCCCAAAAAGATTAGAAATTTCTCAGGAAAGCAGTAGTATGTTAGGTCTAAACCTTTGGCAGCACATTTCATACCATTCTGGAATAACATTCCTTAACGGTATCATTCACTCATTTAGTATGCATGTGAGTGAAGTTCTACTGATTTGGGAATCAGACAAGACAACAACTGCACAAGCAATGAGACAGAGAGTAATAAAAGTTTGTGTTTTATCTTTTGATTTTTAATGCCATTGAAATAGATTTTTAAAACTCAAAGGAATGAAATAGATTTTTAAAGTTTATCGAGATCCTTTTACATTTCTTTTTCCTTGCAATTTGATGCCAAATTCTTTTCATGTGCCTTGAACATATTATGTTACTATAATTGTTCTCCTTAATAAACACTTTTAGCTAATAAATAAATAAGAAAATAACTTGTATGAATTTAAAGATAATCAGGATCATCAATCCTTTCGAGATCAAGGACCGAATAACTGATGACCTTTAATATTTTATAAACATAATACTGTTTATGAGCAGCTCCTCTAGATAGCAATAAAGATAGAGCTAAGTAGTCAACATTTATTGGTAAAGCATCCATTGAGTCATGAGAATTATAGCCTGTTATGACAGAACCATCTTGAGGTTGAGAATTCTATTCACTTGGTTTTCAGTGATATAGAAGTAGATCATTCACTTGATTTACATAGCTTCTTTTATTTCTCTAAGGCTTTTCAGTCTTTACTATCTAAGGCTAAATTTGTGTTGTACTTTTACTTTTACAAAATAGAATTTTTTTCATAATACACAGTTGATTTTTGTCTACCTCATAGTAGTTTTGCTAATAATAGTACCCTCTTCTTTGTACTTCGCCTCTTTCCTATTCCATGAGGTTCTGATGGCACTGTATTCACAAAAGTAACTGGGCTGTGCAGAAGGGTTGTAACATTACTGAAGTCTGGCTGTAATTGGGATGAGTACATAACCTAAGATGAGTGAGTGAGAAGCTTTTGATGAAATATCATATACAGACACTGGGAAATAGAAGATAAATTCATATTGTCTCACCGATGTCCTCTGCCAAAGAGAGGACAGTTACTTTTAATGGAAAATAATGAGGAAACTACAGAGAGAAGTAAAGCTGACAAAATCAGAGAATTGATAATATTTGATTACTTGATATCTGATGTAGGTACCCCTAACCTTTCCAGTTAAGAAAACTAGTACATTTCTTTTTCTTTTTCTTTTCTTTTTTCTTTTTCTTAAGCTAATTTGAGTTTGGTTCATATCATCTGCAAACAAAATGTAAATTGAGCTTATGAAATGGGCCCAGCATGTGTGGGTTTTCACTAGCAAGACCTTGCTTCAAAGAAAGCTCTAAATAAACAGGTAAATAGGATGACCTACTTTGTAGGTAGAGTCATTCTCCTTCCTTAGTTAACTAAGGGTTTATTCATAGTGTGTTCATTTACAAAGTGACAGAGTAAGGTGAGTACGGAAGAGATGGTGTGTTAAACAATAGGAATTTTTTCTCACTAAGACTGACCTTGCAACTGCCGCTGTGATTTTTCTCAATCATTGGTACGCATCAGGTCCCTGATATGAAATGATACTTCTAAGAGATCAGCTAGCTACCTGGTTATAGGTCAACTACATTGGGCTTTTTCCATTTTACAAAAGTAACAATCTCCAGTCTCCAAAATATTTGTTTTGAATTTGATTTGTTTTCCTACCTGTATTGTTTCTGTTGGGTCTATTACTCATGGGTTTAATGCATATCCTAAATATTATCACAATATTCCACATAAATCATCTCTCATCTTCTGATTCAGTTCACAGTAGAACAGGTAACACAATGGACCAATGCCTGTGGTTTCCCTAGGCTTTACATATACCCCACTGTGGTAATAGTTTATAATTTATAATTATTTTAGTAGTGAAAAAAAACCTAAGTCAAACATAGAATATGTAGGAAAGGATTGAAAAGAAGGCTTGCTGGGTGATGGGTATTATGGAGGGCACGTGTTGTGATGAGTACTGGGTGTTACATACAACTAATGAATCATTGAACACTACATCAGAAACTAATGAGGTACCATATGGTGGCTAACTGAACATAATAAAAACAACCAACAACAAAAACAAACAGACAAAAAAACCCCTTGAGATGGGCAGAAACCAGGGCAGCTCTGGTTTTGTCTCCAGTAGGTGATGCTGACTGAATCTAAAGTACTGTCACCAGAAACAGCTCTAATTTTAGTTTGAGTGTGTTTGTTTTTTTCTCTGCGATTAAAATTTCTAGAGGATAGAATCTGGTTTGCTTAGTTTGGGTCATGTGCCCAACCTTATGATCAAGGTAGGGAG
This sequence comes from Mirounga angustirostris, assembly GCF_029215605.1. Lineage (NCBI taxonomy): Eukaryota > Metazoa > Chordata > Mammalia > Carnivora > Phocidae > Mirounga > Mirounga angustirostris. The sequence continues at coordinate 38,802,011 of NW_026991710.1, read as the reverse complement.
GAGTCCATTATCAAAAGAAAGTATATTAGGGGTGCCCGGGTGGCTCAGTTAGTTAAGCATCTGACTTGATTTTGGCTCAGGTCATGATCTCAGGGTTGTGAGATCGAGTTCTGTGTCTAGCTCTGTGCTGGGCATGGAGCTTGCTCTCTCTCAAAAAAAAAAAAAAAAAGAAAGAAGAAAGTATATTAAATATTAGCATCCAAGGACTGGACTGTAGTAGCTACTACTTTTGCTTTCTCAGTATGTTTCCTATGTTGCCTCTTTATCATCCCTCCTGCCCACTATCTGATAGTAAATCTGTTCTCCTAGCTATGGTTGACTGTGTGATCCAAGCTGTTGATAAACATATCTGGCTCCTATTAGGGTGATTTTTTTCTAATTTCAAATTGATAATAGTCATCTTGTGTCTGTCAGAGTGAAATCCATCACTAGGTATAAAATCTCTTCAGGGATAATGATAGTGAAAAATATAAGACATTGACTTCACATCATGAAAATGACATAGTGTTGTAAGTAATGCACTATTTTAATTTAATTAATTTTATGGAGATGATGAGTATTGACCAAGGCCAAATGTTACTTATGGTATAATGTATAAACAAAGATCTTGCAGTTGTTGAAATGGATTAAAAATGGGAGCAAAAGTGTTTGTTTGTATGACACATAGAAGCATAGGAATGCCAATCTGAAGACAAAAAAGCCATAGCAGTTAAGGTTGTATTTATGTTTCAAGTGTATGTAATCAGAAATCTGATGCTTTAATTTCTTAGGGAACAAAATTCTGCCAGACAGCGATCTTATTCCTGCATCATTCTATGCATTTTTCTTAAAGTAATTTATTATATTCTGAAATTTTTGGTTTTATACTCTTATGTCCCCCAACCAGACTGTGGGAAAGGGACTGTCTCATTCATTTCTGTATCTCATAACCTGGGGATGTGATAGTGCAGGATATGATAATCACAGACTTAAAGCAAGGGCTTTGGCTTAGGTGCAGTCAAGTTTGATTACTGGATTTACCATATTCTCGCCATGTAACCATGGATAAGTCATTGAATCTAATCAAGCTTATTAAATTCTTATTTGTGTTTTGGGAATAATATTGCCTGTTTAGGTAGTATAGGAATTAGATATGACAATTTAAATGTATTTCTAATTATAGTCTCTGGCATGTAAATTTTAAGTCAGTTATAGCCAATAGCTTTGGTCATTCAGTCAATATTTGTAGATGGTTAGGTGAATGACTTCTAAGCTTTACTTGGTATATCTGTGCTCTTTGTCAAAAGAATTATATCAGTGAGTGTAAACATTTCCAGTATCTACAAGGCAAGAGTATCATCTAATATGTGTTTGATAATTGTGTTTTTTGAATGTATACAATTATGAAAACTCAGTGTTTTATTAAATGAGAACACATGAATACTACATAAAATATTGTTACTTGAAAAGAATGGGAGCCTTACATTTGAATAAATTAGGCAGAGGGATTATTGAATTACTACAGTGAAAATGTAGTTTCATTGATTATTCTGTTAGCTGAATTAACAAATGCTAAAAATACTGACAAATATTTTAATGCTGATGGAGCTAATTGATCCATCAAATTATTCAGTGGATCATCAGTTGATGTGATTAAGTGTGCAAGATATGAGGTCTGTTTTTAAATGTCTATTGATTCTATATGCTTCATCTCATGCATTAGCATCAAATGTACATTTTTAAACTTGAGGAACAGTAAGAAACTACTTAAGTAGGCCACTTATAATTGAATTTGATAAACGATGTTTAGTTTTCTTGTTTCTAGTCAATGAACATTTTGGTTGGGTAGGCATTAAAAAAATGAAACTCAAAATCCGCATGCATTTACCTATATCTGCACTATTACTAAGAGAAAATACTGATCGCTTAGAGAATTCAGAAGATAACCTGGTTTGCTGAATGCAGTTATTGTCATGGTTACTGTGTATTGAAGATTTTGTTTATTTATTTGAGAGAGAGAGGGGTGAGAGAGAGAGAATGATTGAGGGGAGGAGCAGAGGAAGAGGGACAAGCAGAGTCTGTGCTGTGCGTGGAGCCCGACCTGGGGCTCCATCTCATGACCCTGAGATCATGACCTGAGCTGAAATTAAGAATTGGATGCTTAACCAGCTGAGCCACCCAGGTGCCCCAGTATTGAAAAAGGAAAGTTAATGAGAATAGGAGATGCTGTAACTCCTTTTAGGAAAAATATAAATAGTAATGATAGTGATAGGAAAGGTTTTAGCCTTACTCATGGATATTTCTGAGGAAGAATCTGGAAGTTTTCAAAGTAACTGTTACTTTGAAATAAGAGTCAAATAAGAATTTGATTTTCAGATCACACCTTATATCCTCCCTCTACCTCACACCCACCTCAACCATAGGGAAATGTCCTTTGTCTTTATTAAGAAAGGGATCATTTCACTATGATCAATCAATGAAGGTATTAAAATTAGTAACTTGTAGTAATAATAATAAGTCACATTTATTGAACACTTTCCATATGCCAAGTACCATGTAAATACCTCTCAGATGTTTTTATTTATTATTAGTTATGTACCTACTAAGTCTTAGACACTTAAGCACTAAGGATATAATGTAAAAAAAAAAAAAGTGGAAATTCATGTCCTCATCTAACTTATATTTTATTGAGGAAATATAGATACATTATGTCATTTAATCCCTCTCAACTTTATCATGTTGACACCAGTATCTCCATCTACCACTGAAGAAATTGAGAAAGCAGAAGTTTGTGATTTGCCTTAAGTCATATGGCTAGGAAGGACTAAACCAGGAACTAAAACCGTGCAATGCCTTTCACCACTATGATATTCTGCTTTTCCTTGTCTACTGCTTCTTAATTTACAGCTGTATGCGTTTCTTGAAAAAAAATGGAGCTTATCTACCTGCCAGCATCTGTACCTACATATCTGCCTTCATTCTTTTAATACAGATAAGTACCACTCTGAGACCAGCCCCTCCATTTATACCCGGGATCCCTTTTTTTCTTGTCTAGTTAATGACCCTTGTTTAACAATTTTCCCCTTCCTCTTCTATTTTCTCTCTCTCTCTGTGAGATCATTTTCAATCAGAGGACATAGGTGTCATTATTCTCCATTATTTAACACACACACACACACACACACTTTCTCTTTACCTCACTTTCCTCTTCAGTTACTGACTCGTTTATCTGCTCTTTGTTAAAAGCAGAATTCCTCATAAGTTATCTATACTGACTGCATCCAGTTGTACTTCTTCCATTTTTCTTAAAACCATTCAATTCAAGCTATTGCTCTCTTTTACTCCAGTGAAATTTCCTTGTCTAAGTCCAAAGTCTTCCCATATTACTAAATTCAATGGTCATTTGTCAGTTCACATTAACTTATCATTGACATTTGACACAAATGATTGTCTTTTTCTTGAAATTCCTTCTGTAGTCAGCTTTCAGTTGACTACACTCTCCTGCTTTTCTATTTCACTGGTAGTTTTTTCTCAGTCTCCTTTACCAGTTTTTCCTCATGTGGTCAACCTTCTAATGACAGAATGATCCAGGACTCAGTCCTTGATAATTCCTCTTCTTTTTCTATACTCACTTATTTGATGATATTATTTAGTCTGGGGTTTTAAATACAGTTATGTATCTGCAATAGATTATAGCATTGCACTCATTCATTCTGTGTCTGTAACAAGATTTCACATTTTCCCTCTTGCCATGTGACTAACCTTGAACTGTGCCTCCTTGTAGGTGGAGTTATGTCGCTACTCCTTTCTTTGGCTTGATCATGCGATTGACTGGGTTGGGCAAATGAAATATGAGTGGAAATGACAGTATGCCAGGTCTTAACAGAAGCTTTATGTGTTAATACTCTTGCTCTCATTTTGTCATATAAAACAAGACTGGTATTTCTCGGAAAGATATTCGTCCTTCAGGCAGGATGCTGAAATAAGAAAACAAATCAGAAGTGCAGCATGAAGCCCATATAGCAACCAAGAAGTAATGTGAGTGAGAAATAAATATTTGTTGTTGCAGCCCAGTAAGATTTAGGGAATAGAGTTGTTACTGCTTCAGAGCTAACCAAAATACCATCAATATGCTAATGACTCCCTAATTTCTACCTCTAGCCCAGCCTTTTTTTATACTCCCAACCTACATGTCCAAATGTTTACTCAGCATTTTTATTTAGATGACTAGTAGACTTCTCAAACCTAACATATCCAAAATCAAATTCTTGCCCTTTTCCTAACATACTCCCAGCCCCTCCCCCATGGATGCAACCCTTTCACTTGCTGCGGCCAACAAAACATGGAATCATCCTTGATTCTTTTTATCATCATCCCCACATTCCAATCAGGAAATCCTGTTAGGTCTACTTTGAAAGTATATCCGTAATTCTGCCACTTCTCACCACTTCCATTGCTACTGTCCTACCCTAAGCCACAATTATTTATTACCTGGATTTATAAAAACCTCCTTCCTTCACCCTTATTCCTCCATAGCCTCTTTTCACAAAGCAGTCGTATTTTGAAATTACAATTGAAATTGTCTTTCTTTTGCTCATTACTCTTTTATTAGCCACCTGTCTCATTCAGACGTAGGCCAAAATCTTTAAAATAGCTTATAAATCCCTACCTGATCTTGTCTTTTATTTCCTCTTTAATTTCGACCTACTTTCTCTCTTGTTTACTTCACCAGCCTCACTGGCCTCTTTATTGTTTATGGAATACATGAAGATCACTGTGCTCTGAGGATTTTTTTATTTGCTTTTGCCTCTGTCTTTTCTTTCAGTTAGCCAGTGGTTTACTGTCTCACTTCATTTAAGTCTCTGCCCAAATAACCATCTTTTATGTGGGGCCTTTTCTTCAATACCTAGTTCTAAATTACATACACTCATTGTCATCCCCATGCCCATCCCCTTTGTTTTTCTCTTTAGCATTTACTATTTACTACATTATAGGACTTACTTTGTTGGGTGTTTTCTCTCCTCCATTAGAATGTATGCTATAAGACTATGGAAATCTTTGTTTTGGTCCTTTCTGTATCCACAGTAGTCCAAGCATATAGTAGGTTTGGTAAATACCTGTTAAATGAATATGTTGAGGGTTTTTTTAGATACTCTTATATATGTTGTTATAAACTGAATGTTTGTGTCCCCCCAAAACTCACATGTTGAAGCTTTAACCCCTAATGTGATGATAGGAGGTGGAACCTTTGGAAGGTAATTATATTTATATGAGATTATAAGGGTGGGACTCCCATGAAGGATGAGTGTGTCTTTACAGGAATAAGAGACCAGATCTTGCTCTCTCTTAATATGTGAGGGCATAGCGAAAAGGCAGCAGTTTGCAAGTCAGGAAGAGGACTCTTACCAGGAACCAAATTGGCAAGCACCTTGATCTTGGACTCCCTAGTCTCCAGAATTGTGAGGAATAAATGTCTATTGTTTAAACTACCTAGTTTATGGTATTCTGTTAGAGCAGCTTAAGCCAACTAAGACATAATACTTTCTTAAACTCTAATGAAACTGCATCTTCTAGGTTGCCAAAATGTTTGAATTTCAGGAAAAGATTATTTCATGAAGTCAGACATATGTCTTAGTTATTGTTTTATCTCCACGGCACAGGAAAATTCTAATACACAACAAATACATATTTAGATATGTGTTCTTTCATTTAAATCAATATTCTACAATCTTTTCTAAAATTGCCAATTATTGGCATTCTCACCTTTTGACAGGGATTTGAAAATAATGTTTGCTATTGTTCTGCTTTGTATTTGAATTTTCCACTACCATCAGGCCTCCTTAAACACCTCAGATAACAGGGATCTCTCTACCTTATAAGAAAGCCTGTTTCCTTTTAAGATAGCTTTAATATTTATAATCATCGTCTTTGTGTTGAACCAAAATCTACCTTTAAAGTTCTTTTCTAATTTGTCTTACTTTTGCCCCATTGAACCCCATTCACTGTTCTTGAAGATATCATAAATAATTGAAGGTTTTGGCTCTTTATGTATCTTGCTGCTATAAGATTTTTCTTTGTATGTAGAGAAAAAAGACATTATTTGGGAGCTTCCTATTATACATCTATACATAATGCAGGTGGTTGTTCATTGCAGCATGATCCAATTAGACAAAAGCATTTAAAAAACATATTTATCATTGAACAGTAAAAGATTATGCTAGTAAAAGTAGTGTCCAGAAATGTGCAATATACTTCAGGGAAATGTGGAATTCTAAAAACTAGGTATTATGCTTTCCATGGTGAAAGATTTTAAAGTCATCCTAAAGTACAGTGACTTTTTGCAATTGCATTAGAGCACCAAACTGAATAGAGATGATTCTTTCAACAATATATGGCTATAACACTAAAATTTGTCTCCAGAAATCTTTGATAATCTGGTTTGCAAAATACCAGTCTTATAAGACATGCTTTTCATAACATACTGGGAATCATATTTATACTTTCCTATAAAGAATAGAACTTGTCTTTTCTTAGTCATTATCTTAAGTAATACAAAAGAATCTGACTAGCAATCTGATATACATGCAGTTTAAGTATCAAGCAGTATCACATATAATGTCTACACTTGAGGTATAATGTAGTTGAAGTAACAAATCAGAATACTAAAACTTAGAGACACCTAATTTTATTTCAGCAATATGGGAACACTGATTATCTATTTAAAAATTAAAAGGTGCATCTTTATTTATATTTAAAGAAAACATAAGCTGTCTTCTTATATAGTGCTTGATGTTTCTGAGTGAATGACTTGCTGTGTGAATTGAATAGTGAAAATGTAATTTTTACATTTAATCAAATCTCTGATACATTTAAATTGTTTCTCTTTTGGAGAAGCAGAATTAGCCCTAGGAAAAATGTCCCTTTACCCTTAAGCAGCCTTATTTTCAGCTACCATCTTTACCCACCAACAATAAAATTTGAGGGGAGGAGAGGAATAGGTAAAAAGTTTTGAGCTTTCAAAATGGATAGAGATATGAAAGAGGAGCAGGGTGTATAGCATAGAAGGGAAAAAAATAATAAGTAAACTACATATAGCCATCAATCCCAACAAATGATACTTTACACTTGGAATTAGGGGAAATAGACAAGTCTACCAAGAGAAAAAGAATAAGGCAGACATCACCTTCGCTTTCATCAAGTACTTCACTTTGTACCATAGTAAGACTATATACAAAAGATTTAGAGTGGAAAGGTGATATGCATGAAAAATTAATAAAACGAGAGCACTGGAGCACTACTGAGTATAATCAAACAGGGAGTTAGTATAATTTCTCTGAATTTGAGGCAAGGTCAGACAAATTTAAAATCCAACACAGAAACATTTAAAATAGCCATGAATAGAAGAACCCAGTCCTAAGATAATGAGTTATAAATGTGTTGCTAGCCCAGGCAAGTAAGGAAAGTGGTGTTTTCAAAGAGTATCACTCGTAAAAATTGGAAGCACCTTCCAAGAAGGGAATAATAGCTATTTGAAAACATTAAAAGGGTGAACCTCTTGACTGAAAAGTAACCACAGAAAGTATAACCTAACCAATTCTGTATCTTTCTAGAAAGAAACTGTTAATGAGCCATCCGTGGATTCCTTAAAAACCAGAGCATGAGAGCAGAAATCCATGTCAGCCCAAAGAGAACAATAGAAGGAGGGAATTACAAGAACACATGTTTCCAGTTACTATAGTCTTCTCTGGATCATAAAATTAAATTTAGTCATTGTCTAACTGAAACATCTCTTAGTTCGGACTATTACAACAAATAGCATGCACTGAGTAGCTTATAAACAACAGTTCTGGAGGCCAGAAGTCTGAGATCAGAGTGCCAGCATGGTCAGGTGTAGGCCCTCTTTTGGGTTGCAGCCTGTGGACTTCTCACTGTGACTTACTGTGTCCTTACATGCCAAAGGATCCAGTATGTCAAATACCATTCCTTTTGGGGGTTAGGATTTCAAAATAGGGGGTAAGGGGGAAGCACAAATATTCAGACCATAGTTAACATTCCTCTAGATAAAGGTCTTAAAGAAGCAGGCCATAGCCTGAATATGGCCTCAGATGTGTTTTGTTTGCCCTGCACCTTATTTAGAAACGAAATCTACTCTTAAAAATTAGGATATTTCACATTCATAACTTAGATATTCAGCTCCTCTTTAAAAATTAGATCTGGAAATACAGCTCAAGTTCCAGCAAGGCACAAAAGTCAAGTACAATTAAAGAACATTATTTCATTAGTTAACCATGGTTTCCAACATAGCCTGTCTTCTCCCAACACTAAAGCTTAGTTAGTGTTCATTCTCATTTTTTGGTCATGCTTACACCATGGGTTTTCTTTATAGTAGTAGAGGAATATTTCTCTGTGCCCCTGACTCAGAATGGAAAATCAAATCAGCTTACAAATGGACATTGTATTTCCTGTTTTAAGAATACATATATTTTTGTTGAAGTGTAAAAAATACCTACTTGATTCTTAAGAAACCTTCAGCCCCTTTGCCACTTTTCTATTATTTTTCTAACTTCTGTGGACATATATGTCATGCCCTGTGCTTTACATTCAACAATTTTAAGAAAGTTTTTTAGATCTTATTTAAAGCTCACCATACGAACTCCTTAGGTAATTTGGTTTCCTAGAGTCTCTGTTTATAGGAGATAGGTACCCTGAATAGTGCAGTAAGTAGACATTAGCAGTAAATCATCCTGGTGTCTAAGACTGTGAGATTGAACAGTATGATTTGATCATCTGCAACCTAAACAATCCACATAAGTTGCTGGATGAAAAAAGGAACTTTTGTGAGGATAAAGATCAGGTACTGGATTGTGATCATTCCACTTAAACACATAACATAGCTGACTGTTTTGTTCCTTTTTCTTTTAAGTGAAAAATGCATTTTATTGTTTTGAATTTTTCTCTGTCAACATTACTGAAATTTATCTAATAATCAATGAATACATTTAATGTATTTAATGTACATTTAATGTGGCAGTATTTTATTTTTAAATCTGTAAATAAATGTTAAGTTGATAACATCTAAGCAAAGAGGAAATTAAGTAATACTGCCTTAATATATATACTTAAAGATCCTAAATAGTAATTAAACAAATATGTAAATAGTAAACAAAAATGCTAAAGAATTCTGGCATAGTAGCGGTTTGAAAAGGAAAACAGTTTTGGAAAGGTAATCTTTCAGATAACTTCAATGGAATCATGTAAGTGGTTGCCTACTCCCTGAGTGAAGCTGACCTGAATGTGTTGTCATTGGATATATTATTAGTTCTAAACTGTTTTCTGTCTTCTTTACTATCCTACAAGAGTTTGAATTACCTTCCTCATGTTGTAAAGTTGTATTCAGGGTACCTGAAAAGATTCAAATATGCTTAAGTAAAACCTAGGTAGAGAATCAGTTTGTTGCTGAAGTCATTAGTCATCTTTTTGTTTTGTGTTTATGTGTAAATGCATATATGTTTATATAACACATATATGGATGTAGCTTCAGATACAAATGATATTTGAATTCTCTGGTGGTTTTGATTTTTTATTTAAGAAATCGTAAAGAACAAAGACTCTGTACCTGCCTTGTGCTGGATCTTTTGCCTCTTAAGTTCATAAATTACGATTTGGCAGGGATGGGGAGATAATTGTCTAAGTACATAAAGTCTGACTAAATAGGGACTAAATTTGGTTGAATTATGATCATGTTCATGAACTGATAGAAATGATCAGGAGCAGGATAAGAGTTCTTATTTTGTACATGAAAGTTTAAATGTTGTAGTCCTTTGGAAAATATATCAAAGAGAATTTTAGGACCAACTAGACCGCTTGGGTCACTATTGGTAGGATTCTACCCTTGGGTCTGCTGTAAAACCATGTAACATAAAGAACACACATGCACAGTACCCCCCCCAACAGCACACACACAAATAGGGAAATGTCTTTCCTTCTAAGTTCATGAAGTTATACTCTTTTAAAAAAGGAAAATTGATACAAGGTATTTTATATATGTATATATTTTTATATAAATATTTTATATAATGTGTATAGACATTATATGTGTATATATAGCTACCGTGTGTGTGCGTGCACACACGTGTGTGTGTGCATTTCCATTTAACTGAAAAGACATGTACAAGCTGTGATGTGTAACACTCTTCTTACTCCCTCATTTCCTTATCTTCTCCAGTATGGCCCTATGTCTGGATTCCTATCTTGACTTAGCTCTATTAGAATTCATTCATTCAGCAAATGTTTATCAGTAACTTTTATATGTAAGATATTCCATAGGAGCTAGGAATTCAAATATGAATAAAAGAGTTCCTATTCTTTTTTTTTTTTAAAGATTTTATTTATTTATTTGACAAAGAGAGTGAGAGAGCACAAGCAGGGGGAGCAGTAGGGGGGAAGGAGAAGCAGGCACCCCATCGAGCAGGGAGCCTGATGCAGGGGCTCCATCCCAGGACCCTGGGATCATGACCTGAGCAGAAGGCAGACGCCCAACCATCTGAGCCACCCAGGTGTCCCAAGTTCCTATTCTTAACAAGTTTACGATTAAGTGTTTTTGGAAAAAAAGGCAAGCAAGCATTTTTAATAAAGTTTGATATATGCAATTATAGAGCTAAGAGCTCTTTTGTTCTCTGCTGGGCACCATATTCTGTTGTCACCTATTTCTCCTGTCATTAAACGTCTTATACGTCATTTCTTCTTAGACCACAATAGTTATTATTATCCTTATTTACATATGAGGAGAATGAAACATGGAAAATTTGCTGCCTGGCTAAGGTCACATAGTTAATCAAGTTGCAGAGCTGAGACTAGAATTTCCTGGATCCTGCACCCAGGATCATACTGTTCCTGTAGATATTTGCAGTCTCACCAATGTGGTTTTAAAAAATACAGACAATAGGCAGATAGGTGACAGTCGTGATTAAAGAGATCAGTATGGTGCTTTAATGGATGATGGGATTTTTAGGCCTCTTGTAATTCACTCTTCTCAACAACTTTTGACCTATAGGTAGAATTTCTGAATTCGCCTGGGCTCTCTTGATTTTTAATCCTTAATACTTCCAAAGGTCTGAGAAGGGCATAACAAAAAGCAATTCATCATGTTGGCCAGCAGAGATCCATATTTCCCTGGGGCAAAGCAATGAACCTTTGAGTTTCAAAGAGCTTGGGATATCAAGTCCAAACATTCAGATTCAGACATAAAACTAAAAGGAACTAATAGCCTCTGAAAAATGTATTCTCAGCCTTAATTCTATTCTTACTTCCTCAGCAAGAAACAGTGTTACCGTAACACATACAGGAACAGTTCAAAAATCTCCCCTGTCCTGGGACCAGGAGAACACAGTAGGAATGACTGACCAATTAAAGCAATATAATCTATATGTGGAAGGAAGAGGAGACTGTGTATTTAGTGAAGGCCATTTCTAATGTGCCTCTGGAAGCTGGGCCAGCTCTTTAATGGATACCTTGGCTGCATGAAAACAGCAGGAAAAGATTTTGCACTCCAGATGCTACCATTTAGGTGGCCCCCTGCTACTGGTTCTGCTGACAAGTACATATAGAAGTAAGGGCTATTTTTCAGAGAGCGCTGGCTTCTGCTGGCATAGCATCCTTTTTAAAGCCTTTTCTACTCACTTAAAAAGGCTCTGATTAAGAAAGAGCTGAGGCCTGGGTGCCTGGGTGGCTCAGTCGTTAAGCGTCTGCCTTCGGCTCAGGTCACAATCCCAGGGTCCTGGGATCGAGCCCCGCATCCGGCTCTCTGCTCCGCAGGAAGCCTGCTTCTCCCTCTCCCACTCCCCCTGCTTGTGTTCCCTCTCTTGCTGTGTCTCTCTCTGTCAAATAAATAAATAAAATCTTTAAAAAAAAAAAAAAAAGAGCTGAGGCCCTGCTAAGAGAAAACTTAGCTTGATATGTAACTCACCTGCCTTCCAAGAAGTTTTCTTGTGTTTGATTTGCAGGCATCTTAAGTGACTGAGAAATTAAGGGTCAGAGTGGTTTTAAGGGTCAAAAGAAGGAGGAATTCCCTAGCCCAGTTGGAAGGCATATTTTACTGTAATTTACTTCTGTATATACTTACCAGTGTCATTCTGAGTTCTCTTCTAGGCATCTGGACACATCAAAAACCTTTTCTCATTTTTTCCTTTGTTTCTCTCAGCTGACTTTTGAATAATTTCCTCAGATTTACTTTCTGTTTCAGTAATTCTCTCTTCAGTTGTGACTGCCATTAAACCCATTCACTGGATTTTTAATTTTAATTATATTTTTAGAATTATCCTTGGTTCCTTTTCAAATCTTCTTAGTCATTCTTTATAATTTCTTGTTCACAGAATATATTCTAAGGCTTTACAAAATTCTTTGAATGTAATAAATATGTTTATTTTAGAGTGTGTCTCTGATAATTCTATTATCTGAAATACTTGTAAGTCTATTTATTTTATTATTTCTTCTGGATCTTGCCCTTGGTGCCTTGTTTCCTTTGTAATTGGTACTTTCTCTGTGAACTGATTATTTTCCTTAGATTTTTAATTGTGGAATCTTCTGAGATCTGGGATAGAAGTGTGTGCTTCTGGAGAGGATTTACATTTACTGTAAGTCTAGTATCTCTAAATTATATTCTCAACTTGAGGGCTTTCAGCCTACCAAGACAGTGTGAAATTGGGCTGTAAAACCTCCAGGAGGGCCGATTGGTGGTTCCAAAATCGTAATCACCATTTTTAACCAGTGTTCTCCAGGCAGTTTCAAGGTTTAAGATAATTAGTTTTCTTGCAGTTTTCTACAGAGTGGGTTATTTCTGGTCTACCTTTTCCCTAAAGATATAACCCTTTGGAATCTTAGTTACAAGAAAATAGGTTTCCTGCCTTGGACAAATTTGGGTTTTGGTTATTAGTTTCTACACACTGTGAAATCATGAAAACTGAAGTTCAAGTTCACTTTTTGAAGAAAAGATCTCAGAATAAATGCTGGTTAAACTGCTGCATTGTCTAGGTTCCACTATCACTGAACCTCTGCTTTGAGAATATACATACTTCCATATGTCCTGCCACATTACTACAAATAGAAATCTTAATCAGAAACACACTAGGAAGGAGATTTGGACCCATATGTAGCTACCCTTATAATGTACTAATTTACTTTTTTTTTTTTTTCCTGAGATAGAATGTCTCCTTATTCTTTTCTCCATGTAATTTCAGCTTTGTTACCTGTACTTCTGGAGACTGGAAATATATGAAACTTTCATCAGTTAAAAAAACCACACAGACTATCTGCACATTTAGGCATTTGACAGTATGTGGAGACATGAATTGACTGTTAATGTAACTCCTGCCCAACATATGACCATGATAATGGCTAACTGAGACAGAGAGGGAGACTGACTTTCCAAGGGTCATGCAACCACCCACTTGGCTAGATTTTCTATGCTCTATGACTCTCAATTTAGAACATTGGGAAACAGTATATCTATACTCATTTATCTTAAATTGCTGTAAACAGATTTTTACTGAACTTTGCTTGAATAAATATTACCTCAATTTCTATAAAATAGTACTATAAGAAATGGTTATATAATGAAATTACCATGAAGTATTATACTTACCCTTTGAGTCCTGTAAGATTCTGCATTACTGGCTCCTTGTCAGCCTTTTCTAACTTACCTGCTAGCTTCTCTCTAGTTCACAATGCTTCAGACACACTGATCTTCTTTCAGTTTTTATTTCCAGGCCTCCATGTGTATTGTACCTTCTTAGAATTTCTTTTTCCCTCTTACACTTGAATATTACTTTCTGATCATTGTATTGTCTCACCCTAAATGTCTTTTCCTCAGAGAAATCTTTCCTGCCTACAGAAATTAACATTAGTCTTCTATTCCCATTATACAAATGGGAATAGCATTTTTATAGAACTTATCATTTAGTGTAATTATAAAAGATTGTGATTGTTCAGTGATTTGCTCCCCCACTGAGTTTGTAAGCTCCATAAGGGCAAATAATGCATTTTTTTTACTGCTATTTCAATAAATACTCAAATTTACAAATAGCATAACATAAAATCTCATTTTTGTCTGCTCTAAAATGAAGATAATAACTAACTTCCATGTTTTCTGAAGGAAGTTAAAGGAGAATAAAATACTGATGTAAGTGGATTCTAAAGTAGACATACAAATATTCATTAAATGGCATGCAATGCACTGCACCACCACCAATAAACAAACTCATATGTATGCTTCAGTAAAATTCCAAATGATGCGTGTCATAGACCCAATTCGTTGCTTTTAAGTAGTTGAAACAATAAATGAGGGAATATAAAGATCTCTCTGAGAACATTTTGAGCTGATAACAGAGGAATGAGTTAGAATTTCCTACTATGAGAAAGAACTCAGTGGAGAGAAGGAATGAGTGTTTCCAGAAACTAGTGGAAAACCACATGTAACCAGAATGCAGAAAGTGAATAGATTTGTGTGAGATGTTGCTGATTAAGTGAACAAGGATCATAAAAGCCTTATAATAGATCGTTGTTGTGGACTGAATGTTTCTATATCCCCAGAATTCATATGTGGAAGCCCTAGTCCCCAATGTGACTATTTTTGAAAACAGGGCAAGTGATGAGATGATAAAGGTTAAATCAGTCATTTGGGTGGGGACCTCATGTTCTAGGGCTGTGCCATGTAAGAACAGAAAGAAGACACTGAGCTTGCTCAAACTCCTCCATGTGAAGACAACAAAGAGGCAGCCATTTCCAAGCCAGAAAGAGAGTTCTCACCAGAAAATGAACCCTGCCAGATCTTTTTTTTTTTTTTTTAAGATTTTATTTATTTATTTGACACAGACAGAGCACAGCTAGGCAGAGCGGCAGGCAGAGGGAGAGGGAGAAGCAGACTCCCCAGGAGCAAGGAGCCCGATGTGGGGCTCGATCCCAGGACCCTGGGATCATGACCTGAGCCAAAGGCAGGCACTTAACAACTGAGCCACCCAGGCGCCCCACCCTGCCAGATCTTGATTCTCAATGTTCCAGCCTCAGAACTGTGAGAAAATAAAATTCTGTTGTTTAAGCCATGCAAGCAATGCCATTTTTTTTGTTTGTTTGTTTATGGCAGCCCAAACAACCTGGGCAGTCATGTCAAAGATGTTAGTCTTTATCTTAAAAGCAGTATATTTCAATGTCTAGTGATTATGTGACCACGAAAGGCAGCTTATTAAATATGTAAATACAGGTGATTTATTTTTATTCCTTTAAAAAAAAAGAAACTATTGTGTGATACTGTGTCCTGACCTAAAACAATTTGGCTTTTCAACCATTGGTCAGGTCATTTTGGTAAATATTTGTATACTCTAGTAGTATGAGTAGGTTGTGTGCATAATGGTCCTTGATATTAGATGGTATTATGATGAAAGAAATTCTTAGATGTATTTTGTTAAATATATGGAATTAAGTAGAAAGAAAGTACAAGAACATAGGTTCAGGCACTGTTCTAAGGCATTTTAGCATACTTTAAAACATTTCTTTCTAATGGCAGGAGCAGCCAGTCAGATAGTTGAATTAGATAACAGAATTCTGTGTACAGTGGAGAAACTTTGGACCAATAGAACTCTAGATCCAAACGGCTATTCCCAGTGTATCAGGCTGCTGTGCTTACCAGATTCTCAGTCTTTATTTATGCAACAGGATTAGGCCTGATAAAACCTTTCTAGTTAACCATGTATCTTGAATACTAGTCATGGATAAAAAATTATTTCTAATATCCCTTAGGATAATTAACAAACCCTCTGATTTAAATTTTTATAGTTAGTTTCTGGTGCATATGTAACCATTCCTGAAGTGTGGATGTCTGGTTAGTGTACTTTAAATTCTAACTAACAACCCCTTGACTGAAAACTAAGGTTAATTTATTCACACACATGTCATACTGTTTGTATTGAAATATTTTAAAAGTAAATCATCAAAGAGTATAACAAAGGTTTTTCAGTGTAGATGTGATACAGTCATGTTTCTACAAATAGAACATCAGTTGTGAAGAATGATTCAACATAAATAAATCAGTAGTGCAATAAATCACGTTAACAGATTGAAGGATAAAAATCATATTGTCATCTCGATAGATTTAAAAAAAGCATTTGACAAAATTCAACATCTTTTCACGATCAAAGAAAAAAATAAAAAAATTGGCTGTAGAGGGAATATGCCTCAACATAATAAAGGCCATACATGACAAGCCTACAGCTAACATACTTAACAGAGAGGTTGAAAGTTTTTCCTCTAAGATTATGAATTATACAGGAGTGCCCATTCTCACCATTCCTATTCAACATAGTACTGTAAGTCATAGCTAGAGTAATCAGGCAAGAAAAAGAAATGAAAGGCAGCCAAGTGAGAAAGGAAGAAATAAAATTATCTCCATTTGCAAATGACAGGATCATATAGACAGAAAACCTTAAAGACTCCACCAAAAAACTGTTATATCTAATTCAACCAATATACAAAAATCAGTTGCATTTCTACCCACTAACATTAATGAACTTCTGGAAGGAGAAGTTAAGAAAACAATCTCATTTACAATAGTATCAAAAACAAGAAAATTTTTAGAAATAAATTTACCAAGGAGGTGAAAGACCTGTACAACAAAAACTGTAAGACATCAATGAAAGAAACTGAAGACGACACACATAAATGGAAATATGTCCTTTGTTTATGGCTTAGAAGAATTAATATTGTTAAATTGTCCATGCCATCAAGGTAATCTACAGATTCAGTGCAATCCTTACCAAATTTTTACATAAATAGATAAAAGCAATCCTAAAATTCATATTAAACCACAAAAGACCACAATTAGCCAAGTAATCTTGAGGGAAAAGAACAAAGGTGGAGGCTTTATACTTCTTGATATAAAACTATACTACAAAGATATAGTAATAAAAACAATAGGGAACTGGGTGAAAACAGATATATACACCAATGGAACCAAGTAGAGAAGCCAGGGACACAGTAGAGAACTGTTTACCTACTACACATAGACAGTCAACTAATCTTTGAGAAGGGCACCAACAGTACACAATAGGGAAAGAACAGTCTCTTCAATAAATGGTATTGGGAAAACTGGATATCCACATACTAAAGAATAACACTGGACTCCTAACTTATACCACTCAAAAAAATTGACTTGAAATGGATTAAAGGCTTAAATGTAAGACCTGAAACTGTAAAACTCATAGAAGGAAACATAGGTAAAAAGCTCTTAGCCATCGGTCTTGGCAGTGATTTATGGATTTGACACTATAAGGCAACAAAAGTAAAAATAAACAAGTCAAACTACATCAAACTAAAAAGCACCACAAAAGAAACAATCAACAAAATGAAAAGTCAACCTACAGAATGGAACAAAGTATTTGAAAACCATATATCTGATAAGGGGTTAATATCCAAAATATATAAGGAACTTATATAACTCAATAGGAAAAAAATTAAATAACCTGATTAAAAAATGGGCAGAGGACCTGAATAAACAACGTTTTCCCAAAGAATACATCCAAATGACCAATAGGTACATGAAGAGTTACTCAATAACACTAAATCAACTGTGAAATGCAAATGAAAACCACAGTGAAGCCAGTCAGAGAATGACAAATACCGTTAAGATTTCACTCATATGTAGTGAAATCACCTTACACCTGTTAAGATGACTTATCAAAAAGACCCTCGTGCACTGTTTGTGGGAATGTAAACTAGTATAGTTATTATGGAAAGAAATATAGAGGTTCCCAGACAGTTAAAAATAGAACTACCATATGATCCAGTAAGCCTACTTCTGTGTATATATCCAAAGGAAACAAAGTCTCAGTATCTTGAGATATCTGTGCTCCCATGTTCACTGCAGGATTATTCATGAGACTTGGAAAAAACCTATTACTTGCTGACAAATAAATGGATAAAGAAAATGTGGTATATATTTGTAATGAAAATTACTCAGGCATAACAAAGAACTAAATCCTGTCATTTGTGACAACATGAATGAACCTGGAATGTGTTATGTTAAATGAAATAAGTCAGATGGAGAAAGACAAACACTGTATGATCTCACTTATATGTGGAATATATAAAAAACTGAACTCATAGAGACAGTAAATTAGTGGTTGCCAGAGACTAGGGGAAATGGGAAGATGTTGGTCAAAGGGTACAAATTTCCAGTTATAAGGTAAGTTCTGGGGTTCTAATATATACCATAGTAATTATACCCAACAGCACTGTTCTTACACCACCATACACGTTCCATACACCACCACACAAAATTATAGCTACGTGAGGTAATGGATGTGTTAACAAACTTTATTGTGGTAGTCATTTCACAAAGTATACATCAAGTTATCACATTATACACCTTAAATTTATACAATGTTATATGTAAATTATACCTTAATAAACCTGTTGGGGCAAATACAAAAAAAATCACTTGTGAGCAGTTGGGAGAATAGTCAAGGGACAGAAGATAGCAGAGGTTATTATGGGAACACCATTTAAGGAAAGCATATGAAGAAAAGTTGGGCCATCATGGAGATTGTTTGCATAGAGGTTAGCAGGTTTGAGATGTTGTAAGGATGAAAAAAGAATCCAATGGCGTATTAAATATTTCCAGGGAATTGAAGGTATCTAAGCAAGAATGATTTCTAAGTTTCACTTGCTCAACTAGATGGGTGGAGATGGTATTTGCTAGGTTAGGAATGGAAGAGCATGGTTGTACACCATTAGCCTATTGATTTTGCAGACATCAAATTATCTTTGAATTATCTTTTGAATATCTTAGAATTTGAATTATCTTAAGAGAGATGTTATGAAGGCATTTTCATGTAGTGCCCTTGAATGAAGAAAATGATTTATATTTGGAGGTACAATTTGGGAATTATCTAATTGCTCATGATAATTAAGTTTATTTGTATAGCGAGGAATAGCTAGAGAGCATATAAAGTGAAAATGTAAGGAAACCAATGGCTGAGGCATTAAGAGCTTCTACATTAAGAACCTATTAGAGGAAGATGAGTTTGTAAAGAAGAAATAGCCATAGAGATAGAAAGAAAGCTAAGGGAATATCATAGAAGGTAAATGGAAGAGAAGGTTTCCAGAGGAGGATGCATCATTAGTGCTATTTTAGCTGAAAAGTCAAGATAGGTGATTTAACTTGTCCACTTTAGGGACAGAGAGGCCATTAATGACCTTTGTATTATCTATTTATGTAAAATGATGGGATGGAAACTGGATGGAGTGTAAGAAGAATGAATGGTAACTGAGGAAATGGTTAGTGTTCATTTAGTAGTTGTTTGAAACTGGACCCCCTTTTCTTTCTTTTTTATAATTAGTTATGTATTTATTTTTATTTTTTTACTTTTATTTATTTATTTATAAATTTTAATTCCAGTATAGTTAACCTACAGTGTTATATTAGTTTCAAGTTTACACTCTAGTGATTCAACAATTCCATATATTAATCAGTGCTCATCAAAATAAGTGTACTCTTCAACCCCATGACCTATTTCACCCATCCTACCCCCAAACGGTAACCATCCGTTTGTTCCCTATTGTTAAGAGTCTGTTGGTTTGTCTCTCTCTCTTTTTTTTTTTCCCTTTGTTCATTTGTTTTCTTTTTTTTCTCTTCCAAGTTTTTATTTAAATTCCAGTTAGTTAAAGTCCAGTGTAGTATTAGTTTCAGGTGTAGGATTTAGTGATTCATCACTTACATATAGCACCCAGTACTCATCACAACATGTGCCATCCTTAATACCCATCACCCATTTAACCCATTCCCTCCACCTACCTCCCCTCCAGCAGCCCTCAGTGTGTTCTATATAGTTAAGTTTGTTTTATACTTTGTCTCTTTCTTTTTTCCCCCTCTATATTCATCTGTTATGTTTACTAAATTCCACATTAGTGAAATCATATGGTGTTTGTCTTTCTTTGACTAATGTATTTTGCTTAGCATAATACTCTCTAGCTTTATGCATGCCTTTGCAAACCACAATTCTTTAATTCTACATATGAGTGAAATCTTAACGGTATTTGTCATTCTCTGACTGGCTTATTTTGCTTAGCGTTATGCTCTCTAGATCCATCTATGTCATTGCAAATGACAAGATTTAATTCTTTTCTATGGCTTAATAATATTCCACTGTGTGTGAGTGTGTGTATGTGTATTTCCACCAACAGTGCACGAGGGTTCATTTTTTTTCCCATATCTTCACTAACATGTGTTGTTTCCTTAGTTTTTTATTTTAGCCATTCTGACAGGTGTGAGGTGATATCTCATTGTGGTTTTGATTTGCATTTCACTGATGAGTGATGTTGAACATCTTTTCATGTGTCTGTTGGCCATCTGTATGTCTTCTTTGGAGAAATCTCTGTTCATATCTTTGCCCATTTTTAATTGGATTATTTGGATTATTTGTTTTTTTAGTGTTGAGTTGTATAAGTTCTTTATATATTTTGGATTCTAACCCTTTATTGTATATATCATTTGCAAATATCTTCTCCCATTCAGTAGGTCACCTTTTAGTTTTGTTGGTTGTTTCCTTTGCTGTGCAGAAGCTTTTTCTTTTTATGTAGTCCCAACAGTTTATTTTTGCTTTCGTTTCTCTTGCCTCAGGAGACATATCTAGAAAGAAGTTGCTACAGCTGATGTTAGAGAAATTACTGCCTGTGCTCTCTTTTAGGATTTTTATGGCTTCAGATCTTGCATTTAGGTCTATAATCTATTTTGAGTTTAATTTGGGTATGGTTTAAGAAAGTGGTCCATTTTCATTCTTCTGCATGTTGCTGTTCAGTTTTCCCAACACCATTTGTTGAAGAGACTGTCTTTTTCCCATTGCATATTCTTTCCTCCTTTGTTGAAGATTAATTGACTATATAAATGCGGGTTTATTTTGCACTTTCTATTCTGTTATATTGATCTAT
Organism: Mirounga angustirostris; assembly: GCF_029215605.1. Classification (NCBI taxonomy): domain Eukaryota; kingdom Metazoa; phylum Chordata; class Mammalia; order Carnivora; family Phocidae; genus Mirounga; species Mirounga angustirostris. The sequence goes on along the minus strand of NW_026991710.1, from coordinate 38,781,059 downwards.
GTGTCTATTTTTTGTGCTAGTACCATACTGTTTTGATTACTAAAGCCTTGTAATATATCCTGAAGTCTGGAATTGTGATACATCTCTAGTTTTGTTTTTCTTTTTCAAGATTTCTTGGCTATTCAGGGTCTTTTGTAGTTCCATTCAAATTTTAGGATTGTTTCTTCCGGTTCTGTAAAAAATGCTGTTGGTAGTTTGATAGGGGTTGCATTAAATGTGTAGATTACTTTGGGTAATATAGACATTTTATTTATTTATTTATTTTTAAAGATTTTATTCATTTGAGAGAGACAGAGAGAGCACAAGCAGGGGGAGTGGCAGAAGGAGAGGGAGAAGCAGACTCCCTGTGCCGACACTGGGCTTGATGCCAGGATCCTGGGATCGTGACTTAAGCCAAAGGCAGACGCTTAACCAACTGAGCCACCTAGGTGCCCCAATATAGACATTTTAACAATATTTGTACTTCCAATCTATGAACATGGGGTGTCTTTCCATTTCTTTATTGTCTCTAATTTCTTTCATCAGTGTTTTATAACTTTCAGAGTACAGATCTTTCACTTCTTTGGTTTATTCCTACGTATTTTATTATTTTTGGTGCAATTGTAAATGGGATTATTTTCTTAATTTCTTTTTCTGCTGCTTCTTTATTAGTATATAGAAATGCAACAGATTTCTGTATACTGATGTTGTATCCTGACACCTTACTGAATTTGTGTATCCGTTCTAGCAATTTTGGGTACAGTCTTTCAGGTATTCTATATATAGATAATATCATGTCATCTGCAAATAGTGAAAATTTTACTTGCTCCTTACCAATTTGGATGTCTTTATTCTTTTTGTTTTCTGATTGCTGTGGCTAGGTCTTCCAGTACTATGTTGGATAAAAGTGGTGAAAATGGACATCCTTGTCTTGTTCCTGACCTTAGGGGGAAAGCTTTCAGTTTTTCCCCTTTGACTGCAATGTTAGCTGTGGGTTTTTTATTTAAGGACTTTATTATTTTGAGGTATGTTCCCTCTAGACCTACTTTGTTGAAAGTTTTTATCATGAATGGATATTGTACTTTATCAAATGCTTTTTTGTATCTATAGAAATGATACTGTTTTTATCCTTTCTTTAATTGATGTGATGTATCATGTTGATTGATTTATGAATATTGAACCACCCTTGCATTCTGGGAATAAATCCCACTTAATCGTGGTGAATGATTTTTTAAATTTATTGTTGGATTCCATTTGCTAATATTTTGTTGTGGAATTTGCATCTATGTTCATCAGAGATATTGGCCTATAGTTCTCTTTTTTTGTGGCGTCTTTATCTGGTTTTGGTATCAGGGTAATTCTGGACTCAGAATGAATTTTGAAGTGTTCCTTCTTCTCTTTTTTGGGAAAATGTGAGAAGAATAGGTATTAACTCTTCTTTAATATTTGGTAAATTCCCCTGTGAAGCTGTCGGGTCCTGGACTTTTTTTTGTTGGGAGTTTTTGATTACTTTCTGTTCTTCAGCTTCAGTTTTGGTAGGTTATGTGTTTCTTAGGAATTTATCCATTTCTTCTAGGTTGTCCAATTTTTTGGCATATAGTTTTTCATAATATTCTCTTATAATTGTTTTTCTGTGGTGTTGGTTGTTATTTCTCCTCCTTCGTTTCTGATTTTATTTTCGTCTCCTCTCTCTCTCTCTTTTTTTTTTTTTTGATGAGTTGGCTAGAGGTTTATCAATTTTGTCAATTTATTAAAAAAGTCAGCTCTTGGTTTCATTCATCTGTTCTATTGTTATTTTAGTTTCTATTTACTTATTTCTGCAGTAATCTTTATTATTTCCTTCCTTCTGATGTTTAGGGTTTTGTTTGTTCTTTATCTAGCACCTTTCAGTATAAGGTTAGGTTGTTTATTTGAGATTTTTCTTGCTTTTTGAGGTAAGCCTGTATTGCACTAAATTTCCCTCTTAGAACTGCTTTTGCTTCATCCCAGAGATTTTGGACCGTTGTGTTTTCATTTTCATTTTCATTTCTTTCCATGCAACTTTTGATTTCTTTTTGACTTTTTTATTGACCCATTCATTGTTTTGTGTTCATTCCAGATTTTTTCTTACGGTTGATTCCTAGTTTCATAGTGTTGTAGTTAGAAAAATACACATGGTATGACTTCAGTCTTTTTAAATTCGTTGAGACTTGTTTGGCGGCCTAATAAATGATCTGTTCTGGAAAATGTTTCAAGTGCACTTGCAAAGAATATATATTTTGCTGTTTTGGATGGAATTTTCTGAGTATGTCAGTTAAATCCATCTGGTCCAGTGTATCATTCAAAGCCACTGTTTCCTTGTCTATTGATGTAAGTGGGGCGTTAAAGTCCCCTACTATTATTGTATTACTGTTGATTATTTCTTTTATGTTATTGATTGTTGTATGTATTGGGATGCTACCATGTTGGGTACATAAATATTTACAACTGTCACATCTTCTTTGTGGATTGTCCCCTTTATGATTATACAGTGTCCTCTTTTGTCTCATTACAGTCTTTGTTTTAAAGTCTTTTTTGTCCGATATAAGTATTGCTACCCTGACTTTCCTTTGACATCCATTTGCATGGTAAATATTTCTCCATCCCCTCATTTTCAATCTGCATGTGTGTTCAGGTGAACTGAGTCTCTTATAGGCAGCATACATAGGTCTTGTTTATCTATCTATTCTGTTACCCTGTGTCCTTTGATTGAAGTATTTAGTTCATTTATATTCACAGTAATTTTGATAGATATGTATTTATTGTCATTTTGTTACTTGTTCTGTGGTTGTTTTTATATTTTTTCCCTGATCCTTTCTTCTCTTGCTCTCTTTCATGGTTTGCAGGCTGTCTTTAGTATTATATTTGGATTGTTTCTCCTTTATTCTTTGCATATCTATTACTGGTTTTTGATTTGTGGTTACCATTAGGTTTGTATATAACATCTGCATATAGCAGTTTATATTAAGTTATTGTCACTTAAGTTTGAACTCATTCTTTATTCCTCTCCTCCCCGTGTTTTACACATACAGTGTCCTAATTTACATCCTTTTATTTTGTGAATCCTTTGACTGATTTTTACAGATATACTTATTTTTACTGTTTTTGCATTTCCTACTTTTCATACTCGTGGTTTTTCCTTTCCACTCAAAAAGTCCCCTTTAACATTTCTTGTTGGGCTGGTTTTGTGGTCATGAACCCTTTTAGCTTATGTTTGCCTGAGAAACTCTTTATCTGTCCTTCTATTCTGAATAATAACCTTGCTGGATAGAGTATTCTTGGCTGCAAATTTTTTCCTTTTAGCACTTTGGATATATCATGACATTCCTTTCTGGCTTGCCAAGTCTCTGCTGAAAAATCCACTGATAGCTTTATGGGATTTCCCTTGTATGTAACTGTTTTCTTTTCTCTTGCTGCTTTTAAAATTCTCTCTTTATCACTCCTTTTTGCCATTTTAATTACTATGTGTCTTGGTATGGACCTCATTGGGTTGATTTTGTTGGGGCATCTCTGTGCCCAGATATCTGTTTCCTTCCCCAGGTCTAGGGAAGATTTTATCTATTATTTCTTCAAATAAAATTTCTGTGCCTTTTTCTCTCTGCCCTTGTTCTAGGATCCCTATAATGCGAATGTTATTATGCTTGATGTAGTCAGTGAATTCCCTAAGTCTGTTCTCATTTTACCTAATTTTTTTTCTCTCACAACTCAGCTTGATTATTTTCCATTACTCTGTCTTCCAGATCCTTAATTCATTCCTTTGCTTCTTCTGGTCTGCTATTTATTCCATTTAGTGTACTTTTAATTTCATTTATTGTGTTCTTCATCTCTGATAGTTATTTTTTATCTCTTTGTTAAGGGTCTCACTGATGTCCTCCACTCTTTTCTCAAGTCCAGTTAGTATCTTTGTGATCTTTACTTTAAATTCTCTAGCAGGCATATTGCTTATATCTGTTTGCTTAGGTTTCTTGCTGTGGTTTTGTCCTATTCTTTCATTTGGGACACAGCCCTCTGTCTCTTCATTTTGTCTAACTGTGTCTTCTTCTGTGTGTTAGGAAGTCAGCTACATCTCCTGTTCTTGAAAGTAATGTCCTTATGAAGAAGAGGTCCTGTGGTGCCCTACAGTGCAGCATGTCCCCTGTTACCCAGAACCTAGCATTTCAGGGGGTGTCTCCTATATGTATTGTGTGTGCCCTGCTGTTGTGTCCTGGCCACTTTTGGTGTGCAGTTTTAACAAGGTGTGCCTTAGGCTTCCACAGGGCCCTGCCGCTGCTGCTGCTGTTGCTGGCACCAAGGCCCCACCAAGCACACTGTGCATGAGAGATGCAACGTTGGCAAAGTTTGCGCTGGTCTTCTGGGGGAGGGGACCACAGCTCCAGGACTAAGGCAAGCATGACTGGAAAGGGCAGATCCGCCAAAGCTCAGGGGAAAGGGGTTTGGTGTAAGCAAATTAGATAGTGCTTGTCCTTGCTGCAGCTGGTGGCCCGTGTTTATGCTGAGGGTTGGGGAGGGAAATGGATCCTGCTAGCTTCTTTGTTCCTGAAGGGGCCTTCCTGTGATCCCTGGCCTTTCTAGGACAGGCTCTGAGATGAGCATATTGCTCTTTCTCCCATATGCCCTAGGTGTTTTTCAAATTGCTGCTTCTACATTGTGTCTCCCAGGGCTTTTTGTCATGCTGTCTCTTTAAGGGTGGGAACTCAGCTTCCTATTGCCCACGGGGCTCTCCCAGAGCAGAGCCCCCTGATTTTTAGAATTCCAGGCTTTATGTCCCAAGGGTTGTAAGAACTCACGATATTCAGTCTTTCTTGCTTTCAAAGCCAGATGTTATGGGGATTCATCTTTCCCTTGCCAGCTCCCTGAGATGAGAGTCTGTTTCTTGCCCTTCTCACATCAGGGGCTCCCTCCCTCCTGTTGACTGCCAAGGTCCATTTTGCTCCCCACAGCATCTCCACCCCTTCCTACCCTTTTAGTTGTAACCTCTTCTCTACCTTTAGTTGTGGAGTTTGTTCTGCCAGTCTTCAGGTGGTTTTCTGGGTTATATACACTGATGTGAGTTTATCTAGTTGTATCCATGGGATAAGGTGAGCTTAGGGTTCTCTTATTCCATCATCTTCCCAGCCTCCCTGGATCCCTTTTTCCATAGGGCAGTATCCTTCCATGCATTCTCACATTGTATACAGGCCACACAGTATAAACTGCTATTTTGGCTTAAAGTGTTGTCATTGTTGTTATGGGGCTATTCTTTGCAGTCAAATAAATGAATGTTGTATGTAGGGATTCCCAGAATTATCTAGCTGCTGGGTATATGTTTTATCAGTATTTTTGGACTTTGACAATTATCATTTTTAGGCTCTTAGATAAAATGTGACATTGGTTGTAAGCATACCTAAGGACATACGTTCATAATCTAGTTTAAATTCAGTCCTTTATGAAGCATGGCTACTGTTTATTTTCCAATATCAATTCCAAATTTTCTTAGCTATTCTCTGTGTCTCTTTAGTGTAAATTATAAAGTCATAGGTGATCCTGCAATATCATGAACTCAGAAGAAAATGCAGGAAATGACTCTCCCTGGGTATTATTAATTCTGAACACAATTAGATTCTGACTATCTTAACTCTGATTATTTTGTGTCTGTTCAGTCTTATGAATTGCCTACATTTATTTTTAAAGAAGTCTTTCAGGCTTATCTCCTATTATTTTGTAGTAACATTAAAAGCAAATTTTTATGTTGATTATATCAATGATGTTCAATCAAGATGAAAATGTATTATCGAATTGGCGAAAAGCCAGATTTATTTCAGTGTGATGCTTATGTGCCACTGTTACATGTGCTGTTGTTTTGAATTTGACATTAAAGGAGACCCTCTTGATTTATATATGTTTGGACTTGAAGGCCACCTTTAGAGGAGAAGTATTTGAAAACTAAATTTTAGCATTGGTGGTTGGAGAAAAGCCCTTAATAAATCTTTAATAAATCTTTCCACCCCCATTCTTTTCATCTGGTTGAGCCTATTTAAGAATTTAGCTCATCTACCATTAATTCAAGCGGCTCTTCATGAGCTCTTTGGATGGGAAAGGTACCTCTTATTTTTGATAGCATAGTATCCTGATCATATCTGTTGTAACACTTTTCATATTGAAACCTTATGATCATCTCTCTTCATATAACTGAGCATTCCTGACAGAATGGGCCGTTCTTGTCCATTTTTGTAACTCCAGTGTTTAGCAGGCTGTAGTCACATAAGAGAAGCTCAGTTGAATCATGTTTAAGCAATAAAATAACCTCAGTATTTAGAGTTTCTAGAGGATCTTTTTATTATGCAAAAAACTCAAAAGGACAACTTGCAATGTGCCCATTCTCACACAGATGTGGAGAGGAGGGAAACATCTACACAAATATCTATTAGAAATAAATAGAAAGAAGAGTATATATGTGCCCATTCTCACACAGTTGTAGTTCCTCCTAACACTGACTTCTCTGGGCCTGTGCAGTACATTTATTTGAAGCTTTTAATTTAGAAACAAGATGTTAGAGATAGAAAAAACTAGAGAGAATATAATCCACTGGTCCCTGTCATTTAATGAATGAATCTCTGTTTTCACCCCTACCCCTGAGGGACCTCTGATTGGATCAAATTTTTCTTCCAGTATAGTGGACTTTTTTTTTTTTTCTCATTCAGTATGCATTCCATCTTCTTTTAACAGCATCCTATTGCTCTTAGGAAGCCATCTATCTTCCATTCTCAGTCAATGTCCTGATTCTAAGAAGAGCAGAGGATTCAAGTCCCTCACCTATTTCTATACGTAGATCTGTGTGTCTTTTTCAAAACGAGCTTGCATTAGAAAAATACATACATGAGTTTGGTTTCTACCTCTTCTTCAAATAGAATATGAATCTGGGAAAGGAATAGCTAGAGTTATCTATTTAGTATCCCCTCCCCACCCTCCTATTTCAATCCATGTTCTTCCTTAACATATGTTTATAATATCAACTCATGAATGTCCAGTGACCAAACAATTACTGCAGATATTAAAGGACAATTTAAAATGATGTCTATGTCATTTAGATCTAATGATTTGGATTTGATAAATGTGATAAAATACGTTATATAAAGAAACCCACAGTTCCATCATCAGCAGTGGGTGTAAGCTGCATAAATTGTATACGTAATCAAAATTTTGGCCTATTTGCATAGAAATCTTACTTTTCCAATTAACAAATATTCACATGGTTAATTTTGCTAATTTGGTTTAGAATGCCATTTTTAGTCCGTGACATTTTAGACTCCATTAGATTAATGAAAGAAACTGAAAGTAACCTCTTTGAAACTAGAATTCTAATTGGAAGTTTTAGGATTTCAAAGCAAGAATCTGTGTTCTGAATTTCTGTTGCATGTGTTTAGATGGGAAAGCTCTTCTTTAGTGTCCTTCCCCTCAGGAACTTAAAAACTAAAATGAAATATCAGTTCACTAAAGCAGAATCCCTGCCCCAAGGTTTGGCAAAGTGCATCCTGTCTCACTGTTTCTTCTGAGGCATTTACAAGGAAAAAAAAATATCAGTTTACCAGACTCAGCCCTCTGGCCAAAGTCCTTCTCACTTCCAAATAATGGATCCTAAATGGGAGAACAAAAAAAGGTAAAATGCCAACATCTTGTTAAAAGTTTTAAAAAAGTTTTCAAAACTTTATGAAAGTAAAGGAAAAAAAAAAGTATACCGAAAGAGAGAACTGGCCCAGAAAAACAACTTGGAAAGTGATCATAGTTATTACTTTAGGGCTGTGAAGTGCTTTTCTCATCAAATGGAATTTCTCTGCAAATGCTCCCTAAGTTGCCCAGATGATGGCAAGAACAAAAGCCTTACTCGTAAAGGTTTTATTTACAGATACATTTTGAGCGTAATTTAGGAGGGCAGAGATAGTTCAAGTCGTAAATAAAAGATCTGGAGATTTTAGAAACAAGGAAGAAAGGATTATTTTACAGCGCTAAATATTCCAATCTGAATTTGGAATTTGATCCAAATTAATTTTCTGGAGTAGACCCTTACTGTCCTAATTTCAGGTTGGAAATTAAAAACTATTTTCATGAAAAATGGAAACATTCAGTTAATTGTCTTTCAGATTTAAAATGTCTGTGACATCTGAAAGTTAAAAATTTTAATTTTTACTTTTACATTATCAGTGACATAATTAGATTAACTGCAGGGATGGCTTGTACATTTTCATTTCAAGATTTAAATGAAAATTTCAGATTATGCAAAGAGGGATTATTGAGGCAACTCTAATGGCCAGTGCAGCATCATGCAATCTTTCTATTCATAGAGCATTTAATGCATAAAGGTAGATGTGGAGAGGAGGGAAACATCTACACAAATATTAATACTGCAGAAGTTAGAATCACATAATGAAGGCTAGAGTTAATTGCTACTATGAGTGCTGTTAAGATAGCCTGGGCTTATCATGCACTCTGTGCTTCTTCAGTCCTATGTTAAAAAGTCCCCACAAGGAAGTGGTTTTGTTTGTGAAATCCCTCCTGGAGCTATTAAACTATTGGAAATGAGTACAATGATGTAACAGCATTGAGAACACAGAGACATTCTTTTGATGTTCCCTGAAGTGTGCTCTGGAAAACACTAATACAGAGATACACTCCAGGAGAAAAAAAGCATGGCATGTTTAGCTCAGTTTGGAAAGCACCATCCCTGTGAGAGAATAGCTGTGTATGGTAGCACAAGATTTGGAAAATGCTTCAATAAAGAAGAATTTGACTTTGTTATCTGCATATTGCACAAATTTAGATGACTTTGAAGCGCGTTTTAAAAAGTAACACCTACTAACATCAAACGGAACTAGTAAAATAGGCACATCTTTTGGTGAATATTGATAGTAAGGTCACTTTATGATTGAAATCTGCATCAAGGTAGTAAAGCTAAGAGATAAGTGAGGTATTCCATTCACTGGAATGGAATATTTTTCTTTTGAAGTTAAAAAATTAATGCCCACATTCTGGTTTATACATCAAGTTCTAAGATCTCCAGTGGCATGAGGTAGATCCTCAGAGGTTGTCATCCTTAGGTGCTGCCTGTACCAAAGAATTTTGTTGTGGCTCTGCAAAGCTGAGGATTGGATACAGAAATATGATGACTACAGAAATAAGAGACTGGCGTATTTTGAGAGTTTTAATTGGGTGAACTGTCCAAGTTCAAGTCTTATCATTATCCATTAGAGCATTTGCAGTATTCTCCTGCAAACTTTTCCCCATACTTGTACCAGAGAATGCCTAAGCTACAAATCTGACCATGTAATTCACACCCCTGATGTCTTTCGGTGACTCCGTATCATTTCCTGGATAAAATTTTCAAAGTTTCTAGAATTTATTGTAACCATGATCTTCTTCTTTTCCAAGATTAGGTTGGAAAAATGCTGTGCATTTATCCAGATATTTTGACTTGTTGGTCCACTGAAATAGTCTCTTCAGGCAGGATGTGACTATACAACAATCTATGAGCTATGGAATGCAGTTAATATAAAATCTTTTGAGAGTAACCACAGCAGTCCTTTAACACTTAATACATTGCCTAAAATAACAAGGTCATCTGTTTCCAATGTTTGAAATAGATCAAAATGTAAAATTAACATGGACATCCACCGTGAGGAAATTTGATGGGCTTATGAAAGTTTAATGGAAAATAAGAATTATTTTGCACAGTCATGCCACTGACTGTGAGGGAGAGTAATACCTTATATCCCTTCACTTTTCAGGCAACATTTGTCATTTGAGGACATCAACTCACAAGTTGTCCATTCTGTTACTTCTCCCTCCTCACCTAACAACTCACTACTGTGATCTGCCTTTTAATTTGTTCAGGTAACATCCATTTATGTAACTTTTTAGACTTAATAAAGTGGCATAAACCACAGCCTTAAGCAAATGGCTGTACCACCCATCAATTCAGTGAGTGACTCAGGAGATGATATCATTACATATGAAACAGAACCATTGTTCAGCATTTCCACCAGCAGCATTGATGCTTGCAGGGTTCCCATATTTCCTGTTACAAAAAGGCTGAAGGCTTAAGTAATCATGATGGGAGACACTTTGCACTGTGTACACTTAATCCTTCCTTGAGCAGCATAGTCTTCTGAGAAACACATAAATGAACAGAAGACTCTGTAGGTTATGTGCATTTTCATTTCAAGAAGATTGCCTTTTTTTTATTGTTTCTTACTGTGTGTCAATATTCTGAAGCTGTAAAAAGAAGAGTAGAAATAAAAGCAGGTGGAAATAAAGGTGTTACAACTGAGCAATGCAGTCAAGGAGCCTCAGCTTCGAAAGTGTATCATTCATTATACAGCAAAACACCAGTGTTACTAATGTTTTTAAATGCTGCCAAATGTTTCTGTTGACTAGCTTATTCCCAGGGGGTTCCTATAACTCAGGTCACTCAGGTGCTGCTTTTTAAATTACCGTGGTGGTGAATTCAATTACTACTGTACTCTTCCAGTGGCCTAAAAGAATAAATGGTCTTCCTAAAATGTTTTTCTCTTTGGAAAGGTCTAGAGTGTTAGTGCTGGATAGGACCTTAGAGATTATCTGATTCACTGTTCCATAAACTTGTCTGATGACAAGACTCTTCCCCTGCTAGAACCTCCAAACAAGCTCTGAGAACTTTTTAAAAAGATACAGATTCTCAGGCTACTTCCCTGGATGCTCTGTTTCAGTAAGTTTGACATGGAGTCTAGTAATCTACATTTTGTAATAAAGATTCCAGATGACTCTTAGCATCAGGCAGGTTTGGGAAAAGCCAGATTCACCCCACTTTTTTTATTTTATAGACAAGCAAGCAGATGCCCAGATAGATTGATGCATCTAAGTTGTGTACTGCACATTTTTAAAATTGAGATTAGTTCAGGAAAAAATGTTGATAGGTAGTCTTTATGCAGTCCATGGCAGGGAATGGGAGAATGTATTTTCTTAGAATTTAAGCCTTTGTATTGAATAGAATAATGCCATTTAGAGGATTATGGGAGAAGTGACAGGAGACACTTTACTTTGTATATAACAGTGGTTCTTAACCAGTGATGATTTTACTCACCAAGTGACATTTGACAGTGTCTGGAGATATATTTTTGGTGTCACAACTGAGGGGAGGAAGGTACTTCCTACTCGTGTGTGGTACACAGGGGCAGGGATGCTGCTAAACACACTGCAATGAACAGAATATCCCCCCACAAGAAAGAATTACTTGAACCAAAATGTCAATAGAGTCCAGGTTGGGAAAATTTGGTATTCACTTAATCCCTTCTTGAGCACCATCTCTCTGTGTGATACTTACTAGTAATACTAGGCATATTTGAGAATAGGACACAGTTTCTAATTTTCTCCCTAAAGTTAAATAGAAAACCTTATATCAAAGCTAAGCTAATTGATCTGTGTTACGCTATACTTAAACTGGATGAAGTTGATTTTTTTTTTCCTTAGGACCATACGATTGTTTTCGGATCCCTCCCTTCCTCTCTTCAGGTATCTAGACCTTTCTATTCCTAGAGCACCCCAATTATGTCTGCTTTGACCTTTCTGCATTCTGTACCTAAATCACCCACACTCTAATTCCCTGGGATAAGCTACAAGCTAGTGTCAGTGTCTGCTGATTTTTAACAAAAATAGAATTTTGGTCCAAAATGGTAAACCAGAGGCTACATGAATGGACTTACTCAGTTTACTTATTTTCTGCATCAGAGTGATTTTCTTTTCCTAATATTTCTCAATTCTAGTTCCTTTCCATCTGTTTTATCAGAATTTAAGTCAGATCCTCATCATCATTTTCTTCAACCATTGAAGTAAACATTTATATTGAAATAAGCTCCTACCTTTTCTGCAACTTTTGCCACCTTCCTACCCATTTTCCACCTAACAATTATCTTGATAAAGCTCTTTTTCCTCCAGATTTTTTCCCATTCCATCAGTGGTCTCTCCTCTATAAGAATGTTTCTCAAACTTGGGTTACATATGGAATCTTTTTAAAGGGGAAACAAATTCCTTCATATCATTTGTCCATCTTGAATTACTTTATTTTAAAATCATTTATACATGTGTAAACATAAAACCAAATTTAAGATACAACTAAAAGGGGCACCTGGGTGGCTCAGTTGTTAAGCATCTGCCTTCGGCTCAGGTCATGATCCCAAGTGTGGGATCGAGCCCCACATTGGGCTCCCTGCTCAGCGGGGAGCCTACTTCTCCCTCTCCCACTCCCCCTGCTTGTGTTCCCTCTCTCACTGTCTCTCTCTCTCTCTGTCAAATAAATAAATAAATAAATCTTAAAAAAAAAAGGATACAACTATGAAACTAAAACATTTTCAAATTAAAAATGAACCAAACTGTACAACAAAGAAAATTCAAAATGATAATATTAATTCGATATGACCATTAATATTGTCCAGAGTCTGCAACAGTGCTTGCTGTGGCCATAGTTCTTTTATTTTCACATGTCTGTTCCATATAGTGAGCTGAGGCATGACTCGATTTTGTCTGATTCTTCATTTTGTCCCTGGCATGACCACATTACTTAAATATGAAAGCTGCCTCCATTCTTTTCCCATTAGTCCAGGATAAATCAATGTTGTACACTAGTACAAGCAAAAAACGCAGGACAAAGATAAACGCAGGCACCAGTAATTGATAAGCTACATCATCCAGGTCTCATATTGTTATCTTTCTTTAAATTATGAAAGTAAAAACGCAGAACTAAGACTTCTCATTGTTAACTCACAGAAAAAAGGCTGTGAGTTTGAGTGCTCTTTTCACATTAGTGAGAAACAGTGATCTATAGAATTGAGTCTAAATCCCAGAGCGGGGCATGTGAAGTCCTCACGGTGCTGCTCTTCTTTCCTCATCCCTCCCGGCTCATCTGTGCGCGTCCACTTCTTCTCTTAGCACTTAGTGTTACAGAGCTTACCAGTTGCCCTGCCTGCGTAGTTTTTCAGCCCTCTGTGCTTTCACTTTTGCTCTTCGTCTACACTCTGCACTCCCAGCTTTGGTTTTTGTATCTTAATCATCCTTTCAAGATCTAGCCTAGGTGTCATTTCCTCTATAACCATTTCTAGAACTCCAGGTTGAAATGTAATTCCTCCTGTGGACCAGGGACACCCTGTATTCATCTCTAGCCAGTGGCTAGAGATGGTAGAGTTCATTCCCTCACTCTACCATGAGCTTCTCGAGAGTAGGCATGGAACTCCTGCCACCCAGCCCAGACCCTCACATGCCAGTAGTCACTCGGCCGATATTACAGTAAACCACCCCTGGTAAACCGTATTGGGTGTTTGGATTTTTTTATTTCCAATACTCAGAATTGAATATGCTTTGAAAAATGATAGAAAAATGATAGTTGAAAAATGTACTAGATTTATAATCAGGGGAGCTGAATTCACATCTTGGCCTGTCATTTATTCTTAGGTACAGAATGGAGATAAATAATCACCATTGCATACTGTTTTTGCAAATGTGCAAAATTCTGGGACAATCTCTGGCAAACAGGCATATATTCATTAAATACTAGTTTCCTTACTATATTAATATATTATTGTGTTATTTCTTTTTATGGCCTCTAGTGATTTGAAATTATTTTTGTTATCCATGAGGCTTCAAATATATATACCTCCTTCTTGCACTTAGATTGAAGTCTAGTATTAGTTATTTTCCTAAACTGAGTTTCAACATTGCTGTATAAAGTAGGTGACGCAATCAATTTTTCCTCTTCATCCTCATAGGATACTTCACTCTCTTTAACTATTTATATTTATTCAGAACATATTTCTTTTCTTTTATTGCCACAGGCACAAGAGAACCTCTGCTTTGTTCTTATTACCTAGAGAAATCTGTCTTCTTCCATCTCTTTGTGGTCTGTTTCCATCAGAAAGTATCTACTTTGAGAAATATTTTCTTTACCTGCATTATATTATTGAATCTTTTATGCTTTCATATGGATATTAGACCTTATTGATTCAGTTCTTCTAGTAATAGGCTTAGGTTTCTCAATAATACGAAATTTATTATAAAAGTAAGTTATATGGAATTGAACAGTATGGAAAATTTCTCTAAGCCATGGATTCCCAGCTCTTACTTGTGTTTTATAAACAGAAATAGATATAATATAGATATGGAAGCAATTGAGACAGATGTAGCTGATGCTGACAAGGAAAAACAAAAAAGGAGTGAAAGACTGCGTTTTGTTTATTATGGGATGAAATGCCAACTACAAACTATGGGAGTTCCTAAAAGAAAATTCTTAATAATGCATATTTACTGGTACAAGAAAGTTCAGGCTAGGTGGAAGAGGAAAGCTTCACAGATACAGGAATAACCAAAGGATGAACCAAGCTACAAAGCGATGTGATCAGTGTCACTAGAGACAAAATATCTGAGTTTCAACTTAACATCTTGAGGATAGGAATAATGCAATCACTTTGTCATGAAGTAGCAGGCATGCATCGATGACCCACAAGAAATCCCTGCTATCACAATTATTCTCTGGTTTTGTGCCATTCTATGTGCCACAAGTGTTTTGGTATTGAATTAAGGCTGCACCTGTCATATCCTGCCTTTTCACCTTCAGCTTTCTTTCTGAATTCAATTCAAATTAACACCTTAGTGCATTTTGGTGGAGAGATTCATGACTAACAGGAAAAAAACAAACAAACAGTACCAAAAACTGAGTATTTGGAACCTCAGAAGAAAGGCATTTGGTTCTGTTTTTGTCCCCTTCATCACAATCATGAAGAGTACCACTTTACCATCTGGTAGGAAATAAAAGAGAACCTTAGGGTCTTGTTTTCTAAGTTGGGAATAAAGTCATTTGAGTTGGCAAATTTCAGTGAACAGTTACAAGTTTACAAGTACTGACCTCAGGCATTTTTGTATCCATGTTGCCTGCATTTGGACCAGAGTTAACATATGTCATTGCTAGAGACTGAGCACTGTTTGACAGCTTGCACAAAGAAAAGAAATTGACAGAACTCCATGTGTTTCTGCTTCCAGATCTCTTGTTCAATATTAACTATCTGTTTAAAAAATAAAATAATTAGGGCTGTTATGACATGTACATCTGATTTCATGATTTTTTGACTTGCCCTCAGTGTTCACTTTAACTTCTTTAAGGCTACCAGTATTCATTTATATTTCAGACTGGTTTAAAAAAACAGTTCTTTGGGCGCCTGGGTGGCTCAGTCGTTAAGCGTCTGCCTTCGGCTCAGGTCACGATCCCAGGGTCCTGGGATCGAGCAGGGAGCCCGCTTCTCCCTCTCCCACTCCCCCTGTTTGTGTTCCCTCTCTCGCTGTGTCTCTCTCTGTCAAAAAAATAAATAAAGAATCTTTAAAAAATAATAAAAAATAAAAAAAAAACTATTCTTTCTGTGCTTTTGTGTCAGCTACTGTGTATACAAGGTTACAGCCCTTGCCCATAAGGACCTTGTAGGCTATTGGAGGAGAATATATTCTATCAAGAAAATGACAAGACAAGCTACAGGCTGGGAGAAAATATTTGCAAAAGACATATCTGATAAAGGACTGTTATGTAGGTTCATTAATTGTAACAAACGTAACAAATTTATTAGCCTGATACGGGAGAGGGAAGCTATGCCTGTGTGGGGTCAGCATGTGTATGGGGACTCTGTATTTTCCACTCACTTTTGCAGTGAACCTAAAACTGTTCTAAAAAAAAATAAAGTCTATTTTAAAAAACGATAAAGCCAATACATCATGCTACGATAAAGCCAATACATCATGCTACGAAACAAGGGTTATAAGAAGTGTAGTAGCCCAGAGAAGAGGGGCTTTATTCAACCTAGTGAGATTTGGAGATTTCACAGAAGTGGTGACCTTTAGACTGGGATTTAAAAGACAAATAGACTTTTACCTGTAGAAAGGTACAAGGCAGGAATTAGGTAAAGAAAGAGAAGGGGGGAGGAGGTGAGGAAAGGGGTTAAGAGAGCGGGGGAAAGGAGCAGCAGGGAGGAAGTATGACATACTCTGTGACTGCCTTATAATTCTGACTGAAACCTGAGTTTATGTAGTCACAGGTCATTGGACTTGTGGGACATGTTGTGAATTGTCATTTTGTCCATCATGCTGATTGGTTTGGAGTCTAGGGAACAAGCCATTGGCTGTTCATGAATAGAAAAGAGCACTTACTGTGTGCTTACAGTTGTTGTTAGGGATTATCACATGTAAGCCTCATGTTATGGAACCCAAGTACAGCTGTCCATCACCTGAAAGATCATCTCTCAAGGGACAAGTTTTGATTGGAAAGAAATTTGAACTTTATTCAGGAAGCTGGGAACCTGAGGAGAAGGTGGACTCTTGTCTAAAAGCAAACTGAGGTTTCTCCTTGACCCAAGGGTTTTTAAA
Source organism: Mirounga angustirostris (assembly GCF_029215605.1). NCBI lineage: Eukaryota > Metazoa > Chordata > Mammalia > Carnivora > Phocidae > Mirounga > Mirounga angustirostris. The sequence goes on along the minus strand of NW_026991710.1, from coordinate 38,764,661 downwards.
GAGGTTTAGGATGGTTGATCAGCAAAGGGAATGCAGTGACCTTCAACATTTCTTTTTTTTTTTTAATTTTATTTTATTATGTTATGTTAATCACCATACATTACATCATTAGTTTTTGATGTAGTGTTCCATGATTCATTGTTTGCATATAACACCCAGTGCTCCATGCAATATGTGCCCTCCTTAATACCCATCACCGGGCTAACCCATCCCCCCACCCCCCTCCCCTCTAGAACGCTCAGTTTATTTCTCAGAGTCCATAGTCTCTCATGGTTCGTCTCCCCCTCCGATCCCCCCCTTCATTTTTCCCTTCCTACTATCTTCTTCTTTTTTTTTTTTAACATATAATGTATTATTTGTTTCAGAGGTACAGGTCTGTGATTCAACAATCTTACACAGTTCACAGCGCTCACCATAGCACATACCCTCCCCAATGTCTGTCATTCATGCAGACTCAATGATGCCAACTACAGAAGTTATCTCAGTGAGAGGGGGTTGTGCAGGAGGGTCTGGTTCTTGTTCCGTGATGTGCTGGAATGCTCTCTTCTCTCTGGAGGGGAAGGCAAGGTCTACAGATGCACAAAGGGAAGTCAGTAAAGTCATCTGTGTAACTAAAAAAGAAAAACATTTTGCTAAAGAACTACCAGACTAAGGGGCGCCTGGGTGGCTCAGTTGATTAGGCGACTGCCTTCAGCTCAGGTCATGATCCTGGAGTCCCGCGATCGAGTCCCGCATCGGGCTCCCTGCTCGGCAGGGAGCCTGCTTCTCCCTCTGACCCTCCCCCCTCTCCTGCTCTCTCTCTCTCTCTCAAATAAATAAATAAATAAATAAATAAATAAATAAATAAATAAATAAATAAAAGAACTACCAGACTAATCAGAAAGCCGAGGTGGTAGTTCTAACAGACTTTCTGGCTTCTGTGGCCTGGGAAAGTTCTAGTCCTTCACTCCTCAAGGCCAGTGGTCTACATATCTCAAAGAAAGTAAATTAGTTCTGTTACAGATCAAGGACCTTAGGTTAGCAAGTAAGGAGTGTACTAACTTGAAGCAAGGGAACCCTTAAGACCCGCTGGAGTGCTGTTCCACACACAGCACACGTTGGAGCTGGGCATTATTGTCTCAGTTTGCCCTTGAAGAGACTAAGGCAAAGAGAGGTTAAGTAACTGCCTGAGTACATACAGCTAATCAGTAGCAGAGCTGAGACTCAAACCAGGCGTCATGGTATTAAAGCTATAGGACTGGTCATACTCTAAGGAGTGGTGTGAGTGAAGCATTCAGAGGGAGGAACTAAACGTAGATCAGATGTCATTGCTTATCTTTTGTTTTTCCAGGTCTTTTTGCAAGGAAATAGACAGCTTCAATCAACGGCAGTTCTGTGACACCTTCATCATGTTTCTCTTGACCAAAAATGCACTAAATAGGTTCAAGATTCAAAGCATTCAACAAATTAGGTCAAGACAGAGCCACGAAAATCGTTCACAAGATTTCCATGACAAATACGGTAACACTGTACTAGCCAGTGGGACCGCTTTCTGTGTTGTTGCATGGATGTTTATAGCCACACAGATTGGAATAGAATGGAACCTGTCTCCTGTTGGCAGAGTCGCTCCAAGAGAGTGGAATGATGAGTAGCCATCGAAGTTACTGTAACACAAAATTGTTTCAAAATCAGCTTGTCATTTAAGCACTCTGCTGCTCATTAAAATATAGCATAGTTGAAGAAATAAAATACATTTGAAACCTTTAAAAAGTTGTTTGGTTAAGCGACTGCCTTCGGCTCAAGTCATGATCCCAGGGTCCTGGGATCGAGTCCCGCATCAGGCTCCCTGCTCGGCGGGGAGCCTGCTTCTCCCTCTGACCCTCTCCCCTCTCATGCTGTTTCTCTCTCTCTCTCTCTCTAATAAATAAATAAATAAATAAAGTATTTAAAAAAAAAAGTTGTTGAAAATACTCATTATAGTGCCTAAAAGCAAGACAGTAGCAATGGCTACAGGTTATAGCAGATTATGAATAATAAATATTTGAAAGTAGAGTTAATCATGTATTTTCTGTCTTAATGATTTACACTAGGTATCCCTTAGTGGGTATACACACATATGTACTTTACAAATTAGTTGAATTGTTTGGCAAATTCTGTTGAATCTTTCCTTAAAACATATTCATGATAAAAAGAAACATATGCATAATCTGACTATTTTTCACATCCTTAATCTTTCCCGCCATGATCTGAATCACCATACTCTCACTGGGGTTATTATAAAAACTTTCTCACCAGTCTCCTTCTTCAACACATGATGTACCCCCCAAACCTGCATCCTCTACCCCACCACACACAACTTTTTTTAACACAGAAGCCAGGATGATCATTTTATTTTATTTTATTTTTATTTATTTATTTGTCAGAGAGATAGAGCCAGAGAGCACAAGCTGGGAGAATGGCAGAGGGAGAAGGAGAAGAAGGCTCCTCGTTGAGCAGAGGGCCTGATGCGGGGCTCAGTCCCAGGACCCGGGAATCATGACCTGAGCCAAAGTCAGATGCTTAACCGACTGAGCCACCCAGGCACCCCCCGAATGATTATTTTAAAACATTAGTGATATCACTCCTCTTTTCAAAACCCAATGACTCCACATTTCACTCGAGAGTTAAAGCCAAAGTCCTTAGAAAAGTACACAGGCCCCCTAGATGCTGTACTGGTCAGTCTTACTCCTGTATCAGGACATTTCCATTTGCTCTTTTCTCTGCTTGGAATGTACTTCCTCCAGATCTTGTATGACTCATTTCATCATACTTTTCAGGGTTTTGTTCATATGTCATATTTTCAGAGGAGGCCTCTGACTACCCTTTTTAAAATCACAGCCCGTCCTTAGTTTGGGCTTTGTCTGTCCTGCTTCCTTGCTTTATTTTTCCCCATAGCAATTGTCATCATCTGAGATAAGATATATTTTGTTTATTGTCTGTGTGCAAAGCTCCATAAAAGCATAGTTTGGAAACTGGGTTTTTTGTGACTTTATCCCTGTAACAGGGCTTGATAGATTAGACCTTCAGTAATTATTGGTTGAATTAATGAATATTAGTCTACAAATAATGAATTTGTTTACGACTGTGGGTTTGCAATGATTATTGGAGAGTATATTGGTTATCTATTGCTATTTTATAAATTGCCCTAAAACTCAGTAGCTTAAAACAATAAACATTTATTATCTCACCGTTTCTGTGGGTCAGGAATCTCAGCTGGATATCTCTGGCTCAGGATCTCTCACTTCTGTAATCTGAGTGTCAGGGCAATAATCATTTCAAGGTATAACTAGGATAGGATCTATATCCAAGCACATATGACTGTTCACTGGCCTTAGGACTTCACTGAATATTGGCTGAAGATACCAGTTCCTTTTGTGTAGTTTTCTCCCTGGGGCAACTCACAGTCTAACAGAGTAAAGGATACAGAAGCCAAGGTCTTTTGTAACCTAATCTTGCAAGTGACATTCCATCACCTCTACCATATTTTGTTCACTAGAAGTGAGACACTAAATCAAGGCTATAAAAAAGGAAAGGGGATTATACAAGGGCATGATTACCTCAAGGTAGGGATCATTAAGGAATACCTAACACAGTCGACACTGGAGACGACCTCCTCCTGGATGACTAAACTCAAGATAAATGTATCTCAATGTCAAATATACGTTAATACTGTTACTCTGTAGACAAAGGACATTATGTGTTCCTTCCCAGTTTTACTATGTGAAAGTTCCTCTAGGGTCCTTCCTAGGTGTAGAATTGGTAGTTCTTAGGGAATGCTCATTTTCAGCTTTATCAGTATTGCTGGATTATTTCCCAAAGTGGTGAAATAGTTTACATTCTCACCAGTAATATATACAATTTCCTTTTTTTCCACGTCCAAACTCACTCTTAGGAGTTTTCATACATTTTAGTATTTGCTGCTTTGATGAGTGTGAAATAGTACCTCATGTTTTAATCTGTATTTCCTGAACCTAATTACTGATGAGGTCCAGCATCCTGTGTTAGCCTCTGTGTGTGTGTGTGTGTGCATGCATGCACGTGTGCACACAACTTTTCTGTTTCTTTTTCCGTTTGTCTATTTAGTTGTTTGCCTTGCTCATTTTGTAAAAGTTTTTAAATAAATTCTAGATACTAATTGTATCAGTCAGGGTTTAATCAGAGAGGGAGAACCATATAAGTAATATAGAATCTCAGATTAATTATGGGAATTAGAACCGATGCAGTGGCGAGAGCCAGTGGAGGCGTTTTTACAAGGCTGTTGCCTTGCCATCTGGTACCGAGTGAGTTTTCAGTAGAGCAGGGAAGCTGGATGTGGAGTAGGGGAGAGCAAAAACCAACTGGAATTAGGAAGGATGCACTGGAATCATGTCTATAAACTAAACCCTGTGCTTGTTTTGTCACTGTCTATAATTAAGATGACATGGATGACTTATGGGAGAAGTTGGTGCCCTTCACTGTGGAACTGAACATTCACCTGACCCAGTACTCCAAAAAGCTAAAGATCTGGTAGAAGTTTAAATAGCTATAGGTCCAGGCGTTGTTCCTTATCAATAAAGCAAGCCAGAAGATCAGCAACGGCATACACAAGCTGCACAGTGCCCAGTGTTTTATGCCAGCCTTCCAAGTACAAAAAGGTTGCTATTTTATGTCTGCCATCCCTATATAATACATATCTGTCTTGTGGTTAACCCTAATCTAAAACCACAGAGGGAAGGAATTCTGGAAAATGTAGTTGAAGCCTAGCTAAATTGACACATAGAAAGCCACAGTAATCCACCACTTGTCAATTTGACGTAAGTGTACATCTTTCCTAACTTTATTTGTATTTCAAATAAAGACAATAACAAAAATATGCTTTTACCTAACATAATGCAACTTCCCCTCATAAAACTAATACACTAGTCCTGTCCCTAAAAAAGTACACGAAATCCCTTTACAAACCATCACAGGGTGACACTGTCAACTTCTAGTTTAGTGGAGGCATTTATGTGATCCCTAGTAGAAGCCTAAAACCGCTAGACCAGCAAAACCCAAAGTTATAGAAAGAATATTTCTCTAGTGGATCACTAGAGGTAATTGTGGTAGGACCCATTCTCATCTCTACTTGTTGATTCCCAGGCCTGAAATTCCCAGCTCTGGGAAAATAGCACTATGTATTTGTTGGTCATTTAGAGCATGGAAGACATTACCTCAGCCTGGCAAGGTAGTGTTATCTAGCTGTTGCCATAACTAACACTTTTAAAAGGTTATTGCACCATTCTATCAGTGATAGGAAAATAGTAAGATCAGTGAATTCCATAAGCATGAATCCATTAATGTATTTCATTTGCTATAAAGTAAGTTTCTTAGTCAGGATCAGTGCTTTGTTGTGTACCAACGTACTAAATAAGGCATTTAGCAAGTTCATGGATGATGGTATTCATAGAAAAGTTGCAGGGACAGATGGTAAATCTACATTGTTAAGTGTCTGAAGTGGTTCAAGGAATGCTGCTAAATGTAGGTGCATTTGTGGCCTGTCCATTGGTAGATTGGGTGTATTCATCGGTGTCTAGAGTCAGACTAGTCTTGATGGGGGCAAGTCCATTTTGTGAGCCCATAGGTAATCATCCCTGCTGTTGTGATCACTTACGTCCGAGGCACTGAGAATGCATAGTTAGGGTGGCTGAGAAAGAGAGTAATAGCCATACGAATGGGTCATCTTGTCCACCTGATTATTAAGATGATATTCTGCTGACTAGTCTTTTATGTGTATTTATATGGGACCTGAATATCTTCCCACTCTGTGCCCATTTAGAGAAGTCTGTTCACATAATCCATTCCCAAACTTACTGTCACCAATTTTGCAGTAGTGTTCCTTTTAATTCCATGATCAGTTTGTCACGCCATTAGTTGGTCCCCATGACTTGGTATGGAATTGTACCTCTGGTAATTTTTCCTTCCAAGTAAAATGAGCAACTATGTGTTCTACTTAAAATATGGTCCATCAGGAAGATTTCCCGTCATCTTCAGTGTCAACTTGGAATTCAACTGTATTGCTGAAGCCCTCCACTTTCAGTTATGGCCAGCTGGTTTCGCAGAACCAGATTTGAATTTTTTCTTCCTCAGTCCACTTGTAATAGGAAATTCCCCATATGGCCATATACACCTGTATACCCTACTAAGTTCAAAGTGAATGAAACTTTCCCACACAACTTGTAAACTGTGGAACCAGGAGTCAAACTTTATTTTTTTTTTAAGATTTTATTTATTTATTTGAAAGAGAGAGACACAGCAAGAGGGAACACAAGCAGGGGGAGTGGGGGAGGGAGAAGCAGACTTCCCACAGAGCAGGGAGCCCAATGTGGGACTAGATCCCAGGACACTGAGACAATGACCTCAGCCGAAGGCAGACGCTTGATGACTGAGCCACCCAGGCGCCCCCAGGAGTCAAACTTTAGAACCTGTTCTTTTACTTTCAAGTTACACTGTTATCTTTTTTCAGGTATACATGTTGGAAATTCTGGAAAGATTCAGGCTGGAATTAGGGAAGATAGGGAGCAAATCACAGATTGTTGTGAAAACCTTGGGAGTGAAAAATATTATCAAGAGAGTAGATCAACAAGGAAGTAGAGAATAGGAAATGCATGTGGCATGTAATGAGTATTTTAAAATGGCTGTTACTTTCCTCTTTAACTTCACCCTGAATATTTTCTGATTTGATATGGGGTGAAAGCCTATATATGTGTAAATATGTAAGCCTCCTTGTGTTTATGTATGTGTAAGCCTCTGTGTGTGTGTGTAGAGAGAGAGAGAATGCATATGTGTATATATGTATAGATATAGACATAGATACACATTCATATATCTATATAAGTATAGAGAATATACACACACATACATATACATGCATGTTTTTAAGAATACAGTTATTTTAAGGAATGTATACATATATAAACTTAAGATTTTTGTGATAATTGAAATTTGTGACCACTGGTTTCTCATAATAAAATTTAGATATTGAATCTTCTACTGTTTCTAACCTTTCTCACTGGATATGATATTTTGGTCATATGTAAAACATTGGAGGCAAGCCATTTTGTTGTTGTCCATGTGTCTTATAACTAACTTTTAGATGCCTTTATAAAATTACCAGCCACAATATAATTGTTACATTGTCTCACACACTTCTTGGAAAACCATATTACTATATATTCTCATTATGAGGAAAATATTACTTGGCAGTTATTGAATACATTTGCTTGCTGTCTGCAGAATTGGATAACTTTATTTTGATACATATTCTCCCTTTTATTTGGAAAAACTGAGCTGCCATGGCTATATTTTGCTACTGGGCTCTAAATAAGCATGAATAATAAGTGAAGAATGAATAATTAAAGTTTTCCATATCTATGTGCTGTTACAGCTGTTAAAGGATTGGATGTTTTTCTCATTTGAAATTATAGTAATCCTATGAAGTCTGTAAGCTGGTCATGTATCTTGTTGAATAGATGTATGCCCGTGATTAGCCTGGATTGGCTAAGTGACATGGAAGTCCATTTAAAATGAAAATAGAATTCACATCTCTTGGCTTTTGGTCTACTGCTCCATTAGGAATTTTGCAGACTTTCTAAGAAAAGACAGCCCTGATCTAATCCCAGGGGTGATGGTATGTTGATAAATAAATGCTGTGGCTGCTTGCCAACTACTGAGAAGGTCTGTAAGTAAGAGTCAGGCTGGAGCTATTAGGGCCAAAGGGGTAATATGTATTTGACCAGTCTTAACTTATGTCGATTTACTTTAAATAAGATTTGAATATGAGGTCCAGTATTTACTAGTTCTTGTTTCATAACACAACCTTATAGATAAGTTAATAACAATGACAAGTGTGTAAAACAGTACTAAATTCTGGTTTCAGTTATAAACAATGAATAAAGAGCTATCTCTGTGTCAGTTTTCACCCATTCCTTAACTGATTTAGCAGATGCACTGTGTTCCATCTTTAAAGATGTGATGCGAGAAAAGTGAAGTAGAGATTGCAAGCCAGTTATTAGTTAGTACCCGTTGTTAAAGCATTACAACAATGAATTCACCCCCTTTAAGAGAAGTTTCTGCTAATTTTGGAAATTGTTTAAGTATCGTAATAGTTCCTCATTTGTTACCAGTATAGAAAAGTGCATATGTATAACATGCATCTTCAAATCTTTCATGTTTTGCAGTAACAGCAGTTGCTTTCCTGTAGGGGGATGACATTAATTTGAGCAGTATCTCTTATTTTCCAATAACCTTTTACATTACAAAAAAATCTGCAACTTCATTTTCTTCCCCTATCTGGAAACCATAGAAACCAAAGTGAAATTATAGCTAAGAAGTTCGTCACTGGGCTATCTCAAGCTGATCTCCATGGAAACATTTCACATTTTCTTGAAATGAAAGATCTTCCAATCAGGCACACAACCATAACTGATGGGTGTCTGACAAATATAACAACAACAACAGAGAAGTATATGGATATTTTATTAGATAATACATGCAGGAGAGTTTTAAAACCACTTCATAAATGAGAACATTTAAATGGTAAGTATAATGCCAACTATAGAAATAAACATACAGTTTTGAAAACAATGTTCTGTCACTCTTTTTAAAAAAATGTTGTTCTTTCTAGATTTTTGCATTAAAGGCAACTTCTTAAAATAGTATGGACTTTGAATTCAGAAAGATCTACAGAATCTAGTTCTGCCCCTTAGCTATCTGGCTCATTGTTTCCATTTTCTTATTATAAATTTGAGGGAAATAATATCTGATTTACAGGTTGTTTGCAGATTAAAGTGAGTTAAGTGCTTAATAAGCTATTATAAATTTTTATCTGGTAAAATGAATAAATGAGTGATGGAAGTATTGTGGAGGAGGAGGATTTTAGCACTTTAATAAGTGGTTAAGAGATAGTACTGTTCTATATGACATATTAAATATGAATGCCACGTTTCCTAATATCAAGAGCTCTGTTATTTAGCTGTGGTAATACAAAGGCTATCCCTAGTTCAAAACTTGGATAATTTCCAAAAACTCATTTTTGAGATTGTTGTTTGGAGCTTGGGTCACATGAACAGGGTGGGTGGGGGAAGGGCTCCATCCTGTTGTAGGAGTGAGCTCTAAAATAAGCCTGTGAGGTAAAAATACTATTTGCAAAATTAAATCACAAAATTGTAAAATCTTAAATTACATATTCAAAATTAATTACAAAGTAGTTTATTATAAAGTTCAGTATTCATTTAATGTAGTTTTCTGTTATATATATATATATATTCATTTAATGTAGTTTTGTTGTATATATGTATGCAATAATACACATTTACCAAGGCATGTTCATGACTAATACAATTGTCCAGTAGGCCCAGAAAGAGTGTGATGACATGCCCTTTTGTGAGAGCGATGGGAAACCGAGAAACTACTCAGGAGCATGTAGAGCTACTGAGCAGAACATTAGATGGAATGTTCTGTCCTATATGCATTTGTTTATTTTAAATTTTTGTCTCTGTCATCTGTATCTATGTTTCAATCTTTTAGTTTCTCCCCAGTCTTCTCTGTGTTTGCTTTTCCTCTGTTCCTGTCTCTCTCTTTTTCTCCAAGCCTCTGTAATTGAATTTGATTAAGTTAAATATATATATGACTCCTCTATATTGCTGTTAACAATATTGAAATTAAGTGCCCTTTAAACTTCTTCTGCTGCAACACTTGCTGAATGAGGGATATATGACAAATTTCTATGGATGTAGCCAGAATTTGATTTTTTTAAAAAAATAGGGAAGTAAAGCAATAGGAACATGCATATTTTGTGGGTTAAGAAATCCTTAAATGTTCTGAAAATATTTTAAGCATCATAATTGCATTGATTATAGAATCTCTCAAACTTTTTAAGGAAATAACTAAAGATTAATAAGCTATATGATAATTTATATTTACTTCAAGTGTGTTAACTATATTGTAAATATTTTGCTTACCTTCGGCTAAGATAGGCTTGCAGTTATGTCACCGTTTGAAGCTCATTATATTTCGCCAAACACATTCTCTCAATGAAACACATTCAAATGTTTATATGTATGAGGGACATGTACTAGGAAAAACCTTAAATTCACTCCAGTTTCTCTCTTTTATCTATATACCTGCCTCCCTACCTACTAAATTGGGAGCTTGAGTTTTTAATTGTTACTACTGTAGTAATAGAGTATTCAAGACATTGCATTATTATTACAACACCTGATATTACAAGAATTTAAGGTAATACACCACCCTGCCAAAGTCTGCTTAACTTTTATGATCTATAAATTGTGGTACCAGGAAAACTTTGCAGTTTAGTAACTCTATATATGAAATATATATATTATCTCCCCAATAATAGTGAATAAGCAATCTAAGCTATTATCCCCAATAAAATAGGATAAGACTTTGACCTCACACTCATTTCAAAAATTTTACTTAAAATTAATTGCTTTTAATAAGCTACCCACATCATATATGTGAAAATTCAATTTTCAACATATTTTTGAAGTATTTTATTTGAAATACAGATAAATTTGAGCTATGCTTGTTATTTCCCTAATGTGACAACATGAAAAATAATTATTTTACTTCATATTCATAGAACAAACTGCTTGAAATTTGGCCAGTTAAAGACTCTACCCAACAAGAGGAAAAGAGTTTTATTTGCTAAATGTTATGCAACTTCAAAGTGGTCAATTCTTCAGTTATTGCCTAAGCAATGAGGACATTTAGGATGATTGCTTATGTAAAATGAAATAATAATGCTATTAATGACACTTAAAAGGAAGTTTCCAATTAGAAGAGGAATCTTATATTCACAACTACTTTTTCTCATGTATTATATGCCATTTTTAAGCAAGATTATTTGCTTAGTCTTATGTGTTACGTATTTATATAGTCATTTAACTAATACAGTGTTGCTATAAACTGAATGTTTGTGTCCCTTCAGAATTCATGTTGAAACTTAATTCCCAGTGTGATGGTATCCGGGAGGTGGGGCCTTCGGAAGGTAGAGTCCTCATAAATGGAATTTATAAATGAAATTAGTGCCCTTATAAAAGAGATCCCAGAGGACTCACTTGCCTTTTCCACCATGTGAGGACAGAGTAAGAAAATGGCTGGCTGTGAACCAAGATGTTGTCTCCAGTTGCTGGATCTGCTAGCATCCTGATCTTGAACAACTGGCCTCCAGAACTGTAAGAAATACACTTCTGTTCCTTATAATCCACTCAGTCTATGGTATTCTGTTACAGCAGTCCAACCATAATAAGAGAAACGTTTTACGTTCTTTATTCATTTAAAATTAATAAATTTATTGGCTTGTGTTATAAATCTCAGGATATAAGATCATTAATTAGTTTGTGGAATAAAATTATTAGAATTTTAAGTAGTTGTGGGGAAGAGAGTGGCAAAATAACAGAAAGCATCTTTTATGAGTTACTCCCAAATGTGTGCTGCATTTTATTTGCATTAGTTGGAAATGACCATTTTGTAAAGCTGTCACTGAGCCAGTCTCTCTTCAAACTACAAACTTGGTAAGTTTGTCTATGGTTAGTTAGATACAGTAAGGCTAAGCTAAAGAAAGCGATCAAAAATGCAGTCTCAAGAAAATAGAAGTTTATTTCTCTCTGATTTAGCAGTTCAGTGTAGGCAAACAGTCCAGGGCAGTAGGTTACACCCCAGAGCAACAACTTCCATAATACAGTAGTAGCCACAGGAGACACCAAGGACAGATAGGAAACATTAATAACGGAAAGGAGAATTACACATTTTTCGAGCCAAAAAAAGTTCCTGCTTTCACCCAAGATAGGATGGTTACGGAAAGAGTAAGAGTGTGTGTGTGTGTGTGTGTGTGTGTTTAAAATAATATAAATAGCATAATCATATTGCAATTAAAACCAAAGCATTCCAAAATTACAAAACAGCCCCTTCCACCTGGAATTTAAAAAATAAATCTATGAACAACTTGTATTAGGGTTATCTCTTTCTTGCTTGCTTGCTTTCTTGCTTGCTTTCTATCTAAGCAGAGAGAGAGGGAGGGAGACATTATTACAATGATTAGATTGGCTCATCCACTTATGGAGGCTGACAAGTCTCAAGATCTAAAAAGTGAGTCAGCATACTGGAGACCCAAGAGAGCTGATGTGTAGTTCCAGTTCAAGTCTGAAGGCCTGAGAATTGGGAGAGTCAGTCATGTAAATTCCAGTCTGAAAGTCAGCAGTCTCAAGACCCAAGAAAAGCAGGTGTTTCAGTCCAAGTTCAAGGGCCAGAAAAGACCAATAGCCCAGATCAAACAACCACAAGGAAGAATTCCCTTTTATTTGCACAAGGTAAGCTTTTTAATTCTCAGGCCTTCAACTGATTGGATGAGGCCCACCCACGTTAGGGAGGGCAATCTGGTTTACTCATTCTACCGATTCAAATGTTAATCTCATCCTAAAACATCTTTACAAACACACCCAGAATAATGCTTGACCAAATATCTGGGTACTTCATGGCCCAGTCAAGTTGGCACATAAAATTAGCTATCACACAACTCTTGGGTCAGAGGAAACCAAAATTTCAGATCGTCTTGAAAATAAATGCTTATGAGAACACAACATAACAGCATTGATGATATACAGATAAATATACAGAGGTACTGGAGGAAAATTTATAGATTAAATACCTGTAATAATAAAAATGAAAAGTGAATTAAACACCTAACTGCTTAGTAAAAGAAAAAGAAACTTTATAAAGAACTATATAAACCAAACAAAGCAGAATTAAATCAACTCCAAAACTGAAATATAACAAAACATTATTAAGAACTAATAAATTAATCCAATAGTGAATTCACTTATTTGAAATGATCACAATAAGCAACCATTATCAACCATATTAATTTTTAAAAATGTGGGGAGAAAACATGAATACAGAAATTTAGAAATGTTAAATATATATTTGGAAATATAAATTAGTGTGCATACATCTATGCAAATATACTGGAAAATCTAGATAAGATGAATCATTTTCTAGCAAAATACATTTTACCAAAATAAAAATTTATCCTTTATTCCTAAAAGTTATAAAGTCTAAACAGATCAATTATCATGAAATACATAGGGAAAGTAAAGAGATTACTTCAATTAAAAAAAAAAAAAAAGACCCTGTATGGATCCAGATGAGAATTTTGCCAAACTCTGAAGATAAGACAGTCTCCAGTCTAAACTATTCCAGAACAGAGAAAAGAAGGAAAATTCCAAATTCATATTGGAAATGAAATGAGTGTATTATTAACCCTAAATATTACAAAGATTGTACCAAAAATAAAATTACAATTCAACCTCATCAACATTGGAATAATACATGATGATCATGTGGATTTATTCTAGGAATGAAATGTGCAATGATAGTTAAATATTAACAAACACACTTATATAATCCATTATATTAATAGAGCTAGAGAGATAAATCATATGCTCATTTTCATAGATACATAAAGATCTTTAAAAATATTTGACATTTATTATGCCTTAAAGACAAAAATCTTACTTGTGCACACACATACACACATACCCATAGCCCTAAAGTTGTCATCTTACCTAATGGGAAAACATTAGAGGCTTTTTGATTAATGTCAGACATAAGACAAATATATTCTCTCTTTCTATTACTATTTAACATTTTTATTAGATGTATTAGCTTACAAAAGTAGTCAAAAGCACAGAGGTGTAAGAATTGGAAAGTAAGGGGGTGCCTGGGGGGCTCAGTCGGTTAAGCGTCTGCCTTCAGCTCAGGTCATGATCTCAGGGTCCTGGGATGGAGCCCCACATGGGGCTCCCTGCTCAGCGGGGAGCCTGCTTCTCCCTCTGACCCTCCCCCATCTCGTGCTCTGTCTCTCTTTCTCTCTCACTCTCTCTCTCAAATAAAATCTTTTTTTTTTAAAGATTTTATTTATTTATTTGCGAGGGAGAGAATGAGAGACAGAGAGCACAAGGGGGAGGAGGGTCAGAGGGAGAAGCAGACTCCCCGCCGAGCAGGGAGCCCGACACGGGACTCGATCCCGGGACTCCAGGATCATGACCTGAACCGAAGGCAGTCGCTTAACTGACTGAGCCACCCAGGCGCCCCTCTCAAATAAAATCTTAAAAAACAAAAAAGAATTGGAAAGTAAGAATTCTATCTGCAGATGATTGAATTATGTATGTGGAAAACCAAAAAAAAAAAAAAAAAGATTCAGAAACTTAAGAATTTCAGGGTGATATCAGATTAAAAATCATAAAATCAACATTCAAAAAGATGCTATGGATGAGACAATTCCATTTACAAAAGAGCAAATAAATATATAGAATACCTATGTATGTTTATGTGCAACAGATGTGTGTGTCTGTATAAACAAATGAAAACACATATCACATGGACAGAGAGATTCAATGTCATATAGAATTCAGTCTTCCCTGAGATAATTTATAACATTAAATCTTTTCCAAGAAAATATGAATAAGCTATTTTTCTTTGGAGCTTGGCAAGTTAATTATAAAATTCATTTAACAGAACAAATAATAATCAGGACGTGCAAATTCCAGAAGTAGTGACTGACTCTCTTCCTTATTAAAACATTTTCCAGAGTCTCTATTTCTGAATCACTATGCTATGTGTACAAATAAATGGAAGCCAGTCCAATATAATAGAATAGGTAATCCATAAGTCAATCTTATTGCATATGGAAATTCAATATATGATAAAGGCAGCATTTAAACAGTGGGGAAGAAGATGAACTTTTCATAAGTAGTTTTGGAGGATAATTGGTTAACCATAAAGAAAATAGGTAAATTTGTGTCCATTTCTGACACTGTAGACAGGATAAATTCTAACTGGTTTAGAGTTTTACTACAACAAATGAAACTATAAAGCAAGAAGAAAACATGGGGGAATTTGTAACATGAGAATGAGGAAAATTTTCTAAATATGAGCCAAAATCCAAATGCAATGAGAAAAAATATTGGTAAATTTAAATATATTAAGGGATAACTTTGCATTGCAAAAAATCCAAAAAACAAAGAAACACAATGACTAATAGAAAAAGGGTTTGAAAAATATGTCCATTTAAAGAGTTACTATCTCTAATATATAAAAGCCTTCTGAAGGCAGAGACGTAAAATACAAATGGGCAAAGAGATACGAACAGATAGTTCACAGAAAAAGAAATGCAAATAGCTTTTATATGTATGAAAATATTCACGACTCTCCATAATAAGAGAAACATGCTAATTAAAACTAAACCGAAATACTGTTTCTCACCATCAGATTGGCAAAAATCCCAAAGTGTAACTATATGTTGATGAGACTGAAGGAAAACTGGCATTGGCAAACATTGCTGTTGGGAATACAAAACGGTAAATCTCTCTGGAGGAGAATTTGGCAATATTCTACATTTATTCTTTGACCCAGCAATCTCATTTCTAGGTATCTATCTCAAAATGCACTGGCAAATATGTGAAAAGTTATGTGCAGAATGCTATCAATGGCAATCCTTTTATAAGAGCAAAAGACAGTAAACAGCCAGTTATTAAACTCTTGTGTCTCAATTTCAAAACCCACCCTTGTATAATTGACTAAATGTGCAGTCTGGGCCTCTACTCACCACATTTCTGTTTGTGCGCTGGCTTCAGTAAGTGTCTGCCTGTGGGGGGCACCACCACAAGACTGGAGTTTGGAAGGCAAAATAAAGGATACTAGCCTTTCTGTTTTGCCTCAGCTTCTTTGAGTGTCACAAGAGCAACACTTCTTCACTCCAACAACAAGAATTTGTTCCCCACTGGCTTCAACACTGCCTTTATCATGTACTGAATGCTTTTGTGTGGAGCTTAACGTGTTGATTATAATTCATTTAGAAGAACAAACAATATCCAGGAAAACCCGGACTTTTTAATAAGTAGTGTTGGACTGGGGCGCCTGGGTGGCTCAGTCGTTAAGCGTCTGCCTTCGGCTCAGGTCATGATCCCAGGATTCTGGGATCGAGTCCCACATCGGGCTTCCTGCTCGGTGGGAAGCTTGCTTCTCTCTCTCCCACTCCCCCTGCTTGTGTTCCTCTCTTGCTGTGTGTCTCTCTGTCAAATAAATAAATAAAATCTTAAAAAAAAAAAAAAAAGAGAAAAAATAAGTAGTGTTGGACTGACTAGTTAAACCATAGGAAAAATAGATAAAACTGATTCCATTTCTGGCACTATTCACAGAATTGATCCCAGTTGTTCTGAGATTTGAATAATTAAAAAATGAAATCATATAACTAGAAGAAAATGGGAATGCTAAAGTATCACATAGGTAGTAACTATAGGAAACAATAACCAACTATGACCAAGAAAACAAAGGGAAAAAGTTGCAATTATTAAACCTTGGCATAATGAAGCAATCACCAGAACTGGTACCTAGACCTCGAAAGAAGGGGCACTCTTTGGCTGGTGCTGGCATCTTTGAGCTTGGAGTCCTGCAGACCTGGCACACAGATCTCCAATGAGGGGCAACCAGCAGGCTTGTTCTGATTGATATGTGTGATAGTTAAGTATCCCTCTGTGAGAATTAGAAAAACTCTAAGATGGAATCAACTGTTCCCTTCAAAGAATATTAGGAAGTCATCTAACTATTTCAAAAATTGGAATATATATAAAGAAAAGAAGCTAGCATTCAACCTGCCTCTTCCAAATGAATTCTAACGAAGTATAAACAAATGGTGAGAAGTTTCTTCTCTATTATTCTAGGTAATAAAGAAAAAAATGAGAATTAGAATAGCACCATTCAAATGAAAGAATAGATTTAAGCTATGATAATTAGTGACTACTTACCTCACAAAAAAAGAGAAAATCAGACAATATATACCTACTGGTGAAAACACAAACACCATCTATGAACAAATCTTGCAAAAAAAACCAAAGTTGGACATAAATTTAACTACCAATTAACAGGAAATAAAGAGACAGGAATACCTTGGGCAACACCATGGGGCTGCAGTAAGCAAAATTGAGACTGGCAAACTCTTGGACAAATAGCCAGTTTCTTCCAAAATAAATGGCAAAGAAAGGAAAAGAGGGAATGGATAAGAACTTACATATTAAATTAAACTTGAGACAAATGTAACATATGGACCTTCCTCGGATCTTGATTCAAAGAAACAAAACACGTATGAGACAATAGGAAATTTGAAGACTGACTGGACATGTGATGATTTTAAAGAACTTTTTTAGATGTGATAATAATATTTGGATTATGTTAAAAATAAAGGAATGCTCATATTCTAGAGCTATACCCTGAGACAGTTATAAATACTGTCTAGAATTTCCTTCTAAGTAATCCAGTGTGTGTGTTGAGGGTGAGTGTGTAAATGAGACAAGAATGGCCATTTGTTGAAAACTATAAACACTTAGAGTTCTGTGCATGGGAGTTCATTTTCTTATTACTTCTATTTTTGTATTTATCTTTTTTTTGAAATTTTCCACAGTAAAAATAAATACACCTAGAATATTCATTTGTGGTATATTTTGTTGATCATAATGATTAATAATGATGACAATGTGCCTTTCATTTGAGTACTATGATGTTTTAGTCCCCATAAATGCACTTTAAATATATTATGTCTTTAAATCTCTCCCCAAAACATGTGATCTTTGTATTATTCCCATATGTTTGATTTCAAAGCCTTTAGTCTTGCAACTATTTACGTGTCTGCCATTCTATCTAGTTAGTGGTAGAGGTGATAAAAATTTCAGTTGCAAGTTTGCCAGTGAATAAGCTTTCAGTATTAATATTTAATAATTATTAAGTTATAATGGTTAATGTTTATTATTATCATGTGCCAGGCACTGTTCTAAGGGTTTTGTGTGTATTTATTTGATATTCTTAACCACCCTATGAGGTAGAACATTTATTAGCTAAATGTGGGGGTTTTTTTATTCTTGGAAAACTTGCCTGATGCTGAGAGTCACCTATCCAGAATCTATTTGAGTCATTTCTCTTGTTAGACATATAAATTTCTCCTTTATTGTTAGTATTAGAAATAATACTGTATTAAGCAGCACTATACACAATTTGAGTCTTCACTTTAGTTATTTTTAAGTAGAGTCTTATGAGAGAAATAACTAGGTATAACCATTTTTAAGCTTTTGATATATTTTCAAAATACTGTTGAGAAAAATTTTGCCAGCTTCCACCAGTTGTGCATAGCAGTTTTAGCATGATATGGAGTTCAGTATATACTTTAATCCCTCTTAGCAATCTAATTTTTAAGAAGCAAAGTTGAAAACTGAGAGGTGAGGGACACCTGGCTGGTTCTGTCCGTAGAGAATGAGACTCAATCTCAGGGTTGTAAGTTCAAGCCCCATGTTGGGTGTAGAGATTACTTAAAAATAAAAAATCTTAAAAAATTTAAAAAAAAGAAAACTGAGAGGGGCGCCTGGGTGGCTCAGTTTTAAGCTACTGCCTTCAGCTCAGGTCATGATCCTGGAGTCCCAGGATTGAGTCCCGCATCGGGCTCCCTGCTCTGCAGGGAGTCTGCTTCTCCCTCTGACCCTCCCCCGTCTCATGCTCTCTCTCTCTATTTCATTCTCTCTCTCAAATAAATAAATAAAATCTTTAAAAAAAGAAAACTGAGAGGAGAAAAGTGCCATGTAATTTGCATGTTAATTTTAATTTCTCTGATTAGTAATAGTATCTAATATTTTTAAATGAGATCACATTATATGTGAATGTGTGTATGTGTGTATATGGATTGTCCATTATTTTCCTTCATCTGTTTTTTTTTTTTGACTGACATTCTTGTCTTATTAAACTGTAAGACTTCTTCATATAGTAAAATACCAGTTCTTTTCAGTCATATATGCTGCAAGTGTTTTCTTATTTGCCTTTTAAATTTGTTCAGGATATTTTTGACAGGCGAATTTTCAATTTTGATGTAGTCATTTAATCAATCATTTCCTTTGACCTTTTCCACTGAACTTTTTTACTTGGTTGGGGAGTCTTTTAGGGATCACAGTATTAGAGAAGCATTCACAGACTTGTGCATTAGTTGATTTGTTTTTGAGACTTTATTATTCCCTTTGACCAAAATGCTCTAGTCAACTGATTTCCTTTCATTATCCTTGAATCTACCAAACTCCTTGCTAACTTGAGTTGGGAAAGGCATGTTGTAGTGCTTGCTGCCTAGGCAGTTCAAAGCCGGACCAAATTGTCCAAAGCTGTTTTGTAGTCTAAGTTGGTTGAAAAATCCTGGCTGTTAAAGAACCTGATCTCAGCAGGGAATGCCTGGCATTGAGCTAAGAAGTATTATTAGTTTAAAAGCTAGGGAAGCCAGCTTGTACTAGAGAATCACCGGTGCCTTATAATATGAATGCATGGCTTTGACGCAAATGGGTCATGAGTAGAAAAGACAGAGGATAAGTAATTGAAAAGCATCAACATTTATTTAAAGCAGGATTTAATTTTTGTTGGCACGACTTTAACTAGGGAATAGGAATAGGAGGTATCTAGCTAAATGCTTGGAGAATTTCATTCACGGACACAGTTTATCTAAACCACTGAAATCCTGAAGTTTCCCTTTAATATTTAACTCACATAGAGTACATATTTGACTACAGAATTTCAATGACAACAACAAAATAAATCATTGTTGCTAAGGCTTTAGAGATGAGTTTCCATTTCTGCTTTCATTACTCAGAATTAGACTGATAGAGCAAGTGTGAATTTTAAAACCTGACTTTTGTTTGGAAATCTTATTTTGAGTAGGAACGTTTTGAAACACAATTTTTCCTGCTATTTTTGACACTTAAAATTTGCAACAAAGTAATATAAGTACATGGTTTTGAAAACTCAAGCAGTGTAGAAAGACTTAAAGCAAAAAACAATAGTCTTCCATTCTACCTCCTTCTATCTTTAGACTTTCATTAGACCCATTTTACAGTTTTCTAATTGTTTTTCTAATTGTTCTTCTTGTATCTCTACATCATTAAGTTGATTTTTCTTGGTTAATCCATTTCAGCATTGCCTATGGAAGTCTTTGATAGATGAGTACTTAGCAATTCCTTTCTTACCACTACTCTGTTCTCATTTTGGGGATTGCAAAATCTTTTCAAACCTCTGTGCATTTAAGGTTAGCATTCTTTTTTTTAAAAAAGGTTCAATTCAATTCCCCAATAATTGATATTTCCACTGTAGTAACTTTTTCTGTTTGCTTATCTTTGTGTTGCTATAGATTTTCCTTCAATTTCTAGCAATGCTTGAATATCATTTTAAATTGAGAACAACCGGCAATAATGGGTGGATGGGTGGTGCCTGTCAACTGGCGACTTCATTTTGAATAATTAAGCAGGAAATTGGAATTTTTCTGAATACTAGAATTTGAACAACTTTGCTTTCGAGGCAAATACCCCTGTCCCAGTTTGCCCACAGAGAGCCACTTCAGTTTCATTGGAAAGAAAACTTCTTGCTCCTCACCCCACCATATTGTGTGGGGTTTACATTGCATACGGGTAGAAGTAAATGGGGACTATTTCAGCGCTTTTTAAAAATTAATGCAAAGATGTTATACCTGGAAGTTCAGACACCTCCATTTCTGGGCCCTTCTCCTTAAATTCTAGAATGTGTGTCCTCCTCTGTTTCTTCATATATGATAAATGTCTGTCTACTGAAAGCCTGTCTCAGTCATTTTTACTTTTTCCTCTTTAGTGTCCCATTATGAGATTCTTGATATAAGAAAAGAAAAATATTTGGTTTTAGTCAGCTGCCCTCAACCAGAAGCCACAAGTTACTTTTTAAAGTAAACTTTATTTTCCAGCTTTGTTTTATTGTTGATCTTTAGTTTTGTACCATTGTGGTTGGAAAATATACTTGGTATGATTTCAGTTTTCTTAAATTTGTAATATTTGTTCTGTTTCTTTTTATGTGATTTAATCAGGGGATTCTTCTGTGTGTACTTGAAGAAAGTGCGTATTTTCTGTTTCTTGGTTGGAATGTTTTATATATATCTTTTAGAACTGTGTTTTCTGAAGTATGCTTCAAGTAAAAAACGTTCTTGTTGAAAAAAAAAACTTTAACTGAGGGTGCTGTTTAAAATAAAGCATATCAGAGGGGAGGTGGGTAAAATAGGTGAAGGGGATTAAGAGTACATTTATCATGATGAGCACTGAGTAATGATGTATAGAATTGTGGAATCATTATATTGAGCACTATGTTAACTAATGGAACACTATGTTAACTATACTGGAATTAAAATAAAAAAATTAATATAAACAAATAAACTTTATTGTAGTTTATTTTAAAAACAAATATTGTAGTTTATTTCAAAATCATTGAAGAAAACTTGTAATACTCAGGAACACATAAAGAAGGAATTTACTATCAACAGCAGTCTCAGCATTAATGATAATGACATTTTGGTATTTTTTTTTCAAAACTACATCTATAGTTCTAATATACCTTTGTATTGGACTTTACTCACAATACTGTAGAGTGAAAATTTTCCATTTGAATCATAATCACTCAAATTTTAAAGGAAACAATTTTCCATTTTATTCATGAGTTTATCATAATATAATCTACTATTCCCTCATGGTTATAATTCAAAATGTTTTCTCCTTTATCACTGTTATAAGGAATGCTATGGCGAGAATTCTTTACATAAATCTTTACCCACATCCCTTATTATTTCCTGGAAATTTTATCTTGAAAGTAAAATTTTTTAATCAAAGGATGTAAAAGTATTAAATTTCACAATTCATGTGCTAGATTGCTTTACAAAGAAGTATATCCATTGGCAGTATATAAGGGTCCCCTCTCAGCAATGACCTTACAAAATATAATATTAACATTTTTTAAAATGCCAATGTTACAGATAGAAATTTCATCTTGTTTACTTGGTTTTTCTTTCATCATTAACACGGTTGATGCTTTTAAATTTTATTGGCTCTTTTTGCTTTTTTCTTTCATGAATTATCTGCTTTGATGATTTTTGCAATCATGGTATGTAATGGTTATATTTTAGAATTTTGTAAAGAATCAAAATGTGTTCCCTTATATATGCCACCATTTTTGTAAATTTTGTAGTGCCTAGCCTGTCTTAAATGTACAGTCAACTTTTAAGTTTTCTGTGGACTGTCATCATCTACATATAGTTATGCATGTTGCCAAAATTTTAAAAATAAACCATAAACACAAGAGATGGATAAAGAAAAGAAACATGTAGCAAGAATTGTAATAGTTATTCTCTTAGCACAGAAGAAATAATTGGAAGACAATTGCAAAGAATGTAAAGAAGTGCAGTATCTAGTACAGCACCTGCTGAGAGGCTTTCACTCCATAAATATTTGGTGAGTGGATGAGTCAAGGAATTATGAGCAAGCAGAGGGCTGCAGACACAGCTGGTGATGAGAGCTCCTCCTTCTTGCAGTCTTTCCCTGATTTGGTAAGTGAATAAGACAGAACAGGAATTCTCCCTTTGTTTTAGTTTTTCAGTATTACTGAAAATAATCTTATCCACAACATTTCTCCAGGGTGATGTATTTATTAGCTGGTGCCATCAAAAATGGTCTAAACTTTTCAGAATAGAGTTGGACAAATAATTCTTATCAAGTTATCACACATAGTGGAAAGGTTATTAATTCAAATTCAAGTCAGATATAGAAGTCACATTCAAGTCAGTTGCAGAAGTTAGTGTTTCTTTAAATAGCAGGTGGTATGGATGTTTCTATTACTTCAATATGTTTTAAAGTTATTCTCTTTTTGACCAGAATTTTTTCAAAAATGTTTAATTGTGGGGCACCTGGATGGCTCACTTAGTTAAGCGTCTGCCTTCATGATCCCAGGGTCTGGGGATAGAGCCCAGAGTCGGGCTCCCTGCTCAGTGAGGAGTCTTCTTCTCCCTCTCCCTTTGCCCCTCTCCCCTGCTCCTGCTCTCTCTCTCTCTCAAATAAATAAAATCTTCTAAAAATGTTTATTTGTAAAAACAATATTAGAATCATATTAAATATAATTTGGGGGAAAAAAGGAAACAAAATTGTTGCAAGGCACAGCTGTTACTAACTTACATTCCATTTTCTTAAGTGTTAATGGTTACATATTTGTTAGAGGCCATTGTAGACAGCTCAAACTAGGTACGAGAGTTAACAAATTTTCAGTGAATTTGATCTCTATGTGCAAAAATAAATATGAAAAAATAATGAGGTTACAGATAATTTCAGTTGTCTGTTCTGATTGTTAAAATGCATTATTATGAACATTTTTGGTAACCCTACTAGATTACAAACCACAGAATTTATCTTTGGCCTTTATATCTTATCTGCATCCCTTCCTTTGATGGAGCTCTCCTTTCCTGTTTGTGAGATTCCTGGCTACAGGAGAAAGAACATAATCCAGGCTGATCTGGAAGAATAGCCCTTACTGTTAGGAACAGTAACAACTCCAGAACTTTTCAAGAGATTCATACAGGTATTACTAGAAAAGGGGTCATAATACTTCTGTGGCAGGAATGTTTGGTATAAAGAAACAGGAGACCCAGAGCTCCCATCTTTGTTAAGATGTGAAACAGAATGAAAAGACAGTGGCTTCTTCATAACATTTGAACCTTTGGTTCCAGCCAAGCCTGAATCAAGAACTATCACATGTATTTTCTTATTAAATGAGACAATACATTTCCTTTTTAGCTTAAGCTAATTTGGATACATTTTCTTTTTCTTGTTAAACAATAGTGTCCTGATGTTTTGTGTAGACACTGTGTGTATAGCTTTCATCTTCAAGTGAAATGAACAAAAAGAAATACTTGTCACACAGTGTCTTTAGTATAGATGGTGGTAGCCATTGCACAGAAACCCAGCTAAGTAAAGCAATTTTTGTAAAGGCATTGAGGTAAGAGAGATACTAGGACACATTTAGAAAATTAACACGTTTGGGGGTTTCTGGTCCGGCATCTAAGGAGCTTGGAAGTCACCACTCTGTTCTAAAAACAAGTAAAAAGCAGAACAAACTAAAAATCCACAACTCTTCTTAAATCCATCAGAGAATTGAGGTCACAGAGCAAAATCACTGCCCTCAAAGTTAGAGAGATAGGCAGATAGACACAGAATCACAAGGTACTGGAGGAGAAACCTAAGTGGTAATTGACAAACTGCTAGAGGCTCAGTATGGGCAAGTCTGGGATTTTAAAACTCCAGGGGGGCCAGGATGGGCCGGCCTCACACTAAACATAATCTTACAATATGGTCCAGCAGTCAGACTCCTTTGGTACTTACCTAAATGAGTTGAAAACATGTCTACAAAAAAAACTTGAACATGGATATATCTTTTAAGATTTTATTTATGTATTGATTTGAGAGAGAGAGAGAGAGAGAGAAAGCAGAGGAGCAGAAGGAGAGAGACAAAGCTGACTCCATGCTGAGTATGGAGCCCCACGCGGGGCTGATCCCATGACCCCGAGATCATGACCTGAGCCAAAATCAAGAGTCAGATGCTCAACCGACTGAGCCACCCAGGCGCCCCGCACATGGATACTAATATTAATAGCACTTTTCATCATAATTGCCACAAACTGAGAGCAACCAAAATGTCCTTCATTAAGTGAAAGGATAAATAAACTGATACATCCGTAAGGTGGAATATTATTCAGTGCTAAAAAAAAAAATAAGCTATTGAGCCATGAAAAGGCATGGAACAATCTTTTTTTTTTTTTTTTAAGGGAAGAGCTGCTTCTTTTTTTTTTTTTCTAAAGATCTTATTTATTTGACAGAAAGCACAAGCAGAGGGAGAGAGAGAGAGAAGCAGGCTCCCTGCCAAGCAAGGAGCCTGATGTGGGACTCGATCCCATGACCCTGGGATCATGACCTGAGCAGAAGGAAGACGCTTAACTGACTGAGTCACCCAGGCATCCCGGCATGGAACAATCTTAAACGCATGTTGCTAATTGAAAGGAGCCAATAGGAAAAGGCTTCACCTGTATTACATTCTGGAAAGGCAAAACAATGGAGACAGTAAAAAGATCACTGGTTTCTGGTGATCAGGAAAGAGTGAGTGATGATGAATAGGCAGAGCACAGAGGATTTTTTAGGCAGTGAAACTACTCTGTATAATATGACAATGGTGGATACATGTCATTCTACATTTGTAAAACCCATAGAATGTGCAAAAACAAGTGTGAACTCTAAGGACTTTGGGTGATAATGATGTGTCAGTGTAGTTTTTTTGATTGTTACAAATGTACCACTCCGGTGCTGGATGTGGATAGCTAGGGAGGTTATTCATGTGTGAGGTCAGGGGATATGTAGGAACTGTCTGTACTTTGTGCTTAGTATTACTGTGAAACTAAAACTGTTCTAAAAAATAAAGCCCATTAAAAAAAATTAGTGTCACCAAGAATAAGGTATGTGAGAAAATGACAGATGATTAAATTGTAGAAGTTATTCAGTGTCCTTGACTGTCATGATCAAGTTTAGATTTTATTCATACATCCTTTTGGGGCTGATTATGCTTTTGTGTACTTATTTTTTTCATCTTTGAGATTCTGTAATTTTGTTGAAAGTCTGACCCAGTGCTTACAGTGATTGAGATATTTTCAGTCTGATAATTCTATCAACCACCACCACAACTCTGGCAGGGGGAGTCGGCTTAGATTTACATACTTTTTTCCTATGTTTATCTGTGCTGATTCCTAATTATCAGTGTTCTTTTATAACTGTTTGCCAACTTCATTTTATTTATTTATTTTTAAAAAGATATTTTTATTGATATATAATTGCATATTACATTGTAAGTTTAAAGTGTAGAGTATGTTGATTGGATACATTTGTATGTTGCAATCTGATCACCACCATAGCATGACACCTCTATCAGGTCCCACAATTATAATTTCTTTTTTGTGGTGGAAACAATTAAGATATAGCCTCTTAGTAGCTTTGAAGTTCATCATACAGTATCGTTGTCTATAATCACTTGCATTAGATCTCCAGGCCTTATTTATCTACTAGCTACAAATGTGTACCCTTAAACAATATTTCCCTGGTTCTCCTACCTGCTAGCCCCTGGTAACCACCATTCTACTCT
The DNA here is from genome assembly GCF_029215605.1 of Mirounga angustirostris. Lineage (NCBI taxonomy): Eukaryota > Metazoa > Chordata > Mammalia > Carnivora > Phocidae > Mirounga > Mirounga angustirostris. Next base: position 38,738,570 of record NW_026991710.1, on the reverse strand, counting down.
CTGTTTTTATGAATTCGGCTTTTTTAGATTCCACATATGAGATCATACCATATTTGTCTTCTTTGACTTACCTCACTTAACATGCCTTCAAGGTATTTAAGTATTTAAAGCAAGGCAATAACATAATTTGATATGTGGAAAAGCCACTCTTGGTATTGTGAAAAAGAGATTTGAGGAGAGTGAGATGAGAGGAAATGGACCAGTTAGAGGGCTATTGTTATTATCCAGGTTAAATCCATGAGAACTGGGTTGAAGAAGTATCAGAGAGGGAAAAGATTCAAGAAGCACTTAGGAGCTGGACTAGCCAGATATGGTGAAGGGTTGGATGTGAGAGGCAAGGGAATAAGAGGGGATTGGAAATCACAATCTGGCCCCTCACATTTCATTGTGTGAGTCAATGCAGGCCAACATACCATGAATATTTAAAAGGTATAAAGTTAAATTAAAAAAATTAAATTAAATTAAAGTTATAATAAAGTTAACAACTCATTAAGTAAATCATGTTCTATCCTCCTATCTTGAAAAATTCATACTGACAGATTAACTGTAATATTAATCTCTGATTTTTATATAACAATGCTGGCAAAATATCAAAGATAAATAAACTGAATTATTACTGCACATATCTGAGTGTTCTGTTCAGTGATTTTTTTGTGAAAACAATGGCTAAAAAATTAAACTAAAATGTAATTGTATTCAAAGTATATATATATTTTAATATATCTTAAATGAAATGGTAAATTTAAACTTTAAAAATGACTTTTTATATTTTTAGGAAAGATTTTCCTTCCAAAGCAACCCAAATTATCTATTTAAATTAAGATGCAAAATGCAAATTATAGTGAATATCATAATTTAAAATATAATTCTAACATTTAAAATCCATCTGGTTACCAGTGTAAATAATTGATATCATACTGTATGCATGTTTTCTCTAGGACTTTATATATACAAATTTAAATTCAGTATGAATTGTTAATATTGCTAAATGTTGTACAGTGTCCATTGAACAGTTAGTAATACACTACTCATTCTTGAATACCTCTGGGACTACAAATTGGAGCACCAAGAGAATAAAAATATGGATGCTTGATTCATTGTTTGCGTATAACACCCAGTGCTGCATTCAATACGTGCCCTCTTTAATACCCATCACCAGGCAAACAATGAATCATGGAACACTACATCAAAAACTAATGATGTAATGTGTGGTGATTAACATAACATAATAAAATTTAAAAAAAAAGAATATGGATGCTTGGCACCAATGAGAACTGATATTTAATTATTGCTAGAATCCATTGTATTCATGCTGTCTGAAGAAGCATTTGTCAAGTTCATTAATTTCTCTTTTTATTTACCTAAACTTGCCTACAGCTAAACCCTCCTCATCCTTCACAACAAGGTTCCTCTCTGAAGTCAGTAGTCACACAATCCCCACACCATCCCAACGTTCAGGAGTAGTTTCCTTCTGTTTCAAGAATATAGGGCAAGAGATAAGAGAAACATATTCATGGAACCTGAGGGTACTTAGTCAAGAGAAAAAGTACTAGTAGGTCAGCTTGTGCCAGATCCTGAATGACAAAGGTGCTCATAACTTCCCTGTAGTGTTAGTAAGTGTGTGTCTGTGTGTCTGTGGGCCTGCATGTGCATGCGTGTATGATATCCACAGTTGTCTGAAGTCTGTGTGTGGCTTAATGAGGAGGTTCCTCTTGCCTCAGTTCAACGATGCTTGGAGAAACACCAGGACATTTGTACCTTAACTGTCTAGATTATTGGTGGGACCTTAACCAGAACAGGGATTATCACAGTAGGAGGAACAGATTTAGGCGACAATTATAGTTCAGTTTGGGACAAGTTAATTTTTAGATAATTATGGGATATCCAAATTAAGAGATTTAGTTAAGTTAGAAATACAGTCTAGGCCTCTAAATATAGGACTAAATTTGCAATATGGACTTAAGACTTGCTAGCTTTGTAGTGTATAGGAGAAAGATTTTAATGTTCCACTCTCACATTCTCCTTATTCCTCCTAAAGGAGAAATCCATTTATCGCATATCAAACACTGAACAGGCTAACAGCCAATGAGTGAAGTTAATCTGTGGGTTAAATGTGATGTGAGCGCCATCCGAATTTCTCTTTCGGTGGCCTCTACCCTTACAGTTCACTAACTTAGCTATCTCAACAGCCCTGGAGCCTACACTTTATCTTTCTTTGCATATCTTCTGCCTCTTTCTGTCATGAAATTAGAATGTGATAATACTGAAAACCTGCTTTAGGTTGAGGAGGTGTGTGAGGAAGGAGAATTTAAATAAAATAGAGAAGGTGACAGGTCCAACTCCAGAGGTCCCAGCTTAAAATGGTTACAAGCTTTGAGGTTTAGGGCCAAAGTAGCTTTTGCCAAAAACCTCTTTCTCCCTCTTGCCACTGTTGTGTATAAATCTCATGAGAAGGGTGACATAGTGTAGGTTAAAATCTCAGTACTCCTGGATAGCCTGTCCATCTGAGATTGGTGACACCACACCATAATAGTAAATGCTGGGATATTAGATAGGAAAAATCTTAGTCTTAATTGCATTACTATGAATTAAATAACAAATTCAAATGGTAACATCTGAACATACGTGTAATAAAAAGAAGTTTTCATTCCAGTCTCTGTCCCAGGTCCCAGATATCAATACAGACAGGAGCATTCCTTACCTATTGACCAGTGCTTTACTTTTCTTGCTCAACAACAGACATCAGACAACATTGTTAATATAACATCAGTGCATATACCTTTGTGCACATGTACACATAAGAATAAATTCCAAGAAGTAAAATTTCTAAACCAAAAAATGTATCTTTTAAATTTTATTGTCACCAAATTGTTCTCCAAAGAGGTAGAGTCGATTTATGTTCCTTCCACCAGTGTATGAGAATGTTGGATTACTATTAATAAATATTTTCATTTTTGTCAACCTGGAAGGTAAAAATGGTATCGAATTTTTGTTTTAAATTGCATTTTGTTGCTCTTGAGAGGTTTATAAATTGGTAGTATTTCTTCTTTGTATAATTTACCCATATTTTATTGGGTTGGTAAGTTATTCTTTTTTTTTTTTTAAGATTTTATTCATTTATTTGACAGAGAGAGACACAGCAAGAGAAGGAACACAAGCAGGGGGAGTGGGAGAGGGAGAAGCAGGCTTCGAGCAGAGCAGGGAGCCCAATGTGGGGTTCACCTTAGCCGAAGGCAGACACTTAATGACGGAGCCACCCAGGTGCCCCGAGTTATTCTTTTAATGTGTAGAAAGGCTTTATATCTTTAAGAAACATAGTCTTATTATTAATTTATCATTTGCCATTTTTACTTTTTATATTTTCTGTATTAACATTTAATAATTATGGTATATATAACTTCAGTAATACTTTCCTTTATAGTTTCTGGAATGTATGTCTCATGGAGAAAGTCATTTCCCACTCTAAAAAATGAATAAATGTACTTTTTCTTTCTATTTCTCATGAGATTAATTTTCACGTCTTCTACTTTGACCTCTCTAAAAGTATTTTGGTAAAAAGAATGAAATTGGAAAACAGCTTTATTTGTTCCTAGTGGCTAGCAGTCATTCTAATGACTTTTAAGAAAAAAAAATATCCATCTTTTTGCTATTGAAGTGAAATGCCACATTTAGCTCTTTGCTAAATCCCATATGCATTTGCTTCTATTTCTGGTCTCTCTATTCTGTTCCTTTGATCTGTCTACCTTGCTCACACCAAAGAAGATCAAGTGGACAAAAATTATGAAATATGAAATATGTAAATAAAATCAATAAGGTAGGTCTTCTATAAGTGCACATACCTATACACAAATATACATAAAACTAGCAAAGGTTATGTACAGTTTATAGAAGAAAAAAATGCAAATGTCTTATAAAAATTTGAAATATGCCCAACTTCACTCAGAATCAAAGACATGCAAATTAACATTACAATGACATTCTATTTTTTTGGTCTATTATATTGACAAAAGTTAAAATATTTGATTAACACAGGTACTCCCTTACTGTTAATAGAATGTAAATTGGCACTTTTTCTTTGAATTAACTACTTGATAATAACTATCAAGACTTAAACTGTGCATATCTTTCAACCCATAATTTCCTACAGATAGGCTGGTATACATTAAAAAATATATGTACCATGTGTAGGGTTATTTGTAATATCAGAAGACCAGAAACAATTCATGGTAAGAGATTTTTTCCAACAAAATTTTATATACATACAAAGTGATGTTATCGGCCTTTAAAAAATGAGTTAGGTATGTATTGATAAGGGAAAAAAAAACCCTCTAAAAGTGAATTGTGTAAGACTGTTGAATCACAGATCTGTACCTCTGAAACAAATAATACATTATATGTTAAAAAAAAAAAAAAAGAAGAAGAAGAAGATAGCAGGAGGGGAATGAAGGGGGAGAAATCGGAGGGGGAGATGAACCATGGGAGACGATGGTCTCTGAAAAACAAACTGAGGGTTCTAGAGGGGAGGGGCGTGGGAGGATGGGGTAGCCTGGTGATGGATATTAAAGAGGGCATGTTCTGCATGGAACACTGGGTGTTATAAGCAAACAATGAATCATGGAACACTACATCAAAAATTGATGATGTACTGTATGGTGATTAACATAACATAATAAAAAAGAATACAGAACAAGTATATAAACATGACCCAAATGTTCCTTCCCCGAGCACTCCCTTCTTTGTGAAGATTGCTCCCGGGCAGCTGTCCTGACTTGGGTTTGAGTAAAACTCTCTTCCTTTCTGTCTTAAAAAAAAAAAAAAAGGTATACTGTAAATGAAAAAAAAAATTTTAAATAATGTAAGCAAATACTGAGAAGTTTGTAAGCTAAGTTTCCCTATATGTTAAAGAGTATACATCCCTTATATGAAAAATATATACATACATATGGCTGTATATGGATAGAACATTTCTGAATGAATATGTAAGGGCATACTAATAATTGGTGCTTATGGTAAGTGGCAGGATGGAATCTTTCCAACATAACTGAAAATGAGTTTATTATGTTTTTATAAGTAATAGAGGATACCAACAACTCTTTTAAAATGGGAACATAAACCAGTACACATTTTACAGAGAAAAAATTAAGTACAGTTGGCCAAACTTACTACAAAATGTGCATTATTATGAAATTCCTATTCTTTGCCTATCAGATTAAAAAAGTCTGGCAATAGGAAATGTTAACAATTTTTCTTCATAATTTGTTTGTAACTTGGGTTCACTTTATTTCCAGGGATAATTAAACAGAAGTGTGTGTATGTCTGTGTGTGCGTGTGTGTGAGTGTTTGTGTGTTTCTGCCAACTTTAGCCAGAAATCCTTGGTTTCCTGTCTGCCTTCACCCCCAACCCAGATACCTTCTCTGACATCTTTGCACAGCTCTGGTCTCCAGGAGGCTGACCTTTTAGAGGCTCTGTCCCCCAAGCTCTTTGGCTGGCTTCCAGTCAAGTGTGACCAACAGGAGGAACTGAGATTCTTAGAGAGAAGTCAGAGAAAGATTGGGATAGTTCCTCCTCCTTGGTCCCTCTCTACTTACTATGCTTCTCTAGCAGTGAATCCCTTTGCAATAAAAAGCATCCACCACTTGGCCTCTCTTCCATGACTCCTGTTCGCAAGGGGTTTCAAGAACAGTTTCTCCCCCTTCCACCTTCTGGCCCAGAGGTGGGAATGTCTGCCTTCTCTTGTGAGTTGTTGAGTGCTCTATTTCTTCTGTTTGCTGTCTTACCCCTTCTAACCCTTCTAAAAATATTCCCTTCAATAAACTCTCTTTATTTGAAACATTAATACAGGAAGCACATGAAATCTGAAATGTACCAACACAGAGATACAAGCAAAACTAAGAAAAGCATTTATATACAAGACAATGAAAGAAAGAGTTTAAATCCCTAAGCATTTAATGAGGTCCTATGTCAATGGCATCCATAAATACAGCATAGTAAGTTCACATTCAGTATCAGGAGGACATTGGTGATTTGGTGGTCTTATTGTGAATAATTTCAGCAGAGGATTAGGGGCAGAGGCAATAGATGGAGTGGATGAATATTGGAGTTGATATGGTTACTACAGATTATGTGGAAGCTTTAAAAAAAAAACTATTGGTTGTATTTATTTCAGTTAAAACTGGACAATTCAGTCAACCCAACTGATTAAAATACAATTTAGTTAGTTTTTATTTGGACACAGCAGAATATAAATTAAAAACCTGGTATGTGAAGGTTATAGAGAAAAGATTTAGTGTATTTTACTTCAAGATTATTCTTAAACCACCTAGTCACCAACCTGTTTCTTAAATATATCTAGGGGAGTCTTTTGTATAATCACTCTTATTCTTTGATATAACTCCAAGATAGAACAGTGCCTCCAAAAATTTATTATTCCCTACTGGAATTGAAGGTCATTCCTGCATCACCTCTCATTATTTAGAAATATTAAGAACCACAGATCTTAATATTTTAATGGGAAGATGTCAATATCTAAAAATCAAACATCATCAGAGTTGATAAATAAAACATAAATAAACAAGCTAATGGAACTAGCCAGTGTAAACACTTGCAAAAAAATCCCCCCAAAACAAAACAAAACAAAAATAGTTTAGTTTAATGAAGAGTCCTATCTCTTTTGCAGTGTTCCTGAGAAGAAGATTTTTGGATAGGATCTTTTGAATTGCAGCTGAGTCATGTCAATTTTGGTACAATTTGCAGTATGATATATCAGCTTGTAAATGTAATGTTTTCTGGCAAATTAAGCACTAAGAAGAAATTAAAACCAAAACCTTTACTCAGGTCTTATGAAATGCTAACAAGATACCAGATTCTGGCATATTTTTCATTTAGAAGACTGTAGACATTAATTAATATCAGACTTTTCCAAGCATTTGTAATTTTGATGAAAAGCCATTTCCATGTTTTAAAATGAGTATTGACTTTATTTAATGGCAGTTAAAATTATCATCAGATATAGTTTTGAAGAAAAGATCCATCTTTAGAAGAGAGTAATTTTCCATACTGTTTAACTTGGGCACAGGATCAGAACACTGTGTTTCTCACCACCCGAGTCACAAACATCATACCACTTTGTGAAACCCAAGAGGGCCCTGAATCCACAGGTAGAACCAGAGATGCAAAAATCACTTGATTGAAATGATACTAAGGGAGTCAGGTACAAAACAGAACCCTGTTCTATGAGGAGAATGAAATATAAATTGAAACTGAAGGAAAGTTTTTCTGAATGATATAATACTTGAATCATGATCAATGGTCTAGTAATTCTGTTTTGCCATAATCTGCTTACCCAATATATCTATGTGTGGCATGGTCAATTGTGTCAGGATAGAAAGTTGAACTTTTTATGAGGATATGAGACTAAAACTTTTGTTGGAACCTGATTTTCTCTACCACAGTCAGAATATTTCTGTCTACAGACATGGAAAAGGTCATGGTTTCCACAGAGTACAGGAGGTCTGGATGGGAAAGAGCTTAATGACCTGTTCTTTGTTTGAGATATGGAAACTAAAACCCAGAGTAACAGAACAGAAACACTATGTTACATAATTTACAGTAACACAGGGAGAAACTATTTTCCTTACCTTGGATCCATGTTTCAGTCTCACAGTAGTAGACCTGATACTTCTAAAATAAATCTAACTGGGAAATTCTAATTGTGTGTTTCTCTCAAGAAAAAAGAAAGAGAGAGAGAGAAGTGTTTTCCTCTCTTTGCCTCTTCCAGGACATCCAAAATTTTATCTTTCTAAATTATTGTGGGGGTGAGAGAATGTATGGTAAACTGATTCTAAAATAAGTAACAATGTAGGGCAGTATTCATAAAGATGGGTTCATCAATAAATTCAGCTGAAATTATCTTAAAGCAGTACTGTCCAACAGAAATATAACGTAAACTATACATGTAGTTTTAAATATTTTAGTGGCCATATTTTTAAAAAAGTGAAAATAATCATAATAGATTTTAATTAACTTGACATATCCAAAGTATTATTGTTTCAACACGTATTCAATATAAAAATTAATAAGATACATAAGATTCTTGTTCTCATAGGACGTCTTTGAAATGCAGTATTTTTTATTGTACTTGTAGAACACCTAATTCAGACTAGCCACATAGTGTGTGTTTAATAACTGGATGGAGCTAATGGCTGTTCTATTGCACAGTGCAGCAGAAAAGCACTGGAGGCAGAGAGGACAGAGGGATAGCCTGATAGAGGCAAAAGATGAGATTCTGGACTGTGAGGATTGAGGGATGTTAGAGATCTGTTCTCTGTCTCCCTATATTATGTGGCAAGATTTCAATGGTGCTTGGGCTGCAAAATGCCTGTGGAGGTCTGTGAACCAGGATAATTTGATTTAAAATATGATATTTCTTGCAGTTGCTTATTCTTGAATACATTTACACCTATTGCATGGGTATGCACCTCCAAATAAGCAAAGCGTTTTTTTTGTTTGTTTGTTTGTTTTATTAAAGCTTCTAAATAGACTAATATGTTCTTAACACTTCTATTCCAAAACCACTCCTGTGGCTCAACCTGATATGGCCTAAATTCTACCTCTAATCCCCTGTTGAAATTATCCATACTAAGACAAGGAATGAAGAGGGTTACTTAAATCAGAGCAAGATTTATCATCAGAAATTGCCATGAAGAATTTGTGATACCATTATTATTTTCTTCTACAAGAAAGTAAGGAAACTAGTTGATGGAATAAACTCTAGATGCCATGTAATTTGATATTATCTAGTACTATTTTACTGAAGATTTATAGTATACTCAATATAACTAAACCTGGGAGGTAAGGTTAAGAGCAGACTAAGCATAGCGAGCAGTTTTCATTTTATATGTTAACCCTGAGGATTTGGTAATGGCCACCATCAGTGTTTTGTGAATAAAGAATCTGGGGCTAAATTTCTCTTTTTTCTTTTTTCAGCTTTATTGAGGTACAATTGACAAACAAAATAGTAAGAAAAGTGTACACCGTGATGATTCAATACACACACATTCAGAGGGAGTCCTCTCATCTAGGTAATGGAGCTGGGCTTGATTAGCAATGTCTGCCATGGGTTCAGGGGGTAGACTAGATTAAATCATGTTTGAATTACATAACTGTCTAAATTTTCAGTGAATGTTTTAGACTGTCTGCCTTCAGAAGTCATGTGTAGAGAGTCAGGTATACTCCAAGAACTGTTTCTGCCTCATGTTAGTGTCCAGACCCATTTCACTGCCCCTGTTCACTGCTGTGAAAACCAGAAAGTGGACAGCACCGAAGTGGCAAGGTGGTGTCGTAGAATGAGAATGGGCTTTGGAATGAGATTACTTTGATGTAAATCTTAACTCTGCAAACTTTGTTGTATACCTTTGGGAAAATCCATCTCCTCTTCTGTAAAATGAGGATAATAATACTACCTATCTCACAGAAATGTTGCAAAGCCCTCTTTAATGTATAAAGCTTTTGACGCTTGTTGCTCTTAGCTTAAGTATGATCTGGGACCACTATGAGATTTTTAAAGGCAAGGACCATGACTTATGTTCTCTTGTACACACCGGGCATAGGGAATCAATAGATGTCAAAACAAATTAAATGCCTTTAAACTGGAATGTTACCAAGTTTTGCTTTGTGTGCACTTCAAAGCAGAAAGATAAATTAACTTTCTTTTTGGGTAGATCAAAGTATAAGCTTTATTAGAGACAAGATAAGATACTGAAGGGACTTCTTTGAGTTGCTTCCAACCTTTTCTTTCTATGCTACCTAAATAAAAAGCAAAAAGGAAGGGCCTGCACATAACAATTTTCAGCAGGGATTCATTGGTAGTCATTGTGTGGTTGTTGTAAAATACAGCTTAGTATTTTATGGCAGCTTAATCCACTTTGCCTTTCATCTGTGCATCTGTGAAAAAATAGTGACAACATGGAAAATATTCTAAATCAAACATATGGAGTGCTGGAGACTGCAGCCAAATCCTGTCCTCACCAAACTGTAAGTAGAAATTCCAAGGCTGGTTTTGAATTCTACATGGTTGTAATGTACTCAGTTAGCCACTCCCTCACGTTGATTATTATTTTAAAATATCCCCCAAACAGGGGTGCCTGGGTGGCTCAGCCAGTTAAGTGTCCAACTCTTGATTTTGGCTCAGGTCATGATCTCAGAGTTGTGAGATTGAGCCCCTTGTTGGGCTCCAAGCTGGGCAGGAAGCTTAAGATTCTCTCTCCCCCTCCCTCTCCCTCTGCCTCTCCTAACCCTGCCATTTTTCCCCCCACTCTCTGTCTCTCAAAAAAAAAAAAAAATCCCCCAAACAGAAACAATACTCACATGAAGCATGAAGCATTTTTCTGATCTTACCAAATGTTTAAAAAAGAACGTCCAGTAAATCCATATGTAAGAAACACACACGCACATACACGTGCGCACACACAGAACATACATACTTCAGGAGGATTTGAATACAAATTAAAATATATGGATTCAAAATGATAGAAGCTTAACATTAAAATTTCAAAATAAGAAAAGTCGATGCCATCACAGTTTTTGTTTTTGTTTTTGTTTTTATGTTGTGCCTCATGAATACACAGAGAGGTAAAGAAGGCAGTTCATGAAGTACCACTGGTACCAGAGCCAGTTTTCTGTTCCTGGGACTGTGCCATACACATCTGCAGGAGGGGCCAGTCACACTGATTAGGATCCCCTTTGAGTTGTATGTCAGAGCAGTACCCAATCTAAAGATGCATGGACATTAAGTGAACTTCCAACAAATGACTTTTTTGTTTTGTTGAGGGGATGGTAACAGAACCTTTATTGTGACCATGTATTATGTTGTAAACCACTTGATTTTCTATACCTTGTACAATGTGCCTTACTCAGCAATGTTTCTTCTAGAGAAATGTTCCTCAAACGTTAGCTGCACTATACTCATTGGAAGGTTTGTAAAAACAAAGATTTCTGGACTTGACCCCCATAGTTTCCAATTCAGTATGTTTGGAGTGAAGGCTGAGAATTTTTATTTCAAATTAGCTCCTAGGTGGTACTGATTCAGCTGGTCCAGGAACCATCAGCTGAGAACCACCTTCCTTGGAGTGATGATTGTAAAAATATACATATAAGCCAATGAGCTAAGCAGCAGAATTACATTTGTATTAATTTTTCCATTATAATCTTGGGCTGGGTGGATACTACAGGCAAATGATTTTTTTAAAGCTTTCTTGGAAGAAGCCAGATTGGCTGAACCATAACACTACAAGTAGAGCTGGTGATTCATGTGCTGATGGAGTACCTAGATTATAGAGGGAATACTAATGGGGAAATAAATGTCCTCTCAAGAATGGGATTAAAATTTAAACATTAATTGATGAAATTGCAAGTAATAGAAAGAAAAGTGCAGAATCCATGGAGTGAGCAAAATGTTTCCTGCAGTGAAGTAGTATTTCATATGGAGGGAAGTAGACAGGACTTCCTAGGAGAAATCAAGTACTCAGTACATTAGAACTGCCATGAATTTTATGATGAATACTTTTATACTTCCTAGTAATTTTGTTACACCTTTAATAATTCTATTATAGAATGAATAGTTAACCCCCCAATGTGTCAGCCTACTAATATTGCCTAGTTTTATCTGGTTATGAATCTTTTGTTAAGTGTTTTCCTATTTACTATAGAAAGCTTCAAATTTAGAGATATATAGATTTTCTTATCTTAAAATTAAGCTATAAATTTATGTTATTAACCAATTTTTAACAATAGAAGGAATAAACACTGATCATATACCTTGTCATTTCTACTTTTCACAATCTAAAATTTAACATTTTTAGTGCAATCAGTTAAGCGACCCATTCTTGGTTTCACCTCAAGTCATGATTTCCGGGTTGTAGGGATCCAGCCCTGTGCTGGGCTCTGCACTCAGTGTGAAGTCTGATAGAGATTCTTCCTCTCCCTTTGCCCTTCCCCACCCACGTGTGCTCTCTCTCTCAAATAAATAAAGCTTTAAAAATAAAATAAAATTTAATATTTTAGTGATTAGTGTTGAGAGTGATGACTCATTAAAAAAAAAACTTTTTTGTGTAGTTTTAAAAATAAGTTGATTTTACCTAATTGATCCTTAATATTGACCATAATCATAATTTGTAAGGGGACATGCTTTTTCACTGAACGGAATTTTTTCACCTAACTATCCCTTAAAAGTTGGTGAATTAGCTAGACAAATTAAAGACCACAGATGATTTTCTATTCCCAGAAGAACAAAGTTCCCTTTTCTGTTATTTTCCCTAAAAAGCTTATATACTTTCTTTACTGCCCTTCCTATACATGACAATCTCTAGCTATAATCCAATGCCACACATTACTTAGCTACCTACACTCCCTCCTGCATTGGGTGGATAAAGAGAAAGAGAGAAGATTGGAAAGGTAAGTTGAGGTCAAATTTCTAAGTTATCTTGGAGGCATTCTTAGGGCTTCTGGGCTTGTGCTCCTTAAGATGTATTGTGCCTCACATTTTAATTAATTAATTAACCAATTAATTGTTTTAGCACATTGTTTTTATTTTTTATTTTAATTCCAGTGTAGTTAACATACAGTGTTATGTTAGTTTCAAGTGTACAATATAGTGATTTAACAGTTTTATACATCTCAGTGCTCATCATGATAAGTGTACTGTTAATCCCCTTCACCTATTTCACCCATCTCCCCACTCATCTCCCCTCTGTTTATTTTAAACAATCACCTCCAGTTAAGGTTATTTAAAAGAGCATATTAGTAATCCAGTTTCATATACTGATGCTTTGGACCAGTGTGATAGCAGTGGGGATAGTGAGACTTTGGTTTCTGGAAATATTCTGAAGATAGAGACAACAGGATTTTGTGACAATTGAATGTAAGATATGAGAGAGAAAAAGGATGTAAAAATGTCTTTAGGGAAAGAGGGAGTGGCTATTAGAAGAGATGGAATAAGCTGCAGATGGAGAACATTTGGGGGAAAGCATATCAGGGTTAGTCTTGGATATGGTTAAATTTGAAGTGGGTATTAAGGCATCTAAGAAGAGGTGATGAGGAGGAATTTGAATTCTACAATTCTGGAGTTTAGGGGAGAGGTCAAATTTTGAAATAGACATTTTGTAGTTCTCAGTTCAAAGATGAGATCACCTAGGGATAGTGAGGAGGTCTAAGGACTGAAACCTGGAGCATTCCAACACCAAGAGGTTAGGCAGATGAAGAAGAACAAGTGAAAGAGACTGAGAAAAAGTACCGGTGAGGTGGGAGAAGATTTATAGATCATGGTGTCTTACAAGCCAGGAGGAAGAAATATTTCATGGAAAGAGTAATTGAATGAATCAAACATTGCTGATAATTCAAGCAAGAAGTCTAAGAATTGACCTTTGGATTAAATAATAAAATCTTTGCTGACCTTCACAAGAAGAGGTTCTCTGGGGAGATGAGATTGAACATATTACTGAATTGTGCTCAAGAGACAATGAGAGTAGAGGAATTGGAACATTGAAGAGTTTTGCTTTAAAAGAGCCAAGAGAAGATATCAGATGATACAAGAAAAATTTTGATGAGATATAAAGGAAAGGGTTTTTTTGTTGTTGTTGTCCACCTCTCCCTCCAACAAAATTGATTAATGTTCAGACTGATGATATCACACATGTACCAAGAAGTTACGAAAAGTTTTATTGCTCATATAATGGGACTATTTGGTGAAAGTAGGGCAGGCACAAAAGCCTGGGCAAAAGGAAGGACCTTTGTTTTTATTTTGGTTAGAAGTTAGGGCTAGAGTTAAGATTCTTAAGTGAGCTAAGTTTGCAGAGTTCAAATTCCTCCTGGTGCCAAAGGAGGTTGGATGAAAACTTTCTTATTGGCTTTCCCAGCTGTGGGGCAAGAGAAGGGAAAAGATGCGACTTGAAAACTGTCAGTGGTCAACCATAAAAAGTAGAGTCAGGCTGTAACAGAAGGGCTTGGTGACAAATGCTGGGTGAGGCTTTAGAGAAGTGATGAAGATGGTTGTCTAATTTGGAGCATAAGGATTGATGATAATGCCATTTTTAACCAAGACAGGAGACATCCAATGAGTATCAGGCCACATCTGGGAATTCCAGCCCATTCCAACCAAAGGGAAGAAGCAGGAGGAACAGTGGGAGAAAGAAAAGCAGGAAGTTGAGATACAGTATTAAATGCTGATGATGTGAATTTTGGCATTTGGGTCTTTGAAGAAATAATTCTCCTGAATATTAGTTTCTCTATATACAAAATAGTTGTGGTTTAGCGAGGCTCTTTGGAATATGAGAAGCACTTTCTTTTTTCTTTTTCTTTTTTCTTATTTAGTTGAGAGAGAGAGAGAATGAGAGAGAGAGCACATGAGAAGGGGGAGGGTCAGAGGGAGAAGCAGACTCCCTGCCGAGCAGGGAGCCCGATGCGGGACTCGATCCAGGGACTCCAGGACTTTCTTATTTGATACATTCATGATCACAGATGGTCAATCAATTGAAGGTAATTAATTTAAGGCAGAGTCATAACAATGACATATAAGGTGCTGCTCTACTTTGGGGTCATTAGACTCTCATTAGTATAAACTATATAGTGTAGCCTGAGAGGCCCACCATGAGTAATAAAGACATTTCTATCACTTGGGAAATTCCAAGACTTTAAGAAGTTACATTCCAGGAGCCCAGGACAAGTGCAAGGACTCTTTTTAAGCAAAACTAAATTAATTACTACACAGAAAATAATTATAATAATTATACACTAAAATAAAAATATAATTGTAATGTGTATATCTGACATGAATGATTCTAGCAACCAACACAGTGGTCCCTCTGCAATCCTAATGTTCAGTTCTTGAGAACAAAAGTGCATGTATATCCTGGGAAAAGCCTAATAGAGAAAGGTTCAGTTTCTCATTATACTTTTAAGGCACCTATCAATATGCTTTACACCAATTGAAGAAATGAGTAAGTTGAGGTCATGAAGATCTTCTGTTGAGTTTTCTATTTTTTTTACAATAACTATAAATTCCTTGAATTATAAATGTGCTTGTTTTAAAAATTATTAAAATGCTTAAAAGATAAATTTTTTGAGTTTTGATATGGATTAGTGAATTGAATTAAATATTTATGGTTTTCTTTGAAAACAGTTTATTTTTAATTGCATTATAAGTATCTTTTTTTTTCCTTTGACCCGTTATTTATTGTTACTTTACCTCCCAAATATTGTAATACATATTACTGGAGGTGGAAAGATCTTCAAAGTCCGTTGTTCAGGTTCTCGTTTTTCAGAGGAGGAAACTAAGACTTTAAGTAACTTGTTCAGTATCAAACAAATCCTGGCTGAGCCCTTGCTGCCATTCACGGTTCCTGAGTTCAGCCCAAGGCTCCTTATTTAGAGTTGAAAAAGCAAAATTATGACAATTGCTTATGTCTTAACTGAGAAATAGCATGAAATAGTGAAAAGAGCTTCATTTTTTAATCAGTTCTACAATTGTGTCTCAGCCCTGTTTTCAATGGCCATGTGCCTTTGATCAAATTACTTAACCTATTTACCTATAGTTTCCCCCCAGGTTTGAAATTATCAGGTAAGATATATTCCATAAAGAACCGGCATTGAGAGTCCTTCTATGGTTATTTGTGTTGTATGCCATTTAGTTAATAAACATCTAGTTATTTCAGACTTTCTATATTTCTCTTTGAACTGGAATATGAGCAGATATTGAACATTTCAAATATGAGCCCTTCTGATTTCCAAATCCAACCATTTGAGTTCATGCTTTATAGTTCATTGCTTCTTTAACCCTCCCATGGAGACTGTTATTGCTGCATCATTCAAACTTCTGAAATGAAAGATTTCCATTCTTCTGCAGTGTTTTATAAATCACTAGGAAAATTCACCAAGGCTTAAAACTTTGCAAGAATGCTCAAATACCAAGGCAGTTGTCTCATGTGAAATCTAAAATATATTGAGGTAAAAATGCAGAAGAGTGACTGAAAAGAAAGATAATATTATTGTAATGATTTCTTATATAGGATTAATGTAAAAAGCAGTATTTTTTGTTTAAAAAAAAAACACTTTAAAATTTTGGCTGAATGCTGAGATATCAGTTGAATATAATTTTTTTAAGTAATTTCATATTTTTAAGGTCACACTTGTGTTGCTTTTCTTATTTGTCAAGTCAAAAGCTATTTATTATAACATCTTGTCCATATTTCTCTCTTTCCATTGCTATCTTACTCTCGCAATGAATTTATGATGTTAAAAACAACTGGGCATTATGTGCAGTGACTGTAGCACAAAATTCTAAACATAATATGTGTAAAAATTATATCATCTAAGTTATGGTATCATTATTTAATTTAAAGACATAAGTAACCTTGGCCTGAATTCAGCAAATGTATTTTTGGGGTGCGGGGGCACTCTGCTAGTAACTAATACAGAAGTGAATAAGACATGATTCCTTTCTCCCGAAATTCTCAAACTAGTGCTGGAAAATTGCATCTGTCCATTTGCCATGAGCAGTTGCTTCTCGTTTACCAGAGATACATGATGATTAGGAAACTTCCAAACCTCTGGTGTAAACAAAAGGATGTAGACTTTGCAATTTATCTAATTATGTGTGGTTGAGAGTTACCTATAGTCTTGCTTCCATGTATCATGTGATTAGTTTCTCTTAAAATTTTCACTTTGACAAAAGAGATTGTTTTCTAAGACTCTGAAAGGGAAACTAATTGCTACAATAATACACTACGACAGTATATTTTGAGGCTCTAATTGACATTGCTTTTATTTACCCAAGAAGATATTTTGGGAATCAGTCAGATCCCTGAACAGTGCTCCCAAGGATACAAACTGCTCAGATCATGAAACCAAAACTTAAGAGAGGGTTTAAACTATGTCCTTTCCCTGACAGAATTTTATTGAAACCATGCACAGGGGCGCCTGGGTGGCTCAGTTGATTAAGCGACTGCCTTCGGCTCAGGTCATGATCCTGGAGTCCTGGGATCGAGTCCCACATCAGGCTCCCTGCTCGGCAGGGAGCCTGCTTCTCCCTCTGACCCTCCCCCCTCTCATGTTCTCTCTATCTCATTCTCTCTCTCAAATAAATAAATAAAATCTTTAAAAAACAAACAAACAAAAAACACCAAAAAAACAAAAAACAAACCAAAAAAAGAAACCATGCACATAAAATGATGTTGCCTCTTTTGTGATATGAAAAAAAAAAAGGGATGGAAGAAGGCCCAAGTCAGGTACTCTATGCTTTGATACTACAACCACAGACAGTCTGAGATGTGTTATATGACTCTGTTCCACAAAGGGAGCAGTATAATGAGAGGGGCTAAGGTTTTCAACAGCAACGATCAAAGGAGCCAGAGAATACCAGGGCCATCACTAACAGATTTCCAGAAGGCTAAATCACATAGCTGGAACACAGAATTGCCAGGCTTAGAACAACAGTTCTTGCACATACTTTTAAACATTTAAAAACATATTTAAAAAAAAAGAAATAGCAATAATTAGAATTTAACATGAAAGAAAAAGAAAAACAATGACATTTTAGCAATAAAATAATTGAGACAGAATTTGAGATGGTAGCCACTTCCCCTGGGACAAAGGATATGGAGTGATAAAAATGTACTGCAATTGATGGATAATGACAAGGGGAAAGTTGACCTAAATTTCTAATTACAAAAATCATATGTTTATGCAAAGGTCTAGTCAGTTGTGCTACAGTATTCTGACTCACTCAACACATCAACACATAGCCAATTTTGAAATACATTTGGGAGACAAAAAGCAATCATTTGGGGTTTGAAATTATGAAGGAAGTAATTGTAAACAATTTTCAAGTCTTTAGCTATTGTGAAAGGAAAGCTACATTTGAAATAAGCAATTGAGTAAAAATTTAAGTTGCATTATAAAGTTTGTGAATTTTGTATTGTCTAAAGCATAACTGAGACAAGGATTCTACCAGAAATGTCAAATATATTAGGCTCCTGAGATAATTGAGTAAAAAGGTTTACCAGTTATTGTTTAAGGTCTACTGAAAAGGAAAGTATAAGAAATTTCATTTTTAATTTCAATAAAACTAAATCTGGCTTACTTTAAGGAGAATTAAAAAACAATTCTTCTGTAAAAGGCAACTCAAAATTCTTTAAATTTAATGTTTGGCTGCAAGACATATGGCTATAAACAATATGCACACTATATGATGAGGATGTGCAATTTACTTCTCTACTGTACTTAAGACTTATGTATGGGTGGAACTATAAAACATTCCATGAATTATTGAGATGAGAAAAACTGGATCTAATAATTGCTCAGTGAAATATGGAATGAAGCAAGTGCATTTAAAACTAATAGAACATTACACTCATGAGGAAAAATGTCACATCAGAATTGACTGATTGCTGGTTTAGATGCTTCACATTTTTTGATTCCATAATAATTCCACTGCATAGACTATATTATTCTGAGGAAGGCAAAAAAAATTTATAACTTCTTTTGCATCTGTACAGTGTATAGTAGATAAGAAGATATAAACACTTAATAGAAATTTTCAGTGTCGTTCAGTGCTTATAATCTTCGCTGTGGTGTTTCATGACAATAAATCTTTTCAGTAATGCACGCTGGATCAGATCCAGCCCCCAAAGCATCTACTTCGAAAGAAAACGGAATGTAAGCATATTCAGAGGTTTCAGAGGCCCTGTAGCCCACCTCCTTCATTTCACAGGCCTGATTTGGAGATTTGCTACTCAAAGTGTGGCACACAGACAACAACATCTGGGCACTATGAAAGATGCAGACACATAGGTCCTACTCCATACCTACAATACAGGAATCTGCATTTTCACAAGATCCTGCATGATAGATAGCATAAAAAAGTTTAAGAAAACACTGGCTTAATAGAGCATATAGACCAATCCTAGATCTCATAGCTAGTGTCAGAGATTGGAATGGGGAGCAATACACTCATGACTATGTGACGCCTCACTTAGATATTAGTTTTCAAAGCATGAACATTGGAGTACCATGAAATCTGGAATGTGACTTATGGTTTAGAGGCACAATGGGGTATTTAGTTATTTAGGTTTCTTTCTCCCTGAGTGATATTCTTCAGCTTTCTGATTACCAATTTCTTTCAGTTCCATTTACATATCTTATAAAAGTTTATGTTCTAGAATAGCTGGGATGATACAGATCATCTTGCTAAATCAGATAGGCTCAGAAATTATAGTAGTGCATTGTCTTAGCAGTCTGGTTGTGGGTAGCAATATAGAAGGCTATAAAGCTGGAGATTCTTGTTAACCATGGCAAAAGAGTTGATAAAACTGTCACTTGTGATAAGTTGGAAGGTAGATCAAATGCCTACTAAACCTTAGGAAAGTAGCTTTTAGGATAGTTGTTGGAAAGAGCCAGAATGTTAGGTAAGATATTTTGGTTACCTCTTTCTAGAAAGAATAATTGACCAGCTTTCAAACAGAAAATGTAAGGCAGTGATTCCAGATGACTGTAAAAGATGACCAGTAGTTTCCAGAGTTCAAATAATAGGAAATAAGACTGAAAAGACTTTGAGGGCATAAGGACCATATAGACATAGAGGCAATTAATATTTGAGAACTGTATCTAGGAAAAAATTTTGGGTGTGATTTATGACCATGGAACTAACTGGAAAAAAATAGATAAGGTTTTTGAGGCAACTATGTTGGCTCTATTCTCCTAGGTTTTTGACAGAACTGAATTGTTAAGGAAACCATGAGTCTAGCAAAAAATAACTTGTGACTGAACTCTTAGCCTCTATTCCAACTTGCCATGATAGGAAGCATCCTGAATTTGGGTATTTTCCCATTCCCTAGAGACAGCAAACTTGCCTATACTCTTCCAGTGGGCAGAGCCAAAAGCTGCAGGGTATAATGGACAAAGTGGTTACTTCAAGATAACCAAATCCAGGCCTAATCAAAGAGCAGAGGATTTTTCAAAATACCCACCCAGCAGGATTCCTTTAGTACCATATATCAGTGACTATAGGGTATGTCTCCTATCTTCACTTTTTTGAATAAAGTTTTTAATGGGCATATCCTGCCCCTGCTCAGTCATTGTGTATTGGCTTGTTTGTATTAGCTGGGGATGCAGTAAGTTTGCCATTCTGTTTTATATGTTGCTATACCCACAAGGAATCACATTAAGACCTAAGGAAGAAGATAGCATATCACCTAAAGATCTTAAACTTCGAGCTGGATTCAGTAACTAGATGAGGCTTTGGATTGTTTCCCTTCAAGCTAGGAATGCATGTGACCATAGAATGAATGTTTGTATCTCCCCAAAATTGTATATGGAAACCTAACTTGCAATGTGATGATGTTTGGAGGTAGGACATTTAGGAGGGGTTTAGGTCATGAGAACAAAGCCCTCATGAATAAGATTAGTGCCTTTATAAAAGAGATCCCCCAAAATTCCCTTGCCCCTTCTGCCATGTGAGGACGCATCAGGAAGACTGCTGTCTATGAACTTGGAAGCAGATCCTCACCAGACACCAAATCTCCCAGTGCCTTAATCTTGGACTTCCCAGCCTCTAGAACCATGAGAAAGAAATTTCTGTTGTTTACAAGCCCAATGGACTAAGGTCTAAGTGTCTTGTAAGACTAGAAAGAAAAATGAAAATGGGTAATTGGTATTAAGAAGGACAATCTGTAGCAGAAAATACTAGCTTTCACCCAATCCATGTCTTCTTTTTCCTGGGCACACAGGCTCCCTTGCAGTTAGGCAGACATATATGACTGAGTGATAGCCAATGGAATGTGAGCAGAAGTAACTTTCACAACTCAATAGACATGACCCTAAAAATCTTGCATACTTGAAACTTCAGACTCTTTCACTTCTTACCTGTTGGATTCATAGGTCTTCCTGGACCTAGAGAAGGGTAGAGCCACCATATTGAAGAAATGTGGGTTCTAAGTTGCTATGTGGAAGAAAGTCAGCTGTACATCTGAAAGTAGAGGACAATAGAGAATAGTGCTTAAGAGCTTGAAGTTTGGGTTCATACTTGGGTCCTATTTCCCCCATTTACAATCCATGTGAATTTAGGTAAGTCAGTTATCTTCTCTAAACCTTCATTTCCTTAAATGTAAAGAGGAGATAGTAATAGTATTGAAGAGTTGGCCTAAGGCTCATCATCCTTGAGCCTATTATCTTCCGTAAGTTACGTTATTCATTTTACTTGTTATCTGAAAGATCCAATGGAGCAGTCTGATTTTATTGTCTTATGCAATATGTAAGTACTTTTAAATATGTGAATAAGGCTTGTAAAACACTTACTAAGGCACCCAGAACACAGAATATTCAATGGATATTATATATTATCACTACTGAATCAAGATAATATTATTAATTATAAAAGTTATTCAAACCGTGGCATTTTTATTTTGTACAGATATTTTCATGGAATCACGATCATTTATTATTATACTTTTTATCATAAGTGCTATTGTAACCTATCCTGTTTTGTCAGTCATTTTTTGTTTGTATATTTAGTGATATAAAACATAAATAAGAAAATAACAACAACAAAAGAAATTAATCAACAAGTAAATACATTGCTTTTCATGGTTTAACTTTTATTGAAACATAATAAGTAGTAATCACAATTGATGATTATGTTTATCTACTTAATAAAAGTATATTAAAATTATAATTGAAAAGGCTTTGTTCTAAACTAATTATACCTATGACCATAATCATTAACTTCTGATAGGTATTCCTATGTTTAAAAAAATGTATACATTTTTGAGTCCCATCAAAGCAATATGGTTTATGTGCAGCAGAATTTTTTTGAACCTTGACACTAATGACATTTGGGGTAGATAGTTCTATTTTTAGGGGGCCTGTCTTTGCACTGTAGAATGATTAGCCACATACCTGGCCTCTACCCCCTAGATGCCAGTAGCATTCCTCTGTCCCCAGTGTGACAGTCCCAAGTACTTCCAGACATTGTCAGATGTCCCTGGAAAGCAAAATCACTCCTAGTTGAAAACCACTGATGTACAGCTTTCGTCCACTTATTTATCAAGTATTTAAAATGACTTATTGAGCATTTACTTTGTGCCTGGCACTGTTCTAACTCTGGGAGAACAGCAGTGAATAAAACAGAAAAGTCTCTAACAAAACTTACATTATGGGACGATACATATAGAATAAACAAATAAAATGATCCATAATGTAAGATCAGATGGGGAGAGATGATATGAAGAAAATAAAGCTAGGTGTGAGGATTGTATTAATTATGTCAGTTATTTTCTGTGTTGTGATGTATTGACATCTGGGACTTCTTGACTCTGGAGGGGCTGACCCTCCCAGGGTTAGCCACTTTCTAGAGACAGTAAACAACTGCCGGAGCATGGTTTTTAAATACAAACTAATCCATCCAGACCCCTTCCCTTAACCACTTCCTCTACAAGGTTTTCGTGCTCTGGACCACTATTCTGCCCTAATCACATCAGGGCCAGGTATCAGATAACTAGAAAGAGCATCTGTGCCGCAGACACTGCTAAAATTATTCAAAGTAGCCAATCCTAAATCCGCCTCACCTGTTTACCCTGCCTCACCTGTTCCTTTCCAAGGAAATCACAATAAGGTTTCTTGCCCCCACCGCCCCCACCACCTTCGCAACCCTTTCTCTTTGTGTCTTGACCAACTCTGGTGCTTCTCCATTTGGCCCCTCATGGTGTGTGTGCCCTCTCTTGGGAGCTGTGAGTAATAAACTATCTTTTCACTGGCAGTAGTCCCCTGATCTGTTGGCCTTACTACATCTATTTTTTTAATTAATATACCTATATTTTAAAATAAGGATAAAGAGTGGCAGGGCTCCATTTTAGATGGGGTGGTCAGGAAAGGCCTCTGTGAGGGAGTAGCATTTGCAAAACCAAAATAAATTGAATGAATTATGTTGATACTAGAAAAAGAATGTTCCATGCTGTACAAACCACCAAGACAAAGGTCCTGAGACAGAAGCATGCATGTGTCCAAGGAAAAGCAGAGGCCAGTATGAATGAAGCACAGTGAATGTGAGGGATAAAAGGATAAAATTGGAGCAGTATCTAGGGGCCAGACTCTGATGACCATGGAAGGTCTCTGACTTTTAGCTTGAGTCTAGTAGAAAGTCAATGTAGGCCTACTAGCAGGGAAGTACCTCATTTGATTTGCACTCTAGAAAGTTTCCTGTGGATGCTATTCAGAGAACAAAATGTAGAAAGGGAAAGAGTGGAAGCAAGGAGACCAGTTAGGAGGAGGTCAGAATTTATTGTGATTTGAACTAGGGGAGTAGCAGGTGAGGTGGATACATTTTGAATGTGTAGGATCAATAGGATTTGCTCTGAACTGGATCTGCTGTGTAGGAGAAGGAAATTATTGGTCTGAGTGACTAAAGGACTAGTGATGCCATTTGCTGATATAAGGAACAGTGTGAGAGTAGAGCAGGTATGAGAGGGAAAACCGTCAATTCACCTTGGCGAATGTGAGATTTGTGGTGCCTATTCAGTATCTAAATTCAGATATTGAATAAGTGATAAACATTTCTGTGCATGTGTGTGTGTGTGTGTGTGTGTGTGTGTATCACTGATGTCTCAAGGAATGGTAGGGGCCGGTGGTATAAATTTTGGATTCATCAGTGTATATATAGTAGTTAAAGCTACTGAGATAGTAGAGATCAGCTCATGACAATATATCCTGGATATAGATACAGAACAACAAATGAAAATAAATAGTATCATGAGTTTGGACTTGGAAAATATGATATATAAAATGTTACAAACATAATAAGGAATAAAGGAAAGGAAAAACCCAATATAATTTTAGGTAATTTATTGGTAATTATCAATGCTGCCAAAAAAAAAAAAAAAAGAAAGAAAACACTTGAGTCCTCTATAGATTTTTGGCAGCTATCAATTTATTTCTGCCTTTGTTAAAGTTTACTGAAGAGGAAAATCAAAAAATGGGATAATAATATTTCCCCTCTTCTTCCATTGTAGTTTTCACTCTATCAAGTAAAAGGTATTTCAGTATTTCTTTATTTTAAATTCTTAACCTGGTTTATTACCACTCCATCCCCCCTTTTTTAATTTCTGCATTTTGGCAGGATGGGAGACAACTGCACTCATGATGGTAATGCCTGGAGCAATATTGACTCCAATTGGTCTGTGTGGATTAGGATAATAATGGATCTACAATAAACCCTGACTACTGTTCTTAAAAGTGCATTGCCAGGGCGCCTGGGTGGCTCAGTCGTTAAGCCTCTGCCTTCGGTTCAGGTCATGATCCCGGGGTCCTGGGATCGAGGCCCACATCTGGTTCCCTGCTCCGCGGGGAGCCTGCTTCTCCCTCTCCCACTCCCCCTGCTTGTGTTCCCTCTCTCGCTGTGCCTCTCTCTGTCAAATAAATAAATAAAATCTTTAAAAAAGAAAAAGTGCCTTGCCAGCTTAAACACTGAGTCCTTTGGAGCCATTCCTTTGCTTCCGTCTTTGCTAGACTGAGGCAAACTCTCAGAGTATAGTCTGCTGAGTTTCTCAATCTATTCTAGTTCTTGATAAATTCTCAGTACAGAAATTATAACGATGTGAAAGTTTAATACATGATTATATAATTATAAAATATATTTTCTGATTTGTATTATATATGCATTTTTAAAAGATTTTATTTATTTATTTGAGAGAGAGAGAGAGAGAGCATGAGCTGGGGTGGGGGGCAGAGGGAGAAGAGATACTTTATCCACTGATGTTAAAATGTCTCTTTGCTTAGCAAACCATAGAGAGGGTTGCTTAAAACAGATATTTTGTAACTATAAACTGTGGTACAGAAAGGTACATGCATGTGTGTATTTAAGGATAAACTGAATATTTGTTCTCATGAAAATTAAATTTCTCTATCCAGTAGTACATATGAACCTAGGCTTTCTTTGCTGTTTTCTCAATTATAAAATTATTTTGTTTTTATTTTACATAACCTCTTACTTCGGCTCTTCAATGGTCCATTTGCTTTAACCCTCCATGATTTCCTTTTCTGGATTTGCCTTATGTTTTGTTGACCAATTGTTTTGAGGCAAGATTGAGGCATATTTGAACTTGAGATGAAGATGTTTAATTTACAAGTGAGCTGATTTGGTGTAGTTGAGGTGAAATTCTTTCCATTGCCAAAGGCTTTAGCAGAGATGTGGTTCTCTCTAATTAGTTGTTATATCTAAGACCTATTGAGTGAGAAAATCTTACCAAATCAACAAAGGTGCCCTTGGTTTTGTTAAAGCAAAGACCCTATGGTCAATTGTTAACCAGTCCACTGAATCTTCAGGCCATTTCATTCCATATAAATGCAGTTACATGAAGAGCAATCTGCAGACACTCTGAATATATGCAGCCCACTCATTCCCTTTCTTTTATTTTCCTTGATCTTTGAGCCATGAAAGTAGGTTAAGTCTTAACCCAATACCACTAATATTTTGTACGTTTGCATGCTATAATTATCACACCATCATCATTATGGGTTGCTCTTATTAAGATTAACAATTGCCATTACAATTATCACTATCCTGGCTGACCCATAACAACTTCTCTCTGCAGGTACAAGCAGAATTTGAATGCATATGGGGAAGGTCAAAGCTAATTCATAATTCAACTTGTGAACAGCGATTTCCTGCTAATGTTTCTGTCTATGGGTAATTTAGGATTTCATTGACAGTTAGAAGGTGATAGGTGATATGGAAAATAATAGAGCAGGCTAAGTGGGAACATGAGTGAAGGGAAGTTACAGGGCTGATGGAAATTTTAAATGGGGCAGTCTAAGTGGGCCAAACTGAGAAGGTGGCATTTGAGTTGATGTGAGGAGAGGAGCCATGCAGACATCTGGGAAATGAACCTTCTAAGCAAAGGCCCTGGTTGCCAATATTATCTCCTACACATTCCCACTTCCTGGACTTTGCTTGCACTAACTTTTACTGGAAATGGAGATTTCACTAGTATTCCCACAAAACACAGGATATCTGACTCCCATCACCAGGCATAACTAACTATTGGAAGACAATTACCTTATATAACAAGGCTGTGTGCTACTCTCTCTTTTTAAATTTTCCAGCTTGGATAAAATTCTCCTAAAGTCTTAGTGATGTCCACAAGAAGTTCACAGTACACTCTAATACTCATGTGTTTCTTCCAAGTCCCCTGAAGTGCTAGCATTAATGGACACAGAGTTTGAATCTTATATAATAGATAAAACATTTAGCAGAGTTTTGCTACCACTTATGGATTTATTAAATTTCAGGCAGGAAAATGGAGCTCCATATGACCTCAACTTGCCATGTTTCATCATTTCTCTCTTTGGATTTCCCATTCCTGGTATCAATTTTTATAACAGGCACAGAAATGACAACTGCAGCAGAATCATGGAGTAGGGAGTACTTGTTCTAAAAAGAAAGATATTCAGTGCAGACAAGAGTAAATGCTCTTACCACAGTTGTTCACTAGTAATCATTTTAACTTTTTATTTCACTTTAAATGCACTGAATATCCCAATGCAAAGTTCATGATGATGAAACATTTCATGATTTTTAAAACTTTAATAGCTTGGAGATTATTTACTGTGTCACAATTTTTATTTTGTCCAGCGTAGAAAGGTAAATAAATGACTTTTGGTTCATCACCACACAACTCAGAGCAGACATCATTAATGGATTAAAGCAGTGGTTCTTGAAGCTTAGCATGTATGAAACTCACCTAGCGAACTTCTTAAAACACAGATTGCTAGGCCCCAGTCTCAGAGGTCTGAAGGTGCATCAGAGACTTTGCATTTCTAACAAGTGCCCAGCTGATGCCCATGCTGCTGATCAGGGACTACACTTTGAGAACCAATGGAGCACTTTTCCTCACTGGAGCCTCAGAATCATTTGCAACACACAGCT
The DNA here is from genome assembly GCF_029215605.1 of Mirounga angustirostris. NCBI lineage: Eukaryota > Metazoa > Chordata > Mammalia > Carnivora > Phocidae > Mirounga > Mirounga angustirostris. The sequence goes on along the minus strand of NW_026991710.1, from coordinate 38,711,604 downwards.
ACAGGCAATTAGCCAGTCAGAATAGTTTTCAATCTTAACATAAAAAATATCCCTATGTATAGAGATTAAAAAATAATCTGAATATTTTAGGGAGGATTTCTATTAATTTTGCTAAAATCAGTGTCTGTGCCTCTGAAATTTTTTACTGGCTAGTACCTCTAGGTCTTTCAGAAGTTGCTATTAGAGTGAAAGTACACCTTTAAGATTTTAGTAAGATCCACTGTAATCAATCTTCCTCTCTTCCTATAACTCCCCTGCCTTTGTCATTAGGTAATCAACACCTAAGATTCAAACATACCAATATTTGGCAGAGCATCTAAATTAGATATTTAAGTTTTAAGCACTACTGGCATCTAAATTATAGTAAATTCTTTTGGACGCCTGGGTGGCTCAGATGGTTAAGCGTCTGCCTTCGGCTCAGGTCATGATCTCAGGGTCCTGGGATCGAGCCCCACATCGGGCTTCCTGCTCCTTGGGAGCCTGCTTCTCCCTCTGCCTCTCTCTCTCTGTCTCTGTCTCTCATGAATAAATAAATAAAATCTTTAAAAATAAATAAATTATAGTAAATTCTTTTTGAAGATGTGTAATGCAAATTATGAACTAACTGGACTTGAATCTTAGAAAGATGTCAATGGAAATATTTTAAAGCCTTAAGGTGCTATAGCCCAGGATTCTTGTGCTCTGTAGTTGGGCATATATTTGAATTGTGGTTTCCTGTCTTTACATTTAGAAATGGGCAGGTATGGAAAACAGCAAGAAGTAGAGAAGTTTCTTGTACTCTCTGATATATTTTTCACTAAAGGAGAAAGCAGTAAGGACTCAGAAATTACAAATCTAAGCAGGAAATAAAAATGAAGGGTAATCATATGAAGAAAATTAATCTGACACAGTTACACTGTCAGAGCAGAGAGCTGGATACAGAAATAGATCAATGGACAGTCATAGTCAGCCAATTAGAAATGGCTTTTAAATATGCTTTTTCTTTTGAAAACCAAAGCATCCTATAGTTGTGTAATAAAACTATCGCCCCGCCCAACCCAAAAGAATAACATTGTGTTAAAACTTTCTAATCTGAATGCAGAAAGAGTTTAGCACAAATGAAAAGCTTCAAAGTAGAGGAGTCACGATGTTGACTAGAGTGGAAGATAAATATTCTTAATGAATAGCTTCACAGCCGAGTGAACTATGATAGTTTATCCCAGGGTGAAGTACACTACTCATATATTCTTTAGGTGCTCACCTGGCTGACCCAAATGACCTTGAGAAGGTATGCCTGGAAGCATTTTACAAAATTAATCTCAGAGGCACTGGGACACTAAAACTCTCCAACTGAAACCTCCAGAAATAGATAGGGAATAGGGCATGATTTGGCTGTTGCATTGAGCTTGAGAAGGATAAATAAATAAATAAATAAATAAACAGATGCCCTCAATCATGAATAAGTCTTATTTTAATAGAGTCCCATAACTTTTGCCTGACCTACTGCTGGTTTTGTAGTTAAACTATGGGTATTTTGATGCCAAGGATTTCTGGTTTAGAATCCTGCAAATTTTGAATAGTGATACCCATAAAAGGATTATTTGCTAACCTATGAACATAGATAATTTAATGAGATTGACATATATAGACCTTCTCTGATTTATACTGTAGCAATAAATAGAAACAACAGACTAAATTTAAGATGATTGCTCGGCGGGAAGCCTGCTTCTCCCTCTCCCACTCCCCATGCTTGTGTTCCCTCTCTCGCTGTCTCTCTCTCTGTCAGACAAATAAATAAAATCTTAAAAAAAAAAAAGATGATTGAAAAATCGGGTGAATGATAGGATTTAAGACATACAACTGGTATTATCAGCTTTCTGACACTGTATCCAAGCATTTTTAAGACGGTAATGCAGATTATAATGTCAAGTTCAACAAATTCTGATCTCCATGGCAACACTTGGGCATGCTGAAGTCACTCACATGGTTACGAAACTTTTTGGTTTCACATTCTGGAGTCAGAGTTTAATCAGTTCTCTATCCTATTGGGAATAGGAAAAATAGGGGAACATAAAGGGAGTCAGTATCTACTGACAGTTGCAATCTGTCACTTTCATTTTCCTGAAGCCTAGATAATAAAGACTTTTCCTGGACTAGAGATTGGGGCTTCAAACAAAAAATTATCTCCTTTGCTGGTTCCAGTGAAATGCCACCACACCTTCTTAATATAATTGGAGATAAGCTTTAGAAAGTGTCAAAGAAAATTCTCCTTTTCCTATTCAGTTAAATTGTACCATTTTCCCCAATGTACAATAGATCTCCAAATTGCTAATAGAGTTATTTAGTAAGGCTAAGATTACACTGGAAAGAATATAGAGAGATTATTTTAATTTCTATTTATCATACTTTTTTTCATTATACTTCTTTTTTTCAATTTTCCTTAATTATGTAGTTTGCCAATTAGAGCAGGATCGTGAAATATACATTATAACAAAGAGGATATTGTGCTATATTAGTATACTTTTCATTTCACAGGTTGCAGATAAGGGCTTATCCTTGATTTGTGTCTGAAATATTATGTCAGAGATTTTTTGTGTGTGTGACTAGCAGACAAAATATGATATTTCTCTCATAGCCATGTGGCTATGGATACGGCTACCATGAGCCATCACAATCACAAAGATCTGAAGTAAAGTGAGCAGTATTTTGGTAGGTTTTTAGGAGTTATAACTTTGGAGAATCCATAAAATCTCACTTAAACTTGCAGTTTATACAAATATGCAAGTTATGTTCAAACTTGATAATTTTATCTGCAACTAGTAAATTAAAACAAATACATACAAGACTCTAGAAATCCTGGCAAAATGTGAAAGGCAAGGAGATGGAAAACAGACTACAACTTTGAATGCTCTCTCAACCCACATACTGCTCCAATGGCAGAGAGTGGAAGCCTTATAAATTTAAGGTGTTTGAGCACAGCCTCTACACATCAAAATCAAAGTGCTAAGTCAAAGGCAAAGGAAATATCACTTAAGCTACAAGTGTAAAACAACTCATCGCACATGGGGACATGTTATCATGATTCCCCATTAGAAACAAGGAAGGTCAAGAAGGCAATAGGATGCTATGTTCTAAGTGCTAAAAGAAAAAAATTGTCCATCAAGATTCTTTTTCTAGCAAAACAATCCCTCAAAAAAGGCAAAATACATTGTCGGTTAAGCAAAAACAGACAATTTTACTAGTATTCACTACCAAAAAAAAAAAAAAAAGAGAAAGAAAATCTTTAGGGTAAAAAGAAAATTATAACTCATAATCAGAAAAAAGTTAAGGAGCACCAAAATATATATTTATGTCCTGAATATAAATATATCATGAAGCAGATTGAATCAATGAAGCTAATCTGATTTGAAGTTGTTGGATTTTACCAGAATTAAATCACTATTAACCAGAGGTAGATTGTGATGTTAAAGATAGGTATTATAATTAAAGCAACCACTATAAAAAGCTTGAAAATATAGGTAAAAAACAGTAGAGTAATTAAAGTGTTATAAAAATACTTGTTTACAACAAAAAGAGGAAGTAAAGAAGGATCATAGGGACATAAAATGATGAGACTTACAAAAATCAAATAACAAAATGACAGTTGAAAACTGAACTTTATCACTAATTACATTAAATATGAGGGACTAAACACTCTAATCAAAAGTCAGAGATTGTCAGGATGCATGCGCTTAGCTGGTTCAGTGTCTGACTCTTGATTTCAACTCAGGTCATGATCTCAGGGTCATGGGATGGAGCCCCACATCGGGCTCTGCCCTCAGCATGGAGTCTTCTTGTCCCTCTCCCTCTGCTCCTCCCCCCACTCACACATGCTCTATATCTGGCTCTAAAATAAATAAATAAATAAATAAATAAATAAATAAATAAATAAATAAATAAATAAAATCTAAAGAAAAAGCCAGAGATTGTCATATTGGATTAGGAAAAAAAAAAGAAGAAACAAGATCTCACTACATGCTTTTTTTTTTTAATTAACAATTTTTACTACTTTATCAAAGCCATTCTTTTTTTCTTTTCTTTTTTTAAGTAGGCTTTATGCCCAATGTGGGGCTTGAATTCATAACCCCAAGATCAAAAGTCTCATGTTCTATCAACTGAGCCAGCCAGGTGCCCCTATATGCTTCCTTAAACAAACTTACAGTGCTAGATAGTAAGGAAGTGCTCAAAACAAAAATAAAAATAAAAATCACAATAGTGGGCATATGTCAAAGGAACTCAGGAAGAAACTGGAAGAGTTCCTAAAAGCCAAAGCTGGAGCAATTTGAGCAATAAAATAAAATAGTAGTGGATTATAACTCCAAAATATAAGATACTATTCATGAATCCATACTAATATAGACAAATGATTGACTAAATTATTATATGGGGTGGAGTAGACAAATGTCCTATGCAGAATAATTCCAAATAACATATATATATAGGCATACCTTGTAGATATTGTGGCTTGGTTCTAGACCACTGCAGTAAAGCAAGTCAAATTGTTTTGGTTTCCAATGCATAAAATATGCACTGTACTTTATGTTTACACTGTACTACATTCTATTAGGTGTATAATAACATTATGCCTAAAACAATGTACATACCTTAATTAAAAATACTTTATAAAAAATTAAAAATACTTTATTGCTAAAAATGCTAACCATCATCTGCTCTTTCAGCAAATCATAATCACTGATCACAGATAACCATAAACAAATAATAACGAAAAACTTTGAAATATGGTGAGAATTACCAAAATGTGACACAGAAACATGAAGTGAGCAAATGCTGTTGGAAAAATGGTGCCAGTAGACTTGCTCGATTCAGGGTTGCCAAAAGCCAATTTGTAAAAAAATGCAGTATCTGCAAACTCAATAAAGTGAAGGGCAACAAAATGAGATATGCCTATATCCACTTCTTAAATGTAGTCTGCACATAGTAACCTCTTTCCGAAGAGTACAGGATAGAAGGTGGGGGTGGGGAAAGTGTAAATTTAAAATAAAGAAAACTAACAAACAGTGCCTAAGCCAGCTCATCAAGGTTAACATTGATAGTGATATCATGCTGATAGTATGTATCCTTAGTATGACATGATGAAAATAGCACAAGTGGTCTTGTTCCATGGTCTTAGTTCCCAAAACCAATACCCCCACAAAAAAATGTCAGATAAATCACAATTGAGGGACATTTTACAAAATTCCTGACCAGTACTCCTCAAAACTGTCAAGGCCATCAACAAGGAAAGTCTAAGAAACTGCCACAGCAAGAGAGGCCTAAAAAGATGACTAAATGTCCATAATGTGGTACCTGGATGACATCCCAGAATAGAAAAAGGACATGAGGGGAAAACTGAAGAAATCCAAATGAAGTATGGACTTCAGTTAATAATGTATCATAATTATGACAAATGTACCATAATAATGTTAGATGTTAATATCAGGGAAACTGAATGTGAGGTACAAGGGAATGCTCTGTTTTCTCTTTGTAATTTTTCCAGAAATCCAAAACTATTCTAAACTTTGAAATGTAATTAAAAAATTGTTAACCCGATCTGAAAATTGAAATGGAAATGGACCCAGAAGAGCCAAAACAATTTTATTTATTTACTTATTTTTATTTTTTATTTTATTTAAAGATTTTATTTATCTATATGAGAGAGAGAGAGAGCACATGAGAGGGGGAGGGTCAGAAGGAGAAGCAGACTCCCTGCCGAGCAGGGAGCCTGATGCGGGACTCGATCCAGGGACTCCAGGATCATGACCTGAGCCAAAGGCAGTTGCTTAACCAACTGGGCCACCCAGGCACCCGAGCCAAAACAATTTTAAAAAGTAGAACAAAATTGAAGGACTTACACTCCCTGATTTCAGAACTTACTTTAAAGCTACCTTAGTTAAACCAGTGTGGTATTGACATAAAGACAGACAGAGATCAATGGAAAAAAGCTGATTTTTGGTAAAGTTGGTAATTCATTGTAAGAGAGTCTTTTCAGCAATTAGTGCTAGAAAAGTTAGATATCAATATATCAATATACAAAATCAAAGAAAAAAGATTTGATACATCACACCATACAAACATACAAAATAAATTACCTTGAAATGGATTAAGGTTCTAAATTTAAGAGGTAAAGCTATACAAGTATTGGAAGAATATATTAGAGATAATTTTTATGATCTTGGATTAGGGACAGAATAGGGTATAGGGAAGTTCTGGACTAAGAGATGTTTTGAGTTTAATAGTTCTTTGTTAAGTAGATACACTCCACTAGCCACTGGTCATATTCAAAATATGTCATGGGGGATCCAGCATGAGTGCCAGCAGATTGGTTTGGATGCTAATCTTTAATCCTACCAGAGTATCACTCTAGCCACCATCTGAAACAATGGCTAATATGTTTATTCCAGTGTTCATAATTCCGGAAGGAGTATAAATTTCAATACCCTTTCAGCCACTTCTTGAGTAAAGAGCAGGAGGGTGAGAAAAAGAAGAGAACAGTATAGCTGACCTGTCTTCAAATGCTGCCTGAAACCAAAAGCAAGTGTTTGGGAGAGGATGTGAGGGTTAGGGGAGATGCAAAAGATACCAAAACACCTCATTCATTCTGCCAAAATGTGAATTAAATTCATACAATATATCTTAAGTGCTTTTAGATAACATTTCATTCTTTCATTCATCCACATGCCAATGCTCTGCATAAACAAGAGGGGCAAAATAAATGTGAGAAAATACAATTAAAGAAAAGTGGCAAGAAATGTTCTTAAATCAGAATTTTGAATCTGTCCCTTGACCTGTCCACCTTTATCCCTTGCTGCCATCCTTCAGTTTTTGGATCCTCTGCCATCTCCTGGACCTTTATTCAGGATCTTTTTTTTTTTTTTTTACTGTATAGTGAATTTCAAACACTGGTACACTTATGGTAGCCAGACTTCATTTTGGAATTGGCTATCGCAATGTTGGTTGTACATTCTGACCACATCTTTAAGTGGGCTTTTCTGCTCAATGTTTTCTCTAATAAGCCTAATGTTATACTGTGATTACTCCAGTTCCCCTCGTCTAGGGTTGCATGTCCTCTTGCTGGGGACTGGTATAGTGTGGATTAATTGACATGACTGATAGTGTATTTATTTTCTAGGAAATCCCAGTGCTGCAGATTAGAAGGCAGATGCCAATTTTCTCTTCTACTTCTATCATATCTCTCTTCTCATCTTCATTTATCTTCTTCTCAGCATGTAAGTTTAACAGGCATTATCAATGTTAGCAACAGAGGGACCTCTTGGAGAGGTTAATGGATTTGGTGGCAGAGTAGCTTTAATTTCGTACACTCAGTGAAGGCATCTATTATTTTCTTTTTTATTTACTGAGATTTTAAAAGTAATGGTGGTTGGGTTTAAGGAAGAAATGCTATTTTTTTTTCTTGTTAAGAAGTAGGTGGGTGATAAAGAGTTGAAATGAAGCAAATAGACTTATTTTTTTAATTTCATTTTTTGATATACTGAAAATTACTCAAAGTGGAAAGAAAGATTGTGAAGTCTGTCCAATCTTGTTCTTCTATGCTTTATCTTGTCTTTGCTTGGTAGCTTCATCCTATGCTTGGTAGCTTCATTCTATCAATCTTCAGTATCCAAATAACTAAATAACAAAAGTTTCTGGCTTGCATAAGTTCTGGATATATTTCAAATGAGTCCTTCATAGGAGATGGTTAGTTTGAAAGGTGTTAAATGTGACTTAGTTGGAAAAAAAATCAGTACTTTGAACATTCTTTTCTAAAAAAGGAATAGTTATTGTTGTTAGTCAATGGCAAATCTGCTTTTAAGTAGATATCAAAATTCTTTCTGTACAAAGCTCTCTTTAATTTTCTAGAAAGAAAATTACCGAGAAAGTATCAGATGCACGACTTCAGTGGAGAGCCCTTGATATCAGGGACTCTCTTAATGGGAGCCTTTATTTATTTTTTATTATTAACATATAATGTATTATTTGTTTCAGAGGTACAGGTATGTGATTCATCAGTCTTACACAACACACAGCACTCACCACAACACATACCCTCCCCAATGTCCAACACCCCCCTACCCCATCCCCCGAGCCCCCTCCCCTCAAACAACACTCAGTTTGTTTCCTGAGATTAAGAGTCTCTTATGGCTTGTCCTCCTCTATGGTTTCATCTTGTTTCATTTTTTTCTCTCTTCCACTATGATCCTCTGCCTTGTTTCTTAAATTCCCCTTATCAGTGAGATCATATGATAATTGTCTTTCTCTGATTGATTTATTTCGCATAACATAATACCCTCTAGTTCCATCCACTTTGTTGCAAATGGCAAGATTTCATTTTTTGATGGCTGTGTAATATTCCATTGTATTTATATACCACATCTTCTTTATCCATTCATCTGTCGATGGACATTTGGGCTCTTTCCATAGTTTGGCTATTGTGGACATTGTTGCTATAAACAGAAATAAAAGGCATCTGAATTGGCAAAGAAGAAGTCAAACTTTCACTCTTTGCAGATGATATATTTTATATGGAAAACCCAAGACTCCACCACAGAACTGCTAGAACTCATACAGGAATTCAGTAAAGTGGCAGGATATAAAATCAGTGCACACAAATCAATTGCATTTCTATACAACAACAACGAGGCAGAATAAAGAGAAATTAAGGATTCGATCCCATATACAATTGCACCCAAAACCATAAGATACCTAGGAATAAATCTAATCAAAGAGGCAAAGGATCTAATCTAACCAAAGAGGGAAAGGATCTGTACTCAGAAAACTATAGAACACTCATGAAAGAAATTGAGGAAGACACAAAGAAATGGAAAAACATTCCGTGCTCATGGATTGGAAGAAGAAATATTGCTAAAATGTCTATGCCACCTAGAGCAATCTACACATTCAGTGCAATTCCTATCAAAATACAATCAACTTTTTTCACAGAACTGGAACAAATAATCCTAAAATTTGTATGGAACCAGAAAGGACCCCAAATAGCCAAAGGAATGTTGAAAAAGAAAAACAAAGCTGGTGGTATCACAATTCTGGACTTTAAGCTCTATTACAAAGTTGAAATCATCAAGACAGTATGGTACTGGCACAAAAACAAACACATAGATCAATGGAACAAAATAGAGAACTCAGAAATGGACCCTCAACTCTATGGTCAACTAATCTTTGACAAATCAGGAAAGAATGTCCAATGGAAAAAAGACAGTCTAGCTATATTACAAAGCTGTGATCACCAAGACAGCATGTTACTGGCACAAAAACAGACATATAGACCAATGGAACAGAATAGAGAGCCCAGATATGGACCCTCAACTCTATGGTCAAATAATCTTTGACAAAGCAGGAAAAAATATGCAATGGAAAAAAGAGACTCTCTTCAATAAATGGTGCTGGGAAAATTGGACAGCTATATACAGAAGAATGAAACTCGACCATTCTCTAATACCATACACAAAGATAAACTCAAAATAGATGAAAGACCTCAATGTGAGACAGGAAGCCATCAAAACCCTAGAGGAGAACATAAGCAGTAACCTCTTCAACATCGGCCATGGCAACTTCTTTCAAGATACATCTCCAAAGGCAAGTGAAACAAAAGCCAAAATGAATTTTTGGGACTTCATCAAGATAAAAAGTTTCTGCACAGCAAAGGAAATAGCCAATAAAACAAAGAGGCAACCCACAGAATGGGAGAAGATATTTGCAAATGACACTACAGACCAAGGGCTGATATCCAAGATCTACAAAGAACTTCTCAAACTCAACACCCAAAAAGCAAATAAGTCAAAAAATGGGCAGAAGGCATGAACAGACACTGCTCCAAAGAAGACATACAAATGGCTAACAGACACATGAAAAAGTGTTCATCATCATTAGCCATCAGAGAAATTAAAATCAAAACCACATTGAGATACCCCCTAACACCAGTTAGAATGGCAAAAATTGACAAGGCAAGAAACAACGAATGTTGGAGAGGTTGTGGAGAAAGGGGAACCCTTTTACACTGTTGGTGGAAATGCAAGTTGGTACAGCCACTTTGGAAAACAGTGTGGAGGTGCCTCAAAAAATTAAAAATAGAGCTACCCTATGACCCAGCAATTACACTACTGGGTATTTACCCCAAAGGCACATATGTAGTGAAAAGAAGGACCATATGCACCCTAATGTTCATAGCAGCAATGTCCACAATAGCCAAACTGTGGAAAGAGCTGAGATGCCCTTCAACAGACGAATGGATAAAGAAGATGTGGTCCATATATACAATGGAATATTACTCAGCCATCAGAAAGGATGAATACCCAACTTTTACATCAACATGGATGGGACTGGAGGAGATTATGCTAAGTGAAATAAGCCAAGCAGAGAAAGTCAGTTATCGTATGGTTTCACTTATTTGTGGAACATAAGGAATAGAATGGAGGACATTAGGAGAAGGAAGGGAAAAATGAAGTGGGGGGGAATAGGAGATGAACCATGAGAGACTGTGGACTCTGAGAAACAAACTGAGGGTTTTAGAGAGGAGGGGGTAGAGGGATGGGTTAGCCCGGTGACGGGTATTAAGGAGGGCATGTACTGCATGGAGCATTGGGTGTTATACGAAAACAATGAATCATGGAACATTACACCAAAAACTAATGATGTACTGTATGGTGACTAATATAACCTAATAAAACTAAATTAAATTAAAAAAAGGAAAAAAGACAGTCTCTTCAACAAATGGTTTTGGGAAAATCGGACAGCCACATGCAGAAGAATGAAACTGGATCATTTCCTTACCCCACACACAAAAAATAGACTCAAAATGGATGAAAGACCTAAATGTGAGAAAGGAATCCATCAAAATCCTTGAGGAGAACACAGGCAGCAACCTCTTCGACCTCGGTCCCAGCAACTTCTTGCTAGAAACATCACCAAAGACAAGGGAAGCAAGGGCAAAAATGAACTATGGAGACTTCATCAAGATAAAAAGTTTTGCCCAGCAAAAGAAACAGTCAACAAAACCAAAAGACAACTGACAGAATGAGAGAAGGTATTTGCAAATGACATATCAGATAAAGGGCTAGTATCCAAAATCTATAAAGAACATATCAAACTCTACACCCAAAGAACAAATAATCCAATCAATAAATGTGCAGAAGACATGAACAGAGATTTCTGCAAAGAAAACATCCAAATGGCCAAAAGACACATGAAAAAGTGTTCAACATCACTCGGCATCAGGGAAATACAAATCAAAACCACAATGAGATACCATTTCACACCAGTCAGAATGGCTAAAATTAACAAGTCAGGAAATGACAGATGTTGGCGAGGATGCGGAGAAAGGGGAACCCTCCTACACTGTTGGTGGGAATGCAAGCTGGTGCAGCCACTCTGGAAACCAGTATGGAAGTTCCTCAAAAAGTTGAAAATAGAGTTACCCTATGACCCAGCAATTGCACTACTGGGTATTTACCCCAAAGACACAAAAGTAGTGATCCGAAGGGGCACCCACACCCCAATGTTTATAGGAGCCTTTAATATCAGCTCCCTAGAACATGGGTCTTTCCAATTCAGTAAACCCCGAACAAGGGTCAGTAATGTGTTAAGCAAGTGGGGAGAAGAACATAGTGATTCTTTTCCTCCATTAAATCATAATTAGTAGACCAGTATTTTTGAATTTTTGAAAGCATAAATCACTTTGCTAGAAATGTGATAAGGGTGTGTATGTATAAGGTCACAGATTGACAACCATAGAGATATACATGGATATACATTGGATAAAATACCCAGCTTTGCATATTTTAGGTAAGATTATCATGTAATTCATAATTCAAACTGGTATGTTTTTGAGAGCCAATGAAGAGGGAAATAATTATTTAAGGACAACAGTAAAAACCTAGACTATCCCAGGGGATGTAATCATCTAATCCTGGTAAATACATTTTATGTAGGAAAGTTTTGGTCCTAAAGATACTATCATATTTCAGAGGTCAAATTATTGCCACCTCTCTGTCTGGGATGTCCAGACTCCTTTCTAGTTCCACTATGACTTCTGTTCTTTGTCAGGATGAACTATAGACAAATGCTCCAGTGACTGGAGAAAGCAGTTATTTCTCAGTCTCAGCTTGATTCACATCTTTGCCTTCTTTCCCAATTTATTCAAAAGTAGTTCATGTCTACTGTCCAATTTCTTTTCTTCCCCCTAATTGTATTATGGATTGTTTTATGAGAGTGACTTTTCTGAAATCCTCAAATGAAAATAGTGAGAAAGTTGAAATAGTCAATTCAATTTATTCACTCAGTATGTGAAGACATTATATCCTCGACACTTTAAGGAAACCAAAGACATTAAGATATTATCTCTACTGCTATGGACTGAATGTTTGTGTCCCTCCCCAAATTCATATGTTGAAATTATAACCCCCAAAGATGATGATATCAGGAGGTGGGGCCTTTGGGAGGTAATTAGGTCAATGAGGGTGGAGCACTCTTGAATGGAATTAGAGCCCTTATAAAAGGGACCTGAGGGAGATCCCTCACCCCTTTCACCATGTGAAGACACATGGAGAAGAGAGCAGCTATGCACCAAGAAGTGAGCCTTCACTGGAATGTGACCATGCCAGCCCTTTGATCTTAGACTTTCCAACTTCCAGAGCTGTGAGAGATAGATTTCTATTGTTCATAAGCCAGCCAGTCTATGGTATTTTGTTATAGCAGTCTGAATGAACTAAGACACCTACCTTGCAAAAGATTATGATTGAATAGAGAGAACTAAACAAACATATAACAGCAAAAACAAGTAAAGTAAGACAGGTGCCGTAAACAAAGTAGAAATCATACTAAAGAAATAATCATCATATCCATATTGGGGAATCAGGAAAAGTTTCATTAAAAATAATACACTTGAGATAAATCTTGGATAGATATTTCAGTAGGATGAGTTGGGGAAGAGAAAAAGGGTAGCATGTCAGGGTGCTAAACCAAAATAAATAACACAAAAAAGGAATAAAAATTAATACTGGGTAAATATGTTGTAATTAAATGGAGTAACTGGTTTGGTGGTCAGGTTCTCTTACTTAGGAAAAGATTTGTGTCATCTACATTAAAAGAGCAATTTAAGCTATAAGATTGGTTGGATTAATCTATGAGGAGAATGTAGTGAAAAGAGAGTAAGATTGAGAACTAGACTTTAGAAAATATCTATTTCTATGGTATAGAAAGATAAGAACAACAAAAAGATCTACTAGACAACTGGGAAAGTAAAACAAAATTGACCTAAAGGTAGAAATGATTGCAAGAATTTGATTAGTGAAGACTAAATTATTTAGAGAAATCCAGGTGGATGGGACTGAAAATACATAACTATATTATATTAACTAGATACTGTGAGAGCAATTTTAGCACAGTGGTAAAGGTCAATGGTAGATCTAAATAGTTTAGAACTGAACTGGGAAAGGAGTGAAGACAGCCTGTGTAGATTATTTTTTCTACAAAATTGGCATTAAAAAGAGGAAATAGAGCATGATCTACATCATACCAACAACAATTAGCAACAGTTGAGGTCCTTAGGATAGTCACACTGTCCTTACACTACATTAAATAGAAAATAAAATCTGAACAGATGAAATAAGAGGATAATTTACCACACCTTTCATTTTCATACATCTTCCCAATGGCTGAACACTGGCACAGAAATAAATGGCTGTGGCATGATTTAAAGAGAGAAAAAAGGCTAAATGTGAACCCAATATGTGGATTGGAAAGTAATCAAATATCATGATCTGTGGGGGAAAAGGCACCAACATAATCACACTACTAAGATAATTCAGTTGGAAAACAGGAAAAGATGGGCTTAAATTCAATCATAAAAGACAATCGGGATTTTAAGAAATCAGAACCTCTAAATATCTTTAATAGATTTGCTATTTTCATGTTGTTTCTACTTCTTATTTTTTTAAAAAGATTTTATTTATTTATTTATTTATTTATTTATTTATTTATTTATTTGGGAGAGAGTGTGTGCATGAGCAGGGGAAGGAGCAGAGGGAGAGGGACAAGCAGACTCTGTGCTGAGCTCAGAACCTGACATGGGGCTCAACCCAGTACCCGAAGATCATGACCTGAGCTGAAATTAAGAGTTGGTAGCTCAATTCACTGAGCCACCCAGGCATCCCTTCATTTTTTTTTTAAATGTACTAAACTAAAATCAAACTTTTTAGTTACTGTATTTTAAAGTTTAAGATACTTTCTATCTTGCTACACATGCAATACAAATATAATTATTTTAGCAATGGACCATGTAACTAGATTTGCTTAAAATGGAAATGCCAATTTCAATGGAATACTTCCCAATTACATCATGATCTTGGAACTATAATTTCAAAACTCTCAATTTACATGCAAATACATTCAGAGATTGATCTTTTCCAAACTAGTGCCTCTGGTAGACATTCTTTTTTCCATATTTGACATATCAATAAATTAAAATAATCTCTCTTTTACATGAACATTGTCATGTGAATATTAAAAACTATTCTTAGGCAGTGAATAGCAAATAAGTTATTTGCTTTCAAAATTAAAATAATAAGCCAAATATAAATGGTTAATTTATCTTAAAAATTGAGATGAAAGACAATGTCACCAATTTTGCTGACAGAAGAACCTTTTATGGTAGGCATAGAGAGAGAAGAGGAAGTATGAACTGGTTTTGCAAAATCAAAGTACAGAGTAAGTGGCAAATAGAAATGCAGAGAGAAAATAGCCTGTTAAGTTTTGGTGATTTAGAAGAAATCTTGTGATAACATTTTAAATTCAGATGGGTAGGGACTAAAGTGGGCCACAGGCTAGGCTGTTGTCCGTGATTTGTCTGTAGGGAAAAGCATAGCTTCCCACTCTGTTAAGAACAGAAATAAGAAAAAGAACAAAGACAATTCCTTAATGTGCCCAGAAATCAAATCTAAGGACTGGGGGAATTGTTATACCAAACACTTCCTTCTATTCTGCCAGATAAGAGCAACTTAAATGATCTAGTTCAAAGAAGTAAAGGATTAAAAGTATACCAATTATTCTTTCTTAACTTCATCATAAAAGTAGTCTTCTCCACTTTCTAGATTTTGTTTTGGATATTTCCTTCTAATACTGAAATACATATTACATATTTTGATAGGTCATCAATAATTTGAACAAAGAAAATCATAAACTACATTTTTATGTACTCTAAATATGCTCAAGAGACCCATGGTTTGCAAGAGAGCATCAAGTTTTTTGATCAAAATAGGAATATATGTCTATATTTGATCCTGGCAGCAAATTCACATTGTTTCCTGATCAAGAAATGTAGGTTTATCTATGTATTTTTAAAATTTTGTTCTTAGTCTAGTGGGCTCATGGGATATAGAGTGATGGCTTAATTGCTTGCATATTTGGAAAGATTGGTATTTTCTTGATGTGGGACCTGGTGCATTCACTCAGAAAATTGTAGCTCAGTGACATATGATGACCTGTAAATATTAAAATTATGTTCATTTACAGCATGGGAAGAATTGATGTAAGGTAGTTTTGAATGATCCTTGAAATTGTAAAATATATAAGAAGAGAATGAAAAAGATTTTAGTTACTTAATAGAAAATCTAGACTATTTTCAGAGAATAGGAATAAGAACTTATAATAATATAACAAGATCCTATATTTTCAAACATTGGGCAAAAACTATTGTGTTTCAATTTCCATATTACAGGCAAAGAAAGCTAATAGTATCAGAATTAAAAAGGATAGAAAATTGGAATTTTTCTATAGCATGCTGTGGTTGGCTTCCAAATATTTTTCAATAAAGGTTTTGTGCAAATTTTTAAACTCTCTTAGGCATTTCAGCAGATACATAGCTTTCCAAATATTGCAAAGACATTTTCTTTTTTGCATTGTCTAAAATAATTTAACTTTTTGGCTCTGGCCAATTTCAAAGGATGAGGATCCAGAATGGGTTTATTATATGGAAATAACTTTAGTACAATGGAGTTTGCCCCACTCTTTATCCAACCAGCTGGATTAATTGAAAGCCCTTTGTTGGTTTTAGTAAGAGATTAAAAAAATAGTTATAAATAAGCATTTCACATTCCACCAAATAACACTCTCTTTAGAAGGACTTCAGGCATCAGATGACATAGGAGTGGGTAATAGAGATGAAGAAAGAGGATGCTAAGCAATGCGGTTTCCAAGACAGAAGATTTGTCTAAAAAGGATCTGCTCGCTGAGAAAAGAGGCCACTGTGTTTCTCACTTAAAATTCTCCAGGGTTTCTTATAGAAATACTTTCCTATATCTAAATTGTCTTAACATGCTAATGGTTCTCTTTTGTATTAACTTTGACGTGGTAATAGGCAATATTAGCAAGTTCTATTAGTTACACTAAAGAAACAGCATTTGACTATAAAGGTTCACACTCTTACCCCCATTGACAAAATAGGAGATAGAATTCCATTCCCTTATGAACTTTATTGATGGGTTATTGAAAGCAATTGTGTAATTCAAAAATGCACATACACAAGTGACAGTCACTGTAACAACTAATCACATTTTACATCATTCAGAGAAAAAGTATATTCTTGGTTCACACAACTGGAAAAGCAAGGTAAGAATTCTATGGAATAGCAATGGCACTTAGCTTGTCCACTCAGGGAGGAAATGAGCATACTCAATTGTCCTTTACAGGATCCCAGATGATGGGGTTTGGAACATAGATGAAGTTCGGTGGGGGGAGGTCCGGAGCTGACGACCAAGAAAGAATTCTTGAGATGTCTTGGTGCAAAATGGTGGTTTATTAAAGCACAGGGACAGGACCCATGGGCAGAAAGAGCTGCTGCCCCGGGGTTGTGAGGGGTGACTGATTATATACTATGGGGTTGGGAGAGGTAAGGAAATGGGAGGTTTTCAAAAGGATTTTCATATGTTAAAGAAGACTCACCGGATACTGGAGGCCTTGCCATTGTCAAGTTAAGGTTGTTTTTCCCTCTAGCAAGGCATTTCCATGAAGATAGTTGGGAACTTCCTGGAGGTACATTACACTCTACCCACTTCAAGTATCTGTCAATGGGCTGCAGTTATAAGGACATTTAATTGTATCTACATTTCCTTCTGGAAGCTAGGCCATTGATAGAAATGCTTTGTTCTTGTAGATCGCTAAGATATTTGTAAACTGAGGGAGACTCCTGTCTTGCAGGATTGTGATCTCTATAGCTTCACTATTTGTTTTTCCTTTCCTTAGCTTTAGGGCAGCCAGGAATGCCCGAGGAATGTCACATATATCCCGTGGCGGGTTGGGTGGGGGTGGGTGGGGGGTGGGGGAGTGGGTGGTGGTTTGTGGGGTGTCAGCTTCTGCTTTGTCCTCAGGAGGCCTTCTGTTCCCTCAACACCAGGTATAACACACGGGTGGGTTATAGACTTTGATTAAAGGTTTACTTTAAAGGTAAAAGAGCTGATCTTGATTAAAAGTTTATTCAAAAGAATTGTAGTTACTTACTAAAGCAAAAGTTTTCTTGAACTTCCAAATACAGGGAGCTATAGATATTAAAAAGGAGATCAAGGGCCATCAACTGCTTTAGATTGTTTTTGGCATTTCTGCCATGGACCTCCATAGGGATACATTGACTTTGTATCCTTTATGAGACTAATAATAAAATGCCAAAATCTTGATATGTTTTATTTTGCACTTTCATAGTATTCTTTTGTTTGGTCAAACAAAAACTCAGCCTGGCTGGTTTCCTAACATCAAATCTTCCAAAACAAAAGGCAGTAGGGTGTATTTTTTTTTATTTTTTTAAGAAAATTTTTCTGGTCACTTAACACTCTGATGCTTTTCATACATTCTAAGTTATTGTTTAATCGGCATGATGATATATACAGTTCATAGAAAGGAGAAGGTGTGCTTGCTTTATTTGGAGGAATACTAAATTCCGTGCAGTTTTCTGTGACATCAACCTCATTCACATTTAGAAATTTATGAAGAACTATACATAATTCAGTTCATGTTGTATACTCTAATTATTTCTACCCCTGGAAACTGGCAGATGCAAAGAAGCTCTCTAGATACAGATATCCACTGGGAGAAATTATTCCCTTCAGAAAGTGTAACCTAATTTATTGGTATAAATCTATATATCCACAGGTATTTGCTGAGCATTTAACATGTCCCTAACTGTATCGCTCAGGGAAGTATAGAAGTATAGGACACTGTGTCTTAACTATCTAGAGCAAAAATTCCGTTTTTAAAATATTTCTGGTTTGTTACAAAAACTATACTTCTGTAAAATCTAATAAAATGAATTACTAGGAAAATGAAATAGAATTAAAAACAGACAAAATAAAGCCAATTTTTACTATTAGATTCACCTGAAAATATATTACATTTAACAAATATAATCAGAACAAGCATTACAGAAGAGAGAAGATTTAAAAACTGTACATATTGTTCAGTGAAAGTTTGCATCACTGTGATCATATAAAGAACCACTATTACACTTGAACTTGTTGTAGTTCCATAATAGAAATTAAGAAGTTATGAGTAAAATAGTGATTCTCCACATGGAATACCTACTTCACAATTTGAAGATACATCCTACATATCAAAATATAAAGTTTTAATGTAACGAATGAACTTGTTCCTTTTTAACTTATCTAATATAGATTCTATTGGCCATAACATATCTGAACTATTTCATTTTTTATAACTTATCATAGAGGAATCAATCTCAAAATGATATGTTGATAGCAGTGAAAGAAGTGATTTTAAAGCAATTTCAGCAAGCTCAAGATACTCATTCTTAATTTTTATCTAGGATAAAGAAAGTGATGCTGTATTTTCAAATTCATCTTTAATTCTTCATCAGTAGCCAATGCCAGCAATTTATCCTGAAAGTTATTGCTAAGATTTATTTAACTTATGAAGAAAGAAATTGATCTTGGATTTCATTAGTATCTGGTAAGTGCATATCCTTTTGATGGAAAAGGACTTTAAATCATTCTACCAAATTTATAAGGTAACTTTACACAGGTAAGTTATTAAGTTTGCTACCTACTTACTGAGTAATTGTTATTGAATTCTGGATCAGGTAGCATTCTATAGAAGCTCTCTTATTTCAAGAATCTCGCTTTTGTTTTTGCCTTTAAACAACATCCTTCATTTCTTCTTTTCATGGAGGTATTAAGATAATTAGAAATACCAAAGATACCAGATAAATAACAAGATGTTTGTTGGATGCTTAATTCACAACTTTAAAATGTTGAGACCAAACTGCATTCTTATATTGCATGAATGATGAGATTTTATTCTGCAATCCAAATATTTCAACAAAAATTTTCTTCTTAATAGCCATTATACTTCTGCATGAAACAACAGTGCTTGATCAGCTTTCATATTATCTCCACATAGAAAGAATAATCTCAAATTTGACCCTTCAGTTTTTAGAGTCACAATTTGTATTGTATCACTAAATACATTATTTAGTGCACCTAACTTAAAAAAAAAAATCAAAACATTTCAGTGAAGTAAGGATTGTGAAGATTACTAGTGTTCTGGCACCAGCTCCTAAGTCGGGATGATGACTCCAGAATGCTTCCTTGCCTTCGCAGGTGCACCATTTGAACATACTCTTACACAGAACTGGAACTCCAAACTGAATATTTTTATATACCTCACGTGGATCTGTGTTTATTAGCCCTGAAGCTAAAAACCGTTCATGTGCAAATTGCACAGATACTGAAAGGACTGCCATGCTAGGAATATCTCTAGATTTGCTTAAACTGCAACAAAAAACACTTCGCTAACTCTCTTTATCGTATGACTTGGTCTTCCCTATCATTGGTTTGTTTCTGCACTTGATGCCTGGTGTCACTGAAGTGTGGTACTTGCATGAGCTTTTTGCCCACTGTTTTCAAGCTAATGCCTCTGAAATGGTCTCGGGGCAACAACTCAGCAGTTAGGTATACATAGATCTCTAGTGTTAGCTCAGAATGCAACCACAATCAGCTCACAAAACACGAATGGTCATATAGAAAATATTAAACGTTTACTTCCATCAACTTTTTAATTCAATATCTTTCCTTTCTAAGATACTTTTGATTTTGAACATGTCTTTATGTGTGAATTCAAAAGCTATTTAAGTTTCATGGTTCCCTTGCCCCAGTGCGTTAGCTAGAACATGCTATAGTTTTAACACTTCTTCATCAATTATAATTACTAAATAGAACTTTGTATAATATAAACTCTTTTGATCCTCATTTCTTCAGAATCACTTTCACCACCATGAATTAGTTTTGGCTGCGGCTATATTTTGAAAAGACTTATCTTTTCTTGACACAGGTGTCCAGTGAAGCTCACTTGCATTCATCATAATTAAGTTAGAGTTAAAAATAAATAATAGAGATTTTTATTCCCTGACTTAGCTAATAATGTTAAACTGTAAATTAAAAATCAGGCTTTATCAAAAATGAAAATGATCTTAAAAATATCTTGCAAATATAAATAAATCTTTAGATATACTCATCTATTCATACAAATGTGGTTTACAGTTGTCAAAGTAATCTTACAGTATCATGTGGTCTTACTGAGTGTGACCAGTATGCAGATCCTGCTATATTACTCACTGTGCCAGTTCAGAAACATTAAAATTGTTCCAAAACACAAGTGCATTAAATCATGAGCTTGGGTGTCATGTCAATGTCAAATTGCTGGAGAAGTTTCTGAATACTTTTTCCTGCACTTACATTGTCACAGCCTGTAAGAAACGGTTCATGGCCTGGTAACATTTTGAATATCATTGCTATGCATTTACTTATGGTTCCTGAAGTGGTGAGCTTAAATCCTAGACCACCTCTGTGATGTGCAGTGTGTTTGTGTATCAGAGAAGTGAGAGTTAATATGAGGGAGGGCAACTCTAGATGGTGGAGAGCATGGAAATACTAATAGAGGAATCTGATCTCATAGCTGGAGGTACTTGAGAGCCAGCACAGCTTCTTGAGCAAGGGAGTAACATGATGATAGTCACGTCTTAGCAGCCAGCGCTCTGGCAGAAGGTTGGAACATCATGGTGATCTTGAGCAACCACTCATTGTAATGATAAGAGAGATAAGAAAACCATTATGTAAATAATTCACCAATAGAACCAAAGCTACTACCCCAAAATATAAACATATTTATAAAGGTTTTGAAAAAAAACTAAATAAACTATACACAGAAAATCACTTGTATGCCTTGCCATATTTAAATTTAGGCGACAATGGAATGCCAAGAGCAGTTAAACTTACAAAAACACTGTGGAAGACCTTAACTTGACCCTGCCTGAGAAAAATTCTCTGATATTTAATTGTCTTTGCAAAGATACTCTTAATTCAGTGACGTGGGCAGTTTTCAGGTCACTCCATTCCCAACAGCTATGTGATATGCATTAGCCATGACTATGGAAGCATAAAGAAATTAAGCAACTACAGAAGACATTAGGGAACTATAAAAATTCAAGGACTGAAAGTGGCAATGTAAAGTTGCAATTAGCCTATTTTTATTCTTTTTTGGATGACATTTCACTAATGTACATAAATTTGCAAATAGCAGAATAGAATGTAAAGATGCATTCCCTGAATTTTTACAAAAAATTTGTAAACTTATTATGGTAATAGTAGTTTGAATTAATTTAAAACCGTTAATTCTTCCAGGGATATACCAGACATTATGAGTTGACTTTAAACAAAAATTTCCCATTTTTAAATTTGGTATGCATTACTTTACCGCAAATGCAAGATCTTCAGGAAAAGTTGACTCCATCCCCAATGCTAGAGGTGGGAGAGGAAAATGGGACACAATATCGATGGAGAAAAAATGGGGCATAACTTATTCCTTACCTTTTCAGTAATCCCATAATTACCTCCGACTAGACAATCTCCAACCCACACGAAAAAGTAATCGCGTTCTGTGAGAAAATGAATAAAGAACCTATTTAATAACAGAAACAACCTCAGAAAAATAAGAGCTAGAGGCAAATAATGGATTGTACGTAGTTATTTTTCTTTATATAAAAGTGGTAGCTTGTGGAAACAGGGGTAAGGAAAGGGAATGGCTAGAACTCTGTGAAGCCAAAATCTGTTCAACAAATGGGATTCAGTTGGTTCTCTTTTCTTGTGGTTTTTGCATGACATTGCATCTGGAGGTAATCTCTACAAAAATCACTGCACTAGAATGAAAGCCCCCAATAGAAGTTAACTTCACAATAACAGAAACTTTCTTTTCTTTTCTTTTATCATGTTCAGTTAGCCAACATATAGTACATTGTAAGTTTTTGATGTAGTGTTCAACGATTCATTAGTTGCGTATAATACCCAGTGCTTATCACAACATGTGCCCTACTTAATACCCATCACCTGGTTACTCTATCCCCCCACCCCCCTCCCTTCTAAAACCTTCAGTTTGTTTCCTAAGGGTCCAGGGTCTCTCATGGTTTGTCTCCCTCTCTGGTTTATTCTTATTGATGGATTAGTTAATTAATTCAAGAAGCAGTTATTGAAAAATCTATGTTGAAGTTATTGGTCTTTGCTGGAGGTGCTGCAAGTGTCTATGGGATTTTCATTATCCTGTGGTAAAAAAGCATGAAAAAGATAAACAAAAATATTAATAAATTAATTTCAAAAAGTCATTAAGCAAACCAAGCAGTTTTGTGATAGAAAATGATGGGGATAGAGTAGTGGACTGTTCAACAGGATGATCACAGAAGGCCTAAAGAGATATATTTTACTAAGAATTGAATGAAGAGGAGGCAGATGAATGATAACCAGAGGAATTACCTTCCTCTTAGATGGGGACCACAAATTCAAAGGCCTCAAAAGGCAAAGGACTGGGATCTGATTTGTTAATTTTCCATTGAATCCCCAGGACCTGGAAAATATTGAGTACATGTTAAGTGTTAATTACATTAATCAATGATGATATCTTTTTTACATTTGGAAAGATTAAACAAGGGAGAGTTTTGTTATTTGCAGAGGGCCATGTACACATTTGAGGAAGCTGGAAGTCATAGGTGAATCTCGTGCTTCCTTGAGTTTTGTCATAGTTTGTAGTTCAATAATATACTGTTTATTAATTTGATTTATCAATGTGTTCTCAAACCTACAAGCAATTTTGTCTTATTGGTTTCCATTAAATATGACAATTAAATACTAATTTCATAATAAGCAATGTGAAAATTTTTTACTTGAACTCTGAATGGACACAAAAGTGCTGAAGGCTTAACATAAGAAGATGGAAACATATGAAACTAAACATTCATGTAGAGGAAAAAACCGAACATGGGAAAGATCTGTTACATGGGCTAAAGAGCAATATTTATTTAAATGCACATGATGAATATTTTACCATGTAGGTTTTTGTTAGAACAAATTTACAATATTCCTAATGAATTATGGAAGGTGTTTAACTTGGAAAATAAGTAAAAGCAAGGTAACATTGAATTGTAAAAATATTGAGGTTGAAAATACTCAGATGTATTAAAATATTTTTAGCATGGTGTATTTCTGGAAAGGCTACAACTGTTTTCCTTTTTGCAAACCTCCCACCTGGTTAGGTAGAATTATTTAAAATCCTTGAAGTGAGTCTCTGTGCAGAACCTCTTGGCAAACATAAGAAGTGCTTCTTACTGAGTCTGTCATCTTACTACTATAGCAATTTTACATTTGTTACCATAGCAAAATCTAAAATTACTTTTGTGTTCTACCTAAATCTCAGTACATAAATAATAAATATCATAGACTGTTTTGCCTGAAACTTAGATTTAACTTGAAGTAGTGACTTTCTATTTAAAACAAAATATGCGGGCGCCTGGGTGGCTCATTTGGTTAAGCCTTTGGCTCAGGTCATGATCCTGGAGTTCCTGGATCGAGTCCCACATTGGGCTCCCTGCTCGGCAGGGAGTCTGCTTCCCCTCTGACCCTCCCCCCTCTCATGTGCTCTCTCTCTCTCTCAAATAAATAAATAAAATCTTAAAAAAAATAAAACAAAATATGTTATACCAGTACAGAGATCTAATTTTCTTAAATCATCTCTCCCCAGTGTATTGTCTTTCTATTGCTTACCTATTTCCCACTTGTAACTATTGACAAACTTGTTGCAATTCATGACTTAAATTACTTCCAAGGACCACGACAGTTTTAACTTAGCGTTTGCTTCATATAGTACTGAAAATAATTTTAGTTACAAATTTAAAAATTTTCTTATATGATATATTCTACATGCAAAAGATATAATCCAGAGACCAAATGGTTTATTAACTAGCTCTAACAGCTGAGTAATAAAAATAGAAGAAATTCACTGGGGTTTCTTCCACTGGACTGTAAAATCATGAAAGCAGGTACATTATATATCTTGGTTACAAATTATTGTTTAATTCCTTTCAGCTTGCAGAGGCCTTATCTAATTTAGTAGGTACTTTGTAACTTTTGTTCAGTGAGTGATTTAATTGGTGATAATTGGAAAGGCAAGTTAGAAAAGAGATAAGAGTTTGAGAGACTTGAAGATGTTGATTAAAAAATAAGCATAATTGGGGGCCCCTGGGTGGTGCTGTCTTGGTTTTGACTCAGGTCGTGATCTTAGGGTTGTGAGATTGAGCCCTGTGTCAGGCTCCAAGCTCAGTGCAGAGTCTGCTTAGGACTCTCTCTCCCTCTCCTGCTCCTTCTGCCTCCTCCCCCTCCCTGCTTTCTCTCTGTCCCTCTCTCAAGTAAATAAATAAATCTTAAAAAAAAATAAGCACAACTGGTTTGGTCTGACAAATAAGGAGCTTAGAAGTTGTCACTCAATCCTAACAAGTAAAAAGCTGAATAAAATGAAAAATAAGCAACTCTCCTTAGATATTTCAGAAAGTGAGTTCATGGATAAACCACTGCTCCTAAAACTGGAGAGACAGACAGGCAGATACAGAGAATCACAACTTTCCAGAGCAGAAACTTCCACAGAAACCAGTCCTGGGGTTGGCAAACCTGAACTGTAATTAGTGAATTGCTCTTGAAGGTTTTGTGTGGATATGACTCCAATAAGAACTCTAAGTGGGGGGAAAGCCCCCCAAAACAAAAAACAAACTCCAAGGGGACCCAGTCATAGGGAGCCTCCATACATTTGTGAGTTTTATCTCCAGGAGCTCTACCAGGTCCTCATAGTTAATAGTGGAGAAAAATTTCCTCATGCTTCTAGCAGGAGAAAGGGAAAAAGAACCATTTCGAAAAATACCCCTTTTATCTATATAAGAACAACTCAAAACTCTAATGGAAAGTATCAACAAACAAAAAAAATTGAGAGAGACTCCATATTCATGGATAAAAAGATTCAGTATGGCCAAGATGTCAGTTCTTCACAAATTGGTCTATAGATTCAATACAATCCCAGTCAAAATCTCATCAAGTTAATTTATGGATATCAGCAAACTGATTCTAAATTTACCTGAAAGGGCTGAAGATCAAGAATAGCCAACATAATATTGAAGGAGAAGAACAAAGTCAGAGCACAGATAATACTCTTCTTCAAGACTTACTATAAAACTATAGTAATCAAGATAGTGTGGTTATTGGTAAAAGACTAGACAGATCAATGGAATGGAATAGATAGCCCATAAATAGATCCAGAAGTATGTCAGCTGATCTTTGACAAAGGAACAAAGGTAATATACTAGAGCAAAGAGGGTATTTTCAACCAATAGTGCTGGAACTGGACATTCACATGAAAAAAAAATAGACACAGACCATATGCCCTTCATGAAAATTAACTCAAAATGGACCACAGACCTAAATGTAAAATGCAAAAGTAAAGAACTCCTACAATATACTATAGGTGAAAATCCAGAGAATTCTGGTAATGACTTTTTAGATACAACATTAAAGGCACCATCCATGAAAGAAACAACTGACAAACTGGACCTTATTAAAATTAAAAACTTCTCTGCAAAAGAAAATGTCAAGAGAATGAGAAGACAAGCTACAGACTGGGGGAAAATATTTACAAAAGACACATCTGATAAAGAACCATTATCCAAAATATACAAAGAACTCTTAAAATTCAACATTAGAAAATGAACAACCCAATTAAAAATTGGACAAAAGTGGGGCGCCTGGGTGGCTCAGATGGTTAAGCATCTGCCTTTGGCTCAGGTCATGATCCCAGGGTCCTGGGATTGAGCCCCACATCGGGCTCCTGGCTCAGTGGGGAGCCTGCTTCTCCTTCTCCCTCTGCCTCTCTCCCTGCTCATGCTCTCTCTCTCTCTCTGTATCTCTGTTTCTCAAATGAATAAATAAAATCTTTAAAAGAAAGTTGGACAAAAGACCTGAACAGTTACCTCATCAAAGAAGATATACAGTTGGCAAGGAAACAGTTGAAAAGATGTTCAACTTCCTCTGACGTCAGGAAATTGTAAGTTAAAATGAGATGCCACCACTCACCTTTTGTGAGAATGGACAAAATCCAAAGCAGATGATCCCAAATGCTGGAAAGGATGTAAAACAACAGAATCTCTCATTCATCTCTGGTGGGAATGAAATGGTACAGCCACTTTGAAAGACAGTTTGGTGGATTCTTCCAAACTAAACATACTCTTACCATACTATCAAGCAACTGCAGTCTTCGTATTTACCTGAATGAGTTGAAAACATGTCAACATACAAACTTGCACATGGATGTTAGTGCAGTTTTATTCATAATTGCCAAAAGCTTGGAAGCAACTAAGCTATCTTTTAGTGGGTGACTAGATTAAAAAAAAAAAAAGCCAACACTTCAGTACATCAAATGAGATTCAGTGCTACAAAGAAATAGATATCAAGCCATGAAAAGACTTGGAAGAAACTTAAATATTTATTATTAAGTAAAAGAAGACAATATGAAAAAGTCTACATACTGTATGATTCCACTATATGGCATTCTGTAAAAGTAAGAATTGTGAAACAGTTGAAGTATCTGTGTTTGCCAGGGTTTAGAGAGGAGGAAGGGATGAATAGGCAGAGCAAAGAGGATTTTTAGGGTGAAAATGTTCCGTATGATATTATAATGGTAGATACCCCTACTTATACATTTATCAAGATCCACATAGTGTATGACATCATTAGTGAACCCTAATGTAAACTATGGACTTTGGAAGCTAATGACATGTTAACCTAGGTTCGTTGGTCATAACAAATGTACTCCTATCATCCTGGATATTGATAGCGGGGGAGGTTGTGCATGTGTGGAGACAAGGAATACATGGGAATGCTCTGTAGTTTCCACTCAATTTTGCTGTGAACCTAAAACTTCTCTTAAAAAATACAAGTTTGTTTTTAGTTTAAAAAATAGGCATAATTGGGGCGCCTGGGTGCCTCAGATGGTTAAGCATCTGCCTTCGGCTCAGGTCATGATCCCGGGGTTCTGGGATCGAGCCCCACGTCTGGCTCCTGACCCTTGCCCTCTGCCTCTCCCCTGCTCATGCTCTCGCTCTCTCTCTGTATCTCTCTGTTTCAAATGAATAAATAAAATCTTTAAAAAAAAATAGGCATAATTGAATGATCACCATGAGATGATTGAGTAATGAAGTGCATTGGCATTGGAATCAGTCCAACATGGGTTTGAATCTTGGCTTCATCTTTCATGAGTTGGGTGACTTTGGGTTTAATTTTTCAAATCTCATTTTCCTTCTCTCTCAAGTAAGGTTCGTAATTCCTAAATTGTATGCTCTTTGTGAGGTTTGTGTGAGCTGTTGTTTGTAAAGGCACTGACTCCCCCTTTTTTCCTTCCTTCTCTTCTCTTGCTCCTCCCCTTCTCCCTGCTCCCCCCCCCCATACTCTTTTAGCTTGGATTGAAGAGCAATGAAGTCAGAAAGGGAGGAAAAAAAATGGCAAAAGAGCCAGACATCCACCATGTCAGTTATGCAGATTCAGTTCAACTCAGCTTTCTGGGATTCCTTCTGATTTGAGGCATGGGAAGCTGGGAGGCTATCCTTGTATCAAGTCCCAACGGATGCTAACCTATGCTCAGCAGATTCCCTGCTTTGTTAACTAGGCTTCTGATTTGCTTCTAGAATGCCAACATTCCCTAAAATTCTCAGCCCCTAGACGGACTCCATATTTGTGCATTCTTATTGCAGTGCCCTCTTAATTCCTATATTCCATCTTCAGTATTAGATTCTTCCCTTGTTCTTGCTAGTTTCTTCCAAGGTCAGTAGTCCAGCCTGTGAGCTAGACAAGAGACTGGAATGATTTTGTCTGATTATTAGCATTCTTTTTTTTTTTTTTTAAGATTTTATTTATTTATTTGAGACAGAGAGAATGAGAGAGAGAGCACATGAGAGGGGGGAGGGTCAGAGGGAGAAGCAGGCTCCCTGCCGAGCAGGGAGCCCGATGCGGGACTCGATCCAGGGACTCCAGGATCATGACCTGAGCCGAAGGCAGTCGCTTAACCAACTGAGCCACCCAGGCGCCCTGATTATTAGCATTCTTGATGCTGATTGTCAAATCCCAACAGATGGCAATAGATGATGACACATTCAAATTTCCAACCTCTCAGTTCTCCTCAGAAATCCTTTCTTTGTATTTAGTCATTTCCTCTCCCCTTCCTCAAAAAGGCTGTCATATCTGCTTGGCGGACAGGAGGCCTGTAAAGTTCAGGTAATATTTGATTCTTACTTAACAAATCAGACCACCCGGTGAGGACATTCTCAACTTCCTTCTCCTCTCCCTCTGACTTTATTCAAACCTTAATTCATGTGTATTAGTTTCCCAGGGCTGCCATACAGACTTGGTGACTTAAATCAACAGAAATTTATTCTTTCCCAGTTCTGGAAGCCAGAATGCCAAAATCAAGTGTCAGCAGGGCCACACTCCCTACAGAGGCTCTAGGGGAGAATCCCTTCTTTGCATCTTCTTGCTTCTGGTGGTTACCAGTTTCCTGGCTTGTGACCACAACACTCCAGTCTCTGCATCTGTCTTCATTCTGCTTTCTTCTCTCTGTATCTGTGTCAAATCTCCCCTGCCTTTCTTTCATAAGGACACTTGTGATGGCATTTAGAACCTACCTGGATAATCCAGGATTATCTCCTCGCCTCAAGATCCTCAGTGTGATCACACCTGCAAAGACTCTTTTGCCAAATAAAGTAGCATTCATACGTTCCAACGATTTGACATGGATATTTTTTGGAGGGCTATTTTTTACCCTATCACATCGTATTTTTCTCTCTTTCCTATGTCAGTGGAAGAGCCATTCTTTACTGTTCGTCTTTACTCTTGATCTCATCCTGCCTTAGTTCGGTTCCCCTAATGTCAGAGCCTGACACAAGCATATTATCATTTGGGAGGTGGTCCCAGAAAGCAAGAGTGATAAAATGGAAGTGAGAAAAAAAAAAAAAAAAAAGGAGAAAAGGCCAATTGCTGTACTGCAACGGCCAACATACCCAGTTCTTTTGTGAAGCGACCGGTCATGTCATTTGACCATTGATTAAAATTGTTCTGTTTGTCATTTGTTATTGATTTTTAAGAATTCTTTATATATTTTGGATACAAGCACTTTGACAGATTTAAATACTGAAACTATCTTATTTCACTCTGTGGTCTGTCTTTTTACTTACTACCAATCAGTCTGTGCCAAAATGCTCTCTCATCAATATTATTTCTTGGTCATATCCCTCAATTTTTCTTAACAAAGTTTCAATTTTGTCCTATAATATTCACATTACTTTTATTCTTTCGATAAAGAAATTTAATGTTCCAGTTCCCAAAATATATTCTGTTATGAGCATATCTCTTTCAAAACATTAGGTCCACCTACATTGATTTTTCTGGGGAGTTATATTAGTAACCTCCTGGTGTTCATATGGAATAATACAGAAAAGTAGCTCTGTGGCTTCTTCTTTTCTTAGTATCCTGAGAATAAGACATTTTTTTTTGGCCAGGCTTTTGAGTCGTATTTCCAGAAAAATGGCCTCACTACATCAGGCCTGTACACATGCAAACATTCAATTTCATTTAATTTGGTGCAAATATGAACAAGACAGACTGTGTCCTGAAAAGGTTCACCATGCGGGAAAGAGAATAAAACAAATAAACAAATCACAGGACCCTGGGATCATGACCCAAGCCGAAGGCAGATGCTTAACGACTGAGCCACCCAGGCGCCCTGAATTGGATTTTCTTCAGTGATTTCAATGTCATTTTTTTATTTGGCCTTTTTAGGGATGAACTCGGTCTTATAATTTAAAAAAATATATTCATAACATTCAGAGTGAGAAAATGTATGTTAGGATCTTACAGATTTTCCTATATAAAACTCTTTTAAGGGGTGCTTGGGGGGCTCAGTCGGTTAAGCATCCAACTCTTGATTTTGGCTCAGATCGTGATCTCAGGGTCATGAGATAGAACCCTGTATCGGGCTCCACACTGAGCATAGAGCCTGCTTAAGATTCTCTCTATACTTCTCCCTCTGCCCCTCCCAACAATTGCACTCTCTCTCTAAAAAAATAAAATTAAAAAAAAACTACTTTAAAATATTATGATTAGTAGATGCAAAGAGATAAGTGAAATTAACTACATTACCTCTTTGCAGAGCCAATGTATGCATTAGACACAAATTTGGCCAACTACTTGGCTCAAAACTGGTCATTTCTATGCTAAAACTCCTCTGGATATAACTAAATGATCCAAGGTTAGTCTTGTGACCCAAACTAGGACAATCAGAGTTTACCTTTCAGGTTTTTGAAAAATTACAAAAAGATACACAAAGACAGAAGTGCTTGAAACTAAGTCATCATATGGTAGAACTAAGAGCTAAGATCCCTGCAGCTGCCCTAGTGTTTGTCATTATGATCTTAGAGACTCGGTGTTTGCTTTAATTCTAAGATTGACCCCAATATTCTTCCAATAAGTTTCTGTTTTACTTAGGTTAGCCAGTGCCGATGTCTGTTACTTGCAACCTAAAGAATCTTAACAAATGAATTATACAACCCTAAATATAAATGACAACACGTGGAAGAGGGATGTTTTATTCACTGCAGTAAAACTGGAAGCCAAGTCCTAGAATCCAGTTAAGATGTCTTGTCAGGGAGTGATGACTCAATAGAATTGGGTACTCAGGTTTATTGGAAATCCCAAGGACTCTGGTGTTAGAAAATCTCCATAGCAATGCCTTTCTATGTGGAATTTGGTCAAATTATTGTTAAATTATAAAAATATAAAGATATGGAAAAAGAAATATAAACCTATAAAGTTAACATATAATTATCAATACTATTAACACTAGTAAATATTATTTTATGCTTCTGTAAATTGGAAATGCTAATACGGTACCTGATCATGGTGCTGTTGTGAGAACTGAATGGCCATGAGATTGAAAGTCATGGCGTAGAGTCAGCATCTATAAGGTTTGTGCTGGCGTAGTTGAAGATAAGGTCGGAAAGACAAATTGGAATTACACCTTGGAGAGCCTTACTGACATTGTGAAAAATTGGAAGTTGATTTATTTGGAAACTGGAAGGCATTGAAGGTCTTTGAGCAAGGAAGTGATATGATTGTTGATGTACTGTTTGGAGATTAATGTGACACCATGATACGAGATGGACAATTGGGCAATGGTAAATGACAAACTCTCAGGCGATGTTCTAGTTATCCAGATGATAGCAATGAGAGCCTCAGCTAGGCAGGTAACAGAGGGAACAGAACAGACGGAAGGTATAGGAGACACATAAAGTGCAATACGTTGTTTGTGGGGGTAGGTGAGAAGAAATACATAAATCAGAAATTCTTGAAGTGCCAAGCCTAAAGTCTTGGGGTAAAAACAAATATAGCTCAGGATACTAGAGATATACGTGACATATAATGAAGCAAGATTTAAAAATGGACAGAGAATGACAGAAACCATACTTTGAACATTGACTATAACATTTTTTACATCTTATAAATCTTAGGTTTTGAACAATTATCACCTTGTGTGTTCATTTATCGGTACTGGGTTATAAGTCATTCACCATCTATGTATTAAGCAGATTATATTCCTTTAGAATTTCCTTAAAAGAAATAGTTTGGCTTTTCCTTAGACCTCCCATGCTTTCCTATGTAGAACACACCCTTAAATTGTGTCAAATTTCTACTTTAACACCACCTACGATTGGTTGAGCAATTCCTTTGTACCTGAAATGCTGTTGTTATTTCATGTTAATTATCTAACTTAATTTGTTTAATTTTCACAAGTCCACTGTTTGCTGTCAACACTATTATTCTTGTTTCAAAAATAAGGTGGCTGAGGTTCCAAGAGGTGGCCATGGCTCAACCCATGGCCAGAGTTCCTTCTTGGGATTGCCCTCTGTTCATTTTCCAGCCATAAGAACAAATCAACATCATGGACATGCCTCTTGAGACAAATGAAAAATAGTTTTGAATGGTT
The DNA here is from genome assembly GCF_029215605.1 of Mirounga angustirostris. Classification (NCBI taxonomy): domain Eukaryota; kingdom Metazoa; phylum Chordata; class Mammalia; order Carnivora; family Phocidae; genus Mirounga; species Mirounga angustirostris. The sequence continues at coordinate 38,679,186 of NW_026991710.1, read as the reverse complement.
ATTTTCTCCTTCTGAAACTTAAATTAGCCTTCCTTGGAAGATTTACTACCATTAAAGGTATCCTGCTAAATGTTAAAGGCGATTACTTTGAAATAAACAAAATTAAATTGCAGGTAGGAACTCTAAAATGTTTCTTAATGGCAATGATTTTCAAACTTCTTTATGCCACAAACAATGAGTCTAGGTTACAAAGCTCCCAGTGGCCATGGCTCCTTAAAGCAGTTGGTTCTCACTGGCTGAACGGATGGCTCAGGCATGTCTGAGAGTGTGTAACCTCGCAAAAATGACCGGTTGTTTTTTTTTTTCCTGATAAGTACTTTTAAGTGGTGTGGTGAGCAGATGTCTTATCCCTACTTGATCTCTATGAATAATAAATATATTCTTCATGTGCTAAATCTCTCCCCAGCTTCATCCTGCATTTGTAACTATATTGATAAATTTTTAAAAGGCTATTGCTTAAAATTCCTACATCGGAAAAAAGAAAAAGCACAAAACAAATGATTCAAATCACAGTCCTCTTAATTATATATTTTACAGTTATGCTCTAGCTGTGAATTATTTTCTAATCCTAGATATCACTTGTCAACAAAACAAGGCAAATGTGGGGGAAAAAATAAAAAGTTGGGCTTTAGAGAGAAGTTTAGAGGTATCTGTTAATATCTATGAAACTGGGTGGACTCTGGTAAATTTCTGGCTTTTTCTGAGCCTCAGTTTCATTATCGGTAAAATAGATTTCTGAGGCTGTGTTGCTGACGTATAGTGAGTACTCTGTTAAACACTGCTTCCCTCCTACCCTTGTGCTATACTAGCCTCAGCCTCCTGTCCTAAGGGGCTTTCTCAGTTCAAGTTTCTCCCCATCTACTACAGGTGCTACTTTCACTCCTGTTTTTTCTTTTTTCCTCATCTTCTCTTGCCCACATCTGTTTTAGGAAAGATTTTGAAATAATTTAAACTCAATTCTCAAGATATTTGTGGCAACTATTTTTAGTAACTGTGGACTATTAAGCAAATGATAATCTGAAGAAATGAGAGAGGACCCTGAGGATAAGGTAGACCTTCCTGAATCCAAAACATTTGCCCGTGCAGGCCAGTATCGCCCACCGAATACATTTTTAGTAAGGAGAGATGGATACATACAATTAACAACAATTCTTTAAAATAAAGGTATGGACCTAGACATTAGGCAATGCAGGAGTGGCATTGATTGATTCTGCCCAAAGTAGGATGAAAAGGAGGAACATGTATCAATGTGTAAGACTGATGCAAAAAGGGCATCATTTAAGCAGTGTCTTGAAGGCTGAATAGGACTTTTCTAGGTGTAGGAAGAAATGTTTAATTAATTTACCTAAAAATAGGTTACTTTATTCTAACTCGTGTTTCCACCTGAAAACTCTGGTCTAGGAATGTTCTGCAGTCTTTATACAGAAGTCTTAATTTTTGTCAGTTTATAAAAGCTGACATTCCATGACTAGCTAATAATTTGAATCATGACGCTATTCCCATCTTAAATGACTCACACAGAAAGAAAAAATGTGAAATTAAATTGTCTTGAAATCATTTCACTGGAATTACCTTATTTCTCAGAATTTTTTAGACCAATATATATCTCAAAGGGAAATCATACAAAATATGGCTAATTTGGTAACTTGCTATGAGTTAAATATTTCTATTTAATTTTTTATATTAAAAAATACAGTGTACTTTGGAGTTAAAAGTGATTCAAATTTTAATCAGATAAGTAAATGAAAGATATGGCAAATTTTGATATTGTATTAGTGTATTTATTGATATGGATGGTCACAATGAAGGACAAATCTATAAAATGATTATAAAATGCATATTTATATATAGCAGCTACATGTACATATGCATAGTCTATTATAGCCTACAAAGTACAGCCTCTCCTCTGGAGGCTTTTATATACATTTAAGTGCAAAACTCTTAGAGCATTCAGTGAATTTTACAAAGTGACCAACAGATCAGTCAGGGATCACCTGATTCAAGATATACAGCATTAACTTTAGCCCAGAAGCAATCCTCATGGTCCTTTATAGTCATTAACCCCCACAAAGAAAATCACAACTAAACTATCAAGACTCTGTCACCATAAATTAATCGTGTCTGTTTTAGAAATATTTTTAAAGATTTTATTTAATTATTTGAGAGAGAGAGAGAAAGAGAGAGACAGAGAGCTGAGCAGGGGGAGGGGACAAGCAGACTTGTTGCTGAGTGCAGAGCTGGTAGGCTGCTGGGGCTCCAGGGCTCAGGCTCGATCCCAGAACCGTGAGATCATGACCTGAGCTAAAGGCAGACTCTTAACTGACTGAGCCACCCAGGTGCTCCTCTTTTAGAAATTTATGGAAAGGAAATCATACTGTATATATTCTTTTATTTTTAGTATCTTTCACTCAGCATAATGTTGTGTTGTTGAATATAACAGTGATATACAGATATATATTATATATAATACATATGATTCAAGTACATGAATATTCTTTTTGATGACTATATGCTTTCTTTTTCTTTAAAATTTTATGTATTTATTTGAGAGAGAGAGAGAGAGAGAGAGAGAGCACCAGCAGGGGGGAGGGATAAAGGGAGAAGCAGACTCCCTGCTGAGCAGGGAGCCTGATGGAGGTGCTCCATCCCAGGATTCTGGGATCATGACCTGAGCTGAAGGCAGATGCTTATAACTGACTGAGCCACCCAGGCGCCCAATGACTATATGCTTTCTACAGTTGTGAATGGATATTTGAGATTTTGTTCCCAATTTTGACAATTAAGAATAATGGTTTGGGCGCCTGGGTGGCTCAGTTGGTTAAGCGACTGCGTTCGGCTCAGGTCATGATCCTGGAGTCCCTGGATCAAGTCCCGCATTGGGCTCCCTGCTCGGCAGGGAGTCTGCTTCTCCCTCTGACCCTCCCCCCTCTCATGTGCTCTCTCTCATTCTCTCTCTCTCAAATAAATAAATAAAATCTTTAAAAAAAAAAGAATAATGGTTCTATATACACTCTTGACGTAATGGTTAAAAGAATGAGATCTGGAGTCCCGTGGCTTAACTTCAAATTCCAATTTCAAAACATGTTAACTGTGTGATCTTGAACAAGTTATTTAGCTGTATTTGCCTCAGTTTCTTCATCTGTATAATGGGTAATTATACTCACACTATTGGTTAATTTGTTTATTGTGTTAAAGAATACAAAGTCCCTGAAACAGTGCCCAGCATGTGGTAAGAACTCAGTATCTATGTTTGTTTTTCAGTTACCTTTTTTTTTTTTTTGCCTTGAATTGTATTATCGATGTTGCCATTTCTATATAGGCCATTTTTATTTCTGTAGTGCATTTTTGTCTGCTCCCTTTCTTTCAACAATTCTGTGTTAATCTTTTAAAATTTTGCTGGAACATCTAGATGTGGAATTCTTTCAGAAATTTTATGGACAATAAGCTTTTTGAATTCTTGAATGTCCAAAAATGCCTCTATAGTCAACACTGTCATATTCAAAGGTAGTTTGACTAGATGCACATTTCTAAGTTTCTAATGAGCATTTTTCTTCAGAACTTTGTTATCCTTTAGTTAATTACCTGGTGTTCTGTCCCAAGCTCCCTCTTTCTCCCATAGCCCCCTAGCTCTTTCTTTGGCAGTATTCCAGAGTTAGTCCAGACTCAGCAGGAGAGCCTCTTTCCAACGCAGGGGATTGATTGCAGATGTCTCAGCTCTTTGGGCTTCCATTTTCAGTTAGGTCTGTCCACCAAGTCCCTTGTTGCATGGTAACACACGTTTCACTTCCCGCACTGCTATGGATTTCATTTTATGCTTTTCTTGTTATTTCAGGGCAGTTTTGAGAGAAAAGCAGGATAATATCTTGAACAGGAAATAGGATTTTTTTTGGACATAGTCCTTAACATTTTACTTATGTTATCCCTTATAATTTAATATTGGGAACAATGTGGCTTTTTATTCAGAGACCTCTGCTCACACTCTTCGTTGCCTCCATAACAGCAGCTGTGTGTTCACAAGCGAGTAACAGACCCCTTTTTTAGTTCTGGTATCCTCATCTCTAATGCTAACTTGTTATCATGTGGTAGTAGCAAATGTACAAAGAAAAGCAGTCACTTAATTCAACACCAACCATACGCTTCTCTCTAAGCCTTGTGGGAAATGGGGCCGGGATTAGAAGATGATGCTCAAGGACTTGAAAGCTTGGGATTCTAATTCTAGGTAGCATGCGCTTGTCTTGGTGAATAAACTTGGACATTTGATTCCAAGTTTTTGAGCCCCAATTTCATTTTTTGAATAAGGGGGGTGGATATAATAATTAAAATCCCACAAAATCCTTAAAATACCTCATAGGTTTAGAAGTCTATGTTTCTAAGCTTAAATTGAGATAGTGTTATTTAGCCACTGCCGAGTTAAGGTGTATGTGTATACATACTGTACTGGAGTATCTGAGTGTGTGTGTGTGTGTGTGTGAGTGTGTGTGAGTGAGTGTGAGTGAGTGTGTGTGAATGTGTGAGTGTGAGTGAGTGAGTGTGAGTGTGTGTGTGAGTGTGTGTGAGTGTGTGTGTGGCAGGGGTATGTTGTGTATATGTATGTGGAGGCTCCTGAAGGAAAATTTATCTTTAGAGAAGACATTATTTTTGGTGTTGAAGTTGAATGGTTCTTTTGGAATGAATTTAGCTTTGATCTATTTATTTTGGCAGAACTCTCAGGAAGTGTACTCAGTGGAGAGAGGGACTGTTGACTGGGTGTTTGTACAGAAGCCATTTTGCATATTTATCTGTCATCTCTTCTGGCCCTGGGGGAGCCCGAGGCTTGTGCCTGGTTTAATTCCCCTGCTGCGCCAGTCCAGGGTTTGCCCCTTCCCTCTCGCTTCTCCCTTGATATTCATTCACATTTTGTGAGGTTTTTTTTTTTTTTAAAGATTTTTTTATTTATTTTTTTGACAGAGAGAGACACAGCGAGAGAGGGAACACAAGCAGGGGGAGTGGGAGAGAGAGAAGCAGGCTTCCCGCCGAGCAGGGAGCCTGATGCGGGGCTCGATCCCAGGACCCTGGGATCATGACCTGAGCCAAAGGCAGACGCTTAACCGACTGAGCCACCCAGGCGCCCCACATTTTGTGAGATTTTAAATACTGCTTTCAGAGAGATTGTATGAAATACAGTTATTGATTATATCCTCAACCATTTATGTTTCTTAAAGGATTATCATTGTTTTCTTGAAATAGGTAGATTTGGAGAACTCCCTTTACACCTCACTGGAGCTAAAAAGGACCTCCCCACCTAGCACTTCATTGCAAAGGAGAAGAGCACCCATCACATTTTCATCACATTCTTTGCAGTTAAGGGACGGTGTCCCTACTACTGTTGCATCCTCTTGGATGGTCGTTTCATCTTCCCTGCTCTAGGCCACTTTAGAAATATCTTCATTTATTTTTTTTTTATTAGCATCTAATGTATTATTTGTTTCATGGGTACAGGTCTGTGATTCAACAGTCTTGCACAATTCACAGCGCTCACCATAGCACGTACCCTCCCCAATGTCCATCACCCAGCCACCCCAGAAATATCTTCATTTAATTCGTAGTCTGAGCTCACTAATTCTGTCACTTGGTCCTATATTTAATCTTTGAGTGTATTTTACAGTGCCATTCGTTCCCACTATGATCTACCATATAGCATTCATTTATGCTTTTTTAAAATTAGAAAAACAATACATTTATTAGGCACTGGACACTGGGCGTGGTTGAAAAGACTGAATGTGTGCCTGCCCCTACAGAGCTTAGAGATTAATAAAAATACATGAATAAAGAATTGGACACGCATAGGTATATGTATTTACAGATTTTTGAGCAAAGAGGGAAAAGAACTGGCTACTGGGAAAGAGCATAGCTGGGGAATGACTTTGTTGTGTAGTCAGGGAGCCAGAGAAGGCTACTCTGGTGGTGATATTTAAAAGGGGACCTGGAAGATGAGAAAAGAGGAGTTAAGGTGAAGATTTGGGACAGAGCTGTAGGGGGAGGTGCTACTTAAATGTTTTGAACTGGGGCATAATCCATATCCTGTTCAATTAGCTCTAATATTTAGAAAAAGGCTCTGACAAGTCCAGATGGAGTTTTGGGGTTGAATATGGGGGGAATGTAAGGAAGCAACAAATCATACTTGCTCTACATGGCAACACGAGACTTCTGAGGTTTTGAGATGAGGTGAGGGGAGTGAGGATGAAGGAATAGTAGAAGAGAGAAAGATAGGAGGAGGGTCTGAGGGTGGTCACCAATCCGTGATGGAATGCTAGAAAAAGCACAGAGAACAGTACATGGAGAAATTCCTAATGGAGGGACTAGCCCATAATTTTACAGACACAGTGATGATTGATGTTGATTATAAAATTGTCTCTTGTCTTTTGATGTGATTACTCTCTTACACATATCAACGTTCTATAAAAATTTTCCAACACATTAGCTTTAGGTTTAGTGGTATTTTGGAAAGAATAAAAGAGTTCATGTTGACAAGCATAGGACCTGGGGTGATCATAGGAGCCAGGTAATAGTGGAGGCTCAGGCTGCTGCTGGAATCAGAAGCAACTGAAAACCTCCACTACCAAGTAATCCTACATTTAACTGGATGGGATCTGAGGATATATATTCAGATACTCAAGAAAAGGTTGCTCCTGGAAGCCTAGAGAATTTGGGACTATCTAGCCCAGGAATTCTCAGCTGGGAGTGGTTTTTGCCTCCAGGGCACATTTGGCAGTATCTGGAAACATTTTTGGTTATTACCAACTTGGGAGGTGAGTGCTACTGGCATTTACTGGTTACAGCCCAGGGATGCTGCTGAACCTCCTACAATGCACAGGAAAGCCCACCCTCCCTTCTCCCCACAACAAGGAATTATCTGTCCCAGAACATCAATAGTGCTGAGATTGAGAAACTCTGATGTGGACTGAAGGCATACTTATATCCTAGTTGTTAAAAATGTTGGTTAAAAAAATTACTTCTAAAGAATTTATATGATATGTATGTTAGATCCCGCTGTGATGCAATTTACTTTCCATAGTATCTAAACGAAATCATGCAGAAACTCACTTTTTTTTTTTTTCTTCATTCAAAACCTTTCCTTGCAGTCAGAGCCAGGGCAGTAACAGATATACCAGTGTGATCCTAGTAGGTCTAGATAAGAAAGCATGGACATTTCAATGAAGCTCATTCCTACATATATAAATTACTTCAAATTGCAGTTTTATTGATAGCATATCCACATAGTCCATAAGAAATGACATAAGCTGAATTTTGAAAGATAAGCATACATGACATCTATGAAGAAGGATGTGGGGGCACGTGGCATTTGTCATTAAGGAGGCAGTGTGGTGCACATATTGGATAAGAGAGAAGAGAAAGGATGCTAATGAAGATGCTATAGTGGTAGATTTGGTTAACTTTGATCAAAGGCCTGTTAGTATAAATGAAGAAGAATCTGGAACAATACTGGTGCTCGAATGCCATCTCTTGAATGAATGAATAATTAGAATTGATATGATTTGATGATGAATAGGGTATGGAGCAGTACGAAAAATCTGAGGTGACTCTAGGGTTTCTGAAATGAAACATTAGGTGAATGGCTATGTCTAGCATGCAAATATGAAAGAGTAGGTTTACAAGAAGGATGTGGAAGATTAGGGCTGAAGTGGAGAGGTAAAGTTGAAGATACGTATAGGCTATCCTTGTGGAAATATATGGTAGTCAAATGTACATAAGGGTCTGGAGTTCCAGAGAGAATTCCAGGTTAGAACTAGAGATTGGAAATGATTTGCACAATAGGTAATGACTTGGCCGTGGACTAGATAGATATTTTACTGACTCTCCAGTTCACCTAACAGAAACATCAAGTCAACCTGCCAATGCATTCAGGCACAATGACAAGATAATTTAAATAATCACTTTTGTTTACTATTACCTCAGATGTTTTGAGAAGTATTGAACACAAAAACCATTCTCCTCCTTGGAAGCAGGTGCCTCAGAAATGCAACAAACTTGTATCACAATGCTGCCAATACTCACATTTTTAGACTTCTTTTTTAGGAATTACCTAGAAGTTTTTCAGATCTTTTCTAGGAAGCTCACCTTTTCAGAAATTCATTTAAACACATATGCTTTTCGAAAACTACAAAATAAAAATAATAACAATAACAACTAATGTTGATTGAGCACCTACTATGTGTAGTAAGCGCTGCACTAAGTACTTAATGAACATTATCATATTTAGTCTTCATAAATCTCCAATTTGTTAAGTATATTTAATATTTTTTAGTTGAGAAAATAGGCTTAGAGGAGTTAAAATAATTTGCCTGAGGCCACAGGGTCTGCCTGACTCTCAGAGCAGTCTTTTGAATAGCTGGAGTAATAATAATTTGATCTTAAAATATAAGTATAGAATAATGAAACTAATTTCTTATGGAATCCCTGGAGACCTCCCTCCCCCCGCAAAAAACAAAGAAATTCCAAAAGTGACTGAAGTGTGTACCTATTAAAATATTACTTTGTGGGATAATCTCCAATTAGGTTCCATTTTTTTGTGCAATGTTTGGTTAATAACTTAAACTATTTTTTTTTAATTTTTTTTTTTAAGATTTTATTTATTTATTTGAGAGAGAGAGAATGAGAGAGAGCACATGAGAGGGGGGAGGGTCGGAGGGAGAAGCAGACTCCCTGCAGAGCAGGGAGCCCGATGCGGGACTCGATCCAGGGACTCCAGGATCATGACCTGAGCCGAAGGCAGTCGCTTAACCAACTGAGCCACCCAGGCGCCCAATAACTTAAACTATTTTATAGTCACCCACTTTGTTCTAACCATAGGAGGAAAAGCAAAACTGAATTATGACTCTTCCACTCATTTGGAATTTAATCACAAACCACTTTCATGTTTTCATTTTCCAGATTTATTCCATTTGTCCTGTCTGGATAACATGGTCCTGAGGCAAGTGACTGGGTTTTTAATCCTTTCATACCGCAGAATCTTGCACAATATTTTGTATAGAAGAGAATCAATTCAAACTTGTTAGGGTAGAAGAATGAAGTTAAAATATTCAATATTTTCAAACATAAAAAAATACATACAAAGACACACACTCCAGGAATGAATCCATACATATGTCTTTGGTGTACTCTAATTTCCTACCATAAGTAAATCTTCCAATAGTGACCCAAGAAGTTATTTTCAAAGATTGTTAGCATAATAAAAATTGATTACTAAAGTGAATAGCTTCTAAAATCTGTGATTTTATTAAAAAGTACAGCTACAGAATGTCTTTGAGTGTTCCTTTGATGTTAAGTGTTAATGTCTTGCTTTTTGCTGGATGAACAAGTGGTAGAAGACAAAGTTCATCTCTCTTTTTTTTTCCCCCCTGCCTTAGGGAGGGATAGTTATATGAAGAGGAAAGGAAAGAATATGAGTTAAAACAAACAAACATAAAAACAATTCTGCCTTCCCCCCCCAAAAAATTGACTCCCTTCAATGATATCTTTCTTGTTAAATTCATTAACGAGGAGACACTTAATGTACACATTGCCTAAAGAGTCAAGGTATTTTTCTTTTTAATTCTTGGAAATATCTGCAGGCCATTTCTTTGAGTAATTATCAAAGTGTGCATCACCTCTGTTTTTTAAGTGATTTTGTAGGTGTTTAAGGATAAAGGTAAACAATTGCTGGGAGCTCACCACCAGATATTTATTTTTAGTGAATATATTCTTTATTAAATCACCTTAGCTTCCTAATGGGCAAAGGCATGATTAAGAATGTTACAGAGTCATCTTTAGGAATTGAGTTGTGCCTAACAAAGTCAACATACGACCCACTTTATTTATCATGGACTCCAATCCAGTCATGTTTTAGTATAGACATTAAATAGTATCTATTTAGATACTACTAAAATTCTGGACTCTGTTTAAGCAAAGGCAATATAAACAATTATTAGAGCATATTACCAAATACACTGTTGACTTTTTCTGTAACTCTGACCATAGGGCCCATTAATTCTGGCTGCTTGCATTTAGTGTAATTCAGAAGAATACAGTTGATCATGGAATGGAATAGTCACTCATCTTATTGTTACTGATCTTTCACAACTGGAGGTGAGGTTATCTGTGTTTTGTAGAGATTGTTTAATAAGTTTGCATGATATGAATTATAATTGAAAATTGTTTATATAAAATTTCACAAAGTATAATTTTATAAAAAATATGTATATTAAATGTATAAAAGTGGCCAATCGTGTTGCAATATGGAAGCAACTGTATTTTTTAGGGTTTAGTGCATATTTACAACTTAAAGCACAGTCGTGAGACATCAGGAAAACCAGACAGGGTAACTGGTTAATACTCCTTAAAATGTGTAGTTTCTTAGGCACTGTTGCTTATATGATTTTAGTGTAATGATGTAGAGTCAGACAAAGCCAGGCTATCATTCAAAATCCAATAGAAACTAATTTAAAATATACATGAAATCTGTGGGGCTGCCAGACCAGAAAAAAGAAGAATGTGGAATTCCTTCTACACAGTTCAAATGGTAAAATTCAGAAGCACTGCAAAAACTATTCAAGGGAATGTTATTGTAGTGTCTTCAGAGATAGATTAGAAGACCATACAATGTCTTAGAGAGCCAATGAACTGCAAAATAAGAAAAGAATTAGTTAAAACTAACTGAATAGTGAAAGATTCAAGTCAGATGGACCAATTAGATTAATGCGTAACTTGAATATAGGGAAGAAGGAATGTAAGACCAAACACCCTTGCAAATATGGAGTCTGTTTAGTTAGCATATAGTCTTCAGAATTTTCCAGTTTCTCCTGGGAGGAAAGAAGAAAATGAAGGGAAAGGGAGGTGAGGGAAAGGGAGGGGAGGAAACCCACTTCTCTAGAGTTCCTGACCAACCTTTCTTTAGTCAATATACGACCTCATTTTTCAGAAATGTAAATCCCAGTTTGCTCGGGGAAGTGTAAAATTTCTTTAATGGGTAAATATCTTTTGTCAAAAATAAATGATCTACTTTGTATGATTAAGCAAATCAAATATACAGTATTAGGAATTTTATGTTATTTTAGGAAAAAAATTCTGTGTTTTTTTGTAACTTAAAGTACTTGTAGTGCTTATTTCTTTATTTTTATTATATTATAACATCTAACCTGTAATTTCAATTTAAAATATTTAAAGAATTAATTTTAGATTGAAGTTTTAATTTGAAAATAAGAATATCATCCTACTGTCTGGAAACAATGAGAATGATTTAAAAACTTTTAATGTTTACTATATTTAGAAGTATAACTTACTTGATGTAAAGGAATTACTTAAGAATTTCTGAGATTCTTGCTTGTTAAAAGAGTTTTTGCCACTCTTTTTTTGTTTTATGCACCTAATGACATAGGAGCTCCAGGCATGCAAGATCCCACCCACACATCTTGAGGTTTGACAACATAAATTTGGTAATGCTTGCACACCAGTATCTTTTACATCTCCATTTAGAATGCTCACAGTGAGATAGTTAAACTTCATATAAAAATTGAATATTTAAAATGATAAATGCTGGAGCACCTAGGTAGCTCAGTTGGTTAAGCCTCTGGCTCTTGATCTCAGCTCAGGTCTTGATCTCAGGGTCATGACTTCAAGCCCTGCACTGGGCTCCACACTGGGAATGGAGCCTAAATTAAAAAAAAAAAAAAATTTAATGATAAGTGCAGATTAAATGTTTAGGGAAGCTAAATATAATTATAACTTGGGCAAGATATTAATCAAAAGCTACCTTTAAAGTACTTGTTAAATATTTACTGGATTTATAACTAGAGAATAAGATTGTGAATTAATTTAAAAAGTTTAATGGTCTAATAGGGGCCAAAAATGCTTTCCTACCTGAAACAACTGAAAAAACAGGCAAACAACATGAAACAACAGTTCTCCAGAAATTGGGCATGAGGCAATGAAAGTCAGTGCCCACTGAGAGTTGGGAAACAAATAAGGTGAGCCCTTTGATTGCTCTGGATTACTTCCAAAAGGAAGTTTCCGGCTGCAGCACAGAAAGCACATCCCTGACATCTCCCCAGGTTAAGGAGACACAAGTAGGAGCCCAGGGAGCCAAAGCAGCTACATTCTGCGAGCAGAATACCAGAGAGAAGACTGCTGCTGCCCCAAGAATCAACCAGTGGCCCATGGAGGGACTCCCTGGAGTTTTCAGTTGAGATCTGATCAGTGCACATGTGTGAGGAAGCTATTCTAGGCGGATAAAGAACCATCTACATGTGGCTGTCCAATTTTCCCAACACCATTTGTTGAAGAGACTGTCTTTTTTCCACTGGATATTCTTTCCTGCTTTGTCGAAGATTAGTTGACCATAGAGTTGAGGGTCCATTTCTGGGCTCTCTATTCTGTTCCATTGATCTATGTGCCTGTTTTTGTGCCAGTACCATACTGTCTTGATGACGACAGCTTCGTAATAGAGCTGGAAGAACGGAATTGTGATGCCGCCGGCTTTGCTTTTCTTTTTCAACATTCCTCTGGCTATTTGGGGTCTTTTCTGGTTCCACAATAGCCAAACTATGGAAAGAGCCAAGATGTCCAACAACAGATGAATGGATAAAGAAGATGTGGTATATATATACAATGGAATATTATGCAGCCATCAAAAAACCCCCATGAAATCTTGCCATTTGCAATGACGTGGATAGAACTAGAGGGTATGTATCATATGATCTCACTGATATGAGGAATTCTTAATCTCAGGAAACAAACTGAGGGTTGCTGGAGTGGTGGAGGTTGGGGGGATGGGGTGGCTGGGTGATAGACATTGGGGAGGGTATGTGCTATGGTGAGCGCTGTGAAATGTGTAAGACTGATGAATCACAGACCTGTACCTCTGAAACAAATAATACATTATATCTTAAAAAAAAAAAAGAAGATAAGAAGGGAAAAATGAAGGGGGGCGGAAATTGGAAGGGGAGATGAACCATGAGAGACTATGGACTCTGAGAAACAAACTGAAGGTTCTAGAGGGGACGGGGGTGTGGGGATGGGTTAGCCTGGTGATGAGTATTAAAGAGGGCACGTATTGAATGGAGTACTGTGTGTTATATGCAAACAATGAATCATGGAACACTACATCAAAATAATTAATTAATTAATTAATTTAAAAAAACAAACAAAAAACCATCTAAAAGGATTAGAGGGAATACTACTTGGAGCTCACACAGGGTCTAGAACAGTGCTATTCCCAACAGCCAGAGTGGAAAACCTCCCAATTCCCAGGGCAGGAGTAGATTACTAAGAAGTTTCTTGCATCATTAGTGGAGGGAAATTAACTCTAGACTATACCCTGGTCCTGCCAAATAAACTTTAAAGCAGACCTAAAAGGACTGGATCATTTCCAAGTAACCTAGTAGCTTCCTGTAACAAAGGTCAAGAACAGTCTTGGAGTATAAACATACTCAGCATCTTAAGGACAGAATTCAGTTTCTGGGATCTAATTAAAAATCACCACACATGCAAACAAGCAGGAAAATACTAACCATAATGAGACAAAAACTCAATAGAAACTGATTCAGAATGACATAGATAAATTATTAGACGACATTCACAAGAATTAAAATTGATTCCTGATAAAAACCTCAGAAATTGAAATTGAAGAGAATCTTCTCATCTTGATAAAGGACATGTTTTAGAAATCTACAGTTAATAACCTAATTTAAAAATGTACAGCAGATTTGAACTGATACTTCACCAAAGATGAGATACAGATGGGCAAAGAAGTGCATGAAAGGATCACAACATCATTAGTTATAGGGAAATGCAAGCTGAAATCACAATGAGAAACTCCTACGTGCTTACTGGAATTAGAATTAGTCGAACATTTAAAATATTGACCTACCACGTGTCAGTAAGGATGTGAAGCAACTGAATCTCTCGTATACGACTTGTGGTAATATGAAAGAGTACAATCACTTTGGAAAACAATTTGGCAGTTTCATAAAAAATTAAACCTTTACTTAACCACATGACCCTGCTGTCACACCTTTAGGTATTTACACAAAAGAAATGAAAGCATATGTACATGGAAAGTCTTGTACACAAGTGTTTATTTCAGCTTTATTTGCAATAGCCAAAGTCTGGAAAGAATCCAAAAGTACATCAATGGGCAAATGCATAAACCAGTTTTGGTATATTCATACAACATAACACTACTCAGAAATAAAAAGAAACGAACCCTTAAGACAAAAATAACATGAACAAATCTCAAAATTATTCTGAATGAGAGAAGCCAGGTACCTCTCCATCTTGAAAATAAAAGAACAATAATATATTCTGTATGATTCCATTCATTTAAATTTGAGAAATATAGCTAAAACCAGTGATTGCCTATGGGTGGGAGGAGAGATGCAGACAGGGAGAAAAGGATTGTTATAAATGGGAATGAGGACATTTTGGGGGATGGTGGACATGTTTATCATCTTGATTGTGGTGATAGTTTCATGTGTGTATACAGATGCCAAAACTTATCTAATATCCAATTTAAATATATGCAATCTATTATATGTCAATTATACTTCTATAAAGCTATTTTTAAAATCGTAAGGGAAATTTGGATTTCTGAGTTCATTACCTTAATGAATTGTTAATTTTTAAAACCAAAGAATTAATTAGAAGTCTTCTATATAAATAAAATCTCTTAAGTGCATCCAGGAGAATGCCACTGTCAGACATATACCAGATTTATTAAAGCTCTTGGAAGTGGGTTTCAGATATAACAGTCTCAGTTGATCCTTATACACATGAGGTTTGAGAAGTTTTACAAATTTTAAGTTTTGCAAAAATCGATTGAGGGTCATGGGGCACCTGGGTGGCTCAGTTGGCTAGGTGTCTGCCTTTGGCTCAGGTCATGATCCTGGGGTCCTGTGATCGAGTCCCGCATCAGGCCCCCTGCTCAGCAGGGAGCCTGCTGCTCTCTCTCCCTCTGACACTCCCTCTGCTTGTGCTCTCTTGCTCTCTCTCTCTATCAAATAACTAAATAGAAGCTTTAAAAAAATCAATTGAGGGTCTTAAAATTCCCCTAATAGTTTTATAATTTAAGCTTAAAAGTTTTTCAAGGGATGCATAACACTTGAACTGTTTGGCCAGGAAGATGATAAAATACATCCAAGAATAAATAAACAAAGAAACTGGCTTGGCATTTTATATATTTTTATATTCTGGAAAAATATTAGAAATAATTACATAAGAAACCCACAATATTAGAGCTCTGTGTGGCAAATATCACTCCATTACTTCTGGAGTTTCATTAATATAGCAGGGTGTAGTGGGAAGAGAAATGGTTAGCGGAAGAGAAATGGTTAGCAGCAGAGAAGATACATAGGCTGATGCTTCTGTATTTCTGCTTACTAACTTAATACCCTTGAGAACAGGCGGTGTTTGCAGAGAGGAGTCCGAGGAGATATTAGTGAAGGATACAGAGAAATGCCAAGAGGAGAGCAATGAGAACAGAATATCAAAGGGCCAAAGAAAGGAGCCTTGAACGTATATGGAGCCCCTTCACACAGTTATAATAGAATTTATTGTTGTATATAGTTGCTTTTTTACTGCCAAGAAGAACTGAATCATAATTATCTCAGTAACTTAGGAAATTCTCACTCTGCAAGTTAATAAAATAATTTTCATCTTTATATCATTTTAATTACTTATTTTTTTAAATGAATGTGGGATAGCAAGAACATACTATGTAGTGGGCCTCTGATGGGTATTAATACTCACTCCGTTCACTCTTCCTCATTGCTGAGGTCTGAATGGGATGTACACCACCTTCTTAAACCACAGAGCTGTCTCTCAAAGTTGTGATTTTAATTCAGAGTAATAACTGGCAGGAGGTGGATTCTGCAACTGTTTACATATACTCTCTGTTGAATTAATGTTATTAAATATGGTGTAGGGACCTTGCAATCAGGTTAATTCAATGAAGGATGTTTCCTCCTTATGAAATAGGAATAAAACTTGTTGTAAGAATTCATTAATATGATGCATGCAAAGCACTTCACCATTGCTTGGAACATAGTGAGCGTCCAATAAATATTAGCTATTAGAAATAGTATGGAGGCAACGTGGCACAGTTGAATGTCACTAAATTATGAAGCAGAAGACCAAGTTACTAAAGCCCTAAGCATAGAAATTTGGGAAAATTTCTTATCCCTCTCAAGGTTCCTTTACTTAATCTGTAAAATGGATTTAATACAATCTCTGACTGGGAGCCAGATCAGTTGGATATGTTGAGGTCCTCTCCAGGCTTAGGTTTTATTTTACTGAAAGAGGACTCCAAAAAACAAAATGAAAAGTCCTGAGGGTTTAGAGAAAAACATATTTGGAAAAGCTACGTGAAAATGACATTCAGAAGGTATATCTTAGATGTGTTGATCCTGATATGTTGTGACATGCTGCTTGTCCCCCAAATAATTCTTTTTGAAACATTTTGTAATCACATAGACTCACAATAGAGGCAGATAGAATGAGTGGCACATTCGTGGTGCATGGAACTAAAAGAAGAAAAGTAATGAGTTGAAGAGAACTGCTAAACAGATTGAGTACTGAGGTTGCTGATCCATTTCTGATTCCAATTAACCTTAATTTGTTTAGAGGCTCAGCAGCACCAAATGAATCTAACTGGCCAATTAGCAGACCAGCAGCATGAGTTCAGCTCACCAAAAGCTGTTTATCAGCTGGACATGATGAGGGCGAAATTCTGCTAATTCTGTGATAAGTGTCAGGGCACGGCTCTGTCTTGTAGCGCTCCTTAACTTGGGAGATACAGAACGTACGTATTCTGAGATACGAAGTGTAGAGATTGCAGGAGGAATGACCTCCACTTCATTTGGGGATTTTATTAGCAAGTACAACTGCAGCTACTTACAAGCGAATATTAATAAGACTATGGCCTGAACCCACGAGGTTTCAACTATGATTAATTCTTTGCCACATACAATTCTTAGCAAGGACTCAGTGTTCAACAAATGCTAATGAAGATGCTTCTTTCATTTTTAAACTTTACCAAGTATTTCCTTAGTGCATACTCATAGGTCTTGCCAAAAGTCCATCCTACCTATTATGGTAAAAATATATGTCCTATTTTAAGAACAGAATTTTTAAACACAGATCTGCCACCAAACTTATTGAAGATAGCATCATTTCCTTCCTGGATGGCCATCATCTGATCTCTTGTTTAAAGGTGAAATCTTTTGGATACTATCAGAACAAGCTGAAATAAAATCTATTTCATAGCATGACTGGTTACAAAACTTCATTTTGCCCTGTCCAAAATTATTAAATATAAAAATTATATTCACAACACACTGTTGATCCAATGGAAATTGTGTAGAAAGTGGACTTGGGTTCTTTTTAGGACAGGAGAGGACCTGGTGAAGTCTTACAAGGAGAGTGGAAAGCAACAACTCATTCCAGCTCTGATAATAACTGGATATGTAGCCTCTGGCAACTCACTTAATTTCAGGGAGCCTCCAGTTTTGGCACGGTGATAATAATCTATGCCGACTTCCCAAATGTGTTGTGGGGATTAATTATTTAATGTTTACCAAGTGCTTTGAAGATGCAGATGAGACTGGATGGTAAGTTTATTACTTGGAATAGGATATATCAGGAAACTGCATTCTTTCTCACCAGCTAGTGCTGATGTGCAGTGAGGGGAGCTTGAAGCAAGAAGAGCTGAAAGTGTAAGAGAAATGAAGATGAAATAGCCATTTCTCAATGAATCAGAATTTCGTCCCTGCCCTCTGCTTTTGAAGAAATGTGTTTGACAGCTAAGCATAACAGGGATGTACTTAAAAGTTAAGTCTGGAAAATATCTCCAGGGCCAGAGCAACGTCAGCTTGATTTTCTACCATACCTACATCAACTGCACTATGAGAGTTCATATTCTTAATAATGGCTTTCAGACAACAGGAACTTCCTACTATAAAAAAAGTTTTATGTGTAATCTCCTTTTTAAAAGGTAAAAATCTGGGCAAATTTAAATTGTTGGTTTGAGTGTAGTTTTAAATTAAGAAATAGAAATAGTTAAAATTTATGGTTTCTAATAGGGGGAAAAACCCAAAAAGATTTTCTAGCTAATTGTAAACAGATAATCTTATTGATCAGTTCCACTTTCTCATGCCCATCCATTCCCTAAGCATTGAAATGTGCAAGGAATTTACTCTAATTAGTAGAATTGAGTATTATGAAAGCTGTCTATTCTATCAGAAGGATTCTGCAGGAGGCGAAAGTAAAGGTTAGTTACTGTTCATTTGGTTAATTCAGAACCAAAGCAGTATTCTTCTTTTAAATATTGTGACTCACTAGCCACAGATTGAGTGACCAAAGACCTTCAAAAGTTTGCATTTCTTATACAGATGAGTTCTGCATTGCTGCTAGAAAAAAATCATAGAAATATGGAAAAATAAAGTTATTGATTTTAAACTATGCAAGTAAAGAAACCAAGGCCCTGCAGTTGACATGGTTAGACCAAGTTTTCATTGCTAGTTGAGAGCTAAACAAATATCCTGATATGTATCACTTTTTTCCTCCAACATAGAATTATGTTCTAATGGCTAAAAATAACAAAAAAATAACAAGGAATTTACCTATATGTGTGTGCCCAGATGAAGATCTTAGTCCAAGGAGAACACAATGAGGTTTTGCCAAACCATTATTCATAGAAAGCTGAACACATTTGTTCTTCTACAGAAGCTTCCTGTACCTGAATCCCAAGAACTAAATGTGAAGATACCTTGTAATGTTTATAGGGCCGGGTGGTGCATTTAAGATATTTGGCTCCCAGCTAAGGGCTGAATCAACCTCAGATATTATGGCCAATATGGTTTGTTATTTAACTACCCTTTCCTTTATCACATCTCTCTGTTGATCCAATTGTTAGTCCTCACTTTCTACCCACCCAGCTGATCTATACATTTCTCTGTGTTTTCTTTGTTCTCTGGCAGCATTGTTGAAGGTAAAGTCTGAACCATTTCAGATAAAGTCCTTTTTTAGTTCTCCTTCTTTCTCTACCTTTTCTCTCATAGTGATATGTAAAGTAAAGTAGTAAAGAATGAGAAAAGAAGAAGGCAACACGATGAAAAGATGAAAAACAAATGGGAGGAGGACATTCTTGAAGGATGTAAGGCTTCCATATTCTTTCTCTTTGAATTAAGGATTAATTAGTGTAATAAAAATGGCTCATCACTAACCTTTATGAAATCATACTCACTCTGCTAAACCATTTGTATATCACTTAACCCTGTAATACCCATTGAAGTAGTTACTATTTTTTCCCCCAAATTACTTAGTCAAGATCAAAAACAAGTGTGAGAATTATAAATTTAAATGTGACTTTCTGGCTGTAAATGATTTGGTATAAAATTCACTGAGATTAATTCATTAAAGTTGAGTAATTGGAAAGGAATGTTAGCAACTCTGAAAAAGGAGATGTGTGAAGGGAAGCATGAGCAATGATAACCAATCACAACATACATTCCTTGCCTAGGACCCTTAAAATAAAATAAAAGCTAAGAAAAATTCTAAGCTTATGGATAGGGAGAACAAATAGATTGTTAAAATGTCTATATTATCCAAAGAAATCTACAGATTTAATGCAATCTCTATCAAAATGCCAACAGCATTTTTCACAGAACTAGAACAAATAGTTCTAAAATTTAAATGGAACCACAAAAGACCCCAAATAGCCAAACAATCTTGAAAAAGAAAAACAAAACTGGAGATATCACAATCCCAGATTTCAAGATATACTACAAAGTTGTAGTAATCAAAACATTATGGTTACAGCACAAAAACAGATACAAAAATCAATAGAACAGAATAGAGAGCCCAGAAATAAACCCACAGTTATATGGTCAATTGATCTTTGACAAAGGAGGCAAGAATATGCATTGGGAAAAAGATAGTCTTTTTAACAAATGGTATTGGAAAAACTGCACAACTACATGCAAAAGAATGAAAGTGTACCACTTTCTTAGACCATACACACACACAAAAAAACTCAAAATGGATGAAAGACCTAAATATGAGACCTAAAACCATAAAAATCCTAAAAGCCAGGCAGTAGTTTCTCTGACATTGGCCATAGCAACATTTTTCTAGATATGTCCCCTGAGGCAACAGAAACAAAAACAAAAATAAACTTTTGGGACTACATTAAAATAAAAAAGCTTCTGCACAGCAAAGGAAACAATCAACAAAACTAAAAGGCAACCTATGGGATGGGAGAAGATATTTGCAAATGACACAACTGATAAATGGTTAGTATCCAAAAATATATAAAGAACTTATACAATTCAACACCCCAAACCCAAGTAATCCAATTAAAAATGGGCAGAAGACAGGAACAGACATTTCTCCAAAGAAGATATGCAGATGGCCAATAGATAACATGAAAAGATGCTCATCACCAATCATTATCAGGGAAATGCAAATCAAAACTACAATAAGATATCACCTCACATCAATCAGAATGGCTAAAATCAAAACTACAAGAAACAACAAAGAGTTGGCAAGGATGTGGAGAAAAAGGAACCCTTGTGCACTGTTGTTGCAAATGCAAACTGGTGCAGCCACTGTGAAAAATAGCATGGAGTTTCCTCAAAAAGTTAAAACTAGAACTACCTTATGATTTAGCAATGACACTACTAGGTATTTACCCAAGGAATACAAAAACACTAATTCAAAGGGATACATGCACTCCAATGTTTATAGCAGCATTATTTACAATAGCCAAGATACAGAAGCAGGCCAAGTGTCCATTAATTGATTAATGAATAAAGAAGACGTGGCATATATACACAATGGAATATTAACCATAAGAAAGAATGAAATCTTGCCATTTGCAACAACACAGATGGATCCAGAGGATATAATACTAAGAGAAATAAGTCAGTCAGAGAAAGACAGATACCATATGATTTCACTTATATGTGGAATTTAAAAAAACACAACCAATGAACAAATTTAAAAAGAGACAAACAAAAAAACCAGACCCTTAAATATAGGGAACAAACGGATGGTGACCAGAAGGGAGGTGGGTGGGGAATGGGTGAAATAGGTGAAGGGGTCTAAGAGGACACTTACTGTGATGAGTACTGAGTAATGTATAGAATTATTGAATCACATATAATTGTACACCTGAAACTAATATAACACTGTATATTAATTATACTGGAAAAAAGAGAACATTTCAGAAGATCACTTATGATATTTCTTTAAAGTTTAAGGCATGCAAAATAATATATGTTGTTTATGGGGACATGTGTAGTAAAAGACTACATGAATGGAAATGAAAAGCATCACATACTGGGGAGGAATTTCCTCAGGGGAGAAAAGTTGAAATGTCCTGCCTTAAACTGGGTGATGGGAATATAGGTGTTGATTGTAACACAGTCTATCCCTTTTTATGCCTAAGAATTTCATGATAGTATTTAAAAGATGAGCCTTAAACTGGCATGCTATCATGCAAGGCCAAAATGCAACTCTGTCCATGTCCTGCATTCCAACCCACCTCACAATCGTATCATTCCACCCAACCCATGGACTTGCAATGCAATCTACATTGTCTGCTACCCCATGTGTCTGGAAACTCAGGTTATATATTTGAAAATCCATTTTGTTGGACTTTGTTTCCATTTTCACTCTCAATACCTCCAAAGCATTCTTTCAGGTACCCTTAAGTATAAATATTTACACAGCAGGGCTTGTGAATGGCTCAGTTGGCTAAGTGTCTGCCTTTGGCTCAGGTCATGATCTCAGGGTCCAGGAATAGAGCCCCACGTCGGGCTCCCTACTCAGAGCAGAGCTGGTTTGTCCCTCTCCCTCTGGTTCTCCCCTCCGCGCTCTCTTTCTCTCTCTCTCTCTCAAATAAATAAAATCATTAAGATAAAGAAATAAATATTAACACATACCATATTATAATTAATATACAATTCTAATTGTGCTTTGCACTTTGATTGAATTGGACCCTCAACATTTAGTTGCTCTGCTCCTTTTTGGATTCTCTTTTTAGCCTCCTTGTTCGACATTGCTCTCTTTAGTGATGTGTGGGTTTGAGTGCTGGTGTGCCTTTAAATGAATCCATGCTTGTATTCCATGCTTATATTCTAATTCACATCCTCGCCTCTTTGTCTGAACCTACTCAAAGTTCAGTCTTAGAGGGAAGAAATTTCAGCTTTTTGTCTGTAGCTTTTATATTTCTATTTCTCTTTAGCTAACACACAGTCTTTATAAAGTTGGTTCTTGTATGTGTGCATTTTCATATTTACCTTCCACTATGAGAGAGGGCTCTTCTGAAAGTTATGTGATGAGAGGAAAGTGCATATAGACCTTTATGGCATTTGGACAAAAGAGAAAATCTTTCTGGGTGAGGATCACTTCTGAAAGTATCACCCTCATTTTATGTTTGCTTCCAATAGTTTCCTGCATACATTCTCCTGGCTGTTGCAACCTCGGATTTGAACATTTTCTGTTTCATATGCAATTATGTATTCTTAAAAAAGAATACAAAGAAGGAATATAGCAGAAAAATAGAAAAATGAAAACATTTAAGAGAATAGTTCTTTGAATCATTTATTGGCTCAATCGCTTTTCTTCTTTTTAATTAAATTAAATTAAAATTTTTTTTTATTATGTGTTCAATCACTTTTCAATGAGAAATACTTCTAGATAAAGACATAGCTGTGCCATCTATGGGGTATTTCCATCCTGTTTCACAGCAAAGACAGTAATATTTCCAATAAGTAACGTATAATATTTTAAGTTAACTAAATACTTCAACATATGTTATAGCATTCCTCTTCACAAGAATCCTTTGGCTTTAGTATTCCCCACATTACTGACAACATATGAAGAAACAAGGCTCAAAAATCAAAACTGTTGATATAAGAATAATGATAATGTTCATAACAGCAAACATATATGTTTGTACTACAGACATTACATGACTTCCTGACTCCATTGTGAGTCATCCTTTGTGTATTCATCTCTTCTTCCAAATAAGGCTTCAGGCCTCTGAAGGCAGAAACTGTGCCGTTCACCTTGTATCTTTACAGTTTCTAAGTTGTTATCATCACTAGTATTAATAGGTAGGTCTAGGCACTTTGAGGAGATCCAGTGGAAGCAGTGAAGATTATTATCCTGTAGTAGAAATAAAATATATAACTAGCCCAAATCAAGTTGTACAGATAAAGATATGATAATATTAACTGAAGTCACTGTCATTACAAATATGATGCAATTAATTCTGTGATGGTTCATTTTATGTGTTGACTTGATTGGGCCACTGAGCACCCAGGTATTTGGTCAAACATTATTCTGGATGTGTCGGTGAGGGTGCTTTGTATGGCATTAACATTTGAATTCGTAGACTGAGTAAAGCAGATTGTCCTCCCCATTGTGGGGGCCTATCCAATCAGTTGAAAGCCTGACTAGAACAAAAAGGTTGACCCTTCCACAAGTAGAAGGAAATTCCTGACAGACTGAGTTGAGATATCAGTCTTTTCCTGCTTTTGGACTTGAACCGAAAATTCTGTTCTTCTTGAGTCTTGAGTATGCTGGCTGTCAGATTGGAATTTACACCATTAGCTGTCCTGGATTTTAGGCCTTCAGACTCAAACTGAACCACACACTGGCTCTCCTGGGTCTCCAGTTTACCAACTACAGATCTTAGTACTTCTCAGGCTCCGTAATCATATGAGCCAATCCTTTATAATAAATACCTTTATATATATATACATATATATATGTTTATAAGCACATAAACATATATGTTATAAATATAAGAGCATATATAAGCATATATATTGCAGAAACTATTGGCTCTGTGTCTCCCAAGAACCCTAAAAGGGATTTCCTTCAGCAAACATAAATTAAGCATTAGCTCTTTCAAGCACTGCCTTAAACACATCTAGTGAGTGCATGCTATATGTAAGGTTTGTGTTAGGATCTGGAGAAATAAACAAGTGAAAACCATCCTCTCTCCTCTCAAAAGATATTTTAAGCCCAATCAAGTCCACAGAACACACACATAAAATATAAGTAACACCCAGTAGCATATGCTGAATGTCAAAGAAGTAAAACCTGCAGTAGTAAATCCTATTAGATCTTGAGGATAGTGCTCGCTTCATGGATAGGGGAGCCATCCATCCCAGTTTAGCAAGGGACAGTCTGGTTTATGCCTGTTGCCTCAGCCCTATTATTTATAGCCCCATTTCACTCTTAACAGTGTTCCAGTTAGACAATAAACTATAAGGTCACCTTACTCACAGATGGGAATAGAAGGAAAGGTTTCTTTAAAAGGTGAATTGTGGGCCATGTCTTAAAAGAAGTAACAGATATGAATCACAGATCTGGTACTTTGAAATGTGTCTTTTATCATGTCCTTAAATTTGCAGCCATGAATTGCTTCAATCCCTACTGTCTGCCTTCATTCTAGGGAGTCCTGGGAGAAAATAAGACATATTTTACTCGAAGGGAACAGAATGTTTCATTGATGTCTCAGCTCTCCTTCTCCCGGAGGATGGCAGTTCAAGTTCGGCATCCCTGTTCCAGCATGTGTGGTAGGGAAGGCACGTGGTGCCAGAAGCTCCTTCATCTTTACAGTAGCTAAAGCAATTACTTGCTGGGAATTAATATTAACCAGAGTAAATTAGCTCAAAAGTCACGTATTTAACTTCCATTCGCTCAAAATAATTGCCTGCTAAATTAAAATTGGCTCACATTTGAGAAAATAATGTAAAAATGTCTTTAGTGGACATATTTGAATGCTTATCAACACAGATGGAAAGGGGAAGCATTTGAGGAATGCGAATATAACATTTAAGTATGTTTTGCATGAAAATCATATTCAACTTCTCAAAGCAATATAAGGATGTGACCCTTGGCAACTAATTGCTACACCCTCTGATAGAACAGGCTTCAGGATGAGTCCTCAGTCACAGCAGTTTTCAAATAAAAAAGCAGCAGTGGTCATAGATGGATGTTTCATGAGGGAAAGCGGTGTATTGTAGGCTTTATGACTACATTTATATAAATTAAAAATTTAGATTATATGATTTCACAGTGAAAGTGGCACACTAGCTCTCAGATCTAGGGGTGTCTAGTTTCGAATGTGGACACTTTTGAGGACAAATGCCGTACCATATTCACCTTGATATCTCTCCTATAGAATAGGGTGCCTGGGGTATATTTTAGGCAGTTGAAAACTGTTGAATTAATTTGACTGAACTATGTATTTTTTTAATGACTAAATTATGCACACAGGTAGATATAAGTGATGATTGATTTCTAAAATAGCTTCCGGGGGATTTTCTGTGCATGTATTTGACTTTTGGAGAGGTGAATTATACTTTTGAGTCATATACCTACTCATCATGTACTCAGGATCACCAAATGCATACCCAGAAGCTAGTTGGGAAACACTGAGCAGAATATTACTCAGCCATCAGAAAGGATGAATACCCACCATTTGCATCGACATAGATGGGACTGGAAGAGATTATGCTGAGTGAAATAAGTCAAGCAGAGAAAGACAATTATTGTATGGTTTCACTCATATGTGGAACATAAGGAATAGCATGGAGGACTTTAGGGGAAGGAAGGGAAAACTGAAGTGTGGGGCAGGGGGAAATCGGAGGGGGAGATGAACCGTGAAAGACTATGGACTCGGAGAAACAATGTGAGGGTTTCAGAGGGGAGGGGGTGGGGGGATGGGTGAGCCTGGGGGTGGGTATTAAGGAGGGCACGTGTTGTAATGAGCACTGGGTGTTATATGCAAATAATGAATCATGGAACACTACATAAAAAAAAGAATTATTAAAGAATAATAAATGGAGAGTAGGTCACAGGGAAACTTCTTAGGACTTTAAACAGTTTTGCATCTCAAGCCCTCCAGACAATCCCGATCTTAAGTTTTGGTAAGGGCCTATCAAGAATGACAAAATTCCTGAATGTCCACAAATTCTGCTTACCTACTAACACTCAAGTCAGTCAAGAGGCTATTTATTCACACTCTTTTAAATCACAGTGTGTTTTAGTGGCAATGAGTAGATCATGAGTACGAATCATAGTTTAACGTCTGAGTTCTGACTTTGACATGCTATGTGAGCTTAGTTATATCTGTAACCTTTCTGAAACTCAGTGTGCTGATCCACAACATGTCACCGAAGTTGAGTATTGCTCTTCGGATCTCTATATCTTGTAAATTACAGGAGTCTAGGAATTTCAAGAATATGGACATTGATTGAACAACAGCTAAGTAGTATGTGTGACATCTTTCAGTAATACATAGTTGAAAATAAAACAGATGTATTGTTCAAATATTTAAATGACAATTCATATTTTAAAGTGCTTGGAAAAGATTGGGATGCAATTTTTATAATAACAGTTTTCTAGTTCAACCTTTGTTAATTAGAAATCCAGAATGTAAAGGAGATTTATCAGGTAACAAATAAGACTTCGATGAAGAAGTTAGAGGCTAAAACACTAGAGTAATTTACTTTTCTACATTGTGAAGATAAACTAAATGATAAGCATGATTAACGTGAAAATCTTTTTCTAGAATGAACCTGTAGGCTGACTTATCTAGCCTGGCAGCGTATCATGAAAAAATATAGGAGAGAATTGCTAAATATCCAAATCACTTTGTGCTGTCATAGCACATTATATAACACTAATTCTTGACCCTTTTTGGGGATAACAAACCTCCCTTGAGACTATGATCAAAGTTACTGGCTAGCACATTAATCACCTGATGCTAGATTATGCTATGTAACAAACGACTCCCAGATTTTAGGGGCTATAGCACAAAAACATTTTTTTCTTGCTGAAGTGTCATGAAGTCTGTAGGGCTACTGTGATTGTGGTCCAGGCTGGTGACCAGTGGTAAGTCTGCTCCAAAATGCCTTTTGATCTCAGGTCCTGGGCTAAAGAATCTACCATTATTTGGGGCATGCTATTCTCATTGCATAGGACAGTAACACAAGAGAGCCTGAAACAAACTCTAGAATAAATTTAAAGCTTCTACTTAACATGATCAACAGCACATCTAGTCACACATTGTCAAGAGTATATCACCTGGTCAAGCCTAAAATCAATGAGGCAGGGACTGATGATACATTATACATTGGGCAGGTGTTATCACACTATTAGGGGTGGGAGTGGGGTTGCAAATGTTGAGAACAATAATTCAGTCTACCACTATTTCCACAGGAAATTGTAACTACAAGCTTATATTAGAAATTTCTAGGGGTTTCAAGCCATAGGTTATGTCTCTTGAGCAAATAGCCAAATGGAAAGGTAGTACTTTTCTTCTCAAATAGTTCAACATGTTTGGTAAATAGCCTTGAATAAATTATATCAGGCAGGACTTTTCAAAAGACATTTTTTTTTTTCTTCCACTACTGCCTGACTTACTGAATTTTGCATTCATGAACATTTCCATGGAAAAGATTTGTTTTTTGAATGAGATATGTAGATGTACAGTAGAGAAAAGACAGATAATTGGGTCTACTTAAAAAATTCTTGAGTAACAATAATACCTTAATTTAATCTTTGACAATGAGTTGTGATGGGGTGCCTGGGTGGCTCAGTTGGTTAAGCATCTGTCTTCAGCTCAGGTCATGATCCCAGGGTCCTTGGATCAAGACCCACATCGGGCTCCCTGCTTAGCAGGGAGTCTCTCCTGCTGCCCCTCCCCCTGGCTCATGCTCTCTCTCTCTCAAATGAATAAATAAAATCTTTAAAAAGAAAGAAAAGAAAATGAGTTGTGAATATTTGATTCACATTGTTTTTCTAGTAAACGCATGGTGCACTAATTAGCAGGTTAGTATGATCTAATGGAACTTGGATTAACCCCAGGTTTTACTCACTTTAAAACTTACGGGCGCCTGGGTGGCTCAGTTGGTTAAGCGACTGCCTTCGGCTCAGGTCATGATCCTGGAGTCCCTGGATCAAGTCCCGCATTGGGCTCCCTGCTCGGCAGGGAGTCTGCTTTGCCCTCTGACCCTACCCCCTCTCATGTGTTCTCTCTCATTCTCTCTCTTTCAAAAAAACAAAACAAACAAACAAAAAAACTTGCAAAACAATTTTTTCATATTTTCTCTGAAGGGAATAATGAAATGATTCTATGCAGAGATTGGGGGAGGTGAGTGGACAAAAAAACCCCCAAATCAAACAAATAAAAAATAGTTGAATAATTTGGAAACTCAATAGCAGTGATTCCTGTTAATAGGGGTCATAGTTAGAGGTAATGTCTTAACATTTCCAGAAGACAAAGTGACTGAAAGATACCAGGCCATACTTCCAACATGGTTAACTTACTCCAACAGTAAGCAAACCAGAATTACTACACTCTTTGATGTTACGTCTACACCATGAAGTGTAAATTGAAAAACGACTAATTTTACAGATACAAACATCAAAATAGGGCTGACCTGTACAAATAGAAGAAAAGAAGATTTTGGCTTAATGTTAACATTTATTAATTTATAAGCCTATATAATAGTTGTATGTTATTCCTCATTGGGAATGGCCTTACCATTTTCCAGAAAGCATTTTTTTTTAAAGATTTTATTTATTTATTTGACAGAGAGAGGGAACACAGCATGGGGAGCAGGAGAGGGAGAAGCAGGCTTCCCTGAAGAGCAGGGAGCACGATGCGGGGCTCGATCCCAGGGCCCTCGATCCCAGGACCCTGGGATCATGACCTGAGCCGAAGGCAGATGCTTAACGACTGAGCCACCCAGGCACCCCCAGAAAACATTCTTTTATTAACTGGGTAGGTGGCTGAGTGTGATGACTTCTCAGGTCACTTTTACCACTGAGATTCTGTGTCTCATAATTTCTCTTTTCATTTTTTTCTTCCCACCTTCCTTTCTTCCTTCCTTCCTTTCTCTCTCTCTTTCTTTTTCTTTCTTTCTTATTTTAAAAAGTAAAGCACAGTTTAAAATACATCTTTTCTCCTCTCTGAATTTATCTGTCATTTTGTTATATTTTAATCAGATTATAAAGAATATAATTTTTGAATATTCTTTTTAAGTATTAAACTTTTCTCATTTCCTCAATACTATCTGTGCAAAGCACTATTTCTACTTAATTACTTTTAGAAATCTATTTTAAGTTTCCAGTTTCTTATATATTTAATCTTAACCATTACACTCTAAAAATTTAGCTATAAGAAAAAAATACCATTTTTTTTTAAGACTTTTATTTATTTATTTGACAGAGAGAGACACAGCAAGAGAGGGAACACAAGCAGGGGGAGTGGGAGAAGGAGAAGCAGGCTTCCCACGGAGCAGGGAGACCGACGTGGGGCTCAATCCCAGGACCCCGGGATCATGACCTGAGCCGAAGGCAGACGCTTAACGACTGAGCCACCCACACGCCCCCCCATTTGTTTTTTAATGAAAAAAACATAATAGCAAGAGACTCTCCAAATCTTATTTTACTGACAATACTAGATGGTTCTTCACTTGATAAATATCAAATGCCAAAGATATCAGTGCTTTAGCAATATGGTTTTCAACTTGACTCATAATGTTATCCAATGGATTTCATATTATGGACTTAATAACTATATTCTTTTTTTTTTTTAATTTTTTATTCTTATGTTAATCCCCATACATTACATCATTAGTTCTAGATGAAGTGTTCCATGATTCATTGTTTGTGCACAACACCCAGTGCTCCATGCAGAATGTGCCCTCCTCAATACCCACCACCAGGCTAACCCATCCTCCCACCCCCCTCCCCTCTAGAATCCTGTTTGTTTTTCAGAGTCCATCGTCTCTCATGGTTCGTCTACCCCTCCGATTTCCCCCGCTTCATTCTTCCCCTCCTGCTACCTTCTTCTTCTTCTTCTTTTTTTTTTTCTTAACATATATTGCATTATTTGTTTCAGAGGTACAGATCTGAGTTTCAACAGTCTTGCACAATTCACAGCGCTTACCAGAGCACATACCCTCCCCAGTGTCTATCACCCAGTCACCCCATCCCTCCCACCCCACCGCCCACTCCAACAACCCTCAGTTTGATTCCTGCGATTAAGAATTCCTCATATCAGTGGAATCATATGATACATGTCTTTCTCTTTTTGACTTATTTCACTCAACATAATACCCTCCAGTTCCATCCACATCGTTGCAAATGGCAAGATCTCATTCCTTTTGATGGCTGCATAATATTCCATTGTATATATATACCACTGCTTCTTTATCCATTCATCTGTCGATGGACATCTCGGCTCTTTCCACAGTTTGGCTATTGTGGACATTGCTGCTATAAACATCGGGGTGCACGTACCCCTTCGGATCCCTACTTTTGTATCTTTGGGGTAAATACCCAGTAGTGCAATTGCTGGATCATATGGTAGCTCTATTTTCAACTTTTTGAGGAATCTCCATACAGTTTTCCAGAGTGGCTGCACCAGCTTGCATTCCCACCAACAGTGTAGGAGGGTTCCCCTTTCTCTGCATCCCCGCCAACATCTGTCATTTCCTGACTTGTTAATTTTAGCCATTCTGACTGGTGTGAAGTGGTATCTCATTGAGGTTTTGATTTGGATTTCCCTGATGCTGAGCGATATTGAGCACTTTTTCATGTGTCTGTTGGCCGTTTGCATGTCTTCTTTGGAAAAATGTCTGTTCATGTCTTCTGCCCATTTCTTGATTGGATTCTTTGTTCTTTGGGTGTTGAGTTTGATGAGTTCTTTATAGATTTTGGATACTAGCCCTTTATCTGATATGTCATTTGCAAATATCTTCTCCCATTCTGTCGGTTGTCTTTTGGTTTTGTTGACTGTTTCCTTTGCTTTGCAAAAGCTTTTTATCTTGATGAAGTCCCAATAGTTCATTTTTGCCCTTGCTTCCCTTGCCTTTGGCGATGTTTCTAGGAAGAAGTTGCTTCGGCTGAGGTCAAAGAGGTTGCTGCCTGTGTTCTCCTTTAGGATTTGGATGGACTCCTGTCTCACATTGAGGTCTTTCAACCATTTGGAGTCTATTTTTGTGTGTGGTGTAAGGAAATGGTCCAGTTTCATTCTTCTGCATGTGGCTATCCAATTTTCCCAACACCATTTGTTGAAGAGACTGTCTTTGTTCCATTGGACATTCTTTCCTGCTTTGTCGAAGATTAGTTGACCATAGAGTTGAGGGTCCATTTCTGGGCTCTCTATTCTGTTCCATTGATCTATGTGTCTGTTTTTGTGCCAGTACCATGCCGTCTTGATGATGACAGCTTTGTAATAGAGCTTGAAGTCTGGAATTGTGATGCCGCCGGCTTTGCTTTTCTTTTTCAATATTCCTCTGGCTATGCGGGGTCTTTTCTGGTTCCATACAAATTTTAGGATTATTTGTTCCATTTCTTTGAAAAAAGTGGATGGTATTTTGATGGGGATTGCATTGAATGTGTAGATTGCTCTAGGTAGCATTGACATCTTCACAATATTTGTTCTTCCAATCCATGAGCATGGAACGTTTTCCATTTCTTTGTGTCTTCCTCAATTTCTTTCATGAGTATTTTATAGTTTTCTGAGTAAAGATCCTTTGTCTCTTTGGTTAGATTTATTCCTAGGTATCTTATGGTTTTGGGTGCAATTGTAAATGGGATGGACTCCTTAATTTCTCTTTCTTCTGTCTTGTTGGTGTATAGGAAAGCCACTGACTTCTGTGCATTGATTTTATATCCTGCCACTTTACTGAATTCCTGTATGAGTTCTAGCAGTTTTGGGGTGGAATCTTTTGGGTTTTCCACATAAAGTATCATATCATCTGCAAAGAGTGAGAGTTTGACTTCTTCTTTGCCAATTTGGATGCCTTTGATTTCTTTTTGTTGTCTGATTGCTGTGGCTAGGACTTCCAATACTATGTTGAATAGCAGTGGTGATAGTGGACATCCCTGCCACGTTCCTGACCTTAGGGGAAAAGCTCTCAGTTTTTCCCCATTGAGAATGATATTTGCTGTAGGTTTTTCATAGATGGCTTTTATGATATTGAGGTATGTACCCTCTATGCCTACACTCAGAAGAGTTTTGATCAGGAAAGGATGCTGTACTTTGTCAAAAGCTTTTTCTGCATCTATTGAGAGGATCATATGATTCTTGTTCTTTCTTTTGTTAATGTATTGTATCACACTGATTGATTTGCGGATGTTGAACCAACCTTGCAGCCCAGGGATAAATCCCACTTGGTCATGGTGAATAATCCTTTTAATATACTGTTGGATCCTATTGGCTAGTATTTTGGTGAGAATTTTTGCATCCATGTTCATCAGGGATATTGGTCTGTAATTCTCCTTTTTGATGGGGTCTTTGTCTGGTTTTGGGATCAAGGTAATGCTGGCCTCATAAAATGAGTTTGGAAGTTTTCCTTCCGTTTCTATTTTTTGGAACAGTTTCAGAAGAATAGGTATTAATTCTTCTTGAAATGTTTGGTAGAATTCCCCTGGGAAGCCATCTGGCCCTGGGCTTTTGTTTTTTGGGAGATTTTTGATGACTGCTTCAATTTCCTTAGTGGTTATAGGTCTGTTCAGGTTTTCTATTTCATCCTGGTTCAGTTTTGGTAGTTGATACCTCTCTAGGAATGCATCCATCTCTTCCAGGTTATCTAATTTGCTGGCATAGAGTTGCTCATAATATGTTCTTATAATTGTTTGTATTTCTTTGGTGTTGGTTGTGATCTCTCTTCTTTCATTCATGATTTTGTTGATTTGGGTCATTTCTCTTCTCTTTTTGATAAGTCTGGCCAGGGGTTTATCAATCTTGTTAATTCTTTCAAAGAACCAGCTCCTAGTTTCGTTGATCTGTTCTACTGTTCTTTTGGTTTCTATTTCATTGATTTCTGCTCTGATCTTTATGATTTCTCTTCTCCTGCTGGGTTTAGGCTTTATTTGCTGTTCTTTCTCCAGCTCCTTTAGGTGTAGGGTTAGGTTGTGTACTTGAGACCTTTCTTGTTTCTTGAGAAAGGCTTGTATTGCTATATACTTTCCTCTTAGGACTGCCTTTGCTGCATCCCAAAGATTTTGAACAGTTGTCTTTTCATTTTCATTGGTTTCCATGTATTTTTTTAATTCTTCTTTAATTTCCTGGTTGACCCATTCATTCTTCAGTAGGATGCTCTTTAGCCTCCATGTATTTGAGTTCTTTCCGACTTTCCTCTTGTGATTGAGTTCTAGTTTCAAAGCATTGTGGTCTGAAAATAGGCAGGGAATGATCCCAATCTTTTGGTATCAGTTGAGACCTGATTTATGACCTAGGATGTGATCTATTCTGGAGAATGTTCCATGTGCACTAGAGAAGAATGTGTATTCTGTTGCTTTGGGGTGGAATGTTCTGAATATGTCTGTGAAGTCCATTTGGTCCAGTGTGTCATTTAAAGTCTTTATTTCCTTGTTGATCTTTTGCTTAGACGATCTGTCCATTTCAGTGAGGGGGATGTTAAAGTCCCCCACTATTATTGTGTTGTTGTCGATGTGTTTCTTTGCTTTTGTTATTAATTGCCTTATATAATTGGCTGCTCCCATGTTAGGGGCATAGATATTTACAATTGTTAGATCTTCTTGTTGGATAGATCCTTTAAGTATGATATAGTGTCCTTCCTCATCTCTTATTACAGTCTTTGGTTTAAAATCTAATTTGTCTGATATAAGGATTGCCACCCCAGCTTTCTTTTGGTGTCCATTAGCATGGTAAATGGTTTTCCACCCCCTCACTTTCCATCTGGGGGTGTCTTTGGTTCTAAAATGAGTCTCTTGCAGACAGCATATCGATGGGTCTTGTTTTTTAATCCAGTCTGTTAGCCTGTGTCTTTTGATTGGGGCGTTTAGCCTATTTACATTCAGGGTAACTATTGAAAGATAGGAATTTAGTGCCATTGTATTGCCTGTAAGGTGACTGTTACCATATATTGTCTGTGTTCCTTTCTGGTCTATGTTGCTTTTAGGGTCTCTCTTTGCTTAGAGGACCCCTTTCAAGATTTCTTGTAGGGCTGGTTTTGTGTTTGCAAATTCCTTTAGTTTTTGTTTGTCCTGGAAGCTTTTTATCTCTCCTTCAATTTTCAATGACAGCCTAGCTGGATAGAGTATTCTTGGCTGCATATTTTTCTCATTTAGTGCTCTGAATATATCCTGCCAGTCCTTTCTGGCCTGCCAGGTCTCTGTGGATAGGTCTGTTGCCAATCTAATGTTTCTACCATTGTAGGTTACATATCTCTTCTCCCGAGCTGCTTTCAGGATTTTCTCTTTGTCTCTGAGACTCGTAAGTTTTACTATTAGATGTCGGGGAGTTGACCTATTTTTATTGATTTTGAGAGGGGTTCTCTGTGCTTCCTGGATTTTCATGCCTGTTTCTTTCCCCAAATTAGGGAAGTTCTCTGCTATAATTTGCTCCATTATACCTTCTGGCCCTCTCTCACTTTCTTCTTCTTCTGGGATCCCAATTATTCTAATGTTGTTTCGTCTTATGGTATCGCTTATCTCTCGAATTCTGCCCTCGTGATCCAGTAGTTGTTTATCTCTCTTTTTCTCAGCTTCTTTATTTTCCATCATTTCATCTTCTATATTACTGATTCTCTCTTCTGCCTCATTTATTCTAGCACTTAGCGCCCCCATTTTTGATTGCACCTCATTAATAGCCTTTTTGATTTCTACTTGGTTGGATTTTAGCTCTTTTACTTCTCCAGAAAGGTTTTCTCTAATAACTTCCATATTTTTTTCAAGCCCAGCTAGTATCTTTAAAGTGATGATTCTGAACTCTAGATCTGACATCGTACTAATGTCTGTATTGAGTAGGTCCCTGGCAGTCGGTACTACCTCTTGTTCTTTTTGTTGAGGTGATTTTTTCCGTCTTGTCATTTTGTGCAGAGGAGAATAGATTAATGAGAGAACAAAATGCTAGCAGAATAACCACGTCCCCAGAAAATATACTCTAAACAAATCAGAAAAGACCTGAAGCAGTGGGATAAGAAAGGTAAAGAGAGAAAAACGAAAAAGAAAAAAAAAAAAAAGATAAAGATAAAAACAAAAACAAACAAAACAAAACAACAACAACAAAAGGAAAACCAGAATGTGATCAAATATGATCTATATGGTATATAGATCAGTGCCGCACACTAGATTTGGAGTGTATTTTGGTCTTTTAGAAGAAAGTGCCTCCCAAAATTTTAAAGAAAGAAAAACTTATATATGTACAAAAATAAGGGTTGATATGATGAAGGGATGGAATATGACTGTAAAAATGGAAATTATAAAAAATGTTATAAAAGGAATTGATAAGAAGTTGTTTGAAAAAAGAAAGAAGAGGATTTAAAAAAAGAAAAAAGAAAAAGAGAAAGAAGAAAAAAAAAAGGGAGAGGATGTGATCAGGCAGGGGAATAGAAAGCACCATATACTAGAGATTTAGGGTATATTTTAATCTGTTAGAAGAAACTATCTCAAAATTTTAAAGAGAGAATAACTTATATATATAAGCCAAAAATATGGGTAACTACTATGAAGGGATAGAATATGACTCTAAAAATGAAAAATAAAAATGTTTTTTTTTAAAAAAAGGGATTGATAAGATGTTGTTTGAAAAAGGGAAAAAGAAAAATTCAAAAAGAAATAAAAAGACAAAAAGACAGTTAAAAAAAAAATTAACTTTAAAAGACTAAGGAATCATGGTAAAAAAGCCGTGAATTCTATGTGCAGTAGTCCCCTAGCGCTGGAGCTCTGCCGTTCTCATTGATCGGTAAACTTGGTCTTGGCTGGCGGTTCTCGCTGATCTTCTGGGGGAGGGGCCTGTTGCCGTGGTTTCCAAATGTCTCTGCCGGAGGCGGAATTGCCCCGCCCTTGCCCCCTCCCGGCTACGTGATCTGCTCGGGTTTGCTCTCCGGGGCTTTTGTTCCCTGCGAGCTTTCCGTACAGCTTTGGAGGCGGAGAGTGAAAATGGCGGCCTCCCAATCTCCCCCCCAGAGGAGCCAAGAACTCGGGCCCCGCTCCCCAGTGAGCCCCCAAAGAAAAGCCGTCAGTCACTCCCGGCTCCCCGGTCTCCGGCCGCACTCCGTGCTCGCCCGGCCTGTGACTGCGCATTTCTATCTCTGGCACCCGAGCCCGGGTGGAGTCTCCAAACCCAGCAGATCCCTGCGGTGCACTCCCGCGCGGCTCCTCCCGGGGGAGGAAGGTGAGTCTCCCCGGATCTGCCGCTTGTTGGGTCCCTGCTGGAGGAGCAGGGGCCCGACTGGGCCGCGGATCCCGGTTTATGGCCACCCCGAGCTGAGAGCCCGCGCCTGGGCTCCGCCTCTGCAGCCGGCTTCCCTGCTCCGATACCTGGGAGCTCTGCCGCACTCAGGCACCCCCGGTCTTTCTGTGACCCCGAGGGTCCTGAGACCACACTGTCCCGGAGGGTTCCACCCCCCGCTTAGCCACCAGAGTGACGTCCCTCGGCGGAGCAGACTTTTAAAAGTTCCGATTTTGTGCTCCGCGGCTCAATCACTTGCCAGAAGCGGCCGACGGAGGCCCCTCCCCCGCCGTCTATCCTCCCGAATATCGCCTCGGATTCACTTCTCCGCACGTCCTACCTTCCAGAAAGTGGTCGCTTTTCTGATGAGAGAGTTGTTGCTCTTCTTTTCTTCGATCTCCTGTTGAGTTTGTAGGTGTTCAGAATGGTTTGATCCCTATCCAGCTGAATTCCTGAGAGGAGACGAAACCCAGGTCTCCTACTCCTCCGCCATCTTGCTCCGCCCCCTTTCTAATTACTATATTCTAACCACAGTATAAGATACATGTTATTACTTCTCCCCTCCGATACTTTTATAGAACCATTATATAAGCAACTCATATAAGCCCCTTAGGAAAAGAATTAACTTAAAAGATTTTTAAGAACAGTATAAACCATTTTAAACTATATTCATTGTACACAAATCATTAAAGGAATTATTTTTTCTAGTTAAATGAATATTCTACTCAATGATAAGTTGCTTTATGTTAATTATATTGACCACCAATTTCCAAGACTTAGACATGAATAAAATATACTTAATACTAAAGAATTCAGAATGTTTTTGATGTCAAAACACATGTAAAAGATCTTGCAGTTAACATTACAAAGTTCCATAAAATACATTCTATTTTTTTCTAGCTATTTATACTCTTGAAAAATGAGTTTTTATATTTTGACGATGAATGTGGATATCTTTCCTTTTAGACTTTGTCTGCAATAGTGATGTGTCTTACAACATTCTCAGCTCCACTAAGAATTTGATTCAAACCTGGACAACACCTCCAATTCTGCACATTTTCCATCTTTCTCCTTTGATATAAAGTGTGGCAAATATGAATGCCTTTGTGGTCAGGAAGGTGAATGTGTTTAGGAGTAACAGTAGGAAGTGGTGGAGGCTGTGGGGCAATGAGGTCTTGTTTGTCCCTCCTAAACGGGCAGTGACTGCTCAATTCCATCTGACTGTCACCATGTAGGGAAGTTGATTTTGTTGTAAGATAAACAGTTTTTCAAATGAAGCCACAAATACGGAATTTTATTTAAAATCTTCAAATAATAATTATTGCCTACTAACATTTCTCTAATCTTAGTTGTACCAACTAAAAGAAATATTTTTAAGACAAAATCCAACTGCCAGTGTGAGACATCTATTTTACACCCACATTAATATTTACTTGCTCAAAGTTCTATTATCTTAGGATATTTTTATGATGACATGTAGGTAATGAGATGAAACAAGCAATCCTGGATATAATAACCTCAATCAATTATTGCATATATAGCCCAATAAAAATGAAGTCATGTATATTCAATTCATTATTTAACATAAATGCTCTATAGTCTTAATAATACTAATTTGGAAATTATTGGAACTGAATTAGTCACGTCATATTCTTAGATATTTGTCAGTCTCCAAGAATTAATGCAAATCAATTCCTCATTTTGATTGACTGTGTTTAACTATTTTTCTTGATTTACAAGATTAAGGATACTAAGGTCATAGGAAGTTTCAAGAATCTTAAAAATAATATTTTAACATTACTCCTATGCCTCCAAATTATTTAAGTCATTAACAATAATATGGGCAATAACATAAGATTAAAATATACTGAAAATAAGAATTTTGGACTTCTACAGCTACTTGAATAAATCTTTTGCTAAAAATAATTTAAATGTTGGATGAACTTCAAGATTTAAAAATTTATTAATTTTTTCTTTTAATGCATCCATGAGTTGTCAAAATTCAAAGCATACAGAGGACAGGTAACTTGAAATCTTAGGAGAGCAGGTAAGCAGGCTTCACACTGAAATAATTTTGTTGAATGGTTGAACCTGATCTCACCTTCTTGGCCTATAGTGCTTAGTGCACAGGGAGTGATTTAGGGTCCTCACAATACTTCTTTTATATTTTCAGAAGGATGTGATAATAAATATTCCTGAATGTACATTTGCAATGAAATGTGTAGTTCACATAGGCCCAGGCTTAATTACAGGCGTGTGAATTAGTAAGCAGGATAAGTTGTGTCACATCTGTATTCCATAAACTGGTTTATGTTTCATATTTGGCCATAAGTTTGACTTGCAATATAGAACTTTTACTAAGGGGAGCAGCCACTTTAGATATGACTCTGGATAGCCTTAAGAAAATATGAAAAGAGAAGGTATAGATTTGAAAAACAGATAAAAGATTATTATGAATTTTCATAAAACTCCTTTCTTTTATAAAGCCAACAACCTAGATTCATTCCTTTTATAAATAACTTTCTTCCTTGAAGTTGTACATTTTTCTAAAGATGCTGGATTACTGGACAGTGAGAAAATTAAAGCATTAGGAGTCACAGGAAATCCAGTCGTCCAGTCAAAAATGAAGTCTTCTGGGTGGGCCTTAATCCAATATGACTGGTGTCTTAATAATAAGAGATGATTAGATCATAGACACACATGAAACACTGTGTGAAAATATCAGAATAAGATGGCCATCTACAAGCCAAGGAGAGAGGCTTCAGAACTAACTCTGTAGACCCCTGATCTTAGACTTGAGGAAATATATTTCTGTTCTTTAAACCACCCAGTCTTGGTATTTTGTTATGGCAACCCAAGCAAACTAATACAGCAGACAACTGGAAACACAGGCCGAAGAGACCCGATATGGGTGGCCTACTGACTATTAAGGGATATTTATCTAGAAAGAGAACTTCATGGAGGAGAGGAAGTGAAAGAAGAAAAAGGGTAGGAATACTGTGTTCACATCAATTTAAGAGAGCATCTAATGTGAAAACAAGCTAAATTGCATTCAGTTTTATTATATAGAGGAATTTACAGATGGGTTCAGTTCATATTATTGAATTGAGTGTTTTGTTCACTTCCATTTGTGTGTGTGTGTGCTAATGAACACACTTAAAGCATTGTTTTTGTTTTGGAATCAAGCTTTGGCTGAATTTCTTACATTTTGAAATATGCATAAATAATTGGTTTTGCTTCTTTTAGGATTCAGATCTTCATAGGCTCTTTAAAGTAAGCCATGAGGTGAGATAGGACTGAAGAGAGTGGGTGGCTTCTGATGGTGCTGCAGATACAAATTGGGCTTTGCTTGGAATTGTTTTGGCAGTCTAGACTAGGACTGTGATCCTGGACTTGTCTTTTCCAATTAAATATTCTAAGATCAGATAAAAAGTATTTAAAAAGAAACCTAACACACTGAAGGATAAAGTAGATAAATGGTTAAATATTCTTGAGTTATCTTATAGTTATATGTTATAATTTAGGCATTTATTTTGACATTATTTTTTTACAATGCAGAGATTATGGAAAAAAATTAAGTTTATTTCCTGATTCATTAATATCTTAAGGTACTTGGTTATTCAAAGCTTTGCCATTGAGTAAAACTGTGGTACTTCTTAATGAAATACAATGTTCTATTATCTTTGATTTTTTACTTAATATTGAAATATTTCAATTTATAACAAAACCAGAGAATAATGCATTAAAATGGCATCTAAGATATCTTTCTTCTCAATATAAGAATCTTTTGAGCTGCATAACTGACAGGTCATTATTCAACCTCCAATAGAAAAATCGGCAAGGGTAGGTTTTTCACTTTGTTACAATTTAGCCTTTTGAAAGTTTTCTAAATACTGAAATTTGTATCATCAACATATGGTAAGTTGTTCATGAGATACGCCATGATTTAGTTGTTCTTACATCTCCTGGCCCATAAAAGGAGCTCAGTAAAAATGTGTGTGATTAAATTGATTTGAATAGCCTAAGATTACCTGTCAACAGGTCAGTCAAGTTTTTTTTTGTTTGTTTGTTTGTTTTTTATCCTGGAGCGAAGTTGAGCATTTCTTCATTTTCTGCAAGAACTCCAAGGACATGTGAAAGACCTAAAGTTTCCGCTCAATTCTTAAATGTCCGAGGGATTGTAGCCTATTCCTATCTGATGCCAAATTAGAACATTTACTGATCAAGTTTTAATGTCAATCTCAATGGTGTTCTGTAAGTCTTGAGGTATTGCTTTGTTCTGCTCATTTTGGATGCACTATTTGGGTGTCTTTGTGTCTTCTAATCCCTGCTAGTTTGTCTTCCCTCCTCTTGCAGATAGAGCAGACATGAACCTCTGTGGTTAGTGGCAAAAGGCTTATAAATAGATATCAGAACATAGTCCAGGAGAACTGTTAATGGAAATATTTCCACCTAATTTTAATCATCAACATAACTATTCTTGTGCCAATAATTAAAAAAAAATGCCTTCTCTTTGAAAAAGGTGAATACTTTCACAAAGCATGTTGAATCTTGAGAGACTCCTGGCTCAAATCTTTGTATACTTTCTAGAGAAGGAAAATAACAGGTTAGTAAGACTATTTCAAATGAGGCCTTTGAAGAAAATCCTTAATAGATTACAGTTCTATATCTGGGCCAAGTGAATGAAGTACTAATAAATTGATACATAGATTCTAACATTCACTAATTAATATTTAGGAGAAGAATTTAGGTCAAAGAGTGAAAAGGACATCTCATATACAATTTTCAACACATTAAGAAAAGCAGTGGTGCTTAAGCATGTATCTGTTCCAGTGCTAGAGACGATATTCAAACAGCTTTGGAAATTATGCTATACAAAAAAATGTGTACTAGATGGCAGTCTAAGTACCCTTTTCATTTATGTCTCAGTCTGATTTTTGGATTCCAATCCATCAGTGGAGAAGGAAAGAAAGTATTGTTCATTATCTCATCAAATAAATGTCTTTATTATTACATAATAGCATAGTGTTTAAATAATTAAAAAAATGAGTTGCATTTCAAGTTTAAAAAACCATAATGCATTTTTACTGGTACATTATCTGGAATTCTAATTGCATCTAGATGCAAAAATACCCTTTGAGACACCTTGACACAAGTGAAATTTATGTTTCTTAGATCCTTAGCACCCTTTCCTTTATATAGTTCCTCATTGCTTATCCTCAGTGTCTTATTTTAAATAAAGCAATGAGAAACTGAAATTACAAGCAAAACACATAGATCTTTTTGAAATTTTTTTTAGGAACTTCAGGATTCTGAGGATGCAGGTACTACCAAATTATGGCCACATCTTAGATTATTTGTGTTTTAATTATCTCTGTAGATTTATGCTGTCCTTGCAGTTAGAAGACTTTATGTTTATTCTTAAAATTTTATGTTTATTCTCATTTTCTTTTTCCGTACTGGTGCAGAATTTTTTATTCCCACTTTCTTTGTAAGTTTACCTTCTTTTCAGGTTTTGTGTCTTTGTGAATGTTATACAGGACTAAAATATATTTAAATAAAAAGTCAAAGTCATACCTTTGGAATTTTATTTTGCTTTCACTATATTTGATCATGGTCTTGTCTTTTTGTTATTTTTACAGAAGGTGTTTGTAAGTGTTGGAATCATTTCCTCATATGTAATCCAAGCTGGCTGTTTAAATCCAATTTGCATACTTGTTTTGAAGATGTCTGGAAAACCACAGACAGCCCCTCTAGTTTCATTTGCATAACAGCTCCAAAGCTCCAAGTTGCTGGGTAGTTGGAAATACTGGCAATCAAGTGACCCGGGCTATAGAAGAAGCTGAGGAATTCAAGGGGAATCATAGACCTTTAGGCTTGGAGCTGAGAAGATAATAAAAATAATAGCTAACATCTCTTTTGAACTTACTAAATGCCAAGTACTGCAATAAACTTATTACATGGATTTAATTTAACATTTAATCCTATAGGGTAGGTAGTACTATTAATCCCACTTTATGAATCAATAAACCAACTAAGCAACTGCCTAATGTTGTAGAAGTAGTAAGTTCTTATCCAAGCAGTCCACAACCACTCAACCACTACAAAGATTTTAACCACAAAATTATACCACCAGATAGCCAAATTACAGGATTCAAAGAACTATGAAGTTCTAGGTAGGGGTGATACTTGAAATCAGTTTAAGTAGCATTATAGTGGTCCATGGTCAAATAGAGTCAAAGGTGTATGTGGATTGAGGGTCCAGGGTCTGCTCCCAGAGACTGGGGCTGGTAAGAATTAGGCAAATTGACTGACCAGCCAGTTGACAATTTTCAGCAGGAAACACAAGTGCTTATCAAGAACCGAGGAAACCATTTTGCACATCTATACAGCTACCATAAATCCTGGTAGTAGTTGTGCAGCAAATGGTTAAATTAGAAGACCCCATAATATCTGTAGTGCAGATTTTCCTATATTCTGCCCACAGTTTAATGAGAGAAATAGTTCCACAGGTCTTGTTCCACAGCAGCAGTACCACAATCCCACACATGCTTGCTACTTCACAAAGGAACCCTGATTCTTTTCCTTTCCCCTGTAGATATCTTCTACTTTTTGATTTTCTCTTTTGGCATTATCAATTTACTTGCCAATATAGAAGAGGAAGATTAACTCTTTTTCATGTATAACCCATGACACCTCCCTTCTCTACTATCTCCCCATCTTGTTATT
The DNA here is from genome assembly GCF_029215605.1 of Mirounga angustirostris. NCBI lineage: Eukaryota > Metazoa > Chordata > Mammalia > Carnivora > Phocidae > Mirounga > Mirounga angustirostris. The sequence goes on along the minus strand of NW_026991710.1, from coordinate 38,636,189 downwards.
ATCCTTGTATAATTTCTGTAAGATCAACATTTAATATTTACAGTATTAAAACTTTCATGATTATGTGACTGCCTTCCCAACTGACCCATATGGTATGCCGTGATTACTTTTCATTCTTGTGCATTTTTTAAAATTCTTTATAGTTAAAAAAATTGCCCTTTTTACATGTTTGCTTAGTTTTCCAAACATGTATCACTTACTATCCCCAGTTTGTTCCCTAATTTTGTAATCTCCTTTTATTTCATCCGGTCACATTAGTTCTTCTATAAATTTCACGTTTTTGAAGAAATGCTTTCCAGAAGTTTCTTGTTCTGATTTAGACTGGTTCATCCCTAGGTCTGAGGGTTTTTATATTGATATTTCCCCATATCATTAAACTAGGAATTCTGTTTTCTTTCTTAATTTGGATCTCCAGTTTTCTGGAGATCTCAGTTTTTACACTCACAATTGTTTGATTTCTTCTAGGATTCTAACTGGGAAAGCATTTTGCCTTGAAAGAGGTTTGTTTGTTTGTTTGTTTGTTTAATTTTATTTATTTAATTGAGAGAGTAAGTGAGAGAGAGCACAAGCCGGCGGCGGGGAGGGGGTGGAGGAGCAGAGTCCCCGCTGAGCAGGGAGCCTGATGTGGGACTGGATCCCAGGACCCTGGGATCATGACCTGAGCTGAAGGCAGACGCTTAACTAACTGAGCCATTCAGGCACCCCCTAAAAGAGTTTTTAAGAATTTTCTCCATTGTTTTCTAGCTTCCAGTATTGTTGTTGAGAATCTCGTATCTTTATATGAAGCCTTTTTCTCTCAGAAATTTCATGGAATTTTCTTTTTATCTTGCTTTCTAAAATTTCACAATGGCATACATTGCTGAGAAGGACCACTTCCCGGGCACCATTACAGAAGGTACATGTGAAAGGAAGTTCATTCACATTGTCATTTACAATGTTACCCTTAAAGTTGTGTATTTTACAATCTGTGTGGCTATATGATACAATGTTACTGGGTGGGATTATTTTCACCCATTGCACTGGATACCAGGTGAGTATTTCAATGTGGAATCTTATGAATCTGAGCTCTAGAATATTTTCTTGAATTTTTTTGCCTTTCTTTCTTCCTCCACCTCCATTTTTCTGGTGTTTCTTTTTGAAACACCTATTATTAGGATGCTAAGTACCCTAGCTTGGTCCTCTAGCCTATTTTATTTTATTTCCTTTTTTTTTTTTTAAATCTCACTGTTCTACTTTTGGGGAGATTTTCTCAACTTTATCTTCCATTTATCTTACTAATCTTTTCATTTCTAATATTATATATTTAGTTTCCAAGAACTCATTTCTTTGTTCTCTGAATGTCTCCTTTTTTTAGTATATTCTTATTCCTTTTATTTCTCTGAAAATGTGTGTGCGTGTGTGTGTGTGTGTGTGTGTGTGTGATTTTCTTCTCTCTTTGTAACCTCTTTTCTCTGTTACTTGTTTCTGCTTGTCTTGGCTTTTGTCTTTCATAATAGCAATGTGCCTCAAATGTGTATTCATTTTTGACTATAGACTAGTATTTTATTTTATTTTTTTAAATTTTTTATTGTTATGTTAATCACCATACATTACATCATTAGTTTTAGATGTGGTGTTCCATGATTCATTGTTTGTGCATAACACCCAGTGCTCCATGCAGAACATGCCCTCTTTAATACCCATCACCAGGCTAACCCATCCTCCCACCCACTCCCCTCTAGGACTCTCAGTTTGTTTTTCAGAGTCCATTGTCTCTCATGGTTCATCTCCCCCTCCAATTCCCCCCCTTCATTCTTCCCCTCCTGCTATCTTCTTTTTTTTTTTTTCTTAACATATATTGCATTATTTGTTTCAGAGGTACAGATCTGAGATTCAACAGTCTTGCACAATTCACAGTAGACTAGTATTTTAAAAAGGGTACTAAAAACTGATTGGAGGCTCTGCATATAGAAAAGACCATGGGCTCTCCTGTGGAGTAATCTAGTAGTGCTGCTTATTAGAGAAATCCTTGATGTTATTACATGCAGGACTTTTCTCTTGGGCTAGCCAAACTCCCAGGAAAACTCTTTCAAGGGGCTTATGGGACATAAATTATGGCTTTCACCTCTGGGATCCTGGAAAGATAATATATTTAGTGTTTAAATTTCCCTTGATTTCTTTGTTTTTAGTATAGTACTCTGGTCTTCAAATCGGATCAGAGATATTCTAATTATTCCTCCCCTGTTAATAAACCACCAATCATCTGCCTAGTTGGGGTGTTCATGTGTGTATTCATGAATGTGTATGTGTGTGTGTGTGTGTAATGTAGCCGATCCTTAGCTATGCAGAGGAAGGGAGGTGATCTGGTGGTCCAAAGTTTCAACTGACCTTCCTGATATTATTCTGCCACATTTATTCCATGAGTACTTGGTACTGCCAACTCCTGAATCATTGATTCTATGGTGTGCATTGGGTCATCCAAGAGATTCTCAGGTTTCATTATTGCATTAGGATTCAGCTTTCTTAGATCTATTTAATCAATTACTACTTCTCCATCTGGTTTCAGCTTCCAGAATTTTTCTCCCTTTGTTTTCTGAGCTTATTCCTCTTTCAAAAATAGTTTTTTAAAAATAAGCTTTCAAGAAGGCATGGAGGCTATTGCTTATGTTAAACTTGTCATCTTTAACCAGGTGTCACATAGTTATTTTTAGAGTTATTGTATTTGAATAAAAGTTAAAGATAAATCATGGCAATATGCTTTGTTTTCCCTTTTATTGGGCATATATTTTATATTATATTTTAATAACATTAAAGTATTATAAGCTTTACTCACATAAGTTTTGTGATATATTTGTCATATATGTCACTCCTTTTTATGGCTTCCACATATCTCTTGAAATTTTCCATTTCTTCATTCATGCTGTATACTTTTTCCATTAAAATTTTTGGACTTTTATCACATTTAATTTAAAATCCATCTGGGCTATCTCTGTGTCTGCTTTCATTGACTGTTTCCTCTCTTGATCAGGAATCACATTTTCTTGCCTTTTATTGTTTTTGTTGCTCTGTCTTGTATTTTGTTAAGGATAAAACAGATATAAATGTTTTCTCTCTTATAAAGGACTGAGTAGTTTTTGAAGTTTATTTCATGTAGGGTTCCTGTATTGTCAGCTCTTCAATGATTTTTTTAAGTTATAAGTTTATAACAATTTTCTCTTGAAACTTTTATATTCAAATGGGAGCCTGAATCCTGTAAATTATTCTGAAAAATTGAATTTTGAAGGCAACATGTATTACCTACACATATGTAAACATGTTTTCACCCTGAAAACTGGTGATGCCTATAGTTTTTGTAACTTTTGAGGTAGGATGGGATGAAATAGACAAATAGATCAGTGTGAGATTAGCATCTGTCCCACAGTAACAACATGAATGCCCACAGCAATTTGAAAGAATGATATTATACTGATGGTACAGATTGTAAAACAGCTTGACAGAGGATTTGCCACTAGAGATGCAAGCAGTTTGTGCTTCTGTTCATAAGAGTTCATGTTCATAAAGGTTTGCTTCAGGTTTTCAATATTACAAACAGCAGTTGGAGCTCTTGATTGTATGCAGTTCTTAAGTATCAAAGAACTGATGTTGATTTGAATAATATAGGGAAAAATTTTAATAGATGAAAAAAACCTATGCATAAATACTTATTCTGTAAAAATAACACTTTTAATATTAAAAAATCTGAGTCAGAGAAAATTACAGCATTGGTGAATCATGTGTATATCATTCTTTTATCACAACCCAAATAATGGCCTTCTAAGCTCTTTCCAAATGCATCAGCGATATATGTGAAATTGGAATTAAAATAAGGGAACTTAACATAATTACATACTTCAGCTAGTTCAGTGAGCAGAAATTGTTGGCACCCTCTTGCTAGATTTTCCCAAACTGAAGCTGCCATGTTTTGTATTATGAGCAGTTCAGCAGCTTTGTGCATCTGTCCCTCCCCTCCAATTTAATTAGACTGTCTGTTGCAGACAAATCAGACTGTGGCTTTTTTTTTTTTTTAACCCAACTGCTATAAATGCCAAGTCAAAATATGAATAAGAGGAAAACAAGATGTTCTGCAAACACATGGGCCACTTTATTGGGTAAAAACATGATAGGTGGGTCTGCTCAGATTTTTCTCTTGGGCTAGCCAAACTCCCAGGAAAACTCTTTCAAGGGGCTTATGGGACATAAATTATGGCTTTCACCTCTGGGATCCTGGAAAGATAATATATTTAGTGTTTAAATTTCCCTTGATTTCTTTGTTTTTAGTATAGTACTCTGGTCTTCAAATCGGATCAGAGATATTCTAATTATTCCTCCCCTGTTAATAAACCACCAATCATCTGCCTAGTTGGGGTGTTCATGTGTGTATTCATGAATGTGTATGTGTGTGTGTGTGTGTGTAATGTAGCCGATCCTTAGCTATGCAGAGGAAGGGAGGTGATCTGGTGGTCCAAAGTTTCAACTGACCTTCCTGATATTATTCTGCCACATTTATTCCATGAGTACTTGGTACTGCCAATTCCTGAATCATTGATTCTATGGTGTGCATTGGGTCATCCAAGAGATTCTCAGGTTTCATTATTGCATTAGGATTCAGCTTTCTTAGATCTATTTAATCAATTACTACTTCTCCATCTGGTTTCAGCTTCCAGAATTTTTCTCCCTTTGTTTTCTGAGCTTATTCCTCTTTCAAAAATAGTTTTTTAAAAATAAGCTTTCAAGAAGGCATGGAGGCTATTGCTTATGTTAAACTTGTCATCTTTAACCAGGTGTCACATAGTTATTTTTAGAGTTATTGTATTTGAATAAAAGTTAAAGATAAATCATGGCAATATGCTCACATATTTGATTTGCATCATAATAGAAAGAAAAATTAGAGGCATTATTATTTCCAAGAGGCCATTCACTTTAAGAGTAAAAACATGAGGGAAGTGAGGCTTGCAGAATGAGGTTATAACAGGGTCAGATTGATGCTATTGTCTTTGTCGGCTCCAACAGAGCAGGGACTTGATTCTTTCCCCAGTGTAATCTTGCTTTGACAGTACAGCCAACACCGACTTATGATTACACATTCTCCTATCATGAAGGGAGTGAGAATCACAGCAAAGGAAACATAAGAGACAAATAAGCTAGAGATTATTGTAGAAATTTATAGTCTTATGTGCTTTGCATTCCTGTGGATAGTTTGAGCCAATATGCCCTATTAGGACACTATAATGTTACATTTTAATCATTTTAATAATCCTGTAATAAGGTTGAAAAATAGTTGCTCTTACAGGAGAATGTTATCTATAGGCAACCGTTAATTATAGTCCATGGAGGATAATAGATGAATTCTATGGAATGCCTTTCTCTAGATTATTGTCCAAGTTAACAGTGGTCAGTAGAAAAAACTTGGTCCTAAAGTGTCACCCCAGGAGTAATGCAAAGGTAAGGCAATAAAATGAAAAAACTCTCAACAGGTAAGTAAACATGTAGTGTCAGGTAGGTAGGTGAGTGGGAGCAGGAACTTAGATACAACTATGAGTGCAGGATAAATGAAGTCAGATAAATGAAGTCCAAGGCTGCAGGCTGGAGTGGAAAGCAAGAGGGGATTAATTACTCATGAATGGATACACGCAAGTTGTAAACACAGTTCTTCAGTAAGTCTGGGAAAAAGATTCACATTTCCTTTGAATTTTATTTAGAAACCCTGAAAAAGTGGATCCTCCTTTTTGAGAACACAAAGTTATACTTGACTACCAAATTATCCCACTCGTCTCTTGAAATTACTTTTTTCCCCCCTAATAATTGTAATGTACTGCATGAAACTATCCAAATGTTTCTTAATTTCCTAAGAAATGGAATGTTGATAAGGAAGTTTATTGAAATTGAGGTTTCAGTTTGCATTCATGGGGAAAAATGTAGATAATTTGTTCATCTTGAAACTTATGAAGTCTAATTTGGCTTTAGTATTTGTTTAATGCACTTAGCAGATGAGCTCTTTGGACCTGAAATATGCCTCCTCACTGTTTCTTCTTGGTAAGCTTCTCATCACCAAACAATATGGTACTTCCTCTTTTGAGCCTTTCTAATCCCTAAAGAATCAGTTACTCCATAGCAACTTTTGCACATACCTTTATAGAGGCATTATTATTTCCAAGAGGCCATTCACTTTAAGAGTTGTGATACCAGTATCGTTCTGAGTATGTGAAGAAGATAGATATCTGAATGGCTATTGGCATTTTGGAGACTGAAAATTGCACGCCCCAAGCCCAACTTACAGGAGTAGATCTTTTATCCAATTATATAGGCCATGCTCTTGTGCAGAGAAAATATCTTCTATAACCTCCCTATCTTATCCCTCCTCTAGTTACCATGACAATTAGGGTAAAGGTCAATAGAGGCAGAAAGGAAGAACTTTTGACATTTCTCTTTGGGAATTCCATCTTATTTTCTGTCTTTTTATTCTGTGGGAACTTGGCTTCTTATTACAGATAACACTTGGACTTACACTACAAATGTTTCCAGGGGACCGTATAATCCCAGATCTTGGAAACAAGTATCAAATTGAAATACATTTGTGTCTAGCATACACTTATAAAAATTCGAGAGTGTACTCACACAAGCCTTCATAGCTAATTGAACAAAGGTAAAAATTTATAACTCAAACAATTATACATATTTGATTTGCATCATAATAGAAAGTTATCAAAATTCCCTGAGTCAAAGGAAGATACAGAGTGCCACCAATGGTCCTACCCTTAGATAAGGAAATGAAGATATTTGAGAAGAAATTGTCTAAAGGGTTCTTCTCACCTGGAAGACAGAGTAAAGTAAGTCTGAGTATCCTCCTTTTTAAATCTGCCTTGCAATTTCACTTAGTGTGGTGAATTGAAATAATATTTGTAGGCATATGTCCTGGGAATGTAGTAGTTTTTAAATAAATCTTTGTGGGATGGGGAAATTGATAAATCTAGACAGGAAGGAGAATTAGGAAACTTCAGACATATTATTCTTTATATCAAGGATGTAAACAGTCCTATTATTTTCAATTTGTAGGTGGAAGACTTTGTAAATTATAAAGCTGTTGACCTGAGACCAATTAAAAGTAAAGTTACAAAGATTCTTTCTATCATTAAAACTATGATAATAAATGTCAATCTCTTTAACAGACCAAAAAAAAAAAAAAAAAAAAAAAACCCCAAACCCCCTGAATTAATAAAACCTAAATGTTAATAGCTCCATACTTGAGATAAAAGGTTTAATTCTGCTAGGTCCATGGACTTGCTCATTAAAATCATGTGCTGGAATATTTGAGATAATTATATTATCAGAATTCTGGCACTTGTTCTTGAACAAGAAAAACAAAGCACATATGCTAGGCAATGTGCTAAAATTCCAAAGTTTTGTGGCTAATTTTTGCATTTTAAGTATATACCACATATTCTTCATATACTACCTATGCCACAAAATTAATCTATAGGATTATAAATGAATGGAGACTTTGTCACTCTTCAGAGAATTCAGATTTGTCTCTAAATCCAAATTTTTAAGAAGGCGTCTCCATTACATGGGGAGGTTTCCTACAAAAATTGTGTACAAGTGAATGATCTCTCCTTGAGTGATTGGTGTTAACTGTGTTTGCACCACGCCATAAAAACTCTTGAAAAAAGATATTACTTAAGAGAAAGATTATTGTATTTTAGAAGGCGTAAATAATTTTTTGTGGATACTGAAAGCTTAATTCTGTCTTCAGGAAAACCCTAAGAAGAAAAGAGGACTATATTGGAGAAGGAACCTTATCGTATTTGCTTTTAAAAGGTTTCTTTCATGTGTTCATTTTAATGACAAGAAACTTCTTTTAACAGTGACATTAGAGCATTGCACAACTGATAATACCTCAGTATGTTTTTCCTCCATCTTTTGATGAATATTAAATAAGATTCTGTTTTCTTTTTGATGAAAGAATCCCAAACTTTGACTTTCCATCTCTCTTTTTTTTTTTTTTTTAAGATTTTATTTATTTATTTATTTGAGAGAGAGTGAGAAACAGCATGAGAGGGGAGAGGGTCAGAGGGAGAAGCAGGCTCCCCGCCGAGCCGGGAGCCCGATGCGGGACTCAATCCCAAGACCCTGGGATCATAACCTGAGCTGAAGGCAGTCGCTTAACCAACTGAGCCACCCAGGTGCCTGACTTTCCATCTCTCTGGATACCAGATCCTTCTATATGGCTTGCTTTGACACATAACTTCTCTCACTAAACTCCTACCATTTCATTAAACTCCATTGCATTTTGCAATATTTTTTTTTTCCTGGATAGCCTAGTATGATTCTCTAGATTCACTTTTATTTCCTTGCATACTTCTGAAATGAAACTGTGTGGGTGTTTCAATTCTGAATTCAACTTTCTATAATGGACCACCCAACTTAAAAATATTTTCACTGATGACTAACTACGTGGACCTTTTGTCTCCCAACTCCTCCTCCCTCCCTCCCAACACATGGTTCACCAGATTTACTCATTATCTTGCATTGTTAGGTCTAAAATGTATTTACACATGGAAACAAAATATGCTGTAGGTATTTGGATGAGAAAATGGAAAGATATGAGAATTTAGTCTTATACCTGTTACTCTGAAAGTTACATTATAAAAATAGAGCAAATGCTTTATGCATTTTTTAAATGTATTATATCTTTCATAATTTTTGTAATATTGTTTTTCTGTTCAAGATCTATTTCCTTTCTTTTATTTTCAAGAGCAGCCTCGACGACTTTCCACACAAGTGAGCATGAGATCTAGGATGCCCTTAGCACATGCTTCAAGGAAGTCAAAGTAGAACATATTGTGGAGATTGACATTAGATATGTGGTAAGAATGTTCTTCTAAAGCAGAAGTGCTGGGGACCATTTAAGCCACAAGTTTCCAGAAGACAACTTTGCTACCACATGGACAGAATCAAACATAGAATGAGGCCAAAAGGAAAGTAGAACTGAGAGATGGAGAGAAAATATCAAGGCCTTGCTGACAGACTTACTTTGAATCTCTGGATTCAGCTTTATTTGAAAACTATTCTCGAACTTTTCAGTTATATAAGCCAAGTACTTATTTTTTTGTTATTGTTTAAATAGATTGCTGATGTGCTTCTGTCACTTGCAACTCATATTTTAATAATCAAGACTGCTTTAATTGATAATGATGAGGATGCTGATGATAAAAGCAACAAAATAATAAAGATTTGCTTAAGGAATCATTTTTCTTCCCTTGCTGAAAAAATAAGATTTACAGAAATCTTTTCACTTTTGTTATATTAAAATCATTTTTTCCTAAGCTGATCTTCAGAGACATTGCTAATGAGTCCCCATACCAAGGAAACACTGTACTAAGTACTAAGTAATAAGTTCTCCCACAGCAGGATTATCTGTAGCACAAATAAATATTTATATTTATTTTGATTACGATAGCATTGTGAATTGTATGATTATTCTTGTTTTAGGTCAAATTGGTGTATAACATATTAGTTTTAGGCATTCAACATAATAATTTGATATTTGAATACACTACAAAGTGATCACCACACTAAGTCTAGCTACCATCCATCACCATATGATTGACCCTCTACATCCTTTCATCCAACCCCCGAACCCCTTTCCCTTTGATAACTATCAATCCATTCTCTATATCTATAAGGTTTTTTTGTTTATAGTTTTGTTTTTATATTCTACATATAACTGAAATCGTATGATTTGTGCATACACATACATTCACAATGGAATACACACACACACACACACACATTTTCTTTATCCATTCATCTGATAGACACTTGGGTTGTTTCTATATTTGGCTATTATAAATAATACTGCAATGAACACAAAGTGCATGTATCTTTTCAAGCTAGTGTTTTTGTATTCTTTTAATTTTTTGAGGAATCTCCATACTGTTTTTCACTGTGGCTTCACTAATTTACATTCCCACCAATAGTATACAAGAGTTCCTTTTTCTCTACATCCTTTCAACACTGTTATTTCTCATCTTTTTGATAATAGCCATTCTAACAGGTATGAGGTGATATCTCATTGTTGTTTTGATTTGCATTTTCCTGATAATTAGCAATGATGTAAATCTTTTCATATGTCTGCTGATCATCTGTATGTCTTTTTTTTTTTTTTTTTTTTGAAACATGTGTTTTGATCCTCTGCCCATTTTTAAATTAGATTGTTTGGGTTTTTTTTGCTATTGAGTTGAGTTCTTTATATATTTTGGATATTAACTCCTTATTGGATATATGATTTGCAAGTATTTTCTCCCATCCAGTACTTGCCTTTTCACTTTGTTGATGGTTTCCTTTGTTCTGCAGGAGATTTTTAGTTTGATGTAGTCCCAAAGATGTTTATCTTTGTTTTTGTTGCCTTTACTTTTGGAGTCAGATCCAAAAATTCAGTGATAAGACTGATGTTCTCAAGGAGCTTAATACCCGTGTTTCTTTCTAGAAGTTTTATGGCATGAGGTCTTAAATTCCTGTCTTTAATCCATTTCTAGTTGATTTTTGTGAATGATGAAAGGTAATGGTCTAGTTTCATTTTTTTGCATATGGCTATCCAGTCTTCCTAATGCCATTTATTGAAGAGACTGTCCTTTCCCCATTGCACATTCTTGGTTCCTTTTTTGTATATTAATTGACTATATATGTGTAGTTTATTTCTAGACTCTCTGTCCTGTTCCATTGATCTATGTATCTGTTTTTATGCCAATACCATACTATTTTGATTACTATAGTTTTATAAAATAGTTTGAAATCAGGGAACTTGATGCTTACAGCTTTGTTCTTCTTTCTCAAGATTGCTTTGGCTATCTAAGATTGCTTGTTCTATTTCTGTGAAAAATACCATTGGAATATTGATAGGGATTGCATTGAATCTTCAGATTGCTTTGGGTAGTGTAAACATCTTAATAATATTAATTCTTTCAATCTGTTAAGCATGGAATATCTTTCCATTATTTGTGTCTTCAAATTCTTCCATCAATGTCTTCTAGCTTTTGGTACACAGGTCTTTCACTTCTTTTTTTTTTTTTTAAAGATTTTATTTATTTATTTGAGACAGAGAGAATGAGATACAGAGAGCATGAGAGGGAGGAGGGTCAGAGGGAGAAGCAGACTCCCTGCCAAGCAGGGAGCCCGATGCGGGACTCGATCCCGGGACTCCAGGATCATGACCTGAGCCGAAGGCAGTCGCTTAACCAACTGAGCCACCCAGGCACCCACTTCTTTTTTTTTGTTGTTAGAACAACTCAACAAAATAAAATTCCAGTTTATTGTTGGACAACCTTGTTTCACACATACATCAAACAGGCCAAAAAATAAATAAATAAATAAACAGCAACTTCATAGACAAAAAGGGAAAAAAAGAAACCTTTTATCTTTGGCCTTTTTAACCATCTCATACAAACCAACTACTTATAGTTCAGTTAAGTACATACACAAAAAAAGTTACTGGAATGCTCAGAATAAGATATTTTTTGTTGTTGTTTTTGCTTTTTTTTTTTTTCCCTTTTGAGATTATAATGAACATGGTCACACCACCAGTAAAGTCAGAAGTAGGACAGAGAATGCTCCGAAGGCTGGTTTGGTCATCTGAGATCATTAAAGATGGCTGACCCCTAACAGTATGTACAAAAATACAAAATGTAAATAAAAAATACAAACAAATTTTCCTTTTTAAAGTACTTTTAAGAAAAAAAAGCAGGGCCTTGGAAGTTTTATTTCTTTTTTCCTCCCGTTGCAAATTCACGTTTTGTTTCTGGTTGGGTGGCAGAGAGTGTGCGTCATCTGCGGGTGGTGGTGCCCATGTTGGGCAGGTGGGCGGGACTCTCTACTCGAAGGTGACCACGTTTAGATTCTGAGATGGGAAGTGGAGGGTGAATAGGTCATGGTGGGCTTTTTTTGGTTAAGTTTAACTTTTCCTTCATCTTTATGACTGTTACTTTGAACTTTTTTATCAAGTAGATTAGTTCTGTCCGTTCAAGTCTTTTTCTGAGGTTTTGTCTTGTTTTCTTATTTGGAACATATTAATTTCTCTGTTTCTTTATTTTATTTGGCTCTCTGTGTTTGTTTCTATGTATTATGTGAAACAGGTACCTCTCCTCAATGTGAAGGAGTGGCCTTGTGTAGAATATGAAATATTGTTCAAACTTGCCTAGCACTTGGTTGTCTCTTGAGCCTTTGTGATTGTCTCAGTAGCTTGATTTATTCTTCCTAGGTCTTAACTGTTGAGGGTGTACCAAAAGGAAGAATCTCAGTCAACACCTAGTTTCAGGCTGACTGAAAGCCAGATCCTTGGGCAACTGCTTTCAGCCTATGTAAATACGTACAGTCCTGTGGGACCACAATCATAGACTCTGCTGATCTTCAGATCAAGAGTTCTGGAGGTGTCTTCTGCACCCACTTGCAAGAATTGGTGTTTCAGATGAGTGTATAAGTTTCTTTCTGGGAGGTACCTGTTTACTGTGGTGAGGCCAAGGGAGGACACAAAGGTGGTGGCTCCCTGCCCATGTTCCCTGAGAGCACCTCTGTAGCCTCTAGATGTGTGGCATACCTGAAGCTTATATCTTCAGACCGAAGCTTCAACAAAAGTAAATGGGCTTTTTTATAGACCGACTAAGGCTGCATTTCAGTCTGCTCTTTGTGCAGGGCACTGGTGTGATATCCTGTCCTGAACTGTATTTCTTTCTTTCTTTTTCTTTTCTTTTCTTTTCTTTTCTTTCCTTCCCTTCCCTTCCCTTCCCTTCCCTTCCCTTTCCCTTTCCCTTTCCCTTTCCCTTTCTTTCTTTCTTTCTTTCTTTCTTTCTTTCTTTCTTTCTTTCTTTCTTTCTTTCTTTCTTTCTTTCTTTCTTTCTTTCTTTCTTTCTTTCTTTCTTTCTTTCTTTCTTTCTTTCTTTCTTTCTTTCTTTCTTTCTTTCTTTCTTTCTTTCTTTCTTTCTTTCTTCTTTCTTTCTTTCTTTCTTTCTTTCTTTCTTTCTTTCTTTCTTTTCTTTCTTTCTTTCTTTCTTTCTTTCTTTCTTTCTTTCTTTCTTTCTTTCTTTCTTTCTTTCTTTCAAGGTTTTATTTATTTATTTGACAGAAAGAGACATAGCGAGAGAGGGAACAAAAGCAGGGGGAGTGGGAGAGGGAGAAGCAGGCTTCCAGCGGAGCAGGGAACCCGATGTGGGGCTCGATCCCAGGACTCTGGGATCATGATCTGAGCCGAAGGCAGACCTTAACGACTGAGCCACACAGGCACCCCCTGAACTGTCTTTCTGATTGTAACAGTTGCATGGGGCCCAGGAACACAAGCCCCTCTGACCTCCAGAGCATGCAATCAAGAGGCATCTCCTGTGTGGATGGCATTTGCCCACTAGTTTTAGCAAGTCTTTGGGAAAGTGATGGTGGTCAGGCATGTCTGAGGCTTTAGTCATACAGGGGAAGAGTGCTAGAGTGGGGGACACCTACTACAGAGATGAACACTGAGCTAGGCATGCCTGCCGCTTTAACAAGGCTGTGTCTTGGGCACCAGCACTAGCAAGGGAGAGGGAGAGTGCAAAAATGGCACTCACCAGCATCTTCATCTTCAAAGTTCTACTAGTCCCACCCCTCCAGCAGATACTTCAGAATTGGCAAGTGTATCTCCTTCACTTATAATCCAGTCACTTCTCAAACTACTGCCTTTGTGTTGAATCCCAGGACAAATGAGTCCATGCACAAGTCCCTCAAAGGAGTATTTCAGGGGGACCTGGGTGGCCCAGTCAGTTAAGTATCTGCCTGTCATGATCCTGGGGTCCTGGGATCCAGCCATGTTGGGCTCCCTGCTCAGTGGGGAGTCTGCTTGTCTCTCTCCTTCTGCCCCCTCCCCCATTCCTGTGCATGCTCTCTCTCTCATAAATGGATTAAATCTTTTTTTTTTTTTTTTAAGGGAGTATCTCAGAACTCTCAGCCCCTCAGACCCTGTAGATGTAAACCTGTTTGTTTCCAAAGCCAGACTTGTCTCTCAGATGTAAGTCTTAAAGGTTGGGGTTCCTGATGTGGGGCACAAACCTCTCACATCTTGGAAAGAAGCTTCTTAACTGTGAGCACCCTCCTTATTGTGCGTCTGTGTGCTGGGTTGGGGTTTTAGGCAAGACCTTATCTCTATATCTCCTCCTCATCTCAGTGTGGTCCTTTTATCCCTAGTTGTGGAAGGAGCTGTTCAGCTAATTTTCTGTTCTTTTTCAGTGGGAATTATTCCATATGTAGCTATAAATTTGGTATGTCCTTGTGAGGAGGTGAGTTCAGGCTCTTCCTTTGCATCCATGTTGGAACACCCCTCCCATGGTTATTTGTAAAGTTCAAGAAGAGAGTGTCAAAAGAGCACTACCTTTTTTTAGATGTCTCAGCAGACTGCAAAGCAATTTTTATGAAAGAGATAACCACACAGACTTAATTGTGGTTAATTTCTGCAAACCTTTATGTAAAATCCTCATATTTCAGTTCTTGTCGATATTTGATATTAGATCCAATCTGAAACAGAATTATAGAACAAAAAATAATGTGGGTTTTTAAAATATATAGCTAATGTCTGGGTGATAGCTTGTAATAAAAGGATGGATTTATTTTTCCCTTAAATGATCTTTATTCTCAACTGCAAACACAAAATACTCCTACACTGAAAGATGACTAACACATCATTCTTAACGGCAGCTATGTTGTTGCCCCTATAGGTTAACATGTAGGTTTCAAAATGATTTATCCATTAGGACTTTGCACACAGGTGAGAAGAAGCAAAACAGAAAAGCAAAGCTCTTGTTACACCCAAAAGTGTGCTATGTTAAATGCACATAGAATTTATAAACTTTAAAAATACTTAGAGACCAGCTAGTAAATTTCTTCCTCACTTCCCACTCCCTACTACTATAATGAATCCTATCTATTAAAACATAAAATAATGTATCTAGTGCCCTGACTTCTGAAAAAATGGAATAGCATCCTAAGTAAATTAGACTCTAATGTGTTTTTAACATATTGGGCCATTAAAACCCAAAGAAAAACTTTAAGTCCACCTGTAAACAATATCCCAGGGTTTACAAAAAGTCTCATCAGAAGTTAAACAGGGGCGCCTGGGTGGCTCAGTGGTTAAGCGTCTGCTCTCAGCTCAGGTCATGATCCCAGAGTCCTGGGATCAAGCCGCGCATCGGGCTCCCTGCTCAGGGGCGAGTCTGCTTCTCCCTCTCCCACTCCCCCCTGCTTGTGTTCCCTCTCTCACTGTCTCTCTCTCTCTGTCAAATAAATAAATAAAATCTTAAAAAAAAAAAAAGTTAAACAGATTCTATTTTCTTACTACCTCTGAGAAAATGCATAGGGAATGAGATAGTATTAATGAAACCAAGACAAATAATTCAGGTTATAGGTTCACCTTGTGTGAGCTTGTACATTCCTTGAAGTCAAATATATAAATGTAAATGTAAATGTAAACCCCAGCTCAGGATTTTTCTCACAGGAGCTAGGTAAACATAGATCTTTACCAGAAGAGATTTGCTCTTCTGGAGAATGTTAATAATGCCCCCTCCCTGATCCCTCACCTATCAGAGTCTGGCTGAACACATAGAAATGTAAGATTATCTTGTTTTTTCCTACAGATGGAACAGTGATTTAGCACTTTACCAACTTGCGTGTGTATCATATGTACTGTAAATCACTCTTTTATATTACTGTAACCTTGCAGGATATAAAGTAATGTTAAGGTCAAAAATAGCACTCACATAAGTACTTTCTCATTTGCAAAGAGTGTTCACATGTGTTACCTCACTTATTTATAAATATATCACAACTAGTCAAAAACCTCCACAATGTTCTCCAGATTTTTAAAAATAAAAGGCAGTTAATTACTGATGTCCCACTATTATATCAGTGCCATTCAAACAATATTGATATGAACTTACTCAATGCTGGGAATTATGTATTTGGAGGTTGTGTTGTGATGATGATAATGATAACTGGGATCATATAATGATGATCATGATGATCATAAAGATGGTAATGCTAATTGTAGCATTTTAAGAATGATTTTCATGTGCTATGTTCTCATATATATCAAGATCTATTTCTGCAATCTCGAGTTTGTTTTCACTGCTTTACTTTCCATTTCAATGCCAATGATGTCTTCTAGAGTCTTTATAATGTGTTGTGATATCTGATAAGAAAGTTTTTGTTCACTATTCTTTTCCAAAATTTTCTCAGTGATTCTTAAGCATTTATTATTATTTTCTATTTTTTTCCTTTTATTTATTTATTTATTTATTTATTTATTTATTTATTTATTTATTTATTTGATGTAGTGTTCCATGATGGATTGTTTGCATGTAACACCCAGTGCTCCATTCAATACATGCCCTCTTTAATACCCATCATCAGGCTAACCTATCCCCCCAACCCCTCCCCTCTAGATTATTTTTTAATATAAACTATAAGGTCTTTCTTACTTGTCAATTCCTCTCACACTCCTCCTTTCCTTCCCCAGAAGTCCAGCTCTATTGGGATTCTATGAGAATGGTATTAACATTCACTCATTAATTTTGGAACAACTGGCATATTAATGGTATTAAGGCTTCCTGTTCAAGACTATGATATGGTTTTAATTGGTTCATTGTGTTTTATGTTTTTCAGTAAGATGGTATACATGTAGATCCTGTGCCCTTACTAATATATGCATTCACGTACATTTTATAATTTTTGTAGCTAATATGAATGGAAGATGTTCTAAAATGGATCAAAATCATGTATTAATTAAACACAACCCAAGGCCACTCAGTCCCCAAAGTCTGACTCACTCTCTATTCTCTTTCTCACCCAATAATATTATGCCCAGCCACATAATATAATTTATTAGAAACTGCAGTGAGATAAAATGCCATTAAGATACTCCAAGGTGCCAATGTCCATCCAGATGCTAACATTTGAATACACACTCCTGTGAACTTTGCAAAAAGAAATTTAAGTCTATACATAATCCACTTTCTTACTCAAGAAATCAAGTTATTCTTACTCTTTTATTTTTATTTTTTTTTAAAGATTTTATTTATTTATTTGACAGAGAGAGACACAGCGAGAGAGGGAACACAAGCAGGGGGAGTGGGAGAGGGAGAAGCAGGCTCCTCGCAGAGCAGGGAGCCCGATGCGGGACTCGATCCCAGGACCCTGGGATCATGACCTGAGCTGAAGGCAGTCGCTTAACCAACTGAGCCACCCAGGCGCCCTATTCTTACTCTTTTAATCAAAATTTGAAGAAACAGAAGCGCATCCTCTCCAACTTCTTTAGTTCAGTCTGAGCTAGAATGATTCTTCATGCTTGAGTAAACCTGGGTTCTATCAGCAACTACAGCTTGCACTGTTTCTGTCTGGAATAAGTCAACTTCTTTTCATGGTCTGAGAAGTTGTATTAGTTCGCAATTTGTAGGGCCTCACTTATTAAACAATTCAAAATATTAATAAGACACAAAAATCATCATACTCCTCAAATTAAGGTAACAAGCCAATCCTTACTTCTAAAAACAGTTCTCCAGAAAAAAAAAAAAAAAAAAGAAAGAAAAGGTCCCAGAACCCAGTATTTAATGATGCCAAAGACCAGAAAAGAAGCTCCTTTTGAGTGAATGAGAAAATTTTCTTGGTTGTAGACTTGCCAGGACACCAGTCATTCTGTTCCAGGTGTTCTAAATCCATGACATGTGAATTTAAACTCAGTTGGGAGAACTCTTCCAGGAAGAAGTTAATTTTGGTGCTCTGCAATCACATTTCTGAGGGGATAATCCATTTATGCACCCAGGCTCCTGTCTCTGACAGGGACACTTAGCCTGCTTACAAAGTTTAGAAGTTTGCAAAGGTGGCAGCTCAGATGCCAGGTGCATAATCTCTTGTAAATATTCATTCTCAGTCCTGTGCCATCGTGGACATTTCCAGTGCCTCTTGCCAAGAAACCTGTCCCCTAGCAAAGTTTTCTTTCCCAACCTTGGAGTTAACCAATTTAGTGTCACCCTGAAACTGTGAAGTAGGAAATGATTTTGAGTTTGTGGACAATCTTCATGATTTGTCTTCCTACACTTATTTTCTTGGTCCTATGTGCAGAAGGGAATGTGGTTTATCTGGTCCAGAGATATCTGGCAGTAACAATTTAAAGCTAAAAACCTGGTAATGCTTAGAGACATATGCAGAACTTCACTACCTGGCAATTTAGAAGCAGCAAATAACTGTATTTCCCACTAATACCTAAGAGGACTGTACTCTTCCTTGTGATGGAACATTTGCCTCAGCCAGAAAAAGAAAAAGAGGAGGCTGCAGCTTCCTGAATCTGGAACTCTGCCCTTTCTAAGCCCTGGAGCTTTGAGTCTTTGCCAGACTCTGCACCTCTGCTGAGAACTGAGTGGCCCCATCCCAGTTTGCTGAGGCTTCCACATTCTATCTCTGATTTCATCTCTCACAGGCCCCTCTCATTGACAGCCCTCCTTGAATACCTTCCCTGAGGCCCACGGACCTTTGTCTAAATTTCTGCCTCCAGGAAAATAAAGCCATTTACTTTTGGACAAAAAACCCCTGCAAACTACAATCACCTACACAGCCAGAATACCATGAGGTTGGGCTAAAATATTTCAATTTATTCAATCACAGAATGTAAAAACTCATATGAACCTAAAACTGACCTCTACAAATCACCACAGTCAGAGCACCAAGGCCCAAATTACATATCCTTAAACCACCAAGGCTTTCCATGTATATGCTTTGCTCTCCCCAATTCCATTCTTTTGGTTTTAATTTTCAATATTTCTGGCTGATACAATTAATTTTGGGGTTTTAACAAAGCCACCACAAAATGACTATTGTTCCTCCCTTATCCTGGTGCAATCCAAGGAAGCTGAGGAAAAAAAAAAAAAAAGTCAAGGCCTCAAAATGGAGGTTAAAATAATAATAGAGACCTAGTTGACAAGAGTGGCTCTCAATAGGTAAGCCAAATGCTCCTGCTAATCCTGAACCTCAGAGCTAGGCAGATTTACCCTCCTGATTATGGGCAACAAGAGGAATGGAGGGAAATGTATGCTCTTTGAGGACAAGCTTAGTAGCAAAAGAGAAAAGCGTGAAATTAAACCAAGCATGTAGATATTCTTCCCAAGTAACTAATTAGTTATGTCAACTTCACCTTTACTAGGGTAGAATGAATGAAGAAGTGGAGAAAGGCCAGAGTATGCAAAGGGAAGATACCTCTTCTTGAAAGCCTGCAGTGGGAAATGGCATTCCCCTCCAGACAAAAAGGTCAGTAACATGCCCAATGTTAAATAACTCACATATGGAAACCATAGATGTCTGGTTCTAAGACTCCTGCTGTTTTCATAACGACCTGCTGTCTTTGTAACTTCACCACTCAGTCTGATAGCCTTATTAGAATTATTAGTTGTCATCACTATGGTGATGAGATTACATTTCAAGTATGGAATTCTATGTATCTATTTATATCTCAAGAAAAGCCTTGCTAAGATTACTTCATTTCCTGTAACAGTGTGCTCTGAGACCACTGGCATATTTTTAACTGAAAGGCAGAATTATCCATTTAATTATTTTATCATGTGTTTTTGCTCATTTCATTGACTAATAATTAAAATCAATTCACTGGGGTTTGGGCAACATACTAGAACTTCTTAAAATGATTGAAATTATCTGCGATTACAGTATTCCTTATTCAAGAGTTTTTTTAGGAGTCACCAATTCTAAAAGTTTTGAAATATATCAACTTTAAATTTTAAAAAAATACGATTAAGGTATTGATCTTATAACACATAAAACCTTAAAAAGTGTGTCCATACACATAAATTTCACTTAAAACTTCACATCATTCTAAGACATAAGTATTATCATTCTCTTCGTCAGGGATGAAAACTGAAGTTAAAAGGTGGTGAGTGACTCTCCAGGGTCATACACTTAAGAAGTGGCATAAGGCTTGAATCTAGACGGTTATGACTTCTAAGTGAGTGTTTTTTCATGACACGGCTTTCTGTATGCCACAGACAAAGAGGAACCCTCACATTATGATTACTGCAGAAAAATATAACGACCACTCATTATCTCAAGCATCATTGAAAATAAGATGAAAGAATGATGTGGGCTTTCAATTATTCATGTGAAAAGAAAAATTTCCAGATAGGGAAATCTATATTCTCTATACTACTATGCAGTAGCAATAGAGACAGGAAGATTGTGTCCCTTCGTGAGAGAGGAAGGTCCTCTTGAAAAGGACTCATCATCCCTGATGGTATTGAATCTGCTTCTTTTGCCATCTTTGAGGCTTGGCCTCTAAAGATTTTTTTGTTTGCTTATGTTAAGGGGATAATAATGACATTTTTCTTGGGATATGATTGGTAGTTTCTTTTTTCATCAAACTTATTTTCTGGAAGTCTCTGCAGAAAGCATGAGGCTTTTAAGATTTCTAGAGCCCAGAAGAAAGGATTTAGAGGGGTATTTATCTTTCTTTCCCACCTTCTTTCGCCTGGATCTATTCTCTTTTCTCTCTCAATAAGGTCTTCTCTCACTTTCCTCAATGAGTGAATAATGAATGAACCAATGAATAAATGAGACTATAGAATGGAATGGGGAGAAAGCAAGTAGGAAAAAAAAGTTACCCTAGAAATGGAGGTAGATGTTGGCAGGGATGCGGAGAAAGGGGAATCCTCCTACACTGTTGGTGGGAATGCAAGCTGGTGCAGCCACTCTGGAAAACAGTATGGAGGTTCCTCAAAAAGTTGAAAATAGAGCTACCATATGACCCAGCAATTGCACTACTGGGTATTTGCCCCAAAGATACAAATGTAGTGATCCGAAGGGCTACGTGCACCTCAATGTTTGTAGCAGCAATGTCCACAATAGCTAAAGTATGGAAAGAGCCAAGATGTCCATCGACAGATGAATGGATAAAGAAGATGTGGTATATATATACAATGGAATATTATGCAGCCATCAAAAGGAATGAGATCTTGCCATTTGCAATGACGTGGATGGAACTAGAGGGTATTATGCTAAGCGAAATAAGTCAATCAGAGAAAGACATGTATCATATGATCTCACTGATATGAGGAATTCTTAATCTCAGGAAACAAACTGAGGGTTGCTGGAGTGGGTGGTGGGGTGGGAGGGATGGGGTGACTGGGTGATAGACATTGGGGAGGGTATGTGTTATGGTGAGCACTGTGAAATGTGTAAGACTGATGAATCACAGACCTGTACCTCTGAAACAAATAATACATTATATGTTAAAAAAAAAAAAAAAGAAGAAGATAGGAGGAAGGGAAAAATGAAGGGAGGGAATCGGAGGGGGAGATGAACCATGAGAGACTATGGACTCTGAGAAACAGAGGGTTCCAGAGGGGAGGGGGGTGCGGGGATGGGTCAGCCTGGTGATGGGTATTAAAGAGGGCACGTATTGCATGGAGCACTGGGTGTTATATGCAAACAATGAATCATGGAACACTACATCAAAAACTAATGATGTAATGTATGATGATTAACATAACATAATAAAATTAAATTAAAAAAAAAGAAAACCACTTGATGGTACCAATACTATGAACAACTGATGACCAAGAGTTAATGAAGAAACAGACTTTTCTTATTTTAGCATGGTATAATACAGACATGTATTTGTATGCATCCTATGAGATAAATATCAGCTAAACTCCAGTTTTATAAATGTATAATTAAAAACCAGTGTATTTCAAACAGAATTCCTAGATAGCAGATCAAAACAGGAAAATACTATTCTGATCTATATACACATATATCAACTTCAAATATAAATCTATTTAAATTCCTCATAGATAGCAATCCTAAAAGAGTTATTTCTAAAATAGAACTTAGACGTTACTTTTATTTAAATGTAATATCATAAATCTTGCTCAAGAAGCTGCTGTTGGTTTTTTTTTTTTAATCCATTGGCTATTATATGTGAATTTTCCATATGAAGTACTGAATGTGGTCCTTAAAGGTGGATTTCTCTAGCTCATTTCTTAAAGTTATTAAAGCATGTATGATTACTTCAAAAACAAACAAACAAACAAAAGAAATGGAGCTAGAATGCTAGGTATTAGGAAGAAGGGAAATCTGTACACAAAAAATTATAAATCAGATAGATCAATGCAAAGTACTGAAAAGTTCCCATGAAAAATAATAACACCAGCAGCCCGAGTTGCCAAATCTATCTATCTCCATAAAAATAACTAGAAATGACAATGTAAGCAAGCATATCATTTCATATTTATACTTGCAATGCCAATGACATCAATAAACACCTTATTATTTATCCTTCACATCATTGCTAAACACAAAAAAGCAAGAGAAGAATCATTATTTTCTTCCCAGTGTTGGCTGTTCTCACTCAGTCTTATTCAGCATACTGTTATCCTCTCAGGAGACAGGTTATACACCTGACCTGCATTAGAAAAGTTAGCAAGTGAAATGAAATTTCCCCTAAGCCCCTAACAGTGTTCTTTGGAATATATTTGAAAGCTTATCCTTTAATATAGTAATATTCCTTTCTCTACACTTTTATTACTTTGCAATTGAATCCAATCCCCACAGTCAGCACAGAGGCACACAATGAAGCAGAATCTCACTACCTCATGGAGAAACTTATTGGTGTTCAGACACACACACACACACACACACACACACATTTTCTGTATACTGCCAAGGGGTTTATATGGCAAACATAGAAGGGGGGAATTAGATCCAGACCCATATTTTGATGGGATTAGACTTCAGCTGCACACACACTACTATTTTTAGTGGAGCTCCATTTATAATATTTATGCACCCATCATTAATCACAGATTGCCCTCCTCTAGATCAACCTTCCCAATCATATTCATTTACTAAATCCTATCTATCTTCAGAAACTAACTAAGGTTATTTACAATCCATGAGACAGTTCTAGACCAATCCAGACACAGACATGTCTTTCTTTTCTAAACTTATGGCACTTCTAGTTATTATCAAAATCAGTCATTTGCAAATGCACCAGGCACATTCTTGTGATACCATGGAACTTTCTTTCAAATCCTGTTCTATTTCATTTCATTTTGTATAAATTGAAGCTTATTGGTTTCTTCCTATGTATATTAGTCTTTGTATAAGATCCACTGCTAAAAGTCAACTGTCATGTCATGAGTAATAGCCCCAGAAAGGTGTTTTCTAAAGCTTCATGAGGTATTGAACTTTGCATTTTTCACTAAGGCTGCAAAGGGGAAAGGAAAGAAGAAAATATTAATAATGCAGAAAAAGAGACTGAAGCAAAAGAATAAAAGTATGCTCTAGATAAGATTCAAACTTCACGTAAAGGCAGCACTCAGGAGAGCAGGGCACGGAGCTAAGAATGTATGAAGAGAATGGAGTCAATAATGGGTCCCTGAGAGGCAAAAATTGAGCCTCAGTGAGAATATAGCTTGGTAATAGGGACACAAGTGTGCCAACAGCTCTGGAAGTAAAACTGGGTTGAATGAATCTCTGCTTCTCAGAAACTGTAAGTGACGAAAACATGGAGATTTAGCTAAACTTGCAGTTTGCACATAAAATTTCTTGAATTAATTTCTGAATTTTTTTTCTCCTAACCTTTTTTCTACCTTATGTTAAGACCATTTGCAAAAAGGGATTATTTTCTACTCAATATGGCATATTTCCCAGACACACTGAGTACTATAGGCTCAGGCTTATGCAGTAGGATCTTCCTCAAGCAACTTGAGGGTTATGGTTCCAGAGTTATGCCTTACTTATCTATAACTCAATAGTGAAGTCCTTGAGATCAACAACTATTTTTAGTCATCTGTCATAGACTGAATATTTGTGTCTCTCAAAAATTGATATATTAAAATACTAATCCCAATAAGATAGTATTTGGGGCTGGGACCTTTGGAGATAATTAGGTCACGAGGGTAGAGCCCTAATGTTACAGGATTGGCGTCTTTATAGGAAGAGGTCAGAGAGCTAGCTAGCTCTCTTTACGCCATATGAGGATACGATGAGCAGTTAGCCATCTGCAGTGTGGACGAGGGCTCTCACCAGAACCTGACCATGCCTGGCACTCTGATCTCTGACTTACAGCCTCCAGAATGAGACACGTTTTTATCGCTGATAAGCAACTCAGTTTATGGTATTTTGTTATAGCAGCCCAAGCTAAGACATTATCCTTATCTTCCCATAAAACCTATCACAATACTTTTCATATGGTAGATATTCTATTAATGCTGATTAACTTGTCCTTCTTAATTCCACATGCTTAACATTTAACTATTATGAATATTCAAAGATCTTTTTCTAAAAGATGTAACCCTGTCCAATTAATAAAAAATCATTAAACATGCAATCACATCATTAATGTATCTTGAGTGCAATGAAAAGTCAGGTGAGTGGAACAGATAATATACCAAAGGATTCTTTTTTATCATTATTTCACAGTTTTGAGCTGTGATTGGAGTTGCCTTTGAAAACATTTGTACTTCTCATTTAGATGAGCTCTGTGACATGCAGAGAAAGATGAAAAACAATCTCTGTGTGAAGTCACATATGAGGGGTTAGTTCTAAATTTACCAGCCACTAATTCCTTTGAGTGATCATATTTGTTCTTTGATTACACATAACCTTACTGATTTCAAAGCAAAAGAGCCGGAGGAGATGAAAATGCTTGAATCACACAACAGCCTCAGGTGGCGCCGTTGGCAGTGAAGAGCTAACGTTCCATTTCCAAGTCTTAAAATATATGAGACATAACTAGACTTTGGGCAAACCTGATGCAGTAGCAATAGCCTGTAGCAATATAAGGCTAACGACCAAGCAGAAAACAGTACATTTAGTGTGTACAGGAGCCCATGCAGCCCAGACGAGGAGCACTAGGACCTCCCCGACTAATGGTTGGTTTCCTGGGGAAAGTTTAATGGTGTCACACAGGAAGCACCCTGGTGGCAATGCCTCTGCAACATGGAAAAGGTTGCCAAGCAAGAAGGGATTCTTTCTTCAGAAGGGGGATTAAAAACTCTTGCTTATTATTGATTGACTAAAATAGTACATTTCCACAGAGTGGCTGGTGATGACCTAGAGCAATCCGGTAAAAGAAAGAAAACTGCAGAATATACTAGAGAAAATAAAGTATCCCTTAGGAATAAAAGGTCAAATAATAAAATCTTATGTTGAGAAAACACATAAAATTAAACATTACATCATTTTATTCTATAAATACGTAATTATTCATTTTTGGTTTTTATACTACTTCATTTGTTAAGTGATTACTATATGCTAAGTACTGAATTGAGTATTTCACAATATTATTGCTTTTAAGCCTCATTGACAATCAGGAAATACATACAATTATCAACTGCATTTTTTAAAACAGGGAACTAGAGCTTAGAGAAGTGAAGTAGAGATGTAGTAATTTCAAGAACAAGACTTGAAGTCAGTTCTGACTAACTCCAAATCCCATGTTCATAATTACTAACATGGACAGTCCCTGAAGCAGGAAACAGACATTTTAACATGGATTGTGATGATCTATAGCAAAACTGTGCACTAAAGAGAGCATTCAGATGGGACAAAATTTATTTCTTAATAATGTGGCACTGGAGCCCTCTATCAGAAATCAGGAATGACTGTATATCCCCCTTCCATTAATTATATGCATATATAGTGTGTCTCAGTTAGACATATTTGATTATAGTGTGCCTCAATTTAGGTTGTCATTCTCAAAAAAACTGTTATTTTTATAGATTCCTGAGTTGAAAGAGACCTACCAGATAGTATCATATCTGCAACACTTAATTTTATGTGTTAACTCGATTGGTCATGGGACGGCCAGATTAACCATTATTTCTGGGTGTGCTTGTGAGGGTGTTTCTAGATAAGAATAGCATTTATCTATCTATCTATCTATCTATCTATCTATCTATCTATCTATCTATCTATTTATTTATTTATTTATTTTAAAGATTCCACTTATTTATTTGACAGAGAGAGACAGTGAGAGAGGGAACACAAGCAGGGGAGTGGGAGAGGGAGAAGCAGACCTCCCGCTGAGCAGGGAGCCCATCGCTGGGCTGGACCCCAGGACTCCAGGATCACGACCCAACCCAAAGGCAGACTCCCAATGACTGAGCCACCCAGGTGCCCCAAGAATAGCATTTAATCAATAAACTCAGTAAATAGCCCTCCCCAATGTGGGTGGGCATCATTCAGTACCTTGATGGCCTGAATAGAGTGAAAGGTGAAGGAAGAAGGAATTCACCCCTTATCTTTTCTGGCTCACTACTGGAATGGGACATCTCATTGCATCTTTTATTACTCTCAGACTATGATTTACATACTGGCTTCCCTGCTTCTCAGGCTGTTGGACTCCAACTGGAATATACCACCAGCTTTCCTGGGGCTCCAGTTTGTAGATGGCAGATCATGGAACTTCTAGGTTTCCATAATTGTGTGAGCCAATTGCTCATTATCTATCTATCTATCTATCTATCTATCTATCTATCTATCTATCTATCATCATCTATCATTTATCTTCTATCTATATATAACTGGTATCTTCTATCTATACATTTTATAGATAGACTATAGTCTCTTTCTCTCTCTATATATATGTATCATTTTATATAAGACTATAGTCATATATATATATATTTATGTGTGTGTATATATATACATTTTTTTCCTTGGTTTTATTTCTCTGGAGAACTCTGAGTATTATGGACACTTAGGTTAGGGGATAAAGATTTTGGTACCCAGAAAAGATAAAGTTAAATAAATAACAACCTGTGCAGAATCCTGCCTCAACAAGATTTGGTGGTGGGGGGGTGGTGCTGTGAGCTACTCTTACAAATGTGAGCAGTTAGTCAATAATGTTGTAAACAAAGGCTGCTGTGTTTTGTAGATCATGGCAATTCAATTAGAAATAAATTTAACATCTTTTTCCCCCTTGTGAAAACAAGTTGCCTGTACTTTACTAAACTTAATACTGGTGATCCTGTGGTATACAAGCGTCTTGACATTGGTGAGTGGTACTTAAGTCTTCAAATCTTCTTGCCAAGTCTTTGCAGAATACAATGTACTCATATACTAACTCATCTCTTCATTCATTTAGGCATTCACAACAACATGTGGAATGCCTAGTCCATGCCAGGCATGGTTTTCATGTTAACAAGGAAGTGATATACAAATGGATAAATTCCTTGTGCTAAAGTTTTAATCATTCTTTAAGATAGCTAATATTCTGAATGCCTTGAATTTACTGTAAATGTCATCAATTTAGAATTTTACTGATTATTTTTAAATGGAAACCTCTTCATTCACAAATGGAGTAGCTTTCTAAAAACAGTTAAAAACTGAAAAGAAAGGATAAATTATATAAGCTTATTTTTACTAATTCTGTTCTGGAAAAGCTCTAGGAAATCACATATAAGACTTCTAAGTACTGAATTTAAAATTATGTTTCCTTGAAAAGAAATGCAGACTTTTAGCATAGTTTTTACAAAGTATTTTTTTGTCATTTAGAAGTAAATTTAATACTGACTATAAACCAATGTAACCTGAAGAAGAGAAAATTTTGTATTCTAATTTGACACTTGACAAAAGATCTTGGAGATAACACTCATATTTGGATGAAATGTGTTTACAAGGTTATTTCATTCCATTATGAAAATTTTTTTTCTAACTTCATAGATAAGGGAGAATAAGTAACTTCTCTATGTCACACAGCAAATAAGTAACAGAGATGGACCTCAAACATTCCTAACTGCTATAAATATTCTCAGATGACTCATAGCATCACTAAAACCTCTTTAAATCTTAGTCCTTGTCTAGTTGCTATGCTCTTCCTTCCCAGTATTTCCTAATAAAATTTCTTGAAAATGAAAGAGTAATGCCTTCTTTGTGAACTTCCTCACTTCCTCTCTTCCCAGTATGAATCACTAAGAAGCATTTATATTCCCAAATTTTTGGCATTTTGCAAAACTAAACAAACAGACAAATAATAACTTAAACCAATGGGTAAAGATATTAAAGAATAGATTCTTGCTTTAGCTGAAGGGTTGGACAAAATTATTTCAAGATCACCTGCCAAGTTCAATAGTATACAATGTTATAACTATCTTCAAGTTGTTTTGGTATTAAAATAAATATTTTTAAATATTTTGAAAATAACTGTACAACATTTTATAATAGTGATTTTTTTCAAATATATGTAATGTTAATGTGCAAATTACTTTAAACATTTTTAAAATTTATATAAAAACCCCATAAAACTCTAGGACTATTTTCTCTTTCTATTTGCCACTTACATGTCTATTTTTAAATGTATATAATTTGTTTTGCTATAAATAGTCTATCTTTTGAGCCCAGCCAGTATAGTATCTGATAATGATTGTCTGACATCAGTCAGGAGTGCATTTCCTCTCAAGAAAATGATGTAGTCTATGTGTAATATGTATTGTCTTTGTGGTACATTAGTATCTATGCGGTAATTAAAGCAAGCAGCTAGTGCAATTGTGTGTTATTAGAGTGAAATGCTTGTGATTAGAATAAAAGATGATTATTATATTAGTATTTCAGGTGGCAGAGTCTGTCTGAGGAAAGCTATTTCTAGAAGGACTCTGGGACTCTGTCTTTCAGATGCATATGCTAGATGCAAATTCCATAACAAAAACCTAACTACATTTATCTAATATGAACCTGCATGACTTTTCCCACAGACTACTAGAGATTCATTGGATATAGAGAGAAGGGTAGAGTATGATACTATAAGGAGAGCATCAAATCAAATAAATAAGGTACACTTCCATCTATACTCAAACAATAGGCTAGATGCTATGGGTTATATACAGAAATATTGAATGCTCCGCCTGACCTCAGAAATTGCTCCGCCCTGAATTAGCAAGAGGGCAAGAGTATGCACATGCTTTTTAATTGAATATAACAATATAAGTGTATTAATTTTTTATTGCTGCTGTGACAAATTATCACCAACAGTGGATTAAAACAACACAAATTTATTATCTTACAGTTCTGTAGCTTTGAAGTCTCACCAGGCTAAAATAAAGATGTCTCTCATGGTTTATTCCTTTCTGGACGCTCTAAGGGGAGAATTGATTTCTTTGGCTTTTCCAGCTTCCAGAATCTGTCCACATTCATCCCCTAGGGGCTCCATTACTCGATCTTCAAAGTCAGCAACATCAGATTTCTTTCTTACCCTTCTTCTATCATTACATCTCCATCTGACATCAGAAGAGAAAGGTTGTCCACTTTTAAGGACTCATATGCTTAGATTGGTTTCAACTGGATAATCCAAGGTAATGTATTACAATATTCTTAACCTTTATCATAACTCCAAATTCCCTTTTGCTGTGTAAGGTAACATATTCACAGATTTTGAGAATTAGAGTGTGGACATTTTGGGAGGGCCATTATTCTGCCTACCATAATTACTGAAAAGGTAGTTTAAAAATGAAGCTTAGTTACAGTTTAGAGAAAGGAGCGAGCTATGTGGGCAAGGTGCAAGGGAAGAGTTTATCAAGGAGGTAGAGGATAAATTGATTCTTGAAAAGTAGATTATTTGCTTTTTGATATTTTTTTCGGCCTCTTGAGTCAATTTTACTCAGAAAAATCAATTATTTTATCAAGGTTTTCCAAGTTATTAGCATAGATGATAACATTATTTATGTTTTCTCAATTTATCCTCAGAACAACCCCCACTAGAGAGGTATTATTATTATCCCTGTTATGTAGATAAAGAAAAATTAGATTAAGTAAATTACCCCAAATCACATATCTTGTATGTATTGAAACTGAATGCAAACCTACTTGATTTGCACACCTGTGACCATAGTTAACCACCATACTCTATACCCTTGTTTACATTTTCTTTGAAAATCTAATATTTGTTGTGGTATTTGCCTCTTTAAAACCACATTTATATTTATTTCTTAAAGCATAAAATATTACATTTGATGCTCCTTACATGCTATTTTTGTATGTTATTTTCAAATGTATTGATTTCTTCTTTCATGTGTATAATTTTCTTATTCTTTTTTTCTTCTAATTTATTTTTTCTTCAAGTTTATTTTTTCTTCAAACATCTGGTGTTGAATGCTTAATTATATTTTCTTCAAAAAGTGTAAGGCATGAAATTAACTTCTGAGTATGAATTTTACCATATCTCAAAAATATTGAAAGGCAGTATTTTCATTTTAATTATTTTAAGAAAGTTGGTAATGGCATTGTTGAAGTTTTTCCCCCATGGCAATTCATGATTATTACAGACAAATAAAAATCAAGAAAACAAAATAAGTAAGTAAATAAATACACCATCTCATCACCTAAAGACCTAGAAATCTCAAGACAGTTCTGGTTAGTCATTTGGTGCCAGGGTTCAAGGACTCATTTTTTTTTTTTAATTTTGTATATACTCACAAAAATAATATATTAACTGTTTATAATGTTTTATTTCCCTTATAGAAACATATGAAAGAGATGTTATCACATCAACAAATCTATCTTTTCGTGATTTTTGCTGATTGCATAGTAGGCCTTCAATGAAGATATCATAATATATTTAACTAATCCTTCCTAATTTTCCCAATTCTTCATTAGTGTAAACAACACAGCAGTGAACATCTGGCTCTGTCTGTCTATCTACCTCTCCATAGATGTTATTTGCCTCTCCGATTATTTGCTTTGTATATAGTAGTATATAGTATCTTGCTAAGTATGTGAGTTCTCTTCTCCGTTTTCCTGGAGTTGAATCTCTTTACCAAAATGTGAGTTTGGGCTAGTCATTTAGGACCTCTGTGATTCAGTTTTCTCATGCGTGGCTAAATAATATTGCCCTCATGGGATTGTGGTGAGAATTGAATATGACAATTCATGTAAACGATTTACAAAATTGCCTGACATACATTGTCAATAAATGTTAGTTCTTATAATTTGGATTTATTCTTAGAAATGAAATTCAAAAGGTCGAGGGAATTCATATTTTCTGGTGATCTAAGACTGCTAACATACCATTTGAACTCCGAAGATGTTTAAAAGATAGCTTCTCCTACAGTAAACAGGCCCTTTTAAAAAAAAAAAATCATTGAAACATAAGCTGTTTTTCCTTTCCTGATTTTAGACATTAAATTCAAAAAAGCAATTCTTTTTTTTTTTTTAAGATTTTATTTATTTATTTGACAGAGAGAGACACAGCGAGAGAGGGAACACAAGCAGGGGGAGTGGGAGAGGGAGAAGCAGGCTCCCGGATGAGCAGGGAGCCCGATGCGGGGCTCGATCCCAGGACCCTGGGATCATGACCTGAGCCAAAGGCAGACGCTTAACGACTGAGCCACCCAGGCGCCCCTCAAAAAAGCAATTCTAAGGGATTAGTTTATATCAGGGAAAAGTATCCAGAGAAAGAGATGGAAGAGTCTGTCACTTTGAAAATGAAAGGAAAAGCAATAAAATACAAATCTAAAAACAGGTCATTAATATTCAATATGCATTTCTAATTGTTCTGTTGTTCTCAACCCAGTTAGTGCCCATATCATAAAATCTGTATAAATATTATCTTATAGAGTCATTTCATCTGCCTGTAGGAGTAGTAGGAGAATTTATATTTAAGAAAATGAAGCTTTACTTCAAATAATAAGACTGTTGCATCTGATCCTGCCAAACAAAGACTAAAGGCTTATATTAAAGAAGTGTAAAAATGCCATCTGTCTTTATTTTGTTAATACTGTTAATGCACTCAGTTAGCCCTTGAATATTCTGCTGGCTAGCTTTTCTGTCAGAAAAAGATAGAATCATTTCTGTAGATAGGATATGATGTTTTCCAAAAATTCACTTAAAATGCATACATTTATGCCAAGAGTCCTAAGTAATAATTTAAATAAACATTTTTTGGACTGAATATAATTCATCACCAAATGGTTAATTGGTCTATTGTTGTGGGAGAACCCCCGATTACTTCAGGGGCAGGGTGACTAGTTGACATGGGAAGGCTGTGTAGCTAACGCTGTTATACCCATATGGAGTTCTTATCAATTTCAGAATGTACTAATGATACCATGACACAAAGTCTTTGTGGTTAGACCATAGTATAATTTAATTTTAGTTAATTAACAAAACATAAAAAAATAAATATATTGTGAAATGAAAGACATTTAGGCTAAAAGAGTATAATCAAAGAGCATTAAACCTAAGTTTGCTTACTAAATAGCACAAGTGAAACTTGGACACAGGAAAGACCTAAGGTTCTTCTCCCTTGTGTTAATGTTGATAAGTAAAATACAAGAATCCTGTGGAGGTAATTATCTTTTTATTCCTAAGTATAAAATGAACTCTGATTACTTGCTTTGATGAGCTTAAATATATTCAGGTTTAACTATTGGAGATCACCAGTATATATTACCATCACCATACTGTCCTGCCTATCTTATTTAAAAACTGATATCATATGACATCTGCCACCAGCTGGGATGGAGTAACAGGGATTGCATATACCCTCTTTCTTGGAACAACTGAAAAGCTGTACAAAATATAAGAAACGATAGTGTCATGGTAGAGTATCAGGCAACAAAAGACAACGATCCTTGAGCATGGTGAGACCTATATTTGGCCCAGCATAATACCTGGAGAGAGTTTCCAGGCTACAGTACAGAAAGGGAAAACCAGGAAGAAGCCAGTCATTTCCCTGCCTTGAGGACATGGGGCTGGAAGTTGGTTTTACTCACTAAATGGGGAGCACATAGAGTTCACGGGATAGAGTAGTGGACAGGAGAGATGCCCAGAAAAGGAACTCTGGAGATCTGTTGAAGGTTCTGGACTCGAGTTTTCAGCTGATACTGATCAGTGGCTTTATGTCAAGAAACTGCCCCAGGCTTGGGAAACAAGAAAATACCCAAACGGTAACAAAAAACAGTACCAAGAATTCACATGGACCAGGAAAAGTGCATGTTCCCAGCAACCAAATTGGATAAACCTCATAATTCATGAGGTGTCGGGTAGCAGACTCAGACAAACTTTGCTTCCTGAATGGGGCAAAATTAGCCTTAAACTAAATGCTTTTCTGATCCTGCCAAACAAAGACTAAATATTTTGAACTAAATTAACTGTATTGTAGGATAAATTTCAAGAATACTTATAGATAAGTTCAAAAATATATTTTCTATGTACATACATATATACACACACACACATACATATCTACACTATAAATGTAGTCCATATATCTACACACACATATATGTAGCATATATAGACAACGGATACCACGTTTGGATGAATAATATATTTTCAAGTAGAGAACCACATTATAGGTGAGTACTTCATTAGAAGTATGAACTTGTGTTTAAATATGCTGATTAATACTATTTTAGGATTCTGACAAAAGGAAGGACAAATATGTGAATTATACCCTCACAGAAAATGACATCATGATCCAACACACAAAGGGTTTACATTATAAAATGTATTTTGGCAGAATTATATTTTCATCTGGCACACTGAAGCAAGAACACATTGAAGTAAATCATTTTGTATAGTGCCACCATCATATTTTATCATATTAAATTAATAATTTGCAGTATAAATTCAACTGGGCCTGCCATTTTCTTTGCAGTTGACTTTAAAATGTTTATAGTTTTAAAACAGTAATAAGAATAATGAGTTTATACCTAGTTTTATATTTCTGCATGTCAAAGAAGTAATTTAACTGAGACAACATGAGATTGTTTTTTGGGAAGAACTTCATATAGTAATTAAGCTAGATTTTTACATGTGTATTGTGTTACATGGAAAAGAAATTTCTAATAGATCCAGGGGACTGAAGTCATGTCTGGAAACATTTTAACTATTGACTTTGGACAAGACTCTTGAATTCAAAGTTTAAAGATGTTAAAAAAAAAAGTGGGGGCGCCTGGGTGGCTCAGTCGTTAAGTGTCTGCCTTCGGCTCAGGTCATGATCCCAGGGTCCTGGGATCGAGCCCCGCATCGGGCTCCCTGCTCCACGGGAAGCCTGCTTCTCCCTCTCCCACTCCCCCTGCTTGTGTTCCCTCTCTCGCTGTGTCTCTCTTTGTCAAATAAATAAATAAAATCTTTAAAAAAAAAAAAGTGTAAAAGATGTTATCTAATTTAGGTCTCTTGATAATTTTCCTCTTTTCCTCCATTAAAATGCAACTGGTTTGCATTCCATTTACTTTGGGTATCTGTGCTATCTAAAGTAAAACAAACAAAAACAAAACAAAAACAAAAAAACTTGTACCTTACCAGAAATTTCTTTTTTTTTTTAAAGATTTTATTTATTCATTTGAGACACAGAGATACAGGGAGAGAGAGAGAGAGCATGAGCAGTGGGAGAGGCAGAGGGAAAGGGAGAGGCAGACTCCCGGCTGAGCCAGGAGCCCCATGTGGGGCTCGATCCCAGGACCCTGGGATCATGACCCGAGCTGAAGGCAGACGCTTAACCATCTGAGCCACCCAGGCGCCCCAGCTTACCAGAAATTTCAATCCAGTATCTGCAGGAGATGGAGGTTTGGGGGAGGTAGACCTCTTGTTTCCTCTTGTTACTGGAACCATACTTCCTTGCCTGTGTATTTCACTAGTGTAGTATCAGTGCAAAGAAATATGGAATCAGCTTGTATTCATTGGTGGCAAACAAGAAAAAACGGCCTTAGGCAAGTTAAAGGAAAAGATGATTTATTAGAAGTCTGTGAGATGACAAAAAGCTAAAAACCTGGCTTTAGAATAATAAAAAAAAGGGAACATCCCCAGTGATCTAGGCAGTCAGTGGAGACAATCACTTAACAGTACCCCATTTGAATTGAATGGGCTTCATCCATGTGCTGGTTATTATGCCTTCATAGAAAAATTATGCCAATACTTAGCAGCTTAAAGCAGCCACTTTTTCATGCTCATAGAGTCTGCATGTCAGAAATCCCGACAGGGCCCCTCATATTGAGGCCTTAGCTAGAAAGACTCAACAGCAGGTTAAGGCAATGTATGGCTGGATGCTGAAATTATTTCTGGGCATCTTCATTCTCAGTTGACAGTTGATGCTAGCTATAAGTGAAGGCCCTCAACTGGAGCACTTTCACAAAGTCTCTCTGTATGGTGTGGACTTCTTCACAACATACTGGCCTCGGGGTAGTCAGAAATTTTATGTGGTCACGCTGTGTGCCATAAAAACATGTCCCAAATACAAGGTAAAATTTTCACTCCTTTTTAGGACCTAGTCTTAGAAGTCAAATAAAGTCATTTCTGCCATATTCTATTGGTTGAGTTAGTCATAAGCCAATTCAGGTTCAACAGGAAAAGATAGATTCCTCTTTTCAAAGGGAGTGTAGTAACATTACCTATTAATGTAGAAGACCGTGTTGGTTGGGAGATGTTGTGGTCACCTTTGGAAAATATCATCTGTCAATATCTTATTTCTATTTATACACAAGCACACATTTGATTCCAGTGGGCATCTGAATGGACAGGTTTTATGTCTATATTTCTGCCTAGAATCTCACCTTCCTTACCAGGAAGGGGGTGCTTTGTGGAGAAGAAGGTCTTCTAATTTAGAGAAAGGGGAATATCTGAAGGATATGGAAGCTGGAGGAGAGAGGAAGAGTCCAGTGTGCCAACATGGATTCTTGGGAATAGCAGTGTTGCGAATGAATGTTGCTATACTTACCATTCACGTGTTTCCTAGTATACGAGACTGCCTTTCCAGCCTAGCTTGAGGCTGAGGTCCCAGACAAGGAAAATTACGAAACTATCAAAAGGTCCTCATGTCAATTTGAGCTCTGTGGGGAAGCTGATGGCAAGACAGAACTAGAAAGGCATGAGATTTTTTGGGGGGAGGTACGTATGTAGAATAAAGAAGAATAAAGGAGAGGGAGAGAGGCTTCAGATCACAGTGCCAGTCTGACACCCTGAAGGAGAAGGTCAAAGAAGGAAGAGACTCTGATTCCTATATTGTTCTGAGAAAGTGTCAGCAGGATTGATGGAGTGTCCAGAGTGAAAATTAATCATTAGAGGAGTCCCACATTGGACAGCAATGTCTCAGATCTAAAATCACTAGTCATTGTTCAGGATTGGCTGAAAGCAGCCTGGAGGTAGTGGGAGGAGGAGTGAGAACACTGCAGTGGATCCCAAAAGTGTGATAGCTGCAGACTTTGGTTAACTACACTCCTTGCAGCAGATTCTCTCTTGAAGCTGTTCTGAGTCATACCCTCTAATGACTGCCTCAGTTTGCTTCTGCATAACTTATTTCAAGTGGGCCTGTGGTAAAGTAGGTAAGCGAATTAGTTGTCTTCTGCTGTGTAACAAATTACAACAAACATAGTGGCTTAAAATAGCATACAGGTATTAACTTACAGTATCTATAGGTTAAGTCGGAGCACAGCTTATCTGGGTCATCTACAAGGCTATAATTCAAATGTCAGCCAGGGCTGGGTTCTCATCTGAGGCTCAACTGGGGAAGGATATGATTCCCCAAGCTCATACGGTTGTTGGCAGAATCCAAGTCCTCACAGATTGTCCAATTGCAAGCTTCAGTTTCTTTTTGGCTGTTGACCAGAGACTATCCTCAGTTCCTTGCTATGTGGCTTTCTCAATAAGGCAGCTTGCCTTCTCAAAGCCAGCAAGGGAGAGATTATTCTAGTAAGATGGATACAATAATCTTATGTAATATAGTCATGTACATATAATCATGTATATCCCGTCATTTTTGTTGTATTCTCTTGGTCAGAAGCAAGTCACAGGTCCCACCTATACTCAAGGGGAGGGGAATGAAGAAGGCATAAGTACCAGGAGGTGTGGATAATTGGGGCCATCTTAGACTATCTGCTACAGTGAGAGGCTGTGTTTATTGGATGCAAAGGGCTACTGAGCTTCTGTATACATGAACATTTGAGTTCTCCCCTCTGAGAGCAAACCTTGGGAGATTCAAATATAGTGGTGTTCATGATCTCAAATTATTTTGAACATTCATGAACAGAACAAGTTTATTCACTTGTTGTAGGTTATATACATTATCAGAATGGGTTTTATGGGAAAGTGGGGAGACACTAAGTATCTGAGTGTCCTAAAGACTGAAAATATTCCCCCCACCCTGTCCATTTTACTCCACACTGCCAAAATACCCTTTCACTTAGATTCATTCAAACTAGATCAAGTCACTTAATATTCTTGAACATCAGTTTCCATACTCATCAATCTTCTGCTCCCATCTTAGGAGGCTTAGGCACCTGAAGTTATTCCTTCAGGTATGAATGCTCTCCCAAGACTTTGTAATCACCTTCTCTAGGCCATTGCTCAAGAGGCACTTTCTCAGGGAAATCTATCCCACCAATTTATTTTAAATTGCAACCTGCCCCTTCCTTCAGCACTCCTGACTCTTTTTACCCTGCTTGACTTTTATTCTTTCCCACAGTATTTATGGCTTGCAAGTACACCATATATCATTACTCATTTATTAGATTTCTTTTTTATTGTCTGTGTCTTTTAGAATATAAGTTTTGTGATTGAGAAATTTGCCACTTTTGTTCATTCATGTAGCTCAATACCTAGAGAAATAATGTAGATAGTAGGCACTCAACAAAAAATACTTAGAGAATGAATTAATGTTTTAAAACAACTCTCTGTGACAGGTATTATTATTATTATCTTCAGGTTACAAATGAGCAAACAGATGCACAAAGAGATAAGCACTTTCCCTGATTGCTTAAATGATAATTGACAGAGCCTAGAGTCAAATACAGGTAGTATGACTACAGAATCTGAGCTCAAAAAACCATGCAATATTGCTTTGCACTGAGAGAAAGGAAAAACAACATGTAAACCTGAAACTTTCATATTGCCTGTAAAGAGAGATAACCCTTCTTAACAATTTTGCTTCTCTGTCCCATTACTATGTCTCCAGAAGTTTAAGCGCACATTTGCAGAATTTTCAGAAAAATGCAATATAACAAGAAATGAGTCCATCACACAGATGCAAACTTTACATTTAAGTATTGTTAAAATTTCCCCTCAAATAATATAAGCAATATTCCCCCTCCCAGAATTCTAACATTTTTCCTTAGCAATTGAAAATCTCAACAGTAGAAAGGAAGCAAATACTATTAATAAGGTTCCTTTTCCTTCATCTTTCTAGATGAATCCTTAGCAAGGAGAATAACTGAGTAGATTTAAATTAATGACTGTTTGGAGGTTTTCAAGCACTTTATAGATCTCAGTATTTGGTCTAGTTCATTATTCTTCATGGATCTTACTCTCACTAAAATACACATTAAAGTTTTACATCAAAATCCGGGTTAAAATTATCTAAGCTTGACCTTGAAGGAAACTACAAAAAGAAGATAATTGCATGATATAATCAGGGAATTCCTGAGCAAGTTCATTGCCACTATGAATGCTTTCAATAAAAATCTTTCAGAGATAGTTTTCCTAATCGTCAACTACATTGCATGAATCATAACAAAGAGTACTGGATTAGGAGGAGGAGAGGGGTCTAACCTTGGTGTCATTGTTTTACAGTGTGGCCTCATGTAAATAATTTTTTTCTCTCTGGGTCTCAAATATTTCGTCAATTGGAGAGAGTTATGGTGTGGCTTCTACTGTGATTTCCAGCCCTAATAAGACCTATGAATCCATGAAAAGTGAAAAATCCATCTTTGATAATAAGGTTACATGAAGCAGACTTTCCATGCTAAGACTGATTTAAAGTCTCCTAAACTGAAATCTGGGATCTGAGTGTATCTAAGGAACTGATGAACAGATGGCCCCCAGTTGTCTATTGGCTTCATTTGCTTTATATGAATGATGGAAGGAACCTCAAGAAGGACAGTTGTACACTTTCCTTGGATACTGTATCAGTCAGCTATTATCAACAATAAAACCTATAACAAATCACCCCAAAATACAGTGGCTTGCAACCAACATACATTTATTCACATGCTCACAGGTCAGGAGGTTGAATGGCTTGTTGATCTAAGCTGGCACCATTGGGCAGTCTACTTTAGGCTGTGTATAAGCTAAGCCTGGTTCTAGGTTATCAGTTGGGTTTAGGGCTCATATTTACTTCATGTGGTTTGTTCTAGGGACCAAGTTGATGGGATAGCAGCTATTACAAAAAATCATCATGGCAGATTTCTGGAGCACAAGAAGTAAGCCAACCATGCTAGGCTTTTGTTTCTGTTACATATGCCAATATCACATTGGCCAAGGCACGTCATGCAGCCAAACCTAAAATCAAGGAGTAAGAAAGTATGCTTTCTTGGTGGAGGTATCTAAGTGGCATCACTGTGGGCTGGGAAGCAGTGCCATGCAGGACAAAAGCAGCATCAGTGATACTGGTGGTCTGTGACTCTCAAGTGACTCTTTAAGTGATAGCCCTCATTGAAGAATATGAGGACTTGAGCAGATTTATTCATAAATGCATGCCTCAAAATTAAGTGGGGAAAATAGCAGGTGTTAGGACTGACTTATATACTCTGCAAAGTCCTATGTTGAAGTCCTAACCCCTAGTACACCCTAAGATGTGACTGTGCTTAGAGATAGAGCCTTTAAAGAAGCTATTAGGTTAAATCAAATCATAAGGTGGGGCCCTAATCCAATAAGTCTGGTGTACTTATAAGAAGGGAAAGAGACACCAAGGATGGACATTTATAGAGAAAGACCATTTGAGGACACAGCCAGAAGGTGCTGTCTCCAAGCCAGGAAGAGAAGCTTTGGGAGAAACCAAACCTGCTGATACTTGATCTTGGACTTCCAGCTTCTAGGACTCTGAAAAAATAAATTTCCGTTGTTTAAGCTACCCAGTCTGGTGGCTGGTATTTTGCTAACACAGCCCTGGCAACCTAATGCACATTTTGATATTGAAAAGTAGGGAGCTGCTGTAACAAATACCTACAAATATGAAAGTGACTTTGTGGAAATGGGATGGGGAAAGCCTGGAAGAGTTTTTAGGTGCATGTTAGGAAAGCCAAGATTGACTTGAAGAGACTGTTGGTAGAAGTATGAACCTTTAAAGGTGATGCTCATGAGGTCTCAGATGGGAATGAGGAACGTTGTTAGAAACTGGAGGAAAGGGGGCGCCTGGGTGGCTCAGTTGGTTAAGCGACTGCCTTTGGCTCAGGTCATGATCCTGGAGTCCCTGGATCGAGTCCCGCATTGGGGTCCCTGCTCGGCAGGGAGTCTGCTTCTCCCTCTCCCACTCCCCCTGCTTGTGTTCCCTCTCTCACTGTGTCTTTCTCTGTCAAATAAATAAATAAATAAATCTTTAAAAAAAAAAAAAAGAAAAAAAAGAAACTGGAGGAAAGGTTGGGACGCCTGGGTGGCTCAGTCGGTTAAGCGTCTGACTTCGTTTCGCTCAGGTCATGATCCCAGGGTCCTGGGATCGAGTCCCACATCAGACTACTTGCTTGGTGGAGAGCCTGCTTCTCCCTCTACCTGCTCTGCCTGCCACTCCCCCTGCTTGTGCTCTCTCTCTCTGACAAAAAAATAAATAAAATCTTTAAAAAAAAATTTTTTTAAAAGGGAAAGAAACTGGAAGAAAGGTGATCCTTTTTATAAAGTGGCAAAGCACTTGGCTGAATTGTGCTTAGTGTTTTCTGGAAAGTAGGACTTGTTTGTGATGAACTTAAATATTTAACTGAGGGGATTTCTAAAAAAAAAATGTCAAAGGTGCAATCTAGATTTTTCTTACTGTTTATAGTACAGTACAAGAGCACAGAGATGATTTTAACAAAGAATTATTAAGCAAAAAGGAAACAGACTTTGTATATTCAGAAAATTTTCAACCTATCCACACTGAAAAACACAAGAAAAGCATGTTCTGGAGAGAACACCAAGGACTGTTGGCTGGAAGAATACTTCAGTAAAGACATTATGGGTGTAACTCCTGGCCAGCAAGACAGGAAAGAGTAATGCTGAGATTTGAACCAGGGATCCAGTTCTAGAGTTGGAGTTTCTAACTCCAAGGCTCTCAACTTTCACACTTCGTTATTCACAGAATCTATCTATCCTATATACTATGTGTGTGTGTATATATATTATATATATTCACTACATTGGATACAAGTTTGGTAATTTCTCCATCCCCCTGTGGAACAGATTTTGAAAGACAGGACATGTGTGAAGTTTAAGAGGAGTGAGAGTACTATAAAAATAATAGTACCATATGATTTCACTTATGTGTGGAACCTGAAAAACAAAACAAATAAAAACCAAACAAACTCTTAATACAGAGAACAAACTGGTGGTTGTCAAAGGGGAAGTGGGTAGGAGGATGGGCAAAATACACAAAGGGGATTAAGAGGTAAAAATTTTCAGTTACAAAATAAGTATGTCACAGAAATGAAAAGTACAGCATTGGGAATATAGTCAATAATATTGTAATAGTGTTGCATGGTGACAGATGGTGACTATGTTTATCGTGGTGAGCATCAAGTAATGTACAGAAATATAATCACTATATTGTACACCTGAAACTAATATAACATTGTATGTTAATCATACTACAATAAGATTTTTTAAATTTTTTCAAAATAATAAAATAAAAAGAACAGTACCAGTGCTAAGGGTGATTGGAATGTGAAAGGGACATTTTTTAGCATGAAGAGTTTTTGTCTATAAACATGATGTGGAAATATTTGGGATCTTGTGTTTTCTGGAGTGAGTTGAGCAGTAACTTACATTTGCTAGAAAGAGGGGGGAGTCTCCCCATCCCATTGTCAATATTTCATGAGTTTTAATATATGAGGGCTAGGTATCATTGGAAAATGCTGTAGATGTCTAAAATTAATTGAAAACTGGGAAGAAACATTTTGTCTGTAGTAAGCTCATTGACAGCTTCTAAGAAAGGCATTTATTTCAGTTTAATTAAAAAGAAGCTCCAGCTGACTAGAGCCATGTATTAAAAGACTCTTGTCAGATTTTCTTTCTTTCTTCCTTTTTTTAATGTGTTTTGTGGGGCGCCTGGGTGGCTCAGTTGGTTAAGCATCCGACTCTTGGTTTGGGCTCAGGTCATGATCTCAGGGTTGTGAAATCAAGCCTTCTGTGGGACTCCCCGCTCAGCACCATGTCTGCTTAGGATTCTGTTCCTCCCACTCTCCCTCTGCCCCTCCTCCCACTCGTGCACATGCACGTCCTCTCTCTCTTTCTCTAAAATAAATAAATAAAATAAAATCTTTAAAAAATGTGTTTTGTGTTTTGTTTTTGAGATTTTACACATCTGGATTGTTATGTAAAATTGACATTTTTAAGTGTTGGGAAGTAGTTAAAATTGAGTATGGTGAAGGCAAAGAAAAGTGTATATGCACTGAACTGAGACTCAAGACTTCATTTGTAAGCTCTGGCCTACACAAAATGATGAAAAAGAAAAGAATAAGCAAGTCTCATTACAGACCAGCTAAGGCTGGATAACAAAAATGTATAGTGCAACCAGTACGTTTGGTCACAATTAGTGGTATGGGATTGGAGGAAAGGAAATAGAGAGTTCTGCCTAACGGGGAAGTTTTGTTAAGTTTTGTTATCTGGCAGGCGGTCAAGAGATGGAAAGAAATCTGTATATGAAGGGAGGGGAATTCATGACCCTATGGTTGGCAAGCTGAAATATCCTCTCTTTCAAGGGTAAGTTTATAGGAAGAATAAATGATGGAAAAATTAACAGAGACACCAGAATGAGACAAGTGAGGCCCCTAGGGTACAAAATTTAAGGAGTCACTCCCTTGCAGGGTCATGAAGTTTCAGGGTCAAAGCTTGCACAAATCTTGGAGTGAATGCCTCCTGACATCACGTGCCCCGGATGCATCAATTGCCTCACCTTAGTGCTGGTCCTGGTGCTTATATTATCTCAGAAATCATTATTCTTTTCTCATATGATATGGCTATGTTTCAGTTTTGGGAATAGCAAATCTCAATGAAAAGTAATAATGAAAGAGTATTAAAAAGAAAAAAATCTGGACACTAATGGCCCACTTTGTGATGACAAATTTGCAACTATTTGCCCCAGCAAATCAGTTTTTATTTTTATACTTATAAATTTTCAATTATACTTCCAAACTCTGTTACAATTTCACTTTCTTGGTTTACATATTTATTCATTCAAAGGTATTTATTGAGGGGCGCCTGGATGGCTCAGATGGTTAAGCATCTGCCTTCAGCTCAGGTCATGATCCCAGGGTCCTGGGATCAAGCCCCGCATCGGGCTCCTGGCTCAGCAGGGAGACTGCTTCTCCCTCTCCCTCTGCCTCTCCCCCTGTTCATGCTCTCTCTCTCTCTCTCTGTATCTCTGTGTCTCAAATGAATAAATAAAAAATAAAAAATAAAGGTATTTATTGAGTTCCTACCTAATGTGCCATTGTGCTAGGCAATTGATTATACATTGGTGAATAAAACAGAAAAGGTGACTGCCCTTTTGGAGTTGATGATAAGTGAGAGAGAAAGAGACATTTAACATGTACATAACTAAGTTAATAAGTACTTGTCATTGTAGTAAGGACAATAAAAGAAACAACCACGGTGTAGGAATGTCTACTATTATTGGTTCATATTAGATAAAACAAAAGATCACCTCCAAGACCTAAATTATGACGGGAGATCAGCCATATATAAAAACTTTGGGGATGCATTGTGGTTGAGGAGAATTCCTGCCAGAAGTCCTAAGACATTTGAGAAAGTAAACTATATAACATTTTTTCTTTAAATATTAAAGATAAAATTGAAATAATTCATGCATGCTTTAAAAAATAGGAAGATATTTTTTCAAGTATGTAGAATAAAAACAAAACACATTTGGTCACACCACAAAGATACTACTAATAAAATTATTTATTTCTTTCTAGTTTGTCTCATGCCACACTTTTAGAAAAATTCATATTACTCCTTGACACTCTTCCTCTGCTCTTCTCTTTCTTCTTTCTCTTCCTTCTCATACTCTTCCTTTTTCTTACATATTTAGGCTTGATCTAATTTTAATTTCTTCTCATTTAAAGCTACTCTTGGAGGGGCACCTGGGTGGCTCAGTCATTGAGTTTCAGTTCAGGTCATGATCTTTTGGGTCCTGGGATGGAGCCCCGAATTAGGCTCTGTGCTCAGCAGGGAGTCTGCTTGAAGATTCTTTACCTCTGCCCAATCCCCCACTCACACACACACACACACACACACACACACACACACACACTCTCTCTCTCTCTCTCTCTCTCTCTCTCTTTCTGTCTCTCTAAAATAAATCTTAAAAAAAAAATAAAGCTACTCTTGGATATTTTAAGTTTTTGCTGCTGTTGTGAATGAAGTCTGGTCTCTATATTTTCTTTTCATAATTTTCATAATCTACATAGTCTAAATGTTTCACTGTAGAGAAATTATAAAAATAGAGAAAATTCTAAAGAAGAAATAAAAATCACCCATAATGTGTTATCTGGTTAATGTTTGCAGCGTAGTCTTTCAGGTGTATGTTTATATTTATAAAATAGAGCATCTTTGTTGGTCATATGTAATGTTTACATTTTGTAACTATCATTTACTTATGTAAAAGAAAGTATTGAATTTTTCTATATGTAGCTTGCATATGCCATTATCCCATTGTACCTAATTACTAAGACTTTTAATCAAATGCTTTATCTTCATCTATTGAAGTAATTGTTATTTTCATATTTCACCAATTGATGAATAACAGAGTAGATTTATAGATTTTTTTCGAACAGTAATGTCCTTGTGTTACTGGGATAGAATTTATCTATTCATGGTATGTTATTTCCATTTATTTTGTGTAAATTTACATACATACAATACAAAATTTACTACAATTACTCATTCCACATGCCTTATATATCAAAATTATTCCTCTTTACTTATGAGAGAATCCTCTGGTAGAAAATAATGATTC
Source organism: Mirounga angustirostris (assembly GCF_029215605.1). Taxonomy (NCBI): domain Eukaryota; kingdom Metazoa; phylum Chordata; class Mammalia; order Carnivora; family Phocidae; genus Mirounga; species Mirounga angustirostris. The sequence goes on along the minus strand of NW_026991710.1, from coordinate 38,591,254 downwards.
CCCTATTTTCATCACTTTCTTTCAAAGATTGTTATTTCTTTGACCTTTCCATTTCTCACTCTGAAGTCCACCTATATGACATTAAAGACATAATTTTATACTTTTAGCCATTTTAATAGTGGAATTGTATAGAACTCACTATTACAAAGAGTGATGTGCTAGAAAATGTTTATCAATTGACTTTACAGAAAAAAAAAAAAAAGAAGCTGTAATTTGTAACATTTGTTTGTTTCCATGATGCAAATACTCCCACTACGGCTTTTTTCAGGCTACCAATGTGACATCACTGAACATGGATTTGAGACTTCCAGTAACTTGTAGAATCCAGCTCTAGCACACTACTGAAACTGATAGTGCAGGAATTAGTCATTGAGATGCTGAATATAAGAAAAGTCTTAATAGTCCTAATATCTATAAATGGAAATGGCCTTATGCAATAAGATAGGATTGTCCATATTTTATGTGAATAATTCAAGAAGGTTTTGAAGGCTTGCTCACTCAACATATTGCAGTAAAAAAGTACTGGAACAAGAGCAGAAGACCTAGACATCAGTTTGAGCTTTACCACTGATTAGTAGTTAAATACCTGAGCAAGCAACATAAATTTTCTATTCATGGTCTCCATATTAGAGAAAGAGGGGGAGAGAGGGAAAAAGAGAGAGAGGGATTGTGTGTGTGTGTAAGTGTATATATGTATTTAACTCCAAGTTTCTGTGAATGAGACATAAACATATTCATTCTTTCATAAACTATACAAATTAACCATTTCCCAGCTGTTACAGAGATTATAACTGCCTTTCAAGATCATACTCAGGTCCCTAAGTCCTTTACCTAGCCTTTTCTGACTACATTAAATTTTCATCTTTATTCATTTTCTTCTAATTCCTATATTCATTTTCCCTGTTATACAATACATGTGTCAATGTATCACTTACATTATTCACAGCTTCAAGACGTCCTGATCTTTCCTTTTCAGATAGATTTAAGCCCCTTAATGTTTGGAATCATAAAGCCCCCAAATATTTATCATATTGCTACACATATAGCAGTTGTCCAATTAATAACTGTTCATGAAATATGAAAATAAAATGTAACTCGAAAGAGCAAGAAAATAAAAACAAATTCTTATGCAATGTAAACTTAGACCTGTGATGTTATTTTTCAACTTGAATTATTACCCTGTTTATTGTTGATTGATTAAAATAACAGTGTCTGACAAATTAATATACTTATCATTTATTAAAGTCTTCTTACATTGCCAAGAGCCCTACTAGGAGATTTTACTATCTTTTTCATCCTTACAGTAATTCCAATAAGATAGGTCATTTTATCCCTTATTTTTGAAATGAGGAAATTATGCTTTAGAGATATTAACATGTTCAAGGTTATAAAGCTTGAATGATAGATCCAGGAATCAAATCCAGGTGTGTCTGACTTCAAAGTCCGTGTCTTAAAGTATTGCATCACAAGTTCCAAAAGTATGTCCCAGAAGTTCACATTGAATTTAAGAATATATTCAAATTTATGGAAAAGAGAAGTGAAATGCTCTGGGTCTAAATAATACTAATGGTTGGCCATATAGGAAATTATAAGAGAGCTACTTGAATTTACCCTCACCCTAGAAAGAGCTCTAATTCTAGCCACCAAACTGAATCAGCCATTAATAATGCAAGGTGACATGCAGAGAAAGACGCTTAGCCCATAAAAGTGATTCATGTACCCTCCTTCCGGAAACAACATTCCATTGGGGCAAATCAAAGCCACAAGCTGCTACTGAGGACACTATCTACATGAGCCAAAAACCACTAAGGTTCACTTTTATTTTTTGATTGTGATTCTAAAAGGTACTTGGCAAATGTTGCAGGATGTTCTGTACAAGAAGGCAAACGATAATAATTGGGGAAATTGGGTATCGTACATGAATGGACTTCTGAAGGATCTCTGGCATTAATTTTCCTTTTATCCCCTTTTGTAAGTTTTATTTGAAGGTTAGCAATAAAGCAATTTTCTGGAAAAAGATTGTGTTGTTTTAAATTCTAACCATAAATACCTGGAAGAAAGATAAAATATATATTGTAACAAGATACACATGTAAAACAAAAACTTCAAACTCCTGGGATTATATTATGCTTAGTTCCTTTTCATAAACAAAGATTTCTTTTACACATAAAATTAGGCATTGAGGTTTATTGGTTCCCAATTTTTGATACTTTGAGCTAACAGAAAAGATGGAGCTAGGTTCACATTTGTAAGTTGCTCAACTTACCTATACACGTTAGTTATTCAAGAAGTATTTGTTAAACGGGCGCCTGGGTGGCTCAGTTGGTTAAGTGACTGCCTTCGGCTCAGGTCATGATCCTGGAGTCCCGGGATCAAGTCCCGCATCGGGCTCCCTGCTCGGCAGGGAGTCTGCTTCTCCCTCTGACCCTCCTCCCTCTCATGCTCTCTGTCTCTCATTCTCTCTCTCTCAAATAAATAAATAAAATCTTTAAAAAAAAAAAAAGAAGTATTTGTTAAATGAACAAACAAACCTCTGTGAATATATGCATTTGTATGCATATATACACATATGCATGTACATATATTCATATTGCTAGTGTTTCACACAGCAATGGTTATAAACACATATTTACAGTCAGTCAGGTATATGTGTGTATGTCAGTGCGTGTGTGTATTATTGAAATATAGGGCCCGAGGAAGAAATATTCTAAATCCTTGGCTCTAGTGTACTCTGTGTTACAGGAGAATAACAGATTTTAGAAGCAAACACACTTGGCTTTGAATCCTGGTTCTACCATTAACCACTCTCTAACCTTGGGCAATCTCTTTGATGTTTCTAAGTACTGATTGTCATCTGTTAGTTCACAGTAATGCTACTTTTTCAGATTTTTCAGATTTGTTGGGATAAGGATTTCAAATACGAAATGTAAAAGAATCCTGATGACCCCAACATTTTATGTTATGTAGTCTTAAGTTTTAGATTCACCTCTGAAATATTTCAACATTTAACATAGCTATCTGGGGCTTCAGTTCCCAAGTAGGCTGCATCTTTCAAGAAGGATATGATGTTTGTGATTCCTTATATAATGACATTTTTAATGCAATAGATACATGATTATGAGAAGAAAATGGCAAATACTGAAGCTATGGATCAGTATAGCTGAAATATTTTCACTTCGAATTTTAACATAGATTATCATCTTATGGGTTGGATGTATATTGTTTGTGTTAAAATACATAAGCTCACTTACTTGGTTCTTTGGTTAGCATACAACCTAGGAAGTTCCAATACAATTTCCTTTTTTTTAATGTTCATGGACTAATTAAGTTGTTTTCCTGATAGAGTTTAGGCTGCCTTTATTTTATTTTATAGTACAGTGTGATTCCAGACATTCTATCAAATTAAGTAGACTTGGAGAGAAATCAAATGTATAATTCAATGAGAAAAAAAATCTTTACAAAAATCTAATAAGCTCTTAGAATTTTACAAGTAAGTAGCAGAAGTTTGAAACCAGTAAGCACATACCATGATTCCACATTTATAGAAAATTGGAAATAATCTGACTGAAAAACTGACTCACCATATGAGTGGACAAAAATAATTTTAATTTTTAATTAGATAATAACTTTAATTGGGCAATGCTTTCCTTAATTAATCTTTTATTTTGAATATAGTGGCATTGACAAAGCTCTAGTTCTCACCATATTTAATGAATCACTTCTAGGTGTATGTATATTTTCTTAAGATTTCTAAATCCAAAATAATATACTACTGTCACACTTTGTCTCCTCCATATCTGTCAAACTCAGAAACAATAGAACCATTATTAAAATAAATAAGTATATATCATGCTAGAAAATAAGAAAGGGAGCTATCAACAAACACGAAACTGAAATGAATTTCCCACCAAAGAGAAAGGAAAGTAAGAGGGAAGTAGCGTGTGTAATTCATGACTACCATTAGAAATAGAGCGAACAGAGGTAGTTGAGTTCACCTGGTGAGGCCCATGGCTGCTTCAGGAAGCTGCAGTCCAAAAACTGTAGGTAGTGCAGCAAATATATGTTACAATAAATTTAATCACCATATATTTAAGAAAATCCAAGCTAATGAAAGACTAACAAACTCAACAAATAGAATTTGCACTCAAAGAAACAGTTAATAGAATACTTAGATCCTGTCTGTATAATACACATATTTAGTGTGTCACAGAAATAAAGCAAGGACTTATACCCTTGGAAATAAAAACAGGAGACTGTAAAAGGTAGAAAGGTGATGCTGGGAAAGAAGTCAATTCAATGTGTGCGTGTAATTGCTGAAATGTACTTTTCGTTGTTTTGAAGGTAATGTCAGAGAAAATGGTACTCACCGGGCTTCATTCTTCTCTTCCTTCTTCCCCTTCTCCTTCCCCTTCTTTTAAATTCCAAGTTCCTCTTTTTGTTGTTTTTTTATTTAGGTTTTGTGGGGTTTTTTGTGTTTTTTTTTTGCCTGAAACTGAAATCCTCTTTATTCATTCATTAGGAGATTCCATGAATTTGCATGATTACTTTGCCTCTGTGAGTTATACGGATTTTGGCTCTGTTATCCTATATTCTGAATGTATAAATAAACAAAGGCTAAATATAGCAAATCAGACCCAAATGCTTTAGGTTGAACATTCTTCTACTTCCTATGTGGCACAATCCTCTAACTCTTTGATGTCAGCCTCAATTTTATGTAGATATTGCATTTCCCTATTTCCTCCAACTTGCTCTCTTGAAGACACTGCTTCCTCAGCAGTCGCCTTAAGTAAGTAATTTACAAAATGTAGACTCCTTTTGGCACTAATTCTCACCTATGAGCTTGTGAAATCCCGTTTTATTTCCCCAGCTATACTGCCCTCCATGCTTGCTTCTGTATAGTATTAGCTCATCTTAAGAAATCCACATTCAGTGAAGACTTTGGTGTGTGGTCCACAGGCTCCTTCATTTCTGCTGCATCTCAGTGCTAGTAACATCTTCTCCAGTATCGCTCATCCATCTAATCACACCCTCTTGCAGCACCCGAATGGCCCCTAACTCCTCCACTTCCATTCGAAACATCCCATCCTCCAGCCCCAACATACTATCTTCCAGACTGCTTGTTTAACTATTTCTTTTCTTTCTTTGGCCTCACTGAGATTCTCATTGAGATTTGAGAAATCTTACTGATTTCTCATTTTTCTCATTACCCATCACTACCCCCTTCCTTCCCTTCCTTCTGTATTTGGCTTAGACCACCTATTCCCTTATTTCAGTCACTGTCTTCCAAACTTGAAACTCTTTGCCTCTATCACAATGAGCCCTACTGTTCTCTGTGTCTCCACCTGGGCAAGTGACCATTGTTGAAGGAGACTACACAACCAGATTGGAATGAGACTATCCACAATTTTTGTTCACCAAAATAAACACTGTTTAAATTTTAAATGACATTTTCCTCTTTGGCTAATTGTCCTACTTTCCACAATAACAATTTCAGTTCTTTCCATTCTATCCCTCCCAGTCTCTCCTACTTCACCATACTAAGCAGTTTCAGAAGCCTCTTACTTCCTGTAGAAAGTAAAAGCCAGCATTCTGGAACTCCTTCAACCTCCCACCACTAAACATAAATACCTCTCTGAATCCTCAGCCATCCTCCTTTTCCCCATGTTTAAAATAGAGAAAACATCCTTTCTCAAGAGCTGCCTAGTACTTCCATTTTCTTTACATTTCTTCATTCTTTAACCCATTCCAATCCAATTTATTGAATTCAAAGTGGCAGAACCACTTCAATAAAACTATACTGGCTAAGGAAACATTTGGAATCTTAATTTAATATGTTACTTAATTTTTCAGCAGTATGATCCTGCGTTCCATAATATACCCATCTTGGTTTTCTTCTTACCATTTCTTTACTACTCAGCCTTGTCTCTTGGCTGTTTTTATCTACAAGATCTTTAAATATCATAGTTCCTAAGTATTTTCCTACTTTCTTCTCTTAGCCTAACCTCCCCACACATATCCCTTTCCAGAACTTCAATCAATATCTATAAACTGAATGTTTTCATATTTATATAGTGAGCCAAGACTTTTTTTTGGGTTATAGATCTATACAATTATCTGCCTACTTGACATTTATACTTGGATTTTTTAGAAACATTTCAAATTTTACAAGCCCAAACTGAACTCATGATTCCTTATTTCCCTGGGACATCTTGCTTTCCATAATCTCCCATACAGGAGGACTCTAAACAGGTCCTCAAGTCAGAAATACTGAAGTCCTTCTTGACACTGTTTCCCCAAACAACATTATTGTGTCTTATCTATTTTACTTCCCTATCACTGGAAGTCATCATTTCTTCCCACCTCTACCCTACTCATCTATCTCCTGAACTACTGCAATAACTTTGCAAACAGTTTGCTTTTATTCAAATATTTGTTTCATTAATGCCATAACAATTGAAGGAATGTATGAGTTATTCCAATTATCAATGTTGGAACAACTTATATCCTACCTAGAAATTAATTCTTACTCTCAAATCTGGGACCAATTTATTTCTTTGGACACTTAACAGATATTGAGCCGTAGGCCCTCCCTTTTTTTTTTTGATATTATGTAACTGTAGGGATGACTATTAAGTTAATTCATGAAGTTCTTCCCTCTCATATCTTCACACACTCTGTATAGTGAGAGACAGCCCCGGACATCTGTGTAGTATCAGGATGGAGACATTTGGCATTTGCCAAGGTCCGTTGCTCTAAGTTTCAGGATAACCTCTTCTTCTATTAGAGAAATAAGAGTTCTAAGACCAAGATTAGTGAATTGGTCTAGTAGAAATTGTGTAGGCGAAACAAATAATATCCTTTCACATAAATTCCATCTCTGCTTCTCACTGTCAGGGTTTCCATATAGGTGTTTGGAACTGATGGTTACTTGTCATTTCTGTAGAGATCTTAATATGCTCAGCTGGAGCAGGATTTAGCAGTTTGACAATTATTGAAATTTGGCTATCTCTAACTTGCTTTCCTGAGATAATTCCTGGGATGATGGTCCTGTTTTACCTAGTCCTCACTCCCCCTGAAAAAAAGAGTCATCTCTGAGACCTGTGCTTGGTGCTTGTGTCCTTGATTCCTGCTGATACTTTTGGTACTAAGTTCTTGCTAGGCTGGTTTTATATTCCATGGTACCACCTAGTTTCTCTGTCTTTATTTATTGTTGAGAGCTTGCTCAGAACTTTTTCTGATCCTGGGGTGGTTAGCTTTATTCATTTTTTCATATTCTTATATTAATCCCCATACATTACATCATTAGTTTTAGATGAACTGTTCCATGATTCATTGTTTGTGCATAACACCCAGTGCTCCATGCAGAATGTGCCCTCCTCAATACCCACCACCAGGCTAACCCATCCTCCCACCCCCCTCCCCTCTAGAACCCTCAGTTTGTTTTTCAGAGTCCATCGTCTCTCATGGTTCATCTCCCCCTCTGATTTCCCCCCCTTCATTCTTCCCCTCCTGCTATCTTCTTCTTTTTTTTTTTCTTAACATAGATTGCATTATTTGTTTCAGAGGTACAGATCTGAGTTTCAACAGTCTTGCACAATTCACAGCGCTTACCAGAGCCATCAAAAGGAATGAGAGCTTTATTCATTTTATCATGGAGCCTATGTTCCAACATGCCCATGGAATTGTGTGTCTGTATTTTGATCTGATTAAGATGATACTTACTCAATATAGAAAATTTGGAAGGTCTCCTAAAGCATTCAGCCACAAGTCATACAGCACAAATATACATATGTACTCACACTCACGTAGAGGACTAGTATTAAATTGAGGTCAAAATGTTAAAATCTTGGATTTTAGGAAGATTCTGAAATCACTTGATGCTTCGATAAATAAATACACTGATACAAAGTTTGATATCTCATTATTACTGCTACTTTTTGACCAAATGAAATGAATATGAACTTAATCTGCAAATGAGTCTTTCTAAGGGGAGAAAAGACTCATTTGGTAACCTAGTCAATATACAGGTTATAAAATCATAATAAATATTGTTCATATTTTATCCAAATATTTTTCAAAATTAATTAATTATCTATCTTCCAAATTTTTATTTAAATTCCAGTTAGTTAGCATACAGTGTAATATTAGTTCCAGGTATAGAATTTAGTGATTTATCACTTACATAAAACACCCAGTCCTCATCACAAGTGCATTCCTTAATCCCCATCACCTATTTAACCCATCCCTCCACCCACCTCCCCTCTGGTAACCATCTGTTTGTTCTCTATAGTTAAGAGTATATTTCTTGGTTTTCTTTCTTTATCTTTTTGACTGAATACAAACAGTTCTACACTTTACAAAGATGGGCTCTGTATATAAATAGAGTCTAAAATTTAAAATACATATAAAATGGAATAACAAAATCCAAAGCAAAATAGTATAAACCAATGCATAAAAAACAAATTCAAATAATACAAAAGTAAGTGAAGGAATCTAGACAACAAATTGATATTGTATTGTTATTTAAAGAATGAAAGAATATTTTAACTGAATCCTACAGTGGCATTTTAGGAAGAACTTTAGGTTAACATAGAATATTTGTTATTGGGAGAACTTATTTAAGGCCAAGGCTTATTTATTGAAAGAATGTTGATCTTCCTGTCAAATACTGTCACATCCCTTAACCGACATGGCATAAACTTACTGGGTTTATTCCATGCATTTTCTTACAGAATAAAAAGTACTCTCCCCGCCCCCACCCCACAACGCCAGATCCCAAGCAGGCAGTAGAATCCAAGTAATGAAGTAAGTCTGCTTCTGATGGAATAGCACAGATTTTAGCCATCTCCCTGTATTATATTTTTCTTCCAAGATCTGCTTCCTCAATACATTTTCTGGAACACTTTACTATATATCTACTTTGCTAAGAAATGACTCACCTATTTCTTGAGGTAAATTATGTTTCCTCTTCTACTTCACAACTGAGACTAACTGGACATTGAGCAAAATATCCCAAATGGAGCTTTCAATGTGAATACTCCTTTGGAATTATGCCAACTTTTCCTGAGTATTAACTGCTCTACTAATGGTTGTCTAATTCTTCAAATTGCAGTTTGAATTATGGCTATTTTAGACCTACAGTTAGAAAAATTCAGATGTTTCACACAGGAATTTGGAGAATTAATTTTCCGAGCTAATAAGATTTACTATGTCCTAGACGAGGACATAAGTTAAATATTTTGTATGGTGTAATAAGACCCAAAGAAGAGAAATGGGGTCAATATCTATATTCTCACAGAATTGTCTTTAAAATAGTCTTAAAAATTATAGTTTGATTTCTAATTTCCCCAATAGTTTACTTGCTTTATCTTTCATTCACTTACCAAAAGAGGCAATATCTAATCCATTCATTGGACTGTGTCTTTGGGTCCAGTGGTGGGGAGAAAATACTAGCCCTGTCACCTTCCTTGTGAACCTCAGAGCAGCTTCATTAGAATTCAGTAATGGTTCCAAGTTCATTTTACTTCTTTAAGGCACAAAGTAGGATATAAAATGGGGCCATGCCTCCCTCTCAATGGAATTTTTAATGAGTAGTTTAAATACCGCACTAATTTGTGTTTTCTTTCTGCCCTTGGAACAATGACCTAAAAACAGGGAAGAAAGAATCTGTAACTTGATCTCATTAAACCCTGTAGAAGAGCTCGTGATTGACCTCCTCTTCCTTTTTTTGTTGTTGTTTTTATTTGTTTGTTTTTGGCTCTCTGTTGATGGAAAAGGAATAGAGAGGTGCAGTGCTAAATATGGTTTTAGGGGGCGCCTGGGTGGCTCAGTCGTTAAGCGTCTGCCTTCGGCTCAGGTCATGATCCCAGGGTCCTGGGATCGAGCCCCACATCGGGCTCCCTGCTCGGCGGGAAGCCTGCTTCTCCCTCTCTCACTCCCCCTGCTTGTGTTCCCTCTCTCGCTGTGCTTCTCTCTGTCAAATAAATAAATAAAATCTTTAAAAAAAAAAAAAATTTAAATATGGTTTTAGACTTCATTTTCATTAATGGCTTCATTTTCCTATTTAAAGAAGTAAATTGCTGGGGATAAAAAAAAAAGTGCTGACCAAGATTTGTAGCATGTTCAGCAAACTTTTAATTGATGTATGATAGTGTATTAAAGACACTGAGTACATAACCTTGCACATTTCCTTTTTTGTAACTATAAGATTAAACTTCAGACTGACACAGCATTCTCTTGCAAGAGAACTCAGCATGAACCTCACCTTTTCCTAGCAACTCCATAGGGAGAAAGCTGTTCTTCTACCTGTATCTGTCAGGATTCGTACCTAAGTAGGGTGACCGTGTGATTATTGCTCAAATAGAGACACTCTGGAGAGGAAAACAGAATGCTATTAATAATTAAATCCAGCATAAATAGAGATGTTCCAATAAAACCAAGACATAAAATGGCAGTAGAAATCAGAATAAAGTAGGCCAAATAAGTCACTGAACTTGAATTCCAACTTGAATTGAAACCTGAGTTTCGTGATCACCAGATCTCTCTAGAGATCCTCTGTGTAAATATATGTAAATGTATTTCAGAATTACTTAAGCAAAGCCCCAGTTTACCATTCCGCACTTCCAACAATGAAAAATATGCTCTGAAGTTGTCAAGGAACATAGCACACTTTTGCTTGACTCTCATGGGTTTCTCTGTGCTCTTTTCCAGTAAGGGTCTTTATTTTGTTTGCTCGTTTTATTTATTTATTTATTTTTTTAAAGATTTTATTTATTTGACAGTGAGAGACACAGCGAGAGAGGGAACACAAGCAGGGGGAGTGGGAGAGGGAGAAGCAGGCTTCCCGGCGGAGCAGGGAGCCCGATGCGGGGCTCGATCCCAGGACCCTGGGATCATGACCTGAGCCGAAGGCAGACGCTTAACGACTGAGCCACCCAGGCGCCCCATGTTTGCTTGTTTTAAATCAAGGACATGGGGATGCCTGGTGGCTCAGTTGGTTAAGTGTCTGCCTTCGGCTCAGGTCATGATCCCAGAGTCCTGGGATCGAGTCCTGTGTCAGGCTCCCTGCTCAATGGGAAACCTTCTTCTCCCTCTGCCTGCCTCTCCCTCTGTTTGTGCTCTCTCTCTCTGGCAAATAAATAAATAAAATCTTTAAAAATCAATCAATCAAGAACATGGAGGTGTACTTACATTCAATATACTCTTAGGTGTACAGCTGCATGAATATTCTCACCACATCATCAAGACATAGCATACATCCATCACACGACAAAGTTTATTTTCTTTAGCAGTCACTTTCCTCTGCCCAAAGTCAGATACTGGCAACCACTTATCTACACTTTTTCTAGAATGTCATAGAAATGAAATTATATAGTATGTAACTTTTAGAGTCTGGCTTCTTTCACTTTGCAAAATACATTTGAGATTTGTCTATGTTATTGCCTGGATCAGTAGTTTGTTGTGTTTTTATTGATCTTTCTGCTGAGTGGTATTCCACTGTATAGCAGTATCACAGATTATTCATTCACCAGTTGAAGGGCATTTGTGTTTTGGGTAATTGTGATTATAACCACTATATCTCTGGCATCCAGATCTTTGAGTGAACATTGTTTTTATTATTTCAGAAAAATACCTAGGGGCAGGATTGTTGGGTTGGATGGTAAATGTATGCTTAATTTTATAAGATACTACCAATTTGCTTTCCAGTCACCAATTTGGCGACTGGTTTTCATTCCCACCAGCAATATATGAGAACTGTGGGTGTTTCGCACTCTCACCTGCAGCTGATATTGCCATTGCATCGTTTTTATCCATTCTTATAGACGTGTGCTGCTATCTCATCATGGGTCTAACTGGCATTTCCCAATTAGTAGTAATGTTGAACATCTTTGCATGTGCTTATGGATCATCTATTTATTTTCTTTTGTGAAGCAGCTGTCCAAACCCTATTTTTAATTGTGACCAAATTTTCTTATTGTTAATAATAACAAGGGGGAAAAAAAAAGAAAAAAGAAAAAGAAAAAAAGAAAGGGCACCTGGGTGGCTCAGTCAGTTAAGCAACCTACCCTTGATTTTGGCTTAAGTGATAATCTCAGGGTCATGAGATCAAGCCCTGCTTCGGGCTCTGTGCTGGCCATGGAGCCTGCTTGGGATTCTCTCTCCCTCTCCCTCTGCCCCTCCTCATTTGTGCTCTCTCTCTCTAAAAACAAACAAACAAACAAACAAACAAAAAAAACCCCACAAAACTTTCTTTATGTATTTTGGGCACCATTCCTTTGCAAGAGGTGTGTTTTGCATTTTCTTCCAGTAGTTTATAGTTTTCCTTTCATTATCAAAAACATTTTGAAGGAAGAAATGTTAACTTGGATGGAGAATAATTTACCATGTTTTCTTTTATGATTCACATTTGTGGTGTCCTATCCAGGAAGTCTTTGCTTAACCCAAGTTTGCAAAAATTTTTCTTCTAAATTTTCCTCAAAAAAATCTTAGATTTTTGCCTTTTACTTTTATGTCTATTGTCTACTTTATGTTAATTTTTGTATATGGTACAAGGTATGAGTTGAGGTAGGTTTTTGTTTTGTTTTGTTTTGTGTTTTGCTTATGGATGTCCAATAGCTCCAGCACTATTTGTTGAAAATAACTTCTTTTCTCTATTTGATTGCCTTGGCTCTTTAACTGACCATATATATGTGTATCAGTTTTTGGACTCTTCCATTCTCTTGACCTAAGGGTCTATGCTTTTGCCAATACTATACTCAGTTATAGTTAGTCTTAAAATTAGGTAGTGTGATTCTTCCTCCAACAGTTTTTCTCTTTCTTCTTTTTCTAATGGCTACTCTAGTTCCTTTGCTTCTCTATATACATTTTAATATCAGCTTGTTGATCTCTACAAAGCAAACAAGCAAATAAACAAAATACCTTGCTTGGATTTTTAAAAATTTTTTATTATGCTTGATTAGCCAACATATAGTACATTATTAGTTTTTGATGTAGTGTTCAACGATTCACTAGTTGCATATAACACCCAGTACTCATCACAACATGTGCCCTTCTTAATACCCATCATCCGATTAGGCCCTCTTCCCCCCATTCCTGTAACCCTCAGTTTGTTTCCCGGAGTCCAAAGTCTCTCATGGTTTGTCTTCCACTCTGATTTCTTCCCATTCAGTTTTCCCTCCCTTCCCCTGTGGTCCTCTGTGCTATTCCTTATGTTCCACATATGAGTGAAACCCTATGATAATTGTCTTTCTCTGCTTGACTTATTTCACTTACCTTGCTTGGATTTTAATTAGAAATGAATTGAATGTGTAAATAAATATGGAGAGAATTGAAATATTAACAATTTTGACTCAATTTATGAACATAGTACATTTCTCCATTTAACTATGTCTTTGATTTCAGTGTTTTCATTGTTTTATTATATAAATCTTAAATATATTGTGCAAATGTATTTAAATGTGAAAAATATTTCTAAATATTTTTGCTACAATTGTACTTGGTAATTACTATTTCAATTTCCAATTACTATTACTTAAATGTGAAATAAGATTTTTTTTCATATGGCATTATATCTCATATCTGAATTTCTTTATTGAAACTAGTAGCTTTTCTTATAGACTTTTTAAGCAATTTCTGTGTAGAACATCATATTGTATATGAGTTGAGTCACTTTTCTTTCTTTCTTTTTTTCTTTGGTTTTCTTTCTTTCTTTCCTTTTTTCTTTCTTTCTTTCTTTCCTTTTTTCTTCTTTCTTTCTTTCTTTCTTTCTTTCTCTCTCTCTCTCTCTCTTTCTTTCTTTCTTTCTTTCTTTCTTTTCTTTTCTTTTCTTTTCTTTTCTTTTCTTTTCTTTTCTTTTCTTTTCTTTTCTTTTCTTTTCTTTTCTTTCTTCTTCTTGCCTTATTTCACTGGCTAGGACCACCACTGTGATATTGATTAAGAACAGTGAGAGAAGAACACTTGCTTTGATCCTGATATAAGAGGGGAAGCATTTACTCATTTATCATGAAGTATGGTTTAGCTGTGGTTTTGTTGTTGTTTTGTTTTGTTTTTGCTTTTGTAGATGCTCATTATCAGGTTGAGAAAGTTTCCTTCTATTATTTGTTTGTGAAGATATTTTTGTCATAAAGGAATTGTTGAATTATATCAGAGGTACTGTCTGTTTCTGTTGAGGTGGCTGTATGTTTTTCTTCTTCAGTGTATTAAGCGGCAGATTAAATTGATTTGTTGTCATATGTGAAAATGCATTCCTGCATTCCTAAGATAATGCCCTGATGTGTTATACATTTCTGGATTTGTAGTATTTTTTGAGGATTTTTATGTCTATATTCATGCAGGATGTTGGTGTGTAGTTTTCTCTTCTTGCAATATCTTTGTCTGGCTCCTGTATCAGTGTAATCCTGGAGTTGTAAAGTACACTGGGAAGTGTTCTTTACCCTCTACCTTCTGGAAGCTTCTGTACTGTTGATGTTATCTTCTTTAAATGTTTGGTAAAATTCACTAGTGGTGTATCTGGGCCTCAAATTGTTTTTGTTGCTTGTTTTTGTTTTTTTGGTTGTTGGTGGTACAAAGTTATTAACTTATATTTCAGTTTCTTTGATAAATAGAGAATTATATTATAATAAGCATATAATAAATATAGAATTATAATAAATATAATAAACATAATAATTATAGAGTATTATAATAAACATAATATAATAAATATAGAATATAGAATTATATTCTATATATAGAAACATATGATTCTAGTAATATATGTCTTCTTGAGTAATCTTTGGTACATTGTGTCATTCAAGAAATTTGTCCATTTTATCTAAATTTCAGAATTTATTAACATCAAGTTGTTTATAATATTCCCTCATTAACCTGTTACTCTTAGGGTAACCTTGGTGTGTCCCCTTCTTTCTTGCTAATATTGTTTATTTTTACGTTCTTTTTTTCTTAAGAAATATTGCTAAAGTTTAGTGACTTTATTGATCTTTTTTAGTAATCAGCATTTGGTTTCATTCATTTTATTGGTCATCTTTTTGTTTTCAAGTTTGTTGTTTGTACTTTTGTGTTATTATTTCTTCCTTTTGTTTGACTTGAGTTTCATTTTCTCTTCTCATTCTAGTTTCTTAAGATGCAAATTAGTATCATTTTGAGACTTATATTCTAATATCATCATTTAACAGTATTATTTTCCTATTCATTAGCCACATCACACAAATTTTGATATGTTATTTTTACTTTCTTTTTTTAAGGGCTTATTTATTTATTTGGGAGAGAGGGAGAGATGGAAAGACAGAGAGAGCATGAACAAGAGAGAGGGGCAGAAGAAGAGAGAGAAGCAGGCTCCCTGCCAAGCAGCGAGCTCAACATGGGGCTCAATCCCAGGACCCTGGGATCATGACCTGAGCTGAAGGCAGATGCTTAACCAACTGGGCCACCCAGTTGCCCCACATTATTTTCATTTTCAATAAAATATTTAAAATATTTTCTAATTCTTCTTGTGACTCCTACTTCAACCCATGGTTTATTTAGAAGTGTGCCATTTAGTTTCAGATCTACTGATGAGCTGAAGGCAGATACTCCTGTTCTTTGACATCAGGTTTTTATATTTCTATCATTTTTACTTGGTTCCTTTCTATAGTTTCTAATGCTCTGCAAAAATCCCCATATGTTCATTCTTGATATCCATCTCTCCTATTATAACCTGTAACATATTAATCATTGTTATTTTGAATTCTCTACCTGATAGTTCCAACATCTGGTCATCTCTGAGTCTTTTCCTATTGATTGATTTGCCTCTTGAAAATGGGTTGTTCTTTTTTTAAATTTTCTTTTCTTTTCTTTTCTTTTCTTTTCTTTTCTTTTCTTTTCTTTTCTTTTCTTTCTTTCTTTCTTTCTTTCTTTCTTTCTTTCTTTCTTTCTTTCTTTCTTTCTTTCTTTCTTTCTTTCTTTCTCTTTCTTTCTTTTCTTTCATTTTATTAACCTATCTTGTGGCTTCCTGAAGGACCACTGCAAAGGGCTTGCCTTTAACTCACCTAACTCAAATTCCCCTTGTGTTGAGGCAGCTACACAGGGGACATTTGTTAAAAACTTTTATAGGCAATTATGTTAGTTGTTGTTACCTTGGGAAATAGAGAGCAGTTGGAGCAAACAATAGACTAACCAAAAGTTTGGAAGGAAAGGCTGGGTTTTGAGATGCTTTGGGCCATAAGGCCTTGATAAGCTCTGACATACTCCTGGACATCTAGAAGGCAATGCACATTCCTATGGCAATGCTATTATTTTATGATTGGAGTGACAGTTGTTCACTGGTGGAGGGTCTCCCTCAAAGTTTGCATTCTGCTCTCAGTTTTAGCCATCCTGTAAGCCTGTGCTATAGCGGTGTTCTCTTAAGCCACTCTTGTTTCTCCCCCAAGGTTAGACTCTTATGGCTTGTACTTGGTGCTTGCTCTTATGTGATGTAGTTCACCTTCAAGTCAGGTAAACTCTGTGTGGCGTCAGAAGTAGGTTTTTCTCAATGTACTTGCTCCTCCTTGCCATGGTAGGCAGCCAAACTGCGAGTTGTGTTTGTGGTAAGTCTTATGCAGTTGAAAGTTTTTTGCCTTTCCCCAGACGTAGAAGACCTATCTATTAGTATTGGTGTAAGATGCTGTGCTCAGAGCTGTTAGATGCCCCTTCCCCTGGGGTAGAGGGCTTTTGCTAGTGTCTGGGAGTGGATAGAGTTGTCTGCCCCTTCTTCAGAGACTTAAGGCTTCTGAGAGAAAAAGATGGGACTTTGTGACTTTCCTAGGGGGAGCCAACACCTTCCTGCATGCCTGCCAATTAAAAAGGAGACCCTATCTTGTATCTCCACCTGACCCTAGTCTTTCTTATGAACACTCATTGGACATCCATGGATGGGTAAAGGCCTACCTGTGGGTAAAAATTTCCTTCTTTTGACAGTTCCAGGGGTTCTATGGACTGATGTTAACCTATACCCAGCCTTTATACATTGATGAAAAATTTGGCTGATATCTCCTTACTTGCTTGTGTAGTGGCATGATCTGTTCTCATACTCTGCCAAATTGTGATAAGCCAGTCCTGTTCTTTTCTTGGGGGGGCCCATCTCTCCTTGGATTTTAGGTTTCTTGTCTGATTTGGGAATTCAGCTCCCTGATGTGCTAAGGAAGAGTTATTTTGTGGCTTATCTGTCTAGTTGTTTCTCATAGTTATCAGGGTAGTGGCAACACTTTCTCCAGAACTCCACATCCTAGGCATAAAGGGAACAACCTCCAGTGAATTTTTGAATCCTAAAAATATATGAAACAATTAAATGAGGGAATGGTGGAGCCAGCTCTTCTACATCATGGTTTCTGTTCCTCAACTGTGGAAATTTATGGAGGGAGTCTCTTCCTGCCTTAATGATATATTTTTCTAAAATATTCTTCATGGACAAGACATTTATGACACAGTCATTTCTTTCATGTGATTCAAGTCACTGCTAAATTGATTAAAATGTAGTTACCCTTTAGCATGGGGTATTTTTATTTTTATTATTTTATCAAATTGTAATGCTTTCCTTAGGAATTTTTCTTAAAATGTTTGTTCCATGCTTACAAAAGACATTTGGAGAGTAGAAGAAAGAGCTGTGTCACTGTATACATTTTTGATTTAATAAAAAATACTAAAATATTAAAATAATAGACTTTCACACATTGAATTGACTTGTTTGCATTCCTCTCACTTGATAGTTTTGGACAATTTTCACCTCCAACCAAATAGAAACATTTTTATTATGAAACAGCAAGACTTTTCAAAATTATATGCCAGACTCCATGTACATAATACTCATATCATCACCCTCAATTACTTTCCTTATTATGTTATCATTTGTTGAATTATTTCTTGATTCATGTCCTTTACTCCATCTAAGCATTTGTTTGAATATTCACCTCTACAGAAGTCTATTCCTGCCTTATCCAATCTAAAATATCTATCCTCCCCAATATCACCACCTATTCTGCTACATTGTCCTTCAGTTTTCCTCAAAGAATATACAACATGAGATTATATTTTTTTTCACCAAGGAATGTGGAACCTTAATTTTAACATAATTACTCTATGTTAGGAATATGAGAATATATATATTTTTTTACAAATAGAAATGATTACTAGAAGAAACAATGACAAAAACAACTGGTATTTTTATGTGAATCCATAGGAACTTAAGTTTCAACACCAGCCAGAAAATTTGTTTCAATGTCTTTCAGTTTTGCATCTGACTGTTCTGAGATCTTTCTTTCAGTTTTGATGTTGCCCAACCAGGCTTGGTGATGGCAGACAACATGAGCTAAGAAAGCATTCTCAGACATTGTTATTTTGCCAGACTCCAGTTTATCAAGGTCCCTATTTACACCAGCATAGATGACAGCTACTTGTTCATCACCAGCCATGGGAGAACACTGTACTTGTTTCAAGAACTCGGTCAGATATACACTAAGACTCAAGAATTGTGAGTGGCAACATTGAGGTCAGAACTGAACTGGGTAAAAGTAGCGACCTCAGGATAATGAAGCAATTCATCATAACTGCTACCTGGTTTATAGCTTTGGTTTGGGCAGCAGCCCCAATGTGTAGAATAGACAAACCAACATTAATGAAAGGTGGATACCTTTGAAGAATAATTCTGTCTCTTTCACATGAATGAAATTACAGAGGGCTGAGATTTGTTGTGCACATTGACACATCTTGATGCTGCAGGAATGCCTGGTAGACAGGCAGATTTTTTTGAGTGGATGCTTAAAAAGTATTCATTGAATGAATGAATGAATGAAAAAATGTACAAATTCTTAGCCAAATTCATTTTTTTCTGTGTATCTTGATATGAAAATGCTGAGAAGCATCACATCATTCTGCGTTTCCAACAAATTTTTTTTTAAATTAAGCATAAGGAGCTGAAGAAGCAAAATCTGGCTACAAAGTATATACTAATAGATAAAAAGAGAAGAGATGGGTTGTAGACATAATTAGAGCAGGAGTATATTTCAGAGATACAAAGAAGGTAGATGTCAGGTTACCAGATAGCAACAAATATAAACTGAATGAGCAGAGACCTCTAGAATGAAGAGGAGGTGAGAAATCTGGGACAAACATTTACTAAAAGATCAGGTAATAATAATAATGTTTGGAGGCGCCTGGGTGG
Organism: Mirounga angustirostris; assembly: GCF_029215605.1. Taxonomy (NCBI): domain Eukaryota; kingdom Metazoa; phylum Chordata; class Mammalia; order Carnivora; family Phocidae; genus Mirounga; species Mirounga angustirostris. The sequence goes on along the minus strand of NW_026991710.1, from coordinate 38,572,083 downwards.
CTCAGTTGTTAAGCATCTTCCTTCAGCTCAAGTCATGATCCCAGGGTCCTGGGATCGAGCCCCACATCAGGCTTCCTGCCCGGCGAGAAGCCTGCTTCTCCCTCTCCCACTCCCCCTGCTTGTGTTCCCTCTCTTGCTGTCTCTCTCTGTCAAATAAATAAAATCTTTAAATAATAATAATAATATTTGAAGGGACAGGATTAAGATTTTAGTCAACCTGTAACTAATATCAGGATCCCTAATTTCTATGTGCATATTACTATTCTAAGTGTTAAACATTTGCTTTAAAACTTATTTACACTATAAATTTGTCTTGCAGAGTTTCCACCATACATGTATACAATAGAAAACTAATTACTGTTACACATTTCAGATGATGATGTCTCAAAAGAATGAATGAAAGGAAATGTTAATTCTTCCAATGAAAATCTATTCTTTCCATATCAATTCAGGCCTCCTTATCATACTCTGGTCTTCAGTGATACACAGAGAGGACAGTCTGGCTCACAGACTCCAGGGACTTCTATACATGCCACGAATCCTGGAGGCCCTGTGAACAGGCTGGCCATTGATTCAGCTCTGACTTGGAAAATAATAAGACTTTCATACAGATGATGGCAATGAACTTCAACCCACCAAGACAGCACTATGTTCAGGCTTGCAGCAGTTACTCTGTTCCTGCTTTCAAAATAACTGTTATCACTGGAAAAACTATTTTGCATAGTGGTCAATGCACACGCTATAAAACCAAACTTCCGGGATTGGATCCTGGGTGAATAACTCTAGGCAGATTAGTTAATCTTTCTTTGCTTCAGTTTCTCATCTCAAAATGGGAATAATAATATTACATACCTCAGTGCTATTACAGGATTAAATGAGTTAATATATGCAACGTGCTGAGAATTGTGCCTGATGTATAGTAAACTTTCAACAAATGTGAGCTATTATTAGTATCACCTTACAAGAAACAGCTAGCATCTGGCCCTTCAGGATATGAAGTAGTAGCAATTAATTTAGACTCCACAATCTTCCCAGGGTGCTTGGCATCTCATAATATCTAAAGTCCATGTATGTTTTTCTGGTGCATAATATGCACATATCAAAACTCTTCAGTTGTAGACCAGCTTGATAACTTTCTCATTTCTTATATGCCTTGCCCACAATAAGATGTTAAACTGGAAAGTCTCCACACCATCTTAAAATATGGCAATACCCAGAATATAGAGGAGATTATATATGTGTTATATAGTAGAGAGCAGAATAAAACTAAGGAATGTCATTAAGAGATAACACAGCTGTGAGAAATATGAACTTTATGAAGACTCTAATTAGAAGAGAAAATTCAGATTCACAATCCATCTGCCTTGCAGTGCAATTTGCTCTAAATTCCACTGTAGAGTATAGTCTTTGTACTATTAACAGTTCTTGGGGTGGTGGGATGGCTCAGTTGGTTAAGCATCGGACTCCTGATTTGGGCTCAGGTCATGATCTCACAATTGTGGGATGGAGCCCTGCGTCAGTCTCCGTGCTTAAGATTCTCTCTCTCCCACTGTCCCGCTCCCTGCTAAAAAAACCCCAAACCAAACCAAACCAAAACAAAAAGCAATTATTAATGTCTTTCTCACAGGATTGTGTGGGGAGACAGTTTTCTATGCTATATAAGTGGCCAGAAGTATTGTTGATGGTATTCTTGAGGAGGTCATAAATGGCTCATTGTCCAAAATCATCTCCTTACTAACACAACCAAACATAATTACTTCTAAAGTATTCTCTCTTTTCTAACTTCATATAAGTGCATATAGTGACCAAAGAACTTAAAGGCACACCTGCTTATTTTACAGCTTTATTTAGGCCTGACTTTAATAATCACATGAAATTTTCTTTACTCAAAGAGTAAAGGACTCAAAACAGTCGATTATGTCACCTTAGGTCGTCTCATGACAACTTGGGGACAGTGAAGGGTAGAGTATAATTTCCCCAATCTACAAATGGAGCCCTGGATACAGTTATTAGTTCTCAAAGTCACATTAGAGGGTGAGGGCCAGGCAGGTGCTAGGACAACTGGCTGCTGCTGACCATCGCTAGGACTTCCCTGTACCAATATCATCTCCATAATGAAAACATAAACAAAACGCAGGCCTGTAAAAGATGCATGAAATCAAGAGAATCACAGTCAAATGGCCATGTCTACACTTAAAAAAATGAGTATCAGCCTATTACATACACACTTGCACCCTTTGTTACCTGCATAATTCTTATAAAGGTGTGACTCTTGAAACTCCTTTTGGTGGACTAGCTGATCCTTAGGAAGGGTCAGCCTGAATCAAATGGTCGTGTCTTTTTACTGTACTTTTAGTAATTTGCCCTAAATGCTAGTACATGTATTATTATGCTTTGGCAACACTGTTAAGATTCAGTCCCACTAAATTAAGGAGTTATAAATTGTTTAGAGCGATAATATTAATATACATGAAATAAGATCAGAATGTTTAAAATAAACATACAAAATGTGATAACAGTTATTACTAGTACTCCATGAATTCATAACAGAAGCAAGTCAGTGTGCCCTGGAGAAGACAGGGAACAGTGTACCAGGGAGGTTCTCTGAAGGAGTAGACCCAGGGTCTGATTCAGAACTCACTTCCTGTCCAGGGTAACACGCCTCACAACTTCCCTCTAGCAACTTTTGAACATTACTGTTGGCCCATCACTGCCGTATGCTGCTTATTTTTTCCTTTCCAAATGTAAATATTTCCCAGTATTTTTATGTCCCTGTACTACCGTAGGGTATGTGGTCAGCATATAATTTGCCTTTTTAGTTCACAAAAATGTAAATCAAGAGCAACCATAGCCTGACCCGATATAGATATAGAATATCATAAGATTAGGGTGTTGATCTTATGTGTTGAGTTTTCTTTCTTGAGGAGGGCATGAGTATATTTTGTGGGCAAAAGAGAGAAAAGTAAATATTTGTGACAAAGAGAGTAAACTGTAGTAGACTTCATAAAATTTCAAAATATTAGCTGCTCCTCTTTATGGAAGTACATCCCAGTTCTGTGACATCAAGCTTGGCCATGAGATTTTCTCTGCCTCTTCATGTGAAAAGGCATCCTTTTCATGTTGTAATATGCACACATCGAAACCCTTCAGTTGTAAACCAGCTTACTGACATCAAGCTTCACCAAGTGACTTGCTTTGTCTAGAGAAATGTGAACAAATATGCAATGCTACAATTTGAGCAAAAACTTTAACAACCTCTACCACTGTGTTTTTTTGTGCCCTCCAGAAGAAGAATGTCATTGTCACAGGTAAGACTGCTCTCTCAGTTTGAGACTAGCATAGAGATTATGTAGAGAATCACAGAGCAATTGATATTAGCTCAGCATGAGTGAGAATTTTTTGTTGTTGTAGACTACTAAGAACTAGGAATTGTTTATTACCCTAGTATAACTTATACAAAGCTGACTGATATAGAGTGGTAGAATTTGTACTGGTGGTAGGAAAAACATATCCTCATATAACAGTAGCAGATATGAGTAAAGAATGCTGCAAAATGTTTTTGAGGGGCATTAAAGAGGTAAGCCTGAATAGAACAGAAGTGTTACAAAGTAATGAGGTATGAACATTTGTATGCAAGTCTTTTTTAGACAATGGGAAATCTGAAAACTAGGCACTGGAATTTAGAATTGATACAGTAACAATGATGGACATTTAGGCTTTCAGTCAGGGGTTCATAAGATGAAAACCCATGTAATGATAACTAATTTGGCTATTAATTATAATCAGAAAAATTGGATGAGAAAGCAACAGAAATTCTGGAAAAGCTAAAGAAAGGGCTGTAATTATCATTTGATTATGGTTGAAATGAGGCCCATAACAGTGGAGCTAGAAGAAGGTGAGGAACAAAATAATTCTTTATAAGTAAAAAAGGGAGTTCTCCATATTTACAGAATATAGTGAATAAAGAAGAGGAATGAGTCAAAGGTAACTTTATAGTTTCAAATCTAAGGAGCTGGGACAATGGAAACACCATGAACAGGGACAGGCAAATTAGAAGAAGGGGCTAATTTTGAGTGAAAACTTGGGGTTTGGAGTAAATATTTTATTTTTTTTATTTTTGAGATGAACCATTAAGTGAAAAGTTGGATGAGAGATCAGGCCCCATGCTAGAAATTTTTGAGTCATCTTCATAGAGATTATCACTGAAACCAAGAAAATGAATGAGTCTTCTCAAATAAAACAGAGCAAAAATAAAAGAAGATTAAGAAAGAAGTTATGGTTAGGGGGCTGGAAGGAGGCAGAGAAGTTATAGAATCAAGAAGTTGGATATGCATTTATACTATACATAAGTATTATCACAAAAATAACTTTTTTTTCCCCAAAGATAGTTTATTTAGGATTATCTGAGGCATGAAAAAGCAAGAATAGAGAGGATAGAGAAAGTTCATTAGATACTCAATTCTCATGGTCTGTCCAAAGAGTTGTTCATTGATGAAGAATTGAGATTTATGAAGTTTAAAGACAGCATACAATAAACATTGAAAATCAAAGGTCCTCAGAAAAGAGAAAAGGGAGAAGTATAGGAAGAAGCAAGGTCTTTGAAGAAGGAGAAATGCATGGGCTGGGGGACACAGGTGTAGGATTAAGTTGCCTTTAGGCAGGATAAGTGTTTCTGCTTTATTTGCTTCAGTGAGCTGGTGTGAAAATAATAAAAATAGACAACATGGTTGGTTCTTGTGTGTAAAGTGTTGTACTGAGAACGTGACAGATATTATGTCATTTAATCCTCCAAATAACCTCACTGGGTAAGTGGTATTAATATTATCCACATTTATAGGGAAGAAACAAGGCAGTAAAAGGCAAGGTGAATTAACATAGGTCACTAGGAAGTGTCAGAATTGAGAGTCAAACTCGTGAGTTTGGATTCAGAATCAGTGCCCTAAACCACTACATTTAGAATGGAAGTGATAAGTGTTGAATTTGAAACAAAGAAAAGTAGATTTGGCCATTATAGCAAGCAGATTGAAGGGACTAGCAACATTTTTAACAAAATATCATTAGAGGGGCGCCTGGGTGGCTCAGTCATTAAGCGTCTGCCTTCCGCTCAGGTCATGATCCCAGAGTCCTGGGATTGAGCCCCGCATCGGGCTCCCTGCTCAGCGGGAAGCCTGCTTCTCCCTCCCCCACTCCCCCTGCTTGTGTTCCCTCTCTCGCTGTGTCTCTCTGTGTCAAATAAATAAATAAAAAATCTTAAAAAAAAATGTCATTAGATACATATATCCCTTCTAGTTCCTACCATTTCAAATACTGGAACATTTCACAATAAAATAAATACTTTAAAAAATCCAGTAAGGGATTTAGCCTAACTCTTCGCCATTTATGATTCATTTGTAGTATCTCATTTGATTCTTACAGCAAACTATGTAAAAGGTCTTATTGGCTTTTTTTTTTTTCTCAACAAGTGAGATAAACTAAAGAAGAGCGGGGGAAGAAGGTAATTGCGGCAAAGTGACTCTGGTAGAATGTGGCCAAGCTGGAGCTCAAAGCCAGACAATCCTTTCACTCCAAACTTGGTGTTCTTCTCACTTTGCTAACTGATTTTCTACCAAGCACCCATTCTTTTGAAAATAACAACATCTATACACACTTAGCATCTGATAAAGTCCTCTAAGTTTCTCTAATTATTCCTGAAGAAAGCATAACATAAGAATCAGAGAAATCTAACTCTCCAAGACACACGCCTCTGCCCTGGACTGACTTCTTGATTTCCCCATTCTCTGCACAAAGTCCACTCACTGTATTGAACCCAGAACCACTAGTAGTTTGTTCACAGGGAATGCTTCAGACTTATTTCTCTATTGCTTTTGAGAACCCGTTCCCCGAGGCGGTAACAAAGCTCTTGTGCAGCCCTTTCATCATCCCATCCAAAATATAAAGCATCTTTTAGCTTTGAAATTGAGCATCACTAGGGCTGGAAAGGCGTAATTTATCCCATGTTCCTATGAGTCACATATTTTAACAAAGCCCAACTTGTAATCTTTTCTTCAGTATTATTCCTGTTCTTGCTTAAGTTATTAGGAATAATTTAAGCTATAATTTTCTTCAGTATTATTCCTGTTCTTGCTTAAGTTATTAGGAATAATTTAAGCTATAATTAAAAATAACATTTTAGCTCCCATTCTTCCAGTAGGCACTTTACAAATTATTTTTGTTTACTTCAATCCAGCACAGTGAAATTACCAGCAAATGTTTGGATTTTCGTCAAAACATAATACATTATTTATTAAGTACAAAATAAAGAAAAATGAAATTCACTGCCATTGTTCTTAGTTGTTTTCTTTTCCCCAAGATTACCTAAATAATTTAGCTTCATAAACTACCATACTTCACTTTGGAAAAGAAGGCCTGAAGAGTTTGTTGAATTGAATCTAGATGTTCAGGTTTCCTGATTAACGATCCACGAGAGTGAACAGCCTATAAGCAGGTGTTACGTAGTAGTATCTTGTGCAGAGGTCTGCTATGCTGATTGTCCAGTTCTCCAGACTCTAGCTCATTTCCCAGGAGATGGTAGATAAGACTCCAGCAGATTCCTATTGACACAGTTGATTGGAACCAAAAACTCTCCATAGATGCATAGCATAACCCCTGGGAAAAGAAAATAATCTAAGGAGAGCTGGATTTGAGAGGAGCTTATGAAGCCTGGAATTACCTCAGCATGTCTAGAGTCAGCTGTGATTTTAAAAAAATGTGGTGCCTGTGGTTCTTAGGCTTCTGGATCAGTAACTTGGGAGTATGCAGGAAGATGAACCATTTCATTTCTTCTGCAAGGTAAGAGATATTTCTATCCCCAAATAACTCCTTTAACTTAAATAGCAAAGTCATACCAACTGAAACTCCTCTTCCAGCTTCATTTGGAGTAGCAGATCATCTTTTTAAATGCAGATATCTCCCCCTCCGACTGGGGGGATGGGTTAGACTGGTGATGGGTATTAAGGAGGGCATGTACTGAATGGAGCACTGGGTGTTACACACAAACAATGAATCATGGAACACTACATCAAAAACTAATGGTGTAATGTATGGTGATTAACATAACATAATAAAATTTTAAAAAAAGAGAAAGAAAAAGAAAAGAAGAAAATGCAGATATCTTGGACCACTTAAGGGGTTAATACTTTAGTGGAAAAATCATTCAGATTCCTTTTTTTCCTAACATTGAATAAAATCCATCTACTCCAAGGACAGTTAAAGACCAGACTTCTGAGGATCTTGAAAGTCAAGAATCCTTTGTATTGGCTGTGTTAGGCAAGCTGCACTTCCCTGCACTTCTGCAAGAATGAAAAAAATACTGTTTGAGGAAAATTAGTCAACAAGATGTTTGCGTATGGATAAGATCATCACAAAATAATAGACAAGCACAATCTCAGACCCATGAGTCAGTGGATAGTCCCTATTACCTGTTTTGTCACAAACCTACTATGTGATCATGGACAATTCATCTTATGTTTCTTAGTTTCAGCTTTTATCACTTTTAAAATAAGAGTATTAAAAAAAAGGCAGAAACAGACTCATAAATACAGAGAACAAATTGATGGTTGTCAAGGGAAAAGAAGTGGAGGGATGGGCAAAATGGGTGAAGGGGAGTGGGATTGTCTGGCTTCCAAATATAGAATGTGTATAAATCATGGGGATGAAAGATATAGCATAGGGAACATAGGCAAAAGTATTATAATATGTTGTATGGTGACAGGTGGCAACTACACTTGTGATGAGCAGAGAACAACTTATAGAGTTATCAAATCACTATGTTGTTGCACACCTGAAACTAATGTAACACTGTGTGTCAACTATAGTTCAATAAAAAAAAAAATCCTATCATTTCTCTGAAAATTACTGATTAAAGCCCATTTCACAAGAAAAAAACAAATAAACATTTAAAAAAATAAAATGAGGGTGTTATGTTAGTTTTTTGTAGGTTTGTATATACACATTGATTATTTTATTGAGATAGAAATGACTGACATATAACATTTGATTAGTTTCAGATGTCCAACATATTGTGAAGTGATCATCACAATAAGACAAGTTAACATCCATCACCACACATAGTTACGCATTTTTTTCTTGTGAGGCGACCTCTTAAAATCTATTCCCTTAGCAACTTTCAAATGTGCAATACATTGTTAACCATAGTTACAATAATTATTAACTATAGTCACCATGTTCCCCACAACAAGATATCACCTCACACTTATTAGAATGGCTATTATAAAAAAAGACCATAAATAACAAGTGTTGGGAAGGATGTGGAGGAAAGTTAGATTATTTTGAGATTCCTTCTAGCCCAGATTAAAAATGAAAGCAATCATCACAATCATAAAACCATGGGAACTTAAAGTTAGAACATGCCTCAGCAATCACTTTTCCTCCTGTTCAATTCAGGAATTCTTCTTTAGCATCATTGACTAAATAATCTATAGCCGAAGAGTAACTCTGAGAAGAAGCTCTTCATCTTATAAAGCAGATTCTTCTAAGATACAGGTGGAAGAGCTCCATTATTGACTGTTGGAGCTCTACGGTTATTGCATTCTTAGTCTGAATCCCAGCTCACTAGGTGAGTGACCTTGGGAAGTTTAACCTCTGTAAGCCTCAATGTCATCATTTGTTTAAAAAGAGGATATTATTACTAACATTAGTATTACTATTATTGACAAAGACTCTCTCTTTGACTAAACTTTAGTTAAGCTCCTTTGAGCCCTTTTCTCAACTAGGTCTCTGTACCCATCTCTGCTAAGCCCAGTTTTAAGCAAGAATTCTGCTACGTCAGTTTATCAAGAATCCGCCATCCTTGATGGATGCCACCCTGATAGATCACCCTTGAGAGCTGATCAGATTCCTCATCCCCACCCTTTATATCTAGTCCCTTTGGTCTGCCTTCTGTAAGAATCCTATTAAGTAAGGTTAGTAAGAATCCCCCTATTCTTGATGTCTCCTCTTAGTAATTTTCCATCCACTGACCCCTCACTCTGCTTCTTGGCTATAAATCCCCAACTGTCTGTGTTGTATTTGGAGGTGAACCTAATCTCTCTCTCCCCTGTTCAGTACCTCCTTTGTAATAGTCTTGATGAAAGTCTCCCTTACCATTTTAACAAGTGTCGAGATAATTTTTCTTTAACATTAATTATTAGAAAGTTCTCCTTCATGTTGAGCTGAGAACCTATTATCACCTCCTCCCCACTCATCCTAGCACTTTCCATTTGGAAACATAAATAACATTTCTATTCCTTCTTTCACATGAAATCTTTCAAATACATGAAGAAAGAGATCACATATATCAAACCTTCTTTATTTCAGGTTAAATATGTCCATTTTCTTCAGAGTTCCAGATGATTACCATTGTGATCCCTCTTTATGAACATGGTTGAATATGTCATCGTGGCAGTCATAGTAGTTCAAAAGTGAACATACAACCTGAGGACACACTGACACCATTATATTTCTTGGTCTAGGCCCTACAGTTCGATGAAGTTGACCTGAGATGTAGCTCACAGATGCACTAAATGTTGGCAGCTGCATCATACCTTGGCACACAAATACTGATATCAGTCTGGATTTTCTCTAACCTTGAATTTTGCAGTTCATTTTTTCAACATATAGGATTTAAAAATAGGATGGAATTATTCAGGGTAGACTTCCCAAAAAAGGCATTTCTACTCATCTCATGAAACAATGATGGACATGTGTTGTGGGAACCGAGACTCAAAAGAGGTGATGGATACTAATGAAGAAGCATGAATATTTTCTAATGGTAGGGTGGAACACAGCAAGGCTTGGAGAAGGGAATTAAAGAAAGTAAGATCTCAGCTAAGAGCTGATTTATCATTACTCACTGCTTTGCTTTCTTCTTTACCCATACGCCATTTGCTAATTTCCCATCTCCAAGCCTTGCACCCCTTTCTTCAATGCTGGGGGATTTGTCTCCAAAGCACCTTAGACCCTGATTATGCCAGTTTTCAAAGTGTATTTTTTCAACATGTATTACTATTTTTCTGAAACAAAAAAGCAATTTAGTAGAGAAAGTTTTGAAAGTATAGAAAAACACCTTTGATCTGAATTATATATATAGTTATTCATATATATATATTTATATCACTGAATTACATATATAGATATACATATATATTTATGTCACTATATAATATATATATATAAGTTATTTATATATATAGTAAAATTTTTCCCCTCTTCCCTACAGGTTCCACTTTCCAGCAATAACCATCGCAATTTATTTGTCTGGGTCCAGCCTTTAAGGTACAGATTCCTCAAATATGTAAACTGAATTTATTCAAGGTTGTTAAACCCATGATCAAAGATAAAGTTTTTATGAAGATGAAATCCATTAGTATTAACGCTTACCAGGCAAAATTTCAATATGCAGCCCATACTGCATATGACATATCATATAGAAATAATACATAACTGTGAAAAGGAGAATCCTCTACTCCATAACACAGTTACCAGATAAGTGAGAAAATATTTTTGTCTGAAATAAAACTGGGCACAAACTAAGCATTCTTGATGCCATTTAGACTTTTAAAACTTATTCTGGGAAATAAGCTTAAGTTGTACCCTGATAGAGGAATTTTGCCTAAAAACACAGTGTTGTTTGCCTTTTGTGCATCTCAGCAGCATGCAACAGCACTAAAAATGAAAGTTGGATTTAACTATAGCAACAAACATTGTCACACAGGGTAGACAGAACAAAAGTAACCAGGAGAACGAGCGTTAGAGATGATAAAAGCTCAGTATCTTGGCAACCTTTTGTGTTGCGTTATTTTTAAAAAATGGGTAATATTGTGCTCTATTCCTAATTTATTCAGCCACTTGCTGAGTGATAGCAACGTTATAACTACAGAAACTGTATGTCATCTTGACATTATAAGTATTTCTTCAATACAGTAATACTTGTTTTATTTTTTCTTGTTTAGTTTTGCTGCTGTGGGAAGAAATCCTTAAAGAGGCACTTGCTGGATTAACTCAACTATGCTGCCTGGCTGACAAGGCACTATTTTGTCTAATTTTTTTTTTTAATTTTGAGAAATATTTCTTAATGTTTCTATTGGAGAAAGACTGGAGACAATATGACTTCAGCCTCCTCCTGTTAGCTATTAATATGTTTGAAAGAAGACTCTGGGACTTAATTTATTAGTCTAAGTGTATCTTTGAAATACATTTACAAAGTGTGTGGTAGAGGCATAAGTAAACAGGGTCACTGAAAGACAAACAGGTACTTCGTTAAGTTCCACAAATACTAAATGCCATTTCTGCATAGGGCACCGTGCTGGGTGCTAGCTCTGTAGGTATAGATAAATACGAAAAAGTCCCAGCCCTCGTGTAGTCCACAGACCAGTAGCAAATAATAGCCTCTTATAATTTTCATGATTTATATCTTTCAAAGGTCTTTTACATTGAACATGAAGTGAATAGCTTGAAGTTTATTTACGCATCATTCGTAACTAGCTGGCCTCTTAGACATTGTTCAGAAGGAGCACTAACCATTGTTGAATTCATACATGTCTGCTCCTCCTCTTCCATCGAGGCTATGAACTGTGGATGCTCAAAGCAGCTCAAAGGCAAATCAAAAAGGCTCTGTGAAGCGTGCCTCCCTCCCTAGTCCCCAAGTGCGACTGGCAGGTTGAGTCAGACCGACTAAAACCTTCTCTCGCATTTGTGAAAATCAGACCAGGAACTTCACACGAGGCCGTGTCATATACGTAGCGCCCTACATTCTTCTTCCTCTTTTTTTTTTTTTTTTTAATAAAGGCATGAGCACCTTTTGTTTTTTAAAAGTGAACTTTACACCCAGAGTGGGGCTTGACCTGAAAGACCCTGAGATTGAGAGTCACAGCCAGGGGCCCCCTAAATTTCTGGATATAAATTCTTACCCTCCTATAATCACTATCTGGCATATCATAATTTAATTAGTAAAACAAATGTATGTGGTGCTCTTAATTTCTTTTTCTATGTAATTTCTTTTCCCTGTCAGTTCTTTTAACTATTTCACTATGCCTAGCACAGTAAATACTTGTCAAATCTCTGAGGGAATGAATGAATGAACGAATGAATGAATAATATTTTACCCTTTCTGCTGTCTTCTGGAGAGCCTTTCCCACCTGTGTTTTCTCTCTGTGCTATTCTCTTTGTTGTTGTTGTTTTTTAAGATTTTATTTATTTATTTGACAGAGAGAGACACAGCGAGGGAGGGAACACAAGCAGGGGGAGTGGGAGAGGGAGAAGCAGGCTCCCCACGGAGCAGGGAGCCCGATGTGGGGCTCAATCCCGGGACCCTGGGATCATGACCTGAGCCAAAGGCAGATGCTCAGCGACTGAGCCACCCAGGCGCCCCTGTGCTATCCTCTTTGAATCATGCCCCAACAAAACGCTGTGATTGCAGTTGAGTCATGCCCCCAACCCCCAACCTGTGGAGCAGTGTCCTCAAAAGATGTCTGTTGTCTGTTGTCTCCTCACATTTCTCATGCTTGGGAGGTGCTTTCTGTGTTTTTGTTTTTTTGTGAAATACTCCACATCACAGTGATTTCTAATAGCTACCTAGAAACACGTCTAAACCTTTCAACTTTAAATTCTTCAGTTTGTTTTATTATGTCAATGCTGTCTTCCCATCCCCCCTTCTGAGTCTTAAGATTTTAAAATTCTACTTCCACTAAAATCTACCAACATATTTGAGCACTTTGCATATATTACCCTGTCTAATTCTCACTGTCACTTTAGGATGCAGACATAAGAAAACGGAGACTCCAGTGGGGTGAGTCAGTGGCCCAGCGCTGCAGCTGAGATGGTAAAACCTGATCTCAGAGGCGCTCTGTGCCTGCCAAAGCGGGTGCTTTTCCACCCTGCTGTGCATCGTCATCTGGCCCAGTTTTTGCCACCTTCTGCCTTCGTGTATTTGAAAGACAAATACATTGACTGATGAAATACTTTGACATTGATCATCCTCTCATGAGAAATACGAAACCTCCCCGTTAAGTTTTCTTGCCCCTGTTGTGCTATGAGGACTTTGAATGACTCCTTAATGAAGGAGCTGCATGCAGTGGTGGGAGCTGTAATGTGCAAACGAATTGGCACTTGGCAACGCTTAGTTACATGTATCCTGCTTCCCAATAATGTTCAGATCCCCTCTGTTTATTTTCATCTTCTGTTCTCTTATTTTTGTTGCACGAATGCCATTCTGCGTCTTCTTCCTCTCCAAAGCGCGTCAAGCATTGTCAGTGGCCCAGCCTGCACTTTGAGGTCTTCAATATTATCTCCTTCTGTCTCATTTGATAGCACTGTGCCTCTTGCTACAGCTTTCCTGGAGTACCCTTTATAGATTTCAAATATTCTCATCTTTGGTTTGTCCGCTATTGTCAAAATGATGTTATCTGCATAAGGCACCTAGGCTTATTAACTAACCTCCGATAGCATCTCTTTTTTTTAATCATTTCCATTTGTCTTCTCTCCGATTTGTTATTTATTTTCTTTTGAGAGTGTCTACAGAGCACACACGAAAATAAAGGACGGTGTGGGTAGACTTGCCTTCCCCTCCTTGTCACATTAATTTATTTCTTCCCCCACCCATTGAGCATTAGAATGTGGGTCACTTTGATAGATAACTTCCTTGCTTATTTTAGCAGCATATCTGGCAAATGCTATTTTGGATCCAGATTTAAAGAAAGAATTATTGTAGTTAATCATCAAAGCCATATTTTTGAATAAACTAATTGATAATTTTCCCACCTCTCTATTTTGGCCTGCTTCAGATCTCCTCTGAAATTCACAATCAGCTATTTTTGGATCTCTGACATACCATTTGCCCTGTGTGTCATGCCGTCTGCCAAGCTTGCCAACCTTTGCAGCAAGATGTCTACGTAAGTCTTGTGATCAGTGTTCAGTTATGTTCGTGGTCTCTGGGTTCTAATGCTTTTCCTCGCTCCTTTGTAATTATTATTGGTAGTTTTCCTTGTGCTGGCCTTTTGACCTTTTATTCATACACCTTTAATCCAAAGGCTTTTTAGAATTCCTTTTGTTTAAAGAGCTGAAAGACTCAGCAGAGAACCATCAAATATCAAATTCTACCTTAATCATTCTGTGCAATTTTTGAGTTGGTATGTTTGCCGTAGAATAATTTTTAACTTCTTGATTAATTGCTTGGCTTTGGCACACATTACTTCTGTTTTATGTGACTTATCATTTTCTTTCCTTGATTTCTAATTTCTCTTTCTGTACCGCCTTATTGTCTATTTTATTATGTTAACATCAATCCTAATTTTCTCTTCTTTGCATATTCCATGTTTTCTGTCTGATATTTTATTCTTGTCTGACTTTCTTAATACTTTCTACTTTGATAGTATAGACAGATTCTCTCACCTATATTTAGATTTTTGCTAGGTTAGCTTTAACTTACTTTCTCTCCTTTGCTGTTCTGTTCTTGGTCTCTCCATCAAATGCTTCTGCAGTCTTATAGAAGACTTTACTTTTTTTGTCTTTACTCAGCCCCTTTTAAAATCATTCTTCATATCACTTTTAACTTTTTCACTCACTCTCTGACATCCTAAAAGGGCCATCCAAGCTTCGCCTCTTAATCAATCCTCGTAGAAATTCTTCCTGTTCTAGCAACTCGTTCTCTGTTTACCATTATAGGTTAATTCCTCTAGCTCTAAAACTATTCTACAAAAACCTTTATAGACTTTTTTCAAAGGAAAGATTGTCTGCTATTGGTTATAAGAGAAGGCAAAGGACTGAGGTAGAGAGGTAAGTTTCCCATGAAATCTGCCTGGAATGGTTCTGCCTGGCAAGGTTGTGGCCCAATCAGATACGCATGCACTTTTTATTACAGTTGGGACTTTGGAAAGTGAATCAGACATTACCTCTTTGGACAGACCTGTAAGAGAAGAACAGGGTCTGCAGCTCTGGCATCCTGACTTTGTTACCTTACATCGTTGGCCTCATCCTCATCATCTCTCCCCTTCCGGTCCAATGAACTTTATGTCATTTCTCCCCCACTGTAGGTCCTTCATGCTGTTTCTTCTTCCTGGAACATTTTGGCCTCTCATCCCAACATCCAGTCATTACACGTTAGATGGGGTCTTTTCTGTTCTCATTCCTTGGGTTAGATGCTTCTCTTCTGTATTCTCATAACACCTTAAATATACTCCACCAGTGTAGATTTTATTGTGCTTTATTATAACTATTTAGTTCCTTGTGCCACTCTACAATTTTCTAAGAGCACATGCTCATCTCAGAGACATCTTCAACGTGGTGGCCTCAGGTACAGACTAGAGTCATGCTAGCTAGGACATTTACTGGTTTGCGGGCCTAGGAGAGTTATCCACCTCTCTGGGCCTCATTTCCTCACCTATAAATCAGGGCTATTATTATACTTGTCTTGTAGTTTTGTGTTTCTGATGATCAAATACTTAGAAAAATTCCCAGCCTGACTCATAGTAAGTACTCTGTAAAGTTTGCTATAAAGTTTACTATAATAATAGCTCTTACTAATTATTATATATAATTATATATCATTATATCATGTTATTGTATATAATATATGTTACTGTATGATTTTATATTATTATTATTAGTCACAGACACATTTCCAGGATATGTAGCACAATATTTGCAATAGAATAGTGCTAAATCAATGCTTGTTGGACAAATGAACTAATGAAAGAATGAATGATATTAAAAATACTGCATTCATTCCAGAGGGGAGGGGGGTGGGGGATGGGTTAGCCTGGTGATGGGTATTAAAGAGGGCATGTATTGAATGGAGCACTGGGTGTTATACGTGAACAATGAATCATGGAACACTATATCAAAAACAAATGATGTAATGTATGGTGATTAACATAACAAAATAAAATAAAAAAATTAAAAAAAACTAATGATGTAATATATGGTGATTAACATAACATAATAAAATAAAATAAAATAAAATAAAAATAATGCATTCAGATAAACTACCTAGCAACACAAGAGAGTGTATATAACCCAGACTATGTGAGAATGGGAAACTCCCAGAGGCTGGGGATTGCTCTCTTTTTTTCCCTTCTGACTGGCAGATGTATCTACAAAGGAGCAGACCTTCCAGGGAAACTTCGCCTAAAAATAACGGCACTGATAATTAGTATGTGCTTTAGTGATATCCTTTGTTATCTCAAGAAGCTTCCTTTCTGGCCTCTTTCCAAATTATACTTCCGCCAAATTTCTCAGCTTATGAGAAATTTCTGCTTTTCCGATGGCATTATAAGAAGAGGGAAATTCTTTCATATTTTACAGGCTAAATTCCTTCTTACACACTAATCCTATCAACTCTGTCACATCCCCCTTTTTACTGGCTTTGTTACAGAGGGTTAGCATGGGCATGCAAATAAACATCCCACAATCCTATGCTCTTCCAAGTTTCCAGCTACTTTTTGTATAGACTTTTTGTTGTTGCTGTTTTTCTTTCCATTCCTATTGCCTTTATGGATAAGCAACCAAAATCTTCTCAGTTGGTTGTATGCATAAAAAAGCAGGGTGTTTGTACATTCCTCATTCTTCCTTTTTCCTTTTGAAATATATATACATTCACGTGTCTAATCACACATCAAATTTTCCTTGATATTACTGTATCCAAATCTTAATTTTCCACAATCCACTTTTTAAAAAAAGATTTATTTATTTATTTATTTATTTATTTATTTATTTATTTATTCATTTTAGAAAGAAAGAGAGTGGGCAGGCGCACGTGAGTGTGGGAAGGACAGAGGGAGAGGGAGAGAATCGCAAGGAGATTCCATATTCAGTGTGGAGCCGGCATGGGGCTCATCTCACCATCCTGACATCATGCCCTGAGCCAAAATCAAGAGTCGGATGCTTAACCACCTGAGCTTCCCAGGTGCCCCTTCCACAATCCACTTTTGCATTTTGCGTTTGTTGACTTGATATCAATTGAAAACTTACAATGTGGTATAAGGAAGGTATAAGCCACAGGTCTTTTAAAGAAGTGTTTTGTCTTTTGCAATGTTAATTTTATGGTGTTTTGCATATAGTAAACATAAATGATAATAGTAATAAAAATTCTAGTGAAAAAAATAACATTTATTTAGCCTTTCCTATGTACCAAGCATTGTTCCAAGCATTTTACATATATAAACTCACTTAGTTTTCACAAAAGACTGTAAGTACTATATGTAGCTTCACTTTATAAATGAGGAAACTGAGCAACAGATCCTAACAATTGCTTATTATTAAACACACATTGAATAAAAAAAGTAAAAAAAAGTAAGCAGCATATTATAATTAATCTAATGAGATAAAAATAGTTAATTTTTTATTTAATTATGTTACGTTAGTCATCATACATCATTAGTTTGTTTTTTTTTATTATGTTATGTTAATCACCATACATTACATCATTCGTTTTTGATGTAGTGTTCCATGATTCATTATTTGCATATAACACCCAGGGCTCCATGCAGTACGTGCCCTCCTTAATACCCATCACTGGGCTAACCCATCCCCCTACCCCTTCCCCTCTAAAACCCTTAGTTTGCTTCTCAGAGTCCATAGTCTCTCATGGTTCATCTCCCCCTCCGATTTCCCCCCTTCATTTTCCCCTTCCTTCTCCTAATGTCCTCTGTGCTATTCCTTATGTTCCACATATAAGTGAAACCATATGATAATTGACTTTCTCTGCTTGACTTATTTCACTTAGCATAATCTCCTCAGTCCCATCCATGTTGATGTAAAAGTTGGGTATTCATCCTTTCTGATGGCTGAGTAATATTCCATTGTATATATGGACCACATCTTCTTTATCCATTAGTCTGTTGAAGGGCATCTTGGCTCCTTCCACGGTTTGGCTGTTAATTTTTAATATAGTAAGTTATACAAGCTCCAAGGAGGGAAAGAGAGTTATAATATGTGATGTTCTGAAGTAAGTTTTGAATTAAGTTTAGTTTGGGCATTGGAGGGCAGAGAAAGTTTAGAGCATGAGGAAAGAAAGAATAAAAATGCAAAATTAACTAAGTGTGGACTTTGACACTGTCTAAATACTTTATCTCATTATGTAATGTAAACCTCACATTATTCTCATGAGATAGTTCCTATTATTGCCTCCGTTTTATAGAAAAGGAAATTGAGGTTCAGAGAGAATCAATATGTGACTCAAGGTCACAGACCTATAAACTGAAAAAGGAAATTCAAGAGACCAATAACAAACATGAAAAGAACTCAACCTTACCAGTTAAGAAATGCAAACTAGTACAAAGAAATACCATTTTCATTATCAAATCAAACAAGATTTTAAAAACAATATTGACTAATGATAATAAAATGGTTGTAGAACAGATATAGCTGACAAGAGTTTTAAATGTCACAAACTGTATGATGACTAATTTGGGTATATATATATAAATGGTCCTTAAAATATTCACTACTGTATCTCAATGATTACATTTCTAAAATTCATAAATAAATGAAATTGAAATACAAGTTCCCCTGCTACCTAATAGTAGAACACGCCTATGAAAACTTTTGTAAACCAAAGGGCATAAATCGAAGAAGCAATTACCACTAATTTACATGGAAAAAATTATGAGAATTCTCAGACCCCACAAAATAATCTCTCCGAGGCTTTTCTGATACCTTAGGACACCTCTTGCTCACAGATGCACAAAATAAATCGAGATAAAGCACAGATGCTCACAGACACAGTTCAAAGCTATGGCAGCTTGTTGCTGAGATGATGAGTATAGTTCCCAGGGAAGATGCCTAGCAGGGCCCTTCTTGCTACTGGAGTGTGCACTGCTTCCATAACAGCTTGCTGCAAAACAATTGTTGACCACTATTTTCACTTCTCACCTTGCATCCTAAAAGCAAAAATCCTCTCCGGATTTCTTTTGGTCAACAAAAACAGGTAATAATGCAGGTCTTTTATGAAAGCGCAGTGGTGTGACACAAAATTTAAAAAAGTGGGGGATATCTAGGGGCGCCTGGGTGGTGCCGTTGTTAAGTGTCTGACTCGTGGTTTCAGCTCAGGTCAGGATCTCAGGGTCTTGAGATCAAACCCTGTGTCCACGTCAGGCTTTTCTCTCAGTGGGGAGTCTGCTTAGGACTCTCTCTCCCTCTCCCTCTGAACCCCCCAACCCCCCATTCCCTTTCTCTTTCAAATAAGTAAATATCTTTAAAAAGTGGGGGATATCTGTATGAATATTTACTTCAAGTCTTTGCACTGTGGCTGAATTTATGTTGGGAAAAAATCGGAGAATAACTCAAGCCTGAAAACTAATTAAATGGTTGGTTATATATATTATAGTGTACCTTTATATAACAAAATGTTATATTGCTGTAAAGATGGTGCCTTCCAAGATGATCTTCCAGAATGCATTATTAAAGGCTAGAAGTCAGATATAAACAACATTGTGCTATTCTGATTAGGCTCTGCTAAAGTAACAAATAACAGCTTAGGGCTTAAAACATAATAAAGATTCATTATTCATTCGTGCAACATCTATTGTGGGTTCAGCAGGGCTCCATGGCAAGTGGTGACTTGGGGCCTCAGTTGGCTTCCATGTGGTGGCCCTGCCAGGTCAGCCTGAGGTTTCAGGGTTCACCCCCAATCTTCAGTTCTTCAATCCAAACCTCAGTTAGCATTGTGGTTCTCGGTAACTCCAAAAGAGGTGGGAAATGCATTCCTTTCACGTGCCATAGAACGAGAAAATTAGTGAGATAACATTTTCTAAAACAGGTATATAGTGTTGGTCTCAATTTTTTTTATTGTTTATAACAGCATTATATGTCTATAGATGGATTTAGCTATATCACATACCTATGGTGTCTAAACCAAGGGTCAGCTCAATATGGCCCTTGTCAAATCTGGCTTAGCTGCTTGTTTTTATACGACCAACCAGCTAAGAATGGTCTTTAACATAATTAAATGGTTGATTTAATTAATATTTGGTGATACATGAAAATTATCTGAAACTCAAATTTCAGTGTCCATAAATAAAATTTTATTGGAAACACAGTCATGAACCTTCATTTACATTTGTCTTTGACTGATTTCAGATTCAGCAGAAGAGCTGAGAACTCACTACAGGATCATGTGACCCACAGAGCCTAAAATGTTTATTATTTGGGCCTTTACAGAAAGAGTTTGCTGACTCACTGCCCTAAATACTCAGGAAAAGTAGGCATAAAAACAAAATAGTCATAGTACTTACTTGAATGTTTGGGGTTTAAGAAATTTTTTTAGTTTTTAATACTTTCTTCTATTCTCTAAAATTTCCACAGTGAATAGATATTATGGCCATATTTGGGGAAAATTGGAAAAATTAATAAAAATAAAAGTAACTCATATGTAGAATCACTAAGAATATTCTTACACAAGTAGTTGCAAATAGCTGCCTTCTCTCTGGAGGCCTCCAGCCTAGCACAAGAGATAGGGAATCATTACCAAAGATTGGGCTGGCTTCTTTTCCAGTCTCGTGTCCCAGTCTTCTCCCCCTCATTCCAGGCTATAGACACACTCCCTTTCTCTCTCTGCAAATAAACCCAACTTATTCTGTCATCGTGGCCTCTACACTTACGTCTCCCTAGAGAGCCCTTCCTCCAGATTTTCACATGGCTGACAACTTTGTCATTCAGATCTTAGCACAAATGTCATCTCATGAGAGATCTCTCCTGACTCCTCTGGGTAATGTTGTACACTATTACAGTCAGTCTAGGTCACATTTTCCTGTGTTTTTTCCCCCTCTATGCACATACAACTATCTGCTTTATTTCGTTTGTCTATTTATGTTCTTATTGTCCATGAGAACTAAAAATCCATGAATGCAGGCTCCTTATCAGTCTTCTGTCACTGCTCTGTCCTAGAACATTGGACAATGAATAGCAAAGGACCTATATAGAGAGACTGAATGAGTAGTAATTGTTTCAATTATAACATTAATGTGTAATTGTTATATACACACTGACATCTTGAAGAATCCCAGTGGAAAGCCAAATCCCTTCTGGGGAAAGCCTCTCTAGTCAGCAAAATCCCTAACTTTGTGTTAGTCATCTGCTGACAATTGAATTTTGAATTTAACTGTGCCAGTGATGAAAAAAGTCAGTGGTTCTTATATAAGACATGATAATATTGCTGATTGAAGGAAAATATGCAACTGTAAGCAAATTTAGTAAAAATAATTAAGAAGAATTTTTTGAAAAATCATGACTTATGGGTCCACTAATAATGCTTTATTTTTCCAGCCATATGAGGATGACTGGATAAAATGTGTGAATGCATACCTAACCAGCACCAACAACATACATTTATTAGATATCTGATTTGTGAAAAGATACACGAGAAGTGTTTTTAAGAAACAAAGAAAATGAGATCTGTGTAATCAGGTTGTAAAAGCGAAATGTTATAAAGATAAAATTCATCATCAAAATAAATTTAAGATACTGTAATAGCCAAATTTATGTTATAAGAATCATATCCCCAAGTCTTAACTGCTAATGGGAGAAAGCCAGATATTCTTGGAGGTCAAAATGAAACCAAATTTTTGCAACTTAACCTTTCTTCACTGTTAGAGGAGGACAGATAAGACTCAATGGCTTGGGTGCCTGGGTGGCTCAGTTGGTTAAGCGACTGCCTTCGGCTCAGGTCATGATCCTGGAGTCCCGGGATCGAGTCCCACATCGGGCTCCCTGCTCAGCAGGGAGTCTGCTTCTCCCTCTGACCCTCCTCCCTCTCGTGCTCTCTCATTCTCTCTCTCGCAAAAAAAAAAAAAAAAAAATTATTAAAAAAAAAAAAGACTCAATGGCTTAACCAAAAGGGAAGTTTCTTATGATCTGTTATTCTTAAGGACTAAGACCTGATCCTCTTCTTCATGTTCTAGTCTTGGGAATGCTGTCTCTGATTCCTCCATTTCTTTTTCTATAATATGTATTCAGATAATATCTTTCAAAATATATAAAACCAGCTATTGTCAAAAATTAGTTTACTGGATTTAGGCATTCAGAAAAATAAAAAATGTGCGGAGGAAGAAAACTTCATAGATGTAGGGCAGTGATAGAATCTTACCTTTTCTCTAAACGTCTTTATCTGTCCCATGCCTTTACATTTCTTTCAAATCATAATTCTCATCTATTTTTTTTTTGCATACATCCACTTAGATTCAACATCAATCTTCTTTCTTAAGGGGTACATATTTTAGTATTAGTGTCAATTGAATGACACTCCCATGAAATACAGTTGGTGGAGGAGGGGTGCATTCCATGTCCAGAAGCAAAAAAAACCTCATTTGGGGAGAGGTGGTAACTGTGACCTGCTCTCCTTGGAAAATGTTTGGATGCTTAGTGCAATGCAAACAAACGTGGTCTGTTATGTGGAAAAAGATAAATCTCACAAGCTGTTATTTATCAAAGAAATATTAAAACCCAACTTGGTGGTCCCAGAAGGATTTTTAAAGTCCTGTCATTATTACTTTGACAGATAAGATGTTTTTGTCTATGTTATTTGGAAATGTCTCTCAAGGACAGCATTCACAAGACAATTTGCCGTAATGATTTTTATAAGCCAGATGTTACAGTTTCTCTTCTGCCACTGTCACAAAGTCAGCTACGCCTGTTAAAATGTATTTCCTGTTCTTCCTGTGGATAAAATAAACAACTCTACCGTATTCCCTGTCTCCACTGTAGTTGGCTGGAGCTGCGTGACTATGCTATCAATGTGAGGCGAATAAATATTATGTGCACCACGTCTAGGCCTGGACCATACATACCTTCACCTCTCTAAATGCCGCCTGAATGTCGACCCAGGCTGCAGACGGCTTAGCTATCGTCAATGCCTTGCTCCCAAACTACCCAGTCTGTGAATGAGATGTGAAGCAAGGTGGCGCCCATCACTCCCACTGCCTATAAAGTTCAGCTGACTGTAAACGATGAACTACTCTTCCCTCACTTAAATTTTCCGGGTTATGTTTTATCTTAGTGACTAATTTGCAGTAAATAATACAGAAGTCTACAACAGTATGTATAACAGTATTGCTCTCCAGCTTTCCTTCAGGGTCATAGTTAAGTCTTTTAATTCTTTTAGCCATCTCACAAATGCACTTGGAGCATAAAATAGAGAAGAAAGAGTATCTGTTCATCTCGTCAGTAAATATTCCTTGAATATGCCCCTCATCCTGAACACCGTGTCTGCTGGACACACAAAGACACACACACAAAGTGTGTATTGTAGCTGAGGGTGGGTGGTCCTGGAGTCACTAGTTGTGTTATCAACTCCAAGGGTCGCCCGTGTGTGGTATAGCAGGAGCTTCTTTGGCTTCTATTTCTGTAGCATCTTTGCCACAGAACAAAGATATTCTTGCTCAGACATATTTCTTTTGACCTCCCGGTGATTCTGCAAACCATTTAATAATTCCTTGTACTAAATTGTCTTTTGTTGTTGTGGTGTTTTTTTGTTTTTTGTTTTTGCTTAAACTAGCTCCGGTGGATTCTGTTGCCTGAAACCGAAACCAGGACCCCAAGTATTGAGCATTCCAACAATACACCTTCAGATGTCTCAGCCTTTGAACTCCAGTTTGAGAAGCATTGCATTTAATGTTAAATGTAATTATTTTAGGGTCTCACTTGGGTAAATAACAGATGATTGCAAATCTAAATTCCAAAGCAGGAATGGAAACTTATGAGTGGTCAGTTATGTGATGATCACTCAGATAATTCACAATAAGTTCATATTTTCTTATTAACAGAATGAAATAGAAAATTAAAAAAATAGTTCTGTGTAAATTTGTAGACACCCAGGGTGCTACTGATCCAAGATGAAAAAAAATCCCGATTTAAAGCATATAGCGAGACAGTGTTTGGCATAGTCATGAGAAAGCACTCCATCAAATGTTCACAATTGTAAACATAACGTTAATGCTAAATACCAAATGAGAGAATAACGTGGAAGTACTCTGTAAAGTGGTAAAGGGCTGAACCCGTTGTTGAGAGTATCATCTACGTAAATGCCTCACATTGCTTTGATCCATAGTGACAATAGTCCAGTGTCACATTATTGTAATTGAAGGATAATTCTCTGGATATTTTGTCTATTGAAGGCATGGATAGAAACTACATAAAGGACCCTTCACTCTACAGCCAAGACTCAAGTTAAGCAGCATTAGTATAAACAAAAGACGAGTCCAGTAATTGATGCCCATAGCGATTCTCTAGGTCAAGATAGAGGCCTACGTGTAGAGCAGTTTAAATTACTGCTTCTCATGTTCTGCTTTACTTTGGGGATCTCAAGTTGCCATTGTAACACCTTTCACTAGACTGAACTCGCAATTGAAAATAAATCAATCTTGAGGTGATTGCAATTACTATTGCCTGACTTCTCTTACTTTGTCATTCCACAGGAAGCTAGTATTGGCAGCGGATGGGGAGGGAACTGACATTTTTTTCTTTCATTTTGTGGCATCGCAGGCTTCGAGAAAAATTAATCATAATGCTATTTTTTCTATGAACCCTACTACATGAATTATAAATTGTAGTATGTTTTCCATATTTATTTGAGATATATTTTCCTCAGTTCATATGTCCTCTGAACTCAATATTGAAATCTCCTTTGAGTTCCAGACCTTACAATTCAAAAACAAAAGAAACTTGATATAATATTTATATGTATATATCAATATATATTGATAGGGTGGATTTATATACATGGAAATAGTGCAGACATATAAATATGAATCCCATGGATGACCCACATTTTATAGATCATTTTCTTGATTAATTTACTCATTAACAATATTCATTTTCTTTGAATTCATTAATTCTACTTTTATTCTGCATAGCATTTAGATATTTACTCCTAGAACTTCATTTTTGCCCCCACTGACTTCTTTAAGCCCTTTCTGCCTTTTAAAGACAATGAAGAGAAAAAACTAGTAAGTAGCTCTTTTTGTCCCTCCCTTTTGTTCATTCCTTTATATCCAAGCAACCAATATGTTCTTTTCTTTTGCTTCATTGTCTCTCAGATTCTACCTCTTATTTCCTCTGCACCATGCATGTCTCACCCTCACTACCTCACACCTGCCGTAAGGCTTTGGCCACCCTGCCTATTTCCTGATACCATCCTCTTTTCCCCTCTCCACCTCCACACATTTTTTTGACCAGGTCCCAGCCTCTGAAGGATATTCACCACGCCGCAAAACTGTTTAAGAATCTGTACTCATTCCCACTATCTCTACAAATGTTACCAAGCCCCGATATTGTTACTCTTACAAAAGCGTTCAGGCACTAAAGTGAACAAATGTAAAGATGTTTCTTTGCTACTCAACCCCTTAGAAACTGCAGTATGCTAATATTCACTACAAATTGCCAGGAGGGCATGGAGTCTGGGTATAGGGTATAGAGGGTATAGAGCAGTTCCCAAGTAGAATATGTTATTATTTTGGAAGGGAAGGGAGATAGGATTAATATCCAACAGAATGCCAATGTTTTTCAAAAACAACCATTAAAGGAAAGCTAATCTGTGAAAATCATTTTCAAAAAGCCTGTTGTTAAAATCTGACCATCAACTGACCCATTTTTCAAATCTCAATAATTGTCAAGAGCCATAATCTAGGTGCTCTTCAGACATGGTCTACACAAGGCTTGCTCGTTTCTGCTCCTGTGGAATTGTTGCCACTTTGTGTGTGAATCATTCCTGGCAAAGATCATCTTCCTTTTCCTCTTGCCTAGTTATTGCCAGACTGCTATGATTTTGGTCAAAATCCCCCGTCCCAAAAAGCCTTTCTTAATGATCTCCATTTTAGGCTATTATGCTTCATTTTATTTTATTATTTTATTTTTAAAGATTTTATTTATTTATATGAGAGAGAAAGAGAAAGAGAGATTGAGAGAATGAATGGGAGGAGGGGCAGAGGGAGAAGCAGGCTCCCCACTGAGCAGGGAGCCCCATGCGGAACTTGATCCCAGGACCCTGGGATCATGACCTGAGCCAAAGGCAGATGCTTAACCAACTGAGCCACCCAGGTGCCCTATTATGCTTTATTTTAGAGCCATGGTAGATATGCAAATTTTTATGCCTCCCTCTAAGAATTATATCCTCTTAGATATCAATCTTGTCTTTCTGATTGCAGTGTAAGCTTCTTTTTGAAGTGTGAAATTTCTTTTTTTTTTTTTTTTGCTTAATCCTTGCTGTTTATGCCTCTAAAATGAGTTGCAAGTTGTAATTTTTTAATGTGATATTTTCCTCATAATATATTAGTATCTACAAATGTAAAATATCCTTCTGGCCGCTAAACTGAGCAAGCCCCTGTCAATATCCCTGGATACATTTTAAATGGGAGGTAGCAGCATGGAGAGCGAACAGCTGACAGCGACAGGATGGCAACAGACATTCAGTGCTTTCATGTACATGAACATCATTCCTGACAGCTTATGCATGACGCAAGAAAACATCTTGCAACATACTATAAAAGAGGAAAGAACTCAGCGGTTTTCAACAGGGACTTCATCTATAATGTTTTATAAGCTAAGGGACACTATATGCATATATCCTATGTGCAATACCAATTATGTAAATTTAAATATCAAGGGATTCATGCATTTAAGCATGAGATATATTAAAGTATTAGCATTTGTTAATTCTGAGTGATGGATATATGGAGTATTATGTTCTTTGTAACTTTCTATATATTCATATTTCTTCTAAAAATGAAGATAGCTAACCATTCTGCATAATTAACAAGCTGTTTTTTGTGAGATCAATTTATACCTTGATGTCACTTTATTTGAATCCTATAAATCATTTTGTAGGTAGTTTTCTGAGTATAATTGCCTCCCTTGGTGACCTAAGTGTACGGCTTTGCGTGAGTTATAGTTTTCATTTTAATTAATACTTTAGCATTCTGTTATATAATTGAACAACGTGGTGATTAAGGATGCTGACGTCCCATGCAGTCGAAATCTGCATATAACTTTTGAATCCCCCAAAACCCAACTGTTGATAGCCTACCATTGACCAAAAGCTTTACCGATAACATAGTCAACTAGTACATATATCATATGTATTATATACTATATTCTTTCAATAAAGTATGATAGAGAAAAGAATATGTTATTAAGAAAATCATGAAGGAAGAAAAAATACATTTACAGTTACTGAACTATATTGAAAAAAGTCTGCATATGAGTGGACCCGCACCATTCAAACTGCATTGTTCAAGGGTCTACTATCCACTGCTTTCTGTGCACATGAGTCTGCTCCAGACAGATACGTCCATACTTGATGTAGTGGTAGTGGTCAAAGGACAACCTACAGAAGAATCATCTGGGAAAGGGTCCGGCTTTTAGGTCTGGTGAATGGGAGTCTTCATGCGTGGATCCCAGGCATCTGTGTCTGTATTCTCACGCACATGAGAAGGAACTTAGTCCCTAGACCACTGAGTCGAGGCCCCGTGCTAGTTTCTTAATACAGGTATCAGGCTTCTCTTAGAAACACTTCTAATCTTAGCAAATTATTTTTTATTGCAACTACATTAAAACTTCCTACTCCATGGACACACTGGTGCAAAATTTCCTGTACAACTTATTGTCAACTAGTAAAAATAGAAAACTCTTCTTAAGAACAGAATTCTATGATTATAAATCATAATTTTACAGGGAACACATGACTCCTTATTATGATACTTGTGGTATAATAATTTCTTTATAATTTTTGTGCTTAAGCAAATGCCTATATTCACTGTATAAAATCTATTCTGTGTCATCTCACTAAAATTATACAGAAGCACGGTTAATATTTTTTTAAGAAAGAAGACAATAAAAGTAAGACAATAACCTAAGGATTAAAGCATATTAATTAATTTTGCCTCAGTGCCTTAGACTCTATGTAATTATCCAGACATTGTTTTAAATTTGACTCGTCCCCGAAAATGTTTTGGCACTGTGTCAAATTGCAAAATTTTAAAAATATTTTAAAGTGATATTATTCAAAGTATGTTCTGGGGAGCATGAGTGACCTCTCTACACTCTGAAAGAGAATATTTAAGATTTTGTTTTGACTAACATGTGAGAACCAATTAGCATTGCTCTGTGTTCTCAGTTTCTTGTCTCCTAGATGCTAAGTGTTAAAAGGGCAGCATAGAAAAAAAGCTACAATGGAAACTCTTCTCAGAAATATTCTACTACTGTCCCTGTATATACACTCCTTTTCTGCTGAAAGGTGAATCTTCAATAATTTTAAGTAGAGTAAAAGTCTAGAAGTTTATTTTTATAAAAGTGATAAATGAGGTAATTTTTATCAATAGGAGAATGTAGATCATGGATGTTTGGCTTTAAAAATCTTAAAAAGATATGAAATAGCATCATTGCTACATTTTACATAAAATGCATTCTTTTTTGGTTCAAAATAATCTTAATTCAGTGCCCACACCACTCTGATTGCCATGATAACTTGCTTTCCCCATTATAAACAAACAATTAAACTCCACTAAAACTTATGACTTAAGTCCTTAAAAGAAAGTATTTCCAGTCTTCAAGTCATGGTAGATTTTTAAAAATATTTTACATAAGTAGAAATTCTCTTTTGTGATGCAATCAATACATTTCACTCTGTAGTTTAAAGTCCATGTTTAGAAGACATCATTATTTTCCTCAGTAAAATTGATGTACACCGTTGTTCAGAGGAGGCTGAAGTAAGGTTTTGCATACATACCATTTGTGGGAAAGGTGGAAGGTGATTGTCAAGCCTGAAGAAGCTGTACAAATTTAAAAAGATCGTCATTTGAATTCCATGTGTTACTCACCTCCAGCAGTAGCATGGACAGCTAGATAGGTAGATAGTTATGTACCTAGGTAGCTGGCTAGTTAGATAGCTAGACAGCTCAACAGCTAGATAAAGAGCACAGAGAAACTATATAAATTCTTTTTTTTTTTTAAAGATTTTATTTATTTATTTGAGAGAGAGAGAATGAGAGACAGAGAGCATGAGAGGGAGGAGGGTCAGAGGGAGAAGCAGACTCCCCTGCTGAGCAGGGAGCCTGATGTGGGACTCGATCCCGGGACTCCAGGATCATGACCTGAGCCGAAGGCAGTCGCTCAACCAACTGAGCCACCCAGGCGCACCGAAACTATTTAAATTCTATAAACACATGTATTTACTATCTTTACTCACACACAGATATGCAATTTTTTTTTTTTCCTTGGTGCCTGTAAACAAGATGAATGCATTTTTGGTTTTGCTATTGTTTGTTGCTTTTCCAGTTTCCTCCCTAGTTTCTCAGGAGCAGAGGTTAATTTAATCCTAAGGCCCAGGGACAATGTCATCGTTGGTCAGTGCAAGGTCCCTGTCCTCTTTTATGATCCCTCCATCCCAGATCCTCATTTACTTCCTTCTCTCCCTTTCCAAAAGTACCTTCCACAATGCATTTGATATATTTTTCTGAATATACGAGGTGAACAAAATTTATTTTCATTTTTTAAGCTCTAATTTTTTTAAAGATTTTATTTATTTGAGAGAGAGAGAGAGAGAGAGAGCACGAGCATGGGGGAAGGTCAGAGGGAGAGAGAGAAGCAGGCTCCCCACTGAGCAGGGAGCCTGACATAGGACTCGATCCCAGGACTCTGAGATCATGACCTGAGCCAAAGGCAGACACTTAACTGACTGAGCCACCCAGGTGCCCCTAAACTCTAATTTTATTAAGGAGTAAGAGAAATGAATGGCTACGTCTAAATAGATAATTTATTTGACCATTTTGATGGAACTAACCAGTTGTTAACATGCAGTTCAGCATTTGCCAAGGTCTTACCCAAGGAAATGCAGCAACCTCCATGAGCTAAGAAATTTCCAGGCCATGTTTTAGGCCTCTTCCAGAAATTTTCTCATTTAATTTTCACTGTAATTGTAATTCACTTTGATAGGCCATATATGAGGCATGAGAAAACTGAAGCTCAGGGTGTCTAAGAGACTTTTTCTAATTTAAAATAAGAAAAAGCTGTGGTAGTGCTAAATAATTTCATGATAATAAATCCTTTCTGAATGAATGAAATGATGACCGCATGCACGAGTAAATGAATTAATATGACACATCCTGCCTCTAATGAGCTTATATTTACCATCTGGGGAATATTTACTATCTGAGAAAAGAAGAACAATTGGGATACAATTGGGAAATTCAAATCTGACTAATAGTAAAGATCACATGTATTATTTAGATAAATTGGGCTATATGAAATCAGGGGAGGTGAGAGCAATGTGAACCATTTTGCAGGTCACAAACATACACACAGTTGTGAATTTGTGAATGAAGCTCTTGAGGCAAGGTTAGAAGAGCTCAGAAAATATTAGAGAAAAGTAAAATGCTGTTTTCTTGTTTGCTTTTTGCTCTGTTCAACAAGCACAAAGCAAATATCTGCTGATTGAAGCTCACTTATGCCTAAGTCAATAAAATGGATGGCAGGACAGCAAGCAAAGCCTTTATGGTTCACGATGCCAATTTCATAATCAATAGCAGTAGCAAAAGCTGCAGTGACTGATATTGACTATTAAGATGCACAGAAATGAACCACAAGGTTGTTTTCTATACATTATCTTATTTTCTCTCCCTCACATAGGCATGTCTTCATGAAGTGGGTTCATTCAGTATTGGTCTGGCTGGATTTAACCTTTATTAACCACCCAATTTTCAAAAATTTCTATGAAGTGATTTACAAAGACAAAAATATGTGCACTCAGCTCTGTTATAGATAAAATTTAGTCCATTTATAAACTTTCCAACAACAAGCTTCCTACACAACTTCTGTACATTACTATGTTTGTATGAGCCTTTGTGTAAAAAATAAAATGATAATATTGGTTTTGCTACATTAGAGTTGAATGAATTATTTGGACAATTTATATAAAATGGGAATATGCTGTGATTAAACTGTGATTATATAAATACGGATTATTTATAGATTAACATTCACATACATGTTTGAACCCCTGTGGACATGCTTTTATACCATTCCTCTCACCTGTATTTTAATTTTTATTAGTGGCCCCCATTGGGAGGTGAAATTTTTTTCTCTACCCTTAAAGATTCTTCTGGCTGATCTAAGAATCAAATTGACATGAGACAGATTAGCAGAAGAAAATCAAATTTAATTACATTATATATGCACAGGGAATCCGTATAAACATGTGAGCTTCCAAAGATAGGCAGGCAAAATGAGATGTATATGGATGGCATCCTGAACCAAGGAGAAGAGATAGGGGTCTGGGACTTCAAAGGGAAGGAAAACAATTCATAGGACGAAGAAAAAGAGTAAATGTTTGGTAAACAAATGTTTGCTGGGTCATACAGAAACAATGGGACATAGAGAGAAATTTTAACAAACAAACTTGGCTAAGTTCTTCCCTGTCTACCATTCTTTATTCATATTATATTTTAGGTACCTCAGATGATAACTCCTATCCTGAAGCAGGTGCTCTATCTAAATTCTTTTAGGCAGTTAGGGGGACTTGCAAAGGTTCTTCCTGAGTCTTCCTGAGTCTTCCTTGATTCTGCATCCAAAATCTGCATGCCAAAATGGCACATCTTGGGGCCACTGATTTTGAATGCCTTGAACCCCACAACCTTCATTAAATTGAAATAATTTTTTCTTAGACATGCTGAATAGTGCACTAGTTTAGAGATGAAATCTGGCATCAGACAAACCTGGGACTGAATCTTGACTATGTTATTTACTAGCTTTCTGTAATACGCCATACTATTTTGTTTTTTCACCTGAAACAAAAACAAAAACAGAAACGAAGAAGAAGAAGAAGAGGAAGAAGAAGAAGAAGAAGAAGAAGGAAGAAGAAGAAGAAGAAGAAGAAGAAGAAGAAGAAGAAGAAGAAGAAGAAGAAGAAGGAAGAAGAAGAAGAAGAAGAAGAAGAAGAAGAAGAAGAAGAAGAAGAAGAAGAAGAAGAAGGGGAAGAAGATGGGTGCCTGGGTGGCTCAGTTGGTTGGGCGACTGCCTTCGGCTCAGGTCATGATCCTGGAGTCCCGGGATCGAGTCCTGCATCGGGCTACCTGCTCAGCGGGGAGTCTGCTTCTCCCTCTCCCGCTCCCCCCTCTTGTGCTCTTTCTCTCTCTCACTCTCTCTCTCAAATAAATAAATAAAATCTTGAAAAAAAAAAAGAAGAAGAGGAAAGAAGGATAAGATTAAGAAGTTTATATGTATTTCTTTTAGGTTTAAAAGAGCTAATGCCTGTAAAGTCAATTATCACAGTACCCGGCATAAGGAAACGCTAAAAAATGATAGCTTTAAAGCTGTCTGTATTATTTTTCTCATTTACTAGAACCTGCCTCATTCACAACTAATAATCAAGTCACAATTTACAAAGGGGTGTTTGAAATTGAAACAAACTATCTGGACAATTCAGATTTTACAATTTGGATATGAACAATGGAATTGAAGTACTGACAAAAAAATCAATTATCTATTTCAATTTACTGGCTGAGACATGCTCTAACTTTGTTAAAATGTAGTCAGACAGACAGACGAAATATGTGCATTTATAGAACAGTTATCACTTTGGTTTTGCATTATTCATTCTCCTTCATTTGTTCTCTAGTACTTGACATGGCTTTAATGCACTTTTAGTTTGGGTATTTTATTAATTGAAATTTCAATTAATCTAAAGTTATCCAGAAAGATTGGAAGCTGCCAAATTTGTTTTTTTTCTTTGAAAACTTCATTGTGCAGTAATATTCATAGCTACACCCACTCTCTAGCAATTTTGAGTTGTGTGGAATGAGTCATGCAGACATATGCATGTGTATTTTTATCTGGCTAGAAAATGTCATGCCCATCGAATTCTCAGTCTTCCAAATACATGCATTTCTGGGCTTCAAACCTCTTTCTCACATGCATGGAATGCAAGATAGGGAATGCTGTTCTATAATGTATGTAAGTTATTTTTTAAATCACCCAATGGAAACCATTTGGTGCTTTGAAATATTCTTTTAATGAGAACTACCATTGTGTTTAAAATTTTTTAACAAACCATTTTTGTAAAACCTAAGAGAAAAATGTGCACAGGTCATTATTTGGAACACAAAATGTAAGGCTGCCTAATAATTAATAGACATATTTTGTTATTTTTGTTTGATATCACATACTGTATGAAATAACACAAAATGTGCAAAGATAGGCATCTTATGTTTGGATATTTCTAAGAAAGTTGAATGAAGGCATGATCAAATTGATCAAAAATATTTTTGAATGATAAGAATTTCTTAAGTTAAATTTCCACACTGATTAATTAAATATCTGCTATGTTTACTATCATTAAAGACCCCTTAATAGGTTGGTCTGACTGTCTTATCTCAACAAAACAACTACTTCTACTTATTACTTTCATCTTTTGGAGATAATTTTATATGATTAGCTTTGTTTAAACTTCTTTTGACATTTCCCTCACCCTCATACTTCTTAAAATCTTGAGAAAATCAAATACTTTGGTTCAAGATTGTCTTAGAGTCCACATTAAACATTGAGTTATTTGAAGCAATCTAATCTTACTGATCTTGCTGTATGTTCTAATTTCCTTCATCAGGCTGATGCAGACCAAAAATAAGCAAAAATAGCTTGTTTTTTTAGATACAATATGATCAAAACATTGCAAAAATAGTGACAGTGTCCCTCAACACACACAGACCCCACCTATCCACCCCCACCTGCACCAAATGTCAAACTTACTTGACTCCAGGCCAGAAGTCAAACTTATTTGCGTGAGACACAAATACCTCTGCATTCTGGCCACAACCGCCTTTTCAGCTTAGTCCTCATACACTGCAGGCATGACTCACCCTTTCCTCAAGCACTCAACACTTCCCAGCTTCTGTGCATGCATGGTCTTCCAGAGGAAACCCGAAGTTGTAAATTGGCTGGAGGACTGGTTATATGGCTGGAAATGGGGGAAGAGAGGGCTGAAGAGGTGAACTGGATTCAGAATATGAAAGGTTTTGACCCTTTGGCTGAATATTTTGAGTTGCTTTTATTAAGTGATGGAAAGATATTTATGATCTTATAGTAAGAAAGTGCTGGAGAAAGATCAACTAGGCACCAGTCTATAAGAAAGTTTAGAAGGCATAAAAAAGTGATAAAATACTGAAAGAGGAGACTGCATCTACATGGAAAGGAGGTGGACTACAGTACATTGGCAAGAGCATAAATTTATATTCTTGCTGCCCTCTTTACCAGCTGCATAGATTTGGACAAGTTACTCAATTGCTCTGATCTTCACCTCATTTTATCAATGAGGATAATATAGCTACTACATTTGGATTTGTATGAGGATGGGGACTGAACAAAATAATACAAAGTATTTAGCATACAGCCTAGCTCATAGAAAGTCCTCAAAAAATATTGCCTATTTCATTATTATTATTGTAAAGTCAAATGAATTTGATAGCATACCGGCTATGAATCCCAAGACAAAAGAAAGAATAAAAAATCATTCTAAGATTTCTATCTTGAGTGACTGGAATAAGAATGACGTCAACAGAATTTGAGAATACAGGAGGCAAAAGAGCTATAGAAGAGAAGATAATAACCAAATATTTTGTTGTATCTTTTATTTGAAGGGTTGGTGGGATGGCAAGATAGAACCTATTCAGTAGACAAAACCAGTGGCCCTTGCGGTTAGGAATGAACTGCCAACCCACCATGTTGTAAAAAGGCTATGACAAGATCCAAAGAGATAACCATATTTTTAATTGTGCTTTTGATTTTTATCCAGTGAATTAGTTTCCATTAAACTGATCATCATGATCATACAGGAATCTAAGTCTGCCTTGAATGAAATCTAATGAAAGAGATACATTATTTCATAATCAAGGCTTATAGTCTCAGGGATACAGACTCTGAGTCATTTCCTACACTTATATAATCATATTGTATGTTTGTTTTTTTTTTTCAGAAGAAGAATGCAGACATAATTTTGTGCATTTTTATCTACAAAAAAAATGTTTCTATTCCCTCAGGAACACTAAAGATGACTCAGGGAATCTCCCCATAATCAAATCAGGGAATTTTCTCAATGTTGATGACTCCAAGAATTGAACTGTGCTGTTTGGCTTTAGCTGAGTTCTCAATGAAAATAACATTATTCATATCCTGGTGATTTGCCAACACGTTCACTGTAACAATTATTCTAAAATATTCCTTGTTTCCTTCACCTGCCCATTCCATTCCTTTACCTGTCTCTTTCAGATTATCACATTTCCTCTTTTTTTTGAAAACTAAGTTTGTTTTATCAATCTTGTCTATTTTATGTAGAAAAATTGGTATGATCTCTCTCATCTTCTCCAATCTTTACCTTGCTCACTTTATGGGGTGCCTGGGTGGCTCAGTTGGTTAAGCATCTGACTCTTGATTTCAGCTCAGGTCATGATCTCGGAGTTGTGAGACTGAGCCCCATGTTGTGCTCCATGTCAGGCATGGACACTGCTTGGGATTCTGTCTCTCCCTCTGCTGATCCCCCCCCCCCATGCCACTGCCCCCACTCTCACTCTTTCTCTCAAAAAAAAAAAAAAGAGATACTCACTTTATTTTTCTCTTTTGCCGATTTATGAGGTACACATTTTGAAATTGTGACCTACCAGAACAACTCCAAGATCTGACCCCCTGGTTATCTTTTCATTTTAGCATCTTCATTCTCACTGCCTCTGCCCTTAAACATATTGGGTCTATAGTTTCTTAATCATTGCACAATGAATGTGTATCTCATAAAAGAAAATAGTAAAATCATTTCCCCCCAAAGATTGAAATGCCCAGGATAACTTCAATAATGAAGCAATGCAAATAAGAAGTTATTCACATCTTTCTCTGCAACCATAAGAAAAAGGTGTTTCTTCTCTCTGCTTAGCATCTTTAATTCCTATTTTCTGCATGCCTCATAAGATGTTGGTTCTACAATGTCTTATGTTCGACTTATTTCTACGCTGTCTGTCTTTCTACATAGCAAACACCTTGAAATCTCACTTAATTTTTCATATATTCTTATATGAGTCTCGATTATAATATAATGATTGAAGAAAATTTATTTGAAGCAGAGTTGCATTAGGATCCTTATTTTAAAAAGAAAACATAAAAATGAAGGCTATCCATAAGGGTAATAGTTGATCTTTTATGTGAACAAAGAACACAGTAACTCCCATCATCTTGATATTTTCAGGCATGCTAGGTGAAGGGAAAGAGAAATAACTATATTGCATTCATTATTCTTATTGAGTCCTATCATCTGATTACACATGCCACCTGTTTAGTTATTCCATAAACACATTAAGATGGAGCTGAGGACTTGCCCTTCCTTCCTATCTCCATCAAAGACTGAATTTTTATCATTGAAAACGATTTTCTGAGGGGAGAGGAAGACGAGGGAATTGCTGTTCAATGGGTAGAGAGTTTCCCCAGATGGAAAAATTTTAGAGATTGCTGTATAACACTATGCTTATACTTAACAATGCTGGACTTATTTTTTAAGTCTTTTTTTTTTTTTTTAAGATTTTATTTATTCATTTGGGACACACAGAGAAAGAGAGAGAGAGAGAGAGCATGAGCAGGGAGAGAGGCAGAGGGAGAGGGAGAAGCAGGCTCCCCGCCGAGCCGGGAGCCCGATGTGGGGCTCGATCCCAGGACCCCGGAATCATGAGCCGAGCTGAAGGCAGACGCCTTAACCATCTGAGCCACCCAGGCGCCCCTTTTTAAGTCTTATTAAGCCACTTATTTGTTAAGAGAGTAGATCTCATGTGTTCTTTGCCACAATAAAAAATAATAACTTTTCTGAAATATGTAGGCCTTTGAGTCTTCACCAACTCACTTCTAAAATGCAAATGTCCCTAGAATATCATACATTCCACCTCCAGTGTTCTATAGTAGTGCTATGCAAAGTGTGGTCCAATGACTGGTGCTGGTCTATGAACTATTGTTACTAATCTGTAATAAGTACAAAAAAATTGAGAGCATGAACTTAGAAAATTTTACAGAAATTTGACATCGTTGCATTTTAAAATTTTATTTTTCAACGGTGTGTCTCTACAACAGATTAGAGGGAAATAGAAAGGAAAGAAAGGTCTTTCTTCACAGATAATTCGCTTCTCACTGGGGACTTGTTCCCAAGATCCTGTAATGCTAGAACTTATGGGTATAGCCTGATGCTTGAAGGATTTTTAGTACAAGAAAATGGAAATAATTACTTTCTATAATAGAAGTCCCCTTGTGGAATTCAATGCCCCAGAAGTTACCACAAGCTGAAAACCTAAATAGGTATAATAGATATGGAAATGAATTTATAGCTGGTAGAAAATTATGCTATATCCACAGTTGTGGTAAAGGGTGGCCCAAGATTATCATTAATTTTTAAAGTGGATTTTGGGGGATCATAGACCCCTTTGAGAATCTGATGAAAAACATTGTGCTTGAGGAAGAAAAAGTTTAAAAGATGCATATGGACAAATATTTGCATATAATTTTGGGATATTTGTCCTTTGAGTTGGAGGTAATCTGGTTACAAGCATTATACAGTAGGAGAGTAGACTTAAAAGTTCCCATCACAAGAAAAGAAACTCTAACTAGGTATGGTGATGGGTGTTAACTAGACATGGTGTGGTGATCACTTCTCAATATATACAAGTATCAAACCATTATGTTATATACCTGAAACTAATATAATGTTATGTGTCACTTATACCTCAATAAAAAAGAAAAAATACACAGAATGACTTTGGGCATTCAAGTGTCTACCCAATGGGAGTTTGGGTTAACTTTGAACCAGAATTGCTTTCTTACCACATAGTGAACTGGTGAAACATGATTTGGTGGCCCCAGCATGGTGAGACAGAGAAGTTGGTGCTTGGGAAACAGGAAACACTAAGATGAGGAGGAGGAGGCAACAAGCTTCAAATTGAGAGCAAATGCTCCTGCTGCAAGAATTAATAACAGATATCATAGAAGAACTGTCCTCTGCTTATAAGTTCTGCTCTTAATTTCCCCCATCCCCACCCAAGACGTAGACCCTCTCTTTTATCTCCCTTCCTTACTGCTTCATTTCTTTGGTGACCCTTACTCATTTTCATGACTCAGAATAATAATGATAATAATGATAAAATAGTGACAATACTGATAATAACTGTTAACATTCATTGAGTGGTTTGTTAGGTAACAATCACACCCCCCCCCCCAGAGGCATATGAAATTTTCTCTTTATAACAGCTCCATAAAGGAGGTACCATTTTACAGATAAAGAAAGTGTTGCACAGAGGGATTAATTAATTTGTTCAAGATAACATAGCTATTAAGTGATAGAAATAGACTAGAGATATCATTTTTGCTGAGAATATTTCTGGGATAGGTTTATTTCCTTTCTTGCATGCTCTCAAGTTGATCACATTATAAACCTAATCAAAGTTACAGTTTATCATAGCCTAAAGTTCGTGGGATACTTCCCTAACTAGACTGACTTCCAGAGGGGGAGGAAGCTGTCTTGTTCATGTTTTTAAGTATTTCTTGTAATAAGCACAGAATAGCTAGCACAGAAGAGGCAATCAATAAATATTTGTTGGATGTAAGTATAAATGGGTGAATAAGTTCTTGGGTGAATGAATAAATGTCTGGATGAATAAATGAACCTAATAATTAAAGATGGTGTAATCAAAGGCTGAATAAATAAATCTCATAATTAAGGACTGTAAGTAGTAACAAAAATCCTGCTAGAAGAATTGACATCCTTGTTTTCCAACTTGGTTAATGAAGGTTATTTCTGTTGTTTATGGAACAATGAAGCTACATTTCCCTTAACTACTCTGGGCAGATCCTACAACCACAAATTAACAACAACCATGGAATGAGGGACCATAAGCCATTGATCTCCATTTCTCTCTCTGTATCAACTGGAGACTCCCACATTGAACAGGAAGCTCTATCACAATAAGATTGAGAGAAATCAGTCAATATCTTGTTTATTAATCTACATGGTATCAAATATCTTGCATGGGGTTTTCTTCTTTTAGTGAATTGTCAATCTCAAGTCAATTTAGTTCTGTTTAATGACAACTGTGCTTCATGATGTGAATTATGAGGATAGCCTTTTCTCAAGAGAAGAGATTTTTGCAATGGCCTGTTCACTGCATCCTGCTTCCAATTCTTCCCTTCTAATCCTTCACATAAACATCAGATTTTTCTTTAACTATTGTACTTCCCTGCTCAAAATCTTCAATTACTTTCTCAGCTACAGGATCAAGGTCAGACTTCTTAGTTAGCCTGATGTTCAAGACTTCCAGAGTTAATCCAAACTTCTGTGCTTCTCTTATTTTTGACTCCTTCCTTACACCATCCTTCTGTTTTATGTTCTTCTGAACAGACCTTGTTCAATCCACATGGTACTATTGTGGAGTGAACTGGGGACACCCTGGGACCTCACCACAGCCAGGATTCCCTGGAAGTTCTTGGTCTTGTCACGAGAATTTAAGGACAGACATGCAGCACAGCAGATGAGTAACACAAGTGGGAAAGTTTACTAAGGGAAAAGTGCACTCTGGAGATGTGAGAGCCAGTGAGCTCAGGAGAGAGCTGCGCCCCCTGGGGGTTGGGTTTCTCTCTTTGCTAGATAGTTGTGAACTAGGGGGCAGAATATTTATTACTTGGGGCAGGGATGCAGGGTTTTGCGCTTTTTCTTGATAATTTGGTCAAGGGTTTTCTGTCATGGTGTCTGCCATCCTGGGCCTGTCTTGTTTAATCCAGCTTCTTGTGGAGTACTGCCAGGACAGGCCTCTCACCTTCCTGAGAGCTGGTCATATCTCCTCGGTTCTGGCCTCCAGGTATCCTGGTCAAACCTAACCAAATGCCAGCTCTAATAGTATCATGTAGAGTTAAATAATAACACTGAAAAATCTTCCCTCTTCCTTTTTGAATCTCCCTATTCCACTTGTCCTAATAGGCCTAATATAAACTCCATCATCTCATCTCCATCTACCCAAATGGGAGTTTGGGTTAACTTTGAACCAGAATTGCTTTCTTACCACATAGTGAACTGGTGAAACATGCTTTGGTGGTCCCAGCATGGTGAGGCAGAGAAGTTGGTGCTTGGGAAACAGGAAACACTAAGATGAGGAGGAGGAGGCAACAAGCTTCAAACTGAGAGCAAATGGTCCTGCTGCATTTTATATTTCTGGGATAGATTTATTTCCTTTCTTGCATGCTCTCAAGTGGGGGATAAGAGCAGGGGGAGAGGGACAAACAGACTCCATGCTGAGCAGGAAGTCCAATGTGGGGCTCGATCCCAGGATCCTGAGATCATGAGCTGAGTCGAAATCAAGAGTCAGAAGCTTAACTGACTGAGCCACCCAGGAACCCTGCCTTCTTGTAACTTAATGATGCCTCTTGAAAACTATTGCTGTGCCTGATTTTTCCCTTTGATTTTATACAGATAAAGTGGTTTTGGCTGCAAGTAACAAAATGGCTTCAATAATAAGGAAACAATCATACCAAAAAGGAAACAAAAACAAAAGAAAAAGTTCAGGTAGAATAGTTTCAGGTTTGGTTAATTTTGTAAGCCAGCGATGTCATCTGGGGCTAGGTTTTTTCCATCTTTCTGTTTTCATGCCTCCTACTAGTGTAATCCCCTTAGGCTGAGTTTCTTTTTAATTGCAAAATGGCTGTTACAGATTCATCCCTTTGTTGAAAATGCCACAGTATTCAGTGGGAGAAATAGAATAATTTCTTCTTGGTCACTCTATTTAGGCATGAAGAAGGCTTTTCCAGTAGCCCCTAGCAGATTTCTTCTGTCTTACTAGTTGAAACTGGATTACGTGCTCACTTCTACACCAGTAGATGGAAAGAAGAAGAATACACTACATTTGCCTTGGTTCTGGAAGAATTCTAATCACATGAGGTTAGCAGATGGATATTAGAACAAAAGTGAGGCTGTTAAGTGTGTTAGAAGTGGAAATGTCTGCTAGTAAAACAATCAACAGTGGGGCTTAGATTCAAACATGACTGTAGCCAATGACCACTCTCAAAAAAATGAATACTGTTCTGCCCTCTAACATTTGTTTTCAAAGGATTGAATAGGCCAATGCATATCCTGACTCAGGGGGATACCATCCAGCTGATCAGTGGTTGGAATCCTCTGCCAGAACATTTTAATAGTCTTAATGACCATACATTATATATATTGTTTGCATTAAATATTGGCTATGACTAAGCCTAGGGTTCTCTAGGTCACCTTTTTAAATAATAAATTTTAGACTAGATGACTTCCTAAGCCAACTTGTAAATTAGAGAGATCTTATGCTCAGTTATCCCCACCTCTCCATTCTGTTTCTTTCTTTCTCTTAATTAGGTATCTTTAAACCTTTTTCCAGAGGCCCAAAGCTATGTCAAAGTCTGCTTATTAGAAGTTTTCTATTGCCAGTCAGTCATACTGGAGGGTGAACTTGAACATGTGTACCTCCACCTGGATTATGTGAATTAAAAATTAATCTTTAATGGTAGAGAAAGGGACGTTTTGGTTTTACATGCCAAAATTGTCGATATTAGCTAAAAGAGTGTGCACAATAATTTAAGAGATTTCATGAGTCTTCTAGCACCCCAAGCTACTCATTGTAAGTTAAAACTTGTTGGAAACACATTTTAATTAACCAGATAAAATCTGTGTGGGCACATGCCCATGTGCCTGTGTATGTGTGTGCTGGAAGTGGATTGAGGAAACAGTTTTGAGATACATGTTTTATACTGTGATCCTGATTAGGTTCATATACACTATCTCCATCAGTTTATAGAAATTTTACTTTAAACACATAAACAAAGTAATTAAGTTGAGTATATAGGAAAAAAATATATATATATAGTATGGTGGTGTTTTCAAACCACTTGGAAATAATTTTGTTTCTGACCAATTGCTTCTAAAAAAAAAGCACTTTTTCAAAGATTATAAAAAAGTAATGTCATTAAAATATTTTCACTCTTCATTTCTTGCTTTTTAAAGTCTGTTTCAACTTATATCATCTGCTTAATTGAGCTGAATGTTATGCATACAATACCCAAAGTCACCAAAGTGTTCAGAATTGCCTAGTGAATTTTGTGTAAGCATTAAAAAAAGAACAAAAACTTAAACTCTGATGATGTAAGATTTCTGACATGCTTTCTGCCGCACTAACTACAGTACTCTTTTTCTACATTTCCTTTGGATAGAATGATAAGAAAACTATTTGTCTCTAATCTGTTAAGGAGAAGGAATACTAATTAGAATAAAGTTTTCAATAGAACAAATTATAATTTCTATGAATAAATTATGATTTCTTCATCAAGTCAACTTATAAGAAGTTAAAAGACACACATTTTATACAGGGTTTTAGCTAAAAGATTAATTTGGAACAAGAATCCTTTGTGAAGTCTTCTGCAACTCAGCTATATCGGGCACAGAATGAGCTCTTCCCAA
The DNA here is from genome assembly GCF_029215605.1 of Mirounga angustirostris. Lineage (NCBI taxonomy): Eukaryota > Metazoa > Chordata > Mammalia > Carnivora > Phocidae > Mirounga > Mirounga angustirostris. Next base: position 38,529,584 of record NW_026991710.1, on the reverse strand, counting down.
TTGGGGCCCCACAAAGTATTTACAGGGTTCATACTTCTATTTTACTTACCACAGTGCAATGTATTTATTTCTGTGTTTTTCTCAACCTCAAACTTTTGGAACACAGGGACCGTTTCTAAAAAATCTCTGAGTGCCCAATACTCAGCCAAGTATCCAGCTCACACTGGGTGCTCAACACCCACTAGAAATGTATCACTCATGTTTGACTCCTTACTTTGGACCACTCAGTATACGCAGTTAGAATTGGAGTTATGCTGGACCCTCCATATAAGGGGATAATAGTGAGAAGCCAAGGCCATCTTGTTCATGGTTTTTCCTCTTTATAGTCTGAGGCACTATTAGAATAGTCTTATATTCTGCCTTTTCTCATGTCTGGATTCATTCAAATTATATTTATTAGATATCTAGTATATGCCATCTACTGCTTCAGGTTCTGGCATTCATCTGTGAATGAAGTAGACAAAATCCTGTTCTCATGAGGCTTACATTCAATTTGGAGAGCAGACACTAGAAAAATAATCAAATGGATATAAAACATAATGTCAGGTAGTGATAAATGGCATGAAGAGAAGTACAGGAGATAAAGGGACAGAAAGTTTCAAGAGGTACCTGGCTGGCTCAGTCAGTTAAGTGTCTGCCTACGGCTCGGGTCGTGGTCCTGGGGTCCCGGGATTGAGCCCTGCATTGGGCTCCTTGCTCAGTGGGGAGCCTGCTTCTCCCTCTGCCTGCACCCCCCTGCTTGTGCTCTGTCTCTCTCTCTGTCAAATAAATAAATAAAATTAAAAAAAAAAAGAGATACCATCTTTAGATAGAGTGATCAGGTCACTTTTCTGAGCTGATAGTAGTTGATCAGAGATAGCGAGAATCTGGGAGAGAATTTTTTTAAGACTTGTTTATTTATTTTAGAGAGAGAGAGAGAGCGCGTGCGTGCTAGTGGGGGGAGGGGTAGAGGGAGAGCTGAGCACAGAGTCCACATGGGGCTTGATCTCACAACCCCTGAGATCAAGACCTGAGCCGAAATCAAGGGTTGGATGCTTCATCAACTGCACCACACAGGCGCCCCATCTAGGGGGAGAATATTCTAAGCAGAGATTAGCAAAAGCGGACTAGAGGCAGAGCAAGTGTGGTATGCCTGACAAATAGTAAGAAGAATCTTGTGGCTTTAGAAGAGTAGGTGGAAGAAAGAAGGGTAGGGATTGAGGTCAAAGAAGTCTTGGACATCTGATATTATAGGATTGAAGGTAATGGTAAGGATTTTATTCTTATCTATGGACACATATCCATCTATTATTATATTTGGACATTATTTTATTTATTTTTATTTTTTAATTTTTTAATTTTTTTAAAGATTTTATTTATTTATTTGAGACAGAGAGAATGAGAGAGGGAGAGAGCACATGAGAGGGGGGAGGGTCAGAGGGAGAAGCAGGCTCCCTGCCGAGCAGGGAGCCCAATGCAGGACTCGATCCCGGGACTCCAGGATCATGACCTGAGCCGAAGGCAGTTGCTCAACCAACTGAGCCACCCAGGCACCCTTATATTTGGATATTATTTTAATACAGTATGGGAAACCACTGATCGTTTTAAATAGAAGGCTATGACTTATTTTTGAAATGATTATTCTGACTTCTCTGTGAATGATAAATGGGAGGAAGGCAAGAGTGAAAACAGACAGACTAATTAGAAGGCAAATCGCCATAATCCAGGCATGCCATGGGATGATAGCAAGTGGACTAAGAGAGCAATAGTACAGTGAACGTGAAATGGTTAGTTTCCAGATTCATTATGAAGGCGAGCCAAGGGGAAATATGGATAAGATTAGGTCAAGACTGAGAAAAAGAGAAGGTAAAGAGTGGTTGTATGAGTTTTGACCTGAGCAATTGGGAGAATGACAGTGTTATTTAGTGAGCTAGGATGCACTGTGGGATGAGCAGGAGGAAGGCAGAGAAGAGTTGGTTTTGAAGCAGAGCAGGAATCATGAATTTATCTTGGGACACTAAGTTTATGATGATTATTAAATACCCAAACGCACTGTCCTGGATTTCAGAGAAATGGGCAAACCTGGATATTTAAATTTGGGAGTTATTAGTGCCTTTGATGCATAGATTCAGATGAACTCACCTAGGATTCAGTGTAGAAGAAGAAGAGATGTAAGAGCACAGAGACATGAGGTGCTCCAACATTTATAGATCACAAAGAGGAAGATAATCTAACAAAGGAGACTGAGAAGAAGCAGCTATTGAGGGAAACCAGGAGAATGTGCTGTCAGAGAAGTAGAAAAGAAAAGAAAAGAAAAAGAAAGAAAAAGAAAGAAAGAAAGAAAGAAAGAAAGAAAGAAAGAAAGAAAGAAAGAAAGAAAGAAAGAAAAAGAAAAGAGGGAACAAAGAGAAAGAAAGGAAAGGAAAGGAAAGGAAAGAGAGAGGAAAAGAAAGGAAAGGAAAGGAAAGGAAAGGAAAGAAGAGAGGAGAGGAGGGGAGAGGAGAGGAGAGGAGAGGGAAGGAGAGGAGAGGGGAAAAGAGGAGAGGGGAGGGGAGGGGAAGGAAAAAAGATAGCGATATCTAGTAAGAACCTGCTTTCCTTTTTGCTTTGAATGCTTTCTTCCCATTTTTTATAAACCCCGAAAAAGTGAGATTGATCTCATGATCTAGCCTAGTATTAGAAATATTCAGTCTGGGAAACACATTCCATCTCCCCAACTTGTGAAGCGATGTCTAAATGGTCCATTGTGGGATGTGCTGTTCCTGCTTCCATCAGTTAGTCACCTAACTTAGCTTACACTTAGCTCCTTACTTTGCAACACTGCTGAGGAGCTGTACAGTAAATGGCCTGGAGCTTTGGTCTATGTCTATTACATTTATTCAGACTCAGGCTCTGAAGGACATTTTATCTATTAAGGTCAGTTTTACTATATTTTATAAATGCTATGAAAGTAATTATATTAAATGTCTTCTTATCAGGCGTCTTAACTGGCTCCAGTGTTTCCCATTGTCTACTTAAAATACACTGACTGATAACAATAATCACCAATTGCTCCAGCCATAGGCTTCTTTTTTTTTTTTCCCCTCCCTTCTAGAACTATCAGTTTGTTTCTCAGAGTCCACAGTCTCTCATGGTTCATCTCCCCCTCCGATTTCCCCCCCTTCATTTTTCCCTTCCTGCTATCTTCTTCCTCTTCTTTTTTTTTTTTTTAAACATATAATGTATTATTTGTTTCAGAGGTATAGGTCTGTGATTCAACAGTCTTACACAATTCACAGGGCTCACCATAGCACATACCCTCCCCAATGTCTATCACCCAGCTACCCCAGCCCTCCCACCCCCCACCACTCTAGCAACCCTCAGTTTGTTTCCTGAGATTAAGAATTCCTTCTCCTCAATGTCTGAGCCCTTCTGTTTCCTCTTGGATTAGGCTGTTTCTCCAAGTATACTTATCAGTATACTTGATGAGATATTTGTAAATTGATATAACATGAAAACAAAATTTACTGCATTGTTAGGTATTGATGAATATGGGTTCCTAAAATAAGTCTGAGGCTTTGGTGTTGGGGACATAACTAAAAACTAGGATGGAAATTATAAAGATTAAAGAAGGATTGTAGCCAAGTCCTGAATTATAATCCAGTTTTGAATCCAGATTGCTTCCCCTGCCTCTTCAAGCTCTCATTAAACTGAAGGAGGGGAAGGAGGAGGGCAAAAAGGAGGAATGGAAGGATGCAAAAAGAGATCCATAAAGAAAGAAACAAAAAAGAAACAAATTGGAACTAAAAAGATGTATTTGGGATGTGATTCGTGTAAGAGAGACAATGTAAAACTTTAATTAAATCCAAAGAAAATGCCACATGTCTGCATCTCTATATCAAATATTCACAATTAAATGCACATGTATGCTTTCAAAGTTAAAACTAAAATGTTTAAGAAATGTTTGTTTCATTTTTATTACATACACTGTAAAACTAACTTTTTATACTTACCACTGATTTTCTTATATTGGTATTTATGTATGTATTTATTTCTGGCTTAGAATAACTGATGAGGTTTTTTTTTTTTTTTTTTTTTTTTTTTTTTTTTTTTTTTTTAAGTAGGCTCCACTCCTACATGGGGCTTGAACTCATGACCCTGAGATCAAGAGTTGCATGCTCTACAGACTGAGCCAGACAGGCACCCTAATAACTGATTAGTTTCATTTTAAAGGGGCCAATGTTGCTGCAAAACAACCCAGCAAGAATAGCTTATTATGATGAAAGAATTTAAGAATCAGTTGACCTGTGTCTTTGAACCTTTCATCCTATTCTTGTCATTATGTATGCATTTATTCTTGTCATTACATATTCATTTGAGTAGAATTTGAAGTTAAGTTTAAAATATGTAAAGTACACTTTACAAATTTGGCTTTAACAGCATACAGTTACCAGTATTTATCAGTTTCTTTTTTGTTATTTTTGAAAAACATAGCATAAATAATGTAATTGAATATGCTTATTTGGAAAACACAAAATGAAACAGCTGAGTCTTCTAAAAAAAAGGAGAGAAAATTGATTCAGAAGAAGAAAGAAATGGCAGAAAGAACTACAAAGGAAAAACGTTTCCTGTGTCATTTTCAAATTCTCAGAATAGAATGCATTTCTGTCTAGTTGGGTAGGGAATTGTGCAGACTTTTATGATTTTTTTTTTAATTTGAAGATCTGCGTTAACCAACTTTTACGTGATTTAGTAAAGAAAGCATAGCCCAAGCTCCAAGCTTAGTTTTATTATGTCTCCCGTGAGATCATTCCCATTTTCAAGTATTTGCTCTAAGCCAGGCACTATACTATCCCATTTAATCCTTCTAACAACCCTTCCAGAGAAATATTGTCATCCTCATTTTCTACATGAGAATCAGAGGCTTAGAAAGAGGTGAAACACACAATCAATGGCCAAATAAGGGCATCAGCTACCCGCCTGATAACAAAAGCTGCATATTTCACCACACCTCAAACTGTCTCAATTCATCTGTTCATGTCTCAATTTCTTCTGCTGTAAACTGTGGGTAAAATCATCTGCCTTCCCCAGAGTAGGTCAAATGAAATGAAAAAATGAAAAAATTCCTGGTGGTTCGCAAATGTCAAGTAGTGTTTGTGATTATTATGATCTCTCAAAGAAAGAAAACTGAAGAAGAGGAGCTTGTCTTAGAGAGATGGAGAGGTGTTCAGCTCTCGCTCTTGGCTACTGCTTGCAGTCTGCCCTGTCCTGTCACCGCCATGCTCCCCAGCAAGGGCTCTGTCTGGCTGACCAAGCTGTCCTGCATTTTTCTGCTGCTTATCAGTGGCTCAGAGACTTGTCAGATAAACTTCCTACAGAACTTCCTTTCATAATAAGGAGGAACTAGAGGTTGTGTTAAGTCCAGGTTCTCTTTTTAACAGGAGCCGGTGACCAGCTATCAGCAAGGATGGTTGCTCCTGATGAAAGGAAATGATAAAATGAACTCTGCAGAGAGTTATTTTACTGTCTGTTAGGTAAAAGGTAGGAAGACTATTTTGAAAATACATTTGAACACATGCCTGGTTGTATTAAACTATGGTGTCAATGGTGACAGCTGTGTAATATTCCTAAAAATAAAAACAGAACAAACACCCCCAGATTTACTTAGGAAACAAAAAATCCTGAGTAAGAGATAACAAAAACTTAGTGTCTTTTCCAATAGAGTTTAACAAAACAGTTTTTTAAAATTTGTCACTGAACTAAATGGTTCTTGATTATATCAGCCGCAAAAAAAAAAAAAAAAAAAAAAAAAATCCAGGGATTACAAGTTAAAATGGATGGCCACATAGAAGGGGCTTGGGGGTAATTATAACTGACATTTTACTGAGAGCAGGATTGAAGATAATGTACCTCATGAGTGAGTTTTAGGGCAAACAGTGTGAACAATAATAGTATTTAAGTGATAGTATTAAGTAATAGTATTTCTCAGGAGCATGCCCTTCCGGAAACTCCCTAATATAGTAAATCTTTATAATTATTTTTTCCAAACATGATGTGTTAGCTTTGACTTGATGCCTCAGGGAGCAAGGGGTTAGAAGAAGGTGAAGGGAGGGTTAAGATACATATTAAATAAATAATAAGAAACCAAAAGGGAACTGTTCAAATTCCCATCCTTGGGGGCCTGATTTCCCGGTGTCAGCAGATGGTGCTCCTTCTAGTTTCCCACAGTGTCCTAAATGAGAAAGTTTTCCAAAATACTTAGCTGAAAAAAACCAGAATTTTCCATCCAAAAATCAAGTCAAATCACCCAAGAAAATAGAAGCAGTATTTACAGGTGAACTTTTATTATGTGCCTGACTCATGGGAGGACTGTGATAGGATCATGAAAGAAAATGTTCTACTCATCAAATTCTCAAATGGCAGTATTCTACCAGAGTTTAGTGGGAGTGCATGCCAGTGATCAGAGAAGTTTAGGAATTTGTATTTTTGTTTTCTTTTGGATATTCACAATGCACGAGAAGTTGTGCTGTGAAGAAATCAGTCTAGCTTTGTTAGTACTAGTATTTCCTATTTTATTTCCCCAAAGTACACTTTTTTTTTTTTTTTAATTCCTAAGGACACACTAAGTGATAGCTTCCTGAATCCGTATGGATATGGTTGTCATGCACGGGACCCAATCACTGTTCTCTCTCCCTGCGTTCTTGCCTACAGGGGCTACGTGGGCAGGGAACGCTGCCTGCTCACCTCATTTATGCTGAACACCTAGCACGGTGCCTGGCATGTAACAGACGCTCAATGAATACCTGTTGCACTGCATTGAAATGACCAGTTATTCTTGGATTGATATTTAGTCAGCGATGTGGTCCTAATCATGCACTATTCACACTTAACACACACGTGTGCATACTCACACCTGGAGCTGATATTTTAATTACAGCTTAGAGTTTACAAAATAGTTGTAGGTGTATTATCAGATTTTGTCTCCATAAGCACCTGTGAAATGGCGTGCAGAAGATGGCTAGCTGTCCACCAAAATTTGTATTTCTTCATTTGTAAGAGAACATAGTTGCTGAAAAGTGACTATTGAGGTAGAAACTCTATTTCTCGGTCCGCCTTCATTTTTTATATTTGGCTGTGACTATTGTTCGCCAATGCAATGAGTAGAAGTGAGATTTATCACGTATGGGCCAAGGCTTTTAGGCGGTGTGTGCACCCTTCTCTGGGCTCCCATTTGCCTTGTGCAGCTGCGTAAATTCAGCAATGTCACGACATAGGCAAAACCTGGGTCTGTATATTGCCTAGAGGAGAGCTGACCACCAGCCTGGAAAAACCACACTGGACTGGTGTTACATGTAGAAGAAGAAAATTAAACTATGGACACTGGGTTTGTTACAGCAGCTGGTGTGACCCCAGCTAAATACAAGAAGCTATTGCTATTCTAGCCTGTGATAGAAGGTGAAATGTGGAAGAGTTAAATATCTTACTTAATGCTAATTTGTGAAAAACCCAAGTTTCCCATCCAGGTCTTTTCGATCCAGAGGCTGTGCCCCTTTGATCGCTCTATACCTACCTCCCGGCCAAACATTCATCAGTATTGGTGAGGCAGCGTTCCTGTTGCAAGAGAGCCTTCCTTGTGAAGGCTCAAACTTCGTATCTTGGATTCGTGGAGTCAGTGTGACAAAGTAACGTGAGAATGGTAATTTTAATAATGAAAAAAATAATATCATCATGCATTTTTGGTGCTTTATAGTTGATAAAGTATTCTTTCATATGGCTCATTTTATCTTCATAATACCCATACATGGTATACAGAAGGTTTTTCCTTTCTCAATGTTATATGTGATCAAATGAGTGTTAAGTAAATACTTTGTCCCAAATCTTATTATTCAGCTTAGAACAGGAGAATGAGGACTCCAGCAGGAGGGTCTTTAGGAGGGAAAGAAAAGAAGTAAAGAGAGAGACAGTCCCAGTAGAATTACTGATATCGTGAGTGTTTGAAAACAACATTTGAGGATACAGGCAAGAAAGTGCAAGATAATTAAAACTTTAGGGAAAAAGAAAATATTTTGAAAGAAAAAAAATAGAGCATTTTGAATGAATTTTTCCCAAGAGCAGACCTACTATAACATAGTAGTTGGCTTGGCTCTCTAGAGCAAAATATTTACCTAGCCATAATCACGTATATACTATTTATTTATTCAACTAGAAATAGTGATAAAACCAAATAGGGCCTATGAGATAGAGAGGTGGGGTTGAGTTGTAAGAGACCTAAATCCTCATAGCAGGAACCCTGTGGATAATATTAGGAATCAAATAATCAGAAAATATCAGTCTGTGCACGTTGTTTGTACATAGAGAAATAACCACTAGAGGAAACAGCGGGAAGGGTTAAATGCTGTTGCTTCTGAGGTGATGTAATTTAGGGGTGGAATGCAGGGCTTAGATTTTCAGTATACGTCTCTGTAATATTGGGGGTTTTAATCACATGTATATGTTATTTTAATTAGAAGTAACATTTATTTTAAATGACTTTAAAAAATGCAAAATGCTTAATACTAGTCAGCATTATATATTTATAGATTTGGTGTCCACTTCTTATCCCCTGGGGGCATCCCCTGAGGGCAGGTTGTCCTGTTAACTTAGATCCCCGGAAAGCTGGGTTTAGAAGTGGAAGCACCTCTTACGCAGAGATGTGGGTGTGTAGGGAATAGGCTGTAGGGAGGCAAGAAAAGATGCAGAGAGAACATTCAGCAGCAACTCTCATAGTCTAAGTAACAGAGTTTACGTCTGCACTAAAGAGTAGAATCAGTGATCATGGGAAGGATTCGAGAAGTTTTGAAGGCAGAAGCAATGGATTGGTAGATGGATTGGATATTGATTATGAGAAAAAGAAGAGAATCAACAAGGACTTTACAGCTTGGATCTGAGCAACAGAAAGAATGAAATTCCCATTTATGGAGAAGACTGTGTGAGGAACATATTTGGGGGATTAAAACCAGGAGTTTAGTATTGGACATGATAAACTTGCTGTGCCTATTAAACACCCCGCAGGTGGAAATGTCAAGTAAATATTTAGATATTTGAATCTGGAATTCAGGAATAGTTCTAAGATAGAGATATAGAATTGAGAGTCAGTGGATAGATGGGATTTAAAGCCATGAATGAATGGGGTCACCTAAGGAGTGAGCATAGAGAGTGAAGAAATACAGTCTGAGGGTGGAGTCGTCATCACTCTGAAGCTTAGAGGTAGGGATAAGAAGGATCCAGCATAGGAGACAAAGTAAAGGCCAGGAAAGTAGGAGGATAAGTAGATAAGGGGGTATCCAAGTAGTCAAAAGACAGCATTTCAAGGAGATGGGAATAAGCAATTGTTCCATATGCTGTCGAGGAATTAAGTGAATACTGAGGAGTAAGTGACCCTTGCATATGGCCACATGCAGGCCATTGGAGTCATTAACATGAGCTCTTTCGGTAATGTGATTGGAGTCAAAATGAATCCAAGGCAAAAAAAAAAATGGGAATATAGATAGTGGGAACTTTGAGTATAGACATCTTTTTCTGAGTATTGCTGAAAGAGAAGCAAGTTTATTAGGCAGTAGCTAGGGACACATGTAAGGTTAAGAGAATGTTTTTGGCTCTTGTTTATGTTTAAGGAAGTATGTTATAGTAGGTCTGCTCTTGGGAAAAATTCATGCTGTAAAGCAAATGGGGAAAATGAGTGGAGTTAGGTCTTTGAGTAGACAGGAGGGAATGGGGGCTAGTGCCCAATTGGAAGACATGAGTATGTGGGTAGGATTTCAGATTCGGTGGTGGGAACATGTAAAAGTTCTCTCTTAATCTCTTTGCTTCTATTTTCCCTGGGGAATGGGAAGGAAAATGATCCGCAGAGGGTGAGGCTAGAGGAACTGTGGAAATTTGAAGACAGACAAATGAAGTTACCATGTAGCAGACTGAGAGAGAGAGAAAGCTGCCTAAAGAAATACAGGATAGTCTGGAGCACCAGGGGCTCGCTTGAGGGTTTTGGTCATGACGTTGTGTGTTTCTCTCTAGCAGCTGCTCAGGTGCCTGAACATTAGACCACTATGTTGAGCGTTGGCTTCAACTAACACTGGGTGTTTCCCAAATTGGTTCAACAAGGTAAGAGGGGAGTGAGAAGGGGTCTATGCAGGGGAGTGGTGGTGCGGGTGCATCATGGAATTGGAGTCAGGTGAGAAAAGACGAGAACACACGGTCGATGACGAGGCAGTGGGGTCAGTAGGTCTCACATATTTATGGAATTATGGAATTGAGGTAGGAGAAAAGAGGAGTAAGAGGTAGGAGAATAGAGGCAACAAGAAAGGGTAAGAGGCTGGGTATTGAACACATTTGCTTCAAAGAAGCTGGGTGTTTAGGGAAGATAGTGGTCTGGCTGTTGCAATGAGTAGCAAAGAGGAGGCTTATCCCCCTTCAAGCTGAGTGGTACATGGGATATAACAGGTAAAAAGGCCCCAGTCTATGCGCACTATAGGCAATTTAGCCTTCTCTATGGATAGACAGATTTCAGACTGCCCGACAAGAGAAAGAATGCCAATTTAGCCTAGCTTCTTTTAGAATTTTTCAAGTGTGTTATATATGCATTCTAGAAATAAACATTTCTAATTTTTTCCTAATAATATATTGTAAAGTAGAAAAAGTATAATTTATATAATATGTGTATCTGTATCTATGCATTTGTTCTCTTCTATTATTTTATAAGCATGAAAGGAAAACAAAACTGGTTTCAAGAAACATTAGTATTATGCACAACCATTACTCGATTGTCAAGCTACTTTCTCTGAATTTTGTTAACTTAAATCTTATATATTAGCACAAGTTTAAAATATTCCTTCTGTCACTTAAATATGCGCCACTCAGCGTTTTGCAAATGACTTCATAGTATTTTGTTAGCAATAACTTCCTTTGGCTCCTTTGCCAAGTAGTTGATATCCAGATGCTCGTAAGCACAATAATGTGTTGGCATAAACTAATTATCTGCCATGTGCAACTATTTATACATCCTCACTACATTAGTAAGATATGAAAGCGATTTACAATTCCCTTTAAATAGCCACATGCACCTGCAGGCAGTTTTGGTTCAATAATACAGAAATAAATGATAAAGATAGGTTAGGCATCTTTGTTCTTTATGGCTTTAAGAGTTCAAATGATTATGAACAAAACATTTCCTTTCACTTTGCAGCATTGCAAACACTGTGACAACTTTCTTGGTAAATTCCTGAATTAATTCTGGAGCTTTATATCTTGGAAGCAAAGAAACCGGAGTTTTTACAGACTCAGAGAATTCCGGCAGATAAGGTTGTTACATTATTATTATTATTATTTTAATTTGGGAGAAGTGAGAAAAAATCTGAGATTGGTGATATGATGGTCAAAATGAGAGAAGTTAGTGGAGGAACATAGTTTCTGAATTCACTTCATAGGAATTGAGTTTCAATCCTGTGTCTGTGCGGCCAGTATAATTCTTAGGCACAGTAGACATGGTACGTGGGCCCACGGTTTTGTTTTGTGTGTGTGTGTGTGTGTTTTTAGAGACTCACAAAATATTTTTTTTAAAGATGCATTTATTAATTTGAGAGAGAGAATGAGAGAGAGTGCAGGAGGGAGGGGCAGAAGGAGAGGGAAAAAGAGTCTTAAGCAGACTCCATGCTGAGGACCCTGAGATCACAACCTGAGCCAAAACCAGGAGTTGGTCGCTTAACATACTGTGCCACCCAGGTGCCCAGAGAAGACTCACAAAATATTTTACTTTTAATTTCTCTTAAAATCAGAAGGAAACAATTGAATATCATAATAATGAATATATAATAGTAAACCCAGGCTGGATAATAATTGTCTTTATACTTAGGCTATTAACAAAATACGGCTTTCATTTTATTGTTTTATTACTATTATTATTATTATTTTATTGAGGAAGGGGTCCACAAAGGCAAAACAGCCTGGGGTTTATGAAGTTATCGTACAGATTTGAGTGGCTCTATCACTTTGGATGAATAACTTAGAATAATTTAACCAGGTTGTACCTTATTCTCCTAATCTTTAAAGTAGAGCTAATAGCTGAGAGGGCTGTTAGGAGAAACTGGTGAGATCCTATATACGAGGTTCTTCTTACAGTGTCATGCACAGTCAATAAATGTTTAACTAAAAATGGAGTCTTTGCCTCCATAGAAAAACGGCTAAGGAGCTCCATCTCTCTATCTCTGTCTCTGTTTCTGTTTCTCTCTTTCTTTTAACACTGCTTACTACAATGCTACTGGATGAAGTCGATTGAGAGGTTTGGCAAATTCAATTAGAAATGTTCTTTATAGGGGCGCCTGGGTGGCTCAGTGGTTAAGCGTCTGTCTTCGGCTCAGGTCATGATCCCAGGGTCCTGGGATTGAGCCCTGCGTTAGATTCTCTGCTTGGTTTCCTGTTCCTGCACTGTTCTAACCTTCCCACTCCTGGTTATTAACTCATGAATCATGCCCTCCTCCAAGGAGAGAATCTAATAGTATCTAATGATTTCTTGGTCAGTAGCTTAAGATTTGCTAACTTTTCATCTTTCTTGAGCTCTGATCTGTGGCTATAAATCTGTTATATTTCAGTTTCAATCCTACTCATGCTAGCATGTGCCATGGTGAGCTTTCTTTGGGGAAAGGCACTAAGACTTAAAATATCTTTGGCTCTAACTTGTGTACCAACAACCATGTTCAAGAGTTGCTTTCCATATTATCTGCAAGTGTTCTAGAAATAGAACACCTTTTCTGCCCCAAGCTCTCTTATCCATGTGGTAAGTTTCCTTTCCCAGGAAGACCCTGTCCGAGTTTAAGAGTCTAGACTCAGATGTGAGGAAGCCTTCCCTTCCTGTACCCACTCCGGCCAATTTGTGTCACTGTTGCTACCTTTAGCCCTATGCCAACTAGAAAGCCCTGGCAACATTTTCTTAAACACCAGCTGCTCACTCCTTGTCTTCTCATTTTCAAACTCTACAGTTCCTTTGAACAGTTCCAAATTACTCAAGTGTGCCCAAACCAATTCGGTCCTTCAGTGAACGTCAGGTTTTCTTGGTAAACATCAGTAACCACCTCTGGTTAGAGGCAATCCCCACCCTGCAACCTCCCTAGCAGATGTGAAGTCACCGTAAAAACACATCTTAAGCCAAAATCTGCCAAATAGAAGACATTTATTAACAACAAGCATAATATCATAACTTTTTAAAGATTAATTAAGAAAGGTTTATTCTTTTGCCCTCAGGTTCACAGATGAGCATCATCCACGAAAAACACTCCCTCTGAGCAAGGCACAAGAGGTTGTAATGGCAGGATCTGCAGGCTGTGTCACCAGGACCAGTGGCAAAATGCCTCCAGATGAAAGGTCCTAGAGATAGGTGTTGCACTCAGGGCATTGGTTGTTGTTGAGCATGGTCTTCTCTTACTTCAATCCTGCAAGGACCTTAAACTCCCCTTTACTTTTCACATATCCCCAATCGCATCACTATCTCCAAGAAAAGGTTATTTCCTATAGGTCTAATGTAAATTAATTAACCCAAAGGGGCTGATTGATAGTGACTTCTTAGGCTAATTAACTCTCTCTAGAGTGTTAGTTAAATTTAATTTGTCCATAAGTACATGTCATAGTACTTATACTGAATTATTTGAAGTTAATTACATCCAGAAACTGTAACAAGCAAACCAGTTGGTGGGATGGTGGTGGTGGGAGGATTCTTCAGTAATGTCCTAGATGACTTAATAAAGTCAATGGAATCTTAAAGTTATTCAGCTTTATAGGTCAGACATACTCCTGGTAGAAGTGGATAGTAGAATAGGTATGGAGGGCATTTAGGGTCTTGTAACACTTGAGCCTGTAATTCTCTAAAGTCAGTGACCTTCTTTATCCATTAGGCTTTGTTAGCCTTTTCTAGGATTGTGCTATTTTATGGGCCAGACCCTTTTTCACTGTTAGATAAAACCCAAAGAAAAGGCAAAGGAAGAAATTAAAGAAAAAAAATAAGACTAGAGCTAGGGGGAACAGAGTTCAAAATTGTGATTTGAGGTCCCCAGAGGAGTAGGAAGAACAAAATAGTAACTGATTCTTTAAAGAGAGGGGAATATTAAAGAGGGAGCCAAAGCAGGAGTCAGGTGTGAAATAATAAAGTGGGGTCCTACTTACTAGAACCAAGTATTGGTTGGGAATTAATCTCAACTAAAGAACTCTATTACTTACTACAACTGTAAGGACAAATGAGGAAGGCACATGATGTGATGAACACTGGGTGTTATACCCAATTAATGAATCATTGAACACTACATCAAAAACTAATGATGTACTATATGTTGGCTAATTGAATTTAAGTTAAAAAAAAAGGACAGATGAGAATGGAACCCCAAGAAGGGTGACTTGAGGTCTGTCATCATATTCTAGTTCCAGGACATTCTATATTATTTAGCTCTAGTTCTTTTCAGAGCCTAGCATGGCATCCACCTTTGGGAGCAGTTAAAGGACTACAGAAATTTTACAGGAACAAAATAACATCTCCTTGCTTTTCCCCCCAATGTTTTCCTAGTGTTAAGAATAGTTAGGTCATTACATTACTATTTTCATGTAGTCATTCAGTGTTCCTACTGTATATTTGAAGGAAATCTCTCACTCTCTCCATAGCCACTTCCCTGTTTTATTTAGATATCCATAACTTCTACCAAATAATAGTAGAAAAGTCAAAGCCCAAGAGTTCACATTCATCTGTAGAGAGGCCAACCTATTAGAATTTGATTTTAAAAAGAATCAATTGCTTGACAGTTGGCAGGCAATGATATCTGAATAAAGAATTCAATGCTCTTGTTTAATTTAGTTTAGTTTTATCTCTGCTTTCAGATACTTTGATAAAACTTCAATTGATGTGAATTGTTGTTATTGCTTAGTTTATTGCATTTGTAAATTAAATAGTAGAAATATTTTAGGACAATCCTGTGACAAAAGACGAACTGTGCTAAAACACCAGGAAATTTCTACATTGAGTATAGGTAACAATGGACAGGTGACATCAGCATGAGTATTTATAGAATTATCAGGTAGGAAGATGTTTATCTGCACAAAACATGTTTTTTCACCTGTCAGGCCAACTTGTTTCAGGATCTTATGACTGATGGCTGGTATAATCATGCAGAATATCAATGTTGATTTGACCTAGTCATCCATCTATATATCCATTTATCCATTCTTTCAACAACTTTTTATTGAGAACTCATTACTGTGCTATACAGAAGGGGACACAGAAATAAATCATTAGCTTTTGTCCTCAAAGAGCTCACATTCCACCTGGGAGATGGGTGAACATATTTTGGCAATATAGTGTGATGATTTGAGCAGAAGATGATATGAATGGGAGCACAGGGGAAGGGCATGCACCAATACAGAGGATGTACCTTTTTAGTTTTTGGTACAGATCACACATTCTTTCATCACTATTTCTTAAAGAGGTGGTGAACCTGTTTTGTTTTGTTTTTAATTTAAAATAAGACCGACCATAGTTGGCTTTACATTTTATAAATTGTATATATAAATATTTTTAATTCTTCTTTTGGAAAAACAAAGGTAACTATTTAATTCTCTAAGTCATTTTTTTTGGATACTAATTGAACAATATTCCCACAGGAGCTAGAAAGGAGCCTTCCAAATAGTAATTGTTAAAGGAAGGTGTAAAAGAACCACCTTGTCATGCAGCTTAATGTGAAACTCTCTTACTTAGTTCAGAGATTGGTAAGCTTTTTGTCTTAAAGGATCAGGGAGAAATGTTTTGGGCTTTGTGGGCCACATGGATCTATTGCAACTACTCATTTCTGTCACTGTAGCACAGAAGAGCGAAATACATAAATGAATGTGCATGGCTATGACCCAATAAACTTTCATATACAAAAGCAGGTGGCAGAACAGATTTGTGCAACAGCTATTTACTGACTCCTGAGTCTTAATTGACTAGTTCAGATCATGCTATAAATATATGTATATACAAATGTGGAAATATTCAGTTAGTTATATATTTATGCTTGGTAAAATAAATTTCTCTGAACATATACTTGGATTGATAAAGATATAGAACAGATGAACAGTTCATTTGACTCAAGAGCTTAGGATTTAGTAAAAATTGAAACAAAAAGATAACTGCCATTTGTAATAAAATTCCTAGGGAAATTAGTTAAGGAGAATGTTTATAAAATAAGAATATATAAGTAATAAAAGGCATCTTATAGTTCATCTACTATAACTCCTTCATGACAAAGATCTTAGTGAATACTTGTTGAACTTGAATCCACATGGTTCACACGGGGCTGCTAATTAGTCATGCAGTCTGGCTAAATAAGGATAGATCACCCCATTATAAGCAGAGAATACTAAGGCAAGATTTATTGGAATGCTCAATTCTTGAACACTGGAAAACACATGTATTTGGTCTTATCTTTTGAAGTCAAGAATCTACTGACCTCCATTGTTACCACAGGGTTATCTTTCTTATTTCCTTTTTCTGGTCTACCTTGATTGAATTACCTCCCACCCACTTGGTATCAACAAAGTGTGCCCTCTTCTTATTCCTCATGACATGGTCTTCAGACATTAGTCCTCCATAGACTCTATGAATGTGGCAACAATCCAAATTACTGAACTGCAGTATTTATTTTTAGGGATATGAGATGCTAATTTTGAAAGTGACATTATACATCTAATCCTGTTTGTTATACATTCACTTATTCCTTCATTTTCACCCCAACAACTATTTATTGAGTGCTTTCTCTAAGTCAGGCAGTGTACTAATTGCAGGGGATACAATGTTAAGTAAAAATAAGCATGGTCTCTGAACTCCTGGAGCATATAGCATAGTTGGGTAACAGATATTAATCAAATAATCACACACAATGATTAAAAAAAAAAACTGAGACAAATTCTTGAGGAGAAAGCCCATTTAATGAAGAAATCTAATAGAGACTGGTGGGTGGGGGCTATGTCAGGGAGTGCTTCCTAATTTTTTATATGAAGGCTGAACAGGTGTGTAGAGAGGGCAGGAGCTTTCCAGCAGAGAAAACATATGCTACAATGTCTTATGGCAGGAGGAGAAATGACAGTAGGAGGCCAGGCACATTCCAGGAATTGAAAGGCTGCTGTTCATGGAGCAAGGGGAACAACGGTTCAAGGCCAGGCAGGAGTCAAGGCATCCACGATGATGTTCATGATAAGGCTCTTGGTCTTAACTTTATGAGAAATGGGAAATGTCTGAAGGATTTTAAGTTATGCGGTGACATGAACAGATCTGTATTTGGAAAGATCACTCAGACCACTCCATGGATACCAGGCTAGAAAGGTCAAAATGTATAAGGGGAGAACAGATGAGCTACAGTGAACAACATTTATGAACTCTTTGACACATCCTTGCATTAATTTATTAATTTACTCATTTATTTATTCACTCATTTATTCTTCCTTCAATTAACACTTACTGAGCACTTACAATATGAGAAGCCTGGTAAGGGATAAAAAGAGAGACAAATCATAGTTCCTGCTCCCTTGAGAGCTTATTAAAAACTTATATATTTTTCTTCTCACAATTTGAATGTTAAATTGTTGCAAGGGTTGGTATTTGAATGATGTTGACTGACAAACTAAAAGCAGTTTGAACCTAGAAAATTTTGCTCCAGTGACTTGTGTAATGACAACAACATAATTTGTATTAAAATCCATGACTAACTGGCCTTTTCTACCTTGTTGAAAATCTCTGAAAATGGCTTTAAAATTTTCACACTCTATATTTAGGTCAGAGTCAATTTCTTTTATCTTTCTTTATGTCATAGACATAGGGAGATAAATCCCTCACATGGGTTTTTATTCAGAACCAGTCTTCTTACCCATCTTTCTTCAACCTTAACATCTAGCACTTGCTATCCAGTTAGGCCTCTTTTCTCATCCCTTTTCTTTTTATCATTTTTCCATTTTATTTCTGGGATCTATGGATGTTTTGGTTATGGGAGTTCCTATTAGAATTCAATGAATATCATCCTGTCTACCCCCCAACCCCCCATCACCACTGCCTTCCATATCTGGCCTCTATGGGGAAGGATGAAGTAGAGATTCAGAACTGTTTGTCAAAAATAACCTCAGACGTTGTCTCAATCCCTCTGGATGCTTAGGTGCAGAAAGAAAGCAAAGGACCATTAAGAGATGGACACAAAGCACAGATATTACCAAAGACTATTCGTTCAGACTTAGGCAAGCAACTATTTATATGCTGTGATTTCAAGATCTTTAAGAAAGTCTCCCCTGCCAGAAAATATTTTCTGTGCCACTCCATCATTCCAGAGTTGGTATTAAAAAAAGACACACAGCAAAACTTCCTTTTCATCCTTCAGAAGTCAAAATAGACCAAGTTTTTTGTGATTAAATACAACTCCAAATTTTAGAGACTTAAAACAAATATTTATTTCTAGTTCATGCTATATGTCCAGTACAGGTCAGCTGGGAGCTCCAATCTTTGTTGTCCTCACTCAAGGTCCCACTGAGTGATCACCATTTAGAGTTCTCATTGGCCACAAGCAGACAGTGGGGAAGGAGGCAGCATGCTGAGCCTGACACTGGCTCATTCAGCCTCCATCTAAAAATGGCCCCTCCTCTTTCTTTTGCTCACATCTCATTGATCAGAGCAAGTTTCATTGTCACCTGTAATTTCACAGAGAGTAAGGAAATTCAATCTGTTCACACACCTAGGCTGGAAACTGGCAATATTGGCTGGATGGCACTAATGTCTGTCATAAGTCTCTTTGAAAATATCTCTATTAAAAAAAAATTTAAAAAAAGCAACCTTGAAGGATAATTTGTTATCTCCTAACTCATAATGCAAAGAGTTCCCTTATTTCTTATTTCCAACTGAATAGCATACTGGAATACCTGGAAGTCACACACAGAAAAAAAGGAAGAGCAACTTATAACCATATTTTAATCTAGGATATGACTAGGAGGATAGCTGGAAGTTTCAATGTGGATTACTGGCTTTGGCTCTCTGCATATTACAGATGTGGATCTCTTTTAAAGAGAAGATTCAACGTGTAGCAATTTCTTTGTTGCAGGCAAACCAGTAGCCAATTCAAAGGAGAAAGTCATTTTACTTTTTTTTTTTTTAAAGATTTTATTTATTTATTTGACAGAGAGAGACACAGCGAGAGAGGGAACACAAGCAGGGGGAGTAGGAGAGGGAGAAGCAGGCTTCCCTGAGGAGCAGGGAGCCCAATGCGGGGCTCGATCCCAGGACCCTGGGATCATGACCTGAGCCGAAGGCAGACGCTTAACGACTGAGCCACCCAGGTGCCCCGTCATTTTACTTTTCTATTCAGTTCATATAATGAATCAATAAAATACACTCGAGTGGATTTGATGGCATGACTTACACAGAGACCTACACACAGAAACACAGGCAGGGATGCCCAGGCCTTTGCAGTGCTGACACTCACATTCCTATGCCTAAATGGACACTTTCTTTTCCATGTCTACTCTTCTAACACACCTTCTTCCATATGACAAAAGACAAATATACAGACAAATGGAGATTTATGATATATATGAATATTATTGAGAAAGGGAGAAGGAAAAGGGAACAATAGAGAACTAATAAAAGGTGGAAATGCAGGCCAAGCTGTAATAAAAAGGAGGACATGGTATACTAAAGAAGAGGATGGGAAAAAAAAGAACAGGAGAGAGAGAGAGAGACAATGTATTCATGGGAAAAAAAAAAAAGTCACCATAAGAGAATGTGGGTATTTGTGGAGAGTTCTGACTGGTTATTCTGCAAAGGCAGGAACATGAATGTTAGTAGGAAAGAGTGGATGGGAACATGTGGAAAAAGATGAGTCAAAAGATTCAATAAATTTAATGGCAAGGAGTGCAACTCATCTCATCCACTAAATGTCGAGGCAGCGAATCAACAGCTTTCAAATAATTCAGTAATATCAGCCAACACTGTGTGGTATTGTCTATGATCCAGATGTCATCCTGTGCGTAAATATCAACTCACAGAGTATTCACAAGGATCATGTGAGATAGATTCATAGATACCCCTACTCTACAGGTAAGAAAACGCGACATAGCAAAGCTGAAGAATTAATCTAAAGTTGCATAGCAAGTAAGTAGTAGAACTAGGATTTGAACCTGTGTTTACCCAGAGTCCGAGTGCTTATTCTACCTGCTCTTTTCTATTGCATCTCATTTCCTTGGAAGAAAGAAAGTACTGTGCTTCTCCTGTACATATGGAAGCACAGATGCTCATGTATCCTCTCATTTATTCAGTAGGTTTTTCATTCATTGATTCTTTCTTTCTTTCATTCATTCCTCAAGAATGTCTTGAGATTATATATGCCCGGTTCTGTGCTAGACACTTGGTAAGAAAAGATAATTAAGATGAGGCTCATTGCTTTTAAAGGGCTCACAGGCTAATAGGGTAAGATAGAAAAGTTAGTCAATTCAATTGGATAGTCTAGGTTTCAGGTTACTTGCCTGTGCTATGTTCAGCAGGAGTACAAAGGATGGTGTGGACAATTTTATCTGTAAGTGTAAGAAATCGTTTATAGGGCTGAAGCTTGAAGTGTTGCCAGGTAGAGGTAGACAGTATGAGAGTGGCATTCCAGTTGAAGGGGACCATGAGAACCAAAAGCATAGAGGCATGAAATATTTGGTTGTTGAGAGAAACATAAACAATTTCATTTGTAGGGAGCAAAAGAGGACAGGACGATGCTGAGACACTACTGCTGATACTGGAGGGGGTGTGTGTACATGCACATGCATACGTGTGACAACATGTGTGTGCAAAGAGGGGTGGCTCAGTCGGTTAAGCGTCTGACTCTTGATTTAGGCTCAGGTCACGATCTCAGGGTTTTGAGGTGGAGCCTCACGTTGGGCTTCACACAGAGCATGGAGCCTGCTTAAGATTCTCTCTCTCTCTCCCTCTCTCCCCCTCCCTGCTCCTCTCTCTCCCTCTCTCTAAAAAAAAAAAAAAAAAAAAAAAAAAAGTGTGTGGAAAGAGCAGAGTTGAGGCTGGAAATATAAACAGTGGTCAGTGGTGATATGCAAAAGAGTTCACACCCTATACTTTTATCAAGAAAGGGTTTTAGATGATTGAATGACACTATCAAATTGGTTTTGGGAGATTGATGTTGGCTCTGTGGAAAGCAAACCTCAGAAAGCAGAGATTGGAGGCAGAGAAACTAATTAGTAGGCTACTGCTTATTGGGAATGCCGTAGTCCAAGTGAGGACAGAGCTAAGGCCATGGAATTGGTAATGGAGAGAATGGATCGGAAACACTGGATAGATAGGAGTCATTTTCTTGGCAACAGCAAATGTGTGGTGGTGTTGGTGGTGTATGTGTATGTTGAGAAAAAGAGTCTAGAATGACCCCCAGTTTTCAGGATTTTGGTGGGGGGATGGTGGTAAGTTAGACAACACTAGAGGAAATACTTTCTGAGAAAAAAAAAAGTCTACAGGGAATAGTGACCTGTTAGACACAGAGAGCTTTGAGACTTTCCAGTAGATATTATAGCTGAGACGGCCCAAGGTCATGCCATTTTTAACTCTAGTACCAAGGCTCCCAATTTGTATTCCGAAGTGCTTAACTCTATGAAGAAATCAGCAATTATTTATTGTGCATCTACGAGCAAGTTCCTTTGGCAAATACAAAGAGGTCTCTAGCAAAGAGAAATGATCTACCTATTATTATTTAAAATCATTTGATATCCATAATTAATTTGCCATGGCATTATTCACTTTTTCTTAGAAATAATTGGTTTCTATTTTCTCTTTCATGTCTCTTTGACTGACCATGAAATACTCATAGCCTGATTGTAGTTTTCATTTATTTCTTCACAATACATATATTCTCTCTTCCTCTCAAGATGGAACAGTTTTGATGCTAAAAATAATGATATTGAAATAATTCTTCATTTGGGACCAATCTTAGCCCACTTGAAATGTATGTAAATGGGCCCAAATTAGGTACTGGATTCCCTCTATTCTCTGGTTTTGTTGTTGTTATTGTTATTGGCTGCTTCTGCATAATTTTACCTGATGAGGTGTTAGTATTCAGAATGTATCCATATAAACTAGAAATTTTTTCATTCTGGACATAAACTTTTCCTGGTCCTGGGAGTCCTTAAGTGGGTTTTGTGTCATAGAAAGTGCTTAATTATGTTCTTAATAATAATCCATTTATTAACTGTTATATGGGGACAACTAGATTTATAAATTGTTAATTAAATGTAAAGCTCCCTGTGTTGCATTCTTTTTCTTAAGCTGCATGTTACCCCTTGTAAAGATAGTACTGTTTTGGAAACATTTAAAAGTTTTTAGAGCATACGTATAAGCCCTGGTTATTAATTTGTTTGCAATTAACAACATACGTTACTTCATGCTTTCTGAGGGTAGGGACCATGGCTTAATCATCGTTATATCCAGAGTGGTACCTAACAGAGTGTCTTGTAAATTGCAGACACTCAGTAAGACTTGTTGAATGAATATATGGCTGTTATTCACAGATTTACACTACCTTCATAACACTAACACATTAACAGTTAAATATCTCATCCAAAGCTTCAGTGGTGAGACTGCACATAAGAAGTTAGAAGTTTGGCTGCCATGGAGTAACACAGAAGCAATACAGTATATAGTTAAGCATGGAGACTAGGGAGCCATATTACTGGGCTCTACTCTGGGCTCTACCAGTAGGAGACCTTGAGTCAGATTAAGCTTTCTGTGCCTCAAATTTCTCACTAGTGAAATGAGAACAATAAAAACCTAATCCTGACTTGTGAACATTAAGTAAATTAATACCTGCAAAATATTTGAAATGGGATCTATTTTGTTATACAAGTGAAGACATTACAGGTTTATTTTTATTATTTCCATTACTATGATTATTATTTATAAAACATGCCTCCCAGGCAAAGCTGCTAATCATGTAGCTTCATGAAATGCACTGTATATTTTTGTTTTGCATTACTGGACTATTATCTTTGTTTTAGGAAGTAGTTCAATAACTTGAAAATAAATTTTATCTATAATTTGATGAAAAGAAGGCAAAAGGATTTCCTTACAAATCACTCTTTATAAGTGTTTGATTTAAGTAGTCTTTAAAATCTCAGAAACCACCAGGATATCCTGAATGCATGATATACTTGATTTGCAAGTTAGATCAGGATTTGCAAAATTACTTTATAAACAGAGTTACTCTGTTTGAAGACGGTAATATGCATAGTTCATCCAAGCTAGTGTACATGATATATTTAGTTCTAATGAAATGTGACCTAAATACATTAATGTAACAGAGTAGTTTTGGAATTATTTGTTTATAAGGCTAGTTACTCCCACTTTCCCGCTGTTTCTTCTTTCAGAAGCTGGGAGCCTAGCGAACATATTAGAACCATCCATCTAAATGCAACTCCCAGGGAAAAATGGAGCTTGATCAAGCCACGGTTTTGACCAAATGGGTACTTGTTCTAGTGTTTGTTTGTTTTATTTTTTAAATTTTTTTATTTTTTTTTAAAGATTTTATTTATTTATTTGAGAGAGAGAGAGAGAGCACAAGAGGGGGGAGCAGGAGAGGGAGAAGCAGACTCCCTGCTGAGCAGATAGCCCGATGCGGAATCGATCCCGGGACTCCAGGATCATGACCTGAGCCGAAGGCAGTCGCTTAACCAACTGAGCTAACCAGGCACCCTGTTTGTTTTATTTTTAATGATAATGTGGTGAGTATATAAGAACAGACTTGTACTCCAAGTAAACTTTGAAATTAGTAAAGCATCTGGGGAAAAGTATAAGATACTATTTAACTCTGTGAAGACAGGAAAATTTATGCTTTAGTTCTTAATTTTTCACAAATTTATATTCTCATTAGAATTGATGACTCAGATGGGAAGGTGCAAGTTAAAGTATATATAAAGTTATTATATAGAATCCATGCTGATATTTTTTTAAATTTGTAAATACAGTGAGAGGCTATTCTTGTTGAATTCTTGTACTTCTCTTCAAAGTATATAAAAATCACTATGATTAAATTGTTAGTGAGGCCAAATGCATTTTGTAGAGATGTAGTATATAAATGCTATTCTCATTAAAATCCGTATGCCTATTTTTATTAGTTCAGATATCTTTCTACAGATAAATATCTGTATATCTGTATGCATGTATGTGTGTATATAATATATATAGTGTATATATTATATATATAATATATACATATAACCATATAGAACTTTAACATTTATGAGGTCCCCTAGGGCATATAGAGTAACAGTTCTCTGGAACAGTAGTGCTAAGTCTATGTGCCTGGGGGGCGCCTGCGGGGCTCAGTCGTTAAGCGTCTGCCTTCTGCTCAGGTCATGATCCCAGGGTCCTGGGATCGAGCCCTGCATCGGGCTCCCTGCTCCGCGGGAAGCCTGCTTCTCCCTCTCCCACTCCCCCTGCTTGTGTTCCTGCTCTTGCTATCTCTCTCTCTCTGTCAAATAAATAAATAAAATCTTAAAAAAAAAAATTCTATGTGGCTGGCCCCTAAAAAGGGAAGTTCTCCAAAATATCTGTTCAAAAACACAGTTTTATAATGAATTTTAAAAATGTGCAATATTGTAAGATACCAGGAAAGAAAAAGTCAGACAAAACCAAGATCTTCCCCCCCCCGCCCCCCGCCAATTCCTTGTCTTTCTTTTATTCTTGTTCCTCATGTGGAAATCTTCTTAGAGACCAGGGTGTTAAGGATAAGGAATTTATAAGTGACCCCCCCACCCCCAGTTCCCAATCCCATTTGTGGGAGAATAATCCAGACAAATTCAAACAGAAGGTTTTGCACTGCCCTAGCCTGGGCAGAAACAAATTTAGATTTACTGGCAACTAATTAGTTGTCAATTCTTCTACAGGATTGGTTGCCTTAGGACATGCACCAAAAGGAGTGGGTAGGAAGAGCTTAGTCACGACCTACCCAGGCTGGCTCTCATTTCACAGGCAGTGCACTGTGCTCCATCACAGAGAGAGAAGAAAGAAATCAGACTGGATTTGTCGGATATTTGTGGAAGCTGGATGATCCTCGAAGATACTTGGCTGGACTAGTAACACAGTGAAATATCAGAATAGATACAGCAATAAAAGTAGAGGTCCACTGCCTGCAATAAGCTTTTCTGATTTCCATTTCCTTTAATGTGCTTTGAAGTCAAATCACAGTGACCCAACTTCAATAACATTGGAGAATGTTTTGTGGGGAAGAACTAAGAATTATGGCTTATAATGAATTTTTGGAATCTAGTTTTTACTGAAGTCTGTCTCAAGTAAGTGCACACCCAAGTCTAGAGACTGTTCTAACATGTAGTTTAAAAAAATGGTGAAAATCATCGCAAATAGCTTGAATTTTGTGAAGTTCCAGGTAAATGGGTCATATGACAGTGAGATTACAAGTTTATTAAGGGTGCTAATGGGAAAGCCTATTTTTTTTAGAACAAATCATTCAAAAAGATACAAATTTTGAGGTAAAACAAACAAACCTAAAATCTATAATTCAGCATTGGGATCCAGAAAAAAATAACTACACTGGTAAATATGAAAATAATCTATGAGGATATTTACAAAAATTGTGACATTCATAAGAGAAATTTTGTGGCGCATACAGTTAAGGTCGAGAAGAAACCATGAGCTGTTCAACTTCCATGATCAAAATATAAACAATTTAGTGGTAATATAAATGGCAAAGTGATAGAGATCTTAATGAAGATTGACTCACAGAAACGGAAAATAGGATATTACAGTAGGAAGTAAAGTGTTCACACCAAGAGATGTTTAGATTCCCTAGTTGCAAGGTTTTAAATGGCGTGCTTTTTATCTTGGTGAATTTCAATTAGACTCTGCAATGGGCAAGTCAGGAAGGGAATATTAATGATGGGGGAGAAGGCTGGGGTGGTGTTCCATTCTTCACAGAGCCAGCTAAATAGGAGAGCAAATGTTTGTTTAGGTTGTAGCCCATTAAATGCTCATTCAGAAAGTGGTGATTAATAGGTTAAAAAGAACAGCTTGAAATATTTACAATGTAAAGGTTTTACTCTCCTCACATAATCTTCAAGGCAAAGCTAAAATTTACTGTAGATTAGCAGTGTCTGTTGTTAGGAAAACTGCACCATCTAGGAAAAACATCTGAATTTTTGGTTCATAACTAACGAAATTGAAGTGTTTGGCACATATTGACTCTGAATGTAATATGAGAAAAACATATCAGCATACTTATCTTTTTCCCCCTTTTAAAGTGTCTAACGTTTATAACAACTTCTTGAAGAGATAAACACCCGCTCTGCCTCGCCTTAGTGGGATGTGCGTAACATTCTGTCTTACGTGCAGTACAAAAAGGAAAATATCTTTTCTCTCCTTTTTTCTGTTCAAGTTGCACGTTTGGATTTTATCGCCTCAGATAAAATAGAAGATAAATGAGACAGATCAAACACAATACTGAAAGTGTACTATGGGAGTGGAATTACAACAGGTCCCCTTTACCAGCAAAAAACCCTACAGGGGGACAACCTCAAACCCTGCGAGACTTCATCTGCCCTCCGCCCCCCCTCCGTGCCCCCACCCCAAGAACTGCAGAGGTAGTAGAAGCACAGCATGTACCTTTTTGCTGGGGTGGGGTGGGTGCGGGGGTGCGGAATGTAAACTTTTTTAGAGCTTTGTTGGTTGAGTTTGATCATCACGTAGGGAGGACGCCGGTGAAAAGACGTTGGGGAAAAGAATTGCCGGGAGTGAGCGGGAGGTTTCCCCAAGGTGCAAAATCTGCAAATGGACTGGAGAGAAGTTTCCAGCCCTCTGAGCTTTGAGGGGAAATTGGTCCTGATTGCAGAGTGTGAAGGAATGAGTGGTATACCAAGAGGGCTCAGGAAATCAAAGAAACTTCCTGCTGTCTGATTCCACGCAACATGCGTTGAACTCGATCCTGCGTGGATGCGCTGATGACTAAGTAGAGGCTGATTAGAGTCCCCTCGCCCTCCAGCGGGAGTGGTACCTCTTTACCTCTCCTCAGCAGCCACGTCGCTCCAGAGCCAGGGGGTGTTGGGGGGCGGGCGGCAGGGCGAGGCCCCGGGGATCTAGGGCCGCACAGACACGCTGCGTTCGCGACTCCGCACCAACACCCACTGGCAGCCCCCCTCCCAGGAACCTCGGGGCCTCGGGGGAGCCCCGGCGGGCCGCCGCGGGGAGCAGTCGGGGCGGCGCGTGGGCTCCGCTCCTCCGGCGGGGCGTGGGCGCGGGGAGCAGCGCTCGGGGCGCACCGGGGAGCTTGCCGCCGCCCCGGGCTGTGCCGCTGCAGGTGCCCGGCGGGGGGTGGGCGGTTACCCCGGATCCGGGCGGGGGCGGGGGTCCCCGCGTTCCCGGGAACCTCGTTAGCCCTCCTCCCGGGCCTGGCTCCTCCTCCTCCAGGCGTGGGGCTCGTGCCCGCCACAGCCCGCGCGCACCGCGCCTCGGCTCGCGTCCCCCCACCCCGCCCGCTCCTGCCAACGCTTCCCCTCCTCCTCTTCCTCCTCCTCCGCGCATCACCGCCACTACGGACGCCTTTGCCTCCGTCTACTCCTCGCACCGCGGCCGCCGCTCTCCGCGCTCCCCTCCGGCTTCCACGAGCCCATCGCTCCCCGCTCGCTCGGCTGCTGCAGCCGCCCGCTCGCCCTCTCACCCGCGCTCTCTCTCGCTCTCCCGCAAGTTTCCTCTCTCCTCAGATCGGGGCAAAGGGAGGAAAACAGCCGATTCTGCTTGCTGCTTCAGGTAAGGTCGCTCCCGTCGGTCCCCGGAGGGACCCCTTCCCATTTGCCTTTGCCTCCGGTGCGTGCCTCGTCTCCCCCACCCCACTCTCCGAGGCTCCCTGAAGCCCGGCAGGTTCGGGTCCGCTCCTCCTCCACAGCACATCTGAAAACATAATTTCGATACTCATCACCAGCAGCGTATCTGCCAACTGCAATGAGACCCCAGACGCCCGCCCGCGCGGCAGGCAGCACGTCAGCCTGGCTCTTCTCTCGTCTCAACTTTGCACGCTGTGCTCGGCGCTGCGTGCGGGCCGCGGCGGGACCCGGGAGCCTCACGCTCCTGCCCCGATTGCGGTCCTCGGCTCCGGAACAGCTGTCCCACGCGTCGTTTCGCAGCACTTGATCCGCGCCCGGCTGCCTCCACGACGTGGTCTCGGGCAAACTGTGCCCGGGCAGGGAGGGAGGTTCTTTTCTTTTCTACTATTTTAGAGGGAGTGAAGAAGACAAGACGTGAGGACTGCAGTTCCCTGTAATGAAAAGAATAATCGAAAAAGTGGGCTGGCCGCCCCTTGCTTTCCACGCTGGGGTTGCGGGGGTGGTCTTGGTTGTTGAGGAGGTTTGGCACCAAGTACCCATCTCTCCTCCCCTTTTCACCCTCCCCTCCGACCCGGTCTCTTCTCTAGCTCCTGTATCAGTTCAGGGTCCCGTGTGTCATTATTACGTGTGTGTGAGCACAAAACAGTTTGCTGCCGAGGGGGCTGGGTGTAAGTTCCTGGCAGAGCAAAGTCTGATTATCTGGTCATCTTGCTGTCAAAAGAAAAAAAAAAGAAAAGACAAGAGACCCCCGCACCCCTCCCCCCCCACCCCCCATCATCACACCCTACACTCGCTCCGTTGGACTAATTCTATAGCTTTAACTCCGATTCTCAGTTGAATTGACATTCTTTGGGGCTATTCGGATGGTGGAACTGAATGTAATTTTAAGTGAATTTTATTTTTCTTCCATGGCTTTACAAAGAGTGGCAATGAAGACGAAATTGAACACCTACAACATGCAGTTGCTGCTGCTGCTTTTCTTGTTGTGGGACCCAGCCAGGTGAGACGTTGATTTATTGTATTTGATTTTTTAAATTCAGGGTAACGGTGTGTTTCTTGAATGCTATCAATGCTGAGGTGGCCTTTGAGAAGCTGAAGTATTTTGAAGAGTCAGTTCTAATGAAAAAAGGTTGTATCAGGAAACTGAACCATGAAGTGGCAGAGGCTATAAAAGTTCACTGCTTCTTGTTTTTAGTGCTAAAATACAAAAGTAATCAGAAACATTTCCTTAAAAAAAAAGACAAGGAAAGAAAAGAAAATCTCCAAAGAAAAGACTTATCTTTTGAACGGCACATTCTTGCAAGGAATTGAACTGGTTAATTTATATGCGTTTATAATAACACCAAGATTCAGTAAAATAGCCAACAGTTTTTCTTTAAGCTAAACAGAAAAGCACAAGCTAAAATGATTTGATTAACTTATTTTTTTCTTCTTTTCTTCTTTCTTTCTTTCATCTTTTTTTTAATGGTCTTGGCTCTTTTAGTCAACGTAGAAAACCCAAAGGATGTGTGAGTCTTTAACCTCTAGGTGGAGGTAGTATACAACTTCAAAATCACAAACAAAAAACAAAAGCTTGATTTATTAATCAACTTTTCATATTATTGATTTAGAGATCTTTTATTCCTAAGATGGTTACTGTCATAAATAGTACTTATTTTAAGCATGTAACTAATTTTGTTTTGCCTATGTTCTACAAACATGAAATTAATTCTTATTGCTTTCCATAACATCATCTTAATTGTAGTCTTTTCTGATTTTTCTCATCACTGGGCATTTTTTATTTACGGTCTAAATTTAGGAAATGATTTTCAAAATATTAGGGGACTTAAAATATAAGAGTTATAAGAATGTTCATGTAACCATTCCTTTTAAAAATAATGTCTTTATTATATCTTTATTTCCCTTTTAATTT
This sequence comes from Mirounga angustirostris, assembly GCF_029215605.1. Lineage (NCBI taxonomy): Eukaryota > Metazoa > Chordata > Mammalia > Carnivora > Phocidae > Mirounga > Mirounga angustirostris. The sequence goes on along the minus strand of NW_026991710.1, from coordinate 38,499,823 downwards.
TTCATTTTCCTGTCCAAGTAATTGTCAAAGTATGAAAATACTTTCTAGAATTGAGAAGAAATCTCTTCATTAGGCTTATTTTTAATTGGAAAATAGCTCCTCATGTAACACCTTAATACTGAATTTAGAAAAAGAATATGACAGGTGATCAAATAACACTTTTCAGTGAAAACCTCTATGTGGAACTTTATAATTATCATAGTGATTGGTTTTAAAATGAGCTTAAGGTAATATAGAAACTTTTGGTGCTGGAGTTTTGATGAACTAATTTGCTTACATAATTTTTAAATGTTTATCTTTATATCAGTGTGTTAATATTTTCTCTGCCCTCAAGGTAATATTTGTTTGAAGTTGGTTACAAATTTTTTTAATGTATCATGACTATTTTTAGTTACTAGCTGTGTAATCATTTAAATGCAGATGGACTCTGTCAATCATACTTCATACAATACACCTTGATCAGAATGCAATTACGTATAATCTTTGATTTTAAAGGAGTGAACACACCATGGTCAATTATTAATCATTGACGATCCTAAGTGCTTAACCATATTTCCCTCTACTAGTTTTCTGTTCTATATTTGACCAGTAATGCTCATGCCAGTATTTTATTCTATTATATAAATGATTCTTTTTTGGGGCCAGTAATTTAAATCTCTGAATCATTCTAGGGGAAAAAAATGGCAGTGAAAAGGGACATTGTGTTTTATGCATCCAGTTCCTTCTGCACCAAATTGCTGGATGTCACAAAATCAGGTCTCTGGCTTTCTGATGGAGAAATAATGGAGGAAATCATGGTTTCTAACCCCATGCTGGCGATATTTTAAGACCATTTGTTCTTTCCGCAAATTTATCACGCACAGACACAAAAGTAGCGAGGCATTTTAATCTTTAGGCAATCCCTATCGCTCTCCTCAGAGACCAGTCAGGAGGGGTACTCCTCCAAGGCTCTCTGCAGCCCTGTGTGTGTTCCTGTTCCTTTCAGACCCCACCTCCACTGCCTGGCTACAGTGGAGTCTGGAATACAGCCAGCGGAGTTTCCCTGATGTCTATATTGCACTTGGCCATTGGGTGGAGGTATACCCAAAGTAAGAAAATAATCTTGGTTTAAAAGAGAAAAATGACATACAGAAAAAAAAAAAAAAGAAGAAAAGAAAGGCATTTATTAGGAAGATAGAGAAATTTTCTGCCTCCAAGGAGGCGACTTATTTTCCAATTAATATTCAGAACACTGAGTATTATTTCAGGAGGCATTTTGGTTATTGTACCTTTCTTAATGCAGAATAACATTACTAATAGTGTCTGCATGTGATCATCTACAGTCATAATATATTCTAGGGGTTGGCGTTTAGGAAAAAAATGAATATTCCACACTGAATGCTCAGTGGTAGAAACCTGAAATAATTTTGACGTTAAACTTCCTGATAATCTTGTATTTAGTGTCCATTTTCAGCAACATGTTTATCTCCTCCACAGATATTCTGGTATTTATAGAAGTGATAAAAGGAGAAAATGGGTGGCCCTAATCTCTTAGAGAGACTTAAAATTCAAACCAAGGAAGAAGAGCATGTTGGCACTTGTACAACCTACATATGTGTGTGTGTGTGTGTTTGTGTGTGTGTGTGTATATATATATATCAGCTTGTAAAATTATCTGTCTAGGTTGGTGCTGGCTAACATCCAAGAAGACGAAGCTAAAAATAACATCACCATCTTTACAAGAATTCTAGACAGACTCCTGGATGGTTACGATAATCGGCTTAGACCAGGACTGGGAGGTAACAGTAGTTTTACTTTTTTTAAACTCTCATGAAATAATGCTTTAAAAAGTTAAGAGTAATATTCATAGTCTATTACATTTTATATATGAATTCATGTATTAAAAAACCATAAATAATAGAAAGGTATATGAAATAAACATTATCTGGGATTCCTTTTTACGCACGCACAATGTACTTAACATATTTTTTAAGACTGCCTAAAATCACAGAGAGCCCAGACTTCCTGCATGAAGAGTTCTTAAATTAGTTTATTTATAATAGGTAAGTTTTTCAAACTTAAAGTATATTAAAATGAAACGTTACTGGGCAGCTATTCTTGTGTGGTATCCTCACATTTTACAGATGCCTATTTTCACAGCAGTATAGATATGAAGAATTGAGACGCATTAAAAAAAGTATCTGGGTTATAGTTCAACAAATACACAGTTTAGGATTCTATGATGGTGTTTCTTTACACATACATATGATATTTCTAAAATTAGCACTGGCTTGGCATTCTTGAAACTTGCAAAGATATTTTAGCTACACATTAGCTGTAGACCTAACTTTATTGGACTGTGGCACAGGTTGATTTTGAATTTAAATGTTAATTTTCAACTCAGAAAAACAAATCTGTTTTTATCCATAATGATAAAGGAAACAAGACTCGGCTAAAATGTTAATTTTTTTTAATATGTTAAGTTTTAACTATCCTCTAATTATCCTTAGCTAGGTGATACTAAGGCGATTAGGTGAAGGTAAAGTAGGTGTGTAATTCCTAAAGGAATCAAATATTTGATTTGATGCCTAAAGGCATCAAAATATTGTTACCCATCATTTATAAATGAGATATATATCTCCATACACACATTTATCACCTGTATGTTAAACTTACTTGGATGTTTAGTTTAACCATTAATTAAAAATTAAGAAAAAATAGTTGAACAGTTGATACTAATCGAAGATTTATATAGGTCGCCAGGTTATTACTGGCAACTTTGTAATATGAAATTGCTTATAAAGATGTGCATTTACTAAATGCCTAGATGTTTATATACATACTTTCTTTGAAAAATGTAGGTGTTGGTTAATTCTATGTATATTTGCCAGTGTATGGTTTGGAGTGTCTAGGAGTCCGAAAAAGTCAGAAAAGACCCAACTTATTAAATAAGATGCCATTTAATGCTGTGAGTTTTTACTGGAATCCCTGTGAGGTGTATCTCACTTTAAGAGAAGTACAGGGAGGAATAATATTCAGAAATATGGCCCACTGTATCATTCAGATCAAAGTCAGTTGTTTAATATACACTTAGTTTTCTAAAAAGAAAAACTAAAAGGAAAATAATATTTCTTTAGTAATTAATATTTCTAATGAGCATGAATATAAGGAATCAGTCTCTATGTTAGCATATGACAGTGAGCTTTTGCCAGACTCATACTGTAGAGGTATGCCCAGCATAAATCTGTCATAATTCATGATGGTGGTTTAAGAGGTAGATTGCCCGAAGGCAGATATTTTTCCTAAGTCATAGATTTTATTTTTTTTAAATAAATAATGTGCTGTCAAAAATCTTAATATTTGAACTAGACCTTGGGTTTTGTGTCTGTGAGTTTTTAGGGGAAATATCTACACTGTGGGTGTGAAGCTGGGGAGTAGAAACTACCTGTTTCAGGACGTGGGTCTTGCCATTTAGCTCTTCATATTTCTTTTGTAATGTCTCTTACATTCTTTTTTACTTCTACTGTCACCACTCAAATATGGATCCTTGTCACTATATTACTTGTGTTAAGTGGCTCTTCTCTTGTCTAGTGTCTTCCTTCCCCAATCCTTCTCTGATGTTGGACATATGCTAATATTTCCCAATCAGATTAGTTTTCTTTTATTCTTACAATGCTTTCCACATATCCCTCACTTTTCTTTTTTCTTTTAAAGATTTTATTCATTTATTTGAGAGAGAATGAGATAGAGAGAGCATGAGGGGGGGAGGGTCAGCGGGAGAAGCAGACTCCCCGCCGAGCAGGGAGCCCGATGTGGGACTCGATCCAGGGACTCCAGGATCATGACCTGAGCCGAAGGCAGTTGCCTAACCAACTGAGCCACCCAGGCGCCCCCTCACTTTTCTTGATCATATACCTTCAGGGGCTTTCCTTTGCCTTCAGCAGGTGGCAGGAATAGAAAAATATAGTAGAAGGAATATAGGCCTTGGAGGCAGATAGGTCGAGGTGGAATTTCAATTCCATCCACACACAAAGCTGTGCCTTGGCCAGATAATCTCTGTTTCCTTTCATTTAAAATGGCCGTGGTCTATCTACCTTTCTGCATTACAGGGTTGTTGAGAGGATTATATAAACAAAAAGTGTATACAAGCCCGGTGCCACATAGTAGCAATTCAACAAAGGTCTAGTTCTTCCCTCCTCCCTTAGATTCCTAATGTGCCAGTCAAGTTTTTCTACATTCTATTTCTTGGGCTTCATTTTTATTTTGCCTCCTTCTCATCCTCCACTTCAAATGCATTTGTTCACTTTCTCTTGATAATCCATCCCTATCTGCTCCCTTGGCCTTTGCTCCTGTTGTTTCCTCTCACTGGAAGAATTTTTCTCATCCTCTTTGATGATCGAAACCTTTCCTTTTCTATGAAGACCACCTCAACACCTCCAGTAAAGATCTTTCTTTTTTTTTTTTTTAAAGATTTTATTCATTTATTTGAGACAGAGAGAATGAGAGACAGAGAGCATGAGAGGGAGGAGGGTCAGAGGGAGAAGCAGACTCCCCGCCGAGCAGGGACCCCGATGCGGGACTTGATCCCGGGACTCCAGGATCATGACCTGAGCCGAAGGCAGTCGCTTAACTGACTGAGCCACCCAGGCGCCCCAGTAAAGATCTTTCTTAACTGAATTGAAGCACCCAGATTCAGTTTTCTCTCTGTTGGATTTCTTCAGCCGTTGTGGGCTCTGTGTCTCATTTGGTACTTGTTACGTGCTAGCTTGGATTATTTATTACCTTTTTGTGTGTCTCCTGTTACCTTAACAAGATTGTAAGCTCGTTGAGGCAGGATATTGTATCATAAATCCTCTATGCTCTCAGCAACGAAATGTTGATTTGCATATTGTGGCTATCAAATAAATGTTGATTGCTTGATTAACTTTTCTATGACCAGTTAATCATCTATAAAATGGGGCTACTCCTATTTAGCTGACCTTTTAGTTAGAAGTGTTGAGGTGTTATGTCGGGCATCATGCTGCAGGATGATAGTGGGGCTTAGTAAAGACCTACCTAATTTTAGATGGTGAAGATTTAGGTAAAATCCCAGCTCTGGTACTGAGGAGTCCTATGACTTTTAAATACTCAGCCTCTCTGGGTCCACATCTGTCATTGATAAAGTGTGGTTACTCATACTATTCTTAAAGTATTTGATGAATATGAAATACAATGGTATATGCAAAGAATTTAGCACAGTGACCGGCATATAGTAGAGAGTTAATAAATAACAAAACCTAAAGGACTTTCAAATACTCTCTAAATGTACTGTTGTAAATTTAAATTATTAGGATTACTTCTGCACCCCACATTCTTAGCCTACATGTTCATATGTCATTTCAAATAGAAAGTCCAAGGAAATTATTTGCATCATTATGTACCAGAAACTAGTAAGAAGGAAAAAATGGGTTTCATTCAATTTTAATATATCAAGCTGAACATCTCTATTGATGAAAAATCTGGGTAATTAATCTCAATTATTATTTTCTTTCCCTTATAACTTTAATATAAATGAGTATATAGGAAAGAACAATCAGTTTTGGACTGTGAGTTAGAAAAACTTCTTTTCACTTGGCTCTTCCACTTACTAGATTATACCCTTGCCAAGTTACTTAGGCATTCTGCCCCTTGATATTTTCTTTGGGAAAATGGCAATAATGGTATTTTATCTTGAAAGAAGGAGGGTAAATTGAGATTCATATATATGATGAGGATTATACAGTACACTGAGTGATAAAATTTTAAGATATTTTATGACTAATAATAGTCTCTTACATCATGCCACTCAAGAGCTCAGAATTCTGCAATCGTTTCTACTTCATTCAGAATAAAAATCAGGTTTCTTGTGGTGGTCTCCAAGGCCCTATATGATCTGTTTCCTTATTCTTTCTTTGGCCTCACCTCACACAACTCACCTTCTTGCTTACACTGCTGCAGTCACATTGGCTTCCTCTCTCTTCTTTGAACGCACCAGGATACTCCTTAGAACTTTTCCCCTGGCTCTTCCCTCTTTCCTGCATAGCCTTTGATCTCACCTTCTCAACGAGGCCTACCCTGACCAACCAAATAAATACTATAACCTGTCTGCCTCTTAATAATTCTGATCCCACTTACACAGCTTCCTTTTTTCCCTTTTTTTCTTAATACATATTATCCTTTAATATCTAAGATAATTTATTTCCTTATCACTATTATGTCAATTGCTTATTTTTGTCTCTTTTGCTAGAATGTAGGCTCATTGAAGTCAGGGATTTGTGTCTGTTTTGTTGCTCGATTCACTGATACATGATTTATCCCAAGCATCTAGAACAATACCTGGCATATAGTAAGCACTCATATATTTCTGGATTGAATTTTAATTTTATTCCTTTGTTTTATTTTATTTTTACTGTGCTATCATGAAAAGAATTGACTGTAGAACTTACCTGATCCTTAAATTAGTGGAGCAGTTATCTTTTAATTAACACACTGGCCTTCCACTATTAGCATCAGCATATTTTAAGCTGACATCTTGGTGAATTAGAGCTATTATTACACCAGTTACTCAAACCCTGACTTAATGGTTAGCTGTGATTCTGCCCTGAACGGTGTGATTTTGGGTGATTCATTTATCCCATCTGTGACTTAATTTACTCATCTGTGGAATGGCAGGAGAGGATCTACCTATTCTATTTATATCTCACAAGGATATGATGTGGTTAAAGTAAATTAACATTCTCGAGAGAGCATAATGTGACATACAATTGATGAGCGTTAGTATTGTCAAGAATATGAAGAGAATTCTTCCAGAAGAACATCTTGGGAGGTAGTGTCCTTTGAAAATATGCCATGAAAATACTGGTAGGTCTTGTACATTGGGTAGGCTTCCTTCTTTGTGAGCCTGGAAACTTGAGGTGGGCTTGCCTTGATATCTACCAAGACCATGCATTTAGATTAGCTAGAACTAATAACTGAATTAATTTTTCCTCTTGTCTTCATTTTAGCCATTAGAGCTAACAACTTGGAGTATCACACATGGATTTTTACATTCCATAAGAGGCTTTCAAAATGTTAACTGAATAAAAAGAGCAGCATTTGTTTTTTGGACCAATTTTATGGGGTCATTGGAGAAATGAAGGTGTAGACAGGCCTCGTACATTTATGACAGCTAACATCCACAGTGCTCAACAGTGACAACTATTAGAAATGACAAGGCTTGGTATCTAAATTATAGATTCAATCTGGAAAATCTAGATTGAGTACCATGCTTAACTGCATTTTGAAAAGCTGTTTCGAGGAGGATGTCCAGATAGATTTTTTTTTCCTTCCATGCTCTTGTTTTATACTCTGAAACTTTGAGGAAACTTTATGCTTAAAGCCATGAAAAATATGATGTCAGATCACAGGCTTAGGGTCTGAGGGTCAGTTTCCAACTTCACTCTTGGATGTTTACCTTCAGGCTGTAGAGAGATGGATGACAACACATTTCTATGAATGTTACTACTCTCAAATTTACAAAAACAAAATATAGTCTATTCAGTAGGAAAAATTAATATAGAAAAATCTGATCTCTTCCAGAACCTAAGAGGAATTCTGATCTCAAAATAGCATCATATTACCTTATAAAGTAATGCTTAAGATCATTGCCTCTGGATACCAACACCTTTGGGTTTGAATTCCGTTGCCACCATATGATAACTACAAAACTTTCAGCATGCTACTCAATCTCTCCTTGCTTTGGTTTATTTTATTTGTAAAATGGGAGTAAAAATATGGGACTTATTGGTTTGTTGGGTATTTAATTTTTTTTTTTTTTTGACATTCAAATCCTTTGGACAGTATATGGCAAGCAGAGTAGGAACTCAATACATGTAAGTGTTATTGCTCCTGCTATTGCAATAGAATGCAATAGAGAGCATCAGCCAGTGTTTCACTTATTGTATAAAAGCTAAGACTTCTTAAAAAATGATAAATTTATAGTACACATAACCCAGTCTTATTTTATTTTTTAAAAGATTTATTTATTTATTTGAGATAGAGGGAGAAAGAGAGAGAGAGAGAGAGAGAGAGAGAGAGAGAGAGAGAGAGAAGGAGCACGGGGAAGGGGCAGAGGAAGAGGGAGAGAGAGAAACTTAAGCAGAGCCCACGCTGAGCGGGGAGCCCGACTCTGGGCTCCATCTCAGGACCCTGAGATTACGACCTGAGCTGAAACCAAGAGTGGGACGCTTAACCGACTGCACCACCCAGGGGCCCCCACATAACCCAGTTTTAAAGAAAGGAGAAGTTGTAATATTTCTTATGTCATTAGGTTCATTTTGTAGACACACCTTTGTATATGTACAGAATCTCTGGAAACAAAGCCAGTCACCAAAGAAGTATGACATATGTATTGCTCTTTATAATTATTATCATGGCATGTAATAATTTGGCATCGTCAATTCATGGTAATAAATTTGCCTACAGGAGAAAAGATATAGTTACAGAAGAAAACCTTATTATATGACATTAATGATGATTTTAGGGACATACAACTGAAAGCGTGGTCATCAACCTTACCTGGGATTGGGCTAGGTCCTTGAATGGCAAAAACTCTGGGTCTTGCAGCCACAGAGTATGTGCCTGATGCTTTACAGCGTCTTTAGAGGTGATGGGTGATGGAGGCATTGGGACTAAAAGAACGTACAAAGAATAGTCAGAAATGTCTACATAGAACTGGGAGTGAGGAGGAGGGGAAAAACGGGTTGCAAGATGAGCCCGGAAAGAGACCTTGAGTGTTAAGAAGTTCTGGTCTCAAATGGAGGCAGGATAAACTCCAGGGGCAGGCCGCCCCTTCTCTGTAAAGCTGTGATATTTGGCATTCTGCTCCTCTTTCAGCAGCTGTGGTTGGGGCTGACGTTCCCCAAGAGGCCTGAGGCAGCTGAGAATATGGTCTCCCTCCCCTTTCTGACTCAGCCTTCTGGGGTTCCCTGCAGTGTCTGGAGTAGGATAACCTTCAGAATAAGCTCTAGTAGGGAAGAGAAGATTTCAGAGCCTTTTCTGCTCTCAGCCACCATCTAGTCCACCCACTTGAGTTTGCCCAAAGGTCCCAGGGAACGCTGCATTTGATTATTTCGTGAGTGAGGAAATGGAGATCAGCTGGGGAGATTTCACCCAAGTATGCAAAAGAGCTTTTGATACAAGTGTAAAGGACCATTATCATTTGTCATTTCCTGTCTATTTAAAATGATTTTGTGGGAGGCACAAAAGAAAAAGCAGAAAGGTACTGGCTGCCTGAAGTGGGGAGCTTTGGGGAGGCTGGAAAACTCTGGGTCTGACCTCCAAAAATCAGTTCCTTCAGTTTTGTCTGGGACCTGTTGTACTACTCTCCCTCTGGCATGGAAGTAATAGGGCTTCATCACAGTGCGTGCTCGCTTAAACTGGAAGCATGGGAACGTTAGGTACAGTTTATTGGATTCTTTTAATATTTTGACGCAAGACTAAAGAAAGTGTTAGCGTTTCTGCACACCCTCTCTAACGCTGTGTTGTTTGTTCACTCCCCGTCAGATGATGGCAGTAAGGCAGGCTTCTTCAGAAATGGTTAGATTGAGGTAGTTTTGCAGAATTCTTTCTCAGTTTGTTGTTTGAAAGGTACATAGCTTGTGATTTATTTTATAGGAAAGGCAGACTGTATACATGGTAGCAAGGGTATGCATTAGATCAGATGGTGGCACTTTCTTCCCAAATAGCATCTCTCCAGCAAAATTCAGGGTGACATCATTGAAATGCATGACCAAAAGAAAACTACTTGGGTTTTCATAAACTAATGCTAATGCTTTGTTTTCACCTTAAAACATACTTGGTTAGCCATTTTTTCTTTCAACCATTGCTGCTAGAAAAGCATCGCCCTCAGTCAGGATTCTGAGGGATTATTATTTTTGCTTTTTCAGGCACAAGCATGCCTCACTCACTGCATTTTCTGGCTAACATTTAAGCTCAGGTGCAATCAGCATTTCTCTTTTTACCCCCTTAACACAGTGGATAAATTGGACCATAGGCATGACCGATCCATTTGTTTTAGTGTTATTTTTTGATTGCTACAGCTCAATCATATTATAGAAATCTATATTGGTAGTGGAGATGGCCAAGTGAACAGCTTGGCCAGTCAGCAATTCATTACTTTTCAATGCGTTAACATGGAAAGAGTCAAATTAAATTATTCTAGTAATCTGTTTCTTAACACATGTCTATTGAAGGCTTATGATGTGCCAGACATTCTGCAGAATATAAAGATGTACAGGGTGTGGTATTGGTCTCTGGTGGTTGAAGTCCCTCAGAGGACAGATAAGGTAGATACACTATGATTCTCAAAATAACTTGAAATATTACAACATGTGTTCCATTATGAGAACATGCTATTGAAGTTTAGAGAAGTAAGAATGCATTTTTCTTGTACCATATAACCGTTCTGTATCTATAATCATGTTTCATGCATTCGACTATTTCTTATTAAGGGCCAAGTATTTGCTGAGTCTTATTTTAAATGCTGGAAATATTTTGATGAATAAGACCCAGACTTTGCAGAAATTCATGTCACACCATATTTTGGTTCTTTCTGCCTTTCAGGTGTCCTAGATACTGGTTTCTTCTTTCCCTCCTTAATTAAAAATACCATATAACCACCCTATGTTTTTTTTTATTGAACATTATTGATGTCTTTTCTCATAATGGGAAGAGTGATTTTTGGTATACTTACTGTCAGGCTGAAAATTTAGTCTGTAGAGGAGTATAATAACATCCAGAGAGCATGTCTTTTGGGCTCTGTGGCAGAGGCGTTGAGGTTATTTATGTTAAGAGTAGCATTCTCAGAAGTAGTAAGGTAAGTGTTAATTCCAGTTGAAACTTCTAGACATTTCTCAGTTCTCTTTTTAAAGAAAACTTGTTTGGCCTTATTTTAATTTCTTTTGAGCTAGAGATGAGTTAAATAATAACTAGACATTCCTTGTGAAATAAAACAAATAAATTACATGATATGTAATGTAATGAGTATTAAGTTTATTTCTTTTGAATTTTTAATGGTCTTGACACCATACAGAATTCTGAAAACTTGTTTTTAACTTGAAATACCTCATTGCTTGAGGTACAGATCTTATCATTTAAAAGTAATGTATAAGAATAACATTAATGTTTAAATCTAAACATATTTCATATAGAAGTTCATCATATCAGAGATATCACTTATGATGAGATATAAATTCTCAAATTCTCCATAGTTGTTTGCATTTTAAGAAAGTTTGAGCAGTAGTTTTGATATCTTTGTATGTTTTTATTATACCTTTTCAAAAAATTTAAAAACTAGTATATAGAAAATATGAGTCCCTTTCCATCTTAGTTTGACGTAAGTTATGTTGTCAATTTTTATTTTATCTTTCTTATGTGCCTTCTTGTTTATTTCAATATTTAAAACATGTTAAAACAGAAGTTTTCACATAAAATTAAAAAAATAGCATTCCATCATAAGAGCATTATTTTAAAAAGTATCTTTATTAGCATTCAGAATGTTAGTTTTTTTTAGGGGAATGAATGCAAAATGTAGCACAAAGATTGTTACAGGAGCATTTGTGATGACATTCTTTCTGCATAAATGTATTTCAGTATTCTTGGAGGATATGTTTAGTTAGGACATTGTTAATTTGATTTAAAACACAATGAAAGAAAACGTATGGCTCTTCTTCTGATATAGTACCCACAGGAAAAATATGTCAAAAAGAAGATACTGCTATTTCAAATATTTTTATGGCAATGGTTAGTAAATTTTAACAGATTTTAGGGATATTTCAGGAATATGATATAACGAGTAGTACAATTGGATTTTGTGTCTGAAAAGAAAAGTCTTTGGGTCACAAGATTAAAGAAGGTTGAAGAGAGGATAAAAATTATAAATGTTTTTTCATAGCATTCCCAAACCTGTATTTAGACTATGTTTTGTGGGGATACCTATGGTATTTTTGTAAGTATTAGGGAGACATTTGACTTTTATTTAAAAAGTAAGAAGATTGGGTGCTTTTAGAATGGTATGTGTTAAAAGCTTTCCAAGACAGAAAAGATCTCCAGACTTGAATTGGAGGAGTGATTTGGAGAGGAAGAGGAATGTCATGGGGGACTTTTAGAAAAGGATGAAAAAAAGATAAAAAAGCGAGAGGTCCACTTTACCTCTAATTACTCATAAGAAGATTTTAGCGTTTGAAGCAGAAGATGCCAAGGTACTACTTAGATATTTGGGTTGGAGAGTCCAGATGTAGTCAGTTATATGAACTCTTTAGAAGCCTTTATGATAGAAATTAAGCAAATCAGCCATAGTCAGAAAATTAGGGTAAATGGAACAAATTCATTTTTGTTACCACGATTACATAAACTCTCCAGTTTCTCAGGAAAGGAAACAGTGGGCTAAAATGCCAGCCAGATTTACATGGAAGATTAAAGTTTGGGTACCAAGAGAGAGGGAGGCTTAATTAAAAGAAAATGGAATTGCAAGGCTGGAGTTCAGGTCGGGTAGAGGGGAATATGGGAGGGTAGATTTAATTAGTTATCTAGGGCATGTAAGAGGATAATCATCGAAGCAAAAAATGTGAGGCTGGCTGATGGTTGTGCTTTGTAGAATAGCATAAGAATTGTCCAACAGATATCGGAGGAAGAGAAACTGTAGACCCTTAAGAGAATAAGTGGGGTGGCTTGAGGTGATGAAAATGTCATAAAGGAATTGGAGTGAATGTAGAGCCATTTTAAAGGAAGTCGTCATTGGAGCATTCCTGGGAGAACAGTAAGTCTCTTGACAACTAAAATTAAAACTAAGTATCCTTTCATCGTCTTGAGTAGCTTCTGCCTTAATAATGATAACAGAATTGCAGGATCAAAGATAACTAACTAGAAACTATATATAGAACCACATGATTAGTGGTGCTTATATTAAAGTATGTCGGCATTTAAAATAGATTAAATGTAAAAAAAAAGACTCATTATTCTTAAAACATACAAAATCGAGTAATAGTGTCTGAATTCTTAAAGGACCAGGAAGATAAAGTAGCGAGGAGAGTATTTCTGTAGCAGAAGTCTTTTCAACTGCCCTTCTTTCAAGGTTCCCAGATAATCTGAAGGGCTCTTGAAGGTGTTTTTGGCTGCCACCAAACTGATGGTATGACTCATAACTTCAGTGGGCAGGGTGGGTCATTTAGGATTTACATTATTATCTGTGAAATACGGGGCTGTTGGAAAGTCCCATGGGACCCAGCTGCTGACTCAGATTTATACATTTAGATGCAGTTCTGCTTGTTACACTGGTGTTGCCTGCCTTTGTCACTCTCCTTTGACTGCTGCCACACCCAATCTAGATGTTGTCATTTTTGGTGATAGCTTCTAATATAGGCATCTTACTCTCAGACATCCGATTGCCACCAGGTGCCGAAAGCAGTTGCAGGTCCTGCCTTGGAACAGCTGGGGGGTTAAGCAAAACCTACCGGCAGATAAGGAAAGTGGGCAGGTGCATGTTTAAGTGAGTGGATATGAAAGTTAGTGGGGAGGAAAGCACATGTCTCCTCAAATCCTTTCCTTTTAGGGAACTGTGTTGTCATCTGTCGCTTCTATAATTTTCCCCACCTGGTCGGAGAGGGTGGTATAACACTTTACCTACTTCTGTTTGAAGACATTAGAAGAGGATATAGTAATGCCAAGTGGCTTTTTATAGTGCAAATTTGATGCCAGTTGGAAATATAGGAGGGAGCAAGCCTTGGAATAAAACAACAAAATATAGGTGAAAGAATATTGTCATAGCCTATATCCGTTAGGGATGTGTTTGTCAGAAGCTAACAGAAAAACCTATCGACAGCGACTTCAATTGGGGTCAGTTTTTCTCGTAAAAAAAGGTCCGTAGGTAGATGGCTTCGAAGACTGAGCTTTTAAGTGATGGCACAAAAATTTCAGGAACCCAGACTGTTTTTATTTTTCCACTACCTCTTCCTTAGCATTGGCTTCTGTCCTTATGCTGTCACCTCATGATCCTAAGGTGGCTGCTGCAGCTCCAGCTATCATGTCCACGGTAAAGCCTGGAATATAAGGAAGGGATGGCACTAGCTCTGTTAGTTCCTTTCATTAGAAAAATAAACCTTCCCAGCTCTTGCAGCTGATTTCCACTTTTAACTCAGCTATTTCAAGCTAGGAGAGCATCTGGGAAAATTGGAGATCTATTAGAAAGAAGGAAGATGCATTTGATATTCAGTAGGCTTCGAGCAATGCCTGTCACATCTACTGATGCTAATAGAAAAATTACTTAATCTCTTTGTGCCTCAATTTCCTGCTCTGTAAAATGGAAAATATCAGTTCCAATGGTTAGTTGATTTATCCGAAGTACTTAAAACTTTAATTTGCATATGAATAACCTGGATAGTGATTGTCAAAATGCAGATTTTGATTCTGTCTGTGACTGTGGAGCTCAAGATGCTGCCTTTGTAACAAGCCCCCAGGTGATACCAGTGCTGCTGGTCCTTGGGCTACACTTTGAGTAGCCAGGAAGTACTCAGCTAAGGCTACCATGTTGTACAACCTTCAGGGGCCTCCATAGAGAATATAATGCAATGGAGAGGTTCTTTGAGTGCTCACTAAATGTTGTTGTTGTTGTTGTTATTATTATTATTATTATTATTACTACTACTACTACTAGTCATGGTTTACTCTGACAATTAGGAATTCATAATTTCTGTTTCTAAAGGTTGTGGTAGTAAACCTTATTTTGATCAGAGCGTAATCACAGACAAATTTATTCCTTATGATATGCTTTTACAACATTGCTAGTAAATATTAGATTGACCATTAATTCCTTTGAATATGCTGCATAATATTAAATATAATTTCTTTATTTAGTTATCAGTATGCTCTAATTCTACCATATTCTGTAAATAAGAACATATCCCTGTAAAATTGAAAACACTAATCTCTGACAATGCCATGGTGGTATTTGAACTCTGCTTAATTAAAATATGTTGGATATTGTAGCTCTTACTAGTTGTGGCAAAAATAATATTGACATGAAGGTTGTAAACTAAACTAGTAAAAATAATTGATTATAAAAAACGAATTTAATCCTTAAATATAGTATTGTGGTAAATAAAATTTTGTCACGTGTGTTATCTCCAGGGTAGAAAAATAATAGAACTCTCTTCTTGTATTTTCTATTTAAGATGCTTCAAAGTTTTCTTTTTGGACAGATAAAAAATGTGATTTCCTTTAAAACATATTATACCTGGTTTGTATTTGAGTACCTGCCAGAGACCAGATTATAAGTCTGGAGGATCCTAAATTCTTAAATAACTGATTCTATTTTAATTTTAAAAGACACTGGGTGGCTCAGTCGGTTAAGCGTCCACCTTCGGCTCAGGTCATGATCCCAGGGTTGTGGGATCGAGCCCCACATCGGGCTCCTCGCTCAACGGGGAGCCTACTTCTCCCTCCCCCCGCCACTCCTCCAGCTTATGCTCTCTCTCACTCGCTCACTCTCGCTCTTGCTCTCTCTCTGGCAAATAAATAAATAAAAGTCTTTAAAAAAGTAAAATAAAATAAAATAAAATAAAAGACACTAAGAGGGAAAGGGCCTTTGCTATGATCAGAAGAGGCTGTGATGGCAAAGCAGTGTATAAAAGCATGAAAACCACTATTTATATACGAAAAACCCCTTTGTTTTTATAAAAGCTCTATGACCTTGAGCAAGCTTGTTAGCATTTCAGTGCCTCCGTTTCTAAAACACGAAGAGGAGGAGATGTAGCTAAGGCCTGCGATGTTCCTTCCATCTAAAATTTCTCTCCTCTTTTGTGGCTTGTTTCAAGGTAAATAGAGTAGAAAATAAGGTTCTTGGAATAGAAATCTAAAACCAATTTTTTCTTCATTGTAGAGAGATAGAGTATGGGCCTGAATACAAGCAAGCAGAATAAGGCGGCTAACCCTCTAAAGTCTGGCCTGCCAAGGAAAGTACAAAGGCTGTTTGGTCTTCCAACTGCCAGCAATTAGAGGAGTTTGTACAAAACTAGGTAGTTTCAGTGCCTGAAGATTTCAATTAGGAGCTTCTCTTAAAGCTGAGTAAGGTTTGATTAGGAAGTGATTGGTACAGTGAGGTAATGATAAATGTACAAAATTACATTGACCAGTATCAGGGTTTATGTTCCTAAACATTGTTCTACACTCTTGGTGTAGGTGATGTGAATGGCAGCATCTCTTCAAAGCTTACCCTCTGTGACTTCTCCACTCTGTTTGATATTATAGATCTACCCCTCTTGAAACTCACTCCTGTTAGCTGGGTCTTGGTCTTTTTCCCCTTCTTTATCTGTCTCATTCTTTGGTTTCTCTTTATCTTCTCTCTTCTTAAATGTGCTCCCCCAGGTTCTGTACTTTCAGCACTTACCGCTTATCACCTTAATGATTTTCTCAGAACAATCTCATTCAATTCCTTATCCTCAAATATTGACCCATATGTAGACTAGCTCTGGTTCTGAAGCTGTTTTCTGATGTGGATTTGCTTATTGTTGTCCAGATGAACTCCCTTCTATGACCACCCACGGCTTTCAGGAATAAGTCCAGAGCACTTAAGATAGTCTCTCCGGACTCTGGCCTCTGCTCACTTTTCTCTCCTCGTTTCTCGCTCCTAATCACTACCTTTCACCAGGTGGTTTAGATCAACTGTCCTTGTTTCAGTTTTTATTTTTATAATGCATTTGGCTTTCTCTAGCCTTTACACAGGTTTTTGCTTCTATTGGGGATATACATTATCCTTTCTTCAGGTTCTAGCTTAGACGTCACTACTTTCTAGCCGCCTTACAGGACTGTCACCCTTACACCCACACACACAAACACACACCTCTGTGGAACAAGTCATCCATTACTACATTTGGCATAACATGAGTGTGATGTTTTGTAACTCTGTGTTCCATCTATTGGAATCTAAGATCTCTACAGGCAGAGATTTGTGACTCCTTGTCTCTTGTTCTAGCCCCAGTACCACGTGTAGGAGGTAGGTAGTAATCGTAATACCTGTTGAATAGATGACAAACTAATGATGAACTGTATCCTTTCATAGATGGATTTCTTAAATTTCCAGAGACTAAATTCATAATTTTATCACCTAAAACTGCTTTTCATCCTGTGGTCCCTAATGGAGTCCGTATTTGTCAATCCATAAGGGCTAAAAATCTATTGAGAAAAGAATGAGTTGAATTATAGAGACCAGACCTGAGGCACGGATATGCCTTGTGCGAAGGTGGCTGAGTTTTATCTGACTATTACCATATAAGTGTTTGAGATAAGAGTTGCCAGATATTCCACTTATTTTTCAAAAGTGGAAATACCAGTTTTTATGAGAAGTTTCTTAATTTTTAAAGGCCAACCAATTCTAATTTAAATCAAAACAAACAAAATCTTGTGCATCCCGAACAAAATACACCTGAGTATTATTAGTTTACAGCTTCGGGGCCTAAACCAAGATATTTTATAAAGGTTATGAAGGAATCAATTGGAAACTTGTTAAATACAAATTTAACCAATCCTCAAAAATTTGGGGGGCTTTGGTTTGGGCCCAGGAATTTGCATTTCATCAAATGTTCTTGATTCTGATGCAGGTGTCTGGATTCACTGGACGCAATCACGTGTCTTTGAGTTTCTGTTTAAAAATGATGGTGTCTTCTTCATTCTCTCAGAGTACTTTATTTGTATCCTTTTAGTTAAAAGTGAGAAATCAGTGTGTATAGTAAGATCATTCTGTTACCAGATAAGTCTGGTAGCATTTTCCTCAATAACTTTAAAGAGGGGCTTTTGTGCTCTACTCTTCTGAGCTAGTTGTTTCATAAGGGTCAGAGACCTAGGTTTGTTTATTAAGTTGATTGGTCTGAATTAATTGGCTTATGCTGTGGTAACAACTCTTAAGCTTAAAAACATCAAGTTTTATTTCTCTCTCATTTATCTTGCTTACGACCCAGCACTGTCCACTGAGGGTGGATGGGTCTGTAGGGGTTGGGCTCTCCTATACATCATCCTTACTTAGGGTCTCAGGCTGATGGATTTCCACCGTTTAAAATATTGCTGACATTGTGTTAGGGAAAGGACACATGGTCAGAAGCATAGTGTTCCTTAAACCTTCTGCCCAGATGTGACACTGTGTCACCTCTGCTCAGATTCTTTGCTCAAAGGAAAGTATATAGACATGCTTAACTTCAAGACTGAGGGGAAGTACAACTCAGAAGTAGACTTGGAGATACTTGGCAGCTTAATGACTACCATAATTAGCAAGAAGTACCCCTTTCTCAGGGGGCAACTCATCTTCGGTAGTGACAGCGAATACACCGTCTGGTGGCACAGATCATATCTTGTTTCAAGATACATAATTTATGACCTGTGTTTTGTGTATCACATACATAGCATGTTTATTAGTTGTTATGCTTCTTTGACAAATTGACTTGAGATACCTTCAGAGCCTTTCCCAGCTCCCAGGAATAAAGAGCTTTGCCCCTTGGGCTGTAAAACCATAGCCTGAATTGCAGGTATTCAGGAGGAGATAGTCTTTGAAGTGTTAGCCTGAAATCTCAAACCTCTGTGACAGTAATTGGCAGGGAGAGTGGAATTCAGTGGATGAGAAACAGAGGCTCTGTGGTTCTAGATCGCTCCTGTGTCCTCGGTGCCTGGCATAGTACCTAGAATTAATTATTTGTCAATGTGAATCCAACACTTCTATACATAAAAATACATAGACACAGCCTTCTTTAGGACAGCTACTGATCTGGGGTTTTCACATACATTTTAGGCATTTAACAATCAGTTTTATCTTTAAATTTTAGTGATTCAGACATCTGGCATCCCTTACAATGAATCATCTTTCTCAGAAACAATGTTGATTGATATATGGGTTCAGTGGCTGGGCTGAATGTGGAAGTCAGTAGCACTTACTAGAGCCATTAGGATGGGCTTGTACTTAATACAGGACAATAGATGAATGCACTGGCCCTTGCTGTTACTGGATTGGGGACTATGTGAGCGATGAACAAAAGGCTGTGTGGGTGCTGTTGTCTGTGGTGATATGGCCTGACACTGCATTCCAGCACTGAAAGCAAAGCTCCGGGAGAGCCACTGGTTGCATAGGATAGAAACAAAAACAAAATGACACAAATGCTTTTCCAAAGCCTGAGTGGCCTAAGTCTAAAATGTTTTTTTATGTTGAGATTATGCAAAACCATTATTGGCTTCATGCGGTCTATTTAAATTTCTCAGTTGTCTTGTGGAGGCTATCTAATTAAATATTATAAAATATTGCTAATCGTAATAAATTAATAATAATACCTAACAGGTTTCAAGTGCCAGGTGATATGCTAGGCACTTTACCTATGATTTAATACTCATTATTAGTGCCATTAGTTGGTAGGTAATTTGATGATCCTCACTTTCCTAGTAAGAAAAAGAGAGCCAGAGACCAATTATCTGCCCTTCGTCACATAATTATTTTGTGATAGAGTAGGCATTCCAATGGATGCATCTTTATCCAGAGACTTTGTCTGATAAATCAGAAATTAAGAACCCCCTAATCCAACAAAGGTGCTGAATAGCAATGAGAATATCTCTGTTTGTCAAGAGGTCGTTGTTTATTACACTTGTGTAACCATTAGCCTCTGGATAAGTACTTCGGGAAAGAAAAGGATGGTTTGTAACACTACTCATTTATTTGCTTGGGGATTCTTATTACCACATTTCTCAGTCAGCCTTGACTTTGACATATATCTGGGACTTGGATCTGAGTTGAGATATGAAGAGACAGAAAGAACATTTATTAGTAGAAAATCTCTTAGGGCATTGGTGAATTAAAGCCAGGCTCTTTGATTTTCACTCGGCTGGTTTTACCCCTTACTTGATGTGAGTCAGAATTTTTACTGTTACTGTGCTCAAGAATAACTAATGAGGACACAAGATGACCATGTGGTTTAGGTAGATAATTAAACATTGTTCGGTACGTAATATATTGGTCCTTAGATTATTTGTACAGTTAATAATGTACTGATGCGATCATTCATATAAATTTCAGCTTTGATTGGCTTGTTGTAAGTTAAACTTAAAGAATAAGACATGTGAAAAGGTATAAGTCTATGGAAGCCAAAGAAATGAAGGATTATTAAATGTAAGAGATCTTTTTCTTAGATGCATTTTCTTTTGCCACTATTTGACTCATGTTAGTCTTATGAGGCAGCGTAGTATACTTTGGAAAGAGATCAGGCTTTGGAGTCTGATAAACCTAGGTTTGTATTCTGGCTTTAGAATGTTCTCTTTATGCAGTTTTTGTACACATTAGTTACCTTCTCTGAGCCTCAGTTTCTTCAGAGGTAAAATAGGTATAAAATAACTACTGTTCACAGGACTGTTAAAAAAATTAAATGACAACGCGTGTGCAGTGTTCCCATGAGTATGTGGCATGTGGTAGGTATTCATTAGTGGTCAACTTCCCAGTTGCCCTTTGATTTTTGCTCACATGTCATAACACGGAAATTTGTTCACAATTTAGGAAATAATGAATTTAAATGAGAGATCCTTTAAAAATAGGACACGAGTAGCTATTATAAGAGCGTTCATGAAATTAGATGCTTTTTAACTACTTACCTTGGGGTTAGCTGTATTAAACTTACCCTTTATGGGATGCCTTTTCAGTAGAAGTTTGTTATAGAATCAAACTTCAGAAATTTGTCAGAATCTGTGAATCACATGGTATTTCTTGTCACACACTGGAACTAAAGGAAAGAATCTGCCTTTCAAAACTATGTCTATGGAAGTGCAGAACAAACCAGGAAAATAAGGTGTTCTGGGAAAACATGAGCTAGCAGGGAAAAGATAGTCTAGTTTCTTCTGGCTTTTCTTTAGAAATTCAAATTCCCATAAATACGTTGTATCCCCTGTGTATAAATATAATTAAATACTAATGGTATGACAACAGAAGGGGTTTTATTGGGTTTCTAATCATAAGTACCTGTTTCTTCTAATCTTAAAAATGATACCTTTTTAAAATGATTGAAAGTATTATGCAATAGACAATTATTAAGACTGCTACCACAACTACTGTGGTGGATAGATTCTAAGTTTCTAATTCTAAGATGTCCCCCATGATTCCTGCAGCAAGTTTTACAAGTCCTTTAAAATCCCTGGGGCTGTGAATATATTTAGTGTCATGAGTAGGCTTTGTTATATGGCACTTTGCCTTTAAGAAGGAGAGATTATTCAGGTGGGCTTGACCTAATCTTACAAACCATTTAAATCTGGTTCTGGAGGTCAGAGGTGGAGAAGTCAGGGAGAGTTGAAACAGGATAGGGAGTTAACGTGAAGGAGATTATCTACTGCTGGAGGGGAACACGTGGCAAGGAATGTGGACAGCCCCGAGGAGGTGAGACATGGCAGCCAGCAAGGATGTGGAGACCTTAGTTTTACAATTGCGAGGAGCTGAATTCAGTCAACAATTTGAATGAGCATGTCAGCTGATCTGTCCCCAGTCTCCAGAAAGGAACAGAGCCCAGTGATACCTTGACTTAAGCCTCAGACCCAGAGCAGAGAACCCAGTTACACCAAGCTGGATTTCTGACCTATAGAACTAAGAAACATGTGTTGTTTCAGGCTGGAATAATTTGTTATGCATACAAATTTAATACATTTGTGATTAATTAATTAAAATATACCATTTTCTTAAAATTGTTTAACCTGTGCACCAGACACAGTATATTTCACAAACATCATTTCATTTAATTATTATAAAAAAACACTGTGAGATTAGCATTCTAAACCCATCTGTGAGAAGATTGCTAACACATACAATTTAAGTACTGTGTGCACGTCCACAAAATTCTTAGTGTATAACTCTGATCTGAACTTAGATTTCTCTGATTCCCAGTTTTGGCATCTTACATGTCTCATAATTGTGTAGGAATGGAATTTCATGGAGATGATAACATGCCATCTATAGGATGAGATATGACATTGATGTGATACTCGATCTACAAAATATCTTATTTATGAAACCTTGGCAAAAGATAAAGAAATTTCATTTTATTTTTTATGTGGCAAGATTATCCACTGTAGATATTGTAATTTTAAGCCATTATGTATGAATGCATTTTTCCTTTAAAACTGTTATGGGAAAGTTGAATTAGGTTCAACAATGTTTTTTAGATGTCAGTTGTTGCTCAAAATTGATGTTAATCTGAAGGAAATTACATATTCTGAAAGGATTGACTTTTAAAGTGCATTATTGATCATTCATAATGACTATTTTTATTTTTATCACCCTTGCTTAAATTGAATAAATGCCTTTGGAAACCATTTTAAGATTGTTAATGGTTTTGTCTCTTTATTAAATATTTTACGAAATCATCTCAGAATATTAACTTTATAGCTGAAAGGCTAAATTATTACACATTAGAAATTCTATATAATAAAGTGTATTTTTTCTTTAAGTGTTCCACTGCTAAATTCATCTTTAAGTTAGTTAAAAGTCATTATATATTCTCAAATAGGTCATTATCTTGTGTTAGTGCATTTCTGGCTCTTTTCTCTCTGATGACCTCTTCTCTGTCAACACATGTAGATAATTCTTACTCCCATTTTCATTCCTGATGGGGGTCTCATCTATTCCCAGGGATTTAGCTGCCCTTATGTGTTCACATTTCTAAAGTCTTTTCTTAGCTTGGAGACCTCACACTTGCTGTACCTCTGCAGGTGTAAACATCTCCTAGTTCTGCCCATCAGTGCTTATCTACTGGCTGTCTCCACAGACTTTTAACACTCCCCCCTGCCACCTGTCTCCTTTCTGACCTGTTGAAATACTTTATTCTTTCATTCCCTACATTCATTATCCATCCTTTGTCATCTGTCTGACCCACTGCTGCTTTACTCATTTTCAAAAACACCTGATTTTGAGTATGTCTTGCAGTGAGTGCATATATAACTTGTTAGACTAAGTGAGCCAAGGGTGGCTCAAAGGTTTCTGACTTAAGCACATTTGGTGGAAAAACACTTAAACAGGAAAATCTGAATTATTGTTATTTTTGTACATGCCTCAGCTTCCTGAAAAGATTATGAATTTCTTGACTGTAGGAACTAAGTTTTCTTGTCTTATCCCCACAGCACTGAGCACAAAACCCTGCACAGAGTGTCACTCAGTAAATGTTTAATCATTGAATAAGCTGGTTTAACATCATCATCTTTGTCCTTTGGCAAACCATAGTTTTGCTGCACGTAAGTCGGCTAAGGCTTGAATCTCTCTCTTCTTAATAATGACCAGCAACCATATGGCAGATGCTTATAACCAGTCATTAAAAGTTTCGAAACAATCCCAAATCATTTGCTTAGTAGCATTTTATGGTTTTGTTGTGATGATATCATCTAAAGATGTTTGAATCTAGCTCTGTTTCCAAACTGTGCTTTTCTTGTTGGATAGAATATAAGTTAATCTCTACTGTGCAAATTTTTTTTTTTTTTAAGTGAAGTTTCTTTTTTCAAGCTTTAAGGAATGCCATCTTTATTATTTTTGGATTTCCTGAATGTATCTTATTTAGGAATGTCTCTTTCCTAAAGAGCTATAAGGCACTGTATCTAGTTTCATTGCCCCCAGAAGTAGGAGGGCAGGAGAGGGCTTTTCATCAGTTGGTTTTCTTCTTTCCACCCCTATCTTTTCAGGGGTGTGAGTGGAGATCCCACTGCTCTTGCTGTCACTTAGCATTGCATTGTAAGTACAAATGAAAGTCACTATATAAGGAGTCCTTCCATGCTGAAAGTAATGACTTTTGAAAAAAAAAAGAATTCTGAACAGTAGGAAGACCATCAGATGCTTTCCAAATGTTACTTGGTTTATTAAAAATATATTAGAACCAGGCAATTGTAGGTATGTTGTTTAACATATACAACACATAACCAAATAGAGAAAGGTAGGACACTTATTGATTATATTTGACAGGGCTGCCAGTGCCTTTGTCTGGGTCCTATAGGGTAAACTATAATGAATATCACGAGCGGCCACAATAAAAAGTGGACCCCAAAGTGGTAGAAAATGTTAAGTCCCATTAAGGTTTAAGTTTAAGAATATCGCCTTAAATTTGGAGTGAGTGATTTGCATTAGACTTCACAACGTAAGTGGAGAGAATGTGTCAGAGAGTGTTAGGTCTCATAAGGGATTTGTTTCAGAATATCCCCTTAAAATTTGCAGTGAGTGATTTTCATTAGACTTTAGAAAATGAATGGCCAATTTTTGATAAAATTCTGCAGATCGGTGTCTGTAGTTTCATAGACTTTGGGTCAGGAGGAACATATTTTGGTTAATGCCTCCACTACTTACTATCTTTATGACTCCGTATACACTGTAATATTTAAGTTCTCCAAGTTTCGATTTCCTGTTTCAAAATGAAGATAAAATTGCAGATCGCAACGTTTGTAAATAACAACGTGTCTTGATGATTGAAAGAATGGATGAAGAAATGAGCTGTGTTTGATGGTTAATCCATTACCTGTGAACACAATTCATCAATCCTTCTATACAGAACATTAGTGTGGCTGAGATAAATAGATCTGTCACAGATGGTTAAACAGGAATTCAAATGGACAAATTCTAACAAGTAACCAAGCTAGTACATAAGATCCTCATAACTGGCATGGCATGTAGGTAAAAGGACTCTGATAGAAGAGTATGCAGAGAGTTTTGTCTGACACGAATCTAGATCAGTTGCATGGGAGACAGTGGCTATACTTGGACCTAAGGTCAGGAGTGTCCTTGTATAGCCAGTTCTATACTAGAACCAACGCAGCAGATATGTTAGCCTGGAATCCCTAACTAGCAAATGTGTGTAACTGAGATAATAATTAGAACACGCTAAAGGAAATGCCAATTCTGTGTGCAGAAGCGCTGGGTGGGGTGGCAGGAGGCCCAGGGGGTACCGAGCTCTGTGGTTGGGATGAAGCTTGTGAGGAGGAGGAGAAAATCCAGTGAAGCCTAATGACCTGTCTCTGCAATGGCAAAAACAACTTGAATGAGCCAGTAATTGTGCAAAGAAAGGCCTCACTGAGATCTTCACCGTCCCCCACCCGCCAAGCATCTTCCTTCCCTCTCTCCCTTCCCTTCCCATCCTCTCCACTCCCTCTTTCTCTGCCCATCTGCCCGGTTCCTTCAACAGTTAAATAAAATCCTAAATCGTGAATTAAAAAAAAAAAAAAAGGAAAGAAATGCCAGCTTTGTTTGTCAACATCCTCATTGACTTCATAGCTGTATTTATTTAGCAATGCCCTATTGTCATAAAGGAGACTATGAGAAAATAATTTCCTCAGTATTGCCTACCACAATCCAACTAAAAGTATGATATACAGAGCATGCTTTACTTGAATGTTGCAAAGCAAAACACACATGCCAAATGAAAGCCCTGTACTTTCAAAGTCAGAAAAAACTCCTGCTGACACAGCATGGCATATTAAACAACAGCCTCCTCTAAGGAGCTGAGTGTAGGGTTTGCAAGTGGAGTTGAGAAATCAGAAGTTATAAAATATTTTCACCTAAGAAGCATCATTACATCCTGGGGCTTCTGAAGCTCAGAGATAATCACAGAGAAAGAAGAACGAATTAGTAGCAAGAATTGTTCAGTTAGGTTCAGCACTGCTTCCCTAACTGGAGCAGAGTGTCGTCATCGTCATCATCATCATTAATTGAGTGCTTACTATGTATGCTCCAGGCATAGTGCATCTGTAAGTGCATCTGATATGCTAACCCATGTAATCTGATATATTGACCTTAAGTCATATAACCATTTCAGTTGTACAAAATGAAAGCTCTGTGAATGCAGACATTTTAGGCAGTGTGTGTCCTCTGACCCGAGAACAGTGCCTGGCACTCAGTATGTGCTCATCAAGTATTAGTTGAATGCACAATTGAGGAAACTGAGGCACTAGTGAAGTGAAACTCAACATTTTGGGTGAAAAGCATGTAGAATTGCTCCTCTCCAGTTGTTGAGGGTCTATGAGGCCAGTATTAAGATTCTTTTATTTCCTTCCTAAATCCCCAGTCAAATAGAACCTAGACATAAAAAGCAGACCCATGGAGATCAGAGTGTCGGTTTTGTTACTGACAAGGCTAGACTGGAGAATGTGACTGAGATGTTGGGTATCCTCAGTCTCCCTAATACTTCACCCCAGGGACTGTTTGGGCCTGAGGATGCAGACACATACTCCTGGCCACTGTTCCACGTGTGTAGAACCCCAAAACATAGAACCAGAAAGGGACACTGTCGGCTCTGTCTCTAGATGACAGGCATAGACTGATGTATGTTTAGCATGGCAAGAAAAAAGAACAGAGGGTACAGTTCTCCTGGGGCAGGTAGATGGTAAACCAGAGAAGGTGGCAGAGCTGTGACATGTTCAGTTCCTTCCCGTGACCTCACTTGTCATAAAAATTACTTCTCTCTCAGGGGAGGTATGAACGAGTAGTTACTGGGGCTGGAAGCGTTATTTCTTTTTTCCTCAGTGGGTTTCTTTGGATATTGTTATTATTGTTGTTATTATTATATTTGAGTATAGTTGACACACAATGTTATGTTAGCTTAAGGTATAGAACATGGCGATTCAGCATCTCTACACATTATGCTATGCTCACAAGTGCAGCTAAAAAGGGTTGTTTCAAGATTGTTCCCTCTGGGTAGGGGAAGGTCTGTGAAAATGTGAGGAAGGGGAAATAAGCATTCTCTCTAACACTAGATCAAACCTCTGCCGGGCAGCCGTGTGGTCTTGTCCTTCCATCTCCTTAGGAAAATAGACTAGGCTAATTCTGAAACCATTAGATTTGTCCCTGATTGTCCTATGACAATCTCTGCAGATCCAGGGCTCCTGTAAATCTCAGTGATTAGATATGCAGATTCTAAATCCCTCAAAGGCTTCCTTATTGTCCTACAGCTGCTGCCAACCCCCTGTAATTGCCTGATAAACATCGAGGAGAGGAGCTGGTCGAGGCCATCAATTTGGGAAGCTGGAAAGCATTGGTCGCTTTCTGCTCAGTGGGTTTGCCGTACCCAGTAGATAATTGCAAGATGCTTTGTGCCTGGGCAAGAGTGTGAAGAAGAAGAAGCTGTGGCAAAAAGATTCTTGAATGGGAGATTTCAAGAAAGTCAGAAGATCACCTGGCAGACTGGCTTTGGCAGATTTATAGAGAAGGACTGGACAGGATAAAATCAGAGGTCTTGGGAAAAGAGATTACAAGCTGAACAAAGGAAGCGGATTTTGATTTTTGGAGAACTCCAGAGTTATTAAAGTTCTGTGAGGAGCATAGTAGAACAGCGGTTGATGAAATTGATTTTAGAAACTTAAAAGGGTGCATTTGGAAGTAAGTGGTATTCTCCCATGAGGACTGATGTGGGCTGGGGCACCGAGGGCCGTGATCCAGCTAGCAGTTAACAGGGACATGATGTTGAAGCCTTATGTGAGGAAAGAGATGTTACATCCCAGCAGGTTCAATGAAGCTGGAGATGAGTGCTCATGGCTCTTGGAATGGGTAATACATCGGTGCCGTTATGAGAATAATGGAAGAGAAATGTAAACAAAACTGTTTTAACCACATTTAGTTCCAAGTGGTCTAATAAGCTGATGGCACATATATTAGAAAGAGCCTTTAAGAGTCTTACGGTTGAACCACCATTCTAATTGACCCAGTTATACTTTAAAGTAATGCAGAAAATGATAAAAAAAAAAAAATGAAAACAAGGCAGAAAACTTGTAGCGTATTAGACCATGATGTAGTTTCTTCTAATAGTGCTCTGGTAGTGCCGTGCTTAGCATAGTCCTGATTATTTGAGGGTTCTTGTGATTAGGGGGCATGTTTGGCAGTGGGAAAATCAGGAATCCTACATACTTAAATAAGCCACCCTGCAGGAAGTGCTAAAGTGAATGCTTTGTACATGTAACAATTCTTCTCTTATTTTCTTTAATTTAATGATAACTTTGATTTAAAAAGAAATTTGAGAATCCATTTAAGAAAAGTTATTTGCAGTTAAAGGGTCCACTGGGGAGAAAATGGAGCATAGCCTGACCCCAAAGGATATATTATCTCTTCACTGAGCTTGCAAAGGAAGGGACAACTGCTGTTTAAGGCACCATTTAGAAAGACAATCTGTTGAAGTATTTTTAAAGCATGATGGATGTTTAATCCTCAAAAATATTGTTTAGCTCCTTGAAATGCTAGGAGTCTATTGACTGCTGTACATTCCTCCATGTTTAGACCAGAAGAAGCAAACAACTGCAGTTAGAAGGACTATTCGGGTTAAGAAAATACGGACAAAAAAAGAAAGCAAGAATTTGGGATTGAAGCATTTAATATAAATTGCCAGTGCTGATATGACTCACCAGGCAAATGAGAAAGAAAGTGAGGTGTTGGCGTGGGTGGAGGGTGCCTCCGAAGGGAGTAGACCAGGATATTTTTATCAGAATGCACATATTAAGAGTCTACTCAGTTGATGGCTGCCTGTAAGGTATGTATAAAGCGAGTTAGTGTGTGTAATTATATCCAGGCCTTTCCTCCTCCAAGGAATTTTGGAATCTAAGACACAAGGGGTGCCAGGTCTGACATAGATGGGGCAGAAGTAGATGACAAATTCAAACTGAAATGAGCTAATGTGCAGAAGAAGAGGGACGAGTATAGGTATTGCATTAATTGAAGGCCAAGAACAGGGGTCAGGCATTAGAGAAGCTTAGGAGTAATTCCCAGGAGAAAGTTAAGAATCAAGATATGATGAAATGAATTAAAAGGATAACCAGTTAAAATTCACTCTTGTTCCTTGTGTTTTTCTTGCCTTTTTCTATAAAAAATTATGAGCCAGTATCTTCCTTTGAAAATTTTTGTAAATTAGGATTAGACTCTGGGAATAACCTACCGCTTGATAATTACTTTCTGCTTCCCAGTCTCCAAAACTTAAATCCTTTCCTACACCTAACAGAACTTATGATTATGCAGAACTGTGTAGTGCATCAGGTTGCTGTTTTCGGTGTGTCACAGTGCTAACATCCAAAGTGTTGGACTTAGTGTTGGACATGAGTTTCAATCCTGGCTCTGCCACTTACCTGCTGTGTAACCTTGGACAAGTAACAAACTTTTCTAAATGTTAGTTTCTGCATCTGCCAAGAGAAGGAGGAGTACCTATCTCACAGGGTTTTGTGAGAGGAGGCAAGGTAATGAGTGCGAAATACTTAGCAGAGCACTGGCAGATAGTAAGCATTCAGTAAAAGATAGCTATTTTTAATGCTTTCTTTCATAAATGTATTCATTGATTTAATAAGTATTTATTGGGTGCCAAGTACTGCCAGCAACTGTTTTAACCCATTAGAATGCATCAGTGAGCAAAGCAGATTACTGTTCCTAAGTTTACATCTTTGTGAGTGGAGCAGAAATAAACAAACATAGTAAATAAGTGCAATATATAGTCTGGACGTAAGTGATGAATCCTATGGAGAAAATAAAAATAAACAAAGAAAAGTAGAGCAGGGACATGAATAGTGGGGAAACTGGGAGTAAGAGAGCATTTTCCAGTTTATACAGGGTCGTCAATATTGGCCACATTGAGATGTTAACATTTCCATGAGGATTTAAAGAAGGTTGAAGGAGTCGCCTATATGGACAGCTGGGAAAAGAGCACTTTAGGATGGGGAAGGGTGCAGTCAGTTCTAGGCTTTAAGGTGAAAGTGTGCCTAGAGAAAGGAGGCCAAGTTGATGGTAGGGGAAATTAGTAGGAGATGAAGTTAAATATGGAATGAAGAGGATGGCTGCATTGCTTAGGGCTTTTTGGCCATTATATGAGCCTTGGCTTTTACTCTATATGAAATGGGTAATTATTTCAGAGTTCCAAGCAGAAGGGTGGCATGATTCCATTCCATTTTCTTACGTTTCATAAGATCCACTCTGTGTGAGGTGATGAAAGTAGATTGTCCAAGGGCAAAGATGGAAGTTGGGAGACCATTTAAGAGGGCATTATTGTTATCCAGGCGAGAGACGGAGATGGCTTGGACCACAGTGGTAACATAGAGATCGTGACAGGTGGTAGGATTTGGGATATTTTGAAGACAGAGCCAACAGATTTCCTCATGGATGGATGTGGAAAATGAAAGTCAAGAATAATGACAAGGTCTCAACCATCAAGACCATCAAGAATGGTTATAATAAATACAATAATTATTTTCTTACAGTTTGTGGCTTCTTGTTTTATACACTTAAAAAAGAACAGTGAACTCACTTGTGCTTCTTTGCATCCTCCACAGCATTGTGAAAATGATATGCCCAAAGCTGGTGCTGAGTAAATAATTGTTGAACCTTTGGGGGGCATGGGGACAACTCTATTGCTCAGAGAAAACATTAGGCATGAAAAAATAGTAGTAAGGCCTTTCAGAGAAAACTTCCTTACAGCTTGATCTAGGTCCAGCCCTGACTATTCATCCCCCATCAAATTGTCTGATCCAGGCACTCTGCTCCAGACATTCTCCAAAATCAATATGGATGCACACAGCCTTCTTGATTGCAGACAGTAGTCTCCCTTGTTAAGAGCCTTAGTGGTGATCTGACCTCATTGTTTTTTGGCCACATAGAGTCAAGTATTATGCATAGGAGTGGACACTGGATGAAATTACCTGACTAAGTAAGTCCTAAAAAGTCTAAATTTCCTCTTACAGGTGCAGAAGGAGATTCCAGTTCTTCTCTTTATGTGGTGATATATTCTTAGGCACTAAAGAGAACTGCCCAGTATTTTCTGGAAATGATGTATTTCATTTCTGCATTGGATTTATATTCTTGTGAACATTTACAGATGGGATATATAAAAACTTTCACACTGAGAGGAGAAGCAAACATTATTTCTGGGAGGACCAAAGGAAAAATAAATTATGTAGCCCACTTACTGTTTCTGTTTCGTCATCGTAATCAGTGAGTCACAAATATAAGCAGATTGTTGAAGCTCAACAGTTGTAAATAGAGTTCAGAAATGTAGTGTCCGTTCCAGACAGGAGAGCTGAGGGTGAGGAATATCAGGGCACAAATGAAATACCTTGATTTAGCTATAACTGTCCCTGTCACTATAAACTGGGTGTTTTCATTGCATGAGGTGCAAAGGCTCATTTATCAGTGGTTTTCTGCCCTTCCAGCGAACGGCTAAGAGTCCCACTTCTGAACTCAGTGAAGGCAAACATGGGGTGAATCTCTTTGATCTATTAGCTGGGGTTGTACCACAGCTGCCTTTTAAAACTGTCTGGAGAGTTGAAATAGCACTTTAAAAGACTGCCAGGAATGACCAGAAAAAGTAAAGGTGAACAGTGGGAATCATTTTCTGGTAAAATCCCAAATGTATCAACTTACAAATTTATATAACAAGTATTTTTGTAGGAAGTGGTGCTGGAATCTGAATATAGGATGGAGGGAAAATCAACTGTTCATAACATTGTATCAGAGCACAGAAGGAAAAGGGATAAAATGTAAGTGCAAATGAAAGAAGAATAAAGCAACTTGAATACTTACATTGAAATATTTATGTGAGGGATGTGATCAGAGCTGAGAAATTAAAGGTATGCTCTACACTAATAAATAGTAAATCCAATGTTGATTTCAAATATGGTCTGTAGTTGCTATTTTTGAAAGGTCAATTTTTCCTGCGTAAGTCTTGAATGTTATTACATATATATCTTTCCAAATATTCTGACTTTAAAAATTTTGATTGCAAAAAAAAAATTCTGGTATCTCTACAATTTTTTTAGTAGCAATGGTTTAAAATAAAAATATTTTCTTGTGGGGCACCTCGGTGGCTCAGTCGTTGAGCGTCTGCCTTCGGCTTGGGTCATAATCCCAGGGTCCTGGGATCGAGCCCCACATCGGGCTCCCTGCTCTGCGGGAAGCCTGCTTCTCCCTCTCCCACTCCCCCTGCTTGTGTTCCCTCTCTCACTGTGTCTCTCTCTGTCAAATAAATAAATAAAATCTTTAAAAAATGAAAAATATTTTCTTGTTTGAAAAATGTGTAGATGTAATTAGGATTCAGGGACAGGCCTAGAACAGATCGAAGTAAAACGATGCTGTGAATCGCAAAGAATGCTGAGTTTGGGAACTTGAATTAAATTAAAATGAGCATTTCCTGACCACATCTAGGTGTAGCATCCAAAACAATTTTAAAAGACTACCAGAAAATTCTGTCATCATTTTAATTTCATCATTAAATTTTTAAAAATCTTTTCATTTCTCTCTTGCATCTAGTGAATCTTTTCTGTTAAGTTCCTTCTACTACCAGTTTCATTTTGAGGTCCAAATTCTATGCTGTGATCTACTTCCTTAGGATTTTCTCCTTAGGTAAAAATCAAGGTTTACTAAAATTTCACCAAAGGGGACTATCACAAGTATAAATATTTCATAAAGGTGATAGCTATCCTGCTTTTCTTCTTAGCTTGCAACTGTGAGACTATAATAAAATGAGTTGAAGTGATGGAAGGGAAATGTTCTGAAACCAAAAGAAAAAATAGGTAAAAAGGAGCATGCCTTGTCGATAAAAGGATGGCTTACAAAGCCTTTTCTGACACCCCAGCTCTGAGTTCACTCCTGCTGCTTTTCTCCTTACCGTCCCCCACTCCCAGCCTTCTCACACCGCACTTTCACACATTTGATGATTTTTACCATTTGCGCACACTTCTATTTATTTGTTTCTTTTCCCTCCAAGACTATGGTGGCTACATACTATGGTCCTCGTCTTTTATCTAAGTGAATTGCATAGTGTACCAGGCACTCAATTATGTTTTATTTTGAAGGAAGAAAAACAGGAAGAAAGAAAGGAGAAAGGAAAGAAAATTCATTTCTCCATGTCTTTCTACAGGTAGCTCTCTTCAGAAGTACCAGATTTCAGCTAGAGTGTTATGTCTTTTGATTTAAATAAGGGGCGGTTCAACACCAAAATTTGTATATTTATATGTGTGCACGCACACACATACATATAACACCTGTTAAAATCTTTATCCCAATATAGAATACAGACACATTTATATAGGGCATGTATGTGTGTATACACATGATAAGATACATATATGATATATATGATAAGATGAAAACTATATATGTGTGTGTGTCACATACATATCCATACAAAGTTTTCATGCTGAAGTTTCAATGACATTATGTTTTGCATAAAACTAGCACTGATTACCTAACTAGATGACAGGTTTCTTTATTATTTCTGTATTATTATAGCCCTCTAAATATGTAACAAGGCTGGTGTCTGACAGGTGTGTAATAAGTGTGTATGGTTTAATTTTACTGGTACTACTGAAGATACCAAACAGTTTTAAGCTAAATGAAAAATCCTTGTATTTTTGAATAACATTTTATTACTGGAGTAGTTACAAGGATGAGATGTAAGCCAGAGAAAAATGTTTCAGTGCAGCTCTGTGCCTTATCAGCTATTGAGTTTAAATGAGGGATAAATTGAATATAATTATGTATAGTTCATAGGATGATCATAAAAATAAATATTAACTATATATATATATTTTAACCATATATATATATAATTAATCTAGTCCAGGCATACAGTAAATGCTTAATCGGCAGTTCAGTTCCTTTTATTATCACACAATGGGAATTCAACAGATAGGACAAGTCTTAAAGGTTGCTACCTAAGTTTCCAAAAGTTCCTAATTACAGGTTAAGTGTAGAGTAGTCATAACATTTTCCAGTGCACATGCCATCAGGAAATAGCATCCAGTGACAGGTGATAAAGTTAATTACTTTAGGAGATTTCTTTTTTCCTTCTATACCACTTTAAGCCAAATTTATTTTTAAGGAGAAAAGTGATACTATCATCAAATTAGAATATCAATAAGCTCTGTGTTGTAAGTGCAGTTTCTTTTGAGGCTGATCCAGGAGATTCAGGGGAAGATAGCAATGGTTTGTACCAGTGCCAACAAGGCTCCCCATGCACTTAACTTTGTAATGTTGTAGATGAAAAATGTTGGATTTTTGAATGTGAGAACTGCGTTCTACTTGAAAAAAGCAAGTGATCTAATGTTTTTAGCACATAAATCTAAAACTCTGCCTTAAAATTTTTCTATATATGATTAAAGTAATTCAGAATTTTACCACCACCATAATACTCCTACATGTAATTTATTTCGGATTATCTAAGGCATAAAGAGAAACTTGATTTATTTCATATTTAAGTGTGTCAGGATTCATAAGGCCTTATCCTTGATCATAATCTGCTGTCCATTTAGAGTTGAACAAGAGGATCAAAATGAATTTCGTACATATTTCTAAAGAAAACGTAAACTACATGATAGCAAACAATGAATGATAAATGATTGTTTTTAGGATGTTGCTTTATATCATTCTATGATTATCTGGGATGCTCCATGTTACTCATATAAAACAAAGTGCTGGGAGCTTTTGAGTAGTGAATAGAGTGGGGGGAACACAGGACCATTTGATAACTTCTCATGCATTAAAAGTTACAAGGTGATTTGATTATTTCATTCGAAGGAGTAAAAACTTCTGGAACCAACAGAAAGACTAATTAAGTACCCCAGGGATGGCAGGGACAACTTCATAGAGGATGTGTTGTCTGAGCTTACTTTTTAAGAACAAGGATTAATTGAGAGGACGCTTTATATGGAGGAAAAGAGCAAGTGTGAAAAAAACAAAGAAATGAAGGAGAATGACATGGATGGTTGTATGGCTGAGGTAGGCATTATAGAACAGCATTGGATCAGGCTGGAATTGTGGACAAAGACAGATCATGAAGGGTCTTATGTGCCATGCTCTAATCTTCAAACCTGATCTTTAGGCAAAGGAGAGTCATTGAAAAAAAGTTTGATCAGATGATCAGAGAAGAAACATCACATAATTTCTACTTAGGAGGGAATACTCTAGTAGTATCATGGAAGGTAGATAGGAGTTGGCAAAATGGGTGGCAGGAGGACTAAAGGAGGCCATTCCAGAGGCCATTGCTAGTGAGGATGGGAAGGAAAGGAAACTTCAAGAAATATGTAGGAAATGTAATCGACAGAGCCCAGTGAGCAATTAAAATGTAGAGTATGAGTAAGGAAGTCAGACTGAGTTTCAGAGTTTGACAACTGACGTGGTACCTTTTACCAAGACTAGAAATAGGCAGAATTCTGCATATTTGAAAGCCATCTTCAATATGAGCTTTTGAAATTGTTTGGATTGTATTTTCCAATAGTTATATTACATTTAAATGCTTCCCTTCTACAAAATAATAAAGAAAGAACAGAAAAGTTATTTTGCAAGATAAACATTATTTTGCTGTCGACAGCAGTATTCTGTGGGGATGGGGAAAAGATCATAAAATAAAGTCAGTTGTCATGCTTTAACTTATGTACCTTTTTATAATAAAGAAAATGAAGGGCGCCTGCGTGGCTCAGTTGGTTAAGCGACTGCCTTCGGCTCAGGTCATAATCCTGGAGTCCCGGGATCGAGTCCCGCATCCCGGCTCCCTGCTCAGCGGGGGGTCTGCTTCTCCCTCTGACCCTCTTCCCTCTCGTGCTCTCTGTCTCTCATTCTCTCTCTCAAATAAATAAATAAAATCTTTAAAAAAAAATAAAGAAAATGAATACAGTAAGGTTTTTGATCCCTTCATATTAGCAACATATATGAATTATATTTCTTAGTGCATTAAGAATTTTCAATTCCTGTTGACATAAAATAATTCATTATCTTAAAAATATAAAAGTTTATCTTTATTATATGTTGGATATGAGGATCCTTTCTTATTAATATGCATTTTGGGAGCAAAATGTAAATTTATATGAGCATAGTTTTCATTTTTAAATTCTCACAAGTTAGTTGTTAATCTGGTTTCTATCGGTACTTAGAGAACAACTAATAAGCTCCAAGTTACTAACTCAGGAATACTAGATTTGTAATAGCCTGTGCCCAGACTGAAATATGGATTCTTAGTGTTCTAGCATATCCCATGTGATCTAAATATCATCTTTTAAAATTTGAAAGAATAGGGTCACTAGAATCTCCTCACAAGAGAACGTAACTTGAAATAGTAGAAGTGATATCTTTGAGCACATCTTCTGTCTTTTGCTTGTCAGAGTCCCACACTGAGAATGTAGCAACTGCTTGATGAAACATTACCTTGAGGAACATAAATTGCTTCTGGTACCACATACAACTTTCCTTTGGAAACAGTCTCTCCCTTGTCTGTGAGGCTGTGGATGTCTCTGGACTGTACTTAGTAAACCCTTAGTAGCTATTTGTTAATTGGGCCAAATCGCCCCACTAAACTGATGGGAATCAGTGTGTATTCAGTCTCCCCTTTGCTTTCCTATTTGATTTCCTTTACTACTGCTTTGGGGAGAGAGGTGTGTCTTCAATTTCCTCACCAGAGTAAGCTGAATCATTAGATATTAAAGAAAGACATTTCAAAGAGAGAGAGAGGCACTAAGATGTTCTACCTGGTGATGGTTCTAAGGGCCAGAATAGTCAAAAACCCTTTTGGGGATAGATGAAACCTGCAGTGATTTTAATTCAGGTTCATTGTAACTCAGAATCAATGACTGTCATGAAGGGATGTATTTAGTTTATTCTTTCAGGACTTTTTGTTTCCTTTTCATAAGCATATAGTCATCTTGATAGTTGTTCAGAATTCTTTTTTTTTTTTCAGGATTCTTAAATGAGCTATACTTTTTAAATTAATCCATTTTCATTAGTAGGAAAAAAACAAGGTAAACAAACAAACAAAAACAAACAAGCAAACAAAAAAAACAAGGTAAAACAAAACTACAAGAACAAACAATATATAAAGAAGCAACAATTAAAAAGCACCAGAAATCTAACACTGAGAGGGAATGTCATATATTTAATATATTTGATATATTTCTAAATTATCACAAAGAATCTAAGACCAAAATGTAGAGCTATAATGAAAAATGATTGTACTGAAACACAGTACATACGGGTTTTATTATTGTTCTTCATTCTTCCTACTTTTATAGGCACTTTGCTGACCATTCAAATGCAGCTCTGTACTGTTCACCATTACTTTTTATCAAACACGTACTGAGTGCCTACTGGGAGGAAGGTATTGGGCAAGGTACAACAATTCCTTGTGGTAGAATGGCAGTAAATTGCATTATCAAATTCAAAGTTTCCAGCTTTTTAATAGGGAACACTAAGCGCCATATACACAAAAGTCACTTAAGTATTTTTTGGCTTTAACAAAATTGAATGATGACAAATGGCACATGTAGGTGTTATGGGAGTCATCCCAGGAAGCAAAATGTCTTTGTTGTTGCTGAGAGAGTTAAAGCAAAAGACAGCAATGACTAACTTGTTTTAAAATATATGCGTGACACTCTATTTATGATATATGATAAGCAAAATTATTAGTATCCTGATCTTCTTGAAGGGATGTCCTCCACAGTTTGATTTTGCTCTCAGGATTGTGAGCTCATGTCCTTATTAATATCACTCTTAATATCCAAATTACAGGGGTAAGGACAATATAGCTTCTTGCTCGGATAGTTAGCTCCCAGCGAATACAGTTAATATCTCTCCTGAATAATAATATTTAATTATTATCATTTTTTCCTTCTTCGAATAACTGAATGATGTTTGCATTTAGCTTTGGTTTCTCTCAGAAGCAGACTGTAAGATATGCATCAACTTCGGAAGTCCTATCAGGAGGCACTAGAAGAGGAGATGGCTAAGTGACAAAGGGAAGGGAGGGGAGCCAAAACAAGGTACAGGTATTGAGCAGGTTATTGATGAGGACTAATGGGATTTGGTCTCCCCTCCCACTGACGTCCTCTAGGAAATGTGTGGGACATGCCTTAGGGGTATCTCCATAGAGGAGAGAAAGCTGAGCTATATTTCCTCCAACACCCATCAGTCACTGATTGATGGTTTGCTCCCAGGAGCATGAGCTTCTGTGCACTTCTGGTCTGTCCTGCACAGCCAGAGAAAGCCCCCAGGCAGAGAATCAAAGGTGATTGCAGCAGAACACCGTAACAGGTAGAGCAATTGTGATTGTCAAGGGAGTATGGACAAAGAACTGGCAGCAGATGTGACATTGGTCTTCTGTGGTTATATGCTATTTTAAATGTTGTTAATATAATCACTTAAATATCAAACTTTTTACTTGAAATCATTATCTAGTATACTAAGAGTGATGGACAGATATTTTGCATGTAACTTGTAATTTCTCTCCTTTTCAAGAACTTCCTTAACTTTCCCACCACCAGACCTAAAAATATGCTTCCATTCCTTTCCACACTTTCTATTCACTCCTGATATAACCAAGGATATTCCCTCCTCCTCCTTCCTTCCATGTATGCATTGTCAGTCCCTTAATGCTTGCACTGCCTGCTTACCCAGGAATGTTCCTCTCTCACTGATCTTTTTCTCTCTACCCCAGTCCCTCCATCTGTATTGCCATGTGCTCAAACATCTTCCACCTTAAACAAGCACAGAACTGCCTCTTTTCCCTCACCTTCCTCTGTTGCTAGAGTTCTCTTCCCCTTCACAATCAAACTCCTCAAGATTTGTTTCAAATCACTCTAGCCTTTTCCTCTTCTCCCCCTTCTCTCACTCCATGCTAGTCTCTCCACACATATTCTTTCCTCCACTAATGGCTCCCAGGTCTCCAAATGCAGTGAATATTCCATACCTCAGATTACTTCATCTCTCAGCAGCAGTGACTGTCCATCACTCTCTTCTCCATAGGGGTTTAAATTGCCTTTGTAATACTCTTTTTTAAAAAATATTTCTTTATTAGTTCCATCCATGTTGTTGCAAATGGCAAGATCTTTCTTTTTATGGCTGAGTAATATTCTACATATATATGTATATGTGTATATATATCTATGTGTGTATATATGTATATATATATCACATCTTCTTTATCCATTCATCTGTTGATGGGCACTTTGGTTGCTTCCATATCTTGGCTATTGTAAATAATGCTGTTATGACCTTACAGAAATACTGTAGGGGAATACATTTGTATTGCATTTATATGACATCAAATTAAATAAACTAGATGAAATGGACAACTTCCTAGAAAGATTCAAACTACCAAAACTAACTCAAAAAGGAATAGAAACTCTGAATAGACTTAGATAAGGAAAGAGATAGAATTAATCATAATAATATAAAACTTCTATCAAAGCAAATGGCAGGTTTATATGACTTCGCTGATGAATCTTACTAAACTTTTATAGGAGAATTAATACCAATACTTCATAAATTCTCCTTAAAAATAAAGAAGAGAATTCTTAGCTCATTTTATTAGTCCAGTATTACTCTGATACTAAAGTGAAACTAAAATGAAAGACCTTGTAAGAAAAGAAAACTGTAGATGAATATGCCTTATGAACATAGACGTAAAAAATGCTCAACAAAATACTAGCAAATTAAGTACAGCAACATATAAAAAATTATGCACCAAAACCAAGT
The DNA here is from genome assembly GCF_029215605.1 of Mirounga angustirostris. NCBI lineage: Eukaryota > Metazoa > Chordata > Mammalia > Carnivora > Phocidae > Mirounga > Mirounga angustirostris. The sequence goes on along the minus strand of NW_026991710.1, from coordinate 38,460,339 downwards.
GAGTCTTATCCCAGGAATGCAAAGTTGTTTTAATACATGAAAATAAATTGGTGTAATATACCATATTAATAGAAAAAAGGGCAAATAATTCATGATCATATTCATATTCCATGGAAAGTATTTGGCAACACCTAACACCTACCTATTCATCAGTTTAAAAAAAAAAAAAAAAACCTCTCTATAAACTAGAAATAGAAGGGATTCCATTTGTATGAAGTGTCCAGAATAGGCAAATCCATAGAAACAGAAACTGAATTATTAGTTGTCAGAGCCTGGAGGAAGGGAGGATAGGGAATCTGTGCAGGGTTTCTTTCTGATGATAAAAATGTTCAAAGTTTAGATAGTAGTGATGTTGTACAGCCCTATCCTAAAAACCACTGAATTGTATACTTTAAAAAGGGTGTATTTTATATTGTGTGAATTATATCTCAAGAAAACTATTATAAAAAAGTAAGAGACTGTATGGGTGAATGGGTAGAAGCAGTGTTACTATAGAGAGATCATGGTAGCTTTAACAGTAGTAACGGAGAAAGGGTGAGAAGTTGTTGGATTATAGATATCTTGGAGAGCCAACCAGACTTACTGTTAAAAACAGAGAAGTTGTGGATGAACTAAGATTTGTGACCCAGAGCATTGGAACAACAATCAAATACAATAGGGAATCATTAGTATGATTGGTTTTGGAGAGACAAATCGGTTTTGTTTGGGATATGAGTTTAAGAATCTATCAGATAGTCATGTGGAAATGCCAACTGGACAGTTAGGTAGAGGAGCCTAGACTTTAGAAGAAAGCTCTGACTCAAAATAGAATTTCAGGAGTCCTTGACTACATGAAATAAATCATCAAGAAGTATAAATAAAGAGGACCAAAAACTGAATGTTGGGACATTCCAATATTAACAGGATGCTGGTATAGGAGTAAAGCAACCAGTAAGGTTGGAATAAAATCAAGAGATTATGGTGTTCCAGAGACCAGGTGAAGAAAGTTTCCAGGAGAGGGAGTCTTTTCTTACATGTTCTCATAGCATATTATCACGTCGGTAATTATGTATTTATTTGATTTTGCATAGTATCTCTCTTCTCTAGGCTATCGCATTATGATAGCAGAGGCTATGTCTACCTCCAGTGACTCTGAACTAATAATGATAATTCATTTACTCATTTATTTGACAAAAAATTATCAATTATGTCAGGGGTTGTTCTGTGCTGGGGTTTTACTTTTCTGAGCAAATGAAAGTCCCTGTCTTCGTGGAGCTTAACTTCTAGTGGGAGCATGTAGACCAGTACTATCTAATAGAACTCTCTGTGATGATAGAAATGTTCATCCTGGCTATCCATTGTGATAGCAATAGTTACATGTGGATAAAATGTGGCTAGTATAACTGAGGAACCAAATATTTTATTTTAACTAATTGAAATTAAGTTTAAATAGCCACATGTGTCTATCCTATTAGTAGATATGGGCAGTAAACAGTAAACATAATAAGTCAATGAACATATAGAACCAGGGAGAAATGTGAAACAGTTACACTTTAAAATAGGATTTGACAGAAATTTAGGGGGCGCCTGGGTGGCTCCGTTGGTTAAGCTTCCAACTCTTCGTTTTGGCTCAGGTCGTGATCTCAGGGTCGTGAGATGAGCCTGGCATCAAGCTCCGCTCTCAGCATGGAGTCTGCTTGAGATGCTCTCTACCCCCCCGTGCCTCCCCCCTCTCCCCACTTGCACATGTACTCTCTCTCTCTCTCTAAAAATAAATAAAATCTTAAAAAATATAGTATGGTAAGATGGACCTCGTCGAGGTGTAACGATTTCCAGTCCTCTTTCATGTTTTATGTTTTGTTTTATGCCCTTGCAAATCTACTGCAACTGCTCATTTCCAGGCTCTACGGATCACTTATACTAGTCAAAGAAAAGGGCCTACTTCAGCATCTTTTAACAATACTCCTTTAAAAAAACCCAAACTTTATTCTCTTGATTTCTACACTTTCCTTTTCTCAGTATCATTTTTTTCTTTTGCTTTAACCATTGTAACATGTTCCAAACTGGATACGTTGTCTTCAGTCTCCTCTCACTCAGTTTGCCCACTGTTACAAATGTAACATAACATTTATAGTACAGTATCCTTGCAGGTAAGATTCTCCCAAAGTCCTTCAGTGAATGCCCTGATGCCATATATAGAGAGATAGCATCCTCAACATTGTGGCACGTCAGGTCTCTTTTGATACATCTTCTCTTTCTTTACAACTTGATACCCCAACTTTCCTACATATGTTAACTGTATTCATGAACCAAACTAAACTCTTTGCAAAGGATTTTTGAAAGTGAGTTTGGTATATATACATGATGAAATATTACTTGGTCATCAAAAAGAATGAAATCTTGCCATTTGCAATGATGTGGATGGAGCTAGAATGTATTATGCTTAAAAAATAAGTCAAAGAAAGGCAAATAACATATGATTTCACTCATTGTGGAATTTAAGAAACAAAACAGAGAAACATATGGGAAGGGGGAAAAAAGAGAGAGGGAAACAAACCATAAGAGACTCTTAATGATAGAGAACAAGCTGAGGGTTGATGGAGGGAGGTGAGTGGGGGAATGAGCTAGATGGGTGATAGGTATTAAAGAGAACACTTGTGATTGTGCACCAGGTGTTGTGTGTAAGTGATGAATCACTGAATTCTACTCCTGAAACCAATATTGCACTGTATGTTAATTAAAATTTAAATAACAATTGAATTTTATTGTATGCTGCATTATCCAATGAAGAACAATTTTTATCAATTAATTTCAGCCCTTCTTGAAATTATTTATATGTTCATTTTGGATATCCTTCAGGGCCATTTATTATTTTTTCCTATGAAGTATTTCAAACATTCAAAAGAGTACAGAGAGTTGTATGATTTATTTCATGACCAGCTTCATCAACTCTTAGAATTTGCCAAAATTGAGATCAGTTTTAAAAGAAGGAAAATAATAGAATACATTAGAAACTCCCTCTGTAACCCTAAGCAGGTTATTCCCCATTTTCTTTCCCCAATGATAACTGCCTTTCAAATCCTGAATTTGATGATCGTTCCTAAGGATCACACCTTTTTTTTTTTTTTTAAGATTTTATTTATTTGTTTGACAGAGAGAGACACAGCGAGAGAGGGAACACAGCAGGGAGAGTAGGAGAGGGAGAAGCAGGCTTCCCGCCAAGCAGGGAGTCCGATGCGGGGCTCGATCCCAGGACTCTGGGATCATGACCTGAGCCGAAAGCAGACACTTAATGACTGAGCCACCCAGGCACCCCACACACCTTTTTTTTTTTTTTTTTAAGATTTTATTTTCGTTATTATTTATTTGTCAGAGAGAGAGAGGGTGAAAGCAGGGGGAGCAGGGAGAAGCAGGCACCTCACTGAGGGGGCCTGATGTGGGACTCGATCCCAGGACCCTGGGATCAGGACCTGAGCTGCAGGCAGATGCTTAACCTTCTGAGCCACCCAGGTGTCCCAGGATCACACCTTTAACTACATGCAGTCCTTATTTCTCCTCAAGTACTTATTATTAACCTCATGGTGTTTTGCCTTTGGAAAAATCTATATAGAAGATCCTTTTTTGCATATTTTGCTATTGGCATTTCTAAAGCCAAGAATTTAGCTTATAAGCAATTATTTTGAGGTAACTCGTGGTATACGTTTCTGTTAAAAGCCACTTACTGTTTGTTCAAAAGTTAAATTTTGGTTTCCACTGAAATAGTGCTTTCCCTAAATATATTCTTTCCTTTTGCTTGATGTAAAGTTTCTTCACTGGGATCCAGTCCCCTAGGCTTTCAACCTCTTTCTATCAATGGGTAGTTTGGACACTGTCTTCACTAATGACAGTACCCATTTCGCTGTTCATGGCCATTTGTAATGTTGGTGGCATATTTTGGGAAAAGGTGTATATTCTACATGAACTATAATTAGAAATTATTTGTTAATTCAAATGTAAGACACCTAATATGTGGCAGACATTGTGCTAAGCACTGTTGATAGGACAGTGGACAGAAAGGTCATAGTCATTGTTTTCATGAATCTGAATCCTGACTGGGGAGATAGATCAAACAAAACCAAAACCAAAAAGTGGATAAAAAACATTAAGGCATGAAAATAATGGCAAATTCTAAAAAGTCCTAGGAAAAGGAAGTGTCAGGGAGAAAATGAGGGAAACAGACTTACATTATACAGGGGGCATAGTGAACCTCTGCTCTGAGGAGAGGACATTTAAATAGAGACTTGAAGGCAGGTAAGCAATCAACTAAGAAGGGAAGAGAAAGAGGCAGTAGCCAAGGTGAAGGTCCTGAGTCAGGACAGTGCAAAGTTAGTCCACTCAATGTGATCAGGGCTTGAAAAGGTAACTCATGGTACTTAAAGTGAAGAGACTGAGGTTGCTGCCAGAATATCAATTCATGTGTTTACTCTGTGACAGACATCTGTCACACGGATCTGAATATTATAACAGGTATTAATTAGCAACACAATTTAACCGTGTTCTAAATCCATATGGGAAAACAACAATTAACCAGAAGATACTATGGACTTTGACAAATTAGTGTCACAAGATCCCTAAATAACCGATGTGCATAAAATCTTACTTCTTTTCTCCTCCCCTCCTCTTTCCTTCTTTTCCCTTCTCTTCTCTTATGGAAAGCCAAATCATAATCAAAGACAGCATTTTGAATATAGAACCTTAGAAAGCTGTGTTAGATGTATCAAACATTTGTAGTCATCACCCTAAAATATTTTACTAATTCATGTTGATTGTTGACAACTCTGTTGCAACAACCAAGAATCACTTCCTCAATCTCCTAGCTATTGGGTATTCATGGTCAGTGTTTGCCTTGCTGATTTTCCTTTTTTTTTTTTTTTTTTTGAACTTGCATAGCTGGAGAATATTCCTTGCAATGCATACATTCTTTCACTGTGCTTATGAAGTTGATAAACCATGAAATCATTTATTTAAAGTAATTTTGCGTGTCTGTGTTCTATGTCTTTAGGTGTTGCTCTTACTGCTTAGAGCTTTGAGGGTAATCTTATTTTTCTCTTTGGATTCTTAGCTGCCATTTCCCTGCAGCCACAAGGTACTGATAACAACCTTCCGTACCCTTTACTTGCCATTTGGCATATAATGGATATTCTTCATATCCTTAGCATGAATATATTCACACAGTTTGTCATCTCTCTTCTCTAGTTTTGCTACTCCGCACTAAGGAGAATGATTTCATTTACCTCTATTTGGGTGAAGACTACCTCGGCATTTACATTTTTCTTCCCTGGAACATTTTAAATCAATATCTATAATGACTAAAGTTTTACTCAATTGTTTATTGAATAAGTGTGACAGTATTGATTTGGTATGAATAAGAGGAAAAAGCAAACAAACCTGAGTCCCATTTTCATAATTTCTTTCTAATAGCTTATATAATTCACAACTAGGACCAGCTACATAATTTGTGAGGCCTTGTCCAAGATGAAAATGCAGGGCCCTTCATTCAAAAGGTAATTAAGACTTTTAAGAGAGAAAAACAGAACACTAAAGCAAGCGTGGGGCTTTTCTGAGCACAGGGCTCTAGGAGACAGCACAAGCTACATGCCTGTGAAGCTGACCTGTACAGGTCTTTGGGGAAGCTGGCAGCTGAGAATTAACTTTATAAACATATTTATGTCCCACATGAGTTTTGTGGTAAAATTTCATGAAAACAGTTTTTGGAATAAAATAGAATAGAAAATAATAAAGCTGAATAAATATATTTATTTGAAACACTACATGTTTTTGGTGCAGAGTATTATGGTGAATAGAAATATGTAGTTAATGAGAAAACACTTCTAGCTTTGGTTTACCATTAGGGCTTAGGAGCCAGATTGCTTGGGTTCTAAAACCTGGCTCTATTTACTCTACCAAGCGTGGGTTGTTAGGCACATTTCCTTACCTTTCTGTATGTACATAAGTGTACGTGTACAGATTGAGATGATAACAGAGAACCTACTTCACAGGATCATCATGCAGATTATTATATTTCAAGACATTTGAAGCCTAAGCATTCAAAGTCTGCTCTGTTATTTCCAAATCCTTTTGGCTTTTTATTTGGGTCTTAGTGGATACAATATCCCCAGACTTAGTTTACTCTCTCTTTTATGGTTGTGAATTAGTGTCCAGTATAGTATTAAAAATATTTTGTGATCTTGTTTCTGTGGAATTACAAATTTGATAGTAGATGAGGCATTCAGTTCATGATGATAGAAATTAATGATGTATTGCTTTTTTCTATAAGTTACATTGGAAGAATTTTTCTTTTCAATCCTTTTCTTTGAGCCTCTCCCCCATCACCATTTGGCTTATTTAAAATCAGAGATCTAAATCACCTGGTTAAAAGAGCTATCCAGGTAATTGTGTTACAGTTAATAAGTTACATAATACTTGAATCTAACTCAAGTCAATCTTAACATTTCATACATTTGTAAATACCTTTAAAGACAAGTTTGTTTGGAAGTAATCCATTGTGATTAATGTCTGTTAATTGCTTTTATTTTTATGTCATTGAATAATGAAGCTTTTTATATTAACTTGAATTATATTTATTTTTAATAAATAACAATTCATTTCTGTGCTTTACTGAGAAGATATACTAATTTCCAATCTACAGACTAAACCTCTACCATCATGAGGTACCATCTGAAATATTTAGTTTAAAAACCAAATTTAGGACTATATCAAACAGCAACCATATTAACACACTGTATTTTTAGTACTGGTAGTAAATTTATTGTAAACTAGTTCAGTTAAGAGAAATTCTAAGAAACTATTAATTCTCAGAAATATGTTTAAAACAGAATGCTCTAAATCAGGCATAGTTTCCAAGTAAGAATGCCATAATACTTATAAGCATTTAGCATTTAGGATTGTGAGAACCTATGAAATAATTGAACAATATAGAAATTTTTGTTGTTGTGAAGGTTGAAAAGAAAGTAAAAAGCCATATTCCTAAATACCACACAGCTTTCTAATCATTCCATGTACTTGACCCCTTCTCTTTCAGTGGTTCTCATTATATATTATCTATATTTAATCTTTTTTTCTCATATCAGACAGTATTACTGAAGTCTTCACTAACATCTACGTGACCAGTTTTGGCCCTGTCTCAGATACAGATATGGTGAGTTTTTCATTAAATAGTATTTTTACTTCATATTATGTTCCCATTATATGGGGGGAGGTTAGAATAAACAAGCATTTTTAGTGTTATAGAATTATGTGTCTATCTCATGCCTAGTCGAGCCAAATACTTAGAGAGTTAAGGAAACTTGTTTGTATCAATGGTATGCTATTCCTCCTTGAGTGTTTATATAACCCTTTACATTTTATATTCTTTTCAGAGCTTGCCTACCTAGCTACAGTGTGGTAAACAATTAGTTAAATACAAATAATCATGTTACTGAGAACCAGTTTCTAGGATTCAAGCACCTGGTTGGCCTTTGATAAGTAAAATCTGTATGGTTTGGAGACAGCCACTTCTTACAGAATGTGCTCATGGTCAGTGTTATAAATGCAAACCTTCCATTGGCAGTAAGTGAGGTGGGTTCCTTCTCAAATTATCTAAACACATACAATACCTACAAGCTACATACATAGTAGGCATATATAAATCAATCTAAAGAAAACTAGAATCTTGACATTCTTGGATTCAATGGAATTGGTATTTATTTTTCTCTAAAATGAGATGGGTAAAAAGAGGGAAATTGGTCTGTTGGGTTAGAAACTGGCAGGCTAGAAACATCATAGATAATTAGTGATTAAGCATCAAAGTTTTAGTATTCAGTCTTCCATTTCTACTGCAAACTGTAGTGCTCAGTAATAGAAATTTTTGTTGAAGTACTTTTCATCCACCTTCCTTATGGCCCAGGAAGTGAGAATTAGAGGAACTGCCCTTATCCTTTCTTTGCTTGGTCATCCTCCATCATGTCACTTTTCCCCAACTTCTTCCCTTTCTCTGACAACCCAAGGGGAAGGACACCAAGTTTGGTGGCTTTTCACTGGGATTAATACACAAAAACTAAGTTTTCCTTTAATGCAGACATCACCAAACATTAGCCAGTTCATTGGGACCTCTCTACCTCTTCTTCAGAAAGCAGATTCGCCTTTTCTATCATTGAAAACATTCGTTTTGTCTTCCACCAGAGTCTCTTCGCTGACTTCATGGTCCTTTTCTTAAATTGACTTGGATGGCTGAAACTGTAAGGTGACACAAGGATAATGACCCCCAACTTTGGGGACATGGTTGATACCAAACGCTGGCAGGTCTTTGAAGTTCTTTCCAATTCTAATGTGAAGACTTAAGTGTTGTATGTCCCCCTCTTAACTCTAGGCTTTAGCCACAATTCCACAGCAACAGAAAAGAATCCTGCTTTCAACATAATCCTCCATCCTCCCTTGCAGTCTTCTGTGGTGACCTGAAATATTAATCTGCCTCTTTCCATAGGTCAGTTTTAAATGTACAGGAACTTGAAAGGTGACGGAGACATATTTAGCAAGAATATGCATTCCAAACATTATTGGTTGGCTATAAAGACAATGTATCTGTGCACTGTCTCAGTAGATGCTCCCAAATATTAGAGAGACTCAGTGAGAATGAGCACCTAACCTCTATATGGAATCGAGGAGAGTTAGAATTTCATCTGACACTGAAAAACTAGCAAAATAGTGTATTCGTAGTTCTTTTATGGTGATATTTGGTGCCTCATTACCAGTCAAAACAGAAAGGCAAATAATATAGGACACCAAATATCATAGTTTTCAATGTTGTGTATCTTGTGTTGTTAATATTAGTGCTCACAGTTACTTTTAATGTTTTGGGTTTTTATTTTTAATTTTTTTTGCAAAAGAAATTATTCTACCTAAAAAATCAATAATAGAAAAATATATACCTCTTTTATACATATGAAATATTTGTTTTCTGGAGGTTTTGGACAAGCTCACTCATATATTTTTGGCAAAATGTGTAAGGTGACTTTTTTCCAGTGGTGACAATGGATTAGACTAATCCTCCTCCTCTTTGTTCTCACCATACGGTCGGATTCCTAACACACATTTAGAAAGCAGGTAGGTTCAACTCAAAATGGATTAAAATCTTGAACAGAACAACTGAAACCATAAGACCACTAGAAGAAAACATGGGAGAAAAGCCACTTGACATCAGTCTTAGTAATGGTTTTTTGGATCTGAGATCAAAGGCAAAAATAAAAAAGTGGGACTACATCAAACTGAAAAGCTTTTTCACAGCAAAAGAAACCATCAACAAAATGGAAAGGCAACCTACACAATTTGGGAAAATATTTGCAAATCATATACCTGATAAGGTGGTAATAACCAAAACAAATAAAGAACTGATATAACTCAATAGCAAAAAAAATCCCCCAAACAATCCTATTTAAAAAAGGAAGACAAACTGAACAGACATTTTTACAAAGAAGATACACAGATGGCCAAAAGATACATGACAAGTACCCAACATTACTAATCATCAGGAAAATGCAAATCTTTACCACCATGAGTTATCACCTCACACCTGTTAGTATGGTTGTCATTAAAAAGACGAGATTAAGTGTTGTTTATGATGTGGAGAAAAAGGAACACTTGTGCACTGTTGGTGAAAATATTAGTTGGTGCAGCCACTATGGAAAACTGTAAGGAGACTGTTTCTCAAAATTTAAAAAGGGAACCCATTTTTTAAGATTTTATTTATTTGAGAGAGAGGGTGAGAAAGACAGCGCACAAGCAGGGGGAGCGGCAGACAGAGGGAGAAGCAGGCTTCCCGCAGAGCAGGGAGCCCAATGTAGGGCTCAATCCCAGGACCCTGGGATCATGACCTGAGCCGAAGGCAGACGCTTAACCGACTGAGCCACCTAGGTGCCCCCAAAAGGGAACTATTATATGATTCATTAATTCCATTTCTGGGTATATATTCAAAGGAAATGAAAACAGGATTTCAAAGAGATTTCTGCACTCCCATGTTCATTGCAGCATTATTCATAAGAGCCAAGAAATGAAAACATTATATATATTATACATATATATAGTTCATATATAATTCATATGTTATATATATGCGAATATTTTTTGGCCATGGGAAAAAAAAACAAAATCTGGATTTGTGGCAACATGGGTGGACCTTGAGGGTATTAAGTGAAATAAGCCAAACAGAGAAAAACAAAAACTGTATGATATCACTTACACATGGAATAAATCTTTTTAAATTCAAACTCAGAAACAAGAGTAGATAAGTAGTTGCCAGGGGTTGGGGGTGGGGTAATAGGGAGAGGCTGGTAAAAGAGTATAAATTTTCAGCTACAAGATGAATAAGGTCTGAAGATCTAATGTAAAACATGGTGACTATAGTTAATAACACTATTGTATAATTGAAATTTGCTAAGAGAGTAGAGCTTAAATGTTCTCACACACACAAAAAGATAAATATAAGTTGATGGATGTGTTAATTAACTAGATGGGGGAATGCTTTCACAATGTATATGTATATCAATCACTATTGTGTACACTTTAAATAGCTTATAATTTTATTTGTCAATTATATCTTAGTAAAGCTGTTAGAAAAAAGGAAAAGAAACTGTGATCACTTAGGATCATTTAGTAAGTGTTTCCATGTAGAAATTCCTTGCAGGCATTTGTTGGGAAATTTATATGTTTTTACAAATCCTAAATTCTGGGAAAAAATCAAGTAAGGAGAAAATGGGAAAAGCATTATAATTCTCCAGCAAGAATGAAAGCTTAACAGTCAACATAGGAAGGAATCCACTGATGTCAAGGTGAAATGCAGCTCAGGGAATGCTGACATGTGAAGTTGAAGACTCAAAGGTTAAGGACAGCCTGCCCCAGAACTGGGACAGGATCACGTGCGGGTGAAGCAGTCATTATCAGGCAATCATGCTCCCAGCGGTTATGGGTCTGTGGTTCTGTTTGCTGCTGTCATTCTTAAAAATAGGGTACATTTTAACAAGCTGATGCAAAAAAAATAAAAGTAAAAAGCTGGTAGCTGTTGTTAGGTATGCGGTCATTAGCAACAGAACAAATTTAAACTCTTTCAACTGAATTGAATTAAAAATTTTGCCCTCTTCAGTGAATCTAGCTCAAGAACTTTAAAACATTTCAGCAGGCTCCAGATCTGCTTCATATTTGGGAGGACCCTCCTACACATTATATTGAACATTAAAATGCACTCACAATCCAAATGATATAGGTTAAATTGAGCTAAAGTAGAGTTGTAGTTGGAAACATTTAAATAAAAAATTACTTTGATTTTTTTACTTTTCCTTTTCTATTTTGTGGTGTGTGTGTGTGTGTGTGTGTAATGTGCATGTGCACTTGTATGTAGAGATAGTCCCTAAAATGAAGTACCTATTTAACATCTTGATAGGCTCTTGAGACATTTGAAGGCCCTAGACCTTTTTCCTAATGATTCATTTTCCTTGAATTACCTAGCCTAACATGGTCCTATAGAATTCTTTTGGTCATGTCAGATTTTCTACATTATTTCCATCTTTTTTTACCTTGTTTACTCAGTCTTACCAGTAGTTGGCTTGGAGGAAGTCTGGTGAATTGCAAGACCAACAAGGGGGCACATACTTTGTCATCAGAGTCCAGTCAGAGGAAAGGATCTATAACAGTAGTATGAACAGGGAAAATCTAATAAAGTGAATTATTAATTAGAACAAGGTGCTTTAATAATGAAACAGGGTAAAAGAAGGCTTTAAGTAATTCAGAACTAGTAAATGCAGAAAGCAGCATCTACCTTTAGGGGTGAAGCATCAGAAACAAGGAACACACAGACACACACACACATATTGTAAACCTATTAGGGAAAACAGAACTCAACTTAAAAATATATACATTTTATAAAGAGAAATGACTTGGTCTTCATCATCACCAAATGGAATGATTTTCAATCTTGATATTACTTTTGCTGGAAAGCAAGATAAATAATGAGGAAAAATTTGAATTTATGTCAGTATAGATAGCCAAGAAATGAAACTTATATGTAACACTCTAAAGAGGAAGAAATTGATTATATGTGGAAGGAAGACACATTATTATTAACCATACGTGCAAGTGGACATGAAGATATCTAACTCACGTCTTACAGAAGCAGTTTGGTAATGAGAAAAAAGTAAAGAATAAATTTAATTTCACTTTTAATAGCTTAGCTGATACACTCATTTCTCTGCAGTATGCATAGACCCAAACCCCTACATCCTGTTCAGGTCAGTGATGTAGATTCGTTGTGACATTAGCCTGAGAGGAAACAGCGGCATAGCAAAAAGAATTAAGAACCAAAAGAACACATGCACACACGTACACTCTGCTATCTCAGAATCATTAACTAGTGTGATTGTCCAAAGAAAGTTGCAGATCTAAATTATAAAGATTCTAATTACAGTGTCTGCGATTAAGTTTAAAAATCTTTTATTTCAACATTAAAAAAATTCATGAGTAAGAAGGTAATTAAAGCAGGGAATGTACTAGTAGACAGTTGACAAAGTTTGTAGTGGGCATGTGCATTTTAGCAATTTATAACTCATTCCTCTGTTATTTTGTTTTTTCTTTGATCCTTAGTTTCTATATAGGTCTTTTCCCATATTAGTAAACATTTTCACTGTGTGTGCATATTCTTCAGTCATAAGTGGTATGGCTACCAATAACTGCACTAAAACCTAAACTAAGAACCTCAGCCCAAATGGTAATCTCTTGCAGTGTTAGGGTTAGAAATGGATCAGTGCAAACTTTGAAATCACCTCAAGATTTCTGAACCTGAGTTTCCCATTAGGCTATTAAGAAGCAAGCAGTCAGGTCGGTGTATTGATCATTTAAATCCCCTTGGTTAATACTTTTCTGTCCCTTTGAAAACAGAGTGCATTATCTCTTAGACTTGCCAGAAGCTGTGGAGATATTATGTATTTTGGTGGTTAACGTCTTAAGGAGGTTTAGAGAGTTATTAGATCTCGACACTTGGTCAAAAATTGACACGGGACTTAGGTGTTAACCCTTATCAGAAGTTGTCATTTGTAAATGTAGCTAGATAAGGAAACATGTTATAAACATGGCAAATACTGTTTACCACAAGTAATGTAGTCATTTTACTTCAAAGTTGGCATGTAGAAGTTGATTACTGGAAAGTTATTGATATTTTGGAAGGATAGAAATTAGACTTTGAGAGCATTCATTCACTCAATCAATATTTTCCAGTATCCTCTTAGAGTTTTTAATAATGCCCCTTAAATTGTGATTCATAGACACTTGGATTGGATTTTTTCCTGGGTTCCTTCTACAATCTGTGGAATCATAATTGCTAGTTGTGGGGTATGCCAGTCTGTGTTTTAACAGGTTAAGGTATTTGACTTTATGCTGAAGGCAGCAAAAAGCCATTTTAGGGTAGGGGGTTGGGGTAATATAGAGAGCATGTGATGGAGTCAGATTTTCTGCAATCCAATAATTTGTATTAGAGGATAGGGAAAGGAAAAAATAGTTTGAAAGCTGTTTTATTACACACAAGAATGACTGTGGACTGGGCCAGAGTAGTGGTACCAAAGATGGAAAAACTGAAAAGATTTAGAAGATCTCCACATGGTAGAATTAGTTAGACTTGGTGATCTGTTGGATGTAGGGGTTGAAGGAAGCACAGGATGAAGTCTTGGGAGATTGGGTGGGTGGTACCATTCACTGGGATACGATACACAGGAGGAAAACTTTACTTTGCTGTTGTTTTGGTGTTCTGACTATGAGTACTTAGGTTTTGGATACACTGAGTTTGGGTCTTTGTGAGAGATTTGATTGGAGATGTCTAGGTGCAGACATATATCCAGAGCTTGGGAGAAAGGCTGGAGTGCAGAGGGTTTGGGGAGCCATCTGATGGTAGTTGAAACCATGGGCATGTATAGCTTGTGCAAGAAAGAGATTTCCAGTGAAATGGTCGTTGTACTTTCACAGAAACTCTAGAATACAAGAGAATAAAACAGATTTTAGAGGAGACTGAGAAGCAGCTATGGGTGTCTGTCAACATGAAAGGGGATTTCCTTCTCTGAAACAGACTGTTTTGATCCTTAACAACAAAGGTTAGAAACCACTGCTTTTCTTCCTTATCAGATGCAATGATGCACAATAGTCAGATATTTGTATCACTTACAGCTCTCTGTCAAGGTAGGATTCTGTACACTGATGGTGATATTGTTCATTTGGTAATCTACCCTAGGGAGGGGGTTAACAGTTTCAGAAAAGAGGGCAAATAAAGGCAGTTTGACGAGCTTGACTCCATCCTACCTTCCTGCAAGAGGGAGGGTTCAGGTGATAGTTCTCTTGACTTCCTATGGAGAGGGGCATTGCTTGACATTCCCCCATTCCTTTTTGTAAACCAAATAATAAACAGCTATAATTTCTGAACATGAAATGATTTTTTAAAAATTAAAATTGCAGAGGTTGTGTGTTTTTCCCCCAGGTTTCAAGGGTAGAATCTGTCTTCCGGGGGGAGCCACATAGAATTTGTTTGCCCTAGTCAAGAATAATAAATATTGTCTATTGGTGCTACTCCCGTATATTTACTGTTACGTGTAGGTTGTTGGCAGACACAAAAGGTCTCAGATCCCATGGCAAGGATTTTCCCAATGGTTTCCTACAACACCAGGAGAATATAGTTGAATACCAATGCAAGAGAGCGCTACAAAAATAGGGAGAGAACAAGGGTGTCATATGTTATGGAAAAGCCAAGAAAAGGATTCAGATGTGTCATTAGATGAAGAACACGGAGGTATTTGCTGATCGTGGTAAAAGCAACCAGATTGCAGTGGGTTGAGCATGTGGGAGGTGAGGAAATGGAGAAATCGTGGAGGCACCATTTTTAAGCAACATGGTTGAGGAGAGGAGGCGAGACAGAGGGCAGTAGCTGTAAGGCATTATAACTATCAGTGAGGTTTTTCTTTTTAAAGATTGCATTGAACTTCTCACTGTTTTCTGAACATGCCATTATCTTTAACAACTCTGTGGAGATGTTTTTCACTTTTCTTGTGATGCTTCCCTCCTCCTTTGCCAACAGATCTTTCATTTATTGAAGGCCAAGCTCAAATTTCATCTTCTCCCATGTCTTTGTCAGCTACTCCAAGTAGGGTCAGTCTTTCTTGTCCTTGTGTTCCACCACATGGTGTACTCACGTTTTTATGCCTTTACATACTGGATTATAAAAATCTTTTATGTGTCTTTCTTCTTTACTGCCGTCTGAGCCACTCTAAGGCGTGAGTTGTGTTTGTTCATTTCAACAAGACTTACTAAGTACGTGCTCTGTGTCTGCCACCATGTGGGAGCTGAAATCCCTAAGTGTAACCAGTGCTTGCCCTCAAGTTGTTCACAGTGATGTGGGGAAACAGCTAAGAAAAGTTATCAACTTTGAAACAGTGGGATCATGCTTTTATTGAAGTATTTATAGATGACAGTGTAGTAGAGGGTATGTGGGTATAGGATATCTATATCTGAGAAGGTTTCTAGGAAAAGATAACTGAAGAGGACAAATGAGGGGAGTGTTTTAGCACAAACTGGAAGGGCTGGTTGAATTTAGTAAAATGCAAAAATTCAGTGTGAATCGAGCCTACAACGCTTCAAGGGATCTGGCGGGGGGAGGGAGGGAGATGAGGCTAGAAAAGAACACAGAGCCAGATCATGAAGGCCTTATGGCCAATTGCCCAAAAAAGAGAGCTGCAAAACCATCCCCAAATGAAACTTTAACTAAAACACAGTAGATCTCTTTTACCAGAGGATTGGTTATGGCATAGCTTTTTTGATATGTGTCAACATTCTTTAAAATGTAACTACTGTAAAGAATAAAAGACTACTGTGGTTAGTTTAATATAGTTACACAAGCACACACATGCAAACATTACACACTTCACACTTGTTAAATTTAAGGATTGGGGTATTGTGTGCAGGTGACTGTTTGCCATAAGATATCTGGGAGCTTACCTACCATATGCCTTCTGCTGATGCCTTTCTCCTTATGGAATTAGAGCTCTTCTTGCCCAGAATCCTTGTTACTACATTTAATTTCTAATGATGCCTCTCTTTCATTCGTTCATTGACTAATTATTATTTCCTATGTTCCGGGCAGTTTGTTAGATGCTGGTGTTAGAGCATTGAAGAAGGTGATCACAGTCCTTGTTAGCGTGAAATAAAAGTTGGCCAAATGTAGGGACTGGCAGGGAAGAGCCTCTGCAGCAGAGATCAGTCAGTTTGGGGAGTTAGTTGGAACATCACACATCAGAGGCCCCGCAGAATCAGTATTGCTCCAGGCAGAGTGGAGTGGGAGGGTGGGGATTGCCAAACACCAGGCTAGAGAGGAAAGGGAGGGAGAGATCATGCTGGGACTTGGATGCTGTAAGAAAGTGTCTGGACTTCACCCCAAGGGCTTTAGAAATTCAACTGACCAAATTCAACAACACTTCAGTTTTGGATCTCCTTCCCCCTGCAACATCGTGACAATATCTTGAGTGTACCCTGCACCTTTCTGTTCACTTTCAAATATCAAAGAGTCCGGTGCAGGCCAATTCAAACATCAGTCTTTTATGCTAGTTAGATCTTCTTTCCTTTTTGCAGCCATGTTCACAGCTAAGGGATGTGCAGTGGGCAAAAGGCTATGATCTGCTCTTCCTCTCCTCTTTCTGGGTCTGCCAGAGTTGAGGCAAGGGAAAGAGAGATTATTAAAATGGAGGAAAATATGTTTTTACTTAGCTTGTCCTGTTGGTGGTTCTCTCTTGGCAATTCGTTCCATTTGTCTAGCTGGCAAATGCAGGCTCTCTCATGGAGCTCATTTGTGACTTCTTCTCAGCGACCTCTTTAGAGCCCAAAATACCACCACACAGGTGGCTTATTCTTTAATGGACTTTCTGTAGCTCAGCCCACGCTCTTGGCACTTTACTTTGTGACCTTTTGCTGCTGGGTGTCCCTCACTTGTAAGACGGTCCTGTGGTTGAGTATGGGGAATGGGGGGAGAAATATATTTTGAAGGTGATTTATATCAAGCTACCTTCCTTAATGTCTAAACTGTTTCTAAGAACTTTACACATATTGTCCACTTTGTCCTTATAAGAAGTAGGTTTTATTATTACCACCATTTTATAGATAAGTCAACTGCAATAGTGAGATTAAAAAACCTGCTCAAGTCAAGTACTCTAATCAACCCAACCTCAGGGCCCAAGCTCTTAACATCTCTTTTATATTACTTAATTTATTATTTTTGTTATCTTTTGATCTAATGTTTAAGTCAGTTTTCAATGTGGAAAGAAGACTTTGACAGAGATTCTAAAACTCCATTCTCAGCTCTGCACTTAAATTCTCTCTGTAACCTTCCATCGTCCGTGACTAACATCTATTTACTGGTCTATAAAAGATGGAAATCTCACTCTGACGTCCTGCCTTCAAGGATTATTTTTACGTATGATGTAACAAAAAGGGCATGGTGTTAGGAAGCACAACTGAATTCAAAGTCTGGCATTCTCTCTCTTTTTAAATGGTTACGGTTTCTGAGGTATTTTCCACCTGTGAAATTAGGATATTTTGCATATTTTAATATGGTTATTGTGAAGTTTAAAAATTATATTAAAGTGAATTGCAATTAACTAATAACTATTCATCATTTTGAATATTTTATTTAGATATATTTTGATAATCTACTATCAGATTCTGAATCTGTAGTACCAGTTTTTAATTTGTTCGTGAAACTTGCCTAGCCCCTAGTTGCAAAGAGAAAGTCTAGACGCCTTACTTGCACAATGGTTAGAGCGTGCAATAGCTGTGGTATTCTGAGTCTCTGTTTGTGTGAGTTTCTTTGCATAATAGGGTTTTATGATCTTGTATTAATTGATTGGCACTCTGCTGCTCTGTTCTAAAGCTTCTCCTTTTTTTTTTTTGCAATTTTTGCAATGCTAATACTGGGCTACATGTACTGTTCATACCCCTTTTGAGTACCAGCTGGAAGTGTTTGAGCTTAACCATTCTTGTATATTCCAAGGGTGTTTTTTCTTTAATAGCTACATACCTGCTTCATGAACCACATTTTTCTTTGTTATAGAAGAAATACACTGGTTGGAATTTACTCAAAGGAGACTAACATTTATTAGCAAAAAGGTAAAATGAAATAAATTTTGGTACTTTAAAATATGTTCAGTAAATCAAGGTAAATGAGAAATCACCCCAAGAGCAGTCCTGCAATTTGGTTATGTTTCAGTGAGTAGATCGAATTCTTCAGAAATTGGCTACATGCATTGACGTATAATTAATGTAGACAGGCACTAAAAAATACTCTGCCTTCACTAAGTTAACATGCTCTTGAAATCATGTTTATACAATGAACTGTGCAATAAAGAGTGATTTCCTTGTTTGCAATACCAATTACGGAAATAATACTTACTGGTAGTTAAAACATTGGACTGGAAATTGTATCCTTATATGGGTTCTGCCCCTACCAAGTTTGGAAACAGGAAACTGATGCAATTTATCTATAACCCCATCTATAAAAAGGAGAATTTGGATGAAGTTTCCTTTAAAGAATTTTTCAAATCTTGAGGTGTGTGGATTCTTCAACTCTTCAGTCTCACCCAACAGTCAGTCACGTCTCCTGAGCATAGAATAGCTGCATGCTGATGTCTTTGTGAATTTTTTGGTTTCTTTCTAATTTTGCTTCTTAGTTGTTTGTATATTCCCTGAGGGACTTTGTAGTTGATCTTGTAGTTATTTATTCCTTTTAGAATCTCAATTCATGGGTCCAAGTCTTAAGTTTATATGAAGAAATTGCATTATTTTTGATTTCTGGCAATTTTCTTGTAACGCACGAATCAAGCAATGACTTACTCTATTAGTACATATTCATGGCAAACCTGAGGTTTATTTTAAGGAATCTTTCAAGAAAATTATTTTCAAATGCTGAGAATATGCATTTTATATGTATTTAAAGGTGATCAAGTGCAAGTAATTTGGAAATCCTGTTATTCTTATGCAATAATGGGTATGCAATAAATATTATTTGATTGAAATACTCCTTACCCTGCCTTTTTAATCTAGAAAATAAAACCGCAAAAACTAGTGAATCAACTGTATTTATTTATATATTTATATATCTGTACACTTTTTATTAATATATTAAGATATAAGCACCAATGCAGAAATTGGAAAAATAAAAGGTAAAACGCATATTATTTCATAATTATATTTATTTATTAAGTAGATTTATTTTTGCTCTCACTTAAGATTGCTATTCATAATATTTTAGCAATTAATCTATTTAAATGTACTTTATTATTTTTTTTTTAATTTTTTTTTTTTTGGATTTTTTTTTTTTTTAAGATTTTATTTATTTGCGAGAGAGAGAATGAGAGACAGAGAGCATGAGAGGGAAGAGGGTCAGAGGGAGAAGCAGACTCCCTGCTGAGCAGGAAGCCCGATGTGGGACTCGATCCCGGGACTCCAGGATCATGACCTGAGCCGAAGGCAGTCGCTCAACCAACTGAGCCACCCAGGCGCCCTGCTTTATTATTTTTAAATATCTTTCTTAAGTACTTTAAAATAATAACAAAGATCTGATTCTAAATTTATATTTTAATACTCATTTTGATTATTTGTAAATGAAAAAGATATATAAATTCAAATTTAAAAAATGCATCATTGGCTATTGGTTACTGAACCATCATGCTAATTTTTAAAAACTCATCCACCAATTCTAGATGCTTCTCATGTTCTGAATGTTTAGTTTTTAAAACAACTTGCCATTAGCAATGGCCTTATGCCACAGTAACCAGTATTTCAAGGTACAATATGTGCTTAAGATGAATGTCATCATTAAGAAACAGTGGTTATAAATTCATATTTTAAATAGCCTCATTGATAATTATAAATTTGCTTTGCAGATTTCTTTTTAGACTTGATTAGTTCACTATTCTTTATGTGGCTAATGAAGACCTCATGTTAGGCGTAGAACTGATATTCCTTGTTTGCTGTTGTTGTCCACTTGCGCTTGTGTAATGATTAGTGTTTTCTTCAATCCATGCTGTCATTTCACAATGATCTTTTGAAGCCATTTATCTGTGTTAGAGTTAGTTTAATCAAAACTAAATACTATAACTTGCAAATTCACCTGATTCCAAATCATGAAACACTGAGAGCAAATGGAGGAGACATCACTTGACCATTCCTCTTGTGTCTTCTTCTCTTCCCATAGAATGGCTTACCTATATGACCAGCATTGACTTATGGGCAGAGTGAGAGAGCCAATATCATTCTTTTTTTTTTTTTAAGATCTTATTTATTTATTTGACAGAGAGAGACACAGCGAGAGAGGGAACACAAGCAGGGGGAGTGGGAGAGGGAGAAGCAGGCTTCCCGCGGAGCAGGGAGCCCGATGCGGGGCTCGATCCCAGCACCCCGGGATCATGACCTGAGCCGAAGGCAGACGCTTAACGACTGAGCTACCCAGGCACCCCGCCAATATCATTCTTTATATTATCTATTAACAAAGCTTCACTTCTTATATTTAGATAAGAATTCTATTTAAAGATAAAGATTCTATATTTTCTTCTTACAGCTAAAAGGATGTACATACCACACTTTGTAAACCAGTGCTCTAAGCTGAATATCCTGTTTGTGCTTGCAGTATCTCTCTTCATTTAGCTACAATACAGTTGATTACAGTTATATTTACTGACTTAAAGCCAACCTGTCCCCCTGATATTAGACCCATGTAACTTTCATTAGAGTCACATGATGAAGTAAGGTTTCATATGTTCTCAAACTCTTTATTCATTCACAAAAATCTTTAATTTTCTCTTACGAGGGCTAGTGTGAAAGGTTGCAGTCATGGCCCCCATTCTTTACCCCTTTTTATATCCACATCTTTTTCCATTTAACTATATAATGCCCTTCCACTGAGAGTGGGGTGACTTGCTATAATACTTGTCACTAAATTCAACCATGTGACTTGCTTTGGCCAGTGGGACGTTAACAGACATTATACAAGTGATGACTTGAAATGCCACTAGGGTTTGTTCTTTGGTACTTCTGCCATTGTCATGAGAAAGATAAGCCCAGGGTAGCCTTGTGGTCCCTGGTGGAGAATAAGAGGCACATGGAGCAGAGCTGAGTTGCCCCAGTGGTCCTACACAATGACAGCCTAAACCAGCCAATGGCCAGTTAACCCACAGATGCACGAGCGAGAACTGCTGAGGTCAACAGAGTCCAGGTGAGATCACCTGACCCCCAGTCTTCTGGGGTAATAATAAATGGTTGCTGTTAAAAGCTACTTCATTTTAGGTGTTTTTTTTTACACAGCAATATCTAAATGATATTAACTAGTTTCTAGGTTTTACTGATTAAACTCTGATTTCCCTTAATGCCATTTACAACCTCAGGAGTAGGGAGAGTACTTTAACTTCCCCATTTGTACCTTCTGTTCACTCTTCGACCCATTGCATTCTGCCCTCTGAACTCTCTTTTCTAAACTAAGCTCAAGATCTTTCAGCACTGTTTGACACTGTTTATTTCTACATGCTTCTTAAATTTTCTTTTTTCTTAGTTTGGTATTTTTCTTTCCTGCTACTCTGTGTGTGTGTGTATTTGTGTTCTTCAGTGGTTCATTTTCTTTAATTTTCTAGAGTTTTTTCTTCTTTATTTTCATAAGTTAATCATGACATCTATACAAGTGATCCCTTCTATATTCATAATTTTAATTGTCACTGCTAAAAACAATATAGCCTGGGGATATGTCCGATATATTAGTGATCAAGTTAAATGTAAATGGACTGAATTACTATTATCTCCAAAGCTGTTTTTAATAAATTGGAAATGGTATCTTCAGAACATAGTCTCTTATTAAAACACAGTAAAATTAAGCATCAATGACAAAAACATAATTAAGGAAACCAACATACTTGGAAATACAAAAACACTTCACAGTATTTCCTACATAAAGAAAAAGAAAAGTCATATGGGAATTAAAAATTGTCTTTGACTGAATAATCCTGAAAATACTATTAATTATACTTATTATATAGCTGTAGTAATCATGACTTTGGAATTAATGCAGGGATAGATAAACAATAGAAAAGAAGAGAAATCTCAGAAACATGTCCATACCTATATGGACACTATATTAATGAGAGAAATGCCATTACAAATCTGTGGAGAAAGATGAATCAGTCAATAAATGGTAGTAGAAAGTTGTTTTTCCATTTGAAAACAAACAAAAAAATAACATTGAATCTTTATCTCATGGAATACATAATAATTCCATGACCTAAAGATGTTAAAAAGCTGAACTTTTACATCTTTAGAAGAAATGTACAGGGATATATTTATGATATTTGCATACCTTTATAATCTTTATTATAATTCTTACTGAGTAGTATATTTAATAAAATATTTATGTGTAGAAAATGTAAATAATTTCTATAACTCAATAAGAAAAAGGCAACCTAAAGGGAAACTGAGTACATGAAATAAACAGACTCTTCATAAAAAAGTTGAGTGTTTAATAAATATATGAAAATGTGCTGAATTTCACTAGTCAATAGAGAAATCCCAATGGTAGCAGTATCAGCCATTTCACACTAATCATAATGGCTAAAATGAAATATTCTACTTATATCAAGTTGTAGAGAAACAAGAGAGTTCATGTGTATAGACCTCTAGGATTTCAATTTGAAAATATCTTGTTACGTTGAGGATGTACATATAATACATTCCGGTAATCCCACTTGTAGATTTACTCTAGAGCAGTGGTGGGCATACCGTGGTCCATGGGCCAAATCCTATCAATTACCTATTTTTATGGGAATACAGCCACTCTGACTCATTTATGTATCATCGGTGAAGGCTTTCACACTACAGTAGCAAAGTTGGGTGGTTGTGATACCACACGACCTGTAAAGCCTACAGTGTTTACTAATTGACCCCTTGTGGAGAAAGTTTGCTCTGGTTTAGAGTAACTCTTAGGTCTTTGCCCTAAAAGTGTAGTATAATAATGCTTATAGCAGTATTGCTTGCCATAGTGACAGATTGGAAGTAGAAAAAAAATTAAGAACATAAAAAAGGATGAATGTTGTGAAATATTCTTAAAAGATAATGCTATGTAGCGATGAAAATGAATCAAAGTACTAGATAGGTTGCCATGAATGAATTGTAATAATGTAACTAAAAAAGTCAGGGTTAGGAAAGTATATACACTATGTGATACCATTTACATAAATGTTGAAAATGTGACCTGGAAACACATATATTTATGCAGTAAATATTTAAGCACATGTATGGGAATGATAAACACCAAATCCAAGATAATTATTTTCCCGGAGAGTTAGGGGAATATGATTGAGGAGGAATAAATGAGAGAGAAGTCTTCAGTAATATTTGTGACGGCATTTCTACCGGTAATAGTTCCAAGATGTTTAGGATAGTCTTTATATTCTCATACATGTCTGAAAACTATCTAAGATAATACACAAATGAAAGCCACGGTGCCTTTTGTGAAGATTTGCAGGCTTGTCTGGAGACAGAGGAACAAACATAAAATTGCAGCATGTTATCTTATAGTAATAGAAGGCTTTACGAGTAATGCAGATACACAGACATCTGGCTGTGTATTTTCTGGATGTTCAAAGGACTGGGAGTGTGATTGTGAGTAGTTCCTGACTCACGCAGGCAGGAAACTTACTTTAGGTGAGAAATGGTAAGAAGTGGAGATTGTTCAAATTGCTTACCACACAATGTGAGTGCCTGGTTGGAGTGGATGGGGAAGAAAAAGGCACAGATCATTCTCGATAGGTTGACAGACACATTCGGGACACCATGGATGTTCAGAAACAGGGTTCCTGAAAACACTTTTTCAAAAGAACTCGCCTGAAACTTCCTGTTTATAAACCTTGCGTATCTCCTATGGGGTAAGTCTGCAGGAAACGATTGCCTTAGCAACAGCTTCTGAAACAGATAAAACCTATCATAATTTTATAGAAATGGAACATTTGAGTTTGATGTTTTATCAAAAGTTGTAAAATGCATTCAATTTTCCTGGACAAATAAATGTCTTATGGATTCAGATTAGGCTTGGATTTGAGGGAACCATAGTTGGAAAGAAACACTTGCATAAAAACTTAGATAGTGAAGACTCATCTCTCAATCTAGATGTTTTTTAAAAACTGTGTTATATCTATAAGGAATTAAACATTTTAAAATAGGACTAAACCACTGAGAGTGTGTCAATTCAATCATGACGTTGTCTCCTAAGGATCAGGGACACAGCCCCGAGCCATTGCTTATTTCCTGTTCATATGTCATGGCTTATGGCTGATACTCTCTTCATCGATTCTTTTTGAGAGATCACTGGAATCATTTACTTAATTAAAGTTTGTACAAATAATTTGATATTTTCATAAGTATATGGCCTTTTTAATCTGTCCTTTTTTATATGCGTAATTTTAGTTGAATGAAATTGCCATTTGTTACGGTGTTATTTCAAATGTGATGACTGACTTTGGGCTCAAAGGAAAGTTTCTGAATTCCCATTCTCAGGTGTGTAATTGAATATTTTGGTGATCTATCATGTGAGTGCACAAACACACATTGACAAAAATTTTAATATCGAATAGATTGTCAGTATTAATCACAATTGTGAATTGTACCTCTTGTCTAAAATGTATACATTCTCTTCTAAGACAGAAAGAGAGAGAGAGGAAAGCAGGGAGCAGGGGAATGTCATATTCTGTATGAATATTCAAAAGTACATTTTAACCTGAGGGCATTTACTTGCAAAATATTTGTATTTTAAGTATTACACTAACTTGTCTAAGTATTTTTATTACAACTAATTTAATAAAATAAACTCTATTGACATTATCATCCCCTAATACATTCTTGCTAGCAATATGGTATCTCACCATTTTTTAGGATTGAAAAAGAAATATGATATTTTGTAGTTCCTTTGGCAACAGCAGATGATGACTCATACAGATTTGACAGTATGTTTAATAGTTGTTTCTTTTTTCCTTCTTTTTTTTTGGCTACTGAGAAGGCTGCCTGCGTACTCTTTCTTGAGATAAACTACTTAGAACAATAACCAAGACCCTGCTCCCAAGCATGCTCCCCTTGTAAGTTATAGGATGCAGAAAAGCAGTTTAAGACCTTGTTCAATTGAAAGAAGCCAGAATAAAGTAGATTTATTCTTTTCTTTTTCTAATATGTAGCTAACTGTGTAAACACACATGCTAATCTCATTGTAAGTGACAATCTTTATTGATAAATAATCTTTCAAAACTTACTTCTGTCAGTAATCTCTCTTTTTAAACTATTTTTATTATTATTTTTGTTGGAATTTTATAGTGACCTTGTATTTGAAACATTTATTATTTTCCAAAGTATTCTATTTTATATTTCAGGAATATACAATTGATGTTTTCTTTCGACAAAAATGGAAAGATGAACGCTTAAAATTTAAAGGTCCTATGAACATTCTTCGACTTAACAATTTAATGGCTAGCAAAATCTGGACTCCTGATACCTTCTTTCACAATGGGAAAAAATCAGTAGCTCATAATATGACAATGCCAAATAAGCTTCTTCGAATCCAGGATGATGGGACTCTGCTGTACACAATGAGGTATGTTTTCAGGTTTGGTATGTTGCATTTAAATACTGAGAAATCCACGTATTAAACAACCAGCCAACCTAGCTGTCAAGTATTAGCACAAATTGAACATTTTTATAACAGATTATTGAGGTACCCATAGCATGCTTTGTAAATCCCTGGATATTAAAATATGATAAAATAGGGGCGCCTGAGTGACTCAGTCAGTCAAGCATGTGACTCCTGATTTCTGCTCAGGTCATGATCTCAGGGCCTCGAGATTTAGCCCCGTGTTGGGCTTTGTGCTGGGTGTGGAGCCTGCTTGAGATTTTCTCTCTCTCTCTCTCTCTCTCCCTCCCTCTGCCCCTCCCCCGCAACTCATGCAAATTTGTGCACATGCTCTCTTTCTCTCAAAAAAAAAAAAAATAGTGTTTATGAGATTGATTCTCATCTTAGTGTTAAAACTTAAGCATCTTAAGTTTTAAGAATTGATTGTTTTTGGCTATTTCTTTTTCACACTACTATTTTAATTAAGTACAGCTTGAATATCATGATTTAAAATGTCCTTTATACCATCATGTAATTTTATTTTTAATATTTCATCAGATATGCCATCAAAATTTTAAGTGATTTAAGCAAGGATTTACTTAATATTTTGATCCTCCTTATAAAGTTAATCTAAAGAAAAAAAACTTTTTTTAAAGAGGTAGTTTTTATTTAACAAGGTTTACAAGTACCATAAGCATATGTATTAGATTGAACAATAATAATTGCCATTTTGTAAGTCAGATAGTATCATGTAGCATAAATTTCATATGATTCAACCTTTAAAAAATTATCTAAAGAAGGGCACCTGGTTGGCTCAGTCAGTTAGACATCTGACTTTGGCTCAGGTCATGATCTCAGGGTCCTGGGATGGAACCCAGTGTCAAGCTCCCAGCTTGGTGGGGAATCTGCTTCTCCCTCTCCCTCTGCCCCTCCCTCACTCATGCTCTCTCTCTTTCTCTCTCAAATAAATAAATAAAATCTTTTTTAAAAATTAAAGAAATATACAGTTGCTGACTGTATATATAGTGTAGCAACTATTCCATTTTAACTCTTCTCATGAATTAAGCTTTTAAAATAAGTTACATATATATATGTAACTATATACATACATACACACACATATATATATAAGTTATATATAACTTATTATATATATATATATATATATATATATATATATATATGAAGGGGGTGGAAATCAGAGGGAGAGACAAACCATGAGAGACGATGGACTCTGAAAAACAAACTGAGGGTTCTAGAGGGGAGGGGGTGAGAGGATGGGTTAGCCTGGTGATGGGTATTAAAGAGGGCACGTATTGAATGGAGCACTGAGTGTTCTACACAAACAATGAATCATGGAACACTACATCAAAAACTAATGGTGTAATGTATGGTGATTAACATAACAATAAAAAATTTTTAAAAATAAGTTACTTATATAAGAAAGAAAACAATCACAAATCTAATAAAGTGATGTGTAATCTAAAATTTAAATGCTTAATAAAGGCTTTAAAGCATGGGTAACTTTTACCAGCATTAAATATAGATTAGACATGTGTTCTAGACATCTGATGTGTTATTATTTCATATGAAATGTTAGGTGGTGGGTTTCAGTTGTGTAAGTTATTTAAGAAGGGGCAAAAATACAATCTTGATCTTTAAAGAAAAAACTCTTGAGGATTCATTACTAAATGACCATTGCCTAAAATAAAAGTGCTAGCTATTCTTTGCCTCTCTCTCTGAATCTTACAATACAGATGCAGTATCCCGGTTGGTTTTACACTTTGAACATTCCTGTGGATTAAGACAATGATGGAAATTTTGACTTTAAACAAAATGTTGGCAGAGAACACACAGTTTTGGAAAATATTGCATGGAGCTCTACTTACATACTATCTTAGAAGTATATAAGTTATAATTAAATGTTGGCCACATTTGTTTTGCTCATCATAAGAGTCTTCTATAAGTTCAATTTAATACCATTTCTATCCATTTTACCTGTGTGTGAAATGGAATAATTGATGACTGTCTTTATAAAAAGTTTGCTATGATTAATCTTTTTTTTGCTATGATTAATCTTTAATCCATGTACCTGTATACAGTATGTGATATTCATTCACAGTTGACATATTTTTGGAGGGAGTTCCTGTGAGCTAGTATTGAATTCTTATATCAGTTTTGCTATATGGTTGCTGATGACATGAAGGAGGAAAATAGCATTCTTTTCATGATAGAGATTTTTTTTTCTTCTAGGATTTCGAATGTTAATGGTGAAGTTAATGTGAAAATAGCCCTTCAAAAATGCGTATATAACTTCTTTACTTCTTAATAAAAAAAACCAAACTTCTTCTTAACAAACCAGAGTTCCAAATGTTAAGTATATTTGTAAATAAATATTGTTATTTGAGCTCAATTTTGTATATGCTAATGTCTTTTGAAGGATCACCTAAATATGAAAGAGCAAAAACATTTAAATGTGAATTAGCCTAATACAATGCTATAATGAAGGTCCTACCTCATCCCTGATGCTGTTGACAACAGTAAGGAGTAATTTATCCTGACTTATCAATTTACTTAAACAAAGAGTGAAATTTTTGCTTTTAGGCTTACGGTTCAAGCTGAATGCCCAATGCACTTGGAGGATTTTCCTATGGATGCCCATTCATGTCCTCTGAAATTCGGCAGCTGTAAGTATGGGGGTGAAGTTACGTATTTTGGGTCTGTAAAATCAAGGCATAGTCAGCAGCATTGCTTACCTGTATAGTTTCTTCTAATATTATGGAATGCTTAATATTTGCCCAAAAAAAGATACAGAAGTAAAAGCCTTGCTGATTTCCCTCAAGGAACTAATTGGCTAGCCCTATCGCACTCTCAAATACCATTATATTTTAATCATGATGTTTAAATTATCACTTAACTTGGGGCGCCTGGGTGGCTCAGTCGTTAAGCGTCTGCCTTCGGCTAAGGTCATGATCACAGGGTCCTGGGATCGAGCCCCGCATCGGGCTCCCTGCTCCGCGGGAAGCCTGCTTCTCCCTCTCCCACTCGCCCTGCTTGTGTTCCCTCTCTCGCTGTGTCTCTCTCTGTCAAATAAATAAATAAAATCTTTAAAAATAAATAAATAAATAAATAAATAAATAAATAATCACTTAACTTTACTGCTAATAAAGAACATCATGTGTTTTTGTACATGGGGAAAGGTAGTCCAGGAGCTCCTTGTGAAGGTCAAGACCATGTCATTCACCTTCTTTTCCAAGGCTAGCACCTTAAAAATGCAAAATACATTTTTTTTTTTGTAACCAAGAATGAACTGTAAAGGATAGATGGTATTGTTTATTAAGGTAGTAATCAGCCTCTTGCAAATGGTAGGCACAGAAGCTGGCTCTGTGCAATTATTTTCCTACTTTCCAACTAATGGAAGGGCTTTTTTTTTTTAATTTCCTAAAATAAATTTTAAGGAGATGATGTAACTGGACTGCTATGTGCAGGCATCTTCTGCTTACATAAAATATTTCAGAAAAGGCTCTGTGCATTTGACTATTCTCTAGGTTACTGAGGTTATATCTTGTATGTCAAGCAGAAGCGTTCACTCTCCCGGAATAATTGAAAAGAGGGGAGGTCAAATCATCTCCGTAGGCTCACACTTAGGGCAAGTTCACAATAAATTCACAGACACATCTACAGCAGCTTCTCTCTGGTGTTAGCTTGTCCCATCACCTGACCTTTTCAGAAACCTTGCTCTTTCTGGTATCACCATCTCTATCCATTCGGGGCACCTTTTGACTTTTCATTCACGTGAACAGAAATGCCGTTCCCGGGCGCCTGGGTGGCTCAGTTGGTTGGGCGACTGCCTTCGGCTCAGGTCATGATCCTGGAGTCCCAGGATCGAGTCCCGCATCGGGCTCCCTGCTCCGCGGGGAGTCTGCTTCTCCCTCTGACTCTCCCCCCTCTCCTGTGCTCTCTCTCTCTCATTCTCTCTCTCAAATAAATAAATAAAATCTTAAAAAAAAAAAAAAAAGAAATGCCGTTCCCTCACCTGGTTAAAAATATGTATGATTGAATAGGTGCCCTCACCCCACAGACTGGTATCAAGTGAAAGAAAATTAAGAATGATGGCTAAGATGAATGCAAACTCCTCTAATTATTTTGATGACCATAGTTTTGTGGAATGAGAAGTTCAATCTTGTTGATTCTGTTCATTCTTACAAAAGGTATCAGCCCTCAGTTTTCTTTGAGAATCTCTTCTTTGTTTAACTACAAAACCTTCTTTTATTGTCATGGGAGCCATCACTTCAATACTGGCATTTTTCCCAAAATTATTTAACATAGTCAATCATGTTATATGACGTAAACATGATGCGGAAAAAACTACAGCAGATGCAGCAGAGAAAAACTCATTTGCATTACATAAATGGCATTAAAGAGAAAATTGAAAAGCCTTGATAACCAACGAAAGGATTTATTCAAAATGCAGTAATGGTATAAAAAGGAAAGGGATTTTTCATTGGACAAGTTAGTGCCATTAAGGCACCAAATATAAATGATGTGATGTCTTAATTCTGAATATGAAATAAATATGCCTGAAAATATTTTAAATAAAATTTAAAAATCCCTTGTAGTGTATCTACAGGACAGTGAAATACTGCATGTGTGACTTTCTGTATCTAGAAGTGATATGGACAAAATGCAAAGTTTATTGTTAGGCATTCTCTAAGTAATTGCTTTTTATTTCATTTTCTTCATGTTTATTTTCCGGCACACTGAATAAACAATTTGATTTGTATATTCTTTTATTTATCCTTGCCAGTAGTAAGTGGCTGATACGTGTTTAAAAGTATGGACTTTAAGGGCCACCTGGGTGGCGCAGTCGGTTAAGTGTCTGACTTGATTTCAGCTCAGGGTCTTGAGATCAAGCCCTGCCTCAGGGCTCCTCACAGAGCATGGAGCCGCTCTGCTTGAGATTCTCTCTCTCTCCCCCTGCCCCCACCCCCGTTCATTCTCTCTATCAAAAAAACAAAAACAAAACAAAAAAGTATGGGCATTAAGCATGGTAAAATAGATTAACAAGCCAATCCAAGCCTTAAAATGTTGGCCCAGCAGATTTTGGCAGAAGCAGCCATGGCTTTTTCTTCTAGTCTTTTATTCCTCTCTTGCTTGAAAGCCGCCTAAAATGATAGAATTTCTGGAAATTTATCATTGTTCTTTTTTTTTTTTAAGATTTTATTTATT
Organism: Mirounga angustirostris; assembly: GCF_029215605.1. Taxonomy (NCBI): domain Eukaryota; kingdom Metazoa; phylum Chordata; class Mammalia; order Carnivora; family Phocidae; genus Mirounga; species Mirounga angustirostris. The sequence goes on along the minus strand of NW_026991710.1, from coordinate 38,429,396 downwards.
TGCGAGAGAGAGAATGAGAGACAGAGAGCATGAGAGGGTGGAGGGTCAGAGGGAGAAGCAGACTCCCTGCTGAGCAGGGAGCCCGATGTGGGACTCGATCCCGGGACTCCAGGATCATGACCTGAGCCGAAGGCAGTCGCTCAACCAACTGAGCCACCCAGGCGCCCAATTTATCATTGTTCTTAAAGAAGCATCTTTTGTATAAGTTTATAATTTTGAATTCATTTTTGTTTTGCTTTATTTCTGTTGCCTCACATCTTCATATATTTTCTTGCTGTTTAACATGATTTAAAAGTTCCTAAAAGGGAGTCTGGATGTATTCTGTGCATTAGTCCAAAAGAAATTGTAAATCATCTTTTGGGATGAAAATTAGTAATTAAAAATGATTTGGAGATTTTTTTCTGGTTACCAAATACTAAGAATCAGTCAGTATGCATTTGATGTTTAATGCAGATTATGATTCAAAAATGGGTTATTTAACAAAATTAAATTTTTCAATGAAAATTTAATTTAGAGATGGAATTTATAGTGAAATTTGTAAAACAAACTATCTTTCTCTCCTTTATACTTTACTGAAAAACACTGCAGTGGTCTCTTGGTTTATATGTGTGTTGGTAGATCAGGAGTGCTTCTAAGCTGCATGACTTTCTGCTCTGTCTTCTCTAACTAGACTCAAAATCTAAAAAACATATTCTCATCTAACTAATGAAATGCTATAATTGCTTTTTCATAAAAGACATGGGGCATATCAGTCACCTTCTTTAGCATATTCTTGGGCTCCTGTGCAGATTTCCAACTTCCATAAAAGTAAATAACATAATTAAAATATTATGAGTTTATGGATTAGCAAAAACAAACTGAGAACTTTTTCTGGGTGACAGGCTCTGTGCCAGGTGCAAGCAGTGTAGATATGGACAAGATAGAGTCCCTGCCCCTCAGTGTCTCACTAGTTTCTTAAAAATGTCACTGCATTTGTAGGGTTCCATTTTCTTTTCTTTATGTTTAAAAATAAACATCAAATTTAAAAAGTGGAATCATTATACTTAAGAAAAGTTCATAATTTATTAATATTCACAACTACTAATGTGTATTCATAGAAAAAAAACACAAGCCACTTGATAATGTGCAAATGGATTGCTAGGTATCCATATTACTAATCTCCCTTATTTAATCGTAGCAGCAGAATCATCAATGATTAAATAATTGAAATTAATACAAATTTAGACCTTAGAGTAACTAGAATTCATTCATATACAAACTATAGGAATATATCTGCTATTAAAAAAATATATATATATACACACACATATATAAAGATACACATCTACGTATTTTTAGAGTCCTATTTTCAAAAATTGTTTCACAGAATATAATTTAGTTATGGATATAGGTGAATATGTGTATAATGAAAACAGTATTTCACTGATATGAACATTTAGTAGTAACATGCAGAAATCAGACAACACTGTAGTATATCATTAAAAGACCACACAACAGGGCGCCTGGGTGGCTCAATCGGTTGAGCGACTGCCTTCGGCTCAGGTCATGATCCCGGGGTCCTGGGATCAAGTCCCTCATCGGGCTCCCTGCTCTGCGGGGAGCCTGCTTCTCCCTCTCCCACTCCCCCTGCTTGTGTTCCCTCTCTCGCTGTGTCTCTCTCTGTCAAATAAATAAATAAATAAAATCTTTTTTTTTAAAAAAAAAGACCACACAACAAATAAGACACAAACTCATAAACATTCACTTTATTGTGACTGATGCTTAAGTGTAAATTGGTCTGTTGTCCGTAGACCTTGGATCAAGGTAAGTAGCAGGGCCACCCCAGAACAACATTATCAAACTAGAAAACTTGGTGGGTAAATGAACTTTCCAGAGTCCCGGAGATCTAGGGGCAGAGATCTCGCTGGGGACATCTACTCCTTTCTGTCTTTCGATTGAGTGTAACTGTGATGTTGAGTTTTGCTCAAGAACCAGGAGTAACTAATGCTTTTAAACATCCCCATGAGCAAAAGTACATAGAATTTCTTCAAAAGGTCAGTAATATAGCAGGAATTGTCTGTTAATTCAGCTGTGGAGAGACTTCCCACATGGAGAGGTCAGCTGTTTCCCACTGGGACAGCCATAAAGGAAATGCCAGAGCCAGAGAATGGCTAAGACAAGATATGTTGCCTGCCCTCCAGGGCTAGAATTACCTAACTTCTGCTAAGTTCTACATCTTTGGCCAGATAAATCAGAACGTTATACCTGGTCTGTATGTGTTTTGTCTCCTGTCAGTCCATAACTGGGATGCTGTGAAAGTATAGTCCAGTGAAGTCTGTGTGCATTAATTTTAAAACGAACATTTTTTAAGGAGTATTTATGTCTTGATGAAACTATAGCATTCTGATTTATTTTACATGTTCTGCAATAATTAGTTCTCATTCTTATAATGGAATGCATTGTATCATGATAGCTGTCATTTAATTCTTAACTAGGTGAAGTTTTTGAAGAAAAACTTACAAAATGAACTACAAAAATAGCACTTAAAATACAATGCATTTCATCAGTATTCTCATATGATAATAAGTTACTTTTATGTCCAGAGAGTGATACCATTTTGAATTATAAATGTTATTTCATGAATGATTGCTATTTCCAAATAAACAATTTAAGTGGGCTTTAGGCGTTTATAACCTGTGTATTACAATGTCTTCATCTACTACCTTGGAACTATGGAGGACATTTTAACCATCTCAGGGCCCAGTGATTTTTGCAGACTCCGAAGAGAAATTTTCTGTTCACTTCTCAAAGTAGTTGCAATGGAAATACTTTATGGTCATGATTTTCTCTCTTGGTCCACTTCACACTCTTCATATTGAAAATTGCAGATTTCAAAGATATTTTTTACTCTACAAAATATGATCTGTAAATATCAATTTTTATAATAAATAGTGATTCTATGCAATATATAACCTTTGATGTTGCAATTTATTGATGGTTCTTACTAAAGTGCTTGAGTTTTTTTTTTCTGACTTCCTACAGATGCATATACAACCTCAGAGGTCACTTATATTTGGACTTATAATGCATCTGATTCAGTACAAGTTGCTCCCGATGGTTCCAGGTTAAATCAGTATGATCTGCTGGGCCAATCAATTGGAAAGGAAACAATTAAATCCAGTACAGGTTAGTAAAATGATTCTTAAACTAGTTTCTAAGAAAATTGATGGGTTGAAGTCACTGAAATATGTTAGTTTGCTTAAAAAGTTTTGTTCTTGGGGTCCAAGAACTAGCAGCATAGATTGTAGGAGCTTTTTACATATTTACAGTGTCAGACCTGACCCCTTACTAAGTCAAAATCTGCATTTTAACAAGATTCTAAGGAAGTTTGCAGAAAGTTTGAGAAGCGCTGGTCTAAAATATACTGTCAATTCAAAAATGTGTGACTTTGCAGACAAGCCAATTTTATCTTCAAACAGTGTCACAGTTTTCCTAGTTTTCTAATTCTTTTCCTCCTATTCTGGATAATTTGTGACTATTCAACTCTTGATTTATGGATCATTACTACTGGCCTGTGTGGGAAAGCTGATGCCCTTTCTAAGGGCCACAGCCGCCATGTTGAACTAATGAGTTTACCTCTGGCAGATGTAACCCCAGATAGCAGAAAGGAAAGTAACTCTTAGGATCGGATAGAAATGACGGCAGTAAATTAGAGTCGACATACAACATTGAGAGATTCAGAATTGGTGACAGGGTCAAAGGTGGAAAATTTGGGCCAAAAGCCTGACCCAATCTTAGAGATGTGGCCAAAGACTGACACTTTAAAAAGCCAGAGAGTTAGAACAATCAAAGCAGAGACCTAAAATTGGTACCAGTAAGGATGAGAGACCTGAGCAAGTAAGATAATTCATGGTCAGAGAGCATTGCGAATCCTGTATCTCCTTGGTCAGTAGGCATGACCTGGAGAGAAAAACAAATGTTGTACCTTGGACATGTAGTGCAAGTTTCTTGGTAGTATTAAAATTCTCTTTTAAATATTCTTGCTATGTTAAAGAAGCATTTAAAGGCTTATGCATTTCATGTTGTATATGTGATAATTTTTTTTTTTTTTAATCAGGGACTGTTCCTTCTCAAATCTGTTCCATTTCTAAAATGTTCAAACTATTGACTATTACAGTTCCTTAAGCTTCTTAAATTTTTCTTCTAGGTGAATATACCGTAATGACAGCTCATTTCCACTTGAAAAGAAAAATTGGGTATTTTGTGATTCAGACATATCTGCCTTGCATCATGACTGTCATTCTCTCCCAAGTGTCATTCTGGCTTAACAGAGAATCTGTGCCTGCAAGAACTGTGTTCGGTGAGTGAATAGCTACACACTCTCTTGTGTAGCACATTATGTTTTGTAGCATACTTTCAAAAGCATTCTCTCTCTTGATACTCACACCAGTAATTTGTGGTGTGTGGGGCAGGGCATATTGGCTCCACCTTATAGATGAGGAAGCTGAGGCTCAGAGAGGCAAAATACAGAGTCAGTGCCACATTATTAATAAGAGATATAAACACTACTCAGATCTTCTGGAAATACATTCAGTCTTCTTTCTGTTTTGCTCCTCTTTTCATTTTGCTTTCCACCATTTGTCTTCATGTTAGTATAAGGAGAATATTCTTAGAGGTTTTGAGTTGGAGTATAAAAGTACCATATTTCAGGGCGCCTGGGTGGCTCAGTTGGTTAAGCGACTGCCTTCGGCTCAGGTCATGATCCTGGAGTCCCGGGATCGAGTCCTGCATCAGGCTCCCTTCTCGGCAGGGAGTCTGCTTCTCCCTCTCCCGCTACCCCCTCTTGTGCTCTCTCTCTCTCTCTCAAATAAATAAATAAAATCTTAAAAAAAAAAAGTACCATATTTCTAGACTTTCCATGGTTTTTTTTTGCCTTGTTTTGTTTTTAGATGGACAAAGATGATATTTGTATTTTAGGTTAGAGAGAGAAAGGGAAGAAGAGAAATAGACCCCTCATTCACTAGCACTAGTGTGTTTAATAACAAAGTTAATTCTCTTGATTCAAACCATGCAGGGGGCGGGATTCAGCTTCTTCCTCAGTCCCTCCCCGCCCTGCTCTCTCTCATGCACTCTCTCTCTCTCATAAATAAATAAAATCTTAAAAAAAAAAATATATATACCATGGAGGGGAATGACTGCATTTCAGATGAATGGACTAGGCTGAGCACATTTTGTGCAAAGCAGATTGTCTTTTTGTGTTTGGTACCCTCATTCATTTAGGTGAGTTTTATTGAGAATCCAGTCTGTTGGATATTGCACCAAGCCCTAGAGCTCAAATACATGTATAATATAGTCCTTACATTCAAGAAGTTAAGTATAGTGGAGGGCAACAGAATAGGCAGAAAAGATAATGGCAACACAGATTAATGGGTTATACAAGAGGTACATACAAGTTGTTACAAGATAACAAGAGAACTGATTAAGTAGCTTAGTTAACATTTGAGCTAAGTCTCTTTCTTTTTTTTTTTTTTTATTTTAATTCCAGTGTATTCAACATACAGTGTTATTAGTTTCAGGTATACAATATAGTGATTTAACAATTCTATACATTACTCAGTGATCATCATGATAAGTGTCCTCTTAATCCCCTTCACCTATTTCACCCCACACCCACCCAACTCCCCTCTGAAATGCTTTATTTTAAATGAGTAACTTCAGTTAAAGTTATTGGGCTAAGGCTTGAAGGATGAGTGGGAGTTTCTCAGACAGATGAGATGGGGTAAAAATCCTAGCCTAAAGAATCGATTGTGCAATAACATCAAAGGATGAAAGCACTTAGTGTGTTCAGGACAGTGAGCTGTTTCACTGTCAGTGTAGATACATTAGACAGAATCATAGTTTGAGGCCTAGATGAGAACGGCCTTGTAAGCCATGCTAATACAGTGTACCTTTATCTTATAGGCTATAGCAACCCATTTTAGTATTCTGAAGGCATAAATATGTAAAACTTTTATAACAATGCCTGCCATTTAATACATGCTATATAACATTTCCACTGAAAACTAGCAAATTTTGCCGAGAGAAATTAAAGAATACCTAGTTAAATACCTAATTAAAAACCTAATTAAATGGGAAAGACATCCCATGTTCATGGATTAGAAAACAGTACTATTAAAATGGGAATATTCCCTGAAGAGATCTATAGATTCAATTCGGTACCTGTCAAAAGTCCAGTGGCCTTTTTTTGGCAGAAATGGAAAAATCCAACCCTCAAATTCATATGGAATTATAAGAGGCTCCAAATAGTCAAAACAATATTGATAAAGAAAAACAAAGTTGGTGACTTCACGCTTCCCAGTTTCAAAACTTAGTACATTACTTACTACGTTAATCAAAACAGTGTGGTAGTGTGATAAGGATAGGCATATAGATCAATAGAATAAAATTAGGATAGAAACAAAATCAAACATTCATGGTGAATTGATTTTCATCAGATGTGTTAACATTTTATGGGATTTTCAGCAAGGATACCAGCAGCTTGATGATCACCACATTCAAAGGAATTAAGTTGGACTCCTACCTCACTCCAGATATAGCAGTGAACACAAATGGATACAAAACTTTAATATAAAATCTAAAACTGTAAAGCTGTTAGGAGAAAACATATGATAAATCTTTACCATCTTAGATCTAGCAATGGATTCTTAGATTTGACACCAAAAGCATGGGTAACAATGAAAAAATAAATAAATTGGATTTCATTAAAATTAAAAACTGTAGTGCCTCAAGGAACATTATCAAAAATGTGAAAAGACAACCTACATACGGGAGAAAATATTTGCAAATTGTATACCTGATAAGGATTTAATATCCTGACTAAATAAAGAATTCTTAAAACTCAAAAACAAAAAAACCAAAAGCTAGATTTAAAAAATGGGCAAAGAACTTGAATAGACTTTTTTTCTAAAGAAAGTATACAAATGGCATACAAGCACGTAAAATGATATGAAACATTGGACATTAAAAAAACGCAAATAAAGGAGCGCCTGGGTGGCTCAGATGGTTGAGCGTCTGCCTTCGGCTCAGGTCATGATCTCAGGATCCTGGGATCGAGTCCCGCATCGGGCTCCCTGCTCCTTGGGAGCCTGCTTCTCGCTCTGCCTCTCTCTCTCTCTCATGAATAAATAAAATCTTAAAAAAAAAAAAACGCAAATAAAAACCACAATAAAATACATTTCACACACACCGGGATGGCTCTAATAATAATAATAAAACAAAACAAAAGACAAGAAATAAGTGTTGGTGAGGATGTGGAGAAATAGAAACCCTTATATATTGCTGATGGGAATGTAAAATGATGCAACCTCCGGGGACGGCAGTTTGGCTGTTCCTTGAAAAGTTAAACATAGAATTAATTCCCATATGACCCACCAATTCCGCCTTGAGGTATATATCCAAGATTAGTGAAAATATATGTTCACATGGAAACTTGTACACAAATGTTTATAGTAGCATTATTCCTAATAGTCAAAAAGTAGAAACAATCTAGATTTCTTCCAGTAGATGAATGGATGACCAAAATGTGCTTTATATTTACAATAGGATATTATTCGCCCATAAAAGTGAATAAGTACTAATAGCATGCCACAATGTGGATGAACTTCAAAAACATCATGTTAAGTAAAAGAAGGTGGACACAAAAAGTCACATACTGTATGATTCCTTTCATAAGAATTATCCAGAATAGGCAAATCCATAGAGACAGACAACAGTTTAGTGGTTGCTAATAGATGGAGGCAGGGGAAATGGGGAGTCATTACATAATAAGAACAGGATGTTCTGCTAGGGTGATGAAAAAGTTTGAAACTAGAGAGAGGTGGTGTTTGGCAGAGCCTTGTGAATGAATAAATGCCACTGAATTGTACCCTTTAAAATGGTTAATTGTATACTTATGGATTTCACCTCAGTGAAATAATTTTAAAAAGTCATGAGTTGAAAAAAAAAAAAAGCAAGGAATGAGTGCATCAAACCTTTCCCAGGATTTAGACTCAGAAGTATCTTTTCAGATACCTACTTCAAAAATTGCAAATTTTTTAATCAAAAACCAAAAAAAAAATCATGTGGGCCAAAAATAAGAGAAAATTTCCATTTAGATGGTTTAAACAATAAAATTGCATGATTTTCAGAGCACAAATAATACAGAAGAAAATTTTTAGGAACAAATTATACAATTGATGTTGAATGGATATTCCAGAAAGATCTAAATTTATATGTAAATATATAACAAGTCCGATAAAATAAAATAATGAAGTATTTGTTTAATAAAGGTTGTGAAGAAAATAAAATATTGAGGCGAAGACAGAAATTTCATAATATAAATCACAAAGATGCATGTGTTAAAAGAGGCCAATAGTAGTCTACCTAAACACAGAGGAGAGATAAATAGATGAATAAATATTTAACTTTGAATGAATGGAATGTGTTAGTGTCAGGGTTGCTAAGTTGTACTATAACAAATGTACAAAAGGTTTTAAAGATTTGTTATAAAAGTAACATACATAAAATTAAAAATCCAGGCTATATTTGAATGTGTAAATTTTATATGAATTATTTACAATACAGGTGTAAGGATCCAAAAGTCAGATTTTCATATTGATTGAAACCAGTAGGTGGTAAGAGCATTTTTAGTATTATCTCTGCCAGTTATTCTGTGTGAAGTTTGTAATAAATGCAATTCCGTGTGAGTGTGTGTGTGTGTGTGAAACAAAAATCTTACATCTTGCCTGGAATGGGCCTTGAAAGCTGCCTATCCATTCTACTCCACACCCTCATCGCATCTTTCACTGTTTTCTGCCTCTTTTTGAGTTGAACATCATCATCTGACTGATACACAGCAGTTACCTCAGCCAAATTTCTGCCCTCTTCAAATTTCTCTCTCTGAATTCATAGTCAGGTTTACAAGCTAGTGAGAGATCATTAAATCATCTGTCCTCCTCATGCTTGTAAGGCTTTCTGTGAAATGCTACAGTTAAGAAATTAATATGCCCCGAGAGACAGCTGTCAAATTTTTCAACCTTTGAGATCTGGTTTCATGCTGTGAACAGAATAAGAAAGCAGAGGAAAAGAGATGGTAGGCATAGGAGTTGAAATTACAATGCACATCCCTTGATATCAGAGACTTTGTTCCATTATATTGGGTTTTATCTATTCAGTTTTTTGTATATTGCATTTATTTTGTGGCTGAGGAGCCTTCTTGATTTTTTTCAAAGATCTTTCTTTGAAGGGACTGCCTGTGTGTCTTGTGATGATAAAAGCCTCCTTTGGCTTTCTCTGGGTGTTCATGACCAATTCATTGAACACTAACAAAATATTTATTGAGCATCTATTTTTCAGCACTGTTGTAGATGTTTGGGGTAAGTCCCTAAATAAAAACTGAATAAAACTGTCTTAATGATGAGGTAATTGCCCTCTGTTGTCAATAGTATAAGAAAGGACTTGGGAAACTTTTACCCTTATACCTCGGGTTTTGTGCTTTCAAAACTCCTGTGAGCAGATGGTGCATTTGCAATATACCAACCTCATTTTGTGTTTGTATAAACATATATATTCCCTCATTTTGTGAAATTGGCCCTGGTTCTTTTAGTTGATTAACAATATTCAGCACTTCATATAAATGAGAAATAATCATAAGGAATTTGCCAATTATTATCTCCATATTTGAATCCAAATCATTTTTCAAAATGTATGGATAAGTTTATGAATATATGATTAAGTTTATATATGAACACGTGAATATATGAATAAGCTTATGTGTAAGAAGTATGTATTGGTATTTTTGTCTTAATATTATATTCGGTATGGAATAGAGAATTTTAGCTATTTAGAACTAAAATCAGGGGTGCCTGGGTGTCTCAGTTGGTTAAGCATCTGCCTTTGGCTCAGGTCATAATCTTGGGGTCCTGGGATCGAGCCCTGTGTTAGGCTCCCTGCTCAGTGGGAGCCCGCTTCTCCCTCTCCTTCTGTCCCTCCCCCATGCTTGTGCTCTCTCTTGCTCTCTCTCTCTTAAATAAATAAAATCTTTTTTTTAAAAAACTAAAACAAATAACAAATATCTGTTAGGGTTTAGGTTTGTCAGGTAAAAGAGTACAGGAAGTTCAAATGCTTTTTATTTCATGCATCGTTCATGGCATATGCAAGGGCCTTAGCTACTTATATGAATTTTGGAATAATTAAAATCCCAAAAGGGGTATGTTTTGATTGCTCATTTTTCTTCTTACTTCTATAGATTTCCACTATTAAGTTTGACTGTTTATATCAGGGAATCCCAAACATAGTGGCTTGAATATATGAAGTTTTTTTTCCATGTGAAAGAAATCCACAAGTAGATGGTCCAAGACTAGTGTGGCAAAACTATGGGTATCAGGGACTCAGTCTCTGTCTTTCTTCTTTGATACCCTTAGCATGGAGTTTTGCTTCATAGGCCAAAAAGGCTGTTGGTGCTCCAGCTATCACATTCATATTCAGGAAACAGGAAGGAATAAGCAAAAATGTCAAAAGACCTCTTCCAGCTCTCTGTTTGCCATTAATAAGCTTTCCCAGAAGTCCCTCCCAATAATTTATTTATATATCATTAGCCCAACTTGGTCTGATAACTGAGACTCTGAAAAATTGCCATCTGGAATAAATTCAGTGTTCTAATATTATAGACGAACTAAATATTGGATTGTTAGTTCGTGGGTTCTGCTACCATAAGAAAACAATAGTTGTTTGCTATAAAGGCTAGAAAATTAAGAACACATATTCTGGAACCACAGTATCCTCGTTCAAAATCTGGCTCTGCTATTAATCAGTTAGTTCACTCTTGGTAAGGTTTTTTTAACCTCTTTGCACCTTAGTTTCACCCTTCGTAAAATTGGGATGATAATATCTCCCTCATGAGGTAATCTATGGAATAACCACACACACACACACATACACACTCACAACACTTAGAACAGTTCTGGCACATATTACTATGTAATTACTTGTTATTATTGTTACTATTTATCACCTACTACTAAATTTTCTCTTTCTTGTCAAGATATACATTAAGGCTGGTCAGATCTTGTTTTAGTTTGAGTAGCAGTAATCTCTTCCCAGGGTGGCATATTTCAAGAGTCTTGAACTCTATAAACCTCTGGGGAAGACAGATCTGGGCAGGAATCCAGCTTCTTTGACATATTAATGTTTGGTTTGTTTGAAGGGAATTGAGAATCTTTCCTATTCCTTTATTTAAGTGTAATATGTCAGTGTATGTTCCAAGTCAAGCTGGCTTGCATCTCCTTGTTAACTTCATTCTTAATTAACCATGAGCTTGTATAGAAGTAGACAAGAAACACATCTTAGATGTGCATCCCATCTCAAAGTCCCATAATTGAGTCTTACTGGTTAGACAGGTTCACATTCTCATCCCTGATGCAACTTTCATGGCCACGCACACAGTTATTAGCAAGGCCACTCCTTGGGTCAATGGGTATTGTCAGATCCACTACACAAATGGAGAAGGAGTAGTTCCTAAAGGAAAGAAGAATTGCAGGCTTCTATTAGAAAGAAGCAATTCCTTGCACATCCTTACTCTGCTCTTTGTATCTCATTTATATCTCATTTAGCTCTGTGATGATGACCTTGATTTCTACTTCACTGAGAAAACTGAAGCAACGAGAATGAACCTCCCTAGAATCCCATAGCCTCATCTGTTCAAGCATCTACACTCACAAACTCTACTTGACTGCATTTCTATATGATGCTGACCCTTCCACCTGTGCACTAGGATACATCTCTTCTCAGCTGCTTTAAGGACATCATTCCAACAATCCTCTCCATTCTCTCTAATGTCAGCAGTGTCTGCTATCATTAATCATCCTAACAGGAAAACAAATATGGTGTTATTTACCCAATCCTCAAATCAAATTCCCATGACTCTACTAAACCCCTGGCTTCCATCTCATTTGGTTGCTCTCCTTTTCAGTAGTTTGACTTGGAAGAGTTATGTTTATTTACTGTCCTCAAGTTTTCTTCTCCTCTGATCTCTCAAACCTACTCAAATCAAGCTTTTGTCCCCAGTGCTCCAGCAAAACTACTCCTGTTGAGGTCCTTGTCATTGCTAAATCCAGTGGCTGATTCTCAGGTCAGTTTACTTGATCTAATAGCAGCCTTTGACAGGGTAGTTTCCTCCCACTAAATGAGAAGACATTTGTTGGAAAGAATTTCTGCATTTGGTTTCCAGGATAGCCACATACTCTTGATGTATCCCTTACTTTTTATGCCTTCCTAGTCTCCTTTGCAGGTCCAAACTCTTTCCCAGACCACTTAAATATCAGAGGGCTCCAGGCTCAATATTCAGCCATTCTCTTCTCTGTATTTTCTACTTTGGTGACCTCATCCTTTATCATGGCATACTACAATTTTCATGTGATAATTACCAAATTTATAGCTTCTGTCCAGACCTCTTTCCTTTAGACATCTTCATCCAGTGGTCTTTCTTACTTCTCCACTTGGATTTCCAGTATACATCTCAAACTCACTATGCACAAAATTGAAATTTCAGTCCTCCTCTCCTCAAAACCGGTGACCTTGCTTATACCCTAGACCGAACCACCATCATTTCTCTCCTTGATCACTGAATGTCTTAGTCTGCATGGGATGCCATGACATAATACCACAGACTGGGAGGTTCAAAAAACAGAAATTTATTTTCTCACAGTTCTAGAGGCTAAAGATCCTGGATCAAGGCCCAGCAGGTTTGGGTTTTGCTGGGAGCTTTCTTCCTGGCTTATAGATGGCTACCTTCTTATTATGTCCTCACCTGGCCTTCTTTGGTGTATGCACATGGGATTGAAGCAGGAAGACAGAGAGAGGGAGAGAGCTCTCTGGTGTGTCTTATTATAAGGATACTAATCCTATTCAATCTTATTGAATCAGGACCCCATCCTTACAGCCTCAGTTAATTTTAATTACTTCCTTAGAGACTCCATCTCTAAATACAGCCACACTAAGGATTAAGGCTTCAACATATGATTTTTGGAGGGACGTAAACATTGAATCCATAACACTGCACTAGACTTTTTACTGTTTCTTGCTTCCACACTTGTGGGACTTTGTTCCCAACATGGTAGCTATTGGGATACTTTCAAAATGTAAGTCAGATCATGTCATACCTTTTCTCTAAACCCGTTGGCTCACCATTATACTCAGAGTAAAAATGAAAGGCCCTTCAGAGGTCAAGAAGTCCTAATGCAGTATGAACTCCCTCTACCTCCAACCTCCACTTCTGCTACCCCTCCTGTCTCTTCCCCTTCCCCTAACATCCATACTGGCCTCTTCCTTATGAACATGGTAGTCATTCACTTATGCACTTTGTCTCTTCTCTCTGCCTGGACCTCTTTTTTCCCCAGATACCTGTGTGGCTCATTCCTTCCATTTCCTTAAGGATTTTCTAAACTCTCATTTTTTCAAAGACTACCTAACAGTCTAACTTAAAATTGTTAACTGCTTCCCAATCCTTTTTCTGTTCCCCACCCTACCCTAATTTTGTCTTCATTGCACATATCATCTTTGAATATGTTATAGAAAAATATTTTTTACGTAATTTGTCTCCCCCTCTAGAATTTAAATTTCAGGAGTGTGGTTATTTTTGCTTCTTTTTTAAAGTGATATAAAATAAGTAAGTTAAACTGAGATAATAAGTAAATGCAATTTTTTTTTAAATAGGTAAATGATAGATAAAGAGATACTAACATACATTCGTGAATTCAAAAGAGGTAGATTGGCAAAAGCAAAATCATATAAACTAAAAGGTAGTTCTCTAATTCTTTAAATTTGGAAGTCAGAGGACTATTTCCAAAAGAAGTTCGGATGACTATTGGTAAAAAAAAATAAATCCAGTGAAAATTATCCATTGCAATTGGTTAGCGAACTGTGTTTAGAAGGAACACAGTGCAGAGGGCTGCAATCATTCTGACATTAATTGTAAGATCAGGGGATTTCCAAAACTACCCTCAGGTTTGATAATTCCCTGGAACTTACAGAATATACTGAAAGCTGTCACACTCACAGTTATGGTTTATTACAGGGAAGAGATACAGACTAAAATCAGCCAGGGGAAGAAGGACATAGAGTGCAGGCAAAGTTCAGATGCAGCACTTCCATTATCCTGTTCACATAGAGCCATGGACAACATTACTTTCCTGGCATTGATATGTGACAATACATACAGAGCATTGCTCACCAGGAAGACTTACCTGCACCTTGGTGTCCAGAGTCTCTGCTGGGGCTCTGTCACAGGGGCATGATTGACTGGTCTTGTGGCCATCTGTCTCCAGCTGCTTAGGAGGATAAGCTGATGTGGCCTGCTTTAACAAACAAACAAACAAACAACCCCCCCCCCCCCCACACACACACAAAAACCACAAAACAAAAAAAAACCCCAAAACACCCTAAATCTAGTTGTTACTGGCTGGCTGTCCCATAGCTCCCAGGCAAACTAAGCCACTCCTCTCAGGTGTATCATTCCAAGGCTTTGAGATTACCTCCCAGAAGCTGAGGGCAAAGGCCAGACCTCTCTCAGGGTAAGGTTAAAATTTTTATTAAACATACAGTATACATTATGAAACCAAATGTTAAATATCTAATTATTAAATTGTCATTTTGAGTTATCAATATATCTGCTTAATTCATGTCTCTCATTTTCTCCCTCTCTTCCCACATTCTTACCTTCCCTTTATCTGGTTTCCTTCATATTGTCGAATTCTCTCAACATTTACTCCTACTGTGCCGTATTCCTTTCCCCTCACCAGCATGTCCAACAAGTCATTTAATATTAGAAACATCTTGTTTACAGTGGGACTGGTGAGTGAAAAACATGCTTCTTCATTTAGTTCTAGAAAGCAATACATCGAATGGGCTCTGTGCACCTGGTATATGAAACACAGCTGCATATGGAAGGTGGTCATAGAATTGGTACATAAGAAGAACATTCCATTAAAACTTTGAGAGACCAGTCATCTGTCGGGCAGAAAATTCCCTAATAATGAGGGGGTTGTCGCTTAATAAAGAGAATCATGATCTGAAGTAGACAAGATCTGAATATAAACTTTTTTTCCTTAATAATACAGCAGCTAACACTGTTGAGTGTTTACTGCATGTCTGAAAAAAAGTATTGCATCAGGAACAAAGAGAGCTTCTGTCAGGTCCTGTCTCCACTTCTAGATTAAGCAAGTGTGGAGCCTTTTTAAACATGATTTTCTCCACTGTAAATGGATGTAAAATGTGTGCCAGCTACCTCATCAAGGTGCTGAGAGGATCCATAAAACAGCATGTGCCACAGGGCTTATTAAGTCTTAGAGTAAACATAGACTTTCATTGTATACTTTATATATTCAACAAACAGCAAGTTTGAGTATTTCCTGAGAACCAAGGATACTGTAGGATAGTCTCTGAATCCAAGTGATGTGTGTGTGTTTCTTTCTTTTTTTTTTTTTTAAGATTTTATTTATTCATTTATTTGAGAGAGTGAGAGAGAGAGCACATGAGAGGGGGGAAGGTCACAGGGAGAAGCAGGCTCCCCGCCGAGCAGGGAGCCCGATGCGGGACTCGATCCTGGGACTCCAGGATCATGACCTGAGCCGAAGGCAGTCGCTTAACCAACTGAGCCACCCAGGCACCGTGTGTTTCTTTCTTGAATTCAAATTCCTTTAGCCAGAGCTTATAATCTCCAGTTCTACCACGTTTCAGCTACTTCCCATATTCGTATGCAAAACCATTCTCTGAACCAGCTGCTGAATACCATAGGGTTACATAGGACATAAAAGATGATAGATAGATTTTACATATAGAATATATCTTCTATGTCATAATATATGTATATATAATTGTGGGCACATATTTATATGTATAGATGCTAATAGTTTTCATTTTTTAAAAAATCAGAAAATTTGGTGAAACAGGGACTCTGTATTCTTGCATGACAACACGGAAGTAGAACTGAGTATCGACAGCCCCTTCGGACGTGCAATCTCTAGTCTGCCACAAACCCTGCCATTCCCTGTTGCCCACCTTACCTGTGTATTTTCCCCACCTAGTCCCTGTGGACACTGGAATTTGCAGCCTATGATCAAGGCGTGAAGAGATAGGAAAGAGTATTCCACAAGAACTGGACAAAAATCAAAAGCAAGGTGAAAGAAAGTTGAACTCACAGAAACAGAGAGTAGAATGGTGGCTGCCAGGGGCTGGTGGGTGAGGGGAATCGGAAGAAGCTGGTAAAAGGGCATAAACATGGTAGCTGTGGTTGATACGACTGTATCGTATTGAAATTTGCTGAGAGACTAGAACTCAAGTGTTTTCACAAAAAGGGGGGGGAGGTAAATATGTGAGGTGATGGGTGTATTAATTAACTCTGGCATGGATTCTTTTGCCATATATATCAGTTTGTCACATGGTACACTTTAAATATGTTGCAAGTTTATTTGTCAATTGTACCTCAATAAAGCTGAAAAAAATTAATTCAAAAAAAAAGAGAGAGAAAATCAGAAAATCTCTTGGGCCAGCCTTGGAAGGAAACATAGATGCTTTTAATTGTGAAATAGCGAGAAGGTGGCACCGGGAGTAGAACGCCTGGGTGGTAGCGGGACATGAAACCAAGTAATGGAAAGCGGGTGCAGGGCATGCACAGTCTCTGCAAAACGCATTCCAGATCCCTGCCTTCCACAAGGCTTGGGCTGCGCAGTGCTGACGGGAGACACACCTGGCATCCCAGAATTGACTTTGGCACAAGGTAGCACATGCTAATCAGCAAGCTGCCGGCCCACCAGCCGCCCTCCTTCCTGCTGTCAGAGACGCATCCCAGTCAGCCGCTGCCAATTAGGAAAGTGACTGAGGCAAAACACATTAATAAACCATGGCAAGGAAAATTAGAAAGCCTTGCTAGTCCTACTCTGGAGGCAGATTTAGAAGTTGTTTCGGGATTCTAGGTGGCCTGGTTAAGCTTGATTGATGAGAATGAAGTATTAGTAAGGGCATGGGAAAAGAACTAAAAGTGTATGCTAATGTTTTGTCTTTTTTTTTAATTTTTAGATTTTGTCCAGGATGTGCAAATATCACTTCAATACAGTTATAACCATTCAAGTCACGAGGGCAGGTTATCCAGTCCTATTTTCTGCACTGAAATCTCATAATAATGAGAAAAAAATTATGTAATAGCATTTATTGAGCACCGTCTATTGGTCATATACTTTCAGGCACTTCACATTTACTCATTATTTAATCTGAAAACAAAACAAAACAAAACTCCAGTTAGGAAAGTTGATTATTCCCCCTTTTCAGACAAGAACATTGGAACCGGAAGGTATAAGCAACTATTTCATTATCAGACAGCAGGTCAGTAACAAAGAAAGAATTTGACCCTGCAGCTCTCTGACTCCAATGCTTTCGTGTTCTCCTGCACTGTTATGTTGTCAACCTACTTTCTCCTTCTTTTCCCTTCTTGTTTCAGAGCCTGAAGTTAGAAATATGCTGGATAACTGCTTCTTACACGGGTAATTTCTGTTTGAGAGTCAGGCTTGTTAAAGATAGCTCAGAACTTGAGGGGAACATTCAGATTTGAATTTGCTAATTAACTATTAGGATCAGCAGCTGCTTATTGAGGTATTCCAGATTCCTTGCCCTGAAGTTGATGCCATCTGATTATGGTACGGCAACTAATACATTAAATGCCTTTTCAAAGTTCAGTCTTTCCAGGTGTCATATTCTGCATTTTTAAGCAAAATTAACCCGGTTAATTCAGGTCTTTAAAAGTATAGATTCTTAAAATAGCATCACCTTAGTCATTAGAAACTCCTGTTTAGTCTTAAGCGAAGAATTTGATTATTGCTTTTGACTGCAGTCTATAAAACCATTTCTTTGATTTACTTTGTCTTGGAACTCATCTGTGAAAGTTTGATAACCTTATAGCATATATGAGAGAGAATCCAGGTGTTTCAAGAGGAGGGTTTTTTTTGTTTTTTGTTGTTTTGTTTTATTTTTTTGTAAATATAATTTTTTTCTTCCCTTAAGCTTTGAAATAACAAAATGGAAAATAATGGTTTTTTTACTCTGATTATTTTACTGTTCATACAGGTTTAGGTCATTAAATATTTAGTTTCACTGTAGCAAAATTTTGACTGCATATTTATTCTTAGGTTTTAAACTCTCAAAAAAATTAAAGCTATTATTTATTTTCAAATATCCTAGACGTTCAAGGAAATGATTTCCATTTGGGTGACTTTTTTGTGATAAAATATTTTTAGTAATGCATTATTCATCACAAATAACATAATATCTCCCCTGTTAAATCACCTCAGGGAGCTATAAAAAATCACCAAAACTATTAACATTTGAACAGCCACCCTGCATTTTATGGCAATGCAATTACAAGACTGAAATAGTAAAAGGATTTGGTAACAATGGAGTTTATACAGGATAGTGTTTTATGTAGCCTCCTATTCTTTTATTGTCTTATTGTCATCATACTGAATATATTATTTTCTTTTAAACTCATGAAATCAGAATATTACTGTTTTAGTTCAAGCTGCTTCAACGAAGGACATAGACTGGGTGGCCTGTAGACAATAGAAATTTATTTCACACAGTTTTGGATTCTGGAAGTCTGAGATCGGGATGCCAGCATGGTGGTGTTCTGGTGAGGGCTCTCTTCTCAGTTGTGGATTTGTCAGCCTCTCATTTTTCCTCATGTGGCTCAAAGAGAGTTAGCTCTCTGGCCTCTTCTTATAAGGGCACTAATCCCACTCATAAGAGCTCCACCTTTATGACCAAATCACCTCCTAAAGGCTCTATCTCCATCACATTGGGGATCAGATTTCAACATCAGAGGGGAACACAGGACATGCAGTCCATAATAACTACTATGACCTTTAGCAGTGACACCAGAAAGGAATTTCTTGGGTAATGGAGTAGAGTTACAGGAATCCCAGAGTGATGCTCCTGGCAGGCTGTATTCAACTATTTTTAGATCTAGCCTTACTTTAATCCAGAACTTCCATCTCATTCCTGACATTATTTGAGCTTAGATGTGAACCATGCTAGGTTTCTTGGAAGTTACCTCTCAAATGTAATAGACAATGAGTTATGGGTAGTTCTTACAAGAGATTGGTCTTAAGTCATAATGACACTAGTGAATCGATTTGATAGCAAAAGGTTATCAAGGGAGCTCAATCATATCCTTTTAGAATCCTAGGAATAGGGTAGTTAGTCATGAAGAAGATGATGGGTTTAACAAGACCAGCAATATGTGGATCCACTCTGAAAAGACTTGGGGCTTTCTTGGAACAATGGAAGGATGGAGGGCGATCCAGTTCAAAACTTTCCTTTCTCTTCTCTTGTAAGTTACATTAGGCTATTTCTCAAGGTGGGAAAGGAATAACTAAAATAAAATAGCCCGAGGCTTTCTAGGCATCCATTTAAGCAGTATAATCCATGTGTCTTTTGATTTTACTTAAACCACCACTAGATGGGACTCTTGCATCCTTGGTTTGGATTCTTAGCTTCTTTATCCACACTTTGGGGGCCTAATAAACTCAGCAATAACAGGGAAGCTATAGCGCTCTTTATTTGACAGGTTCTAAATGGCACATTTGCATATATCATTTAACATTCAAGCATATAAAATATATATTATAATTCCCATTTTAGAGATAAAGTCACTGAGGCTGAGAGGGAGAAAGAAAGAGAGGGAAGGGAGAATTTAATATTTGTTGGGCAATTCTATGTGCTGGGCATATATGCTTGTACCATCCTCCCAACATCTGTAAAAACTATCATTTCCATCTGGCAGATAGGGGAGGTACGGAAGCTTAGCAAAGCCACCTAACTGCTGTGGCAGAAGCAGAATCCAAACGCTTGCCTGATTTTAGTGCACATTTGTCTGTGGATAGCCACTTCTCAAGCAATCTAAACACTTTAGTGCATGATATAACTTTTAAGTTTATTAGGATCTTAAGGGCTTCAGCAGTAGAATGCAAGGGTTAGATGCATGATGTTGGACATACATGTCTGTGGTATGGACATACAACTGACTACTGATAGATTAGGCAGTATAATTTAGAGTATGGACTTTTGAGACACACTGCTAAGTTTGTATCCCACTTCTCCTGCTTGATAAAAATATGATCTTCAGTAAGAGGCTCAACTCACTTGGCCTCAGTTTGCCCAACTGCAAATGAGGATGACAATAATACCTATAGTAGACACTTCTCAGTGACGCTTTTTATTATCCAATCTGGAGTAATATAAGAATGTAAGACTTATGTGCCAAAGATATATGCTATCTTTACATCACATTTATATTACAATGTTCTGATTAACCCTCTGTTTTATTTTAAAACTTACTAGATTCTGAACTTGCATGTTCCTTCCTATAGAACTATAAATATGGTCCATGACTGTTACTGTTAAATTTGTAAAATTTGTTTTTTTGGTGAACCAACAGGTAATGAGTATTCACTGTTGCCAGAATCTGAGTTCACCGGCAGCATTTTATTGTTTTTATTTTTCTTTCTTAAATATTTTGTCTATTTATTTGACAGAGAGAAAGAGAGAGAGGAGGAGCAAGCACAAGCAGGGGGAGCGGCAGAGGGAGAGGGACCAGCAGGCTCCCCACTGAGTAGGGAGCCTGACGCAGGGCTCGATCCTGGAACCCCGGGATCATGACCTGAGCCAAAGGCAGATGCTTAACTGACTGAGCCATCCAGATGCCCCTCAGTGGCAGCATTTTAAAAAAAGACACAATGAGCCACATGGTCACAAGCCCCTCAGAGTGTGGAGGAGTGAGACAGATGGGTAAATAAGTAAGTGAAGTAAAGGATCATGGGTGCCAAGAGAGAAATATATTAAAATGAGGTAAGAGCAAAAAGAAGAAACCATTATATCTGAGGAAGAATCCTTCAGAGAAGTCCAAAGGGAAGAAGAATCAAGTCAAGTCTTGCAAATTAGCATTATGGAAAAGGACATATTCTAAGCAGAAGGTACATAATTATCAAAAGCAACATGAAGCATATGGAGAACAACCAATTATTGACCGGTATATCTTAAGCATGGGATTCATTTATTTGTGAGGATGGTTGGATAGATAGGGCCAGTTCATGTATAGCCTTACATCCCAAGCTAAGGTCATGGAAACTGCTTAAAAGGTATTTTAGCAAGGGAGTAAAATTGACATACTTGAGCTTAGGGTAGAGTATTATGAAGAATATTGGATGAATAGATTGAAATGGTATGAATGATACAGGGTGATTGTTAAGAGATTATTGGCATCATCTGCATGGGAAATAATAAAAGCATAAAATAAGACAATGAATATTGGTGGAAAAGGGCGTGATAGATTTGAGAGATACTAGGGAAGGAAAATATGCAGGACACAGTGAATCTGAAGGGGTGAGAAATGTAGTCATTGCAGAACACACCTAGATTTCTAATTCAATAACTAAGTAAATGTAATGTTATTCCCTACAATAGAGAATTATGGAAGACATAATAGGTTTTGGTTCAGGTGTGAATGTTTAAAATTTGAGGTTTCTGTGGGATTCATCTCTGTCAGATTACTATAAAAGTTTTCTCCGGTCTCCCTGTACTTAGTCTTACACCTTCCTCCATTCCATTCTATACAGTGCAGCAAGAGTGATCTTTCTAAAACTCAGTTTAGTTATGTAACCCTCTCCTGCATGAAACCTTTCTGTGACTCTACATTGTAGCCACTGACTGAAACTTTATAGATTTTTACTGAGTCCATGTAGAGATATTCAGGAGGTGGTCAGATATTTGGGACTGGAGCTTATGAGATATATCCTTGAAGATCTTCAGGGTATGGGAGAAGGTTAGGAAATGGGCAGAAATGATATTGTCAAGAGAGAGCAGTAACATAAGAAGAGTAGAAGAGCAATACGTTGCTTTGTGGACTCTGAGCAGTTCAGTGACCACTGGTGAAGGACAGCCTACGAAAAGAATGCAGGAAGAGTGGTTACGGGATGGAATGTGCATGGAATGCTAGTAGCTGTGCAATCTCTGCTGGGATGGGACCAGCTCTCTGGAAGTGGGACTGGGGACTACCTTGAAGCTGCATTTGCCCAGCAAGCACATTGACATGGCTAGCAGTAGGCCCACGTCTGCATGTTTAGTTTAGTTTTGTTTATCAGATAGTTTGGCCTGTTAGAGAGTCAATACAAAACACTCCTCTCTTCCTTTCCTAAATTTTCATCAGAAAATTTCTGGACTGTCACAGGCCTGCATCTGTCAGAGATGATTCTCTTTCAGTGAGTCACAGAATACTAGAAATTTTTATTCTAGTAGGGTACACCAAATCAAGACTACCATTCTTTGCCTCTCTTGCTGCTAGTTGTAGTCAGATGACTAGTTCTTTAAGACCTAGGAGTAAAAATTAGGTGTATAATTTTCCCTTTGTGGCCTTCAGCTCAGAAACATGCCCCTAAAGGGAAAGGGTGTGGCTCTCCTCCCTTCCCATTCTGTTTGCTGCAATGCAGATCAAGTGTTGGCAAGCCCTCTCAAACCTCCAGAATATGGGCAATACCTTAAAAACAGCAGAGGAATAAGAAAGAGGAAGCCTAGGTCTTTGGTACCAGGGCCATCATGGCCTTGGATGTCTTATAACAAAATTGTCAAATGAAAGTTGGGGGCTTTCATTGTATTTTATCTGCTTTACTACCTGCTCATTGCAGAGAATCGTCTTTACCTGGTGTTTAGCTTAATACCTTTTCTAAGATTTAACTGTAATGTTATATATATTTACATATATATTTTATATATCCACACTAAATATACTCTATATACTATATACACACTCTTACATATACAATATTTTGAATAGGGTTATTTAGCACATAAAATGTTTACATAAAACTCTTGCAATGGTCATACTTTGCTCTAATATTAAATATTACATGGCATCCATTTCCCTAGTTATTGAATTCTAGAAAAAATAGCTGGCATCAGGCTATTTTTATGTATTTATGTATTTAGCTCCAAACACACACAGATATACCCACTCATTTCTGTGTCTATATCCACACAAATAGTTGTATTTGCTTCATAAACTATATTCATTGATTCAACTTGAAAATATGTGCCAGGCACTATGCTAGACTTTTCAGATACAAAGTGAACAAGAAAGATATGATCGTTACTCTCGTAGAGGTTACAGCCTGTTTGAGGAGGTAGGAAGGTAAACAATTGTATATATTACAATATATAATCTGGGAATATGCAGGGTGTTCTCTGATGACATGGAAGGGGCACTCAATCTAGATTTGGAATATTAACTGATCCTTATAGCTTGAGGCTCCACTCCTGATTCCCCAGAGTTCCTGAATATTCATATACATTTTCATGTATGTAATTCACATTCGTAATGATTGCAAATAAATTTTAGTCTATATCCATGAAGGTTTTTAACCTATTACTAATTTAACAGTTAGTGTACATACATGTTAAATTGGGGTCAGTACCATTATTGTACGAACTTTCTTCTTACTTTCAATCTTAAAATATAATTTTGATTATAACTATGGTGAAAATATTAAATAATTAAATAATAACTTCATAGATAATAGTTTTGCCCAAAAATACAATCAAGCCAGTTGGTGTGTGTGTTGGCGGGGGCAGTGTGTGGAGAATATTAGGCAAGCTGATTGAATAAATCAGGTACAAAGGTTTAAAAACTTGGTTGAATTCTTGAATTTTTCTATTTTTCACGAGTTATTTTAAAATGATGTAGATACAACAATGTTATAGCAATACTCCCATATTATAATTCATTTTGATTCATCTTTATATGCTTTCAAAGTTCCCCTTCTAAGATTCAGCTAGCAGGAACACGGTGGATTGTTAGAGCACCTATGTTTCAAATTTAATTATGCTGGCCAAATTCAGAGATCTATGAATTTGCCTTGTTGACTATCAGTCATTTGCTGACATCAGTTCCAGAAGGTTGCCTATATTATATTGATTGTGAAATATTCCCCAGTTTTTCTGATGATCTGTCAAACTCAACTACCCAGAACATTACCAGAAATTCAGAAGTAGAAAAAAATAGACATTTGACTATTAAAAAATCTTGTTATAAAAAATCTTGTATCAACATCAAGGCACTGGGCTTCAGGTTTCAGCACTGACACGTGAAGAGCTTGCAAACTGTCACTTTCATCCTTGCAACAAGAAAAAGCTGAACAAACTGAAAATTAAAGACTTTTATTGCATTTGTAGGAGAATCAAGATGACAGGCAAACTGTCATCCCAAATTGTGAAGAAACAGGCACATTCGGAAAGACACAGCTAAGATTTTTTTTCTTACCTGGAAGAGATGCTGCTTAAAGCATCATGCACTGGTAGAGGCACTTAAATGCTCATTCTGATGAATTGCTGGAGATGGATAAGGACATCTTCCATGAAACTCTCATCTTCTGTCTTCACACCTTGCAGGTTTCTTTCCATTCCTTTTTTTTTAAGATGTTATTTATTTATTTGACAGAGAGAGACACAGTGAGAGAAGGAACACAAGCAGGGGGAGTGGGAGAGGGAGAAGCAGGCTTCCCGCTGAGCAGGGAGCCCGATGTGGGGCTCGATCCCAGGACCCTGGGATCATGACCTGAGCTGAAGGCAGACACTTAATGACTGAGTCACCCAGGCTCCCCTCCATTCCTCTTAAATGCCATGTTTCCTCATGCCCCTGGCTTCCTGTGCTGTTCTTTCCCCAGTCTAGCATTATCCTCCTCCCTTGCCTGGTGACTGCTTTAACTTTTCCCCTTATTTCCTTAGAGAAGCCTAACTCAAATTCCCAGTCTAGGTAGATAACCTGATTACAGTTCATCATAGACCCTGCCCCATTGTGATGTTAGGTTTCTTTATGCTCTTTTAAATAATATCTTTTATCTTTTTTGGCTTTGCTCACATTCCACTTAAGCTCTACCATGTACAGCACAAAATGAGGACGAAATACATACTTGCAGTAGAAAAGAAGGAATAATTTTCTTATGGTTATCCTAATGAATTAATTCTTATCAATTGCAGATCATTGGAGAAGTAGTTTCAGTAAATATTTATTGATTCATTTCAGAACTATCTAATGACCTCCTACTCTCTACTGAGCACCCTTTTACCACTGGGGGAGAAGACAAACAGGGCTCTACTCCATATAGTTTCCTGGGGGGATACAGTCATGTAAACGAACATAAAATTCAAGAAAGACACAATTTGATAGAGGTATGTGTAAGACCAGATCACAGATGCCTTTAGGGGTGAAAACCTGCAGAATGAGCAAACTGCAGCCTTAGCAGGATGTGCGCTCCCAGGGTGCAGGAATCTTTGCTATTTTGTTCATTGGTGTGTTCCCTGTGCCCACAAAAATACTTGGCATTTAGTAGGCACTCAGTAATTTACTTAGGGAAGAAATAGGAATTAGCTAAGTTTAAAAAGAGGGATTAGTAAGAAGGAAGGATCTGAGATAGAGGAAACAGTATGTTGCCTAGACTGACAAATTACCCAAACAGAGAAAATATTCATGTCACTGCAACTTCAGCCTCTAATATGAAAATGGCTTTAGATCGTAGGTGCCTGGGACCTTTCACTGAGAAAGGGGCTTCAGGAAGAAAAGGATTGAGTAGAATGATACGAGTTTTAAATTTATTAGATCCAGGATACATTCAGGTAAGCAAAAGAAAAAAAATATAATCCTTCACAGTATTGTGCACATTAAAAGTACCCTTTCAAACACTTTCTTCTAGATTCTAATTGATAGTTTCTAAATTCTTACAAATTTTAAATTAATGGAGTTTGACTTAATTAGGTTTTATGACAAGATACGGCATCTAAGTTGTAATTTCTGTCTCTAACATGAAGTTTCAATGTTTTTATCATTCAGATGTAGCACAGTTATGAGTTAAAATTGCAACCTTAAAAATAAAATAAAACTGTAACCTTTCATAGTTCACTCATACTCTATTTGTAAGTGTTAAAAAAATCTAGCACTTGTATTACCAGAATGTCTGTTTTTTTCTGCCATTTCTAGCAGTAACCAGCAGGTGGTATCAAACAATTTTACATTTGTGTTCTATCGCAGTTTTTGTGCCTGTTTGGTTTCTGAGACTTCTAACTTCCACCCCACACCCCAACCACAAACATGCATGCACAAGCATTTGATGGGGATAAAGATCTAAAGGAGGATTGTATTTTATTTCATTTCATTTCATTTATTTTTTAAATTAACATATAATGTATTATTTGTTTCAGGGGTACAGGTCTGTTCATTTCATTTTATTTCTCTGACTTAACTCTGTCTTGACTTCGCTTTCAGGGTAATATTTCTTTTGCACATGCACTGAGGTATCTTTTTATAATAGAGGCACTGCTTTACATGCAGTAACTCATTTGGTCACTATATCAACACTATACGAAAACACTATTCTTTTTTTTTAAGATTTTATTTATTTTAGTAGAGAGAGGCGGGCAGAGCACATGTGTGTGCATGAGCAAGCGGGGGGGGGGGCAGAGGGAGCGTGAGAGAGAGAGAATCTCAAGGCCGATGCAGAACTCCATCTCATGATCCTGAGATCAAGACCTGAGCGAAAATCATGAGTCTGATGGTTAACCAACTGAGCCACCCAGGCGCCCTGGAAAATGCTATTCTTAATCTTCACTTCACAAATGAGGATACTGTGGAACAAAGGGGCTGGGGAATGTCCCCAAGATCACAAGATTAAGACTTAGGCATCTGGCCATGATGCTCACGATGTCAGTCTCTGTGCTGCAGTCACTTCCCCTGATTTGATTTTATTCTTCTGGAGCATATTTGCACCCAGCACTTAGCATTCCTTCCCTTTGGCACTATTTGCTGGGCTAGGATGAGTCGAGGTTTTGGCACCTACACTTCGAAATAAGAAATATTAACATAGAATAAAACCAGAATATCAAAAAGCTGTATGCGAGATATTGCCTGTGTATGGGGAATGGTCACGTATTTCACAAATATGCATAGAATTTTAGTGCTAAAAGCACTTTAAGATACTTGCATTTTATTTTACTGAAAAGGAAACTGAAGCCTCCCAAGGAAGCATTGAACTATGGCAGTCACACTGAGGAGATCAGGAAAGAGTCTGCTAAAGAAATGTGGGAACATTCATTTTTGGAGGCCCTAGTAGGTATAGAAAAATGCCCATTGTTGGGGGGCGGGCATGTGGAAGGTCTGTGAGCTTTCCAGGTAAGTGCACCTCTTTATTTAATGCCCAGTTTTTCTATTATAGTGTGATGGGAACAGGCAAAGCTAAACTAGCAGGCAGAAAAGCTGGAGTATGAGAATCACATCCTTCCAGTGGAAAAAAAAAGGGGGGGGGAGGAGGAAAAGAGGTAGAAGCTTATAGTCAATGTTAACAATTTTATTCCCAAGTTTACAAAATCAGATGAAAGAAAATAAAATTTAGATATGGGGAAGATTTGAATATGGTGAAAAATAGCCTCATAGTAGATAGATTGATATTGAAATTGCTATAATATTTTATTGGTTTGAATGGCTAAAACCAGATCTAATTTTAAACTAGCAGTGTAGAATTAGAATCATAATTAAATTTACGGTTTGCCATAATTTGAACTTGCATTTTTTGATAGATTTTCTTTAAATTAGCATTAATGTATCCATCAGTCATTCCCAGAAATTCACACTTGAACTGCAAATGATAAATGTCATCAAGTAGCCCTTGTTTAAATTAAAAATTTTGTATTTTTTTTTCTTATCACAAAAGCAAAGCAAGTTCACTGTAGGGAAAAAAAAAAAATGGATTCCCTTCAATGTTAATTCCCCAAAGTAACTAATACTACCATCTTAGATTATATCCTTACAGATTTTATCTTTTCATGTTTTTCTGGTAAAATACCAAAGAAATAAAACAATAAAAAATCAGTCATAAGTCCATTTTATATTTAATCCATCCAAACCACAAAATACCTTCTCCCCACGGTGATAACTGAAGTCTCCTTTTTTATTTTTTGTTTGCTAAGTTCATGCAGGTATATCTATACTGATACACAAATCCAAGTGCTTATATTTTCATGAAAATTGAATCATGAAATGTTTTTAAGCAAAATGTATTGTAGGTAGATTTGTAGTCAGTGAATAACCCTGCTTAACTCTCTGTAATATTGTTGTGGTATTACTAGTGTAGGTAATCAACAATTTATTAAACTATTTCCCAATCAATGAATATGCCAGTGTTTGCCACTTTTTTTACTTTTACAACTGTGTTCATGTAAAGAGGCTTGTGTATCATTTATCGCTATATATTTTCCTATTGTCATTTCAGTAACATAGATTTCTAATAATAGCAGTAGTGATAACAACAAAAACAAGAAGAATTAAAATAGCTAACATTTATTGAATACTTACAGTGTGCCAGGCTTTGTGCCAAATGCGTACTTAACCTTCACAACACACCTCTGAAGAAGGTATAGTTTATAATTCTGTTTTGTAGTTTAGGGAAGTAATGAGAATAGTTGAGGAACTTGCTCAAAGTCACATAAACAGCAAGTAACGGAGCCAGGATTCAAACCCAGGCCATCTGACTGTGAGGCCATCTGAGGACATAGCAACACTGTTAACCAGTATCTTATACTGCTCTGCCCCATCTAGGAGAATTGCTGGGGCTTAGGGTAGATACCAGCAAAAATGGTGGAGTAAAACATTCCAACTAAAAGTCTCCTGGTATTAGGGGAAGGAAAGTGGAGTTCCTTCACAAAGTATTGTCATCACTTTATGGTGTCTTTCTGGAAGACATTTGCAAAAAGCTTGTCTTTGTATATTACCTGACTCAGAATTCCCTAGTGCAAAAGTTGCTACGGGGGAGATGCCACTGAAAGCATTTACAGGCAAATGTTTTCCTTGCTTCTGCCTTTGCTTCTGTAAAAGCAAACACAACCCAAAGCAAAAAGAAGGGAATTAATACAAATTTGACAGAGATCAATGGAATAGAGAATACAAATAACATTAGAGGAAATCAACACACTACCGTAGAGATCAACAAAATTGACAGGGGTTTAGCTAGACTGACCAAGAAAAAAGTGGGAAAACTCAAAACTTTTTAAATTTAGGAAGTAAGAGGGGACATTACTACCGACTTTATGGAAATAAAAAAGATTCTAAGGGAATCTGTGAACAGTTGTATCCCCCCCAAATTAGATAACCTAGAATGGGCCAATTCCTAGAAACAATAAATTACCAAAAATAACTCAAGAGTCTGAGCAAATGTATAACAAGTAAAGCTATGAGATGAGCAACAACAAAAAAATCAATGGAAGTCCAAGGCCAGATGGCCTTGCTGGTGAATTTGACCAAACATTGAAAAAATAATTAACACCATTCTTTCTTAAACTCTGAAAAAATAAATGAGGGACCTTGTTGACTCATTCTGTGGGACCATTTACCGAGAAAACCAAAAACAGACGAAGAAATAACAAGTGAAAAAACAAAAAAAACAAAAACAACAACAACAAAAACAACTCTACAGATGAATATCCCCATAGATGTCTTCAATAAAATCCTAGCGAACTGAAACCAGCCACATATAAAAAGGATTACGTGTGATGACCAAATGGGATTTATCCCAGGAATGAAAGTTTGGTTCAACATACAAAAATCAGTTAATGTAAACAACAGATTTATGGGGTATGGAAAAAATACACAATCATCTCAAAACACTAAAAAACAAAACATAATATCCTTTCATGATAAAAACACCCAACAAATTGGCATGAGAAAAGGACTCTCTCAACCTGATACAAGTGGATAGAAGAAAAGCCCACAGCTAACATCATACTTAGAGGTGAAGATTAAAAGCTTCTGTGCTAACATCAGGAACAAGATAGGGATGTCTGCCTTCATCAATTCTATTCAACATTATACTGCAGGTTCTAGCCAGTGCAGTTAGGTAAGAAAAACAAATAAAAGGCATCCAGTTTGGAAAGGAAAATTTAAACTCTATTTACAGATGACATGATTTTATATATACAAAACCCTTAGTAAACCACATAAAAACTATTAGAGCTAATACATTCAGCAAAGTTGCAGGGTACAAGGCCAACACAAAAAATCAGTTGTGTTTCTATACACTAACAATGAGCAATCTGAAAAGGAAATTAAGGATATATTTCCATTTATATTAACATCCAAATAAAATACCTATAAATAAATTTAAGTTTAAAGGTTGAAAGACTTGTACACTTGTACACTGAAAACTATAAAACGTTGCTAAAAGAAATTAAAGAAGCTCTAAATAGATTACATATATATATATATGTGTGTGTGTGTAAATGTTAAATAGGTATCCCATGTTCAGGGATTGGAAGACTTAATATAGTTAAGATGGCCATCATGCCCAAATCGTAGCTTAAATACAGTACCTATCAAAATTCCAACAATTTTTTTTGCAGCAATGAGCAAATTTATGATAAAACCACGTGGAAATACAAGGGACCATGAATAGCCAAAACAGTCTTGAAAAAGAATAAGAAATTTGGAAGATTCAAGCTTTCCAATTTCAACACCTACTCTAAAGCTATAGTCCTCAAAACAGTCTGAAATTTCCATAAGGATCAATGTGCAGATTAATGGAATAGAATTTAAAGTGCAGAAACAAACCCATATATCTATGGTCAGTTGATTTTTTTAAGTGTTTATTTAAATTCCAGTTAACATACAGTGTAATATTAGTTTCAGGCGTACAATACAGCAATTTAACAATTCCATACAACACCCAGTGCTCATCACAAGTGCATTCTTTAATCCCTGTCACCTATTTAACCCATCCCTCCACCGATCTCTCCTCTGATAACCATCAGTTTGTCCTCTATAGTTAAGAGTCTGTTTCTTGGTTTGTGTCACTCTTTTTTCCCCCTAAGCTTGTTTGTTTTGTTTCTTAAATTCCACACATGAGTGAAATCACATGGTATTTCTTTTTCTCTGACTGACTTATTTCTCTGACTGACTTATAGTTCCATCCACTTTGTTGCAAATGGTAAGATTTCACTCTTTTTTATGGCCTGAATATTCCATTATATATATACACTGCATCTTCTCTATCCATTCATTGGTTGATGGGCACTTGAGCTGTTTCCATAATTTGGCTATTGTAGATAATGCTGTACATACACAATGTGTACATACACATTGGTGTGTATGTATCTCTTTCAATTAGTGTTTTTGTATTCTTTGGGTAAATACCTAGTAGTGCAATTGCTGGATCATAGTGTAGTTCTATTTTTAACATTTTGAGGAACCTCCATACTGTTTTCCAGAGTGGCTGCACCAGTTTGCATTCTCACCAACAGTGTAAGAGGGTTCCTCTTTCTCCACATCCTCGTCAACCCCTGTTGTTTCCTGTTTTGTTGATTTAAGCCATTCTGACAGGTGCGAGGTGATATCTCATTGTAGTTTTGATTTGTATTTCCCTGATGATCAGGGATGTTGAGCATGTTTTCATGTGTCTGGTGGCCATCTGTATGTCTTCTTTGGAAAAACGTCTATGTCTTCTGCCCATTTTGGGGGGTATTGAGTTGATAAGTTCTTTATATATTTTTGGACTGACCCTTTATCAGATATGTTGTTTGCAAATATCTTATCCTGTTCTATAGGTTACCTTTCAGTTTTGTTCATTGTTTCCTTCGCTGTGCAGAAGTTTTTATTTTGATGAAGTTCCAGTAGTTTATTTTTGATTTGGTTTCCCTTGCCTCAGGAGACATATATAATAAGTTGCTACGGTATGGTCTGTTGATTTCAACAACAATCCTAACACCATTCAATAGGGGAAGAAAAGTCTTTCCAACAAATGGTACTTGTATAACTGGCTATCCACAAGCCAGAGAATGAATTTGGACATCGACCTCACACCATACATAAAAATTACCCCAAAACGGGCCAAGACCTAAATGTCAGAGCTAAAAGTATAAAACTCCTAGAAGAAAACATAGGCCTAAATATTTATGACTTTGGATTAGGTAACAGTGTCTTTGCTATGACTCCAATTTGTAATTCTTATTCAGAGGGGATGTCCATTGCCCCTCAATACTACTAGTATAAATCTTTTAAAGTTTGCTAATATTTTGCTGGCTATATGGTTTTAAAAAGGTATGTCATTATCACTTTGTATTTCCTTAACTGCTAGTGAAGTATATTTTCATATATTGATTTGTCATTTGCATTGCTATACTGTGTGGGCGTGCGTATAGGGTTGGAGGAGGATATGGTTTCGGGTGTGGGTGTGTGTGGTTGTATCTGTCATGTCTTCTATTTAATTATCCTACTGTACCAAATTCTCAAAATAAAACATCCTCATGATCTAAAACCTTTCAGTTTGATGCATGAAAGGGCAATGTGTTTCTGTAGATGTGTTTTTTAATATTGACTTAGTAGCAGGTGAACTGAGTTTATTTTTCTACCTTTTGTTCCTGCTACTACTATTATATTCCTAGATGCATTCAACGCATGATTAAATAGGATTATTTTGCTGTTTTGAATTACTAACTCTATTGTAGATGAGAAGAAAAAGCTGCCCTATTTATCCTAAGGGAAAGCAAAAAATACAACACAATAAAACTTTAATATATGAATGGACATTTCTTTAACATTTTAACTCTCTTTTAATTTAATGTATTCACTATGTACATAATTAAACTTCTATTGGATCTCTGATAAAACAGGTAATTGCAGACATTTTGACAGCTGATATTGCAACTTACCTCCTGAGTTAGTGCTTTCTTTTTACTTAATTATTGTGACTTCCCTGACTACTGGCAGAAAAGCTTTACAATGAAAGGG
Organism: Mirounga angustirostris; assembly: GCF_029215605.1. Taxonomy (NCBI): domain Eukaryota; kingdom Metazoa; phylum Chordata; class Mammalia; order Carnivora; family Phocidae; genus Mirounga; species Mirounga angustirostris. Next base: position 38,396,524 of record NW_026991710.1, on the reverse strand, counting down.
ACTAAATTACTTTCTAAACCAACAGAGGCATAAAATATTCCTTAAAGGTAGTGATTTGCATTTTTATAAAGTTTGAGGTTTAGTTGCTTGTTTTATTTTCTATAGATTCTAAGCTTCATTATGAAAGAAATTCTGTCCTCACAATGCCAAGTGATCCAAATTAAGTTCATATTTAGGTAGCTATACTTAGAATAAAGAACTTCTTAATCATAGTTCCATTGTGATCACTGGTGTGGATGATTGGTCCATTGCTGAGGATGATTTAAATAAATGATGAACAAATTCATGCCAGGCTTTGTGTAGCATTTTAAAAAAATTAATGTTAATGCTCAATGGATCAGTTTAAAGTAACTGCTTTCCTCATAGGAATTTCCACTCTCAATATCACCCGTTGTTTTCACCTTAGCAACATTAAAGAGAGAAAAAGGAGATTCATACAAACAAAAATGAAAACTGAAGGCATTTCAGAGTGATTACTTCAAGAATTATAATAGCCATTTGTGATAATTAACTTTGCACTGTTCTTCCAGTTGTTTTTTTTTAAGATTTTATTTATTTTGGGGGCGCCTGGGTGGCTCAGTCGTTGAGCGTCTGCCTTCGGCTCAGGTCATGATCCCAGGGTCCTGGGATCAAGCCCCGCATCGGGCTCCCGGCTCCGCGGGAAGCCTGCTTCTCCCTCTCCCACTCCCCCTGCTTGTGTTCCCTCTCTCGCTGTGTCTCTCTCTGTCAAATAAATAAATAAAATCTTTAAAAAAAAAAAAGATAGAACTGGCAGTGAAAGTAGCTTTGAAAAAAGAATATTTCCAATTCTGCCTTGCTAATATCTGTTGGTGTTTTTGGTTCCTGTCTTTCTGCAGGAGTAACAACTGTTCTAACAATGACAACTCTAAGCATCAGTGCACGGAACTCCCTCCCCAAAGTGGCATATGCGACTGCCATGGACTGGTTTATTGCTGTTTGTTACGCATTTGTGTTCTCGGCCTTAATTGAGTTTGCAACTGTTAACTACTTCACCAAGAGAGGATGGGCTTGGGATGGGAAGAGTGTAGTGAATGACAAGGTAAGTGAGAACTTCCTTCTCACCACGATTAAGAGAATCCCCTAACAGATTTAGCTTGTAACAGATACGTTCCTAAAAATTGACATGAAGAACATTCAAATGTAAATTGTCTATGTCTTTATATCTATGTCGTAGATATAGATGTTTATAAATAATACAGATTTCTTTTAAAGTATGCTCTTGCCTGAAATTCTTTAGGAGTGCTTGTTACAGTAATAATTCTGTTCAAACTCCCTAGCCTCTGTGGAGCTCTGACTGTGTGTCAGGCATTGTGCTAAGTTTTTTACAGATGTTCTATCATGGAACCTTCAAACTTTATGATTAGGGTCTCTTTTTAATTCTCATTGTTGTAATGAAAAAGCTAAGGCTTAGTGAAGTTAGTTACTTGCCCAAACTCACACAGCTAGCCCATAAGTATAGTTGAATGCAGATCTATCTGACCATTAAATTCATGCCCTTAAATACCACACTGCTTTAGAATTGAGAGATTTGGAAAAGAAAGTGAACATTAGCTTTACCTGTTACAGAATTTCAGGCCCTATCAGTGGATTGAGTTACTCTTCACCTACCTCCATCTCTATCGCTTGGATATAAAATTTCAGGCAACATTATTTTCTCTCCCATGTTGTTATTCCCATGGAATAAGAAAGTAGGTGCTGGAATGCCTAGAAATTTTAAGTTGCTCATGTAGTCTGTGAAAGTTATTTGTTTTTAAGTTTAATTTCTTTGGCAATTATTGGTGTCCCTTTTTAGGTTGCAAGTACTGAAGCTAATGGGAGTTTTGAGCATTAATATAATAGCTGTTCCATTTATTTTATAGATTATTATTCATCTGCATTAAGAGGGAGCTTTGGTTATGTTATGATGAGATAGAAAGTTTTCTCAACAGTTGCGTTCTACTGGGAGGGCTTCTTTTTAACAATATATCTATTAAAATACTTCTTCCATTAAATTTGGAATAACATACTTGATGATTTTACTTCTTTATCAGTTATTTAAATACAATTTTTTTCTCATTTCTAGGACCATACTGCAGTTTAAGCATATAAGTGGTTGATGTTATAATTTAAAAGTCTTGCTCTTTTTTCTTAATTTTATAAACTGTCAGATTTAATAAGTGCTGGGTTTTTTCATTTTATAAGTGATGTTTTGCATAATAACAGGCACTGAGTGACTATTAAAGGGAATCTGATTAATTTTCTGTGCTTAACTTCTAGGCTATTTCAACATTCCCATTACATTTTACTATTGATTTATGTTTTCATTTTCCATATAATCTACTGCTTTTTCATTGTTATCTATGCAATTACTTCTTTTTAGTTGTTTTAGTTATACATGTGCTTTCATACTAACTTTTCTGGAAGATTAAATGCTAGTTATATTTATAAATGCCAGACATGTTTATAAATATGTCACAAAAGATAAATAGTGGTTTGTGGTATAGATGCTCTGTATAGATATTTATTGATATGTCACTTTTTAATGCTATGAGGGTGCCAGTCAAATTGACATTGTTATTTGGCATATCAAATAAAATACCTTCTCTCTGAACTCGGAAAATAGAAGTACTTATAAATGCAAAAAACACATTCGTGATAAAGCATTCTAAAAGCAATAACCTAGTATAAGGAATATTGGATTTAAATCAAACCACATCCCAAATCACACAGAGCAAAGACAAATCTAGGACAAAATCATTGATGTTCCAACCTAATCTGCAGGAAAATAATAAATTCTATATTATTTCAGTTTTAAGTGGTTTAAGTTCATGGTTAAGTTAAAGGGAACATACATTCAGCCTGTTGCTTGTTCTTAATCACTTTTCCATAGCTAGAGGGGCCAAACACAATGGCAGGCACTTGTTAGGTGCTTCAGAATTTTTGTTGAATAAAAGAATAAATAAGTTTCTCTTATTAAGTCTGGCAGTGTAACACCAATGAGAAGACTAATTTGCCTTCATGGAATGGATTTTAGAACTTGACAATGGTGAATTTATTAGTGGGTACTCAACCCAATTTCTTGATTTCAAATGAATTTTGGGAGGTGCTTCCTAACCTAGCTTGGAAGTAGCCAGGTCTTTAGAAATGAAAGGAAATCAAGTAGAGTGCCCCAAACTAGCATATCTGCCAAAAAAAATATTACACTATAGTCTACTTTCAGCTACGTCTGCTTTAGTTTTCCTTAGATTTAATTTTTAAGTGGAAAATGATAATTTGCTTGAATTACAGAGTTTTTATCCACTGCCCATATTGGCATCCTTCCAGTTTTATCAGACAGGTAGAAGTCCTCTGCTTTTGAAGTTGGTATCATAAGCAAATGCAGTTAAATTATCTGTCAATCCAAAGAGCAAATGAAAAGTTCTTCAACATTTGTAAACTGGCAAATATTATGTTGCCTCATAAGAATAATGTCTTAAAGACACATATCAGTAGTATATGTTTGGAAAAAAAAGAAATACGTATTTAACATACAATTTTTTTTTTTTTTTAAAGATTTTATTTATTTGACAGAGATACAGCGAGAGAGGGAACACAAGCAGGGGGAATGGGAGAGGGAGAAGCAGACTCCCGCCGAGCAGGGAGCCCGATGCGGGACTCGATCCCGGGACTCCAGGATCATGACCCGAGCCGAAGGCAGTCGCTTAACCAACTGAGCCACCCAGGCGCCCCTTTAACATACAATTTTTATGTAGGTTGTGCTCTGATGATCTTTAAAGTTAGTTTATGCCAATACATAAATCCACTCAATCCATAGTCAAGCTGCATTTGAGCCCTCTGTTAGAGGACACAGCCTGCCCTGCTCTGTGATCTTGGGCAAGATGTTATACGACTTTTAGTCTCAGATGTGAAACTAGAGAACAAAACCTTATCATCCTAAAAATGTAATGCTGGATCAAATGATCCAACTCCAGTTTTTATGCCCTTCCATATATAAAAGTATCATCTTGTGAAATTCCCCAAGTTCTTTTGGAATCTTCCCTGATACCCAACATTTTTCCACATGGCCAAGACTAATTCTTCCACTCCAGCTCTTAATCTCTTTCTTTCTTGTTCTTTTCTCAGCCTTGAGAAAGTCATCTTCTACTTTTTGACTGCCTCCTTCCTTTCAGTTAAGGAGTATGCTTCTTACGCTTAATTTACCATGAGGCGAAATCAAAACTCTCCAGATCCTAGGTCACCCATTCCCCCACCTTCAGATTCTACCCTTTTTCTCCATTCAAGCTTTTTGAAAGCATTTCTTACAATGTCTCTGTTCTCACTTTCAGTTTAATTCTCAGCCCACTGTAATCTGATTTCCTTTCCATTTATTGTCCTGTTAACTGAAGAACACCAATAACCTCCACATATTCAGATCAGATAATAATTTTTCATTTTTCTCAAGGAATCCTCACTGAACCCACTGAATACTACTGTGTTTCAGAGCTCCATTACAGGCCCAAGTCAGCAACATTTTCTCTTCTTTCCCTCTTTAAAACTGGCCTCAGAATACAACCACTTGCCCTCAGATCCTGACAGCTGCCTCTATTCATTCCATTCTGAGTTTCTGCCTGTGTTCAGAGTAGATCCAATCTCCCAAACATCTGCCCTTGTTTTCCCCAAAGACAGTCATTTGACTTTATTTTATTGTTGTTTTATCTTTTCTAATCACTATGTGATTCTTACTTTAAGGGATATTTGTGGGAATGTCTGCAACACTAAGCACACTGTCCACCCATTTACTGTCCCTAAATAGATAATCCTTACTCATCCTCAGCACAAATGCCCATCTTCAGGAAGCTTCTGAACCCTGCGTCCCCCAAATGATTCGATCCAATTGTAAGTGCATGTAGTACCCTGCCCTTTTGCATTAAATCCTTTATCACAGTTTGTAATTGCATATTTATGTCTCCTTTCCTTCACTGATAATTATAACAATGACCATGTTTATTTCAATAAATCATTTATCCTTGACCCTTTCACAGGGTCTTGTATACAGTAGTTTCTCAATAAATATGGAATGAATGAATGAAATAGAACCAAATCAAATCTACAGCTCATGCCTTTATCTTACCTTCCACAGTTTTTATCTACAACTGCACCCATACCTTCCTTTTAACTTCCAGGATCATATATCAAACCTGTTCCCTAGGCATTTCTACGTGAATACGACATCCCGATCTTTATGTGTCTCTTTTTTTTAAAGAAAGAACAAACAAAAATAAAACCTTCTAAATTGATTTTCTGTCTTTCCCCTGCCCACATGTACTTATTTATTTATTTTTTATCTATAAAGTAGATAGATATTATCTACTTCCAAGTTGTTCCACAACTTGGAAGTATCCCTTAACATCTGACCTTCCATCAGATTGTGCCTGTTTTACTGTCTATGGCATGAAGTATGTCCTCACTGTCTCTCATTATTTTGAGTCTCTTTATTTCTCACTGTCCCTAGTCATGTTTCTCTCTAATCTGTCCTCCACAATAGTGCTAGGGTCATCTTTCTAAATGGGAATCTGATCATTTCATTTTTCATCTCTTTAAGGAATTGTTGAATTCTTAATGTTAACTGCTGAACTCTTTAATGAATTCTTCAAGCTCTTCAGCTAATATGGTCTAACTATATATAGCTTTCTCATAAGTTTATACATATATATACATATATATATAGGTTGAATAATAAGGAAAATATTACTGTTATTTATTGTGCACTTCCTACTATGTGCCTGGGAATATCTCTGTGTTAGAAATGAGAACCTAGGGATGCCTGGGTGGCTCAGTCGGTTAAGTGTCTGCCTTCAGCTCAGGTCACGATCCCGGGGTCCTGGGATAAAGCCCCACATCTGGCTCCTTGCTCAGCGGGGAACCTGCTTCTCACTCTGCCTGCCACTCCCCCTGCTTGAGCTCTCTCTCTCTCTCTCTTTCTCTCTGACAGATAAATAAAAATAAATAAAATCTTTAAAAAAATAGAAATGAGAAACTATAGGATTGGTTACATAAAGTTACTTGCTCAGGATCACATCTAATAAGTGGTGCATCCAAGATTGAACACAGAGCTAAAGTGCATGCTCATATTCTTCCTCTAGCCATTACAAACATCCCCAAATATCCATGCCACTACACATCTCTGTGACATTAGATGTGCTGATCCCTCTTGCTAAAATGCCCCCTCCTTCTTTCCCTAACTGATGGACTCCTATTTACTTCTTAATATCCATCTGATTTTACTTAATATTGAAACTTTTTAAATGAATGTAATTGCCACCCAACACAAATTCCTTTTGTGTAACCTTATTAAATTATACTTTTACTATAAGTATTTTTGTTTTCAACAGTAGGCTACATGATCTAAGAGGATAATAGTTTTGTCCTACTCATCATTTTCTCTATTACCTGGCATAATAGTTAGCACATAGTTTATTTGAATTAAATTAAAAGTAAATAACTCTAGTCTCTAGATTGTTTCCATTTCTAAATCTAAGTCAGTGGTTCTACACTGGCCAAAAGAAGTATATTCTATGGAAACAAACTAGGTATTAAATCACTTAAAACACAGACTTAACAACATAATATCTGAACTAACATGGAATGTTTCATTGTTTTGTGATTCACGCCGTGCAATTCATAGAAAACATCACATTTCAAGTGTTTTATTCATTTATTTGCATTTTTTAACATCCTGCCTTGTTCCAAAAGCATTTCAGGCAGTTTACCAAAAGAATGCATGTACTTAAGCTCTTATAAAATAAAACATAAGTAGAAGTAGGATATCAGGAGGAAGGAAAATAGATGCAAATATGTCCACCATTTGGGCCAGAACATTAACTGTAGTCCAGAGCTAGAGAAGCTGAGCTTTAAATTCTGAGCTTCTTGGCTATCAGAGTAAACCATGGGCCTTGGGGGAGAGGGGGGAGAGTTACTTTTTTTTTTTTTTTTTATGGAAGCATAAATTTTCTTAGGGAAAATATTTTCCTACACTGAATTATATAAAACAATATCATATGGGTTTTATATTAGGGAGAGCTGGGTACTGTTGAAAGTAATGTCAACATTTTCCCAATAAACGCAGTAATGAATTTCATATTGATGTTTCTTGTAGTCCCCTTCAATAAAAGCTGAAGGCATTACATTAACATACAACTCAGTGAAGGCAATTCTTCAAGGAGCTAAGCTAATATGGTCCAAGTATATAGCTTTCTCATGGCCCAATTTAATCCAAGGAAAGACTTTAGAGTACTTAGAGAAGTGGATGGACTGTATAACCTTCAAACAATCTTCTGTAAGTATCACTTTTCTCGGTCAGGATGGCTAGCAGACAGTTAACAGCATATTATCAGACCAAGGAGCATGTTGTTGCTTTAAAATTAATGGGCTTGGTAGTGGCCACAATAGACTAAAAAAGCAACATGGTATATATAGCAAGAGCATAGATTTGCTACTTTGGCTACCTTGGATTTTTTCCAAACACTGTTTTATTTAGTGTTATATTTATGAGAGCTCCATTTCCTTAGTCTAAGGACAATCTCTGCTATTCTTTCCAATTCTGAAACCATGTGATTATTATTTTTATTTATATCCCAGGTCACTTTGCTAATAGATGGCTATATTTTAGATAGGGCATTTGCTCAAGTTATTAACACATTATTTTATCTAATACTCTAAGGAAGCTGAGATTGGTTTGCCCCATGGTGTAAGACATTTTGATTTCTATAATCTGAATTTTCCAGACTCGAAATCTTAAATACATATTCAGACATTCTAATAAAGTAATAAATTCAGAATATTCTGAATCCTATAAAACATTGTTTAAAAAAATAGAAAAATTAATTAGTTTGGACTATATTTCATTTTCATTCCACTTCAGTAACATCATCAACAAATTCTATAGTGGCATTTTACTCTTTTCCCCAAATAATGTCTAAAAATACATAATTTACTGATTTTGTGTTTAGCCACATTTTCCCCCTTCCCACTTATATGAGTCTCAATTATAGCAAAACAACTTCCATAAACATGTGGAATAATAAAATTGAAGACTTTCAAGATCATTACATAGCAGAATTGTAGGACATACAATGGGAATCTAGTTTTTATGAATCTAATAAATAGCTACTCTATAAAATACTTCATATTTTATATATTATATATTTTCTAAATATGTATTTTTGGTCACAGCAGTCATTCTCATACATGTCATTTGCTATAAAGTAAACATTTTTTGAGCCTTTTCCATGCTAGGAACTATGCTAGGATCTCTGCATTGCACAGTCTATGCTTTCAAGGTGCTTACAATCAAGTGGAAGAAAAAATAAGTGAAAAAAGTATTTTTCATTATTGAGACAAACACTAGGGTGCTATGGAAGCACATGGAAGGAGTACTTATTGCAGTAAGAAGTGATTTTGAGCTGAGTTGGTATAAAATGGATCTGACTAGGGGGTCAGTGTGGGTTGTTTATCAGTTCCTGGCTCAATTGTGGTTTCATTCACAAGTTAGGGAATGCAGGAAGGTGTACAGAATTAGGTTGGGAGTAAAAGTAACGTGAGTTCATTTCTGGATATTTTATGTTTTAATTACCTATAGAATATGTTGATAGAGAAGTCTAGTGAAACATAATGGGTAAGAATTCTGGTGAGAAGTATTATGTCAGTCATCCGTGTATTGGTAACAAAAGCCTTAGCAGTTACTTATAATTAATAGAAAATAGCAGTGTCCATTTGCTTTCATGTCCCCCATTCTCCTTCTGTTTGGTTTCATTCTTCATGTTTAACATTGTTTTCTTTACTTACATTTTCAGCCGTTACCTGGCCTTATTCTTCATATGAAGTGGCCTACCTAAGAGACTTAAAGCAGAAATACAGAATGATCAAATTAGACTATGAGAAATTAGGTAGAAATGAGAGTTTGCCTAATTCTCAAAAGAAACAAAAACTTTATATAGAAACATGAACATTAAAAAAATTATCTTGTGGCAGTTAGTACTGGTTTGAAGAGTTAACGCAACAATAGACTTCATTGCACTATTTCTCTTCAAGGCTCTGAGGGTCTGAGTGTAGGCCAAGGGTCACACTGAATAAAGTAGAATTAGTCTAGAAAGGTCAAAATCATTGGCCCAAGTACTCAGCCTGCTGATGGTTTGCCTTGATCAGAGGCTTACATAGATATTCAAAGAGGATTTATAACACAATATATCAGTTTGGTTCTTTTTAATAGAAGTTAGTAATGAATAGGGCAAGGTAGTATCTTCTAGTAATGGCCCAGAGTCTGAATATTTTTTAATACTATCACTAGCGATCTATGTCTTACAAAGAACAGTAGTAGAATATATTATGTGGATTTAATCTGTGTACTTTGCTTTAGCAGATCTAAGAACTGTAAGTCAGCTATGAATTCAATAGTATTTTTTCTCTATATACATGATATTAATAATTTTAAATAGGAACAATTTGCTTTACTGTAGATTTGTGACAGTTACTCTCAAATGGACTGAGGGGAGTTATTTTATCCTTCAAAACAAGATTTTGTAAGATCTGAGCCAGAAAGGCTTTACGAGGCTATGGCTGGGAATTGAGAAGGTTTAGCACCGTGAGGGTACCCTGTGCTTCATTTAATGAATTGATGAGAAATTACAGGTGTCCACCACTGGGTTTTGACTACAGATAGTACTCATGACTGTTGCGCTTTTGCTTGCTGTTGGTTCTGAAAATAATCAAGTTTCCAAGTTCCAAGAGAACATTGTGAAGTCAAGCCATCATCTTGTCAGGTACTGAGCTTGCCTCTGAAGTTTATACTTATATTCAGAGATTGAAGCCATACTTTGAGCAATGAAGAAAAAATATGAAATTTTGTTCTTTGTAGTTTAAGGCAATAAAAGTTACAAACATACATTAAAATTATTTTTAACACTGCTTATTATAGTATCCACAGTATTGGGATAAAAAAAAAAAACACCAACATACAAACATGCAGGGGTGATATTTGGTCGGTACATACTGATACAGCCCTCTGGGTATTTACAGCTGATACTCATTCAGATTAGTTAGAGTACCTGTTCTGATTTGTTAGTGCATCTGCTTCAGAGTTTGTTAAATAATTTTAGCATCACCTGTGGGTTTATATACAATTGAAGGTTATTTGCATTGGGCAGGAAGGAGGTTGGTAAGAGTCAGTGCAGAGTTTCTATCCATAGATTGCTCTTGCAACAAAGGACATTTGCATTTAAGTTTCTTGTGAAAATGTCTAAGCCCTGCACCATAAATCTTAACCTAACTTAAACGTCACTCTTCCTTTCTTGATTTCCTCCATGCAATGTTTATGTCTTCTTCCAAAGATATAAAGTATATTGTCTATACATTTTATAAGCCAGTATTCTTGTTTAGCTTGTAATAGAGTTATAACTGTTACTGCTCTCCACTAAGAGGCTGTGCTTTTCAATGTGGTTTGAATATTCATTTATTCATTTAATTCTCACAGCAGTTCATTGTGGCTTTGGTATAATTATCCACCCCCCCTTTTTTCCCCCAACTGGAAGCTGAAGCAGGGAGAGGTTAAGGAACATTCCCAAAGTCCAAATTCTCTGTAAGTGCAATTTGATATTATTTTAAATGATATTTAGGTAGAATTGAAATAATGATAATATAAACACTACATGTTACATACTTTATGGTTTAAAGAGTCTTTTTAGAGGATTGACCTAGTGATATAAACTTCAATTGGAGAAATTTAGGAAAAAGTGTACTCCCAGGTTTCAAATAGCTTCCTCAAAGAGAAAGTCACACAGTATGATGTTTAAAGCAGAAGTTCAGAAGTCACACACATCTGAGTTTGTGTGCTCTTTCAGCCACTTGGTAAACAGGAGACCTGGTTATGTCATGAAACCTCTTTAGCCTCCATTTTGGAATTTATAATATAGGGTTAACAATAGAACTTACCCCCTATCCAGGAGTGAAGTTTTTCACAAATGACACCCTCAGGCTTAACATTCAACCTGATACATCCTAGTGCTCAAAAGGTGTTAGCTATCATCTGGCTATCAGTTATATACTAGGGGGTGACTCTCCATTTGTAACATGGGAACTGCATGTGTCATTACAGAATAAAAGCTGTTTTGTAGCTTTCATAATGGTGGACCCTGAACCCTTTCCTTCTGTACTCCAGCCAGGTCTGGAAGAATGCCTCATCAGCAAGGGAAAGAGGAGAGGGAGAAACCCGATGCCAGTGAAGGACAAGAAATCCAGGCCTGTTTTCAGATCCTGCTGGGCTTTCAGAGGCCCTTTCTTATCTCATTTTACCTGAACATTTTGAGAATACTTAATTGAAAATAACTGATATTAGAAATTCTGTTCTAGGCCAGTTGATCCTCTAAATCTGTTGATTTACACTCTTCATTATTTTGGATAATTAATAGGTGGCTCAATTTTGTTTGCATTTAGATAACTAAGAAGACATTTATATTAGTATAGAAATGCAGGTAAATATTATTTATATTTTAAGGTTCATTAATTCAGTTGCATATTATGTGCCTACCTGGTGGAAGGCATCATGCTAAGTGTAAGTTGATAACAAACAAAGCAGAAGTAGCACCAGCCTTTATTGAACTTAGATTCTAATGAGAAAGGAAGATGTCAATCAAATAATTACACAACTAAAAAAAGAATTTATACATTTTGAAAAATGCCATGATGGAAGTAATCTGAGTGCTGTGAAGAGTGCAGATGGCCAAAAAGACTGTCCTAGATGGAGTGGTTAGGAAGGTCTTTTTGAGGACCAAGACTAAACCAAGACCAAAGTATGAGAGGGGATTGATGACATGAAAAGCAGGATGGAAGGAAGGCCCTCCAGGCTAGGAAGTAGCATGGCCAAAGGCATCAAACAAGAAAGTATTCTTGAAAACTGAAGTTATTTCATGGGACTAGCATATAATTAATGAAGCAAAGAAGCCATGGTAAGAACTACTGATTTCATTCTCAATTCCATGAGATAGTGTTTAAGAGAGTTAAACTGAAGAGTGACATGATCCCACTGATGTCTTAAAAAAAAAAAAATCCCTGTGGCTATAGCGTGTCTAATGGTTGGACAAGGTCAAGTGAAGCTGGGAGAGCACTAAGCATGTTATTTGGTCCAGGCAGGAGATAATAGTGAGTCATATTCGAGTGGGTGGGGATTAGGAGGAGAAACAGGTTGTGGATGAGCTAGGCAAAAAGCAAAGTTTGTATTTTATCTTTGTCCCACATTTTTAATATTTATTTCACTGCCAACTGTATATGGTTAGGTTCCCATCATATGAGTAAAGCGTTTGACATGAAAGAGAGAAATCCTGTTATCTAGTTAAAGAAGTTAAATTTCTTTATTCAGAAATTGTGGTCACTGTAGATGATCATTCCTCTTGTTAAAATGTTTCTACATTTCATTTATTCATTCTCTCATCCATTCAGCAAATATTTGAATAACTTATAAGAGTCAAAATGTTGCATTGTTTATTAGAATTGTGGTTTTGATTGTTTATTTTCCATGTAAACAACAACAACAAATGGTTCTCCAAGAAAATGGTATCCTTGATTGTACTCTGGAGCTTTCCTCATGGTTTCAGGGCTCCTTTTATTTATTTCCCTAAATTTCATCTTTCTAATGGATAATGATGTTTATCAAGATACACTTTTCTTCAGAATTTGAACTGGAGTTTGGAAAATGTTAAGTAGCAGGCTCAACCCACATTGTGTTAATTCTTGTATTTCTCAATAGAAAAAAGAAAAAGCCTCTGTCATGATACAGAACAATGCTTATGCGGTGGCTGTTGCCAATTATGCCCCGAATCTTTCAAAAGACCCAGTTCTCTCCACCATCTCCAAGAGTGCAACCACGCCAGAACCCAATAAGAAGCCGGAAAACAAGCCAGCGGAGGCCAAGAAAACCTTCAACAGTGTTAGCAAAATTGACAGAATGTCTAGAATAGTTTTCCCAGTTTTGTTTGGTACATTTAATTTAGTTTACTGGGCTACGTATTTAAACAGAGAACCTGTATTAGGGGTCAGTCCTTGAATCTAGACACAGGTTATCTTTGGGATGTATAGCAACATAGAACTTTGTTTGTTTTGCTATGTACAGTCTGACTAATAACTGCTAATTTGTGAACCAACATGTACAGTATGTATATAGCTATAAAGCTTACCAGTAGACCTCTAACAGAGACACGCATTTGCTAACTTGAGGAGCTACGGGCAGAAGGCACCCCATTCCCAAAGAGCCATTGCCTTTTTTTAAAGATTTACCCTAGGAACTCGTTTAAAGTGGGTTTCACATGATCTGATTTGTTTCCTACTAGTGATGAAAGTGGGGACCCACACCACACTTGATGAACTCTTTGGTTTCGGTCTTAAATAGGACTATTTTCTACTGTTGCCTAACTATAACGTAAGGTAACACTGTCGTTCCAAGATGAATTCTTCTAAATCACAGAACCTTGTATCTGCCACATCAGTTCCCTTCATGAGTGCTCAGAATCCCTGCTAGTGTAATTGGAAGCTCAGCACACATCAGAAGAAAAACTAGAGATCTAAAATCAGCTTTTAATTACTCTGTATAGCATCTAGAGCAACATATTACCGCATGACAAGCTCAAGTAATTACGAGTCACTCCTGACAGGATGTTAATTATGCCTAGAACTTAATAACTATCGGAATGTCATTGTCATTACATTTTAGCATCAGAGTTCATTTGGGAGTAATAATTGAAATCCTACAGATTATTTTAATCATTGGAAACTACCTTAAATTAAAAAAAAAAAAAGACAAATGTGTCTTACTCTTTCCAGGTATGTGTTGTACTGAAATTGATCAGCTAAATTTTCTTGGTGCTGGAGACTGGAAAAAACATCCAGTTTGGCTGCTGTGGAGCAACATTCATATTGGATTAGAAAATTGTGCCAAAAACTCCCACCGATGAGAATTCATGGGTGTCCCAGCGTATAGATGAGCACTTACACGATTCTCTTCTTTCCTGTTTACTGCAAATTCTGCCTTAAGGCTTCTTGTCATCAGGACTCAGAAGCCACTAATTACAAAGGAAAGGGCAGTTAGTTGGCACATTTTTCTGTCTTGAAGCAGTGCTTTCAGATAAGAATTAATGTAAATCTTCTTTTGTAAATTGCGACTTTAAATTTCACTGACTCAAATTTACAACAGCTTTGTATACCAGAAGAAGTTTTGGTAAGAGTTGAACATTTTTAAACAGAAACTTTAAAGCATCACCAACGGATTCTGGATTAGTTCACATGCGCACAACATGAGCGCACGTGCGTGCACGCACACCCACCCCCCCCACCCCCCCCCACACATGCACGCTAATTAAATTAGAACACACACACGCCCACAAATAGCTAAATTAGAAACCACAGTTTTCAATTTTATATAATTACTAATTATTAATATGTAAAATTCATTTTTCTTTTAATATTTAAAATATACTCTCTATGCCCCTGAAATGTATCAGGAGAAGTTAACAGTTGTGTCTCATGCCTAGATTTAACATTTTTGGCATACCCCCAAATCCTTTTGACTCACATCTACATTAGCAGTTATTGGTTGACTTTTACTAATAGATACACCTTTATGATGGTGTTTTTGTAGAAACATAAGTAGTCAAATAGTGGCATTTCTTGCAGTTTTGTACAGTATTTCAGTATAGTGCATAAATAAGTATGTTCATAAAATCAAATAAAAGGAGTATCTTACGGAAATAAGCAAAATCACAACAAAAATTGCTATTCCTTTGCCTCGTTTAAATTTTATTTCTTTTTCATTTTCTTTGTTTTAGTGTGATTCTATTATGTGCTTTGCATGACTGTATTAATACCAAGGTCACAAATGCATCTTATTAACAGAATTTGCCGTGAAGACAGTTTTGACATTAAAAATTCCCTCACAAAAGGTAATCCATAATCCTTAATAAAATAAAATTGTTACATGAGCTAACAAATGTATTTCTTTAATTCCCTTCCAATTACAGCTTCTTTGTTATCTAAACAGTTCTAACACATACACTTTATTCATATATTGAAATAGAAGATATCCTATTTTCCTACACATTTAAATATAACCTAGATCCTCGGTAGAGTCTAAGAAAGTGCACCATGCTTGAGGGCAAGCAATAAAAATGCTTTGGTATTCATTATTAGACACTTTAAAATGTTGTTCTTGTAAGTTCTGCATTTCCCCCTTCATATCTGACTGTAAATTATTAATTTATAAATATGTACATATGTAAAAATAGTTGTAAATAGCAGTTTCTGTGTGACAACAGAAAAGACTCATCTTTACCTTTGACAAAGGGCTGCACCTACATTGATGGCAGCAGTTTTATTAAATTTACGGTAGATTGGCCGGAAAAGTTACTCTTGCTGTTATCCTTATTTTCAGTTTTAATTGCCAAAATCTTATTTGAGCTTAATAACATCCCGGCAGTTCAGATTTTCTGATAATGTAGATCAAGATTTTCTATTATTTCTCCACTTTGCTGTATTTTTTTATGCACTTCTTAATCTTTTAAAGTTTCGATAAATCAAAGGGAGCTTTTGGTCTTGCAGGAGAGAGGGAGGATGCTCCATGAAAGATGATTTTAAATTATAGAACTATAGTGTTTACAATCATTCTCCCTTCCATAAACCATTTTATTTTTTTATTTTTTATTTTTAAAGATTTTATTTATTTATTTGAGAGAGAGAGAGAATGAGAGAGAGAGAACACATGAGAGGGGATAGGGTCAGAGGCGAAGCAGACTCCCTGCCGAGCAGGGAGCCCGATGCGGGACTCGATCCCGGGACTCCAGGATCATGACCTGAGCCGAAGGCAGTGGCTTAACCAACTGAGCCACCCAGGCGCCCTTCCATAAACCACTTTAAAGATGCAAAACAGAAGTGACATGAATTTATTAAAATGAGACCAATTTTTCAGGAAATACATTTTCAATATATTAACAAAGGTCTCTTTGGCCCATAATATGATGCCTATTTCATGCAGTTGTACATTGACATAGAGAGTTATGGTATGTACGAAATGTGGATAAGAACATGCGCATATACAGAGATAGAGTCTCATTATTGTATAGCTAGTTGCTGCTCTGAACCAGCTAATATTTATTCAACAAATATTTTTTTACCTCCTACTATGTGCCATACCATGGGGATGATGTTAATAACACTCACATCACACCCACAGAATTTAATTGAAAATTAAAGTGCACCTTCTTATTCTAAAGACTTAAGATCAAAGGCTAAATGGAACACATGAATTAATTTAGCACTGACAGTTGTTCTAATGAGCTACATCATCATGAGTGTGCTTAAGATGGTGGCTGTTTTGTTTTTTCCTCCTATTCATGTTCCTGTTTTTTCAGTACAACAATGGAACAAATATAAGCATTTAGTAACGATTTTAAACGTCAGTGATTTTTAAAATGCCAATGTTACTTTTTAGCAATCTTCAGGGATCTCTCTCGAATTTATCTCAGGTTTGGATAAGTGATCCCCTTGAGTGACATTTTCAATTTTTTTCTTAAATATGTCATAGTTTATTTAAAGAGAACACAGACACTATTATTTCACTCATATTTTTCTTTGATATATAAAAGATGTAATCCAGTGTTTAGTTACGATATGGTTCTTTTTATATTCCTGGCTAAGGGAACTGAATTCTGCCATGGTATCATAGATTCTAGAGGGGCACCAAAGCTCTGTGGATTCTGTCACTACTGTACTTTAGCATGGCCTGTCATCATTTCAATGAGAGGACAAGTGAAGTAAGTCAAGTCACCTTCTGCAAAGTCATGGTTCTTCAGCATCTATTAAGACTTTTTTAAATGCTCCATTCCTGATGCCTCAGACAATACCTGTGAAACAGGGAAATGTTTATTATTTAACTTGAATCCGAGACCATATTAATAGGATTATTGATATTAATAGGTTTACCAAACACCAAACTGTATAGCTTGTTCCTGTTGTTAGTCTTCTGACATTCCTACATGCATTTGCATATTTTTGAAGCAATTTGCATAATTATTTTTCATATAAGAAGATTCAGAATTTCAAGGGAATCAAGCTGACCCATTGCTCCCGGTAATACATTTATTTAGCTTTTTTAAAAAAAATTTAATTCAATTAATTAACATATAGTATATGATTAATTTCAGGGGTAGAGTTCAGTGATTCATCAGTTGCATATAACACCCAGTGCTCATTCATCACATGCCCTCCTTAATGCCCATCACCCAGTTACTCCATCCCCCCACGCCCATTCCCTCCTGCAACCCTGAGTTTGTTTCCTATGATTCAGAATCTCTTATGATTTGTCTCCCTCTCTGATTTCCTCTTGTTTTATTTTCCCCTCCCTTCCCTTATGCTCCTCTGTTTTGTTTCTTAAATTCCACATATGAGTGAAATCATGTAATTGTCTTTCTCTGATTGACTTATTTTGCTTAGCATAATACCCTCTAGTTCTATCCAGCTTTTGCAAATGACAAGATTTATATAAAAAGATTCAGAATTTCAAGGGAATCAAGCTGACCCATTGCTACCTTATAGTGAATTTATTTTCCTTTTAATTGAGGTTTCATGGGCACGTTGGGTTTCCCTCTTATTAATTCAGAGTATATGGAAGCATACCATTTAAACTGAGGAGGGCTGTGGTTATTTTTAATATCAATGCTTGGAAACCAGAGACACTGTATCAGAATTATGCATAACAGTGTGGACAAGACAAAGTATAATCTTTTTTCTTTATTGAATTCATGCTTTAAAAGATGAAATCCAGTTTTAATGAAATTTTTAATATCCATAATCTTTTGTAACCAGCATTTATATAAAAGATACTAATATTTTCCATTAGTGTAATCACTCACATTTTTATCAAATTCAAAAACAAATTTAAGACCTCTAAAACAGGGAAAGAAATATCAAAGAGAAAAACCCACTAGAAAAAATGAGGCTGTTGCTAATTAAACCTAGTGAAGCATTTTTCCTTTTTAACTCCCAAGAAAAGGGAGAAATTACATGCATGAGTGTATACAGAAATGTTTAACAGTTGTGATTCCATCATGGTAAGCATCATGATTAAAATACTAAAATAGATGAAATTTGTGTGAAAGCATGCAGGAAAGGTAATCAAAAAATTTATTTATTATAAGAATTTGGTATCATGTTTTTCTTGAAAATTCTTAATCATTCAACATATTTATACCACTGTTTTCAACTTTATTTAGTTGAAATAGTCTATATTTGTCTGTATATATGAAGAACATTTCCTCATATACATAGTTATATACCCCACTTTAAATCACCTTCTCTGTGTTGTAATTAATACATAATATCAGTTAATATGGCCAGTAGGGAAGAACAACCAATAGATGTTTCAGTTTATGGTTCCCAAAGAACCCTTAATAAGTTCTTAGCTTTGATTAGAAGTGTGTGTGTGTGAGTGTGTGTGCGCGTATTTCCAGGTATAAAAGAACATTTTGAGAAATTCAGACAATTTTATGAAATCTGAACAATTTATTTTATTAATCAGTCCAATCTCAAATGTAGCTTTTTCTTTTATTAACTAGCCATTAACTTAGTCAATAGGATCATTTTTTTCAATAGATCCATAACAAAATTATTAGTTGGAATTTAGTCTTGAGCCATACATATGGTTAGAAATATCCTTCTTATAAAGTTGTAAACATCTTTCTGCTGTATTTCTAGTTGGCTCAAATGACTCAATTCTGCTTGTAAGGCAGGATAGGAAAATCTTTGAATTCCAAGTTTGTAAATGGAGGTTTGTGAAAGGTTTCATTAAATTAAATATCTGGTTGATCGTATGCAAATACCTAGTCATCTATATTCATTACTGGTCAGTTTCATACCTTTTTTATTGAAATGGTTCAGAGTTTATTCTTATAGAGAGCTGATCGCATCCCAGTCGATATTCTAAGCCCTTCACATAGAGTACCTCATTCAGTCCTCACAACAACCGGAAATCACTGTGTGATTCTTGAAGTTCTGGAAGTTTAGAATTTCTATGTAGTACACCAACATGCTAGTCTAACACATATTTTAGAAAAAGGAAAAAAAAAAAAGCTGTATTTTTCTCTGCTTTAATTCAAATTTATATTCATACCTTTTGGGGGGCGTCAATCATTGAAAAGTCCACCATCTGCTTTTCTATATGATAAAACCAAGCAAACACTGAACTATAAAGCAACCAAGAACCCATTTTTGGGAAACTATCTATTCACAAACATTAATTACAATTTAGTTTCTAAGAGTATGTTGCATTTTTTTTTGAGCCATAGGTAATGATAATGTATAAAAATGCTTAAAATTGATTAAGCATACTCTTTGTTTTCTTTTGGGGGGGCCGGTTTTGTTAGGAGTCAGAGAGGTTTTGTTTTGTTTGCCATATGGTTGGTTTCATGACATTTAAACTCATTGGATTTAAAGAATTACGTATTGACTTCCTCCGTTTGTTGGAAGTTACTATTTATAGAAAGAAGTCTAAATGGACCCCAAATACATGCCAGAGTTGAGATTGTTAGTGTTGAAATAGCTCAGTTGGTGTGAAAATTTCAGTTTTTCATGCTTTGTTTTAGAAGACTTACTTTACCATAACATGCTGTCAAATTCCAGCCTGTATTATTGTATAAATACGAGTACTTCCCATGAAGTTCATTTGTGAGAACAAATGATATTAGGAAAGCAAAACAAAGGATTTAGGTATGGAATTACTTAAGAAATAATGGCTGATAAATTCGTTCCCATTTATTTATTTTAAAAAATATTCAACATAGTAGTTGAAGTACTTGGCTGTGTTTTAAACTGCATAATGTGTGAAGAAGTTTAATGTATGATTAGAGTGGCTTAAATGAAACTGAACTTTGAGCCACAATTTTTATGAATTAAACTTTAGCATCCATGGGTAAGTTCTCGATTACTTATTGATCTTAGGTGCCTGCTCCATAATTGATTTAAAGTTTGTTGGTATCCAGTTTTCTTCAAGATTCTCCTGAGCAGATACAAATTCAGGTTTTGGTGTGTTCTAAAATGAGGAATGTGACCTTTCATGAAATATTCCCTTTAGAGTTGACATGCATGAAAACTTACGAAAGCTTCATATTTGTTGCTAAATTTGAAAAAAAAAAAAAAAACAGAAAAGAATGAAATGTTTTCCCCTTGCTACATATTAATAATAAAATTACATGCATAGAGAATGTATGATACAGCTCCAACACTAAACTTTGAATATTCACATTAGGTGAAATTTGAAATTTTCTGGGTGACAATATACTTGTATGCTAGGCTTTCTCATTTGAGAAAATCATTCGAGAGCTAATAATATTTGTAATTTGTGACCTTGTTGTAATTGGGAAAAGTCACTATTTTTCACATATGTAAGATAATTTGGCCTTTATTGAATGTGTCATTATGCTTGCTGTTTTAAAAAAAAATACTAATCAATCACATGCAAATTAATGCTAAACATTATCTTTTTGTACTTATTAAAATTAATTTAAATATATTTGATCTGAAAATTGTGGTTTTTTTTACTCTGGTCATTCATACATGTTTGCTGACAAGAATTGAATTTATTGTGACTTTTTTTACATTGGGATATAACAGTGATATTTTGTAATAGCGATTTTAAATGTTGTTAATTTCTTAAATTTCTTTTTAAAATAAAAAGTTATAGGGTGACAAGGAAAGTATAAAGCTACCCTGAAATTTTAGGGGGATTCATGAAGTGCTAACGCTGATTCCTTTAACACGTTAAGGTGATATGGAAAACAAGTTCATCCAGAAAATTGGCTACTTTCTATCATAAAAAGTTCACATTTACATGAAAACATTCAATAAAATAAATAAGTTTTTTTTTTTGTTAGATAGACTCAAGTTCATCATGCTGTTTGTAAATGGGGAATCTTTCAGCTTTCTCATTCTCTTAGTTGAATGCAGTATTATTTAAATGGCCTACTCTGGATTATTATTGCAAGTATCACTGAAATGAAATACTTTTAAATGTCAAAAAGATATAATAGGAAGCAATTTTTATCAACATGGTAAGTTCTCATGCAATATTTCTCAACTCTACCCACATTTTAAAATCACCTGAGGAGTTTTTTTGTTTTTGTTTTCTTTTTAGAGAGGAGGGATGGAGATGGCAGAGGAAGGGAGAGAGAGAGAGAGAGAATCTTTTTTTTTTTTTAAGATTTTATTTATTTATTTGACAGACAAAGCAAGAGAAGGAACACAAGCAGGGGGAGTGGGAGAGGGAGAAGCAGGCTTCCAGCTGAGCAGGGAGCCTGATGTGGGGCTCGAACCCAGGACCCTGGGATCATGATCTGAGCCAAAGGCAGACGCTTAACGACTGAGCCACCCAGGTGCTCTGAGAGAGAGAATCTTAAGCAGGTTCTCCACCCAGCATGGAGCCATGCTGGGCTCCATCTTACAACCCTGAGATCATGACCTGAGCTGAAATCAAGAGTCCGTCCCAAGCCACAACCCAGGCACCCCTGACCTGAGGAGTTTTCAAGAAAAACATTGGTCTACACTGCTTGCCTATAGCTCTTAGTTTAGTCTATATTAGTAAAGAAAAAAAGAAACACCCATAAAGTGAAATAAATGTTACAAGTTAATTTTTCATATAATATAGTGAATTTAAGTGACAATCTCAAACCTTATATAACAAAGTTCATTCTTGAAATTTAATAATCAATTAATTAGAATTATTCTTACTCTTAATTTGTACCCTGTAGTTAATTATGAACAATATGAGTGTGTGTATGCACACATATATATATTACAAATGTCATTTTCAGCCTGTGTTTTTAATTAAATATTTAAAAAATTATTTAGACTAACATGTTTTTGTTACTATTTTCCTGAAGGAAAGTATACTCAATTTAAATATTGAGGTGAGTATTTACAGCCCCAAGGTCACATCTCAGTAAAATTATAGCCCACAAAATACTACATTCTTCAACAGCATTCAGCCAGTTTCCCCAATATCAATTTATAGTTCAGGCTCTGTCAAATTAATGTAGATGAAAACATGCTATAAATGGAAGCATTTATGTCACCTTTGCTCTGAAGAATTCAGGTAAGAAGCAACTGAGCTTTCAAAGGGCTTACTGTAGAGTTGGAAGTTTTGTCCCACCTTTAAAATGTAAATCCAAGGAAACTGCTGAGAAAGCAATAGGACTCAAATAATAGTAGTCCCCGAAGATTGTTACACCACCACATGGAAAAAGGTTTATATTCTCAGGTCTGTGGTCAATACTAACTCTTGAAGTTTTTCCGATGCAGACAGAAAACTGGAAAAGTGGAACAACCAGAAGCAAGTAGTAAAAATAGCTCTAAATCCCTCAATTGCCCCTTGAGAAAATGTTGATTTATATCCAGTGTTCTTGGTTTAAGAAATCAAGGAAATGAATATTTTTTAAATGTGTAACCTTTCTCTAGTGCACATTTGGAAGCTTAATTAGTTGGTGTCCACTTACCTGGAAAATTCACTCCTGTGGAACACTTTATTCCATTAATGGTTTAAAATTTTATACATTTCTTCTATGAATCAACAAAAATAATAAAAATAGAGAATTTCTAAATTATGTCTTAACATGTTGAATAATAATAACATCTGAAGTTATAACTGAAAAATACCAGTTTTGAATTGCTTGTACACTTACTGTTTAAAAGTTAGCTTTACTTCCAAACTAAAATGCACGTGAAATCTCAGATAAATGTAAAAGTGAAAGAATTTGTCAGTCTTCGGAAGTCGTCATGCCTGCCCCTCTGATCAGCTTACAGGAAGACCCCACAATGGATGTGTGCTGGAGTCACCCTAAGGCTTATCTCAAACTCCACTTCATTCCACACAACGGCGTCTGTACCTGAGGAGAAAATTTTATAGTTCTCTAGTTCTTTTTCTTGTTTTAAACTTGACTTCATATTGATCATGACATCCCTCTTTTTGATGTTCTGGTATCCTATCCAGTAATTATATTGAACTTTTTAACTTCTCAAAGTCACTTGAGGTAGTGGTGAAGTTACGGTAGAGTATTTTACTGAAAGGTCTATCTCCTTACTGAAAGTCAGCATCTTCTCCGTGACTCCTTTCACTAAGAGCAAGAGCAACTTCCAGCTATCATAAGCACAAAAGGAACCTAGCAAAAGGATATATGACATCTCTGAGCATTAAAGCCCCTGAAGTCAGGGAAGGTAGGACGGGGGTTACGGACTTTATTGATGTGTTAGAGTGACAACTCAGTGCCCGCGTAGCTCCGTTCAAATTTTTGAGAAAATAATCTGATCAGAGCATTTTGGTTCAATCAGCTGTATCATCTAAGGTCAAAAAGACCGGTGCCTGGGGGTTAAGCGTCTGCCTACAGCTCAGGTCAGCATCCCAGGGTCCTGGGATCGAGCCCTGCATGTTCTGGCTCCTGCTCAGCGGGGAGCCTGCTTCTCCCTCATCCTGCTGCTCCCCTTGCTTGTGTGTGCGCTCTCTCCCCACTCTCTCTGTGTCAAAAAAATAAAATCTTAAAAAAAAATAAGCACAGCTGCTGGGCCCACCCCTCTGCAGGGAGAGAGGGCATTGAAGAGGGACAAAGTTTCACCATACAACTCAAACAGTGGCTATTACACTCAACTGAGATTTTTTTTTTATATATACTTTGGAAAACTCCAAAAATGAAAACAAAATTTAAAAATACGTAGAAAAAGAGGACAGTAAAAAGATTATCACTGTCAATGTTTATATATACCATTGTATTTTCCAATCAATACAAATCAACTACTTAAGGATGATATGATTTGTAACTGAGCTGTTAAGATGCATATGCTGGCTGCATCATGTATATGACATAAAAATACAACTAACGAACATGTAGGAGAGCAGGGAACACATGTATCTCATAGACTTTGTCATAGACATCTCCGTTGTCAAAGTTACATGTGCTTAGTTTACATTGGGACGAGAAGCCATCTACTTTATGACATTGACAACCACCCCTATCAGCATTGTCCCTCAAGAAGTATGGAGGTGATCGGTGACCCAGGTTAAGTGGGTCATGATGTAGATGTGGGGTCCTCCTAGAGGACAAATGTTTTTCATCACCAAACAAATTTATTAGAAATTATATTCTGATAGAAAAAATTTCTTCTTGTTGGAAAAGTGAAAGAGAATTATGTTTTCATCACACAATATGGGAGAGAAATGTTCCATAGCTGTTCTCTTTTTTCCAACTTTTTTATTGTGGTAAATATATGTAACATTATATGTACTACCTTAACCATTTTAAGTCTACAGTTTAGTGCTAGTGAGTTTATTCATACTGTTGTGCAACCATCACCACCATCCATCTCCAGAATTCTTTCCATCTTGCAAAATTGAAACTCTGTACCCATTAAACAATTATTCCCCACAACCCCCTTCCGTTAGCCCCTGGCAACCACGGCTCTATTTTTTATCCCCCTTGTCCCACCACATCCCAGCCTCTAATTAGCTCCCATTCTACTCTGCTACTATGAATTCAGTTTTTTTTAATTAAATTAATTTTTTTTAGATTCCATATATAAGAAGACAAAATTTTGTTATCTTTGCTCTAGAGAGGATTCAGAAAGGGGGGGAACAGAGGTATCAAAGTGCTTTCTATGGAATTAGAAGTTTTGCCTTCTCTGTTTCCAGGACTAGATAGAGACTAAAGCTTAATGTCAAACAAATTATTCTGGCAAGGAATATTATAGAAAAACTACAAACAATATATTCCAACTGCAGGAACAGTGCCAAACAAGAAGGTTAAGAGATGAGCAAAGCGGAATTGGAACATGTAAGTGAAGGAAATACAGTCCCTATTGATGACCAAGAAGGAGCTAGAAAACCTTCCCTGTCTTCATTACCCATTATGCTCATAATGCATGCTGGGTAACACTAACTTTACATAAAATAGATAAGATGAAATGACATTTTGAGAAGAGAATGCAATTTTATTTTAGTGAGACAGTAGCATAAGACAGTGACAAAATAATTACTCTTGGAATTTGAGTACAGGGAATTGGCAATCAAGATTTGAAGACTTGGTCCTCCCTGTTTTCAAAAACTAGAATTGTCCATTTACCTGATATTAAATTTTACAGTTAAATGTGCATGTGATATGTTGTGGGGCACCTGGGTGGCTCAGTTGGTTAAGCGACGGCCTTCGGCTCAGGTCATGATCCTGGAGTCCCGGGATCGAGTCCCACATCGGGCTCCCTGCTCGGCGGGGAGTCTGCTTCTCCCTCTGACCCTCCTCCCTCTCATGCTCTCTGTCTTTCATTCTCTCTCTCTCAAATAAATAAAATCTTTAAAAAAAAAAAGTGCATGTGATATGTTGCTGCTTCTTTATTCAAACATAATTACTTGGGGTACTTTTTATACCTTTTGAGAAATTTTGATACAGGAAGAGTGGTCACACCTAACATTTAATATAGACATAAGTTATTTGATTAGCATATTTCACGGTAGTACAGCACTAATTTCTGAAGGAATGATTTTATCATTTCACTTTCTGCTCAGAATGAAATTTTGTTTATACAGGGTGTCACTATTAATGACTTGTTAAGCATACATCATTATAATTTCTATAATACCAAACCCCAGTCAGTACTTTAAATTTGATGGAACTCTAGCTAATATTCTAACAATATTCTAACTGACACACTAGATAATAATTTATAATTTATCATTTGATTTGAGCACTGCATAAACAAACTTTAATAATACTTCTTAAACTTACATTGGGCAAAATTAGGCTCTGCATCATTTTTTGTTTGCGTTTCTCAGTTATTTCACAAACAGACATTGCATTGAAGGGGAGGAGTTCTGTTTTTCTATGAAGCTAGTACTGTTTCCACACTCCTCCCACTGACCGGGGCCGTGCATGAAATGCAAGTCACCTTTGTAGAAGACTTGTGAATGATTGCATGGCCCCGTGCTTATCAGTGGGCTCCTACATTGCCCGCACTTACCAATATTTGTTTTCCCCATTAATCTATAACATTCTTAATGACCGGGATTATATCCATTTTATGTCAAAGTGTTTGATTGAAATTCAGTGAGATTCTTTGAATCTGTGGGTTGTTTCTTTTATCAGTTCTGGAAAATTCTCAGTCATTATATCTTTAAAAATCATTCTTTCTCCTCTCTTCTCTCTCCGAACCCTTTCTGGAATGTTCATTAGATATATGTTAAATCTCATCGTTGTAGCCTTCATGTCCCTTAACCTTTCTTTTTTGTTTTCCATGTCTTTAACTCCCTGTGCTACATTCTGGATAGTTTCTTTTGAGATAAGGCCAAAAGACTTGCCTAAAAAAATAAAACCACATTTTTAATATTTTGAATTACAAATTCCATGGCATTGCCATTAAATTACACAGTCATTCTATAATTCTCTTGCCTTGAAAGCAATTAATATAAATATAAATACCTTACCTATTTAATAGTATATCACAGGGCGCTTGGGTGGCTCAGTCGTTAAGGGTTTGCCTTCGGCTCAGGTCATGATCCCAGGGTCCTGGGATCTAGCCCCGCATCGGGCTCCCTGCTCCGTGGGAAGCCTGCTTCTTCCTCTCCCACTCCCCCTGCTTGTGTTCCTGCTCTCGCTATCTCTCTGTCAAATAAATAAAATAAAAAAATTTAAAAAAAATAGTATTTCACAAAAATCATGTTAGCCCATGGGGAACCTCTAGGCTGAAACTCTGTGATCTGTGGCAGAGCTCTAGGGAAGGTACTCAAGGAAACTGACTCACTTGGTTGCCCTCAGATCCTAGCCTTTAGAGTTTTGTTTGCTTCATTTTCTGCATGTAATTTCAGTCATATGTAACAGCATGGGTAAGTGTATGTCACCATTTTAAAATGATGTTCTGTTTATTGTTTTTCCTATGCTCTATTGCAGACTTCAGTTCTTTGTATATACTAAATGCTCAATAAATGTGAACAGATTTCTTGACTGAATAAGTCTCTAAAAAGAAATCTGGCGGTTGACTTCAGCCAGATTTTACTTGAAAGCTCAAAGGGAAGTGACTTCATCTTGATGCCGAAGCATTCCATCTTGCATCATTGTCTGTGATAGTTGTGCCATCCATTATTCAATTGAATAACAAAGCAGACTCATCCTATTAAAGAGATAAGTGCCTAGAAAACATCTTCAGATTGCATACATCAAGATGCAGCTGGGGCCGTCATGTTAATATTTCTATTAAAAAACCCACTTCATTTGTAATTAACTGCTCATGGAAAAACTGCAAGTATCTCCATAAACATTGAAATATGAAACTCTTTAAGGATTCAGTGCCTGGAGGAGACAATTACTCAAAGCCGTAAAATCTAAGTGAATTGATTTTGATTTTAGGTTTGAAGGAATTCGAAATATTGCACATAATTTTAGGAAAAAAACTATAAGAACATGAAGGGTATGCTTATGTGATCTGTGGTCATAGTTTATAGGGTTTATACATAGTTTGTTAAAGGTGTATACTTCATAAATTAAAAAAGAAGCATTTCTTTTTTTGGAGTAAACTTATGGCACTATATTAATCATACCTCAGTTGCAGAAAACAGTCTACGTAGGTATTTTAAGCTGGAACTGTCTTATTACAGTTTTCACATTGCCTATGGAATTGTTAGGAAGGCTAATAAAACCGAATAGGGGATGAATTTTCAAAAAAAATTTTCAATATCTACACTGGAGGACCAGACCAACAAGGCTGTTATCTCTTCTATGATTAAGAAATCACTGATTGAAGATCCATACCACCATGGCCACAGTCAAGAAAACCCCTAATCGGGAAGCTAGTATGATAGTGCTTGGTCCAGAATCACCTTGTGCTACATACAGACTTTGCCAGCTACATTCTGACTTTGTGTCCTATCTCTCAACATCTATCAAGTTAGTGACTGGGATGTCTGATATTGCTACCACCATAAAATCAAGCACCATTATTAATTCTGCTTGCCTGCAGAAAGCTGAGAGAAAAGCACACATAGTCTTCATCCTTCATCCATCTCCCAACTCTCACAGAATTGCATCTGATTGATCATACATAAATCATCCAGAACTTGGGTTATGTAAGATAGAGCTTTCAAACTTCCAAAGTATAGGAAGTCACTCTCTATCAGTTTACTACATTAACCACAGTTTGGCAATACTATTTCCACAAGCACCTTTCTTCTAATACTTAAATTTACAAACATTTTTTAAAAGACAGAAATAACAATAAACTCATACAAAACATGATGAAATCATCACCAAACAGCAAAAAATACATTCAAGAACTCTCCAAAAGGAAAAAAAAAATCTTTTTTTAAATGATTTTATTTATTTGAGAGAGAGAGAGAGAGCAAGAAAGAGAGAGAGAGAGGGAGAGCACGAGCAGGGGGAGGGGTAGAAGAAGAGGGAGAAGCAGGCTCCCAGCTGAGCAAGGAGCCCAACACGGGACTCGATCCCAGGACCCTGGGATCATGACCTGAGCCGAAGGCACATGCTTAACCAACTGAGCCACGCAGGTGCCCCAGGAAAAGAAAATATTCTAGCAGCCTTTGAGTTTTTCTTTGGGAGGTGTTCAATCTCAATCTTTTATTAGTACAGTCATAATTCTATGTTGACATTCACAACTATATAAAGCCTATCTCCACAACCATAGGCTATGCGAAATATGGACAAAAGGAGGAGAGAAACAGAAAGAAAGAAGGAAAGAAAATACATGTAATAGGGGAAGAGAAATTATGAATAAATACTTCTGTTCATTTTTTGCCAACTGATGATGAAGCTATGTTTTGTAATCATAACTTTCCTCTTCTTCTGGCCATTTCATGTTTATTTTGTTCTCAGCCACATTGGAGGCACTGTCATCCTGTGCCCCTCTCAACTTATATAGGTCCCAGCTGGAGATATCTGATAATTGCAAATAACACTTTTTCCCAAGGGAATCATGTGTGTTCCGGGATTATAATTCTTGCATGGAACAAGGCACTAACTTGCTCTTCTCTTTAAAACATGGTGAATTGCGCTTTAGAGACCTTCAGGTATTTAAGGAAACACTGCCAGTAGATCATTTAGCGTTCAGACTACAGAACGCTTTCCAAAATGAGGTTATCCTTGATTATGCAAGGAGGCTTCCTGGAGAGATAACGGACTCATTATTTATATGCATCCTGAGGGCAGTTTATCCCTATAATGAGAGTCACCCAATTAGAAAAAGTAGTAGGAAATTTGTTTCCTGACTATTTGAAGTAATCAATGACACCACCTTGACCCATAAAGACATTCAGGTCACCCTCAACTCACTGGCTGGGGTTGTTAAGGATGTGAGAATAGGGGCGCCTGGGTGGCTCAGTCGGTTAAGTGGCTGCCTTCGGCTCAGGTCATGATCCCAGGGTCCTGGGATCGAGCCCCGCATTGGGCTCCCTGCTCAGCTGGGAGTCTGCTTCTCTCTCTCCCTCTGCCTGCCTCTCTGCCTACTTGTTCTCTCTCTCTATCTCTCTGTCAAATAAATAAATAAAATCTTTAAAAAACAAAAACAAAAAAGGATGTGAGAATAGCCCTAAGAGTCCTCCTTGAGGGTCAGGACAGAGTATGCAATTGTTAATACGTTCTGTTCTACATGGATTAATGCCTCAGGACAGGAATAAAGGTTAATACAAAAACTTACAGAGAAAATTTCCTGGCTTCCTAAGATGGGCCCTGATGATTTATGGGTTCTCAAGCCCCCCAAAGACCATTGATGTGGTCAGTACTGCAGGTTTGCTTCATCCTGTTTCTTAAAGGAACATTGACAATAGGCTTAGTTAAATGCTATATGAGATAAAATGAACAGATATAATCCAAGCCTCTATCAGTCAGATTTATCAGAGGAATCAATAAAGTGGTATATACTCATGGAAAAATTCACCAGAAGCCAAGACAGTATAGAAGCAAGGGGAAGATCTTTTTGAAGCAATTCCCCACGGGCCTTTCATATTTCTGCACATTTGCAAAGCACTGGCTGCCTTTGTCTCAAATTATCTTTTCAAACATGTTTGTGTAGTAAACAGCCTTGGAAGATAAAGACAGTCACAAAGTCAAGTTGTTTGCTGTAAATATGATAAAGGTAATGTCTTTCTCTGGGACAAAAGCCAGGCTTATTCCCCATACAAAAAAATAGGTTCCCTGAACTTGAACTTCCTCTCTTGTAATATAACTGGTTGTATAGGTGTCTCTTGAATCTCTTTTTGTTGCTCTGTAGGAAATGGGCTTAGGAAATGGATGCTTACATGATGATATGCTGGCTATTTTTACTGCTTTGAGTAAAAAACTGACTTTTGTCTCTGACCCAAGAATCTCATGTCTTCCACCAGAAAATTCAGAAAACTGTGGCTAGTTAACTTGTGAACAAGACTTCAGAGTTTTTGACAAAAAACAATCACCACAACAATAATAGTAACAATAACAATAATACTTAAAATAACAACAACAAAAAACACTCCTGCCAGTCATCTTCCTAGGCACTTTAAATATATTATTTTATTTAGCTTTATAACAAAGCTATAAGTTATTACTATTATACAGATGAGGAATGAGGCAGATAAATTAAATATCTTGGCAAATATCACACTGTTAGTATATGGTAGAACCTGATTTCAAATATAGGTCCTAGTTCTCCAAAGTCTATGACTTCAACCAACACATACACTATCACTCAGAATTCAAGTAACCCGTTTACCATTGCATGTCATAGACTACCCATGGTCCAACTCACGTTAGTAAGAACACTGCCTTCTTAAAGCTCAACCAGGTCACTTAACTCCAAATTCTCATTTCCTTAAGAATCTATTACTTTCCAACACTCTTGCCACCAGTTAGTTTATCAATCATTATGAAGATCCAGCCCCAAAGAATAAGAATGGATTTCTTATAGGATACGAATTGCATAAAGGTCTAGGTTAGGAAAATCTCTCAAAGATGTGCTATAGAACAGCTACCAAGAAAACTAGTTTCTCTTTTATACTCAGGAAGCCACAGATGCCAGAATAAACACTACGGCCACAATCAAACATCATAACCAAGTCACTGCTGTTATGTCCACATGCAGAAGAATGCTGTGTTATCCACAATCCAAATTAGGGAAAGGTCTGTGCCCTGCTTCTAAGTCCTGTGCTATTAGCGATGGCTAATATTAGTGGAGAAACATCAAAATCTTCCAGACTATGCTTCCCTAGAAACAACAGAACCAGGGGATGCCCTTCATTCTTCTGACGTTCCCTTTTCATATCTTGTGTGAGTCTGTCTGTTCGGCTGAATCTAGATCAAATCTAGATCTCCAGCTGTACAGGAGTCTGAAAAATGAGTATGTTAGCTAGCCTGGCTCCTTAGAGCATGATGTAAGGGATGTTAAGAACTACTCCACCAAATTATTCATAAAACATTGATTTCAAATGAATTATAAATAAACTCTGCTCCAAAGCAACCACAACATTAAAAAAAAAAAAATCACAGCTACATGTGAACAGATCTTTTCTTTTTTTTTTTTTTTGAAAATTGAAAGCTAGTAAACAGCAGGAAAAGGACTTCACGTAGATCTCATTTCCTGATGGCTTCTTGCTACTCCGAAGGTAGATGGGTTGGGAAAGCTACCTTTTGAGCTCATGACTATAAACTAGTATGAAAAAGAAAGTGATTAGAGATGATGGATGCCAGTTTTTTAAAGCAGGGACAACTTTTATCTGCCATATTGCAGGAAGACTAGGAAAAGAGGGATAATTGTGGGAAGTAGAATCTATTTGGTGAGAAAAAAATTATGTATCAGACATTAAAATATAATGTCAGAAATCAAAAGTATTTCAAATTGGTTTGTTCATTAGCAGTTATATAGATCTAGAATAAGGAGATTAAGGAGTCTAGGTCAGAATTTTTTTAGTGTAATTGTCTATATACAGACCACAATTGAATCTCTCTATAAGACTCTTGAAATTATAGAAACGTTTAGAGAACTAAATGATGAACTGCTTTAGAAATGTACCCTTGGCAAATGTGGCAGAAAAATACTCTAAAATTATAGCATTCCTCAAGCTAAAATGACATCAGCAGTGGAGTGCTGTACTGGATAAATTTCCTGTGCTGTTATGTGATAATTTTGTGGGTAGTGAAGGGGGAAATTAAGAGCATGGTACAATCTGTCCCTCAGAAGATGCGCTGTGAAGTACTCTCATGAGACTGAAAAGCGAGTGATTGAATGCATGAAAAGAGAGCAGTTTGTGAACCAAAATACCAATGAATAATGATGGGGCAACTCTTGGGAAAGAAACAAAGCCACAGAAGACAGGTGAATTTTAAACTCCCCAGTTCAATTTCTTATGGAATTATAGGAGAGGATGAATGTGAGGCAAGTCTGAAATTATAATTAGAGGGAAATCTATAACAATCACTTTTGTGAGCACTTCTAAAAGTGGCAGTGGGAAAGAGATTTTTAAACAAATAGTTTTCAGGCCAATTGAAGAGATAATGTAGTGTGTAGTTCTTTCTTGGCACGCCCAACAACTCACTCTGTCCAGAAAATTACAGGGCAAGCAATACAGAACACTGAGGCTTCATTAAGAAGAGTAAGGCACTCTGGTGACTGGGAAACAAGAAGCTACTGGAACAGAAAGCCAGGAAAGGCATCCACATCTTGCCTATTGGCCACCTCATTGTTGTAAATGTTTTAAATTATTCTTTCATCTCATTCTCTGTAGAAGAAAAAGAAAGTTCTGTTTTTTGTAATGAATCCAGCTGTTCACACAGGTTAAGGATAATGGGATGAGTGGGTATGCATATTTAAAGCTAATGTACAAAGAAAGAGAAGTTATTTATGGTATAACAATTGCAGGCTGAAAGTCAAGAAAAATGGGATTCCTCTTGCTGAGCTTCTGAGCAAGCAGACCATGGCTGCATGTCTTCTCACCTTTTATGTAGTTCCAATTATCATCCTCAGGCTATTCTAAGAATTACATAGTAAATTCGTTTATGGCACACTGAACATTTCAGTAGAAAGATATTTTACTAATCAGAAAATTGACTTAATAGTATATTTTAGAATCAGAATTTTTTATTTAACTCAGGAATCTAGGGGTTCAATTAGGTATGCACCCCAACATCTCAAAGTACAGAGAATCAAAGAATTAAATCTGCTCCCTGATAATTGAACATAAAAGTCAAAAAAGAAGTTTCAAATTCACAGGTACATGACAAAATATCTTCCAGGTCTTATGGACTAGAATATAACCTGATTACAAGTTTCAACATTTCAAACTAGAAAATTTAAAACGTAAGTGTTCTTAGCCACAGAAGCCTAATAAACGAAGATCCTTAGAAGCAAACGTCTGCAGTGCCCCTCTGAGCTCCACCAGAGAAGAAAGAGACTTAGCAAACACATCAGAATATCCTGGTCCTTGAATATGGGCAAAATCACTCCTAGTGCCAGATGGTTGCATCAGGCAAAGTAAGCTTAATTTAAACTAATATTCAAGCTATCATATTCCTTTGTTGTGATTACTTACGCATTGAGCTAACTCTTTATCGGTATCTGGGTTCTCATTTAGTCTAAAACACATTTGTGTTTAGTCTAAAAAAACACATTTGTGAAAATGTGTTAAGACACATGGAGTAGGAATGTTCTTGCTTTCATAATAGTTTTAGTGTTGTTGTTAGTATAGATTAGCATTGTGATTCTTCTGATTTTATACATCACTTTCACATTTTTATTACTTATGAGTCTGTCACCAAGAGAAGAGTTGCCAATGATCTGTTGACTTATTGATGATCTGTGTCTTATTTCTGGATCAGGTATTAGATAGAGGTAAAATTACCAAGGTCACAGGTGGACTCCTGAGAGTCTTTTTGGAGGAAAGCCTGAACCCCCCACCTCTCTATCACTGGATTAGGAAAAAAAAGTCACACATTTATTTTTCACCGGGTCATAACTTATTGGTCTCGTTAACCATAACACAGCCGTGTCTTCATTATATTTCTTCCATACGTTTAATGCTGTTTATATTCATTATCATACACTCCCTGAATTAGATAACACTCAGTTCCCAGGACATACAGATTGTTCCATAAATGTTAGAAATCATCGGCATTCTTGTGGTCATTATTATTATTCTAAATCCAGTCACCTGAAGGCCACTTTTACCACAGATCTTCCTCTCTTCATCCAAACACTTAAGTTTTGGGAATTAAGCTTTTCATGGTGCAGTGTACAAGTGTCATTTCTGTTTTCTAATTCCCATTCAACTATATGAGAAGTTGTTAATTAAGAAGGAGTAGTATTAATATTACTATATAGCATTAACATTAATTAGTATGTACAGTATATAGTATTATAGGACTTTCTATTTCAAAGGATATATCAATGGTAGAAGAGAGAATCATCCTGCATCTACTTTTAGGTGGCAGACTTGCATAACTGGTCCATGTTTTGTTTTTAAATGAAGTTTCCATCATTCTTGTAATGAGCAAAAATGCCTTATGGAGACTAGCAACAGGTTAACTGTTAGACCTTTTAATTGTAATAGTTTGAATTTTTAAATTTTTACTGTGTATACATGTGTTGATATTTAAATTTAAAAAGTGGGGAAGTGTGTTGGATTCCATACATCAGAACCATGTGTAACAGAGGTAATATGTCTACTGCTGACCTTGTTCACAGGGAAATCTCTATTTGCTCATCTCCAGTTCTACTTTGATCATAGGGTAAAGCTGGCAAGAACATGCCAGTATGCCATGACCCCCTATGAAGTTACCAGATCCACACATTCAGAGGTATTTGGGATTATCTTCCATCATCAGGTGGTTGGCTGTCAACAGATTCTGATTTCCAGGCTCTGGCTTCGGAATGAATTCCTCAAGCAACTTGGCCTTGAGTCAGCTTCTGATTCTGCTCTCAAGTCTCCCTTAATGGAGAGGTCTTCATTTTTTAAAAAATATTTTATTTATTTATTTCAGAGAGAGAGAGCAGGGGAGGAGCAGAGGAAGAGGGACAAGCAGACTCTGTGCTTAAAGTGGAGCCCGATGTGGGGCTCAATCCCACGACCCTGAGATCATGACCTGAGCCGAAATCGAGACTCAGATGCTTAACCAACTGAGCCACCCAGGTGCCCCAGTAGGTCTTCATTCTTATCAGCCTCCCCATACAGTCAACCAGAATCCGGATTTACCCATTTCTTTATTTGCTTTTCAAGTGGTCTCATTTTCTCTTCCTTTCTGCACAGTTCAGTTCTTATCAATAATTACCAGCATTATTGAGCTAGGTTTACTTTGGTAGGCACTGCACAAATAATTTTTGACAAATCCACTTATGTAATGATCATAGAAAATACAAGGCAAGTCCTAGTAGCATGCCCATCTTACCAGTGGGATGCCTGTGGCACTGAGGAGTTCAGTAACTTGCCGGGTGTCACTCCACCAGAAAGAGGGTGAGGAAGGGACATGAGGACAGCTTTGGTATTATGCAGCACTGGCTGACATTGTTTCCTGAGGGTGGGAAATCTTGCTTATGTACATGTAGGATAACATTTCTGTCTATTTATAGTCTTTGTGATCGCTCGTGAAGTAAATATCTAAAGCCTAGTGAATTACAAATGGGACAAGGGAAAATTGCCCAGGAGGAAGGATATATCAAAATCATGGAGATGAATACTTCAAGTTAACTCAGCCACAACTTATTATACTAGACTCTTACAGCCACAAATTGTACTAGATTCTTTGTCACATAGTTTTTTCTTTTTCTTTTTCTTTCTTTCTTTCTTTTTTTTTTTAAGTAGGCGCCACACCAGCATGGAGTCCAATGCAAGGCGTGAACTCTGACCCTGAGATCAAGACCTGAGCTAGGATCAAGAGTCCAACGCTTAAAGGACTGAGTCTCCCAGGCACCCCTGTTGCATGGTTTTGATATACAAAATACCCTGAATTTTACTGACTTATCCAAGCCCTGAGTAAGATAAAATCTTTGCTCCACCTTCCTCTTAAATAAAAATCTAACAAGTTGCTCATGTTCCATGGAGTTAACTCATTTAGCTGTATTTCGGAAGTGTTTTTTTTTTTTAATTTTATTTTATTATTATTTGCAATGACATGGATGGAACTAAAGAGTATTATGCTAAGCGAAATAAGTCAATCAGAGAAAGACAGGTATCATATGATCTCACTGATATGAGGAATTCTTAATCTCAGGAAGCTGTTTTAAAATGTGGTGATGCTATTAAAATGCTTGTCCTCTTATAAACAGTTTCTTAAGGGCACCTGGGTGGTTCAGTTGGTTAGGTGTCTGCCTTTCGCTCAGGTCATGATCTCAGGTTCCTGGAATCAAGCCCCGCATTGGGTTCCCTGCTCAGTGGGGAGGCTGCTTCTCCCCCTCCCTCGCGCGCTCTCTCTCTCTCAAATGAATAAATAAAATCCTTTAAAAAAAAAAGAATTAGTTTTTTACTAGATGCTCAAGATTTAATTGCATGGTGGTCAAGGAAACCTAGGAACAAATGTAAATATGAGGATTTAATTTTTAGTTTTATATTCATTAATATCATCTTACAATGTAAAGAGAAAAACATTTCTAGTACACAATAAAAAACAATTTTGGTAGTTCCTGGGTGGCTCAGTCCGTTAAGCGTCTGACTTCGACTGAGGTCACGATCTCAGGGTCCTGGGATGAGCCCGGCATTAGAGGGGTGTAGGCTTCTCCCTCGCCTTCTGCCCCCCACCCTGCTTTCTCTCAAATAAATAAATAAAATCTTTTTAAAAAATAAAGCAATTTTTAAGTCCAGAAACACAATTGCTTATAAAGAAACAGTTCCCTTGAGGTATATGATTGATCCACTTAACATCTCCTTCTCAAAGGATATTTGAATAACTTTGTGGCACTATCATTTTGGTAATTTCCAGAGTTTGTGTGATGAAGGAAGATAACATAATGAATTGATCTGTGGTTTTGTGAGGATGGTGGCAATAATTACCCTGGCACCCTTATTTCAGATTGGCAGACTTTGATATGGATTATATGAGGCTCCTTATTTACAAATCAACCCCCAGATGCCCATCTCCACGCAATCCCTAGTAAGTGTCAGGCAACAATGTAGGATAAACCAAGGAGAAACATTTCAGAAGGCTGATGTTCCTTCATGAGGTTTTGTACCTCGGTAGTCTCTGAAAGAAGTGGTCTCTGTAACTTGTGTGACCAGTTTGCAACATTTTGTACACAGGTGAAAGCCTGAGTACTATTTGTTGTTGATAAGTAATAGTGGTGGCACGTAGGGGATATATTTACAGTCAACATCTCAATTTCCCAAAACAGATCTGCCTGAGCAACATACAATTGGTTGCCAGGGTGCTTTAGTGAATGCAAAACGGTTTTGTATTTACCTTATTTGCCCAATTACTTTTATTGTTTTTTTGTTTGTTTTTCATTTTGTTCTCTCTGAAAAAGCAAT
This sequence comes from Mirounga angustirostris, assembly GCF_029215605.1. Taxonomy (NCBI): domain Eukaryota; kingdom Metazoa; phylum Chordata; class Mammalia; order Carnivora; family Phocidae; genus Mirounga; species Mirounga angustirostris. The sequence continues at coordinate 38,358,999 of NW_026991710.1, read as the reverse complement.
TTCAAAGAGAGTAGTATCCAAAAGCTTTTGTGGAAACCTGTTATTAACACTTTCATGTGTATGAAAATTCTCACAACTACCACCGTGTGAATATCTGAGCGGTAGAACCACCCACTCAGAAAGGTATCTTAGGTACTGACCATCTTGGTGACCATCTGGGTCAAAAAATAATGCTTATAGTCACCGTTGTCTCTGTTTTTGTTTCTACTTTCATGTTCAATCCCTCATCAGTTCTTGTGTCCAGTTGAAAAGAATAAATTGCTGTTTCTTTCTCTGAAGCTTCCCTTGGATCTTTCCCCTTTTCTTTATCTCAATGCTACTGCTTTCATTTAGCCTCTGTCTCCCTCCCTTGGCCTCCTAAATGACTTCCTCACATTGTTTCTCTCCATTCCTGTTCATCTTCCACCTCCCCAGTAGAGTTTCTACCAAAATCCAGATCAGATCGTGTCAGAATACTGCTTCATAGCTAACCAATTCACAAGGATAAAATTCAAACTAAACAGAGAGTCCTTCATAATATAACCATATCTTAAATTATAGATACTATTTTTCTTTGTCCTTTCCTTCAAGCACTTTTTTTTTTTTTCAAACAAAACTGATACTTTAATGAAAGAATTTTGGTGACAACCTTCAAGCACTTTATCCTCTATCTGCAGTGGGGTATTTCCTGACCTCCCAGTGGGTTGTATGTATTCCTTCTTTGTGACTTTGTATGTATTTCCCTTTTCCCTGGCATGTACCTTATTTTCCTTTCTTTCTTTCTTTCTTTTTCTTTCTTTCTTTCTTTCTTTCTTTCTTTCTTTCTTTCTTTCTTTCTTTCTTTCTTTCTTTCTTTCTTTCTTTCTTCTTTCTTTCTTTTCTTTCTTTCTTTCTTTCTTTCTTTCTTTCTTTCTTTTCTTTCTTTCTTTCTTTTTTTTATTCTTTTTTTTTTTTTCTTCTTTTTTTATTCTTAATCTCAGGAAACAAACTGAGGGTTGCTGGAGTGGTGGGGGGAAGGTATGGGGTGGCTGGGTGATAGACATTGGGGAGGGTATGTGCTATGGTGAGCGCTGTGAATTGTGCAAGACTGCTGAATCTCAGATCTGTACCTCTGAAACAAATAATATATTATATGTTAAAAAAAAGAAGAAGAAGAAGAAGAAGAAGAAGAAGCTATCAGGAAGGGAGGAATGAAGGGGGGGAATTCAGAGGGGGAGATGAACCATGAGAGACTATGGACTCTGAGAAACAAACTGAGGGTTATAGAGGGGAGGGGGGTGTGGGGATGGGCTAGCATGGAACACCTTATTTTCCTTTCATCTCTGCCTGTTGAAAACCCTTCAAGGCATATTTTACCTGTGAATTATTCTTATTCTTCTCTTTCCATGAATCATTTTTATATTTCCCAGAGTTAGTTTTTGTATTTAAGCCTCTCATTAGAACTTTAAATTAAAGAAATTATTATGTTTAAAGAGTAGAGAACAATGCCTATTGAATAAAGTATATTCGTTTTAGTCTGACAGTCTATCTTTTGGGCTCTGTTCAATGTGTCTGAGGCTAATAGCCTATGGATGCCTGTGAGTTCCACAGCTCATTTTAAATCATGCCTTCAATTAATTCTCAAAGTCCATAATTCTTTATGATCTATACGTTATACTGATACTTTTTTTTTCATTTCTCTCTTTAATGGAAATAACAAGGAGGTTAAAGCTTATGTCTGTTTCAAGAATCCTAATTCCACTCGGAATGAAATTAATTCCCACAATCATATATTACAATTTATGATCTTTCTTTGCACACTTTCAAGCATCTGAAATTATGCTCATAACCTATCCAATTTAAATCACTTGGCGATGCTAATGAACTACGCTATTATGCTATTTCTCCCACCTGGGAAACACAAAAGAGATGCAGATGCCCATTAATAGCAGCAATCTCGGCCAAGCCTGACCACCTCTACACATTGAGCACTGCTCTTTGAAAATAACTTCTGACATATGCGGCTGTTTGAAATCTTATAAGCCATTAAGCATGAAAAAATTCAGAAACATAGATTTTTTAATGTATATTTTATGTTTTTGTTAAGATTGTCTTTTAAAACATAGCCAAATGAAATATCAAAGTAAAATGGTTTCAAAACGTTTGAGGAAGCAGAAAACTTTTAAGACTGAAGCCAGCAGGATATCACTGAATAAGTCAGGTATATTAAATGGAGATGTGAAGAATAAATGTGAAGAGCAATGTTAAAATATTTTACTAAGTTTTATTAATAATATAGTACAAAAATTGGAAATAAAAAATCCATTTAGTTTGAAGATATAAAGAAAATTGTAACATATATACCTAAATGTATCCTCTTACTACAAAAATATATGTGATTCCCTGTTTCAAATATCAAGGAGAATTGAGGTAGTAAGAGTTTGGATAGGAAAGGATATAGTTTCCTCCACAAGAATCTACAAAAAAGGGGCGCCTGGGTGGCTCAGTTGGTTAAGCGACTGCCTTCAGCTTAGGTCATGATCCCAGGGTCCTGGGATCAAGCCCCGCATCGGGCTCCCTGCTCGGCGGGAAGCCTGCTTCTCCCTCTCCCACTCCCCCTGCTTGTGTTCCCTCTCTCGCTGTGTCTCTCTCTGTCAAATAAATAAAATCTTTAAAAAAAAAAAAAAGAATCTACAAAAAAATATGTAACTCTATTAGGCTTGTCAGTTCACATGAGTTTGAGTGATGAGGGGTGCCTATATTTTTACTAGCATTGTATGTTTATACTAATTTCTAAAATAATTCTTTGTGCAGTAGTGGTTCTGTACTTCAAGACGCCCTTGTGTGTAGCCATTGGGAACATGTCTCTCTGAAGATCATTTTATTTCTTTTTTTGAAATGTTAAAACTTTCTCATTATTTATTTTTTTTAAAGATTTTATTTATTTATTTGAGAGAGCAAGAGAGAAAGAGCAGGGGAGAGGGAGAGGCAGACTCTCCACTGAGCAGGGAGCCTGATGTGGGGCTCGATCCCAGGACCCTGGGATCATGACCTGAGCCGAAGGCAGCTGCTTAACTGACTGAGCCACCCAGGCGCCCCTAAAACTTCCTCATTAAACAACGTTTATTTTATATGCAACTACAGAAAACAATTTGTCCCAACTTTTTGCCCAGTCCTGTTTTTACCAGGGCAGGGGAAACAGTATTAGAAAGAGAAGGTACAAAATCTCAAATTCAATTTCAATCATCTTAGTCTCAGACAACAATCTTCAAATTCCCCACATCTCTTCCCAAGTATCTATGCAGTTCTTAAACTTCATTAAGACCTATGGCCTACCGACCCCATCCTTTTCTTCACTTCTTACCTTTTCTTTGAGACTGATCTAGATCTTGTGCTCCAATTACGATAATGATACTGGCAAACACCCTCCACTTTTTGCCATGTTTTCCATCCTTAATACTTTCCTGATAAAACCTGTATCTGGTTGTTTCCAAGAAATTTTCCGTGTAATATTTTTCATTATTTCATTATATTATTTTTAAATTTCCTTTAAAATTTCTTTAGGCATAGTTACCAAGAAGTATACTTTTTAAAAATTTCCAAAATAATGGGGAATTTTTATTTATTTTTTGTTGTTGGTTTTCCAACTTAAGTTGAGGAAAGATGTTCTGTTTGATGCAGATTTCTTTTTAATTTGTTGACACTAGCTTTATAGCTTTGTGCGTGAGAACAATGTTTATTCTTTAAATGCTGTGTGGAGGGTTCTACATATAACTTTTTTTTTTATTCTTATGTTAATCCCCATACATTACATCATTAGTTTTAGATGAAGTGTTCCATGATTCATTGTTTGTGCATAACACCCAGTGCTCCATGCAGAATGTGCCCTCCTCAATACCACCACCAGGCTAACCCATCCTCCCACCCCCCTCCCCTCCCCTCTAGAACCCTCAGTTTGTTTTTCAGAGTCCATCGTCTCTCATGGTTCGTATACCCCTCCGATTTCCCCCACTTCATTCTTCCCCTCCCGCTACCTTCTTCTTGTACTTTTTTTTTTCTTAACATATATTGCATTATTTGTTTCAGAGGTACAAATCTGAGATTCAACAGTCTTGCACAATTCACAGCGCTTACCAGAGCACATAACCTCCCCAGTGTCTATCACCCAGTCACCCCCTCCCTCCCACCCCACCCCCCACTCCAGCAACCCTCAGTTTGTTTCCTACAATTAAGAATTCCTCATATCAGTGAGATCATATGATACATGTCTTTCTCTGTTTGACTTATTTCACTCAACATAATACCCTCCAGTTCCATCCACGTCGTTGAAAATGGCAAGATCTCATTCCTTTTGATGGCTGCATAATATTCCATTGTATATATATACCACAGCTTCTTTATCCATTCATCTGTCGATGGACATCTTGGCTCTTTCCACAGTTTGGCTATTGTGGACATTGCTGCTATAAACATCAGGATGCACGTACCCCTTCGGATCCCTACTTTTGTATCTTTGGGGTAAATACCCAGTAGTGCAATTGCTGGATCATATGGTAGCTCTATTTTCAACTTTTTGAGGAACCTCCATACAGTTTTCCAGAGTGGCTGCACCAGCTTGCATTCCCACCAACAGTGTAGGAGGGTTCCCCTTTCTCCGCATCCCCGCCAACATCTGTCGTTTCCTGACTTGTTAATTTTAGCCATTCTGACTGGTGTGAGGTGGTATCGCATTGAGGTTTTGATTTGGATTTCCCTGATGCCGAGGGATATTGAGCACTTTTTCATGCGTCTGTTGGCCATTTGGATGTCTTCTTTGGAAAAATGTCTGTTCATGTCTTCTGCCCATTTCTTGATTGGATTCTTTGTTTTTTGGGTGTTGAGTTTGATGAGTTCTTTATAGATTTTGGATACTAGCCCTTTATCTGATATGTCATTTGCGAATATCTTCTCCCATTCTGTCGGTTGTCTTTTGGTTTTGTTGACTGTTTCCTTTGCTTTGCAAAAGCTTTTTATCTTGATGAAGTCCCAATAGTTCATTTTTGCCCTTGCTTCCCTTGCCTTTGGCGATGTTTCTAGGAAGAAGTTGCTTCAGCTGAGGTCAAAGAGGTTGCTGCCTGTGTTCTCTTTCAGGATTTTGATGGACTCTTGTCTCACATTGAGGTCTTTCAACCATTTGGAGTCTATTTTTGTGTGTGGTGTAAGGAAATGGTCCAGTTTCATTCTTCTGCATGTGGCTATCGAATTTTCCCAACACCATTTGTTGAAGAGACTGTCTTTTTTCCATTGAACATTCTTTCCTGCTTTGTCAAAGATGAGTTGATCATAGAGTTGAGGGTCCATTTCTGGGCTCTCTATTCTGTTCCATTGGTCTATGTGTCTGTTTTTGTGCCAGTACCATGCTGTCTTGATGATGACAGCTTTGTAATAGAGCTGGAAGAACGGAATTGTGATGCCGCCGGCTTTGCTTTTCTTTTTCAATGTTCCTCTGGCTATGCGGGGTCTTTTCTGGTTCCATACAAATTTTAGGATGATTTGTTCCATTTCTTTGAAAAAAGTGGATGGTATTTTGATGGGGATTGCATTGAATGTGTAGATTGCTCTAGGTAGCATGACATCTTCACAGTATTTGTTCTTTCAATCCATGAGCATGGAACATTTTTCCATTTCTTTGTGCCTGCCTCAATTTCTTTCATGAGTATTTTATAGTTTTCTGAGTAAAGATCCTTTGTCTCTTTGGTTAGATTTATTCCTAGGTATCTTATGGTTTTGGGTGCAATTGTAAATGGGATTGACACCTTAATTTCTCTTTCTTCTGTCTTGTTGTTGCTGTATAGGAATGCCACTGACTTCTGTGCATTGATTTTATATCCTGCCACTTTACTGAATTCCTGTATGAGTTCTAGCAGTTTTGGGGTGGAGTCTTTTGGGTTTTCCACATAAAGTATCATATCATCTGCAAAGAGTGAGAGTTTGACTTCTTCTTTGCCAATTTGGATGCCTTTGATTTCTTTTTGTGGTCTGATTGCTGTGGCTAGGGCCTTTAATACTATGTTGAATAGCAGTGGTGATAGTGGACATCCCTGCCACGTTCCTGATCTTAGGGGGAAAGCTCTCAGTTTTTCCCCATTGAGAATGATATTCGCTGTAGGTTTTTCATAGATGGCTTTTATGATATTGAGGTATGTACCCTCGATCCCTATACTCTGAAGAATTTTGATCAAGAAAGGATGCTGTACTTTGTCAAAAGCTTTTTCTGCATCTATTGAGAGGATCATATGATTCTTGTTCTTTCTTTTGTTAATGTATTGTATCACTTTGATTGATTTGAGGATGTTGAACCAACCTTGCAGCCCAGGGATAAATCTCACTTGGTCATGGTGAATAATCCTTTTAATGTACTGTTGGATCCTATTGGCTAGTATTTTGGTGAGAATTTTTGCATCCATATTCATCAGGGATATTGGTCTGTAATTCTCCTTTTTGATGGGGTCTTTGTCTGGTTTTGGGATCAAGGTAATGCTGGCCTCATAAAATGAGTTTGGAAGTTTTCCTTCCATTTCTATTTCTTGGAACAGTTTCAGAAGAATAGGTATTAATTCTTCTTGAAATGTTTGATAGAATTCCCCTGGGAAGCCATCTGGCCCTGGGCTTTTGTTTTTTGGGAGATTTTTGATGACTGCTTCAATTTCCTTAGTGGTTATAGGTCTGTTCAGGTTTTCTATTTCATCCTGGTTCAGTTTTGGTAGTTGATACATCTCTAGGAATGCCTCCATTTCTTCCAGGTTATCTAATTTGCTGGCATAGAGTTGCTCATAATATGTTCTTATAACTGTTTGTATTTCTTTGGTGTTGGTTGTGATCTCTCCTCTTTCATTCATGATTTTGTTGATTTGGGTCATTTCTCTTCTCTTTTTGGTAAGTCTGGCCAGGGGTTTATCAATCTTGTTAATTCTTTCAAAGAACCAGCTCCTAGTTTCGTTGATCTGTTCTATTGTTCTTTTAGTTTCTATTTCATTGATTTCTGTTCTGATCTTTATTATTTCTCTTCTCCTGCTGGGTTTAGGCTTTATTTGCTGTTCTTTCTCCAGCTCCTTTAGGTGTAGGGTTAGGTTGCGTACTTGAGACCTTTCTTGTTTCTTGAGAAAGGCTTGTATTGCTATATACTTTCCTCTTAGGACTGCCTTTGCTGCATCCCAAAGATTTTGAACAGTTGGTGTTTTCATTTTCATTGGTTTCCATGTATTTTTTAAATTTTTCTTTAATTTCCTGGTTGACCCATTCATTCTTCAGTAGGGTGCTCTTTAGCCTCCATGTATTTGAGTTCTTTCTGACTTTCCTCTTGTGATTGAGTTCTATTTTCAAAGCATTGTGGTCTGAAAATAGGCAGGGAATGATCCCAATCTTTTGGTACCGGTTGAGATCTGATTTATGACCTAGGATGTGATCTATTCTGGAGAATGTTCCATGGGCACTAGAGAAGAATGTGTATTCCGTTGCTTTGGGGTGGAATGTTCTGAATATGTCTGTGAAGTCCATTTGGTCCAGTGTGTCATTTAAAGTCTTTATTTCCTTGTTGATCTTTTTCTTAGATGATCTGTCCATTTCAGTGAAGGGGGTGTTAAAGTCCCCCACTATTATTGTATTGTTGTCGATGTGTTTCTTTGCTTTTGTTATTAATTGCCTTATATAATTGGCTGCTTCCATGTTAGGGGCATAGATATTTACAACTGTTAGATCTTCTTGTTGGATAGATCCTTTAAGTAGGATATAATGTCCTTCCTCATCTCTTATTACAGTCTTTGGTTTAAAATCTAATTTGTCTGATATAAGGATTGCCACCCCAGCTTTCTTTTGGTGTCCATTAGCATGGTAAATGGTTTTCCACCCCCTCACTTCCAATCTGGGGGTGTCATTGGGTCTAAAGTGAGGCTCTTGCAGACAGCATATCGATGGGTCTTGTTTTTTAATCCAGTCTGATAGCCTGTGTCTTTTGATTGGGGCATTTAGCCCATTTAAATTCAGGGTAACTATTGAAAGATAGGAATTTAGTGCCATTGTATTGGCTGTAAGGTGACTGTTAATGTATATTGTCTGTGTTCCTTTCTGGTCTATGTTGCTTTTAGGCTCTCTCTTTGCTTAGAGGACCCCTTTCAATATTTCTTGTAGGGCTGGTTTTGTGTTTGCAAATTCCTTTAGTTTTTGTTTGTCCTGGAAGCTTATCTCTCCTTCAATTTTCAATGACAGCCTAGCTGGATAGAGTATTCTTGGCTGCATATTTTTCTCATTTAGTGCTCTGAATATATCATGCCAGTCCTTTCTGGCCTGCCAGGTCTCTGTGGATAGGTCTGTTGCCAATCTAATGTTTCTACCCTTGTAGGTTACATATCTCTTCTCCCGAGCTGCTTTCAGGATTTTCTCTTTGTCTCTGAGACTCATAAGTTTTACTATTAGATGTCAGGGTGTTGACCTATTTTTATTGATTTTGAGAGGGGTTCTCTGTGCTTCCTGGATTTTGATGCCTGTTTCCTTCCCCAAATTAGGGAAGTTCTCTGCTATAATTTGCTCCATTATACCTTCTGCCCCTCTCTCTCTTTCTTCTTCTTCTGGGATCCCAATTATTCTAATGTTGTTTCGTCTTATGGTATCACTTATCTCTCGAATTCTGCCCTCGTGATCCAGTAGTTGTTTATCTCTCTTTTTCTCAGCTTCTTTATTTTCCATCATTTCATCTTCTATATTACTGATTCTCTCTTCTGCCTCATTTATTCTAGCAGTTAGCACGCCCATTTTTGATTGCACCTCATTAATAGCCTTTTTGATTTCTACTTGGTTGGATTTTAGTTCTTTTACTTCTCCAGAAAGGGTTTCTCTAATAACTTCCATATTTTTTTCAAGCCCAGCTAGTATCTTTAAAGTGATGACTCTGAACTCTAGATCTGACATTGTACTAATGTCCGTATTCAGTAGGTCCCTGGCAGTCGGTACTACCTCTTGTTCTTTTTGTTGAGGTGATTTTTTCCATCTTGTCATTTTGTGTAGAGGAGAATAGATTAATGAGAGAACAAAATGCTAGTAGAGTAACAACGTCCCCAGAAAATATACTCTAAACAAATCAGAAATGACCTGAAGCAGTGGAACAAGAAACGGAAAGAGAGAAAAAAGAAAAAGAAAAAAAAAAAAAGAAAAAGATAAAGATAAAAACATAAACAAACAAAACAAAACAGCAACAACAACAAAAAACCAGAATGTGATCAAATATGATCAGGCTGGTATATAGATCAGTGCCACACACTAGATTTGGGGTGTATTTTGGTCTTTTAGAAGAAAGTGCCTCCCAAAATTTTAAAGAAAGAAAAACTTATATATGTACAAAAATAAGGATTGATATGATGAAGGGATGGAATATGACTGTAAAGATGGAAATTTTTAAAAATTTTATAAAAGGAATTGATAAGAAATTGTTTGAAAAAAGAAAGAAGAGGATTTAAAAAAAGAAAAAAGAAAAAAAAAAGGGAGAGAATGTGATCAGGCAGGGGAATAGAAAACACCATATACTAGAGATTTAGGGTATATTTTAATCTGTTAGAAGAAACTATCTCAAAATTTTAAAGAGAGAACAACTTATATATATAAGCCAAAAATACGGGTAACTACTATGAAGGCATAGAATATGACTCCAAAAATGAAAAATAATTTTTTTTTTTAAAAAAGGGATTGATAAGATGTTGGTTGAAAAAGGGAAAAAGAAAAATTCAAAAAAAAGAAAAAGAAAGAAAGAAAGACAGTTAAAAAAAAATTAACTTTGAAAGACTAAAGAATCATGGTAAAAAAGCCATGAATTCTATGTGTAGTAGTCCCCTAGTGCTGGAGGTCTGCCGCTCTCATTGATCGGTAAACTTGGTCTTGGCTGGCGGTTCTCGCTGATCTTCTGGGGAGGGGCCTGTTGCCGTGGTTCCCAAATGTCTCTGCCGGAGGCGGAATTGCCCCGCCCTTGCCCCCTCCCGGCTAAGTGATCTGCTCGGGTTTGCTCTCCGGGGCTTTTGTTCCCTGCGAGCTTTCCGTACAGCTTTGGAGGCGGAGAGTGAAAATGGCGGCCTCCCAATCTCCGCCCCGGAGGAGCCGAGAACTCGGGCCCCGCTCCTCAGTGAGCCCCCAGAGAAAAGCCGTCAGTCACTCCCGTCTCCGCGGTCTCCGGCCGCACTCCGTGCTCGCAAGGCCTGTGACCGCGCGTTTCTATCTCTGGCACCCGAGCCCGGGTGGAGTCTCCAAACCCAGCAGATCCCTGCGGTGCACTCCCGCGCGGCTCCTCCCGGGGGAGGAAGGTGAGTCTCCCCGGATCTGCCGCTTGTTGGGTCCCTGCTGGAGGAGCAGGGGCCCGACGGTGCCGCGGATCCCGGTTTATGGCCACCCCGAGCTGAGAGCCCGCGCCTGGGCTCCGCCTCTGCAGCCGGCTTCCCTGCTCCGATACCTGGGAGCTCTGCCGCACTCAGGCACCCCCAGTCTTTCTGTGACCCTGAGGGTCCTGGGACCACACTGTCCCGGAGGGTTCCACTCCCGCTTAGCCACCAGAGTGACGTCCCTGGGCGGAGCAGACTTCTAAAAGTTCCGATTTTGTGCTCCGTGGTTCTATCACTTGCCAGAAGCGGCCGACGGAGGCCCCTCCCCGCCGTCTATCCTCCCGAATATCGCCTCGGATTCACTTCTCCAAACGTCCTACCTTCCAGAAAGTGGTCGCTTTTCTGATGAGAGAGTTGTTGCTCTTCTTTTCTTCGATCTCCTGTTGAGTTTGTAGGTGTTCAGAATGGTTTGATCCCTGTCCAGCTGAATTCCTGAGAGGAGACGAAATCCAGGTCTCCTACTCCTCTGCCATCTTGCTCCGCTACATATAACTTTTCAAACAAAATTGTTACTTGTATTATTTAAAATTTTTTCATGTCTTCCTTTTTATTTTATCTTATTTTACTTTTTACTGAGATATAATTAACATACAGTGTCATGTTCGTTTCAAGTGTACAACATAATGATTCAACATTTCTGTACATTATTCAGTAATAAGTGTAGTCACCTTTTGTCGCCAAACAACATTATTGCAATCTTATTGACTATATATTCTCTATGGTGTGCTTTTCATCTCCATGACTTATTTATTTTGTAACTGGAAATTTGTACCTCTTAATCTACTTTATCTATTTCACCCATCCCCTCACTCACCTCCTCTCGGGCAACCACCAGTTCGTTTTCTGTATTTAAGAGTCTGGTTTTTTTTTTAATCTTTTATTTTTATTTTGTTGTTTGTTTTGTTTTTTAAATTCCATATATGAGCAAAACCATAAGGTATTTGTCTTTTTCTGTCTGACTTATTTCACTTAGTCTTATATCCTCGAGGTTCATCCATGTTGTCACAAATGGCAGATTGCACACTTTTTTATGGCTGATATTGCATTGCTTTTATCCATACCACATCTTTATCCACTCATCTGTTGAAGAACACTTGGGTTGCTTCCATATCTTGGCTATTATAAACAATGCTTTAATACACACAGGGGTGCATATATCTTTTTAAATTAGTGTTTTTGTTTTCTACAGTTAAATACCAAGTACTGGAATTACTAGATCATATGGTATTTCTATTTTTAATTTTTTGGGCAATCTTCATACTGTTTTCCACCCTGGTTGCACTAATTTACATTTCCACCTACAGTGCAGGAGGGTCCCTTTTCCCCACCGCCTCACCAATACTTGTTATTTCTTATCTTTTTGATTCTAGTCAGTTTGATACGAGTCAGGTGATACCTCATTATGGTTTTGATTTGCATTTCTCTGATGATTAGTGATGTTCAACATCTTTTCATGTGTCTGTTGGCCATCTGTGTATCTTCTTTGGAAAAATATCTGTTCAGATCCTCTGTCTTTTTAAATCAGATTATTTATTTATTTATTTATTGGTGCTGAGTTGTATTAGTTTCTACTTTCATATTTTCTTGATTCTTATTTGTCCTTTCCTTCTTATGCTTTCTTTCTCTTTTTCTACCCTCTTTTTTTTTTTTTTTTTTGCAATACCTGGCTTTTTCTTCTTTCATATTCTATTTTTTCCTTTTTTAAAAAAAGATTTTATTTATTTATTTGAGAGAGAGCAAAAACAGAGAGATCACAGAGGGAGAGGGAGAGGGAGAAGTGGACTCGCTGCTGAGCATAGAGCCCAATGTGGGGCTCGATCCCAGGACCCTGAGATCATGACCTGAGCCGAAGGCAGCCGCTTAACCAATGGAGCCACCCAGGTGCCCCTATTTTTTCCTTCTTATATGTTTAGAGGTTATACCTTCAATTTTCTTATGCATTCTATTTTTGTTCTTTTAGTGGATATCTGTCCTGTCTGTAATCGCACATCTTCTCCAAATTCATTTCCTTTTTTCCTCTTTTTCTACATTTTGTAGAAAGTCCTTTCATATAATTCTATAGGTAATAACTTTTCCAAAAACACGCTCATATCATCCTTACTCTACTAGTATGTTTGTCCTTAAAAAAATCCTCAATCTTTATATAACCAGTCCTATGTTCTCTGACTTACACAGTTTCTGGTAAGAAGTCTGATTTCAATATTACTGATTTCTTTTAGGATCATCCCTTTGTGCCTGAAAGTTTTCTGATTTATTTATATATTTTTTTTCATCTTGCTTAGACTCTTTTGTGCTTTCTGTTTGTGGATTCATGTCTTTTACCATTGTAGAGTTTACTCATCTTTTTTTTTTCAAGTATTAGATTTCTCCCATTTTCTCTAATCTCCTTTCTAATAGTCTGATTAAATGTTAGAATATCACACTCTATATCAATTCATTTTTTTCCTTCATAATTTCCTCTCTTTGCCTCTCTGCATTGCATTCTGGGTAATTTCCTGATCTTTCAGTTCACTACTACTTTCATCAACTGTTTCTAATCTGTTGTTTAACTCATCCATTGATATTTTTATATCAATATTATGTGTTATGTTTCTAAAATTATTTTGTTTTATTTTTATATTTCTGGGAATTTTTGATATTCACTGGTTTCCTATTCATTTTTTGTGATTTTATCTTTTACTTCAAAAATGTTTTCTACAGAATTACTTTTATTTTCTGTTTTCTTTTCTATTATCTAAAGTGTTATGGGGGATTTAACTTAATTAGAAATGTTTCATCAATATGTTTGTTTCTCTGACCCTACTAATTCCATGTTCATATATGCTTGATGATTTTTGCTTATGAGTTCAATAGTTTTCATTTTAATATGTGGGAATCTAGAGGACCCATGATGGGTATCTTTTATTCTAGAGAAAATTTCTATTTGTTCTCACAGGGTTCCAAGGGTTCTACTTTTCTGAGCTGCCCTTGTCTCTTGTTAATACAGGATACACAGGTTTAGTGTTATCACTTTAACCAGGATTCAAGGTTGAGTCTTTGAGCTAATATTAGTATTTCCTTCAGGCTTCCACACCTTTTAGTTTACTGACATTTGTTTGTGCTTGCTTTTTGGGGTAGAGGAAATATTCTATAGAGATTTTTCTTCCTTGTTGGATTCCCAGACATTCATGATGTTTTATGTAGGATCTAGTTATATTAAGATTCTCTTCAGATTGCCTAACTTATTATATCCACAGACGACTTTGTCCCATGGTTTGTAGTTGTCTTTTGTTTGTGAATGATTTTTTTTTCAAGTTCCTTATTTCTACTTGAATGAAGTTTATAGTTTTAGCATCTAGAAATACTCAACAACATCTTAAAATATATTATAGTTTATAGCATATTCTGCAGCATATGTAGTATGTATAGCATAAAGAACCTCCAATGGGCAGAACACTGAATACTGGTTGCTTATTTATTAAATTGTAAATAATAGTTTCAAACTAAAATATCATGTGTTCTTAAGTGTTCATTGACAGGGAGAATGACATTTGAATTTCATATTAGAAAGAATTTTTTCCTAATTGGGGAAATTAAATTTAAAATAAAGCTTTCATTTGGGGCACTTGGGTGGCTCAGTCAGTTAAACGTCTGACTCTTGGTTTCAGCTCAGGTCATGATCTCAGGGTCATGAGATCAAACCCTGCATTAGACTCCATGCTCAGTGCAGAGTCTGGTTGAGATTCTCTCTCTCCCTCCCTCCCCCTGTCCCTCTGCCCTTCCCACTGCTCACGCACACTCTATCTATATAAAATAAATAAATAAATAAATAAATAAATAAATAAATAAATAAATAAATAAAATCTTTTAAAAAATAAAATAAATCTTTCACTGAGAAGATACACTCTCAAGTTGCTACAATTCATAATATGTTTCAGTTAATTATATATTCTATACCAATATAGGTATTAAAATATTTAATAATTCAGAGTGGCTGTATCATAAGCATGCATGTATAAAGTTCTGCAAAATGTATTATCTCCTTTAATTTTCAAAGCAAATTTGTAGATTGAGTTAATATTGTGATTTTATAGATGTGGATATTTCTGCTCAGAAAATTTAAGTAATTTGCAAAGCTCAAACACATGCTGAGTCCAAACTAACTTATTTTTCTGTTCCAAATTGAGTGTGTTACTCACTGAATCCTCAGAAAGCACTATTTTTTGCCCATAAAACATTAATTTGTCTCAACACGAATCAAAATAGATCATTAACTTTCATCTTCCTGTATTATCTCTATTGTCTATATAGTTTGGTTCTTTTCTGATTTTGCAGACAGGCTTACATAAAAAAAGAGAATTATGTGGAGTCACTTTAAATTTTTTCTGACTCAATAATCTGTCAAATGAAGTAAGACATGGGAGTATTGTTGCTGACTGAAAATTAATCATCCTTTTTCATATTTGTCCATATCTGTGTCAACTGGGATTTTATGAAATAATTTAAATTGAGCATGATTTTGACAAATTACCCGAGTGCATTAAATATTAGATATCAAGATTAGGTGACAAGAATCATTTCTTGAAGAAAGTTAATTTAATTATCTCAAAAATTATTTCTATATGTTAGACTGCAGGTGGCAATATATTTTCGTCCTATCTCTAAGGAGCAATTGTAATTGGTCTACCTATTGAAGGTGAGAAAATGTAATAGTTTTTATTTCCCATTTATTATAACTTATTCAAATGAATGTAAACTTTCTTGATAGCTTAGCAAAATTTAAATGGTATAAACATTGTAAGAGTAACTAGGAAAATGAAATTATATGAAATAATTTAAAGAAGAAAAAATGCACAAGAATTTAATTGTATTAAGAAATACATATATGTGTTATGTAGCTATATTTGAAAATATCGTATCTCTTTTTTTCTTTCCCCCTTTAAAAAAATCCACAGGATGACTTCTATAGCTGTTCCAATTGGAGTAACAGGGATATGATTTGTTCTCACATCTGAAGGGCTCAAAAAAATCAGATAAAATAGATAGAGCAACATTTTTGAAAAAAATTTAGATATCAGGCAATGGAGGACCGTGATCCCTGAGAGACAGGAAACAAATGAGGTAAGGCTGATAGCTCTGAGAGAGTTTAGAAGCTATAGCATGGGTGGGACAACTAAAGCAGAGTCTGAAGGATTTCATAAGTAGAAGAGATGAAGCTGGAGAAACCAACCCAGCTATAGTTCATAGAATAGACTACTAGAAATGAGAGAGCTACACAGAGGGAGAGAACTCTGGAAATCTGCAGAGGGTACCCTGAATATTCTGAAAAATTACCCATTAGAGCAAATGGGTGAGGAATCAACTTTGGGGAAGAACTATCCAGAGACAGAGGGAACATTTCCCAGCTCTCACACAGGCTGCTACCAATGCCTAGTCTCATGAGCTGGATTAGAGAAGTTCACAATTCACAAGGCATTGAATAAAGAATTCAGGGAGATCTTGCCTCAGTACTGGGGGGATAATTAGCCATAGACAGCCCTGCTCAGGACCTACCTACAAAATCACAGAAGCAAGACCTGAGAGGATCAAACCATTTCCAAGTAAATTCACTACATCCCAGAATGAAGTTTAAGAAGATGTATAGGAATGCAAAAATATCCAACACTTAACTCATAATGCAAAAACTCATAATGTCTGTTATTCAATCAAATACTACTCAAGGCAAGGTAAAACACAGCTCACAATGGAGAGAATAATCAATCAATAAAAACTGACCTGAATTTTAGAATCAGCATAAAGGGACATTATAACTGTACTACATTTGGTCAAATGGTCAAGTAGAGACACAGAAGATACAAATAAGACCCAAATCAAACTTATAGCAATTAAAACTACAACAACTGAGATGAATGAGCTGAAAAATACACTGGATGGGATTAATGACATTAATGGGTAATAATGGATTAATTAGGAATGGCAAATAAAAGCTTAGTGAAAATGAAGACATCAGAATCAAAACTATCTAAAATATATAGAGAAAAACAATTTAACTGAAAGAATAGAAGTGAGTTGTAGAGTAACTTCAAACAGAGATAGACAAAATTTTGAAGACATAATGGTTAAAAACTTTCCAAATTTGGTGAAAATTGTAAATTCACAGGTCTCAAATTTCAGGATATATTTCAAAGGTGCAGCCAAATGGATTTCTGGATAAGCTGGATGTGGAGTTTTAGGGAAATAGAGTTAATAGAGTTAAGTTAATAAAATTAATTTAAATTCTGTGTAGTTACCCAAAGGAATTGAAATCAAGATCTTGAAGAGGCATGGACATTCCCATGGTCACTGAAGCACTATTCATAATAGCCAAGATGTGGAAACAACCTAAATATTCATTGAGAGATGAATGGAAAAAGAAAAAGTGGTAAGTACATAAAATGGAATACTATCGAGGCTTTAAAAGGAAGGAAATTCTGCAATATGTGGCAACATGAGTGAACCTTGGGGATGGTATGCTAAGTGAAATAAGCTAGTCACAGAAAGCTGGATATTACATTATTCCAGTTAGATGAGGTATCAAGAATAGTTAAATTCACAGAATCAAAGAGTGGAATGATGGTTTCCAGGGGCTAAGAGAGGAAAGAAATGGGGAGTTAACTAATCAATGGGTATAAAGTTGATGAATAAGCTTTAAACATCTGCTGCACAATATTGTACCTATAGTCAACAATAATATATACACTGAAAAAATTTGTTGAGAGTAGATGTCATGGTAAGTATTCTTACCATGGTAAGATAAATAAAAAAAATTTAGAAGAATGATTCAAGTATGATTTTTTTAAATCTGAGCAAATGAAACTTCTCTTATTTGATATGGGAATTAAGGAGGATAGAAGAGGTGGGTTTTTTTTTTTTTTTTTTTTTTTTGGTGTGTGTGTGTGCTGTAGATACAGAGTTTGAAAAGACATCAAATGTCTTGGTAGAGATATCAAGAATGAAGTTATGAAGTTATATACAATCTAATGTCCAGGACAGAGGTCTAGGATGGAAATATTGAGTATTGTGAGCATATACATGATGAGACTGGGTGGATCTCTAAGGGACAGAATCTAGATAGAAAAAATAAAAGTTCCAAACTGAACCCTGGCACATTCACCCATTAAGAGACTGATGAGGAGAACATACAACAACAACAAAAAGAATTAGAAGAAATAATTTTGGGGGCAGTAGGAAAATCAAGAGTGTGCTGTATACTGAAAAACAAGTGTATATAGAAAGTAATGGAGAACAAGGAGTGGTTGTCTCTGTTAAATGTTACAGCTTGCTCTAATATGATGATAACTGGAAGTTTATCACTGAATTTAGCTAAGTGAAGGTCATTGGCAATCTGGACAAGAGTAGTTTCTGAAATGCAGAAAATTCAAAGCCAGATGAGTGAATTTAAGAAAGAAATATTAAGGAAGAAATTGGATACAAGGAGGATGAACATTCTTCAGAGTTTTATTCAAAAGAAGTAGAGATAAATGGGACAGGAACTAGAAGGAAGTAAAGTAACAAGGGATAAGAGGGTCATTCTTTAATTGTTTGTGGAATTGCATTTTTTTCCTTTGTATATTTCCCTATTTTGGAATTCTCATCTACCAGAGTTGTTAGCAACTTAAACCTTTATTTATTTTTTTTAAGGCAGTTCTTGATTTGAATCTATGTCCCACTTCTGAAGTGTGTAATGTTGAACAAATTAATTAATATCTGTTCCTCAAATTGCTCTTCTATGAAATAGAGTTAATAATATGTTAATTTGGTAGTCTCAGAAAGACAGGCAGAAAATGGAATTTACATGTTGGGTTCAACCCTAAAGAACCCGGATCTAGAAAAATTTTAGGAACAAGAGTCCCATTAGTCTGAAATCACAAATTGGTTTGGATCCCTATTACATTAGACATTCAAGTTCCTATATTTTGTTATCAGTTGTGTTTCAATCTCAAGATATCTAAAGAACAATTATATTTGGTACTAAATGATATACTGTATAGATGTAGTATAGATATAAAGATTCCTCATTAGTCAAAAAGCTTAGAAACCTGAGACCCCAAAACCTATTCCTGTTCTTTTTTTCTCTTTGAGAAATGACACTAGCCATAGTTTTAGAAAATAAAAGAAAAATAGTGCTCTGGTTCTGGTTGAAAAAAGTGAGTACTTACAAGAGGTTTTTAAATACAATTCAATATCATTAACCCTCTTTTCCCTTAGGATAAGTAATCAACAAATGATTATATATATGAAATCTTATGAAATTTCTAACTATGTGTTTTTAGAAGTCAATAGTCTTATTGTAGAACAAATAAATACCATGCTTCTTGGAATTTTGATCATTCTTTTGCTTTGTCCAAATTATATTTTACAATGATTGCAACTATCAGCAAAGAAAATAACTGGAAGATTAAATGATATTGTCAGTTGCATTTTTCTGAAATGAAAGAAGTTTAATCCTTGTGATTACAAGTGTTTGCTTGAATTTTATTTTAATCTAGTCTCATAACCTTTATAAATCTTACCCACCTGAGTTATATCCATCTTTTTGGTTGAGTGTAAAGATAGTTCTTGCTGTGGTAGAGAAACTGTCAGGAACAAAACATGTCATGTTTTATTTGTGCAGTAGATTTCATTCTTTTTAAGATCCCACACTGTATGCTTTTCTGTTGGCTTTTGGGCAGGAGGATAGAATACAATGTGACATGTTTAGGTGTGATGATTCATTTTGTCTCTCTACCTCTAATCTATTCACACCTTGAACACTGGTTATTTTGCCCTTGTCAAGTGACTGTAGGCTATTAAAAAAGTGGCGCCCAGGTATCAAAACAAAAGGAATAAGTAAGAGAAACATATTTATTGGAGGTTTTGTATATATTTGCTGGAGCATGTCACTAATTGTAGCAGTGAATCTCTGGAACAATACTTCAAGGTAGGAATAACTGTGCCCATTGAACAGATTAGGAAATTGAAGCCCAAAAGGCTTATATAATAGCTTGAAGTTCCATAGCTGTTGAAGAGTGGAGATAGAAGTCAAAAACCTTCCTGGTTCCAAGACCACATTACTCTGATTTTCTTTTAGTTTGGAATTTCACAGATAATGTTTACATATTGTATTTTAGAAACATTTGATAATAATTATAATATTAATAATCAGTGCATATATGGTTCTTAAATTATGTGCCAGGCACTACCTTACATAAATTACCTCACAACAACTCTATGGAATATATCCCATTATTCTTTCCTTTAGTGATTAAACTACCTTTTAATCACTAAACGTCAACCTGCTAATAGCTAATCAATAATAAAATTTGATTCCATCCCAGTAGGTTATTTCAGGGTCTCTTTAATAATACATTTACTGTGGGCACCTGGGTGGCTCTAACCGTCTGCCTTCGGCTCAGGTCATGATCCCAGGGTCCTGGGATCAAGTCCCACATCGGGCTCCCTGCTCCTTGGGAGCCTGCTTCTCCCTCTGCTTCTCTCTCTCTCTGTCTCTCATGAATAAATAAATAAAATCTTAAAAAAAATAATACATTTACTGCAATGTTTTGAAAATCATCCCAAGGGTTTTTGGAATTTTGGAGTCTACCAAGAACTAAACACCTACAGGTCATTAATCCTGACATTAGGAGTTGGTCTTAAACTAACTTTGAAGAAAGCAATAAATATATTTATGGCAGAATTTAAATGGTGTTATGGATTTCGTTACTATAAAGGATTGTAAAGAAAGCAATGCAATGGAGAAAGGAAGAAAAAAAGAAAAAAGGCAATTTAGAACTGATGTAATCAGCCAGAGTGGCACTAATGGAGAGTGTTATTTTCTTTTAAGTTAAATGTACTTTTGTTTAGGCAAAATACTTAGATGGGCCAAATTTGACCTAAAAGAAGAGACAAGTGGGGACAGAGGTGATGAGAAGAAAAGCAGTTTCTCTAACTCGGCCTGCAGCAGGCAGCCAGGAATCTGAAGATAAAAGAAGGGTCTTAGGTGTCCAAGTGAGTGGATGAAGAAATGTTAGTTTTATTTGAATTATAAAGGAGAAGTAATCTCAGCAGGCTGGAACACTTGGGCCATCTCAGCTGACATTTGTGTTTTTATCAAGAACGATACTATGGACCTTCTAAATCAGAGACAGTGCATCTTGTTGGAAGTCCCCATCTGATTGAACATCATTGGCAGCCAGCCAAAGAATAGCCTGGATAACATAGAGGGGTTGCCTTATTCCTTGTCACATGTATTTAAGGATTTAACTGTTCAATTTCTCTTTAATCGCATGATCTTAGATTCTTTACAATCCCTCAGGGCAAAGGAAACTAATTCTACACATATCATGAATAATATAGTGTCTCTGAATAAGATGTCAGAATAAACCCTTTTACAGTCAAGCCATTTTTAAGATGAATATCTTGAAGTTTTATGATTATTTGCTGAAAGTTTGAACTAGAACACCATACAATAGAACTCTGATTTCCACATATCAAAATATTGATATGCCTAAACTCATTCCACTATTTGTAATAGGTTTGTTTGCACTGCATGTGTTTTAAACGGTACATGAGGTTTTTCATAGTTTTTTAAAGTACTCAAAAATATGTTTTTAACTTTTAAAAAATATTTTAAAAATCACCGCTCTCGGGAATAATTAGCTAGTGGTCTAACATGTTTAATACTCAAATATGCATCAAGAATAGGTTGGACAAAATAATTGTATAGTATTATAATATATTTTGTATACATAGCACATACATAGGCATGTACAGATTGGGAATAAGAATGTATAGTAGTGGATGGACTGAGAATAAAAATTACATCTAATATTATGGATGAATATGTGTGATTTCATTAGTTTAAAAACTGATTAAACTAATCCATTATGTTAAAACTATTTACTCTTGTGAGGTTGTAAATTGGAAGGGGGTATGAGGGAGTTTTCTTAGATTCTGGTAATGTTCTCTTTGACTTGGCTACTGGTTATATATGTGTTTAATTTGTATCAATTCATTGATTTGCACACTTGTGATTTGTGCTTTTCCATATGTGTATTCTACTTCATAAAAAGTTTACATTAAAGAAATATACATACATGTATATTCATTATATATATATTCAACATCATCAGTGTATTGATTTTATTTGAAAAATGGGTCAAAATGATTACTTTGATGTGTTTTGAGAAACATGCTTGCCAATAAATAGCTCATCAAAGCTAAAATCACTGGTAAGCTATTTTATTTTTATAAATATTCTAACACTAAGCACTAGTCCATTTTATAAACATGATCACTTCCAGATCTATTCTTTGTTCTGGAAATGAAAAATCGTGCATGGCTATATTTTTAATTGAAGAGACATTTAGAATTTATAACAAGAGATATCTCCATTTAATATGTGAATATTAATGATATTTTAAGATGTAGTCAAAGTCTATCACTTTAGATTATTTTTCCAAAGACTATTTTTTAAAAATGTTATTACAAATTAGTTATGGAATAAATAAGTCATAGGAATAAAAGACACAGCATAAGGAATACAGTCGATAATATTGTAATAGCAACAAAATGGGATAGATAACAGCTACACTTGTGGTGAACACAGCATAATGTATAAACTTGCCAAATTACTAACTTGTACACATGCAACTAATGTAACATTGTGTGTCAACTGTACTCAAATAAAAAAATAATGTTATTACACAATATGTATTTTAAGAGTCACATAAATTAATTTTGGCACAAAATGGGCTAAAAATAAAATGTATAGAGTTCTAAAATTACATAGTTACAGGTCTGAAATTTTCCTCAATTTGTTTCTAAGGTCCTTAAGATTTGGAAGGTTTCTTCATTTTGGAACACCCTCCTGTACCTAGCATTATACTCTGTCTTGATAGGTTTCAATAAATAATTGACAGTGGATGAATACACTAGATCCTTCAATTTGTTTGTAGATGTATATCCTGATATAAATCAAGGTTCCATACTTATTGTGACATTCATGTTGTACAATTATGTGGAAGGAACTGAGTAAAGACACAAAGGAAATATAGAGCTGAAAGACTTCTGATCTGAAGAAGTTTACTCACTATTTGGTGCTGAATGAACAACACTATTACCTGGATGTGTATTTCTCCTATTTATGCAGATATAAAAATAATTTCAAATTATTTTCACTTTTCCCAACATCTTCGAGTTTAGCTGAAGAAAGTTGTCAAGGGTTTTTATTTCTAATATGATTAATATCTAATTTATGTCATCAGTGATAGAAATGAGCTCAATTTCGGTTTTGTTTCTAGTCCAGTCTCTCTATCAGCAAAAGTCTGTAGACTGGAGAATCCAAGAGGAAAAAAAAAAAAACTATATATCCAGATAATCCAGGAAAATAAGAAATAAAAACAGCCATACACTAGTATATAGTTTCCCAGTATATTTTTAGTCTAAAAAAATCACCAAAATATTACAATCCTCTTATTCACTATCTTAATAGGTACTTCATTTTAAAACACTTAAAAAAAAAACAAACTTTAAAACATGTAAATTAAGAAAATAATCTACTCTCAAATATTATTATAAGGGTGTTATGAGTTGAATTGTGTTTCTCAAAAAGATATGCTGAAGTCCTAATCCTCAGTTCCTCAGCAAGTGACCTTATTTGGAAAAAGAGTCCTTGCAGATGTAGTTAGTTTTTTTTTAATTAATTTTTTTAATTAATTAATTAATTAATTAATTAATTGTTATGTTAATCACCATACATTACATCATTAGTTTTTGATGTAGTGTTCCATGATTCATTGTTTGTGCATAACACCCAGTGCTCCATGAGAACATGCCCTCTTTAATACCTATCACCGGGCTAACCCATCCTCCCACCCCCGTCCCCTCTAGAACCCTCAGGTTGTTTTTCAGAGTCCATCACTTCTCATAGTTCATCTCCCCCTCTGATTTCCCCCCCTTCATCCTTCCCCTCCTGCTATCTTCTTTTTTTTTCTTAACATATATTGCATTATTTGTTTCAGAGGTACAGATCTGTGATTCAACAGTCTTGCACAATTCACAGCGCTCACCATAGCACATACCCTCCCCAATGTCTATCACCCAGTCACCCCATCCCTCCCACCCCACCCCCCGCTCCAGCAACCCTCAGTTTGTTTCCTGAGATTAAGAATTCCTCATATCAGTGAGGTCATATGATACATGTCTTTCTCTGATTGACTTATTTCGCTCAGCATAACACCCTCCAGTTCCATCCACGGTGTTGCAAATGGCAAGATCTCATTCCTCTTGATGGCTGCATAATATTCCATTGTATATATATATACTACATCTTCTTTATCCATTCATCTGTCAATGGACATCTTGGCTTTTTCCACAGTTTGGCTATTGTGGACATTGCTGCTATAAACATCGGGGTGCATGTACCCCTTTGGATCCCTACATTTGTATCTTTGGGATAAATACCCAGTAGTGCAATTGCTGGGTCGTATGGTAGCTCTATTTTCAACTTTTTGAGGAATCTCATTACTGTTTTCCAGAGTGGTTGCACCAGCTTGCATTCCCACCAACAGTGTAGGAGGATTCCCCTTTCTCTGCATCCTCTCCAACATCTGTCATTTCCTGATTTGTTAATTTTAGCCATTCTGACTGGTGTGAGGTGATATCTCATTGAGGTTTTGATTTGGATTTCCCTGATGCCGAGCGATGTTGAGCACTTTTCCATGTGTCTGTTGGCCATTTGGATGTCTTCTTTGGAGAAATGTCTGTTCATGTCTTCTGCCCATTTCTTGATTGGATTCTTTGTTCTTTGGGTGTTGAGTTTGATAAGTTCTTTATAGATTTTGGATACTAACCCTTTATCTGATATGTCATTTGCAAATATCTTCTCCCATTCTGTCGGTTGTCTTTTGGTTTTGTTGACTGTTTCTTTTGCTGTGCAAAAGCTTTTTATCTTGATGAAGTCCCAATAGTTCATTTTTGCCCTTGCTTCCCTTGCCTTTGGCGATGTTTCTAGGAACAAGTCACTGCAGCTGAAGTCGAAGAGGTTGCTGCCTGTGTTCTCCTTTACGATTTTGATGGACTCCTGTCTCACATTTAGGCCTTTCAACCATTTTGAGTCTATTTTTGTGTGTGGTGTAAGGAAATGGTCCAGTTTCATTCTTCTGCATGTGGCTGCCCAATTTTCCCAACACCATTTGTTGAAGAGACTGTCTTTTTTCCATTGGACATTCTTTCCTGCTTTGTCAAAGATGAGTTGACCATAGAGTTGAGGTCCATTTCTGGGCTCTCTATTCTGTTCCATTGGTCTATGTGTCTGTTTTTGTGCCAGTACCATACTGTCTTGATGATGACAGCTTTGTAATAGAGCTGGAAGTCTGGAATTGTGATGCTGCCAGCTTTGCTTTTCTTTTTCAAGATTCCTCTGGCTATGCGGGGTCTTTTCTGGTTCCATACAAATTTTAGGATGATTTGTTCCATTTCTTTGAAAAAACTGGATGGTATTTTGATGGGGATTGCATTGAATGTGTAGATTGCTCTAGGTAGCATTGACATCTTCACAATATATGTTCTTCCAATCCATGAGCATGGAACATTTTTCCATTTCTTTGTGTCTTCCTCAATTTCTTTCATGAGTATTTTATAATTTTCTGAGTAAAGATCCTTTGTCTCTTTGGTTAGATTTATTCCTAGGTATCTTATGGTTTTGGGTACAATTGTAAATGGGATTGACTCCTTAATTTCTCTTTCTTCTGACTTGTTGTTGGTGTATAGGAATGCCACTGAGGGGTGCCTGGGTGGATCAGTTGTTAAGCGACTGCCGTCGGCTCAGGTCATGGTCCCAGGGTCCTGGGATCAAGCCCTTCATCGGGCTCCCTGCTCCACGGGAAGCCTGCTTCTCCCTCTCCCACTCCCCCTGCTTGTGTTCCCTCTCTCACTGTGTCTCTCTCTGTCAAATAAATAAAATCTTTAAAAAAAAAAAAAAAAGGAATGCCACTGATTTCTGTGCATTGATTTTATATCCTGCCACTTTGCTGAATTCCTGTATGAGTTCTAGCAGTTTTGGGGTGGAGTCTTTTGGGTTTTCCACATAGAGTATCATATCATCTGCAAAGAGTGAGAATTTGACTTCTTCTTTGCCAATTTGGATGCCTTTTATTTCTTTTTGTTGTCTGATTGCTGTGGCTAGGACTTCTAATACTTTGTTGAATAGCAGCGGTGATAGTGGACATCCCTGCTTCATTCCTGACCTTAGGGGGAAAGCTCTCCGTTTTTCCCCATTGAGAATGATATTCGCTGTAGGTTTTTCATAGATGGCTTTTATAATATTGAGGTATGTACCCTCTATCCCTATACTCTGAAGAGTTTTCATCAAGAAAGGATGCTGTACTTTGTCAAATGCTTTTTCTGCATCTATTGAGAGGATCATATGATTCTTGTTCTTTCTTTTGTTAATGTATTGTATCACATTGATTGATTTGAGGATGTTGAACCAACCTTGCAGCCCAGGGATAAATCTCACTTGGTCATGGTGAATAATCCTTTTAATGTACTGTTGGATCCTATTGGCTAGTATTTTGGTGAGAATTTTTGCATCCATGTTCATCAAGGATATTGGTCTGTAATTCTCCTTTTTGATGGGGTCTTTGTCTGGTTTTGGGATCAAGGTAATGGTGGCCTCATAAAACGAGTTTGGAAGTTTTCCTTCCATTTCTATATTTTGGAACAGTTTCAGAAGAATAGGTATTAATTCTTCTTTAAATGTTTGGTAGAATTCCCCTGGGAAGCCATCTGGCCCTGGGCTTTTGTTTTTTGGGAGATTTTTGATGACTGCTTCAATTTCCTTAGTGGTTATAGGTCTGTTCAGGTTTTCTATTTCTTCCTGGTTCAGTTTTGGTAGTTGATACATCTCTAGGAATGCATCCATTTCTTCCAGGTTTTCTAATTTGCTGGCATAGAGTTGCTCATAATATGTTCTTATAACTGTTTGTATTTCTTTGGTGTTGGTTGTGATCTCTCTCTTTCATGCATGATTTTGTTGATTTGGGTCATTTCTCTTTTCTTTTTGATAAGTCTGGCCGGGGGTTTATCAATCTTGTTAATTGTTTCAAAGAACCAGCTCCTAGTTTTGTTGATCTGTTCTACTGTTCTTTTGGTTTCTATTTCATTGATTTCTGCTCTGATCTTTATTATTTCTCTTCTCCTGCTGGGTTTAGGCTTTATTTTTTGTTTTTTCTCTAGCTTCCTTAGGTGTAGGGTTAGGTTGTGTATTTGAGACCTTTCTTGTTTCTTGAGAAAGGCTTGTATTGCTATATACTTTCCTCTTAGGACCACCTTTGCTGTATCCCAAAGATTTTGAACAGTTGGTGTTTTCATTTTCATTTGTTTCCATGAATTTTTAAAATTCTTCCTTAATTTCCTGGTTGACCCATTCATTCTTTAGTAGGATGCTTTTTAGCCTCTACGTATTTGAGTACTTTCCGACTTTCCTCTTGTGACTGAGTTCTATTTTCAAAGCATTGTGGTCTGAAAATAGGCAGGGAATGATCCCAATCTTTTGGTACCAGTTGAGACCTGATTTATGACCTAGGATGTGATCTATTCTGGAGAATGTTCCATGGGCACTAGTGAAGAATGTGTATTCCATTGCTTTGGGATGGAATGTTCTGAATATGTCTGTGAAATCCATTTGGTCTAGTGTGTCATTTAAAGTCTTTATTTCCTTGTTGATCTTTTGCTTAAATGATCTGTCCATTTCAGTGAGGGGGGTGTTAACGTCCCCCACTATTATTGTATTGTTGTCAATGTGTTTCTTTGCTTTTGTTATTAATTGCCTTATATAATTGGTTGTTCTCATGTTAGGGGCATAGATATTTACAATTGTTAGATCTTCTTGTTGGATAGACCCTTTAAGTAGGATATAGTGTCCTTCTGCATCTCTTATTATAGTCTTTGGTTTAAAATCTAATTTGTCTGATATAAGGATTGCCACCCCAGCTTTCTTTTGGTGTCTATTAGCATGGTAAATGGTTTTCCACCCCCTCACTTCCAATCTGGGGGTGTCTTTGGGTCTAAAGTGAGGCTCTTGCAGACAGCATATCGATGGGTCTTGTTTTTTTATCCAATCTGATAGCCTGTGTCTTTTGATTGGGGCATTTAGCCCATTTACATTTAGGGTAACTTTTGAAAGATATGTATTTAGTGCCATTGTATTGCCTGTAAGGTGACTGTTACTATATATTGTCTGTGTTCCTTTCTGGTCTATGTTGCTCTTAGGCTCTCTCTTTGCTTAGAGGACCCCTTTCAATATTTCTTGTAGGGCTGGTTTCGTGTTTGCAAATTCCTTTAGTTTTTGTTTGTCCTGGGAGCTTTTTATCTCTCCTATTTTCAGTGACAGCCTAGCTGGATATAGTATTCTTGGCTGCATATTTTTCTCATTTAGTGCTCTGAATATATCCTGCCAGTCCTTTCTGGCCTGCCAGGTCTCTGTGGATAGGTCTGCTGCCAATCTAATGTTTCTACCTTTGTAGGTTTCTACCTCTTGTCCCGAGCTTCTTTCAGGATTATCTCTTTGTCTCTGAGACTCATAAGTTTTACTATTAGATGTCGGGGTGTTGACCTATTTTTATTGATTTTGAGGGGGTTCTCTGTGCCTCCTGGATTTTGATGCCTGTTTCCTTCCCCAAATTAGGGAAGTTCTCTGCTATAATTTGCTCCAATATACCTTCTGCTCCTCTTCTCTTTCTTCTTCTTCTGGGATCCCAATTATTCTAATGTTGTTTCGTCTTATGGTATCACTTATCTCTCGAATTCTGCCCTCGTGATCCAGTAGTTGTTTATCTCTCTTTTTCTCAGTTTCTTTATTTTCCATCATTTGGTCTTCTATGTCACTGTTTCTCTCTTCTGCCTCATTTATCTTAGCAGTTAGTGCCCCCATTTTTTATTGCACCTCATTAATAACCTTTTAGATTTCCACTTGGTTAGATTTTAGTTCTTTTATTTCTCCAGAAAGGGTTTCTCTAATAACTTCCATGGTTTTTTCAAGCCTAGCTAGTATCTTTAAAGTCATGATTCTGATCTCTAGATCCGACATCATACTAATGTCCATATTGAGTAGGTCCCTGGCAGTTGGTACTACCTCTTGTTCTTTTTGTTGAGGTGAATTTTTCTGTCTTGTCATTTTGTCCAGAGGAAACTAGATGAATGAGAGAACAAAATGCACAGGGTAACAATATCCCCAGAGAATATACTCTAAAGAAATCAGAAAAGACTTGAAGTCGGGGGAAAAGAAAGGGAAAGAAAGAAAAACGAAAAAGAAACAGATAAAAGCAAACAAAAACAGAACAAAACAAAACAAAACAAAAAACAGAATATGATCAAATATGATCAGGCTGGTGCATAGATCAGTGCCACACACTAGATTTTGGGTGTATTTGGTCTTTTAGAAGAAAGTGCCTCCCCAAAATTTTAAAGGAAGAAAAACCTATATATGTACAAAAATAAGGGTTGATATGATGAAGGGATCGAATATGACTGTAAAGATGAAAATTATAAAAAAATTTATAAAAGGAATTGATAAGTTGTTTGAAAAAAGAAAGAAGAGGATTTAAAAAAAAAGAAAAAAAAGGGAGAGAATGTGATCAGGCAGGAGACTAGAACAAAGCCATACACTAGAGATTTAGGGTATATTTTGATCTGTTAGAAGAAACTGTATCTCAAAATTTTAAAGAGAGAGCAACTTACATATATATATATATATGCCAAAAATAAGGGTAACTACTATGAAGGGATAGAATATGACTCTAAAAATGAAAAATAAAATTTTTTTTTAGAAAAGGGATTGATAAGATATTGGTTGAAAAAGGGAAAAAGAAAAATTCAAAAAAAAAAGAAAGGACAGTTAAAAGAAAAAATTAACTTGGAAAGACTAAACAATCATGGTAAAAAAGCCATGAATTCTATGTGCAGTATTCCCCTAGCACTGGAGTTCTGCTGTTCTCATTGATCGATAAACTTGGTCTTGGCTGGCTGTTCTCGCTGATCTTCTGGGGGAGGGGCCTGTTGCCGTGGTTCCCAAATGTCTTTGCCAGAGGGAATTGCCCCGCCCTTGCCTGGTCCAGGCCAAGTCATCTGCTTGGGTTTGCTCTCGGGAGCTTTTGTTCCCTGCAAACTTTCCGTATAGCTTTGGAGGCTGAGAGTGAAAATGGCGACTTCCCAATCTCTGCCCTGGAAGAGCCGAGAACTCGGGGCCCCGCTCCCCAGTGAGCCCCCAGAGAAAAGCAGTCACTCTCGTCTCCCCGGTCTCCAGCCGCACTCCATGCTCACCTGGCCTGTGACCGAGTGTTTCTATCTCTGGCACCCGACTCGGTGTGGAGTCTCCAAACCCGAGCAGATCCCTGCTCCCACACCACTTCTCCTGGGGGAGGAAGGGGAGTCTACCTGGATCTGCCACTTGTTGTGTCCCTGCTGGGGGAGCAGTGCCCTGACTGTGCCGAGGATCACGGTTTATGGCAACCCCGAGCTGAGAGCCCGCTCCTCGGCTCCGTCACTGCAGCCGTTTTCCCTGCTCCAATACCTGGAAGCTCTGCTGCACTCAGGCACCCCCGGTCTTTCTGTGACCCCGAGGGTCCTGAGACCACACTGTCCTGTGAGGGTTCCACGCCCTGCTTAGCCACTGGAGCGACGTCCCTCAGCGGAGCCGACTTCTAAAAGTTCTGATTTTGTGCTCTGCTGCTCTATCACTTGTCAGAAGTGGCCGACGGAGGCCCCCTCCCCCGCCATCTATTCTCCCGAATATCGCCTTGGATTCACTTCTCTGCACATCCTACCTTTCAGAAAGTGGTCGCTTTTCTGTTCAGAGAGTTGTTGCTATTCTTTTCTTTGATCTCCTATTGAGTTTGTAGGTGTTCAGAATGGTCTGATCCCTATCTAGCTGAATGCCTGAGACCAGATGAAATCCAGGTCTCCTACTCCTTCGCCATCTTGGTCCGCCCCCAAGATTTTATTTATTTATTTGACAGAGAGAGACACAGTGAGAGAGGGAACACAAGCAGGGGGAGTGGGAGAGGGAGAAGCAGGCTCCCCACTGAGCAGGGAGCCCGATGCAGGGGCTTGATCCCAGGACCCTGGGATCATGACCTGAGCTGAAGGCAGCCACTTAACCCACTGAGCCACTCAGGCGCCCCTGCAGATTTAGTTAAGATGAGGTCATATTGAACTAGATGGGCCCTTGGTCCAATAGACTTTTATAAGAAGAAGAGAAAGAAACACCCAAGGGGAATACCATATGAAGAAACAGGGAAAGAAAGAATTCAGCCATGTGAAGACCAAGGCAGCTAGAAGTTATGCTGCCACAGCTAGAAGAGGCAAAACATGATCTTCTCCTACAGCCTTATTTGGCTCCACCAACGTCTTGATTTCAGACTTTTGAACT
Organism: Mirounga angustirostris; assembly: GCF_029215605.1. Taxonomy (NCBI): domain Eukaryota; kingdom Metazoa; phylum Chordata; class Mammalia; order Carnivora; family Phocidae; genus Mirounga; species Mirounga angustirostris. The sequence goes on along the minus strand of NW_026991710.1, from coordinate 38,328,216 downwards.
CCAGAACCTTGAGAGAATTAATTCATGTCACCTTAAGCCATCTTATTCGTGGTAGTTTGTTCTGGCAATCCTAGGAAACTAATAGAAAGGATATGTTAAAAACCATCATCAACAATCTGATCAAAACAAGCAGTGATAAAACATATCCCAAATACAACAATGCTTATTTCTAGCCAGGGCGTTTATGGGAGGGCAGGAAGATTTCTGGTTAGTGGGATCATGGAGAATAGTGGTTGTGGTATGCTACTTAAAAGTTCACACTTGGAAATTTTCTAATTTACTTTAACTCTGGTCCTGTGATCTTGGTCATTTACTTCACCATTTTTGAGCCTAAGTTTTCTCATTAATAAAAAACTGGATTGCTATTAAAGATTAAATGAGTTAAACATGGAAAATTCTTTAAAAGGAGTCTGGCAACCTGAAACTGCTCAACAAGGATACTTACTATCATTTTATTGCATTTCTATGTATTCCCTATCTTGTATGAAGTTTTGCATGTTACTTTGTAATTAGGAGGAAAAAGAATAAAAAACGTTATTTAGAAAGCATGTTTAACATTTATTGTGAGCTAGCCATGTGCCAAACACTGTGTTAAATATCATGAACACACTATATCATTTAAATCTCACATGTATTGTATGTATTATTTCTAGTCACTTAATACATATGAGGCTAGCAAAGTTCAAAGATGTGAAATAAAATGGCCAAGGACTCACAGTTCGTAAAGGACAGAATAAATCTAGACAATTCAAACTTCAAACTCTTTTTTAAAAGATTTTATTTATTTGAGAGAGAGTGAGAGAGAAAGAGAGTACAGAGGGAGCGGGAGAAGCAGACTCCCCGCTGAGCAGGAAACCTCATGCAGGGCTTGATCCCAAGACCTCGAGACCACAACCCGAGCCAAAGGCAGCCGCTTAACCAACTGAGACACCTAGGCTCCCCTCAACCTTCAAAAACTTTGTTAATTACTATGCTGTATTACCATGTGGGTCCCTTATCAATTTCTCCCCACCACCAAATAATGCCATCTTGTGTGAACTAATTAGGCTCTGTGTGGTATAAATAATGTTGATGTAGCGAAGTTATTTTCAGTTTACTTTTCTATTCCTTTTTATTGTGACATGCAAGTTAGAAATCACTTCTCTAGATTACCAGAAAGCCTAATTGTTGATTTGCAACTTCAGGAGTTTTCTGGGTGAAATCTGAAACTGGCCCCTGTACATGTAGGGCAAGGAGAGACCAGAGGAGGTGAAACATTGCAGGTTGGTAAGTGGCAGGTTTAATAAGCAAAAGAACTTACCTATGAGGCTTGTCTTGGGCATCCACAAGTACAGCAGATCTCTGCCCCTAACCACTAGAATCTTAAAAGTATATAGCAGCCTTACCTAGGTCCAGTCACATATTCAGTCCAGATGATCTCAACAACACCTTACTTTTTCAAGACTACATCTTTGAAACAGCCACTAGTGCGGGAATAGTAGGTGAGAGGTACATTCCAAGGACAGGGGAGGGGTGAAGGAGCCTCTGATAATACAGGTCCAGCTCACTGGTCAACCAGTGGTCTCATCCTCTTAATGACCAATTCCAACACTAATTTAGAGCCTATGGTTTTAGTCCACCCTTAAGCCCTCATTCTTTTTAATGACTTCTTGTACCATTTCACTGCCTTTATGTAAGATACCACTTTTTAGATAGGACTGTATATGGGCTATAAATTGGGACTAAATTTCAATTTAAACACCAAATAAGTGGAACATATAATGTCCCCAACCAAATATCAGAAACACCCCTTTCAAAGACAACTGTAATATTGTATGCAGTACTTTTATTTAATGTTATCAGAGATGCATATGACAATCTTCTCTTATTATCCCAATATGTAAAATTAGGATCTCAAGAGTTTAGAAGTCAGTTAAAGGTACAACATAATTTCCTTAGTTATTTGAGCCTATTTCTTATTCAACCAAACAAATGTTATTAATAATTTGTTCTACTTTTTCTTTTCTGAAATTCCAATCTTACTTATTCTTATTAAATCTCCCTGGAAGTTGATGGCCTGATAATTATAATCATAAGAGGGCTTTGTAGCTAGTGTGATTTATTTTTTCCTAAAGGAAGACTTTCATTGAAGGGTTGCACGTCTGAACACTTAGAAGTTTCAGATTCTCTTAGAAATACTTTCTCATTTGTTTACATCACTTTATTTGATACTTCAGGAAAGAACCAACTGTTCCAATTCTCCTTTTCCTGAATCAAAATACAATACTTGTTGTTTTCTTAAGACAAAAATAACTGCTAAATACATGTATCAAAAAAGTGGCTCAAAAACAAGAAAAATGTATTTCTTACTCACATGGAGTCCCAGTAAGGGTACTCCTGATCAGTGATGGCTCTCCACAAGATAATTTGGGATCCAGGCTTCTTCACCTGTGGCTCCACCATCTTCAACACATTGCTTTTAGGTTTGCAGTGCTTATCTTCATCACTCTTGACAGCTGGGGCAACAATGTGGTCATTTGCACTTAGGAATACTTGTAGTTCAGAAAATGATAGAGCCCTCTTTTGCTTACATTTTGCTTACATTGACTAGCAATAGATAAATCCCCGAACTTCTCTGCAATGTTAGATACGAAATGTAGCCTTGTGGTTTACATGGGAAGAGGAGTAAAAGTTTACTTAATAGACTTGCCAGTCACTCTCACACTCTTGAACCCGAATCATAGCGTAAATGGTCAAGGGCAAAGAATTAGAGGAAGATTAACTCATTCTTTCCTACTATAACCAGAGAAAGAAAACTTATCCATGTGTAGCAAGCCAGTGAAATGGGAGATCAGCAGCCAACAAACCATGGTCCAAATGAGTCACATACACAGCATCTATTGCCAGTAAAATCCATTATGGGGGAAAATGCTCTTTTCTTGAGAGGCTCTTGCCTTGGGGGACTGGGAAAATTGTGGGGAGGGGAAAATCAGTCTGCTATTACCTTGTTTTTCATCAGCATTTCAGTGAATTCATTGCCTTAGTGCTGTGATACTGAATGCTTACTTAGAACCACACATGTGAGTGAATCAGAAAAGAGAATGAAGAAATGGCATCCTGTCTCTATATTCCTAGGGCATTTTGGATAAATCAGTGTTTCTTAAAGAGTTAAATTTAAGATTTAGGACTTGTTAAGGAAATATTTTTAGTCCCTAATATGGGAGACAACAACATAATACCTTACATTTACTATCATATTTATTGTATAATTATGGGGTACTTAAAGGGAACAAAATAAACTTTCTTTCTTTTAGCCTCTTAAACTTCACCCACAGGGTTAGTTTAAGATTATTACTTACTTATTTAGTTATTGGATTTTAAAATAATGCACTTTGCTTGGAACAAACTATAAGCAAAGCAAAGTACCTGACATCTTTAAACCAGTTGTGGTAGCAGTCAAGAAACAAAGTCTGAGATTCAAGGGAATACATATGGTTGCACTTGATTGGGAGGTCCCATCCCTACAGCACTGTTGGATCACAGCCAACATGGAGTTCCCCAGAAACTAGTTACCCCCATTAACAGGCAAACTGTTCACATAGTTGTTCAGAAACTTAAAGAGAGTCAACCTTCAGGTTTGACCAATTATACAAGGCTATACAGAATCTGGTTGTTGTTGACTGTTTCAATCTTGCCTTACACCATTCTCAAGCTCCTTTACTACACTGCTCATGGTATCTCTTTCTGCTTGTAATATTCTTTCCCCTGGTCTTTTCAAGCATCTTTCCTTTTTGTCATACAGATCTCCTCTCCATTGTCATCACATTAGAGAGGTCTTCCCTGACTGCCCTGTGTAATATGTTACCTTTCATCCCACCCCTGAGTCACTCTATGAAATCACTGTTTTATTTTCTTCATGGTACTTAAACTATCCAAAATGACCTTATTTATATATTTATATTTTATTTTTCTCCTTGTATTCTAAGCTAGAGAAGAAAATTACGTATGTCTATCTTGTTCATTACTGATGTGTTTCCAGACCCAAGAACAAATGATTGGCCTATGGTAAAGATACAGTCGATATTTGTGAAAAAGACAGTGGGTGTTGATAAGTGGGTTAGAGCAGTTGATATTAGTCATTCTTAGTATGCAGGGGGTTGTGAGATTAATCAATGAATTGCACATTTCCCCGGAAATATCATTTGGGAAAAGATTGTGGGTCTCTTCATCAAAGCTAAGTGAATATGTAAAGCATTTACCATCTTTTTGTGGTTGCTTAACAAGAAAACTGTCCTCTCTCTAATGGTTTTACTCATTGATCTTGGCAGAATTATGTTTATATCTCAGACATCTCTGAATTATTTTGTTAATGCTGGGTCAGAAAATTACCTAGTCATGGTAACGTACAAAAAATTCTTTAGGAACATCATTATGTCACAAAGTTTAATTAGGCTTTGTAATTATCAAAGATAGCAGTAATGATAATTTATGGTTATCAGTAATCTAATTAATAATGAATAGCAATCATTATTGGCTTGACAAAGTATGTGAACAAAGTGCTATATTCCTTTTACACATGAAAACACTGGGGTTAGAGAGGTTTAGTTGTCTGAAGAAGGTCATAGCTGCAATAATTATGAGGCCAGTTTTTCCAGACAAGTTGTACTGATGCTAAAGTTTGTGCACCTTAACCATTTTCCTAACTGTCATCAGTAGTAAATGTTTATTGAGTCTTGTTATGTCACACAGAGCTTGGATATGAACCCAAATAGTTTGATTTCAGAGCCCACATTTGTAACCAGGATTCTAAGCTATTCCTATCTTGTTTTAAATGTTTACTCTGGTCTTCTTTAGAGATATCCTGTTATTTTAAAAAGTTATTTCATGTTACATTGGTATATTTTTAAGGATTATCTTGTCTGGAAATCTCTTAACAAGAACTGTGAATGAAAAAAAAAATGAAAAAAGAGAAGAGGAAAGTGAGAAATCATCTATAGTTCCCTCCTTACAGAAATAACTACTGTCAAGAAGACTTTGGATTAGAAAACAAAATTGCACTTAGTAGTAAGAGAGAGGAAATTTTAGAAAATATAAAATCCTTTAAAACTCTCAATCAGAAAGTATTCTGATCATAAGAAGAACCATTTAAAACTCTCAGTTCTCACATAGTATTATAGATAGAAACCACCAAAATGTGCGCACAAATTGTCATATTATATGGTCACTTACCCTTTTGGCACCCAGGTCCTCCTTTGAAATACAAAAATAGTAAGCCCTAGCTTATCTATCTTGTGGATGTTTTAAGGATAAAATTAGATTATAAATGTGGTGGCTCTTTGAAATATCTTCCCTTGCTGAGCACTTCCCCGCAACTATATTCTATTACTATGGCCTCTGACCTTTATTCTCACTTGAGAATCACTGTGTCTAAGTCGGGGCTTTCTTTGCCTCCTTCAACACAGCATGGAAAATTGCTGGACTACATACTCTCTAGGTTAATTTCTCATTCAGTGCTATGATTTCTGGGAAGACATTAGTGACAAAGTTGCTAGGGAAAAAAAAGGCATACAGAAAAATGTTGGAAAATAGTTATAATATGTCGCCATAGGTCCAATCTGTCCAGGTCCGTGCATCTCCCCTGAGTGGTAAGACTGGCTGTCAAATGATGAAGCATTGAATGATTTTCATACCCCCTACTTAATTTCTTCATTCTGGGGGCTCTCATTCTACCATTTCCCATTTTGTTTTATTTTCAAACTCTCTTTATTCCTATATCTTTTCTACCAGTTTTTGAATATCTCATTTCTATCTCGTTATTGTCTTATCTAATATCTTATTTTCACGAATAGTCTCTTCATACTGTTGTCCAAATGCACTGATTCTTCTTACTTCCCTCCTCAGGTATACCCTCTTAAAATCACTTATGAAAGTAATATATGCAGTAATGAACATTTCAGGTTAAAAGAATTTATAATTATAATCCAGAATCTCAGTCTCACTTCCCAAAGTAATATTTTCAAAGTCAGTCTCAGGTCCTAAAGTCCACCTATTGTCCCCCCGACATGGCCCTCTCTCAGGTCCTCTTACACAAGAGAGCTGAATTCTTCTAGGTGGGGCGGAGAAGCTCTGGTGCTTTGTGTCTCTTCTTATAGGGAATGTCTGCATTTTTTTTTTTTTTTTTTAATGGGTCACCTTTAGATCAGGACAGGCTCATTTCTCTTTTGGTTAACTCAAAGTCAACCATCTGGACCTTAATTAAATTTGTAAAATCCATTCACCTTACCCATATTCTACATACGTTTAAAGAGAAAGGAATTGTAAAATCTTGTGGTTTTCAGAAGCTAGAAATCTTGGGAGCCATATTAGAATTCTGCCTACCATAGATTCCTTAGTGTAATGTTTGCATTTGAGTCTGCTTATGATGGTTTTTCTATAAATATATTAAAATTTTATGTAAACTACATTTTATCAATCTTTTTCTTTCTATCTTTGGATTTATGCTTTGTTACTAAATCTTTTCCCATTCTGATATATGAGAACAACACATATGGTGGGTTTTTTTTTCAAGTGTTTTTGCAGCTTTATTTCCTTCTTTATTTTTTCTTATTGCATTTTTTTGTATTAATTCTTTGACATATCTAGATTTTTCTTTTTCTTTCCTTCTTTCTCTGTTTATATTTTACTTTTTTTTTTTTTAAAGATTTTATTTATTTATTTGAGAGAGAGAGAATGAGAGACAGAGAGCATGAGAGGGAGGAGGGTCAGAGGGAGAAGCAGACTCCCCGCTGAGCAGGGAGCCCGATGCGGGACTCGATCACAGGACTCCAGGATCATGACCTGAGCCGAAGGCAGTCGCTTAACCAACTGAGCCACCCAGGTGCCCCTATATTTTACTTTTTTAATGCTGTTACTTAAAGATCTTCCCAGTTGCCCCAGTGCTATCTATGGATTAAAGCACTTTTTACCTACTGGCTTTAAATGCCACCTTTATCATAATAAATGTTGTGAACAGTTCATTCTCTTGCTTAAAATCTCAATTCTATTTCATAAATCTATTCTTTCTGCATCAAAAGAAACTACTTTTTTATTTCTGTGGCCTTATACGTGTATATACTATCTTGTAGGAATATTATCCACTATATTCTTTTCTTGTACTCAGAATTTTCTTGGATATTTCCAAATGTTTATTTTTCCAAGTGTATTTCAGAAACAGTTTCCCTAAATAAAAACAGTATTGGTAATTTTTATAGGGTCATAATATGCCATATTAATTTATGAATAATTTACACTATAATAATATTGCATGTTATACTGATGAATAATGGATTTGGTTTAGTTAATTCTTTTATGTCCTTTAATAAAGTTTTACTTTTAGAGATCTTCATGCTTTGGGTTCAGCAGATGTCCTGAACTTTACTTTCATGTTTGATTTTATAAATGTAATATTTTTTTCTTGTACTTTTTAAAAAAATTGTTTATTTCCACTGATTTTTGTAAAATAACTTTGGGTCAAGAATCATTTTTTAAATATCTTATTTTTAATAGTTTTTCATTAAGTATTTTAAATTTTCCAGTTATATAATCAAATAAACTGGCAGTGTTGATATTTTTGCCTTTCTTTTTCAACTATATTCCTTTTTTTCCCCTCTTGACAAATGATATTGGAAAGTGCAGCCCCCAAAATATTAAATAATGATAATTATAGTGAGTTTTCTTGACTTTTTTTTACTATGAGTATTATTTGTCAGAAATTAATCATTATGCTAGAATTTGACCAAAATATATTTATTATGAAACCAAATTAATAACCATCTGACTTATTTTAATAAGCACTTTCTTTTTTATCATGATTTTATTTTATTTTACTTTTTAATGTTTATTACTGAAGTATAATTCTATACATTACACAATGCTCACCAGGTAAGTTTAGTTGCCATCTGTCACAATACAGTGTTATTACAATATTATTGACTATGTTCCCTATGCTGTACTTTTCATCTCTATGCCTTATTTGTTTTATAACTGGACGTTTGTACCTCTTAATCCCCTTCACATATATCACCCACTTCCCCACTACCCTCCCCTCTGCCAACCACCAGTTTGTTCTCTGTATTTATGGTTCTATTTTTATTTTGTTTTGGTTTTAGTTTGTTTTATTTTTTAGATTCCACATATAAGTGGAATCATATAGTATTTGTCTTTGTCTGACTTATATCACTTATTATAATATCCTCTATGTCTATCCAGGTTGGCAAGATACATACTTTTTTATAGCTGAGTAACATTCCACTTTATATAGACATATATAAAGTAATAGATACATATAAATAAAGTGATATATATGTATATAGGTAGATATAGATATCATTTCTTCTTCAATCATTCATCTATCGATATATACTTGGGTTGCTTCCATATCTTGGCTATTGTAAATAATGCTGCAATGAACATAAGGGTGCATATATCTTTTCAAATTACTGTTTTTGTTTTCTTTGGGCAAATACCCAGTAGTGGAATCACTGGATCATATGAAAATTCTATTTTTAAGTTTTTGAAGACTCTCCATATTATTTTCAATCCTGATTGCGCCAAATTACATTCCCACCAACAGTGCATGAGGGTTCCCTTTTCTCCACAACCTCACCAACACTTATTTCTTGTCATTTTGATTCTAGTCATTTTGACTGGTATGATTCCCTTTCCTGAGGAGGCTTATTCTTATATAAATTTGTTGCTAAGGCTGAAATCCAAGAGATTACTGCCTATGCCTTCTTTTAAGAGTTTAATGGTTTCAGGACTCACATTTAGGTCTTTAACGCATTTTGAGTTTATTTTTGTGTGAATTATAAAAAAGTGGTCTAATTTTATTCTTTTGCATGAGGCTGTCCAGTTTTCCAATACCATTTATTGAAGATATTATCACTTCCCCTATATATATTCTTGCCTCCTTTGTTATAGATCAATTTACCATATAAGCATGGGCTTGTTCCTAGGCTTTCTATCCTATTCCATTGAGCTATGTGTCTATCTCTGTGCCAGTACAATACATTTTTTATTACTATAGCTTTGTAGTAAATCTTGAAATGTGGGATGGTGATATCTCCAGTTTTGTTCTTTCTCAAGATTGCTTTGGCCATTCGAGGTCTTTTGTGGCTTCAAACAAATTTTAGGATTTTTTGTTGTAGTTCTGTGAAAAATCCTATTGAATCTGTAGATAGCTTTGGGTAGTTTGGACATTTTAATAATATTGTTCCTTCTAAATCATGAGCATGGTATATTTATTTGTTTGTGTTGTCTTCAAGGTAAAATTCATATTTTATGTATAAAATTCAAGTGTGAAAATATCAATGGTTATTTATTTTACCACACTGGGCATCTATTACCATAGATCAGCTTTAGAATATGTCACAATCCCAACTTAATAGTACTTTTTGATTTAAAAAAAATAGGAGTGTTTGACTACCAATTTTCCACTGTGCTCTTTTGCCTTATAATTTATTTTTTCTTAATGTTTTGTTAGTTATTTTATAATTTTAATCTTTATTTTTTATTGACCAAATTTATTTTATTAAGAAAGAAGATATATTTAACATCTCCATATTACTTGGGGTTTTATTTAATATTTATTAAATGAACTGTTATTTTCATTTTACTGTCTTGTATTTCCCAGGAAATCTAGAATCTAGAACATCACAGTCTTCTGGTATTGTCTATCTCTCTTTGTGCTATTTCTTGGCTCCTCTAGCATTCTCCTTCCTCTGATCTTTTACATAATTTGTTTCTTGGGAAATTTATTCTTTTCTCTATTCTCTTTCTTTTAAAACATATTTTGTCTGGGTATCACTCATCTACATGGCTTAATTACTATTCCTTTGCTGATAGCCTCATATCAACATATTCACCTTGCACCCTTTGCCAAGCCACACACTTGTGCAACTGTGTAGGAACCTCTCCCTTGGAATAATGTATAGGCACTTAAATGTACAATGTTCGGAATAGAGTTCATTGAGTTCTTCTGCTTCTTATCTCCTAACACCCCTTTGCCCTTTTTGCCTATTTGATGCCAAATAAATCATAAGATGCTAACTCTGTTACCTGCTTTATAAGGCTTTTGTTCTGTACTTTGTGTTTAGAATGTGCTCTGCCTCACTCCCCTCTTCATTCATTTCCCTTTTCTTGCTACCCAGTCAACTCCCCTTGTTTACATAACTTACGGAAAGACATTTCAGAGTGTGGCTAAAGGTATGGCCTCCGGCACCAGACTGCCTTCTTTCAAATCTGATTCAGTCACTCAGCTGTGTGATTTTGAGTCGTTCTGTGAGCCTTATCTCTGTCTCATAAAATAGTACATCCATTACAGGGTTGTAATAATGATTTTAATCATAAACATATAAAGTAATAGTGCCTGCCAAAAAGTAAGAACCCGGTAGATGTTTGCTTTTATTTTAGGTCCTAGGTCATCTATTTCCTATTACAGAATCCAAAAGCCTCTGGAAACAAAAAGAGTCTTGGAGTTTATTTGGCAAGAAAATCGGACTCAACCTGCCCTATGCTTATATGGAGGCAAGATCTGCTTGAACTAATGTGATAACTATTATTTACTAATTAAAGTGAACATTTACACTTCTCTGCTGAAATAGAAATATTTTAAATGCTGGAGTGCTATCTAACTCCCATCAGGAATGTTACATAACACACTATATAACCACCATATTACCTTTCTAAAATGTGAAAAATTCTGAAGTCGGAAACGCATCTGGCTCCAGGATTTCAGGAAAGGGATCATGACCTATATTACACCTTGGACCTTAGATTCAGTATCACCTTCTTGTCCAAGCCTTCCCTGAATTCCAAAACTGATTTTGAAAATCTCTTACATGCTGGCAATTGTGTCTTAAGTTAACCCCATCATAGCACTTTCAAACTACTTTATTTGCTTGTAAAGTGTGTGGTCTTTTATCCAACATAGTACCTGGCAACTGGTAGGTGTTCAGTAATTATTTATTGCAGACTATCTGAATAAATGTATTGGATAGAACATCCCTACAGCAAAACAGTCATGTTAACATTTATTTAATGCCTGCTAGGGATTAAATTTTATGCTAGGATTGCAAAGGCAAATAAGACACAGAATCAGCCTTTGAGTCAATTCTAATACAGTGGTTGAAACAAAAACATTAGCACGTGAGTCACTTAAAAGAGATTTATGCTTTGATAACAAAATCCACAGGTGCTTTGGGAACTTTGAGGAAGCATCTTTGGGATCATTGCAGTATTTCCTAGGAAAAAAGGACATTTGAGCTGAGGGTGAAGGAGGAAAAGTTGTTAGCTCTACTATGAGAGGGCACTCTGAGCAGTGAGAGCTAATTAGAAAAATTCGAAAGCCTGACACTGCTAGGTGAGTTTGAGGAATCAGAAGCAAGATGATTTCCTGGAGACAAGGAAGGGTAGGAGAGGAGATTAATAAGAGTCAAAGTCGATTGATATATCTCCTGTAGACTAATTAATAATAATTGTTTTGCTTTTGTAACTGGGAGAGCCAAAGAGCAAGTGAAATTGTGCTTGAGAAGAATAAACTGTGAATCTATACTAAGCAACTGACTCTTCTAGTGAGGGTCCCATAATCTGAGATTTTCTTCAAATTTAACTTTTAACTAACCATGATTATTTCATGATCAGGTTCTATAAACTTTGGTTTCCTTATCTCAAATTTTTACTGCTCAATTTCTGCCTCTTACAAGTTTGACATGAGAGGAAGTGCAAAATGATTTTTGTTTAAATAGGAGACTATAAAAAATCCAGCATACAATAAACATCTAAGTCCGTTATCAAGACTCCTGAAGATTAGAACATCATCCATTGCAATAATTTTGTTAGCAATATTCTGAGATAATATTTTAAAAGTTCAAATTACTATTCTGAGGAAGGTTAAGATTAGGACTTACTAGACAAACTTTAATACGAACAGCTAGACTAGTACATTTTAGAAAGGAAAATAGATCAGATTTAGATCTCTGGAGAAATCCTCTATATTGTTGGCTTTTATAACTCCTGTATGTAGCGTTCAAACTTATCCTATTCAAAATACAGTTACTTTAACGATATTGGCAACTTGAGGCATCTGAGTTAAAGTAGAAAAAAGGGATGACAAAAAGAGGGGCTGGACATTAGACCCCATTGTAACTTGTGGCCTCAGACTTCTATTCTAGAATTGTAGGCTTCTGGTTCATTAATTCAAATTTGGGTATTGAAAATATGGATTTTTTTTTCTGGAATATTTGGAAACTTAATTTCTTTTTTGCAAAGAAAACAATGAATTGTGTTTTGCTATTTGATTCCTAGGCATAATGTTAGCTTTCAGGATTTAAAAAGAACCACAGTAAGTCAGAGGCTATGTCCAGGTGATACCGATCATAACCAATGGAAAACTGGTTGGACTGAGCAATAAGAGAACAAATCTGTGGATAAATATAGAAACTTCCCTTTTCTCTCTCTCTACATATATTTTACAATATCTTTATTGGATGCTTTGGCACTACTCAATATTAAAATGAGGTTATATCTATAAAATTATGAAAGGTAAAAGGTAATAGGATACTTATTTCACTGAAACAACAGAGGAAGGGTAATCTATTTGGACATTACTTTCAAAGAACTGATTACCAAATGTGTAGGGTAGAAATCATGAATTCCAAAGTTTCATGAATGATTTTTTTTTTCAAGTGCATAGAGCCAATAAAATGTAAGTTCCACAGGGCAATTACTTTGCATGTGTTTTATTATACAAGGAATCCCCAGGGTCTGCATGTTATTTGGAAACAGACATGTGCTAAAAAATAAAATAAAATGTTGGATGAGTAAATAAAGAATGACCATAAAATGGGACATTTAATAAAGAGGCAGGAGGGGGGTGCCTGGGTGGCTCAGTTGGTTAAGCCACTGCTTTCGGCTCAGGTCATGATCCTGGAGTCCCGGGATCGAGTCCCACATCGGGCTCCCTGCTCGGCGGGGAGTCTGCTTGTCCCTCTGAGCCTCCCCCCTCTCATGTGCTTTCTCTCTCTCATTCAATAAATAAATAAAATCTTAAAAAAAAAAAAGAGGCAGGAGGAGACTACTTCCATGTTTTTGATAATTACCTTAATCCTCACAGTAAGTCAATGAGGTAGATGTTAGTATACTCATTTCATGAATGAGAAAATTAAAGCAAAGGTAGAAAGTACATCACCCAAGTTTGTATATATATATTTATATACATATAATATTTATTATTGTACATATTATATTATGTGCTTGTACACATGCATGTATCTATCATCTTACCTCTTACCTACCTGTCCACATGCCTCCCATCATGTCTAAAATAGTAGCTGCTGAATAGATATAAATCTGCTTCTCTATTCCTCTTACTAAAGGTCCTATATTTAACACGCAGATTAAATAAAATCTTACAATGAATTAATATTTAGCCTAGTATAATACTCTTAAGTTCATCAGGTGATTTGAACAGTGAAACTTTCTCTTTCTTTCCCTCTCCTTCTCTCATATATATAATAATAATTGATTTGTCTAGCTTTCTTTCCAAATGACTTAGAAAAAGATTTTTGTGTCTCAAAAATTATAGCCACCTTACTTGTTCAGAACTTTTATTCATTTCTATGAAAAACCCGACGTTTCTCTATATTTCACACAAATTACCATGTAATATACTTTACACAATATTTGAATTTGTGTCTAGGGATGTCGAAAGGCCAAGAGCTTAAAAGATAGATACAGTGAATCAGAGAGCTAAAGAGATATAAAATTTAGAGTAATATATTCATCTTGATTGTGCTAACCTTTCCCCATAGACTTTGAATAAAATTACTTCTGGAAAAGAACGAGTGTTCAGAGGCTTTAGGTTGTCGAGAAAATGAGGTCAGTACATAAACGGTGGTTAAATGCATCCATAAAAATGATGACTTCAAATTCTGGTATACTTGAAGGAAGTATTTATCAAGTCATATAGAAGATTTTCTTATAAAACTTAGGGATCTTAACATTGTCCATTTGGGGATTATTTAGCAAGGCATATTTAACTATCTCAATATATCATTTTCAGAACTTATTCTTTATAAGTAATTCAACTACTTCACTGTGATTTGTGGTCATTTGGAAGAGATTTTAGGTCTTTTTGCCAAATATTGGGCCAAAGGTAGAATCTAATTCATCTTTATTTTTCCAATAATAAAAAATATTACAGATTTTTTAGAAGAGAAACAAATCCATTAGATAAAGTGTGTCACTCAGACTGATTGCAAACTGTTGACTATTATACCAGTAGCCAGAAAATATAGAAATTTTAGGTTTTTATGTAATACAATGCTTTGAAATATTTTAATAGTATTAATTTACATCCCGGTGAGTTATTTTGGGCCACTCCCATACACAAACACTTTTAGGTCAAGTTGAAAAATTATTTCACATATCTTTGTGGTATATATTTAGATTTTCTTCCAAATTTGATGTGGCTGTGTGACTTGCTTTGGCTAAAGTAATGTGTGCTTTTTTTTTTTCCCTAAATGGAAGCCTTAAAATCCAGTGCATGGTTACTTCTATTTTATTCTTTCTGCTACAGTGAACCTGAGAACATGTCAAAGTGGAGTCCTTGTCAGACCAGGTCTCTGAGTAACTACAATGAACAGAGCTCCTTTGCTGACCTAGGTTGCATATGGAACATATATGAGAAATGTACCTTTTGCCCAATTCTGTTCTTGTTTGTCTCTTCATTGTAATTTAGCATCTTATGACTGATACACTATGTGGGAAAAAATAATGTTTATGTATATGAATGGCATTTATGTGTATTTAAAAGCGTAGAGAAAGTTACACATGAACATGATTGTTAGTAGTCTTATCTAAAAAAAAACTAGACACATATAGTACCTAGGAATAAATAATCATTATGAATTATGACTATGTCAGTTCAAATCTAGCCTTCAAGGTTGTTGAGAGAATTTAACCTGACAATGATTGTATGGCTAGGACAGTACAGAGCCTGTTATAGAGGGCACACTTCTTTCTTTAGCTTTTACCTGGTAAGGCTCTAACTAGTTCATTTTTAGCAACAATTTAGAACTTGACTAAAATCAGTATTAACCGTGTAAAACTTGAATTATTGAATTCTCAGGTTACTGCATTAATAAAAGCCCTCATTCAGAGTTCTAGAGGGGAGGAAGGGTGTGGGGGGATGGGTTAGCCTGGTGATGGGTATTAAGGAGGGCACATATTGAATGGAGCACTGGGTGTTATACGCAAACAATGAATCACGGAACACTACATCAAAAACTAATGGTGTAATGTATGGTGATTAACATAACATAATAAAATAATTAAAAAAAAGAGGGTTAGGGCACCTGGGTGGCTCAGTTGGTTAAACGACTGCCTTCGGCTCAGGTCATGATCCTGGAGTCCCGGGATCGAGTCCCTCATCGGGCTCCCTGCTCAGCAGGGAGTCTGCTTCTCCCACTGACCCTCCCTCCTCTCGTGCTCTCTCTCTCATTCTCTCTCTCAAATAAATAAATAAAAAATCTTTAAAAAAAAAAAGAGGGTTAAAAAAAAGCTCTCATTCACAAAGGGTTATAATTTTTTTCTTTTTTTCTTTTTTCTTTATTATTTTATTTTAATTCCAGTATAGTTAACATACAGTGTTATATTAGTTTCAGGTGTATAATATAGTGATTCAACAATTCCATACATCAAAGGGTTACAGTTTTTAATTAAAGCATAAAGCCCTAAATTATCAGTGATCTACTTCCTCCAGGATAAAGTAATCATACTCGGTGGGTTTGTATGTATTGATAATTCACAAATTAATACAAATACTAAGTCATATGTGTATATGTGCCATAAAATGGTTGGTGTGTCAGTGTTGATATATGATATATGCCATGTTTTCTCATAGCTACATGCTTACACATATGATGCTTAACACATAATCACCAAGTGCCTAATAAACTGCCACATACTACAATCAGATATAGTTGTTTCTCTTCCAGACATGTCCATTTTCTCCACAACATTACGATTTTCTGGATTCATAAGAGAGGATTCATTAACAATTTTATGTATTTTAATGTTCAAAAGAGTGTCAGATATTTAGAAATGACAGAAAGAAGCAACTAAACCTGATTGGGCTTTAACTTATTTCTGTATTTGACTTTCCTGTGATGAAACTGGCCATTTATATCCACAAAATACCCAAAGTCTGACAAATTTCTGCCACATTTCCTCCTGCCATTACTTTAATCTTGACTTTTATCCTTCCACAGAAATTACCACAGTAACTTTTAACTCACTTACTGCAGTCCATCCCCCTCTTCTTATTAATTCTGCATTAAATCACCAGAGTAAATCTCCTGTCTCTACTCTGTACAAATAAAACAAGCACAGCAATACTAGGAGACAGCACTCCTAAAGCTACCCTCAAATCTCTCCCATATTTCTATATCCAAGTGGTATGAACCAAATATCCCTATTTCACCAAAGTGGTCAGTGACTAACCAGTGTCCTAGCAAGGGTTTGTCTTTCCATATGCAGGTTAAGTTCCATATTAAGCAATTTCTTCCCTCACTAAACCCCTAAAGAACTTTTATCCCATAAACTTCATTTGGTATTTATTATTTATTGCATAGTATTATGAATTCCTTTGTATTGCATCCACACATTATTTCTGTAACTAAATTTTAAACTCATAGAAAGAATGTTTTGTATTCTCCCAAAATATCTATGACACCTAATGGATATTTATCAATTTAATTCTAAAAATTGATATACTTTAATTTTTTTAAAAAAGAACATTGAAAATTGTCACATTCATAAGAATTTATATGAGAATTACCCTCAAAAATGATAAACTTATAAATAAATATGTTCTGAGACTTAAAAAAACAAAAGATTTTATATTCTCTAATATTCAGAAAATTTTAGTAGTCTCAAGATCTCTTTTTGTGAAAACTAGTTAAATAAGAGAATTGATCCCTCCTCTCCAATGCTCAGCTTTCACCTTTTGGCATTTATAAATAATTATCCAATCAAGGTGACTTCCATTTTAGTGTGATACTATCTCAAAATGGAGAAGAATAAAAAAGATCCCCAAAATATCTTTTAGAAGAGAAATATGGTTAAAAAATTTAAAAAGACAGAGAAAGAATGAAGGAATGGAAGGAAGGAAGAAAAAGAAAGAAAAAGAAAGAAAGAAAGAAAGAGAAAGAAAGAGAAAGATGAAAGAAAGAAAGAAAGAAAGAAGAAAGAAAGAAAGAAAGAAAGAAAGAGAAAGAAAGAAAGAGAAAAGAAAAAGGAAAATGCTTGTTTTTGTCAAAGCAAACAACAAAGGTAAAGTGGTAAAAGATGGCATTTGTTGGGGCGCCTGGGTGGTTCAGTCGTTAAGTTTCTGCCTTCAGCTCAGGTCATGATCTCAGGGTCCTGGGATCGAGCCCCATGTTGGGCTCCCTGCTCTGCAGGAAGCCTGCTTCTCCCTCCCCCACTCCCCCTGCTTGTGTTCCCTCTCTCGCTGTGTCTCTCTGTCAGATAAATAAAAAAAAAAATCTTAAAAAAAGAAAAGATTGCATTTGTTAGTGAGCAAATGGAGCCTCCATGTTAATGAAACAGTGGGAGATGTGGTTGTAAACTTAGCTACAAAAATAAAGATTGAAAAAGATGAGGAGGATTCATAAAATGTAAGGAACATAAACAGAATTTCAAGTCCAATTGTTGCAGGTGTGTGGGGAGTTAAACTTGCACATTGCTGGAAGCAGGAAACAGCAGAGTTAACAATGATAGTCCCAGATATTTTATAAATAAAGTCCCAGATATTTTTTTTAATTTTATTTTATTCCATTGTATATATATATATACCACATCTTCTTTATCCATTCATCTGTTGATGGACATCTTGGCTCTTTCCATAGTTTGGCTATTGTGGACATTGCTGCTATAAACATTGGGGTGCACATACCCCTTCAGATCACTACATTTGTATCTTTGGGGTAAATACCCAGTAGTGCAATTGTTGGATCGTATGGTAGCTCTATTTCCAACTTTTGGAGGAACCGCCATACTGTTTTCCAGAGTGGCTGCACCAGCTTGCGTTCTCACCAACACGGAGAAGGTATGTTTACGGTAGTATAGAGCAATGATGACTGGGATGGGTCCTTGATAGCAGTCCTCAAGTATTTATAGGGCTTTCCCTGGGAAAGCGGCCCCGCTTAGGGTCTGGGTGTAGGGGACGACACACTTTCTCTGCGAACTGGCGCGAACTCTGGATCGCGGGCCTGTCTCAAAACCCATAATGGCTCTAAAACGCCTGGCTGTAGGCACCAGAAGTTTAGCCTGGAGGAACCTAAAGCAAAGTCCCAGATATTTTATGAGCAGAGTCAGTCTATTCTCTTCTCTAAGAATCTGGAAGGCCAGTGGAAAGAAGAAAGAAAATTCTCAGTCTACAAAGACTAACTAGCCAATTGCTTAAATACTAGATGATAAAAAGTCAGTCCTCCAAAAGGTCACATACCTCCCTTCTGTTTCCAGATCCCCTTAAGAAATAATAATATAAGGTTAATTTTTATAAAATATTTGGTAGCAGAAAGATAGAGCTGGTTTTGGGACTTAAATTTAGAGAGATGACTAAAACTAATTTCTAAAAAAGCTCAATCTAACATAACTGTAAATGCTTTCAGAGAGGAATTATAAAGCAATTGTATCATTTCCCTTCTCCTGGCATTAACCAAGGCCAAGGACAGGATTCAACTCTGGTGAATCTTGGGGTTTATCAGCTAAAGAGCCAGATTCCCCCTTGCCCAGGATACAGGGAGAACAAACTTCCTCCATGTTAGAGATGGTGTTGAATCATGAAGATGGTAAACTTTCAGAGTTCTTAGATTGGATTCCTGCTCTTCTGAGTATTTGGAAGCCTAACTTTTGCCTTTGTTTTACCTCCTCACACCTGGTTAAATTTCTGTACTGTGTAGCAATTCCTCTCTGTCCCCCTTTCCTCCACTCTATCCAGTCCACAAAGCTCCTACATTTAGATTTCTTGTCTCATTGTTCCACCATAATGCTCTTTCATGCTGTGCACCCCAACTACAGATGATGGCTACGTGTCGAGCGACATAGCTCTCTAGTCAAGTCTCAAGTCTTGTCATAGACGATTAACAGCCAGCAAGTTGATTGTTGAAATAACGTTGTTCACTGTGCTTGATAACAACACTATTTTTTGCTTTCTTTTAGATGGAAAGAATAATGCATTACAATGAAGGATCTCCACATTTCCTTTTGTCATGGCTCATCTTCAATAAAAATATTAAAATATGATAGTGTCAGCAGCAAGATTTGTATTTATACCAATAACGTGCTAAAATTCCAAAGTATATGTGGTTTTAAATACTTCCACCTGCCCTAAAAACATGGAAATAATCCAATCCATCAAGAATACTGATCATTATAGCTGTGTGAATAGTACCTGGGAAAAGTTCATTGAAGTTTCCATACTTACAAATGGTAGATCAGCACTTAATAGTGTGTATTAAGTGCCAGATGGTGTGGAGAACGCTGTCAATGCCTCAGTCCACCAAGTTTTTGCTCTTGTGACACAATATTTGTATTTGGATCTTATTCTCTCAAATTCTCATTTTCTATCTTCTTTCTTCCTCTTTCCCTTTCTCTCTCTCTCTTTCATCTTTATAAACAAACCCTGGATGGGAAAACTTTTTTATTTTTTAATACAGAGTATATTTTCAGCTGTGTGTGTGTATATATATAATATATATATAATATATACATATATATTATATATAATATATATACATATATATTATGTATATAGGATATGTTTGTTGCTATTTTGTTTCATTTAATGTACTATGTATATATTTATTTTTTATAATGTAAACACATTAGCATTTTTATGTGTTTTCAAAATTTTTGTTATTTCTCAATGTAGACATCCATAATTTCTGTTATCTTTCATAGGTCAGTCCCAGGAGCTAATCATTTTAGTGGTTCTTAACCTCTAGATTGCCATTATCATGTTATCTCTCTTTGTGCTTAGTATTTGCTCATCCTTAGTGTTGGATCCTCCCTTCTGGTTTTAGGTCAATTTTTACTTCTGTTATGCTATGGGTTTGCCATATTGACCATATCTGTGAAAGGAAGGCTATTTTTCCCTGTGTTCCATATTACCACTTTTTACTTAAACTATATTAACTATACATAATACTTCCTTGGAAATGTGCAAGAGATTTTCTATTTAGGAAAAAAAAGTGAATTCTGTTCGCTATACCTTTTTTTCTCTTTTATGTCCAGTTTTTAGTTTTTTCTAGCATATCTAGCATATCTAGTCCTTCCTCCACCCCAATGCCACTTCTACCCAACTATCTCTCTGGTCCACAAATGTTGTCTGCCATTGTTTCTCTCTTTCTTAAAATATTTTCTAAAAAAAATGTGCTTCTTAACCTTGATGCATGACATCTTGAAATAATTACCTGTAGGTTCCATGCTGGAACTTACTAGAACTGGAATTGCAAAGACTATTAACAAAGTTTCAAAAATTGTTGCCCATCTAAGTTGTGAAACATGATGCCCACTATTGTTTTAGTTTACATTGCCTACCTTTATTATTATCTTTCAATTTGAGAGTATTTCTATGTACTTACAAACTAATTTTAGTAGTATTCACATCTTTATATTATAAAGATTTCCTATTCCAGAATATGAAATATTCTAGTTTATTCCAGTTGTCTTATATGTCCTTCATTAGTGTCAGCAATGCCTTTATACGGACTTTACACATTTGTAAGTTTTATTCCTAGGTTTTTCATAAGTTTTTTTTTTTCATTTAATTTTTTCTATGTTGCATAGAAAAGTTATGAATGTTTATACATCATTATTTTACCTGGTCACTTTAACACTTATGTATTATGTACTGCTATATGCAATGACATTTCTAGTTTCTGAGGACAAAATAGTCCTTGTTCTTACAGAGTTTACATATCAGCTTATATGATGAGCTTAATGACAGTTACAAATCTTCCTTTTCAAGAGATATAATGTGTGTATCTTATCAAAGTGCTTCCAAGTTCCCCTCAATTTTTCTGTGAATCTTAAACTGCTCTAAAAAATATAAAGTCAATTAAAAAAAATACTTCTAAAATAGTACTGAATAAGAACATCATTCTTATCTAGTTCTTGGCCATAATTGAAAATGTATCTAATTTTACAGCATTAAGTTTGAAGTTTTTGATAGATTTCAGATAGATATTAACCAAACAATTTACTTTTAAATCTAAAGTTGTTGCTATTTCTTTGTAATCACAAATGCATGTTAAATTTTCTTGAGTACTTTTTCAATACCTATCAAGATTAAATGGGATTTCTCAACTATATTCAGGAAGGATAATTAAATTAACCATCTTTTCTTTCCTGCAATTAACCATATTGTCATAATATATGATACTTTAATCAGTTTGAGATTTTATGTCATAATCATCAACCATTTTAAAATATGGACTGTGATTCATAGCTTTATTTCTTTCATTATGCTTAAGAAGTAATTTAGATTTTAAACACTGGTTTAACCATTTTACATTGTAGCTAATGTTTATTGTATTCTATATCTATCTCTTTATTTAAATTGCTTTGTAAAAAATTCTGCCTTACATTCTCATGGAATTCTTTTAAAACTCTTTAAATGACAAGCTGATGAACTAACAATTAATATTTGAAGAGTACTTTTTGACTGAAAATATGTTTCATCTTCCAAAGTTAAATTATTACTGGGAACACAGCTTTGAGTTGAAAATAAATTTCATCCAGAAATTTAAAGACATTATTCTATTTCTAGTATCTAGTGTTTAAAAAGAGAAATTTGATGCAAATTTTATTCTTATTCCTTTACAGTTAATATTTTCATTCCCTCTTAAGGCTTTTAAACTCTTCTTTCATCTTAAGATTTCCATAATTTTGCCAGTTTGTTAATAGGTCAGAGTTAAAGGAAAGAATGAAATAATTGTTTCTCAGCATTTGATAGATTCTTTCAATCTGAGGACTAGTTCTAGGGAAATTAACCCCTTAAAAAGTAAAACTAGGGCAACAGCAAACAAAAGCAACTGTAAAAGCTACATACATTTCTCCTCTTCCATTTTCTTTATTCTCTTCTTAAGGAAAACACATTAGAGAGGCCTCTAAATATCTCCTTTGGACTGATGCTCTAGGTTCTGAAAAATTTCTGATTTTTCCTTTCAGGTAACAAATTTTATTTTTATCTAAATCCATCTTTACTTAACTATATTTTTAAATTATAAGTGTGTTATATTGGTTAATATTATCTCCTTTATCCCAGCAGCCTTTTTTTCCCTGGATTAATTTTTCCCAAAAACTGCTCGGAGGGGCACCTGGGTGGCTCAGACAGTTAAGCTTCCGACTCTTGATGTTGGCTCAGGTCATGATCTCAGGGTGGTGAAATCACGTCTGCTTGAGATTCTCTCTCTACCTCTTCCTCTGCCCCTCTCCCAAGCTCATCTGTGCATGTGTGTTCTCTAAATAAGTAAATAAATAAATAAAATCTTTTTAAAAAACTTCTTTGAGAATTTCTAGTACTCAGGATCTTCTTTGACTTATTTTCTTTCTTCTGGGCTCAGTTATTTTGGTCATTCACTTTTGTCCTTCTCTTTAGGTCTATTAATTTCCTCAAAATTTTAGAAAATTTATTACATTAAGGAAGGAAAATGGAGACTTATATAGGTATTTAATGTAGGTTTCCATTCAAGTGATATAGGTTGATTTCCCGAACAAGTCTCATCCCAGAATTGGGGCAGGGAGAGGGAGGCTGTCTTCATATTCTGTATAAGTAGGTAAAGTGTTACCTGGCGGGTTTCACTTGAGACTATATGAGTGAAGCATAGAAAGCCTAGTTATGTGCCTTCCTAATTGCCAAAATAAAGAGAATTTTATTCTTGGGATATTGACTTTTTGAGGAGTCCCAAATTTCTAGGCTCTCTTATACTTTTTCTTTTAGTCACTCCCTACCTCTGATCCTTGTCAACACACTAATAAAACTCTTTAGGGGCACCTGGGTGGCTCAGTCGTTAAGTGTCTGCCTTCAGCTCAGATCAGGATCCCAGGGTCCTGGACTGGAGCCTCACATCTGAGCCTGCTTCTCCCTCTGCCTGCTGCTTCCCCTGTTTGTGTTCTCTCTCTCTGACAAATAAATAAATAAAATCTTAAAAAAAAACTCTTTAGAGAGCTATGCTGCTGTAACAAATTTAACTTCAAGGAAAGTTATATTATTAATTAAATACTCTGAGAATTGACTAAGGAGTCCCTCTCCATCCCTTGTTTCTTTATGTTAATTTTGGAATATCATGGAATTACAATAACCTTTGCAGTAGCTTGCTTTGTATTTTACATTGTGGTGGGTTTGCTTTAAGATCATTATGATCCTAAAGATTATCTATCTCCTAAAAGTTTAAAAAATACATGGCCTATTTATGGTGTACTTTTGTTTTCCAGGGCTATTAAGGATTTTCCTTTAACAAAAATAGCATTTATGCCAATTCATGATATATAGGCTTGGAGGAGATATATAGGTCTTGATCCTCTGCCTTGATCCAATTTTTGAACCAAACAATCACAATTTGTAAAATAATGCACCATCTTAGCACACAAAGTAGTATTTGGGGTAGACTGGCCCACTTGAAACACTATTCCAACTTCCTTTAAGTGTGTTGAAACTATCTTTCCCAGTTTCCTAGGAGTTAGGACCTTGGATCTGATTTCAATTTTGCTAACCAGATGAATTAGTGTGAGATTTGAATTTGGAAATGAGCTAAGCTAAGTGGGGTAAGAGGCGTCCAAAGCATTTTTTTTTTTTTTCTGCTAGGAGATTAGTGAAATGGCTCTGAATTCAACATTCTAGAGGGCCATTCTTAATTCCTGATTATAACTGCA
The DNA here is from genome assembly GCF_029215605.1 of Mirounga angustirostris. NCBI lineage: Eukaryota > Metazoa > Chordata > Mammalia > Carnivora > Phocidae > Mirounga > Mirounga angustirostris. The sequence continues at coordinate 38,304,261 of NW_026991710.1, read as the reverse complement.
AGCCAGTTGCTCTTGGAGCTGATAATTGCAGTTGCGGCTTTCTGATCTTACAATTTCCTGGTCATGATAGAGGTTTAGAGAGTTCTTCCCAAGAGGTTTAGCCTTGAGTTTGCTACTAAATTCCTTTCGTTTAATATCTTTAAAAGTATTAGAAAAGTGCCAGGCACAAGTTAAGCACACTCAAAAAAACTTTAGGTATTATTATTAATTGAATTTTTGTTTTCTGCTTACTATAGAGCTTCCATAAAAGCAAGGGCTGTGTTTACCTGAATCTTTTACACTAATGTACTCTTGCTGAATATATAAGTACAAAAGGAATATATGAAAGTTATTCAAAATAATTTTTTTTTAATTCACAAATGTAAACTATAAGACCTATGTTAGGTTTAAATTTTACATCTGAAACATACAACAGAGATTTTATTCTTTTTCCTTAGCAGTGAATAACTTCAGAAGAATGTTTATCCTCCATTTTCATAAAAGTCAAACAGTATTTTTAAGTGTATTCATCAGGACATACTATTAATATAAAGAATAATAATAGAGAGAAACTAAATATGTGTGATCATATTCAAGCCAAGATTACAAAGTAATTATCAAGTAAAACAAAACCTACACCATTTTTAAATAATGAAAAACCTGTAATAGCAATTTAAAAATTATTTTTCATTAATGTTTTAAAGATTTTTTGGAGAAAAGATTTACTATAGAACTGTACACTCATTAAATTCATGAGTATGGCAATGATTTAATTAGATTAAGAAAATTGTCTTACAAAGTAGTTGGAGAGTAAACTGTGGAATTCAAAATGAACCACACTTGAGAAAGAATCTTTAATATTGAATTAACTTTCTTGTTTTGTATACTTTAGCAGCTACAACTCGGTTAGACATTAAATAGAAGGCATATTAAAAGGGGTCACACAAAATTATAAGATTGAGAACAAATTTGTTTAAAAGTAAGTAGAGAGGGATGCCTGGGTGGCTCAGTCGTTAAATGTCTGCCTTCAGCTCAGGTCATGATCCCAAGGTCCTGGGATAGAGCCCAGCATTGGGCTCCCTACTCAGCGGGAAGCCTGCTTCTCCCTCTCCTTCTCCCTCTGCTTGTGTTCCCTCTCTTGCTGTATCTCTCTCTGTCAAATAAATAAATAAAATCTTTAAAAAAAAATAAAAGCAAGTAGAGAAATATTTCATTCCTAACACCTTACTGATTGTTTTAATGGTTTACATAGGAAATCCTGATAATTGCTCAATCATAGCAAGACAGGCATGCCAAGAACAGGGTAGGGAGATGGTATGTTATTTTAATTATAAAAGCTATATTATTATATTTTATATATTTTATTTAGCTTTTATATTTATATTTTATTTATTTACATTTAATATGTTTTATGATTTATATACATCACATATTTTATTATTTACACACACATTTTATAAATACAGTATTTTTTATCTACCCATTGCTTAAAGATCATGTAGTAGAATGATGGTTTTCAACTAGACTCTTTGCAATTCTCATTTAAGAGATTAAGGATTATTGTTGAATGGTACGTGATAAGAACAAACAGCAATGGAAGAAGCAGGCAGGGCTCTGTTACCTGTGCCCTTGATTTATCCATTTCATCTCTGTCTTTACCTTTTTTGTGTATTGGGATTTGTGGTCAGCTTTCCTCTGAAAACAGGACTCTATAACTAAAAATAAACAAAAAATAAAAAATAAACCAAATGTTTAAAAACAACTGATCTAGTTCAAGCTCTACAATGTCAGATGAAGGAACTTAAAACATGCTTACATTAATGCCAAAACCACAATCTAAGACCAATTCCTAATTCATGCTCCAATCCTATTTATGCAATGACATATTGCTTCTCTTTATGTTAGTCTTTATTCATTCTACTTAATTGCTTATTTCAATGAACCTTTATGCTACTCCTGTATTCCATGCATATATTAAGCTCTAGAGATGTGAAGATGGAAAATTCACGATTTCCTCCCCTCCACAATCTCAGTTTATTTAAAAGACAAGCAGTGAATATAAATTTTTCAGAATACACAAGTAAATGCTATTGTGGGGGGCATCATACTCAAATAGAATTAAAGTTTTGTTATGGCAGAAATAATTGAAAAAGGGATTTTTTCCTGATTTTCTTCATTTTGGGAACAAAAATCTTAATTCTAACATTCAGAAAACATCCACATGGTTCATATAGCTATATGAAACAGTATTGGGGTGTTTTCATGTTTGTTTTTACTCAGAAATATTTGAAGTTGACAAAAGGATTTACTAGGCATAACTAAGTCTACACTCATTTATGAAAACTATATGGGATTTACTATACCGTTATTATACAGTGAACTCTAAAGGAGAATGACTTTTTAAATTTATTTCCGGTTTCTCTGCATTAGGTAACAAATAACATTTACCCCCCCCCTTTTTTTTAATAAAAAAGAAGCTGTCGTCCAGTCTGTTTTTTTTTTTTTTTTTTCTGGCATTCATCATGTTCTTTTCCACATCTTCCAGTCAATCCTGAAATGTTTATATTTCACTTCAAGACTCCTGTTACTGAAGTCTTTTCTCCTTGTCACTGTAATGACTGATCTCTATCTCTGATCTGAATAATTGTGTCTCTTGAGCCTCCATTGAATCCATGAGTTCCCAAAGGTATCAATGTTTTTCTGACTGGTAGTTAGAGATGGGTTATACTTTAAATCCCTTTGGCTACAAGAGTTCCTCTGTTCAACATAAAACAAGGCTCCCATTTGCACAGATGACATTCCCAGGGAATCATCATCAACAATAGCTCAGGACTTGACTTTTTCATCGTGTACTAGTCAATATCACATGTAATGCATAAGGTGAAGCTCAGTGTAAGCTTAATTTATCAGAATTTTCTGCAGCCTTCATTAGAAAATGTCCTACAAGGAAATATCATAACCTGACAGAACTCTTCTCCTCTTTGAGTTATATATACAATACTAGCTTCCAATATCTTCGAGCTATTACCAAGCATCTATTTTATTACCAGACAGTGACTTAAAGATTCAGAGACCATGGCTCATATTGCTTATATGAATGATTTTTATTTTCTAGTATTTCTCTGTAGTCACCTTTACTGTTTGTACTTCTATACCTGATAAATTATGTTCACCTCTGTAACATTGTGATTATTTAATCTTGTCTTTGAGTAAACCTATGATCTCTTTAATGAGATGCTATGAAAAAGACGCTTGAGCTGATGTTGTGAGACTGATTTTCTTCATTAGCAGATTCTGATATCCTGAGTTTAATTTGCAATCATAAAGTACTGTCAACGAACCCATGCATCTAATAAATTAGAGCTAGTGAACAAAGAAAAGATTGAGAAGATATCTTTAAATTTAGGTGGGAAACATTATGTTAGTTATTTTGGGTATTTGCGTGCCAAGTTTCTCTTATGATTAAAGAAACCAATGCTTTTTTACCATTGGTATCTAATTTGCAATTTCCTTCTTTGATGTTTTGCTGGCATCATGTTACTTAAATGAAGCAAATATGCTCTTAGCTTTAAGCAGCTACTTAAATCCTTTTGAAGTATAGTAGAAAACAGCAGGGCTCTGGAGTTAGGAAGATCTGAGATTTAAATACCAGCCTGCTATTAAGTAGCTGTGTAACCCTGGGCAAGTTATTTAACTTCTCTGAGTTTCCCTTATTTTGTCTATAAAATAAATATAATAATATTAAAGTGGAAGATTTCTTCTAGGGATTAAATTAAATGAAAAATCTATGCAAAGAGATACATACAAATCCTACTAAAAAGTAATTGTTCCTTTAATGGCACATATTATTAATTTTATATACTGACACAATTTTAATGTTAATAGTTTACTTTGAGTATACAAATATTTTAGAATAATATCTCATTTCAGCTAATTTTTTCTTTCAAATATTCTAGAAGCTTTCAATTATTTTTTCTGACATAGTTTTTTATTTCCCCCGTGTCTCAATCTTCTTTCTCAATTGTGAAATCTACTCTTTATCTCCAGATGAAAGATATTTCAGTAGGAAGTCAAATCACTGAATGCTAAACCAGTGTCCGAAAACTACCACGTTTGTCAAGGAAATATGCAGTGAAGACACTATAGCAAAGTCATTTTTTATTACAATAAAGTGTTTTGTAAAACATTCTCTAGACTCTTTAAGCTGTGAGCTAATCTAAGAAAACAAACAAAACAAAACAACAAAATGAAAGTGGAGATCTCATATTTAATACTAAATATTAATAACCCTTCTTGGAAATTCATAAAATACATAAGCCTTTGAGAATCCCTACAAGATAGGAACCTCAAGTCTCTTGAATCCAGGATTTTCATTTTCATTTATTTGAATCAAATGCAGTTGACCCTGGAACAACATGTCTTTGAACTGCATGGGTCCACTTATATGTGAATGTTTTTCAATAAATGCAGTACAGTATTGTAAATGTATTTTCTTTTCTTTATGATTCTCTTAACATTTTCTTTTCTTGAACTTATTTTGTTGTAAGAATACAGTATATAATACATATAACATACAAAATATGTGTTAATTGACTACTTATGTTATCCGTAACATCAGCTTCTGGTTAACAATTGGTTATTAGTAATTAATTTTTTGTGGAGTCGAAAGGTCACATGGATTTTGACTTCACAGGGGTTGGTGGCTCTACCTCCCACATCTTTCAAGAGTCAACTATAACTTTTTTTGGAATAAATTTTTGGAAATAAATAAAACCCTTTAGAATTAGTGTTGTGTGAAAGCACTTCGGTAAATCCTGACACATGGCTTTGACACCACACCTTTACAAAGAACACTGAGCTCTGATCAGCAGGGTTGGACAATACATATTTGTATCGATAAGACTCTCTGTATTCCTTTTCTATGGCCTTCATTAAGTATACTGAGTTATATCCTTGGCTCTTTTCTTAGGTACTCGCAAATTGCTATCTTAATTCTTAATATTTTAATGGCGAGAAGAATAAACTAATGACAAACTCAAAGAAAAGGAGACAAGCAGCACAAAGTATATTTCTGATCTGAGTATTAAATACCAGATTTATAGTTTTGGAGATGGAGCATTTAGGTGCAGAAATAGTGATGAGTCTCTAAATTTGAGCAGAGGAAGAGATCAAGAATCTAAGAGACTAGATGATAGAATTGTTAAAATGCAAACACTTTATAAATTTATTGTAAATGGGATAATTTATGTAAAGTACATAAGAGTATGCCTAGCATATAGTAGGCATATACTAAATGATATATTCATTCATTGTTGGTATCCTCAATTTTTGGTAATGATGATAATCAACAATTTCAAAGCATGTCTTAAATTGAAAAATGCTTTTGCAAACCAATGTGTAAATTTGATATTTTGTCTCCACTTTATAAATCTGCATATTGAACTCTGAGAGGTTAAGTAATTTGTTTACACTTACATATTTAGAAAAGTACAAGAACTGTGAATAAATAAATAAAACATTTATCTCAAACTACATTTCTCTTTTTACTAATTTCTAGTAAAAGAATATTCACTTCTACTTATAAGTACCAGTTTTATTCTTCACAGGGAGCTACATCAAGATAGCTATCATATTTTGCTACTTAATTTGATTTCTCATTTGTCTCCTAAACAACCTGTTTCATACACTAATTCTTTAGTCTCCTAGATTGTTCTCAAATGTCATAACTTTTCATTTGTTAATGTTCCTCTTTATGTAGGACAACCAGAATTAAAACATACAAATGTAGTTTCATACTTCAGCATTCAGTTTAAACTTTGTTTTCCTTGCTTTTTAAATAGACTTGTATTAATTTAAGTTTTGATATGTATGTACATAAAAGATGTGGTACTTTGACTTCTTTTTCACATGGATTATAGTCATTCCAACCCTTACTTTTTCTGTCATTGTATAATTATTTTTGTATAGCTAAGTGCAAACTTTCATTTCTGCTTAGGATGTAGGAAGCTGCAATAAATGTTCGTGCTACCCTAAAAACAAAAAAAGATTAATAATCTACAAAATCAATACTTTCTTTGATCCCATCAGATTGCTAAGGAGTAAAGGCAACTATGTAAACAAATTCCCAAAGAGGACAGAGGTGACATAGAACTGTTTCACTTTTGGCAAAGCTTAGAAGAAAGAGGAGATCACCATACAACTGAGTAAGAAGAAATTAAAAAAAAAAAAAAAGAATAATTAAAGGTAAATCAGGCTAACATACCAGTTTGGAATCACTGGGGGCCCCGGATAAAATGGGAGTCCATGTTAACTAGGAAGCTCTTCTTAACAGGACTTCCTCTTATTTTCACAAGAAAGGTTGAGGACAAGATAAAAACAAAACAAAACAAAACTGGAGAAAGTTGTACTTTGTGGTGCTGGTATACATGACGATAGGAAACCAGAGGGTGACATGGTGGTGACAGTCTCAAAGCCCTGCCCGCCTTCCTGGACCCTTCTTTCCAGCAAACTAAGAGACTTCACACCACTAGGAAAGAGGCAACAAACAGTTGCACATCAGGATGCAGAAAAAGACTTATTGCTTCTGGGGGAGGAGTAAAAGCAAAAATTTCTACCCCTTAAGAGAGGACTAGGAGACTGGGGCTCAAAATTCTATGTATAATGAAGCATACATTTGGTACCACTGGGAAAAAACAGGGGACTTTCCCCCAAGACTAACCATACATAGAAGGAAGAGTTTGGCTGTCACGAGGAGGAAGAGAATAAATGCCCAGAAAGCCCTACTCCAAAGTCTAGTAATACAGGGTTAGTCAAGCCTGAGACTGCACCGGGGAAATAGCAAACCACCATCTGTGCCCAGCCCACGGTTCAAGTACCAAACAAGCATCAACGGTCTGGCACTTGAGAAAGGGCAAAAATGTGTAGAAAGATCCTACTTGGAGTGCAGGTGTGCAAAACTGGTTAAAGTTGAAAAGGGAGCAGAAACACTAAAAAAGTGTCTAGCACTCTACTCCTTGCTTTATATACAAGGTAACAACAGCCCAGTTCTAGAGGAATTTGAAGACTATGTATCTATATTAGTCAGGGTTCTTCAGAGAAACCGAATTAATAAGATATATGTGTGTGTGTGTATATATATATATATATACACACAGATGTGTAGGAAAAGATTTACTATGAGAAACTGTCTCATGCTATTATGGAGATTAAGAATTCCGATGATCTGCCATCTCCAAACTGGAGGCCCAAGCCAGTGGCGCAGTTTCAGTTCAAACCCAAAAGCCTGAAAACCAGGAGACCCAATGGTGTACATCCTAATCTGAGTCCAACGGCCCGAAGTCTCACATTCAGCCCAAAAGTTCAAGAATTAGAAGCATTGATGTCCTAGGACAGGAGAAGAGGGATGTCCCAGCTCAAGCAGAGAAAGCAGATGAATCTTGCCTTGCCTTATTCTGCCTTTTTGTTTTATTCAGGTCCTCAACAGATTAGATGATGCCTCCTTCCATTGGTGACGGTCATCTTCTTTACTCAGTCTATCAGTTCAAACCCTAATCTCTTCTGGACCAGTCCTCACAGATGCACACCTGGGAAAAATATTTTACCAGCTCTCTCTTAGCCCTGTCAAATTGACATATAACATTAACCATCATAGTATCCCTAAAGGTAACCATAACAAAACCCAAATTGTGTTCAGCTATGAACTAAATAAGCACATCCCCTACACTAAGAGCGTGCCTATTTCCAATAATAAATATTATTTTTAGTCTTTATCATTGTATATACAATGCCTGATATTTACTTAAAAATTGAGACACACAAAGATGTAAGACAAAAGATTAAAATTATTGTCAAGAGATAAAGTAATCAATGAAATCAGACTCAGAAATGGTCTGATATTTGACTATGAGATAGGGACTTTAAAATAACTAAAATTAATATTACAGGAGATACTAGAAAAGGTAGATAATATATATGTATGAGGAAATTTAACAAAATGTAGGATAATTTAAGAAAGTAAAATAAAAATGTTAGAGTTTTAAAAAACACTATCAGAGATGAAGAATTCTTTTAATGGGTTTATTATTAGATTGGACACAAAAGAAGAGAGAAAAGAAAAAAAGAGAGAATCCCAGAGCAGAGAAACGATAGGAAACAGGCAAGCATACATGTAATTGGAGGACCAGAAGGAGGAGAGAAAATTGGGGTACAGAGAAAATATTTGAAGATATAATGGCCAAGAAGAGCATAGAACCCCCATCAGCATATATACTAAGAAAACAAACCAAAACCCACCCACCTAGGCACATCTTATTCAAAATATGGGGAGAAAAGGAGAAAAAGAAAACCTTAAATGCAATCAAGAGAAAAAAAGGACACTTAATGTACCAAGAAAAATACAGAAATTGTCTTAAACTTATTGACTAGAAATGATGCAAGCCAAAAGGCAATTGATTTCCATCATCACACCACTGGAGGAAAAAAAATAAAAAAACGGGAAGCAGAATTGTACATAAAAATATATCTTCCAGTATTGTTAAAATATCAATGAGCCCAAATTGATTTGTGGATTCAACACAATTTCAAACAAAATCCTAGCAGTGTTTTCTTTTGGCGGGGGGGGGATTGTTTGGTTTTGTTATAGATTGAAAAGTGTATTCTAAAATATTTATAGGCATGTAAAAAACCTAAAATAGTCAAACAATTTTTGAAAATAAAGAATAAAGTAGAAGAACTCCCAATACTTGATTTCAAGATTTAAATCTACAGTAATCCAGGAAATTTGATATTGGCATAAGGATAGACATGTAGATCACTGGACCAGAATAGAGAGTTCAGAAATAGGACTTCATATCTATTAGAAATTAATTTCCACCAGAAGATGGCAAAGTAATTCAATGGGAAAAGGATAGTCTTTCCAACAAATGGTGATGCACCAATTGGGTATCTACAGACAAAAAAGAAGATTTGATGCATAATTAGCAAAATAAAGAAAATTTAACACAAATTGAATCGTAAAATTAAACACAAAACCTACAACTACATCTAGAGAAGTCATACGAGAAAATCTTTTTGACTTTGGAATAGGCAAAGTGTTTTTAGACAGGACACACACAGCAGAAACCATAAAAGAAAACTGAATTGACAACTGCACTTCATCAACCTTAAAAATTTTTAGTCTTCAAAGAACTAAAGAAAATAAAAAGACAAATTACACACTTGGAGAAAATATTTACAAACCCTATACAGGCATACCTCAGAGATACTGCAAGTTGGTTCCAGACCACTGCACTAAAGTGAGTTAAATGAGTTTTTTGGTTTCCCACTGCATATAACAGTTATGTTTATACTATACTGTAGTCTATTAAGTGTGCAATATCATTATGTTTCAAAACACAAGGTACACACCTTAATTAAGAAATGCTATGTTCCTAAAAACCACTAACCATCATCTGAGCTTTCAGTGAGTTGTAACCTTTTTGCTGGTGGAGGGTCTTGTCTCGATGTTGACGGCTGCTGACATCAAGGTGGCGATTGCTGATGGTTGGGTGGCTGTGGCAATTTCTTAAAATAAGACAGCAATGAAAAAAAAAAGACAACAATGAAGGTTGCTATATCTATTGATTCTTTTGTGAACAATCTCTCTGTAGCATGCAATGCTGTTTGATAACACTTTACCCACAGTAGAACTTCTTTCAAAATTGGAGTCCTCTCAAATCCTGTCACTCTTTTTTTTTTTTTTTAAGATTTTATTTATTTATTTAAGACAGAGAGAATGAGAGACAGAGAGCATGAGAGGGAGGAGGGTCAGAGGGAGAAGCAGACTCCCTGCCGAGCAGGGAGCCTGATGCGGGACTCGATCCAGAGACTCCAGGATCATGACCTGAGCTGAAGGCAGTCGCTTAACCAACTGAGCCACCCAGGCGCCCAAATCCTGTCACTCTTATGTAATATTCTAAATGCTTTGCTGTCATTTTAACAGTCTTTGCAGATTTTCACCAGGAGAGAGAGAATCTCAAGCAGACTCCGTGCTGAACACAGACCTGGATGCCAGGTCAGTCTCAGGACCCTGAGATCATGACCTGAGCCGAAATCAAGAGTTGGGCGCTTAACCAACTGAGCTACCCGGGCGCCCCAGAAGTAGATTCCATCTTAAGAAACCACTTTCTTTGCTTATCCCTAAGAAGGAACTCCTCACCCATTAACGTTTTCTCATGAGATTGCAGCAGCTCAGTCCCATCTTCAGGCCCCACTTCTCATTCTAGTTCTCTTGTTACATCTACCACATCTGCAGCTACTTCCTCCACTGAGTCTTGAACCCCTCAAAGTCCTCCATGAGGATTGGAATCCACTTCTTCCAAACTCCTGGTCATGTTGATATTTTGACCTCTTCCCATGAATCACAAATATTCTTAATGGCATCTAGAATGGTGAATCCTTCCAGAAGATTTTCAGCTTACTCACCATCAGAGGAATCACTACCTAATGGCAACTATAGCCTTATAAAATGTATATTTCTTAAACAATAAGACTTTAAAGTTGAAATTATTCTTTGCTCCAAAATGGATGTTGTTTTAGCAGGCATGAAAACATTAATCTTGTTACACATCTCCATCAGAGCTCTGGGGTAACTAGGTTTACTGTCAACAAGGAGTAATATTGTTTTTTCTTTTTTTTAAGATACCATTTTTTAAGTAATCTCCACACACAATGTGGGGCTTGTAATCACAACCCTGAGTCACATGTCCTATCAACTGAGCCATCCAGGCAGCCCTGAGCAGTAAGCAGTAATATTTTGACATAAATCTCTTTTTCTGAGCAGCAGATCTCAACAGTGGGCTTAAAATATTCAGTAAACCATGTTGTAAACAGATGTGCTGTCATCCAGGCTTTGTTGTGTCATTTAGAGAGCACAGGCAGAGCCGACTTAGCATAATTCTTAAGGGCCCTAGAATTTTTGGAGTGTTAATGAGTCTTGGTGTCAACCTGAAGTTACCAGCTGCATTAGGCCCCTAACAGGAGAGTCAGCCTGTCTTTTGAAACTTTGAACAACCATTGACTTTTCCTCTCTAGCTCTAAAGGTCCGAGATGGCATCTTCTTCCAAGACAAGGCGGTTTCATCTCTATTGAAAATCTGTTGTTTAGCGTAGCTACCTTCATTAACTATTTTGGCTAGATCTTCTGAATAACTTGCTGCAGCTTCTATATCAGCACTTGCACCTTTATGGCCTGGAGATGGCTTCTTTTCTTAAACCTCATGACTCAACCTCTGCTAGCTTCAACCTTTTCGGCAGCTTCCTCACCTCCCTCAGCCTGTATAGAGTTGAGAAGAGTTAGGGCCATGCTCTGGATTAGCCTTTGGCTTAAGGGAATATTGTGATTCGTGGTCTATTCAAACCATTCCAACTTTCTCCACATCAGCAGTAAGGCTGTTTCTCTTTCTTACCATTCATGTGTTCACTGGAATAGAGCTTCTCATTTCCTTCGAGAACTTTTCCTTTGCATTCACAGCTTGGCACAAGAAGCTTAGCTTTCCATCGATCTTGGCTTTCAACATGCCTTCCTCAGTAAGTTTAATCATTTGTAGCTTTTGATTTAAAGTGAGAGACATGCAGCTCTTTCTTTCACATAAACACTTAGAGACCATTGTAAGGTCTAATTTTAATATTGCTGTATCTCAGGGAATAGGGAGTCATGAAGAGAGGAGAAAGGAGAGGGAATGGCCAGTTGGTGGAGCAGTCAGAACACACACAACATTTATCGATTAAATTTGCCATCTTATATGGGCACGGTTTATGGAGTCCCAAAACAATTACAATAGTAACATCACCGTAACAAATATAATGATAATCAAAAAATTTGAAATATTACAAGCATTACCAAAATGTGACACAGAGACATAAGGTGAACAAATGTTGTTGGAAAAATGGCACAAATGGACTGGCTTGATGCAGAGTTGTCACAAAACTTCAATTTGTAAAAAACACAGTATCTATGATGCACAGTATGCCTATATCCATTAAAAAGCTTGTATGAACTCTCACAATTCAATAATAATACTACTACTAATACATCCACTAAAAGTAGAAAAGAATTGAACAGACTCTTCCTTATAAAAGAGATATGGATGGCAAACAAACACATTCAAGAAGTTCAGTATCATTATTTATTGGGGAAATGCAAATGAAAACCCAAATGAGATTCATTACACACATATTAGCATGGCTAAAAAAATGGCAATGCCAAGTGATGACAAGGATGCAGAACCATTCTTATACATCGCATTCAGGAAAGCACTCTGGAGAGCAATTTAGCACTTCATATATAATATATAAGATGCACGTATTATGTATGTAACATAATATAGATGTAATATGAAAATAATATAATATCGATAATATAATATAAATAATATAATATGCAACCAGCAATCTCCCTCCCAGTCATCTAGCTAAGACAATGAAGACATATATCCAGAAAAAGACATATATACAAATGTTTATAGTAGTAACTCTATGCATTAAGAAACATGCATCAACTGGTGAATAATAAATAAATCTTGATACAGTCACACAATTAAATATTGTTTAGCAATAAAGGAACATAATATCAATAACACCTAATAAAGTAGAATCTTAAATTTATTATGCAAAATGAAAGACACAGACACACAAGATTGCATACTTTATGGTTCTATTTATATTACATTCTGAAAAGGCAAAGTATAGAGGTAGAAATCAAGTCAATAATTTCCAGGGCTGGTTGTGACATGGACTAACTACAAAGGTGCATGGGGAAACTTTGTAGTAATTGGAATATTCTATATCTTCATAGCAACAGTGGTTACACAACTGTATCCATTTTTTAAAACCCATGTAATTTTTCACCTAAATAGAAAATTTTACCATTTGTAGATTATACTTCAATTACCATGATTTAAAATAACTTAAATGATGTTCTTTATATTCATTTCTGCATCAAGGTTTTTCAAAACTTAATTCTGTCATTTAGCATATTAGTAAACTTTCTCTCCTTGTTCGTGTATTTCACTATCTTGCAAAAAAGTCTTTTAACCTCCCTTCAAGGTGACATTGATCAATTCAATCTATACTGTCCTTGTTTGGTTGACTAAACAACTTTAAACCCACAAAGACTGAAGCTACTAGACAGATTGAAGTAACATGGACTACAAGGACATCAAACCTATGACCTTCCACCCTGTCAACAGAAAGTTCTTGCAATGCAGGTAACTAAACTCTAGAAGAGGGTTGAAGTTAATGAAATGATCTCAAAGTACCAATCTCTATCTTAAATTCCTTTATGGAAAAAAGACAAAAACAAAAAACCAAAACTTCTGTGGCTATTCCATGTGTAAATTAATGTGGATAAGTCTTATTGTCTGACTTTCTTTCTCGATCACATGTATTCTTTTTATTCTAAGGGTTTATGAGTTCATGGTAATTGCACTATGCTTAAAATTTAAATGATGTTGGTGGTAAGCTTAGAGGAAAGATCAGCATACATGCAAATCAACAGCTGTATGAGTACTTTAGGCCAATAGCCCTTAACCTTTGAGGGAAGGAAATAAGGATCCCTGTAGGTAGTCACATATTTGCTGAATCAATGAGAATGAGATGGAACTTCTTCTGGGGCTGTGGGGGGTGGGGAAGCATGTATTTTATTTGTGTAAAAAGGAGTTCAAAGACTGTGAATCCCAACCGTCCTTTCATTATGAGGTCACCAAACCCTAAGAGAAGGATCACTATTATAATGGCTTATAAATACATGCTAAGTTCTTGGAACTATTTTAACATTCTTAGGAAGGTGATAAATTTAGCAAAGCAGTAGTTTACTTGTATATTCACTGAACAAATATGTACCAAATGCATTTTGACATTGTATTTGGTGATTTTTATGCAGGTTCTCATATCCTTTACTTATTTATCTACTGAGAGGTTTCTTATAAATTTCAGGATTTTACCTACTGAAACTCTGAATCAGATTGTACAGAATTTCTATTTTTAAGTGCTCCACTAGGTTCTTCTGTTAAATAGGCAGGTTTAGAAATATGGTTCAAAACTTAGTAAGTCCTGTGTTACTTTTCAATGTTTATAAAGGCATGAGATTATCTAAATGTTCTTTATGTTAAACTTCTTTTCAATGCAAAAAATTGCCAATGATAAATTTATTTCTAAAGACCATGGCAGAAAATTCCATGCCTTCATAACCATTTTAAACATTCGTTCTGGGCAGAATAATTTATAGATGCCTTTAGCAATAAGGAAGAAACCATTACCAAGTGAAATACTGACTTTAGAGAACTAATAATAAAATAATAAAATAAAATATAATTTTCAGAGAATAACACACAGATGTTCATAATTTTTTGATGGGAAAAATATCACTGAAATTAATACTATAAAGACCTTTAAGAATCAGCACTAATCAAATATTCAATATTAGAGAAATCCTTAAAATATTATGCATATATGTTTTGTAAATTTTTTCCTTCCCATCTACTCTACTTATAAAGTATTTTAATATAAATTTGGTTCTATATTCATTGCCTCATAATTTGCTTCAGTAATTAATTGTCCATACTCCTGGTCTATACCACTACCCTGTATATCCAGACAAATATATTCCTCTTTTTTACCCATGGAATCTGACACAATTTCCCTGATAAACTTTCAAGTCTTGTTTTGATGAACAAAAATGCAGTATACACAATTCTGAAGGGCTCAACTTGCATCAAATCCTTGTACCATCTCTATTTCTGATGAGAAAACTCTCCTCATATTAACCTTTATATATCCCATCCTATGCACCCAAGTTTGTAACAAGTCTCCAATTCTTAATTATGTTTTTATGACTTAAATGTTGTTCTCATTTCTGTAGATATACATACTGACAGATAATTCAAAAATTCACTCTTTTTCACTCAACAGTTATAGTGTGCCCACTATAGCCAGATATTAGGAACACGAAGACAAAAACGAGAGTCTTTGCCATAGAGAGTTTACCATTTAGTGACAAACACCATAATATAAAATACAAACTGCTATAAATGGAATACAAATACAGCATAGAATTACAGAAAAACAGATGTAGATATCAGATGATGATTGCTGTGTCATGTGAGATCTGTCCATAAAGATTTTAATGTAAAAATACTTCAATACTGTGACTCAACACATTAGACCTTGTTTATTTTCAAATACTCTTGGAGACTTTGTAATTTGGACCTTTTACTTTTGCAAAAAATGAGTCAGCCTTCTGTAGAATTTTGTGGGTAGGACCAAATAGCAATTGTGGAAGAAGTGAAAGGATAGAAAGTGAAGAAAAATTGGAAACTGGGGTGTTTTTCACAACCTCCCATCCTGACAACTCAGCTAACTTGCAGAAGAAAATGGCATCCTTGGAAGGGTCCCATTTAATCAACTTCTTCCCAGGCAGCTAGTTGATGTCCCTGGGGAATGGTACCATATTGGGAGCTAAGTATTAGTATCTGTTATTAAAAAGCTGGGAAATTGTTTGGGTGCCTGGTGGCCTGGGATCAGTGGAGCCCTGCATCAGGCTCCCTACTCAGCAGGGAGTCTGCTTCTCCCTCTTCCCCTCCCCAAGCTCGTGTTCTCTCTCTCTTTCAAATAAATAAGTAAAATATTAAAAAAAAACAACAACTGGGAAATTGTAAGTCAGACTACATTTGTTGAATCTATGTTGTTGGTACTATGCATAACATTCATCCCTGCTGCCATGTCCACTTTATGTAAGAGACAGTCTGTAAGGACAAGGGTGGCTGGAGAAGGAGGCTGATACTCATACAAGACATCATCTTGTTCATGTGATTATAAACATCTTATTCTGCTGAAACTACTCCTTGGTGAGCATTCATAGATGGATCAAAAAATATCTTGATATTCTGTGCTCATTCAGAGATATCTATCCAGATATCTCTTCCCATTTCTTCCTGTCACGATTTTTCCTATGTGTTCCTTCCAATCTCTGACCTTTAGTCACAACTTAGCAATCAGTGTGGATCCTGCCTCTGACCATCTCTCACTTCAGGAAAAAAAAAAAAAAAACTTAACAAAATAGTTATACTACTCACAAGTTCTGCCTACTGGGAGGACTTTTCTTCCCCACTTTATTTGGAGGCATCATGGAGTGAAACTGTGGAGCTCCTGTTGTCTGCTTTGGGGTGGTTCTAGTCAATCCTACAGAGCTACTTGTAAATAAGGCCTGATTTTTCCTTCCTCAGTTACTAGTCATAGGAAACTCCTAATGGGGTTCTAAGGATAATGATTGAGAGAGAGGGGTAATGGAGCTGGATTATGGGCCATAGGCATCTGAGCCATTTGCTCATGTAACTTAATCTATCTATGCCTTCATGCTTCACTCAAGCCTGATCTCATGTGTGTTGCTTTCATTTGTTAATAGACTTCTGTCCATGCCCAACAATACCAACTGGTGAAGGGTAGCTCAGGTTGTATGGTAACTTGGTGGCTCATAGAAAGCGTTCATTTTCTGCTATAGACCAGTAGCAAGCCAGAATCTATTTCTTAAAAGAAGAAAATAATCTGAAGAGCATGGCACTGCTTTGCTCTAAAATCTTAAAAGTCTACTTTGTGGTTAACCAATAGGAATTTGTCCATCAGTGCCATAGAGTGTCCCTATCTGCTACCATCATTTCGAACATAATTGGATTTGCAGTATCCCGTGGCCCAAATGGTAGAGCAGCTTATGCAATAATCTAAACTTACCGAATTTTCTCTTTTCTGAGTCCTGATAAAAACAATAAAAGCACTAATAAAGAACAGACTTTAAGGTTACCTGGCAAATGGGTTGGAGTAATAAACCGGAATAAGGAATCTGTTGCCTCCAAAATCCAGAGACATTCTGTTCCTTCCTTAGTAATAGGAAGGATCTGATACAGCAAATTTCCTTTCACCTTCACAGAGATATCTGAACATGTGCAGGCCATTGAACCCCTAGAAATTTCATCAAGATTGTAAGGCCCTGAATTTTTGTGGAATTCTTTACCACCTTCAGTTAGCATGTGTCTTATCAAGGTGTTTCGCATAGTTCCTTCTTTTTTTTACCAGATCCAAGCATTATGGTGTCATCAATGTGACAGAACAGTACGATGTCTTATACAATAGAAAGGCAACTGAAGTGCCTTTAGACTAGATGATGTCCTCAGGATGGATGTTAGATTTAGCCCTGAGGTAACTCAGCAACAGTGTATTGCTGACCCTTTCAGCTAAAAGTCAACTTCTAATGGTTTTCACCAATAAAATACCTGCTAAATACTATTTGTCAGGGGATTGTGGAAATTCCAGCAATGAAAACACATGATAACAACACCTTTTAAGTCCTTGATGTGGCAGAAGTATGGTACTACATTTTGCCTATTTATTTTGGTAGATAAATGTAGTTCTGTGGCTTTTACCTGGGTTTTTCTCCACAAGTCAAGGAACAAATCTGGTTTTCTGTCAGTTGCTGAGTCTGTTTCTCACAACCATGCATTTTATGGCTGGGATAAAATCACATGATGGGTTTAGGTGCACACAGGCTTACTGTGGTAACCAAACCATATATCCAGTTATCTCTATAGACATCTACCATGGCTACTGGACTACAGTTGCATTTTGGATCTCCAGGTATTGCTTGTTAGTCAGAACCAGGGCCTTAGAGCCTCACAGTCTAGATATTCAACTTCTACAATACACAGTCATTCTGATAAATGTTGGCAGGGTTTCTTAGAGGAAGGCCATCAAACTGGATTCCCAAAATCCAATGGTGATAATTTAATTCTAGTGATTAAGTGCTGCCACTCAGCTCCTGCGGTCCTGGGGTTTTATCACACCCACTGAATATAGGGAATCCCTGGGATCCCATTATCCCCATTGGATTTTGGGAATCCAGTTTGATGGCACCATTTGCCACTGTCATCCTTGGCCTACAGGTAATAGCCACCCCAGAATTCTTCAAGGCTGCTGGAGCATCCCTGAGGAATACATTAAAGTTAAGGAAGTGTCCTTGGAGAAATTTAGGTGCACAGATTAGAGTTGGTGAGTGGGACAAATCTCTGCTAATAACCATTTCTTCCTAAAACTTTGGATACCTACTTTTCGGTATCACAAATGTTTTAACTTCATTATTTCTTACCTTGGGGTAAAAGCTTTAATCAACCATTAAAGCAAACTGCTACAAATACTCTTAGCCCCTTGATTAAACATATTGAATCCAAAATCTTTGCTTAGTACATGTGCTCATTTAACACATTTTGAAAATCCAGCATTATCCTTCCACCCTGATCCAACAAACTTAGAATTTATACTTATAAGGGCTCCCCAGATTTCTGTCAATAAAAATAATTCTTTTGGTGTT
Organism: Mirounga angustirostris; assembly: GCF_029215605.1. Classification (NCBI taxonomy): domain Eukaryota; kingdom Metazoa; phylum Chordata; class Mammalia; order Carnivora; family Phocidae; genus Mirounga; species Mirounga angustirostris. The sequence goes on along the minus strand of NW_026991710.1, from coordinate 38,285,892 downwards.
CATGGTACCTCGTCACACAGCTAAGAGGAGAGTTGAAGACCATACATGGCTTCCCAGTATTTACCTGTAGTTGCTGTGTTTTTTGCCTGACCAAGGGCTACATGGAGACAATAGAGGGGGGAAATAAACAAGTTGAAGGACCTCTGGATCTTAATGGCTATAGGAAGCTATATTATTTTTTAGTTGCTAGCCAAAACCACACAAATAAACATATTGCGGGCTATAAACCAGATTTTAAGGGAGTTAGGTATTGGATAGGGCCCATTCAAAGATGCTCTGGGGCTACTATTTCAATGCCAGTCCTGCCAGCCAGGCATTTTTTTTTTTTAAAGATTTTATTTATTTATTTGAGAGAGAGAGAATGAGAGAGAGAAAGCACATGAGAGGGGGGAGGGTCAGAGGGAGAAGCAGACTCCCTGCCGAGCAGGGAGCCCGATGCGGGACTCGATCCTGGGACTCCAGGATCATGACCTGAGCCGAAGGCAGTGGCTTAACCAACTGAGCCACCCAGGCGCCCCAGGCATTTTTAAAATAAAATATATTAGACTATATGAGTAATTGATATAATAAAGCTCCATCAAGACCTTTAGGTTTTTCATTAAATGTCAGGCTTTGTTGAATCTCCAAGTGCTGGATCTCTCTCCTGTAAGTGTCTCATATCCTAAACAGGACTATATTCCTTTGAAACATGGCTGCTTAAGGGTCATTTTTTAAAACTCTTTCCCACCTTTGACATTTTTATGGGCTGGCCCTTTAAAATAAAATATGAAAGATTTTCACAATAATGATGCCCTAGTATGTAGTCACTGAAATAACAGTGTTGGTTAACCTGAGAGGGGAAAGATGTCTTGGCAGACATATGGATGATTTCCTTTAAAGCTGAGATCATGACTTATTGGTCATCTAAAAGACAATATCATGTAGCAGGTCAAAAAATGGGCTCTGAAACCTGAATCCCTAGATTCAAATCTCAGCTCTACCACCTACTTGCTATGTGATGTGGGGAAGTAAATCTCTGCTGCTTAGTTTTGCCATCTGTAAAATAAAGGAATTGTAATAGTAAATGTCTTCCAGGATTGTTACAGGCTTTCAATAAATTAAGATATCTAAACAAATTAAGATATCCAATGTTTAGAAAACTGTAAGACTATGTCATTGTTAGTTCTTGATATTTTGTATTTCTTTGTCATGCCTTCTTTAATTACCAAAACAATATTGTTTTGTTCAACAATATTGAACAAAATTCAATATGTTTAATCAATTATACATAATCATACATAATCAATTATGTATGATCAATACATAATTTTGTATTGATCATCAAAAAATAATAATAATATCAACAATGAATATTTCTATATCATTTAATGATTTACAAAGAGTAATACTAAAGTTTTTTTTTTAATCTTCATATCTGTTTTGGTAGGAGTAATTTTCATCTCTATTTTCTAATTGAGAAACCTTAGGTTACTGAGATAATTGAGAGATATCATGGCTTGCTAAAAATCACAAAAATAATTAATGTAGATGGATTTAAATTTATGTGACCTAATTCTACATTTCATCTTTTCCAAATATAACTTAATTATATGATTCATGGTGCTTACAAGGGTTTACTTATGTAATTCCAACTTTCTTGTACTTTCATTCCTTCATTCATTTATTCATTCAGGAAATGGCTCTGATGGGGCAGGATACCAGACATTGGGGACAGTGTGCAAAAAGAAGAAGAGATAAAGTCTTTTGTTATCAAGGAATAACAGCCTAAATAAGAGACAAAAATTAAACAAATGTTTATGGAAAATATGTTTAAGATTGAAGATATATGTAATTTATATTACAGAGAGCTCAATAAAATGCTAGCTCCATGAGAGTATGAAACTGTTTTGTTTATTATGGTATCTTTAGTATATAGAAGAATGCTTGAAACCCTAGTGCTTAGTGACTGTTTCTTAAATCAAATAAATCAGTGAATTATAAAATATAGCAAGTGGAAGGAAGGAAGAAAAAGTACTGAAGAAGGAAAGGAAAAGTACCGAGGAAGGAAAGGAAAGGAAGGAAAAGTACTGAGTGCTATTGGATGGCATAATGGAGGACTTAATTTAAATTGGGGAATTAGAGCTTGCTTGGAAATCTGCCTGTTAATCTGAGACTGAAAAGAGGACAATAGCCAGATGAAGGGGGAAGGGTGAATGGAGTGATCCAGGCATGGAGAAATCACCTGCAAACCCCAAAGGTATCAATGAGTCACAATAATGAAAAAACCAAAAGAGGCTCATTCTGGCTGGAATACTTTGAAAGAAGCAAAGAGGTGCTAAGATGGAGTAGGGGAGAAAGGGAAGGACCAGAAGCTAGAGGGTCTCAAAGGCCGTAATAATAATATTACAGTTTTATCCTACAATAGGAAATCATTGAATGATTTGCACAGAACATAGTCAATTTTCTACCATCTGCTAGTTATATGAAAAATAAATCAGAGGTAAGTATGACTGGAAATGGAAGGTGTTGTAGTAGTCCAAGTAAAAGAGGATGGCTGCTTGGATTAATTGGCAGTAGAAATAGAAAGAAGTTGGAGAATGATAATAACAATAGCAATAATTAAGATTAACTGAGCGCTTACTATGTGCCAGACACTGTTCTAAGAGCTTTATATTCATTGACTAATTTCATTTTTACAGCAATCATATGGGAATTAAGGTATTAAAAAATAAGTAAGCTTCTTATTCTTACACAATTAGTAGTAGACAATCTTAAGTTTAAACAAGGGCTGTCTTATTTATGAGACCATGGTCACTGCAATCTACACTGGATACATGGGAGATAAGATCTGGGAATATTGAAGAGTTCATGATAGATTAGATGATGTGTATATCGAGGAAAACTGTGAGGTTTCAGTTTGACTAGGCTGGTATTAGTTGGACATATGTGTCTGAAGTCCAATAGAAATTCCAGACTTGCAATGTGATTTGAAAGGAATCATTTCCTTTTAATTTTTTTAAAAGATATTTTATTTATTTATTTATTTATTTGTTTGTTTGTTTGTTTGTTTGTTTGTTTATTTATTTTAGGTGGGGAGGGGCAGACGGAGAGGGAAAGAAAGAATCTCAAGCAGACTCCTTGTTGAACGCAGAGCCCGAAGTGGGGCTTGATCTCACAACCCTGAGATCATGACCTGAGCTGAAATCAAAAGTCAGATGCTTAACATAACTGAGCGATCCAAGTGCCTCTTTCCTTTTTTAAAAGTTACATATAGATATAGATATAGATGATATAGATAGAGAGCCTGGGAAATAGATGAGGTTGCTTAATATGAGAGTGTGATGCAAAAAGAAGTTGAACTGATATTTGAGCAATTCCACAATGTTGGGGCCAGATAGAACAAACATGTAAAGAAGCTTAAAAAGAGTTAGCTAAAGATGCATGAGAAAAACCAGGAAAGCATGGTATCATGACATGTATGAGTGTTTTGAGAAAGGAAATTGTCAACTGGATCAAGTGCTGATGAAAGATCATAGAAAGTGACTAAGTGGAACATCTACAGGATTTAGGAACATAGAGGCATTGGTGTCATGGGGGCGGAAGGCAGACCATAGAGTTTGGTGAGTGATGAATGGGGAAGAAGTAGGGAAGGATGGCTATTAATGGGAGTAAGTGATAAGCATGGAAGACAGAGTGGGAAATGAGGTTAATATGTGTATATGCATATTTTAATGTTATACATGAGCATATTTGCATATTGGTGGGGAAATCAATAGAATGGAAAATAGGGAATAAACAAGAAAAAGTAGAGAAAACCAGCAGCAGAAAGCTATATTAAGGAATTACAATACAGAACCAAACAAAAAAATGGGATGGACTTAGGGTTAAAAGCTATAGATCCATTGCTGTCTGCCACCAAGGATCAGTTCTGAACTCCCTCTCTTAGCTGCATTCTAGAGACCACATACAGGATTCAGGAGGTTGGACAGATTGACAAAGAGTGTGCCTTCAGTCTTGAAATCTCTTTGTGTTGGCCCTCTCTTCGGTTTAAGTAATAACTTGATTATATAAATTAAGATGATGTGGTTTGTTAATTTTGATCATATTGACCTATATATAGGAAAAGTAATTAATTCCCATGGTCCCATGGAAGGAGTAAGTTAAGCAACACAATCTAGATTTTGTCTACTTGGCGATGGGCACTGAGACTTACGCTGTTGAAGAGAGATCCCTCAAGGGCTCCAGAAATATATAAAAGGATTAAAGCCATCAATGTGTTTATTCATTTGATTATACATTGAATACTTAATTATTCTGCAGATATGTATTGAGCATCTATTACTTGCTAGCCACTGCTTTGGACAAAGGGGGTGATGAAAATAAGTGAAATCTCTGCCTTCATTGAGCTACACTCTAGGGAGAGAAAGGTAAAGATACACATACTATCATGATATTAAATATACACATATTATAATATGAGGTCTGATAAGCACTATGACTCTTCAGTATAAAATTTAAAAACACAAAACTGACGGTTTGGGCAGCAATCCAGATAGTTTCCAAAAATGGTGATATATTCTATGATACAAATATGAAGTGGTTACTTTAAGTGAACAGAGGACTATATGCACCTGTAATTTAGAACTGATAAGTATAATGCCTGGTGACACATAGTAAACATTCAGTAGGTTTTAACTATTATTATAGGACAGACTATACGACAGACTAGCATGGAGTGAATAAGCAATAAGGGCTTGGGGGAAAAATAAGCCCTAAACTTAACTAGGAAGGATGAAGAGAGCAGGCAAATGAAGAGGAGGAAAAGCTTCCTAAGCTGAGGGAGGAGCTTCTGACAAGGCAAAACAAGTATGATACTGAGGGATACATTTAGGAACCTGTTATTGTTTTGACTGAAGTACAGTTTGTGGCCATCTGAAGAAAAGTGCATTGGAAGAACCAGAACAGGACTCCAGTGTCTTCTAGCTCTGGAGAAGCCAGGAATCATGGTAATGTTGAGGGCGGGGTGAGAACAGCAGTGTCCCCTAATCCTCTCCACTCTCCCTATTAGACTGTAGCTACTAGAAATAACTACCTGGTGCCAGGTATTATACTTAGGGCTGGAGGAAAAAATTACATTTGAAACCTACTTTTAATGAGTTAACAACAATGACATTTTTTTGAGTAATTTCTACATACATGTACTGTTTAAAGTGATCCCCATATATTAATCCATTTAATCCTTAAAACAACTCTATCAGCTAAATAGAATTCTTATCTCCTTTTTATAAGTGAAGAAACTGAGGCACAAAGTTGCAAGTCTTGTTCACCATTGTATTCTTAAGGCCAGGCATACTCTCTGACATCAGAATTTTTCAATACATATTTTTAATGAATAAATTAATAATGACCAGATGAATCATGTCAAAAACTGAGTTTGTTGGGGCCAGGGTTGCATGTACATAATCAGGTCACTGTCTCCCTGGTTATATTGTGAGATGATTATAGGACAATGGTTCTCAAACTTTCTGATGCATGATTTCCAGAGGCTCTTGCTAAAAATCTTATTAGGTCTAGGTAGAAGCCCATGAATCTGCATTTTTAATAGGGATCTCAAACATTTTATTCTAAGATGATACCTGAACAAATTCTGGAAAACAGAAATTTGCTGTGCACCATGAGTTGATAGTCATTGGAGTTAGATACAAGACGAGTGATGGTGGTTGTGGCTCAGCCTATCAAAGGAAGGAGAAGGGGAATGGTGACTTCTAAGAAGTATAAGGAAATCATCAAGTGCAGTGGAATGGTGGTTACCTATGTCCTTCATCCATATTGCAGGGGTTCTCAACTTCAGTTTATTGACAATTTGAACTTTTATAATTCTTTGTTGTAGGACAGCTTTCTTTTCAGTTATAGAATGTGTAGCAGCAACTCTGGACTCTAACCCTAGATGCCAGTAGCTTACGCCTCCCCCCCACCCCAGTTGTGACAACTGAAAATATCTTCAGATATTGATAAAGGTCTCATGGGGTCAAATGACTCGAGTTGGAAATGACTGCCACAATGGAAGACAGCGAGCTTTCTCCAGTCCCTTAGTGGTAGCAATTTCTGGCCTTCTAACCTAGAATCATGCATGACACCTGATCTGTTTTCTCTTGAGTATTACTCTGTGAGACACTATGCTTTTTTTTGACAAGTATAGTATACTTACTTGGCTTTTTCCAGGACTCACAATATGTGTCACCGCCCCCCCCCTCTGGTTTATTAAATCAAATGAGACAGACTCTCAGGGTCAAGACATGGCTGATATCTAAAATAATTATTCCTTCTTCGGGTTCTGGAGGGCTCAGATCCCTTTTACTCAGTTTACAGGGAATTATAATTAACTATGACAGCAAAATAGGATCAGTTTCCCAGAAGATATATATTATAAAAAGGAAAAAAATCAAAGAGATAGAAATAGTCAGATAAAATTGCTTGAAAGAAAGGAGTGAGATAAATTTGAAAATATTTCAGCATAAAATTGTCAAAAATCTAGAGTTTGGAAAATACAGGAAATTTCCCAGTCTGGAAATTACTCCAGTCCTTTATCTTCCATAAAAGTAAACTGGCAACATGTAATCACCCAAGGGTATATCCTTCACCTTTCCTCTCCATTAATTTCTCTTAACTGTTCTCAGCATCTTTCAGTTATATATGGGAACAGTAAGAGTGAAATCTTGTTAAGAATTTTTGATGGAATAACTATCAACTACTATTGTATAACACTATGCAGTATCATATCCCCAGTAATATATGCAAAAATCTTACCTAATCTTAGCATAACGCAAAGAGTAACCAGGCAAGTATTTGCTATTCACTACATACTTCTAGTGAATTAATTCCTAGTTCACTGGCTAATCAGATCAGTGAATTAGTGTGGGCATCCAATGAAACAGTTAGTTATCCAAAGCACATTCTTTTTTTTTTTTTTTTTTAAGATTTTATTTATTTATTTAACAGAGAGAGATACAGCAAGAAAGGGAACACAAGCAGGGGGAGTGGGAGAGGGAGAAGCAGGCTCCCCACAGAGCAGGGAGCCCGATGTGGGACTCGATCCCAGGACCCTGGGATCATGACCTGAGCCGAAGGCAGACGCTTAACCGACTGAGCCACCCAGGCGCCCACCAAAGCACATTCTTAATTAAAGCAGAAAAAAAAAAAATCTACTCAGATTTATATTGACTTCAACTTTTAACTAAATTTATTCACCTCGGAATCTATTATAACAAACTTTATTGTTAAATAAATTATTTGGTATGAGCTACCTTGACTAACATGCTTTGTTGAAGAGAATAATGCTGCCTAATTAACGTTTAGTAGGAGAAGAAAGACAAGGAGGTCAATACTATTTTCAGAGGAGACCAAAAAGATGGAGAATCAGTCAGAGAGAAGAGAAAAGCCCAGCACTGCACCATCTGTTATTCTGGGCCAGGAAATATCTGTAACCTTGTTACCCCCATCCAGTTCCTTTAAGTGATTTCAGAAGATAAGGTAGCAACAGTTACCTTATGCTCATGCACAAACACTGTTACTTCTGCCTTGGATTGTTTGCCCGGAGACAAATACTCTCAAGTAACTCTGTGGTTTTTACTTGCCCTTCACCCCTGAATCTGGTCAATTCCAGGTGGTTGTGGGGTGATCAGCGAGACAGCCAAAGACTCCAACTCCAGGTGGCTTCAGTGGGAAGCAGGGATTGAGGAAAGCATAAAGGCAGAAGACGGCTGGGCAGAGACAGCCTGCTTCTACCACCACCACCACCACCGTCTTCGCCTGTACAGTTGTTCAAGCTGCCAGAGGCTTCTGGTTGCCATGGCAACTGTTGGGCTCTGCTGCAAACTCAAAGCAGAGCCTCTGAAGTTAGGTACCAAACACGGAGCTCAACAAACCGGAAGGCAACTGGGGAGGGAGCAGAGAGCAAGGATTGCCCATGTAATAGGTCTCCAACTCCTATGGCTAAAAGGACCATTTTAAAATAGAATTTTTGTTTATGTTTCTGTAAAATGCGATAGTTCTTGCTGGGCATTATTCATGAGCATCCTTGGGTGCCCTGAGAGAGGAGACTGCCAATCCTTTCACTCGTAAAGGCAGCGAAAGGGGGGTTGGAAACGTGATTACCAGGAATGCACCGAGCCCGCTCATTCATTCATTCAATTAGATATTCAGCCTCTCCTGAGAGCTCATTTGTGCCGGGCACTGTGCCAGGTGCTGGGACTGCAAAGCGAAATGAGACACCGCCCAACACTCAAAATTAACGATAATTAAACATTAGCAGAACCTTCGTGAGCCTGGGGAAAACCGATTAGGTATGTAAGCTTGCCACGGGTCTCTCTGGGAAGGCGGATTCAGAATTCAAACGCGGGAGAGAAAGAGGCAGTGGCCCCCGAAATAGTGTCAGGCAGGAGGGTAGGCCAGGCGGAAGAGGGAGGCTTCTTCCCCTAGGGAGGGATTCTGTCGAGGCCACTCAAACGTTTCTCCGAGGCAGAGAGAGAGAGAGAGAGAGAGAGAGGTCTGTTTTTCTTTGGAAAGACGGAGCCCTTTCCCCCACTGGGCTCGATTTCTAGTAGGAGAAGCCCCGCCTCTCTGGGCCTTAGATTGGCCCAACTCTTTTTCAGATAATTTATGCCAGCATCCTCTGGGTCTGATTGGCTCCCCGGCTCAATTCCGCGGGGAGTCGCATCCTACCTGGTTGGGAGGTGTACGGCCTTGCCACTCTCCCCCGCCGTACTCTCCTGGCTGCTGCCGAGGTGCGAGAAAAAGTCCTAGCTTGGAGAACTGAGCGGAAAAGCGATCCTGATGGGTTCTTGGAAAGCTTTTCTCTTCTCCCCTTTTCTTCTGTGGAGTCAAAGTAGAGTGGTGAGGCTGATGTTCTTGTTACTGACCCTGCATCTGGGAAACTGGTGAGTAAATTCAAGGACTTAAAACTATTCTTTGGGATCAACCCCCTTCCCCCTCATTTCTTTTCTTTTCTTTTCTTTCTTTCTTTTTTTTTTTGAAAACCATTCTAAGTTAAGTAAGTGGCATTTCTCTGGACACAAGCGCGGTATTTTACCATCATTTTATTTTCTGGTCAGATACACTTATTTTCAGATAGGAGGAGACGAGTCTATGTATGAAAGCATGGAAGGCAGTTCAGTTTTGGATTTGTTTTGTTTTGTTTTGTTTTGGCTTGTTTGACTTGGCATAGTAGAAACTAGTAAAGGTTCAGTTCCTGGGAGATGGAGTAAAAATGATTTTGCTACTAAATTTAGCGAATGAATGTCACTGATGAACTTTCTGGATAATTCTGCATTTTAAAGAGAAAGTTATTTTAGAAACTTGTTACACAACATGGTATGTATGATGATTTTCTATAAACAAATATTGCTTTTTCTCTTACCTTTTTTTTTTTTTTTTTTGCTCTTCTGGAAAAACCCAAAGTTACATATGGAGAGAGATTATAAATATGGCTTAAAAATCAGGGTTGAGAGTGTGTTATATTTAAGTTAGAGATAACCATGTATATTTTATTGAGCTATCTGAATAATTTTTGTTTTAATTGGTTATCTACAAGGAGGTAAAAAATTGTATGGATATGAATGTGTGTGTGTGTGTGTGTGTGTGTGTGACAAAGAGAGAGAGAGAGAGAGAGAGAGAGAGAGAGAGAGAGAGAGACATTAGCAACCCCAAGCCTCCAATTTAACAGGAACAGGATTTGGACTCCTTGGACTGTAATATCTTCCAATAAAACTTTGAAATCGTTCTGACAGAAAAATAAAATGCTCAGGTATTGTACCTGGATATAAGAGTAGTGGCTGAATGGAGTTAAAATATATTAAGACATAGACACTATTAAGGTCTTGGACATACTATTCATATCATGTAACTGTATTTTATATAAATGTATAGTTAACATTATATTATTGTATTATGTGATCTTGTTTAGAACTCAAGTAAAATGCAATCACTATGCAGATGGAAACATGTCTTTATAACTACTTGCATCATTACTAAAAAAAATGATGATGATTAATTTTACTATACAGCTAGAGTGAATATTTATGTCATTACCAGCAGATAGAACAACTATATTTTCTCTCCAAAAACAGAGAATAGATTAAGCTATGCTAAGCAATATTTGACTGGCCAGAAAATGTTTGACATATGATTTTTTAAAAAAGTATTACGGTTTTAGTTTATTTATTTACCCTTTCCCCTTAGAAACTTAAATTTGTTCTGCATGGGCATGAACATACTACTGACTAATTATTTCCTGTATATAAGTTGTATCATAATCACTTATTTCTTTGAATATATTGTAAAATTATAGAAGATATTTTGGTCGATCATGTATCAGTGTTTTCATGCATCTTCATAATATTACAAATGAATCTGTATTCTCATAAGTAAAAACAGATTTACCCAGTGGTTTTCTGAAGTAACAACCTGTATGCTCCTTTGCCATTGTAAGTGCAAGTTTCCCTTGGAACCTAATAGACAAGCTGATTGATGAAATATCTAAAACAAAACATCTAAAGAGATAGTAAAGAAATCATATCTTTTGTTTTTGAGGCTATTTATATTACAATTATCATAATTGGCTCCAGAACTCTTCTCAAGTTGCTCAGAGTAAAAGAGTTATGTAGTATAGTGGACAGAGATGGGTTCTGGAAGTCTAGAGACATGATCTGTGTCAAGAGTCCTTATCCTCTTTGAACAGTTAATTCATCTAGGAAATGAAGGGCAGTAGATCACTTATGCTTTCTACAAGTTTTCATATTCAGTATGTTTTAGATTTGAACTGAAACATAAAACAACTCAATCGTTGCTCTATTGGCTTTTCTTTGCAGTTTTCAAGAGTGAAATTCTAATTGGAATTCCATGTACTTTTTTTTTTTTTACCATATGTAAGAGTGAGTGAGAGAGAAGTGTTATGCAGTTAAAATAGATAAATAATTCATTTTATCATAATAGTATAGATGATTTGGATTATTCTGGCCAAACAATAAAAGAATATTCAAAAAATAAAGCTATATGTTGCTGTTATAATTAGCTGTCAGGGCCTCCATGATGAGAGTTTATGTCTTTAAAGTATCTACAGTTGTGGTGAAGTTTTCACCCTTTTAATATTTAGCTGGAGATAATGGGTGTCAACATGTATAAAACAGTTACATTCATATTTCCTTCTCCCTTTCTCCTTCTTTTGAGGGACGTTTCTTTTAAAACTAATCACAAATGGTTCTGTTTATAAGAATTCTGTTGTCATTGCTGGTTTCTAAAATAAATCTTCAAAGTCACCTATTTGGGGATTTGCCAAACTGGAAGTTGTTATTTCTTATATTTAATCAGAGACAATAGCTTGTTTCCTCATTAGTTTCCATCAAATGCATAAAGGAGAGACACTATTGATTTTTATATTGCTGAACTATGAAAGCCTATCCTATTGTTGTAACTAAAAGCTGTAGTCAAGGTTCCTGTGTTTCGTTCTCTGTGAAGCTCTATGGCATCTTGACAAGTTGGTTAAAATCTCCTAAGCTTGATTTGACTTATTTATAATGTTGACAAAATCTAACTATAATCAGATTTTTAAGAAGCATTGAAAAAAGTGCTTGCAGGTTTTAGTTATTCTAAAAAGTATTTATGATAAGCTTTGATTAAGAAGTTATATTTTGAGAGAGCCCAGGGAAAATAACTTGTTTTTTTTCCCCAATTTCATGAGTCAATAATCATACAACTTAGCAGTCAGTTGCCAAAATGAAAATATTCAAATACACTTCCTTTATAAAATATATTATTTTCAAGTAATTTCAGTATTTTGTGGAGGTGGTAGTGATTGATTTTTCTTTAGGCATCTAATTTTTGACTTAATTTTCTAATAAAATACTGATGCAAACTTGAGGACAAAATTACCAAGTAATGATGTTCCATGATAACAGAATATTCAAAGAAGGACCGAGAGACAAAATGTTTTTGGAAACTAAAATGCAAATATTGTAATAGATCAATCCCCTGTGTATAGAGTCTTATAGGTATATCCTTCTATTTTGTTCCATTATATACTATGGGACATACTTTTGCCTAAGCAACAAAAGGAAATGTTTGACTTTTCATTCAATCATTAAATAGGCTAATCTAATATTTTATAGTTATATAAAGGTGATTAAAATTTGTCTAAGAAAGTATTAATGAAGGCAGGGTCCCAAAGGAGAGGGGACAAGGCAGGGTGGAAAAGTGGGGGGAAAAAAGCTCTTGAGATATTATCAAAATATGATAAATGACTGCCATGAGGGAAAGAGGAAAGGTGTGCATAAATTAAATGTATGGGCCTCAGGGGAATAATTCACATATACACAAGGTACCAATTGAGAATCCTGGACTTGGCCATGAGAATGTAAATTCTAGTTTTAGCTCGACCATTTCCCACTAGGGTAATTTCAGGAAAATCTTTGAGGCAGAGAGTCCTCATTTGTGAAAATGGAAATGAAATTCTCCTTCCTAGCTTGTGTCAAGACCAAGAGAGAAAATTATTGCAAAATACATAACACTTAAAATTTTAACTGAAAAGATATAACAACAGATATTCTGAGAATTACAGTGATTCTAGTATTATTTATGCTGGTTAAAGTTGTCTCAAGTGCAGTAAAGTCCTTGAACCCTTATGCATTATTAGATATGTTTTGGATTCTGGAGAGATCATTCATTCTTTTATTCAACAAATATTTCTTGAAAGCCTGCTATGGGCCATACACAGTACAACATGCTGGGTTTACAGTGGCGAGCAGACTAGACCTGAGTGTTACCTGTATGCAGTTTATACTCACTGCTAAGGCCTAGATTTATGGTATTAATCAAAGCAAAACATCTTGTAGTCACAATAAAGAAACATACATTCAGAACTCCCAGGATGAACAGAACAGTCTGCTATTAGAACAGATCTCAATCAAGGAAAGAAAATTAGAGAGCCATGAGATTTCTCATCACAGTACCAGAAGACTATGGGGGAAATGGCTCCAAGATTATAAAAACAAATGTTCAGCCTAGAACGTTACACTTAGCCAAGCAACCAATCAAGTATGAAGGGATAATACTCCTTAGATACTGTTCTTTTCCCCATTTTGCAGATGGGAAAACTGGGGCACAGCAATTTTTAGGAACTTGCTAAATATCTTCTTGCTGATAAATGCTGAATCCAAGACTCAAGTCCATGTGTTCTATGCCCAGAGCCTGCATTCTTAACCACCACACTTCTCAGATTACAAATGCAATATAAGTCAAAGCAAATAACATGACTATGGATGAGTGGGGGAAAAAAGGATAAGAGGGATGGGAGGAATGAGGAAAGGAAAAAACAGACAATGCAATTGATAGAAACAGAGGAGGTATAAAAATCTACTGTGTACCTATCACATAATCTGGAATATTATGTGCAGCGCTAGATTAATTATTTTCGGAAAAACTTTAACAAAGTGAAGCCCTTGATCTAGAAAAAATATCATAGGATAAAGAGTTAAAAGCAAGAATTTGGAATTCAGATAAGTTTTTTTGAGGACTCAAATAGGAACTTATTTCTAAGGATGCTATATAAAATCATGGTTGAATTTATTACACATAGGTATAGCGGGACAAACCATAACCAAGTAGTGAAAGCTACGTGAAGGCAGATTTTCTTTCAAAAGTCCTCTAACAGGGGCGCCTGGGTGGCTCAGTCGTTAAGCGTCTGCCTTCAGCCCAGGTCATGATACCAGGGTCCTGGGATGGAGCCCCACATCGGGCTCCCTGCTCCGAGGGAAGCCTGCTTCTCCCTCTCCCACTCCCCCTGCTTGTGTTCTCTCTCTCGCTGTGTCTTTCTCTGTCAAATAAATAAATAAAATCTTTTAAACAAAAACAAAAACAAAAGGCCTCTAACAAAATAATGGATGCCTTATCACTAGACTTCTTCAAGTAGAAGCTTGTTAGAGTTCTTGTACTCTGTGGGAGGCAGATGAAATTTATGTCTCTTTCTATTTTTAAGTATCTCAGAATCTAATTCTATTTGTAGTAAAATAGTTTAACCAACTGAAGCCTCATGTTTCAGGAAATAGTCTTAGCTATTAATTCACTCAGTAAACATTTATTGAGCATTAGCATTCATTCAACAAATATTTATTCAGTGCCTACTATGTGTTAAGCTGAGTTCTAGCAACTGGAGATGCAGTGGTAAATCAGACAGAATCCTTGCCCTCATAGTGTTTGTATCCTGTATATAGGGCATGTATGTAACAGAAAAATGCTAGATGTGCAGGACAAAGAGGGCAGAGTCCCTGTCCCCAGTGACCCTGTACTCTAGTAGTTTACATTGATGATAAAATGCTGTATTTGCTATTCAGAATTCTAGATGAGCTATAATGGGGACACCAAGGAAACTGGTGTCAGTTGCAACTCTGGGGAAACACTGAATGTTCTCACTGTCATGGAACAGTATTAGTGAAGGAAAGAGAGAGAGAAAGAAAGATAACATTACTAGTCTGTGGCCAGTGGTATGGTTTAGTAGGCCTTTTGAAACTGAAAACTGTATTCCTATATCTTCTGGGAGATCCTTTACTCTGGTCATCTAACCTGTGGCATTAAAATAGCAACATCCTGTTATAATCTGTATCATTTAGTTTAATAGTGAACTTCTGAACTGCGGGAATCCTTTTCTCCCAGATACAATGTATTTGGAGATTTAAAATTTCTCCTTATTTTTAGACAAATACATTGAGTAACAGATACATTGAGTAACCCAGTAGTAGAGATCGCGCTAAGCATTAAGGACAGAGAAGTAAAGTTGACAAAGACCCTCCACTCTAACCTGCAGCTACATGGGCATATCAGAAAGTCTATGATGAGAATATAGTTAGCCTAATATAAATAGTTTAATATTGGTGTGATTTGGTTCTCCAGGTAGCTTTAAGACTGCTAGAATCAAGGATTCTGTACAAGTTAATATTTGAGTAGAGTTAATATTTGAGTAGATTTCTAGGACTGTTACTTGTACAATTTGTGAATTGATTAAATGCAGGGACATTACCTAACCTCTTATGCATCAGATATGTATAACTGGCAGAATAATCTTCCAACACATGAAGAAGAGTGTTTTGAGTAAAGATTGCCTTTTCCACAAAATAGTCATATTGACTAGAACAAAGTAACCATATTGGCTAGATTAAATTTAAGTGTTACTCAGACATGTATGTTCTATAAACTAATCTGTGGTTCCATGCAGGTGGCTTATGAGTGTGTTTGTGTTGTCATTTCCTTAGTAAGGGTTCTTTTTGAAAAACCTTCAAACTGTCACACCTGGAATGACTAAAAGATAGTTTTGCTGCTTTTGTTCTATGCATCTGTATTCTCTCCTTTTTAAGTGAATGGGTCTGAAGGTATCCTTATGTCAATAAAAATATTTTAATCTCTCATTTTGTGATCCCAGGACTTAGGAAAAAAAGGTATATTTTTCTGCATTCAGAGGAACTAATTGCCATTTCTTTCTTTGGTTTAATTTTAAGATCTTTTAATATGTTTTCTAATTTAATAAACCTCCTCTTTGCAAAATTTTTAGCAGACTTCTAGAATTTATCTGATGCATAAGAGCACTGAAGGCTTAGAGAATGTGAATGTCATAAAGAATTATATTGTTTCTAAGGCTAATTTATGTTCTGTCAGGATCTATGTATATAAGTTGGAACAATAGAGAATTTGGTTTTTATTTTAATATACTTTCAAACCAATGGTCATTTTTAATAGACTTAATGAAAATTATGGTTTATTTTACCTCCTCTAAAAAATATGTTTTCTTTTTATTCTGGCAGGGCAAGTTTCATCTAACAATTCTCTTGTTTAATGATTTCTTATAAACTCCCATATTGATTCTTCTACTTAGTTATGATGATTTTAACCTCTTACATCTGAATTATGGGATTCTGATTAAAACTTCATTAAATCTATAAGGTAATTTAGGGATAATATATTAACAATGTTGTTTTATAGCCAAAATGTTTACTGTGCCTTTATTTTTTTTCTTTTTATATTCTTCATTTTTTTTGTTTTTTCACATAAGACTTATATCTTCCCTATTACATTTCCTCTTAATAATTTTGTAAGTCATACTGTTATTATGAAAGAAATATTTTTGTTTTTATTTATGAGGGGTTAGTGCTAGTATCAGAAAGATACTTTGTTTTTTTAAATTAATTTTATATTACATTAGCTACAATAATAAATTCTCCTACTAAGGCAAATAGTTATAGTTTTTAGTTGTTTATTTCCTTGATTCACTGTAATTTTACCTGCAAATAGCAAGATGAGATCTAATATTCTTTCCATTTATTCAGTGAGTATTTTTATTGGACACCTACCATGTGTTAGGCATTGGGCTATGTGCCAATGATACCACATTGAAAACCTTAACCCTTACCTTCAATGAGCTTAGAGAAGGTCATAAATAAATAAGGTAGTTAATTAAGATGCAATGTGATCAATTTTATAGGAGAGTTAAGCCCTGGACATTTTGGAAACACAAAGTGGAACACACTTACTTAATATTCTAGGCAAGGCTCCTTTCTCCTCCCTCAAATTTCCTAAGTATTCTTCTCTATGTGTGTTAAGTGATGGATCCTGTATTCCATTGTGCTAAAAAAAAAAAAAAATGATCATCGAATTGAATGGACTATCATTTCACCTCTCTAAAACTCTGAAAGTTCAGATCTGTAACTGTAATGCTTTTACTTCTTTTGCTTCCCTACTAACTTTTACAAATAATAAAAATGATTCAGAGCTACAATTGTAGAAAGGAGCTTTGTACGAAAGAATTTAGCAGCTAGAATATAAAGGAAAAAAGAAAACAAGAAAATTCACATTTTTATATTTTACTTTACTTTTCTTGTCTTAATTTCAGATCTAAAATCAATGGCTATATCTACTCTTTAAAAGCTAGCTCCCGTAGGCTTTGGCATTAGGATATCTTCTACTCAGAAACATTAGAACAGGTATGTTTCTTTCCTGGAACTTGTCACTTGACTTATGCTTATAGAAACATATCTGATGTTTATAAACAAACACTAATCTGTAATGAGCAACAGCTCAGATGAGGCCTGGCTTTGGAGTTTCATCTTCATCGTCTAAACAGATTAACGTAAGAATTGTCCCCAGGTGTCAGAACCAGGACATTACAGTCACCTTTATATGAACTATCTAAAGGGTGACTATATAATTTATCATCCAAATTAGGCCATTTTGTGAGTGAAAGAGGGTGCTATTATTATTCTAGGACAACAGGTGTAAACCAAAGCCATCCTGCGCAAACTCTGATGAATGTTTAGCCTTTTTATGAAAGACAGTTTCTATTAATTGATTGACTTGCTATAGGCTTATATTATTTTTCTCTAGCTATAAAGATGAATTCTCTTTATAATTGTATGGTATAACATATGTTGTTTTACTTAGCCTGTCTTAGTTATCACTAGTTCAAAACTTTTGCTTGTTTTATTAAGAACAGTAATACACTCATTAAAGCACTTTTTCACATGCAATAACTTATATAAACAGATTGATTTGTATCATGTCTTAAAATAGCTCAGACAAAAAAAGACAAACCGACACTGATGTAGGTGACTCAAAATTTTTCGTTAGTAAATAATTAGCGCTGTCAATTAAAAAATGTGAGAAGCAGAAGCCTTGGAGATGCAGATGCCAAGATGAGATCAGACATGGAAGAGATTTTTGAGAGAAATGCCTGTGTGAGATAAAAAGGAGAAGTGGAAGCAAGCTGAGGGGGCCTCTGACATAATGGAGGTCTGACACCTCCATGGTGGTCGGTGGGGCAGGCCGGGGGGGTGGTGGGAAGACATTTGTGTCAAAAGAGTCTCAGACTGTCGAGCACTTCTAGTAAAGTTTCGACCAGGCCAGTGAGAGTTGTCTAACATGAGTTGCCCTTTAGAGGAGCCCCTCGTCCTGCAGGAATGGGTGTGTACTAGGACTGCCTCTATGTCCAGTTATTGCTGGAAGCAGCCCAGGGAAGTTTGGGTCTGGTGCAGATGTAGGTCTGGTCCGGAGGGCTGGCAGCTGGGGTGTCAGTCAACATGTTTCCCAGGCAGCAAATTTTCAGGGCTGCCATTGTTTTCTTGGCAGAGCATAAAGCTCTGCTTCTTTCTATAAAAGGCTCTGTTTAATTATTTGATTTTATGATTAGAAATTTATTTAAAAATTCTATCTGATTTATAGGAAAAGGCAGCTCATTTTTAGGTAGGCATTAATGACAAATGTATTTATATTACAAAATTCTACAGAAAGACTGTAGCATACTATTAATATACAAACAAAATTCAATTTTCTACAGCTCTGCTAGTGTAGAATACTTAGTGTACTCATTATGCCGCTTTCCCATTAAACCTTCAGCCATTTTATACATAGGTTTTGGTAAAACAAATTGTTATATGTTATTTTTCATATAACATTAGAATATGAAAGTAATTTTCTATTTTTGTAGGCTATTCACAAAATCAGTCAAATGGATACATCCATTACACCATAGGGTTACATAATTATTTACTTAAACATACTCAGTATTTAAAATTTGTGCTATCATAGATAATACTGTGATAAACATCTTTTCATATGATAGTCTTCTATATCATTTGTTTGAATAGTTTTCTCCTTTATTAGAAAATAAGATAATTTAGATCAGGAATACAACTTTGTCTTTGCATTTTCAGAAGTTAGCACACTTGCATTACATGATATTTCCTCTATAAATGAATTAAAGCATTGTATTGGAAGTTAAGCACACATGTTAGAAAGTCTTTTCATCGGAGAATGTGTGTGTGATTCCCTGAAATTATTATTCTAACCTTTTGGAATTCAAGGATGGAGATTAGCATCCTATCCATGCACAATCCAAATGTACTAATTACCTACCATAAGTGTTGCTGCATTCTTATGAATTAGAAAACTCACAGTCCAATCACCCTGGATTTTTTAATAAAGATAAAATGAGATGATACTATGGAACCTTCCAAAAAAAGAAAAAAGTGAGAGAAAATAGCCTTCAAATTAAGTTAATCTTCCTGGTTTTATTATTCAATAGGGTATGTCCTGGAAACTCTATAAATCTATTTTTTTCTCATCTGTAAAGTAGAAATATTAATATTTATTTCATGAAATTATTCTGGATTAAATGACATAAGATGTGGAAAGAACGGAGCACACAATTCCTGAAACATGGTAAGAACTTAATGGTGTCCTCTAGGCACTCAGTGGTTGTTAGTAACAATAAAAACATCAATCTTTAAAATAACAGTTACTAATGTTTTATACTCAGGGGTCTAAATGTATTTCCATTAATTATAAAATTATGCTTATCCAAATTATTTAAAAGAAGTGCTTGAGCACGAGTCAAGAAAATCTCAGTGTTACCTAAGAAAATCATACTTCTTTCCCCCAAATGAATGGTCACTCAATGTATATAAACATTACAAAAATCCCCCAGCCTGTGAAAGATATTGAGACATCAGATAAACTATGTGAACTATTTTTTTAAATTATGACAAGTACTTTTTAATCACCCAAATAATATCAATAAGATCTTAATGTAATTAAAGAATATTCTGAAAGTAATTTAGAAAGCTTGGAGGGAAGATGTAGAAAAATCAACTATAATGAAATTTCCTTTCTATTATTACCAAAAATGAGGACAATTAGCTTTGTGATGGCACTGAGATTCTCATATTACCTCTGAGATAGCTGGGAAAATGGGAATATAAACCACTATGAACGTGTGCTTTTGGATTATTAGGATGTTGCTACTGTTAAAAAATAGAAAAAGCTTTTTATTATTTTTCTTTCCTGGAGACTTCCATTTAACTACAATCATGTTTCAAAGAAAGATCAACTGCTTATATGTGCAGTGGCCTGCCTCTAACCCCCAGATGTTTCATTCTATAAAACTGGGATTTAAAGTTAAATGGATGCTCTAAAATTTGGGTTGTTGCCAGTATTTTAGCAATTCTAATTAGATAAGATAACTTTCCTGGAGGACACACCAGCAGGGATTCTTAATACTTTAGGATTCTCAGTGCTTTAGTTTATGAGTGAATGTGTGTGTGGGTCTGTATATATTTTATTGAAGGCAATAAGAAATTATATTAAATAAATCATATAACTATATTTCCGTAGTATATACTTTTTGAAGTTAAAGACAGCAGTACAATTAATATAAATAAGCTCTTCATTAAAAACCTGTTAACTAAATGTACCATAGGGGTTCACATATGAATTTAAGTTGTGTACTGTGGTGGTAAGCTACCCCCAAATCTCAGTGGCTTATGACACTAAATGTTGATTTCTCACTCAGGCTACATGGCCATTGTAGGTCAGCTGTGGCTTTGTCCATGTTGTCTTCACTCTGGGAATGAAGTAATGGTGTAGCCTCCAAGTATGGCTCATCTTTTGGTAGAAGGACAAGAGAGATATGGTGAACTGTGCACTGACATTAAATCTTCTGCTTGGTAGTGATGCATGTCACTTATATTCCATTAGCCAAAGCAAATCACAAGGCCACACCCGAGTTCAATAGATCAGGGAAGTATAATCCTCCTGTAAGGAAGGAGCATTTCAGGTCACACGACCAAGTTAGAAGTCAGTGGAGTGAAAAGTATAGTTCTCTGACAGGAAGGAGAGAAGAAATATTGAGAATAATAGCCTACCTTATTATCTGCCGATAATAACTATCAATAGAATTACTATGGAGAAGAAATAAGGTAGCAGATACTATAAAGGTAAAGTTTTAATTTATAATGTTAATTTGTACTCATTAAGGATAAAAAGGGTGGATGTTAATTAAACTTATGGTAATAATTTTGCTATATATATATATCAAATCATTCTGTTACACATTTTAAATCTGTAGTATAATATATGTCAATTATATCTCAATAAAACTGGAAATCTTTTTAAAAGATTTATTTATTTTAGAGAGAGAGAGAGTGCATGTGAGTAGGAGGAGGGGCAGAAGGAGGGGGAGAAAATCCTTAAGCAGACTCCCCTCTAAGCTGGGAGCCTGAAGTAAGGCTCGATTTCAGGACCCTGAGATCATGACCTGAGCCAAAATCAAGAGTGGGCTGCTTAACTGACTGAGCTACCCAGGTGCCCCTGGAAAAAAATTTTTAAGAAGGATAAAGACGGTGAGGGCTGCATTAGCTAAGATGTTTTAAGTCCAAAGCAAAAGAAATCTAAAAGGATACCGTAGAAAAATCAACTCAAGATACTGAATTAAATTTGCATGTTTACTGCTAGAAGGAAGACTATCTCTGAAACATATGGAAATAACTCATGTATTTTGGATTTATCTGACTTCACCAATGTAAGTGTTTAGTCTTTGGACCCTTTCTCACTGGAGGACTGAGATTTACTAGAGTAGGTGTTAAGTCTAAGAAGATCATACTCATTTGAAGATGGCATTCTTTATGAGTAACAGAGAAGAGTATTTTGTTACTTTTGATGAATTGTAGATGAATATCTATATTGCTGCATTTTCTACCATGGTGCAGAATTAAGCTGAATCCATGGGCTTGTTAAACACAGGGGTATAGTGAGAAGCATTAACTGGAGAGTCAGGACTTGATTCTCAGCTTTGCTAATAAGTGAGTTTGTGCATTGGCTAGTTCCCTACTGTCTTCAGTTTTCTCATTTATAAAATAAAGGCAGTGGTGTTATTTGATTTCAAAAGTCTCACTTCTAGTCATAAAACTTGATAGTCATGTCCCCCTCCATATATGTGGCAGGTGAGTCACCCATTCATGATTTGATGATAAGATATTCTCTGACAAAGTTCTTGGAATATGATGCCTGTGTTCTTCTGAATTGAAAGGAGGAAACATAGATGTGTTCAATACTTTTTCCTTTAGCCTTCTTTTCTACACATGCATTTTTAAATGTCTCACCAGTTATTACAAATTTTCCTGTATTTATTTACCTTTTATTTTGTATTTTTGGGTATGGTGGTTTAGAGTCACCACATCCAGTTGTGCAGAGTGTGTAGTGCACAAATCTACGACCACAGTTCACATTTTCAGTGCCTAATCTCTACAGCCTTTAATGACAGCTGTGGTGGCCAAGGTTTAATTTATTATTTCAATATTATGTGTTATCTTTCTTGTACTGAATTCTTAATTTTTGAGTATTATTATATCAGGATGGTTCATATGAGGAAAGCATTAGCCTTACTGAATGTAAAATATTATTAATGCTTCTTCCCCTCTTACTATTTCCTAACAAAATTATAAGAATTATGATTATCTTAAACTCTGTTTTTCAATACAGAATTTGGTTGAACTTTCTATCATTCAGATTTTTTTTGAATTATTTAGTGTTGATAAAGTGGATGACGAAGATGATGAGGATTTAACAGTGAACAAAACCTGGGTCTTGGCACCAAAGATTCATGAAGGAGATATAACACAAATTCTCAACTCATTGCTTCAAGGCTATGACAATAAACTTCGCCCAGATATAGGAGGTAAGTTTGAGTTATCTGTTTGGGATTTTGGTGACTTTGGAAACCTTATTTACTAATGTTATTTTAATCATATAGCTCATATTCCTTGGGTATCTGCTGTATGTCAGAGACTGTTAGGTTTCATAATTATTAGTTAAATTGGCACTGTTGAGAAATTCACAGTCTGATGTGGGAAGAAAGGCATATAAATATTTTTGATGTAATTATTTTACAACTGCTACAATAAAGGGTACAATAGCAAAGTTTTGATAAAACTGCCTGAAAAGCTAAGAGGTATTTCATAAAAGAGAATATTTGAAAGGTAAGTAGGGTTCTAATTTTGTGTCAATGCAGCACTGTTTTAATTAATTATAAGCCTGTAATAGTGTTGGTAATCCTACTTTGTTTTTCTTAGTCATTTGCATTTATGTATAAGTTTTATAATAATTAACTTCTAAGTCCCCCCCAATGGCTTATTAAAAACAAACAAAAATTATAAACCAGCCAGCATTGTCATTGGGATTGCATTAAATCTATGGTCAATATGGGGAAACTGAAATCATTACCATATTGAATTTTTACTATACTAAATTCATGAGCATCATGTATTTCTTTCTTTATATATATATATTTTTATTGTTGCCTATGAAGAAGTGTTGAATATATCTTACTAGATTTAATTCTATGTATTTGGAATTTTTGTTGCAAGTGTAAATAGATTTTTAAAAATTTATTTTCTAATTTTATATTAGCAGTATATAGAAAAAAAGTTATTTTGCATATTTATTTTGTCCACAGGAGCCTTGTGAAATTTTAATTACTTACTGTTATAGTCTTCTAGATTTTCTACAAAGATAATGACTTACAAATAATGACTACATTGCAAATAGTATCTATTTGCAAATAATGAATATTTTACTTTATTTCCAAAATTATACAGTTTTCATGCCATGATGCATTGGCTAAGACTAGAGTAAATTTTGGATAGTTTTGGGCTGTTCCTAATATCAGGAAGAGCAATTCATGTTTCACTATTAGGTATGATTGCTGTAGGCTTCTTTTTTTAAGACATTCTTTGTAAATCCTTTCTCTCCTTATTTTGCCAGAGTTCTTTTTTCCTCAATGTTTCAAATAATTTCTGTACAACTATTGAAATAATCATATGATTGTATATTGCCCTTTATTCTACTTACCGTTTGTTCTATAAGTAACTGTCTGATTTTTAAACCTTAAACCAAATTTTCATTTCTGGAATAAATAGCACTTAGTTGTGATATGGTAACTTTAAAAAATATCACTAGATTCAGTTTTGTATTTTGTTTTGGAATTTTACATCTATGTTCATAAAGGAATAGCCATTTATTTTACTTCCTGTAATGTCTCTTTCAGTTTTGGAACCAAGATCATGCTAAGGTCTACAAATAAGTTCTGTTGTCCCTCACTTTTCATCTTTGAAAGAGTTTATCTAAAATGGATGCTATTTCTTCCTTAAATATTTGGGAGAATTATTTGGTGAAGTCATGCTGGCCTAGAGTTTAATTTGGGAAAGAATTTTTTAACAATTCAATTACTTTAATAGTTTTAGTAAGTTGAACCTCTTAAGGAATATAAATTTTCAAATTTACTAGTGTTAAATTGTTTCATAATAACTTTTGTGATATTTTTAATGTTTCTAGGATCTGAGTTTTTTTCCCCTTTATCATTTCTGATATTAGTAATCTGTTCTTTTATTTATGAATCAATCTTGAAGGACTTTTTCAATTCTATTAGTATTGTCATAAAATCAAAATTTGGCTTTGTCAATTTTCTCTGTTGAAAAATTTACTTTTTTTTTAAGATTTATTTATTTGAGAGAGAAAGAGAGAGAGAGAAAGAAATGCACAGGGGGAGGGATGGAGGGAGGAAGAGAGAGAGAATCCACAAGCTGACTAGGAGTGTGGGAGCCTGGCAGGGAGGCTCAATCCCAAGACCCTAGGATCATGACCTGAGCGGAAACCAAGCATTGGCCACTTAACCGACTGAGCTGCCTGGGGGGTCTGAAAATTTTTCTTAAATTTCATTGTTTTACAACATTTGGCTTATTATGTTAATCTAATTTCCTCATATGCAATTTGATGTTTTCTCAGATTGCTTTAATTATTTAATTTTAAGGTAAAACTTAGACTTAATAAAATAGCATCCATACGTGGAATTTCCACAAACCCTTTAACCCTAATGTTAACATTTTATATAACCATAGAAATCCTAACCTAAGTCAAGAAAATAATATCAAGAATACCATTAACTACTCTACAAACCTTATTTAGATTATGGCATGTGCCTCACTAATGTCTTTTTATTTGTTTCGGAACTCCAACAAGGATCCCACAATGCATTTTGTTCTCATGTCTCTTTATTTTCCTCCAATCTGATATAATTTTTATTTTTCTGTATGTTTCATAAACTTGATAACCTTAAAGAGTACTGGCCAGTGGAATGTCTGTCAGTTTGTCTGATGTTTTCATTATTCCACTAAGTTGATACATTTTTTGCTAAGGATAACACGGAAGTGATGTTGTGCCCTTTCAGTGTGTTCTATCAGGAGGTACATGATGTTAGTATATCTTATTGCTGGTGATATTAATTTTAACACTTGGTTTAGTATGGTTTCTTCTAGGTTTCTCCACTGTAAATTTATTATTTTTCCCCTTCTAGATTAATACATATGTTGTGAGGAGATACTGTCAGGAGGACAGCCAACTATGTAAAAATGTCTCAGCACATGTTTGTCCATTAAGCTAATATCCATCAATGATTCTTAACTGTAACAGTATTTATTACTGTGCTGTTTGCCAAATGGTGACTCATTATTATCATCACTCCTTCTATACATATTATTTGTAATTCTACTATAAGGAAGAGCTGTGGCTTATCCTCCATTTATTTATCTACTCATTTATACTCAGTGTAGACTTACACATATGTTTTCTTTTATAGCTTATAACCCATTATTATCATTATTTTGTTGCTAAAAATAAACTTGGCACTGGGACTTCCTATAGTTTGGCTTCTGTGTCCTTTCATACGTCCCCATCATTTTCTGATCACATCCTTACTTTTTAGTACATAAGATATTCCTGGCTTATCTTGATCCAAGCAATAAAATTCACCATTTCTCCAAGGTAGTTAGAAATCAAGATCAGGGGTGCCTGGGTGGCTCAGTTGGTTAAGCGACTGCCTTTGGCTCAGGTCACGATCCTGGAGTCCCGGGATCGAGTCCCACATCGGACTCCCTGCTCGGTGGGGAGTCTGCTTCTCCCTCTGATCCTCTTCCCTCTCGTGCTCTCTGTCTCTCATTCTCTCTCTCTCAAACAAATAAAATCTTAAAAAAAAAAAAGAAATCAAGATCAGGGCAGTAGGCATATTCATTAATATTGGGTGTTATTGCTTCTTAACCATTTCAGCGAGCAGAATTAGAAAATATATGTTCTACAAACACATTCATGGGCATCTATATTTCTATATCTGTCCTTTCTTACATGTATTATAAACCATGAGTTCATACTGATAGTTCTGCTTCCAAACTAAACATCATGGGGTTCATTCTAGTGTTTCCTCTTTCCTCATTTGTAATTCCTTTTTCCAACAGTGAGACACCTGGCTCTGATTTATCCATAGTATATTTTCTTATTTTCTTATTTTTTCAATTCCAGTAAATACAAAATGTAGTTCTAAAATTTTAACATGTCATTTGTCTATGTCATTTGTCTATGAAAACAAATTAACTAGAATAAAATACTCAAGTACAATTATTTTCATCTTTAGCTTTACAGAATGTAATTAAAATATTGTTCAACAAAGTTAACTTAGGTTCTTATCTTTCCTATTCCCTTCAATGGTTATTTTATTCATTTCTAATACAGTTTGGCTCAAGTATTACTGGCTATATTCCACTTTGAGTGGAATTCATCCATGTCTACTTTTAGTACTTGCATGGTTTTATTTGTTTATATTTAATTCCTTAGTCCATTAGGAGTTACTGTATGGTACAAAGTATGAATCTATTTTTTCTCTTTACTGAATGGCTTTTCTGTTGGCTAAACATCATTTATGAAAGAAATCAATCTTTGCTTCTGTTATTTGAGACACCCACTTTCTCATATTTTACATTTTCTTATGAACTTTGGTTATTTCTGATCTTTCTGTTCCATTCCCTCATTTGTTTTTCTATGTGTCACTACACTATAGTAATAGTAGAGACTCAACAGTATATTGAGGCTAAAACATTTTGTATTAATGTCTTATAAGGCTAATTCCATGTCATATTTTCATTTGTTTTGTTTTTCCTTTCAGTTTATCTGGCTTCTTTTTTTTTGAGAGGGAGAGGGGGTTGGGAGGGGTGGAGAAAGGGAGAGAGAGAATCTTAAGCAGGCTCTACACCAGGGCCGAGCCCCATTCGGGGCTTCATCTCATGACCCTGAGATCATCACCTGAGCCAGAGTCAAGAGTTGGTTGCTTAATTGACTGGGCCACCCAGGTGCCTTATTTTTGCATTTTTTAATAATAATAAATTTAGCTCTATTAAAAAAAAACCTCACAATACTTGTTTGTATGTTTAGTGGGATCGCGTTAAATTTGTAAATTAACTTTGGGAGAACTAAAATCTTCATAACACTGAGTCAACTAATATGGGAACATGGGCTGTCTTTGAATTCTTCATATTTATTTTGCATCTTTCAGGAATATTTTAAAGATTTACTCATACAGATTTTTCACATTTTAAAAATTGAGTCCTAAGTATTTAATTTTTTCCCTGACGTAAAGGGTAGTTTCTCAACTATAATGTCCTCTACTGGTTATTAATTTTGTGTATCAATGTTATTGATTTATGAATGCTTATTTTATATCCTAGTACCCTCCTGCTGCTTTACTGACTTTTTTATGGTTTAAGCATTATCTGACTTTTCAAAATATGCTATCGTATCGTATATAAAGATAATTTTATTTTTTCTTTACCAATTCATATGCAACTAATTGATGATGTCTCTTATCTAATAGCATTTATTAATATCTCTAGTATAATATTGTGTAATAGTGGAGATTGTGAGTAACTTGACCTTTTTCTAGATCTTAGTGGAAATGACTAATGTTTTGTCCTACAAAGATTTACATTAAGAAATTATCCCTCAACTTTCTTGGTTTTGTTTTTATATTTTTTATTTATTTATTTATTTATTTGAATGAAATCTTTTTTTTTTTTTTAAAGATTTTATTTATTTATTTGACAGAGAGAGACACAGCGAGAGAGGGAACACAAGCAGGGGGAGTGGGAGAGGGAGAAGCAGGCTTCCCATGGAGCAGGAAGCCTGATGTGGGGCTCGATCCCAGGACTCTGGGATCATGACCTGAGCCGAAGGCAGACGCTTAACGACTGAGCCACCCAGCCGCCCCTGAAATCTTTTTTTTTAAGATTTTATTTATGTATTTGTGTGTGTGGGAGAGAGAGCACAAGCAGGGGGAGCGGCAGGCACAGAAAGAGAAGCAGACTCCCCACTGAGCAGGGAGCCTGATGCCGGGCTTGATCCCAGGACCCTGAGATCATGATCAAACCTAAGGCAGCCAATTAACCGACTTAGCCACCCAGATGCCCCTTGCTTTTGTTTTTAAATCAGGAAATTGGTATTAAAATTTGTCAAAGGCATTTTCTGTATTTCTGGAAATAATTATGAATATTTTCCTCCTTAGATCTATTAATATGATAAATAATATTAATTGAAACAATTTGCATCCTGGAGTAAAGCCTCCTTGGCCATGAGGTGTTGGATGAGGTGTTGGATTCCATTTGCCAATGTACTATTTAGTATTTTGCATTGGTATTCATGAATGATATTCATGTTTCATTTTATATTTGAGTACTGTCTTCATCTTTCTTAGATATCCTTTTTATATTTGTTTCATGATAGGGAGTTTTCATTTATTCTCAAAAGTCTAGCAATTTATTGAGCTTTAGTGACAACTGGTCTTTGGAGATTTTGTAGAATTCCATTGTAAAATTATCCAGGTCTCATGTTTTTTGGAAATAATCACCTTGTTTTCCTATGGAAATTGATCTTTTTATACTTTATACTCTGTCAGGATGAATTTTGGTAATCTGTATTTCCTTAAGAAAAATGTCCCTTTTATCTATGTTTTCAAGTTTATTTGCAATGAAGTCTTCAAAGTAGTGTCTTAGGATTTTAAAAAGTTTCTTGTGTTTCAAACTTTACTTTTGCTTTTGTAATTTCTTACTTTATATGTTGTATTATTACCCCCTTTTTTTGGCCAAGAAAATTAAAATACTATTTTCCTCTACTTTGTTAATGTCCTCCAAAGCTCAGGATCCCATTTATTAATGAGTTCTACCATTTTTGTCTTAACTTCCTCATAATTTCTACCTTGTCTTTATTGCAACCTTCATTGTATTTTATTTTGTTTTACTTTTTTCTTGTTTTTCTAGTTTTTGACCTGGGAATTTAATGATTTCTTTTCACTCTAAGTTTTTGGCATGTTACTATCTGTCTTTCCTTGCTTCTTTTGTAGATTTTGCCTCATAAAAGTAGCTACTTTGTTATTTGGTTTATAAATATCCTGTGTATTATCTTCACAATGACTTGTGGCTTTAAACATTAAAAAGGAGACCTTAATTGTCGTTTCTAAAGCTTTTTGACTTAACTTATGCTTAAATTATGCTTCTTTTTCTTCTGTTTCTTCAGTTCAATCAATTCTCTGGTCATTTCTTCCTATTTGTTTTTTTCATGTGTGGGATGGGGAGAGGACATTTCTTTACTTATTTCCTGAATTTCTGATTCAAGGTTTTTTTTTTTTTTTTCTTACCCTCAAATAGTTGTTTGAATCCTTTTGACCGTTTAGAGTATTGTCTTACAACTTTTTTATTTTTTGGGTTAGTATTTTTTGAAGAGATTTTCCACAGCTGATTTGTCCTGGGTCTTGATTTCTTATTTCTGCAACAATTTTGTATGGATCTCTTCCCTTTTTTCCCTACTGTGTTTCTAGTTTGCAAGTATTTTTTAAGATTCCTAATTCATCGACGTTCTTTTATGTCATTATAGCAAATCCAGATACTTTAAATGAATTTGTTTGTAGGTGGTGCATGTTTGTTTCATGCTAGGGGAGGGATGGTATGATTTCCAATTCACTGGTTCTCTTTTCTTGTAGGAGCATGAAATCCCCCCCTTTGCTTCATTTCCTGCACCCAATTTTTAAAGCCCGCTTCTTTTTTCCCTTTTGACATTTTTTTTCCCACCCCAAAACTACTTATTTTGGAGACTGCTCTTTTACATCACATATATTGGTAGATCGCTTTTCTGTTAGTTCTTGTTCTGGCCATAGGACACATTTTAAACACTTTCAGATTTATGGCACGCTCATTCTCTCTACTTGTCCTCTTACATCTACTTTTGGTAAGTAACTCTCTTCTTTCTTCCTCTATTTAGCTTAGTCTGCTTTGCTTACTACAAATTCTTGCATTAGAACAGATTTGAGAAAGAGCTTGAGAGATTTTTTGCCAGGATTTGGTGGTTTTTGTTTTTTTATTTTTCTTTTACAGTTGTTTTAGAATTTGGGCATTCTCTGTCTTCAAGTTATGCTGAGGCCATAGTTTTTGGGTACTTGTATTTTTCCCTTTTTTGTTGTTCTATATATTTTTGGAGGAAATATTAAGAGATGAAGACATAAGAAATTTGTACAAATTTCCTCTAAACTTTTCTTTAGCCTTTCACAGTTTATTCCTTTATAATTACTTCTTGGACACATTGGCTAGTTTAAGTGAATAATGCTTAATTTAAAAAACTAGGTTGTATTGTGGATATATTTTTGTTATTGATACCTAACAATTCGATTTTCCTCCAAGAACATACTCAAGTTCAGTTTATTATTCTTGTTGCTCAAATAATCTATATAGCAACTTTTTTGTGTTATTTTTTATATTTTTGTATTAAAAATACCTAACTAAAACCATTAATTTTTCTATTTTTCTTAAGTCCATTCAGTTTTTGCTTAATATATAATGAAACTCTTTAGGTACATACAAATTTAGGATTCTTATGACTTTTTATTGAATAGAAGTTTTATATTTGGATTTTGTTTACTTTATTGTTAAGTATTACAATCTTTTTCTTTTAAATAAAGTGGTTAGCGCAGATAAATTTAAGGTAAGTATTGTATATATATTTTTTAAATCTACTGCTATTATATTTGTTTTGTTTTTCTAATCTGCTTAATCTGCTCTACAAAGTTTTTTTTTTCTCTATTCTTTCCCTCACTTGGATTCATTACATAGTTATAGTTTTATTTTCTCTTTATAGTATCTTATTAAATATAAAATTATCATTTTAAGTGATTAAAATGTTTATTCTTACTTTATTAGATTTAATCATAAGCAAATAACTTTATTACAATTCAAGGACATTTCAAGCCATTTACCACAGAAACTCTAGTCCTTTTTTGATATTATATCTATGTATTTTTATGCTGTATTTTGAAATAACAAAATTATTTTAAAGCGTTTAAAAGCAATTAATGTTTACCAAGAAATTACTCCCTTTGGTATTCTTTCCTTTCTTCATACTGTGTTTCCATTTAGAAAAATATTCCTCTCAGTATTTCTTCTGGTGTAAATCTCATGGCAAAAAATTATTTCAGTTTTTATTGAAAATATTTTTATGTCACCTTCATTTGAATGATATTTTCAATGAATATTTAAACTCAGGGTAGCTGCTGTTTCCAAACTTTATAAACCTCACTCCATTTTCTTCTCAATTCTATTATTTCCATTGAAAAAAATCACTTTTCAACAACAATGTTACTGTTTTAGAAATAAACTATTTTTTTAATCTCTGTTTGTAGGTTTTCTTTGTCTTTGTTTTCTGCAGTTTTATATAAGGTTCCCAGACTTTTTTGTTGTGTTTTTGGTATTTGGGAGAATTTGCAGGATTTCTTGAATCTATTTGTTGGAATTTCTGATTGCTTTTGGAAAATTCTTCGCCAATATTTCTTCAAATATTTTTTCTATCTCAATTTCTCTGTAGCTCCAATTGCTGATGTTTGACTCTTTCCCTATGTCCAGCATGTCTCATACACTTTTATATAATTTTCATTGTTTCTCTCCGTGTTTCATTCTTTTTTTATTATTGACCCCTTTTCTAGTTTCATAATTCTTACTTGTAGTATTTGCATCTGATTTTTAAAGTATTTCAAGTATTTTATCAAATTTGCCATCTTTTCATCATTTTCTTATATATATTAACTGTAATTATTTTAAAGTCTG
Organism: Mirounga angustirostris; assembly: GCF_029215605.1. Taxonomy (NCBI): domain Eukaryota; kingdom Metazoa; phylum Chordata; class Mammalia; order Carnivora; family Phocidae; genus Mirounga; species Mirounga angustirostris. The sequence continues at coordinate 38,254,087 of NW_026991710.1, read as the reverse complement.
ATAATCACAATATCTTGATCACTTGTGTGACTTTTTAAAAAATTTCTTTTTTGGGGCGCCTGGGCGGCTCAGTCGGTTAAGTGTCTGCCTTTGGCTCAGGTCATGATCTCAGGGTTCTGGGATCGAGCCCTGCATCAGGCTCCCTGCTCAGCGGAGAGCCTGCTTCTCTCTCTCTCTCTCCCTCTGCTGCTCCCTCTGCTTGTGCTCTCTCTCTATCTGTCTCTCTTTGTGTCAAATAAATAAATAAATAAATCTTTTTCTTTTTCATTTTATCTCTTGGTTTAAGGTGATTGACCTGTTTCATTTATGCTATGTTAATTTTTTATTGAATGCCAGTAGAGTATATTAAAAATAATGGAGATTTAGATGATGTTATTTCTTTCCAGAGAGGATTTTAATTTTGGTAGTAGAGTCAAGAAAGGAAATTGCCTTCATTTGGCTCAAACCAGTATATTTCCTTTTGTAAAACTTTCCTTTTTCCCAGGGCATAACCATTTGAAGTCTCTCAACTGATAGCCTGAGGTTTGTACTAAGAAACCTTTTCCTTGATGGCCCCAGAGATGCTGGAAATAACTGAAACCTCTCCATATTATTTTAGACGCCCAGCAGCTGATTTATATTTGGTTTCTTAACATCACACTGTGCATATGCACAATTTAGGAATTAGTAAAAACCTTGAGGGGGAATTCCATGTAGAATGTCTGATTGAATCCTCTCTTGTTCATTTAGTTGCAGGGAAGTCTTGGCTGTCTTGACAGCCCTGAACTCCAATTTTGTCTCTCTAGCCCAGTGAGACAGATACAAGTTCTAAGTCACTCTCCTTTTTTAATCACCATTTCTGTGCAGTAAAACAGCAAATGCACCAAAGGGGAAAAGTGGCCAGTATAATGCAGAGCTTACATCACTGCATTTACATTCTTTCCAGGAAATTGTTGCATCAAATCCTGATTTTGTTTGCTGCTGTGTGATTCTTTCAATAATTTTTTTTAATTTTAAATAAATCGTATAGTCATGTTCATTGAGATGGTTAATTTGATACCAATTATTTATCATAAGAAGCAGAAATCTGTACTTCCATTTTACTCCTCATACTTCACTATTATTAGTTGATACTCCCTTTTCTTCCTGTAAATAAGATCCCTGAAATAGATCATCACCATATCCCTGGTCGCTAAAACAATACCTGAAGCATAAATTTAAGGTTTCACTTACTGTTTGCTGAATGAGTATTTGCTGAATAGAAGCCAGTGTATATAATCTTTTTTATTCCATGTGTAGGTATTTTGACAGTTCTACCTCATCAATTTAGCATTTTAAGTACATTATTTCAGATCAAGATATGGACTTTCAAATTCCACGTACATCTGTGACATTGTCACTTAGTTTAATAGTGTAGCTTAAACATGTCCTAAGAACCGTGATAATCATACTGTGCATAGCAGCATTTTCTCTGTGCACCTCAGAGTATACATAATGAATGTCTTACTTGTTGAGGTGCTCTTTGCAGGCATTCCTTTCTGTCCAAAATTTCATTAGCATCTTTATTCTTCACTGATGTTATGAAAACTTATATAGCGAACTTACTGAAGACTTTTAAACTTAATGGCAAATTGACATTAAGGTTTTATAATTCTAGTAAAGGTTGTATAATTCTAGTAAATTTTCAACTACTGTATGTTGAATCCTTTTCATTTCTTAACAACTTTTTGGGTAGAGTCTATGGCTTTCCAAGAAGTTTCAGTGATTGATATAGTTTGATCTAATCCAGGAATTAATATCTGAACAGAATTAATGCTATCACTCTCCCAGGACACAGGGTAGACGAGTGCCACCAGAGAGGGACTTGGTGGGGTGAGGAAGGGAGCAGATGTCATCTGCTCTTTTATTCAATCTGCTTTACTCTTCTAGGTTCTTAGTGATGGGAACATGCAGGAGATATGAAGAGGAATGGTCTTTGTGTTCATTTAATTGGGTGCAGTTGAAACCTTTGTCTTGTGAGTTTTCACTTCATTTCTGGCACACACCAACTGGCCCTTGATGTACTTTGAGAAGCAGTTGTATAAATAACAAGTTTTATGGGTAGGAGGGTAGGATTGGTTTTTGTTGTTTGTTCATAGGCATTTTAACTGTTTATTTCCTTGACGTGGTGAATTGAGATGGTTCTCTCTTCCACCCGCCTTAGCTCCTTTCATCAAGATCATGCTCCTGGTGTACAACTTTCTTGTGTCAAAAAACTGGTGAGATCCCTCTAGCCTAGTCAGTTTCTTTCGATGTGAGTTATACTCACAAGAAATTACAGTATCCTAGACACACTAAAGAGTAGGTATGCAGACACTCCACTGCTTTTCTTTATTTAGATCCCATCAGTCCTTTCTAACTTTCTTCCCACCGCCCTATCCCCCCTGGATCAGATATAGGAGCAGGAGCAGGTTGCTAAGTCTGCTGTCTAAAGAAATGTTTAGCTATAGAAGGAGAAGCCCATCTTCTATTTTCCTAAGATGACATTTCCATAAATTAAATATATATATACTTGATTAAATATATGTATGAATTATATTACATTAAAATAGATTATTAAATATATATTAAAATTGTCATATGTATGTGTACTGAGTACTTGATATTGGTTATTGGCTACGGACTACTTGAAATATGGTTAATATGGCTAAGAGAATACATTTTTACTTTAATTTAATTAATTTCTATTTAAATTTAAGTAGGCATATGTACCTTGCATAGTAGCATTTTTTAAATTTTTTATTGTTATGTTAATCCCCATACATTACATCGCATAGTAGCATTTTATCTGTTCATCTCAGAGCATACATAATAAATGACTTAACAATTGAAGAGCTCTTTGTAGGCATTTTCTTCTATCCAAAATTTGGGTTAGTATCGTTTCTGGCTTATTGTGTTGGTATCTATTGGCTAAAGTATTAGACTGCACTTAAGAGCTTACTTATCCATATGTACCTTTTCATCCATACGTATCCATATGTAACCTGCAGAAGGAGATGGTGAGTGTTAGTTGACATTTCCTTGTTAGCAAGGCCTGGGAAGAAGTATCTGGACCCCTGGGATATCTTTGGTTTGAGAAACCCCACTGTCTATTCTAGGGCAAGAAAAACATATTAGTTATGGTTTTTTCAAAGTCTGTGTATTTTAACGGTAACATATAAATCATTGGAGCTATTTCTTTTTTTTTAATGCCTATTCTGTCACAACAGAAAAGACTGTTAAACTTATGTTCCAGGATTAGAGGTTTTAATTGACCCGAGTTAATTTTTAATTAACCTTAATTAATTAATTAATCTGAATTAATATACAAAAGTGACCCAGAAGCTACACAATCTGCTAAAGGTATCTTAGAGCCATTTGAATATGTCATCTAAGAAAGCATGGTTAAAACAATTATGAAGTATTTTTAAAATCTGTTTTATTTTATATCTTCTGATTAAAAACTGATTACCCATTTCTACAGTTGGCTGTTTTCTGTTTTGCCTTAGCTACATGGAAGCTGAGTGTGGAAACTTCATTGATCCAACTGCTTTCTTCTTTTTAAATTCTTTTTTGCTTCTTCTTACTGTTCTCTGCATTTTCTTTAAGTTGCTCGGAATGTCCATTCTTTCTTATATTCATTCCCACTGAGAGTTTATCTTATATTCTGCTGAGATACTTAAAGCAAAGTACTTAGAATCACAACGCAGAAAGAGGCCTTGCAAAAATAATCCAGTGTCCTCTCTACCTGCCTTTCATCTATCAAAAATGTAATTTGCTAGGGTATTACGTTTCTTTCCGTCATTATTATGCTGTCACAAAAAAAGCGATCTTTCATCTCCATGTGCGTTGAAGAATTAAACATAGTCTGTGCCCTCTTCCTAAAGATCGTTTAATGAGCCTGGAATGACAATTTCCTTTTAGTCTCCTCTTTTATTTTTGAATGGATATCTGATGTTTTCTTTTTTAAGTATCACTAAAATCCTCCAATTGAACAAACTTTGTACTGAGAAAATCATAGAGCTAAGAAAATGTACTTACTCTACCAAGAAGCCTATATTTTAAGTGATTTCACCCACAAGTATTGTTCATAGTATGAATCGATAAAAGTGGTGATGAGTCATTATTAAGGAACAATGACAGTTTTCTGTTGTTTTCCTCTTTATATTTTGAAGCATATCATCTCTAGCTGGGGTTTTAAAATTAATCTGAAATATTTTAGTTCCCTTTCAGACTTATTCTTTCTCATGTTTTGGGACTGAAGTTTAAAGAACTAGATGAGGGGCGCCTGGGTGGCTTAGTCAGTTAAGAGTCTGCCTTCGGCTCAGGTCATGATCCCTGGGTCCTGGGATCCAGCTCTGAGTCAGGCTCCTTGCTCAGTGGGGAGCCTACTTCTCCCTCTCCCTCTGCCTGCCGCTCTGCCTACTTGTGCTCCTTCTCTCTGCCAAATAAAAAAATTAAAAACAAAACAAAACATATAAAGAACTAGATGAAATACCAGCAGCCCCAAGTCATAAAATAGGGTACATAATAACTAAGGAAATACTCATAGTTTGCAAATATACATTTATTAAGTTACCTATTGAATATCTTCATAATAGCAATGATCTACATTGGACTCACTAATGTGATTCTTCTTTTGTCTTATCTCAGATGAACGTGATTTCTGTTGCTCATGAAATATTTCACTGTGGCTCATGCCCTAATGCAAAAGTTAATACTTTTCTAGTGTTATATATTTGTCTCATGATTGGTTAAGGAAATACTGATATCAGGAAACCAGGATAGAACACTCATATCTAAAACTTTCTATACTATATATGTGAAAAGTATGTCGTATAAATAAAAATGCCCCCAAGAATCATTTATTTCTCAGCATAGGCAATGTTCAGCCCTTTTTATCATGTAATAAAGAGATGTTCAGTGTTCGTTGATTTATCAGATGAACTGAAAAAAATCTAATTAAATAAGTCTGGTACATTGCGCTTAATTGCTTATAACTGGTAATAAATATACTTACAAATGGAACTAATAAACGTATGTTTTTTAAAATTAATTGGCTTTCATAAAATCCATTCTGTAAATCTAGCTAAAACTAGCTTAATTGTATGATATTTATTGGCTTCAATTCATAGTCAAAAATAAATGGCAAACAATTAAAGCAAATCATCTCAGAAGTCATCAGCCTAAGTTAAATTATAAAGCCTTCTATAAATCATATGACCTACTTTTATTTAAGAAATCTAATTGTTGGCTAGCAGATTGAATTACATTACCATGTATTGTATAGGTCTAGAGACTTATACTTTTGCATACTAAAACTATTTTTAACAAATATGGTATATACCATGTAATAAAATCTTTACCTGAGGAAAACCAAACTATGTAAACATTATTATGTTTTTCTAAGTGTAGTGTGTTTTTTAATTGCAAAGGATAAAATTAAATATTGTTTTAAAATTATATAATCACTGTTTTTCAAAATACCTCAAGTTTTCCATTGAATTCTTGCTAGCATGGCAAATCTGCCAAATTGGAAGTTTCCAAGACAGGGGGCTTGGGGCTGGATAGAGACTCCAGGCAGGCTTAGCTATGTGTTAGAAGGGGAGGTGTGTCCTGCCAGGTCGAACATAGCGTTTGAATTGTAAGAATGATAAATATTAGGCCAAAAATGGGAAGTCAGATAAACTTTAGAAAGGAGAACTGAGTAAGTGTTACTAAACATGCCACTTTATTATAGAAACTTACAATCTACAAGGAGGTTTTTCTGCTTTATTTTGTTTGCATCATCTCTATAAAAATCTCTGTGAGATATGATAGGTTTTCTTCTTGAAATGGTTTTCTTCTTCTTGTCTACATTGTGAACCCTTTACATTCACTCTTCAACAAGTATTTGCAAATTAGTAAATGAATTCTTTATATTTTATTTGGTGGGACAGGGGAAATAAAGTAAACCATGAGAAAATACTTTTCATAGCAAACTAAAAACCATAATCCAATATTATCGCAGGTATTCATTAATCATGTCATTTGATAAACACTTAAAAGGCTGGATCTGCACTACACATTTTGATAGACTATAAAAATACTGATATACAATACATAGCACTTAAGACTAACTGGGAAAACACAAATGGTTATGTACAAAACACAATAGATGAAATCCACAGTGACATCTCTACAATACACTCTGTGAAATTTAGACAAAAATACACTTAGTTCTGGAGCCAGCATAAACAACATAAAGGAATGTTGTTAACAGGGAAGAAAGAAGCAAGAACAAATATTTATGAAGCTCCTCATAAGAATCAGACCTGAAGGTGGATGCTTTACAGACATTATCTCCTTCAATCCTCATACCCATGCTTCAAGTCCCATTGTGTGCTAGAACATCCTTTTGCTGGCTCACAATAGCTATTTATTAGATACTGTCCCAACTCTGCATTCAGTGACTTCACGTTTGTATCCTTAAATCAACTATTGTGGGAATATTTACCCATGGGTATCGGCAAAATCTACAAATCAGGGCTTCCCACTATGGGAACAAGGCTGTTAAACAGTTACCAACACACCACTGATAGGCATTAAGTAGGATTGCGTAATATTTAGGTTCTAATATCCATTCGAATTCTAAAACCCTATCATGTAGCAGAGAGTAAATTATCTAGTAAATTTTATTGAATTTACTTCCTTAATTTTAATGAAGGATTTAGATATTTATAACTTTTTTAGGTTGTACATTAAAGTGTTTTTAGGGGTGCCTGGGTGACTCAGTTGGTTAAGCATCCAACTCTTGATTTCAGCTCAGGTCATGATCTTAGGGTCTGGGATCAAGCCCTGAGTCAGGCTCCACATTCAGCATGGATTCTGCTTGGAATTCTCCCTCTCCCTCTCCTTCTGCCCCTCCCCTTGCTCATGCTCTCTCTCTCTCTCTCTCCCTCTAAAATAAAATAAAAAAATACTTAATGTTTTTAGTTAAAAATGTTAACTTTTACGTACATAATTGATTTTTTAACTGAAAAGATATTTGTGTTTTTGTAATGGGCAATGTTTCTTAATTTCCCAATGAGGAATATTTTATTATTTAAATGGTAAATGTTATTTATGAAGATTTATTTAAAGCTAAGATTTATTTAACACAACCTCTAATCTTATCTTTGACCATTCTTTGTGTTGGTATTTTGCAGTGAGGCCCACAGTAATTGAAACTGACGTTTATGTAAACAGTATTGGACCAGTTGATCCCATAAATATGGTGAGTGATGAATATTAAAAATAATTGTCTGCCATAGAGTTCTTGAGTATATACCCCAATAATAGAATGGATATGTGATGAATTCTGATAGCTTATCCTGAAAGAGTTCAGAGCAACTGTGAAATGAATGTGTGCCAGGTTCAGGGACTAGTGCTAAAATATCCCATATCTAAGAATGTGTAACCTCTTACTCCAATGTGCTGTGTTGGTAGGAACTATGCTAGGGCATGAAAAATTATCACCTCATCCATCACGAGTAGATCCCTGAAGAAATCTGGAGAGAGATAACCACAAGGACTGAGGGGAAAATAGAGAAGGAAAAGGACTTACTGGCAGAGTGGGAGCATGCACAAGATGATGGAGGAATGCAACAACCTGATAAGATCAGGGGAACTTCCAGGGGTTTGATAACACTGGAACATAAAGTGCAAGTAAGGAAGTGAGGCTGACAGAATGTCTATGGTCCTTATTAAGGAGAGTCTTCTCAGCCATAATAGGAAGTGTGTGTTATATGAATTGTATTCCCTTAGATCAGAGAAATGATGGAAACTTTTCATCAGGAGGGTATCATAGGTGAATTTATATTTTTAATAAATCACTTTCCAACAATGTGGAAGATGGACAAGACCATTAAGAGGGTTAGAGACACCAGTTAAGAGGTTGCTGTAGTCTGGTCAATAGATCTTCTATTCTGAGGTAATCCCAAATTCATATTCTGAGATACTGGAGTTTAGGGCTTCAATATATGAATTTTAGGGGGACACTAGTCAGCCCATAACACCATCCAAAGATAATTCTTAAAACTTTGCTGATTTTCTCTCTTACCTCATTTATTCATTAGTACAATAGTCAAATCATCCCTTTCTTATAGACCTTAACCTCTTTTTTATCTTAATGGCCATCATGCCTAACAGTTGCCTGTGTCTGATGATTACTGTCAGCCCCGTTTTTTCTCTTACTTAATATGATGTTCACATGATTGTCATTAACTTTCACAGCTGCCTGCATTGACTACTGTACTGACAACATTTGGGCCACACCATAGCTGACATCTTTGTCTCCTTATTGCAAAGGAATAGGAATTGGCTGTGGAAATAAGTTGAATTTGAGAATCTGAAATGAGGAGCTCTCAGGAGAAAGTTAGAGCTGGAACAAATATTTGTCAGAAATTAGCTAAACTTCTTAGAGATGGGAATAACAGTCTTAAAGTAAAGAGAAGAAAAAAGGAATAAATATCAGACCTTAAGGAACACATACATTTAAGGACCTGAGAGATGAAGCTGAGATGGTAAAAGAATCAGCAAGGTTGGCAAGAGAATGGAGGCAAAACAGTGGCAAAGAAACCAAGGCGAAGGAAAGTTCCAATACGTTTTCGAGTATTGGCTCTGTCCCAATTGACTTCCTAAACAAACCGCTGGTTTTTGTAAAGCTAAAGCATTCTCTATGCCTGTGTGTATTAATTTAACACTATGCAAATATGAAATTTTATAAAGTAATAGATTATTAAAATGCTAATTTTCTTCTTAGGAGAATCTTACAATGTTTAGTTTCCAATTAACCAATGCTTAAAGAAGACAGGCCCATTAGAGCTTATGGGCGTCTACATTTTCTGAATTGTATATGTTTAGTCTTGGATTCTTGTTTTTAATTTGAATGAATTGATTTTAAAAAAATGTGGTCATTAAAATAAAGAGAAATAGGATTCAAGGCTGTATTCATATTCCAGAGATACTTTGACAAGAATGAATACTGAGGGCTGCCTGGGTGGCTCAGATGGTTAAGCGTCTGCCTTCGGCTCAGGTCGTGATCCCAGGGTCCTGGGATCGAGTCCCGCATCGGGCTCCCTGCTCCTTGGGAGCCTGCTTCTCCCTCTGCCTCTCTCTCTTTCTCTGTCTCTCATGAATAAATAAATAAAATCTTAAAAAAAAAAAATAATGGCTACTGAGAAACTTCTATGATGATCTTCCTATATAAAAGTTTCATGGTATTAAAGATTTAGTTTTCCCAGGAGGGCGAACTACATACTTATAATCTTGGCCAGTGATAGTTTTTTAAAAAGCTAATTAAATGAAATTGCTATTAAAACTGGTGATACTAAAGCACATACAAGAAAAGAAGACATAGAATACTTGCTAGTGTTTATTAAAAGAGAAACATTGTCATACTGGGGATTAATAAGGAGCAGTTTACATAGAAGACTGTTTTAACTAAACAATGCAGGAAAATTAGAATTCAGTTTTCATAAAATGAACAACATTGTTTTGCATATGAGTGTAATCAAGCAAGCAGATTTGAGTGTAATTAAGCAACCAAGAGGATAGGTTTCCCCTTCCCCCCTTAACAACTCATACAATTTAAGTTACTGGTAAGGAACAAAATTAATGTATTAGCTTAATGGTTTTATTTTTTTTTAATTAGCCAATATTTGGCTTCATGAAAAATGGTTATTTATTTTTAAGACTGGCTATAATAAATAATATCTCTTTAGATTACTGGTAAGACCTAAAACATTATTCTATAATAAGATATGCTTTTCCTTACCTTTTTTCAGGGTTAGATTAATGACTTCAATCGTGGTATCACTACCAAAAAAGTAGGATATTCAATAATTGAACATTGAACAAATGTATAATTTAGTCAATAAATAGATTAATTCTATAGCTTACATTTTGAGAATTTAAATTCAAAATGAGTAACAGATGCACTAATGAGGACTGAACAAGAATAAAATAATTTGGATAGAGGCTGTTCAACTATGTGTGCTGTAATTAAAACTCTGAGTTATGTATGAGTACTGAGAACTGTATAGAATTGCTGAATCACTATATTATACACCTGAAACTAATATAACACTGTATCTTAACTATACTGGAATTAAAATTTTTAAAAAGTTAATAATAAAAAAAATCTTAAATATAAACAACAAAAATATACAATCAGAACTGAAGGCAAAAAAAAATGTTAATAGAGGTTATTAGCCTGGATTTAAATGTTTTTTAACTTCTTAATTTTGGGGGCTTTGGAGAAATTATGTGATTTTATTCTTTTGGGTAAGTGTCTTAGAATAATAAAACAATAGCAGCTTTTCCTCTGACTAGCTAATACAGCGTTCAAAGGGCATAGCAATTCTCTGAATCAAGTCAAAATCAGTAAGACATCTAGGGAATCCAAGATGAAATTATGGGTAACTAAGGAGGCTAAACACAAGGGGAATAAGGGGGCACCTGGGTGGCTCAGTCGGTTAAGCGTCTGATTTCGGCTCAGGTCATGATCTTGGGATCCTGGGATCGAGCCCTAAGGCAGGCTTCCTGATAGGCGGGGAATCTGCTTGTCCCTCTCCCTCTGCCCTACCCCCCAGCAATGTGCTCACTCTCTCTGTCTCTCTGTCTCTCTCAAATAAATAAATAAAAATCTTTATATATAAAAAACACAAGGGGAATAAGTACAGAAACAGTGATAGATGAAAATTCCTGGTATAGCTTAGAGGGAAAGGCCAAGCAGGCTCTGCACGAGGTGGTAGAAATACCACCAGGCCATTGGGTAGGCATACACCATGACCTCCCTGGAAGACACACTGACCATTGTCACTGTGGACCACTCCCATGTCTTCATCTTTGGCAGGTACACCCCCCTGACAACTCTATCTTTGGCCCCCATGGTAAGCAATACAGACAAGAAGTCCTTCACTGCCATCCTGTATGGCAATGGGCCTGGCTACAAGTGGTAGGCCATGAGCGAGAGAATGTCTCCATGGTGGACTATGCTCACAGCAATTACCAGGTGCAGTCTCCCATGCCTGTGCACCCTGAGACCTATGACAGGGAGGACATAGCCATCTTTGCCAAGGGTCCCATGGCACACCTGCTGCACACATCCAGAGCAGAACTACATTCCCCCATGTGATGGCTTACGTGGCCTATATCACTGCCAACCATGACCACTGTGCCTTGGCCAGCTTAGCAGGCGGCGCGTCCCCAGGCCCCCTGCTTGTTCAGCTAGCCCTGCTCCCCTTGGGCATCCTATTCTGAGGGTCCAGGGCCTGGGCACCCACCAGCCTATGACAGATGGCCAGCCTTCCTCTTTTAGCACTGCCCACAGCCTGGGAGCCCACATCTCAATGGCCAGGTGGGTGGGGGTTTTCATAGTCTCTACAGCTGCCAGGAGGAGGACCCAGGAAACCAAAGATGGCTGCCTGCCTCACTCTTCTCTGGAATCTTCCACTGAGGCCAGACCAGTGCCTGGCCTCCAACCTCTGCTCCCTCCCTGCTGTTCTTTTGGCCAAGACAGTAGGTTTCTCATGGGTAGGTGGAGAACACAGACTGCAGAAATTCCCAAAGCATCTTATTTTTCTAGCAAACATATTTTCCAGACCTGGAGGCCCTGGAGCTTCCATGGAACATTCCAGATCTAACCTTTCCACTCCCTTCTCCTCTGGAACCACCAGGCCCCACATGCTCATGTCCCTACCTGCAGAAGAGACCAAGTCCTTCTCTGCAGGGTGGGAGTTTGCTCCCTCACTCATTCCAAGGCCTCCTAGGGCTCCCATAAAGTGAACTCCTTGGACTGGCCATCCAACCCCAGGGTGGCAGGGCTGGGAAGAGCAGCCTGGAGAGACAGACACTTCCCAGCTCTCAATATGCATGCCCACTCCTCTCTGAAGTGAGACTCCTGTTTGGAAGGGCAAATTTCTTTTTCTCTTTTTGTTGTTGGTTAAAAGGGAACACAAAACATTTAAATAGAACTTCCCCTGCCAAAAAAAACCCCTTTCTGAATATTTCTGGCAATAAAAAATAAGAAAATTACAGGTATGATTTGGACATGGGTTTACTTATAGAAACTGGTACACCCTTATTTAGTCCAATATTAAGAGATTACTGATATGAGCACTTGGAAAGCATGGGCCCAGAGAGAGAAGCAAGCTCAATGACATAGATGCATCTAGAGGGTGTTATGCTAAGCAAAATAAGTCAGTCAGAGAAAGATAAATACCATGTGATTTCACTCATATGTGGAATTGAAGAAACAAAACCAATAAGCAAAGGGGGAAAAAAGGGGAGGAAGAGAGTGAGAGGCAAACCAAGACACAGACTCTTAGCTGTAGAGAACAAACCGATGGTTATCAGAGAGGAGGGGGAGGGAGGATGGGTGAAATAGGTGACCGGCACCAGGTGTTGTATGGAAATGATGAGTCACTCTGCTGTACACTTGAAACAAATATTACACTGTATGTTAACTAGCTGGAATTTAAATCAAAACTTAAAAAAAGAATGAGGTCCCAGTTGATGTCTGAAGAACTCACTTTATATCATTCTAGCTGCCCGAGTGATACATCACACAGTCCTAGAGTATGGAGCTGAAGCTGACTAGATCCTTCCTGCATTAAACTGCGATTGGTCTTGGTAATGGAGGCAGAGCAGAGGAACCAGGGCACGAGTTATGGGGGGCACAACTTAGAAGGTAGCTGGGGCACCAGCTGGGCTGGACTCCAAAATCACCACTGGCTGGAGATACCTACAAGACGGTCAGCAGGACACAAACCCTTAAATAAACTTAGCAAAAACCAGGATGCTTTCTTCATGGCTAGTGTAGGCATATTTAAAAATAATCCCCCTTTTCAGACTCCTTTTACCAGAAAAGGAAAATCCAAATCTTCCCTATAAAAGAAAAACAAAACACTCTTTAAAAAAAAAAAAATTATTTATTTGCGAGAGAGAGAGAGAGAGAGAGAGAGAGAGTGCATGCGTGCAGATGCGCGCGCACAAGCCGGGGGAGGGGCAGACAGAAGGAGAAGCAGGCTCCCCGCTGAGCAAGGAGCCCCATGTGGGGCTGATCCCAGGGTCTTGGGACCATATTTTGTGCTGAAGTCAGATGCTTAATGACTGAGCCACCGAAGCGTCCCAAAACAAAACACTTATTTTTTTAATCCCCAAAACAAAACACTCTTAAACAAAAGTATATGTAGCATTACAAAAGTCATAAACATGATTCATTATGGAGTGGAAATAAAGGATTTTCCCAGCAATCAAATTTTGTTCCATTCATTTAAGTGGATCAGCCAAGTATCAAATGTGTGTGTGGGGGGAGGGTGATGGTGAGGGGGGTATAGTTAATAATGTGCATGCAAATGGTGAGGGCTGACTTTTTTTTACTTTATCTTATCACTCATTTTTGATAATAAACTCTCCAGACATATAACTTGTGTTTAAACATTCTAGATATATTGAGAAAGCTGGTGCCCACACAGAGATTTTTCTTCAAGAATTTCTTACACTGCAAGGAACAGTTTCAGTGTTTCATGCAATTGGTGCTAATGGTCAACTGGTTTCTCTACCTCTCTCTCTCTGTCGTTCTCTCTCTTTTTTGCCCCTGCTGCTTCTAGATTCAAGGAGGTAATGCATTAGGCATAGCTTCTACATATCAAAAAAACCCTGTTTATTCCTTTTACTATATTAACAGGAATTAGTTGCTCCTTGCCAAGTACATTAAGTTGAGGAATTATGAAACAGCAAAAACATAGAATATATATATATGTGTATATATATATATGTGTGTGTGTGTGTGTGTGTATACACACACACTTTTGTATCTGGATAATTGACCTGAATATGCTAATGGAGGGAAGACAAAGGGTTTTTGTTTTCTTGGCTGTGATAAATTAAAGTACTTGAAGAAATGCATTTATATTTAACGATTTTAAGTTTATTTGCTTGGTTTGTACAATATTTTAAAGCTTGTTTCCATGGATTTAATTTTTTTATTTCTGCATTATGTTAATTTTTTTGGCATTAGATACTCTAAAATCTATTTCTTTTCACAAGCTTCATCTTAAAACAACATAAAATTTACGTACTTTTTGATTCAACACTAGCAGAGATAAAATTAAAATTTATAAACGAATGAGTGTTATTTTCATCTCTATGCTTCTTTGATCCAGTATGCTCATTTGCCCCATAAATAGGAAGTTAAAGTTCTAAAATTAAGGAAATTAAATTAACCTCTGAATCTCCAAAACTTATTAAAATAATTTTATTATTTCTTGATGTACACAAATTCATTTTAATTTTTATTTTGTGGTTTTGTTTGTCTTATATTTATTTACTACCTGTATTGTGACAGTTGGTGTATTGGCTGCTAAGTTATAAAAGCTATGACCTCCTTCCTTCAGAGAGGCATAAAACCTAATGGGGAAGATGGCTAAAAAAATGCAGATCATATCAAAACAGAAGGGGAAGTGCCAGGAAGAATGCAGTGTATGAGCCCATACTTATTTTAAGTTACAAATGGTGACCCTATGATTTTTTTCTTAAAAAAAAAAACCACCATAAAAATTGTGTTTTTTTTCTTCTTATAAAAGAAATACATGTCCAATATGGGAAAATTAGAAATTCCACTTAGGCCAAAGGAAAAAAATTTAGATTATAACTATCCAGTGTAACTATTGTTACTATCATTTTAATATCTTTATGTACATAGTTTTACCAAATGCTGTAATATTACACATATTGTTTTATAACTTTGTAACTTTCCACTTATTATATCATGACTGTTATTCCACTTAATTACTTTTTAAAAAATGTCATTAAATATCACATAATATTAGGGGATGTATTTGTACCATAATATATTAATAATCCATTATTTAACAATTGGAATGTTTCCAATTTGTTGTGATTAAAAGTAATGTTATCAAAATCCACTGGCCACCCATAATTATTTCCTTAGAATATGCGTATAAACACCTCTGAGATCTCTGATACAGCTTGGTCAGATTTTGGAGGTTTCTATTTTGAATTCTTTTCTAATGATAAGCCTCAAGGTAGAGAGTCCCGGGTTAGTTCCAATTTGAGTCCTTTATGAATTAGTAAATATAGAATATTGTAGAATGAGCCCATACTACTTGGTAGGTCTGGCCTCAGGCTAGGCATAAAAGGGAAAGTTCTGGCAGAATGAGGGTCTAGATAGCTGTTTCAACTTGTGACTTTCATACATGTGATTAATAGCTGGTTTTAGTCTTGTTTTCTTCCCAGCTGCTCCAAGTCACTATTTCATTTATTATAATTGACTCAGACATACCTCTTGATTCCCCTCCTTTTACCCCTTTGTTTGAAATTGAATTATTTGGGTTATATGGTACCTACCAGGGACTTTCAATACTGAACCCAAAGTTAATAGGCAACAACTTAAATTGTTTTGTATCTCAATATAAAATTTATTTATAGAAGCAGAGTGACAAGTGCTAATGCTTTGCTAGTAATATAAAAACATAACAAAACAATAAATGTCTAAGAAAAGGCAGTTTTGCACATGTGGTAGTACTTCGACATGGCCTAAGGTAACTTCAAAGGGTTAATATTTCATGCTTTTAGAAGGCTACATTCTAAAATTGTGTAGAGGTACATATTTTAGTTGAATGTTAAAAAACAAACTCCTCTTAATTACACACACACACACACACATACATACAAGTTCTCATATGCTGATTAATAAAGGGAGCTTATATTTAGAGAGATGGCAGCCTACATGGTTCATTTTGAGGGAATGCTACATAAATTTTCCCATCTGTAGATACTGACTGCAAAAGGTGTTTGAATGCCCTAAGGTTCACAGTTAGAGATCTATTATTCTGTACAGCAAGGATCTCTCTCTCTCTCTCTCTTTTATTTTCTTCTTTTTTTCTTTTTGTTTTTTGGCTTTTTGTTTTTTTGCTGTGCCGAAAACTAGTGGATATAGTATATAAATGGATTGAGGAAAGGATAGCCTCTTGTCAAAAACTTCCCAGCCTTTATAACCCAAACTATATATAAGAAAATAATATTTTTTTTCTTAATAAGAAAAATCCAAATTCTCCGTCATCACTCCAGGAGATTCTGATTCAGTAATTCATGACAGGGATCTGGAATCATAATGTTGAGATGCTCTTCAAAGATTTCTAGTCAACCAAGTTTGGCGGCCATTGCCTGAAGCCATTTTCAACAATCAATTTAGCGGAAATTAAGTGGGATTAAATGAAAGTAACAAAAACACATATATCTCAAAGTAATTTTATGGGGAAGGGTCATTGAAAAACATCATGTTCATTTTAGCCTTTATCCTTGTTTATGTTTAAAACATTTGTTTTTAAGATTTTATTTATTTATTTGACAGAGAGAGACACAGCGAGAGAGGGAACACAAGCAGGGGGAGTGGGAGAGGGAGAAGTAGGCTTTCTGCGGAGCAGGAAGCCCCAGGCGGGGCTTGATCCCAGGACCCTGGGATTATGACCTGAGCTGAAGGCAGACACTTAATGACTGAGCCACCCAGGCGCCCCATGTTTAAAACATTTTTAAAATTAATTTCTAACATTTTATAACATTCTCATGATCAATAATGTTTTCATGATCACCAGGCTTTAGAGCTCAGGATGATCATAATAACGATCTTGCCTCTTGCCTTCATTTTTCCAGAGAGACAGAGTAAGTGACTTGGTCAGCATTATATTCTAGAAAGTCACAGATTTGGAACTATGGTATGATTTCCTGATTCCAACCAACCAATGTTCTTTACACTACATCACAACTTCTCACTACAATACCCTCTTTTGAGGTATCCAGACTCATTTTGTTGATTATCTGACATGTATTTAAAATTGTGCATATAATTAAAAGACAATGCCTTATCTCTTATTCAATATGTTATTTTTATATTTTTTAGTGGAAATGATTTTAATAAAATACTAAAGTTTTAGGCCTAGATTGGCAGTGAATCTGAGCAAACATCATTTGCTCTGCAATTTAATTAAAATGTGAAGGAGAAAGAACTTGTTTAAATGTCTTGACATTTGATGTTTTGCTATTATGGAAATTATGACAAATTTCTATAATGGAAATTCTGCAAATTGTGTGCTAAACCTTGGATTTTCTCATAAGAACACTCAGCTTTCTGATATGCACATTATATTCAAACTACTGAGGTAAACACTGGCAATCAGTTCTTCTAAAGCAGTACAAACAATGCCATTCTAGCAGCAGACTGACAGTGTCAGAAAATTCATTTTCTGCATTAAGAATATGGACAATGGAAAGAATCTATAAAGTGGTAATTAATATAAATAATTTAAAACCTGAGATATGCAGATTCTCTCTAAATATATCATTTCCAAATATAATGTTCCATCTTGCTTAGATAGGAAGACTAATTTTAACAGCAAGAAAATCTTTTTCAGCTTTATTGATGTACCATTGACAAATAAAAATTGTATATATTTAAGGTGTACCACTTGATGTTTTGATATACATACACCTTGTGAAGTGATCACCATAATCGAGCTAATTAACATATCCATCACCTCACATAGTTACCTTTTTTTTTTTCTTTGTGTGTGTGTGTGTGTTTGTGGTGAGAGCTCTTGAGATTTTTCCTTTTTTTTTTTAAGATTTTATTTATTTATTTGAGAGAGAGAGACTGAGCAGGAGAGAGAAAGAGAGAGAGAATCTGAAGCAGGTTCCACTCTGAGTAAGGAGCCCAATGTGGAGCCCGATCCCACAACTGCAAGAACATGACCTGAGCTGAAACCAAGAGTCAGATGCTTAACTGACTGAGCCACCCAGGCATCCCGAGATCTATCCTCTTAATAAATTTCAATATACAAGTATAGAGGAATATATTTTTAATACAGTGTAACTACAGATGCAGGAATACTTGTCACACTCAGACCACAGAGCAAAGAATCTAGCTATCTAGCATTGAACCAATCAATGGTAAATATTGCCCATGTAGATGGAACACAGATGGTTCATTGGTGATAGGGCTTCTCTAGGAAGCAGAGTCCTCCCTTGAATATCAATCATCTGTTGCAGAGAATTCCTTACCATGTTTTTAATAGTAACCATGAAGATGATTTCTTTCCAGATGTCATGCTGTGTATTTATATGTTCCCCCTTTAGAATGTAACATTCTCTCACATGTTGCAGAGGTAACAGTATTTGTATAACTCCAGTTTAGATCATAGACCTGTAACTATGAATTTAGTTTAGATCATAGACCTATGTAACTATGAACTCAGGCATGAATTTATGAGATTTTGGCCTAATTCTTGAAGATTAAGTCAAATGCATTACAGACAGCAGGCATTAAAATATATGTATCATCCATTTATCCCATAAACAACTACTTATTGTCTTTTATATGCCAGACACTATTTTAAGAGTTGAGGTTACAGGTCTGATTCTGCTTTTTTTTTTTTTTTTAAAGATTTTATTTATTTATTAGAGAGAGAGCACATGTGAGGGGGGAGGGTCAGAGGGAGAAGCAGACCCCCCGCTGAGCAGGGAGCCCAATGCGGGACTCGATCCAGGGACTCCAGGATCATGACCTGAGCCAAAGGCAGTCGCTTAACCAACTGAGCCACCCAGGCGCCCTGATTCTGCTTTTCATTTGTTTATTCATTTGTTTTGTTTTTTAGATTCCACAAATAAGTGAAATCATATGGTATTTGTCTTTCTCTGTCTGGCTTATTTCACTTAGCATACCTTCTAGATCCATCCATATTGTCACAAATGGCAAGATTTCATCCTTTTTATGACTGAGTAATATTCCATAGTGTGTATATATACACATATCTCACATCTCCTTTATCCATTCATCTATCAGTGGATACTTGAGCTGCTTCTATATCTTGGCTATCGTAAATAATGCTGCAATAAGCATAGGGGTGTATATATCTTTTCAAATTAGTGTTTTTATTATTTTTGAGTAAATACCCAGTAGTGGAATTATTGGATCATATTGTATTTCTATTTTTAATTTTTGAGGAATCTCCATATTATTTCTACAGTGGTTGTACCAAGTTACATTCCCACCAAGAGTGCACAAGGCTTGCCAGAGGGGAGGGATGTAGAGGTTGGGCAAAATGGATAAGGGGGGAGTGATGGGAAATATTGTCTTCCAGTTATGAAATGAATAAGACATAGGAATGAATAAAAAGTACAGCATAGGGAATATAGTCAATGGTATTGTAATAGCATTGCATGGTGACAGAAAGTAGCTACACTTGCAGTGATCTGAGTATGTTAACACATGGAGTTGTTGAATCACTATGTTATATGCTTGAAACTAATGTAATATCATGTGTCAATTATACTCAAATAAAAAAACAAAAAATAAATAAAAGAAGAATGCTTGATTTAAAAAAGGAGTTCAAATTATAGTATTGAATAATCAAATACCCTTTGCCCTCATGGAGCTTACATTCTAGTTGGGAGGCACTATAAAATAAGTAAATATAAAACATATAAAGTGGTAATGAATGAATAAAGAGAAATGAGGCAAAACACTTGATAGGAAGAAGGGTCAGGATGGTGGTGAAGTTCTAGTGCATGTAGTAGCCAAAGGAAGTGTCACCCACTAGGTGACATTTAAATAGAAATCAACAGTGTTAAAGAAGAAAGTCAAGCAGATACCTGGAGAGTGCTTTGCCAGAGGGAATAGCAGGAGCAAAGGCTCTGAGATAAGAATGTGCATGGAACAACAAGGAGAACAGTAGTGTTTGTAGTAAAATTAACAAGGGTAAAAAGAGGTAGGAAAAGTTGGTGTATTAGGTTTCAGATCATCTGGAGTCCTTAATACATTGAAAGGATATTGGGTTTTGTTTTTGTTTTTGTTTTTGTTTTTTGTCTGACTGAATATGGGAATGTGATAGAAAAGTGTTGATTGATCAGAGGAGTGATATGACTTAATATTTTCCATGAGACATTATCCTTCTGAGTGAAGAATAAACTATAGGAAGCTAATTGTGGAAGCAGGGAAACTAGTTACAAGTAATTGCAATGATCAAGGAAAAAGTTGATGATTGTGAAACAAATGAGAATTTATCAGAATCTGTAAATAACTTGAAAATGGGGACACCAAGGTATTTTGAAGACCAGATGTGGAATTGTAGAGAAAAAGGGGCATGAAGAATGAGTACAAGATTTTTTCACTGAAAACTTGGAAGAATAAAGTTATCATTTAATGAAATGGAGAAGAGAGACAAGAGGTTTTTTTTGTTGTTGTTGTTTTGGGGTTTTTTTATTGTTGCTGTTTTGGGGTTTTTTTGGAAGATATTGACGATCGAGAGTTCTATTTTGAAATTTTAAGATTGAGGTGTCTATTAGCTATCCAAATAAAAACATTAAGGAGGCAGTTATACATGCATGTTGGGATTTCAAGGGAAGTATTTGCACTTGGAATATAGCCTTTGCATTCTTCAGACTATATACGTGATACTTAGTCATGAGATTGGATGAGATTATCTTGGGAGTGAAGAGAAGGGAACTGAGTATTATTAAACTGGAGCACTGCATTGCTTAGGCATATGAAAGATGCAGGGGAACTAGCAAAAGGGACTGAGAAGGAGTGGCCACTGAGGTAGGAGAAAAACAAGACTCAGTTGGTGTCCCAAGTTTTGAGTGGGCCAAATATTTCATGAAACAAAAACTGACTAGGTGATTCAATTCTGCAGATGAGCTAATAATATGAATATTTATAGCTTTCCAGAAGCTAGAGAATTTTTATGACTTAGAATCTTGGTATTGGAACTGGCTGTCTCTATACATGAAGAAATCTCCTCAAAAATAAAACTATTTCTATAAAATGTTCATGTCTTCCAGAGGAGGCATTACATGGCTGTGTCTTATAATCTTTGTAAATTGGAATGTTTGCAAAGGCCCTGTTGCCCCCTTTTTAAAATGATATGACGTCTTTCCTTCATTATTATGACCGTAATATTATAGAATACTTATTATGTGTGAAATCATTCTTTTAAGTAATTTACATTAAATATTAGCAAGAACCTTATGTATTATAGACAGCAGGGATTCGAGAGAAGGAAGTGAGCCATAACAAGCTGGGAAATTTACTCAAGGTCAACTGAAAATTGTTATATTCAGAATTCAAACCCCAGAAGACTTCCCAATGGTAGCATTCATCCTTAATCACTACACTAAACTGCCCCCCTCTAGATGCAGTCTCACCTCATGAATTCAGAATAGTCCAACTATCCACACTGAAAAGAATTTGGATTTCTCTTGATTATATGTTAGATTTTTCACTTGGGTGCTTTTTCTCTAGCCGTTTAAGTTTCCGTCTTTGTGACTGATGCAGTGCTATGGTGAATCTAGAAAGCCTTTCTTTTGCCTTCCAGATTGTCTTTGTTTCTCACTTCAGCTCCCTGTGTTGCAGATGACACACACTTCATGTGCATATCCTTTCCTCTTTTATATCCATCTCAGAAGAGCGGGATGACCGTAAACAACCTTTTGATGCCCATGCATTGGGAAAGTTCCTTGAATTTTTTCAAGAAATTGTCCTTCCGTGTGATATTTGGTATCAGTAGGTCATAATTTTGATGAAACTTCTCAGGGCATGCATAACTGTGGAAGGTTAAATTCACACATTTATAAATGCTTAGAGGACCTTATTGTTTAAAATTTCAAGATCTGAAGTAATGGATTTCTCATGATAGACTGATAGAGATATTATTGACATGTCCAAGACTTTTCTCATCCTAGCAGTAGATGTCTGGTAAGAGGACAGCCACACCTCTTATTCTCCTATGAATGGTACAGGGAATAGGCATTATTGTATGTTTGATCTCATGCAGCAATCTTAAGGCAGATAGCATTTTGGAATTACTTTGCAAAACATATGACATAAATAAACATAAATCGTATGGCTTAATTTGGGAATCCTATAGTTGAAAAACAGAATTCCAAATTTTATTACCTTTATGCAATGCCAAAATTGAATCTGAGAACTTCTTAACAAGTGGATATCTGTAGGGAAAAAAAAAATGGTAATCTATATGTTCTGGAGCATATTTGGTGTTTGAAAGGACCAAAAAATCTATTTTTATCCCTCTGCACAGATTCTAAATCCACTGACAAATAGGCGTAGAAGACAGGCAAACAAACCTTTCTAATTAGTGATTGAAGTGGGGATGTAGAATAGGGTTAGGGATCTGGACTCATGGTTTTGCCAGCACTTCTGTGCACCCACTGACTCTAACTTTCCATTGAGATTTGGAGAGAGTCTTTTCAGATCAAATTTGGAGTTCAAAGAATGAAAAAGAGACAAGAATTTATTAAGAAATGATTTTTTTATATATTACATTTAGCCAATTGAGCAATATGGAACAGACTTCTCTGAGAGGTAGAGTGAGTAAGAGATGGGAAAAAATGAAGAGTGTAGATCTACACAGAAACATGAACTGGGGAAATATGATTCTTCCTGCCACAAAAATTAGTCATTTTAATCTGTCTAGCAAATACACACATGCATAATTTTTTAAGGCTTCCTGAATCGATGAATGTCCATTCCTAATGTTATAACTCTGTGATGGTCTATTTTATGTGTCCATTTTATGTGTACCCAGATATTTGTCTAGATGTTGCTGTGAAGACAGTTTTTAGATGTGAGAATCAGTAGACTTTGAGTAAATCAGCTCATCCTTTATAATGTGGATGGGTTTCATTCAATCAGATAAGGCTTTATGAAAAAAGACTGAGGTCCCTCGAGGAGGAAGAGATTCTACCACCAGACTGGTCTCTTGACTTAAGACTGAAACATCGACTCTTCTCTGTTCTTCAGTCTGCTGGCCTGCCCTGCAAGTTTTTGCCTTTGAAGTCCCCACAATTTCTTGAGTCAAAACCTTAAGATAAATCTATCTGTTATATCTGTCTCTGTCCGTCCATCCATCAACCTATCCATCCATTCCATCCATCTTATGGCTTCTGTTTCTCTGGAGAACCCTGACTGAAACAGGTTCATAAGAATTGTTCCCACCCCAGATTTTACGTAACTTATTATATAAATCTAGAATCTAACTCTATCTTCTCTAGTATACTATAAACTTTTTAAGGCCTGGGAATTTTTTTTTTTTTTAATTTGTAAATCCTTTGTAAAGTTTAGCTGTCTGTGATTATTTGTTTGATGTTTTATTCTTAGAAATTGTATATTGGGGGCGCCTGGGTGGCTCAGTCGTTAAGCGTCTGCCTTTGGCTCAGGTCATGATCCCAGAGTCCTGGGATCAAGTCCCGCATCAGGCTCCCTGATCCATGGGAAGCCTGCTTCCCCCTCTCCCACTCCCCTGCTTATGTTCCTACTCTCGCTGTGTATCGCTCTGTCAAATAAATAAATAAAATCTTTTTTAAAAAAGAAATTGTATATTGACTATTATAGAAGAAATATCTAATAGGAAATGTATTATTAAGTATGGTGCATAAAATTAACATGTGAAGTATTAGGACTCTCAGTTCATAATACTCAGTTCAGCAATACATGGGGATGGATCTGTGCCTAGGTTCCAGAGTCAATTATTGGTAACTGGTAATTTTAGGTAATTGTTTTCAAAAACTCTTCCAGATATAGAATTTTCTGTATATCTGAGGAATGCACATTCCCTGATGGACAGAAAATGCACCACTTTTTCATTATATATGACTTACATTCTTTTTTCCCCATTATGCCCTACATTTTACTACCTTTACTTCCTCCCCACTTTTATTATTTGACCCCAGCATGTATCTGAATTTCATATATCCTTCAGGGTTCAGGCTAAATACAACTTCTGTCATAACGTCTTCCTTAAGTTTCCTCTACTGTTTCCATTTCTCTTTAACTGTACCTTTCCTAAGTTTTATTAATTTCTGATTTTTATTTTATATATAGTATATCCGTAACAGGTAGGATCCATTTTCATCTTTGTAAACCCAGAACAACATAGAAGTAACTTAAACACTGAAAAATATTTGTTAAAAAGTTAAGTGATGAGTGCACATGATGTTATATTCTTTTGGCAATTTACATTTAGAGACATAAAAGTAAGAGCCTAAAAGTTTGGTAACTGAACCCAGAATTCATGTCTACTTTTTAAATATCTCTCAGTGTTTTTCTGGATGAATTCAGGTTTGTCCTGACATATCATCTTTTTCCTTATCTCTTTTTCTATTTGAAAACTAGAATAATACCAAGGTTTTACTTACCATATTGTGATAGTACCAAGAATCAGACTTTTATAATAACTGAGCAAAGTGGAGCAGCTATCTATGAACTTTTACCACTAAAGCTATTTGTGCTGTGGATTAGCTGTGCCTGGACCCTTCCTTTACATGTCCGTAGCCTCAGTATCTAATGTACTGTAAACCATTATTTGGCCCAGCATGCTATTTTGGCCACAGTAATAGCTAGTTTAGGGAGAGATTAATGCCAGGGTGTGAAGACCAGATGAGGATCAAACAAACTTCATGATGAAATTATGCACCTATATTAATTACTTAGGCAGGTCTGCATTTTGTGTGAAGTTTCTTCCATTAGTAGAAAGACAATAATATTGAATTAACTAGTTCTATTAAATGTGAGACATGTGCATAATTGCAAGTCTGACCACGTAGTAAGAAGACTATAGGACACACACTTTCATCAACTATGTTTTGATTTGACTGAGTCAGAAATCAAGATGACTCACTTCTTCACCTTTATTCACTAATGCTGTTTTCTCAGCTAACTTGGAAGAAAACAAAGTGTCATAATGTACATTGGATCTCGAATGTTAAATGCACTGTTCCTTACTGCAAAATGCTTATACTAGAAGCTATTGGACTTGTCCTGAGTGAATGGACATTCCTTTTCATGTTTCTTTTGCTTCTTTCTTATGCAGATAATTATAACCTCTAAATAAGGACACGAAGAACAATAGCACACTTTGATCATTTTCCAGAAGTTATACTAGTACAATGGGTAAATGAAATTGGATTTTTCGATTACATAAAAATAGCACAGACTTTAATGACCTTCTTATCTCAGTGAAACACTTATTAAGGATTAGCAATTTAAAAGAGCTTGGAGGTATTAGCATCTGCAAAGGGTTTAAGAAAGTTGGATTATCAAGACACATGCTCTATATCTTTCTCTTCTTGGTCCTAGACTGAGGGAATAATTATGGGTAGAAAAATTTTCCCATTTCCCCCAAGACTCTCTGCTCGGAGTTTACTCTTTAGAAATCATAACTCTTTCAATGGAGATTAGCACTTTATCAACAGGTATTCTAAAAAAGATCCCATCAGTTGCTAAGCAGGATTCATAGCTGCTTGCTAAATCCCACCCCTACACATGTTAGTTCCCTCCCAAGTGCAGCCGTTAATGCCCTATGAGTTAGAAACACTGCAGCCAAGTATACCTATCAGGTAGCATGATGTTCCCTTTACCAACCAATGTTGGATCTTTGCCAACCTATAATCCTAGCAGGTAAGCCTCATCCTTTATCTTAAGCAGTTTCTACTGTTGGATTCCATACAAAAGTACAAAGTAATTCTGCCACATAATGTTATTAAATACTCTTTTTAGGATCCACCATAGAATGAGTATAAGGCTTCCTTCTATTTGCATTTACTGTTAAAACCAGAAGCCATGGCATTAACACAGGTTACACTTGTAGACCCTGAATGGCTAAGTTGAAGTGGTTGTTTAGATAAGTCATAATTTATTCCAAAGAAAAGATATCTGGCCTGAGAAGCAGGCGGTCAGAATAAGAGTTAAAGGTAACTGTTGTAAAGATGTCCAAGTATTTTCCACACGATTCAGGGAGAAAGTACACGAGTGACATCTTATATGAAGGCTCATTGGCCCCCTAAATGCATGTTCAATCCATTAATGTTACTAAATAATATGATTAAGCATCTACAGAATAAATATACTTCATTATTATGTATTATGAGATATGTTTTGCATTATGACTCCGCTTGAGTTATGGAATGGACATCAGCAAGCTGGTGGCTATGGAATGTATAGGGCTTACCTGGTTGCAAAAGCACCTTCAACCTCTGCCACAGCACAACTTGATTCGGTGCCATTCCATATCAAGTTGGAAAAAATGAAATTTTCGTCATCTCTCTCTCTAAATCATTCTGGCAACCTCATGGCAATCAAGACTATGTCAGGAGGGGATTATGGTGCAAGTGTTTTTGTGCTTAAGGACTTTATGTCTTTACATCCGTGCAAAACAATGACACACAATAGAGGCTAAGTATATGGATAGATTACTGAATGATCACATGTTACATTATAATATGGACAAATTATTCATAGTAGGGGTGCCTGGGTGGCCCAGTCATTAAGCGTCTGCCTTCGGCTCAGGTCATGATACCGGGGTCCTGGGATCGAGCCCTGCAACGGTCTCCCTGCTCAGTGGGAGGCCTGCTTCTCCCTCTCCCTCTGCCTTCCACTCCCCTTGCTTGTGCTCTCTCTCTTTCTGTCTCTCTGTCAAATAAATAAATAAATGAAATCTTTAAAAAATATATTTTATAAAAAAATTATTCATAGTAGATTATCTATATTGCTTAACCTCTTTATAAAGCACATCTCATACTCAAATGCATAATGTCTAGGGCTTTGTTGGATTTTAAATAATTACTAATATGTATGTGCTTTTCCCAAATTGCAACACTGTTCATCCAAAATAGATAAGATGATGGTGTTTAAGGATACAAACTTGTAATAAGTAAATAAGCCATAGAGATCTAATGCACAGTATAATGAATATAGACAGTAATGTACCATAATTATGTAATGTAATAAATATTGCTACAATGGCAATCCGATTACAGTATATAAATGTATCCAAGTAACTTTATGTATGCTGTATGCTGTACACCTGAAAATTACATAATGTTACATGTCAAATTTATTCAATAAATAAATAAAAAGAAAAAAACAAAATACATAAAAGAAGGTTTTCCTTTCTAGTCTATATTCTTTCTCTATTCTATTTCCTCACATTCTAGTCACGTAAATTACAATTATAAATATTCTGCCTGGAAATTAGGATTTGATGCAACTTTCCTATTAACAAGTTTGACTCCAGTCAAATCTTCATTCATTTGTCACACTCTCAATTAAACTTCCAATTCTTATACTAAATATGTCCACCCAGGTAAATTGGCCAATTGCTGGCATTATATCAGGAGAGATCAACCAATCTCCCTCACCACCAGTAACTCATATAATACCTCATATTTTTCAATTTACTCTTTTATTTCTCTCTTAATATCAAAGTTATACACACACATGCATATAATCACTTTTCTCAATAGCGTTGATAATTACTGCATTCTTATTCATTAATTTTATCAAATCAATTTTAATGCTTATAATATGGCAGGCATTTTGTCAGGATGCAAAGGTAGATAATACCTAATCACTCCCTCGAAGGTTCTCTCGTAACCATGCAATTTCCTGTTTACAGTCACTTGCTGATAATGGGCATAGCCTGTGCTCTAATCCTGGCCCCATCAGGCTCCACTAGGACCACCAATATATGTGGTTATTGTGGATGTGGATTTGGGATTCAGCCTGGTGTGACTCAGTCTCCTTATTATCTGCTTATTTACCTCTGTGATGTGGGGAGAATTATTTTACTTCTGTATTGCTCAATAAATGTGATTTAAAAATAAAAATTATAGCAGTACTTATTTCACAGGTTTGCAGTGAGGCTTTAATGACAGGATATGTACTAAACTCAACATAGTGCTTGGCATGTTATACCCACTTAATAGGGGTGTGTGCATTGTGTGATTGTTTTGAAACTTTTGAAAACAATGGATCTACATAATTGTAATTAATTTGTTTTGGACAAAAGACAATATAAGATCTTTTAGATAATTTAGTGAGTATTTGCATCTTGATTTTGTACTTATTTGTGGTTTTTTTTAACTTCAGCTCCATGTAAATATCACAAAAATTAATATAATTGTTAACATTAAGATAATTTGCTTTTATATTAACATTAAGATAATTTGCTTTTATATTTTATGTAATAATATAAAATATTTTATATTTTATATATAGCCCACATATTATAAAATCTTGAGTAAGATTTATAAAACAATTATAAAGCCACGATGGGAAGCAGTTATTACTAGAAATTTTGGATTTTATTTTATATGACTCAGGTAAACAATTAAAGAGGAAGTTTAAGATAATGACATAGAAAGAACTGAGTTTAAGAGCTATTTACTTATGGAAACTTTATAATGTAAAAATTTAAACATCTGAAGAAAACATCTAAAATAGTGACTTTACTATTATAGGTTGTTACCCTTCTTTTTATCTTTCAGGAATACACAATAGATATAATTTTTGCCCAAACCTGGTTTGACAGTCGTTTAAAATTCAACAGTACCATGAAAGTGCTTATGCTTAACAGTAATATGGTAGGGAAAATTTGGATTCCTGACACGTTCTTCAGAAACTCAAGAAAATCTGATGCACATTGGATAACAACTCCTAATCGTCTGCTTCGAATTTGGAATGATGGACGAGTTCTATATACTCTAAGGTAATACTATTTAAAAAAATGTAGTTGTTCTAATTCATTTTCCATACTAATACTTGATCAACTTGCAAATTTTCCTTTTTCAGTTTTACAAAGAAAGAAATATGGAGTTCCTTTCATACACTAAAATTTAAAGTGGTGGAATATGGGCACCTGGGTGGCTCAGTTGGTTAAGCGACTGCCTTCGGCTCAGATCATGATCCTGGAGTCCCGGGATCGAGTCCTGCATCTCCCTGCTCGGCGGGGAGTCTGCTTCTCCCTCTGACCCTCCCCCTTCTCATGTGCTCTCTCTCATTCTCTCTCTCTCTCAAATAAATAAATAAAATCTTTAAAAAAAAATAAAAAATAAAAAAAATAAAGTGGTGGAATATTTTGGAAACTTTCTTTTTTTAAGCTCAGAGTAACTGGTATATGAAAGGGACTAAAAGCAAAGAAAAAAAACCTCTTGATATCCCCCCCTCCTGAAACATAAGAAGGTGTGGTGTGACCATTATGTGTTTTAACCCATAATACAAATGGTTGACTGAGATTTTCTCTAGGAGTCAATCCTGCTATAAAATTCAATAATGTAGTAAAACATTCTTAAGAAAGGATTAAATGAAGATTCAAGTTTAATTCATTGTCTTGAACATATCTTAACATATCTTACCAAGAATCATCCCAATCTTATTAAGAATCATCCTTAATGGAAAGAAGTTCATGAAAATTTAAGAGAAAACAATCACCATGCTTAACCATGTATACTCTGTTAATTGTGTGTGTGTGTTTGTTGTGATCCTGAAGTATAAATTTTTAACTGTAAACAGAAATTATACTGAAATATATACAATGGCAGCTTAGTTGGCTGGAGAGGAAAATGTTAGAATTTTCTTACTCACTTGTGAATGCTATAATATCACCACTTAAAACTTTGAGACATTACAATTATTATTTTCTAATATATCACAGTCTGTTAATATAGGCCAAAATCATTCTTGAAAATTAGACAAAGGATTTTTAATGCTTGAAATTATTTCTTATATTTAATATTTATTTTTTCATTTAAATAGACTGACAATCAATGCAGAATGTTATCTTCAGCTTCATAACTTTCCTATGGATGAACATTCTTGCCCACTGGAATTTTCAAGCTGTAAGTGACAAAATATGTTATAATTTCATAGAATTTTAGCCTCAGACTCTGTTTATTTAAATGTGTAAAATAAAATGAGATAAAATATAACATATAATTTTCAGAAGTGTGGATTATGTTCGTCTCTCAGATAAAATAGTTACAAATGACGTATTTTTCTTGCTTTTAAATTAAAAAGTGACAATAAATGCATAGTAAATGTATATATTTAATTATACCCTTGCTTACAAATTTTGGTTTTATCCAGTGTCTTTTTCCTATTTTGATTAAATAAAGTAGTCCTGAAGATAGGTTTGTGTTCAAGTGTTTTAACACTGCCATGAATAAAATATTGTTTCAAATTTTATTCATCTCCTGAGGCAAGATTTAATTTTATTATATTGAATTTTAAAATATGTTTCAAAGATTGGTTTGGTGAATAATATTTACTACATGAATAGCAAATCTTTGAGAAGACTTTAATGAACTGGAAAAAACAAGGTAGAAATAAGGTTATTTTATTCAAAAGAAAGATTGAAACACAGAGAAATGACTAGAGCTAAATAATTTTAATATAAAAAGTATTTTGTTCTGAGAAAATAATTGTCTTTGTATATGAATATCAATTTTATTTCATATGTATTAATGTTTACATATATTTTTATAAAAATGTTTTTCTAGATAATATATAATTGAACAAGTCTTAAAAACATATAAAATGAGTTTAAAAAATGTTATTACTTATATACACAAATTGTCTGCTATTTTCCTTCTATTGAAACTTGACTTTTTTATATATCACATTCTAAAGTTTATTCACTGTAGATTTTATGTATTCACAAGTATTATCCTGCTTCTTCACTTACAAAATTCCCAAATATCTCTTGTTGTTTTTATTAATGATTTTCTTGACTTTTTAAAAAGATTTTTGTCTCATTAAAATGTTCTTTTAAATTTATAATCTATCTCACTGCTTTAATTTTCTAACATCAACTTCTCAATGAATAAAACAGCCAAATCATAACAAAGACTTGATTAATCCAAGCACTCAAGGAATAGTTGGAATGCAACTATTTGAAAATCTAGCAATTATTGTACTTGCCTCCTAGACACCATGACTAAATTCTTGGTGTGATACCTCTTTGGCTTTGATTGTCATTGCTAGAAATTAATAATCTGTCCCTGTGAATGCAATTGGTTATCACTGACATAAATATAATAATCATAGCTAACTTTTCAGGTATTCTACATGGATCCAGCAGAGAATTAAGGTTTCTATACCTAATTTCACAACAAACATATTCAAAAATTTCAATACATCCCTATTTAAAAAGTCAATATCATGAAATTTAGAATAGTTAAGTAACAAGCTCACTACTTTTATTAGTGCACACACTCATATACTATGACTATATTCTATTGCATTGATAATGATAATTAAAAAAATACAAATTATGGAAAAGTAGAAAGATTAGAGCCTGATAGAACAAGAAAGAAGACATGAAAAAAGAAAAGAGAGAACAGATTTTTAACAGGTTAGTGGAGAGATGAGCTATTTCATTGAATGGCTGATGAGCATATCCTGGTACAAAGTGATACAATGTTTTGAAAATTTTTAAAGTTGATAGTGAATTCTGTTCCTATAATGTAGTAGACCAATTCTTCTGTTGAAAACAATTTAAAATTTTATATTATTAAAAATCTTCTCAAAAACATGTAAGTGAAATCACCAGGAAGGAATTGAAGCATAAAAAATTAAGCCAGAAACGTTTATAGTGACTTTTGACCCAAGGACATTTGCCAAACAAGGTAAATTTGAGCTTTGACTTTGACAGCTTTGTGGATTAGGGTTCTAATAGAACATAATTCCTACATACAGCTGGGTTACAAAGGCTGGATGCTTAAGGTAACATGAAGAAGCAACACATACATGTGTATGTATGTACAAACATACTAAAGTCTAAAAGAAAAGTTGCCTCTGCAATCAGCATACTAGGGTGAAGTAATTCCTTGAGAGGATATAATTAAAAACCCACCTTCACATGAATTTGTAGCCCAAATTTCCTTCACTTGATTACTCCAAAAAGTCCCTGTGGATTTTTCTGACATTTGGCAGAAAAAAAAATTTTTTTTTGAAAGAATACACCTCCATGCCAAGCAACTTCCAAGATGAAAAAGACATTTTCAACACAAATTACTAACAAAGATCTAGTATTCAGGCTATATAACTAATTCAGACCAAAAATAGAGAGAAAGAGAGAGAGAAAACCCAATAAAGGAATAGGTGATTCAACAAGCAATTCTCCAAAGAAGAAACCTAAGAATCTAATAAACATATGAAAAAATGACTAAGTTTCATTCATAATCAGGAAAATGTGAAATAAAATTAGCTTACAGACCAGTAAAAATAGACTGTCCACATCAAGTTAAATGAGAATATGGATCCAAGTATACTTTCATACTCTGGCTGGTGAGAGAATTTATTGATATACTCTTTATGAAAAGAAGATTGGCACTGTTTCATAAAGTAGAAATTATATGCAATCTATGACCCCAGCTATTCCATACCTATATATATCCCAGAGAAATTTGCATATATGTATTTTGTGAGGCATGTATAGTAATGTTACTAGTAGCAATGTTATTATTGACCAAAAGGAAACATTATAGATGTTTACGACAGTAAAATAGATAAATTTCAGTACATCTTTATGATGGAACAAATTTACTAAAGCTACATACATTAGCATGGATGACTATTACAAATATCATATGAAAAGAAGTAAAATATAAAGTAATGCATTGAGTATGGCAACAATCAAGTAGAATTCAAAAAGAACCTAAAATAAGCTATCATATCAGAAATGCATATCAGAAAATCTATAACCAAAACACAAGGGAAGGATTATCACAGAAATCAAGTTAGTGGTTACCTCTATTTACAAGAGGGACTACTATATTGGGGTGGACACATGAGTTTCCCGAGACACTGGCATGATTCTATTTTTTTATTTAAGTAGAGTTACACGGATTATCATTATTTAATCATTATATGATTTTTAAACTATACACATATATTTTATGTCATGTTTTCTATATTTGACATACCTATAATACAAACATGAATTTCAAAGAACTTGCCTTGGAATGATGTTGGTATTGAAACAGTAACAGACTTAAATCTTGCTAATCTGTATATTTTTATTTCAATTTTTATCTAGATGGGTACCCTAAAAATGAAATTGAGTATAAGTGGAAAAAACCTTCTGTAGAAGTGGCTGATCCTAAATACTGGAGATTATATCAGTTTGCATTTGTAGGGTTACGGAACTCAACTGAAATTTCTCACACCATCTCTGGTAAGAAGGAAACACCAATCACTGAATGATTCTAGCATCAAATGACTATGTATTTAAATCATAGGTTGGAATCTATACTTTTACATATTTTAATAGCAAAAATAAAACTGTTTTTTTCTTCCAGGGGATTATATTATCATGACAATTTTTTTTGACCTGAGCAGACGAATGGGCTATTTCACTATTCAAACCTACATTCCATGTATCCTGACAGTTGTTCTTTCCTGGGTGTCTTTTTGGATCAATAAAGATGCAGTACCTGCAAGAACATCACTTGGTATGATATGAATATTATGCTATAGTATCATGAGACTGTTAAAATATTTTAATGTGAAGGAAGTTTATAGTTGAATATATTAGAATATTCCTCTACATTACAATCAAGCAAAAATTTACAAGTACTCTAGTGCTTTATAAAATGTTGAAATGAATATATGACAAACAAGTAGGAAATAGAATCACAAAGAATTTAAAATTTCAGAATTTAAAAAATTTTTCCTGCTAATGGAGTTCAAAGGAAACATAAATACTCAGCAGGAATTAATAAACAAAAACCACACATAATCTCAATTTGGTCTATATTTTTAATCACTCTTCATCAAGATTTTACTTTTTTTTTTAGCTGAACCACTGATAGCCAGCATTTATTAACCGATGTGTGTTCAGAAGGCTTTGAAATCCCCTGCTCTTACAATGGTGCTAATCAACAGTGAACTTTTCTAAAGGGCAAGTCACTGAAAGGGACAAGAAACTTCTGGGCTTCTGTAATCTATAAAATGTGTAATTAGTCTATGAATATTTTGAGAGATGCCTGTACAATAACACTGATTAAAAGGGTAATTTGTAATTCATACATGAAAAAATAGACTTTTGGTTTCTTTCTTTAGCAATCAATTGCAATAATCAAAATCATATAAAAATGTGTCTAATTACTATACGTTTGTTTAAAAGAAAATAGCATCCATTTATGTATTGATATACAAAGACAACTTATTGATCAATTTCATTCCCAAGATCAGTGCAAGACATGAATCACACTACTGATAATTGTGTCTTAAAAAATATAAAGTTGGGACAGTCTGTTTTCAACAATAAGGAGGTTTTCATTGGTTTCTATGATAGCTGGTGAATAACTCCATTTAATAAATACAGTAAAATGAAAATCACATAAAAGTGGCAAGATAAAGCCTGAGGCACCCAGCTCTAAACTTGGAAAATACAGTCCCCTTGGGAGTCCAAAGAGAAATGTACATATAGCCAATGAATAAAATGTACTTAATACCTGCGTTTTGTTTCCTATTTAAACTATTATTATTATTTCAAATTATTTTATGTTTAGAACATACTTTAGAGTAAATAAATTATTTCAGATTCTTTGTATGCTACCATACAAAAAGTATGACTTAAATATTACATTTTTGTTTTTAAACATTATTCTCATATTTTTCCCAAAGAAAATTTGAATGGATTATTACTTTTTTTTCTTTTTTTAATGTTTATAGCATGTTTATTCACAATAGCCCCAAACAAGAAATAACCAAATGTCTGTCAATGGGTGAATGAATAAGTAAATTGTAAATTATGGCCAATGGAATACGCCTCTGTAATAAAAAGGAGCATACTACTGATACACAACACGGAGCTACAATATGGATGAATCTCAAAAATAGGATGCTGAGTCAAATAAGCAAGACACAAAAGCATACATTCTATAATAAGCTCATTTATAGGAAGTTCTTTTTAAAAATATTTTATTTATTTATTTGATAGGGAGAGACAGCGAGAGAGGGAACACAAGCAGGGGGAGTGGGAGAGGGAGAAGCAGGCTTCCTGCTGAGCAGGGAGCCCAATGCGGGACTGGATCCCAGGACCCTGGGATCATGACCTGAGTTGAGGGCAGACGTTTAATGACTGAGCCACCCAGGAGCCCCCATTTATATGAAGTTCTAAAACAGCAAAACTAACCTATGGTGTTAGAAATCAGATCAGCAGTTGTCTTTTTTTAAAAAATATTATTATGTTATGTTAATCACCATACATTACATCGTTAGTTTTTTATGTAGTGTTCCATGATTCATTGTTTGCGTATAACACCCAGTGCTCCGTTCAATACGTGCCCTCTTTAATACCCATCACCAGGCTAACACATCCCCCCACCCCCCTGCCTCTAGAACCCTCAGTTTGTTTCTCAGAGTCCATAGTCTCCCATGGTTCGTCTCCCCCTCCGATTTTCCCCCCTTCATTTTTCCCTTCTTACTATCCTCTTTTCTTTTTTTTTAACATATAATGTATTGTTTGTTTCAGAGGTACAGGTATATGATTCAACAGTCTTACACAATTCACAGCGCTCACCATAGCACATATCCTCCCCAATGTCTATCACTCAGCCGCCCCATCCCTCCCACCTCCCACCACTCCAGCAACCTTTAGTTTGGTTCCTGAGATTAAGAATTCCTCATATTCGTGAGATCATATAGATACATGTCTTTCTCTGATTGACTTATTTAGCTTAGGATAATACCCTCTAGTTCTATTCACGTGGTTGCAAATGGCAAGATTTTGATGGCTGCATAATATTCCATTGTATATATACCACATCTTCTTTATCCATTCATCTGTTGATGGACATCTTGGCTCTTTCCATAGTTTGGCTATTGTGGACATTGCTGCTATAAACATTGAGGTGCACGTACCCCTTTGGATCCCTATATTTGTATCTTTGGGGTAAATACCCAGTAGTGCAATTGCTGGATCATATGGTAGCTCTGTTTTCAACTTTTTGAGGAACCTCCATACTGTTTTCCAGAGTGGCTGCACCAGCTTGCATTCCCACCAACAGTGTAGGAGGGTTCCCGTTTCTCCACATCCCTGCCAACATCTGTCGTTTCCTGACTTGTTAATTTTAGCCATTTTGATTGGTGTGAGGTGATATCTCATTGAGGTTTTGATTTGGATTTCCCTGATGCCGAGCGATGTTGAGCACTTTTTCATGTGTCTGTTGGCCATTTGGATGTCTTCTTTGGAAAAATGTCTGTTCATGTCTTCTGCCCAATTCTTGATTGGATCATTTGTTCTTTGGGTGTTGAGTTTGATGAGTTCTTTATAGATTTTGGATACTAGCCCTTTATCTGATATGTCATTTGCAAATATCTTCTCCCATTCTGTCGGTTGTCTTTTGGTTTTGTTGACTATTCCCTTTGCTGTGCAAAAGCTTTTTATCTTGATGAAGTCCCAGTAGTTCATTTTTGTCCTTGCTTCTTCCATGATATTTGTATGAAGCCAAAAAAAATGCCATAGTGTCATCAAAGGGAATAGCCAATTGTGGAAATGTGTTGTTATATGAATTCATATTTTTTAATATTAGCATTTTGACTATAAAGATAAGCCATAGCCAGATCTAACTTGAGGAATATCTCTTATAATTGTGAGCCGTATGTATTTGGAGCTCAAGATTTTTTTTAAAACAAGTATAGGCACATACATACATATATATATATATGTCATTGAAGTACAATTTCCTGAGCTTATTTATTCCACATTGTGTTTTAGCAAACATTTACCAAATGCTTTTTTATGAAACAGGCAGTGTTCTAAGTGCTTCAGTGTTAACAGTGAACAGTAGCTGTAAAATCCCCATGTTCATGGCATTCATGTTTTAGTGGGGTGTGCAGGTAATGAACAAATATGAAGAGCATAGAACATCAGTGAGTAATAAAGACTACGAAGAGAAACCAAAATAAGTGGCAAGAAAATGTCAGGGGATGTGCGTAAATATGATGTTTGCTATTTTATCCTGTGGAGTCAGGCTCCACCTCTTTGAGGAGGTAGCAGAGACTGAGTGAAGCATGGGAGCTAGCCTGGTGGATATGTGATAGAAAGAAAGGCCAGACAGGGACAACCACCAGGTCCTAAAGTGGGATCTTCCTTGCCATCATGATTGAAGGTCAGAAAAAAGACAACTATGGCTAGAACTGACTGAAAAGTAGTAGAAAATGAGATTGGAGATATGGCTAATTGTTAGATCATATAGGTTTAGTGGGTCACATTATGGACTTTAGATTTTATTCTCAATGTGACTTGTAGGATTTTGAGCAGGAAATATCAATGAATCTGCTTAATAACCCAAATATCTTCTTATTATCATGGATTCAAAGATATTTTAATAGGAAATCCACTTATTTTTAAGCTAACCATGGTGAAAATAATTACTAAATTAAATAAATGTCTGAAAGCTAAGTTCTGCTGTAGGTTTCATTCTTTATGAATAGAAATGTAGTAGTACTTTAATAAAGTGAGATTTAATGCAGTCATTAATATTGAAATCAAAACACACATTGTCTTTAAGGGTTTTTTTTAGTAAATTGGAACATAAGTATGGAATCCAGGAATACATTTGGAAATCTACCTTTGTCTGAGCGTGGCGATGTTATGATTCAGTCAAGTACCAGAAAAAAACCCATAAGGGGAGGAAGAAGAAAGACTTGTTTATTCATGGAAATCAGCACTTACCATATGCCTAGCTTTATAGTTTTGGTTTAAAAATAATTGAAGCAAATTTGTCAGGAATAATAGGAGAAAAAAAGAAATCTGTAATTATATTTGGATATTTTAACATCCTTTCTCACTCATTGATAGAACAAGTACATGGAAGAAAATCAGTGAAAATGTAGAAAATCTGAATGAAATTATCAACTACTTGACCTGATTGGTATTTACAGAAGACTACATCTAACTACAGAATATACCATATTTTCAAGTGCATATGGAGCATTAACCCAGATCTCAATAAAATTTAAAAGACCAAAATTTTCCAGAGTATATTTTCTGACCAAAATGGAAGTAAATTAAGAATTAATATAAATAGGGACACCTGGGTGGTTCAGTCAGTTGAATGCCCTACTATTGATTTTGGCTTAGGTCACAATCTCAGGATTGTGGGACTCAGCCCCAAGTTGGGCTCCATGCTGGGGGCATGGAGCCTGCTTGGGATTTTCCCTGTCTCTCTCTCTCTCTCTCTCATTCCCTCCACCTTTCTAAAATTTTTTTTTAAAAAGAATTAATATAAATAATATAGATAATAATGACTACCTATTTGAAAATTTAAAAATGACCTTTTATATAACCCTTGGGTCAAAATGGAAACTGGAAACTATTTCAAGCTAAATTTTAATTAGAATTTCACATATAAATATTTGTGAGATGCAACTAAAGCTTTGCTTAGAGGGGAAATTGTAGCTTTGCAATGCTAATATTAGAAAGGTAGATATAAAATCAATATTCTAAGTATCCACCTTAAGAACTGATAAATAAAATAAATACCTTATGTATAAATGTACTGTAAGTACTAAGCAAGATATTGCTGTGTCAGTTCTTTAGATGAAAGGTATAGAGGAGTTAAGAAACTTCCTTAAGGTCACAGAGCTAATAGATAGAAAAGTCAGAATTTGAACCTAGATTTGCCACCATGACTCCCAATCCATCATACTCCTGTCTTTACTTTTTTTTTTTTCAATCCTAAGTGATGATAAAAATAAAAAGACAGGTGTGTAAGAGAAATTATTAGGACATGTTTCAAAGGAGACGAGGGATAAAGCTGGTATTGCCTTTACTATATCAAAGAGACCCTTTCTATTTTTTTCTTCATCACAGATGTTGCCACTGTATAAATAATTGGCCAAATTAAGAAGAGTTTGACATTACATTAAATACTCTTTGGAGAGTACATAATTCCACTCATGGGGCCATATTTTGGTGGACAGAGAATGAGAATTATAGCAGTTTAGGTAAGGAGAGATACAGCATGTACAGCTGTGAGTTAGGGGTGCCAAGATTAGCCGTGGTAAGAACCACAAGAAAGCCACGACTGAAGAGAAACAGAGACATACCCAGAAATACAGACACAAGACTGAGGCCCAGGGAGATACCCAATTTTATATGCTGTATTCTTTAAAATACGAAGATTTTCTCTCTGCTTTTTAAGTATTCCATTGACGTAATCTTGCTTGTATTTTTTTGCTTGAACTTTGAGATTAAAAAAATAGCTTTAGTTCAAGTTATTGTATGAGAAAACACTGTATTAGTTTGGATTAATTTTAACTGTATGTGGCAGAAAACCTCAAATCACTGTAGCTTAAATTAGGTGGAAGAGTATTTGTTGTTCATGTGAGAAGCCCAGAGGTATGTAGTCAAAGGATGATTTCAGGGTGAGGGGC
Source organism: Mirounga angustirostris (assembly GCF_029215605.1). Taxonomy (NCBI): domain Eukaryota; kingdom Metazoa; phylum Chordata; class Mammalia; order Carnivora; family Phocidae; genus Mirounga; species Mirounga angustirostris. The sequence continues at coordinate 38,214,810 of NW_026991710.1, read as the reverse complement.
ACAGATTCCCTCTAGTTTTCTGCTATGTTGTGGATGATTTTAATTCTCATGATTATGTAATGTTCTAAGATGGCTGTTGATGCTCTGGCCATTCCATTCCAGCAGAAAGCTATGAGGAAGAAAGAAAGATGGGCATTTTCTGTCTCTTTAATGCCATCTTTTATTTTTATTGAAATACAATTGACATTATATTAGTTCTACGAGTACAGCATAATAATTCAATATTTATATCTGTTGCAAAATGATCACCCCATAAGTCTAGTTAACATACATAGTCACAGAATTTATTTTCTTATGATGAGAACTTTGGAGATCTACTCTCAGCAACTTTTGAATATACAACACAGCCTTATTAACTATAATCACCATGCTTTTTGCATTACATCCCCATGACTTACCTATTTCACAATTGGAAATCTGAAATTTTTGACTCCCTTTTTGCATTTTTAATGCCATCTGTTGGACACTGTTTACACCCTTGACTTGATTCTCCTTGGCTAGATCTCAGCCTGTGTCCACACATAGCTGAGCCAAGGTGGCAAAGAAGTTCTTCCATGCAACCTCATGCCAGCTAAAAATTGGACAGTCTCTTGCTGTGGAGGAATGGAAGGATGGGTGTGGGGAGTCAGCTATTTGTAGTCCACAAATTTAGATGATTAAAACTCATTGCAGATGCAAAGAGCACATCGAACGTAACGTAGCTATGGTTACCGGTCATTTTTTCTGTAAATCACGAGTAATCATTTCCTTTTGTTTCTCTTGCTTCTTTCTGCTCCCAACATTGCCAAATCAGGTGGAAAAATAAAAATCGGGTGCTATTTTTTATCTTGTATTTTCCCCTCCCTCCACAGGTATCACTACAGTTCTGACTATGACAACTCTGAGCACAATCGCCAGGAAGTCCTTACCTAAGGTTTCTTATGTGACTGCGATGGATCTCTTTGTTTCTGTTTGTTTCATTTTTGTTTTTGCAGCCTTGATGGAATATGGCACCTTGCATTATTTTACCAGCAACAAAAAAGTAAAGTCTACTAGAAACAGAAAGCTAAAGAATAAAAGCTCGGTATGTTAAAAATCTCTATTTTCATAAACAGCAACTTACTGTTAGAGATATTTTGAATACTCATGTTACACTTGCTTAGACTAATAGGGATTCTTGAGGTACTCCAACAAAAGCCAAATCCCATTAAGATGAAACTGGAGGTTTCAGTGACTGTTAGGTCATTGCCCACCAGGAAAAGTACATACAGTTCCCCTTAGAAAAGACTTTTGGATCCCCCTTGTAAAGAATGGTTTCTTACGCTGTGAATTTTCCTCAAGTGCTAGATTCTTTGTACCTAAAAAATTATTTAAGATCTCTCTTTGATTCTATTTTTTTGGTTAGGATTTGGGCGCTAACAACAGGCGGCCCACAAAATTATTTCATTTTTAAAGATAAAGAACCCTCTTTAATGTTAGTATTCAGCTGTGTTTGGAAGTCATATCTATAAAGTGTTTTTGGTTTGTGTATAATTGCGTGCTCTTACTCCCCCTTCCCTATCATGAATCTACCTCAACTCGTATAACATCAAATTGATATATTAGGATTCGTTCTATTAATTCTAAGATACTTAAGTGTTGGATGATTGACTATAAATTCTTATTAGAATGGCAATTACAACAACCTTAAAATAATATCTAACACTTTCACTGAATATGCCAGGTCTTTTATGTGCATGATTTCATTTATGCTCCTATGAGTACAAGTTCAGTAATTTGCACAAGGACAGCCTGAGGAAGTGAAAAATCCAAGACTCATACCCAGGTCTTTTTTGGTGCCAGAGCTGAAGCTTGTAATCCTTCCTTTATATTTCCTGTTCTCATAGGACTCAGAAAAGCAAACATCTGTTTCTCTAATATTGACCAAAAAGGCACTTTATTGCTGATTCCAGTAAATGTTTTCAAAGCAGATTTGTTCCCAAATACCTAAATAAATGAGAACTATATACAACAGCTACGCTTGAGTGGCAAGCTTGAAAGCCTACCATAGAGCCTATATAATGAGGCGTGGAGTTTTACATATTATCTCCTAACTTCGTAAGTTCTAGGATGCAATGCTTTTCATCCCTCCTCCCATTTTTCATTAATTTCTTTATAAAACTTTGACATATTTTTAAATTATATTTTACTTTTCATGTTATATTCCAAGGACCAAACCCTATGTAGATTTGCTTTCGGTTTCCCAGAGTATTCCAGGAGAGCAGAGCACATGGCTGGCAGTATACATTTGATAACTTACATTGCAGAATTAGCCTGTGACTTTCTTAATTTGACTTATTTTAGCTTATCCATGGGACATATTGTAGCCCCTGAAGGGACAAACCATCAGAGGGCAATGATGTCAACTTTAATATCCATTTGCTGAATTTTTAGGTAAAGAAAAATGCAGGTTTTCTACTATTTTCCCTTAATCAAAGCAAATTATCCTCTCTGGATGTTCCATTTTATTCTTTACTCACCCATAGCTATGTTCAATTATTACTTTGAAAATTTTACTTCTGGAAATTGTGAATAAAATCAGGAAATGTACAATCTCACATAGATTCTCTAATTTCATTCTAAGAATATATAATGTACATACTATTGTTATATTATCAAAGACACTCAACCAAGTGTCTACTCTGGGACTATAGCTAATCAGTTTGTCACATTTACTCAGTAAACTTAACCATTGGAGTGCAAACCTTAAAATTATGATTTTTTTAAATCTTCCATTCACCAAATATTTATTAAGGAAACCCATGTCTTAAGCAATGTTCTAGAATAGTTATTTAAGAAAAAAAAATCTATATTGAGTATTTAAAATTTAACATCAAGCCCAGGAAGCAAATAGTAAATGAAAAAATATGCAATAAAAATTAAATAAGAGCTTTGAAACACTAAATTTCAAACATCAAAATTTAAGTTGATATATATAACTGACTACCTGGGTACAAAAATATTTTCCTTGGAGCCAAAATAAAGTTCTGTAGTCTTTCCTTTCTGTTCAGTTATGTGATTTATGAGTTCTTTTAATACTAAATGACATTTTGATTGAAAAACTGGGATCAGTAATCAAATCCGACTCCCTGCTTGGTTCAGTGTTCAGCCATCTGGTCTTGCTAATAAAGTAAATCAGAATGCACCTTTATGAAGAATAAACAGCTCTGCTTGTTGTCGCAAGTGCTCTATTTAATGGTTTGGTGGAGTCTGCTTTTACTTCTGCCAGCCAGGACAATCAAACACACAACCTAGACCCAGAAATCTTGCAGCGTCTTGCTTTTACACCTTTTCAAATGTTTCTTTGTTGTCTTTGTTCTTCTTCTTTCTGTTCTTCTTCCTCTTCCCCTTCTTTCTTCTCTTAACCCTCCCCCTTCCCTCCTCCTCCTCCTTCTTCTTCCTCTTCTCCTCCTTCTCTCTCTTTTTCTTCCTTCCATATCCACACTTTCTTCCATAAGTTCAAAATTCTGAGTAATTTAAAATCTAGCATTTCCTCCTTTTGTTCTCTAGATGACTTATGGTAATAGGTCAGAACCAAAGACCTTGACTAGAGTCATTGAAAGATCAACGTGTCTGTTAGTAAGCAAAACCAAAATCACCTTCTTGAGGTCTGACTGCTTAACTGAGAACCCAGAATACTCCAATTTATTTTAAAAAGAGATAATATTTAGATGTGTCCAAATTTAGATTTTTAGCTTCCATGAATCTTCCTAAAAAACATAAACTAATAAAAATGCTTTTTACCTTACTCTACATGTGAAATATTAGGCCCTTTCTCTCCCTCTCTCCCTCACTCTATTTCCCCCTTTAACTCCCACCTTCCTTTCTTCCTTTGTTCTTTCTGCCTTTTCTCTCCCTCTCTCCCTCACTCTCTCTGTCTCCCCCCTTAACTCCCACCTTCCTTCCGTCCTTCCTTCGTTCCTTCCTTCGATCCTTCTTTCCATATCTTTCTTTCCTCTTTTTATTTTTATTGTGAATATCAATGACATTTTAATTTGGTCCACATTTCCATCCCATCTAATACATATTATTGTGTTTTTATTTATACTCATTAAGAATATGATTCAGTTGTGTTTATGTAATTATCTATTTTTTAAAAAAATCTAAGTTAAGAATGTTGGAACATGGAATTAAGACTCTATGAAACAGATAAAGGTCAAAGAAATGTAATTGTGGTAAGCCACAAGAGTAGTCATGTTGAAACTAGAATATTCCTCCCATAGATGATTAGGAATCTCAGAAAACCATGTTATATATACCTATATCAGGGTCCTGTTTTACCCATTTGAGGACAGACTGACATTCGTAACCTCTCAATTTGGTTAAAATGTACAATGATGGAAATTTATTTCACCAACCATGGACAAGGCACTCTGGAGAGAAAAAAACAATAGCATGTGTTTTTTGCTTTCATTAATCTTTAAATCTAGTTATGGAAAAATATACCATACATTAAATTAAAAGTAAACAAAGATCCTATAGGGGAATTAGCTCAATTAGATGACAGATTTCAAGTACTTTTTCAGAAGCAAATATTTTCTACAATGAATATAAATTAAAAAAAATTTAGGGCTGCCTGGGTGGTTCAGTCAGTTAAGCGTCTACCTTCAGCTCAGGTCACGATCCCAGAGTCCTGGGATCGAGCCCCACATCAGGCTACCTGCTCTGTGGGGAGTCTGCTTCTCCCTCTGCCTGCCGCTCCCCTGCTTGTGCTCTCTCTCTCTCTCTCAAATAAATAAAATCTTAAAAAAAAAATTTTTTTTTCACTTTTTAAAAAGACATTTATCTGAGAGATAGAAAGAGAGCGAGAGAGAGAAAGCATGGGGGGAGGGACAGAGGGACACAGAGAAGGGAAGCAGACTCCCTGCTGAGCATGGAGCCTGACACAGGGCTCAGTCTCAGGATCCTGAGATCATGAACCAAGAGTCAGATGCTTAACCAACAGAGCCACCCAGGTCCTCCGATAAAAAACATTTTTAAAGGAGATGTTCATGTTGAAATAGAGATAGGTACCACAAAGCCTGAGCTATGTGTTCTATCCTTTGCACTGAGGAAACCTCCAGATACCATATGTTGCTGTCTGTGAAACATTGACTTAAGCATATAACACTGAAAAGAGGCTATGTCAATGTGAGCCACAGTGGATGGCTCCCTTTCATTTCAAGTGTAAATAATTCATTCAAAAACCTGTAAACCAATTCTTCCAAAGGGGATTTGACAGAGAAAACTACAGAAATCATTGAAGTAGTTCTTTGAAGAATAAGTTGCAAATTTCAGGAGAAAAAATTAGGAAGAGCATTTAAGACAGAAAGAACCACGTGAGCCAAGTTGAGTCTTACGTATGAGAATAAAATATAGACTGTTATGTGTTCCAAGCTGTATTGTCCAATGCAGTAGCCATTAGCCATTTATGGCTAGGTTGATTTAAATTAACTGAAATTAACCAAAATTTAAAATTCAGTGTCTTAGTATCGTTAGTCCACAATTCAAGTGCTCAATAGCTGCATGTGACTAGTGGCTACCATATTGGACTGTGCAGATCTAGAACATTTTTATCATCACAGAAAGTTGTATTGGAGAGTGCTGGTCTAGAAAATAGGAATCTTCAGAAAGAAAATAACCTAGGTTGAGGATAGAAAAGTGTTCTGGGCCAAGTTGTGGAAAACCTCCAGTACTGTGGTAAAAATTTTACATTCTGTACTGTCAGCACTATTAAGCCAGGCATGTTTTTAAAAACAAGATGGCATATTCATATCTATGTTTCTGAAGGATAATTAGGAGCAGAATAGAATACACACTTGAATGGCAGAAGAGGCAGGGAGATAAATTTGGAAACTATTGCAATAGTTCAAGAAGTAATATATTCCTGAAGCAGGAACCATGGTATTAGAGTGAAGATAATGTGTGGGAAAGTTTTTGTTTTGCCCACAATCCCCAACCTGCAGCCCCTTCTCAGCAAAGAAAAGATCTTATTTTCAGTTAGTGCATATCTATGTGCATAAACATTTGTCTACCTTTCAGAATGCTAAACTAATGAAAAGCCACACAGTTTCACAAATTATACATCTTATTTCCTGTAATGATACTTGGCAAAGTTTCCAGAAGGGATCATTTGATATTGATGAGATGTGAAAAACAGGGTTATTTAAATAATTGTAAAGAGTCAGTGGATGTGGGATGTTTTCAATGGGTAGAATAGCCATTTAATATCAGTTGTGACAATGGTCATATAATGCTCTTCTAGAGGTATATAAATACCACCACCACCAACTCCTTGTTTTTTTAACCTTGATTTCCAAATAACACTCTTTGATATTTCTCTTCCTACTAAAACCATAGATTATTGCAGCTGAAGTGCACCAGATTAATCACAAGTAAAAAATCTCATTTAAAAAATTAAATTAAAAAAAATAATACATGCATGGTTGAAACACATGAACAAATCAAGCAATGAAAAATGTATAAGTGAAGAATAAAATTCTTTGCCTTGAACCCTTGCTCCCAGTCTTCAGAATTAACCACATTTTAACCATTTTTGCCCTTACTTTCCTGTGATGATTATTTCCATTATACTTCTGATTCTTGAGGTACCAGATTTCAAAATAGTCATAATTCTTTGGTGTAAAAGAAAAATATAGCTTTCCCACTGTCTCCTTATTCTTTCCTTCAATATTTTATCTTACCTTTAATAATTATTGGTTAATTTTCAAATTTTAAATAATACACCTAAATAGCTACTTCTTAATTCATTATTTCCATAATTATAATGCCAATCTGATTATTATTTCTTTGTCAGTAAAGCTTTTTCTTTTCCTACCTGAAAATGTTCATCTTCATCTCTTTCTCCACGGGGTTAAAATTTCTTAAGAATCAGTACACTTTCTGTTTTTTTTTTTTTTGACCTTAATCATTTCCTCATTGTTTAATATTCCTATCTTTCATTTCTGAGAATTTTCTTGATTCTTTATTTCAATTTACTTCTTTTTTCTCCTCTAAAGTTCTTATTAGATAGATTTTAGACCTCTTTGGTTAATTATCCACGTATTCCAGATTTTTTTTTATCATATTTTTATTGAGGTATTTTTGTCTATATATTGGGGGCAACTTCCCTCCTCAAGATTTTATTTTACAATGCTTTTGGTTTTTTTCTAAATTTACAATAACTTCTTGAATTTCTGAGAGCTCCCATTTTCTAACTGCTCTCCCACTTGTTTTCCTTAAGTGGACACAACATCTCTTCAAGTATTTCTGAGTGAACTAATACAAAAGTTTAATATTCCTTTATATTTCCTAAATTACTAGAATCAGTAATTCAGAATCAGTTTGTCTTCATGTTTTTCCTTTATACTGTTAGTTTACCTTGAAAGTTCTTGCTGATTTTTCTCCAGTAGGCCCGGCAAGCTTGACCTGTATGTAACTGTTGAGTGTGCAACTGTCACATTTCATTATCATGTGTGTGGAAGGGGAGCATGACATCTTACTGCTTCCAGACATACACACATACACTCTAAAAGATGATGAGGGTATCACTAGAACATTCCAATAACAACTTCATGAGCCCTAGTCCTCCCTAGAGTGGCATGAATTTATCTGTTTATTTATTTTTAGAAGTTACAGGGGCGCCTGGGTGGCTCAGTTGGTTAAGCGACTGCCTTCGGCTCAGGTCATGATCCTGGAGTCCCTGGATCGAGTCCCGCATCGGGCTCCCTGCTCAGCAAGGAACCTGCTTCTCCTTCTGACCCTCCCCCCTCTCATGTGCTCTCTCTCTCGTTCTCTCTGTCTCAAATAAATAAATAAATAAAAAATAAATATTTTTAGAAGTTACAGAGTTCTACACATGAGCAGACACCAACCTGTCAGCATCTCCACTTTTCTATATGCACAGATGAACAGTGGTTCAAACAGCTGTAGCTATTCTGGAAATGTACATTTAACTGCCGTCATGTGTTCCATCCTGCTTATTGTTTCCATTTGTCCTGCATTAGAGTGTTTCTGAAGTGTCTTGGGTGGGAACAATAGCTCCCACACCCAGGTTTCCATTTTCTGAGCCTCTTCTGAAATGGGGCTTCCTTTGGTCTACCTTATCTGTTGGTCTATTTTCTTCACCTGTTGATTGTCTTTCAAGAACTTAGTATGAATTCTGACATGCTGATTGGCTGCTCCGCATCACCAAGATCCACTTCATGACTGTTTTTAACACTGATGTGGATTTTGTAGTTTTTGAAATCCGGCTTGATACTTCAATGGGCTTTTATAAAAGTGGAGTGGAGAAAACCTGTGCTCAGGCTTGCATTCTCACATGCAAAGTTTTAAATGGGAAATTAATAACAGTAATATTAGTCAGTATTTCATAATATCAGTAACATGACCTAATAACGTTTGATGTTCATATTACTAATATTTAATAAAATTGATATTAGTATATGATACAAATAATAATTATAATATATAAGCACATACATAAATATAATTTGCACATAAATATTTTCTTTACTACTTAATATTTCTTTGGCATTAGTGTATCTTGGTGCTTGAAATATATTTTGTATACTTAACTCTATCACTAACATATAAATAATGTAATATTTATTTTCTCTCTCAAATAATAAATAAATAAATCTTTAAAAAATATAGGGAGGAGCACCTGGGTGGCTTAGTTGATTTAGTCTCTGACTCGGTTTCTGCACAGGTCATGATCTTGAGTCATGAGACTGAGCCTCATGTTGGGCTCTGCGCTGTTGAGGGAATCTGCTTGAGACTCTCTCTCTTTCTCGGTCTCCCTCTGCTCTGAGCCCCCCCCTCAAATAATAAATAAATCTTTAATATATAAATAATGTAGTATTTAATATATAAGCAGACAAACATATCTTTAATAATGAGAATGGGATTAATTTCTCATAATGTTAAATTCAGCTATATTCTTAGTGACTTTTTCAAATAACAACAAAATGGTATATTCTCAAAATTATATTATTTAAAGTAAAAGAAAATCTTAGTATGTAGTTTCTTTTTATATTACTTAAAATGATTTATTTTTTATTTTTTCAATACTTGCTATTTTGGTATAAAATAAGAGTTTTACTTGAGAAATTATAAGATGGGTAAAACAAAACAGCTGCACTTCAGATAAATAAGGTTTGGAATGTGTATATTCTTCTGATTACTCTTTTAGTGGTTTCCAGGTCACAATCTATGTGTCAAAATATTTTATTTTATTGCTACTGTGTCAGCTCTTGGGATATTTTTCTCAGCATCTATAAAGTCTATTTCTATTCACATCCATCATTCATTAAAGTGTAGCTTCTTTTACTATATGAGCTTGTGGTGTTTTGAGGGGGTAGCAGGAAACTGGAAAGTGTCACTGCTGTAGAAGCTCTCCATGATTTTGACCACCAGAAATTAGTCCAGTTTTAAAATGAACTACTTGCAGTTTTTCTCCACTTTTGGACACTTTAATGTTTAATCATCCCCCTCATGCACAACTGGTATCTTCCAACAAACACATCGTCTTCCTATTTATGGCAGTGCTGAGTGATATATGGAATGTATTTTGTGCCATATAACCTTGAAATTGCCAACTAACAAACTTGTATTTTAATCACTTCATTCTGATTAGCATTTGAACATATGCTATTTAAGTATTAAGTGACAAGGAGATGAATACCAATTTGCCTCATTTTGTACATAATTTTACTGTCCCACTAAAATTTCGGAGTCTAGTCATGTATCCCCAAGTGTCAAGCTCAAAAGATATGTCATTAACATTTAATAATATACTGCTTCTGCTCTTTAGGATACATCCAGACAAGTGGAGTCATGAATTTATTTGTGTTTAGGGCATTGCTCCTTATCTTCAGGCTGCACATTTTGTTTCTAATATTATGAGTTGTGTGATGCACTTATCTTTTAAAATATCACTAAATATGGTTATTTGCTACTTTTACATCTACTGAATTTTAATATTTAATAGCTTGGATTCGAAACAAAATGGATTTGAACATAGGTCCAAATATTTAAAAATTCTTTTTTGTGTTTTTAAAAACTTTTCCATACAATGTTTAATTTGCATGGCTTTGAAATTTCTCTATTTCAAAATGCAGGATGAAAAAACTGTTGTAAACATTTTCATCAGGAAGAATTTAAGATCAGGTTAAAATAATTTTTATAATCTCAGCATTATATTTAGTGTTTAGATAATAAAGCCACCAATTATAACAAGTTGTTAAGATTTACATTTTAATATAACCCCTAAAATATGCAGAAATTCTGAAGGGAGAGTTACTAAAACTGTAGTTTTCTTTAATGTTTTAATTGCCATTTTATTCAAGAGTTCATTAAGTATTTTTTCCAGTAGCATTTTTTTATGAGGTCCATATTGTTGTTGTTATTGTTGCTTGTTTTAGCATGTATTTTATACCAAATGGTGGTATTTCTTCTTCAAGCATCACCACTAGCAATGACAATGACAACAATAATATTACCTATGCTGAATACTTGCTCTGTTTCAAATGTTTTGCTTTGTGCTTTATGTACATCATCTCATTTAATTATCAAATGGATCTATGTATTATTGTGACTTTTGTATAGGAGAGGACACAGAGATAGAAAGAAGAGCACTAACATTTTCTGTTCAGAGTGACATAACTCTCCTGGGCAGAGCTGGAATTTCTGTCCAAGCCTGTCTGACTCCAAAGTGATTGCTTAGTGTTTCATGGTATCCTAGACTTGCTTGATTTTTAAATATTTTTTTAAAAAATCGTTTTATTATAAAAGTATTAGTCAGAACCTGGCATCATAAAAAGTTAATTTGATATGTGTTTCAAAGAATCCTGATAGGGGGCGCCTGGGTGGCTCAGTTGGTTAAGCGACTGCCTTCGGCTCAGGTCATGATCCCGGGGTCCTGGGATCGAGTCCCGCATCGGGCTCCCTGCTCGGCGGGGAGTCTGCTTCTCCCTCTGACCCTCCCCCCTCTCATTCTCTCTGTCTCAAATAAATAAATAAAATCTTTAAAAAAAAAAAAAAAAAAAGAATCCTGATAATAATAACTATTATAATTGGACAAGATGGGGCACTCATCATTTAAATAAGACATGAAACTTACTCATCAAAGCCATCACAAAGATTAGGTGCTAATATAATTCCAGCTGTGAGGATAGCTATATTGGTAGAATGAGTCAAATTTTGGGCACAGTTGTTCTCAAACCTGAGTTTTTTTTTTTTTTTAAAGACTTTTATTTAGTTATTTGACAGAGAAAGACACAGCGAGAGAGGAAACACAAGTAGGGGGAGCGGGAGAGGGAGAAGCAGGCTTCCCGCCGAGCAGGGAGCCCAATGTGGGCTTGATCCCAGGATCATGACCTGAGCTGAAGGCAGATGCTTAGCCACCAAGCCACCCAGGCGCCCCATCAAACCTGAGTTTTTAACTCCTGCATATTCTGTCTCCAAAATATGATGCCTTATCCACTGCTATAAACCCAACTCATGTCTTTTTTATTCATTCACAGCTCCTCAAAGCTTTTCTGCATTATCAAAATGTCATCTTTGCTCTTTGTTCTTATTATAACTAAAATAAATAAATTACATAATATAATAATAGCAAGCAGATACTTATAGCATTGTGAATGTTTTAGTTTAAAATAGAGAAATATAGAGTTTATTTTTGTTTTAGAATTAGATTCATGTTTGGGGCACCTGGGTGGCTCAGTGGTTAAGCATCTGCCTTTGGCTCAGGTCATGATCCCAGGGTCCTGGGATCGAGCCCCACATCGGGCTCCCGGCTCTGCGGGAAGTCTGCTTCTCCCTCTCCCACTCCCCTGCTTGTGTTCCCTCTCTGTCAAAGAAATAAATAAATAATCTAAAAAATAAAAATAAAAAAAAAAGAATTAGATTCATGTTTAACAATATTTTGGTAGGTTGATTTTCTAAAGCTATAAAATATATTGCATATTTGAGGGTTTTTTCCTGCATGGTCTTTGAAATGGAAAATAATATTAAGTTATGTCTTACAAAGTAAATTATAATCTAAAAACGCATTAGGATTGGACACCTCTTTGATTTCTGTAGACTAAGATTATGTTTATTGCATATCAGTCTTTTAGAGTTCACGTTGAGGAGACAAATTGATCTTTCTTTATGATATTTTTTCTCAAAAGCTCATTTATTATTTTACTCAGATGTCCCCTGGACTCCATCCTGGATCCACTCTGATTCCAATGAATAGCATTTCTCTGCCACATGGAGAAGAGGATTATGGGTATCAGTGTTTGGAGGGCAAAGACTGTACCAGCTTCTTCTGTTGCTTTGAAGACTGCAGAACAGGGTCATGGAGGGAAGGAAGGATACACATACGCATTGCTAAAATTGACTCCTATTCTCGAATATTTTTCCCAACAGCTTTTGCCCTGTTCAATCTGGTTTACTGGGTTGGCTATCTTTACTTATAAGTTCTATTTACCAGGCAAAAATCATAAGAAGTTTAACTGAATCCAATATAATCTATTGCACTTAAGTAATATGAAGTTTAAATTTAAAATGCAGAGAAACCAATGGTTAAAATGTAAAAGCATTTTAACTATTCTACAGATTCATAGATAAAGTAGCAGCTTTCATGTTAATTACTTCACTGTATGTAAAAGAGATTAGTTGCAAAATTCAGTATAGTAAAATACTATTATATATTTTTACTTTAATCTTATTTATTTTACTTGTATCCCATTAGGATTTTGAATTTCTAAGTTCTGTGATTCATATTTTAAAGATGGAATATTTTAATAACTTTAATAATATTTTATTTAAATATAATCTATCATTGTTTGTAATGGGAGCCCAATCTCATGCCTAATGTTTATGTAGTAATTTTTTGCTTGGAAAATATTGTTATTTTGATTTTTTCCCTTTACTTTTTATTTGTATGCCCTGTTTGGAATAGAGCTAGTTAAAACCATAAAGCCATGATTTCCTGGCATTTATATCCAGATGTTTCACTCCCAAGAACAAACTAAATCAGAAGAAAAGACCAATTTTTACCTTATTAAAAGGACAATTTTATCTGTATTTTAATCAAGTCCATTTCCTGACACAATATTAAATAGAACTGTAGTTACTTTAGTTTTGGTGATTTACAAACTAGGATGGAAACCGCCAAAGTAATTTCTTTTAAATACAGGTGAAAAAAGTTACATTTAACCATTTTATTCTCTGCCTCACAGCATTTATGAAGTATGAAGTTAACACTGAAATGTTTACCAACACTGAAATTAAATACAGAAAGAATTGATTTTTTCTTTATGCTCTACAAAAGTGTTAACGTTCCCTAAGTGGATGAAAAACATTGATGAACAGTGCTTGTATTCACTCATTGTGGGAAAAGAATTGTTATCTAGCAAATTGAGTAACGGTTCATATTGAAGATATGGTCTTAAATATGTACTATTAATAATTGCCAGACTAAAAACATCCTAGAAATATAGTTTTAGGTGCGTGCCGTATATTGTCTTTGCCAGGTTCTATGTTTGGACACTGTCAGTGTTATATCTTTGTTGTAAATTGTTATGATGTTCTCTTTTTTAAAAAAATGAGAGGAGGTTCAAAGATGATGGTAAAAGTGGAGTTCTATTAGAGTACCTCTAAGGAACACGAGTGTTGGAGTTCTCTAGATTCTTAGAGATAGGAGCTGAGAAAACCACACTAGAGTGTAAGGCCTGTTGGTTGATAGTTTCCCAAATGCCTCTCTCATTAAGAGGAGAATTAAATTTAGGCTTTGGTCATTACATTCCTGTAAATAGTTTGGCATATCCGTCGATTATAAGGACTTCACATGCATTCACCACCACCTAATTTTTTGGGAAATCACCAAAGTGATCTTGGAGATAAGCTTTAAAAATTGTTTCCATTGCCAAGAGCAAGCATGAGGATCAGGAGTTTTGTGATCAAAGCTTATCCTAGGGTATGTGGGGGGAGCTAGGGCCTGTGCATTTGATACTAGTTTTGTTTTGTTTTTTAATACAGTAATTCTCCCCATATGGTTAGAGAATACATGAGTGAGGCTCTGGCATGGTTATGCTTATCTTTATAGAATATATAGTTGTTTTTTAATCTAAGTACATTTCATTGTGCATTCCTCAGCTAAATCAGAGTTTTTTCCTTTGATTATAAACCTCTGAAACAATGTAAGCATGAATTGAGTGATAATGCCCAATATCCACCGACACTACTTTTTTCGAATGGAGAGCCAAATTAAACTTTGGCCATGTATATATTCACTTACAAATTATTCACGCATTCATTTTTATAGCTGAGTATTGATGGATATATTTAATGTGAACATTCATTTATGGATAAATGGAAAATAAAGTATCCATGAAGGATAAAACACTTCACTAAAATGTATTATGGCTATTTCCATGTTCTCAGCTATAACCTGTTTATTTTCATGAAGGCAATTTTAATTCTGGGATTCTTCAACTCTATCTGAGCATGACTGTATTTTAAAATACTTTAAAATGCTTAATATAAATAGCTTTGATTTTCTCATCGGTGTTCCATTAACTTGGCTTTAAATGTTAGCAATATTAACAAGTGGAAATAAAATTAATAAAAATATGAAAGATGCTTTACTATACACATTCATTGTTTAGATCATTAAAACAAACACTTTGTTTTCAAAGCAAGTGGAATTTGAGCAGCTTTATTTAAATATGTAGATCAGAAAGAGAGGTGTGTAAATCTTAGTATTTATAATAATGAGAATAAAAGTTGCAATAAATCGAACTTATTTTTAAAGGGAATGCAGTCTAATTCCTGTCCCTCTCTTCTTTCAAGAAGTTTTATCATCTTGAGATACAGGTTTCTAAAAAATCCTCCTTTCAGAGTTATATCTGAATTTATTGGGCTCCCTGAAGTTTGTGCTTCCTAGCTGCTTTAAATGGTTGTAACACTAATATAGACCAAAGAAGTGGATGTAAAGGATAGGAAGGATAAATGGAGCAGAATCATTTGGGAAAACTTTAATTCATATAGACCCATCCTTTAAATATATGACCAGGATCTACAAGTTCTGAGAAGGGAAACTGTGACTGGCACAATTTTATTCTCTTGAATTTACAATTTCATAATATTTTATTTATTCTTAATTACATAGAAAAACTTAGGCTCACTTGAAATTAATTCCTAAAATGCCAAGTAGTTTCTGAGGGGAAAAAAAAGACAGAAAGAAAGAAGGAAAGCAAGAGAAAAGAAAAGAAAAAAAGACAGCATCCCTGAGAATCTGGTAGGGAGAGGGCAAAATTCCTCAGTAAATCCAACCAAGTATAAAGTTTTAATGTAAATAGAAATCGGACAATTTATTGGATGTTTTTTAAGTTAAAGACAGATTTCATTAGGGACCTATTAAAACTGGTCAACTATAGGTTAAAACACAGTAAATATGTGTAGCTATGAAATCACCAGGTTGTTTTTTCCTTTAGAGTTCCCATATCTGACATTAATATACTGTCATAGAATATGCTGCAATTTTGCTTAATAGCAAGGCCAAAGTGGAGGGCTGCATGCTTGTCAATGATCTAGCATCAAAAAGAATGATTGATAGTACTCTCAAATCAAGGGGCCCATAATTGTAAAATGGGAAATTGTATTCCAAGTCAGTATGTTGTGTTTTGTTTTGTTTTTAAAAGATTCTATGTATTTATTTGAGAGAGAGAGCAAGCAAGAGAGAGCATGCACACAAGCAGGGGGAGGGGCAGAGGGAGAGGGAGAAGCAGACTAGCCACTGAGCAGGGTCCCCAAAATAGGGCTTAATCCTAGGACTTCAGGTCAGGCCCTGAGCTGAAGGCAGATGCTTAAGGCACCCCCCAATTGAATATGTTGTAACAAAATGCATCTTGTACTTTGATTACACAAAAGGAGATTTAGATAGGATCATTTGCTCAAGTAAAATTTAAATTAATAACCAATAATTGAATAAGCACCTAATAAATGGATAAGTACATATATAAAATTATCAAACTTCTATGCCAGGGCCATTTTCACTTGGAAAATTTCCTGTAGCAAGATACCACATTCTCGATTATTTCATTGATCTTACTTAGCACTGGAATTGAAGTGATTCAGTGGACATTTAATGAGTTAGCATTTGTCCCACCAAAAACATTTTTGAAAATAATTTCTGACCAAGCTATTATTCTTTACATCATCAAATTTACTTAACTGCTCAATGTCTTGCCATATGAAGTACAGACATACTTGGTCTCATGTTTCTGTTGGTCTTCATTGTTTTTCACTGTTATATGAAGCCCTTGACAAGCCACTGTAAAGTCACAGAAACCATTACCAAATCACTGTCAAAAACACTCCAAATGGGGGCGCCTGGGTGGCATAGTGGGTTAAGCATCCTACTCTTGGCTTCAGCTCAGGTTGTGATCTTGGGGTCGTAGGATCAGGCCCTGCGTGGCGCTCCACACTCAGCGTGGAGTCTGCTTGGAATTCTCTCTCTCTCTCTGCCCCCCCATTCTCCTCTTTCTAAAAATGGATAAATAAATTTTTTTAAAAAAATATTCCAAATGGAGTTTCCAAACACTATTGACCATTTTGCTCTAGTAAATATAAGGTCAGTTCTGCCTTTTTTTGTCTTTGCATTTTGGAAGAGACATAACCTAATGCAAAATATTTATGCAGGAATTTCTATGCATAAGGTACAATAGGGGATATATAAAGATGAAATCTCAAGAAACATATAGTGAGAGGATTAGTTATGCAATTTAAGGAGGGAAGATAACTCTGGGAAAGTTTCCACAGAGGGGAGCTTGAGAATTCAATATGTCACTAGGTGAGGTTAACTAGAGATCACACTTCCAGTTGAGTAAACAGCTTGACTAAAGAAACAGAAGCATGGGCACAAATAAAAGTTCCATTTTAATTGAAAGTTAAGATGCATATAGAGACGATTAAAGATGAGACAAACAAAGATAGGTTAGGCCCTGTGGTAAAGACGCAAAAATACAAACCGCAGTGGGCTGGGTGATAGTCTAAATTCATGGAGAGTTCGCAAAGATACTTAAGTAGAAAAGAATCATTGTTAATACTGCAGAACTTTCCTCTTATTGGTGTGTGATGTTTGGAGTAAGAAAAGCCAAAGCCAGTTAGGAAGCAACTATAAAACAGGAGGTGAGGGAGGAAGAAGGTTAGTACTACAGTGCTACAACTTCAGTGGAGGAGAGGGAAAGCTAGCCCCTGAATGAGACAGGAAAATGGAGACGGAACTGTGATTAACAGGCAGCATTAACGGAGTGACATGGTGTGCGTGAGGAGAGCAGGGGTCCTGTAGCAAACAGTACGGACATGTGTGTAAATAGACACGAAAACACTACAAGGAAGTTATGGAAGCATTACAATCTTGTTTGCCGTTACTTTGAACATTTTAATCGAATGCTTATTTTTTTCTATTGATCTATGTTTTTCCCACATTAGGGATGAGGAAAAAGAATAATCCCCTGAAGTACAAATCATAAGGCAGGTCTGTCCAGATTATTATTTAAATCTATTTCTCATTAAAAGGGCTTTCTTTTCAAATATTTTTCTTTCTTTCTGAGAAAGAAAAAAATAATGTATTTGGACAAAGAAGGGAGGAAAACTGGCAGTAGGAAATAGGTTGCTGTGGGACAAGACAAATCCAAGAAGTTGATTTGTATTCTCAATTTTTGAAATGTTTACCTCAAAATAAATAAATAAATTTTTATTGTTGGACCATGAAAAGTACCTGGACCATGAATAGTTTGAATCTTTGAATGGATAGGATAAGCCTGTGAAAACTGTAAGGCAGTTAAGCACAAAGGGCTAATTAACAGACTTTAAAGACATGACTGACCTAAATGGAAATAGTTTGGATCCCGATAAATCACTGTAATAACAGCTATTTGCATCCATTAAGTGTAGCCGGTCACTTCATATAATAAAGTTTTATGGCTTGTGATTGTAATGGCTTCTGTTGTCTACTTCTGCCTTATCATTTTGGGGAGCATTTTGTGAGTGTGTGGCAAAGGTATTTCAACTTTTCTAAGTATTCTGTACTTTGATGATTCTAGGTGCAAAATAAAGTCAGTAACTTTGGAATGAGAAACAGTGTTACGTTCTCTTAAAATGTGTTTTTCTGAATAGTTTTCTTACAGATATGTCCCTTTATTGTTTTGTAGTATATAATCATGACTTTAGTGCTTAAATTAGTTTCTGATTAATGTTGTTCTACGTTTTTCCAATGAAAAACATAAACATAAGGTTTTCTCTTTGATAGAGAGCTCTGAAAATGAACTATAAAAAGGTAGGTAAGGATAGTTCATCTTTATGCATGATTTTCACTACAAAGACTATGAATTTCTAGATTATTCTAACAATCTGTGATTTCATCCTAATACGAACTGTGAGATATTCTTCCCCAGCTGAGTCAGTGAGAGCAATATATATTACATGGATTAGTACCCAGGCCATTCCAAATACTCCATGTCATGAAAATGTCTTATTTCATTTGAGGAAATAGTGACGGAAAATTAAAAGCCAGAAAATCACCAAAGAGGGTATTTTCTGCTTCACCCTTGCAGTTCTCTGTTCTCTGCCACCATGGCAGAGTACTTAAAGAAGAAAAGAATTTATGAGTTTTCCTTCAGGTCCAATGCTGTTTCCATAAAATACTGAAGAAGATGGAGGAGGATTTAATGTTTATTGAGCACCTGCCATTGTCCGGAACTTTAAGCATTCTACATTAATAATGCAGTATTCAGAGCAAAGAGCTCTATTTAACAGATGGGAAAACCAAGGCTCAGTATATTAGATTCATTCTCCAAGCTCATATGCCTGTAACCTGAAATTAAATTTAGAGACCCTTATCTTTCAATTACCTGGAACTACTCTAATGACAAAATGATTGCTCATATTCTAACACTAGAACAGATTTCCTTCACAAAAGAGAAATTTAGACCTAAAATTCAACCTACTCAGTTCTGTTTAAAGCACAAAAATATTCTATTATTTAGTAAGAGCAAGATCTTTACCAGCTTATTTGTTATTTCCAATGTGGACTTCATTTTAGCTGAAATGTTTTAAATATGTACTAAAAGTGTTCTGAGAAATTCTCCTGCCATCCAATCAAATATAATACAGACTGTTGACTTTCTAGAAAAGGAATTGGCAAACTATGGCTACAACACTGGTGATTTGAATACAGCCACTCCGTTCATGTATGTATTGTCTATGGTTTCTTTTGCACTGCAATAGCACTGTTGAATAGGTGCAACAAAAATCAAGTGGTCCATAAGGGCTAAATATTTTTCTCTGGCACTTTAGAGAGAAAGTTTGCCAACTTATATTTTGGAATAACTTTACTTGTGACACTTAAAAAGGTACCACATTTTAAAAAATTCATTTTCTTGGGCGCCTGGGTGGCTCAGTTGGTTAAGCGACTGCCTTCGGCTCAGGTCATGATCCTGGAGTCCCGGGATCGAGTCCCGCATCGGGCTCCCTGCTCAGCGAGGAGCCTGCTTCTCCCTCTGACCCTCCCCCCTCTCATGTGCTCTCTCTCATTCTCTCTCTCTCAAATAAATAAATAAAATCTAAAAAATAAAAATAAAAATTCATTTTCTTAATTTTTTATTTTAATTTTTAAAAAAGATTTTATATATTTATTTGAGAGAGAGAGAGAGACAGAGAGAGCGAGAACATGGGCTGGGGGAGGGGCAGAGGGAGAAACAGACTCCCCGCTGAGCAGGGAGCCCGATGTGGGGCTCGATTCCAGGACCCCAGGATCATGACCTGAGCCGAAGGCAGACACTTAACTGACTGAGCCACCGAAGCCCCCCTTTTTTATCTTAATTTAAAAGAAAAAGATCTTAGTTAAAAAGAGTTTTATGTGAAATAATGCACTTAATTGTTTTCCACTGTATTTTATAGTTTCAGCCCCTCTCAAATAGACATTAATTGAGGCTATGTTTTCTTGTTTAGAATTTGTAAAAAAAAATATTGTAAATCTGTTTTATTAATGAAAATACATGCTTCCTCATAATTATTTCAATGTTGTTTGGAGTAGATAAAGTAGATTAATCTAGAGAGAAGATTGCTATTACCACCAAAATTGACACAAGATGCTTTAAGTAAAATAAAAGTGATAAATGCAAATATTAAAGTAATTTTAATATTTTCCCCCTAGAGAAAACATGAAGTATGTTTTCTCATTAAAATTGTTTGTGTCAAAATAAAATCTTGCTTTTAACATTTTCACGGTATTAAAATCTAAGCAGCCTTTTCTGAATAATTTCACTGGAATAAATATTTAATTTACTGTGCATATTACTCATGTACTTTCCTTCTGCATTTCAGGATGTGCATGTCAATTATTAAAATTTACATTTCAAATAGTCACCAAAAGTAGTTTGTTAAAAATTGTACACTGTGAATAAAATAGGAATGCTTCTTTCAGATAATTCTATATAAGAAGTAACTTAGTAATGACATACTCAACATTTAGCATAAATCAAATTTCTGAATATTGATTCAAGTATATTACTAATATTTTCTTATATTCAAACTAAGATTTAGATTTTTAATTATTTTTAACTTCTAACCTTCAAATAATTGTGCTAACATTTCAATTCTTCATTTTGACTTGTCTTTTTAAAAGATTACACTCATAATAAAAATTTTGAAAACCTCATTTTGCATTATTATAAATAATTAATATTAGCATACTGTTTTACTACACAAGTATCTTTATATTAATGATCTCAGCTGACCATTAGCAAAGTCTATGGGAAATGAGGGACCAATAGTAAGTAAGCACTCCATTTGGCAAACAAGACAACTGTAAACCAGAGAGTGTGGGAGACCTAGTGAACGTCCCACATCAAGCTCACGCCTTTTTCTTATAAATTCTGTGTTTACAATGTAAACTCTGGATTTTAAGGCATGTTAAAAAAGAATTTGAACGATTTGTACAGCATGCATAATCCCTCCCATCTTCCCTAACTCTGTCTCCCTTTTTGTAAGAAAATGTATTTTCACCTCAGTGTTTTTGATGTGTTTTTCAGTCATGATCCCAGAAAGAGAAAGATGGGATATTTGAATTGTATAATTTGAGAAGGGTTTAATAAAAGGACACTTTATGAAAGTACAGATAAGAGTTAGAAAAGCCCCCAAGCATCTTCTAGAATCCTGAAACTAATTACAGAAGGAGTAGTGAGTGCTAAAGGACCAAGGGGAAGGGAATAGGCAGGAAGCTAGAAGGAAAGAGCTGTAGGCAAAAGGACATTTGAGAGGTGCCTAGGTGGCTCAGTCCGTTAAGTGGCTGCCTTCGGCTCAGGTCATGATCCCAAGGTCCTGGGATTGAGTCCTGCGTTGGGCTCCCTGCTCAGCAGAGAGCCAGTTCTCCCTCTCCCTCTGCCTGCTGTTCTGCCTATCTGTGCTCTCTCTCTATCTCTCTGTCAAATAAATAAATAAAATCTTTTTTTTTAAAAAGGACATTTGACAGGCACTGTGACCTTTAACTGAAGGACACTGGCATCTCATGGCAACTCTGCTGGAGGGAACCTGTAGAATAAATATCTCACTGACATCTCTTCCCTTCTTCCCTTTGATTTTCTGCTAGTGCTCATCATTGGCAAACCCAACTGAAAGCCAGAGGTCAAGGGGGACTTTAATCTAATCCTTACAGTCAGTTTTCTGGGACACAGAGCAGAGAGCAGAAGGCTAGAGGAATTTGGAGGGGAAATGGAACATACTCAGAATAATGTTTGAGGACAATACTGGAAGATTCAGAAATGATTACAATTAATACACCTTAAGGTCATATATTTATTTTCTCTCTACCTGGAAAATAAGAGTTAGAAGCACTCCAGGCAATTCTGAGTTCTGTGCTTCCTACTGCAGGGTCAATAGCCATGACTGGGCCAAGACGCCTTGGCAAGCTTGACTTATGCATCAAGGAAGCTTCTCCGTCTCTCCAGCTCCATTTTCTCTGATATTGGCAGGTAAAATTTTGACACACTGGTGCAATAAATTTCTAAGTATATATTTGCTCTAAGAGCCAAGGACTACCTTGCTAGATTTTTTTTTAAAGTGACATTTGTTGCCAAAGTTCTGGTTAGTATTAGTGATTTTCTTTTCTTTTTCTTTCTTTCTTTTTTTTTTTTTTTTTGGTCTCCATGGTAATTTTTTTTTTTCTTGCCAGTTTGAATGGAGAAAGAGAAGCTGGACCAAGAAAGGCAAGAGCTGAATCTTCCTAGTGCTTCCTTTCTTGCTAAGGTTACAATGAATATGACATACTTTCTGAGTTTGATAAATTGTTATAAAGCATAATAAAATAGTATACACTGAGCTTTTACTATGTGTCCAGAATTATTTACAAAAATCCAATATGAATGAGGGTGTGACTTTAAAACGTATCGGTAGTATTGGCTGGCCCCACAATTGAACATTTATGATTCAACATAAACACACCATAGTCCAATTCTAATTTAACCACCTTCGACAAATAATTAATGTAGGAAATCGTGGGTGACATGTTGAATAACTATCATGGGACTAAGAACCATGTTTTTCTATGAGGACTTGTAGGACAGAATGGCTTCTGAGAATGAAAAAGGAGTGGGCAATAACAAATAATATGACAATAAGAAAAGTAATTATAGCCAGCACATAATATTCACTTGATATTGTCCTAAGAGCTTTATTCATATTAACCAGCTTAACCCTTATAATAGCCTAAGAAGTAGATAGTATTATTATCCCCAATTTACATAAACGGAAGCTGAGGCACAGAGTGGTTGAGATACTTGCCCAAGGACACAGAGAAAATGAGTGGTACAACTGGGATTAAACCCAGGCATGCCAGCCTGGAGCCTGTCCTCTATATCACACTACAAAACTGCCTCTCTGGGCATCTAAGCTCCACATACGCAGTCTAAGCCCTAAATTAATTAAATGTATTTCTTTTGTATTCATTGGCATTGAAGGACAGAATTAGCAGGACATGCATGTCCAGAATGGGATTAAAAGCAGAAGATTTCATTAAGGGTCTAACAATCTGGATAAACAAGATTATTTGTATAGCTCTATATAACTGGAGAGTCAAAGGCCACAGGTTAATTGTTCTAACATAAAACTGCAAGGATGCAGGGGTAGATAAAAAGGGCAATCTCCAAATGAAATCTACAGATTTAATGTTTTAAATTATTTTATTAACTAAAATTACTTCTATAATGATCCAGCAATACTATCCATATCCAAAAGAATTGAAAGCAGGATCTTTGTACACCCATGTTCATTGTAGCTTTATTCACAATAGCTAAAAGGTGGAAGCAACCCAATGAC
This sequence comes from Mirounga angustirostris, assembly GCF_029215605.1. Classification (NCBI taxonomy): domain Eukaryota; kingdom Metazoa; phylum Chordata; class Mammalia; order Carnivora; family Phocidae; genus Mirounga; species Mirounga angustirostris. The sequence goes on along the minus strand of NW_026991710.1, from coordinate 38,191,446 downwards.
CATGGACAGATGAATGGATGAAGAAAATGTAGTATATACATACAATGGAATCTGATTCAGCTTTTTTTTTTTTTTAAGATTTTATTTATTTATTTGACAGAGAGAGAGAGAGCGAGAGCAGGAACACAAGCAGGGGGAATGGGAGAGGGAGAAGCAGGCTTCCCGCCAAGCAGGGAGCCTGATGCGGGACTCGATCCCAGGACCCTGGGATCATGACCTGAGCCGAAGGCAGACGCTTAACGACTGAGCCACCCAGGCGCCCCTGATTCAGCTTTTAAAAAGAAATAAATTATGTGACATGCTACAACATGGATGAAACTTGAAGACAATATGCTAAGTGAAATAAGCCAGTCACCAGAAGATAAATACTGTAGATTCTATTAATATGAGGTATCTGAGGTGGTCAAATTCACAGAAACAAAAAATTGAATTGTAGTTGCCATGGGATGTTGGAAATGGGGAGTTGTTTAATAGGCATAGAGTTTCAGTTTTGCAAGCTGAAAAAGTTTTAAAGATCTGTTGCAAAATAATGTAAATATAATTAACACATCTGAACTGTACACTTAAAAATGGTTAAACTGATAAACTTTATATTCTGAGTTTTTAACCATAATTAAATATGTATCTGTTAGTAGATAGGTAGATGATAGATTAATAGATGATGGATAGATAGATAGATAAATGATAGATAAATTACCTCTAAAATCTTCTTTGCAGAGTGGATATAAGTGGGTGGCATCTGGAACAGTCATTATATTTAGGAAAATTACAACCCTTGTTGTGTAGTAAAAAACAAAAACAAAAACAAAACGGCTTTGAAATTATGTGGAATTAGAACCAAGTCCTAGCCCTCCCTTATTTTTGTATGACCATAGACAAATTTCTTAAACCTGTAAGCCTTACTGTTTTGTTTTAATTGATTTAGTAAAGATAACTTTTATAGAAACTTTTGGCATCTTTCAGATGATCCAAAATTATTAATATCTGCTCTGATGATTATGTGAGGGGAAAGAGTTATGAAAAAGAGATTTCTTGAAATAATGACTTTCTGATCCAGGTGGTAATAGGAGGATGCATTGTACAGCAGTTGAAAATGTTAGATGCCCAGTTTGTAGCCCAGCTCCGTTAGTTACTGACTATATGACACTGGGGAAACTACTTCACCCCGCCAACCACCCTCATCTCAACTGTAAAACAAGGATGACAATAAATGCAATGACTCCATAGGATGTGCAGTAGATAACGTGAAGTGAGTGCCAAAAAAGATTATTCACAGCTCCTTCTTTCCCCCAGTCTTTCTCTTCTATAGGGGCAAAAGAAGCAAATAAATATTTGTCTCCTTGTACTTTTTTTTTTATAATCTAAAGGTGACCACGTGATCCAATCCCCATTAATTAGATGTAAGAAAGTACCTGAGTCTTCCTTCCAGCAAACTTTTCTTTTTCTTGTTAAGAATTATACAAAGCTGGTGGCTACATTCAGTCCTTAGATCTGTCAGCTTTTGGCTTTTCCCTTCTTCCTCCCTCAAATTTAGACACAAGACCTGGAGGTGTAAAAGTTGATGTATAGAAAGAACAGGGATCATACCCCTGCTGAGTTGCTAAATAAGCCTGAGACTGTTTATCCCAAGATTTCTTGTCTTTACGAGTTAAAAAATAAGCCTCTATTTTTTAAAGACACTGTACAGGCATATTGCAAGCGTTACAAGAAGCAAAGGAAAGAAAGCACTTACTTGCCTGCAGCAAGTTATTATTGACAGACATGGGTGCCAAGTTGCATATGCATCTCATGACCCTTCTATTTCATATTCTATGATGCAGAATATATGCTAGAAGAAGAATGCATTAGTATCAATCTCCATGTAAGCCATAATTCAATATTTTTATCACTTCCTTAACTTTTGCCAATAAATACATAATTGTAAGAGGCCAAATATATTACAAGTTTCCTCAGTTTTTTCACGGGGCTGTTGTCCAATATATTTTGACTGATTAGTTGAACAGTAAGGAAGGTAGACATTCAAGAACGCATGTGAATAAATTGTGAGAACTTTCAAAGCGTTTGCAAAAAAATCATTTTTGGTAAGGATTTCACAGTTGCATTAAAAAAAATTGGATGTGCATCTGGTTTGGACCATTTTAATGAGCTTAAAATATCTTGGGGGAGTAGAGTGTGTATACCATATGCTGAAGCCTTAGTTCATTGATTAGTTTATTGAGCGGTGCTGACTTCCTAGTATAAAGCTGATTCATTTTGTGATTCATCATAGGAAAGCTAATAAGTTGAAATGCTTCTTTGACTATTCTGAAAAATGTGTTTCCTAATGGTCTTTAAATGGTGTGGTTTTCAACCGTGACCTGCTTTCCTTAAAACTATCAAGATGAAAATTAAAATAACATTTAAACTAAGATGAAACATGCAATGAAGTAATGATGTGGCTGGCTCTTTGCAAGTACTATATAAAGCAAATTATACTTCCAGAGTTCCATTATTTACTGTATCAATTGCACGGTAGTCCGTGTTTTTCAGAAATGGTGGCAACAGCATTGCCAAATGCACATGTTCTTTTTACAATGTGATTTTGACCTTCCTCCAATTAAGAGGTAGGATTTATGTTATTTCTTTATAATCTGGAAAGGCTTGTAATTCTAGTGGAAGTAATGATACAAGCATTCCAATGTTAGATCATAAAAAATAATACAACTTTTACCTAGTTCTCTTGGGGTACTCGGTCCTACAACCTACCTAGTATACTGTGAGGAAGCCCAAAATAGCCTACACGGAGAAATCACATGGAGAAATAATATGTAGGTGTTCTTAGCCGTTAGGCCAACTAAGATCCCAGCTGACAGTATCAAACTACTCAACAAGTGAGTGAAGATGTCCCCAGATTAATTCCAGTCCTCAGGCACTGAATTGCCTCTACCCATTTAATCTTCCCTGAGGCCCCAGACATAGTGGAATCAGGACAAATCATTCCCATTGTGCCATATCTGAATTCTTAATCTATAAAAACCAAGAGCATATCAACAGGAGTGTTTCATGCAGTAAGTTTTGAGGTATTTTAGGCAGTAATAGTAACTACTGCAACTTTTCTTCTTTAGAAATGAAGGAGCTGTGAGTGATGGAACCTAGGATTCTTTAGTGATAGTAATGCTATAACCTATATATTTATTCTATATCATCTCTCCAATTCTGAATAAATGTGAGCCTCATGAATGCAGGGATATATATGTATTTCTTAATTTAAATGCCTTCTAGGCCAGGTGGGTTATTTAAATATACAATTTCTGAAGCAGCCTACCCAAGACTGGTATGAGTAGATAGAGTAGCAAACTGAAAAGCATATATACTAAGTAAAGCACTTAAATTAATATTTGTTTCAATATTCCGGAAAAACACATACATACTACATACCTGTTGTTCCTACTTTTGTGATTTATTTGTCTCTAGTTCCACTGTGAGCTCATAAACACAATCTTCATTATCCCCTGAACTCCTAAATTGGCTCAATATTCTGATGTTTCTCCTTCCACCCTTATTCATTGCAATCTAATCTCCACACACTTTGAAGTTTGTTTGTTTGTTAATATAAATTCATTCAGTTACTCATTTACTAGAAAGTCATGTAACATTTGGCCTTGCCAACATCTACGAGATTGTCTAGTGTCATTTCAAAGCCCCTGGGGTACTAATAACTAAGAACTTCGTTATAATTTATTATTTTTGCTTAGACTACTCTTTCCCCTATAGTTGCTTTGTTGTCCCTTTCTTATATTTTATATCTAAGCTTAATTGTAATCTAAAGGAGGCATCCTCTGATTACTCTATAAATGTGGGACCCTACAATTATTCTCTGTTCTCCATATCCGACTGATCTGAGTCCCATTTATTCACTTTGAAGCACTTATAATAAACAGTAACTTTTATAAATATTTACACAAATATTGATCTATTGGTTAATTGATTGTCTATTTTCTATGTTGTAAACTTCAGAAAGTCAGGGTCCAAAATAGCTGACACATAAGAGGAAATTAATAACTATTATTTGAAAAAAATATTGAAATAATGGTTCAAAGACAGAAAAGCTATAATTATACCCTGATTATAAGACAACAAATGCGTGAAAAATTTCTTTTAAAAAGTATGGAACAAGATATAGTCTATCGAGCAAATGGACGGTATTTAATGTATCATTATCAACGAGAAAACAAGAAAATGGATTGAAGAAAAATTCAATCAAATAATATAACAAATGCAAGAAAAACCAAAAAAGAGGAAAATGACAAAGACAGAAAATTGTAAAGTGATAAACATGATGTGAATTGAATGGATTAACACAGGCAAGCAATTAAAAAGTAAAGAAGAAAAAGCACTGATAAAACAAGTGAGATAATTCATGTAATCAATGTTGGAAATGTAAGCAAGATAAAACATCAGATAAAGAAAGACTTGAGACCTCTTAAAGTACTTTGTATAATTACATAATAGTAACAAGTCAATAAGAACTACCCAAGATTGACATGGAAGTATTAACTATCGCAGTAACACTGTGAATCAAGAAGGAAAGGCACTGCAGCCAGAGAAATGTAACAAGGAATTATTTTACATTTCAAGGAATAGACTAGAAATAAATTTTTTAAATTTCTCAATTTGACTTTCCACAAAACTTATTTAAAATCTGGAAAAAAAGGAGGAACTAAGAAAACTATAGGCCTGTTGCATAGGTATTGGTAATACATTTCATATGAAATTCCAGCAAACAAAATTCAGCAACTATAATTCCATGACTGACAGAATATTGCTGGCAACATATCACCCAGATCTTCTGAGGTTATAATCCAAGAGGGTTTTGATCACCAATACCTCACAGAAATCATGAAGACATGAATTAAATACATTATGATACATTCTTTATATATTCTTATTATAGAGATATGTGTGTGTATATATGTATATACACACACATATATATTATACATTATTTCATTTAATTTCTAGAGTTTCCCTATGTTATTTTTTAAATTTTATTTATTTATTTGTCAGAGAGCAGGGGGAGCAGCAGACAGAGGGAGAAGCAGGCTCTTGCTGAACAGGGAGCTCAATGTGGGACTGGATCCCAGGATCCTGGAATCACGACCTGAGCCGAAGGCAGACGCTTAATGGACTGAGCCACCCAGGCATCCCTTCCCTATGTTATTTTAAAATGAGGTAGTGAAGGGGCACCTGAGTGGCACAGTCTGTTAAACATCCAACTCTTGATTTCATCTCAGGTCATGATCTCTGTCAGGGTCCTGAGATGGAGCCCCGGGTTAGGCTCCTCCCTCAGCAGGATTCTCTCTCTCTCTCTCCCTCTCCTCCTTCTCTCTCAAATAAATAAAGTCTTTTTAAAAAATTAAAAAAAATAAAATGATGTAGTGAAGGTTTTGGTAGTAGAATTATCTGTTCAGGTCATGTTGTTGGTAAATGGCAGAGTAAGATTTGAAGTTAGATTACCCTGACTAATTACAATGTGTGTTTGTGTGTGTGTTTCTTTTTTTCACAGTTGGATATAAAGAAAAATAAATGTGGTTACCTCTATAAAAAGCAAAATAAATTAACAATTAAGTCACAGAAACATTAGGAACAGTGGCTCTCAATGTGAAATATTATAAACATCATGGATTATTTTCTCAAATGATACTGTTTTAGAATAAGATTTTATTTCCAAATTGCTGAAATACCACAAATACAAACATATTCTCATTTCAAAAGTGCATTAATAAGTGATAAAAGTGAAGTGAAAGTAATAAAGTGAAGACAGCTTGCCCTCGGGATTGATGAGAACACCTATTAATGAAATTAGACTTTTAAAGGCCATAAAAATGATAAATAAAAAACTTAAACTTTTGTAGTAAATTGTAAAAAATGGAATAATCAGCCTGTTTGTGATAATCGCAAAGTGCTCGAGGAATCTTGCTATTGTTTTAATGCCTATTAAAATTAATTGGAATCTAAATATGATTTCTTTCAGTGGTCACAGGCTACCCCAAACAAACAAAAACCCTGGACTCAGCTTTCTGAGTCCTTCAACTTCTGCCTCCATCAACTTTTCCATGAGTCACTTCTAATTTTCAATTCTACTAAATACAGAAATTCTTCATTAAATATTCAACTTTGAATTTTGATGGACATTTACCCAAGAGTATGTAGACAGCTTTCAAGTTTGAAATATTTTCTGTTATGTTTGTTTTGTGAAACGCTGACTATGCTTCTGATGGTAATCATTTGACATATATTACACCTAGTGCTTTCATATACACTGGGAAAACGTGCAATTAGAGTCAAACAGACCACTCTCCATCTACTACTATCCAATCACATTAAAAAAAACCACTTGAGTTTTCCATTTACTAGTTCTGGAACAATTAGATACCATCCAAGTGTTTTGAATCTCATCTTTAACATCTAAATCAAAAGTCCTTCCAATCTACGAAAAACCATCTGTTATTTATTTCTGTTTCAGAAACTTCTTCCAGACACAGCATGGTATCTATTGGTCTTGAGAATTAGTATAGAAACACTTGGAGTCATAAGACCTAACCTTAGAAATTAAGAACCATCAAGCAATTTCAAATACAGTTGATGTTATTAAGAGTAACACGATAGCCTCATCTCACCAGAGTCCAATAATTTTTATTCCTATTACTGGTTCCAAACTACAGGAATATTTTATCTAATTTTTTTAATGTGAACTTTTTGAAGTCATGTGTGTGACGTGGTGGGGTGGCACATGTAAACTTATGGAAGGATCATTGGGTTCTCCAGGAAGGAGAAAGTCATGATGGGATAAGGTATGCAAGAGATTTATTGGAGGAGATGCCAGAGGATTTACCATTACCATCTTTACCTTGCATGATTTTTTAAAAAATAAAACTTGGATATATTGTAATTAAATGGTATATTTCTATACCTAGGTTGTCAGGTTTTTTAAGGATATCAGTTTTTTAATATGTAAATGATACCCAAAGCACCTTCTTGACTAAATGTATCTTGTTCCTAGGCAGTGTTCTATGCCATTCCTTTCATTTCAACAATAGAGAATAGATCTTATATCTGGAAGGCCTCTGTTAAACACTCAAACACCTCTTCATAATGATGGAAGTTTTTCAGAGACTTGTCACTGTCTTTCTTCCACTGGCATTGATATGTTTATCTGAACTGTAATATCTACTTGCTTTTTACATGTTTTACTGTTTACAAGGCACCTTACAGGGAACCTTATTTCATTAGCTCTTCAAATGTGAAGAGTAGCTAAAGACTACCACTAACTCCACTGCACTTTTAAGGAAACAAGAACTAGTTATTTTCTTAAAGTTAGAAAAGTAGTCACTGAAGACCAAATATTTGAGCCTTCTTAGGGCTAATTCCAGAATTCTTTCTACCACAACACCATTCCTTCCTGATTAGTGACCTTACACTTTGGCCAGCCCAGATAATTTAGATGTGAGGAAGGAGACAGAGGGTTCTGTCTGAGAGAAGGGACTGGGCCCACAGGAGCAAATATTCTTTGGATAAATAACTATCTGAGATCATTCGGCCTGGTGGGCAATAAGGAATCAAGGTGGAGAAGAGCTGAAGGCATTGAGAAGTGGAAAAGGAAGACTACAAACTTGCCTAGGTACGGTCGACCTCTTGCCACATAAGAGATTCAATACATTTCACCAAGAAACTCTACAAATCTAATATCGTAATAAAAATACTGAAGGGTTGAGTAGTCATAATACATGTCATTTTAAACTATACCAACTAATTTGATTCCTGAAATAAAACAATGTTTTGACATTTAATTTTCAAGCTAAGAAAATTGGAATTCAGAGAGGTTTGGTGACTTCGATAGAACTCCTCAGCTACCAAGTTCCAGAGTTGAAAACAAAACCAGTTTTTACACCTATCCCCATTTAATTTTCTCTACATAAATCTCAGTGAACTGTACTTGTCATGTGTAAGACATTTTGGTCCTTTGAGTCCTAATGACAACATTAAAAATAGAATTAAGAATAATATTTAAATAATATTGTAATTCCTATGAAACATAAAGTAGTGGGTAAAAGCTAAGTAATCTTAATAGACACATTTCACTTTTCATAATGATGCATAAGTAATTTTTTTCCTACATATCTAGAATCAAAATGGAATTGGCTTTGACTGAATTTTAGTATATTGTCTTTTCAAGAGAATCTTAGGACATGTTATCTGTTCAATAATGACAGATTTTCATGTAGATTAAATTTTGTTTATAAATTATAGTACTAAACAAGAAATACAAATAAGTCTGGGAAAATTGATTAATTGTAGTTATACTCAAGTAATTTGTATAAAACCAAGTTTGTGGCTTACCATTAATTCATTGGGGGTACAATTATTTAACAAGGCTGTTAGAAAGAATTAGCAGGAGAAAGAGCCTAGTGAGTAAAATATGATTTGTTTATTAATTTTTTTGCCAAGGCATCAGTGGGAATATACAAGCATTAACATAAAGCCAGAGCAGTATTTGCCTACAAAAATAGTGCTTATAGGATTTTTGGAATAATTACCTGAACATCAAGAAATGTTGAAATCAAAATCTATTTCAAATGTAGAAAAATACCTTGATAAAATTTAATCTATGCAATGTTAGTAAAATATATTGAATTTGTTCTGATAAAATAATGTAAACAGATGACTGACACTGTCAAGAGCTCAGCTGAACTGAGAAAGAGAACAGACGCTGGTGTTGGAGTAGCCCATTCAAGCAACAAACCAAAAATAAAAGTGTTAAGCCTTTAATTACTTCTATAATTTAAACAAGAGTCTGAAACTGGAAAAAATGTCAATCCCCCATTCCATTTCCCCACCCCAAACAACACACCAGTCCAGTGTCAGGTGAGCGGACAAAGACAAAGACATAAGGGTTGGGTTGGCTCACTGTTGAGGAAGCCCTGAACAAAAGGCATTGGCAATTTTAAGGACTTTGGGGTTGGGAGGAGACAAAAGAGAAAGGTTAGGGGCAGAAAAGTATTGGGTCAACCTGAGTAAGAGTGCCTCTAGGTTTTCTTCCTCCTTCCGCTATAAGGAGGTCTCAGCAGAGGCACTGGAAGACCTTTGCACAAGATCTCAAGATATAGGCATAAGGAAAGTAGGTTCTATAGTTAGGAATGCAAATATGAGAAGAGCATGACCAGCAAGTGGGGCCCTGAACTCTTGACTTCAACTCCTGCCAGAAGCTGCAATGCAGTTGTGCCCCAAATCTGGTATAGAGACAGCAGCTTTCCCCATAAGGCCAGACATGGAAAGCCTTTGTAATTGCCCATGGTTGGGCCTGAAAAAAAATCACACTTAGGTTTGTAAACAGAAGCCAAACTCCTCACACATAGTTCTCTCTTTCTCTCTGTGGAGGCAAGATCTAGTCCATTTCTTTTTAATTCTAAAAAAATAAAATAAATGACAATTCATAATGAGTGCAATCAACCAATGATTCCCTTATTTTCAAGACATATCTTTATTTTTCAATTGTTGCAAGTGTGGGACTTGATAGGTCTGATGAAGGAATTTTAATCTTGTGTTCTGTTTTTAGGGTATAGGAATTTGTACTTAGATCTTAACTGTTAGACTATTTTCTTTACTAAATCACTCTCTTCCTAAGTGATTTCATCCAGGAAACACTGCCAAAATGCTAATGGCTCCCAAATTCATAGTTCTTCCTTGAACTCTATACTCAGCTGCTAAATTATCATCTTTCCTTGGTTCTCCAACAGACATCATAATCCTGCCCCAATTTCTTGATTTTCATCTCCTTAAACATGTTCCTCCTTTAGTCTTCTCCATGTTCATAAAAGATAACTGCATCCTTCTGGTTAGTTGCTCAGGCTAAATACCTTGGGTTTGTGACTGACCAAACACTTAGCTTAAGCGCAAATCTTGCTGGTTCTTTCTAAATATTTGCCAGTTTATGGCTACTTCCTGTTCTTCCCAAGCTCTCTCCATGGTGACAAGTCACCATCATATCTTGCCTTGCTTGAATGGACTCTTCATTTGCATCCTCTGTTCTCCACACCACAGTCAGAGTGATCCTTTTGACATGTAAGTAAATCAGATCATTCCAGTCCTCTGCTTGAAATGTGTTAATGGCTTCCCATCTCTTTCAAGTAAAAATCCAAAATCCCTAAAATGAGCTACAAAGTTACATGGACTGACCTGGGACTACATTCCAGACTTCTCCTTCCACTCTCTCCCTCATTCCTTCCACCTCAGCTGCACTAGTTTTCTTACAATTTGCTCAAATACAACACCCATACTCTCAGCCACAATTCGTACTTGATGTTCCTTCTGCCTAAAAAGTCCTCCTTCTGATATCTTCATAATTAGCCTCCTCACATTCTTCAGCTCACTGTTCAAATATCACCTGATCAAAGAGGCCTTCCCTAACCTACATAAAATAACAACCTCTTTTCCCCCTCTCAACTGCAGTTGATAATGCCTCACTCTGCTTGATTTTTCTCCATGACTTTTCATGACAATTGTGGATTAAATCAAATGATTATTCCCTGATTGTTTTTTTTCTTAAATATTCTATTTATGTATTACCAAGGTTAAGTATTTTTTACATAGGATTTTTAATGGATAAAACTATGGTGTTACAAACCAGAACTGGTGTTCAACAAATCCTTTTGAATTTATGTTCTTTCAGTATCCATTTTAAGTAAAATGAAGCCCTTTCTAATTTTCTTAACAGTCAATATATGGGGCTAAACTTTACCATTATCTAAAAAAAAAAAAAAGATTTATTATAGGGGAAAAAGTAATTTGTGAGATATTTTGTTCAATTGAAACAAACTCCTCAAACATTGTCATTCATTTTGCCATTCACTTACCCATTTATATAGGCAGAAACTTTCACTTTGTTCCTTCTATATACATCAGGCTCTAGGTTAACCTTTCTATATGCAAAGAAAAATAAAGCTTAGCTCTTGCTTTTATCTTTCTCCAAATGTGAAATGTCCAATTTAATCATAATTGTGATCTAATCAATAATGCATGTCCTGATAAACTATCCTTATGTGTCAATACCATTTAAAATGACTTCATATTTTATGATCTTTGTAGAAGCTGATTGTCTTTAATTTTCCAAAGATTCTGATTTTTCAGCAATTCAGATAGCATTTCCTAATTCCACATCAGTGAAATTTGATATTAACCTTTATATTTCTCTTTTGCAAGAAACTGCTTTAAGACCATTTAAAAGAAGACTAATTTGTTCTTTTAATATCTTGCCAAGATAATTGACATAATTTTTTCTACCTACATCTTCTGCAAGATGGATACATTCATATTTCAAGAAACTAAACTTATACAGTATCTGCTGTAATTCTTAAATCATGAAGAACAAAACTACTTACACTGTTGTTGTTTTTTTTTTCCCCAAGGAGGACGAAATTCATATCCAGTTGACTTTGGATACACATACACTAATAGAAAATGTTTGTATTTTCTTCATTAATCAGATTTTCCATTCTTTAAAGCAATGATGAGTCCTAACAACTATTATCACATGATATTAGTTACTATGATCCACAAGAATATGAAGTTAGATGTTAGAACATGTAGGTTAGCTGTTTTTTATAACACATGTTCTAGTTATAGTTATAGAGATCTATTTTTAAATACTTTGATGTCTGACTTCCTAACTCCAGGAAAGACAAGAAAATCTGGTAAATCGAGGAAAGATCTAGCAATTTTAATAAACCATCCATACTGAAATAATTTTTTCCTACTTGTCAGTTTATGACTGTAGCATCGAAAGATATCTCAAATTAGATTTTTAAGTAGTGATGAAACAAATGTTCGTTATGACAGGATACCTGCCTACATGAAAGTTTGAATCATATCAAAAAATTACCAAATGACTTTCTGTTTCCATAATTAACCTTTAGTTTTTAATCTCAAGTCAAAATTATCTCCTAGGCTCGTGGTGCATACTTGCATTTTCCCAGAAACTAAGAAGGAAACAAGATATAAAAAAAATGAAATGATGCCCCTTAATTATAAAAACTTACAGTCTTGTTATTATGACAAAGTCAGCTGACATATCCTTAATTACTTTAGAATGTGAAAATTAAGTGGTGTTTTTAGTCAGTATTATAAAAATGTCAACTTGGGAAAAGTAACTGATAAATTCAGAAAGCTGCTATGAATTTTTCTTAGAAGATTAACATTATTTCTGATAGATTTCCTTTATTGCTTCCTTGTCATTCACCAACTTAGCAAATATAACCAATTAAAAAAAAAATTAAAGCAGAGGAAAAGTACTATACATCAGGTGGTCAGGAAGGAAATATCTATACAAAACAACTAGTAAAAAAAGAAAAGAAATAGAATCTATAGGTAAAATACCCAATATCATACTTTAATGTTAGTGGTAGTTTGCTGAAATGATACAAAAATAAAAATTGAGGAAGAACATATGGTACATCAGAATTCATCAAGAAAAGAGTTAATGATTCTGAAGATTAGAGACAGAAGTGGAGAATAAGCTATTCAATTTAGATAATTGGTCAAAATATTGCTAGAATTCTAAATCACACCATGAAATTCAGAATAGTTTTGGGAAAAAAGAAAGCCATCAGCACTGCATCCAGACTTTTAATATATCTTTTCTATAAAACCTCTTTCTTTTATATTTGTGTGGACTACACTTGGCCATTATCTCTCATAGTTTCACTTATAAAGAATTAAGCCAAAGGTAATGTAGAAAAACGCTGTATGAAAAATCATCCTGACCTGAATTTATTCTTTTTTTTTCTTTGAAAAAGAGAGAGAGAGCACAAGCTGGGAGGGGCAGAGAGGAGAGAAAATCTTAAGCAGGCTCTTTGCCCAGCACAGAGCCTGATGCTGGGCCTGATCTCACAACCATGAGTCAGATGCTTACCTGACTGAGCCACCTAGGTGCCCTCCTGAATTTATTCTTACTTTATTGGTTGCAAAATAGCGATTTTTCTGACTATATCATCTTTTTGGCAATTATTAATTAGCATTGTACTATAAAGAAGAGCATTCCGTTCTCCCCGAATTTATTTGTTTGCTTGATCTTTAGTGTTAATATGTGATCCATGAATTTTTTGTGCTTGTTGTGTCCTTTTCTTTTCATTGACCAAATCTCTTCTCATTTATTTTCATAGCATCCACGGGTAGTAGCAAACTAATTATTTAGAAAACTATAAAGGAAAACTTTAAAGCAATGATGAGTCCTAACAACTATTATCACATGATATTAGTTACTATGATCCACAAGAATATGAAGTTAGATGTTACTTACTTACTCAAAATATTTAGCATACAGTATATAACAGCAAATGTAATTCTTCTGTTATTTTTAATTTTATAAGAAAATACTCCCCGTGTAACTTGAGTATCTGACCCCTTAACAGCACAGAGATTAGGGGTGCCAATGCCCTGTGAACTCAAAAATCTGCATAAACTTTTCACTGACCAAAACTACCTACTAATAGCCTGCTGTTGACCTGAAGCTTTGCTGATAACAAGGTTAATTAACACATATTTTCTATGTTACATGCATCGGTACAAGGTTGTAAGCTAGAGAAATGAAAATGTTTTTAAGAAAAATCATAAAAAGAGAGAATATATTCAAATGATAAAAATTATCCCTTTATGCTGATAATGCCAAATAAATACAGTAAGGTTTTTCTTTCCCCATTCTGTATTTATTTGTCTTCTCTTCCATAATAAGAACGCTGGCTCCCAACAATATCAATGTATTTACTCATTTGCTCAGTCCTGCAATACACATGGCATAATTCCTGTTTCTATATTCTTTTTCTTTTTTAAAGTAGGCTCCACGCCCAACATGGGGCTTGAACTCATGACCCTGAGATCAAGAGTCAGAGGCTCTATGGACTGAGCCAGCCAGGCACCCCCTCCTGTTCCTATGCTCTGAAAGGGTACAGAAGCAATGGAATTACAGTCACAGTGAGTGCACTGCACAGCTTGCTTTCTAAATAAGTACCGTACTGTATTTATATTTAAAAAAATCTGTATATAAGTGCACTGCCCAGTCAAAACCATGTTGTTCAAGGGTCAACTGTATGTATGTGTGTGTGTGTGTAAAATATATATAATGTATATATATCTTGTCGTCCTGTACATCTCTGGTCTCTGCAATACTTGTTAAAAATACTCATTGTGTTTTAATCCATAACTGTCATTATTTATTTTGAAGATTTCCTTTCCCAGCTTTGGTCAGTGGGAAATTTGTCAAGTTGGTTCTTGTGTCATTTGTACATGACCCCTCTTTTTTGAGTGATTGCATAGTTCCTGGCTCAGTAAGATATTCCAGAATCATCTTGTAATCAACCATTACCCTAAGCACTCCTGTTTTGCATTTAATGAGGAAGAGTATTTACAAGACAAGCTGTGAGGTGTGCTCACTGTGACTGTAGTTCCATTGCTACTATATTCCTTTGGAATATAGAAACAGGAATTAAACCATGTAGTACAGGACTGAGCAAATGAGCAAACACAATGGTATTATTGGGAGCCAGGATTCTTACTATGGAAGAAAAGACAAATACAGAACAGAGAAAGAAAAAAATCTTACTGTATTTGGTTGGCATTATTGCATAAAATGATAATTTTTTTGTCGTTTGAATGTATTATATTTTTCTAAAGAAGCCTTTAACTTTTGAAGTCATTTCAGTTTTCTCAACTAATGGACTATTGTTCTTTTCACTTCCATTCCCATTGACATGAATACAGGTTTTGCAAGTGTTTTTAACAGCACATTATTCCCACAATATGTGTTAGAGTTGAATAAAGATTTTGTAGTCATTAATTTTGGAAAACACTGTGTTCTCTCTCTCCTTTCTTGAGATAGATAATGCATAACAGAATTTTAAACTCCTAAGAAATCCATCAGCAAAGGAACCTGTCTAATCAGTTTTCCTAAACTATTTGATCACAGAATTCTTTTCCCCTTTTGAAAAGGGAAAAACTAACCAAACTAGTATTGCATAGAATACATTTTAAGAATGTTCTTCTAGATAATTTCTATAGAAAGACATTTCCCAGTTTGTCAATGCGGCCCTTAAGCAGCAGGGGCAAAGCTAGAGGAAACATATTATTTTCACATGTGCAAACTGTACAGAAGGATGCTTTATTGCCTTGAGAAAGGAGACATTCAAGGATAAATTCTTCTGGCAAGATCCAAAGGCAAATTCAGCCAGAGTCTGCTGATGAGGCTCTAGACTGCCTCCAGATTACAGCTTGTAGGTGATGGTTCAATATGTATTAGGCAGTCCTAGTCAGTGACTTAATGATCATTTATACAAAGCCTCTTTTTAACACCAAATCCAGGAAACAAATAAATTGCTGCCTCCTCAGTCTTCAAGAATTCGTCTTTCTTATGTAACAGCAATGATTTAAGCATAAGAAGACTTGGAATTACAATATGAGAAATGTTACTATATGTGTGAGAGCTATAGTTACTACACATCTACCTCCACTGTTGAAAAATTTATGTCAGCCTTGAATGAATAAAGAGCAGTTAGAAATGTAGAAATTGAAGTTAGTTTATGTAATACAATTTTTGCTAAAGACTATGCTCATGATTATCTTACACAAATTAAAGCTCAAAGAAACTCTTTGCAGACCCTAGATAGATATATAATTTCTTTTGGTAGAAATGATGAACCAGTTCAAGCCACTAATTCTTAAAACTGCATAATACTTTCAATAAATGAGAGAATTACACAATTCAAATGCTTAGCTTCTTTTACTATTTTTCTCCTGGTTTTATAGGAAGAAATTGGAAGCATGTAAAAGGAGCATAAATTCATTTTTCAAATTTCTCTCATGCCTCAATAAGCACCAAAGCTCTAAAGTTAAGATATCTTAAATGAAATTCATTGACATACATATTTTTGCATGATTTTTATACTGCCTTTATTTAATATAGGTGATACTGTCTCTTCAGTTCAAAACCAAATTTTTTACTCACTGCAAATATTCACTCAGCCGTATTTGCCGGATACAATTTTAGAGGTTTAAAGAATACAAAAATGAAGAATACATGTCTTCTGCCATCAAGATGCTCACAGTTTAGGAAGAAGACAGGCATGTAATGAGTGATATGAGTGAACAGTGCCAGAGGAACCCTAAAAAATGATGAATGAAAAAAATATATAATGAATAAAACTTTATAGGATGTAGGGAATAGATCAACTACCTCTAATGTTTATAAACACTAACGCTTTTCTGAATTTTCTTTTTTCTCTTTTTTTTAAATTTTATTATGTTATGTTAGTCACCATACAGTACATCATTAGTTTTTGATGTCGTGTTCCATGATTCACTGTTTGCATGTAACACCCAGTGCTCCATGCAGTACGTGTCCTCCTTAATTTTCATTAAGAGCTCCACCTTAACCACCAGGGTAAAATTATGTGAAGATAGGGGCAGAATGAATTCTAACATTCAGGAAAAACACTAATATGTTAATTAGAAAATTTTGGAAACAGAAATACCATTTTATTTCCTTGTATTAAATTCAGAATGATGGCAAAGAGGATGCCTTCTTGGTAATAGAAGGAAAGAGCCTTAATCAGTATTGTGACTTGGCAAGTAGCGCCCTTTCCCTATTTATTCAGTCCTGGTTGAGAACAGGGTTGAGAAGGCAGAGGATGCCATAGACTTCCAACTCAGTTGTTATAGCAGTAAGATGAAGCTGTTGGATCATCTGATTCTTAAAGGGTCTTTGAAGTTTACGATTTTATATATCTAGTGGTAACAGATTAGGTAGGAACAGGGCAGAATGCAAAAAGGCACATCAGAGCTGGAGGTGGGCACAGTAGATCACCAGACCCAAGAAATTATGACAACGAGGTGGAAAGAAAAGTGTATGGACCCCTTGTGGGGAAAGGCCATAAATGATAGGGAAGGTAGCAACAGAGTTGGGGGAGAATGTGTAAGAATGAGAAGGGTAGGTGAGCACTTTTATCCAGTTCGTTCTCCATTCCCACCATGAATGGCAGGAACCTGGTTCTCCTTTCAGATATTATTAAAAAATGCTTGCTCTGATTTTCCATGCAGTAACACAGAGAAGCCAAATACCTCATCAACATCTCCACTCCTTGTTACACTGAAAACACACAGAGCAGAGAGTTGGACAACCAATCTGGAGCGAGCACTCTCTCTGGACACGTTAACAGGTCTCTCTTTTTTGTTTAGATGAAAGGTTCCTGGGCTAAGGGGAAAACATTCCCCAAATCTGAATGAATTCGCTTTGGTGTGACATTTATGCATAAACTGGAAGGAGGCTGTTTTCATGTCGTTTGGGATTTTCTGATAAAAATTTCACACTGTTCTAGTTTGTTGGTTTCCCCTAGGAATCTTCACAAATGAGCCTGTGTGAAGCGGTTCCCAGCAGACATTCCACTTTATTAACTTTCTTCTTTCTCTTGTGGCTGTTTTTTTTTTTTTTTTTTTTTTTCTTCTCTTTCAAACTCTTACAGCCTAGACCCTCATTGTTATGTGGTAAGTCAAATTTTCATTGCACCACTCTCTGGATGCCCCTGGTGGGGATGAGATGCTCCTTTCATTGTAGTCCATGAGCTGAGCACTCTGGGGTCAAATTTTCCATTGGAAAGCTAATGGGAGTCCATCCAACCCAACATTTCTATTTGCTAGAAGACGAACCTGAGGCCCAGGAAGATTAAGTGGAATTGGCTTCTGTACTTCTATGACCCTAGTGACTTGAAACTGCCACTGTGTCTTCCCTTCTTCACTACAACACCTAGTTACGTGATATCATTGCCTTTAGATTTGCCCTTCTCAATGCACTCTCCACACTGATAAATGAGTGATCATTCAAAAATATGTTCTTCACAGTGATGTCATAAACTCTCTAAGGTTTACCATCGCCTTAAAATAACCTCTAATTCCATTACAAGTCTGTGATTCGTCTGGCCACTTCGGATTTTCTGCTTGAACTCTTCTCATCTCTCCTTCTCAAGGGCTATTCACTACCCATACTGACCTCAGCATGCTCTTGCATGCCTCTGGGCTTTGTAAATGCTACTCTTTTGCTCTAAATGGACTTCTATCTTCCCCCTGAATCTAACTCCTACAGATTAGAGGTCAGAATGTGAATGTCACTAATATCTCCTGCATACTGCCTTAGTTCCCTGCACACACCTACCCCTTCCCAGATACCACTTAGCAACTATAATATATATTGTAAATATTTTTAAAAATGTATGTTTATCCACTAGGCTCTGAACTCCACTGGGGCAGGGTTTTTATTTGTTCTTGCTAATTGCCATAAGCTCTGCAAGTACTAGAGTGTCTAGCACATAAAAGACTCACAATAATTGCTTATAAAAGAAAGGCAATACTGGAAACAAATTTTTCTCCTTTTCAGTCTAATGTTCTTTTCACCACTCCATATATTTTAATCTCACTTGAATCACCTATTATCCTACAATGAGCTTATGTCCCAGCTTTATGTACTACCTCTTCAGTCCACTGTAGTTGCATCTTAGAGGATGGCCTACTGTTCCTCTAAAGTGCCACCTGATTTGAGACTTTGTTCCTCTACTTCCTCTTCAATCTGGTGAAATCCTTTCATAGATCACCACTTCTATGAAGCCTTCCCTGACTCCCCAGATTGACATTCTTATGCATCTACTATATTTTCATTATAGTTGGCACATACCTCCATGGTGGCATTTCCTATACGTGTTTGGCACATACTTCAAAGATGACATTTTCTGTATTTTTATATGCTTGTCACCATAAAAACTTCAACATTCATGTATTCAGGATTATGATTTACTTTTTAATGTCAATATTTATCACATGGTCTGATGCGTTATACTCAATGAATACTTGTTGAATAAATAACAAAATGGGTATAATATTTTACCTGTTCCTTTTCCCTTTAATTCTTACAAATAAGAGAGGAGAAGCACCCACATAGTATAAAGCAAGACACATACATTTAGTATCAGAATACCCCAGGGCTCCAGTTTTACCATTTATGTGCTCAAGTTACCTGAGGACACTCATCTTACTTTTCTGAATTTTCAACTTCCTGATTAATAAAATGGGTTGAAAATAAATAATTGAATAAATAAATAAAGTTCAAAATTAAGATATTAACAGGGACTCCATAGAGACCATTACAAAACAAATACAATTTTTTGACCAGTGACATTATATTCAGATGTCATTATTAGAAATATACAGATGAAAAATGAGATCTGAAGGAGAAGCTAAGCTGGTGGCTTAATAGGAGGACCCTAGGCTTGCCTTGCTCCTTGAACACAGCTAGATACATATCAAATCATTCTGAATACTCAAGAAATAGACCTGAAGACTGATAGAACAAACTGCACAACTAGAGGGAGAGAAAAAGCCACATAGAGGAAGATAGGAATTGTGGAGACATGGTTTGGAGGAGAAACAGATCATGGATGCTGCAGAGGAGAGGGAACCCTGGTCCTAGAGAAAGGCGAGAGAGTATAGCACATGGGAATATGCACAAGGAGAGCACTTCCTTAAAGCCATTGGGAAGCTGGGAAAATGAGAGGGGCTAATTTCCATGAATTTTTGCAACCAGTAGGACTCAAAGACTGGAGTTTTAGAGGTCCCTGGGCTTGGTTGGGATGGAGACCTGAGGGCGCCACCCTATTCCTGGGGAGAAGTCACACAAGCAACCCTGGGCAGATGGTGAGATCTGAGGATTGCCTAAGGCACATGCCTGGAGACTTTCCTTTTCTTGGAGGGCATCTGTGAGAGGTAAGGTAACATTGCCTCTCCGGGGACAAAGGAGCTGGCAGGCACCATTTCCCTCTCCCGCCCCTCAGTATGGGCACAGAAACACCTACTGAGTGCAGCTAATCTGGAAACTGGCTGTTTAGCTTGCTTTGCTCCAAATCCCATGCCCCTGCACTCTGGCACGACTGCCCTTCTGGGTCAAACCTGCATCAGTCCCAGCATGATGAGATCCTTCACCAGAGGACAAGCACAGGTCCCCGCCACACCAGATCCCTAAAGTTTGGGGTTTTAAAAGTCTGCTGGCTTGGCTGGACTGAGCCCAAAGTTCACTGCACTGCTCCAGGCAGGCAAGCAACCTGGAGACAGAGAGTGAAAGCAGTGATCTGACAAATGCCTAGGTTGCATGGGAGAAAATTATTCACTTTTCTGAGAGGGCTTTCCTGAGAGCAGCAAGCATGGACTACCCTGTCCAGGGACAAAGATGCTGCTGACACCATTTCCCTCCCCCACCCCTGGCATGAACCAAGTTCAGTAAACAGCACAGCACCCACAGTGGTGGCCTCACATCCTTACACCAAGCCACCTCCCCTGTGCTCTGCTGGTACTGCTTTTCTTGGGCAAGTGTATCTAAGGACCAGCACAAAGGGCTCTGATCCCAGAAGACAAGAACAAACCCCCAGATGCACCATGTCTACTGACCATAGAGTTCTGCAAAGCTTCAGTTCTAGTGGAAATAGCATCAAGTCTCACTTAACAAGCAGACCAGGGGCACCTGGGTGGCTCAGTCAGTTAAGCATCTGCCTTCAGCTCAGGTCATGATCCCAGGGTCCTGGGATCGAGGCCCACATCGGGCTCCAGCCCCACATCAGGCTCCCTTCTCAGTGGGGAGCCTGCTTCTCCCTCTCAGTATGCCCCTCCCCACCCCCCACCCCTGCTCGTGCATGCGCTCTCTATCTAGAAAAAAAAACAAAAAACAAAACAAAACAAAAACAAAAACAAAAAAAAACAGACAGCCTGGAGCACACCTAGTTAAAACTCACCACACTCCGGCCAAGGTCCAAATACGGCCCACTGCAAGTAAGGAGAACCTCTGCAGATGACTGACCTGGGGGATTGAGCAGCCAAAACACAGCAGCAGAGTGCACATAGCACACATCAGAGACACTTCCTGAAACCCCAGACCCTGAACATTATATGACCTCTTCTTCATAAAGCCATTACTCTCAGGAGCAGAAAACGTACAAGGATTTTCTAACACAGAGAACAAGACAGAGACCTAGACAAAATACCAAGATGGAAGAATTCATCCTAAAAGAAAGAACAAGAAAAGTTCATGGCCAGCGATCTAATAGCAACAGATATAAGAAATATGCCTGATGCAGAATTTAAAGAAATAATCATAAGGATACTTGCCGGGCTTGAGAAAAGCATGGAAGACTTCAGGAAAGCCCTTACCGCAGAGATAAAAGAGCTAAAAAACAATCCGGCAGAAACGGAAAATGCAATAACTAAGATTTGAAACTGACTGGATGTAATGACCACAGGGATGGAAGACGTCCAGGAATGAATAAGTAATACAGAAAACAGAATTATGGAAAATAATGAAGCTGAACAAAAGAGATAAAGAAAAATTGTGGATTATGAGAGTAGACTTAGGGAATTCAGTGACTCCATGAAATGCAATAACATTTGTATCATAGGAGTCCCAGAAGAAGTTGAGAGAGAAAAGGGGACAAAACGTTTATTTGAGGATATAATAGCTAAAAACTTCCCTAATCTGGGGAAGGAAACAGATATCCAAATCCAGGAGGCACAGAAAACTCCCGTCAAAATCAACAAAAGAAGGCCAAAAGCACAACATATTGTAGTTAAATTTGCAAAATGTAGTGATAAAGAAAAATCCTAAAAGCAGCAAGACGATAGAAGTCCCTAACATATAAAAAAATTAAAAAAAAAAAAAAAAAAGAAGTCCCTAACTTACAAGGGAAGACCCGTATGTCTAACAGCAGATATATCCACAGAAGCTTGGCAAGCCAGAAGAGAGTGACATAATATATCAATATGCTGAATAGGAAAAATATGCAGCCAAGAATACTCTATCCAGCAAGTCTGTCATTCAGAATAGGAAGAGAGATAAAGAGTTTCCCACACAAACAAAAACTATAGGAGTTCACGACCATTATACCAACCCTGTAAGAAATATTAAAGGGGACTCTTTGAGTGAGAAGGAAAAACCAAAGTGACAAAAACTAGAAAGGAACAGAGAAAATCTCCAGAAACAATGACAAAACAAGTAATAAAATGGCAGTAAATACATACCTATCAATAATTGCTCTGAATGTAATGGACTAAATGTTCCAATCAGAAGACTTAGTGTGCCAGGATGGATAAAAAACAAACAAACAAAAAAACAATCTATATGCTGCCTATAGAAGACTCATGTTACACATAAAGACATGTGCAGATTGAAAGTGAGGGAATGGAGAATATTTACCGTGCAAATAGACGTCAAAAGAAAGCTGGGGTAGCAATCCTTATATCAGACAAACTAGATTTTAAACCAAAGACTCTAACAAGAGATGAAGAAGGGCACTATATCATAATAAAAGGGTCTATCCAACAAGAAGATCTAGCAATTGTAAATACTTATGCCCCCAATTTGGGAGCACCTCAATATATAAAATAATTAATAACAAACATGAAGGAACTCATTGAATAATACAATAATAGTGGGAAACTTTAACACCCCTACTTACATCAGTGGACAGATCATCTAAGCAGAAAATCAACAAGGAAACAGTGGCTTTAATTGACACACTGGACCAGAAAACTTAACAGATATATTCAGAATATTTCATTGTAAAGCAGCAGAATACACATTCTTTTCAAGTATACATGGGACATTCTCCAGAATAGGTGAAATACTGGGTCACAGATCAGGCCTCAACAAGTACAAAAAGATTGAAATTGTGCCATGCATCTTTTCTGATTACAGCACTATGACACTTTAGCTCATCACCAGAAAAATTTTGGAGAGACCACAAATACACGTAGGTTAAAGAACATCCTACTAAAGAATGAATGGGTCAATGAGGAAATTAAAGAAGAAATTTCAAAAAATACATGGAAACAAATGGAAATAAAAACATGATGGCCCAAAACCTTGGGATGCAGCCAAAGTGGTCATAAGAGGGAAGGATATAGCAATACAGATCTACCTCAAGAAAAAAGAAAAATCTCAAATAAACAACCTAACTTTACAGCTAAAGGAGCTAGAAAAGGAATAACAAAACAAACTTAAAGCCAACAGAAGAAGGGAAATAATAAAGATTAGAGCAGAAATAAATGGTATGGAAACTAAAAACAAAACAAAACAAAAACAAAAAAACCCAGCAAAACAGATCAATGAAACCAGGAACTGGTTCTTTGAAAATATTCATAAAAATGATAATCCCCTGGCAAGACTTATCAAAAAGAAAAGAGAAAGGACCCAAATAAATAAAATCACAAATGAGAGAGGAGAAATAACAACCAACACTATGGAAATATAAACATATAAGAAATCATATGAAAATTATATGAAATTATATGAAAAAGTATATAACAACAAGTTGGACAATCTGGAAGAAAAGAATAAATTCCTAGAACCATAAACTACCAAAACTGAAATAAGAATAAATAGAAAACTTGAACTAACTGATAACCAGCAAAGAATTTGAATCAGTAATCAAAAATCTCCCAACAAACAAAAGTCCTGGGCCAGATGGTTTCACAGGGGAAGTCTACCAAACATTTAAAGATGAGTTAATATCTATTCTTCTCAAACTATTTTGAAAATAGAAATGGACGGGAAACTCACTCAATGAGGCCAGCATTACCTTGATTCTAAAATCAAAGTCTCCACTAAAAAACAGAACTACTGGCCAATATTCCTGATGAACATGGATGCAAAAATTCTCAATAGAATACTAGCACATTGAATCCAGTAATACCGTAAAAGAATCATTCACCACAATCAAGTGGGATATACACCTGGGTTGCAAGGGTGGTTCACTATTTGCAAATCAATTAACGTGATACACCACTCTAATAAAAAAAGGATTAAAAATTATACGATCCTTTCAATAGAATCAGGAAAAGCATTTGACAGAGTACAACATCCATTCATGATAAAAACCCTCAACAAAGTAGGTTTAGAGGGAACATACCTCAACATAATAAAGGACATATATGAAAAACCCACAGCTAATATCATTCTCAATGGGGAAAAACTGAGAGCTTTTCCTGTATGGTCAGGAACAAGACAAGGATGTCCACTCTCACCACTGTTATTTACCATAGTACTGGGTGTCCTAGCCATTCTTGTGCAAAAATGTTTTTAAGTGTAAACTTCCTGCATAATGTATTCTTATATTTTCCTATATCTATGTTACTTCAGAAGACAAAAAAAATATTTTATTGTTTTCAATATATATTTCTTTGCTTACCAGTGAGGTTTGTATTTCCCATAATCAATACATATTCTTTTCTTTGTTATCTATTAATAGATTTGCAAGAAAAATTAGTATAACCAATTATCATCATATTTATTGAAACATTTATTCTACTTTGTTCTTCATGTTGACTTATGATATTAAAAATTATTGAGTGCTTATTGTATATTATCACTCTTAACATGTGCTTTATATGAACAACCCATGCAATTAGGCGCTGTTATTATTCTTACTTTAGATATCAGGAATCTAATGCACAGAGAAATTAAATAATCTTCCAATTTTAGTATATGTACTGCCGAAACGAGCACGAAATTAAATATCTGCAGTGATAAGTTAGAATTCTCATCAGGTGGTGTGGCCTCAAAACCTATATTGTTTGGCAGTGTGTCACCCTGTCTCAAGACCCAAATTAAAAAAAAACAAAAACAAAATGTGGGCGCCTGGGTGGCTCAGTCGGTTAAGCGTCTGCCTTCGGCTCAGGTCACGATCCCAGGGTCCTGGGATCGAGCCCCACATCTGGTTCCCTGCTCCGCGGGGAGCCTGCTACTACTCCCTCTCCCTCAGTCCCTCTCCCTACTCATTCTTTCTCTCATAAATAAATAAATCTTTAAAAAAATGTGATTATTTAAAAAAAGTTATTTCATCTTACAATTTGCTACCATTCCTGATGTTAGTCAGAAAATGGTTAATTTTTTTTTGAGTAGTATACTATGTGGTTCCACCAATTTGGGTTGTTATATGTTGATATATAACATAAAAAATATTTAAATTTAAATTCCAAATTCTGAACTCTATTAGTCCCAGATGTTCATATGGAATTGCTAAGAATTCACATGCCTCCAATCACTTAAAAGACTGTAGGAAAGCAAAAATTTTCATCAGATTTGGGGAATATGAAAAAAAGAATCTCTTCTAAATTCACCATGCACTCCAACTTGATATATAGATCTGGCTTTGGTAAAGTGAAACTGTACATGCTCAAAACAACCTGCTGAAATCTTGTTTGACTTTTATTTTCTCAGGAGTGGAATTCAAAAATATCAACTATGTATTTTTTGAAATATCATTATTCATAAATACTGGATTTACTATTTCATAGAGATTCTCTGACTTTCCATGAGTTGCCTGAGAAATTATTTGCGGTCTTGAGATAGCAAGTACTATGTAAACATCAAACAATTTGATTTATTAGGTAATATAGTGGCAGAATAATTTACAATGCACATTAAATAAACAAGTGAGTGCATAAAATAAACCTTGCAGCTTGAATTTTTGTACATGAAACAAAGGCTATATAATCACATCAGTATAAGTGACACTATTTACAGCTCTCTAACTGAAAAAGAAAAAAAACACAAAATTCATCCTGATTACTGAAAATTCTAACCTTGGTTTTTAATAAAAAGGACAAACTGCATTAAGCAAAACAACATGGAAAAGAATCTGCCATGTTATTTTCCTTCATAGCATGATGAGATGGGCACTGTGTTTTATGAGCAGTGGTAATGTCCACCACAGGAGATGTCAGAAGGAGATTTGGTTATGAAATTTCAACTCTAAAGTCCTGGTTAGTGGGGTGTCTGGGTGGCACAGTCGCTTAAATGATTGACGCTTGGCTTATGTCACAATCTCAGGATAGTGAGTTCAAGCCCTATGTGGGCTCTGCACTCAGCAGGGAGTCTGCTTGAAATTCTCTTTGTCCCTCTCCCCATCCCCCACTAAAATAAATAAATAAATCTTTAAAGCCCTGGTTAGCATCTTCACAGATAAAATGAATTGTTAAATTGGCTACCTTCAAGGAAAACCCACAGGAAACGGTATTATTCTCCACCATTATCAATAATGTAATTCTTGAATGACTATATTACCACACATTACACTTGGTTTGCGTTTATATTTTAATATAAAACTGTGCCAATTATTTTCTCTTACACAATATATGGCACCACAGTATATATTGATATCATATATAACACGCATTGAGCACTTAATATGTACCAAATTTAATTTGTATAGCAATCCTTAGTGATAGATGGTGCTAGTATCTACTTGGAGAGAAATTAAGACATACCCATAACATTTTTGTTGATCCTAAAACTCTAAAACCTGTAATTACTGCTATATTTGTTTTCATCATTGCTATTGTTCCATAATTAGTAATAGATACATATTGAAGGCACATATGATAAATTTAATTACTAAGTCAGATTTATGCAGTGAGGAAATTTCAAAACCAAGGTTTAATTTCTTAATAAACATGAAGAATAAGAGGGGATAAAGGGACTGTAAATGAGGACATGTTTTATACAGTTCAAAACAACATTTTATTGTTATATATTATTGAAGGGACTTAAAGAGAAGAATCTGAAGTTTATGTCCTTCAAATACTAAGGACAATAAACCTTCTCATCAGGGAAAAAAAAAACGCTGCTTATTATAGTTACAACTCAAGACGTAAGCATATTCATTGTCATATGTTCTGTTTTAATTAACAGAGTTCTTTTGGGGTTGCTAATCTTTGATAATTGAAAAGAAAAGAAAATTTACACAGACAATTTGTCATGTTAACATGCAGACGCCCAATCACAAATCAGTATGGGAATCAGGCAGGCAGGGAGAGGGAAGGGGCTTGGGAATTGAATGGCCAAGATTTGAGGAACTGACAAGAGAAGAACCCAGAACACTGCACCCAGAGATGTGGAGTACATCAGCTTTGGTCTGATTCACACCCACTAACTATCTGAGGGTACTGGTCTGGCCAGGGGCACCCACCCATCATAGGCATCTCTAAGCATAAATGGAGGAGATGATGAGACTAAGTCTCACTGAGATCATAGTGACTAGAGTCTTCTCAACCATGGAGAAAATACTGATGAGGATTTTAATAAGTTGTTATAGCTCCTGACAAGTTCAGGATGAAATGAGGGCATAATCAAAATGCTGTGGCAGAAATCTCTTCATGCCGATTTTGTACACTTGGCAGAGAGAAGGGAATGGGGAGCAATTCATTCAGGCCTGGGGCCTCACTTTAACTATTTTAGATAATGGGCTTGAGACAGAAAACAAAATGTTGACTCTATCTGTTGCATCCCAAGGCTTCTAATACGCTACCAGGGTCATTGTTAGTTGCCTGGGGACAGAAAGGAACTACATCGGCATCTGTCAGGCTTCATTAATTGGGCGACTCAGCACAGCGTGAAGGGACAGAGATCATAAAGCATTATGATTACATTTGTTATTGGTGAAGTAGTGACCACTGAATCCCTAGGAAGGAATAAGCCCTTAAATATGCAAGTGAAATCCACCAGTGAAAGAGGAGTGAAAATCTCTGATTACAGTACCTATTCATTAACTCCGCAAATAATAACTGAGAACCGAAGTGTCAGATATATTTCCAGATGCTAGGGTTAAAGCTATTAAAAAATACTACATGCTTACACTCCAGAATTTCCCTTTCCCCTTCTACACACCAAAAAACAATTTATTTTACAATCAGAAGTTTTTTATGTATATATTATTGTGGTAAGACTGAGGAACATCGAATTTTGATTGAGTGTCTTTACATGATTTCCTTTAAGGTTTTAGGGTATTGTTCTCTAGATACATGATCAAATGCAAATTTTGTTAAGGATTTGTGCAAAAATAGTATTCTAACTAACTGTGATAAGTTGTCCTGAAAAAGCCTGAATGCAGTTGAAGTTATTAAAATAGCAGAGTAGTTTTATTTAGATCTCAGTTGAAAATAGTTTAGTTCATCATGCACTTCCATTCATGGGACTCTATCATCACCAATCTTTACAAGCCTTCTCTCGTATTATATATCTTATTTATTTCCTGCATTTTATTTTATACCTATCCCACCCTGAAATAGATTCTCATGTTCATATATCATCAGGAAAATGCATAGATCTTTTGAAGAACAGGCAGTATTGTTGGGTGTATATACATGTTTTAAATACATTTTAAAATAGATAATAAAGGGTGCCTGCATGGCTCAGTTGGCTAAGTGTCTGCCTTCAGCTCAGGTCATAATCTCAGGGTCCTGGGATCAAGCCCTGCATTGGGCTCCCGGCTCAGCAGGGAGCCTGCTTCTCCCTCTCCTTCTGCCCCTCCTCCCGTTCAGGCTCTCTCTCTCAAATAAATAAAATCTTTAAAAAAAAAAAAAAAAGATAATAAGGTTTTAAGAATTATTCAGCTCTTGAAAATGGTTTTCAGGGGCACCTGGGTAGCTCAGTTGGTTAAGCTTCTGCCTTCAGCTCAGGTCATGATCTCCAAGTCCTGGGATTGAGCCCCACGTTAAGCTTTCTGCTTAGCAGGGCATCTGCTTCTCTCTCCCTCTCTCTCCCTTTGCCCACCGCCCCTTGTTCTCTCTCTCTCTCTCTCTCTCTCTCAAATAAATAGATAAATAAAATCTTTAAAAAAGTGGCTTTCATACACTGACTTATTTAATTCTTACAATGATTTTATTGTGTAAATACTATCATTTTTTATTTTATTTACAGATAAGGAAGAGGCGCAAAGCTAGCAAGAGTTCCTCAAGCTCACACAGCTAACAGGAAATTGTACCCAGATAATGTGCCTATGGAATCTGGAAGCCTCTATGTATGCTGCCTCTCTAGATGTTGCCTTGTCATGTAGATCTATTTTGCATATCTTGATTTTCCACTCGACACTACGTTTTTAAGATCTGTCCACAAGAGTGTGAAAATGTGATTCATTGCTTCCAACCACAACTGCGGCATACCATTCTGTAATATATATTAACTACATTTTATGTAACTTCTCCTTGCTAGCGACACCTGGATTAGTTCCAACACTCTGCTTCTACAAACAATACTGCAGTAAACATTCTGCAAAATTCTCTTTTGAGGCTTGCCTGTACCTTTGGATGTGGAGTGGAATTGCTGGGTCATTCTCTAATGCATGCTAAATTTTACTACATCCTATTAAAGGACTCTCCAAAATAATTATACCAGTTTTCATTCCAAGAGGAATGCATCCACATCACTATCTGGTTACCTAATATACAACCCTTGATATTTATCATAGGGTTTGCCAGTTTGCCAGGCTGATTAAAGGTATATCATCGTGGTCTTATTTTGCCATTCCTCTTTACTAGAGGAGTTAATTGTCTTTTCATATAGCTTTAGCCATTGGGGTTTTTGTTCTGTAAATTAATCTTATTCTTTGTCCATTTTTTCTAATGTGTTTAACTGTGCTTTCTTGTTGATTTGAAGTAGTTTCTTGGACATTTTTTATATGAATGGAGAAATCTTTTAAAAACTTAAATTCCTTTTGATTTTTTTTTTTTACTGGCAGTTTTGGCATTAACAGTCACAAATTGCAAACAGATGTCCTTAGTGGAACCAAGAAATTCAGTGATAATCACAGATTATCATGACTGAAACAAAAGAATAATGACAAGGACAGCAAATCCACAACACAGTGTTAGTGAAAATGGACTAGCATACTGCATCAGAAGGTTTACTAAGCATAACAACCCAGGGAAGTAGATGTTGTTAGCCCCATTTTCATGATGATTAAACTGAAACTTCAGACAGTTAAGTTACTTATCCAGAGGATTGGTCAATTACCAATTGGCCAATAGGACTTGGGCAAATAAGATACAGTGACTCCCTTATCTTCATTTTTATCAACAGAACAAGTGATTCTGAGGGATTAGTTCTTTGCTAACACTTAAGAAAGACTGTCTATCTAAATCCTATATTTGTCAGATTTTGTGACTACTGCTTTATGTACAGAGGAGAAAAAAATGATCAAAGCATAAGTAAGGGAGAAATCCAGAACTTTTTACCAATTGTCATCTGTTCTCTCTCTATAGCTATAAATGCCCAAGTATCTCTTGGTCCACCTATAAAGAGAAAGTATTTTGGTAAAATATAATTGAAAGCAAAATCTTCTGTCAATCCGGTAAACCTGTCCACAAATATAGTAGAGAAAGAGAACAGTTTATTAGGGAGTAAGCATTCAGTCAGAATGTGATGTGCTTGAGAGGCAGTCTGCTAGGGTTGTAAAGACAAAAAAAAGAAATGTTATCCTTTCATATAGTTAGGCAGATACAATCTATTGCATATACGTTTTCAACATAAACAACAACTAGTCTTCAAGTAAAAGGGTTTGACAGCATTAAGATCACACTTAGTGTGATCATGTATGATCACCTGGCATTTGGGGTGACCACCTATGTTAGTTAATTGGTTTTACTCAAAGGAAAAATAAACTTTTCATATCTCTGTAACAGAAGACAGTTTTGTAACTTGAAGCCAGCTGAAATTATTCTCCTATCCTCCCACAGAAACTGGGAGACATGGATCTTATCTTCCTTGGGTGTTTACGTTCTCAGGTCCTTGAGAAAGCCGTTCCTGTGTATTCATACAGCTAACAAAACACCTCTTTAACTTTTAAAATTATTTACATACATTTACAAGAGATAGAAAGAATTTACAATTACTAATTTTCTAAAGCAAATGGCCAAAAAAAAAAAAAAAGGAGTAGAGGAGGAGGGAAATCTTTTCCCTTATTTTTAACAGGGAGAATTAAGCCTCTTATTTTTAATTTGTATTTTCTTTTACAGGTGTTAATGTATTCTGCAGTTAATACTCATGAATGCTACAATGTCCCGAGTGTCTTTTTTTTTTTTTTAAAGATTTTATTTATTTATTTGACAGAGAGAGAGATAGCTAGAGCAGGAACACAAGCAGGGGGAGTGGGAGAGGGAGAAGCCCGATGCGGGGCTCAATCCCAGGACCCCAGGATCATGACCTGAGCCGAAGGCAGACACTTAACGACTGAGCCACCCAGGCGCCCTCCTGAGTGTCTTTTATCCAATGGTAATTTTAGGCTAACAATGAACTTTTAGGGTAAAATAAGGCATATGCTTTGATAAAGTGTTTTGTATGCATTAAAACAATCAGTTCTCACCTCAACCTAGGAGAGCAATACTATTATTATTCCCTTTTATAGATGAGCAAGTAGAGGCACAAAGCTGAAATAATAACTCCCAGGTAGCCTGGTTCTGAAGTCTAGATCATTAGCCACTCTAATATCCTAGAATCTCTTTCACCCATAATTTACCTCTTTCCCCACCCCCTTATATCTTATACCTTTCCTTAACACCATTTTGGTGGTATTTTAATTCTGCAAAGCACTAATGGTTTCCTTTTAGACACATAAAAGCTTAATTTCCGAAGGAACCGGACTTCTACTCTGACAGCAAATGACTGCTAGTTATTTTGAATGTTTGGAATTTATACCTCACTAATTTCTGCCCAATAAAACAGAAATGTATAATGCTTTGAGAGAGGGGATATAAAATAAAAAAGCTCTTGCCCCATAGTCTTTGTTTCTTTTCATCAAAAAGTATACAGGATGGTTTCGTGGGGCACCTGGGTGGCTCAGTCATGGGACTCTTGATTTCAGCTCAGACAATAATCTCAGGGTCATGAGTTCAACCTCAGGGGATCCACAGTGTGGAGCCTGCTTGAGATTCTCTCCCTCTTCCTCTGCCCCTCCCCATTCCAGTGTGAACTCTCTCTCTCTCTCAAAAAAAAAAAAAATATATATATATATAGGATGGCTTCAAACAAAATCTGAAATAGTTTATATTATATTTCTATTAAAGTGATTTTTTTTTTTTTTTTGGTATAAGACAGTCATGCCTATGAGTATATAACTACCAGAGCAAAAATCTTGCCTGCCAAAAATATGTCACCTTATTAAATCTCCAAGGTAAATTAAGTGTAAGTATTGGGCTAAACACAGAATAGTTGAGGAGGATAAGGTCCTGGCCTTCAGATATTTACACACTAATGGGCAAGGTGGATCCATTAACGTTCCTAGCAGTGTAACCGTTTCAAAACCTTTCTGCATTCATTATCTCATTTGATCTTCATTGTAACTAATGATAGAGGTCTTATTTTAATTTTAATTTTGCAGGTAAAGGAATTGAGACTCAAAAAGGTTAATTAATTTGTTCAAATTTACACTCTAAATGCGAGGCTGAAACCAGAACATTTTCCTAAATCTTATGCTCGTTCCACTCCACAACAGTTGCTTAATTTTCTAAATATTGCCCTTTAAAATATAAAACCAAGATTTCTAAAATTAACCAATTAACCAATATTTTACTAAAAGGTATTTTGATTTGTTTCTAAAATTTAGCTTGGACAATGTAGTGGAGATCTCTTGTTTTGAACTACACAGCACTCATTTTACCCATATTCTGGTAGTTGCACCCTGCTTTTCATTGGGGTGAAATCCCTAGCTACTCCGTGACCATAGGGTTTATAGCGAACACTGTTGCTCCAATCCTTTTGAGTTTCTTTGTGTCCCTGCCCAGTTTCTATGTGCATTTGCTTCCAGTGGCTGAGTATAAGACTTCTCTTCAGAAGACTGCCCTCAGAACCCTGGACAGCTCTGCCCTCACACACAGGAGTTCTGGAGTTTATGTTTACTTATGTCCAATAATTGAAAGTATATGAGTAAATTGCAAGAAAGATTAAAGACATCTCTTTCTGGACAGTGCCTGAAACACACTCTTTCTGGATTCTGAAAACACACCTTGCTTCGTTTCCTTCCCATCCCCGTCCTCCTTTCTGGTTTCTCATAGGAGTATTGCCTTAATCACCTACAGAGGGATCATTGTCTTCAGGGTCAGCTTCTAAAGAATCATGTGCCTGGCCCTAAGACAATTGGTGACTCATATTCTCCTGTCATACATTTGTGTTTAGGGTTGGTATTGAATTTAAATCAATGAGATATAATAAGATTTTTGTGGTAACTGTATTGGAAAGAACATTGCCTCTTCCTAAGGGAATTGAAAGAATATAAAGCCTTGACCTCCTACAGCTAGTTTTTCTAAGCCTGTTAGAGAACAGAGCCAAATCATGAAGAGTCAAGTTAAGCCAAGTGGTGAGGAGAAAACAGATGCTTAAGAATGTCATTTATGCCAGTACATCAAGCTGTGCCTGAAGGCAGCCCTACCTTTGGACTTCTCAATTACATGAGCCAAAAAATTTCCCTTTTTGTTTCTGCCAGATTGGCACAAATTCTCTGAATAATAAAGAACTTTTTTTTTTTAAGGGAGGAGACTCTAAATACTCTTTATTTTTTTGTTTTTATTTAAATTCCAGCTCCTTCTTAACAGAGAAAACTGAGATACATTTTTCAATTGAGATAAAGGAGTGTTGGCTCCTCTTTTTCTCAGTGATAAAAAAATAAAAATCTCGAAACTATTCTGTATACTCAAATTTTAGGTTCACATATTTAACGGTAGAGAACAGATCCCTGCCTTTTTTAGCTATTGGTACCAATGTTTTCCAGCAAAATAAAAGGCTGTCTCTGAAATGTTGTTTTTTTTTTCACTGATAAAAATTCCATCTTTGGCAGTAAAACCAGTTGTAAAGTTAATGCAGTGCAAGTGACTTTAATAATTTTTCACTAAATTAACCCAAGGCTTTATATACAATGTTTTAAGAATTATATTATCAATTACTATTTAAAAATGTCAAGAGAGAGGGGGTGGTATGAATAATTCCAAAGGTAGTAGAATCCTCACCAGAAAAGGATATTGCTATTATTATCATTATGACTATTATTAATTACAAGCAATACATAACTGAGAGTATAGGTTCAGGAGCGATATGGGTTCTGGAATGCTGTGAAAATTCTGACAGATTCTAGCTATTTACCTGTTCAGTTTTGGGGGAAACATAAATATTCCGAGACTGAATAGCCTTAACTCTAAAATGAGAATTATGATGGTATTTATATATTTAAGTTTTCTGAAGAATACGGAGATAATGTATGTTCAAATTCTTAGCACAATGTTGGCCATATAGTAAAAATTTAAAATTAGCAATTGTCACTGTTTCCAGGGGGGAAATAATTTATTCACATTTATTTATACATAGTTTTTATAAAAATACTTTCCTCCCACAAAAAAAACCTCTCATACTTAGTAAAAGGCTCACATAGCTAAAACTAAAATATTTTACTTCATCCCACATTGCTGGAGAGGTTCTCCTTTGCCATATGTACAGTGGTCAAATTAAGAGAAATTTTATGATAAGCTTTTAGGAGGTGCATAAGAAATGTCTATTAAGTTTATGAATGCCTCTTCACTGTGAAGTTGTGTTTTGTAACATCAAAAAGGTGAAAATTCAATTTTAACCAATTGGCCGTTTGCTTTCTTTATATGACACATCTGAACAAAAAGTAAATTAATTTTTAATGAATGTTTTCATTTTTCTTACATTATTGATCAATATATGCAATTATTAATAATAGAAATGGACAAAAATCATAACTAACCATTGTGGAGTTACAAAGCCTTGAAAATTATGAAAGTTTTGGGGGTTGCTGCAGGGCAGGTGGGTGGTGGGATGGGGTACTGGGTGATAGACACTGGGGAGGGTATGTGCTATGGTGAGCACTGTGAATTTTCCTTTCAGTTTTGATGTAGGTTATATAATGGAATATTTTTGAAACATTTAGCATGAATGTGTGGAAGAATATTCAGACTTGTTGATATATACCTTATATATTTTAAATCAAAGAATCAGTATAAAATTGTGTTTATAGTAAGGTCTCATATTTGTAAAAATGAATAATAACTATGGATAGAAAAATATCTGGAAAGATAAACTCCAAAATTTTAATATTGGCCAGTTCTGGGTTGCAAGATACTAGTATTATTTCAACCTTTTATCTTATTTTTTTTTAAAGATTTTATTTATGTATTTGACAGAGAGAGACACAGCGAGAGAGGGGACACAAGCAGGGGGAATGGGAGAGGGAGAAGCAGGCTTCCCGCAGAGCAGGGAGCCCAAGGTGGGGCTCAATCCCAGGACCCTGGGATCATGACCTGAGCCGAAGGCAGACGCTTAATGACTGAGCCACCCAGGCGCCCCTCAACCTTTTATCTTAATCATATTGTTGGGGCACCTTGGTTGCACAGTCAGTTAAGCCTCCAACTCTTGGTTTCAGCTCAGGTCATGATCTCAGGGTTGTGAAATAGAGCCCCCCATGAGGCTCCATGGAGTCTGCTTGGGATTCTCCTCCCTCTCCCATTCCTTCTCCTACTGCCCCTCCCATTTGTGCTCTCTCTCTAAATTAATTAATTAATTAATTAATTAATTAATTTTAAAAATCATATTGTCTATTTTTCATATCATTACTATGTTTTATATTTTAAATAAAAAAGTTTAGTTTTATAAAGAAAAAATAAGCAAAATTACAAAAAACATGGCTAATGTTGCACATGCTCATTCTAGCTAGAGAACATGCATAAGCAAGCAGAAATGTATTATATTTCCCTAATTGCTGTCATTCATTATCTACACATGGCAGATTTTCTGAAAACCATCTATCTCTCAGAGTATAAGTATGGGTTAAAAAGAACACTTTCCCAGATATTTCAGAAAAGCCTAGGTCTGAAACCACGGTTTAAAGCCATGCCTTCTGGAAAGACATGAGTTTAAATAATTTAGAACCTACAACCTTCTCTTTTTCAGTACATAGTTGAGAAACAGTTTATGGGCCATTTCTCTAAAGGGAGAAATAAATAAAATCTGTCTCTTTAACAAGAGTTTCAAAGTCTACTGTTCAGTTCCTTAGATTTTTTGTTGTTTTATTTGTTTAATTTCCCTCTTCTGTTCTAGTTTCGAAAATTCAGAGTAGAAGGAATATTAAAGCTGAGGCATGTAGCAAAATGACTACAAGTGACTTAAGAGCTTTGGTGTTTGACACAGAAGACCTGGGTCTAGTTGAATCTGAACTTGGGAGGCTATATGTCTTCAAAAGTCACTTAAGTCTCTGTGAGACTTAATTGCCTTATATAATAATTGAAGTTAGGATTAGGTGAATGCAAAACTCTCCTTAGTCCCTAAAATTGCATTTCATACATTTATAGCTAAATGCTTATGGTCAAAAATAAACAAGATGTTCATCTAGCACCGGTGAGATTGATATGTCAAAATTAAACTCAACTGGGGGAAATTGAGAGGTATTAACAATAGGGTGTGCAGAATTCATGGGCCAGATCTTGATGCCCAACATTGGTTACGGGAATAAGAAAACAAAGTGCATGCTGCCCAGTGGCTCCTGTAGTTCCTAGTCCATAATGTTAAGGAGCTGGAAGGGCTGCTGATGCGCAACAAATCTCACTGTGCAGAAATTGCTCACAATGTCTCTTCCAAGAACTGCAAAGCCATTGTGGAAAGAGCAGCTGGTCATCAGAGTCATCAATCCCAATGCCAGGCTGTGCAGCAAAGAAAATGAATAGACAGCTTATGTGCATGTCATATTTGTGTTAATAAAACAATAAAACTACAAAAAAATAAAAATACAAAAATACAAAAAATATCAATATAGATTGATGTGTTAACTATTTTCATTATAAATTCTTTTTTTATTTAGCTCTTCATTAATTTCTTTATTTTATTTTATTTTATTCTGTTATGTTAATCACCATACATTACATCATTAGTTTTTGATGTAGTGTTCCATGATTCATTGTTTACGTATAAAACACAGTGCTCTATTCAATACATGCCCTATTTAATACCCATCACCATGCTAAACCATCCCCCACCCCCCTCCCCTCTAGAACCCTCAGTTTGTTTCTCAGAGTCAGTAGTCTCTCATGGTTCATCTCCCCCTCTGATTTCCTCGCCTTTCATTTTTCCCTTCCTGCTATCTTCTCCTTTTTTTTTTTTTTTTTTAAGATATAATGTATTATTTGTTTCAGAGGTACAGGTCTGTGATTCAACAGTCTCACACAATTCACAGAGCTCACCATAGCACATACCCTCCCCAGTGTCTATCACCCAGACACCCCATCCCTCCCATCCCCCACCACTCCAGCAACCCTCAGTTTCTTTCCTGAGATTAAGAATTCCTCATATCAGTGAGATCATATGATACACGTCTTTCTCTGATTGACTTATTTCACTTGGCATAATACCCTCTAGTTCCATCCACATCATTGCAAATGGCAAAGTTTCATGTTTTTTGTTGGCTACGTAATATTCCATCGTGTGTGTGTGTGTGTGTGTGTGTGTACCACATCTTCTTTATCTATTCATCTGTTGATGGACATCTTGACTCTTTCCATTGTTTGGCTATTGTGGACATTGCTGCTATAAACATCGGGGTGCATGTACCCCTTGGGATCACTACATTTGTATCTTTGGGGTAAATACCAGTTGTGCAATTGCTGGGTCATAGCGTAGCTCTAATTTCAACTTTTTGAGGAACCCTCATAGTGTTTTCCATAGTGGCTGCACAAGCTCATATTCCCACAAACAGTGTAGGAGGGTTCCCCTTTCTCTGCAACCTTGCCAACATCTGTCGTTTCCTGACTTGTTAATTTTAGCTATTCTGATTGGTGTGAGGTGGTATCTCATTGAGGTTTTAATTTGGATTTCCCTGATGCCAAGCGATGTTGAGCACTTTTTCATGTGCCTGTTGGCCATTTGGATGTCCTCTTTGGAAAAATGTCTGTTCATGTTTTCTGCCCATTTCTTGATTGGATTATTTGTTCTTTGGGTGTTGAGTTTGATAAGTTTTTTATAGATTTTGGATACTAGCCCTTTATCTGATATGTCATTTGCAAATATCTTCTCCCATTCTGCTGGATGTCTTTTGGTTTTGTTGACTGTTCCCTTTCTTGTGCAAAAGCTTTTTATCTTGATGAAATCCCAATAGTTCTTTTGCCCTTGCTTCCTTTGCCTTTGGCGATGTTTCTAGGAAGAAGTTGCTGCCGCTGAGGTCGAAGAAGTTGCTGCCTGTGTTCTCCTCAAGGATTTTGATGGACTCCTGTCTCACATTGAGGTCTTTTAACCACTTTGAGTCTATTTTTGTGTGTGGTATAAGGAAATGGTCCAATTTCATTCTTCTGCATGTGACTGTCAATTTTCCCAACACCGTTTGTTGAAGAGACTGTCTTTTTTCTATTGGACATTCCTTTCTGCTTAGTTGAAGATTAGTTGACGATAGAGTTGAGAGTCCATTTCTGGGTTCTCTATTCTGTTCCATTGATCTGTGTGTCTATTTTTGTGCCAGTACCATACTGTCTTGATGATGACAGCTTTGTAATAGAGCTTGAAGTCCAGAATTGTGATGCCGCCAGCTTTGCTTTTGTTTTTCAAGATTCCTCTGGCTATTCGGGGTCTTTTCTGGTTCCCTACAAATTTTAGAATGATTTGTTCCATTTCTTTGAAAAAACTGGATGGTAATTTGATAGGGATTGCATTAAATGTGTAGATTGCTCTAGGTAGCATTGACATCTTCACAATATTTGTTCTTCCAATCCATGAGCATGGAACGTTTTTCCATTTCTTTGTGTCTTCCTCAATTTCTTTCATGAGTATTTTATAGTTTTCTGAGTACAGATTCTTTGCCTCTTTGGTTAGATTTATTCCTAGGTATCTTATGGTTTTGGGTGCAATTGTAAATGGGATCGACTCCTTAATTTCTCTTTCTTCTGTCTTGTTGTTGGTGTATAGGAATGCCACTGACTTCTGTGCATTGATTTTATATCCTGCCACTCTACTGAATTCCTGTATGAGTTTCAGCAGTTTTGGGGTGGAGTCTTTTGGGTTTTCCACATGAAGTATCATATCATCTGCAAAGTGTGAGAGTTTGACTTCTTCTTTGTTGATTCGGTTGCCTTTTATTTCTTTTTGTTGTCTGATTGCTGTGGCTAGGTCTTTTAATACTATGTTGAATAGCGGTGGTGATAGTGAACATCCCTGCGGTGTTCCTGACCTGAGGGGAAAGCTCTCAGTTTTTCCCCATTGAGAATGATGGGGTTTTACATAGATGGCTTTTATGATATTGAGGTATGTACCCTCTATCCCTATACTCTGAAGAGTTTTGATCAAGAAAGGATGCTGTACTTTGTTAAATGTTTTTTTGCATCTATTGAGAGGATCATATGGTTCTTGTTCTTTCTTTTATTAATGTATTGTATCACATTGATTGGTTTGTGGATATTGAACCAATCTTGCAGCCCAGGAATACATCCCACTTGGTTGTGGTGAATAATCCTTTTAATGTATGGTTGGATCCTATTGGCTAGTATTTTGGTGAGAATTTTTGCATCCATGTTCATCAAGGATATTGGTCTGTAATTCTCCTTTTTGATGAAGTCTTTCTCTGATTTTGGGATCAAGGTAATGCTGGCCTCATAAAATGAGTTTGGAAGTTTTCCTTCCATTTCTAATTTTTGGAACAGTTTCAGGAGTATAGAATTAATTCTTTAAATGTTTGACAGAATTCCTCTGGGAAGCCATCTGGCCCTGGGCTCTTGTTTATTGGGAGGTTTTTGGTTACTGCTTCAATTTCCTTAGTGGTTATAGGTCTGTTCAGGTTTTCTATTTCTTCCTGGTTCAGTTTTGGTAGTTGATACATCTCTAGGAATGCATCCATTTCTTCCAGATTATCTAATTTGCTGGCATAGAGTTGCTCATAATATGTTCTTATAATTGTATTTCTTTGGTGTTGGTTGTGATCTCTCCTCTTTCATTCATGATTTTATTTATTTGGGTTATTTCTCTTTTCTTTTTGATAAGTCTGGCCAGGGGTTTATCAATCTTATTAATTCTTTCAAAGAATCAGCTCCTAATTTCATTGATCTGTTCTACTGTTCTTTTGGTTTCTATTTCATTGATTTCTGTTTTGATCTTTATTATTTCTTTTCTCGTGCTGGGTTTAGGCTTTATTTGCTGTTCTTTCTCCAGCTCCTTTAGGTGTAGGGTCAGATTGTGTATTTGAGGCCTTTCTTGTTTCTTGAGAAAGGCTTGTATTGCTATATACTTTCCTCTTAGGACTGCCTTTGCTGCATCCCAAAGATTTTGAATAGTTGTGTTTTCATTTTCATTGGCTTCCATGTATTTTTTTAATTCTTCTTTAATTTCCTGGTTGACCCATTCATTCTTTAGTAGGATGCTCTTTAGCCTCCATGTATTTGAGTTCTTTCTGACTTTCCTCTTGATTGAGTTCTAGTTTCAAAGCACTGTGGTCTGAAAATAGGCAGGGAATGATCCCAATCTTTTGGTACCAGTTGAGACCTGATTTATGACCTAGGATGTGATCTATTCTGGAAAATGTTCTGTGGGCACTAGAGAAGAATGTATATTCTGTTGCTTTGGGATGGAATGTTCTGAATATGTCTGTGAAGTCCATTTGGTCCAGTGTGTCATTCAAGGTCTTTATTTCCTTGCTGATCTTTTGTTTAGATGATCTGTCCATTTCAGTGAGGGGGGTGCTAAAGTCCCCCACTATTACTGTAGTGTTGTTGATGTGTTTCTTTGATTTTGTTATTAATTGCCTTATATAATTGGTTGTTCTCATGTTAGGGGCATAGATATTTACAATTGTTAGACCTTCTTGTTAGATAGACCCTTTAAGTATGATATAGTGTCCTTCCTCATCTCTTTTTACGGTCTTTGGTTTAAAATCTAATTTGTCTGATATAAGGATTGCCACCCCAGCTTTATTTTGGTGTCAATTAGCATGGTAAACCATTTTCATTTCACTTCAATCTGGAGGTGTCTTTGGGTCTAAAAGGAGTCTCTTGCAGACAGCATATCGATGGGTCTTGTTTTTTTATCCAATCTGATAGCCTGTGTCTTTTGATTGGGGCATTTAGCCCATTTACATTCAGGGTAACTATTGAAAGATAGGAATTTAGTGCATTGTATTGCCTGTAAGGTGACTGTTACTGTATATTATCTGTGTTCCTTTCTGGTCTATGTTGCTTTTAGGCTCTCTCTTTGCTTAGGGAACCCCTTTCAATATTTCTTGTAGGGCTGGTTTCATGTTTGCAAATTCCTTTAGTTTTTGTTTGTCTTGGAAGTTTTTTATCTCTCCTTCTATTTTCAGTGACAGCCTAG
Organism: Mirounga angustirostris; assembly: GCF_029215605.1. Classification (NCBI taxonomy): domain Eukaryota; kingdom Metazoa; phylum Chordata; class Mammalia; order Carnivora; family Phocidae; genus Mirounga; species Mirounga angustirostris. Next base: position 38,150,222 of record NW_026991710.1, on the reverse strand, counting down.
CTGGATATAGTATTCTTGGCTGCATATTTTTCTCATTTAGTGCTCTGAATATATCATGCCAGTCCTTTCTGGCCTGCCAGGTCTCTGTGGATAGGTCTGTTGCCAATCTAATGTTTCTACCATTGTAGGTTACAGACCTCTTGTCCCGAGCTGCTTGCAGGATTTTCTCTTTGTCTCTGAGACTCGTAAGTTTTACTATTAGATGTCGGGGTGTTGACCTATTTTTATTGATTTTGTGGGGGGTTCTCTGTGCCTCCTGGATTTTGATGCCTGTTTCCTTCCCCAAATTAGGGAAGTTCTCTGCTATAATTTGCTCCAATATACCTCTGCCCCTCTCTCTCTTTCTTCTTCTTCTGGCATCCCAATTATTCTAATATTGTTTTGTCTTATGGTATCACTTATCTCTCAAATTCTGCCCTCGTGATCCAGTAGTTGTTTATCTCCCTTTTTCTCAGCTTCTTTATTTTCCATCATTTGGTCTTCTATATCACTGTTTCTCTCTTCTGCCTCATTTATCCTAGCAGTTAGAGCCTTCATTTTTGGTTGCACCTCATTAATAGCCTTTTTGATTTTGACTTGGTTAGATTTTAGTTCTTTTATTTCTCCAGAAAAGGTTTCTCTAGTATCTTCCATGCTTTATTCAAACCCAGCTAGTGTCTTTATAATTGTCATTCTGAACTCTAGTTCTGACATCTTACTAATGTCCAAATTGATTAGCTCTCTGGCATTCGCTACTGTCTCTTGTTGTTTTTTTTGAGGTGATTTTTTCCATCTTATCATTTTGTCCAGAGGAGAATAGATGAATGAGAGAACAAAATGCTGACAGGGTAACAATGACCCCAGAAAAATATACACTAAACAAATCAGAAGAGACTTGAAACTGGGGAAAAGATAAGGAAGGAAGGAAAAAAGAAAAAAGAAAAAAGAAAAAGAAAAACATAATAAAAAAAAGAATATGATCAAATATGATCAGGCTGGTGAGTAGATCAGTGCCACACACTAGATTTGGGGCGTATTTTGCTGTGTTAGAAGAAAGTGCCACCCAAAATTTTAAAGAAAGAAAAACTTATATATGTACAAAAATAAGGGTAAATATGATGAAAGGATGGAATATGACTGTAAAGTGAAAATTATGAAAGATTTTATAAAAGGAATCAATAAGAAGTTGGTTGAAAAAAGACAGAAGGAAATTAAAAAAAGAAAAAAAGGAGAGAATGTGATCAGGCAGGACACTAGAACAAAGCCATACACTAGAGATTTCAAGTATATTTTGGTCTGTTAGAAGAAACTGTATCCCAAAATTTTAAAGGGAGAACAACTTACACATATATACCAAAAATAAGGTTAACTACAATGAAGGGATAGAATATGACCCTAAAAATGAAAAATAAAAAAAGATTTTTATAAAAGGGATTGAGAAGATGTTGGTTTAAAAAGGGAAAAAGAAAAATTTAAAAAAAAATAGAAAAAGAAAAAAATAAAGAAAATTGAAAAAATTAACTTTGAAAGACTGAAGAATCAGGGGGACAAAAGCCATGAATTCTATGTGCAGTATTCTCCTAGCGCTGGAGTTCTGCCGTTCTCATTGATGAGTAAACTTGGTCTTGGCTGGCTGCTCTTGCTGATCTTCTGGGGGAGGGGCCTGTTGCGGTGGATCCCAAATGTCTTTGACAGAGGCGGAATTGCCCCACCCTTGCCTGGTCTGGGCTAAGTCAACTGCTTGGGTTTGCTCTCGGGAGCTTTTTGTTCCCTGCAAGCTTTCCCTTCAGCTTTGGAGGACAAGAGTGAAAATGGTGGCCTCCCAATCTCTGCCCCAGAGGAGCTGAGAACTCGGGGCCCCACTCCTCAGTGAGCCCCAGAGAAAAGCAGTCAGTCACTCCCATCTCTCCTCTCACTCCATGCTCACCCAACCTGTGACCGAGCATTTCTATCTCTGGCACCTGACTCGGTGTGGAGTCTCCAAACCCAGCAGATCCCTGCAGTGCGCTCCCACGCTGCTCCTCCTGGGGGAGGAAGGGGAGTCTCCCCGGACCTGCTGCTTGTTGGGTCCCTGCTGGAGGAGCAGTGGCCCGACTGTGCCACGGATCATGGTTTATGGCAACCCCTAGCTGAGAGCCAACTCCTCGGCTCTGTCTCTGCAGCCAGCTTCCCCGCTCCAATACCTGGGAGCTCTGCCGCACTCAGGCACCCCCGGTCTTTCTGTGACCCCAAGGGTCCTGAGACCACACTGTCCCGCGAGAGTTCCACCCCCCACTTAGCCACTGGAGCTATGTCCTTCAGTGGAGCCAACTTCTAAAAGTTCTGATTTTGTGCTCCGGGGCTCTATCACTTGCCAGAAGTGGCCGACGGAGGCCCCCTCCCCCGCCATCTATCTTTCCAAATATCGCCTCGGATTCACTTCTCCACACGTTCTACCTTCCAGAAAATGGTCACTTTTCTGTTCAGAGAGTTGCTGCTATTCTTTTCTTTGATCTCCTATTGAGTTCATAGGTGTTCAGAATGGTTTGATCCCTATCCAGCTGAATTCCTGGGACCAAATGAAATTTAGGTCTCCTACTCCTCCACCATCTTGCTCCTCCACTTCATTATAAATTCTTATGTCTGCCAAGACCACATAAGCAAAGTTTTCTCATAAGCAACACCCCATAGCTTGACAGTAACTTTCCTAAGTGATATTCTGCTGCTTTCTCTATTGAGAGCAATAATATGTATTTATCTGGAGGTTGTTTAAGATATTACTCCATTTAAAGGAAAAAGCAGCATAACTTATATTTACTCCATGTATTCATAAACTTGTTTTGGCTCTTTCTAACTTCGTAGAATCGCCTAAATATGAGTTATAAAATTTAAATAAGAGATAAAAATTAGAGATGAAAGAAGGAAGGACTATAGGAGAAAAGAACGGATGTATGAAAATGGAAGAAAGAGAGATATATTTAGTTGTCCTTAATTCCATTAAGACTATTTAAGTTATTGATGTCTCAGTTTAGGTTCTCTTAAAGCAACAAAGCCTGGAGTGAAAGCTTAAATGCTAACACTTTATGGGTGAGTGAAATCTCAGGAAAACTGGAGTAAGGTAAAATGAGCTGAGGCTGGAGAAAGACCCCACATGAGGGGATATATTTTTGAGCTGGCTATATAGCCAGAAACAAGCACAGCCAATCGTTCAGCGTGAGGGACATCTAAGACAACCACTGTATGCAGAGTTCCTCTATTTCCTACCTTCCACTGGCCAGGTTCACTCCATAGAGTTCTTTACACTCAGAGTTCTAGGTATTGCCATGCAGTGTTACTGGGCAACTTTTGGGGAAGCCCATCTCAAAGCCAGTCTCCTATGGTACTCACAGGAGAACACATGGTAGAAAGCAAATGGTGTAGCTAAAGGTGTGTGGTGAAATGCTCTCCATTCATGTCAATAAACATCATGGTGGTTCAAGAGCCTTGGCTTCAGGGTCTAAATATCCAGCAGGTAGAGTACATAGGTCACACCACAAGGTGGCAATGAAGCTCAGGGGGACTTCCTTTCAAGAATGTTAAACCTATCAGAATGAAGATAATTCCAGACAATCTTGGGGGTTCATCACAAGCATAGACAAAAAGTGATGGCTGAGCAAACCTGGAGAGTTACATAAACTGAATTGCACACTTAGGGTAATAATAATACATTGCCTTAGAATTATAACATTTTGTGTTAACTAGAACACAATTCTAATCTATTCATTCTCTAAAGACAGGTGGCATTCTGAAGGAAGCCAGTCCACTGCAAATCAGGCTGCAAGGAAGTTATCTGTAACAGGAAAGAATAGGTCTCCTTGATAGCCAGGTGGATTTCCTTTAGGAAATATTTACTGCTTGAAATATTCTTTCAGGTTGTAAGGGTAAGCATAATAATATAATTTCCACTAATTAGCTTTGATGCAACCCTTAGATGGCAATGATAAAGATATATTTAAAAAATGATATCTGAGGGTGAATTTCAACCAGACAAAGGGCCTTGGCAATGGTTGTCTTGGCTTTAAAAAAAATGTCAAAAAAAAGAAAACAACCAGCAACTGTCTCTCTAAAATTGATTTTGATATAATTACAGGACTGGAACATTAGTTCTTGGAACTGTCAAATGTGTGTCTTTTAAAGAATTGAGCCTTATTTGAGAGAGAAAAGAAGCCATCAAAACTCCTCTGAGCAGTATTAATAGATGACTGGTTTTTCCTTGTGTAACTGCAAAGAAAGATAAACCATGAACCATAAATTGGTGTTTCATTTTTCTTTAATCTGTATCCAACTTTATTTCACTGACATCCAAAAGATTTCTTGTCATTAAAAGCCTACACATTACCTAGTAAATTCAGAAGAAATTCCTTGTGAAGAGGAAAAAAAGATGACATTTCAATAGATCAGTGGACTGCTTATTGATTTTAAAATAATTATTTTGGTGACCCATAGGAAGTACTTTAAGATTGCTTTGAATTGTGAATTTTTATTTGTAACAGAATCCAGATATTCAAATTGTGAATTTTTATTTGTAACAGAATCCAGATATTCAAATATTCCCTAAAAATGAACTGAACTTATTATATAATTTTGCCCACAAATTTTATGGCTGGGACTGCAATTCTTATTTCAATATATATTCTCTCCTTTTTTTAAAGTAAGAGAATCCTCTTTTTTTTTTTTAAGATTTTATTTATTTGAGAGCAAGCGAGACAGAGAAGGTGAACAGAGTAGAGGTGCAGAGAGAGAGGGAGAAGCAGACTCCCTGCTGAGCAGGGATCCCGAGGCGGGGATCTGGGATCATGACCCAAGCCAAAGGCAGACACTTAACCAACTCAGCCACCTAGGTGACCAAGTAAGAGAACCCTTAAATATTAGCAAGGTACATGGTTATCAGAATAAAGACCATATTCCATGGTCTTCCTTGAAGGTAGGTATAGCCACCTCACTAAGCTTGGTTCATGACTTGTGAATGGAAGTGTGTGCTCATCTTCTTGATTTTGTTCTTGAAGAAAAGGAGAATACCTCCCACTACCCTTTTGATCTCTTGCCTCTGGCTGAAAGAAGCTATGGTGGCAAGCCCCTTTAGAAAATGGAATCTGCAGCAGAGATAGTAATACTTACAAAACATTCTGTGCATACCCAACATATCCCAAGCCCATGTAGTCAGGTAAGACCAAATGACTACTTCTAAGTGGAAGTGACCTATTATCACTAACTGGCTTAGGCAGAGAAAAACCTTGGTGACAATCTGCTTTCTCTTCCTCTGCGAAGGTGACCAGGGAAGCCTCATATTCCATTTGATGGTGCTATAAGATGCTAGAATCACCATCAGCCCATGTCCCGAGTAACTTTTTGGAGCAGAACCCTTTGCTGATGATATCCTGCTGTCTGAGTAGACAATAACCTTATTTACATTAAGTCTCTGGGACTTCAGGGTTAATTTGCTAATTTAAGATAGCTTATCCTGACTAATGAATGGATGGAGGCAACATCCTGTGAAAGGCAGAACCCAGAGTTGGATGAACCTGGATCTCCAGCACCACAGAGCTTCTACATCAGTTTTGGTTATTTTATATAGTTAGGTAAGAGACAAACATATTTCTTGTTTAAGTCCCTGCTTATGGCTTTATATACGAAGTTCTACACTATCCCAAGAATCATTCACCAAATGTGAATTTAAATTCTCTTATGTTCACATTTTCTAAAATAAGAATTATAATCGTACATAATAAAATAATAATTGGTAGGACTTTTTAAAACCACGATTTTGAAATCTCCTTTGAGTAATAGTCTCTGAAAATATTCTCATCCAGGATTGTTGTATATTCAAATATACATAATTTTGAACTTTTATTGCCTGTTGCACATAGTGATAAACTTTTATTAAGTATGACTACATTCTAGGAAATGCATTAAGTAATTTATGCACATGACTTTATTCTTTACAACACTATGAGGTAGATACTATAATTATAATCCCAATTTTATATATATATTCATATAGATATATTTATATATATATACACACATATGTGAAGCATAAGCCCTTGGTGATGATATGCTACTGCGTGATACATATATATATATATATATATATATATATATATGGATATATAGATATAGATATAGATACAGATATATGTCTGAGGTATCGATATATCTGAGGTAGAGGGAAAGTAACTTGAGGAAAATTACATAGACAATAACTGGCCAAGACAAGATTCAAACCAAGTTCTTAAAGATTCCAGAGCCTAATCTATATGCCTGTTCTGTTCATGATACTGTATTCATGTTCATGGTGAGATACATACACACATGGCAAAAAAAAAAAAATCCTTTTCTCTGTTGTTAATTTTATATTTATTTTTCTCTCTTCCTTCTTCCTTCCTTCCTTCCTTCCCTCTGGTCCCTCCTTCCCCTCCCTTCCTTTCTTTCTTGTTTTCTTGTGTCCTTTTGGTCTTTCTTTTATTTTTTCTTCTTTTAGGAATGGGATACACCCTGCATTCAAGATTAGAAGTCTGTATTATTGCTGTGTTTTCTTTCACTGTATGACAATAAATCTGTATGAGGAATCATGAGCTCCCTCTGCTTGCCTGAAATCTCCCATGACTCCTGTAGCCATAATTTTATATCCAGGAAATTACTTTTTGAAAATAGCGAATTCATTCTGGAGGATTGTCGTGCCAACAGTTCTAAGGGTGGGATCAATCTCCTTTTTATTGTCCCTTTCCCTGAATTTAGCTAAGGTGTCTGTGCTGTTTTCTGCTGTGTCCCTGCATCCCAAGTGGCTGGACAGGCGGTCACTCGCTGTACAGAAAGCAGCCTGCAAACTGGGCCAGGGGCTTGTTTCAGGGTAGGCTCACAGGGTGGGTGTGAAACATATGGCAATGTGAGAAGAAAAGATATTGCTACTGTCACTTCTAATATAATTTTTATATGTTAACATATGAAATATATGATAAGTGCTAGGACTACAGAAATAAAAAGCATAATCTTAAAAAAGGTATTTCAAGACTGAGAAATAAACAAGAGACTACACATGATTAAGGTTTAATAGAGATATATACCTTGCACTGTGGTAGCAAAAAAGAGATGTGGAACTGAATTTAGTTACAGAAAGCAGAGGCTCTGGGAGGAAGTGATCATTGCTCTGAATCTTAAATAATTAGTAGTAGTTAGCTAGGCAGATAATAACAGTAACATTAGGTTAGGATGGATGGAATTGCTGATATGCAAATATTTTTTTTTAGTTATAAAAATGTCAGTTTCACATGCTTCAACCTAATCTAACATATGCTTTTCACTGATCTAAGGTTCAATCATTATTCATTTGTTTAGTTCTCAGAACAATCATAGAAGGTAAGCATTGCTGTTTTACATATGAGGAAATGGGCATAGAAAGGTTAAGTATATTCTTCAATATCAAAAAAAACTATTAAAAGTCAGAATTCGCTGTGAATTGTATAAGACTGATGAATCATAGACCTGTACCTCTGAAACAAATAATACATTATATGTTAAAAAAAAAAAAAAGTAAAAGAAGATAGTAGGAAGGGAAAAATGAAGGGGGTGAATTGGAGGGGGAGACGAACCATGAGAGACTATGGATTCTGAGAAACAAACTGAGGGTTCTAGAGGGAAGGGGGGTGGGGGGATGGGTTAGCCTGGTGATGGGTATTAAAGAGGACACATATTGAATGGAGCACTGGGTGTTACACGCAAACAGTGAATCATAGAACACTACATCAAAAATAAATAAATAAATAGAAAATAAATAAATAAATAAATAAAATCTTAAAAAAAAAAAAAAAAGAAAAGTCAGAATTCAAATCCATTCTTTTTCGCTCCAGAGGGCATTTTCTTAATAGCACTGATTTGCAGCTGAGACAGTAAAGGATGTTCCTTTCCTCTTTGAAGGTGGATGATTCTGTTTACACATATCTACATCTAACTCATAAATTTCCAGCATTCATGGTAGCCTAGAGCCCTCCTAAATAATAGAAAAGGGGAACATTTATTTAAAATATCTATTCACAAATAAGTGTCTACCTCTTGATGTCCTCTGGATTATAAGAACAGCAAAGTGACATTATTAAGACGTTAAAACTTCTAAGCTATAAAGCAAAATTTTACTAAATTCTTTAATAGTTTTTTTTAAAGATTTCTATTTATGTATTTGACAGAGAGAGAGACAGAGAGACAGTGAGAGGGAACACAAGCAGAGGGAGTGGGAGAGGGAGAAGCAGGCTTCCCACGGAGCAGGGATCGAGACCTGAGCCGAAGGCAGACACTCAAGGACTGAGCCCTCCAGGCACCCTTAAATTCTTTAATAGTTTTAAAAAAATTTAAATTGAGATAATTGACATAAACATTGTATTAGTTTCAGGTGTGTACATTATAATTCCATACATGCAGACACCGAGAAATGATCACCACAGTAAGTCTTGTTAACATTCATCACAACACATAATTACAAATGTTTTTTATTGTGATGAAAACTGGCAAAATCTACTCTCCCAGCAACCCTCAAAATACAATACAGTAATACCAACCACAGTCACCATACTGAACACTACAAACCCAGGGCTCATTTATTTTATGAGCTGGAAATTTGTACCTCCTGTGTTTTTTTCCCCCAAATTAAATATATCTGTCTTAAAGACTTAAAAGTGTGTTTGAGTGCCAAGTTAAATATTGTGTGTGTGTGTGGCTATAATCATAACCAGAACACTAACAAGAATTTTTAAAACATTACATAGAAAGCAGACAACTTCAATTCCTGATAAATCATTTATAAAATAAAAACAAAAGCAAACAGATTTCATTAACTACATTAAAGCCTATGACATCTTGCTGATTTGAGTAATATAAATGGAATCAGTAGGTTTACCACAGAATTTAAAATTAAGTCATCTTTGAACACATGATGTGAATGTTAGGTTTGGGTTTAATCGAATCAGTTTTTGTTTTTATAACTAATATAGATTGATAAAGTTATATTTGGTCAAAATCAAAGTATATTAGTCTAAAATTTTTTGAGCCAATTGATAACGGCAAAGTTTCAGTTTGATTTCTTTAGGGTGCTCATACATACAGAACCACTCCAATGTGAATGAAAACTCTCCTAAACAAGAGACGTCAAATTTTACTTTTTATTTCAGTCTTTTAAATAAAAAATATATTTATAGTTTAAAAATTCACCAAAAATGATGGCCAGTATTTCATAAACAAGATTGAAAGACAACTTATTAAATTTTAATATTTTATTAATTTGCTTTTATTGTAAGTGTAAACAATTTTAAATTAAGAAGGAAAATTCAATAAATTGACACATTTTATGTTCAGCCACTGAAATAAAATTGTGTGTATAATTGGGGCAAAAATCACAATATTGCACTGTGACAGCTTACAGTATTGATGTGATATAGTTATTCATAGGCAGTTGCAATTCTCATATTCACATCTAGAAATGAAGGAACAAAATATTAATAGAAAAGATTAACAGTAACAGTAAGGGGATTTTAATTTTTTTTCTGTTATCATCATCATTGTCACCATCATCATCATCATCCATTTGCTAAGGAGAATGTCTAGCTTATTCCATTTGGAATAAAAGTAATAGATATCTCTTGTGTCCCAGAAACCTCTTTGCAAAGTCAATGATTTACCAGCCCTACTAAAGACCTCTTCAGTACTTCATTAACTCATTAACTAATGATTTTCATTAACTCGTATAACTTGTGTGTTTGCCCTACTAAAGACCTCTTCAGTACTTCATTAACTCATTAACTAATGATTTTCATTAACTCGTATAACTTGTGTGTTTGCTTATCTTCATATCTATCCAGGATAGGCTCCCCACCCATCCAAACTTTGTGGACGTTTCTCACTCTCATTGCTCCTTCCTGTCAGAGGAACTGACCTGTTCAGCCAATATTAAGTGGTGAAACATCTTAAACCATTTGCTTCCACACAACCAAATATTGTTATTCCAATAAACACCTCTAGATAAAAAGTGAAAGTGTGTTCCCCAAGTCAGGAACATCTTCCCTTACCATTTCTTTTCTTATTCTAGGGTTAGGGCTCTGGAACATTCCTCCCAGGGACTTGAGCAAAAAGAAAATCATGGGCTGTGGTGATGGGGTGGGTGTTACATGCTCAGTAAACCCTGCTGAGTAAAGAACATCTCTTGACAATGACCATGAGTATGAAGCTCCTGTGTCTAGCCATCTTACAATGAACTGAACTCTCAAGTTTGCTCCTCATCCTGGTCTCAGCACTGTTACCAATTTTGCTATTTGTCACTCAGTCAAGCTCCTACTCTGTGTCAGGAACTGTGAGGAACTAGGTGTGTCCTGGTGATCTGAAAATCTTAGATACTTTTTGAAAGCTGCAGTCAGTGTCCTCAACTACTACAAAAAGACCCTTTTTGTTTAGGTGAAGGCAAGTTGGTCACCCACCTCACTGCTATGCCTTTATCCTACACGGGGAGCTAGAGTCCCACTAGAGGCTCGGGCAAGCCAATGAAAAGCTGCTCTTTAGAGATGTCTCTAAGATAGGGTTTTACCTTTTATAACTCCTTTTAAATGTCCCCCCTATTTTTAGTGTATCTCAAGAGCTTAGCATACGTTTGGAATAATTAAGAGGGCTATCCTACCAAAAGGAAGAAAAGAGAGAAATTTGTGGCATTCTTACCTATAAAAATATCAATGATTTAGGTTTTGGGTAATATTTAAATTGCAGGTGTTAGAGAAGATTTAGATCATGCATCAATAAATTGGGTTATAATTTGGGGGATAGCAGAATAGAAGACGTTCAGTTAGGGAGCATGAATGATAAAAGTTATTTTTTTCCCTCTCATTTACATGTAGTTGTGCTTATTACTCTCCTTTGAATTTGTTTAAAGAGCATGAAAGCCCAGGTTTCCTGGCTCAACATTTGGAATTCTGTCTCAGGGACTGCCTTTAGACTGAGGAAGTTTTCTCCTCTAACCAAACAAAACATGTGTGAGGCAAAGTCAAACCAATGAACAAATAAATAGAAAAGTGAGTTTGAGCCCAAAGACCATGGTTTGTCTGGCTGCTACCACTTAGTAAATTGTATATATATAAATCATACCAAAATATATATATATATTTTTTTATCCTGAAGTTTCTCATCTATATAAAATGGTAGTAAAATCCCTGCCCTTCCAAGCTCACCTAATTTCCAGGGCAACTCAATAAGATGGTGAACATTATAGATATTTGAAAAAAAAAAATTGCATTTCCAATGAAGTATGGCTATAACAAAAGTGTGTGTAGGAAAATTAGTAGTTAAATGCATGTACTTAGAAATCAGACAGATTTTGCTACTTATTAACTTATCTGTTCTATTCAGCAATTTTTTTTAACCTTTCAAAACTCACTTTCCTCATTAGAAAGATGAGGATAATTATTCCTCATAGGGTTTTATGATGCTTCCATGACATAATGTATATAATATTCTTCACATAAAGCCCAGCATAGTATAAACACTTAGTAAATGGCACTTGGCATTTTTCTTCTTCTAGAGAAAGGTTTATATATTTCACCTTGATAGAAATTATTTTTGATACTACTAAAGCCCCATATATTTGAAATATTATGTCAAAGTTAAACCAGAAAGCCTTCTGTATGTTGGAGAGGTACGGCATCTTTGGGGCTCAGAATCCTAAATCAAACCAATGATGCATAAAATTATTTCTATCCTTTGATATTATTTATTGTACTGCTGCATTCTCAGTCAGGTAGAGGTGATGAAACATGGCATACTATGGTCTTATAACCTGTCTCATCATTGCATGTTTGTTCCATTTGCGTAGTGTTAGACAAAGGACAGCTTGGAACACAAGTGTGTATTTGTTCCGGATGGTGAGAAATCAGTTGGCTTTCTCATTTCTCAGCTTCTTTTTGTCTTTAGAGAACACTTTTGCCATACAATCAGATTTTTTTGTGTGTCTAAACATCAAAAATTATACAGTTTATGGGCTACAAATCTGTAAATCAAATTTGCCTTAATGGGTATAGGCTAATTATCAACACTCTGACAATGTTAATAAAAATGCAAATATAGACATTCACCACAACAAACTTGTTCAATCCATTTTAATGTGTTTCTTGTTCAATTCACGGGAGTCATTCCTTAAATACGTTCATATCCTTTGTTTATATTCAGCTTAATTAAAAAAATATATTTCATTTTAAAGTTTTCTTCAGGTAATGAAATATCCTTCATTAATAGAAAGGCTTACTAGTCTGGGGGGAAAATGTGTACTTGCTATCATTTTTATAATTGACTCTGCTAATAAAATAAGTAAATTAAAATTTCTATATTTCAAAAGAATCCTAAAAGAAATGTTCAATTATTTCAAAGGTATTCTATATTTCTCCTATGTGATCCTTATCATGATTTTAAGTACTTGTTCTATGATTGACTTATCCATCAGGCAAGGGACTATTTCCATTTTGTTCCATTTTATTCTCCATCTTTCTAGCATAGTGACTGCATACAGTAGGAGCTCAATACAGATTTTCCCTGATTGAATTTGAGAAGAAATGGAAGATATAGTTTCAATTGTAAATAGGTCTCCTATTTTTTAAACAGAATGGCATCTTTAAAAAAATTAATATGCTTTTCCTCTTCTATTTTTCCACATAAGGATCTTACTTATATTTTACCCAAGGCACCCAATGCCTGAGGAAGAACTAGCGTTGTCATAGTTAGAATGCACAGAGGGGGAGAACAGTGATCAGCTGTTGTTAACTTGTAAGTGTGTGTGTGTGTGTGTGTGTGTGTGTAAAGCAAAATAATAACCTCAAATGACAGGCTTTGTGTAGAGAGACAAAGGGTTGTGCAGAGACAAAGGGTGTTTCAAATTTCATTTTTAAAAGATTTATTTTTATTTATTTGAGAGAGAGAGAGAGAGCATGAGCATGCACATGAGAGAGGGCGGGAGTGGGGGAGGGCTGAGGGAGAGGATCTCAAGCAGATTGTGCTTAGTGTGGAGTGCGGAGCCCACCTGGGGCTCCATCTCTGGACCCTGAGATCATGACCTGAGCTGAAATCAAGTCGGCCCCTTAACTGACTGAGCTTACCCAAATTTCACTTTTATATCAAAAATGTTAGGCCTCTAAAGACTATATAAGTCTCAATGAACACAGGACTCAAAATGAGACAGAGGGGAATTCTCACCCACTGAAGGAAAAGAATGAGCCCTTTTAAGACCTTGAGAGAGAGAAGAAAATATAGAGAAAGGAGAGAATAAGTCAGATGACAGAAAGTCCTTGATTCTTCCTCTACTCCCCATTTGGGGTTGAACTGCATGCAGAATAATAGAGTGCAGATAAGATGGAGGTGAGAGAGTCAAAAGAAGAAATTTTTTTAGCCTACTTGAGTTCACCTATTTTGAACTCAAGATGCGTAGACCACTTCCGAAGGTTCACTCACTCCATCACAACCATTACAGAGGAGGAAGGGAAGCAGGCTCCAGTGGCAAAGAGGGTCCACATTAGTACTCCGCCAGGCTTGGTCCCACTGCTTCCTCTTGGTTCCTTTTGGAAAGCAAGGTATAGAGTTTTTTCTCTTGCTCTTTGCAGAGGAACCAGAAAAATAGGCTGGAACGGTTGTGATGAAGGGAAAAGGGCATCATGAAGATGACAGCCCAGCCAGCAATGGTATGAGTACACAATAGAGTGCCTGAACCTGCTGTTACGGAGCTACCATCAGTGATGTGGGGGCAGATGATAAGGCCCTGCTAATTCACAGAGAACTGTTCTTCGAAGTTATGTCAAAGGGAAACTCTCTACAAAGATCAGCAGGAGTGAATCTGCTCAGCAACAGCATAGGAGAAGATCCATTTCTTGGGGGATCCAGATTTGAGGACAGCCGGACAGGGAGCGGAAGTACACAGCACAAGAACCAACTGCCAGGAGATCACCTCTGTGCTTGCTGATACCCAGGAGTCTTTCTAGGTAAATGGATAGAAGAAAAGTTATCTGTTGAGAGGAGAGAATTATCCCTGCTAGGTGGTTAACTTTGAATTGACTGAATTTGCCCTAAAGAGATCATTTTACATCGAAAGAGACTGTTTACATTCAGAAAGGACTAAACTTAGTTTTTTCAGCAAGTTAACCACATCCTCCTCCCACGTCTAAGAAGGACATGACTTGAAAATAAGAAAACAGATGAACTCTGTTGTATCCCATGACTAAAGTTTGACATAAATTTCCTCTTTAAATCTTTAGAATAATGGTATATAAAAGACATTATTCCCATTTTGTAGATGAGGCAAATGACATACTAAAGGCCAAATCTATTAGATAATGTAGTCAGATTTCAAACACAGATTTGCTCTTCTCTAAAAGCAGCCCTTGTAAATGTCATGACCCACTAGTTTACTCCCAAAGCAACAAACCTGTCAAGATCTCATGTAGTTTATTATTCCAAGAGCCATTCACAAGCATTTGGCAGCCCCTTCTTGCTTAACACAAAAGTAATTGCTATTATTTCTATGATTATTGTTATTATTTTGTAGCACTATCTAAATATCTCACTAAGCAAAATTTGCATCCTCATATTATTACCAAATGCAATGCTTTTCTTTTTCCACCAGTGAATTTTTATAACCGTGTGTACTTCCTGCTCTAAGAACGTCCACAGGCATTATGTTGGAGGACCCCCTGATCCTATACGGTTTCCTGTGACTCATCTAAACATCAGTATTCAACCAGAGTTCTTCCATGGGTACTTTTCTTGGTTAAAAACTACAGAAACCAAATCATATTAACTTAAATAGAGAAGGTGATTTATTCAAAGTATGTCCAGAGGTTTGTAGAACTGGTAGAAAGTGTCAAACCAGAACCATGACAAGCAAGGCAGAACAGCTGTGTAGGTTGATACAGGTCAGGTTTTGGACACTAGCCAATACTGGGTGCTTCAGCTAAGGGCACCCCTCTAATTAGCTGTGGAAATACTCTGACTCTCAACTGTTATTTCGCATTTGCGTTAGTCAGCTAGGGCTGCTATAACACAGGACCTTTGATAGGGTCTCTGAAAAAACAGAAATTTATTTTTTCACAGTTCCAGAGCTGGTCCAAGATCAGGGCATTGGCAGGGTAGGGTTCTTTTAAGACTACTTCTTCTTGGCTTTGCGGATGGTGGCCTTCTCACTGCGCCCTTACGTGTCGCTCTGTGCATGGGCATCTCTACTGCCTCTGTTTGTCCACATCTCTTCTTGATGAAGATACCAGTCAGATTTGATTAGGACCCACCCTAAGGGCCTCATTTTAACTTAATCTTCTCTTTAAAGGCCCTCATTCTGCGGTACTGAAGACTAGGACTTCAGCATATGAATTTGGGGAGGATACATTTCAGTGCAAACACTGTCATAAGATCCAAAGTCCTGGGCAGGATAGTTAACTTATGTGTGGATTTGTTTATTTATTTATGTTTTTTAGCTTGTGTCAGGTTTGGCTGTATTCTTAAATGTTTCTCAAGAAATCAGTCTAAAGTATCTATAAATTATAATTACATATTTTAACCAATAAAGGGTATATTTTTTCATTTTTTTCAAATTAAGTATAATAATGATTTCTATTTGTATTGCTATATAACAGATCACCTTAAAAACGCTTAAAAATATGTTACTATCTTTTATGTTTCTGTAGATTGATTGGATTTACCTGACTAGTTCTCGTTTAGGGTTCAAATGTGGTTTTAGTCAGAAACCACAGGCTTGTACTGGAGTCATCTAAAGGTATAACTGGGCTGGATGTCCAGATGGCTTCTTCACTCACATGCCTGGCACCCAAGCAGGAATGGCTGGAATAGCTGGAGACTGGCTGGCATCTCTTTCTTTCCATATTGCCTCTCCACATGACTAGCTTTGGCTTTCCCACAGGATGGCAGTTACGATAGTCAAACTTCATAGAAGGTCACCAGCTTCATCCAGTGTGCTTTTCAAGATGCCCAAATAGAAACTGCAAGCCTTCTTCTGACCTTTCCTTAGAGCTCACTATCACGACATTTTATTTGTTCCATGGGACCAGCCCAAATTCAACTCAAGAGGGGACTAAACCAGAGTGTGAATATCAGAAGCATGGTTCATTGGGAGGCCATTTTGTATACCAACTACAACAGTTATTTTATAATGGGATTAACAATGACTGCAAT
Organism: Mirounga angustirostris; assembly: GCF_029215605.1. NCBI lineage: Eukaryota > Metazoa > Chordata > Mammalia > Carnivora > Phocidae > Mirounga > Mirounga angustirostris. Next base: position 38,134,037 of record NW_026991710.1, on the reverse strand, counting down.
TAGATGGAGATAAGGAGAAATGTTCCACTATTCTCTTAAAAATCCATCAGTAAGTAGAGAATTCACAATGGCATAAATAAATTTTACCTAGTTGTTCAAGTAAAATTGAGTAGAAAAGTATCTTAAATTTTCTTTGTTGATAATACCAATATCCTATATAGTCATTTGCATTCTGAATGCATAACTAAAGTACTCCCTTGTAGGCATTTAACATAAAAAGAAATCATCAGCCACTAGGGTGTTGCCCTAGAAGCCCTTTCTGCCCAATAGGAAATGACAATAAACAATACATAGCCATTAGCAAAAAACCTAAATGTACCAGTTATTGTATAAGACTTTTTAAAGTGAATTGTCTCATCATATCCTCACTGCAGCCTTTTTGAAAGAGCTATTATTATTCTCCCTTTGCTGATGAGGAAACAGATGAGAGGAGAAACTGAGTAACTCTTCCTTGTTAACAAAGCTAGTCAGTGTCAGAGCTGGGATTGAATCTGTATTTGATTGACTGTATTTTTAACTATGTACCGGCTCTAGGAATCTTTAAATCTACAACACACTTTCTAACCAGTCTACTATTTTTTAATTAATTGAATGGCCAGTGTAACAAAAAGTCCATGGGGGGTAAGAGGAACTGACTGTTGTACCAAGAAATTGTCACCTGCCTTGCCAGTCACTGTTTAAGGAATAAGAACCTTGTATATTGAGGGTGACTTTACAGACACTTGGAGGCAAGAGGCGACAAGTCTCTGAAGCAAGCCAAAGTTAAATGCTACTTCTTTTTTCTCTATAGACAATGGAGGCATAGCATCATTTGAACAGTAGACAGGGAAATATTTCTGTAATTGTCTTGTGGTGCCACAGCATCACATAATCTCTTGCCATTAGTGTTTTGAGAAGCATTTAGTTGTGATATTAATGTTGGATCCATGGGTTTACATGTTAATGCAGGGTTTGCTGATCACGGTGAAGACTATCACAGGCAAAACTAATAAAAAAAAGACTTAGCAAGCAAAACCACTCAATACTAGTGATACTTTACAAATTATGTATCTAGCAGGCAACTCCAAAATTAATATTAAAAAAAAAATACCAGAAATTTTCTAAAATATAATTTGAAACTTAAATATAATTTAAAATATTTTCTCTCGGGCGCCTGGGTGGCTCAGTTGGTTAAGCGACTGCCTTCGGCTCAGGTCATGATCCTGGAGTCCCGGGATCGAGTCCCACATCGGGCTCCCTGCTCGGCGGGAAGCCTGCTTCTCCCTCTCCCACTCCCCCTGCTTGTGTTCCCTCTCTCGCTGTGTCTCTCTGTGTCAAATAAATAATAAATAAAATCTTTAAAATATTTTCTCTCAAGTATTAAACCCAAAATCCTAGGCTAAGTTTATATTGTCAATTTAAAGTTTTATTTTTACAGAAAGAATCAAACTTTTGAAGAAGAGATATTTAATTACATTCTTATGGTTTTGAAAAACCCTACTTGAATAGCCAATTGATACAGGTGATATCTAAAAACATAAAATAGACACCAGTGTTTATTTGGGGGAAATGCAATTAAAAACAAAATTTCCTCCTGACCCAGAAAACCTCTCCACAGTGGCAGAAGAGAAAGAAAACAGTTTTGTTACTGAATAAAAATCAAGCCACAATGTGATGTGCATCACAGGAAATCTGCTAAAAGACTGCAAAGAGAGAAGAATCTCACCCTTTTGCAGAGTCAAACAGATACAGCCCTGTTACATACACGTTCCCTAAACCAACAATGACTAGTGTTCAGATAAGAGGACTTGAAAGAACTATTTGTCACACATAGTCCATCCTAAGTTCACCTGGTAATTGAGGTGACCATCAGTGTTAGTTAATTGACTTTATCCAAAAGAAAATGAACTTTTCATAGCTTTCTGACAAGAGGTTGCTTTGGTGCAAGGCACCTGCTGCAGTTAGGTACCTACTCTCCCACAGAAACGGGGAGAGAAAGGACACAGTCTTTCTTGATGATTGCGTTTCAAAGAGATGGTTCTCTGGTCACCGGGAACGATATTCCTAGTTCTTAAAGTTGGCAAGAGGCTTATTTAGCTTTTAAAAATATCTATATACATCTCAAAGAGACAAAGAAATAACTTATATTTTATGAGTTTTTTAAAGTAAATGCTTTAAGGAGAAAGGACAGGGAAGGGGGAGGAGGCCCTTTTCTTATTTTTATCAAGGAGAATTGAATCTCTTATTTTTAATTTTTTAGGTCCTGAAAAGAGTGAATCATTTTATGAAAGAAGACCAACATAGGGATACTCTCTATGAAAATCAGGAATTCTAGAAGCTATCCATATTTTTAGAAAAATATATTTGATGTTTTAAATTTCATAATTGGAAAATGCTATTAGCTTCACATTTAAAAGGTACAGGTAGAAAAATCCTTGGAATTCAATTTAAATTATATTCTAAAATTAATATGCAAAATATTGATATTAATATTAATATTTATGTTGTGTTATTATTTTAAAATGCTTATCATTTTTAGTCTGTCTCACCCCTGACCTTTCAAGATAGTAGTATTTATTTTATCTGGTATCTAAATAAGTCACTGTGAAAATGATTCTCCTTTGAGTTATGTTGTTATTCATGACTTCCTTTTATAGCACCTCTATAATTGCAAATTTATTAAGATGTGTTAAGTAATTCTCACTGCTTAATATAGAAAACAGGACAATATTCCATTTTTTTTTTTTTTTACCACTTTGATTTTTCATGATGCCTTCAATTACCCCATGAGAACTAGCAGTTAGGAGGGTTTCTTTGTTGTTTTTGTTTTTTGGTTTTTTAAAGTAAATACTTTAATGACTTCATGTGACTTTTTTCAATAGCTAAATGCATAAAGAACAATAAAACTGCTTTAAGCTTGAATACTGAGAATTTGCAGAGGCTCCCTCCATGGTGAAGGGACTTAATTCTCCATACATGTTTTCCATGCAAAAAGTGTGATTTAATTCACTATTTGACCAAAATGACAAGTAGTACATCTGAAAATCTGGGGCGATAACAGAGTGACTGTGTAGCTACTTTGCACTCAGGGGTCAGGAATGCCTCTTCGTGGAAGTGAATATTTAAGGTAAGGTTATTATTGGTGAGTCAAGGTGAAGAGCACTACCCTGATTTTCTTAGATTAATGGTGAAGAATGTTTGCTATATTCTCAAACCTAGAAGAAATTAAAAATGACTGTACTGATTGAGTTGTGTCTCCCTCAAATTCATGTCCACCTGGAACCTCAGAATGTGACCTTTTATGGAAATAGTCTTCAGTTATTAGTTAACATGAGGTCATACTGGATTAGGGTGGGTCTTAATCCAATGACTGGTGTCTATCAGAAAAGAAAACAGACCTCAAAACAGGGGAAGAATGCCCAGTATACAATTGGAGTGAAGCATCTAAAAGCCAGGGAACAAGGATTGCTGTTCCAGGATTGCTGCTCCTCTCCAGCAGAGAGGAGAGATGCATGGAATGGAGTCTCCCTCAGGGCCTCCAAAAGGAACTGATCCTATTGACACCTTGATTTCGGACTTCTGAATTCCAGAACTGTGAGAGAGTAAATTTCTGTTGTTTTAAACTACCCAGTTTGATGTAATTTGTTACAACAGTACTAGGAAATAAATACAATGTGTTAGTTATCCAGAGGTTGACAAATTTTCCCGGGAAGTGCCACATAATAAATATTTTAGGCTTTGTGTATCACATAAAATCACTGTTGCATATTCTTCTTTGTTTGATTTTTATAATCCTTTAAATGCAAGAACCATTCTTAGCTCTGTGGGCCACACCCAAATAGGCCCGAGGCTGGGTTTGACCCAGGGACCATCATTTGCCTCCCCTGCCTTATTCTCTCCATCCATTGCTTTAGGAGAAGAAGAAATTACATGGTCAAATACAAGGATATGATCAAGTCTGTTAGGAGGTGAAGTGGGGTGGGGGGGCGGTGTGTGAATATAAACAAAGGTGGGTTTGGAAAACTCTGTCACTTAGTGAACACTTTGATGGATTTTTCTTTTTTCCCCCTCACGTTTATATTACTCATCACTACAATGACTGGCTCAGAATTAAAGCTTAAAAACTGGAAACTGTGCTGTTATGTTTGTCAACTTAAGACATAAGGCATTATGAGCATTGGTTCATAATGAAAGAAGTTGGAATTGTTAGAATGATCAGAGTAGAGTCATATTTGGGATCATTTTCATTATCATCTCTTTGTGTTGTTTTTATACATTGTATACCTCTGTTTAGTGTTTGATTGGACAATTTAGCCACTCGGTAGTGACTGATGATAGGGAATGGGTGACAGTATTGTTTCTGGGATGATATCTTGGCCTAGTGAGATAAAATTAATTTAAGCATGATATTGACCCATTTAAAAGGTTTTATTGGTTGTGGTAGCGCTTATTTTTGTTAGTGTTTTGCTTTTGGGGGAAATTCAAGTAGACATTCATAAAATCTTCAGGATCTGAATTAGATACTTCTTTATTCCCAAGTAAAAACATAGAATCAGTAAGACAAGTACAAAGTTGAAGTGGTCCTCAAGTATAAAGCCTTGTTGTATCTTGAAGAGAATACCAATGGCCCTAGTTGACAATGGGATTCACAGAGACTACTGATTTCCTATCTTTAGAGATTTCCTATCTTTAGAGAAACTCAAGAAACCCTCTCTCCTTCCATCAGTTTTGAAGGACAGAACTTACAAATCATGTGAGCACCTTTCCACTGGGTGCTTTTTATCAGAAGTAGGATAAATCCATTAATTTGGGGCTAACTCTCCCATTTGGAAGGTTGACTTTCTGAGGCTTTACACTTTAACTCTTCTTCCCTAACTATCAAGATAATACTGTATGTGGATCAAAGGGAAAAGTCTACCAAGAATAATTCCTCATGTAGTTTGCATGATACACCATACATTACACATGTAACTATCTTAGATTACCAAATAGTGTCATTTTTGTTCCAAGAATCCCCTCTGGGTATCTCTGTCCAGATCCTGTGGCTTCTTTTTCTTTTAATTATGTTAGGTTAGTTTCTTAAATTGGAATGATTAACAGAAAAGATTAAATCAGTTTTCATAAACTTCAAAAACAAACTTTTTTGAAGTTAAGAGAATTGAATTCAGTTTTCTTATCATTTCATCCTTTCCTCATTTTTTGCTTCACTGGTTGCTTACTAGTTAAAGGATTACAATAATTGAGTTGGTAAAACTAGATTTCTTGTAGAACTTAGAGAAAAGTTTTCACAATAGCAGTAATAAATGTTTGAACCAAACCATGTTTCCAAGATTCTTTTGAGATTTCCTTCTTTCCTATTAAATTGAAGGTATTCTGCAATGCCACTAAGCATGGACAATATAACCACAGTTCAAAATAGCTACAAATCAATAAGTGCAATGTATTTTAAAGTTTCTTTCTAAGTCTGTTTTTCATTAGTTTCAAAACTCCCCATGTAGAAACATTTCTAACACCAATTAAAATGAAACAAATTGACCAAAGGAGGATTTTCTCTACATTTTAATTAATGTATTTATTTATATTCTACCTTGTTTCAAAACAGATTTAAGAAGGTTCTGCAGATGACTTAATCCCTTTGCAGTGAAATGCATGAATATACAATATTGTTATCTAGTCTTTAGTACAAAGCTGATATATAAACTTGAATACAAAAATTGAAACAAGATTTAAAAATGGCTACTTAGGGCACCTGGGTGGCTCAGTTGGTTGAGCGACTGCCTTCGGCTCAGGTCATGATCCTGGAGTCCCTGGATCGAGTCCCGCATCGGGCTCCCTGCTTGGCAGGGAGTCTGCTTCTCCCTCTCCCACTCCCCGTTTGTGTTCCCTCTCTCCCTGTGTCTTTCTCTGTCAAATAAATAAAATCTTTAAAAAAAAAATGGCTACTTAGATATGCTGCATTTATTCAAATAATTGTTAGGGGGAAAATCCTATGAGTCAAAAATGGAGAAAGGACCCTAAGCCAACATTTTGTCTCTTCGTAGATTTTTTTTCAAATATTTCTGATAGAAATGTCTGGCTTTTAGATTTCTCGAGAGAAAATGGATTTCATAGCATTCCTAAATAACTTATTCTGATGCTTAAAAACCTACTATCAGAAAATATTGGTTAAACAAGTTTGAAATCCATTCTGTTGCTTTCTCAGTTCAATTTAAACTTAAGTATAGAGAAGCAAAACAAAAGGACTGCACTGCTCACATAAAAATACTTGTAATGTGCAGGTATGCCGCTCAGGTGATATGATTCCATTAACTCCTTAGTCTCCAGATTCCCTGTAGGACATCGTGATTAGTGAGGCCTCAGATAATCTCCATCTATAGGGAAGAAAATTTGTCACAGCCAGGCACATAATTATGAAGTCAGTATGAATACATACATTAAACATTGCTCCAAGTGAGTGTAGGGGAAAAATAAGGTGATCAGTATCATTTTAAAATTCTCTTATCATATTCATATATCACAGCACACATTTTCCCAATTCCACAATGCTGCCATATTTTTTGATCCATGTAATCATTTTGTAGCTTGAATATTTGTGTGTTTTTTTTCTTTTTATTACTTTGCAGTTATTTCTGTAAGCAATCACTTTGTGGGCTTTTCCAAGTTTATTAAAAAATAAGACTTGCTTAAGTTTTGTACACACAAATAGATGCAGACATTTTAGCCACTAACAAGTACTTGAGAAATTTTCAAAAATCAAAGAACTCTTTAAGACAATGTGCAGTTTAGAGGTTGATTATTTAGTGCACAATTTAAGGGACATGGGAATTCGGAGAAGATGAAGATAAATGAACACAATTTCCTTTCCTTTCCTAACCCAGATAGAGAGATTCAGAAAGTTAAACCTGGGAGGATTCCTTAGTCCTTCCTATCGGGGACACCAAGCATGACATAGCAGGGACAAAGAAAAAACAACAACAAAAATATATAAATAAAGGACTTTGAAACCAAACATAGCTGTGATTAAAATGTGACATAGGTCCTTAACTGTATTGCTTTGCACAAGGCAACAAAACACTTCGGTTCTCAATACCTTTAACATCAAAATCAGGTTAAAGATTCTTCCTTTAAGGACTGGAGAAAAATATCAAACACTATGTGACATGCAAGTTATTCGATACTTGATAGCTACTAAATTACCAACTATTTGGCAAGCCAGAAATAAACAAACTGTACCAACACAAAATTACCTAAACATTTACTCTTGAATAAAAGTATCTCTTTTCATGATGCACAAAATTAGTGCCAATTTTGGAAATGCACGTGAAACAGTTAAACTCCATATCAGGCAAAGATACGGTGCCAATGGTTTTTGTGATTTTTTTTTTTTACTCAACAAATAAAAGGATAACAGAAGTCAAGCAGAATGAATGCACTCAGAGTTCTGTAACAGCAGTAAATTTTATTCTGGACACTTTTAACGGGGATTTTAAATCTTAGACAACATCTTTTAGAATTGCTGTTAGATTTCTGTAAGGTGGACTCTCTATGTAGAAAGACCTGGAACTGTTTTCCAGGGGAAACAAAAAGTAACTGTAAGCCTGAAGAGATGTTTGGCCTTTTGTTCTCACTCTAGGTCAGGGGCTTCAAAGGAAGAATGGTGGTTCAGGGACAAAAAATGCTTGGCTGAATCCTACCTTTCTGTGATTTCAGTTTAATTAAATGAAGCTGATGAATCATGCAACAAGGAAATGGCATTATGCTGTCAGTGATTCAAAGCTAGAAATCCTTGTATATGAAAGGAATACAATTTCCCTTAGTGAAAACACAGATGGTGAGTTCTAAATTCTGCTTACCAATGTTAGTGAACCTGCACAGAGTGATACATATTTTCCTGCATTTTTATACATGGAGGATGTAAGATGTGCTGGATTTGTCTCAAGTCACCATTACCCCTAAGGATCCATTACGATTTTCCAGAGATTATACATGCAAATTTCAAGTCAGGTTTTCCCTCAGATGTCAGTTACAGACTATAAACTGTAACTTATTTTATGCTTCAATGATTTCAATTAAACAGACCAAACCTGAATGTCCATTCCTCTCTGCTTGGTGTATCAGACAAGGATATATGCTTGAATATCGTAGAATTCCTATTCTCTGCAAGGATGGGGACAGCAGGATTGTGGGGATCAGCACAAGGAATGACAAATCAAAGCAAAAAGTGGATGCCCCCAACTGATCTCCCCTGGAACTTCTGACCTATATTTTCTACAAAATCAAAAGATCTTGTTTCAGTAGCTGAAAAGTGATCTCTAGACATTGTCAGATCATAGCCATGCTAGCTTCTGGGAAAGTAAGGCTATGGGTAAGTAACAGGATCAACTTTCAGAAGCCAAGAAAGTTTAGAGCTTGGCTTCCACGTTTCCAAACGCTATAAAGTTACTCTCAACAAGTGTCTGCAGACTGTGACCTACAGACCAAATCTGGCCCACTATCGGGTTTTAGAAAGAAAATTTTATTGGAATTTACAGGTTAATTTGGAAGATCATCAAATGATCACATTTCTCCTGTCCCAACCATCTTTAGAAATCTTATCAATCTGTATTTCTATATATTTCATTACATATGACAGCAGACATTCAAGCTATGCTATACTCATAATAAATACAGAGTACAGAGCATAGTAAACATAAACGACACTGCTTGATTTATTTTTTTCTGGGTATGTGTGGATCACGTCAAAAATCAAAGCCAAATTCTTATAAAACTATCATAAAATGTGGCCAACTTCTCTTAAATAATTGCATTTTACACTTGGTATTTACAGTTGACCTCTGGGCCAAGCCAGCAGTGACTCACAGGTCATTATAAATAAAACTCTGAAAACAAAGGGCAAGACTGAGTAAAAAATCCCATCCATCTTCTTCAATCCAGAAACCAATGTGATATAGATTTGTTCTGAGCTAAACCTAAAATATAACAAAATTCTTATTTGTAATCGAAGCACACACTTAAAAGTCTGTGGGAGTTTGAGTAGATTTCCAGAAAGATCCCTTCCTAGGTGGTGTTTTGATATAATATGTGCTATACCAGATATTTAGTATTACTTTAAGCCTTTTAGTCTTCACCCGGTGCTCCCTGTAAAAGGGACCCTAATACCTTATCTTCCTGAAAGCAAGAAACCAAGCACTATAATACCTTGAGACCACATCCAGGTCTAAGATGAATATGGTAGGTGTTCAATGACAATTAAGGCAGTCATAATTTTTTTCCACTCTGCAGACAAGAATGTACAAGTGAGGAAATTCTATATTCTGTCAAATCTCAGGAATATTAGCTGGCAGCTTCACTGCTGCTTTAATAAGAGAAACAGAAAACACACACTCACTTATAAACACAATTAAGTTTGCTTCAGTGATTGATTGGGTCTATTCATATTGAATATGTCATTCAGAATTTTCTACTTTGGGTTCCTTAAAATACCAGTTGTGGAAGCCCTGGAGATATGCCACTTAGATCTCCTACCATGTAATACCCACTGTTTAGTGGTAGGGAGTACAGTTAGCTGACAGCCTCCAGCTATTAATACCTTCACAATTGCCTCAGCTTTCAAGTTATAGCCACACTCTTTCTGGGAAGGCCCCGGCCAATTATTGAGCATGCTGGAAGCACTAAGACAATGCAATTTTCCTCAACATGGGGTTCTTCTATCAAGCAATTTTTATTCCAGAGCTGCCTGTGGTTTGGTGAAGATTCATGCCTTCATTGCAGTTTGACACTCTGTCTGCCCAATCTTGCTATTTCTACCTTTATTCCCCTCATAAGCATTGCTTCCTGGTGGGGAAGGTCACCAAGAAGACATGGCCACTGATCCATGCACAAGCCGGACCCAGGCAACTGGAGGCTCTCTAACCTCTTCCCTGTCCTTGGAATGTGTATTCTGCTTTCTTTCCTCATTCCCAAAAGCTGCGCCAAGAATATAACTTGAAGGTAGAAATGCGGTGTTGAGACTCTCTGGATGGTATGTGACTGAACCCAGTTCAAGCCTCTATCTAAACTTTTACGATTTCGCAGGTGGATGCAGAAATTTACTAGTCTTGCTGCCACCCAGGACAAAACTCGTTAAGTAAGTTACTTTGCTTATTAAAGCTGCCACCTACTAATCTGGAGTGGCCTACCTCTTTCTTTGATCTCTCCCTACCCTACACCTATAGGGGCTGGTTTCAGATATACATGGGAGCTCCCACGAAGGTTGCAAAGCAACACCTTCCCAGTAAAACTCTTATAATGCTAATAACTGTGCCTCAGCCCCTACTTCTCAGACTACCTCACTGACATCCTGATGTTTAATGAGATATTAATATGGTTCTTCAATAAACAGTCCAGAGCCGAACAAGTTGATTTCACATAGATATTCAAAAATACACAATAGCATTGTAGAATTTGTAAAGCAATTACATTTGTTTATTGTTGTTTCAATCTGCATTTCTAGATCCATTTAGGAACATAATGTTTTTCCTCAAATTTTTCTTTCAGTATCTCTATGGATTCTAGTGTTCTGAAGATTTTGATATATTTGCTGTAATGTTGCTACAAGAAATGTTTTTATGCTGGAAAGAAGAAAGGCTCTCTCCAGTCCCTCTTCAAGCCATGTTTTATATTCCCAAACTTTGCTTCTTCAAGTGATAATCCAATTGGTAATATTCAATGATGGTCACTTGGGTTTCTTACTAGAGACCAGGTTCACTCAGAAATGAAAGGTCAGTGGCATGGAGGGTCTCTTCTCTTTCTTTTTCTACCCATGCTCTGGTTGGCCCTCATTTTTCTCTCACAGTATAAAAAGATATAGAGTTAGGATTGGTTCATGGCTTGGGAGGGTTCCTTTCTCCTCTAATCTGGGCCTTAAGATGAAGCTCAGCATAGCAGAGAACTCTTCTGCTCAGGCTGGGAGAATAGGATTGGTGATATAAGGACACGATTCCAGCTAACAATAATGCTCATTTGCTTTCTAATTCACCTTATTTTTTTTTTAATTGAAATATAGTTGACACACGATGCTACATTAGTTTCAGGTGTACAGCATAGGGATTCAACAAGTTTATATGTTATGCTGTGCTTTTTTTTGTCATTCTCATTTACCTTTGCATTCTAATACTTGGCCTGATCAACTCTGATATTTAACTCCACTCTGGATTTTATTTTAAAGACATATTTATTCTTCAACCAACTTTTTCCAACACTCTTATACTTATTCATATGGAACATATTGATCCAAAGTAGTAATAAGGATATACCATGACAAACTTGGTATATTTTATTAAGGGAACTTTGAAAATCAGTTATATTTCTGAAATTTATATCATGGCTCTAGTGAATAGATCCTGAAAACAAATACTAAAAACAGAGATATTGTTAGAATTTTTTTTTTTTTAAGTACATCAGTATCTGGATTAGTATCTCATTATGCCACCTCAGGGAAATCTTTATATTAGCTTCAGAGATGGAAGAAAATATGACAGTGACTCTACAATATCCCTATTGTCAGGAAATACCAGTTAAAAATATTTTCACATCTCTTTGTATTTGTGGACATTTAGTGTAACCCAATTTGCCTGTTGTACATACCACATGGTTATGCAATCAGTTTCTTATATATGGAACTAGGGGATGCTAAGGTAGTCCTTATGGACACTGCAAGATACCTATTAAGCCAAGCTTTATAGAGACATGATGCTTGTGATATGGGATATCACATTAAGAACAGAAGCCAGAACATCTGAAACAGTTCCCAGGTCTACCTCTTATTACCTAAGAAAATTTGAGCTTGTTAATAACCTCTCTGAAGCTCAGTTTCTTCACTCGTAAAAATGGGAATCACAATGTCCTTATTCCACCATAGGAGTGATAAGAACAGCAAGATTGGAAAAAGTATGGAAATTACTTTTTAAATGGGAATTAAAACTATACAAATGAAAATGGAAAACCTCAGGATAAACCACAGGCAAAAGGTATAAAGGAAATAAGTTTTTGTTCTGGTTCTCACATTTTACTCTAGCTAGCCCAAACACCCCTTGGCAATCTAAAATCTCTTTAGTTGTAGGCCAGGGATGGTAAATATCATTCTGAGATGGTCCCATGATCTCCGCCCTTTTGTAGGGATCTTTCTTCTGGCCAGTAGAATATAGCAAAGGGATGTAATTCCATTCACTAAACTACATTATCTGGAAAAGGTGATGATGGTAAGATGTCTCTCCCTTGATCTTATTATGTTATATAAAACTCCCTCCTTCCAGACTAGAGTAAGAGATTATCCCAGTGGTCCTAAAGAAGCAAGACACCATGATATGAATTGCCCATGAAGAGCATCATAGAGCAAGCTTGCAGGGGATCCGGGAGCTGAGGGCTTCAGTCCTACAACCACAAGCAACTGAATTCTGCCAATAAGCCCATGATCTTGGAACAGGATCCAGAACCTCAGATGAAACCATAATCTTGCTGACATTTTAACTGTAGTCTGCAGAGATTAAGCAGAAGATTCCCCAAAGCCATTCCAGACTCCTATTCATGATGATATGAGGTAATTGATGTGTATTGTTTTAAATCATAAAGAGAGTGGAAATCTGTTTTGTAGCCATGAAAAATCAATACGCCAGGTTACAGATCTTTCCTTTCACATTCAAATTAAACTGGTTTTAGTTTACTTTAGCTTAGTCTGGTTTTCCAAAGCTTAATCTGATTCAAGAATTGACACTGTGTTAATGTTCAATATTCTATTCTTTCTAGTTAATATACATAAGTGGTAAATAAATGTATACATAAATTGTAAATGCCTTAACTTAATGGCTTTCCAAAAGAGTTACTCAGAGCCTTAGAGAGGTTTCATGGAGGATACTTACAGAGTTATAGATGAGTAAGATGACAGAAGACGAACATGCAAAAAAAAAAAAAAAAAAAAAAAAAAAAAAGTCCAGGCCCTGAATCCTGGTTCTTTGCTATAAATTCAATAAACCATTTAGATGCACAAGTTGGAAATTACTTTAAAATGGGTTATTCTTATAAAACATTTGAAAATGATTTCTTTAAGCTAAAGCATTAGTGGGTGGTATAGAGTTTAGTGAGTGAAGGGAGCTATTATCATAATCCTTGCATAGGTAGATACTCAGCAAAGAAAGAAAGGAGGAAGAAGGAAAGAAGGAAATAATGCCTGTAAACACTCTCAGCTCCCAATAGACTTAAAAATGTTAACATTTAAAATAATTTATTTTGTAGGGGCGCCTGGGTGGCTCAGTTGGTTAAGCGACTGCCTTCGGCTCAGGTCATGATCCTGGAGTCCCTGGATCGAGTCCCGCATCGGGCTCCCTGCTCGGCAGGGAGTCTGCTTCTCCCTCTGACCCTCCTCCCTCTCATGCTCTCAGTCTCTCATTCTCTCTGTCTCAAATAAATAAATAAAATCTTTAAAAATAAATAAATAAATAAATAAATAAATAAATAAATAAAATAATTTATTTTGTATATTTATAGAATTTCATTTTCTTATAATCTTGAGAAGCAATAATATCTGTCTTTGTAGCAACTTAGAACCACATTAACTACCTTTTTTGGTGGTTTGTTTTTGTTTTTTTTGGTTTGTTTAAAGGTGTTAAAATCCAAGCAAACTGATAATAACCAACAGATAAAACATGAAATAAAATGTATCACTCTGCATATATAAAGAAGAAATCAATGATGAATGTGAGTGAATCTCCTATTTTGTGATTCTTTAATGACAGCCCCTTGTTAGGTTTACATAGATGGGCCTTGACCATTGAACACAATGCTCACTAAAAGACATATTCATATCTGCTTTCTAATTCATTGGGCTAAAAGGTAAATGCATTAGAAAGTGAATGAAAGCAATTCAAGGAGTCCACTTGTACTCACTGAATTGAGACAGTTTTATACAGCAACTAGATTTCAAATGGCAAAATGGAATTCAGGTTTCCATGAACACAGAGAAGCAGCTCCTGGCCTGACAGCATTGAACAAGTAGAAGGCAGCTCTGGAGATGGGCTGTGGTTTTTAAGCAAATTCACACTCCAAACCCAGTGAACTCTTAACATTTTATATTAGTTACAGAGATGTAAATAGCACAGCACTTAAATGTGTCAACTCTTTTTATCTCCACCATGTCTACCTTGGATATAATGCAAACCTATCTACTGGCTTTTATCCAATACGCTTGCTAGCATCTTCAAACTTTCCCTTTGACATCCTTGTTATTAAAAAGTCAGGAGCTCCAGCAAGTTGTAGACCTGTGGAAATCTATTTTTTTGCTATTCAATAAACACCGAGAATATTTTAAATGTACTTGAGACTTTAAGCTCCTGAAAAGTAAATAGGGGTTTTTCTCTTACAGGCTGCCAAGTCTCAGATTTCATTTCCCATCTTCTATGCTCTTTGGTACCTAATTTTAAAACCAAACCATGGGTAAATGATTTGTCAGTGCTCATCACTGTACACATTTTAGGAATCATTCATTTGGATCTTGTGTATTACTTGATGTGTACATATTATGTCATAGGCAGTGTGGTAGGAAGGGAAAATAACAAAAAAAACCAAAAGACTAGTCCAGTTCGACCAGGGGAACTATATAGGTCACTCATGTTCATGACCCATTTTGAACATAGAAAAAAAATTATATGCTCAATTATTTCTGTCTTAAAAAGTCAATGAGTAAAGGAAATTTCTATACAACATAAAAGTAAAAAGTAATTAGTAAATAACTAAAATAATAGATTGTTATGAGAAATCAAATATTATTATGGTGGCCATGAGGACACAGTGCTCAATCCTCTCATCAAGAGAGCATATTACAGAGTTTGTTGGCTGACAGTCTTCAGTTGATGCACCTGGGGATTTACTTGTTCATGCTGGAGCCACACACTCCTTTTGGCTGCTGCTGGCCAATGATTAAGCACATTCTGGGTACTAGAGGGGTTATTTCTGTCATCTGCTGAACTCCTCTAACAGGCAATCTTTGCCAGGAGACTCCATGTTGTCCTGGATAATACTGTCTCAGAGCTACTGATTCCTTTTATTCTTTTGTGTCAGTAGAAAGTCTGCAGAGAGGACATGTGTGATTATAATATTGAATTGAAGATTCAGATCTGAAGCTGCGCTCTTCTATGATTTCATGAAATAAACCTAGAATAACAAGAGAGCTGTCGGTGTGGGCAGCCAACCACTTGGTGGTGGTTTTTCTTGTTATTTTTTTATTTGCTTTGCCTTTTATATGTTCAGAAATGAGAAACCCTAGTATATCTTTAGTGGCAGGGTATTAGTTTCAGCAAAGCTGGAGTGTTAATGTATTAAAAATAAGAGTGGCATGGTGGCTCATCTAAAAAATAATTTTAAAAAATGCTCTTAAAGACTGTCAGTTCCTTGTGCATCATCATGGAGGCCCCTGAAACTGACAGTTCTTTAAGATACAACAACGGTAGGGTGCCTGGGTGGCTCAGTTGGTTAAGCGACTGCCTTCGGCTCAGGTCATGATCCTGGAGTCCCTGGATCGAGTCCCGCATCGGGCTCCCTGCTCGGCGGGGAGTCTGCTTCTCCCTCTGATCCTCCCCCCTCTCATGTGCTCTCTGTCTCTCTCATTCTCTCTGTCTCAAATAAATAAATAAAATCTTTAAAAAAAAAAAAGATACAACAACGGTAGGTCACTCTTCTTGTAAGCATACGTGGGTCTCGCTAGTTCTATAAATATATAGAACTTTCTTCAGAACTGGTGTAACTGGCACTTCTTTGGTGCTTAGAGTTGCTTTTCAGTTAAAATCAAAAGTGTCATTTATATTCGAACAGTCATTACTTTCCATAGTTCTGTTAAACACCATCCCAAAGAATATTGTACAGATGGCATCTGTTGAAAGAATAGTAAGCAAAATCATATTGATTTCAGTTGCACTTTGCCTACTAGCATTTGCATCATAAATATAGAGCTTAGATATCACACAATGCAAAGAGAGTGAACACACTGATGCTTCTCCTCCACCAAATGACAGACTCAACAGCTTCATTTACATTACTTTACGTCTAGATAACTGGGTTTTGATGTCCTGAGAATATGAATCTTTTCATTCCTAGTATTTATGGGCTTCAAATTGGTATCCTAAATGTGAAAAGGATATTATGCTAATATGGGGTTAAATGAATTTTAATAAGAACATTTGTTTGTCTATTGCATGTAAGCACAAATCTCTAGGTGTCTAGTTAAAACTCACAGATTCTGAAGTCACAGGCTTAAGTCATTGGCTTATCCCAGTGTTGTGAAGGTGGGATTCATCCCAGGACTGTGGCTACATAGGGACAGCTTGCCCACAAATAAGAACTTAGTGATATGATAAATCCTGGATAGTTCCATTTCAAATTATGGGTTGGATGAAAGTCAGAACCTTCACATTATATCATGCTCATATCAGTGTATTTTATACTGAAAAATAAAAGTAATACTTGAAAATAGATACTCCTACATCCATATAGCTTAACTACTGGGAATAAGAATCAAGGCAGTCTTCATCAACATGAAAATACTATTTGTTCCAGAAAATCCTTGCTGGGAGGTTAGATCACAGACCAGTAAATAACTTCACTGAATATTTGAGGAATTTCCCTTGAGAAATGTTTTCTTCCAAAGTTCTAAGTTATAAAGTTCTCATGGAAAATTCTTTTTAATGAATAGAACTGTTTCCCCAGATGTGTAGAAGTGGTATGTTGCTTGCTCCAAGACATAGTTAAATATGATCATCAGAAATCCTTGCTCCCATGTATTACCATCAGCAATGTTGTCTAAGGAAGGAGGCTCAGATTCCAAGATGCTAAGGCACATCACTTGTATTTAGACAGATGAGGCAGCCACCTTCCCTGCTGTTTGGGGAGTTACTCATTTGGCTTGCTTCTTGGGGCTTATTGGTCCCATAGCACTACTTGTTAAATGCCTTTTAAGTATCTTACCATATCCTCAAATATATATACAACTGGAAGGGCCCTGCTGGGGTATTAGTCACACACATAAACACACATACACAAACCACAACTCAGAGATCCTGAGAAAACCCTAAAAGGCGCTGTCAATTATAGTGGAAAAGCAAATGGATCCCAGGGACACTTCCAGGAAGCTCTTACAAAGTCAGAGTACTGGAGCACTAAGCCCTCTATAGCTAACTGGCCTGAACAAGGCATTAGGAGAGGTCCCACCAGTACCCCTGGTGAACACACATTTTAAATCATATCTTGAATCTGCTCACGAGCCTATTAGCTCAAGAAGGATTTGCTAACTTCAGGGTGAGACTGTAAGTAATTAGTACTGTGGGAAAAAAAAGGTCTTTGCATTTAAAAATAATACTAATGTAGAGGGTGCTTTTAGGCAACCAACTTGAGCAATGGAAACCTGAGTAAGGTAAAGGGCTCATAGTGGCCAGTGGGCTGAATACAAACAGACCTATTAGGTGACCAACCTCAAAATATCCATAAGCCCTAGCTGACCAGTGGTTGACTTACATGGGGCACAGGTACCAAAAAAGGAAAATTCCATAGGTTCCCATACCTCCTCACCTTTGCTCTTAACTACTGCCCCCATGCCCCCCACTGCCTCCTAGCAGACAGTCTCTCCCTTGATGTCTTGTCTTCCACTCCCTTGTGGTATGGTCAATAAACATCTATCTCCTTTGTTCTGCTTTGGGTGAATTCTTTCACCGCCGATGCCACCGATCTCCACCCGATTGGGTCACCTCACAACTGATATCCATCATGAATTGAGCATTTGCTATGAGAAAGGAGCTCCTTCTGCATAACTGCTTTACATGTTTCGCCTTTTATAAATTCAAAATTAAACTGACAAGATCGGTACAGTTATAGCCATTTCATGGTTGAAGATATGAGGCTGTCAGTGATAAAGTAATTTTTGCAAGATCAAAAAATTACTAAGTGATGACTTGGAACCCCATCAGACTAACCCCATCAGTCTGACACCTACTTATAATCAATGCCTTATACTGATGGGATTAACTTTCTTTCAGATGCATATCCCTTGAGTGGCAGATTTGGGTTTATGTTAAAAAGGCATTTTCAGCCAGACTTAACCAAAAAGAAAAAGAGAAAGGACCCAAATAAATAAAACCACAAATGAGAGAAGAGAAATCACAACCAACATCATAGAAATACAAACAATTATAAGAAAATATTATGAAAAATTATATGTCAACAAATTGGGCAATCTGGAGAAATGGATAAATTCCTAGAAACATGGTAAACTACCAGAACTAAAACAGGAAGAAATAGAAAACTTGAACTAACAGATAACCAGCAAAGAAATTGAATCAGTAATCAAAAAGTCATGGGCCAGATGGCTTCATGGGGGCATTCTACCAAACAATTAAAGAAGAGTTAATTCTTATTCTTCTCAAAATGTTCCAAAAAAATAGAAATGGAAGGAAAACTTCCAAACTCACTCTATGAGGCCAGCATTACCTTGATTCCAAAACCTTACAAAGATGCCACTAAAAAAGAGAACTACAGGCCAATATCCCTGATGAACATGGATGCAAAAATTCTCAACAAAATACTAGCAAATTGAATCCAATAGTACATTAAAAGAATCACTCACCATGCTCAAGTGGGATTTATTCCTGGGTTGCAAGGGTGGTTCAATATTCACAAATCAATCAATGTAATACACCACTTTAATAAAAGAAAGGATAAGAATCATATAATCCTTTTAATAGATGCAGAAAAAGCATCTGACATTGTATAGCATCCATTCTTGATAAAACCCTCAACAAAGTAGGGATGGAGGAACATATCTCAACATAATAAAGCCCATGTAATAATAACCCACAGCTAATATCATTCTCAATGGGGAAAAGCAGAGCTTTTCCTCTCTGATCAGGAACAAGACAGGGATGTCCACTCTTAGCACTGTTATTTAACATAGTACTGGAAGTTTTAGCCTCAGCAATCAAACAACAAAAAGAAATAAAAGGCATCCCATTGCCAAGGAAGATGTCAAACTTTCCTATTTGCAGATGACATGATTTGCTATGTAGAAAACCCAAAAAACTCCACCAAAAAATTGCTAGAACTGATACATGAAATTCAGTAAAGTCGCAGAATACAAAATCAACACACAGAAATCTGTGCATTTCTATAAGCCAATAATGAAGCAGTGGAAGGAGAAATCAAGGAATCGATCCTATTTACAATTAGATACTTAGAATAAGTATCTATCTAATTGTAAGATACTTAGGAATAAACCTAACCAAAGAGGGAAATGCTCTGAAAACTCTAAGAAACTGGTGAAAGAAAATGAAGATATCACACACACACACACACACACACACACAAATGGAAAAACATTCTATGCTCATGGATTGGAAGAACAAATATTGTTAAAATGTCTATACTACCCAAAACAATCTACACATTTAAAGCAATCTCTATCAAAATACCACCAGCATTTTTCACAGAGTTAGAATAAACAATCCTAAACTTTGTATGGAACCACAAAAGTCCCTGAATGGCCAAAGCAATCTTGAAAAAGAAAAGCAAAGCTGTAGGCATCACATTTCTAGACTTCAAGTTATATTACAAAGCTATAGTGCTCAAGACAGTATGGTACTGGCACAAAAACAGACACATAGATCAATGGAACAGAACAGAAAACCCAGAAATGTACCCACAACTATATGGTCAACTAATCTTTGGCAAAGCAGGAAAGAATATCCAATGGAAAAAAAGACAGTCTCTTCAACCAGTGGTATTGGTAAAACTGGACAGCAACCTGCAAAGGAATGACACTGGGCCACTTTCTTACAACTTACAGAAAAATAAACTCAAAATGGATAAAAGCCTAAATGTGAGGCAGGAATCCATGAAAATCTAGAGAAGAACACAAGCAGTAACCTCACTGACATTGGCCGTAGCAACTTCTTACTAGATATGTCTCGTGAGGCAAGGAAAACAAAAGCAAAAATGAACTATTGGGACTTCATTGAAATAAAAATCTTCTACACAGCAAAGGAAACAATCAACAAAACTAAAAGGCAATCTTTGGAATGGGAGAAGATATTTGAAAATGATATATCTGATAAAGGGTTCGTATCCAATATCTATAAAGAACTTATCAAACTCAACACCCAAAAAACAAATCCAGGTAAGAAATGGGCAGGACACATGAACATTTTTACAAGGAAGACATATAGATGGCTAATGGATACATGAAAAGATGCTCAACATCACTCATCATCAGGGAAATACAAATCAAAACTACAATGAGATATCAGCTCACCCATGTTTGAATGGCTAAAATTAACAACACAGAGAACAGCAGATGTTGGCAAGGATGTAGAGAAAGGGGAACACTTTTACACTGTTGGTGGGAATGCAAACTGGTGCAACGATTTGCTATGTAGATGCTATGTAAAACAGTATGGAGTTTCCTAAAAAGTTAAAAATAGAACTACCCTATGATCCAGCAATTGCACTACTAGGTATTTACCCAGAGGATACAAAGATACCGATTCAAAGGGATACATGCACCCTTATGTTTATAGCAGCATTATCAACAGTAGACAAGTTATGAAAAGAGCCCAAATGTGTGTCCACAGATGAATGGATAAAGAAGATATGGTACATATATACAATAGAATATTACTCAGCCATCAAAAAGAATGAAATCGCTGGACAAGATGGCGGAGGAGTAGGGGACCCTATTCCAACCGGTCCCTGGAGTTGAGCTGGATATCCACCAGACCACGCTGAACACCCACAAAATCAGCCTGAGATATAAGAAGATAGATCTGGATCTCTACAAACAGAATATCACAGGCAGCTGGTTTCGAGGTAGGAAGAGGGGAGCTGTGATTCTGCAGGCAGATATCAGAGAATAAACAGAAGGGGGAGGGAGTCCAGCCATCGGAGTCCTACACCACCGGTGAATGATAGACTCCTGCGCTGGGGACGGGGCACAGACTCACAGACCCACAACAGTGGGGAAAGGACTTTAGGGCGGCCCCCAGGACTGAAACCCCCAGCAGCAGGATCACACATGCAAACTGGGGGTGGCTGGTGGTTTTAGAAGCACAAAGGGCAGAGACGTATCCTGACCTGGAGGTGAGGACTAGGAGTGCTGTGGAGGGGCGCACAACCCAGGACACTGCAGTTTATAGCAGCACAGAAGGAAATGGAGATAGTGTGGCCTGGAGAGCTCACTGAAGAACAGACTATGATCTCTCTGCTCTGAGGCAAGGGTTGGAAACAATCTCTTCTGCTCTGACTCTCGGAAGAGACACGAAGGCTGCCAGGGAAAGCCGCCAGAGAACAAAGGTGCCAAAAAACTGGTTTCCACTGAGCCCATCCCCTGCCACAGGGGGCAGGGCAACTCCACCTAAACAGGGTTGCCTGCGTAACAGCGTGGCAGGCCCCTCCTCCAGAAGACAGGTTGGGAAAACAAGAGGCCAGCAACCCTAAGGTCCTAGAAAACAGGTGCATCTTGCTTGGGTTCTGGTCAAAAATTTGGACTCTATACATGCCTCAACCACCCCTCAACAGAATGACTAAGAGGAGGAACGCCCAAAATAGGAAAGACTCAGAGATTATGATTTATGTTGCAGATTTACAAATGGATTCAGATATAACCAAGATGTCGGAGATGGAATTCAGGCTAGCAATGTGAAGACAATAGCTAGAATGGAGAAATCAAGTAATGGCAACATAGAGTCTCTAAGGACAGAAATGAAAGCTGAATTGGCAGAACTTAAAAATGTTATCAATGAGATCCAATCTAATCTAGATAATCGAACAGCTAGGGTAAGTGAGGCAGAAGAATGAATTAGTGACCTGGAAGACAATATAATAGATAAAAAGAGAAAAGAGGAGGCCAGGGAAAAACAACTCAGAATCCATGAAAATTGAATCAGAAATAAGTGACACCATGATAATTTCTAATGTCAGAATTATCGGAATCCTTGAGGGGGTGGAGAGAAAGAGAGGACTAGAAGACATATTTGAGCAAATTTTAGCTGAGAACTTCCCTAATCTGGGGGATGAAACAAACATTCGTGTCCTAGAGGCAGATAGGACCCCTCCCAAGATCAAGAAAAACAGGCCAAAACCCCGGCATGTAATAGTAAAACTCGCAAATCTTAGAACCAAGGAAACTATCTTAAGGGCAGTTATGGGGAAAAGATTCCTTACGTACAGAGGGAGGAACATCAGAATAACATCAGACCTACCCAGAGAGACCTGGCAAACCAGAAAGGCCTGGCAAGACATATTCAGGGTACTAAACATGAAGAACATGCAGCCAAGAATACTTTATCCAGAAAGGCTGTCATTTAGAATGGATGGAGAGATGCAGAGCTTCCAAGACCAGAAACTGAAAGAATATGTGACCACTAAGCCAGCCTACAAGAAATATTAAGGGGGGTTCTATAAAAGGAGAGAGACCCCAAGAGTGATATAGAAAAGAAATTTACAGAGACAATCTATAAAAACAAGGTCTTCACAGGCAACATTCTGACAATAAATTCATATATTGCAATAATCACCCTCAACATGAACGGCCTAAATGCTCCATAAAACAGTACAGGGTTGCAGATTGGATAAAAAGACAGGACCCATCCATATGCTGTCTACAAGAGACTCAAATTGAACCTAAAGATACATCCAAACTAAAAGTGAAGGGATGGAGATCCATCTTCCATGCCAGTGGACTTCAAAAGAAAGCTGGGGTAGCAATTCTTATATCAGACAAATTAGATTTTCAACTAAAGACTGTAGTTAGAGACACAGAAGAACACTATATCCTACTTAAAGGGTCTATCCAACAAGAAGATCTAACAATTGTAAATATCTATGCCCCCAACATGGGAATAGCCATCTACATAAGCCAACTGTTAACCAAAATAGTCATATTGATAACAATACATTAATTGTAGGAGACCTTAATACTCCACTCTCAGCAATAGACAGATCATCTAAGCAGAAAATCAACAAAGAAACAAGAGCTTTGAATGACACACTGGACCAGATGGACCTCATAGATATTTACAGAACGTTCCACCCTAAAACAACAGAATACTCATTCTTCTCGAGCACACATATAACTTTCTCCAGAATAGACAACATACTGGGTCACAAATCAGGTCTCAACCAATACCAAAATACTGAGATGATTCCCTGCATAATCTCAGACCACAATGCTTTAAAACTGGAACTCAATCACAAAAAAAAAATTTGGCAGAAATTCAAACACTTGGAAGCTAAAGACCACTCTGTTCAAGAATGTTTGGGTCAGGGGTGCCTGGGTGGCTCAGTCGGTTAAGCCACTGCCTTCGGCTCAGGTCATGATCCCAGCGTCCTGGGATCGAGCCCCACATCCGGCTCCCTGTTCAGGGGAAAGCCTGCTTCTCCTCTCTCTCTGCCTGCTGTTCTGCCCACTTGTGCTCTCTCTCTGTCTCTCTGTCAAATAAATAAATAAAATCTTTAAAAAAAAAAAAAAAGAATGTTTGGGTCAGGGGCACCTGAGTGGCTCAGTCATTAAGCGTCTGCCTTCAGCTCAGGTCATGATCTCAGGATCCTGGGATCGAGCCCCACATTGGGCTCCCTGCTCCGCGGGAAGCCTGCTTTTCCCTCTTCCACTCCCCCTGCTTGTGTTCCCTCTTTCGCTGTGTCTCTCTGTCAAATAAATAAATAAAATCTTTAAAAAAAAAAAAAAAAGAATGTTTGGGTCAACCAGGAAATCAAAGAACTTAAACAATTCATGGAAACCAATGAGAATGAAAACACATCAGTCCAAAACCTATGGGATACTGCAAAGGCGGTCCTAAGGGGGAAATACATAGCCATCGAAGCCTCACTCAAAAAAATAGAAAAATCCCAAATTTACCAACTAACTCTACACCTTAAAGAACTAGAGAAAAAGCAACAAATGATGCCTAAGCCACACATTAGAAGAGAAATAATTAAGATTAGAGCAGAGATCAATGAATTAGAAACCAGAAACACAGTAGATCAGATCAATGAAACTAGAAGCTGGTTCTTTGAAAGAATTAATAAGATCAATAAACCACTGGCTAGACTTACCCAAAAGAAAAGAGAAAGGACCCAAATTAATAAAATTACGAATGAAAGGGGAGAGATCACAACTAACACCAAGAAAATAGAAACAATTATTAGAAATTATTATCAACAACTATATGCCAATAAACTGAGCAATCTGGATGAAATGGATGCCTTCCTGGAAATCTATACACTCCCAAGACTGACACAGGAAGAAATTGACAACCTGAATAGGCCAATAACCAGTAATGAGATTGAAGCAGTGATCAAAATCCTCCCAAAAAACAAGAGTCCAGGGCCAGATGGATTCCCTGGGGAATTCTACCAAAAATTCAAAAAAGAAATAATACCTGTTCTCCTGAAGCTGTTTCAAAAAATAGAAACAGAAGGAAAGTTTTCAGACTCATTCTATGAGACCAGCATTACCTTAATCCCCAAACCAGGCAAAGACCCCATCAAAAAGGAGAATTTCAGACCGATATCCCTGATGAATATGGATTCCAAAATCCTCAACAAAATCCTAGCTAATAGGACCCAACAATACATTAAAAGGATCATCCACCATGACCAAATGAGATTTATCCCCAGGATGCAAGGGTGGTTCAACATTTGCAAATCAATCAATTTGATAGAACACATTAATAAGAGGAGGGAGAAGAACCATATGGTCCTCTCAATTGAAGCAGAAAAAGCATTTGACAAAATACAGCATCCTTTCCTGATTAAAACTCTTCAGAGTATAGGGATAGAGGGAATATTCCTCAAGTTCATAGAATCCATCTATGAAAAACCCACAATGAATATCATCCTCAATGGGGAAAAGCTGAGAGCCTTTCCCTTAAGATCAGGAACACGTCAAGGATGCCCACTCTCACCACTATTGTTCAACATAGTACTAGAAGTCCTTGCAACAGCAATCAGACAACAAAAAGAAATAAAAAGTATTCAAATTGGCAAGGAAGAAGTCAAATTCTCTCTTTTCGCAGATGACATGATACTTTATGTGGAAAACCCAAAAGACTCCACCCCCAAATTACTAGAACTCATCCAGCAATTCAGTAATGTGGCAGGATACAAAATCAATGCACAGAAATCAGTTGCTTTCTTATACATTAACAATGCAACTGTAGAAAGAGAAATTAGAGAAACGATTCCATTTACAATAGCACCAAAAACCATAAGATACCTCGGAATAAACCTAACCAAAGAGGTAAAGGATCTATACTCTAGGAACTACAGAACACTCATGAAATAAATTGATGAAGACACAAAAAGATGGAAAAATATTCCATGCTCATGGATCGGAAGAATAAACATTGTTAAAATGTCTATGCTACCCAGAGCAATCTATACCTTCAATGCCATCCTGAACAAAATTCCAATGACACTTTTCAAAGTCCTGGAACAAACAATCCTAAAATTTGTATGAAATCAGAAAAGACCCTGAATCACCAAGGAAATGTTGAAAAAGAAAAACAAAGCTGGGGGCATCACGTTGCCTAATTTCAAGCTATATTACAAAGCAGTGATCACCAAGACAGCATGAGACTGGCACAAAAACAGACATAGACCAATGGAACAGACTAGAGAGCCCAGATATGGACCCTCAACTCTATGGTCAAATAATCTTTGACAAAGCAGGAAAAAACATGCAATGGAAAAAAGACAGTCTCTTCAATAAATTGTGCTGGGGAAATTGGACAACCACACACAGAAGAATGAAACTCGACCATTCTCTAACATCATACACAAAGATAAACTCAAAATGGATGAAAGACTTCAATGTGAGACAGAAATCCATCAAAATCCTAGAGGAGAACATAGGCAGTAACCTCTTTGACATTGGCCACAGCAACTTCTTTCAAGATACATCTCCAAAGACTAGTGAAACAAAAGCAAAAATGAACTTTTGGGACTTCATCAAGATAAAAAGCTTCTGCACAGCAAAGTAAACAGGAAACAAAACAAAGAGGCAACCCACAGAATGGGAGAAGATATTTGCAATGACACTACAAATAAAGGGCTAGTATCCAAGATCTATAGAGAACTTCTCAAACTCAACACCCAAAAAACAAATAAGTCAAAAAATGGGCAGAAGACATGAGCAGACACTTCTCCGAAGAAGACATACAAATGGCTAACAGACAACTGAAAAAATGTTCATCATCATTAGCCATCAGGAAATCCAAATCAAAACCACATTGAGATACCACCTTATACCAGTTAGAATGGCAAAAATTGACAAGACAAGAAACAACAAATGTTGGAGAAGTTGTGGAGAAAGGGGAACCCTCTTACATGGTTGGTGGGAATGCAACTTGGTACAGCCACTGTGGAAAAAAGTGTGGAGGTGCCTCAAAAAATTAAAAAATAGAGCTACCCTATGACCCAGCAATTGTACTCCTGGGTATTTACCCCAAAGACACAGATGTAGTGAAAGAAGGGCCATATGCACCCCAATGTTCATAGCAGCCATGTCCACAATAGCCAAACTGTGGAAAGAGCCGAGATGCCCTTCAACAGATGAATGGATAAAGAAGATGTGGTCCATATATACAATGGAATATTACTCAGCCATCAGAAAGGATGAATACCCAACTTTTACATCAACATGGATGGGACTGGAGGAGATTATGCTAAGTGAAATAAGTCAAGCAGAGAAAGTCAATTATCATACAGTTTCACTTATTTGTGGAACATAAGGAATAGCATGGAGGACATTAGGAGAAGGAAGGGAAAAACGAAGGTGGGGAAATCAGAGGGAGAGATGAACCATGAGAGACTATGGACTCTGAGAAACAATCTGAGGGTTTTAGAGGGGAGGGGGTGGGAAGATGGGTTAGCCCGGTGCTGGGTATTAAGGAGGGCACATACTTCATGGAGTACTGGGAGTTATCCGAAAACAATGAATCGTGGATCACTACATCAAAAACTAATGATGTATTATACGGTGACTAACATAACATAATAAAATAAAAAAAAAAATGAAATCTTGCCATTTGCAACAATATGGTTGGAGCTAGAGAGTATTATGTTAAGTAAAATACGTCAGTCAGAGGAAGACAAATACCATATAGTTTCACTCATATGTGGAATTTAGGAAAACAAAAGAGAAGAACATAGGGGACAAAAAAAAAAAAAAGAGAGAGAGGTAAAACATAAAATAGACTCTTAACTATGGTTAACAAACAGGTTTTCTGGAGGGGAGATGGGCAAGAGGATGGGTTAAATGCGTGATGGGTATTGAAAAGTCCTCTTGTTGTGATGAGCACTCGCTGTTGTATGTAAGTGATGAATCACTAAATTCTACACCTGAAAGTAATATTATACTATTGTTAACTAACTGGAATTTAAATAAGAACTTAAAAAAAGAAAAATGTTTTTTCCTTTGCTGGAAACTGATGAGGGAATATATTAGCTCTAAGCATAGCGGATAGTTATTGTCCATCCACAGGATCAGCCCATTTGAGGACAAAGCTTTTGGTTGTCAGAGAAAAAAAAAAAAGAGCAAGACAGTAGGTATTTGATACTACCAATACTACCATGGAGCTTCTGGATCAACAAACCCTGAAGGGCACCTTACTCTGATCTCCAGTTAGGCCATAAATCTCTTTCAATTTATGCCAATTTTAGAGTTGACAATATTATATGCAAGCATAAGGGTCCTAATTGATATAGAATTTGTCATCAGAATAAGAAAGGTTAACTTTTCAGGAAATAGGGTGGGGAACTGTTAGCATTTATCTCAGAGTGGGAAGTTGATAATCCTCTTTAGGTGTTTGGGTAATTGCTTACAATATTGCCTTTTTGTGTTAGGACAAGAACTATGCCTTTTGAAGGCATAGCATTAAGAGACTGAGGAAATTCATGGGGTTGGAGTGTACCGGCCACTTTTTTTCTGGTCTTCAGTGAGGTCCTACAGGCAGAGCAGTTTCAGGCCAAAGGTGAACTAAATACAGAGAGGAAAGAAAGTAAAGTACTGCTTTGCTAAAAAAAAAAAAAAAAGAAAAAAAGAAAAAGTCCTTTCCTTTCATAGTCTGTAGTCTTACTTAAAGATAATTTTGATCCTGCTTGAATTGAAAAAATAATTTTTCTCATATTAAATGCTGTATAAGCAGAATTGTAAAAAAGAGACTTAACAGAGGACATAACTAGATGAAAAAGAGCACATCTATCCCAATATCTCAACCAAGACTCCTAACATTTAGTTTGAACTACTTTAGTCCACATTTGAGTCATTCTTTATTGTGACCAGAGAAATGGAATGTGCTGAATTATTTAAATCATTCAAATCTTTTTTAAAAACAGCTTTGTTAAGGTATAACTGACACACAAAACTTCATATATTTAATGCATACAATTTGATGCATACACTATGAAACTATCATGGCAATCAAACTGATAGATATATCCATCACCTCCCCAAATTTCCTAATAATCCCATTGTTTTTTGTTGGTTTCTTTTGTCATAAGAACACCAAACAGGGGCGCCTGAGTGGCTCAGTCGTTAAGCGCCGGCCTTCGGCTCAGGTCATGATCCCGGGGTCCTGGGATCGAGCCCCGCATCGGGCTCCCTGCTCAGCAGGAAGGCTGCTTCTCCCTCTCCCCCTGCTTGTGTTCCCTCTCTCGCTGTGTCTCTCTCTGTCAAATGGATAAATAAAATCTTAAAAATAAATAAATAAATAAATAAATAAATAAATAAATAAAAAATAAATAAATAAGAACCCCAAACACAAGATCTACCCTCTTAATACATTTTTAAGTGCACAATACACTATTACTAATTACAGGCAGTATGTTGTACAGTAGATTTCTAGAACTTATTAATCTTACATAATTCAAACTTTATAGCCATTGAAGAAATCCCCATTTCCCCTTTCTCCAGCTCCTAGCAATTACCATTCTACTTTGTGCTTCTATGAGTTTGATTACTTTAGATACTTCAGATAAGTGGAATCATGTAATACTTGTCCATCTGTGACTGGTTTATTTCACATATTCACTACAGCAAAGATATGGAAACAACCTAAACTGAGGGATGATAAATAATGGAAATGTGGTATAGATATTGGAATATTATTCAGCCTTAATAAAGAAAAAAATCTTACCATTTGTGACAACACGGATGAACCTTGAGGATATTATGCTAAATCAGCCAGATCTTAATCCCTGGGTATAGGGAAAGACTAGTGACACTCACTGAATGTTTGGATACACTTAGATAAAAGAAGGACATGAGTTCTGGATATATAACCAGCAAATTTCTACCACCGACCACCTCTATGACTAACCAGTATCCATAAACACATTATCATATAAAAAATTTTAAAAATCTCCCACTTTCTTTCCAAACAGAGACCACACAAAGCATCTTACCTGACCTGTATCCAGCTACAATTACAAGGTAATGATGTCTAACATGGGAAATTCAGTAACTGTCTTTCTGTAAATCAGCACAACTGCCTACTTAGAAGAGGGGCAGAGAAGTCTGGCCCAAAAGTTTCTCTCATTTTTAAGATTTGTTTACTATGGGACCAGGTTAAGACAAAGTTATTCAAATCAATAAGAAGCACAAAGAGTCAGAGAGATAAACCAAACTGAAGATTTCAAGGGGAAATCCAACACTAGGAGAGACATGCATCCAAAAATGCCAGAGTCAGAGTTATAAAGTACGCTTAGTCAAAATTGCAGAAATAGGAAGTAACACATTCTAAGTAAAAGATTGACAAGGACATGCCGAGTGTTCCCTGAGTTTATCCTCATTGAGCAGTGGATGGTTTCCATCTCACCATAGCAAAGCTGAAACCCTTACATGATATTCAAAACCCTCCACTGCCACCCTCTCATGAGTCCATGTCCCACTGATCACCCCTTTTCACACACCACTCCAACCACTGACTTCCTTGCTCTTCTTTGGATACTCCAGGCCTGATCCCACCTCAAGCACTTTGCATTTGCTGTTCTCTCTGTTCATATAATACTCAGATGTCTACATGTCTTGATCCTTGATTTTTTTAAAAATCTACAGTCAAAAATCAGTTTATCAGAGAAGCCTAACTCTGACCATTCTCTCAGAATTTGCATGCACAACCTCTCCAGCCCCCATCACCAACACCTCTTTTGTTGGTTCATTTTTTCCTCTTCATCTCTTACTACTATATACCATATATATTTTGCTTATTTACATTGTTTACTGCCAGTCTTTACCCTTAGAATGTGAGGTCCAAGAGGGGTTTTTGTCTGTTTTATTCATTTTTCTATCCCTAAAACATAAATTATGTATACAAACAGTTTAGCAGGATTCCATAAAAATGCATGCATGAATGAGTGAGTCAAGAGGGCAAAAGAGGCCAGAGGCAGTATGGGTAGTGCTTGGAATGGTAGGCTTGCAACTCTAGTGAACACATTACAGAGAGTGTAGCTACCAAAGGAGCCACTTCCCCAGAGGTATTCTATGCTCACCAATTACAGTATGCCTGTTATAGCTCATTCAGTGAATAACTATAAATTGTGACATAATTGTGAATGGATAATTGTGAGTGATAATGACATGGAAGAAGAAGTGAGTAGTGAATCAAGAGGCGTGTACTGGGTGAGGAAGAACAGGGTTTGTCTCTTGTATCATTGTGTTCTTTGTAATGCGGACCCAATACTCTAGAGAATTCTTCACCCACACATTTGCCATGACAGAGGAGAGCTTATTAAAGGAAAATCAATCTTTTTACTGAACTTTGCAGCCAGGAGATAATATAACTCTATAATAGAGGGAAAGAGGCCAAGCCCTGTGCTCTGTTCTACCAAGCTGAACATCCATTCGTGTTTTTGCTTTGTCCTAGTTTGCATTTTAGAGGACATTCTAGGCACTATCTTTACTTTAACAGCAGAATTTCTGACATGATTCCAAATCTGTTGAACACTGCCACTTTTTCCAGTCTATAATTCCAAACTTAAGTAGCTCATTTCCTCCTGTAAGATCTCCTGGGCTTAAATTTCCCTCACCCCCTCCTTTCTACCCATAATGCATCTGAACATGACTTTAGTTTATAATATCACAGATGAGACTTGGTATAATTCTTGCCATGTCTTAAGGAGCTTCCAATAATAGTGATATCCACAACAAAGCCAAAACTTCAAAGTTGTAACAATTCCAACCTCTTAAGTCCAGGCCTGATTCATCTCCAACATGCTCTTCTAGCATGTACTCTTTTGTAGGGTAAAGGCATCACTTTCTGATTCCAAGGGTGATCTTGAAGGAAAAATTAGAAAACACAGAATTATTGGATTACAATTTTCAAAGATTTTCCCTAAAAGGAGAGGATTTTTAGGTGAAATGCAAGGGTTTTGATTCCCATGATTATGGACACTCAATTTGAGCATCTTTGTTTTTGTTATGTGATTGCCTTTGTATCTATAACTAGAAGCAAAGGTTTAAAAGAGTTTAAAAATCAAGTTTCATCTTTATTCATTAATTAATTTTGGAAGCCCAGGCTCCAGTGGTATACAAGTTGTCTATATCTGCCTCCAGGCCCCAAGGCATAGAAAATGTCCACACAGGAAGATGCCCCTGTTCTCCAGCTTGCCATTCTGTGGTGACTCCATGAAATTCTTTCTACTGATCATGGTGAAACTATTTTTGTCAAAGGCATAGAATTTTCATGCTCTTTCTCTATTTGCAGGAGTAGTTTTGCCTCAAAGCATGGAACTGAAACTTTTGCTCCAGTGGAAAACATTACTCTTCTACTCTTCCAGACTTTAAAATTTAGAGACACATTTCACAAATTTCTTTGATGATAAGAATTCCTGGGATATAGACTTCCAGATGTCCTTCTAGAGATTCTGATGTAGTAGGTCAGATATGAGGTCTTGGAATCTACTCAGTGAATATGTACCAGGTGACCAGTTAGAAGGCACTTACCTCCGGACATATCAGAATGGCATTTATCATGGCAAAGTATTAATAATAATCATAGTAGCTAGTAATTATTGGAGTGTATTATATATAAATAGCAGTACGAGTATATCATATGCACTGTCTCATATAATCCGCCAAACAGAATTCCTAAGTATATACTGTTATTGTGGTAGACACAATAGATTGGCTGGCTCAACACCTTTTCTAATTTGTGTTTTCTTTGGGAAGCTAAAATCTCACCTTTTGAAGCCCCCTTGGAATGAGCTTTCTGGATTTTGTTGAGTTTGCCAATCTGATAGAGTTGCACTTGACTAGAATGTGGAACTAAATTAAGTGGGGACAAGTATCTGTTTTGATGATGCACATTATCACATTGTTCTGTGGTCAACAGCTTCCTGACTCCATGGCTTACTATGACTCTTTGTCAGTTTTTCACATAATGGGACAAGCAGTGAGATTCTGGGGCCTGATTTTTTCCTGAAAATTCAACCTAGAGCTGGCTTTTTTGTTCATCCAGGGGACTTTGTAAGCACTTAAAACCTGTCTGCTTAAACTTAGTAGAGGTTTTCTTTTGTTTTTAACAGAAACCTTAAATATTAACTTATTGCATTTTTTTGGAAGATGAAAATGAGGATGATAGGGCTCACATAAATTGCCTAAGGTCATTTTGCTAGTAAATATAAGAGTCAGGAACACAGGTGTGTCTGCCTGCAGAACTCAAACTCAACCTCTGCCCTTTAATTAAGTGTATAGAGGCCAGCCTATTCCTGAGGATTGGCACTTTGAAGTAATAGTTAAAGCAAGCAGCTGTAAGAGGACAGTGAGCAGGAGAAAGATAATGTCAAAAGACTATGCAATTTAATCTTTGCAACTGGAGATTTCCACTCCAAAATCAATCTTAGAAGATTTTAAATTTTGCTTTATTAGTTTAATGGAATTTTCTATGACACAGTTGTACTCCTCACATGGGACAGTATTATTACAGTTTGTACATTTTTCTTGTTTTAACATATGATAACAATTCAATAGCTTTGATAGACTCCCTTTTTTTTTTAATGGAAGAAGGCTGCTGATACAGGTTAATGTGGTCAATTTCAACTCTCCTGAGATGGACTGAGTAGAGAGAACATTGAATGATTTAAACATGATAATATGTGGAGTTGAAGACAAGAGCTCTAGTCCTAACTTGTTCATTTATAAAATACATAATCCAAATCGTCGCTAATTTCTCTGAGAGTCCATTTTCTTTACGTGTAAAATGGGATAATGGCACTGTCTACCTCAGGAGTGAGGTGCAAATCACATAAGGTAATGTATAGGGAAGTGCTTCATAAATTATACATCCTTGCCCCTATCCTCACTCTTGTCAGTGTTAAAGGGAATAAGAAAGCATAAGATTACTAATTTAAGGGGCCCCTGGGTGGCTCAGTTAGTTAAGTGTCTGACTCTTGATTTCAGTTCAGGTCATGGTATCAGGTTTGTGAGACTGAGAACTACATCAGGCTCTGCACTGGGCTTGGAGCCTGCTTACGAATCTCTCCCTCCGGGGCACCTGGGTGGCTCAGTCGTTAAGTGTCTGCCTTCGGCTCAGGTCGTGATCCCAGGGTCCTGGGATCGAGCCCCGCATCGGGCTCCCTGCTCTGCGGGGAAGCCTGCTTCTCCCTCTCCTACTCCCCCTGCTTGTGTTCCCTCTCTCGCTATGTCTCTGTCAAATAAATAAAATCTTAAAAAAAAAAAAAATTCTCTCTCCCTCTCCCTCTGCCCCTCTCCTCTCTCTTAAAAAAAAAAAAAAAGATTACTAATTTAAAATCATCTGGCCTTGCTATATTCTTATATAAGAATATGTGTTAAATCCTCTTCTTCCTTTCACAACCACTTAGTGTACTCAGAAATTGTACAATGGTGGTTTTATTTTATTTTTTATTATTTTTATTTTTTTAAACTTTTTTTTTTTTTAAAGATTTTATTTATTTATTTGACAGAGACAGAGACAGCGAGAGCATGAACACAAGCAGGGGGAGTGGGAGAGGGAGAAGCAGGCTTCCTGCTGAGCTGGGAGCCCGATGTGGGACTCGATCCCAGGACCCTGGGATCATGACCTGAGCCGAAGGCAGTCGCTTAACCAACTGAGCCACCCAGGCGCCCTACAATGGTGATTTTAAATGTACTTAGAATCCTGAAGACATATTGGTTGTCAAATTTGGGGCAAAGATACAAAATGAATAACCATTCAATACATGAGGTACACACACACAGACACAAAAAAAGCCAAGACAAATAGCATTATACTGGAATTCAGAAAGCTGTGAGTGAATGTGCAAGTAGCTTCCCAACTGTGCAAAATATTATTGGCAGTTAGTTTCTTCAGTCCAAATATAATGACAAAATCAGCAAGTCATTGTCTATGAGTCAGGTACTGTACTGTTAGCACTTAAGAAAAGTGGCTATTGTTACTTCCAATTTGTTGTACTTCAGAAATAAATTGGACTGAATCAATACATGAGCTGACATGTTTTTTTGTCTGAATGTGTAAGTTGAAATAAATAGGGCAATTATGTAAAAAGGCATCTGAGAGAAGTATAATGATTGTTTCAAATAGTGCAGGATGTAATTATTAGAACTGATTAAACCTTGCTTTATTATAATTAATTATCATAAATATGCTTTCAGTAATTTAAAGACATGTTTCAAGTTTTCAATAGAGATAACTCATTTTCAATGAGAATCATTAAAAATCAATTATTCAAAGAAACAAATAATTTTATGAAAGTGAATTAGGATGAACTGGAGGAAGGTGGTCAAAATGCACAAAACTTCTAGTTACAAGATATATAAGTAGTGGGAATGTAACATATAACATGATGACTATAGTTAGCCCTGCAGCATGGTATATTTAAAAGCTGTTAAGAGATTAGATCCTAAAAGTTCTCATTACAAGGAAAAAAAAAAAAACTTTTCTTTTTTTTTTTTTTAAATCCACATGAGACAACAGGTGTGAACTGAACTTACCACAATATATGTTAAGTAAAACTATTAGGCTATACACCTTTAACAGTGCTATCTGTCAATTATATCTCAATAAAACTGGGGAGAAAGAATCAGGGATATGGAAAACAGGAAGAGAGAGTCTAACATATATTTAGCAACTTACTGCATGCCAAACTGCGGACTGAGTTCTTTACATACATTATCTCATTTAATTTTCACAATGAATCTTTAAAGCAGATCTTAATTAGCTCATTTACAACTGAGGAAAGTGATACTCAGGGTGGTCATATGGTTAGTCAATGATAATTGTGGACTTTTAATGCAGGTCTATCTGGTTCCACAGCCCTACTCTATTCACCACAGGGCCCTGTCTTTATAAATGGGCAGAATTTGAGCAAAACTTGGAACTGGACTACTGCAGAAATTGTGATCATACAATTTCTCCAATGTAATAGCCTTCAATATTATTAAATTAACAATATGTTTTCATAACAATAACAAAAACAAGTTTTTGGAGAAAATATAATCTTCAAGGCTGGAAAGAGAATTGGGATCATGTAAACTTGCTGTCTTCATGTTTAGAAGAAACATTCATGGATTCAATCATTCATTCAAAGAATGTGTCTGATGCTGGGGACTCTGATAAATGCTAGGACACCCAAATTAGTAAAGTGTATGTTTAAGTCATGGGACTAGTCATCAATACTGGAGCTAAGAGGTCTGAATCTTGACCTTAAGTCTTCAGTCCTGAGTGCTTACTTTATCTGTACCAAGTTGATCCACCATAGAGTGAACACCCATGTTTCTTAAAGATACATTATTGCATGCACATACAAATATGCAATCCAGAAGGTGCAGCATGTCATACAGCAATATCTTAATTTTGAACACAATCTCTTACTACTTTATGTTAATATAATCTCATCATTATTACCTTTCCTCTAGATATATTGTCATTTATTCATACATGCAAAAATATAGAAATATATTTTAGTAATATATCTGCTTGACAATAGACTTGTTCATTTATTCAACACTCAGCAAGTATTTATTGACGAGCAATATGAGCAGGTACTGTTCAAGATGTTTGAGGTATTTCAAGGAACAAAACAGACAAAATCCTCTGCCCTTGTAAAAACTGAATTCTATATAGGAAATAAACAATAAGTGATAAACAGAAAACTTTAAGTTATGTAGAATGTTAGATGGTAACAAGGTTAAAGAAAAAAAAGGGAGTAAATCAAGGTATGGAGGGTAATTGGTCTGGTTGGGAAGTGGGGTTGTAATTTTATTGGTGGTAAGTGGGACCATCCAATGCAAAGTCTCTAAGGAGAAAACATTCCTGGCAGTCGGGATAGGTAGGCATGGAATTGTGAAGGGTAAAAATAACTCCTTAAATTTTTGCCTGTAATTATGGACATGAACATATTCTTATATTCTACTCCATATTCGTATCCTAAAATTATCACAGGTAAAATACTAAGAGATGACAATATTCATACAAAACACAATATATACTTCAAGCATTTTAGAACAATGATGGACCAGTTTGCTTCATAGGAAACCATCTGTTTCCTCTTGACTTAACTCAATTAATCATTTTTGTTTATATCAAAAAGTCACAATATTTTGAATCAAGATATGTGGGAAACAGCAAGGTATTTTGAAATTCTACTTAAATTAAGATTTATCATTAGTTCAAAACCTTTTGGCTGTCTCACCATTTTCTCCCCACCCAACTGGGAGAGTACCAAGCCTCAGTACCCTCATCTCAAACCCTTCGTTCTTTGCACTCCCTTGAAAGATTTTCTCTTATACTTTGTCTAGAGGCATTGTGCTTTTCCTTCCTTCTTTCTTTTTCTTTTTCTTTTTCTTTCTTTCTTTCTTTCTTTCTTTCTTTCTTTCTTTCTTTCTTTCTTTCTTTCTTTTTCTTTCTTCTTTCTTTCTTTCTTTCTCTTTCTTCTTTCTTTCTTTCTTTCTTTCTTTCTTTCCTTCCTTCCTTCCTTCCTTCCTTCTTTCCTTCCTTCCTTCCTTCCTTCCTTCCTTCCTTCCTTCCTTCCTTCCTTCCTTCCTTCCTCCTTCCTTCCGTCCTCCCTTCCAGAGAGTATATTTTGTCTCCAAATATTTTTTCAAATATGCTTAGAAACCAAAAAGAGAAAACAGATGGTGCCTTCTTCATAATACCCTAGCTTTACAAATCATGTCAAAGGTATCAGGAGGCAATATCCAGTATGCTCTATATCTATATAAAGCATTCATTTTGGAGAGTTTTTATAATGTTCCACTTTGAGCTTCTAGTTCTCTAAATATCCTACATCAGAAAGATGGTTCAGAGGTACTAATTTAGATGACACAGTTATCCACATATTCTTTATAACCAGTCACAGACATCAGAATTATTATGTTTGTTCAGTAGTTACATTTTTGGAATAGAGGCAAAAAAAATTCATGCTCTTAAATCTTAAATCATACCAAATTCTAGTCTGTAAAAGAAAACTGAAACCTTGTACATTTTTTGTGTGTTTGGCTAATTTTATGTTTATGACAACATTGAATAGATATATTTATGGAAGCACCACATTTATTTATTTACATATTATACAAATATATTAAAATATATGTATATGTTATACACAGCATATAATATATATGCATATATATTCCATCATATCTTTTAACTTGTATCAGTATAATTTCAGGTTTAAGAGTTGAAAATCCAATTCAAAATAGCTCATGCAATGGAGGAATTTATTATCTCACATAATAAAAGAGTTACATAATTCTTCAGTTTCAAGATTGTTGACATTTTGTTACTTAACCAAAGGTTCATATTCCTTTCATTTATTTATGTATTTATTTTTTTCTAGTCCTCCTTAGGGTGTTACCTTACTCCTTTCATAGTAATAAAATGGTGTTACAGCTCCAGATATCATATACTTACATAGCAATGGCGAGAGGCGAAGAATCTCTTTCTCCCTCTCTGCCACTCTGTCTCTTTCTCTGTTTCTAAATCTGTTTCTCTCTCTCTGTCTCACTGAGGTACAAATAGGTATGATGAAGAGCACAGGTATTTGACAATTGAGTTTTGACAAATACATAATTTGTGTATCTAAGTATAATTAATACTCCAAGAGGCTAGAGAACATAGTCATCACCTCAAAAACTCCCCATGCCCACTTCCAGTGAATTCCTGCTCCCAGGGATAAGCATTGTCATTTTTCTATTACCATAATTTAGTTTTGCTTGTTCTTAAGTTCAAGATTAATGAAATCATATAACAGATTTTTTGTGTGTGTGCCTGCCTTCTTTTTTCCTCAATATAATGTTTTTACATTAATCCATACTGTTGTATGTATCATTATATATTTATATTCTTTTTAATTTCTGAGTATTGTTATATTCTATGAATATACCATAACCTATTATTTATTTACCTGTTGATTTTCATTTGGGTTGTTTCCAACACAAATTACATATAGCTATTATAAAGAAAGATAATATCAATATTCTTACACTGTTATTTGTTAAAGATTTATTTATTTATTTGAGATAGAGATAGAGAGAGAGCACACATACGTGCACACAAGTGGGGAGAGGGACAGAGGGAGAGAATCTTCAAGCAGACTCCCTACTAAGTGGGGAGCCTAATGCAGGGCTCTAGTCCACAACCCATGAGATCAGGACCTAAGCTGAAACCAAGAGAAAAACTGAGCCACCTAGGTGCCCTTACACTTATTTTTATAAACATATATTTCTACTTCTCTTGTGTCAATACCTAGTAGTGGAATTACTGGACTATAGGGTATAAAATAAATTTATAATAAATGGATGGCCAAAATAATTTCCAAAGAAGATTTTGCCACTTTGTACTCCCACCTGCTGCTCATCATCTTTGCCAACTTTTGTTGTTGCTATTACTTTTAATTGTTGCTGATCTAATGGCTTTGAAATTACATCTCATTACACCTTTTAATTTATAATACTATGATGACTAATAAAGTTGATAACTTTCTTATGAAGTTAGCCTTTAGGCATACCTTCTTTTGTAAAGTGGCTGCCTTCTCTATAATTTATTGAGTTGTCTTATTTACGTGTAAGAGTTTTTTGTATATTCTATGGAAATATATAAATGCAAGTCCTTGGTCAGATACTTGTATTTAAATTATTTTCCCCAGTCTGTGCCTTGAATTTTCATATCTTTAACAGTGCGTTTTGATAAGCATAAGTTTTTAATTTTATGAAATACAGTTTTTCCCTTTTTATTTTATTCATTTCTGTTTCCTTTTATTTTATTTGTTTTATTTTATTTATGTTTTCTGTGCTTACCACAAAGCAATGAACATATTCTCTTAAATTTTCTTATAGTAGTCTCATATTTGAACTTTTCAAATTTAGGTCTATGCTCCATCATAAATTAACATTTTTAGGGAAGGGGTGAGGTAGTCTTCAAAATTTATTTTTTCAATTTGTCCTATGCCATTTGTTGAAAATACCTTTCCTTTTCTATTCATTGCTATGGCATCTTTGTCCACATTAATTGACTACATATGTGTAATTCTATTTCTATTTCAATAATTTATTTGTCAATAAACCAATTTATGAGAATACCACATTGTTTAAGATATTTTGGTTATTGTAGCTCCTTTGTATTTCCTTATTTAAAAACAAAACAAAACAACTTTTCAAATTCAATAAAGTCCTCCTGGGATTTTTACTGAGATTGCATTAAGTTTATAGATCAATTTTAGGATGACCTCCAAGCACCCATACCCATAAATAAGCATACTTTGCATGTGGGTTGGATCTATGAATATAAAGGGATATCAATCCCATGATTATGTTATGTGGCAAATGTAAAGAAATTTTGAAGAAATTAAGATCCCTAGCCTTTGTTGACTTTCAATTAATCAAAAAGGAGATTATCCTGGATGAATCCACCTAATCAGGCAACACTTTTAAAGAGGGACTGGGCCCCTCCAGCTAGTCTGGAAGCAGGAAGACAATATGAGTTCTATAGTTACAAGAAAATTAATTCTGCCCACAACCACATAAGTTTGAATGAGGACTCTTAATCCCAGATGATTTCACAGCCTCCTCTGCCAACTTTATTGCAGCTTGTGAGACCCTGAACAGAGGATCCAGTTAGTCCATGTCTAGACATTGACCCCTAGAAGCAAGATAGTACACATATGCTGTTTAAAGCTGCTA
The DNA here is from genome assembly GCF_029215605.1 of Mirounga angustirostris. Lineage (NCBI taxonomy): Eukaryota > Metazoa > Chordata > Mammalia > Carnivora > Phocidae > Mirounga > Mirounga angustirostris. The sequence continues at coordinate 38,093,857 of NW_026991710.1, read as the reverse complement.
AATTTGTGGTAATTTGTTATGCAACAATGGAAAACATGTATCTGTTTTAGTTGGACAATCGGAATTCTTAAATGTTAATAACTAGGAAAGAAGTCAGGATCATGGGGACACCAGTCAATATTAGGAGTGAGAGGTTTAGTTCAGAAATTAAATTGGCACACCTATTGCTAGAGGTCAGTAATGAAGTGATGAACTGGGAGTCAGAGGCTAGGTGAAAATCACAGAGCAAACTGGGAGCCAAGAACAAGGAAAACTAATGACATATTAGCAGGTAATTAGGTAAATTAAGTAAGCAATTAATTAGATAAACAATTAGAAGAGGTCAGAATTCTCTGGGATTTCTGTCTTTAGCTTATAATATGCATATAAACATGGAAAAGGCAGGTAGCAATCCTAAGGCATAATTACCTCAGACTCTGCAATGGAAATAGCTAAATGAGTTTAAGACTATTATTTGATTAACACTTTAACAGAGGAAGTCAGAGGTATAAGAAACATCATCCATGACAGATACTTTAGAGGAATATTAGGAAATTCCCTAAAAGGAGGAAAATGGCAAAGAGGTAGAAAATAGTAGAAGGATTGGAGGAAAAAGGACAACAGAATTCCAATCTGGTGATAATATGGTTTACCTGAGAAAGAGTCCCACAGAGAGACACCAGAACATGATAGAATAATACTTATTGGGCTCGTTAAAGACATGAGTTTGAAGATAGAAAAGCCCATTTTACTTCCAAGATTACAGCCAAGATTGACTATAATAAATTCCCTAGGATAGTATTTGAATTTTAAGAATAAAAAAAGAGGGGAGGAGCAAGATGGCAGAGGAGCAGGAGACCTGGATTTCGTCTCCTCTCAGGAATTCAGCTGGCTAGGGATCAAACCAATCTGAACACCTACAAACTCAACAGGAGATTGAAGAAAAGAAGAGCAACAACTCTCTGAACAGAAAAGCGACCACTTTCTGGAAGGTAGGGCATGTGGAGAAGTGAATCCGAGGCGATATTCGGGAGGATAGATGGCGGGGGAGGGACCTCCGTCGGCCGCTTCTGGCAAGTGATAGAACCACGGAGCATAAAATCGGAACTTTTAGAAGTCAGCTCCACTGAGGGACGTCACTCCGGTGGCTAAGAGGGGGGTGGAACCCTCGTGGGACAGTGTGGTCTCAGGACCCTTGGGGTCACAGAAAGACCAGCGGTGCCTGAGCGCGGCAGAGCTCCCAGGTATCCGAGCAGGGAAGCCGGCTGCAGAGGCGGAGCCCAGGCGCGGGCTCTCAGCTCGGGGTGGCCATAAACCGTGATCCGCGGCACAGTTGGGCCCCTGCTCCTCCAGCAGGGACCCAACAAGCGGCAGATCCGGGGAGACTCACCTTCCTCCCCCGGGAGGAGCCGCGCGGGAGGGCACCGCAGGGATCTGCTGGGTTTGGAGACTCCACCCGGGCTCGGTTGCCAGAGATAGAAACGCGCGGTCACAGGCCGGGTGAGCACGGAGTGCGGCCGGAGACCGGGGAGACGGGAGTGACTGACGGCTTTTCTCTGGGGGCTCACTGAGGAGCGGGGCCCCGAGTTCTCGGCTCCTCCGGGACAGAGATTGGGAGGCCGCCATTTTCATTTCCCGTCTCCAAAGCTATACGGAAAGCTTGCAGGGAACAAAAGCTCCCAACAGCAAACCGGAGCAGATACTTAGCACAGACCGGCAAGGGCGGGGCACTTCCGCCTCCGGCAAAGACGTTTGGGAACCATGGCAACAGGTCCCTCCCCCAGAAGATCAGCGAGAACAGCCAGCCAAGACCAAGTTTACCGATCAATGAGAATGGCAGAACTCCAGCGCTAGGGGAATACTGCACATAGAATCCATGGCTTTTTTACCATGATTCTTTAGTCTTTTAAAGTTAATTTTTTTAACTGTCTTTTTTAAATTTTTTTGAATTTTTCTTTTTCCCTTTTTCAACCAACATCTTATCAATCCCTTTTTTTAAAAAAAAAAAAACATTTTTATTTTTCATTTTTAGAGCCATATTCTATCCCTTCATAGTAGTTACCTGTATTTTTGGCATATATATATATATAAGTTGTTCTCTCTTTAAAATTTTGAGATAGTTTCTTCTAACAGATCAAAATATACCCTAAATCTCTATTGTATGGTTTTTTTCTACTCCCCTGCCTGATCACATTCTCTCCCTTTTTTTTCTCTTTTTTTTTTAAATCCTCTTCTTTCTTTTTTCAAACAACTTCTTATCAATTCCTTTAAAAATTTTTTTATAATTTCCATCTTTACAGCCATATTCCATCCCTTCATCATAACAACCCTTATTTTTGTACATATATAAGTTTTTCTTTCTTTAAAATTTTGGGAGGAACTTTCTTCTAATAGACCAAATACACCCAAAATCTAGTGTGTGGCACTGATCTATATACCAGCCTGATCATATTTGATGACGTTCTGTTTTTTTTTTTTCTGTTTTTGTTTGTTTTTATCTTTATCTTTATCTTTTCCTTTTTTTTTTCTTTTCCTTTTTTCTCTCTTTCCCTTTCTTTTCCCACTGCTTCAGGTCTTTTCTGATTTGTTTAGAGTATATTTTCTGGGAACATTGTTACCCTGTTAGCATTTTGTTCTCTCATTAATCTATTCTCCTCTGGACAAAATGACAAGATGGAAAAAATTACCTCAACAAAAGAACAAGAGGTAGTACCGACTGCCAGGGACCCACTCAATACGGACATTAGTATGATGTCAGATCTAGAGTTCAGAATCATCACTTTAAAGATACTAGCTGGGCTTGAAAAGAGCATGGAAGTTATTAGAGAAACCCTTTCTGGAGAAGTAAAAGATCTAAAATCTAACCAAGTATAAATCAAAAAGTCTGTTAATGAGGTGCAATCAAATATGGGGGCGCTAACTGCTAGGATAAATGAGGCAGAAGAGAGAATCAGTGATATAGAAGACCAAATGATGGAAAATAAAGAAGCTGAGGGCGCCTGGGTGGCTCAGTTGGTTAAGCGACTGCCTTCGGCTCAGGTCATGATCCTGGAGTCTCTGGATCGAGTCCCGCATCGGGCTCCCTGCTCGGCAGGGAGTCTGCTTCTCCCTCTGACCCTCCCCCCTCTCATGTGCTTGCTCTCTCTCATTCTCTCTCTCTCAAATAAATAAAAAAAAGAAAAGAAAAGAAAAGAAAGAAGCTGAGAAAAAGGGAGATAAACAACTACTGGATCATGAGGGCAGAATTCAAGAGATAAGCGATACCATAAGACGAAACAACATTAGAATAATTGGGATCCCAGAAGAAGAAAGAGAGAGAGGGGCAGAAGGTATACTGGAGCAAATTATAGCAGTGAACTTCCCTAATTTGGGGAAGGAAACAGGCATCAAAATCCAGGAAGCACAGAGAACCCCTCTCAAAATCAATAAAAATAGGTCAACACCCTGACATCTAATAGTAAAACTTACGAGTCTCAGAGACAAAGAGAAAATCCTGAAAGCAGCTCGGGAGAAGAGATATGTAACCTACAATGGTAGAAACATTAGATTGGCAACAGACCTATCCACAGAGACCTGGCAGGCCAGAAAGGACTGGCATGATATATTCAGAGCACTAAATGAGAAAAATATGCAGCCAAGAATACTCTATCCAGCTAGGCTGTCATTGAAAATAGAAGGAGAGCTAAAAAGCTCCCAGGACAAACAAAAACTAAAGGAATTTGCAAACATGAAACCAGCCCTACAAGAAATCTTGAAAGGGGTCCTCTAAGTAAAGAGAGAGCCTGAAAGCAACATAGACTAGAAAGGAACACAGACAATATACAGTAACAGTCACCTTACAGGCAATACAATGGCACTAAATTCCTATCTTTCAATAGTTACCCTGAATGTAAATGGGCTAAATGCCCCAATCAAAAGACACGGGCTATCAGATTGGATAAAAAAACAAGAGCCATCGATATGCTGTCTGCAAGAGACTCATTTTAGACCCAAAGACACCTCCAGATTGAAAGTGAGGGGGTGGAAAACCATTTACCATGCTAATGGACACCAAAAGCAAGCTGGGGTGGCAATCCTTATATGAGACAAATTAGATTTTAAACCAAAGACTATAATAAGAGATGAGGAAGGACACTATATCATACTTAAAGGGTCTATCCAACAAGAAGATCTGACAACTGTAAATATCTATGCCCCTAACATAGGAGCGGCCAATTATATAAGGCAATTAATAACAAAGGCAAAGAAACACATCAACAACAATACAATAATAGTGGGGGACTTTAACACCCCCCTCACTGAAATGGACAGATCGTCTAAGCAAAAGATCAACAAGGAAATAAAGACTTTAAATGACACACTGGACCAAATGGACTTCACAGACATATTCAGAACATTCCATCCCAAAGCAACAGAATACACATTCTTCTCTAGTGCCCATGGAACATGCTCCAGAATCGATCACATCCTAGGTCATAAATCAGGTCTCAACTGGTACCAAAAGATTGGGATCATTCCCTGCCTATTTTCAGACCACAATGCTTTGAAACTAGAACTCAATCACAAGAGGAAAGTCAGAAAGAACTGAAATACATGGAGGCTAAAGAGCATCCTACTAAAGAATGAATGGGTCAACCAGGAAATTAAAGAAGAATTAAAAAAATACATGGAAACCAATGAAAATGAAAACACAACTATTCAAAATCTTTGGGATGCAGCAAAGGCAGTCCTAAGAGGAAAGTATATAGCAATACAAGCCTTTCTCAAGAAACAAGAAAGGTCTCAAGTACACAAACTAACCCTACACCTAAAGGAGCTGGAGAAAGAACAGCAAATAAAGCCTAAACCCAGCAGGAGAAGAGAAATAATAAAGATCAGAGCAGAAATCAATGAAATAGAAACCAAAAGAACAGTAGAACAGATCAATGAAACTAGGAGTTGGTTCTTTGAAAAAATTAACAAGATTGATAAACCCCTGGCCAGACTTATCAAAAAGAAAAGAGAAATGACCCAAATCAACAAAATCATGTATGGAAGAGGAGAGATCACAACCAACACCAAAGAAATACAAACAATTATAAGAACATATTATGAGCAACTCTATGCCAGCAAATTAGATAACCTGGAAGAAATGGAGGCATTCCTGGAGATGTATCAACTACCAAAACTGAACCAGGAAGAAATAGAAAACCTGAACAGACCTATAACCACTAAGGAAATTGAAGCAGTCATCAAAAATCTCCCAAAAAACAAAAGCTCAGGGCCAGATGGCTTCCCAGGGGAATTCTACCAAACATTTAAAGAAGAATTAATACCTATTCTTCTGAAACTGTTCCAAAAAATAGAAATGGAAGGAAAACTTCCAAACTCGTTTTATGAGGCCACCATTACCTTGATTCCAAAACTAGACAAAGACCCCATCAAAAAGGAGAATTACAGACCAATATCCTTGATGAACATGGATGCAAAAATTCTCACCAAAATACTAGCCAATAGGATCCAACAGGACATTAAAAGGATTATTCACCACGACCAAGTGGGATTTATCCCTGGGCTACAAGGTTGGTTCAACATCCACAAATCAATCAACATGATACAATAAATTAACAAAAGAAAGAACAAGAATCATATGATCCTCTCAATAGATGCAGAAAAAGCATTTGACAAAGTACAGCATCCTTTCTTGATCAAAACTCTTCAGAGTGTAGGGATAGAGGGTACATAACTCAATATCATAAAAGCCATCTATGAAAAACCTACAGCGAATATCATTCTCAATGGGGAAAAACTGAGAGTTTTCCCCCTAAGGTCAGGAATGCGGCAGGGATGTCCACTATCACCGCTGCTATTCAACATAGTATTAGAAGTCCTAGCCACAGCAATCAGACAACAAAAAGAAATCAAAGGCGTCCAAATTGGCAAAGAAGAAGTCAAACTCTCACTCTTTGCAGATGATATGATACTTTATGTGGAAAACCCAAAAGACTCCACCCCAAAACTGCTAGAACTCATATAGGAATTCAGTCAAGTGGCAGGATATAAAATCAATGCACAGAAGTCAGTGGCATTCTGATACACCAACAACAAGACAGAAGAAAGAGAAATGAAGGAGTCGATCCCATTTACAATTGCACCCAAAACCATAAGATACCCAGGAATAAATCTAACCAAAGAGGCAAAGAATCTGTACTCAGAAAACTATAAAATACTCATGAAAGAAATTGAGGCAGACACAAAGAAATGGAAAAACGTTCCATGCTCATGGATTGGAAGAACAAATATTGTGAAGATGCCAATGCTACCTAGAGCAATCTACACATTCAATGCAATCCCCATCAAAATACCATCCACTTTTTTCAAAGAAATGGAACAAATCATCCTAAAATTTGTATGGAACCAGAAAAGACCCCGCATAGCCAGAGGAATCTTGAAAAAGAAAAGCAAAGCTGGCAGCATCACAATTCCGGACTTCCAGCTCTATTACAAACCTGTCATCATCAAGACAGTATGGTACTGGCACAAAAACAGACACATAGACCAATGGAACAGAATAGAGAGCCCAGAAATGGATTCTCAACTCTATGGTCAACTAATCTTCAACAAAGCAAGAAAGAATGTCCAATGGAAAAAAGACAGTTCTTCAACAAATGGTGTTGGGAAAACTGGACAGCCACATGCAGAAGAATGAAACTGGACCATTTCCTTACACCACACACAAAAATAGACTCCAAATGGTTGAAAGACCTCAATGTGAGACAGGAGTCCATCAAAATCAGAAAGGAGAACACAGGCAGCAAACTCTTCGACCTTAGCCGCAGCAACATCTTCCTAGAAACATCGCCAAAGGCAAAGGAAGCAAGGGCAAAAATGAACTATTGGGAATTCATCAAGATAAAAAGCTTTTGCACAGCAAAAGAAACAGTCAACAAAACCAAAAGACAACCGACAGAATGGGAGAAGATATTTGCAAATGACATATCAGATAAAGGGCTAGTATCCAAAATCTATAAAGAACTTATCAAACTCAACAGCCAAAGAACAAAGAATCCAATCAAGAAATGGGGCAGAAGACATGAACAGACATTTTTTCAAAGAAGACATCCAAATGTTCAACAGACATATGAAAAAGTGCTCAACATTGCTTGGCATCAGGGGAATCCAAATCAAAACCTCAATGAGATATCACCTCACACCAGTCAGAATGGCTAAAATTAACAATTCAGGAACGGACAGATGTTGGCAGGGATGTGGAGAAAGGGGAACCCTCCTACACTGTTGGTGGGAATGCAAGCTGGTGCAGCCACTCTTGAAAACAGTATGGAGGTTCCTCAAAAAGTTGAAAATAGAGCTACCATATGATCCAGCAATTGCACTACTGGGTATTTACCCCAAAGATACAAAAGTAGGGATCCGAAAGGGTACGTGTACCCCGATGTTTATAGCAGCAATGTCCACAATAGCCAAACTGTGGAAAGAGCCAAGATGTCCACTGACAGATGAATGGATAAAGAAGATGTGGGATATATGTATAATGGAATATTATGCAGCCATCAAAAGGAATGAGATCTTGCCATTTGCAACGATGTGGATGGAACTGGAGGGTGTTATGCGGAGCAAAATAAGTCAAACAGAGAAAGACATGTATCATATGACCTCACTGATATGAGGAATTCTTAATCTCAGGAAACAAACTAAGGGTTGCTGGAGTGGGGGGTGGAGTGGGAGGGATGGGGTGACTGGGTGATAGACACTGTGGAGTGTATGTGCTCTGGTAAGTGCTGTGAATTGTGCAAGACTGTTGAATCTCAGATCTGTACCTCTGAAACAAATAATGCAATATATGTTAAGGAAAAAAAAAAAGAAGAAGAAGATAGCAGGAGGGGAAGAATGAAGGGGGGGATTCAGAGCAGTAGGCGAACTATGAGAGATGATGGACTCTGAAAAACAAATTGAGGGTTCTAGAGGGGAAGGGGGTGGGAGGATGGGTTAGCCTGGTGATGGGTATTGAGGAGGGCACGTTCTGCATGGAGCACTGGGTGTTATGCACAAACAATGAATCATGGAACACTACATCTAAAACTAATGATGTAATGTATGGGGATTAACATAACAATAAAAAAAAGAATAAAAAAAGAATCCAACAGGTATCTAGGCAGAAAATCCTATATTCACTATCAAGAAAAATATTCAGACTTTCCTCAATCATCTCCTCAGCAAAATTAAATATTTTTTTTTTAAGATTTTATTTATTTATTTGACAGAGAGAGACACAGCGAGAGAGGGAACACAAGCAGGGAGAGTGGGAGAGGGAGAAGCAGGCCTCCCGCCGAACAGGGAGCCCGATGCGGGGCCTGATCCCAGGACCCTGGGATCATGACCTGAGCCGAAGGCAGATGCTTAATGACTGAGCAACCCAGGCACCCCAAAATTAAATATTACTGGGGTAGGGAGATGAAGAACATTTCTATTTCTGTCTCTACATCCAGTTGTAAGATTTGGTCTATAGAGAAAGAGGTTTTCTGGTCCCCTCTCCCTATTTTGATGAATACTGAAAGGTACATTTTTTCCTCTAACCTTATCACTTTACTTGCTCTAGGACTCAAAATGAATCTTTGTTGTCAGAAAATGACATTCATCCCTATTATTCTGTTGAGTTACTGTGTATTAAAATTCAGTGCTCATAAAAATCCGACTTCTAGCCCTCTTGTGTGTGGAGATTGAATGAAAACCTGGACCTTCTAAATAAGCTGACTCTTTTTAGTGCCTAAAACTTCAAAGAACACTCATGCTGTTTCCTGCCTTATCAAAGATTAAAAGGACTAGGGTCCTCACTGCCCATTGTCACAACCCCTCACCATGGTCTCATCACAAAATGGACAGAAGCTCAGAGGCCTCTTCCCTGTCCAACTAAACAGACTTGGCAGCATAGGCCAACACATGGCTAGTCAATCTTAAATAGCTCAGAAAGCTTCTTGTTGTCTATCTGAAATATTTTCCTAAATGTTTTTCTAAATATTTTATTTATATATTTTTAAAGAGATGGTAAGTTCCCTTGGTTCACAGTTTGAAAGGTACAAAGGAATTAGCATTAAAATCCCGATTTACTCTCTATTAATAGCTACACTTGCTTCTCCACACCCTTGAAAATAGTATTACTTCTTTTTTTTTTAATTTTTGGAAATTTAATAAAAGGATTTGTTATCTTAACATAGTTTAAATTGCATTTTTTCCTATCAGAATTGAGGTTGAGCTTCTTTTTAATTATTTGGGAGCCATTTAAACTCCCTTTTATCTGTCAATTCTCTTTTGGGTATTTGTATATTAATTTGTAAGAACATTTTATATATTAAAGGTATTATATTTTATTGATGAAATAACTTGCAATATTTTCCCAATTTATCATTTGTCTTTTTACTTTGTATATGATGGGTTTGACAATACTTTATATTTTTTTTATTTAGTCAAATTTATCAGTCTTACTTCTATGATTTCTGACTTTTGTGTCATGGTTTCTTCCTGCTTTTCTTCCTCAAATATCCTATGGCTTCTTCAAATACTGTTATAATGTTAGATTTTACAATGAAATTTGATCAACCAGAATTTATCTTGGTGTTTAGTATGAGGTGAGAATGCACATTTACTCTTTTCCCTGAAAAAGCTACTTTGTTTGTCTAACAACATTTCTTTTATATACTATAATAATCTCACTGATTTGAATAGGGACTTTCTATGTTATTAATTAAAAATTTCATTTATATCTGGACTCTCTATTCTGTTATTTTGGTGTATATGTCTATACCTATACCAGAACCAAATTACAAATGTGGCTTTTATGTCAAATTACTCATTTATTCATATTTGTTCTGATTCTCAAAAACCTAGCTGGATTTATGGAAGATTTTGATGATCAGCCTAGTGTTTCAAAAAAAGAATTAGGCTTTTTTTTTTAATCTGAAGGTGTGTGCTTTGCTTCCTAGGAATATACTTTAATGACTTTTTCTGAAATCTGTAGGTGTGTAGTACTTTCTTTGTAACCCCTTTCTCTTCCCTGGTTGATTACCATTGTTTTTGAAAGCAGTGGCAGGCGTTCCAATTATTTTACCATTTGGGTTTTATCTGTCACCCAGTTTCATTAACATGATCTTTTCATAACTACTTCTTATTCTAAATGATGATTTTTGGTAATTTCCCCAAACAGAAAATGATGGTTTCTTGCTGATATCTGCATACCAGAAGTGCTCTGAATCAGTTTCTCTATTCATAGCAGTTATATGACCCATTTTCAGTTATTGGACAAGAAAATAGGCATAAACCCAAAGTCTTATCTTTAAAGCACAAATTCTAGTATTTTGAGATGATAGTACCTCCTATAGCAATAGATGTTGAGCTGGTACTTAATTTTCAAAAATAGAAGTTGTTTAAATTCTAGGTGAAGTTCCTCTCAAACATGTAGTGTTTTTGTGTATGGGGATTTTAGGTTTGGCAAATAAAAATCATTTCACTACTAGCTAGTCTCCTCCTCAATCTTATTCAATTTCTTATCCAATGGTATAGGATAAAATTAAGTCCTCCCCAGATAGTTTCTACCAGGGTTACAAACCAAAATTTAAAAGTTTTAGGGCTTTCAGATAAATAGTATTTATATGAGTAGACAGATTTATATTGGCTATCTCAAATTCTGTTTCTCTTTATCAGGTTTGATTTATATTCAGGGAAAAGAAGGAAAAGTCTGATATTTTCTCTTTGCCCAGTATATGACATCAATAGGCTCTGTCCTGCTCTTTCCATAGACCCTGCATCTGTTTGCAGATTTCAGTGACCCAGAATGTAGACCGGTAAAAATAAGTAGATTATTTTATCAGTAAATAGAAAACCAAAGAAGACCTCTCACAAATAACAAAGAGTGAAGAAAATAAAAACATTAAAAACTATTATAAGTTCAAAAGATAAGAAGTTATATAAAAAGCTGATACTGCAGAATGTTCTCTCTAAATACTAGATAAACCCAGGGACTCTGTGGAACTGAGGCTAATTTAAGAAAAAGTAGTTTGAAGATCAGTCTCATTAGAAATAGTGGAAATGTGGAAGAAATACAAAAGATGGTAAGCTGTTTTACTCGGAGAAGAGTTACTTTCTTTGGGAGAAGAGTGGTATTCACTGCTAGCTGCTTATCTAATATCATTTTCTTCATTTTACTATAAGAAATAATGTTTCAAGTTATTAGTTAATTTAATAAAAAGAAGTAAGCTACATTTTTCTTTCTTTCTTTTTTTTTTTGTAATTACAGTTTCTGTGTGATTTCAGTTCTTGCCTATGAGATGTAAACAGAAATTGTTAATAGAAAAGCACTTCAGGGGCGCCTGGGTGGCTCAGTAGGTTAATTGTCAGGTCATAATCTCAGGGTCCTGGGATACAGCCAGGCATTGGGCTCCCTGTTCAGCAGGGAGTTGGCTTGTCCCTCTCCATCTCCCTCTGCCCCTACCACTGCTCATATGCTCTCTCTGTCTCTCTCTCTCAAATAAATAAATAAAATCTTAAAAAAAAAAAAAGTCATTTCTTAAAAAAACAAACAAACAAAAAAGAAAAGAACTTTAAAAAGTGGATAGCTTCAGCCTGATAAGATTATTTTCTTATGCCTTTGGCCTTTTCCACCTTCTTTCTGTATAGAAAACAGACATGATGCGTTGGAGCTATGGGCTTCCTCTTATGATGAAGGCAGAGTGCCAATGTTAAGACCTACAAAGTGGAACAAGAAATTTGCATAGGCAATGAAATTTTGAGCCATTTCAGGACTACTGATCAGTTTCTTCTGGACTTTATCCTCTGTGAGGAAAAACTTTTAGTAAATTTAGGCCTTTAAAGAGATGTAAAGACCTCTCTTTTGAGAGATGGTGTGCACAGTTCTTTGCTTAACGCTGAACACATCCCTAAAATAACACAGAAGGGTTGAAATCTTAGATTCCAGATTATATTTAAATGTTTTAAAACAGGAAACTACAGTACATAGCCCAAATCAGGCCCTCTGGTTCTTTTAGTTTTCTTGGATTATGGCCACACTCACTCGTTTAATTATGTCTATGGCTACGTGCATGCTACAACCGCAGAGTTGAGTAATTGTGACAGAGATCACATTGTCCAAGTCTAAAATATTTATTATCTAACCTTTTGTGGAAAAAGGTTTTTGACCCATGCTTTAAAGTATGAAATCAAGAGAACAAGGAGAGAATAGTAGTTTAATTGCCACTGGGTCAGAGGGGATGACTGGAGCAAGAGAGATCTAGTAGAAGGTAACAAGCAAGGCATAAGTCAAACCACAAGGAATATTGAGAGATGCTTTTGTTTTTAGCTGCAATACGAATTAATAAAGCAATTGTGAAAGTTCCTTTTAATGCGCTGACTATAATAAGTGGTTACATAAGTTTTGGATATTTTTGACATAGCAAGATTGTGAAAATAACTAAAGAATACTATTTTTTTTAAGTTGGAAAATAATTCATAGCCTATAATAGAAAGGAAATTTGTGAGGTTAGGGTCTCAGGAAAACCACAAAAGACATGAGAATTCAAATAGAAATCACATTAACTCACAGCAGAGTCTGAATCTGTGTGTGACGTTGAACATGCAGAAGAATGGTTTAGGAATGGAATTATCCTACTCCAGATGGCGAAAGTGGTTAGTTTTGCTTAAAATAATCGATGCTTTGGCAGATCAAGAAATGATTGACTTCATTTCTCTCACTAGGAAGAAAGATTACAAGTTAGAACCTGCAGAAGTGTGTTAGGGAAACCTACATCTAGACAGAAATCAAAGAGAAAAATATGAAGCATAGACACTCTAATTCAGGAAGCAAAGTTGCCATACATAATTCAGAGAAAAAAGGAACATGACTAAGTAGAGAACGTTACAGCTTTATACTTTTGAGGCTCAGTTCTAAGTAGAACACCTCAAGAAGGAGTGATATATAAGTTTCACCCTTCTTCCTGGAAAAAAAAGTTAAAATTAAATATTTTTTCTTCCATTAAAAAATTGCAAGTAACTCAACAACTCAACATGGCAGGAGACATATTGGTCCTTATGAGTCCCATGAGGGCAAAGGAAGCTATAACACTATCAGCATATTTATTTAAAAATCCTCATATTTGCATACAATTAGGTTCAAAGTTAAAATTCAATTTTAAGAGTTTTCAAAGGCATTGAAGAGCATTCAAATATATTTATTACTTGCTATCCCTTTCTTTCAAATTTTGGAATTCCTGGTAAATTCAATTACTGATCCAAAGTAAAATGAAATGTTTTATGACTGTTCTATGCTCTTGTTTCATTCAATTTTTATGTCAAATTTTATCTCTAAAATTTTCCCAAGGAAATAGCTTTTATACTGATGAGGTATTATAAACCTCTACATCTATATTGCTTTTGGTGTGAATAATCTTACTCTAATGGCTAAACTAGGGAGTTTTCTAGAAGTTTGCTCTTATGTTATTCTGATATGGTCTGATATATGCTGATATAGACTATATAGTCAGATATATTCTGATATATAAACATATCTGAGACAAAACGCAAAAGTTGTTGGGGTCTTACTTTATGTTATTTTAAATGTAATTTTTGTCAGTTAACCAGCTATTGATTTGCACTGTATTAAATAAAATTACTTATATTTAATTGAGTTAAAAGTGTCTAATTTAAATAATTTGAGTATAAGTATACTGTTAAATTAGAGATCAGGTAGGGTAACATATTCTTCAGGAAGCATCCTCAATCTTCAATGTTACTGCACTAGCCAGACTTCAATTATAATAATTGCAAAACTCCTTTAGAATTCTAGATACATATGAGAAGTTCAGTGGTATATTTATCAGATGAAATTCTTTTTCTTTCTTTCTTTCTTTCTTTCTTTCTTTCTTTCTTTCTTTCTTTCTTTCTTTCTTTCTTTCTTTCATCTATCATCTATCTATCATCATCTATCTACCTATTTATCTATCTATCATCTATCTATAATCTATCTATCTAATCAAGATAATGTTATCATTTAGTCTAAGGCACAATGATCTTTGTATAGCTTAGTGATAAAGAAGACAAGAATTAGAGTTTGCAGTTGGAGGTGATGACATGATCTAAATGACTAGGATTCCTATGTCAACAAAAGTGTGAGATCTGTATTCTGAAATATTTCTTGTTTATTTAGTGCATTTGTGTTTCCTTTATATCTACCTTCTTGTCATTAAATCATTACCACTTTAAATATAGGGAATGCACTTGATTTTCAAAACTTTAGAGAGCAATACATTTAGTTACTTAAGTGCCTTCTGATTGACAAACCTTTAATGTAACTGATTATTTAAAACAGTCAAGGAAGAAAGGGGAAGAAACAGTGTGAGAGAAACTCATTAAATACTGACACAGTTTACTGTCTATTTGCTACTACTCATTGAAAGTGTTTATTTGATATGTTTTCTTTGTTCGGTACTTGTCATTGTGATTGCATTCTTGTGTTTTTTAAAAATAGAGAATACACTGCATTTGAGGCTTTTAAAAAGGTACCTTTAGAATTCTTACTTTAATTACACTACTTTTATTGATTACTTTGTAGAAAATTTGCATTCGTTCAACACTAAGTTTATTACCAGAATGATACATATTCCTAATTTTTAAAATTTTCTCTTAAGTATTCCAGTAAGATGCTACTTTATTCATATTCATGTCCACAATTATAATTTACTTATTGCTAAGTAATTATTGTTTTTAATGTAGGATTAAATTTCCTACCCTTTATCATTGGTATTAATCAAAGCATATATCTTTTATATTTATCATGTTTCTAAGCATCTCACTGCAATATGTAATTTTAAGCAAAAAATGTATTATTTGCAAATGGTATTAATTTTAGATCTTGATTAACTATATTTGTAAACTTTATTTCCATTTTCTCTCTTATAGTACTGTTTAAAGATTTATTTATTTACTTGAGAGAGAGAGAGAGAGAGCAGTAGCAGGGGTTAGGGGCAGGGGAAGAAAATCTCAAGCAGATTCCCCACTGAGTGTGGAGCCCAAAGTGGGGCTTGATCCCTCCCACTCCTACCCATGAGATCATGACCTGAGCCAAAACCAAGAGTTGGATACTCAACTGACTGAGCCACCCAGGTGCCACCTTATAGTACTCTTAAAATATGACAATGTAATAGTGAATTTTAATGAAGATCATGGGAATACCGGCCTTGGTATTTTCTTTTCCTAAAACAAAGCATTACTAAATTGTTTAGAAAATAACAAGAAAGGGGCGCCTGGGTGGCTCAGTCAGTTAAGCGTCTGCCTTCAGCTTGGGTCATGATCCCAGGGTGCTGGGATTGAGCTCCGCATTGGGCTCCCTGCTCAGTGGGGAGCCTGCTTGTCTCTCTGTCTGCTGCTCCCCCTGCTTGTGCTCTCTCTCTCTCTCCTCTGTTAAATGAATAAATAAAATCTTAAAAAAAAAAAACAAGAAAATTATTGAGCCTGGATGTCAAATTTTAAATAAATAAGAAAAACTAAAGTTAAGGAGCTTCTCTTCCTTATGACTTTCTTAGTAACAATGAGTTTCTTGATTGTAAAAATATTGTATATAATACATGTAACACACAAAATACGTGTTAAATGACTATATTATTGTTAAGGCTTCTGATCAACAGCAGGCTATTAGCAGTTAAGTTTTGGGGGAGTCAAAAGTTATATGCAGATTTTTGACGGCACAGGGGTTGGTGCCCCTAACCTCGTGCCCTGCCTATGGTGCAAGGCTCAACTGTGCATTGGTCTCTATGTCTGTTCTCATGTCAGTACTATACTATCTTGATTACTATAACTTTATAGTAGGTTTTGAAGATGGAAGGGTGAATCATCAATTTTGCTCTTCTTTTTTTTTTGGCTACTCTAGATCCCTTGCATTTCCATATGCAATTCAGGATTAGCTTATTAGTTTCTGTAAATAACACAGGTGTGAGTTTGTGGGAAATTTCATTGAATATGTAGATCAATTTGGGGAGAATAGTCCTCTTAAGAATACTGAAGTTTCTTATACTAGTTTCCTATTTATGAACACGAGGAATCTTTGAATTTATTTAGGTCTTAATTTCTTTCAACAATGTTTTATCCTCTCCAGACCTAGTACTAAGTGGACTTTCAGAAGTAAAAAACAAACATTTATATGTAAACCATACACAGAGTACTTTTTTTTTCTTTTATTGAGAGAGAGTGTGTGTGCGCGCCAGCTGGGGGTGGGGAAGAGGGGGAGGGGGAGAGGGAGAATATTAAGCAGACTCCATGCTGAGTGCTGAGCCAGAAGCGAGCTGGATCTCAGGACTCTGAGATCATTACCTGAGCTGAAATCAAGAGTCGTTCACTTAAATGACTGAGCCACTCAGGCACCCCTACACAGAATACTTTTTTTTTTTTTTTAAGATTTTATTTATTTATTTGACAGAGAGAGACACAACGAGAGAGGTAACACAAGCAGAGGGAGTGGGAGAGGGAGAAGCAGACTCCCCGCTGAGCAGGAAGCCTGATACAGGGCTCTATCCCAGGACCCTGGGATCATGACCTGAGCCAAAGGCAGACGCTTAACGATTGAGCCACCCAGGCGCCCCCCTACACAGAATACTTAAAAAAAAAACCTAGTCCTTTCTCCATGATCCTTTTGGTCCCATTTCAAATCTTGAGCTCTTTCTCCCTCTTAATCTGAAAATGTTCAATGATATGGTACTTTGGATTCCGGTTGTTTCCTGACTCATCTGTCTATTCCTTTGCTCTTCCATTTTTTTGCTTACTTCTTTTTTTTTCTCTTCTCCTTTTTTTTTTTTTTTTTTGGTCTGCAGATATCTATGGCATTGATTTCTCTCCCTTCTCACTTCCCCAGTCTATCTTTGATTTCTTCCATGATATCCAATCTTACATTTCAACCTTCCTGATACACATTTTTATCCCTTCTTACTGTATTCAACTCTCTAAAATCACATTTGCCCTCCTTGTCATACAATATGCTCTACCAGCACACTCAAACTCTTAGACTTGAAATCTTAGGATAATTTTATATTAATGCTTTATAGATATAATAAGTTATTAACTCTTGTTGCTTTTATATCCTACCTTTGTTCTCCCTATGCTTTGAGCTTAATTTAGGCCCTCATCACCATTATTTTTGAAAATACTATATATTTTTTCCAAATGTCTTCCTTTCCTTTTCGTCTTACACTTTGCTATATTTCTTATATTCTTTTGACATTATGAGATATATAGAAAAGTGTGGAAATAATAAGAGGAAAATGTTTGTGTACCCTCCACATAGCTCACAGCAAATCTTAACATTTCACAATACTTGTTTCTTTTTTTTTATTTAAAAATAAATACCCAAAGATAATGTTGAAGTCTTTTGTGTCCTTTTCATTATCCCATTCTTCTCTCTCTTTTCCCAAATGCAGAAACTATGCTGACATTGGTGTCTATAGTTCACCCTGTGTGTTAGTCACTACCACTTTGTGAGTGTTTCCATCCATAAACAATACATTTATATGGCATTTATTGCATATTTTCAACCCTTAATTAAATAGCATAAAACTATTTTAAAAGTCAGCTTTGAACTCAACTCTGATTTAGAGATTTATTCATATTGGTATTAATACAGCCTGCAAAATTCATTTGGTTTAATTACTGTATTCTATTGCATAAATATACAATATAACCATTTTCATAGATGATTATTTGAGTTTATGGTAGCAATAATTGCTTCAATGAAGAATTTCATATCTAGGTTATAGTTTGCGAAAATAATTTTAATATTTTTATTTAAAATAACTTTAGATTTGCAGGAAATAGGCATTAATGGTAAGAAGAGTTTCTATACACCTTTCACTCAGCTTGTCCTAATGTTAACATCTTGCCTAGCCACAGTACAAATAAAGAAATTAGCATTAGTACAGTAATATAATATTTCCACTAATATCTTTTTTCTTTTCCAGGATTCTATTGAGTGTCACTTATTATATTTAGTTTTCATGTCTCTTTAGTTTTTAGATCTGTGACAATTCTTCACTTTTTCCTTTTTTCATGACCTGGAAACATTTTTAGTTCATGAAGGCCAGTAATCTAGTAGAATGTTCCACAATTAGAGATTTTCTGATGCTTACTCATGATTAGATTAAAACCCTGCATTTTGGGCAAGGATGCCACTAAAGAGTTCTCAGTGTCTTAAATCAAGAGATGTACGAAGTCAATAATATGTCTTATTAATAGTGTTGTTGCCTTGATTATTTGTTCAAAGTGGTATCTGCCCAGTTTCCGAGCTGTAGAGTTGCAGTATTCCCCTGGTAATAAATTTCTTGAGAGAGATACTTTTAGACTATGTAAACATCCTATTTCTCCTCAAATCCTCACCTCTTATTCTAGCACGTATCAGTGGATCACATTCAACAATTATTACTGTGATTTCCTAATGATGATTTTGTATTTCCTTCATTCCTTCTGTGAAAATTAATTTTCAGGAATTAAGGAAATTTCATTTAAAATGGAGTCAAGAGGCTAGCTGGAGGTTCTCTCATGCTCTACCACAGGTGGTCAATTGCAGACCCAAGAGCAACACTCATACCTTGCAAGTCTGTACTACTTTAGCTACTACCTTACTATCCCAACAGGAGGAAGAAAGGTTTTTCTCTCCCCTTTCCTAACAGCCCAGCCAATGAGAGATAGTCACATCTCAGCCAATGAAAAGTCACTACACTTTGAATTCCCAGTTTACTCCAATGGACTTCTTGCTTATAACAGCCCTTCTCAGCTCCCCCCTTTTCCTCTATAAAAGAACATTCCTCTCCTTTGTTTGCCAGACTTGCCTATGGTTTTGCTATAGTTTGCTTGTCCTGAATTGAAATTCTCTGCTGTTCCCAAATAAACACATTTTTGCTGGCAAAATAACTGCCAGTTTTATTTTTATGGTTAATAGTTCTATATTTATTAATTAAAATCTTTGGAGAGGACAAGCTTTCTTCCCTGTATTTTATTCAATTATTCATTTATATCAGTATTGACTCGTGGATATTGGGTATTTATTTTATTGCATGAGTTCTAATCTAATGCTATTGTTATTTTTGCTGTTTAAATTGTTACAGATTTGACAACTTGGAGCTCTTTCAGATCAGTACCTATGTTTTAGTTTTTATTTTGAAAAATGGCCCCATCTTTTTTTTTTTAATTACTTCCTTACTTTCTGATACCACAAGTTGCTCTAGGATCATCTTGTGTGTTCTCTGCCCCAGCTTGAAATCGACCTCTCCAGGGAATTCTGGTTCCTTTTGTTGAATAATCATATTTAGAAAATAAGATCTTAGTAACAGATGTGCAAAGATATTTAATAAATATATATTACTGGAAATGGAATTGTGGGATCTGAAGGGAATGAATCTTCAATTTCATTAGATACTGTCAAATTGGTAAACAAAGTAGTCTTACAATTCTTACAGAAGCATGAAAGAATTTTGTTTGTTCTACAATCTTAACAATCTTTGTCATTGTCAGACCTCAAAAATTCACTAATCTTATGGGTGTGAAACAATGTTACGTTGTTGCTTTTTTTGTGTCCCTGAAATCTAGTAAGGTGAAACATCTTTTTTATATATATTAGCCACTTGATTTGTATTTTCCATGCATCGCTTTTAAATTTGTTAATTTTTCCACTGCATTGTTTGCCTTTTAATTATTGATTTGCAAGTACTCCCTATATATTTTGGATAATAATATTTGTTAACATTTAAGATTGGAATTATTTGAATAAGAAAAAAACATTTTAACGGTGGCTTAATTAAAATATAAATTTACTTCTCTTTTATGAAAAGACGTGTTGACTAGATAATGATGAACTAGTATGGTGGCTCCTAGATAAAATAAGGAATCTAAGCTTCTATTGTCTTCATTTTCCTGAGCACATGATTTCCATCCTCAGGGGTATTTCATGGTCCCAGATGGCATCTGGAATTCCAGATATCAAAATCAGTTTCCGGGAAACAGAGAGCAACTGAGGAACGAAAGGCTTAAACTCTAAACTAGATTTCACAATAATTTCTTTCTTATAATTTTCCTTTTTATGTCCTTTTTATATTGTGTATTTTAAATAAATTTCCTTTTTATGTTTTATTGACTGGACCTTGGTCAAATGGTTGCCCTTAAATGCAGTGGAGGCTAGGGGAGGTTGGCTTTTATTTTGAGTGGCAAGCTACCCACTAAAAATCAGAGTTTTCACTCCAAACCATTATAGATAGCCATGAATTAACTAGATAGCTTGGCTTCTTGAGGATTGCTGCCTGTTCTGAAGCTTCTTAGCCTTCTCTCACATGATCTCTTATCCTTTACCCTGACTGCTGGGCTTTTTTATATGCCAGCACCAAGCTTCCTGGAAAATGAGTGGAAGTGTTCAAGCATCTGAAAGGTAGGCTCAGATTGGCACATCATCACTTCGGTCTCACTCTGTTGGACAATGTGTATGGTCATATGGTCAAACCAGGTTCAACTCTTCATGAGGGGAGCTGCACGGTCCCATTACTAGAGGCTGAACATGGATAACTGTAGTCTTTTTAATGATAGACCTACATCAGTCATACTCTGATTGCTGAAAATGAGGCATGCATAATCTCTCAATTTTAATTTAGATTGATATGTCATTGCCCTTATTAGTTTTAGCTTTTTTATTTTTTTAAAAATTAACCTGCTGTTTTTCCCTCCCTTCTATCCAGCAAAGTAGTTAGCAGTTGAATCAATATGTTTTTTTAATAGTAGAGTTGCACGTTTGGCAAATTGTTAAACAATATGGAGTATAAAACCTCTGTTATATTATTTATGTTATGTTGTACCTGTACAAGTTATTACAATCACTTTCTAGAAAAAAAATGAAACAACAACAAAAATGATTGGGCATAGAATCACTCCTTCATGGGTTGAGTAGAGCTTAGGTTAAAACTCTTATTAGAGGACAAATGTGGCCAGGACCATTTGAAAAATATAATTTGAAATTAACAAAATGACTTTAGTGGCATTTTAAAATGTCATTTTGAACAAGCTCAGGAAAAGTGGTTATTAACTTGTAGAGTAATAAATCAATCAATGTGCTAGTATATTTACCTTTTAAAGTGTAAATCTTTAAGTGCTGGCAATGAACCACCAGTCAGTTTTCTTTTGTCTCCTTTCAACTGGTTAGGCAGATTGTGCATTTCAGAGATGAGGGCTTCTTAGAAACCCATCTGGAAGGGTCTCTTCTTCAAACAACCCTCTGTTTTTTTCCTATCCACCTGCTTATTTCCTTGCCTTTGTTTTTTTACTACTAGTAGTGACTTGTAAAATTTCAATTGTGTGGATTTCAGACATGGCACATTTCAGAGAATTCAGAGACTGAGAATGGGTTCATGATAATAACTCTGATGGAGGGTATGTAATGACACTGCCCCTCCCATTAAAAACAAAATAAAAAAATAATAAATAAATGCAACTAAAACACAAAAATCAAAATAATAAGTTATTGCATTAGAGCAGTGATACAATGCGTTTCCAAACATAATGATTTTGAACTTTAGAATCACTTTCAGGGAGGAGGTATGCAGTTACTCATAAAGCTGACTGCAGTCTACTCCTCTTTTTCCATAGTCCTTATTACACATAGTCTTTATTACCTGCAGTTCAGACTGACAGTCTGTAGATTGGGAACTGCTGATCAAAACCTTGCTAATGTCAATCACACTTTCTAATAAAAGTTCTTATTATCCCACTGTCCAGTGAAAACCATACATTTTTATATGCTTTTTTTTTTTTTTTTAATTTCAGACATTGAACACATGAAAAAAGAAAAAGAAAAAGAAAGGCCAGATTGGGGTTCTTCCATTACCCTCTTTTTAAAAAGACTACCAATAATTACCAAAGAGATTGCATAAGTACAAATACGATCCATAACTTATGAATACAAAATTTTATTTTCCCTTTTATTTTAGATGTAATAGATCAAATTTAATTTTTCAACTAAAGGTGAGAAACTTTAGATCATGCGTTATGATTCTTTTGCTATAATCTCTATCATACTTTGTGATTTATAAATTTATATAATGTATAAATAGGATGTCAAGAGCTTCAATCACATAATACATGACTTGAGTCTAAACACATGAAAAATGAATCTTGCTAAAATTGAGGAAATGCCTCATGGTATTCTACCAATCAATAAAGTCATTTTACAATGGGGAACTGATTTAAAGCTATCATAAATCCTAGTGAAGGAAAACATTTTCAGCTAATCAAATTAGCTGCTTAAATTGCTAAAGCAACTTAATTGAAATTGAATCAAATAATCTGCATAAATCACATCATCAAATGTTTCTCTTGAAATCTATTTAGTTGTGATTTGTATAAAGAATAAGCACTCAAAGATATTAACACAAACCAGGCCTCTGAAACTCATTGTACTATTATGGAACATTTGTAAATGTGCCATTATTTATTTAATTAGATTTAATATTTTAATACTTTGTACAATTTATTTATTTTGGAAACATTAGTTCTAAATTATCTTTCCTTCAGTAATTTTTCTAAGGAGGGAATTGGTTTATGAAGTGTGTTATTAACCAAGTAACTAAGTGGATTTATTTAAAATACATGCCATGTTGCTTCTTAGGCTGTGATCCATATATTTTTTAATGAGATAAATCTTTTTATTACTTCATTATACATGACCGGATTTCAGAACTATTTAGCTTTTGGGGGGAGGATATGTGTGGATATTTCAAAAATACATAGAAAATGGGTATTTATCTATATATATTTATTCATATTTAAGTGTTGAATATTATTTATATAAATCTATTTATGATTTCATTTTTAAGCTATATGAGTGTATTTTTCCTTTTAGATTATCTTTGCCCAGATATTACCAAGAATTAACTTATACTGTTGACAGTTAATTGTCCCTGTATAGGAGGAGGATTTGCTGATATTAAAATGCTTTGAATTGGATCTCTTTTCCTCTATTATGCCCCATCCATTTTATTCTTTTATTACAAAATAATTCAAAAATCAAAATATTTATATAATGTAGAGTACAGATAATAACAGTAATGAACATCATGGACCCGCTACCCATCTTAAAGAAAGGCCATTACCAATATCTTTGAAGGCCCTGTGGACTTTTTTATTACATTCCTTTATCCCATTCCCAGAGATAGCTACTGACATGATACTTGTTCATAATTTATTGTATTTCTTTGTATTCAGGCCATATTCATGATTATCTATAAACAATAAATGGTTTACTTCTACTTGTTTTTGAAATTCACATATACAGGGAATTCCTTTCTGTACTCATTCAACAAATATCCGCTCAAGTGTGTATTAGGTGCCAGCATTGATTTTGGTGCTGAAGATACAGCAGAGAGGAGAATAAGACAAAAATCTCCTGAGCTCTAGGAGCTTACATTTCAGTGGTAGAGCTGTTCAATGATTAAAGAGAGTGAGCCAAATATATCGAGAATACCTAACAATAAAAGTTAGAAAATGCAGCAGAGAATAACATCAAATAATTGGAGGTTTAATACGTTGCCTTCAAGCAGTCAGGGAAGGCCTCACGGAGAAAGTGACTTTTTGACCGAAGACTTGAAAGAAGTAAGTGGAACAGTCATGTGGATAAAGAGATACAGGAAAGAGTATGTGCAAAGTCCCTGATGTGAGTGTATGTTTGCTCTGACCAGGAGACCACACGGAGAGGCATGTGGCTGAAGCAGAGTGAGCAAAAGAGAGTGTCAGAGGGCTTGGGATCAATGAGGTGACAGCAGCCAGATCATAGAGGGTGTAGTAAGGACCTTGGCTTTTACTTCGAGCCTTTGGAGGTGACCAGAGGGGAGCCATAATCAGTCCTACTTTGTAAGAATCACTCGGCTCCTCTGCTAAGGATAGAGTATGGGGCCTTAGACCAAGGCAGAAGAAGCAAGACCAGTTAGGAAGTTATGTGAAAATCCAGACAAGAAATTATGTCAATTTCTATCAGGAAGATGACAGCCCATACACTGAGAAGTGTTTAAACTGTGGGTGTTACAGAATTTGCTGACAAATGTGGAGTGTGAGAAAAAGGACTTAAGGCCTGAGTGACTGGAAGAAAGGGTATCTCAGTGGACTGCCTGAGATGGGGAAGGCTGTGGGAGGAACTTGGTGCTGGGAGGGAGGTAGGGAGGGATGGTTTCGATGATCTCGGTTATAGCAGTGCTAAGAATGAGAGACCGTAGTCATCAACGGGAGTATGCCATGTCCATATTGAATAGTACATGTCTGAAGTTCAGGCAAAGGGTTTGGGCTAAAGATACACATTTGGGAGTCATCAGCACATAGATGGTCTTCATGAATTCTTAGTGATATAAATATTTGAAACTATGAATCTTCATATGAGTACTTCCTTAGCATTATCCAACAAATTCAGACATGATTTTTTAAATATTATTTTTGACTTCTAGAAATTCAGCAACATCACTTTGTGTTTAACTTTATTCAGATTGCTGTCTTTGAATGTCTGGAAGAGGGTGAATTTATTTCTGAGTTTGTTATTGATGTTTAGTTTGATTGCATATATTAGTTATGTGTGTGTGTGTGTGTGTGCCAATTTTCCAAAGTGGTTATACCAGTTTATAATCCCATTTATAATACCAATTTATAATGTTATGTATACTTTTCTTTTCTTCGTTTTCCCTTTCTCTCTCTCTCTCTCTCATACATACAGAGAAGTAATGGCCTTTCCTTAGGATGGGTAGTGCTTATATGAGAAATCTCTGTATCTTCCCCCCAGTTGTGTTGTAAACCTAAAACTTCTCTAAAAAGATCTCTAAAAAATAAAAAAGAGAGAGAGAGAAAGAGAGTTAAATATTTGAGTTCTCCTGAGGAACTCCTACTCTTTTTCTCCAAGGACTCAGTTTGTCCTCATGTCTTTTCTGCTAGTGCAAACACATTTCTCAAATATTTAACTCAAGCTTGTCCCATGCTTACATGTAACTCTTCCTTTCTTAATTGAGCATCGGTATAAGAACCTACTATATTAGCAAAGCATTATCATACTATGTATTAATTATTTAGTAAAATAGTAATTGTATAAAACTTATCACTCTATGGTATGACAAGTTTAAATCTTTTCACCCTCTTTACATGTTTATTTATTTAGCAAATAATATGGTCCTTTTCCCATGAGACAGTTTTTTTTTTCCTCAGCATTCAGCATAAAGTCTGACACATAGCAGTGATTTACAAAATATGTGTTCAATAACCTTAGAATGAAGATTTTCCCCCTTTTATGTAACCAGGATAATATACAAGACATGACAAACGTTGAAGTAGAATAGAAATAATATTGTTGCCTATTACCGGGTAATTTTTTTTTTTTTTAAAGCAGCGACTTCTCAATATTGACACTTTAAAAAAAAATCTATATATTTATTTTAGAGACAGAGAGAGTGGGGGGAGGAGCAGGGAATCCTCAAGCAGACTCCCCACTGAACAGGGAGCCCAATGCGGGGCTCTATCCCCGGACCCTGAATTATGACCTGAGATGAAACCAAAAGTCAGATGCTTAACTGACGGAGCTGCCCAGATGCCCCAACACTTACACATGTTTTAATACATAGATTAAAAATACTTGATTCAAATTTATTTAAAAGAAATATACCAATGATTACTTCAAGTCCCATTTTACTTTAACCTACCAAGCTATAGGTCAAACTCTAGCATATTTATTAGCCAACAAGGACTTTGATATTTTTATCAAAAACAAAGGCTCTTAAAAGTTGTAATTTGTGTTAACAACTTCATGGAAATTCAGTAAAGCTTGCCTTAGATTGAAGAAGGAAGTCATAGGTATACTGCATGTTGACTGCTGATTGAAAATGATTGAATATTTATAAAACCTTGTATACTGTCCAAATAATAAATCTTGGGATTGTTATTAGTTGTATAGCTCCAATTTTTCTTTTGTTAATTTCTTCTCTTTCTTTGCATATTTTATTCTATGTGATATGAATACAAAATCAACTTACATAGTTCTCTGACTCTCAGGTATGAGGGAAAACCGTTTTCAACAAATAAACATAATGTAATTATTTATCTTACAGCACAGAATGGTGTTTAAATTAAAAGAGATTAGTGACAAATGACTTTCTAGTTTTAAGTATGTGTGGAAAGATCTTTTTGAAGGATGGTACACCTTTCACAGAACCCTCTCAGCCAAAGTCCTCTTACATCCTCTCTTATGTCTTCTGCAGGCCCATAAACACAAGAAAGAGCAAGCTCTACAACCGGTTTGTGCATTTTTTGACATGTTGCTGAGTCCTACTCTAGTCCTTGGGCAGGCCACTAAAAATAAATGAACCATGCTATGAATTCCCAGTCATCAAAGTCTACGTTAGCCTATATTATTTTAAGCTACATCTTCATAGAATGCATGTTCATTGCCTTTATTAAGGCTGAATTTTAATATGCTCTTTTATTGCTTAATAATACAGATCAGTAGTTTTCCAAATTGGGCTCAGAGGAGAACAAGGATTTCATGGAATCTTCCTCAAGGACTTGTCTGAGGAAGACTGCAAGGTGAGCAAAGTAGCTCTTTAAAAAAATCTGTTTTAGGGGTGCCTGGGTGGCTCAGTCAGTTAAGCGGCTGCCTTCAGCTCGGGTCATGATCCCAGGGTCCTGGGATCGAATCCTGCTTCTGGCTCCCTGCTCAGCGTGGAGTCTGCTTTTCCCTCTCCTTCTGCCCCTCCTTCCTGCTCATGCTCTCTCTCTCTCAAATAAATAAATAAATAAAATCTTTAAAAAAATAAAAAATCTGTTTTTAGCTTGTAGACAGACAGCTTGCCTTCTGACTGTGAGCTCTCATGGCCATTCTCCTCTACTAATCTCATCACGAGCGCCCCACCCTCATGACATAACCTCATAATAATTACCTCCTACCCCCAAATAACACCACATTGCAGATTAGGACTTCATCATACTGTGAGAAATATGTTTGTTCTGTAAAATCAGTCAATCAATCAATCAATCAATCAATCAGTCATCTGTTTTATGTGCTGGATTGCCACATAAAAGCACCACACAGACACATTGAAGAGAGGAATGCAATACGACCTTATAGGAGTCTAGGAAATCTTTCCAAATGATATAAAATCTAAATTGATAGCGATATTATGAGCAGCAAGATTTCTATTATTTAGATTCATTGCACAAAGAGATATCAAAATTTCTGCAATGTGTCATATTAATGACATACCCTTTTTTCATGATATAGTTCTCTTCTTACTCTGCCTAATTTGAGGCTTTGAGCAAGTTACATAGCCCTCATTCTCAGCTTCCTTCTCTATCAACTATGGGCTTTGGCGAAATTATTATCTGTGAGTTGATTTACAGTACCAAATTCTATGATTCACTGTTTCCAGAAGTGGCAAAGTAGTAGGCTTATGTGATTCTGCATTCAGATTAACTCCATAAAATTTACATTTAAATAAAAAATGAGAAATGGTTTCAGACCATGGGAAGTATTAGACTGGGAAATTTTCTGACATTCAATAATTTAAATGTATTTTATCTAATATAGCAACTGCCTCTTGGGTTTTAGGCAAAGAAACAGATGTGATGCCTCCTGTAAATCACAAGAAAATTTTCCATGCAAGATGACTGACCTGAAGCCTGAAGGCAATTTTAGGACTGGGAAATATAACAGCCTATGTGCTCTAAAGTGTACTTGCATAACTTAACTTATGTAAAGAAATTCTGATTCATATATGCCTCCGGGTAACAAATACATGACAAATAAGTAATTGAATGTTATGAAAAACAATATTCAAGGAACACTCTTGTCAGTCACTGATATGGGAATCACTACTCATGATTGATAATAGTGTATATTCTCTGTAGATTATTATGTAGAGAAGTATTTCATTCTACAGGCTTCAGTTTTTCTATCACTTCTTCAGTCCTAAGAAGTGATAACAGCGTCTTACAATATCTGTAAAGTCTATCCAAATATAACAGCTTGAAACAATGACATCAAAGAAAACAAAAACTGCTTCTCTAAATACCTTTGCAAGGTTTTTGATGATACAGGTTGTAAAATAAAACAACTATAGACCTGCTTCAGATTGGATATATTAATTTCATTTTATGTCTCAAAGTACTCCAGGAAAAACAGTTATTGTCACTTACCATCCAGATGCAGTGAACTGTTTTTCCAAATAATTTCTGGAAGTAAAAATAAACTGATAATAAAAAAAAACTTATTAGAAAAAAGTCAGTTAAACTTTCTCATTTTGAGATAATTATACATTTGTTTGAAGATGTGAGAAATAATAGAGAGATTCTATGGGCCCTTTACCAATTTTCCCCAATGATAACACTTGCAAAATGATAACAAAATATCAAACACGATATTAACATTGAATAGTCAAGACACAGAAACTTTCCATCACCACAAAGAATCCACTCATTTCCATTCTATAGCCACACTACTTCGCTTCAGCCCCCACCCCATCCTTAATTTCTGTCATCTGTTCTCCATTCCCAATTTGTTTTCTATAATTCTTTTTTAGTAATGTTACAACAGTGGCATAATAGAACATGCAACCTTTTGGTATTAGGATTTTTTAACATAATTTTCTGGAGATTCATCCAGGTAGTACATGTATCAATACTTTGTTCCTTGTTATTGCTTGGTAGTATTCCATAATATGAACATACCCCCGTTTGTTTAGCCATTTACCTGTTGAAGGACAAATAGGTTGTTTCTAGTTTAGGGCTATTATAAAGAAAGGTGACATTAACATTTATGTATGTTTTTGTTTTTGTTTTTTTGGTATATGTAAATATGTTTCATTTCTCTTAAATAAAAATCCAGCAGTACAATTGATGGCTTCTATGAAAATTGTTTTGTTTTCTAAGAAACTTCCAAAATATTTTCAAGAGCAGGCATATCATTTTACATTCCCACCAGCAATGCATGAGTAAAATTCAGTTTCCTTAGATCATCACAAGCATTTGTCATGGTCACCATTTTATTTCAGCCATTCTGATGGTGTGCAGTGACACCTTATTATGCTTTTGATTTGTGTTTCCCTTATGGATAATGACTTTGAATATCTTTTCACATGCTATTTGACATATGTGTATTTTTTTCAGCAAATTATCATTTCATGACTTTTGCCCATTTTCTAATTGGATTGTTGCGTTTTTGCAATGATTGTATTTTGAAAGTTCTTTATGTATTCTAGACATTAGTCATTTGATAGATACGTGGTTTGCAAATTACAGTATTTAGATTTTCTTTTCATCCTCTCTTAAGCAAAAGTTTATAATTTGAATGCAGACTAATTCACAGGATTTTTAAAAATAGATCATACTTTTTAGTATCAAGAACTTTTTGTCTAGCTCTCTATAAAAATATTTTCTCCTATGTTTTTTCCAAGAGTTTCATAGTTTTAACTTTGCCATTTAAGACCATGATACATATTGAGTTCATTTTTGTGTAAGATGTGAGAATGAAGTTGAGATTCATATTCTGCATATAAATGTCCACTTTCTCCAGCACCACTGGTTGAAAGGCAATCTTTTCTCTACTGAATTGCTTTCACATCTTTGTCCAAGGTTAGTTGGGCAAGAGTTCTAGTTTTAGCCCAGACATAAAAAACTTGGAAGTTGTCCTTTTGCCCTAATGGCAAAACAAAACAAAATAAAACAACAACAAAAACTGAACATACTGAAAATCAATGACTTTTCTTGGACTTCTCAGAGAAATGAGATGCCAGGGAACCACTACTGAAATCTGGAGGAGGCAA
Source organism: Mirounga angustirostris (assembly GCF_029215605.1). Taxonomy (NCBI): domain Eukaryota; kingdom Metazoa; phylum Chordata; class Mammalia; order Carnivora; family Phocidae; genus Mirounga; species Mirounga angustirostris. Next base: position 38,064,038 of record NW_026991710.1, on the reverse strand, counting down.
ATCCAGAGTATCCATAAGTAAGATATACTTATCTAGGCAGAAGCTACTAGAGCTATAAGCCCGTAGTAACATATAAGTGGTAATTTTGATGAATTACTGGAGGCTAAGTGTGGATTATTTTGAGAAATGACTGCAGGTCACAGTTTCTTGGGTTTTATCTCCAGGAACCCCACCAGGTAATCACAGTGAAAATCCAAGAAAGATTCCGTTGTGGTATTGGTGGGAAAGAGAAGAGCAATCACTGTGAAATATGTCCAGATCATTGTCTATAAGAAAGGGTCACTCAGAGAAAATGACTTTATCAGAGTCTTTTCTGAACTGAGGAAGGGCATTCCTCCTCTTCCTCCCATCCTATCCTCCTCTAGTCTTACAGTTGTACTTAAGAGGCCAGGAGATGCTATACTACCAGAAAAACATTTTTGAAGGTTACAGTCCAGATACAAAAACCCACGAGAAGACAAATTCAGTCACAAGATTCCAGAACACTTCCTCTACCCTACACCTGATGACCATACAAATAGGGGCCCAGTAGAATAACCTTGGATTATAGGTGAAAATGCTGCAAGACTCAGACTTTCTCTAAGCAGGACTTTTTAGGAAAACCCAGAGTCAAAAAAAGGAGACAAAACAAGGACAACAGAGAAATTTGAAATTTCTGGCACCTACATCTATAGAAAATATTAAACACAGTGCAAATTCAAGCTAAATTAACATAAAACTTCACATTAAGTGACTATTTACATCAGTTCCTATAAGCCAAAACATCATATCTAGCTTTCAAAAAAATTACAAAGCATACAGAAAATCAAGAAAAAAAATTACAGTGTAAAGAGAAAAAGTAAATATAAGAAGTAAACTCAGATGTGACACAAATTTTGGAATGATCAGAGAATTTAAGAGTTATGATTACTATGTTAAAGACACTAAAGGAAAAAAGTATACAACATGCAAGAACAGATGAATAATATAAAGAGAGAGATAGAAGCTCTAAGGAAAAGCAAAAGGGAAGTCTGGAAATTAAAAACAAATTAAGACAAATGCAAATTTCCTTTGTTGGGCTCATCAGTAGACTGAACATGGCCAGTGAAAGAATAAGTAAGCTTGAAGGTCTGTAGAAACTTCTCAAACTGAAACGAAGAGTAAAATTAAAATTAAAAGCAAACAAAAAAACACTGAACAGAACACCCAAGATCATGCATAATTTTAAAATGTGTAAAATATGTATAATTGTAATATCACAAGAGAAGAAAGAACAGAGTTGAAGAAATATTTGAAGAAATAATGACCAAGAATTTTCTAAAATAAAAACAGATACCAAACTGCAGACATAGGAAGATTATATAAAACCAGGCAGGATAAATAATAACAACAACAAACCTATACCTAGGCATATAGGTTTGTTGTTCTTTATAGATTTTGGATACTAGCCCTTTATCTGATATGTCATTTGCAAATATCTTCTCCCATTCTGTCGGTTGTCTTTTGGTTTTGTTGACTGTTTCCTTTGCTGTGCAAAAGCTTTTTATCTTGAAGTCCCAATAGTTCATTTTTGTCCTTGCTTCCCTTGCCTTTGGTGATATGTCTAAGAAGAAGTTGCTGCGGCTGAGGTTGAAGAGGTTGCTGCCTGTGTTCTCCTCAAGGATTCTGAAGGACACCTGTCTCACATTTAAGTCTTTCATCCATTTTGAGTCTATTTTTGTGTATGGTGTAAGGAAATGGTCCAGTTTCATTCTTCTGCATGTGGCTATCCAATTTTCCCAACACCATTTGTTGAAGAACTGTCTTTTTTCCATTGGACATTCTTTCTTGCTTTGTTGAAGATTAGTTGACCATAGAGTTAAGAGTCCATTTCTGGGCTCTCTATTCTGTTCCATTGATCTATGTGTCTGTTTTTGTGCCAGTACCATACTATCTTGATGATGACAGCTTTGTAATAGAGCTGGAAGTCCAGAATTGTGATGCCACCAGCTTTGCTTTTGTTTTTCAAGATTCCTCTGGCTATTTGGGGTCTTTTCTGGCTCTATACAAATTTTAGGATGATTTGTTCCATTTCTTTGAAAAAAGTGGATGGTATTTTGATAGGGATTGCATTAAATGTATAGATTGCTCTAGGTAGCATAGACATCTTCACAATATTTGTTCTTCCAGTCCATGAGCATGGAACGTTTTTCCATTTCTTTGTGTCTTCCTCAATTTCTTTCATGAGTATTCTATAGTTCTCTGAGTACAGATTCTTTGCCTCTTTGGTTAGATTTATTCCTAGGTATCTTATGGTTTTGGGTGCAAGTGTAAATGAGATCGACTCCTTAATTTCTCTTTCTTCTGTCTTGTTGTTGGTGTATAGAAATGCCACTGACTTCTGTGCATTGATTTTATATCCTGCCACTTTACTGAATTCCTGTATGAGTTCTAGCAGTTTCGGGATGGAATCTTTTGGGTTTTCCACATAAAATACCATATCATCTGCAAACAGTGAGAGTTTGACTTCTTTGCTGATTCGGATGCCTTTTATTTCTTTTTGTTGTCTGATTGCTGTGCCTAGGACTTCTAGTACTATGTTGAATAGCAATGGTGATAGTGGACATCCCTGCCATGTTCCAGACCTTGGGGGAAAGCGCTCAGTTTTTCCCCATTGAGAATGATATTCACTGTGGGTTTTTCATAGATGGCTTTTATGATTTTGAGATATGTACTCTCTATCCCTACACTGTGAAGAGTTTTAATCAAGAATGGATTCTGTACTTTATCAAATGGTTTTTCTGCATCTATTAAGAATATCATATGGTTCTTGTTCTTTCTTTTATTAATGTATTGTATCACATTGATTGATTTGCAGATGTTGAACCAACCTTGAAGTCCAGAAATAAATCCCACTTGGTCATGGTGAATAATTTTTTATGTACTGTTGGATCCTATTGGCTAGTATTTTGGTGAGAATTTTTGCATCCATGTTCATCATGAATATTGGTCTGTAATTCTCCTTTTTGATGGGGCCTTTGGTTTTGGGATCAAGGTAATGTTGGCCTCACAAAATGAGTTTGGAAGTTTTCCTTCCATTTCTATTTTTTGGAACAGTTTCAGAAGAATAGGTATTAATTCTTCTTTAAATGTTTGGTAGAATTCCCTTGGGAAGCCATCTGGCTGGGGGCTCTTGTTTTTTGGGAGATTTTTGATTACTGCTTCAATTTCTTTACTGGTTATGGGTCTGTTCAGGTTTTCTATTTCTCCCTGGTTCAGTTGGTAGTTTATACATCTCTAAGAAAGCATCCATTTCTTCCAGATTGTCTAATTTGCTGGCATATAGTTGCTCATAATATGTTCTTATAATTGTTTGTATTTCTTTGGTGTTCCATGTGATCTCTCCTCTTTCATTCATGATTTTATTTATTTGGGTCATTTCTCTTTTCTCTTTTCTTTTTCTTTTCTTTTTTTTAAGATTTTATTTATTTATTTGAGAGAGAGAGAACACATGAGAGGGAGAAGGGTCAGAGGAAGAAGCAGACTCCCTGCTGAGCAGGGAGCCTGATGCAGGAATCGACCCTGGGACTCCAGGATCACGATCTGAGCTGAAGGCAGTTGCTTAACCAACAGAGCCTCGTTTCTCTTTTCTTTTAGATAAGTCTGGCCAGGGGTTTATCAATCTTTTTAATTCTTTCAAAGAACCAGCTCCTAGTTTCATTGATCTATTCTACTGTTCTTTTGGTTTCTATTTCATTGATTTCTGCTCTGATCTTTATTTCTTATCTCCTGCTGGGTTTAGGCTTTATTTGCTGTTCTTTCTCTAGCTCCTTTAGGTGTAGGGTTAAGTTGTGTATTTGAGACCTTTCTTGTTTCTTGAGAAAGGCTTGTATTGCTATATACTTTCCTCTTAGGACCGCCTTTGCTGCACCCCAAAGATTTTGAATAGTTGTGTTTTCATTTTCATTGGTTTCCATGAATTTTTTAAATTCTTCTTCTTTTTTTTTTAAAGATTTTATTTATTTGACAGAGAGAGACACAGCGAGAGAGGGAACACAAGCAGGGGGAGTGGGAGAGGGAGAAGCAGGCTTCCCACCGAGCAGGGAGCCCAATGCAGGGCTCAATCCCAGGACCCTGGGATCATGACCTGAGCCGAAGGCAGACACTTAACGACTGAGCCACCCAAGTGCCCCTAATTCTTCTTTAATTTCCTGGTTGACCCATTCATTCTTTAATAGACCCATGTGTTTGAGTTCTTTCCAACTTTCCTTTTGATTGAGTTCTAGTTTCAAAGCATTATAGTCTGAAAATATGCAGGGAATGATCCCCATTTTTTGGTATCAGTTGAGACCCGATTTGTGACCTAGGATGTGATCTATTCTGGAGAATGTTCCATGGGCACTAGAGAAGAATGTGTATTCTGTTTCTTTGGGATGGAATGTTCTGAATCTATCTGTGAAGTCCATTTGGTCCAGTGTGTCATTTAAAGTCTTTGTTTCCTTGTTGATCTTTTGCTTAAATGATCTGTCCATTTCAGTGAGGGGGGTGTTATAGTCCCCTACTATTATTGAATTGGTTTCAATGTGTTTCTTTGATTTTTGTTATAAATTGGCTTATATAATTGGCTGCTTCCATGTTAGGGGAATAGATATTTACTATTGTTAGATCTTCTTGTTGGATAGACTCTTTAAGTAGGATATAGTGTCCTTCCTTATCTCTTGTTATAGTCTTTGGTTTAAAATCTAACTTGTCTGATATAAGGATTGCCACCCCAGCTTTCTTTTGGTGTCCATTAGCATGGTAAATGGTTTTCCACCCCCTCACTTTCAATCTGGAGGTGTCTTTGGGTCTAAAAGGAGTCTTATTTTTTTATCCAATCTGATAGCCTGTGTCTTTTGATTGGGGCATTTAGCCCATTTACATTCAGGGTAACTATTGAAAGATAGGAATTTAGTGCCATTGTATTGCCTGGAAGGTGACTGTTACTGTATATTGTCTCTGTTCCTTTCTGGTCTATATTACTTTTAGGCTCTCTTTTTGCTTAGATGACCCCTTTCAATATTTCTTGTAGGGCTGGTTTCGTGTTCACAATTTTTTTTAGTTTTTGTTTGTCCTGGAAGCTTTTTCTTTCTCCTTCTAATTTCAGTGACAGCCTAGCTGGATATAGTATTCTTGGCTGCATATTTTTCTCATTTAGTTCTGTGAATATATCCTGCCAGTCCTTTCTGGCCTGCCAGGTCTCTGTGGATAGGTCTGTTGCCAATCTAATGTTTCTACCCTTGTAGGATACAGATCTCTTGTTCTGAGCTGCTTTCAGGATTTTCTCTTTGTCTCTGAGACTCGTAAGTTTTACTATTAGATGTCGGGGTGTTGACTTATTTTTATTGATTGTGAGGGGGGTTCTCTGTGCTTCCCGGATTTTGATGCCTGTTTCCTTCCCCAAATTAGGGAAGTTCACTGCTCTAATTTGCTCCAATATACCTTCTGCCCCTCTCTCTCTTTCTTCTTCTGGGATCCCAATTATTCTAATATTGTTGCATCTTATGGTATCACTTATCTCTCGAATTCTGCCCTCGTGATCCAGTAGTTATTTATCTCTCTTTTTCTCAGCTTCTTTATTTTCCATCATTTGGTCTTCTATATTACTGATTCTCTCTTCTGCCTCATTTATCCTAGCAGTTAGCATCCCCATTTTTGATTGCACCTCATTAATAACCTTTTTGATTTTGACTTGGTTAGATTTTAGTTCTTTTATTTCTCCAGAAAGGTTTCTCTAATATCTTCCATGCTTTTTGCAAGCCCAGCTAATATCTTTAAAATCATTATTCTGAACCCCCCCATGTGGAGTCTCCAAACTCAGCAGATCCCTGCAGTGTGCTCCCACGCCACTCCTCCCCGGGGGAGGAAGGGGAGCCTCCCCAGATCTGCCGCTTGTTGGGTCCCTGCTGGAGGAGCAGTGCCCCGACTGTGCCGCAGATCATTTTACTAATGTCCATGTTGATTAGGTCCCTGGCAGTCAGTACTGCCTCTTATTCTTTTTTTTTTTTGAGGTGATATTTTCCCTCTTGTCATTTTGTCCAGAGGAGAATAGATGAATAAGAGCACAAAATGCTAACAGGGTAACAACGACCCCAGAAAAATATACACTAAACAAATCAGAAGAGACCTGAAACCAGGGGAAAAGAAAGGGAAAGAAAGAAAAAACGGGGAAAAAAAGATTAAAAAAAAGAGTATGATCATATATGATCAGGCTGGTGCATAGATCAGTGCCACATGCTAGATTTAGGGTGTATTTTGGTCTGTTGGAAGAAAGTGCCTCCCAAAATTTTAAAGAAAAAAAAACTTATTTTTGTACAAAAATAAGGGTAAAAATGATGAAGGGATGGAATATGACTATAATGATGAAAATTATAAAAGATTTTATAGAAGGAATTGATATGATAAGAAGTTGGTTGAAAAAGAAAGAAGAGGAATTAAAAAAAAAAAGGGAGAGAATGTGATCAGGCAGGAGACCAGAACAAAGCCATACACTAGAGATTTAGGGTATATTTTGGTCTGTTAGAAGAAACTGTATCCCAAAATTTTAAAACTTACACATATATACCAAAAATAAGGTTAACTACTATGAAGGGATAGAATATGACTCTAAAAATGAAAAACAAAAAAGACATTTAAAAAAGGGATTGATAAGATGTTGGTTGAAAAAGGGAAAAAGAAAAATTCAAAAAGAAAAAGAAAAAGAAGAAAAAGAAAATTAAAAAAATTAACTTGGAAAGACTAAAGAATCATGGTAAAAAAGCCATGAATTCTATGTGCAGTATTCCCCTAGTGCTGGAGTTCTGCCATTCTCATTGATTGGTAAACTTGGTCTTGGCTGGCTGTTCTTGCTGATCTTCTGGGGCAGGAGCCTGTTGCCATGGCTCCCAAATGTCTTTGCTGGAGGTGGAATTGCCCCGCCCTTGCGGGTCTGGGCTAAGTAATCTGCTTGGGTTTGCTTTCCATAGCTTTTGTTCCCTGCAAGCTTTCCGTACAGCTTTGGAGGACGAGAGTGAAATGGCGGCCTCCCCATCTCTGCCCGGGAGGAGCCGAGAACTCAGGTCCCCAATTCTCAGTGCGCCCCCAGAGAAAAGCAGTCAATCACTCCCATCTCCCCAGTCTCCAGCCGCACTCCATGCTCACCTGGCCTGTGACCGAGCATTTCTATCTCTGGCACAGGACCCCGTGTGGAGTCTCCAAACCCAGCAGATCCCTGCAGTGTGCTCCCATGCCACTCCTCCCCGGGGGACGAAGGGGAGTCTCCCCAGATCTGCTGCTTGTTGGGTCCCTGCTGGAGGAGCAGTGCCCCGACTGTGCTGCGGATCATGGTTTATGGCAACCCCGAGCTGAGAGCCCATTCCTCGGCTCCAGCTCTGCAGCTGGCTTCCCCGCTCTGATCCCTGGGAGCTCTGCCGCACTCAGACACCCCTGGTCTTCCTGTGACTCCGAGGGTCCTGAGACCCCACTGTCCCAGCAAGTGTTCCATCCCCCGCTTAGCCACTTCTAAAAGTTCTGATTTTGTGCTCCACTGCTCTATCACTTGCGGTAGCAGCTGGAGATGGAGCCCTCCCCCTCCATCCAGCGGTAGCAGATGGAGCCCTCCCCCTCCATCTATCTTCCTGAATATCACCTTGGATTCACTTCTCTGCACGTCCTACCTTCCAGAAAGTGGTTGCTTTTCTGTTCAGAGAGTTGCTGCTATTCTTTTCTTTTCTCTTCAGGAAGTTAGAAAATGATATTGTTCAAAAACTTTAATCTAGATAAATAAAGGAGATTGTCAAAGGAATAAATAAAGGAGGTCTGGAGATTCAGAATAGAATTCAGAATGTTGTAGAATAATCCAACTGTATTCCCATTGTATGAAACTGCCTTATTGAAGGGGGTAGGTGGAAAAATAACTTTGAAAATCAGTGGAGTTTGTAAAACTAAAAGCAAAAGAAACTACATAAATACTATAGTTGATGAAAGTGTTTCCCATAGAGTTACAGATTAGCCAATTTGACACTTATATACCTGTATCCCGTAATGAAACAATTATGTGAATGGATGGCAGGTGGTGGAGGCCAAGTTTCTCACTGTTGGAGTAAGAGGTTACAAATAAGCAAGGGTGAGAGTCTAGAATCATCCATGTGGTAATTAATTCAAGTTTGAGACATAAGTATGAACACATGTTTAGCTTAATATAGATACAGATGGTTACATATAGAACTATCTACACATATGTGTATATACATGGGTATATACATGCATGCATTTTATTGCTACATCAGCTGAGAGAAACAATGGTACACCAGTAGCAACAAGCACGCTCAGCACACAAATCTTGGTTTCTAATACCATTCTCCAACAAAAGCAGCTCCATGGAGAAATGGCTGATTACACTAATGGAATAGGAAATATACAATATGAATCTGGAGCATCTCATAGAAATGCTAGAAAGTAAAGAAATGCTCAAAAACAAACAAAAAATTTACAGTGATTGGCATATATCAAAGGAACATGATGGTCAACTGAAACAGCTTCCAATGGCAAAGTTTAGAGCAATTTGGGAGACAAGATAAATAAATTTGTGCTGGATTATAATCTAAAGTAAAGAATATCTGAGTCCATATTGTTATAAATAAATGACTGAATAGCTAAATAAGTATGGTAGAAAACACAAATCTGTGCAAAAGTATTCCAAGTAATTTATGTAGATATTCCACTGTCAAAGAAGGAGAGCAAAACTCCCCACTCATTAAGTGTGGGCTGCCCATGGTGACTTCTTTCTAAATAATACAGTACAAAAACAAGAATAAAAAGTAACTAAAAAAAAGTAACTTTATAGTGGAGGAACCTGAGAATCAATTTCTCAGCCAGATGAGCCAGGTTAATATTAACAGTGTTGAATCATATTGACGATATATACTCTTGATATGACCTGATGAAAATGGCATTTTGCCTCTTTGATCTTCCTCCCCAAAACAGAACTCTTGTGTAGTCGTGAGCAAAAGATCATTAAAGTGCAATTGAGGGGCATTCTACAAAATACCTGACCTATACTTCCAAATCTACTAAAACCGTGGAAATCTGAGAAACTGTCTTAGCCAAGAGAAGTCTAAGAAGGCATAATTATTAAATGTAATATTGTATCCTTACTAGGATCCTAGAATAGAAAAAGAACATTAAGTAAAACTAAGAGAATCTGATTATACTATGAGCTTTAGTTAATAATAATGTATCATATTGGTGGCTTAATTGTAACAAAGGTACCATAATAATGTAAGCTGTTAATAATAGGGAAACTGAGTGTGGGGTATATGGGAACTTTTTGTACTATCTCTGCAATTTTGATGTAAAGCTAAAATTTCTCTAAAATAAAAAAAAAATACTGAAAACTGCACAACAATCAGTTTGTATATTTGTGTGGGTCTATTTCTGGATTCTTTATTCTGCTCCATTTATCTATGTTTCTGCGCCCTCACCAATAGCACATAATCTTGATTACTTCAGGTACCTGATAAGTCTTGAAATCAGATAGACTGAGGACTCATTGTCATTTTATTTTTCTTCTTCAAAATTGTTATTCTAGTTTTATTGCCTTCCCATATAAGTTTTAGAAAAATCTCATCTATACCTACAATAAATCTTGCTGGAATTTTGACAACAATTATATTAAACTTAAATACCAATTTTAGGAAAATTGGTATCTTTGCTTTGTTGTATTTTCCAATTCATAAATATGTTATGTGTCCATATTTATTTAGATCTTCTGGGATTTCTTTCTTTAGCACTCTGTCGTTTTCAGCATATAAATCCTGCACTTGATTTATAACATTTCCTTTTAGGTATAATATTTTTTGGCAATGCAAATGGTATTTAATTTTTTTTATTTGTATATAGTTGGCACACAATGTTACATTAGTTTCAAGTATGCAACATAGTGATTAAACATCTCTGTATGTTTTGCTCTACTCACCACAAGTGTTGTTATCATCTGTCACCATACAACACCATTACAGTATCATTGACTATGTTCCCTATGCTGTGCCTTTTTCCCCAGTGATTTATCTGGAAACCTGTATTTCCCACTCCCCTTCACCCATTTTGTCCATCTCCCCAACCCCCTTCCAATGGCAACCATCAGTTCATTCTCTGTATTTAAGGGTCTGATTCTGCTTTTTGCATGTTTGTTAATTAATTTGTTTTGTTTTTTAGATTTCCACATATAAGTGAAATCATATGGTATTTTGTCTTTTTCAGTCTAATTTTGGTGACCACATTTTCATTGCTAGATCACTGAAATACAACTGATTTTTATATACTTATCTTGTATCTTATGACTTTGATGAACTCACTGATTAGTTCTAGTAATATATTGTTTGGACTATTTGGACTTACTTTGTAAGTTTGTAGTTTTCTTTGTAAGCAATTATGTTACCTACAAATACGGATTTTTTTTACTTTGAAAATTATATGCCTTTTATTTCCTTCCCCCCACCTAGATTTCATTGACTAGGACTTCCAGAACTATGTTCAATAAGTTGGTTTGATCAGACATTCTTGCCTTGTTGCCAGTAGTAGTGGAAAAGTATTTAGCCTTTCACCATTAAGAAGCAAATTAGCTGTATGCTCTTCGTAGATGCTCTTCATCATGTTGAGGAAAATTCCCCTCTTTCAATTCTTCTGAGAATTCTTGTAATGAATGGTTGTTGAATTTTGCTAATGTTTTTTCTGTATCAGTTGACATAATCATGTAATCTTTCTTCTTTAGCCTGTTTATATGATGGATTACAATGGTCAATTTTCAAAAATTGATCCTGCCTAGTACAGACCATAGTTAATAATCATGACTCTAGTTGATAATACGGTACTGCCTATTTGAAAGTTGCTGTGACAGTAGAGCTTAAAAGTTCTCATCACAAGAAAAAACTTGTAACTATGTATGGTGACAGATATTAAATAGATTTATTTTGGTGATAATTTCACAATATATACCATTATCGAATCATTATGTCATATACCTGAAATTAATATATTATATGTCAGTTTTACCTCAATAAAAAAAATTGAACCTGCTTTACATCTTTGGAATAAGTCCCACTTGGTCATGATGTACAATTCTTTCTATAGTTGCTGAATTCTATTTGGAGAAGATTCAAAATCTATGCTATTCCTGCTACTGTTTGCTTAGCTTTCCTTTATCTATAATATTAAAATAATATCCATTTTTTCATTTTGCAATATACAACCACATTTTTATTTGAGAACTACCTAAGACTAATATCGGGTGCCAGCTCTTCTAGAATGATTTTCCTAAGGACAATGTAACAATTTGTCTATTTGTCAAATCACTTTGTATCTCTTTTCATCAACTGTTTCACATTGAATTTAGATATGATAACATAACTTGGATAGTTTCTTAAATGTCTTTGGGATGCTGACAAGTCATTTTTGCATAAAAATTTATTAAAACAATAATTATATGTATAATTATTGTCTGTGATTTTCAACATATATATTATATATATATATATAATTATTGTCTGTGTGTGTGTATATACATATATATATACATATGTATACTCAATGTAGACTTATATGTATATGCACTGGCTTTGACTTGCTCTAAAATCTCTATAGCATTACTTCAAAGGATTTCATCTAATTTATGGTTCAGATTGACACAAACTTTTTTGAAACCTGGAAATTGTTTATATGCTTTTGTGGCAATGTATTTTATTTAAAAAAAATGAGAACTACATTATTCTTCATTTGAAAATCCATCCTAGATCCTCCCAAGCCTCAGAAGGCTGTACTAAATCGATTTCCCTGCACCTATGTAGTTTTCTACGCCCCTTTGTAGTTAACACTTTTGCCTTTCTTGTGCTCAGATAGAAAATGTCACAAACTTTCTGATGCCTTTTACTCATAGTCTAAGTCCTGAGACCAAGAATCATATCAGAAGCTGATTTCACCTAATTTCTTTTGAATTTGGTCCAGTCTATAGAATCAGACATATGTAAAAGTTTTTGATGAGCTTTCCAGTTTCGTGCTGGGTCTGGAGCCTCTGTTGCTTCACTTAGTGCCCTAACATTATATTCATCTGTGACAGCTTCATCCCAAGGTAGGTGGTTCTGGAGTTGGTATATCCTACTTCCTGCTGCTGGCTGAAGTCTGGTTCTGAATGGATTGATGACAGAAGATGCTCTATCTCTGAGATTTAAACTTGGTAATTTCATAGCTATTAAGGGCATAGATTTTTCACTGTGGCTGCTACCAAAATGGCCATTTTGGTGGGGGGGTATTTCAAAACAAAGGAGATTTTAGGGGGCTTAGCAGTTTAATATGGTTGATTATAGGGAAGTTTCTGCATGCAGTAGCATGATTGCCATGTATCATTCCGAATTGCAAGTGTGAGCTGTTAATAAGACCCTGCTATTTCTTTTCTGGCTCCTGGATTGAATATCCCTGAACCTTCCCTGTATATTGGAACCCCTTCCAGCTCAAATTTTAGGCAAATTTTTTTTTAGCCATCCTTATTACATCTAATCTCAGACCAAAACTCAACAGAATCCAAGTTCTAGGCTATTTCAAGGTGAATATGACCTCAGTTATGAAATTCCATTTAATCATAGAATAGAGGTTTGTTTGTATATATATATATTTTTTACTTTCACAGTAACTCTAACTCTACCTGGCTTAATTAAAACAAACAAACAAAAAACCAAAGAATATCATGCTTCTACTTCCATTCATATCTGATTTAATCCAAGTGGTTTGGCTGGCTAACCTATATTGGCTCACATCTATATTTTTAGTAGGTTGGGCAGTTTTACTTTCTGATACTGTAATTTCCAATGTACGTATTTTTATTTACAGTTTACTGTGACTCTCAACATCAACTTGCATATTTTGGATCTTGAAGAGTTTCCAAGACACTATATGGTTTAGACCTCTACCTTCAGGCAGGTAATATCCTATTAGTGCTCAACAACAAAAATTCTTGTTATGAATAATTTTAGAGCTCTTAAAACTTCTTGATTCTCTTTTCTAACCACATGTCTAGACTGAATGCAGCTCTTGTTGGCATTATACTACTCCTAAAGGGCACCTGTAGAATCATCTGATGGCTATGACTGCATCCAGGCTACATTTGGGAGATTTTAGATGGGAGGGTGCTTGGTTGTAAAACCTGAGGGTATTTTTTCTGCAGTGGAAAATATGCTCCCTACTTACTAAGTGATTTGTTTTGTCTAAAAGAAAGACATTGTGGAGATGGAGGAAAAATGTATCTCTATGTAGCTGTCCCTAGCTTAATGTCATTTTCTCTGGATGATAACTTTTTCTTTATAGTCATTGTGTCCTAGAGCTGTAGTGTATGGGTGATTTTTCTCCCATATAACTTCATTGTGTTCTCATTTCAAGACATTCAACTTCATCATCTTTGACAGCCTGGTAAACAGTTTGTGGCATAAGGTAAGCAATATTTTGTTTTGTTTTGTTTAAACTCATTAATGTGGGATAAGCACTGCCAACATAGTGTTCAAAAATGATACCTTGCATATAGTAAAGACTCGAGAAATGAAGTAAATGAATGAATGTCCCAAGGACCAATGGCTTCAATATTATATACTACAATAGCACTCATTCTGGTAGCTATGTGTTGGAGTAGATATTGAGACTGAGGATTCTCTAGGCCTTTTAAGTCCATTGTCTATTAATTCACAAAGTTAAAACACACTTGTTTAAGTTAGTGCTTTATAATCAAGAGGATCATCACTAAATTCATATGATTAATAAAACAATAACAAAACAATAATAATAGCTAACATGAATTGAGTACTAGGCATTGTGCCAATTAAGTATTTTTGGATTTGATGCTTAGGATCACTTTATGACTCTAAGAATCTTTCCTGCTGTTCACTTGAAAGTTGGGTAGAACCCACTCTTATAGAAGAGTGGGTAGAACCCACTCTTATAGAAAAGCAGCATAAATTTACATTTTTTTTTTTTACCAGATAGGCTTTATTCCCCAAACTGTATTTTCAACTTCTATCCTTGATAGCTAGGTTTTACTATACCTACTTTGGATGAGCACGTACATAGTGTACAAAATAATGCTTGTTTCACCAGCTTAATTTTTCTTTGGTCACCCTCTTATTTGTGGGTTGGATGGGGTGGGGTGGGGGTGATTGTTTATTGCTGCTGAAGAGGCCAAGTCCTAAAAGAGTGGCTGCTATCCAGAAGAGGGAGGGGTCCCTCCCAAAGTCAAGGCAGCCCCAGTTAGACCTTTTATAGGAATATGAAAAAAGTATGAAGATTAACCAAAGATTAAAAGAAGCAAAAGAACACAATCAAAATAAGAAATGCAAAGACACATGACCCCATTTCTCTTCACCTCTTTCAGGGTAAACTGCAAGAGGAAGGGAGCTCTTATAAGCTCCCCAAAATTTCCATATGCTCATAACAGTACCAAACACCAGGGATCCTCTTTGGGAACTCAGAAATTTATCAGATTTGATGCTTGGCTCAGTTTGTGCATATCAACATTTTCCAAGATGGAATATATATACTATTCCATGTTGTCTTCTTTCATCAACCCCCAACTCCCTGGTCATTATGCAAAACACTAGAAAATATCTAAGTAGAGACAGGGTGGATACTAACTCTCCCTCTCCACCTTAGCAGCATACAACTATTATGTTCGTATTTGTTTTACAGGCTAGTGGGAAGTATTATGTTATCTATAGAAAGCAGGTCAGTCAGATCTTCACCAATCAACTTGAAGAGTTGTAAATCATAAAATCATAGACTGTTAGAGCTATAAGAACATTGGATCCAATCTAATCCATGCCATTTATTTTGTAGAGGTAAAACTATAGTCCAAAAATGGTAAAATGACCTTCTTGTTCAAGGACGCAAAGTTAGTGTCAGTTTCATTGATAACATGCTTATTCTTTTACATTCTGTATGTACGGAAACACATTTTGTACCCTAAAATAATATTTTGAATATTTTTATTGATATAGTACAGAAGTTCACGTTCTATTTATGAAAGATTTAAAATCTTTTTAATTTACCACTATATTCTATATCAGTATAATTAACCATATTAAGCTATAGTATTTAACGTAAAACAAAAAAATTTTCTATTGGTTTTCTTGAAATGAGCAGTTTGCTTTCTGTTGCTAAGGAAACAGATTTTTGCATGAAATGTAATGTAACATTGATGTCCCAGTAAACCACTAAAGTGGAAATCTTTAAAGTCTGTCAACATCTTGAGAATAAGCAGTTTGCTCTAATCAAAATGAATTCAAAATTATTCTGAGCATGTGCAAATGCAGTATTTTAGAAACACACTTCTGCTGGTAAGGACTTGTTTTGTTTACCTACTTGATTCAAAATCAACATAAAGTATTTTTAATATGTGCTTGTACTATGTACAATTTATATTTTTATAATCCCAACTTACTAGAAATATAATTAAAAGATTATTTTAACAAAGCAGTAGTAATTATGCTTAAAAACAAAAAGGAAATTTAAAAATCAAGTGAATTTCATCATGAATGGTCTTAGCGTTATCTTTTATGAAAAAAATAAAACCGAATGATATGATTTAACCTTTATTTCTCTAGCTCAAGTTTTCTTAATAAAATAAAAGATGGACCAGATATTTGGAAAGCAGACAGCAAGAAACTTTTTTTTCTAATTATGGCTTAATTCAGGAAAAATAAAATGTACAGTTTGTAAGAAACTCTACATTTTTATTAGTATTTATAAGCCACTAAAGGGACGCCTGGGTGGCTCAGTCGGTTAAGCGGCTGCCTTCGGCTCAGGTTATGATCCTAGAGTCCTGGGATCGAGTCCCACATTGGGCCCCTTGCTCAGCAGGAAGCTTGCTTCTCCCTCTGCCTCAGCTGCTCCCCCTGCTTGGGCTCTCTCTGACAAATAAATAAATAAAATCTTTAAAAAAAAAAATAAGCCACTAAAATGTTACTTCTTCGGCATTTTTGAGAAGGAACAACATGATAACAGCTGACTAATCCTTTAATTTCAAATAAGATCTAGTGTATGTCATGAAATGAACTGGGCTCTTTTAAGATGTAGCTCATTTACTCACTGGCTTAGAGGTTTCAGTGTCTGGTTATCTGAATGAATCCTTTGAAGGGGGTAGAGAGCACTTTACTTGCAAGGGACCTGAAATGGTAGCACAGTGTCCCTGGGTCCTGAACAGTAGGGTTAAAATAGCTTTTGGGGCCCCTCAGATCCCTGCTATGCTGGATCCCCTGCAATTACAACAGGGCCTTTGTCCAAACCTTTTGGGAACAGGAAACGAGAGTTTGGTCTGTATTGGCGGGAGGCTTGAAAAAAATGGTAATGGTTTTTGGTTGTTTGTGGGTAAGTCTACAGTGAAGCTTACATATTTTTTTCCAAACTCAGGAAAATCTGGAGTCTAATCATAAGATTAACAGTTTTGGAAATTGGGAAACTTGAATTTAAGGTTTATATATTTTGATATATTCAACCTGCTTTGCATTGAAGTTTTGGGTTTATATGCCTGGTTCTTGAGGCCACTGCAGATTTTATTTACACCTGTTTTATGACCTTTGTCACTTTCAGCACCAGATGAGTATCAGGAAGTATTCCCTTCTGTCCTGTTTACATCGTAATGTTTTAGAGACAATGCAATGATTTATATATCTCAGTGTGCTTGTAGAGTATAATGTCCTGTATGTATCACAGTCATTACATTTGTGTTGGAAAAATAGGGGGATTGTTTAACTTTATTTGGTGTTGTATCAACAATTCTCCCAGGATAGCTTTTATAATTGAGGTAAGAGAGGCATTTGTGTGTGTGTATATGTGTGTGTGTTTGTGTGTGTGTGTTGATGCTGTTGCGTTCATCTTTGGGTAATTATTACAGTGTAAACTAAATGGGCTGCTCAAGTCAATTACGCATTTAAAAATTGCTATAAGTGTTGTAGAATATTTGTTAAAATACACACACACAGACACACACACACTGGAATATTATGCAGCCATCAAAAGGAATGAGATCTTGCCATTTGCAACGACGTGGATGGAACTGGAGGGTGTTATGCTGAGTGAAATAAGTCAATCAGAGAAAGACATGTATCATATGACCTCACTGATATGAGGAATTCTTAATCTCAGGAAACAAACTGAGGGTTGCTGGAGTGGTGGGGGGTGGGAGGGATGGGGTGGCTGGGTGATGGACACTGGGGAGGATATGTGTTATGGTGAGCGCTGTGAATTGTGTAAGACTGTTGAGTCACAGACCTGTACCTCTGAAACAAATAATACAATATATGTTAAAAAAAAAGATAACAGGAAGGGAAAAATGAGGGGGGCAGAATCGGAGGGGGAGATGAGCCATGAGAGACTATGGACTCTGAGAAACAAACTGAGGGTTCTAGAGGGGAAGGGGGCGGGAGGATGGGTTAGCCTGGTGATGGGTATTAAAGAGGGCACATTCTGCATGGAGCACTGGGTGTTATACGCAAACAATGAATCATGGAACACTACATCAAAAACTTATGATGTAATGTATGGTGATTAACGTAATATAATAAAATTTAAAAAATGTGTGGTCCGTGACATTGTATGTACAATAATCCATTTGAGAAAAACTAAATCATATTTCCCAAACAGCAGACCTACTATTACAACCATGAAGAAACAAAATAACACAGACCACTTCCACATCTCTCCTCGAGTCATTTTACAAGACTTAGTCTATGTGATTTTCTCCCCAAATCATTGTTTCTGAAGTGCTAATGAATATATTAAGGAGCCCTAGAACATGCCTTAAAATAAGGATTTTTTTTTATTACTCTAGTATTTAGGTACTTGTAGGTTTAAGAACAGAAATAAAAGAAATAGGGATGCCTGGGTGGCTCAGTCCGTTAAGCGTCTGCCTTTGGCTCAGGTCATGATCCCAGGGTCCTGGGATCGAGTCTCGCTTCTGGCTCCTTGCTCAGCAGGGAGCCTGCTTCTCCCTCTGCCTGCAGCTCCCTCTGCTTGTGCTGACAAATAAATAAATAAAATCTCTGACAAATAAATAAATGAAATATTTTTAAAAAAAGAAATAAAAGAAATAGACTTGGTTGTATAGTAATTCTCTGCTGCTAACCCCCTGCCCTGGAAACCCCACTTTAACTGTCTCAGGGAACGGTGCTGGAGTGCTCCCACTTCATCTGTGGTACTCTTTCCTCTTCTCCATGGCCTTTCTGCTGGTATCATGCTGCCCTTCCCTCTGTCTACATACGAGGTCCCAATAGAAACTACAGGGCTCAGAAGCTGAAGAAAACTTACTCTCATCAGACAGGCTCTCTCTTACTTACTAGCCACAATATCTTGGACATGCCGATAAATGCCCTTGAACCTCCATTTTTTTCAATTGTAAAATAAAGATTAAAAAAAAATAAAGTTACCCGTTGATAAGTTATGCATATAATCCTGAGGCAGAATGTTTGACACAGAATTAAGTGCAATAAAAGATAGCTATGGTGATGATGATAATGATCTATGCATAGAAAGAGAAAGACCCCCTAGATATATCACAGGGTTGTGAAATCATGTCATTAATACCTGTGTGATGGATTCAATTGAGAGAAATAAATTACCAGAAAAGATTAAGATAAAATTATTCTAGACTGATTTTAGGCCAGAGTTTTCTTTCCCATTCTAAAAAAGAAAAGATATTGGATAATACTACACAGGTTATCAGAGATAAGGAGCTCAGCAAGCTTTTAATTAAGTTATTCCAGTTATGGGATCAGTGCACTAGGGTGCAGATATTTTATCTTTACCTAGCAGCTAGGAACCTTTTTCATTTGGTGCCATGCTACACCACATTCAACCTGTTCCACAACAATGCCAGTACATCTATTGCTTTAAATGGATACGTGCAAAAATAGTCTTTGCCTAGTGATGTCAGAATTATAGAAATCTTGGGCGTGGACAGTATTTTGGGGTAGGCGGACTTCTTGAGGGGAAGACTAAGAAAAATTCCTTCAAATATTTTCAAAGTGACACAAAGCAATTTTTATGCTACAGAGTTCTGCTTTTTAGTGTGCAATTCATTGTGCTATTAAAGCTTTTATATACTTGCATAGCAAACTTGCTAAAATCAAAACCCACTTTGAGTGAGTACTAATAGCAAAAAAGAGAGAAAAGAAAAGGAGATAATATAGCTAAACCTAGCAGTAGTATTCATGAAAACTAGTAAAATCTAATAAAGATGAAATATATATCATGGCCAAATAACCCACAGACACAGTACACATTGCTTTGGTGACAAACTATGCTTTTCATTATAGGCCCATAAATATAAAGTAAAAATCTCTATGGACCAAATTTTATTTAAATATTTCCCATGTGCTAAAATTGACATTTGAATTTTAAACCATTTTAAAGTCTACTGGAATTCATTTTAATTTACTCTCTGAAAATATTTTCTTTTTCCTTTATATTAGATTTTGAAGGCTGTTTCCATAGAAACCACTTCATCAAGGAAGAGCTTGAACTTTTTTTTTTTAAAAACATAAAATGGGCTTGACCATCTTTTTTCCTATAGAGGTATAAACAACCTAAAATAGCACACAAAATGATTTTAAATGTAAGCTGGTGTTTACAGTGTAACCCCTGTGGGCAGTGACCAGAACGTTCATGGAATTGTTCTTTGCTGGTTTGTCTACATAATTCTTAGATTAGAGACTGCTGTGACGGTGTTCCTTTTTTCTTTCTTCTTTCCTCCCTCCTTCCTTCTGTCCCTCCTTCCCTTCTTTCCTGTATTAGCATCCTATGGTTGCTGTAATAAAGGACTATAAACTTGATGGCTTGAAACAGAACAGATCTATGTTCTCTTACAGTTCTAGAGGACAGAGTCTTAAAACAGTTTCACTGGGCTAAAGTCAAGGTGAGGGCAGGGCTGGTTCCTTCTGTAGGCTCTAGAGAGGAATTCCTTTCCTTGCTTGGCTGTTTTTAGCATCTGGTAGCTACCTGTGTTCTTTGACTGGTGACCTCCTTCTTGCATTATTCCAACCACTTGATTCTGTTGCTCTTTCTCCTACCATCTCTCTGCTCTTCTCACTCCCTCTTACTAGAACCCTTATGATTACATCCCACCTACCCAGATAATCCAGGATAATCTTCCCATCTCAAAATCTTTAATTTAATCACACCAGCAAAGACCCTTTTGCCATAGAAGGTAATATTCATGGTTCTGGGTTTATTTAGCCTACAATACTTCCTTTCTTTTTGTTTCCTGTATTTCAAGTTATTATTTGCACAGAAACAAAAAAAAATAGCATAGTTTGTTGGTTTAGGTAATGAATAAAGACACATAAAACTTCTCACCAGCAAAGATTCAACTTCAAGAAGGGTTTGAAGACAACTGAGATGCTATACAGTTGCCTATGTCAACAAAAATACCAGATAACTTGCTTGGTACATTGTCAGAGATGATGATAACTGATTTTTATATTTGCATAATGCCTTAAATATTTGCATAGAGTTACCTGCAATACAGCAATGAGGCTAATGTGATTATGCACTTTTCCTGATCAGACAGTTAAGGTCCCAGGAGGCTAAGTGCCTTGTAGAAGCTTATACAATCTTCCAACTACCACTAGGTTTGCAAGCAAAGCACCTTCCTGCCTCCTTGCTCGGGGGCTTTATCGCTGTGCTTAGAGATTCGGGCTGGGGAGAGCATAGGTTATTTCTTCTCCACTACTTGTGAAAAGCATATTGTGCAAATGAATATAACAGTGCAGGTTTTAGAAATATGTACTTTGTTTTTCTTCAGGAATCAAAGGTGTTAACAAAGCTTAGATTTATATCATATGCCAAATTTCTTTTTACTCTGAAGAGCCTGGTGTTTGCTCTACCTACTTTGTATACTAAGAAAAAAACTTATTGGGGTAAATATTCAGTATTTTCTCAAACATTTAACAGAATGTTTTATTTTAACAGAAAATAAAAATGAAACAATTGTGATCCCACCACAAAAATAACTGTTTTTTCTTTATTCTTGGCACGATTACTTCATGTCTTCTATGCATTTTTTAACAAATATATTTTTTTCAAAACTGAGAATGAATTGTGATCTTTTTTCTGTATATTAGAAATTTAAAATGGTTATAAATGTTTATTACTGTAATATATTATTATGTTAGAAATTATTTTTGTTTTTTTGTGTGCACATTGGATTGTTTTTAGAATTTAAAACTAAAATTTAAGTTGCACACTCAAATATGATTAGTGGTAAGGTTCTATTTTCAAAGTGCTAACCACTATCCATTAGAATCCTTCTAGCAGTTATCTGCAAATGCCCAATTCCTTGGCATTTTGTCAATATTGGATATACAATTTTCTATGTTTTCCAATAAGTAATCTAACGTGTTATTTCTTTGTTGTTATAATTTGCTCTTATTTAGTTTTTCAGTAGGATGAATTTTTTTTGTCATTTTATATCATTATGAATTGTTTGTTTACATCCTTTGCACATTTGTCTTTTTGTTGCATTTTCAAATTAATATAAATACTAATTAATCCTATTACAACTCTGCCACTTGGTATACAGAAATATTACATTTTGAATATTGATATCACCAGTTAAAGCTCCTATTTTTTATTTAAAAAAAGAAAAAAATACACTCATCTTTCATTAAGTTTTTAAACTGCCAAGTGTCAATGATAATATTTATATTTTAAAATATTTTTATTGTTTGGGGCGCCTGGGTGTCTCAACTGTTGAGCGTCTGCTTTCAGCTTAGGTCATGATCCCAGGGTCCTGGGGTCGAATCCCACATTGGGTTCCCTGCTCCACGGGAAGCCTGCTTCTTCCTCTCCCACTCCCCCTGCTTGTGTTCCTGCTCTTGCTATCTCTTTCTCTATCAAATAAATAAAATCTTTAAAAAAAATATATATATTTTTTGTTTTAAATTGTTCTTCCTTCAGACAAGTAATACTAAGTGTTCTATAACACTGCATGTAATTATATGAGAAAAAATGTGTTTATACAAATTATAGGCCACATGGATTATTCTGACATGAATAAAATATGGTTTTCTTATAAAGTCTTTATGTGCTCAAGGGTTTTGTTACCTCTAGGATAGGAGTAATCTTTATTCCTTAACTCCAATTCTCTTACTGGTCATTCTTGAATCTACTCCAATCAGACATTTTTCAGCCAGTACTCCCTTCCCTATAATACTCTCAATTCCACATTGCTCTGTGAGCTTGATGGGTGACCTAGGTCTTGAGGTCACAGGACTGACTCAAGGCACCTAGGATGTTAAGCTTATAGTTTGAGGTAGCCATTAAAGGTACATGTGGGAGTAAGGTCCTTCTATAGAAATGGTGGCTGTAAATACCATTCCCCAGTGCTGACACTCTTGTGCCCTGAGGAAGACATGTCATTTTTCAAAATTCAACTAAAATGTCACTTTCTAAAAGAGGCCTCTCTAATGCCCCTGACCAAGTCATGTTCTACCTCTGCTCTTTCTCAGAGCACATTGTATTTCTTCATAGGGAGTCAACATTTTAATTATAATTTATGTAAAATTTTATTCATTATTTGACTCACCCACAAATATGCCTAACACATGGAAGGCTAAAAGATATAGACCTGTTGGGGCGCCAGGGTGGCACAGTTGGTTAAGTGGCTGCCTTCTGCTCAGGTCATGATCCTAGGGTCCTGGGATTGAGCCCTGCATCGGGCTTCTTGCTCAGTGGGGAGCCTGCTTCTCCCTCTCCCTCTGCCTGCCGCTCCCCCTGCTTGTGCTTGCTCTCTCTCTCTTCTCTCTCTCTGACAAATAAAGTCTTAAAATAATAATAAAAAAAGATATATACCTGTTGTGTAAATAGAGGGCTTAATTTTGAGATGCATAATTCAATTTAATTATAACCCCATAGATTTTTCTTAACATACTTTTCTAAAAAATTAAGCATTTCTGTCCACTGGACAGAATCCATATTACATTTATGTATTTAACATAAGACATAACAAGTCATTATAAAAATTTTTATAATATGAAAAAATTTCACAGTAGCATTATTAATAACTCAATAAAAGTTTTTTTCACTCTCAAAACACAAACTGTTTCAGGAAAACATTGAATATGAAAAAAGTAACATTTTTAACTCATTCTATATTGAACAATATCATAAAAGAAGAACTGAATAGATACACAAAGAAATAACTTGCAGATCAGGGGATGCATCTAATATAAGACAAATTCAGTCTTATTTAGTGTAGAGCAATTATTATTCAGTATAATAAAAAATATGATTGCTGTTTTTTTAGAAGATTGATTTCCTTTTCCTATTATAAATTCTGTAGTTCACACTAGACAAAAGATGTGTTTATTATTTACACTTATTCAACTTTTAATGTTTCACAGGCAACTGGCATAAGGAATGGCAGAAAAGAAATAAGACTCAATTTTGAATGTGACTTGCTTGCACATCATTAGATATTACACCCAAAACATACTATTACCTCTTACCTCTATCTTAGTGTGTGTAAAAACATAAAAGTTTTAGATGGTATTGAATTGAATAGAATTGAACTGTTCATATAATGAGATTAAGCAGTGTAACATAGTTGTGAACAACACAGGTTTATAAGAAGGATGTATTTTGAGTCAACTCTTGGCTCTGACCTAGAGCACCTTTGTGAAGTTAGGAAAATCAAACATACCCTCTAAATCTTAGTTTTCTATGAATGAACAGAAAATCAGATTCTCTTCCTAGAGCTACTTTAAATATTGAATGAGATGAGACTAAATGCTAAACACATGGTCTGGGGCAAAGGCATATAAAAAATTAGCTTTTAGAAAGCTTGAAGAAAAGCGATTGATAACCCACTCAAGACATAAAGAGTTTAGCAGGACATATTTTTCTACCTACCTAATTTTTCTTTTGCTTTGAAAAGGTATGCAGACATTTATGGCAGTATTAAGACTTATTGCATAAATATCACTAAAATTGAGTCCAATCACAAAATAGTAAAGTCTTTATAATCCTAAGTGGTCATAAACTGATGTGGACAGCCTCCATGAATGGGCTTGTTAATCAAGTTTTCATATCTATCATACACTGATGTCCAAGTTTTCAAGAATTAGAATATGTTAAAAACCACATAAAATATCTTCTGAATATAATATTTCTTTGTTTCAGTAATTATTTTGATATTGCATGTTATCTAAAGGAAAAGAAGTGATTAATTGCCATTGACAATTGACAGGAATTCAAACATTACTTTGTAGTGTGAGTCAGGAAATGCTAATTCAGAAAGAAATCTGGTTAATCAAATGTTGTAAATAGAGATTTTATTGTATTCTAATTCCTATCATTAGGCTTTGTCTTAATACAGAATTTCTGTAAGTTACATGATTTTTCTATGCATGATCATATATATGCTTCTAAGTAGGCTATAGGCAAATGCAAACATATATATAACTTCTAGAGTTGCCATAAGTAATTTTCAATATAAACTATACAAAATGATGAAATGAATGCTACAATAGTAGGGATGAATTTTTGCTGAACATAAGCTTATAGAAAATATGATCTTTAATATTTAACAAAACCTTGAAATATTTCTATATTTCACTAATGTTGTCATGTCTAACTTTGCATTTGAATAATGCTCCATTAATTTAATGCCTTATAGACTTACCAAATTACTCATATTCTGTCCTTTTGGATAGCCAACTAGATAGTTATGGATTATAATGCTATTATTCAAGGACAGTGGGAAAGTGAAAATTTTATAATCAGGTTACCTCAGGGCAAAGTAAGAGAAGTAAAATCATTTTTATGTTGGTAGTTCATATGCATTAATTTCTAGATTATTAAGGCACTCTGATAGAGTCTCTGTTGAACAACTTTAGAATTGGGTCTAGAGAATTAAGAAAATTATGTTTACAAGTAAAGAATCAAAGAACGATTTAAAATAGTCATTCATCCTTCAGGAGTGTATTTCTTAGAAGTGTTCCAAGCCAACAAGTAAGTGTGGGCTTGCAGTTGTATGTGGTGTTCTCTGAGGTTATGTTGGAAGGCAAACCATCTGCAGAGAGCTTGAAAAGGCGTTCAGTTTATACTTGGAAATCTATTAGGAAGTGTATTGTTTGCAATTTTATTATTGGTTTAAAAATTGTTTGGATTAGGTCCTCTAAAATAGAATATGTTTACTATTATTGGAAATACAAGACACTTGAATTTTGATTATCGTGTCCATATTTATTTATTTATTTATTTTTAAAGATTTTATTTATTTAACAGAGAGAGAGAGAGAGAGAGCGAGGGCAGGAACACAAGCAGGGGGAGTGGGAGAGGGAGAAGCAGGCTTCCCGTGGAGCAGGGAGCCCGATGTGGGACTCGATCCCAGGATCCTGGGATCATGACCTGAGCCGAAGGCAGACGCTTAACGACTGAGCCACCCAGGCGCCTTATCATGTCCATATTTAAACACAATTGTAATTTTCAGGAAATCACTGATTATCTTTTAAATTGATATCTTTTTTATCCCTAAAATTCAATGCAACAAGCAGTTAAGAAGTGCCTAAGTGCTTTGACATATACTGATATGAGTGGGCAATTAAACACGGTGTTAACCCTTCAGGAAATTAATAGGAGATTAACATGTATAGTTATAATATTTGTTCTCATTTTGGCTATCCTTGCATACACATGTACCTAGTCATAATTCACAGAAAATGAACATATACTATTATGTTAAATAGAGGATACCACTTCTTCTTATGCTGCTTTTATCTAAGTTATTTTTAACCTTGCTTTCAACATCTATGGTATTTTCTATGTATAAATAAGAATATCTTAGATTTTATAAGAATGTATGTCTTAATTTCACCATGGGCCTCAGACATCCAAGGTGCTTTCCTATATTACTCTATATAACTAAGGAAACAGTAACTTACGTAAATGGCTAATATTCATAATGAATAAATGAAAAAAAGCAAGCAAAACACTGATTTCATGACTTTAGTAATTTTCTTTCTCAGCTGAATAGATTACATAATGAAATTAATATAGTCAAAACAATCTACATATTGTTAAATAAAATATGCCTTGTCTGAGATGTTGCTGGTGGAAGGCAAGGAGTCTGGTACAAGAAAAAAAAAATTGGAACGTCTTCACAAACGTTTTGGAAAGAGTACCTAACTGGTTTTTACTTTCTTTTCTCTCTTACTTATTTTCCTTATTTTGGAGGGTTCTCTCTCAGTAAGACGTAGAACTCAGTAAAATATGATAATAAGTATGAAATTCATTCACTCTACAAACAAATATTCATTTTGCACCAAGTATTGTCAGACATTATTCTGGGCTCTAGGAACACTAAGGTATAATTTCTGCTTCACAGAGCTCTTTAATAATTAGACAATCAATAAGTTCTATGGTTGGGAGAGTTTACATTATATTATTGAAGCATGAGAAAGGGAGCCCCACCAAGAACTGGGGTCAGTGAAGATATATGAGAAATGGCATAGTATCTGAGACCTGAGGATGAATAGAGGTTAGCCTGATAAAGAACTTGTGAGGGATGAGAGAAGTTTTTGAATTAACGGAAACAGGATCTACAGAAATATAGAAATAAATACTGTCACATTCCCCTCTGATACCTTCTTCAAAGTTACACATTTATCTCCCTCCCACTAGAATTATCTACCATTGAAGTCTCAAAACTGTATACCTCCCTGGAAATTTCCATCTGCTGTACAAATCCGCCTTGCTGAAGATTATGCTATCTCCCAAAGAATTGCTCAATATGAGTCGATGTGTCAATACCAACATCTAACCTCCTTGCTACAGTTTGAGGGCATCTAGAGAGACATCACAGTTCCAGAGCTTTCTATATGATTGGCTTAGACCTCGGTTGCCATCATATTGTTCGTTAGCTTTTCTCTCCTCCCAACTTCTGCTGGCTTCACTTCCTTATAGGTGTATCCTCCTAGACCACTCCCTAATAAATCATTGGCATGCAAATCTCCATCTCAGTATCTGTTTCCAGAGTACCCAATCTAAGACAAACACGAAGTGGAAGATAACACGGAACCTTAAAGAAAACTAACATGGCTATGGATTGGAGAGTTCGGGAGAGGCAAAAAATTAGACTGGAGAAGTAAGCATGAGTCAGTCTGTTTGGAAATCTCACTGAATGTTATTATAAAAGCAATGAAAAGTGGTTGAAAGGTTTTATGTAGAGGAATGATACCGTCACACTGGAATTTCA
The DNA here is from genome assembly GCF_029215605.1 of Mirounga angustirostris. Taxonomy (NCBI): domain Eukaryota; kingdom Metazoa; phylum Chordata; class Mammalia; order Carnivora; family Phocidae; genus Mirounga; species Mirounga angustirostris. The sequence continues at coordinate 38,036,779 of NW_026991710.1, read as the reverse complement.
TAAGATTACTCTGGCTGCTGGGTGGATAATCATTAGGATAAATGAAGGCAAGGAGACCTGTTAGGAAGTTGCAGGAGTATTCATTGTGAGAAGTGACATTTGAATGAGTGTGGGAACAATGGGGAAAGAGATAACTGAATGGATATGAGATAGATTTTGGAGTTAGAATAGATAGAAATTAATGTTGGATGTGTAGGGAGACAAAAATGTAGAGTTTCAAATGGAAGCTCATATGTGTGGCACTGTGGTTAAACGACGGTGCCATTTACGGCAAGAGAGGAGTGGCCTCTGTTATCTTTGTAAGTAAATTTCATTTCTCTAAGTTTAATATATCTATATTAGATTATATAGAAGCAGATGTATAGATTATATGTATAGATTATATTATATATAGAGGTAGATGTATAGATCTGCTTGACCTATTTCACAGCATTCTTAAATAGATTATTTATTTAGAATAAAATAATTATTGTAATTATAATTACAGTTAAATTACACACACACACACACACACACGTATACAATACCATGTAAAGAGTAAGGGCCTTGATAACACTAGAATAGGAATTTTAACTGACAGGTTTGGGCATAAGAGCTTAGAGGGAAGGTAGAGGAAAATAATTAAGGGGCAAGCAACTTGAAATTCTTTGAAGGGGATTTGGGGGAAATGCAATTGAATTAGATTGACTTAAAAAATATTTCTCGCATAACATGGGATCTGGAGGATTTAAAATGTTGGGGCTATCAGCTTTTTAATTCTCCTGGACTTACCCTAAGATTATTGACTTGTGTGGATGACTGTTACAGCATCAGACATGACACTGGAGTTCAAAGATAATGTCTGGGAAAAGCATAAGAACTACTCCTGTCGTTATCTTTTTATTATTAATTTTAATTTAAAATAGGAAAATGCTTTCCTCCACAAAATTCATCTTACAGTCCGTTACCAAGAATTCTAATGTGTGGCCACCCCTAACTGCAACAGAGCAAATGCTTAGATTTCCCATCCTTAATAATTGAGATTTGTAAGGAGGAAAAGAGGTTGGGAATAGGATGGAGTGGGTCAACCATCCTAGTGTCTGCCACAACCTGACCTTTGTATTCCTAACCTTCAAACATATGCTTTTCCCACATATATCGCTGGCATGAAAAGCTTTTGCTTGAATACCATTGAGTTGCTTCATCAAACCTCAGGTCCGGAATCAGTGTTTAGCAATCTCAAAAGTAAAACAAGTTATTTCCCCAGAACACCTAACATAAAAAGATAGAAAACACTGGATTCTTAAATGAATTTTTACTGAAAGGTCTTTCTTTCACTCTGACAAAAAAAAAAAATGCAACGCCTTGTGTCTTATCTGAACTGATAAGGCTGATCCTCTAATATTAGCTTTCACTTGAGTTACAGAATAAGTTGGATTTTGAGACTTCAAATCCAAAATTATAGGACTCTTACTCAATTTAGATTGCTAAAGACAGAGTGCTTTTCATTATTAAAGCCATATTGTTTGTGATTTGCTTTCAGACTAGCCATTCTTTTTTTGGCTGGAAGTGACAACAAATAACAAAGATATTCCAATTTTTTTTCCTATAATTTTCACTATTTACACAACATCGGTCTGCACGTGGCCTGGATTCAAGGCTGCAGATTACCTTAATTTGACCAAATATTTCATCCCATAATAAAAGTCACCAACATTAGATCAAATTGGTCGGGTCTTTGTTAACCAAAACTCCATCTCCTCCACTTAATTTGTTACCCACAACATCTTGTTGTAGACATTGCACACTTTAGTTAGATTTAGTCATAGGTACTTAATTATTTTGGCTGTTAGGTTAATAGAATCTAATTTCTCTATTTCTATTTTCCATGTGGATATTGTTTGGATAGAGAAAATATGTTTATGTTTGATTTCCATCTTATAATTGGTCTTCTTTTTCATCTTGTTGTTCATCTTGTTGAAATCTTTGCTGGTTTCAACAGTATGGTTGTTGTCTAAATGACTTAGATCATTTAAACATTTCTGGAATAGAAATGTGCCTCTTCATTGATGGCATCTTATAATTACAGTTAAATGGAAGTCATGCAGAGCTGTCCTTACCTTTTCATGCATGACCTTTGTCATATAATTTCATATTATAGGCAGCATACATCATTGGTACCATATATTTTTTTGGTACCACACATTTATATTTAGTTATCTTTTAAAATATCTACAAAAATAGTATGATTGACTATTGAGATGTAAAGTTACTTGGAAATTAATATGGGAACAGTGAAGGGGAATAAATTTGATATCAGTGAGGGGAGCCTGGGTGGCTCAGTCGTTAAGCGGCTGCCTTCAGCTCAGGTCATGATCCCAGGGTCCTGGGATCGAGCCTCGCATCGGGCTCCCTGCTCTGCAGGAAGTCTGCTTCTCCCTCTTCTACTCCCCCTGCTTGTGTTCCCTCTCTTGCTGTGTCTCTCTCTGTCAAATAAATAAATAAAATCTTTTAAAAAAATTTGTATCAGTGAAGCAAATATCTGCTGCTGGAGCAATTAAAGTGATTCCATATTTTCTTGCTGAATAACAGTAAGTGTTTTATGGGACCCCAAAAGAAAGAGACCTGAAAGTAGATTAAGCTGCGTCATGTTTTGTAACTGAGATATATAAAAAGGACTCTTTATCACATACAAAAAAAGAAAGCACCAACATCAAAACTTGTAGGATGGCTGTCAGAAGCTTGGAAGGAAATACTGGAGAAAATGCTATAGTACCAATCCTTATGCTGGCACAGACTATGCTGTTATATGAAAAAAAAAAAAAAAAAAAGGAGGGGGGCTTTGAAGGTTCCAATTTTAAAAAGTTATCTGAAAGATTTAGACTTTGAATATGAAAGTTTTAAGACAAGCATTTGTTTCTTACATTTTTACTTTGATGATTATAGCAGAAAGAAATAATAGGTATACCTAAATCATTCTTAAACATCTCCAATCCATATAAACATTCTAAAACATAAATGTGTTGTTACTGACAGCGTATTTTTCTCTCTTAATCAAATATAAAATATCTTGTGTCTAAAAATTAATGACGGTTTTGATGATTTACTTTTTGAATGATCATCTTTGCATTTTTAGCATTCCTTTGTATACTTTTCTAACAAACTGCAAAGTAATTTAATAGGTAAAGTGTGAATATAGAAACAGAGAAGAAATGACTATTTAATGAATTTTTAAATATTTTTACAAATATACATTTAAGAATGTCAAAATACATTTTGTCATTATACAGAAGTAGTTGTGCATTTTAGATGTTTGTGTTGTTAAAACGCCTCCCCACCCACAACTTTTTTACTATAAATGAGTTGGTAGATTTGAGTAGAAGCTACAGAGGCCTATTGTGATCCATGTATTAAGAAAACTTACGAATGTGAGGTGAGTGACAAAATCCTCTTTGTGGTTTTCACTGTTGTTTCTCAAAAAGATGAATTATTTCATGTAGTTAATACTACCTGTCCTGGAAGCAAGTTGTTTCATCTGACTGGAGGGGCAAGTGCTCACCTGTACCCTCTAATGTTAGTAATTCTGTTTTTCAAATGATATTTATGATAGTCCCTGCCTTCTCTACAACTAGAATCTATGGGACAAGAGGTCCCAGCTAGGGAAAAATTATATTAGCCCCTGATATATAGTCTGTGTTCTCTAAACTCAGAATTATTAATAGTTTCATTCAACCATATTACAGCAAATATTTGTAATATAAATAACAAATAATTTCTCATTACTGATTTCATGGATTTGGACTTATGAATTAAATTTTTAATACATTATAAAATTATTTCAAGGCTATTCTCACTATAATGGTTTTCTCATGCGCACTGCAGCTCTAGGCTCATAGCACTTCCTGAAGCTACATACTCTGGGAGAGTAATGACCTTTCCACCTAATAGCACTCACAACTCCTGGAACTCTTAACTTTCAGTTTGGAACAACGCCTAGTAGAGGAGTGACATTGCAAGGACCAGGTAAGACTCGAAAGGATTTTCCATCTCAGGATAGATAAAGCCTTGCCACACAGCAGGGTTCTCCAGTGGAATCAACTATTCCCTGAGGGGAAAAAGTCTTTAATACACATGTTACTCCTTTTTATACCAAAATCGAAGTAATCAAGGCTATATGACTCAGATGGGACATAATGGTCAAACAAGGGAACCAAAATATGGAGAATGGGGCTTTGAAGCTAAAGCCATTTGGGGTAATGTTATAGACTTCTAAAGGTTACTCTTCAAATCAATGAAAACTCTACACAGTTTTGGGGCGCCTGGGTGGGTCAGTTGTTAGGTGTCTGCCTTTGGCTCGGGTCGTGATCCCAGGGTCCTGGGATCGAGCCCCACATCGGGCTCCGTGCTCAGCAGGAAGCCTGCTTCTCCCTCTCCCACTCCCCCTGTTTGTGTTCCCTCTCTCGCTCTCTCTCTGTCAAATAAATAAATAAATAAATAATCTTTAAAAAAATGCTACACAGTTTTATAACTAGTAATATGTATTTGAGTAAATATGTAGTATACGTACAAAACACACACAACCATAAATTCATACATATGCACGTATATTTGTTACTCCACATATAATATATATATGGAATATGTTATCACACACACAAAATACATATATACAGTGCATGTGTGTCTTTATCTGTTATTCCTTACGTGTAGTGATTCCTTTATCTCTCACAAAGCACTTTATATGTTGTAACTTGGTTTATCTTCACAGGCAGTACTAATTATTATTAATTTAGATGAGAAGACTGAAAGGTCATGAAACAAAAACCAAGATGTAACCAATGATGAAATGAAGAGACTACGATTTGATTTCGTTCTTTGTACACGTGAAGGGCATGCGTACTGATGTCTGATAATACGCTTTGGAGCCAGACATGTGGTGTAGTAGGCCGGCTGTTAAGATGGCCTCTTCTTCTTCTTCACCCTGGTGAACATGCCCTGTGTGATCTCCGATCTTGGAACATGAGAGGGATGGAGATGGGGTACACGAGTACGCCAGTGTATGTTGCAGATGAGATTTTGCACTGTAAATAAGGTCCAAATCATTTCTCCTTGACTAAGTAAAAGGGAGATAATCCTGAGTAAGCTTGACCGAATCAACTGAACTCTAAAACAGGTCAGAAGGATTCAAAGGGAGAGACAGTTTTCTGCTGGCCTTGAAGAAAACAACCACGTTGTAACCTGTCTGTGGAGGGGATCACGTGGCAAGGACTTAAGGGCAGCTCCCAGGAGCCAAGAGTTGTCTGGTCACCAGCCAACAAGAAAACAGGGACTTCGGTCCTACAACAACCACAAGGAACTGAATTCTACATACAGCAGTAAGCTTGGAAGAGGTTCCAAAGCCTCTTTGTTTTCAGCCTGGTACGATTCTGAAGAGAGGACCTAACTAGCCTGGATCCAAACTCCTTTTTTCATAGTAACTATGAGATAATAAATCTGTTTTGTGTTAAACCACTATATGTATGATAATTTGTTATTATCATGCAGCAATAGAAAAACAATTCAATTGGTAAAGCACTCCGTGTTCACTACATGTGAGTAAAAGTGGTGTGTCTGTATGCATGTATGTGTATGCACACGTGTATTTGAGTCTAAATCTCCACGTTTCTAATAAGAAGACCATTATTATGTGTTAATACACAATGCCCCAGCTTTTCTGTCCCCTTCATTTCTGAAGAAATTTCCTTGGGAATTCTCAACCCATTTCCGCTGAGGCTGGAGCACTATATATAATTTATCACACATTTTTCTGTACAAAGATCTCATCACTTCTGTCATTTCTTTGAAGTAAATTGTGGATGAAAGCTGGAATTTCTCAGGGAAAATAACCCCAAAGGTGATTTTCTTTTTGTGTCATTGACATTGCCTAAAAGTTCACTAGGTATTTTTTGGAACAAGGTATTTACCTTAACTTTTTTTGACAGTTGGAATCTAATTTCTTCCTTAGAAATAAAAAAGTAAACATAAGAAATATAAACTAAAAGACAGACAAAAAGTCAATAAGCCAGATTATCACTCTTTATGCCATGAATTCAGTGTCAATGGGTATTGAAAAAGTATGTACATTTATGAACGGTTAACCCTTCCTCTTAATGGGACTCAACATCCCTACATAGTATGGGAGCTGAACTAATCAAAATAGAGCACAGTGAGGATGGGCTAACTAGTAACATGCAAATGCAGTGGTTCTATCGCTCTAGCTCTGCATTTTATTTTTTTTCTTTATTTGTAAGATTTTATTTTGAGGAGAGAGAGAGAGAGAGTACAAGCAGGGGGAGCTGCAGAGGGAGAGGGCGAGCAGGCTTCCTGCTGAGCAGAGAACCCCACTCCGGTCTCCATCCCAGGACCCCGGGATCATGACCTGCGATGGAGGCAGATGCTCAACCAACTGAGCATGGCACCCCTCTAGTGCTGCATTTTCCTACCACCTATACAGTGTAAATATGAATCTCATTGAAACAGATGCATTTTCAGCCATTTTTAATAGTCAGACAATAAAAGCACAGCCTCAGAGGGTTTCTAAGTATAGTCCTGTGAGGAAGGATGTACAGAACAATAGTGTTTGAGCTTTTTGAAAAGGCAGACTGGGGCATGGCCATCTTTCAATCTCCAGCAATGAACATGGTGACTATCTGACACAGAGTGATTGTTTACAGTTACTTTTTCTTCTGCGCTGAGGTAATTGCACATGCATAAAAGAATGCACAACTAATGCACAAATGGATAAATAATAAATATGGTATTCTCATTCCCATTATGTCGAGTGAGATTCAAAGCACTTTCACTCTAAGAAATGCCATGTTGCCAACTCTATATCTAATTACATATTTTATATCACTTTGAAAAATGTTGTTCTGTTTTCTTTTGTAGTCTGAAAACAAGAAATAAAAACATACTTAAATTTTAATGTTATATCGTATTTGGCCAGATTTTGAAATCACTCTCAGTTTTAGCAAGACTGCATCTATTTTCTTTGATAACTTCCCAGTCTTTGCATATGTTAGAAGCTGAAAAAAATCTGGAAAGCAAAACTAGCCTTCTCGTCAGCATTTACTGGATAGATTACATAATAGTATTCTAAACTGAACCCCTATGAAACAGTAAGGGAACACCAAAATGTTTTGGATAATTTCAAGATTAAATCATATTTTTAAAAACAATATTCCAAAATGAAAAATAAAATAGACTTAATGATACCAGTTCTATGGGTTTTGAATATACTTTATTTATATTTTTTTTCCTGAGACAAATACTGATATTTCTCCTCTCATCTATCTTACAGAATACTTTTGGATATTGACCATTTTGTTCTAAGATGAAAATTCTCTTTTATTTTCAAATTTTCTTATTTTGTTGCTTGTAAAGAATTGCATTTTTGTGGGGTTTTTTGGGTAATATTTGCTTATATGTGGAATCTAAAAAGCAAAGCAAAACAAACAAGCAAAAACAGACTCATAAATACAGAGAACAAACTGGTAGTTGCCAGAGGGAAGGGGGTAGAGGGAGGGGCAAAACAAGTGAAGGAGATTAAAACATACAAACTTCTAGTTATAAAATAAATAAATAAATCACAAGGATAAAAAGTACAGCATAAAGAATGTAGTCAATAACACTAATTACTTTGTATGGTACAAGATGGTAATCACACTGATGGTGGTGAACATTTTGTGATATATATAAACATTGAATCACTATACTCCTGAAACTAATATAACATTGTATGTCAACTGTACTTCAATTAAAAATAAAAAAGAATATAATTCATCATAATTGCAAAATTAGCTAATGACTATATCAGTACTGAATGTTTAGAAATAAGTTCTTTTGAATTTGCAAAAAAAGAGAAGAAATAAATTCATAGTATTATATAATGGATAAAAACATCAAACAAATATTATATTTCCACTCTTTGAGAAATATACTAGTGTCAGTAATCAGTTTATCCTTAGATTATAATGATCATATCAAATGAACCTGACATTTAATTAAGTTTTATTCAGGGATAACAGACGATTTCAATTGTGAGCTTTCTTCTATTTATGGAGATTTCCTGATATTTCTCTTTCATGCAGAAAAAAAAATCTGCATGATATTTAATATTTGTCCATTTTAGAAAATAGGAACATATTTATACATTTTTTAGTAAATAGCATTAGGTGTTTAATCCCTTGAAAATAAGGGCAATACATTGGGGATGTATTGTGCTAGTATTTTTTAATACACAATATATATCTCTCCAGCACAAAAATTTTATATTCTTAGTCAAATAACTATGTAAAAATTAAAATACAAAGAGGTCATTACACAAAACAGAAGACATTAAAGATATTTCCCGTTACACCTGGCCTCAGAAAGTACTAGAAAAATTAAATCCACTAAAATGTTATTTTACCATAGTCCTGCTGTTGCTTCGTTGCTTTGCAGCTAGAAATTGCTTTATCAATGTATCAGTGATGCTTTACCTGGGCAATTTCCAACTTTTGTGTGTGTGTTCAACCTACCAGAGCCTTTGCTGAAGATTCTACATTGACAACGGCTGAGAACTTTGAGATTATTTAAAGTAAACTTTATCAAATTTCTTCTTGTTTATATTAAAAAACTTGTATTTTTTATATAATTTCATTACACTTTTATTTAAAAACATGTTTTCTTCTGTTCCAAAATTAACTTCTTTATAGTGTTTTGATTTTACGTCATCTTATAATTTTTAATGAGATATCTTTATCTCTGTTGGATCTTCCTTTTCATTATCTATTTCCTCCTTACTAAATGCCAAAATTCTAAAAGTAATTAGAACGAAACAAAGCAAAAAGGAAAAGAAAATATTCTTTCTTTCCTATTGTTTCTGAGCTAGTATTCTGTTATTTTTGTTTCTTTAGCTGGTAAAGCACTTGTATGTCCTCATTAATTCCATTTCTTAATCACTCATTGGCTTCTTTCATTCTTGCAATTTGGCTTCTGCTCCCCATACTAATTAAACTCTTTTATCTAAGGTAGCTAATTAAAAAATATATATATTCCTTTTTACTCCTCCTGGCCTTAATGCAATGATGGCCACTTTTTAACCATATCCTTATTGGGTTTAGGGTTCAATATTAAACTGTTCCATTATCCACTCCAGAATGAAGAATGAATAAAGAGATGCAGAACATAGACAAATGGGCATCAATCATTATTAATAATAAAGTCGATTGGAGAATGAGACTTTAAGTATAGGGTCACAGTGAACTTCATAATATTATGTTCCTTAACGAAGTAGCCCCTATCATTCAGTCATGGTCAGTGTTTGACAACTGCAAGCTTGCTTTACCTAGAAAAGTCTGTCCCAGGATGGAGCAGAAAATATGTGTGTTCTAAGGACAGTTTGGTTCTGAAAAGTAGAGAGATAGCCAAGGAAAGGCTGTATATATCTTCCACAAACACATTAATCAGATATAAAACTCTTCCTGTGGAAGAAAGGTATGGAGAAAGACCAATAAACTTAGTCAACCTTCCAAAGGGAAAGCTGAAGAAATTAATACTGTGGGCATTGGTGCTCATTTCTCTTCTTGCTGTTCAAGATTGTGTTCTGTCCAGCATTTCTTGACTTTCGCTTTTGATTATGCTTTATTCATTCTTTGATCACTTTTTTTTTAAAGATTTTATTCGTTTATTTGAGAGGGAGAGAGAGAGCGTAAGCACGAGCAGGGGGGAGGGGCAGAGGGAGAAGCAGACTCCACACTGAGGAGGGAGCCCAAAGTGGGACTCGATCGCAGGGCCCTGAGATCATGACTTGGAGCCAAAGGCAGATGTTTAATGGACTGAGCCACCAGGCACCCTGACCATTTTTTTTTTTTAATACGTGGATCACATACCACCTTAGAAAATGTAAGGTTCCTTTTCTTGAGTCTCAACTTTCTTTCTTTTATAGTTTTATTCATTATAAAGATGAATCTATTCTCCCCTTGAGGTCAGAGATCACACTGGATTCACTTTCATGACAACTTTAGCACCTAGCCCCGGACTTGACCCATAATTGGTTTTCATTATATTCTTGATGAATTCAACTTGTAAAATATCAATTAAATATAACATTTTTAATAAAAAGTTCAACTAAATAATACATATAAATGTTCACTTATAAAAGTCCTGTCAAAATTTAGGCTTAACTCCTGATCATCATTGCTCTGTGCTCTTAATCATACTCTGGGCTAGAAACCCTTTATTTATTTGCTTTTCTATAGTATCCAGTAATATAAATTTCACAACCAATAAACTGCAGTCAGGAGCCTGAGCGGGGTTTCATGGGTGAAATTCCCTGGGTTGGGTTTCCTCAGTAGGGTTCCACAGGTGGGGTTCCAGTGGGTTAGAATAAAGAATTTCTACATTTCTAGCACACTGAAGTGTTTGCTACTCGATACATATTTGTTAAACTGGATTTTAACTTTATTAAAAGGAACATTGATGATTAGAAAGGCCTTAGAGTCTCAAGAACTGAGATGGAAATGGCTGATGGGAGAGCAAGTTTGGAAGGAAAAAGAAGGTAAGTTGTGGGGATACTAAGTTTGAGCTTTCTATGAGAAAATGCAATAGAAATATTGAGTCTGGAATTTGGGCCTGGAATTCAGGAAAGGAGCCTGGGCTAGAGATACAAATTTGGGGGTCATTAGTGTAGATTGTGAGATCACCAAGGCAATAAGTGTAGATAGGGAAAAATAGTGCCACAAGTACCATCTATCAATCCTTGAGACACTTCAAAATTAAGATGTTCCATGTAAGGAAGAGGAGGAACCAGCTTTGCAGACTGAGAGGAAGAAATCAGTGAGAAAGAAAGAAAACCAAGAACATAATGGAATCAGGTCAAGTGAAAAGATGGGAACCATTAGAAATAATCTGTCAAATATTGTGGAAATTGAGAACTGACAATTGGGTTTATCAACAATGGACTTCTTTGGTGACCTTGACATGATCTGATTATAATGTGTCAAACACAGGATAGGAAGAGAAGAGTTGTAGAAACTAAATATGCATCATTCTTTTAAGCAGTTTTGATGCAAAGGTAAGCTGGTCAGATTAACATGGTCAAGAGGAAGTCTGCATTTTTTTTTTTTAAGTTGGAAGAAATGATCTCATGATTGTATAATGTTTGGAATGATCAAGCACAAAGTAACACATGCACACAAACACTCACATAATGTTGTAAGAGAGGGAAATATTGAAGCAATGCCTTTGAGAAGGTAACAGGGAGATTAAGGTGATATATTTCTAGTTTGCAATAAAGGATGAAATCTCCATTACTTAAGTTGAGGGATTGGCTTCAGATAGATGCAAGCCCAACAACAACACAGTGAGGAAATACATCCTGCCCGCTCTTATGAGAAGTGCTGCCAAGTCATATTACAACAATGTGGATATATAATTCTATAACAAGGATGGAGTGAAGATAATCATCGTAATCTAATCTCTCACATCAGGTTAACTCTTTTTATCAACCTGTTCCATTCTCTAGTTGTTTAAGGACTAAAGACTAGAGTTCAATGATTCATTGGTTGCATATTATATGTTGGCTAATTGAACTTAATTAAAAAAAAAAAGACTAGAGACAGCTAGTCTAGTCCACGGGATTTAGAACAAGCAAACAAAATTAAATCAAATAAACACCATTTAACCCCTTTAGTTATTTTTTCATAAGTGACTTCTAGTTTAAATAATGTAGGTATTTTGATAATAATTTAATTTATTTTATAATCATTATCCTTTCTAAAATAATTTTAGATTCTTTGTTAATTCACTTGGGGTTTGAATCATAACTCCTAATGTTATTGTCATAGATTTTATCCACCTTATTATTCTGAGGTTGTGTCTTTGTGATATAGTCAAGTAAAAATTATGAATGCCAAATGCTACATTTTAGTATAAAAATCCTAGAATGAAAATTTGGGAGGCTAGCTCCAACTCTGCTCTAAAGTATTTCTTAGTCATAGAAAATTAATTTTTTATTGTTTATGTTTTGTTTTATTAAAATAAAACTATTACATAGTAAGAAAGGAAGTGAGCTATCTAAGTAATCTAATACATGAACAAAAAATTAATTTTTTATATTATATATATATATACACACACACACACACATGGAATATTACTCAGCCATCAGAAAGGCTGAATACTTACCATTTGTATTGACTTGGATGGAACTGGAGGGTATTATGCTGAGCGAAATAAGTCAGAGAAACGAATTATCATATGGTTTCACCCATATGTGAAATACAAGAAACAGCGTAGAGGATCATAGGGTAAGGGAGGGAAAACTGAATGGGAAGTCATCAGAGAGGGAGAAAAACCATGAGAGACTTAACTATAGGAAACAAACTGAGGGTTGCTGGAGGGGAGGTAGGTGGGGGGATGGGTAATTGGGTGATGGACTTTAAGGAGGGCACGTGATGTGATGAACACTGGGTGTTATAAGCAACTGATAAATTATTGAACACTATATGTGAAACTAATGATGTACTATATGTTGGCTAATTTAATTTAAATAAAAAAATTTTTTAAATCTATATACAAGAAATAACTAAAAATTTTCCCATTAGTATTTATTCATTGAATATCTATATGCATAGTACTGTTCGTTAGGAGAAAAATGGAATAAAAGAGTTGAACTCTGACCTCAGGAGCTTATATTCTAGTTATGTAAAAAGCTAAATGTAAAACATTTAGATAACAATACAAGGCTACATATGAGCAAATACCAAAATAAATGGTACACATAACAGGTGATTCAGTGTAGAGAGAAACAATTGGGATGAAATTATCAGAGAGTTTGTTATGAATGAGGTAGACATGATATTAAGTTTTAAAAAATTGAGTACCTATTTGGTAGCAATCCCTCTTAAATACTGTGGATGAATAAAGGAAATTTCTAACATTTCACTCTGGTGGAGGAGAGGAAAAAAGACAGGCAATTATAAGAGAATATTTTTAATGTATGATAAAAATATGATAGAGATATACCAAATATCAGTTTGGAGTGGGTGTGACTCAGAATGGTAGATCATAAAGGTTTCTAGGATATATGGCAAAACCCAGGCAGCATCTAAGTCTGTCTTGATTAGTTTCCCAGGATAAGTGAGAGTTAACCAGGTAAAGAGATCTAAATCTGTCACTAATCCATTAAAAAAATTCATAAACTGGATTATTTGTTTTTTTGAGTATTGGGTTTTATAAGTTCTTTGTATAATTTGGATAGTAACCCTTTATTTTCATCTCATACCTGTCAGAATGGCTAAAATCAACAATACAAGAAACAGGAGGTGTTGGTGAGGATGTGGAGAAAGGGGAAACCTCTTACACTCTTGTTGGGAATGCAAGCTGGTACAGCCACTCTGGAAAACAGTATGGAGTTTCTTCAAAAAGTGAACTACCCTCTGATTCAGCAATTGCACTATGAGGTATTTACCCAAAGAATACAAAAATACCAATTCAAAGGGATACATGCACATCGATGTTTATAGCAGCATTATCTACAATAGCCAAATGATGGAAACAGCCCAAGTGTCCATCAACTGAAGAATGGCTAAGGAAGATGTAGTGTATATATACGATGAGAATTGAAATCATACAAAAAGAATGAAATCACGTCATTTGCAATGACATGGATGAAGCTAGATAGGATTATGCCGAGTGAAGTAAGTCAGCCAGAGAAAGACAAATATCATATGTTTTCACTCATTGGTGGAATTTAAGAAACAAAGCAAACAAGCAAAGGGAAAAAACAGGGAGAGGAGGAGAAAGGGAGAGAGAGAGAGAGAGGGAAACCAAGAAACAAACTATTAACTATAGAGAATAAATTGATGGTTACTGGAGGAAGGTGGGTGAGGGAATGAGTTAAATAGGTGATGGGGATTAAGGAGGGCACTTGCTGTGAGGAGCATTCGCTGTTGTATGGAAGTGTTGAATCACTATATGGTACACCTGAAACTAATATTAAAGTATATGTTAACTAACTGGAATTTGAATTTAAAAAAATGATACTTGGGAAAATAGAATCTATGTATCTAAGTATCTATGTATGTCATATGTATATATCTATACATATATCTCTATACAGTATCTATATCTACAGGCACCTGCAGATATTTTGCTTTAGAATGTATGCATACATTTGCAAGTGTTCTCTGGGAGGCAAAACTGTAGGACATCTAGAACTTGATGTGCAAGAATAGGGGATTAATCTTCCCACTACCCTTTCTTTCATAAACCTATGCTAGAGGTTCCCATCAAGTCTTGAAAATTACCTTTATTGAAACATACATCTCAGGTATTAGGCAAGAATAGTTAAATATTTACATTAGGATCCATAAGTTATAATTAGAATAACCAATAGGTTAAATATTCTATGTTGATGGATAGTTAAGTAAATCATGAATTAAAGTAGCCAGAAGAGCTAGGGATTTCTCAAAGAGCTGGGGTTTTTTGTTTGTTTGTTCATTTGTTTTATCTCAATTTTGCTATGTAACTGGTTCAATATCCAGTGAATAATGAAGCCAATATTTGATTAAATTGTGTGGATATGTAAAAATTTCCTGACAAGTATATAGACTATATTCTACATTCTTGTGATTTAGCTATTCATTCCATTCCAATGAAAAACAACTACTCAGCTGGACCAAATTCTATGTATATTCACAACTTCTAAAGCAGTAATGTGAAATAATTAGTTAATGATATCAAATCTGAATATAAGGAAGAAAAGGAAGAAAAAAATAACACTGGTGGTTAAACAAGGAGCACTACTTAGGAACACTGAACTCAGGACCTGTTTGAACTTTTTGGGTTATTTACTAAAATAAAACTGTATATACATTTTCTTTTCTTTTTTTGAAGATTGTATTTATTTGAGAGAGAGAGACAGGCAGAGACAGAGCATGAGCGGGGGGAGGAGGCAGAGGGAAGAAGAGAAGCAGACCACGCCACTGAGCCGGGAGCCCAAGGCGGGTCTCAATCCTAGAACTCAGGGATTGTGACCTGAGCTGAAGGCAGACACTTAACCCACTGAGCCACCCAGGCGCCCCTGCATTTACATTTTCTATGTAAGAACCTTAATGTAGGGGTGCCTGGGTGGCTCAGTGGATTAAGTGTCTGCCTTGGGCTCAGGTCATGATCCCAGGGTCCTGGGATTGAGTCCAGCATCAGGCTTCTTGCTTGGCAGGGAGCCTGCTTCTCCCTCTGCCTGCCACTCCCCCCGGCTTGTGCTCTCTCTCTGACAAATAAATAAATAAAATTAAAAAAAATAAAGTTCTGTCCAACATCTTCTACCATAATTTTTTTTTATAATTTTTTTTTTAAGATTTTATTTATTTATTTGACAGAGAGAGACACAGCGAGAGAGGGAACACAAGCAGGGGGAGTGGGAGAGGGAGAAGCAGGCCTCCCGCGGAGCAGGGAGCCCGATGCGGGGCTCGATCCCAGGACTCTGGGATCATGACCTGAGCTGAAGGCAGCCGCTTAACGACTGAGCCACCCAGGCACCCCTACCATATTTTTATTACTGCCCTCCCAAATTTCCCTGGCTAGCATGTTGATAGGTCTAACAGATCATGAAAAATATGTATATATGTATATCTTGTTCTCTAACTCATTCTTAATTAAATAAAAAATAAAGTAAATTAGAAATACTTTTACTAGATTTGCATTTTATTGTGAGGGAATATACAACTTATTCTAATGAAAAAGGCTGCTTGTTATTCTGGATAAGAATTTATCTGAGTTTCAGATTTCCACTGAGGTGACATAGTTTTCTCAGTAACTCAGGCTTGTAAATTGTTCTTTTCTCTCACTTTCATCCAAAAATAGTTACTGGGTCTGTCCACTTCTCTTTATACATTCAATTTTCTCTTCCTGTTTGTACTAATCTAGTTCAAGTCTATCAATGGAAGCCTGGATCATATCTGGTCTTCTGACTTGCCCTCTTGTTTTCATTCTGGCTGCCTTCAATTCATCTTGAACAGCACTTCTGGGTTAATATTTACATAACATCATGTTTTCTTGTTTATCATATCATCCTTCAACCAGAACAACTTAAAAGGTATATGTCATTCAATGATGATAGTTTTATATGCCCACACTAGTCTCTATTGTTCATCCTAGTGAATTATTGTAGTACCTATCTGTGCCATTTGGAAAATTATGTGTCATTTGGAAAATTAAAAAAAAAAACAGACTATTTTAATATTTAATACAGGAGTAGGTCTTGTACAAAATAGTATCCTATTTATGTATGTGCTCAATAAATAATCAATAAATGATTCAATATGGTATCAAAATTTTCCTATATTAGCATATTTTACCTGGTGACATTGACATTTTTTCAACTCCAGTATATTCCCATTTTTTGAAAATAAAGCTATCTGGTAATTGTGGGAAAAGAAACTCAAAGATTTCCAGGCCTGGTGGTCTCTGGGTCACAACAATGTTAAAAATATTATACAGTCAGTGATATTGTAGTAGCGTTGTATGGTGACAGATGGTAGCTACACTTGTGAACATAGCATAATGTATAAACTTATTAAATCACTATGTTGTACACCTGAAACTAATGTAACATTATGTATCAACTACACTCAAATAAAAATAAATATATATATACATATATATATTTGGTATTGAGCACTAGATAGGTGTTAAGCACTAAATATAGTAAGGTGTTGAGCACTAGATATAGTAAAATTTTCCTGAAACTTTAGAATAAGGCTTTTTTTTTCTCTTTCTTTTTTTTTGCCTTCTGCCTTCCACAGCTTGGTAATTCAACATTTTCCAGAATGTTAACATTTAGTTTTAGGATTTGTAAAAATAATAAATACACAAGCATTTATTATACTTACTGATTATTTTTGTTATAAATATTATAAGCTTAGTTTTCCTTTGAAGTTTTATTTTTAGTAAATGTGACTTGAACAAAATCCATTATTATTATTTTTAATTTTAGGAAATAATTCTCATATGTTTAATGTCATTTATTAATTTAGTCTTTGAAAGCTTAGTATTATTTCTTGTCTATCTTGCAGAATTACATTTGTTTCTTTTTCCAAAACTGAGATGATCTTTATTGATTTATTATGACATGTATTTATGAATTAAATATCATATAGTCATATAGAAAAGTGCAATCTAGGTTCCATTGCCCACTAGTTGTATGATCATTGGTATTTGATATCTTAGAATTGGATTTTCTTTATATATGGAAGGAAGATAATAATTTGCTTTGAATATTGAATAAGACAACACAGGTACATTGATTAAAAGGGCTTGCTACATAGTAAATGCTAATAAGTTTTTCTTTCCTTCAACTCATGTTATAATTATATTCATAATAACTTATAATTATTGATAGCACCTAGTGTGGCTTCTAACAAAATATCTCAAGGCAGGATAAAAAGGTAGTAAAAAAAACAATCTGTAGACATAAAACAGACTCAGATATGACACAGAATTTGAAATTGTCAGACAGCCAGTCAGAGAAAAACAAACAACCATATGATTTCACTCATATGTGGAATTTAAGAAACAAAACAGATGAACATAGGGGAAAGAAAAGAAAAAAAAAGAGAGCGGAGGCAAACCATAAGAGGCTCTTAACTGTAGAGAACAAACAGGGTTGATGGAGGGAGTTGGTGGGGGGATGAGCTCAATGGTTGATGGGGATGCACTTGTGATGAACACTGGGCATTAAATGTAAGTGATGAATCACTAAATTCCACTCCTGAAACTAATATTACACTATATGTTAACTAACTAAAATTTAAATAAAAACTTGAAATTTCAATTGAAAAAAAAAAAACCAAATTGTCAGACAGGAGATCTAAAACCAATATAATTAATATGTTTAGGCTTCTAAGTAAAAAGAGATCGTGTACAAGAATAGTTTGGTAGTGTAATAAAAAGATGGATATTCTGTGGTTACCCTTGGCATAAGCACAGCATAACATACAGAGTTGCTGAATTGCTATTATGTTGTACACCTAAAACTAATGTAACATTGTGTGCCAACTATACTTCAATTAAAAAAATACAATAAAACAAAACAAAATTTAACAGAAATGAAGAATGCCTTTTATAGGCTAATTAGAGGACTAGACATAGCTGAGGAAGAAATCAGGGAATATGAAGATATGTCAATAAAAACTTCCCAAACTGAAGTTTGGCAATGATAGAAAATTAATGAAAACAGAACAGAATGCCCAAAAACCTTGGTACTTCAAAAGATACAACATATATGCAATTGCAATAGCAGAAGGAGGAGAGAGAGAACAGAGAAAAATATTTGACACAATAATGTCAGAGAATGTTCCAAAATTCACAACAGATACCAAAGCACAGTTTGAAGAAGCTCATAGAACACCAAATAGAACAAATACAAAAAGAAAAAAACAAAACAAAAAGCCAAAACCAAACGAAAACAGAACAAATCTATACGTAGGTATATCATACTCATACTGCAGAAAAAAGAGAAACTCTTAAAAGAAGCCAGAAGAAAAAATATACCTCATCTATTGGAGAACAAATATATGAATTATAGTGGATTTCTTATCAGAAAACTTGCAACCAAGAGTAGAATAAAATGATTAATGTATTGAAAAAGAAAAAAACAAACAATTTTCTATACTCAGTAATAGTATCTCCTTCAAGACTCTGAAAAACAAACAGGGTTCTAGAGGGGAGGGGGGTGGGAGGATGGGTTAGCCTGGTGGTGGGTATTGAGGAGGGCACATTCTGCATGGAGCACTGTGTGTTGTGCACAAACAACGAATCATGGAACACTTCATCTAAAACTAATGATGTAATGTATGGGGATTAACATAAGAATAAAAAAAAATCTAAAAAAAAAAGTGAAGGAGAAATAAAGAATTTCTCAGACAAAGGAATACTGAGGGAAGTAATCACCAGCAGACCCACCTTGCAAAAAATTTTTAAAAAAGTTCTTCAGGGTAAAAAAAAAAAAAGAAAGATATATAAGTCAGAAACTTGGTAGCTAAACCCAGGCAAAGAAAGGAAGAATATTAGATAAAGAATAAATGAAAGTAAAATGATATCTATGTTTTTATTTTTAAATGATCTTAGATAATTGTTTAAAGTAATAATGGTAACTATGCATTGGGTGATTATAGGATATGGATAAGTTAAATGAAAGACAGCAATTTCACAAGGGACAGGAGGGAGGAAATGAAACTAATGTGTTTTGTCATATCTGCACTACCCATTAGGCTGTATAGTGTTTGAAAGTGGACTTGGATTATTGTAAGTGTTTCTTGCAAATGCGGGCAATCACTAAAATAATAGAGAAAATGGAATAAGGTAAAATTACCAAGTAATCAGAGAAGACAGAAAAAGAAGGAAAGAAAGTAAAAGAAACAAACGACAAGTGTGATAAATAGAAAAGTTACAAATACTGTAAATATTAATATAATTATATCAATAATTACTTTAAATGTGAATAGTTTAAGTAAACCCATTACAAGACAAAGAGTGTCAGAGTAATTAAAAAAAAAATGAACTGTATGTGGTCTTCAAGAAATCCACTTTAGGGCGCCTGGGTGGCTCAGTTGGTTAAGTGACTGCCTTTGGCTCAGGTCATGATCCTGGAGTCCCAGGATCGAGTCCCGCATCGGGCTCCCTGCTCGGCGGGGAGCCTGCTTCTCCCTCTGACCCTCCCCCCTCTCATGCTCTCTGTCTCTCATTCTCTCTCTCTCAAATAAATAAATAAAATCTTAAAAAAAAAAAAAAGAAATCCACTTTAAATATGAAGACATACATAATTTAAAAGAAAAGAGACAGGAAGACATACCATGCTAACAATTAAAAAAAAGTGGAACTACTTTATTAATTTCAGCATAGGCAGATTTCAGAACAAGGAAACTTATTATAAATAAAGAGAAGCATTACATAAAAATATAGGACTCCATTCTGCAGGAATATGTAACAATCCTTAACATATATACATCTAAACATGGAACATCAAAAATATGAGGCAACAACTGATAGAAGAGCAAAGAGAAATAGAAAAATTATATCATTATACTTGAAGACTTCAACATTTCTTTTTCAGTAATTGATGGATAGAGTATGCCAAAAATTAGTAAAGATATGGTTAACCTGAACAGCACCACCAATCAACTGAATCTAATTGCCATTTATAGAATATGTCATCCAACAACAGCAGAATACATATTCTTCTCAAGTTCACATGGAACATTTACCAAGATAGACTATGTCTGGACTTAAAACATATTAATGAACTTATATAGATCATGCGAAGTATGCTCTCAGACCTCAGTGGAATTAAACTAGAAATCAATAACAACAATAAAGCTGGAAAGCCCCAAAATATTTCGGGGATTAAGCAACACAGTTCGGAATCACAAATGGATCAATGAAGAAATCTTAAAATAAATTTTAAAAATATTTTGAACAAAATGAAAAGTGAAAATACAAGTCAAACTATAGAATCAGCAAAGGTAGTGAAATTTATAGCATTCAATGCATATATTAGAAATAAGTAAACATGTAAAATCAGTAATCTAAACTTCTATCTTAGGAAACTAAAGAGTGCAATTTAACCCTAAAGCAATCAGAGGAAAAATAAAAATTAGAGCAACAATCAATGAAATTGAAATAGGAAAATAATAAAGAAGTTCAGCAATACCAAAAACTGTTTCTTTGAAAAGATCAATAAAATTGATAGAACTATACCTAAGGTAAGCATGAAAAAACAGAGAAAACACAAATTACTAATGTCAGAAATGAAAAAGGGGTCCTCTCTATTGATTCCATGGACATTAAAGGGATAATAAAGGACCACGAGAACTACTCTATGTCTACAAATTTGATAACTTAGATAACATGGGCCCATTTCTCAAAAAAAAACACAAACTACTGGGGCATCTGCATGGTTCAATATAAGTGTCCTGTCTGACTCTTGATTTTGGCTCAGGTCATGATCTCAGGGTTGTGAGACTGAGCTCCAGGTGGGGCTCTATGCTGACCTTGGAGTCGGCTTAAGATTTCTCTCTCTCTCTCTCTCTCCCTCTGCCTCTCCCCCTCCCAGTTCATGCACATGTGTGCTTTCTCTAGAAAGAAAGAAAAAGAAGAAAGAAAGAAGAAAGAAAGAAAGAAAGAAAGAAAGAAAGAAAGAAAGAAAGAAAGAAAGAAAAGGAAAAAAGGGAGAAAACACTAAAACTCACACAAGAAAAAAAAATTTGAATAAGCTTATATCCATTTTAGAAATTATTTAGAAATAATTCATAATTTTAAAAGGAACACTGGGCTCAACTGGATTCTATGGTAGCCTACCAAACATTTAAGAAAGAAATGATGTCAATTCTCTAGAATATCTTCCTTATAGAAGTAGGAGAAACATTTCCAAAATTATTCTAGGAGACCAGCATTACTCTAATACCAAAATCAGACATTATAAAAAATAACAGTATAAGAAAGAAAAACTACAAACCATTATTTTTCATGAATATAAATGAGAAATCCACAAAAAAATCAGCAAATCAAAGCTTACAATGTACAAAATGTTTATACATCATGGCCAAGTGAGATTTACTCCCGGTATGCAAGGCTGATTCAACATTCAAAAAATGAATTAATGTAACCCCCCATATCAACAGAATAAAGAATAGAAATCATATGATTATATCAACTGATTCAGGAAAAGCATTTGAAAAATCCCAAACTTACTCATGATAAAAACTCTCATCAAACTAGGACTAGAGAGGAACTTCCACACTTGTTAAAGAACTTCTACAAATACCCTACAGCTAACATCATATTTAATGGTAAGAACCTATATACTGCCCTTAGAATAGCAGAAGCGAGGCTGTGATATACCCTGTGAACATTCCTATTTAATATTATAATAGAAGTCCTAGTTCAATATGAGAGGGAAAGAAAATAAAAGGTATACAAACTGGGAAGGAAGAAATAAAACTGACTTAGTTTATAGGTGGCACATTTTTGTATAAAATCTCAAAGAATCAACAAAAATCTTTTCTAACTAATAAGCAATTATAGCAAGTTACTAGGTACAAGGCGAATATATTAAGGTTAATTGCATTTCTATCTACTGGCAATAAACAATTAAATTAAAAACATAGTACCATTTAAAATACCCCTGGGGTGCCTGGGTGGCTCAGTCATTAAGCATCTGCCTTTGACTTAGGTCATGATCCCAGGGTCCTGGGTTTGAGCCCTGCATTGGGCTCCCTGGTCTGCAGGAAAACTGCTTCTCCCTCTCCCACTCCCACTGCTTGTGTTCCCTCTCTCGCTACTCTTTCTCTTGTCAAATAAATAAATAAAATCTTTTAAAAAAATACCACCAAAATATGAAGTACTTAAAGATAAATCTAACAATATAAGTAGGCAACTGTATGTAGAAAAAGTATGATGAAACAAATCAAAGATTTATATAAATAGAGGCATATTTCCATAGTCCATGCTCATATCCTGGAAGAGTCAATATTGTAAAGGTGTCAATTCTACCCAAAATGATACAGAGATTGAAAGCCATCCCAAGTGAAATGTCAGCAAGCTTATTTTGTGTATATCAGCAAACAGGCTCTAAAATTGTGTGGAAAGACAGAAATGAAACAAAACAACAACAGAATAACAAATAGAATACTGAATAAGAATGAAGTTGGAGAATTGATATTACTGGCACTAACCAACCTCAAAACTTACTTTAAAGCTACAGTAACCAAGACAGCATTCTGTTGATGGGAGAATAGATACACATGACAATGAAACAGAATAGAGAGCCCAGAAATAGATCTGCATAGAAAGAATCAACTGATTTTTGACAAAGGAGCAAAGATAGTCAATGGACAAGGGATAGTCTTTTTAACAAATGGTGCTGGAACAATTGGAGATTCATATGCCAGAAAGAAAAAAAAATCATGACACAGACATTACAGGTTTCACAAAAATTAACTGACAATGGATCATGGAACCTGAATGTAAAATGAAAAACCATAAAACCTCTAGAAGAAAAGAGGAGAAATCAAGGTGAACTCGAATTTACTGATGAATTTTTTATAAAACAGCAAAAGCAAGATCAATGAGAGAAATACGGTAGATTTTATTAAACAACTTTTTTGCAGAAGTGGCTCTGTAAGGGAATGAAAAGACTGATTGGAAGAAAATATTTAAAAAATATTTGCAAAATGTATATCTGATAAAAAAAAACTTGTATCCAAAATATACAAAGAACTTTTGATATTCAACAACGAAAAAACAAACAATCCAATTAATTTAAGTGGGCAAAATATCTGAACAGACACCTCACCAATTAAAATAGACAGATGGCAAATGAGCATATGTAAAGATGCTCAACATGCTGGCAAGGCTATAAAACAACAGGAACTCTTACTCATTCCTACTGGAAAGGCAAAATGATACAGCCGCTTTGGAAGACAGTTTGGCAGTTTCTTACATAGCTAAACATATTCCTAGCATATGATTCAAAAATTACTCTCCTAGATATTTACCCAAATGAGTTGAAAATATGTGTCCACAAAAAAAGTCTATTTACAAATATTTATAGCAGTTTTATCCATAATTTATCCAAACAGAAAGTAACCAAGATATCCCTTAATAAGTGAATGGATAAACTGTGGTATATCCATTAAACAAATATTATTCAGTGATAAAAGAAATAAGCTGTCAAGCTACAAAATAGACATGGATTAATAGTTAATGCATATTACTTAGTGAAAGAAGTCAATCTGAAAAGGCTACAATGCCCTAAGAAATCTAATCTAAGATTAAAGTGCGCGAATGTGGCTAATTGGCAATTCAACCCAGATTTTTGTGAATTCTATAATTGTGGTTTTTACTCTACCACATTGCTATAAAAGAGGATTTTAGATTCACTAGGAACTTATGGACATTTTTCTAAATTGTGGAAATGCTATACTATAGTAGAAACAGAACTTAGAAATAAGTTACTATGGGGTGGCCTCACATATCTGTAGGGACACCTCTGAGATCTTTGAATACCGATGTGTGACTTTCAGAACATGGTTGGCTTCCACTCTACCTCCTGGAGAACCTAGAGAGATGCCAGGGAACTATTATTACACACTTACATCCTTTCCCCAAATATCTTTTGCACCATTTGTTCTTGTTCCATTGGAGAGAACCCCATTGTAGCAGAGTCTGGCAAATTGCCACTGAAACTTGTGAAAAATTTAAAATTGTTATTGACTTGGTCTGGACTAAATTGAACATTTTCAATGAAAGACTGCAATAGGCCCTGGGGAACTACAGACCAGTATGCATCATGTCCTTAAATGACAGGCTGCAGAATGAATAATAAGATTTAGATCCCTGTCACTTCAGTAAGCTTCCTACTTGGAGAACTGCAGAACTATTTTTATACAGAAAATCATGCTTGTCTAATCTATCAATATCTTTTGAAGAAATAAATAAATTCAGAAATGCTTAGACCTTAACATTTCTTTGGCAATTTTCTACACTCAGACAATTCTTACATGCACAGATATGGAACTGAGAATAATGTTTTACTACAGAGATCTTCCTGTGATATGCAAAACAGAAAGGTAATGTAAACTTTTCTTAGAGCAGTGTTGTACAAGTATAACATGAACCACATAAGTAATTTTGAATTTTTTAGTAACCATGATAAAAAAAAGTAAAGAGAAACAGGTGAAATTATGTTAATGACATATTTTATATAACTTCATCTTTATATCTAAAACTTCATATAAAATTATCAATATAAAATGTATGAATGAAATATTTTATAATACTTTTTTTCATACTAAGTCTTTGAAACCTAGTACACTTTTTACAGTACATGTCAATTTGGACTAGCCATATTTTTGAGCTTATTGGCCACCTGTGGCTAGTGGCTGCCATATTTGACAGTGTAGGCTTACAGCAATATGTCAAAGAAGAAAGAAAAACTACTTTTAATGATACCCACTAGTTGCTTAGATCCCTGGGATTACACAACGGACATTAGCATTGGAGAACATGTGACAAGATACAGTTAATAGTAAGGTAAAACAGCAATCTAATGTCTCAAATGGGCACAAAAAGACCTTCAGTTACTTGCTTAACTAGTCATATGATGTATTGTCCATAAGGTATGTGTGCTCTGTCATCTCTTAGCTTTCAAAATATCTGTTGAATGGATAAATGAAAAGCAAGGAAAGAACCAACTTTCATTCTCTTGTTTCAGAATTGGTCAGTTTCGGGGGGTATAGCTCAGGGGCAGAGCATTTGACTGCAGAATTGGTCAGTCTCTACTCCAGGATCTCACAAGGCTTTGGACAAATATGCTTCTGCCCATGCCATTCCAGCATGGAACCCTCTCTTGATTTTCTAATGCTAGCAACCAAGAGTTGAGAACCTTAGCTAGTGAAGGTGACTGTGATCTTTCAGATCCCGGACTGAGATATTTTCCATCATTTTGCCTATTTCCTACTCAATGCCTTAAGGAAAACAAGGGGAAGAAGAAAGAGCAAAAGAAAGAGGAAAGAAAAAAGAAATTGGGGAAGAGAAAAGGGGGCAAAATAGAGAAGTAAAAGTGAAAGGCATACAGAAAAGTGATAAAGCAACAGATAAAAAGGAAGAAATAGAGGAAGAGAGTAGAAGGGAAAGCAGGACATCTTAATGAAACTTCTCTAAATTTTCTGATATAAAAGTCAAATAAGTCCTTTTCTTTCTCTTGGAAAAGACCATACCATTCTTTCCCTCCTCAACTCTTCCTGATTCTTTCCTTAACCAAGCAATCAATTTTTTACAAATTAAACTATATAACTATTTTAAACATCATTAACTTTGTTTAAGGAGTTTTGTTTTCAGTTAATTTTATAATATCATGGATGATGAGATCTGAACATCAGTAATAATGTAAGATAGGCAGTTATCTTTGTAGACTATTTCCTGTAGTTATCTGCATAATGTATCACTGTTAATAATTTAAAATATAAAAATTCATCTTGCATACTCAGAAAGTTCAATAAAACGAACCCTCTTTGCCACTAATCAGTTACGATACATCACTGGGTCTTGATTTTCTCATTTTTAAATCTGAGGATAATGAACTACGTCACAGGGTTCCTTTGAGGCCTAATGAGATAATAGATCCAAAGCACTTAAATACAGTGTGTGATAAGGAGCCAAGGCTCAATATTATTCACATTAATATAATAATAATAATAATAATAATAATAATAATACAGAAAAGCAGGGGTTATTGGATGAAAGAAATGGTCTTATCTACAGAATATTACTGAAAACATAAATATGGAGATGCTTCTGATAGAGCAGCCATACATACGTGTTTTGGTAGAAGGAGAGGGCTTAGTCTTGCCTACTTAACAACTGATAGTCCTTCCTGTGTCTTCAAGGATGTCCTTCAGTTATGTTTTTGGAAAACCCTAAGAAATGTCATTTGGAAAGATCTGAATCACATCACCAGAAAGGTTTTTTGTCATTGTTTCTGAAATTCTAAGATTGGCAGTTTTTGGAAAAAGTCCAGTCAGCCCTCACACTAGAAATAGTGGCTCATTCAAGAAGTAATACAGTAAACCTAGCCAGGTCCTTGACAGGCTGAAAAAACTTAAAGAATGAAGGCGAAGACTTGAGGGAATAAATAAAGGAGTAGGCCACGAAGGTTTAGTATGTTGTTCTAAATATTGATGCGGGATCTCATTAAGTACTTACAGTTATAGAGAGAATGGATATTGTAAACTCATTTATAAATTCTGGAACGTATTAAGGAGATTCCAGCTACTTCAATCGCTGTCAATCATAAGATAGATGATTGCAGATACAGGGGTGTTCACTATTTATTGTTTCTAAGAATCTGTAATATTCATGCTGCATACTTGCTGCTCTGTTGAAAAATGACCTTCATTGTTCTGATGTCCTGTGGTTGTTCTTCATTACCTGAAATGCTGCTCAGGGCTGTGGGGCTGTGGGGGTGTATAGCTAATAACAATTAGAGGTTCCCTGATTGTATAAATATCACTGTTGGCAGATTATGAACTGTTCTGGTCTGTTGTGCATAAAATCTATTCTCACAATTCTAGAAAAATTCATTCTTAATTTGAAGCAACTTGCTGTATAAAGCATGATTTGTTAAAGAAATTAAAAAAAAAAGTCATGGCACTGCATATTTCATAGAATAGGTCTGCATTACTCTCTGCAGAACAAATCCTGTGAGAACTTCATGCACCTTATGTCGTGGTTCTTTATTTGTAAATCCTCATGTTAATATAAGTGAAAAATGATGGAAATCAAACAAACTTTTGGGTAGTTCTTAAAAGAGGCCATCAAAGTAAGAAGCTGATTGGATGTTTCCCAGGGTTGTTAATTAGGAAGATATGTGAGAATAATTTTATTAAACCCAGTGATTGCCAATTAACAAAGTCACCAAGCATCACTAAGATAAATTCCATACTTATTCTTTTTTTTTAAGATTTTATTTATTTATTTACTTGAGAGAGAGAGAGAGAGAGAGAGAGAGAGAAACAGCATGAGAGCAGAGAGGGTCAGAGGGAGAAGCAGGCTCCCCGCTGAGCCGGGAGCCCGATGCGGGACTCGATCCCAGGACTCCGGGATCATGACATGAGCCGAAGGCAGTCGCTCAACCAACTGAGCCACCCAGGCGCCCCCATACTTATTCTTTAAAAATAGTTTCCTTTAAGCAAATATTTTTCTAATTTTACCTTTATACATTTTGATTAAGAAATGTTTCCTTCCCAATGGCATTAAGATATCCCTTCTGTATTTCCTAATATTTTGCATTCATTTGCTGAATATTTATTAACTAGATTATAAAATGTCAAAAATTAAAAATGCATATAACAGTCTTCCCACATTTGTCTTCCATTTACTAAGATACTATACCATCTAAGAAGTAGAAAATTTGTTAGCTTTTTGCTTACCTTCAGAGATTCCTCTGTAAATATATGTCAATATGAAAAGATACTATTTCATGCATTTTATAAACAAATTTTAACATAATTTTTGTACTTTCTTTTTCATTTAAGTATAAATTCCAATTTAAGGGTAGAAGTGTTTATAAATTTCAAGGGTTTTAATTTTTAGAATTTCATCATAAATAGAAAATTCTCCAAAATCATTTATTAATTATTTTCCCATTGTTTCATACATGTGGATGTCCATGGCACAGGTTTATATAATTATCTATTTGTCTCCTTATCAAATACCACATGTTAAATTATTATAGCTTTATATTTCACCCTTAGAATAAATCTTTCCCTCTCTTCTTTTCCTCTTCTTCAAAATCATCTTGCATATTATTTGTTCTTTATTCCATATAAATTTTAGAATCAACTTACCAAGTTCTGTGCGGGAAAATAATATAAGTAGATTTTTTTTACCAGAATAGAGAATTATGTAATAATGTAAAATAAGCAGATATTTGTGTAGACTATGTTTTGTAGTTATCTGCACAATGTATTATTATTAATAATAAATTTTAAAAATTATCTTGCACAATCAGGAAGTTCAATGGAATGAACACCTTCTGCTACTAATAAGTTACCACATGTCACAGGGTCTTGATTTTTTACAAAATTGGGTATTTCCATTCATAAAATTGGTCTATCACTTAGATTTTATTCATTTAAAATTTCGATATTAATTTTCTTCCTAAGGTTGGGTTCATCTTCTGTTAAATTTATTTTTAATAGTTTTGGGGTTGTTGTTTTGCTTTTTGACAATCAATATTTGGCTACAAATCTGTCAGTACTAAAGAAAGAATGTCTGGGCGCCTGGGTGGCTCAGTTGTTAAGCGTCTGCCTTTGGCTCAGGTCATGATCCCAGGGTCCTGGGATAGAGCCCGTATCAAGCTCCCTGCTCCACAGGAAGACTGCTGCTCCCTTTCCTGCTCTCCCTGCTTGTGTTCCTGCTCTCTCTATCTCTCTCTCTGTCAAATAAATAAAATCTTAAAAAAAAAAAAAGAAAGAACGTCTTTTAGAACTTCTAAACCCACCAGGACAAACCTTCTTGGAAGAAACAAATCCCATGTGAAGATTGCTGAAAGAATGTGGTGTTTAGCAGATTCTTTAATTACTATAGTAAGAACTAATCAACCAAATCCAGAATCTAGGGCATTCTGAATATTTTTACTCCAAAAATTCAAGTATCATAAAAATGAAGGGTGGGACACTGCAAGAAAATAAAAGAGAATTGAATGGCCTGTCAAAAAATGTATAATGGGTGTGCTTTATGGATCCTAATTTGAACAAATCAACAGTAAAAAGACATCTTTGAAACAATTGGAGAAATTTAAGTATGTATATTAGATAGCATTAAAGATTTATTGTTAATGGCTTTCTGATTTATTTAAACATGTCTTTATTGAGCATACTAATGTATTTAGGAGAAAATGACATGATGCCTGGATTTTCCTTTTAAAAAACAGTGACAACAAACACACACACATACACTCACACACACAAACAACTCCAGGGGATGTGAATAAGGGTTGCAATCAGTGTTTTTCTGGCGACTGAGAAAACAAGAAACATGACTGTTGAAATATTAATAATGGCTAAAGCTAGTAAGGAGCACATATATTTTCTTGGGGTGGGGCACAGAGAGTTAATTATACTGTCCTTTCTCTTCACCTGTACATATTTGAAATTTTTTATAGTTAAATTTTTTTAGCAAAATTCTGCATTCAGATTATTTTGCAGGTATCTTTAATTTCTTGCTCGACTGAAAGAATACAATTGAGTATTGTAAACTATCATTACAAAGATAGCTTTTACAAGAATGAATATCTGGAACCCAACTGGAAAAATAGGCAAAGGACATAATCAGATAGCTGGCAGAAAGAGAAATACATTTTTTCAATATATGGGAAGATGTGGAACTTCATCTATATAAGAGAAATACTATTTGAAACTACAGTATATATGATTCTCAGCGGTAAATATTTTCTATCACATAATTTTGGCCACAAGTGAGGAAAACATGTATTTTCAGATATTGTTAGGGAGGGAGTAAATCATTCAATCTCTTTGGAGTGTATTTTGACATTAAATTGTTAGGAATTTATCGGAGAGAATACCATGTGTATAATGACGTCTGTGCTGACAATGATTGAAATGGAACAAAGTTTATAATAAACACATATATTCGTTAGATAAATCTCACAACTTGATACTTACCTCACCCTGACAATATAATTGTTTAAAGAACCTAAGAAAAAAACAAAAGGATAACTATACATGAATAAATTAGTACATAGGGAATAATCTCACTTGAATGAGCTTTTTATTGAATCAAATTACATATTTTGCATTAAGATAAAAACCGTTAGCAAATTATTACTGGATAGAATTATGCCCTCCAGTACTTATCTCACTATGTTAAATCAAATTACTTTCCATGTGGTCACTGTTAAGATAACCAATGACTCATGGCAGGTAAAGCACATAGTTCTGCATTTATTAAGTATTAAGCCAGGAATTCAGTAGATATGAGATATTTCAATAAGTCCTTCATCCTAAATGCATCAAAAATGAAAGAAGACAGTACTAGTGAATTTTTTTTATTCTAGGCCAAAGAAACTCTTAAATTCCTCTTCACTGATATTTATTTGGTACCTTGAAAGGGAGTACTCCATGGAAACAACAAAATAGGCTATTTTGAAGAGAGAGGCCCCTTTCTCTGAGAAAAGAAAGTCCTTGGGTCAATGGTGTGTGTCAGTGAAAACATTAAATTATAAATTGCCATGTCAAGGATATTGGCTTTAAACAGAAACCAACTCAACTAATTTCCAATTCTAAGTAATAAAATCAGATAATTGTCCTTCAGCCTCATCATGGTTTAGCAAGTTGAATTTGAGACTTTTAATGTAAATGAAAGTCTTGAGTCAAAACAGAAGCTGGAAGTTATAATTAGTAATGAAATATCAATCATGTGCTTCCAAAATTAAATGAATTAAGGTATAGCCATTGTTAAATTATACATTGTGTGCCTGTTGAATAAGAGGCACTAATTTTTTTTTAGAAAAATCCCATCAAAATTAGATAAAATGAATGTTATATGTTCTCTTTAACAGGAAGATCTTAAGGGATCAGGAATGACAATAATACCCTTGATCATCAAAGCAGGAGTTTTGAAAAGATCTTTTTTACAAATTACATGTATCTAACCCAATGTAATAAACTTTTACAGATAACTCAATGTGTGAAAACTCTATTTCTTATTCTAAATTTGGACAAAATTTCAGAATTAATAATATACATTCCCTCTTGAATGTAATCTGTATGTAGATATTTGCCCAACTTTTCCTTCATTCATTCGACAAGTGTTCATTTTAGAATTATGATACTTAAGGCACAAAAATGCTAAAGAGTGGGATGACATATGCATACAGACATTTGTTCATGTGTCATTTCATTCATTCAACAAATATTTATTTGAAATCTATTATGTATGTGCATATGTACACATGGGATATATTTATACCCTTACACAAGAGGCTCTGATCACCTAAAAATTGCCTAACAATTTAAGCATTTAGATCAGTGGGGCTGGGTTATCCTGCAGTAATAAAATTGCCCCATATCACAGTAATTTAAAACCACAGAGGTTTATTCCTTATAATCACGCTACATTTTTTTAAGGATCAGCTGTGGCAGCTCTTCCAATATTGTCATTGAACTACACCTAGGACTGTGGCTGATATAGCAGCCATACTTTTAAATATCACTGGTCACTTTGAAAGAAGAGGGAAAAAAAACCAAAATGAAATCATTTCTAATAGATAACTCCTCTATGATGAAATCACCAAGTTGTGTGTGGGTGATACAAAGATGAAGAAGTTGAAGGAAGAATAGTTCTTACAAGACCTTCTGAAACGGTGAGATGTCAAACTCCTCCCACACTTGATAAGGTGTAGAAATTAGCAAGAATTCACTGAAATAAAATCATAGTGGTTGCTAATCTGATGCCTCAAAGCTCTTTGAAAGTGACTCATTTGGGGACACAGAAAATAACTGGAACAGTATGAACGGACTTTTGCTGACTTAAAGTCAAAATCTAATGTAGTTTAAAATGATCATGCAGGTCTCTTCAAATAGCCAAATTCCACACTGCATTGTTCCTTATGAAGCATTGCTATCTGAATATTAAGGATGCTTGTTCCTCAATTTAATTGTATAATGGAATGAGTAAAATGGAATACAAA
Source organism: Mirounga angustirostris (assembly GCF_029215605.1). Classification (NCBI taxonomy): domain Eukaryota; kingdom Metazoa; phylum Chordata; class Mammalia; order Carnivora; family Phocidae; genus Mirounga; species Mirounga angustirostris. The sequence continues at coordinate 38,004,504 of NW_026991710.1, read as the reverse complement.
GGAATTGATTGGATATTTCAGTATTAATCTATAAACTATCCCTACAAAGAATTTTGCTGTAAAACACATTAGTAATGATTTCACTAAATACATCTATTAATATTTGGTCTTTGGTAAAACATATGCTGAGACACAAGACTGGAAGTAATTCAATCTAGAAAGTTCCAGAACCAACTCTGCATCCTGGATAATCAGTTCACCAAAATACTATATTTTATTCCTCTTCATATTCCAACTGCTTTTGCTAAGCCTGGCTGGAGGAGATAATGGGGATGAACACCTGGTTTTATGAACATTTTATGCATTCATCTACTTGAACACTCACCCAGGCAAAAAAATCCAATTGTCAGAGCACATGACTTGGTACTATCATAATATAATTTAAAAATAGTTATCTTAATATCAAATTCTTGATTTTGTGTGCATGCAAGCTAAAACCTGGTTTTCATAAAATAGATGACAAAAATGTATAAATAGAACGCTCTTACCCTTGCTTTGAAAAAAAATGGGGCACTCTGAAATATTTTCCCATGATTGTAATACCAAAACTAAAGGTGCCAAGAAGAAAGGGGGGACAATAAAAAGTAGAATATAAGTTAAATAATGGTCAGTTTTCTCATCCATGAGATCTTTGACTTTTTCATAAACCCAATCTCTCAGATTTCTATTTTCCCATTCAGATTGAGATGGTATTTTACAGACATATTTGATAAAATCTGTCTGTAATAAAGTTGCAAATCATCTATACATCCATGAAGATGTATCATATGAAAAAAGGGCCTTTAGGGCGCCTGGGTGGCTCAGTTGGTTAAGCAACTGCCTTCGGCTCAGGTCATGATCCTGAAGTCCCTGGATCGAGTCCCGCGGCGGGCTCCCTGCTCGGCAGGGAGTCTGCTTCTCCCTCTGACCCTCCCCCCTCTCATGTGCTCTCTCTCAAATAAATAAATAAAATCTTAAAAAAAAAAAAAAGAAAAAAGGGCCTTTATTTAAGTCTCAAATACTTTCTTTCACTCATTCTCACATCATGCAATGGACAGTGGTTTGCTTTGGAAGCTAGGTTGCTATGGAAACATAGTTCTGTTGACTCATTAGCAGAGAGCATATATTGAAGGTTTTTGTAGCTCTGGAAAATGCATTTACAGGACACTGGGACCGCACTCCAAAATTGGCATGGAATGATATAAGATCAAGTGGACTGATGAGATGCTACTTGCTGCAGCAGAGCAACATAATTCTACTTCTAACAGTTTTAACAATTATGACATGCAGGTACTTGGGATCTATTTTTGAATTCAACTGAATGAAGTTATTATTCTATTTGCATGTCTATTGAAAATTCTGCAATACATCCGGCCATTATGATGTTAAGATGGTGCCCAAACATCAGAGATAGATTAGTTCATATGTATAAACTCCTTTAAATGTGAAGTGGGTCAGCAATATGAAAATCAAAACTCCAAAAGCCAAATGGTGAAATTCACATACTATTTTTGCTACTAAATTATGTGTATTTGATGAAGGTGTCAATAGAACTGAAAAAGATAGCAGAAGGTCAGCAAATACCAGCTGTCCAATAAATAGTAGTTAAGTTACATTAAAAAAAATCTCCCCTATATAAATGGCCTCTCTGGAAGGAAAGAATGTTCCTGTAAGCCTTAATATTAGTGGAATGATGTGTACCTGAATTTCAGAAATGAAAAATATTTAGGGTAAAAGTAAATGACTCAAAGCTGAATATTATAATAATTTGAAGTTATTCAAAGTCCATATGTAAGCTTCCAAAGATTAAAAATCTTATATTTTCAAACTTTTCAATTTAGGAATTTTTAAAAATTTTCTTATATAAAAAAGTGTAAATACGTTTTACAAATAAAGAGAAACATTGTTATTTATGTTTTAATACTATATTCTTCGGTAAGTTTTAAAAATATAGCCTTTTATATATTTTTATTAATAATTTATATCTATTGTCAATTATGATACTATATTGTTCCACTTACATTTGAATGTGCATTTTAAGCTCAAGTCAACTATGCAAATAATGATCAGACTATAAAATCATTCAAACCATCTTAATTCAGGAAAACACAGCATATATCTCAGTTTCTCAATACATTTACATATATGTAATTTCCAGATTGCAATACAGTTATATAAATGACTACTAAATGAAAAAAATCAAACTTTGATGGATCCAATGACTGCAAAAGAGCATGGCATAGAGAAATATACAAAGGCTATGGAATTAGATCATAATTCAAAGCCTCAATCTTTCAGGGGTTCTTATTCTTATCAGAGCACTTCTGTGAAATTTCTGCTTCGTAAATGCAGAATAAACTGAGTCTGAAACATTTTGTTTTTGCAATCAGCATTAACTATGATCATAGGTTTAACAATATTCATAGACATTTTAAAGCTTGTTAATTTCATATTAGTTTTTCATATTATAAAATTTGCATATATTATATAGAAAAAAAGAAAGCTGCTCTGAAATATGTAATATAAAAAGTTAAAAATTTCCAACCCCATACAATCCCTCTTTAACATTACTTCCTCTGTGGAAGCCACTAATAATATTTGAATGAATCCTGCTCCTTCATCCTTTCAATGCACAATCAAAATCAGTGTTTCCCTCACCAAATTTTGCTCTATACTACACTAACCCATCCATCTACCCACTGACCTATCATCGCCATCATGTCATCTATCTACCTTTGAAACTTTTTATTTAAATGGAAAGATACCCTGAACACAGTTCTATAACTTATGTGCTCATTTAAATATGTATTGTGGATCTGGTTTCACATTAGTAAATGCAGAAAATACCCCATTTAAAAAAAATACCAACATAGAATTACCTTCTATGGATACTTTATGGTTAATTCAACCAGACTTCTACTGATAGACATTTGATTTCTATGTCTTACTCTTACAAACATCACTGAATGAAAGTACATGCATACATTTATGGAGTGCATTCTCTTTTGAGAAAGAGATGTTTATTGCATATCACTTCCTGTATAATTTATTTTCCACTTGTATACATCAACTGATTTAGCATCTAAAAAGTCACTATATCTTCAAAATCTTCTTGGCAAATAGTAGTTTATGACAAGCGGACTTGCTATCTGAAAAAGAAATTTAAATAGTGACTAAATTGGCATGTTTGAAATGTCCCTCATTATAGTTAAATGATGAGTTTTGCTCTTTTGATGTGAAAGCAGCAGATAGGATAGATGGCAATCATTATGCAAATAAAGCTTCTTTTTCCATTACAATCTCAGACATTCACTTCTTTGCACATTTTACTTTCTTGCTGAGATTACCTTTCATTAAAATAAGACTTATTAGTGACCTCTATAACCTACTCTATTAATAAAACCTCTTCAGTATTCTTCTCTTTTGGTCTTCATTGAAGTTCTGAGTGTATTTTTGAAGGTTCACTTACATTTTCCAGGAAGCATTAAGCGGTTTAAGTTTTTTGAGAATTTCTACAGTGAACATATAACATCACATTGATTTCTAATCTACTTACATTTAGGTGACCACCTGAATCTTACTATTTTACCAGTCTTTTTTCTTTTTCCAGATTATTCATTAGCATTATTATTTCCTTAATTTCCCCCTAATTTTCTTTATATTCACATGCCAAATAAATACAACATAAATGAATTTTCCTAATATAAAATATCAAAATTCATTCTGATAACCTGATTTTTAGGTATAATTTGTGTAGCCTATTACTGTAAATCAGATACTTGAATGAATTAGCCGTCAGTAGAATGTATAAAATTGGTCGAATATTTTGTTTTTCTGAGAAAGAATTACTGAAGACTTAAAGAAATCTTAGTGTATTGCATTTAGGAGAATTATCTGTTTTTCTTCTTCCCCTACTTTTCTGCCATAGTTTATATAGACTAAAAGTATTGTTTTCTCATCACATAGGGTTCTGGAAAATTAGCTCTGGCTTTTTTTTTTTTTCCATTCTTTTCTTAAAATTTTCTCCAAAAGAAAAAAATGTGGCTTGGTCAGATGTGAATAAATCTTGCCTCACATTTTACCAGTGAGTAGGAATTTGGCTTGTTTTTTCCTTTGATCTACCTTTGTTCAAGGTGATGAAACAAATACTTTCTTATTCTTAATTTTCTTGTTACTCTAAATACATGCTTGTGAGCTGCCTGTCTCCATTGTAAGATGACCAAGTATGGGCCACTTGGGGTTAGTTCCTCTCTCTTGGTGTTCCCACCTCTCTGTCTACGACTCCCTATAAAACAGTCAGCTAGTGTCTACACAGTAGGATACAACTCTGGCAAGAGGGAAGTGGTGGTACACCTCACCTTAGGTTGAGTATTTTTTGTTTTGGTGACTTTGAGATTGGCTGACAATTTTAATACTGGCACTTACTCAGATTCCTTTTGGAGAAGTGTGTCTTGGCATTCCTAACATAGAGATGGAGGTCTTCATGATCCCCATTAGGGGTTTTCAATGGTTTTATACAAAGCCACAAAAATAGCTGGCCTTATTACCCTGCACAACGGAACACTGGGAGATAAATGTCTAGGTTGCACATAGTAGAAACCAGATAAATAACTGTTGAAAACAAATTACATAGAGAAATAAATGGTGTATTGTATTGTCCTATTTGCATAGAGAAAAGTGCATATTTAGTAAGGAAACATAATATTTCCAAAACTGTATATATGAGACAACATAAACTCTTCACAAATTATTTCTCTATTTGCAAATCTTTTGTTTTCTACACTTTCCAATCTAATTATATCTTATTTTTATTGATTACTCGTGATTAAGACTGATATGCAATGACTATTCTCTTTGTGTTTGTGTATGTAATAACTATTCTCTCCAATTCACAAATGTAAATAACGTGTGAAGGAGGACACAGATTTTCTGACTTTGTTTTAAAGAATGTCAGTGTAGGGCCCAAGTTGTTTGTATCTACTCATAGGATTAGCGGTTTAAGCCATTTTAGATATTATCAAAGACTAATACAACTCCTCTGAATAACCTGTCATGAAATTAATTCTAAATAATGGAAGTGGACCAAGTATTTACATGTTAGTTATGTCAGTTTGAGAAGAGTGCCTGATGGCCAGGATCTACTACCCTCACGGTCAACTACACATATGTGAACAAAATATACCCAAAGCAATAATTATCATTGCATAAGCATAAATTTACAGCTCTTCCAATCCAAGTTTTAACTTAGTGATCCCTTGGGTGGTTCTGTGATTTCCTGTTTTGGCATTGGGTATCGATATAAATCCACCTAACCTACACAGTTTGGCAAGCATATTAAAAAGACACTTTCAAATTTCTACTATAATCCCATGTTACAGTTCTAATTTTACATTTCTGCTATTCTCAAGATACTCTAAATATGTAAAAAAATGAAATATTAGGCTAGTGAAGTTTTGTTTTTCTTTCTCTCTTTATTCTTTCATAAAGGAGCACTTAACATTTTCTGTGCACAAATATATCTATACAAGGTTATTAATGGGTCTAAAGAATATTTCATTTCAAACTAAAATCAATTTAGAACATAAGTGAACATACTTCCTAAAATGGATATCTAATCCCTTCATATGATAAAAGGCCCAGTTATATTTTTCCATTGGTAAAATTTTCACCCTCTTTGTTATTTAGATTCCAAGAAAAACACAGATTACCAATCCAAATATGTATATGCAGTGTAATAAGAAAGAATAAGTTTAAGAACACAACCAAAAACACATGATCCCTTATGCTAGATGCTGAATATTCAAAGCAGAAAAACTGAATCCCTTAAAGCGTATTGGAATAATTTCGGGAAATCAGTTTCCCAAATCACTCTATAATATAAGTAAATGTGGCTACATACTAAAATAGATTTCCTTTCTTGTTATATTTGGTTCTAAAATGTAATTCTCTCTTTTCTTAAGATATTATTTATTTATTTGAGAGAGAAAGTGAGAGAGAGCACAAGTGGGGTGAGGGGCAGAGAGAGAAGGAGACTCCCCACTGAGCAGGGAGCCCAATGCCAGGCTGGATCCCGGGACTCTGGGATCATGACCTGAGCCAAAGATAGAAGCTTAACCCACTGTGCCACCCAGGCACCCCTAAAATGTAATTCTTTTATGAAATATGTAATTTAATTCCATGGGATCAAAGATTTTTATAGCTAGAGAAAATGATATAATCAATAAAACATTTGGTTTTAATTATCTGACTCCACAATGTTAAAATATTCTACTCTCTAGTCATATATAGAATTAAGTAAAATAGTAACTTGGCAAAACTGGATGTTATATTGAAATGTATGCAACTGCTTTAAAATAACCTTACCTGGCAAGAAAACCAAAGATTATAAAAATGATGGGAGTTGATATGTAATTAAGTTGACATATTATTTTGCTCTATCCAAAAATGGTTCTTATATTTTATTTTATAAGAATCACTACAGGGCGCCTTGGTGGTTCAGTCAGTGAAGCATCTGCCTTGGGCTCAGGTCATAATCTCAGGGTCCTGGGATCAAGCCCTGTATCCGGCTCCCTACTCAGCAGGGAGCCTGCTTCTCCCTCTCCCTCTCTCTCTCTCTCTGCCTGTCACCCTGCTCTTTCTCTCTCTCTCAAATAAATAAAATCTTTTAAAAAAAGAATCACTACAGAGTCATCTTCATTATTTTTGTTATACCTGCCAGTCATGATTATTGTTACTATAATCAGTGAAATGCTACAAAGCCACATAGTTGGTTAAGTCATTAAAGCAGAGAAAATATCCTAAATGAGAACTTAAGGACATTAAGGAATTCCTTTAAAATATACTAGGGAGTGCCTGGGTGGCTCAGGTGGTTAAGTGTCCAACTCTTGATTTTGGTTCAGGTCATGATCTCAGGGTCATGGGATCCAGCCCCACCTCACGTCCACGCTGGGGCGAGGGGTGGGTGTCTGCTTGGGATTCTCTCCCTCACTCTCTGTCTGCCCCTCCCCCCTGCACTCTCTCTCTCTCTCTCTCAAATAAGTAAATCAATCTTAAAAAAAATAAAAATACGTAAATATACTAGCAAAATTAATTCTTATAGTGTGTATGTGTGCATGTAATGTGTGAATAAATGTGTGTGTTTGTGTGTCTGAGAGAAAGAAAAGAGTAATAGAATAAGAGGCAACTGAAGGCATGAGTGCTTATGGATTTTCAAGCTCATTTTGTTTTAGATTATGCCAAACCTTGCATTTCAACTGCAAGTAGATAATTTCAGTTTGTCCAGTTCATAGCCACTGATATTTAGAGGTAAAATTAAACCCAATAGAGAATAACAAGTAACATTTAAAATGTCTACCTGATAAAGAATGTAGATTTCTTTGATTATTTCTTATGATTGAAAAGCAACATACAGTATGAAAGGGAGGTTCGACTAATTTGGAGATATAAACTGTATTCCCACCTCTGACACTATCTCATTTTATGACCTTATATAAAGAACTTCACCTCCCTGATTTCAATTCCAATGTATACATATATATCTTGACTATAAATGTGCTACACATATTATGATATATGTATCACCATATATGTATGTAAGTAATTTCATAACATACACATATCATCAAGTTTTGATGTCAGATACCTCTTATGGTATAAAAATGTGAATGATGGAGTTAGAATTGATTTTAAAGTTCACGTGGTAATGATTGCAATAAACATCTAACTTATAGAATTATAAAAATATAATGGTATGTCATTTATAAAATATTCATGTAATGCAATAACTATTTTGATTTCAAAATTAAAACTTAAATAAATTGAAATTTGAAAAAAAATAGCTAAAACCCTAGCAAATAATGTAAAACTATTCACAGTCATAGATTTTGACATATTAGAGAAATCTTTTTTCCAAAAAGACTTAACTTTTCTGTTAATATAAGATTGCGTTCAATAAAAATTAATCTGAAAGGAATATAAAGTATCATTGTAAGAAAAACATCATTTATAAAACATTTCACAGTTACATGTGATTTGTAAAAATAAATCTTCCACTTCTGTAGACAGAAGATGAACACTAATATAATCATTAGTGAAAATACAGAATAAGTAATTTATCTTGTTGGAAAAAGCTTATTTCATTCATATAGCATATGAACAGGTGCCTGTGACAATTCTCTATAGTTCATTCATTTTTTTACAATAATATGGTATGGATTAATAAGTATTTATTACTTTGAGGATAGTTAAACACGACTTTAAATAAACAATCTGATATTTTTAATATAATAAATATTTTAATTCAGAGATTTAAAAATTTATTGAAGCATTTAAATGCTATCATCCACCATATTAAAATCTAAATTGAAGTTTTGGGAAAGCATACTCATTTCACAGAGCAGAGACAGAATTCATGATTTGAACTGAGTCAAATGCCAAGCTTATGTAATAGAAATTCTCAAATAAGAGACAGGCAATTGCAAAAATAGAAAGACTGAGATCAGACTAGGTTCAAAAGCTGATGGAAGCAAAAGAGGCTGGAAGACTAAAGCAATGGAGCCGGCAGTCCACAGTGATTCTTCTGGACAGCAGATAGTTTATTCTGATTCCTTTGAAGAGCTGAATTTTTTCCTTTATGGTTATATATTCATTAATGACAGAGAAGAAGAGCAGAGCTCTCTGAATCAGTGCTTTCACAGAATGTTCTCCTGTCCTCCTGCCCCAGAATGCATAATGTGTGATGTGGATGCCTGCTTTACTTTAGAGGCTTAGGAGATAACTAAGGTGTAATTGGTGGAAAGAGCAAGCCAGGTAAATGTGCCCTATAGCATCCAAATGATTGTGTTGATGTAGAACACAGGGCAAGGAGCTGGTGAAAATGAAGCTGGAGTTATTGCTAGAGTTCTTAATGTGAAGGATAGTAGGTTCCCATCTAAGAGCTTGAAAAACAATCTGTTGAATAAAAAATGATTTATTAAAAGAAAAAAACATGATCTACCAAATGAAGAATTTTGAAGAAGAGAATAAAATGATTAGTACCTTCATTTGAAAAACTGTGTGAGGAATGTGCTGGAAGCAAAACAAAATGTGTAAAGGACCAGAAAGTGTGCATTCACTGTTTTTGCTTCTCCAACATCTAATCTCTTGTCTAGCAATTTACTTCTGGAAATAGCCTACCTACCACTGTCAGTTCTTATGTTTTGGCCAGAGTAGGCTTGCTGACATTTTACAGTGGGCCTATGATTCAAGGCCAATTTATGCTATAGTTAGAGGTCTAGGAATGAACTGAGACAATGAAAATAGAGCTACTTGTTGACTGAGAACAGGGTGAACCATGAGAGGGGAAGCGAAACAAAACAACAAAGCAAAACAAAACGAATAAAACAACAAAGAACAACCCTCGGAATAGGAGAGAGTAATAATTTAGTCTTGAATATATTGTTTAGATTCTTGCTTCCAATAGGAGAAACAATTAAACTTTTTAAAAGTCAGTTTTGGTTGAGTTCTATCACTTTTAACCAACCATGTCTAATATGAAAGTCTAACATGTAAATCTAGGTGAGAGTTCAGGATCCACAATGTTTTCTTTGCTATGGTCCTCTGAGTTGCTTACTTTCTCTTTCCCGATAGTAACATCACATTAAAGTAATCCCAGTTGTAGCTCCTAATACCACAATCAGAATGTCTGAAACATGCTTAGAGGCAAATGAATTTCAACTATTAAGAAAACATATTCTTTGTGTCTGAATATGGTCTTAAAGAATTTTTCCTAATAAGTTAATAAATGGACACCATTTAACAATAAGGAAATTGTACAGCAAATTGTAAAGTAAATGCTTCCATTCAAGGTCATTTTATGAAGCCTCAAGGAATATAAATATGAAGGTAGGAAATTAGAATAAAAATATTCACATAATAATGGATTTGTTGGAAAAAAAGCTAGCTAAGAACCTATCCATACAAGCACACAAAATTATAATGATATAAAATGAATTTACATATGATTAATGTTGGGGAATAAATCAAAAGAAATGAAAACCATTGTTAGATTATGGTGGCAGGCTTACATGGGGATTATTTTTAAAATTTCTTTTAGTTTCCCAATATTTTAAATATGCTTTTGGTGTCACAGTATGCTAATATTTCCTTCTTTGTTGAATAAGTACTAAGTAACATATTTTTACATCAATGGCTTTTTTCTAGATCATTTAATCATCTGTGTTCATGTGCATTTATTTTAGGGGTCATCTGTAGACCTAATTAAAAAGAAGTTGACTGCTTGTTCTAAATATCTAAGTGTTCAATTTCAGTAACTCTGAAAACAAAGGTCAAATAAAAAAAAGCAAAACAAAATAAAACACCTGTGATTTCCCAGAAGGATCCTTTTCTGTCAAGCTCTAATATACTTAATCTTTCTCCAATTGTATTCTGGATTACTTTTGTGGGGATGAAACCTGAAAAAAGAAATTAAATACCAAAACATGCATAGCTAGATGATTCCTCAATTTAACATTTTTAAACATTTTAATTATAAGATTAGAGTTTTTCTATTTTCTAAATTCCATTCAAAAGTATTTCAATCCTTTCATTCTTCAGGTGTTATAGAATAACTTAGGGTCATATTCAATCAATCTTATTAAAAAGCTCTCATTCACATTATGATTTCTCTGTACAAAATGGAAAAATAAAGTGGATAATGCAGTAACTCTCACAGACACACGTGGCATATTCATTTCTGCCCTCTTTAACTTTGTTCTCTATGCTTGTCTTATTATATTTTTCCTTTCTCTTTTCTTGATGGTTATTCTCTTACTTCTTATCTAAACTATTTCATTTAATTTTTCTTTATTCTGGTTGAGACTTATATCCATGAAATGAAAAAAAAAAAGTCCTACTTGGAGATGTACTTGTGGTTTAAGGGGATATGGTGCTTGTGGAAAGATTATGGGGTTAAGTGCATTTTCTTAATTACTCTATCATGTATTGGAGATGGCTGTGTTCTTATACATGTTAGGAGAATACATAAGGAGAGACCAGAACAATCACTTATCATTATTTATATGTGCAATACATCTAGGAAATATTTAAGGAGAGATAAACAACAAGGAGCTCTTCTTGGGGCTGAGGGAAGATTTACTGAGAGGAAGAAGGACCTGCTAATGTTTAATTGGGTCTTAGAAGATTATAGTAGATAAGTCTTATTTAAGAAGTATTGATCCTAGAAGTTAGAAAAGTATTCCTTGGTCAGAAACCAAGACTTTCTCTCTCGTAAAAAATTGTTAACTATAGAAAGTCCATGGATGGTTTCAGGGTTTCCATGAGCCAGATAAGCAAAACATATATGGGTCAATATCCTTCTTTAATTTGAAAATTACTCACGTGAAAACATGATTTTTGTCAATGTCCTGAAGGTGTATATGTACTTGTTCTAAAGAGAAGTATATGGTATGAGATACTATTTTAATTCTTATTAATTCTTTTTTTTTTAAGATTTTATTTATTTATTTGGCAGAGAGAGACACAGAGAGAGAGGGAACACAAGGAGGGGGTGTGGGAGAGGGAGAAGCAGACTTCCTGCCAAACAGGGAGTCTGATGTGGGACTTGATCCCAGGACCCTGGGATCATGACCTGAGCCGAAGGCAGACGCTTAATGACTGAGCCACCCAACCGTCCCAATTCTTATTAATTCTTATTTTTTTATTATATATTATTATGGAAGCAGAACTAAAGATTCACGTAATTGAAATCACTTTCTTAGCTGAATTCAAACTTGATTTTTATTTTTGTATAATATTGTCTTTTTTTCAGGCTGTGGAAACTTATTTTTATAAGAAAAAATAAACAAGTGTTAAGGCCATACTTTTCTGTGTCTGTGTCTAAAAAAAATATTTTTCCGATGTAATACAGTAAATTATATGTAAAAAGTGTGCTTCGATATAATTATTCTGGAGAGTTTTAAACGTTTAAATAGTTTTTCAGAATTTCCATAATGCCCAGAAAGTTAACAACTCTTGCTGTGAGTGGGTTGTGTTCCTGACCGCCTACACTGAGAACCAGAACTTTGAATGCAATTGTCGTAGAGTCACTCAGTCTAGCAGATCTGCTTACATATACCTACAGGTATATAAATACAAAACTAAGTAACACAAATTATTTAATGACTTCAGGCCACATAAACAGAGGTAAAACCAGGATCATGATAACCTCAATCTGATTATGTGGATTTTTAATAACATCTTCATTGAGATACAATTTATATACCATGCAATTCATCCACTTAACCTGTGCAATTCAGTGGTTTTCAGCATATTCACAGATATGTTCAGTCACTACCACAGTCAATTTTAGAACATTTCATAACTCGAAATCCCCCCATCCCTTAGAAACCACTATTTTAATTTCAGTCTCTGTAAATTTGCCTATTCTGGACATTTCATTGAAATGGCAACATATACTATGGGGTCTTTTGTTTTCATGGTTAAACCATGTTGTGGCATATATTAATGCTTTATTAATAGTATTCCATGTGTAAACATACCACATTTTGTTTATCTATTCATCAGTTGATGGACTTTTGGGTTGTTTCCAGCTTTGGGCTATTATGAATAATGTTTCTATAGATATTTGTGCACAATATTTGTATGGGCATATATTTTCATTTATTTGGGATATATACCTAGTAATGAAATGCTTCAAAAGCCTCAATCAAAAATGAAAGGACAATCCATGGAATGTGAGAAAATATTTTCAAACCATATATCTGATCAGGGACCTGAGTCTAAAATACATAAATAATTCTTATAATTCAATAATAGAGGGACAAATAACCAAATCAAAAAAAAAGGGGGGCATAGGATATGAATAGACATTTCTCCAAAAAAGGTAAACAAAATGGCCACTAAGCACATGACAACATTTTGATGTCATTAGTCATTAGGAAAATGCAAATCAAAACCACGAGATACAACATCACACCTATTAGAATTACTATAATCAAAAAGTTAGATGATAACCAGTATTGGCAAAAACGTGGTACATGAATCAGAAGCTTCATACATTGCTGGTGGGAATGTAAAATGGTGTCACCACTTTGGAAAATAGTCTGATGGTTCCTCAAACAGTTAAATATAGAGTTACTATATAATCGTGTGTTTTAAAATTATTTTCAGCTCCCTCTATAGTAAACTCATGAATTATTTTTAAGAGGATTGCATCTTTGTCGGTCTGTATCTTCGGGATAATTGGTGAGAAACAGCTGCGGCAAGTTATCATATAAAAAATGTTTTTCGTGTTGTGTCATGTGGTTTTCTAGCAGTTAAATGAATGAGACCCTGAAGAACTCACTGGCCAAATTAACTCCTCAGCCCTGCATAATTTCTAACAGGATAAAGGAATCAGACAGAGATATTTCAGGATCTGGAGGAAGATAGATCTGCAGGTGAATCAGAACTGAAGTTGGTGGGAACTGATTATAATAAAAATGACTCCTGATTATGAACCAAAATCACATTTAAATTTCCCATTGATTTATAAAATTTTGCCTCCTAGTCTCATGTACTCCATGGCAATCTACCATTGATTCCCTTTACAATATTTTTCAGATCGGCTATAACCCATAGAATCAGCCTTCACCATTGATTAAAGCACCATTGCAATAGAATCTTTTTGATTTTCCTTTCAGCTTCTGTCCTCTCTTATCCATCCCATATAGTTCAGTGCAAATGCTCCTCAAATGTCTATTGCCTGTTAAGTGTCCATACACTCAAAATAAAGCCTCTATTAAGATTTTCCTACCATTGAGGACCTCTATCTTTATTTCTCCCTGTACTCTAACCATGCAAAGATAATAGGAACTTCATATATATCACCCTTTCTCCACTTAAAAATAATATATATGCCATGTCTGTTTTCTTTCATTCAAAATTTTTATCTGAATTTTTTAAAATAAGGCTTAAATTATTTTTTTTACATACTTGATCTGACAAAGATTGATAGCAGTGTGCCAAAGACTACAACTCTGCTATTCTGGGCATAAAAGTTGGAGACCATTGTATCTTCACTTAGGATTATAATATTTATTAATATGAAATAATCCTTGTTTCATATACCATTTTTTTTTGCCTTAAATACTACTTCAGTCGATATTAAAATAACACTCCTGCTTTCCTTTGTCAGGCTTACTCTATCTGTTTTTCTTAGTTGCCAGTGCCATAGCAGTTTTTATTCCCATTTTTTTCTCAGTACTTATGAACATTTTAATTGGAATTTCAAAGAAAGTAAACCTGCTACTGATTACTTGCCGAAGTCTGATCCCAGAAAACACCTTCATGTGTTATATGAGGTTTTTAACTCTGGTTTTTCTAAGTCTCCACAACTTTTTAGATTTTATATAAAAATGTCAAATCTCCTGTACCCTTCTTTTTCTTTATAGAGCATATAATTCTATCATAACTTACAGAGAAAAAAAAAAGCACTTAAAATACTTGTCAGAAAATATAAACTCAAGTTGTCTGCACTCCAGAACCTATCAAAAGCTTAGAGAGAAGTTTGTAAAAGGTGCTGAAGAGTCCTCCCATGCTCTCTTATTGTAAGGCATATTCTTTGATTGAGGTGCATAACTGAACATAAGTATAGATCCTCACAGAATCACTTTACAGGAATCACATCTAATGGTGAGAGCTTGACTTTCTTTGATTAAGAAAAGGAATGGTAGTAAGAAAATCACTTTTGGACTTGATACAAAATTATTTCCAAAGGCATTACCAAAAAGCAGCATTAGAAAATGTTCCCCAGTGACAATGAGAAATTTCTGCAAAAATTTTATTTATCTAGATAATTAGTAATGTCTAGCATTCAGTTTCCCTTTTGTTTTGGCTATCAGTATGCGTATAGTTTATGTTTGCCCTTGTGTCAGAGAAGGGATATGTGGGTAGTGAGTATTGGAAGTTCCATAAACCAAACTGAGTGACAAACTTTGGGCATTTGCTATTTTCTTGCTTGATCCGTGAGCAAATATCATTCAAATGTGTTAGTTGAAAGAATGGAACTGAACTATATCAGCTGGAGAGCATGACAGACTAAAACCATTATCTAGCTTTGACAGGATATTTTTAAAAGGGAAATAAAATAAATGTATAATATGATCTTGAGTTTTTATCTGGAATTGTGGGTAAGGGAAATACTGTCATGCTTGCTACTTTATAGTATCTCTGCTGGAAAATAGGAGAAACTCTTTGCTTATAAATCCAAGTTAAAAAGGAAAATTACAGTTGTGTCATCACTGTCAATCACTTTGGTGCAAATAGGGAGATAGGCCGCCTTAAAAGACAGTAGGCATGTCCTATCCACTGAGTTTTTTCTGAGTGCACCTTCTAATAAGCCATATGTTCAATTCTTTCAGAACTTTCAACTCTTTAAAGGCCAGAAGTCTTGCAATTAGAAAGCTAACAAGCAAATTCTGGTAAAATATTGTTACTTAAATTTATTCAGTGTAAAACAAAATCTCTCTAAGAATTTCAAAATTTCCATTCACTGACAGGAAAAATACTCTTAATTAATTTGTTAATGTTGAGTAATTCTGAAGCTTCCCTTTTTGTGATATATAGCTCATTGTTAAAATGTAGCTTAATAGTTTTATCTTTTTTACTACTAAGTTTTTGTATTGAATTAACTTTTAAGACATGAGATACTTAAAAAAATCTACTTGAAAAATCCAAGGAGAAAATTCATGTTTTCCTTTAGATTGGAAGAATATTATGGAATATACTAGGACATATTTATACCTGATAATGGTAAACCATCAATCCAAGGTCATGGAACTAGGAACTGACCAAATGAGAAATATTATATCATTTAAATATATAAATATGTTAAATAAAATGAAATAAAGTAAAATAACTATGTTAAATAAAAAGGACCTTGTGTCCAAGCAGTCGTGTTTAATTGAAAATCTTTGGCAGTGTTCCCATGGCTCTTGTCTACAGGTTTTAAAATGTGGCCATGAAGAGATATGAATCATCCCTGTATTTCTGAATAAGTCTAAACTAAGTTAAAGGTATGATCACCTGTAATAAAAACTTACAAAACAATATTTCGTGTCAGTTTTTAAAAGAGATGGTCTAGAATAATAGACAAAATCTTGATATCACAAAATGAAGTGCTATTTTGTAGGAATATTTAAGTTAAAAAAGTGGAAATTTGAGACACCTTCAAACCTAGCAATTTATTTTCTGGGATCCAAGCTAGATGTCTATTATGAACGGGAGGGGAGGACAGTGATCCATCCTTAGTCAAGATTGATTGCTTTCGCTCATTCCCAGGTCTTTATTTCAAATATTAAATGATTTACATCATGTCAGACTCCCTATTTAATTAAATATCAGAAAAATTAAGAATAGGATTTAATAAGAATATGACCAAAGACCAGTTAGTAGATAAATCATTTTTTAAAAAGCCAGAATATAACTTAAAAGTAAAGTCCAAACAATTTAGTTCTAGAAGATTGAGGGATAAAAGTGGAAGTTAAGTCAAGTTGGGACATACTGAGTTGGCAACAGTAAGGATTTCAGTGATGATACTCTTGTAATTGCTTTGAAATGAGATTTGAAATCAGTGATAAGTATTAATATCTTTTGGGGGTTATACTAATATAGGAATTCAAAGGACTCTGATTATTCATGATAACAATCCTGGTAATGAAAAAGCTTAAGTAAAAACAATGAAAGCAGGGGCACCTGGGTGGCTCAGTCGTTAAGTGTCTGCCTTGGGCTCAGGTCATGACCTCAGGGTCCTGGGATCAAGCCCCACATCAGGCTCCCTGCTCAGCAGAGAGCCTGCTTCTCCCTCTCCCTCTGCTGCTTCCCCTGCTTGTGCTCTCTCTGTGTCTGTCTCTCCTGTCAAATAAATAAATAAATAATCTTTAAAAAAAAAGTTAAAAAAAACCCACAATGAAAACAGTAACAAAGGAGGATCTCCTTTCACATATCATCCAGATCTACTAAAGAGAGATACCCCAATTCTCTATATAATAAAATTTCTCCTTAAAATTAAAAAACGTGGACTTCTTACCTGCTTCTAATATATCATTTTCCCTGAAGACCTTTTGATAGAAGGTTGGCTACTCCGAAGAGAATAGGAACAATTCAAGGTGCCGATGTTTTGTTTAGTCTCTGTGACACTTCCTCAGTTCTGGAAAGAGACAAAGTGATGAATAATTGCTTATTTATTTTAGGATAAAACTGATCTTCAAAACTACAATAAGCCTATGGGTTAATCAATAAAATTCAAGTAATTTCACCTTAGGTCTGGGACAAGAGAATTTGTCCCAAAGAAACTACCCTAAAAGAATAGTTAAAGGAAGTTCTTGAGATGGAAAGGAAATGATAAAGGAAGGAAACTTGGAACATCAAAAAGGATGAAATCACAATGTACAAAGTGAAAATGCAAGTAAATACAATAAACTCAGGAGTTTTCTAAATTATGTTTGACTGTGGAAGTAAAAATTATTATATCATCTGATGTGGTTCTTGAGTATGTAGAAGAAATGTTTAAGAAATTATTTTAATGGGGGAAAATATAAAGGGACCTAAAGGGACATAAATTTTGTACACCTTACTCAAAATGGTTAACATAAATAATTGTGATAAATCCATAAATCTATACTACATAGAGCAACTACTAAAACATCTTTACAAAGAGATATACTCAGAAATAATATAATAATATATAATAATATAATAAAAATAATAATAATGAAATTGTAAAAAAAAAAAGTACAAATAACCCACAGGAAAACAGAAAAAGTAGAAACAGAGAAATGAAGAACAAAGGAAACAAACAAATCTAAAAATGAAATGCCTCACTCAAGTTCTAAGAAATCAACAATTACATTAAATGTAAATACTCTAAATACACCAACTAAAATCAGAGATTGGGAAATTGAATTTAAAACCCCACATGATCCAACTACATGCTGTGTACAAGAAACTCACTTCAAATAATGATACAAGTGATATTGATGCAGCATCTGAGTTTGTTAAACTCAACCAATATTAGAAGCATGGCAAAAACTTTTCATCTTGCTGAATGACAGTTACACGCCAGTTTATTGTATGTCTATGTATGTTAATAGACATACATATACACCTCTTAAGTATCTTAAAACATGTTAACCCCTTTTATCTCTGTTCTTTCTCATGGTTAGGACTGTCCAACATCTTGGTTAACTCTGCCTTCTCCCCTCCAAATTTAGACATTATCATTAGTTTTATACAGTAGACATTTTCTTATAATTACTCACATATTTATCATTAATTTCTTTAGGATTATTTATTGAATTTCATGTTTTCTCAGGTATCTTTTACCATTTTCTTGATTTACACCTTTTAAAAGTTATTTTAGCAAAGTCCATCATAGCAAATTGTTAGTTTCTTTTAGTATAAAATGTTATGTTCCACTTAAACCATGAATTAGCATTAAGCTGGGGTTATAGTGTGAGAATTTCCTTCTTTCTTAAAATTTGATATTATTCTACTAATAGAACTACTAACTTTCACTGTTTGCTATTGACAGTTTTTGTATTGATTTTTATCAATACAACTGAGCCACCCAGGCACCCCTATAAGTGTTTTTAAAAAGACAATTGATTAAATACCATTTTATTAAAGAGTTGTACATATAAAAAAGACAAAATAAGTGTAGATAACCATAACAATTCATATTCATAAACTTTGCTTGGGGTTTCTTCATTCTTCACAAAGCAATGGAAGAAGCATCTATGAAATTATTATGATCATAAGTCATTAAAATGGATGTTTATTTAAGCCTTCAGCTTCAAGGTTCAAGAGCATTCAGAATTATGTTTAGAAAAAGGAGGTTCTTTTATGCATTACATAAATAAAAGTCAAAATGCTACCATAAATACAAGATCTGAGTTCCACTGCCTCCATAATTTTAAAGTGTAAGTATAATTTAGGAATGAATAAGAAGGGCGCCTGGGTGGCTCATCATTAAGCGTCTGCCTTCGGCTCAGGTCATGATCCCAGGGTCCTGGGATCGAGTCCCACATCGGGCTCCCTGCTCGGCAGGAAGCCTGCTTCTCCTTCTCCCACTCCCCCTGCTTGTGTTCCTGCTCTCGCTATCTCTCTCTGTCAAATAAATAAATAAAATCTTTAAAAAAAAAAGGAATGAATAAGAAAATGAGATAAATTGGGGCATATTTTAATAATATTATTATAATTTTTTATAATATTATTATAATTTTTTATAATATTATTCTGAAGAAACCATGTGGACAACTTTTTTCTTTTATAAAAGCCCATTTAAAAGTTTCAGGAAGAAAAATACATGATCTGTGTAATATAAAACATATAAAACATATGTTGTTTAATATCATAATATGTAATATTACAATGTTTAATATGCATTTCAAAATGTTTAAATATTAAACTTAATATTAATATATAAAATTTAATATTATAATTATGTAATATTTAATACAGCTAAGAAACACTGTTATCTACATTTAAATGTTACAATACTTGGTACCAAGAAAACATTTTCAGAATCCAGATAATATTCTTACTCATTTCTTAGTTTTGTCTTGAAAACCTGAAAAATTTTACAGTATAACTTAGAGGGCTTGAAATTTCAAGGCAATTTGAATCTTTTTCTCATACATAGATGATTTGGTCATTATTATTTTAGTCATGTTCTGTTTATTTTTTATAGCTTATGCAACACTGGACAATTAACTAGAATGCTCTGTGCCTCAGTTTCTTTACTGGTATAAGAGCTCATTATTATCTTAACAGAACAGTAAGAATTAATGTGTTATTTACTATGTGTCATGAAACACATTTTTTTTTTTTTGCAGTCTATACTTGAGTAGTGTTTATTTAGTGGGCTTCGGTAAAGTCCTTTATACATATCATTAATCTCTTCACAGTACGCATTTAATGATGGCCCAGTAATCTCAAAAAATAAAAAAAGACCTACTTTAAAGACTAACCAATAAATTAAACAAAACAAAACCCATACAACTCTCCCCACCCCTATCCTGCAAGGCTAGCAGTTGTGAGGTGTATTTATATTGAAACCTAATGTTTTAAAAATAGTTCTGATTCTCCAACCACCTCATCCCACCCCACCCTGGGTATGAAGCAATAGTAACCAATTAAATATTTTATGCTACACCCCCCAAAATTAATCCAGTGTTTCATGACACACTGTGTGCATAATAAATTGTAAGTGCTCAAAATTGTTATTATTGTTTTATTTTTACTATTGTTACCATGTTAATAATCACTGATTCGTTGCAGTGATTGTTTATGATAGGATAAGCATTATTTATGCCTACATATTAGGATTGGCTGCCAATTAGGATTGGCTTAAGAATATAGAAGGTAGCTTTCATATTCCATTCGACAATGCTTTCTATTATTTGTGCAGTGTAAGTAATTAAAGTCTACAAAGCTAGGACATAGAGTCCACAAAGATGATAGTGAAATACCCTGTGTTCTATCCTCAATATTGCCATAATAATTATAAGTGGAGTTAGGAGTCATCTATGACATTGCCTTCTCCTGGTCTGAAATCACAATGAAGACATTCTCTTATGTCTGATTTATCTCCTTCTATTACTATTGTTGGATTACTTTAACAATCTTCTGCCAACCTCTAATGCTTCTGCATAGCATTTCCAAATTAATTGCCCTAACCCACTGTTCATAAAAGCACTTCACAATTTTCAGGACACATTTTAAATTATGGCATTTGAAAATAAAATTACAAATTAAAATTAATTCATTAATTTGCTATTAAAAGCCATACACAATTTGGTTCTAATTGTAATTTCTAAATATATCATTTGCTATTTTATAAAATGTTATTTTGATTTCAACCAGACTCTCCTACTTAGTGTCTTATAATAAGACATGTGTATCTTTACCCCCATGACAAAACTCTTGGTTTCCTATACATAGAGTTCAATATAGCTGATTTAATTTCTTTCTTTCTTTGAAGCCTCTCAACTTCTTCTTCTACAAATTGACCTAGACATCACAGGCTACAACGTGCTCTCTTATTCTTCTAAACACTTGCCCATCCCCAAGCTCAGCTATATTTTCTGTATAATTTGTTAATTGATGTAGCACAGAATATGTTACATATACGACACACACAAACACGCACACACACACACAATGCATGATGTGTTTCGATACTCTGAAATATAAAAACACTGTTTAGAATTACTACACTGTCTTAGTTTGGGCTGCTATAACAAAGTACTATAGACTGGATGACTTATAAACAACAGAAATTTATTTCTCACAGTTCTAGGAGCTGGAAAGTCTAAGATCAAGGTGCCAGAAGATTTGGTATCTGGTGAGGGCCTGCTTTGTGATTCATAGAGGCTGTTTCCTTGCTATCTTCTCACATGGCAGAAGGAGTCAGGGAGCTCTTTGGGATCTTGCTTATAAGGGCACTAATTCCACCCTAAGGACTCCACTCTCATGACCTAATATCCTCCCCTAAGCTCCACATTCTCATACCATCACAGTGGAAGTTAGTATTTCAACATATGAATTTTGGGGAAACAAAAACCTTCAGTCTATAGCATACATATAACATGATTTCTTATAGAAGAAAAGCCAGTTTCAAAAATTAGATACAGAGAAAAAAAAATAGTAAACCCAGCACAGGTAATTAAAGAGTAGACTACTTAGTCAAGTATTGCAGGACTGATACTTATTCCTAACCATTAGAGCAGTAAAACCAGTGGACTAAATATTCAAATAACTCCATATCAGTTGGAAAAAAACAACACCCCCTTGCCTCCTGAATATCCCCTCTTCTAGCTGCCCCAGAACTCTGCCCCTGAGAACTCCACTAACTTCAAAGTGTTAAGTAACAAGGGTGGTAATGCCTGACGTGGCAGTGGACTCCTAGACCCTACTTTAGCATTTTGACCTTTCTCTGTTCTTATTGATTGTGTCTGTGGCACACCTGTTGTTAAGTATTTGAGATATGCTTGAGGAAAAGTGCATTTTATTCAGATTGTCATGCAGTCAAGAAGCAACTTGGCACTGGCAGTATACAGAAAGAAGTGAGTTCCTGAGATGCAGATAATGCACAAAGACAAGAATTCCAAGATTATGCAACTGTAGAGATTTAAGTAGGTAAAGAAATGCTGCATGGTGACTGGACAACATAGTTTAATGTAGAAAAAATCTAGGCAAAGATCTGATAACATAGTCAAGACTCTGGGTGCCTGAAAGTAACTGATAAGAAGAAAACAGCTTTTACAGCTAAAAATATGAGGTTGCACTGGGGACTTGTTTGTATAAATAAGCCTTAACAGAAAACATGTTTTAAAAAAGTACAGGATAAAACCAGCAGGAAGTTGACCAATTGCTAAATTACCTAATGTAGCATTAAACGTGAATTCTTGGTGAAGATCATTTACAAAACATAAGATAGAGATGAAATGCCACATGACAGTCAAGTGGAGCACATTGTAGATAGGTGCAGTTTTAGATAGAAGCTTTCCAAGCAACTGATTATGTATCATAGTTAATTGACTGACTACTTTCAGTTACTTAATATCATTAGTAAAATTATCCATTTGTAAGTATTCCAAGCACCTTAAATTAAGTCATATTCCACTAATCAGTGTCTCAAATTCTTCTCTTAGAGTTCGAGGCTTTGAAAAGATCAACAGGCCAGGGGTTTCTGGGTGGCTCAGTCAGTTGAGTGTTTGCCTTCAGCTCAGGTCGTGATTTCAGGGTCCTGGGATCGAGCCCCTCGTCGGGCTCCCTGCTCAGTGGAAGAGTCTGCTTCTCTCTTTCCTTCTGCCCCTCCCCATGCCCCTTCTCTCTCTCTCTTGCTCACTCTGTCTCTCAAATAAAAAAAATACAATCTTTAAAAAAGAAAAGAACAGCCCATTTACTAAGCCCACTTGAAATCCCTTTTGCTATCAGTAGTCCTCAAAATTCTTTGATCAGCTTATTTTTAATAGCTAACTTTAGTCCCATTAGCATTTATTATAAGTCAGAACACAACTGCTGAGCACATGCAGCATACACTGGAGACACTCCCTGAAGCACCAGACCCTGAGCACTACATGACCTCTTCTTGATAAGGCCATTGCTTTCAAGAGCAGGAAACATAACTGGCTGTTCTAACACACAGAAGAATGCAGAACCTTAGACAAAATGGGAAGACAAAGGAATTTATCCCAAATGAAAGAACAAGATAAGGTCAAAGCCAGGGATCTAAGTGAAACAGATATAAGACATGCCTTACAGAGAATTTAAAACAATTATAAGGATACTCATTGGGCTTGAGAAAAGGACAGAGAACATCAATGAGACCCCTACCACAGAGATAAAAGATTTTAAAAAGATTTAGAGATGAAGAACACAATAAATGAAATTAGAAACATGCTTAATGCAATGAACAGCAGGCTGGAAGATGCAGAGGAACTTATTAATGACCCAGAAGACAAATTAATGGAAAGCAATGAAGCTGAACAAAAGACAGAAAGAAGAAATATGGAACACAAGAATAAACTTAGGGAACTCAGTGACTCTGTCAAATGTAATAACATTCATATTATAGGAGGCCCAGAAGAAGTGGAGAGAAAAGGGGGCAGAAAATTTATTTGATGAAGTAATAGCTGAAAACCTCCCTAGTCTGCAGAAGGAAACAGACATCCAGATCCAGGAGGCACAGAGAACTTCCATCAAAATCAACAAAAGTCGGCCAACACCAAGACATATTGAAATTAAATTTGCAAAATATAGTGATAAAGAAGAAAAAATCTTAAAAGCAGCAAGAAAAAAAAGATGCCATTAATTTGCAAGGGAAAACCTATAAGGCTAGCTGGAGATTTTTCAACAGAAACTTGGCAAGCCAGAAGACTAGCAAACCAAATCCAACAATACACTGAAAGAATCATTCACCACAATCAAGTGGAATTTATTTCTGGGTTTTAAAGATGGTTCAATATTCACAAATCAATCAACATGATACACTACATTAATAAAAGAAACATAAGAACCATGTGATCCTTTCAATAGATGCAGAAAAAGCATTTGACAAAGTACAACATACATTCATGATAAAAAACCTCAACAGTGTAGGTAGAGAGGGAACATACCTCCACATAATAAAGGCCATATATAAAAACTCACAGCTAATACCATCCTTGATGGGGAAAAACTGAGAGCTTTTCTTCTACAATCCAGAACAAGACAGGATGTCCACTCTCAGCACTGTTATTTAACACAGTACTGGAAGTCCTAGCCACAGCATTCAGACGACAACAAAAAGTAAAAGGCATCCAAATCAGCAAAGAAGAAATCAAAATCTCACTATTTATGACATGATGCTATATGTAGAAATCCTGAAGGAGTCCACCAAAAAACTGCTAGAACTGATAAATGAATTCAGTAAAGGTGCAGGATACAAAATCAACATATAAAAATCTGTTTCATTTCTATACACTAATAATGAAGCAGCAGAAAGAGAAATCAAGAAATTGATCCCATTTACAATTACACCAAAAACATACACCCCCAACCCCCCACACTTTCCATTATAAAAGAGGTCATATGGGTTCTCTGGGTGTGCCTTTGTTCTCTGGGTTTGCCTAAGGTTCTGTTGAAGCTTATTCCCAGTGGTCATTCTCTGTTATTCCCAAATAAGCCCATTAATCAGACTGAATTGGTTTTTAACATATTATGGACTATTTATAAGAGTCCAAACAGGTGTGTGTGTTTGTGTGTATGTGTGTGTGTATATATCTCCCTCCCTCTCTCTTTCTCAAAGTTAGATGGGGTACATGAATGTGCTTTTAAGTATAGAATCTTTTTTTTTTTAAAGATTTTATTTATATGAGAGAGAGAGAATGAGTCAGGGGAAGAGGCAGAGGGAGAATCAGACTCCTTGCTGAGCAGGGAGCCCAATGCGGGGCTCGATCCCAGGACCCTGAGATCATGATCTGAGCTGAAGACAGACGCTTAACTGACTGAGCCACCCAGGTGCCCCAAGGAAAGAGTCTTTAAATAAGAGATTTCATGGGCAAAAGAAGTGACTTTTTAGGTTATGACAATGACATATTCCTGAGTGTGATGATTAGAGGTATATCTTGTATAAAATTTCACCTTTCACAGCAAATTGATCTGGTCAAATAAATAACAACTAAAAGTATCCATTCTGAGACCCAAATAAATATTTTGTTTTTCTGTTTTTGTCATTGTTGGGGGGTATTATTTTTGTTGTTTGTTTAGTTTAAGCTTGTGTTCTTGTTGTTTCTGCTGTTAACAAGAATAAGTGGAACCAGGAAGTTTCCAATTTCTAAACTTCTACTGATATGTAAAATGAATATAATACCTAGGAACCCAATTTCAAGGAATAATTGTCTATGGGGACACCGCAACATTTCTAATGTAAGCCTTATTTAGTCTTTCAAAATGTCAAAGAAGTTATGATGTTCTCATGTTGAAAGAACTACTGTATGTTAGCATTTAACAGAGAAGACATTAGAACAGTTTATCACATGTTAGAGAATTAATCACATATAAGAGAATTAATGATTTCTCATGTGTAAATGGGAAATTTAGTCTTTTAAAATCAACAAGGTTCTTTAAATGTCATAAAAATTATAATACAGGTTATGCTATTAAAATATGTAAAGTCCCAAAGATATATGAAATTTTATTTGCCCTTCTAATTAGTTTGAAAAGGCATTGTTAATTTTTTATGGAAAAAAATATGAGTGACAGAGATGATTCTGAAGATATATAATTATATTCCATTCAGTCAGGCTTTTTCTATCTTGCTTTGGAAAAGAAGAAATGATTTCTATGTAAATAAATGAAATATAGATGAATTAGCTCCAAATGTCTCCTCTTCATGCTTTCAGGCCATCTTTGCTAGTTAACGAATAGATAATGACCAATTTATTTGAGGTTTCTAGAAAACCCATAAGATGAGTATCACAATTCTATAAGATCATTTTTATTATATGTATTGTTAGGAGCTAAAAGAGAATTCACAAAATTTCTAATATATGCAGAATTTTTGCCTGAAAGACTGACACTTCTGTTTAACTTCTTATTTTCCTCACTCTTCATCACTGTTTTTTTACTGTGTTCTTAGGAATCAATAGTGGTACATGTGAATCTATCTTTCAGTGATCATTATATTAGTCACTTAAATGGCAATGAGGTATGACTAAATCATACCTCACAAATTTTGTAGCTTTAGATGAAATGAATCATGTAAATCCAGTTTAAAGTTACACAAATGCTTTATAATCACTCCGAGTTTCTTTGAAAATTATGTAAGCTAGAGTAACTACATTCCTTAATTATGTAATATGAATACTCTAGATTTTATGTTGTTTCTATAAAATTATATGCACTTTCCAAGTTGAAGATTTCCTAACTATGCAATATTAAAAAGTACAGAGCATGGTCTATAAATGCAATTGCATAGCAAGTTCTTTGTAAAAGAATAATAGGAATTAGGGCTTAAACTGTTAAATAACTACCCTGAAGAAAAGACTATATCCAAGCTGTGTATGCTCACTCATCAACAAATATTTGTGGAACAATTTCTCTATCATACAGTTCTAAGGACAGTTCTAAGTGCTAGGATTACACAAGTGAATAAAACAGCTCCAATCCCCACCCTCAAGAAGACTTCACACAAGTGGGAGAGAAAATAAGGGAAATTGATACACACATAATAAATGTGTATTACATGTATGTACATTATATGATAATTTCAATTGGTAAGTGTTAAGAAGAAAAGGCAGAAAAAAGGGAGAAGTCTAGGGGTAGTTAAGGATTTTGTAGTTTTAGGTTGGGTTAATCGAAGATAGGTGACACGTAAGTAAAGATCCTATAGAAGTAAGGAAAGAAAACATGTGAATATGTGGGGAAAGAAAAGTTCAGAAAAAGGAATATCAAGTACAAAGCATCTGGATAGGCGGCATGACTGATACACTCAATAAATACTGAGAAAACCAGTGTGTTCTGAATAGCATGAGCAGAGGCAAATAATAAAATGCAGTCTGTTGGTAAAGTAAAACTTTTTAAAAAACTGACAAGACTTTCTTTGACCAAACATTAGTCAGGCTCCTTTGAGCCTTCTTCTCACCGAGGCCTCACCTTTGGGCTTCCTTGTCTACCCTTGTCATTGCAGAGCCTGGTTTTAGCAAGAAGCCTGCTAAGCCAGTTTAAACAGAACCCCTCCACCCCTGATTTCTGATCATTCTCAATAGCTTGTCAAATTTTTCATCCCTACCATCCCCACGGTGATACCTGATCACCCTGACCTGGCCTTCAGCAATAATTCCATTTGATCACTGTAGCAAAAATTCTGCCTACTCTTGATGTCTCCTCTTAGTAATTTTCTACCCACTGATCCCCTAACCTGCTCCTTAACTATAAATCCCCACTAATCTTGTTGTATTTAGAGTTGAGCCCCATCTCACCTCCCCTGTTGTGATAGTCTTAACACCTATCACAAGTCTTAAATAAAGTCTTCCTCTTTTATTGAGTGTCAGAACATTTTTTTCTTTAACAGGGTCATTATCAATGTAATGTGTATACTGACTTCAGAAAACTAATCTATGATGATCCAATAAAACTTATCAAATTTATGGAGAAAAATGAAAAACGTGATTTTTCTTACAGTAATAGAAATACTTATGTTGGATTATGTAGGGCTCAGGAGCTATACCTCCCAGCATTTATTCTCCTTTACATTAGGAATATGTCAAATAAAGAAATTGAAAAGGTAGTATATATAGGTGACTATGTAAAAATAGCAGTTTAAAATATTTACCATTGAATAAAGTAAGTGCTTACCTCATTTATAAAGATATTGGGTTGGATGTTGCTGGATTGTGAAGCTGTAATGATTGCTAGTAGGGGAAAATTAGCTGTTACAAAAGAATTATTAAGATAGTTCACAATGGGAGTCTGATTTTGAAAATGAACTCAAATTATGGGGTGAACGTTTCTCAGAGAGAGAAAAACAAAGCTCACTCCATTGCTGAGCAAGGAGAAATCGTACTGGCAAAATATAGGAAGAAAAAAGTGCTGAATCTAAAGATTGTGTTAAAAGGCCAGCCAAAAAGCAAAATACATGCATAGATTAATGAACAAAGCAAGAAAGAAAAATTTTGCAAAAGTACTAATGAGGAGCAAAGCCTTTCATGTAAAATAATTGGTACAAACTTTAGGCAAAGACTGAGGATTTGGACTGTAAGAATTCTAGGCAGAAAGAGTGCTAAAACACGCACCCACAATCTCAGAAGGAACCCAGATCACACCATAGTGGACATTACTTAGTTGCTTGGCTCCCTGGTTAACGGAGTGCATTAGTTTGAGAAACTGCAAGCATATATCAGAATCCCATTAGATCAGGGCGCTGGGGTGACTCAGTCGTTAAGCGTCTGCCGTCGGCTCAGGTCATGATCCCAGGGTCCTGGGATCGAGCCCCACATTGAGCTCCCTGCGCTGCGGGAAGCCTGCTTCTCCCTCTCCCACTCCCCCTGCTTGTGTTCCTGCTCTCGCTATGTCTCTCTCTGTCAAATAAATAAATCTTTAAAAAAAAAAGAATCCCATTAGATAGCCTTTGTAACTCAGGTGGACAATATTCCTGCACAGCACAGCAACAGTATATACTACTGAACAGTCCTCTGTGTATGTGAGTGTTAAATTTCAGTTTGTTTTAAAAAAAATCTACTTGGCTTTATTTAAATTCCTGAATTAAAGAGTCATTATTTTTTCCTCCCCCACCCATCAACAGTGCTCAGAGTGATATCTGCCTGAAAATAGTCAAAGTTCTGGTTTCCAGAATGAGAGAGAAAAATCGGCTTTATTTTCTAATACTGCTGGCTTACTGTGCTTTTTATCCTATTCTGAAAATAACAATTTTCAAAGGGTCAGTCAGTTTGAGTTGTTGCAGGTAGCCTGTTCAACTTCATCCCAACCTACTTATGGGCCAGGTAATGCATAGAATGATTAATACAATTAAGTACTTTTATTAATGAATAAGGCTTTTAATGACATGTTTGATTAAAAGTTCTGTGTTTTCTTACAAAAATAAGTAAAATTATAACAACTTTTGTGTGTTTTTTGAGTTATTACTCTATGGAAAACTTTTGACAATTCAATATGAAAATTATTCTTCCATTTTCTGTTATGGTAATTTATGGTTGGAACCCGAAGGAAGTTAAAACTGAGATGAAAATGTATACTTTGAACATATGGCTTAGATCTCTCGCTGTTCTGATTTTCTGTAAGGGCTTGTCACGAGGATCCTCTGACACTGTGGCACTCCTGGTATATTAGGACACCTGCCTTCTAACATTGTGACTGGGAAAGCCATATCATGTGGGAGGACAGTTGTTTTCATTTATTTTGATAAAATTCTATGACAAATAGCTAGTAGTTTCTGCTATTACTGCTAGCTATATATTCTTACAAATTTTAACCCCAAAGCAGTTTTTATTTTCCTATAGGGAATGGCTTTACAATCATGGATAGGGCTCTTAACCAACAACTCATTCCCCCTCAGACCCCCTGACCTTGGATGAAGTTGGGTGTACTTGATAATCAGATTCTGGAAATGATATTATAGTTTATTTGGCTTTGCCACCAGCTAAGGCAAATCTGGCAACTTAAAGTTCCATAGCTCTTTGTCCTACATACTGAGTCTGGAGTATCAAAATTCCCTGCACAGCTTATAAGACCTTTCTAGCTTTGCTGCCAATAAAACCCCTTTTAGTTTCAAAACGAAACCACTGGTTCTCTCAAAAATTAAGCTAACCTTGATGCTATTCTTATTAGGGGACAGGTTAGGGCCTCATTACTATCTATAGGTCTTTTGTTCAACTTCATGCTTGATCCTTCTGTGTATAAAATCAGCTAATGTGAAGATCTTAGTACACATTTCCCTAAGGCTGGGTCAAAGTGCAAATTAGAGGGTCTGCTCAATATCAAGCTCTAAAGCATCTTTTCTTGATGGTGATTACTGAATTAATTCAAATGACTTCATAATTCCGTGTTTAATCAAAATTAATGAATTCATCACCAGTGCACTGATTTATTTGTGTGATTAGAACTAAAAAGGTCATTCTCATCATTTTTCACCTCTTTTAATCTTGGTTTCTCTATTAAGGAGAGTAGATTTGATGCCTCTTGAAAAGAGATGTTTCTTTTCCTTATATTGTGTGAATCAGTTTAATTCCCTATGAATAGATTTTACTCAGCTTTTCAATAAGTTTTAAAAGGAAGTACTACAATGGAAAGCCAGTGTGTATCTATTTTCTCTAAAAGATGTCTTGAGAAAGAGCTATGTGTCCCTATAGAGCTTTAGGAACACTTTCATTATTGTATCTGACAGTGCTTAAAAATTCCCTCTTTAAGTGTCCATTTCTTTTCCCCTTTCCTCTCCCCACTGAGTCTGAATTTGTAAAAGAAAGGGAATCTGTTATATGTTTTATATTCCTTGTGAGTAGTGAATGATAGTACTTAGCAGTTGTTCAACTATATTTACTGACCCAATGAATGGAATGATTACATTGCACAATTGGATTATCAACCCATTTATACCTCCTATACCTTACAACTGGTTTTCTTATGCCAGGAAACTCCTGCCTTCCTTGACTCAGGAAGTAAGCATCACAGTAAAGTTAAAGGGTAAAGGACAGAAAATGTGAAAAGCTTGTGTTATTTTTTTGTTGAATAGACTAGATGATGAGAAAAGAGAAGATAAAATGCATATGTGTAAGGTATATTCTTCTATTAGTTTTCTATTGCTGCTATAATAAATTACCACAATATTGGCAGCGTAAAACTCACAAACTTATATTCTTATAGTTCTTGAGGTCAGAAGGTCAGAAGTCTAAAATGGGTCTCAGGGGGATAAAATCAAACTCACCAGAGCTGTGTTCCTTCTGGGGTCACTAGGAGAAAAGATGTCCTCTTGCCTTAAGAGTTTCTTAAGGCCACCCACTTTCCTTCACTTAGCCCCTCTTCCTACAGTTTCAAAGCCAGAAATTTTGTCTAGGTTTCCACTTTTCTGCCTCCCTCTTCTAGTTTTTTGAGAGCCCTGTGATTAGCTTGGGCTTACGGGCATAATGTAGGATACTCTCCCCACCTCAAGGTCCTTAATTTAGTCACATCTTCAAAGACCCTTTCACCATGTAAGGAAACATAAATTCCCAGGATTAGGACATGGGCATCTTCAGGGAGCCATTATTCCGCCTAACATATACTATTCCAGATTGTAACAAAGTGGTTCACCAGGGAAATAATTTTGAGACACATTCTTCTTCTTTATAACACAAGAGAAGAAGGAAATGGCATTTAGTGAGCACCAGCAATGTAAAAACTACTCTGTTACTTACCCATAAATTATCACAATTAAGCCATTATATGCTAAATATATATTGAGCATTTCCACGTAGTTACTTTACCATGTGTGAGGTACTGGGTACCAAGTGGTTACCTAGACAGACAAGGCTGACCTCTCATGCACTGAACATTCTAGTGTATTTGATGGTAATAAAGACAAATGAATGAGCAAAAAAAGTCATTGTTGTTGAGAAATGTTTTACAAGGAGAATATACATTGTGACTTATAAAGTAATAGGTAAAGGTTTACTTTAATTACAAAGGGAACACATAGTTTTTTACATTAAGACTGAAAAATGAAAGTCATTCCCAGGAAGACTTGATATGTTATTACTTTCACAAGCAAAAAAAGTAAGGACCTAACTGAATAATTTGCCTCCATCATACAGCTACTATAATAGCAAGTTGGAATTCAAGTCCAGATCTTCTGAGTAAAAGTAAAATGTATTTTTTTGTGAAACCTAACTGGCATTAGGGTTGTGGCTACCTTAATGTACAGGCGACAGGGTGGAGGGGCATAAATTTGCATCCCCTCTTCCCTGAGGACATTTGGCTATAACTGTGGACATTACTGATTGTCACAAATTAAGTAGAT
Source organism: Mirounga angustirostris (assembly GCF_029215605.1). Taxonomy (NCBI): domain Eukaryota; kingdom Metazoa; phylum Chordata; class Mammalia; order Carnivora; family Phocidae; genus Mirounga; species Mirounga angustirostris. The sequence continues at coordinate 37,972,493 of NW_026991710.1, read as the reverse complement.
GTGCTACTAGCATCTAGATGGTCCAGGGCAGAGATGCTGTTAAACATTCTACAGACACATGACAGTCCCTCTCCCAACAACAAAGACTTATTCAATCTAAAATATCTGTGTGGTTGAGGTTGAGTGTCTCATTAATCAGAAACTCATGAGTATCTGATCAATATATATGTGCTAAACAATGGCAATTTTAAGAAAATGGGAATGTAGTCCCTCTGGAATTGTAGAAATTATATAATCCATAAGAAACACATGTAAAGTTACTAGGTATTCAACAAATGACAGTAGGGCAAGGGAAATACTGATGATGATGATGATGATGATGATGATGATGATGATGGTATATTAGAAGAAAATGTGAGAGTGAAGAAGAGTGTATTTTTTGACAGAGGCTTTGTATTTACTCACAGATTCTGGGTATGTCTAATTTCAGTTGACAGATACGATATGGCTGTCAAATTTTATTGCTCCTAGAAAGACCTATGCCCAGTGTAGTCTAACTCAAATATTTGTCTCATTGTATACCCAGATCCCCAATTCTTTTCCTCAGATCACTGATGAATTGCTATTTTTATTGACAATCTTGAACAGTGTTGTGTGGAAATTTGGTGAAGTTCATTGTTAAAGATTCATCTTTAAAAGTACAATTGGTGAAGAAGATGATAATACCTTACATTTATATTGTGCTTTACAACTTTCAAATATTTTTATATGCATAATCTCATTTGGCCCCTTGTAATCCTGTAAATTATTCATACCAATTCTTCCCTACACTTCTTCCATATTATGTATGAGAAATCTAAATCATGTCTTTTTACTCTTTCTTAAGATATTGTAGTTGTGATGAAAACCTAGAATAACCATGTTTCTCTGTAACTATTCTAAATTTTTTTCAGTAGTACAATGATCATAGCTTGCATTTTATTTGAGAATATTTTAATGTTTTAAAAATATCTATAGTTAACCTGCTCCCTAAATTTTATTTTTTAATTTTTATAAAATTTATACATTATATAATTTTTGTTTATAATTTAATTATAAATACAGAGATGGAGGTATAACACATACACAGAAAAGAGCACAAAGCATAAGTCAATAAATAAAAAGGTCTTCATGAAGTACAACATAATATAAACTTTACCAATTAAGAAAAAGATTACAAAAAGTCTCCCCTTTGTCCCCTAAGTCACTGTCCCTAAGGTTCATCATTTTAATGGGAGTAAATTTATATTACAATAAAATTTATTGTCTTAATTGTCTAACCGCATGAGATTCAATCATTTTTTTATACCAGTGTAATGGCAAAACCATTACCCAGATGGATCCAGAGCATTTTCATCACATCAAGAAGTTCCTCCACACTCCTTTCTTGTCAATATTCTTTCCTTATTCAGGCAATCATTTTTTAATTTATATTATCATATATTTTTATTTTGCTTTTTCACTTTATAAAAAATAAAATAACAATGTATGTTTGGTATGCATGTTTGTATGTATGTGAGAATATGGCTTCTTTGCTGAACATATTTTTGAGTTTCACCCATTTTGTTGCAAGTAATTAGTTTGTTCCAAATTTTTATTGCTGAAATATGTGTATGAATATACTATAATCTGTTGATCCAGTCTCCATTGTATGGACATTTGATTTATTTCCAGTTTTAGGCTATTATAAATATTATTGCTCTGAACATTCTTGTATGTGTCTTTTAATTAACATATATATATTTGTGTATTTTTGATAAATGTCTAGAAGTATAGTTGCTATGCTATATGGTATAGATATGCCAAAGCTTCTGGGTAAGTTTTAGCAATAATTCTAATCTTTCAGATCTAAAAAAAGATCAATGCTAAAGCAAACATAATTGCTTAACTGTGTGTCATAAGCAAAGTTATCATTTAAAAAATAATGAGAAGGCTTTTTTACTAACATTGGTTCTTATCTTATCCCAGATACTAGGGAATTTTCATAATTGAGAAGTTTGGGGTCTTAGGAATGACAGAACACAAACTGTCACTTTGTTTCTGATATTAAAATATGGAAGAAAAATTAACGTTTTTGATTATCTACTATGAATGAAAAGTGAGCATTCCTTAATTATCTCCTACATAGCATAAACTATGGTAGATACTTTAAAAGCACCAAGACAGCTCTTTCATTCTATATCTCTCCAGAGTAAAAGAGAAATAGATGGTGCATTAGTTTCCTATTTCTGCAGTAAGAAACTACCAAAAGCTTATTGATTCAAAAGAAAAGGTCTGAAGTTGGTAACATCCACAGTTTATGTGCTTTTCTTAGCCCATGGCTGCAGGACTTGTCTATTTAAAGTCAAAATTGGTCAAGAGTGCTTAGAAATATCTCAATGGATCACCTGTTTGCCAAATTTAAGCTTATCTGTCTCCATCGTATATTAGAAGATCTAAATATTCCAAAAGATCAGGGTAAATTATCCCTTCTAAGAAAAGAATTTCTTTCTTTGCCTTTTGGCTTTCTTGGTATTAGAAGCCTATTGTTGCCCACCTTACCTATTGTTCAATGTTTAAGTAACTAACCATTTTCCTTACTTGAAGTATTTCCCTTCTAAACTTGCAGAGTTGTGAAGACAGGCATTAACAATTCTCCAAGTGAACCACTGAAGTGATGGGAAACAGAGTGACTTATATTTCTACCCTTGGTTCCTGGAGCCATGCATTCTATTTATTGGAGAAGCAGATTAATATAACATTGTTAATTTAAGAAGTTTTAACATCCTAGGGGATAGTGTCACAATCTTGCATCATGTCATCTCTAAGCAATGTCTTAGTTGTATCTTTGAAAGACTGTTTTATTGGTCTGTCACTCCTAAGGCTTCTAAGGGTGTGGTATGTGGTAGGAACAATGGATCCCATGGTCTTGTGAACAATGCCACACCTTCTTTGTTGTAAAATGGATTCATTGTTTTAATATATTTAACTTAATATATTTAATATAATATATTTAATATATGTATGTAATGCATTATACATTCTGTAATTCTCTAAGAGGGGTGCTGCCTGAGGTCTTACAGGAAAAAAAAAAAGAAAAGCCATTTTTAAGCAAGATAAATCACTATCCCAGCTGAGGTGGAAGGGAAATAATGCAATCATCTACCACTAAGTAATAATTTACTTATTTGATGGGTGTTGTCATATTGGTCTTTTTAGGTGGCAGGCTGGACATCTGGCAAGGATAGTACCTAGATTGATTGTTATGATTATGAGCTCTGCTGTTGGAATTATGCATGGCCTCCATATCTGCCACTATGGCTTCATAAACCCATTGTGCACTGGGGTTGTGGGGCAATGACATAAGCTGGATCATTTTAATTGGCAAAATCACTTTGTCTAATTGGTTGTTCAGTGCTTCTATGGTGGGTGCTCTCTAGTGAAGGTTAGCTCGCAGGACACAAATCTTTACATTCCATTCCCACTACGGTAGGTCCATCCATATACTTCTATCCTGACCTCCTTCCAATTATCCAGGTTTTCTCTCTCCAGTTGCCTAAATAGCCAAGCTGCTCACTGCTGCCCATGAGTGATAATTTTGACCACTTTTCTTTTCACCCGAAGTAGATGACCAAAAATTCTTCCTGAAGATCTTCCATTGGGAGAATTTCCCCTCAAGTCTCTCTTTCATGGATACACCTGAGTGAAGCTATAATGCATTTTTCAGCTTCTTCTAATATACAAACTACCAATCTGTGAAAAGAACTCTAACTTTTTTTCCTTCATTAGCTCATCATAAGGGACCTCACACACAAGATAATCTTGGTCAAAGTGGTAGATGACATGGAAGTCCTAGCCATCTTCTTGTGTAGCTTGCTATGACTTCTGTCTCTGCTCTCCCTGATCCTAGATTTATACTTCCATTTTTTTTAAGATTTTATTTATTTATTTATTTGACAGAAAGAGAGAGAGCACACGCAGGCAGAGCAGCAGGCAGAGGGAGAGGGAGAAGCAGACTCCCCACTGAGCAGGGAGCCCACCCTGTGGAGCTAGATCCCAGCACCCTGGGATCATGACCTGAGCTGAAGGCAGATGCTTAACCAACTGAACCACCCAGGTGCCCTATACTTCCATTTTTATAATGTTTTTTTTCTAGGCTCACCCTAACTTATGATTTGGTGGATTTGACAGAACTCAGTTCATGAGGGACAATTTGAGCTACATAGTTACTTTCTTCCCCTGATCAAGGAACTCCATCTCTCACAGTGCCCAGTAGCAAGGCAGGTTTTTATTGTTGTTGTTTGTTTGTCTTAATGATGTATAATTTTATCCTATAAATGACATGAGTTTGTTCCATTACCTTAGGAAATCTACATTTTGGTTTTCCTATTGGGATTTCCCCCTAAAATAAACATTATACATATATATATATAGTCATGTTTATATTATTACATTATTATATTATATTAATATATATTATATATTTATATATGTTTATATATACAAATATATAAAATAAATATATACTATATATTACTATATATTTTATTACACTATATATCATATATATAATTATATATAAATAATATATATTATATAAATTATATAATATATAAATTATATATTATATATCATTATATATATTACTATATAATATATGATGTAATATTAAGATATAGTGTAATATATAATATATAATGTAATATATATGGTATTTATAGACAGATATATATATATATATGTAAGATTATAGGCCTTTTAGAGGTTGTGGGATAAAGCTAGAATTGCTTACACCACAGCTGCAAAACACTTTTTCCAATCGGAGCTCTACAAAGAAGAAGAAACTTTCCATGGCACTCAGTAATTGAGCTGGAGCTGCATTTCTAAGTGTGGATACGCATCGTCAATGTGTGAAGAAATCTACTAGGCATGCTTCTTATTTAGTTGTTTGAAGAGTGACATGAAATAACCTGTCCTTTGTTTTAGAGGGAAATGTCCTCATAACCCCAGACTACTGGGCATCAAAATCTTCATTAATGAGATATACCTTTGGATGCTTGTAGAGTTAATACACCACCCTTCCTGCTCATACAGTTCAAACGATATGATATCATTCAGACAACGGACTGATATGTTGTTCTGCGGAAGATCCAGATGGTCCGGGTACTTTTAATTTAAACTATAACAGAGAGTGGTACAGCTAATATGGCCCTAGGACAGGCTGTAAAGAAATATGGTTTCTATCACATGTGAATTTAAACTGTTTCTCAGCCTCTCTCCTGATAGATACAATGCACCTTAAGCTGTGATAATCTCCTGTACAAGAAATATTTCATTAAGTTTGCAGTAGTCCACCATCATCCTCCAGGTCCATCTTGGTTTCGAAGGGTCAGGCTGATAAAATTAAATGGGATGTGATAGCAATCACTACCATTCATCCTCATCTTTTACATCTTCACTGATGTCACCAGGTTCTGCAGTTTTCTCAGGGATCTTATTTTATTTTTAAAATTTGTTTTCTCCAGAAGAGTGAGTCAGTTTTAGGGGTTTCCATTTAGGCTATCTGACTGTAGCAGCTTTTTACTTTACCAGCAAATGAACCAAAGTTGAGTATCTGCAAAGTACCAACTATCTCCTTTTCTATTATACATTCCAAGATTAAAAAAATAACCAGGGCGTGTCCAGGTAGATGTACAGCATGCCAGATTTTGCAAAGGACTCCATTTACTTGTCCACCATATACTTCTACTCTAACAGGGAAAATATGATTATACTTTGGGTCCTGGATATTAATGTGAACAGCCCAGCAGGCCTTGAAATGGTGTTGTCCCTTTGCCTTTGTGTATGCTTAGCTAACTAAATGGCTGTGGGTTGCAAGTTCATTATCATATATATTGTAATGGAATTATAGAGTCTTTCTTCCTGGGGACCTGAATTCTCTCTCTCTCAAATAAATAAATAAAATCTTTAAAATATATATATAAATTTATTTTAATATAATAAAATATTACTTTAGTGTGCTAATTTTCAAAATTCACTTATTAGGAATCAGAAACTTCCAGTCTCTTAACATATTATTGTAGCAGTGATGTCCTTTGAAACTCAAATGTTCATACCTCATAAACACAAGGATTCTGTCAGTGGACTTTCAGGACTTTTCCTATCCTCCCACCTCACCAAAGACATAAACACAGCTATTACGAGTAGTAGTTCAGTTTAAAAAGCCCTATTATGTTAAGAATTTTTAAAGTGCAAAATTATATTTGGGTGACTATAATTACATGTTAATTTACATCAAATATTATAATTGATAGTAACCAAAGATTATGCAGCCGTAGAATACAGGCACTTAATGAAATTCCAAAGATTTTTTGGTTATTATCTAATGTCACTGGTCGGCATTTAAGGAAATCAGAGTCCATAAAGGTACATTACTTGTTTGATATTACACAGTTCCTTAGTTGAGAAAAAGTCAGAACTAAATCCCAAGTTCTCTGATTTGGACTAATACCCTCTCTTCACTCATATATGATAATCTTTGTGCTGGGGGTCCATGCTATCCAGGATACTTGAGAAGAGACAGAATGATTTTGTAAGTAAACCATGAGGTAATCAGCTTGAAGGGCTCTTATCTATATTGATTTCTATATTTACTTTATAGGAAGTGTATTCCAGTCAAATTATGAGAAGTTTGGCAGAAGAAGTAGAATATTAGAAGAATTACTATAAAGGCAGCCCTGATAAGGAAATAAGTAACTTTGACAGTCATGTTTTGGAATATCAGGTAAATCACTTAACCTCATTTTTATTGTAGACTAAAACTCTATTTACATATTGCTATGGGGAAGAGAGATGAGATTTCGTCGCTGAATTCATGTAAAAAGACAGAAGTACTCTCTTATTGCCTCTAAGTTGTGAGGTTACTTCTTTTTTTTTTTTTTTTTAAAGATTTTATTTATTTATTTGAGAGAGAGAGAATGAGAGACAGAGAGCATGAGAGGGAGGAGGGTCAGAGGGAGAAGCAGACTCCCTGCCGAGCAGGGAGCCTGATGCGGGACTCGGCAGTCGCTTAACCAACTGAGCCACCCAGGCGCCCCGTGAGGTTACTTCTTACATGCTTGTTTGTCTTAGTACCTTGAAAGATATTGTCCTCAGATTAGAAGCTTATATACATTTTATGGAAATTTACTGAGTATGCCATCCATATTAAATCTTGTTTTAGGAAAAGTCACAATGTCTTCACATTGTTAAATGATGGTTTTCAATATAAGTTTAGACATTAGTTATTAAAGTTATATCAACTTCCTCTCTAGTACTGGGGTAGTTAGTGAAAAGTATATGATTTTTGAAATTTTAGAAGATTTAGTTTTACATTGAAGTAAAAGAATTAAATAAAAGTAGGAAGGCAATTTATTTAAGCTCACATGCCCAATCCAATTATATTCTTATTGTTGGATGTAACCTTAATTTTTGTTCTTTCATAAATCACAGATAGAAGGGGCCCACTATACAGTACAAACATATAAATTATTTGCCACTTAAATTATTTTTCTGTAATAGAAAAAAAAATAAAAGTGAGTAGTGTCTATTATGGATTAAACCATGTCCACCAAAAAACGTATGTTGCAGTCCTAAGACCCTGTACCTCAGAATGTGATTTTATTTGGAAACAAGATTATGGTAACAAGATTTGGAAATAAGATATGTTATTAGTCAAAAATAAATTCATACTGGAGTAGAAAGGGCTCTGAATCCAATGTGACTGGTGTCCTTATAAGAAGAGGAGAAGATGGGGTGCCTGGGTGGCTCAGTTGGTTAAGCATCTGCCTTTGACTCAGGTCATGATCTCAGGGTCCTGGGATCGAGCCCAGCATCGGGCTCCCTGCTCAATAGGGAGTCTGCTTCTCCCTCTCCCCTAGCCCCCGCCCAGCTCCTGTGCTCTCTCTCTTGCTCTCTCAAATAAATAAATAAATAAATAAATAAATAAAATCTTAAAAAAAGAAGAGGAGGAGAAAAAAGACAGAGACAAAGGGGGAGACACCTGGGAGGGAATGTTGAGTGACAGTAGAGCCAGGCACTGAAGTGAAGCTATTACAGGCCAAACAACCAGGGAACCTAACAAACCACAGGGATCTAAGGAGTGACAAGGAGGCTTGTCCTGTTGACATCTTGATTTTGGACTTCTAGCTTCCATGACTGTGAGACAATAAATTTCTGTTCTTTTAAGCCACCCAGTGTGTGATACTTTATTATGGATTTCCTAGGAAACTAATAAAGTGACATTTGTCCTATATATCAAGACAGATCTAAAAGAGTTATATGTAAGATGAACTTCAACTTTCTAAGTAATCTGGGAATTTAGAGAATGTATTTTGCACATATGAACTGATCATGGTTTTCATTTTTTTGTTTCCTATATAGTATAATGCTTTGGCATCTTGGAGCCTTATGGACCTACAGAGGCATTGCCCCTCCCAGAACCAGCTAATTCCTAGAGATAACAATTTACCTAAGAGCATGCCTCTGATATGTAAATAAACAATCCTAAATCCATAACACCAATCACCTTTTTCCAGCTCTCACATACCATGGCAACATTGCCCCTAACCTAAATCACCCCAGGGCCAGGTACCAAACAACTAGAGACCACCCCTATAGCCAAAGCCCACTGAAATTATTCAAACTATCCCATCCTAAACTTACTCAGCAAATCTACACTGCATTACCCATTCCAGTGAAAACCACAATAAAAGATCTGGCCCTTGTTTTTCCCTGGCTCCTTTGGCCTTCTGATCAACTCTGGTACTAGTTCTACAAGGCATGGTGTGCTATCTTTCTGGGGGAATTGTAATAAACATCTTTCAAGCAGTTGTCTATATCATCTTCCATTCCTGATTAAAACACAAAAGTCTGAGTATGTTTTAAAACACGCATTAACTTCCCTATATAAATGAGTCAAACTGGTATTAATACTGATAGAAATAGGGACAAAATTACATTATATTTCCTTGAAAACAATAAAAAGAAAAGAAATGCTGAATGATAGCATATACTTTATCTAAAACTCTATTTTTGCACAAAATTCTATCAACAAGAAGGGCAAATTCTATTATATTGGAAACATCCCCAGGCTACAAGATAGAATCTTAGTGTTTTTGGTTTTTGTTTTGTTTTGTTTTGTCTGAACTCTGCCATTAACAAATAGCGTGTTCTTGAGTAAATCAAATATATCTGTACTCATTTTCCTCTTTTGTCTGATCAGCATAATGACATTTGTCCTCTTTATCCGACAGGATATCTGGGAGTAACGTTTCCTCAGGCATTTACTGAAATTCTACAAGGTGGCAGTCAACTTGCTAGACCACTAGACCAGGTACAAAGATGAATGAGCTTGACATCCACCATTAAAGAAAATGAAAATTATACGTAAATGTGCCTTGGAGAGTTAAAACAGTTACATTAATTTGAAGTGGTTTTTATCATTGTCACTCTTATTAGCTACAAATTAATATTCTGATAAAATGTGAACAACAGTTTTATATAGAAAAATTTCCCAGGAATCTGGGAAGCTCTGCATTAAATCCAAACAATAAATGCAGGAAAAAAAATGAACACTGTTTCTGAAAGAACATATAGTGGGAGAGAAGGGACTAAAGGCCCCTGTATCCAATCCGTAACAGTACAGCATACTGCTTGCTCCCAGATTTGATTAACTTGGGTAGGGTGTACCAAGATCCTTTCTCGGAAACTCAAATTTTATACCAGCTATATTCTCTGCGTAAAAGGATGTCTCTACCCCAAGGGTTTTTTTTTCCTTTGTGTATCCCAATTCTACAGATTTTTTCTAAACTATGGAATGTTTTCTCCTCTCACACATAAAGGGTAGGTATTGCAAAATGGTAGTAAATGTGGGTGGGTATAATTGCATGTAGTCACTAAATATGTGCATTAAAATATTAAACATTATTGAAACAATATTTGAAAATAATTTATAAGTTGCATAGGCCTACTTTGTAATATTAAGTAAAAGAAAAATTACAAAATATTTTATGATATTCTCAGGGATATATTATAACCACATAATGAAGAGATTTCAAAGTTAGGTACAGTGATTTTCTTTGGTGAGATGAGGACTATTTATTATTCGCCCCGTCCCCCAATATCCAGATTTTTTATTCTGAGCTATGATATCTACTTTGGAAAACATAATCTTTGCAAAATAAATCTATCTATTAAATTGGCCTGTTCCACAGCATTTTATATAGAAAGGTGATAACCTTTAAAAGAATCCTTTAAAAATGTACTTTTTAACTTATTTCCCCAAAATTGCATTTTATCTTGGGCATTTAAAAATGAACTCTGTAGAATGTACCTTAGGATATTACAATAAACAGAAAAAAACCTTTGCTTAGTAAGCTATAGTCAAAAAATGGAAGAAAGTGTGCAAGGAAAAGTTATTTAAGCATATCGTTCTTGAAGCCTCAGCATTACGTAACTGAGCTTTCAAAAATATATTTAACCTGAATTTTTGAAGCTTTTACCATTTGATTATAGCTAATATGGGTGATATTTGCCCAAATCAAGCTTGACTGGACTCTTCTGGCCCATAAGCCTGCATATTTATGAGAAGTAATCTATGCTAAATTTGAGGAAACACACAAAAAGTTTATTTTTAGGATCTAGTCACTTATTTGAAATTTTAATATCAGTTTTCCTATTTTGGAGGTAAAACTCTATAATTCATGCAAGAAATTATTACACATTTTTCATACTGCCTCATATGTAAAAGTTTCTTTTCTGAATATTATTGTCTATGTTATAATCAAAAGCAGATACTGTAATTTAAGAATTCATATCTAAGTTAATTCATCTTTTTAATTTTATTTTGCATCATTGTATTTTCCATAAATACTTACAATCTTAAATCTTTTTATTTTTCTTTTTTACGTTTAAAAAATATTTATTTTTTTACTTTAGAGAGATGAAGGAAGAGAGATAGAGTGCATACAGGGGGGTGAAGGGCAGAGGGAGAGAATCTTCTAGTAGACTCCCCGCTGAGCGCAGAGCCCCTCGCCTCTTGGGGCTTGATCCCACTACCCATGAGATCTGAGCTGAAACCAAGAGTTGGACATTTAAGGGACTGAGCCACCCAGGTGTCCCTTTTACATTTTTTGAATTAAAATATGGTTGACACACAATGTTACATTAGCTTCAGATATACAACACAGTGATTCAACAACTGTGTTATGCTATGCTCACCGCAAATGTAGCTACTGTCATTACCATACAATGTTATTATAATACAATTGACTATACACCCCATGCTTATTCATAAGTCATCCCCATGACTTATTCATTCCATAACTGAATTAAAATATTTTAATATGAAGAAGGTTTTCTCTACTATATACTTTTTAAAAGCATATTAAAATTCAAAATGCATCAGGGCACCTGGGTGGCTCAGTCAGTGAAGCATTCAGCTCTTGATTTCAGCTCAGATCATGATCTCAAGGTTGTCAGATCCAGCCCAGCATCAGGCTCCATGTTCAGCATCAGGCTCCATGTTCAGTATGGAGCCTGCTTAAAATTCTCTCTTTCACCTTCCCCTCTGTCCCCCCACCCCTGCTCTCTCTCTCTCTCTCTAAAATAACAAATAAATTTTTTAAAAATTCAAAATGCATCATAGCAAAACAGATAATAAACTGCATACTCCATTAGAAAAGGAGTCACTTATTTAATATTACCTTATTGTATGATACTTTATCATACTTTCATAAAAAAATAAGTTTAGCCAAAATTTTGAATTACTAAATTAGACTTTAGGCATCAATCATATTTCATACTAAAGTTCTGCAATCTTCCTTCTCAGGCTTTCAGAATAGTATTGGGTTTGGGGGAGAAAGAGTTCTAGCAGTATTTTAGGAATTAGAACAGACAAGAAAGTGGCTTGCTTTGTGCCACAGTCTGCTCCAGAATTTCTTTATTGTTTTATTGAATGGAGATGGAGGAAGGCTTTAGGGCAGCAATATGGTTGGGGATGCAGCTCAGATACATTTCTTAAAGATTCAGTCCCAAATAACTTCATGTGAGAATAAGAGTTCTGTGACTTTTTAAACAATGACATAGAGTACTAATAACTTGGGGGCTTAGAGATACATTTACCTACCTGTTGACAGTATCACTTACTTCTTTCCAGAGTCACAGAGAATAGATCCTGAGAACAATCACAAAGGATATTTTCTAGTTTGATAGCAAGAATAAATAGTCTGATGCTAAGTCATCTCTTATGCACAGACTAAATAAGAAAAGCAAGACAAAATATTCTGCAAAATCGGCAAGCAACAATGGGGACATATAACACCCTTGATCGAAAGGTAAAATATAAAGGGTTTTCTTGAGAAATTCGTATGTTTGGTTATAATTTATTTTCCCATGTTGGTATGCCTTAGATTACAGAGTTATGAGTTAGAGAGGTATGACAGCCTATTCATTCATTTATTAATTCAATCAATAAGATGTTATTGAATGCCTAGTGTCTCCTTCCATTCTATATATTGAAAATACAATAAAGAAAAAGTCACAGTTCTTCATTGTAACTCTTTTGTTGTAAAATTTTAAAAAGAGGATATAAAGATTTAAAAAAAACTATAAATAATATATTTCCACATAAGTGCTGTGACCAGTTTAAGTACAAGAGGTTCTGGGAACACATAGGAGGAACAAATCTTCTTCAGTCCTGGTGATTATTCATCTTTCTTTTGCTCGAACAATTTGTGCTAAAGACTAATTTTAAATCTAAATGATTCAAATTATTGTTTTCAATAGTGTTAATATTCACTGTGATAGCTAGAGTTATGCTGTAGATAATTATCATTAGAATACGAGAATACAAAATTTTGACCTTAACAAAACAGTTGTGAAACAATGAAGTCAGATGTCCCACTTACAGAGAGTAAGAATTCCTCATCTATATAATAATATTTAATATCCAAGAACCTCAACTAACCCCAAAGAAAGACAAATAAAAAGAATGCCACACAGGCACATCTTTTCACTGCTTAAAACCAAAAATAGAGAGTAAATCTTGAAAACAACCAGAGTAAAAAGAGACAATACACAAACTTCTCATCAGAAACTAAAAAGGCCAGAATACCATGATAAGAACTTTGAAGTGCTGAAAGAGACAAAAAGCCATCCAGAATTCTACACCCAATAAAAGTATCCTGTAAAAAAAGATTTTTAAATGAAGATTATCACATTAAGTGAGAGAATTAGTAACCAGCAGAACTTAACTACAAGAACTCTTAAAAAATGGCATAAAATGAAATATCAGACCTAAGAAAGAAAAGAAGGGCACCACGAATGGTATATAATTTAATTTAATTATTTAACTTTAACAGTTTTTTTCTAAATTTTTTTTATTCATAAACTTGATGCAAGTTTACAAAATTTTCTATACCTTGCCAAATAAATCTTTGGTGAAAATTAAACCCAAAAAACAAAGCATGCTAAATGTATAACTGCCAGTCTGTTAGCTATAAGGATATTAAAGAATTCAATAATGTATTCAAGATTTAGCTTTAGGTTTAGGAACTTTAATGCTTTAAAGAATTCTGCCTTGTCATTTGTTATCTGAGAAATTGGCAATCAGAACCTCATACAAATGTAACAAGTGAATAAGAATGCCAGAAAATCTTCTCTACCTCCTCTTAAACAAAATAAAATAAAAATAAATTAAACACACAATGAAGAAGTGCCAAGTCTCTCAAATGTGGTTTACAAAGTTAAAAGCTGAATCTTCAAGTAAATGCATAAACAACATTTTTGAATTTTGTAACTGGTTTGTGCAGAGAAATGTACTACTTCTGGATTTCTTTTTAAAACTGTATAATAAATGGAATTTACTTTTAAACCAAATTCCTTTTCTTCATGTAATTTCCTTCAAAGATAATTAAATTTTAAATAAAAATAATAGCATTAAAAATGAGGTTTATAGCATATATTCAAATGACTATATGACTCTAATAGCAAGAAGAGTGTGAGGGAAATGGAAGTATAGTTTGTAAGTGCTACAAATATGAAAATTTTATATGAAGTGAGAAATAAAATGTGTGATTTCTTTTTTTTAAGATTTTATTTGTTTATTTGAGAGAGAGAGTGAGAGAGAGAGAAGGAGCAGGGGGAGGGGCAGAGGGAGAGGGAGAAGCAGACTCCCTGCTGGGCAGGGAGCTGGACATGGGGCTCAATCCCAGGACTCCAGGATCATGACCTGAGCCAAAGGCAGACTCTTAACAGACTGAGCCACCCATGTGCCCAAAAGGGTGATTTCTCAAGTGAAGTGAGCTGTGGGAATAAATAGTGTATTATTAATTCTAAGTAGATTCTAATAAGTTAACAATGCATCATGAAATACTAAGTGATTGGGAAAAAGGATAGATGGATGAATAGATAGATAGATAGATAGATAGATAGATAGATAGATAGATAGATAGATAGATAGAATAAAGATAAAAAGGTCAATATAGAGATTGCAATGGAATATTGAAAAAAAATTTAAGTAAAAAGAAGTCAAGAAAGTAGCAACTGAGAAATAAAAGTAGAATAGTCAAATGGAAAACCAAAGGTAAGATGTAATTATATTATAAATGGACTAACTTCTCCAATTGAAAGGCCACGAGTATCAGACTAGATGTAGAAGCAAGTCCTTACTATAAACTTCCTACAATACAAGGTGTGCAGATGTATATATACCAGACACTCGGCTGCAATAGCAAAATATATTTCATTTGATCTGTTGTATGATGGGAGGGAGACTTCAGTATAGAACTGAGCTCAACTCTGAATAAAGCGAGGACAACTGAGGATTTATAGCCAATGGGCAGTGTGAGGGCGTCAGTGTGGGGAACATTACTAAGAAGACAAATCAAAGGTAGGGAGACTCTTGATGAACTGTCCTAACAGGTTTATTGCTAACAATAGGCCAAAGACACAGACATCAACAGTGGGAGTGATGAATTTGATCAAATACCAAGGGTGGGAGGATTACTGACTTTGCAAGATTCTTTGCTAAAACTAAGTTGGGCAGGTCAAGGGCAGGGCAGCCACTAAACCTGAGACAGAGTCAAGAAGAGGGCTCAGAGGATTCTGCCTAAGGTTTGGTCAAGGAGGGAATCTTTGTCATTTGTACTTTAAAATGTAAAAGCAAAAATAGGATGAAGCGAAATAAATGATAAGATATATAAAATAGTAAACAAAAGACATAAGGAAGTTTATGTGAAGGATAATGCAGTGATACAAAGTAGACTTTGAGAAACAGAATGTAATACGTTACAATGATAAATGTATCAATCCATCGGGAGGACATAATTTGTGAAAAGCTTCAAAATAGAGAAAAAATGTATAAAATAAAGGGAAAAATAGAAAAACTTACAATCATTGTGAGAGATTTTAACATGCATTTCATAGTAATAAAATAAGTTGACCAAATTCAGTAAGGCTATAGGATCAATACTATCAACCAGATTGATTTCCATGTTTTTACAGACATTACAGATGATAATGGGAGAACCTTCAGAAGGAAAGGAGAATGTTTTGTGGACCATTTGTTTTTTTTGTGTGTGTGTGGCAGTTTTAAGTTATTAGTTTTTAAAATCAGTACCTTTTAATGGAAACAACTTGACCAAAAATCTGTCACAGAATTTTGAGACCCATTAAAACAAAAGTTTAATGAGAAAAAAAAAAATCAACTAAATTGATGCATTCCAACAAATTAAGAAAAAAGAGAAAAAATGCATATTACCAATATCAGGAATGGAAATGATCACTATAGATGTTAAGCAAATTTAGGGATTATAATGAAAAATTTATTAATATATGTTCAACAATTTAGTCGACATAGACACATTTCTTTAAAAAACACATTTAGCAAGCATAATTCAAGAACACATGTTAAAAATGGATATCATGTATCTGTTAAACAAATAGAATATTTATTTAAAGGGGAAAAATGGGGGCATCTGTGTGGCTCAGTCAGTTAAGCGTCTGAGTTTTGCTTTCAGCTCAGGTCATGATCTTAGAGTCCAGAGATCAAGCCCTGCGTTGGGCTATGCTCTGAGTGTGGAGCCTGCTTGAGATTTTTTTTCTCTCTCTCTCCCTCTGCTCCTCCCCCCACTCACATGCTCTCTATTTCTCTCAAAAAAATACATAAAATTAAATTTGAAAAAATAAAAATAAAATAAAAGGGAAAAAAGTAAAACTTCCTATTTTCATTCAAGAGTACTAAAATAAAACTTAGGGAAAATTTCAGGTAAATTTTTATGCAAACTCTTTCATCAAGTAGAGGAGGGAACACACTTTAGCTCACTGTGAAGTCAGCATAAGCCTGATACTAAAGCCTGATACATACATTAGAAAAATAAAATAGAGACCTATGTGCCTGAAGAACATAGCTGCAAAAATCTTCAACAAAATTTTATTTAAAAAAATCCAGCAATATATAAAACTGGTAATATTATGTCCTGGTGAGTTTTATCCTAGGAATTAAAGGTTACTTAAACATTTGAAAATTAATCAACATATGTCAGCATTTTAACAAAATAAGAGATTAAAGAACATAATCTTAATGGATGAAACAAAACTCAACACATTCATTATAAAATTAAATCTGAATTCTTCCATATTCATGATAAATCACAAAGAAAATCACAACAGAAGATAACCTCCTCAATTTTGTATAGAACTTCTATTAAAATACCAGCATCATATTAAGGGTAAGATATTGAATACCTTCATAGCATGTACATGAATTGGAAAACTCAGTAGTGTTAAGATGTAAATTTTCCACAAAGTGGCCTATAAATGCTATACAACCATTGCAGGATTATTTTTTGGAAAGATTGATAAGCTAGCAAAATTCAGAGGAAAATTCAGTGGACCTAGAATAGCTAAAATGAACTTGAAAAAGAAAAAAAGGTTGAAGGATTTACACAACCCAATTTCAAGACTATAAAGCTACAGACATTAAGATAGTGATACAATGGTGAAAAGAGATAAGGATCAATGAAACAGAATCATACACCTTGAAAGAGAGTCACATGTCTCTGGCCAATTGATTTTCCAAAAAGTTGCTAAGGAAACTCAGAGGAGAAATGATACTCTTTTCAAAAAGGATACTCTTCAACAAATGGTGATAGAAGAATTAGATATCTATAATAATAATATTAAAAGAACCTCAGTCCCAACTTCACACCATACTCAAAAACTAACTCTAAATTGGTCATAGACCTAAACATAAAAGTGAAATCTGAAATACTTCTAGAAGAAAACAAAAGAAAAAAAATCTTTGCAAAATTGAAACAGCATAAAAAGCACTATTAAGGGGCGCCTGGGTGGCTCAGTCATTAAGCGTCTGCCTTTGGCTCAGGTCATGATTCCAGGGTCCTGGGATAGAGCTCTGCATCGGGCTCCCTGCTCAGCTGGGAGTCTGCTTCTTCCTCTCCCACTCCCCCTGCTTGTGTTCCCTTTCTCACTGTGTATCTCTCTGTCAAATAAATAAATAAAAATCTTAAAAAAAAAAAAAAAAAGCACTACTAAAACAAACTGATGAGTTAGACTTTGTAAATTTTTTTTAAATTATCTTTTCAAATGACACCAATAAAGGAATATAAAAGCAAGTTACAGATGAGAAAATATTCAGATTGCAAATATAAGACAAAGGACATGTATCTGGAATATATAACGGACTCCTACAGATCATTAATAAAAAGACAAATAACCCAGTAAATACCTGGCAGGTGACTTCTACAGATACTTCACAAAAGAATGAATGGCTAATGAGATAAAAATGTGTTCAATGGATACAAAGTTTCATTTATGCAAGATGAATAAGTCCTAGAGATGCACTGTACAGCAGACCTATAGTTCATAATACTGTATTACATACTTAAAAATTTGTTAAGAAGGTGGTTCTTATGTTGTGTTTCTATCACAAAAATAATTATAATAAACAAAGAGGATGAGAGAAAACTTTTGGAGGCAATGAATATGTTTTTGGTATAGACGGTGGTGATAGTTTCACAGACTTATACATATCTCCAAACTCATCATTTTGTATACATTAATTATGCACAGGTTTCTGACTATCAATCATACCTCAACAAAGTGGTTAAAAATATATTCAAAACCATTAGAGATCTGGAAAATGAAACTTAAACTCAATTCACTTCTCATCTCACACATGCAAAAATTGCTAAAATAAAAATTGTTGGCAAGGACATGGAGCAATTTGGTCCATCCTATATTGCTGATCAGAGTGTGAATATGGTACAACTACTTTGAAAACCAATTTGGAAGTTTATTATAAAGTTAGTCAGGCAGTTACAATATAACCAGTCAATTTACTGCCAGGGATCTACCTGGCAGACTTACGAAGTTTGTTTATATGTCCACAAAAAGTCTTATACCTAATTATTTATAACAAATTTGCTCATAATAGTCTAAATGTAATCAACTGAAATTCCATCAACAGGTGAATGATGAACAAATTGTGATAAGTTAACACAAAGGAATACTGCGCAATGATAAGAAGGAATAATCAACTCTTAAATATAATAACATAAATGAATCTCACATACAGTATGCTGATTAAAAGGAGACAGATATCAGAGAGTACTGTATATTTCCATTTATATAAATATTTAAAACTGGCAAAACTAATACACAGTGATAGAAATTAGATTAATAGTTACCAAGGCAGAGGTTGGGTGAGATTAAGTGCAGACGGGTATGAGGAAACTTCCTGGTTTTTTTATCTTGATTGAGGTGGTCATGATACTAGTGTATACATTTGTCAAACTTTCCACCACATGTTGTATGATTTATTATATGCATACTTATCTTGATGAAATTGATTATAAGAAAAACAGAAAAATCATATAAAATGTTCATTTTATTTTTATGTAAGAAATTAATGTGAACATTTGACTTGAATGGAAAATTATAAGTACATTTTATAACTTCACTATTTATCTTATCTTAAATTATTGTTATAATGTAGTCACACATGTTAAATTTCCCTGGTGATCCCCTGGTCAGCCGGTTCCTCTTTTTTTTTTTTTTTTTAAGATTTTATTTATTTATTTGAGAGAGAGAGAATGAGAGACAGAGAGCATGAGAGGGAGGAGGGTCAGAGGGAGAAGCAGACTCCCTGCCAAGCAAGGAGCCTGATGCGGGACTCGATCCTGTGACTCCAGGATCATGACCTGAGCCGAAGGCAGTCGCTTAACCAACTGAGCCACCCAGGCGCCCGGGTTCCTCTTTTTTAATGAAATGTTAATGCCTAAGCACAATATTTTCCTCTGTACATTTTTTTTTTTTTGAAGGCAATGATCTAATTTATTGTTCTCCATTTTCCTCAAGTCAAGCAGTAAAAACCTCCTTTTGCCAGTCTGTACAAAGCCCAGTTGTTACGTCTTCTTTCTTATCCCTGGTCCTAGAAACAAGAAGTCACAAACCAATAGAGAGCTACCCAGAGAACATCAGTAAAAATCAGGAGGGAAGGAATCTGGACATTGTTTCTTATGACAAAACATTTCTTTAAGAAAGGGAAATACTTTGAGCCAAATAGCTAGCTTGAAGTGTTTGAAGCGCTGACATGAAAATGTAGCTATCTCAGAGGGCAAAACAACGGTAAGATCCCAGTCAAAACAGGGAAGACCTTTCTAACAAACCTTAAAAAAAATATATACAGTTGCCATTTAATGCCCTTGGCATCACAAAAAATATGCAATCATTTAGGAGTTGCATTAAAGAAATGCCATCAAACCTAATAGAAAGGCAGTGGTCTTTGGATTCACATAATATTAAGTTAGATACTGACTCAGCAACTGCTATCCAGATCATTTTGGAGAAGTTAACTTCTTTGGGCTTCATCCTCTCATATGTAACATTGGATAATATTATCTTGGGTTGTCGTGAAGATTATATATAATACATGTGAATCATTTGGACCTTATTGTTATACTTTGTAACAGTGTATAGACAGAGATTTGCGCTAAATTAGTTCAAAGTTCCTCTCCCATTCTAGATCTTATGATTCCAGATTTGCTGAGAGACCAGTCAAAATACATAACATTGCTGAAATGCAATTGTACTTGTGCATCACAATAATGATTTTGTTCTTGGGGCACCTGGGTGGCTCAGTTGTTAAGCGTCTGCCGGCTCAGGTCATGATCCCAGAGTCCTGGGATCTAGCCCCACATCTGGCTCCCTGCTCCGCAGGAAGCCTGTTTCTCCCTCTCCCACTCCACCTGCTTTTGTTCCCTCTCTCGCTGTCTCTCTCTCTCTGTCAAAATAAATAAATAAAATCTTTTAAAAAAATTATTATTTTATTCTTGTATTAGACATTTGTAGAGAAACAGAACCTGTAGAGTGTGTGTGTGTGTGTGTGTGTACAGAGAGAGAGTGAGCCAGAGAGACAAAGAGAGAGAGACAGACAGAAAGGCAGAAAGACAGAACAAAGAAAGAAGGAAGACAAATGATGAGTAAATTATGGGCAGAAGAAGTCCCACGTGGGAGTGGTAGGAGCTCTGTGTCTGTGCACACAATGACCATTTCAGTGTCAGTTAAGCATGAGAGAACAAAACAATCAGACATCACAAAGAAAAACATCATTGGGAAGAATAGCTGCCAAAACATTCCACTAATTAAAGTTCTTGGCTTCCTGTGAATGCAGGAGAGGACAGCACGCAACAGCTTTTCTACTGAGCTTCATTTATTATAGAATTGATAAGGCTTTACAAATCATAAAGTTTTAAGTCTGCTGTTATATATACACTCCACTCTTATTTTTAAAATGTGTAAAAATGTTTCAAAGTTCAAATTGAAGAATGAATATATATTTAAGCATAAAATTAGATAAATGCAGATTAACTTTATTGAATGCAGGTATCCTTGTGTCTTCTCATAGCCAGCCAGGCACTATGGTAGTTGGGCTATGCAGATACACACTTTCTACTTGGTGGAGCTCACATAATAAACATGATGCTAGATGCATAAATGATTGCATAACAAGTAATACTTTGAACTCTTAACCACTGAACTTTTCTTTCTCGCTTTTCATCTATTTGGCTTTTCTCCAGTCATTCACAGTTACCCATTATTCCTTGAGGAAAATTAACATTTTGATAGGGGATCCTAAGAAGAACAACAAGAACAATATTTGGTTTTAATTTGTTTGTATTTTTTTTTTTTGAGTGTTGGTTCTTCAATACAGTAAAGGAATGCCTAAGTGAATCAGAGGCTATGGCAGATAAAAAATGCATGGAGAAAAGAAATAAAAATACTGCTCCAGACTCACTAGAACCAGACATGCATCATCTGGGTAAAGGAGAGGGGAGAAAATGTGAAATATCTTAAAAGGAAACAAACTGGGGGAGGTTGGAGATGAGGAGTCCTGAGAAAGCAGAGAGGACCAAGTACAATCTGGAGCCAAAGTCAAGGCACTTTGTAGAAGTTGAGCTAACACCACACCATTCAAATAAGCATTGGGTTTGTAGATGAGTCAAGTCAACTCTTCCTCTGTAGAATGAGCAAAAGGCAATTGGAAAAGCAATGCCAATGTCATCAATGTCCTCTGTTCAATCTTTCCAACCCAATTTCCAGAAAACTAGTAAAACTACCACAGAATTCTCTGACACTCACAGAGACAGTAGAGAATAAAAATATGTATCATTTGATATATGTGTTTGGATGAGATTGGACAGTTGTTAAAACATATCTAGTTATAATTGTAAATATACAAAATATTTATGTCTTTAAATAGGGTTATGGACCAAAGACCTTGAATACAGGATTAAAAAGAGGCAACGAAAATGTCTGGAGAAATAGGAAGTCTTCAATAGAGAAGTTGAAACATCATGGGATCTTTAAAAAAAAAAATGAGTGTTGAGAAAAGAGTCAGCAAAAGATATCTAAAGGGTCAGAACTTTCTAAAAGAACAACATGGAAGAGTGAATTTCATGTCCAAGACGAGTACGTTTCAAGGCTGAATTTATTTGGGTATTGTGGATCCACTTATGGTGCCTCTGTCCTGCCATCCCAAATTGTTTAATGCTGTAGAATGTTTTGTTAAAGTAGAATAGCTGAATAAATTGCACATGGGTAAGGGAAGAGAGAAGGTCTGGGAAATGTTATGAGAAAAAAAGCTTTTTTAGCATTTCTTACCACATTGAAGAGGTGTGAAGAGAATCATCACGGAACGAGATGTTATGCTGACATTATTTTTCTTTAAGACAGATTTTCTTTATCAATATTTAAGACAGAGGAATCAATGAGATTCAAATGAGATTGACAAGTACATCAAGAGCCTCAGGTCAGTAGCATATGCATCAATCATATACTGACGTCAATCCTTCAAAGCAAACCATCTAAAACAATGACCAGAACAGGACATTTCTGGCATTACTAGCATGAAGATTTAGGATGAGACTTAAAAATCACAAAAGTGGAGGAAGATAAGATTTTTAACCTCAGATTTAAGCAGTGATAGGTTGATAATCATAAAGACAGTGGATTTGCATTTAGGTCACATTATAGGACAGCTACTGTTCTAACTGCTTTCATATTCAAATTCATTTAATCATCTAACCTAAACCATGAGGTAAGTATCATTATCATCTTCACTTCACAGAAGAGGACACTGAATTCCAGAGAAATAAATACCTTGCTCAATAAAACAAACAAAAACAAAAACAAAACGTTGAGTAAGAAAACTTGTTCAATGCCACATAGTCAACAAGTGCTTAACTGGATATTTGTTGTTAGACAGACCCTTGTTAGGTTTTGTGTTCTTATCCAAAATACTATATTGTATCTCTGAATTGAATTAATAATTTAAGTTATTCTCAAAGGGTGTGGTAAATGCCTTAACATTTTTATTTATTTATACATTCTTTAAAATCATATTATATAGTGAAAAAAGAATACAGATGCTAATTATTGAATTTCTTTTAAAATGCTTTATTTTGGTTTTAAAATGATTACCTAGATTTTAAATGAAAGGTATCCGGTATTATATACCTATAGAGAATACATTTTAAAAGGATTAAATAATTTAAACTAATATCCAATGGCATTGACCTTAAACCATACTCTAGAGGTAATTCTAAAATAACAGTATGTTTTGCCTCTTCTAGCCCACAGCATGGCCTAGATGCAAAAGTTATTTATCTCTTTTTTTTTTCCAAAAAGTAGAACATGATGAGAGATTAAAGTTGGATAAACACTCAAAGCATTTTAAACATCCTCAGTGTGCTTCATTAAGTTTTTATGTCTATTGAACTTGATAAAATAGGATTTAAAAAAACCTTAAATCAGTAAGTGTCCCTGAATTTGGCAGTTGACCCAACATGTAATCTGGATTAGCATTTATGGGATTGAAATTCTGAATCTAATTATACTTTTGCAGCTTCATTAAAATGGTGACTATTAACATTTTTCAAAAAATAATCTGAATATTAATGGTCATTTTTATACATAATTAAAAGTAGTAAATTTTGAAAAACTATAGACAAATATTTATGAGAAAAACTCATAGATTTAGGTCTATATGGATATGAATATATATATATTCTATCTGTATATATACATATGAATAAGAATGAGCTCCTACTACAATATAAAGGGCTTTGTCATGAGATTTTTAAAAATAATATAAGTGATACATGCCTCTCCTGACCAATATGATCAAATAGTATAAAGTACATGGACTGAAACTTAATCCCCTTCCAACCACATTATTATATTAATTCAATTAGGTAATCAGTGGGCTTTAGGATGTAATGTCCCTTTTGAGACAAGAAGAAAAAGTAAGGGGATTATTTTAGATGGCATTATTAGAAAACAATGCATAAGAGAAAAAGGAAATGGTTATTTGATGGAGGTATTAAAAATATATAGAATTTGGTAAGTGAAATTCAATTGCTAGAATAAATTTATGCAATC
Organism: Mirounga angustirostris; assembly: GCF_029215605.1. Lineage (NCBI taxonomy): Eukaryota > Metazoa > Chordata > Mammalia > Carnivora > Phocidae > Mirounga > Mirounga angustirostris. The sequence goes on along the minus strand of NW_026991710.1, from coordinate 37,948,535 downwards.
AGATAATGATTTTTATTTTAAATAATGAAATTTATTTAAGATACTGCATTTTAGCTTGTATTATTCTACTCGGTCTGGCAGAACACAATACCATAGACTGGGTGGCTTAAACAACAGATATTTAATTCTCACAATTCTGGAGGCTGAGATCAAGATCTACAAGTCCAAGATCAAGCTGTCAGCAGATTGGTGTCTAGTGGGGGCCCTCTTTATGGTCTGCAGGTAGACTACCTTTATGGTCTGTCTTCCATGGCAAGAGAACAATCTTTCTCCCCTCCTTTTCTTATAAAGCCACTAATCCCATTATGAGAACCCTACTCTCATGACCTCATCTAACCTTAATTACCTCCCAAGTCCCCATCTCTAAATACAGTCACACTGGGGGTTAGTGCTTCAGTATATGACTGGGGGTGGGGCACAATCCAGTCCACAGCAAAGCTCTTGACAAAAGCATTAGAAATGGAGTGTGCATATTCCTTTCCTCAGAAAATGAATAAATGGGGAAGACCCCCAACCTGAAACAAGTCTCTTCCTCATAATGTTCCTGTGATGATTAAATCAAATCAGATAAAAGGTATAAAACTCTTAACACAAGCCTAGCTGTTAAAAATGGTTGGCTCGGGGCGCCTGGGTGGCTCAGTTGGTTAAGCGACTGCCTGCGGCTCAGGTCATGATCCTCGAGTCTCGGGATCGAGTCCCACATCGGGCTCCCTACTCAGCAGGGAATCTGTTTCTCCCTCTGACCCTCTTCCCTCTCGTGCTCTCTATCTCTCATTCTCTCTCTCTCAAATAAATAAATAAAGTCTTTAAAAAAAAATGGTTGGCTCAGTCCATCAAGTATCTGCCTTCGGCTCAGGTCATGATCCCAGGGTCCTGGGATGGAGCCCCACATTGGGCTCCTTGCTCAGCTGGGAGCCTGCTTCTCCCTCTCCCTCTGCCTGCCGCTCCCCCTGCTTGTGTTCTCTCTCTCTCTCTGTGTCAAATAAATGAATAAAATCTTTAAAAGAAATGGTTGGACCTTTACATTATCACCTGCCAAGGAATGAGCTGGGAATTTTTAATATATTTTCTAGATTTTTTTTCAAAATAATTGTGAAGTGAGAATAATCCTTTTTTCACAGTGAAAAAATTGAGATGCAGAGAAGTAAATACCTTTCCAAAATCATGCAGCTCTTCAGGGCCAGAGTTAGGATTAGCATCATTGTCTGTCTGACTCCAAGGCCCAGGCTTTATATATTAAACCAAGGTACCACTTCCTTCTGCAGGTATTGGTGACACATATTTGCAGGCCTGTGTCTAATATTTTAACAGTTCTAAAAATTATTGGGAAGAGGGAATATAATAGAATATAGTGGAAACTCTGCCGCTTTCAAAAAGTGATAGTTCATGGTGTACACCAATTTGTTGGTGACCTTCAGGATTACCATATTGTTATAGCAGGATGTGGGAACAGAAATAATGCATTCTGTGATTTTGAAGGTAATTGATATCTTGTTGGGTATACAATATTATTTGTTTTTTTTTTAAAGATTTTATTTATTTATTTGAAAGAGAGAGAATGAGAGAGAGCACATGAGAGGGGGGAGGGTCAGAGGGAGAAGCAGACTCCCTGCCGAGCAGGGAGCCCGATGCGGGACTCGATCCAGGGACTCCAGGATCATGACCTGAGCAGAAGGCAGCCGCTTAACCAACTGAGCCACCCAGGCGCCCTACAATATTATTTGTATCAGGAAAACAAATTGTGAGATTTAATAAACAAGAAGAATAACCCACTTCCCTAGAGAACATGATAGCCCTAAATGAGCGAGTGTTGTGGAAATGTTTATGGGATGGAAGGCAGTTGAGTGGGTGATAATTAAGAAAACAAAAGCTGTAAGGAATACTTAGACCTAGGTAAGTTTTTATTTTGCCACATCTGCTAAAGTAAATTATAAGACAAATGATATATCCTGGCTGAGATTGGTCTTATAACACAGAAAATTTCTTAGGAGTCTAAGAATGAGGAAAGTTTTCTTTCTAACATCCATAGGAAGTAATAGTATGGTTAAGGAAGAACACTCTGGAGTCAAACACCATACTTGTATAATATTGTTAAAATTCCTTAATCACTCTTTGGTTTTGATTTTTTTAATAAAATGAGAATAACAACACTTACCTCGCAGTTCTATTTTATTGTTTAAGTAAGATTAAAAAAAATGTAATGTGTTGAGGGCTGAGCTCTGTAGATTTTCACTACTATGTGAAACATAGCCTTTACTATTTAAGCTTCTTAACCTGCTTCATTATGTCAGTGGCTTCCCTAACTCTTTCAACAAGCATCTTGAAAAACATATTGCATTATGATTGAGAGAGGCTTAATCAAATCCATTCTTATTCTTAGACAAAAAGCTAAGCTCCTAGACTGGTTGAGACTCACCAAGTAAGATACTTTAACATTTTGGTGAAAAAAAGTCCCCTTTGAAAATCTAATGAAAGCTGTATCTATTGAGCTTGCCAGATATGGAGGTGGTCAATTAGGATCATGAGGTAAACGGATAGTATCAATCAAGCCTTTATTCATTCACTGTGACAGTAACAGCAAGAGGCCAAAAAGAAAGGCACCAGCTCCCCCAGCGTTCCATTTCCCCCCACAGAATGGTAATGGAAGATGACACGCAGCATGTGTGGGACAAATCTTCCTACTGCTGAGGACCACCAAACAAAAATGCCTACAAAAGTCTTTCAGGGACCTGAGGAACCAGAAGATGGACAGGGGAAGGGCTAGCACTAGAAAACACTGAGTCAGAGTAGAGAAAATTGTCTTAGAGTCCCCTGATAGGGAGGCATCAGAGTGAAGAAATGTGGGCTGGAGATGCAAACGTACTTAGGAGCTTAGCTGGTGTTGGCAGGTCTGAGTCCTTGCCTGAAATTCCCTCCAGAGACTGGAAAGCACTGGCTATGTGTAAAGTTCACCAGGCAGAGGGTAGCTTCTCTCCAGGACACCTGGAGTTGACTTCACAATTATTTTTCTTAGTTATCGCTTACTCCTTCCCCCTTCCTATTCAGTATCTTACAAGCACAGGACTGGAATTGAGGATGCAGAGCAGTCATAAATGAAGGAAAGGTCCAAATTAATTAGCACAAAATAATCTGGCTCACGTGTCCTCTAGCTATGGCAGAGTCTCAATGCTAATCTGTTTTTTTTCTCTTTTCTTTCTTTTTTTTTTTTAATTGGGAGTTTTGACAGATCAAGGCCTCTTCTCTGGCTGGCCATTTAAATCCCACCCCCCACCCCCAAAAGTGAACACGCATGACTGTATGTGTATCTCATACACACACACACACACACACACAAACACACGCTAATGTGTATAATAACCTACAGCCAGCATCCTATCACACCTTACACAAGACGTGAATTACTCCTGGTTGGCATTAATTTGAAAGGCCCCAGTGTGTTTCATGTGACTCACAGAATACACAGGGACACAGGCAGCTTTCCTCAGTGTCTGGAAGTGCACAGCTGGCTCCCGCCAGAGCCACTCCTCCTCACTCTTCAACGAAGCCTTTATAGTTCTCAGGCATGGTGCAAACTCAAAACACAGTAGAGGACATATAGCACGAATCCTCTTTTTGTATTGACTTGGGTTGAGGGCGAAGTGCCCCCGTTCACTTCCTCGTATTTGACACAGGCAAAAGATCACAACCCACCAATAACCCTCTCCAGAGAAATGCCTCTCTCTTTTAGCTAGAGTCTCCTTAAACCCTCAGTGTGAGCTGGTAATAGCAGGGCTTGCCCCACGTCAGTGGGCTAGCTCATCACGCTGGAATGTGTAAGGCAATGGACAATATTTGTTCTTTTCTCTGGTTTTGTTGCTTCAGCTGAGAATAAGGAAGAGAGGGGAAACTTTAGCTTTCAGTTGTTGAGCAAACAACAGATGAGTCTCCACTGCTTTCTAGGCCTGGTGATAAAATGCATATTTAAAAATCCCAATCTTTCCTGAGATGCTTTAAAATGAATTTTAGTTGTCTCACTTCTTTTGCTTTCAAAAAAACAAAAAAACCAAAGTCATTTTTGGTAGTCTCTGTCAATCTGTAAGAAAGGAAAATAAAAAGCTAAGGTGCTTTGGGCAGATTTAACCTTCAAAGTAATTTTGCAGATTTTTAATTTGCCCTCAGATATCTTATACATAAAAATTACAAGACTCTATGACACCATTCTAACATGCAACAATAATCCCTCCAGTACAGGGGGAGCTACATAATTATGTCTCCAAACTACTTTCCTTCTGAGAATTTGGGGCAAAAATTCATAGTATTTCAGTATCATATATGGCATTTCTAGTAGGGTTTTATATATATATATAAAGACATTCATTATTAATATGGTTAAAACTTTTGCTTTATAGTTTAAAGCCTACCATATCCTTTATGTCCATCTGTTTTGAGAGTTGGCTTTCATTTTCTTTCAACCTTAGGGGAAAAAAAGGAAACTTTGAAATTCAACTTGTTCTTTATGACTAGTTCCCAGAAATTATGTTGTATGAAAAGGAACATTATTGGCTCTTTCTATTTTATGAGGAAAAAAAAAAAAAAACTCATTCCAAAAAAATAATTCCAGCTCTAGTTCTATAATAACATCTATAATGGCAGTAGATCAGATAACTCATAAACCTATTGATGGAGTCTTCGATCAATATATATTGATGTGTATGTAGTGAGTCCCACTGAACCCCAGATCTCCAAATTAGACATGTTGCCAAATATTTCAGATGGTTCATCTGAGTACAAAGTCCACTGATTTTGTTTCCAGGCTAGGTTTAGGTGATTCTATCAGTTAATCACTGATGTTTGACCAAATTAACATCTTTAAAGAATAAACATTTATCATTTCTAAGTTCCTGTGGATCAGGAATTCAGGAGTGGCTTACGTTGCATAATTCTCTCTCAAGATCTCTCAAAAAGTTGTTTTTGGGATGTTGTGTCCAGAGCCATTTTTATTGAAAGGCTTTATTGAGGCTGAAGATTCTGCTACCAAGGTGGCGAAATCATGTGGCTCTTGGAATAAAGCCGCAGTTCCTCTTTAGCTGTTGGCAGGAGCACTCAGAGTCAAGAGGGAAAAATGAAAATCATTTTGTCTTTTATGACCTAGCCTCAGAAGTCATGCCCCATGATTTTTTGCAATATCTTAGTGGCTACATAGGTTAGCCCTATGTAATGTGACTGCACAAAAGGGGCTATTTAAGGGAACACGCAAAAGGACTAAAACCAGGAGGCAGGGATCATTGAGACCCAAATTGGAGCCTGACCAGCACAGTCTGCCCTCGGACCCCCAAAGATAATTCATGTTCTTACCCACAGGCAAAATTAATTTATCCACTTTCATAGGCCACAAAAGTTCTGTCTCATTACAGAATCAGATAGAAGTCTGGAATGTCTTCATATGAATCAAATTGGGTGCAGATGCAGCTTCTCAGGTTTTGTTCTTTAAGTTCAGTTCCCAAATCTATCTCTTTCAGTGTGGAAACCTATGAACTAAAGAGACAAGTTGTCTACCTCTCCTGCAAAATACAGGAGTGGAAGAGGTCATAGCTATAAGATATTTAGGGGGCAAGTTTTCAGAGGAATGCTGAGGCATCTCCAAATTAAAAGACAGTTTATTACCTTTCATGTATCCTATTACCAAGGAGAAAGCTCAATTTCTGGTGCTTCTGAGAGCTTTGGGGACAGTACATTACACGTTTAGGAAAAATGTTCTGGCCCATACAAAAGTGTACAAAGGGCTAACAGCTAGGAGTGGAGCCTAGCCCAGGAATTTGTTCTGCCTCAGCTCCAAGCTGCAAAGCAAGCAGCTCTGCCCCTTAAACCATTGAATCTGGCAGAGCCTTTGGTTTTGGTGGTGATCAGTGGTGAGAAAAGATATTATATGGACTATTAACAAGACTCATAAGAGAATCATACCAAGAACACCGGGGTTCTGAAGCAAGTCCTTTACATCTGTTGCAGAAAATTCAATGCTTTTGAAAGATAATGCCTGATATGCCACTGGATCTTGATAGAGACAACATGTCGACCATGGGCACAAATGACCACACACCCCAAACTCATCATTATGAAATGAGACTTATCAGTCCTACAAAATTATAAGATGAGACACACTTATTATTTTGAGTTACATCTGGTTTTGCAGGGACAGAGGGTAAAAACACTTAAGCAGTAAGGTAGTCAGCCTCCAAGACAGTCCACGTGATCCCTGCCCCTTAAATTTCAGACCTTGTGTGATCCCTTCCCATATTGTATCAGAGTGGGTCTGGGTGACCAGTAGGATTTTGCAGAAGTGATGGTATGTCACTTCCAAGATGAGGTTATAAAAGATGCTGGGCATCTGTTTCTGTTGCATGCACTCTCTCTTTTTCTCCTAGATCACTACCTCTGGGAAAATCCAGTCGCCACGTTGCTATCAGCCCTATGGAAGGCTTATATAATGAGTAACGGAGGCCTCTTGCCAACATCCAGGTGAGTGAAATTAGAGTGGATTTTTTAGCCCCAGTCAAGTGTTCAGAAACTATAGCCCAAATGATAGCTCTGGAGCAACCTTATTGAGTGAATCACTAAGCTAAATTATTCTTCTTCATGGAGGCATGAACACTGATTAAAAATGTTTAAACTGGTGAAATAGTGGTTGAATAAGAAAACATAGTTTTAGCTATGGAATTAGTAAGTCATGGGAATAAAAGGCACAACAAAGGAAATAGGGTCAATGATACTCTAATTGCCTTGCATGGTGACAGATGGTAGCTATACTTGAGGTGAGCGTAGCATAACATATAGAGATGTTGAAACAGCATGTTGTGCCCCTGAAGCTAATGTAACATTGTGTGTCCACTACACTCAAATCAATCAGTAAAAAAGCACACTTGTAAACTTATCTCCCCATCTCCCCATTGTTCATATCTCCCTCTCTTTTTCCACATAGTCTACTTTCCTTAGAAAATATTTGTGTTCTTGACTTGGAAAATAATACATCACTGCTGATTCACTAGTAATAACAAAATCAAATTGACTCTTTAATCTTATAGGATTCTGATCATTCTTTTGCCAACTATTCCTGGGTGTTGTTTATCCCCACAGCATATCTCCTACTTTTGTCTACATCATGGAAATAATTTGATTTTCTAAATGTATTTCATATGATAAAATCATGAACACTTTTTATGATTATAAAGCGATATACTTGAACATAATTTGGAGAATACTCAATAATATAATGAAAGAAATAATGACCATTATCTCACTTCCCAGAAATAAACACCATATCATTTTATTTTCTTTTTTCAAGTATTTTTATATATGGAAAGATGAGTACTATATAGTGAGCAATACATGAATCTAAGAATTGTAACCTAAATATCTCCAAATTTCTCCCATTTCAGGATTCTCCCCCCTTTAATTATCAAATAAAATAGCTAGAACTTCTATCCTACTTTCCATAAACAACCCAGCATCTTCCCCTTGATTTAGGATTATTCCCATATTTTTTTCTTTGACACCTTTTACTTTAAACCCCTTTTTCTGTCCCCAAGATTTTAACTAGCAGATTTCTTAAAATATTTCAAAATGTTTTCACCATGTGTTAATTTCCAATGGATTTTTTTGCTTTCCTTCAGTCAGTGATTAAGTTTCTCATTCAGTTATACTTTTGGTTGTCACGCACTGATTTTTACTGATTGATTTAACAAGTAATTATTGAAACTTTATTATGCTACCCACTATGCACAGCACTGTAATACAGAGGAGAACAGAAAATAAAGCTTCCTTTAATCAAGAAGTTAAAATCCAACTCTCTAAGATAAAAGAGCATAGGTGGAAGTTTGCCAGAATCAGTTCTTTGTCCTTCTTAAATATATTTGAATATTGTATAACATAACCTGGTAGTAATGTGGGTATGGGAACTTAATTACTCTGACATCTTGCCATAAGAAAGTAATTATCTCAACTAATTTGAATTCCTCACTTTATCACAAACAACTGGGTCTACAGTTCAAGGCAACAATTTGAAATGCATTAAATAATATTCATAAAAGAAATAAAAGACTTGGTATGTTAACCTCCTGATCCAGAGTTCCACATGTGCTTGGAAAACATAAATCCTAAGATGGATTTATTCCTTTTCATTCTACATCTAGATTTATTTGTCTATTAAGCTGTGAGAACAGGAAATCAGACAGTGAGGGGGTTCCCAGGGCATAATGACAAAAATGACCACTTATGTATTGTATTTTTTCCACTTGAGGCTTTTATATATCTCACATATACAGCTTGGATTTATATGATAACTCATGAAACAAGTGGATTTAATCAAATTTAAAACTCTGAAAGGAAGTTTGCTTATCTCACCACTTTGAACATAAATTTTATATCACATACATCTCAAGTCTGATTTGATTACAAGTGATTAAACACTTGTGAGTGACATAGTAAATTAAAGCCAGATTAGTAATCTCAAATTTTGGGAATCAGTCATTATGTCATTATGATGCTTATTTCCATTTTGCCTTTTATCTTGGTAAATATTATTTAAGGTTCATATAAGGAGAATATAAATATTTTATTTGTAACAATAGAAATACAACCAGATGTGCAGGGGTAGAGATCATAATGGATACAAAAATTTTCATAGAATGTAGCAGATGGCTATTTGAACCATCTAGATTTTATGTTCTGACAAACACATAAGATGAAAAATCTAAGGGTCTAAGAACATAAATAATGGTGAATGCTTGCAGAAAATTCTATTTACTAGTGTTTTACGTTTATCCAAGCCATCTACTACTTTCCCAGAACTATACCTAAATTGGTCATAGCTAATTCCACAAACATTTTAAAAGGTCAATTATCCTACATCTTAAAGTGGTTGGATTTAATGAATATTTTATTTATTTATTTATTTATTTTAAAGATTTTATTTATTTATTTGACAGAGAGAGACACATTGAGAGAGGAGCACAGGCAGGGGGAGTGGAGAGGGGAGAGGCAGGCTTCCCGCTGAGCGGGGAGCCCGATGCGGGGCTCGATCCCAGGACCCTGGGACCATGACCTGAGCCGAAGGCAGACGCTTAATGACTGAGCCACCCAGGCACCCCTGATTTAATGAATATTTTAAATGGTAATGGTCTACTTTATGTTGGTTTGTGCTTTAAGAGTCAACTTAGATTGAATGCCAACTCAACATTTCATTTGACCTTATGATTCCAGTGGAATAAGTTCAAAAGGACATTTGTAATTATTGTAAATGAATTTAGTTTAAAAAGCTACTTTTACTGACTGTTTAACATGATGAGATACAGGAGTACCCAGTAAATTTGATACCATTAAGATATCCATGGGAATACACATAAAGAAATAAACCCCAATACCTTTTAAAAATGAAGAAAGAAAATCACGTGATGGAAATAGTTATTTATTCATTTATTCTATAATTTGAAATATATTTATTCAACCCATGGAATGTGCCAGACATTGTGCTAAGTGCTGGAGATAAAAGGCTATGGAAAAGAAAATTGACCCCCACTCTAAATAATTATATAGATTACTGAGGGGAGAAAATCATTAATCATACAAGCACGCTTATGAATATTTAAGTATATACTGAGGTAAGTCCTCTGTATGAAAGATGTATGATTCACTGAAACCTCACAACAAAGAAACTTCCCTAGATTTTGGGGTTTCGGAAAGGCTTCTTTAAAGTATGTGATGCTTAAGTTGATATGTTATGGATGTTTAGGAGTTAATTAGCAAGTAGATAAACCCTGTGGTGAAGGCCAGGCTATTTGAAGAACCAGGGTGACAGGAACCCTGAGCACAAGGGGAAGAATAGTACATGATCAGCTAAAAGAGGTAAAGCAGAGTCTAGAAAATGCAATTGAGTAGATGAAAAATAATGTGTAGTCACTGGAAGATTTAAAAAATAATGACAGTGGGGGTAGGGCATAACTTGAATTAATTTTTCTGTTTAGCATTTCTTTGTGATATAATTTATATACAGTAAAACACACCCTTTCAGATGTACAAGTCTATGAATTTTGATTGTTGGATACAGTCATTTAAAAAGTTGCCTGGTATGTTTGCTAGAAATCCCGATGTGTTCTCTGGTACGTGGTTTCCTGGTCTGAAAACTGACTCACATCTAGACACTGGGCAAGGGATGTGACTTTTTTTTTTTTTTTTTTTTTTTTTTTAGATTTTATGTATTTATTTGACAGAGACAGTGAGAGCAGGAAAACAAGCAGGGGGAGTGGGAGAGGGAGAAGCAGGCTTCCCGCCGAGCAGGGAGCCTGATGCGGGACTCGATCCCAGCACTCTGGGATCTTGACCTGAACCGAAGGAAGACGCTTAAGGACTGAACCACCCAGGCACCCCTAAAACATGGATTTTTATTTTTATTTTATTTTATTTATTTATTTTTTAAAGATTTTATTTATTTATTTGACAGAGAGAGACACAGCGAGAGAGGGAACACAAGCAGGGGGAGTGGGAGAGGGAGAAGCAGGCTTCCCGCTGAGCAGGGAGCCCGATGCGGGGGCTCGATCCCAGGACCCTGGGGTCATGACCTGAGCCGAAGGCAGACGCTTAACGACTGAGCCACCCAGACGCCCCGGGATGTGACCTTTTAAATGGACATCTGCCCTTAGTTTCGGGGTCATTTATCTTTGATTTCTTCTGATGGAAAAAGCCATCTAGTACCCTTATTGGCTGGCCTTTGTGACGCCCTCTGTTATTGACCATTTCTGTGGGTCAGTTATCATTCTGACCCTGTGACTGGTGAGTGTTGTGTCTGCTATGTTCTGCTTCTCAGTGTCCTGTTATCTTTGTTGTTAGCAGTAAGCACTGTCATGCAACAGCTTCTCTGACCTTCAGTTCTGACCTCAGACAGCCACTCATAACTAAGTGTTTTAGTAAATATCGATGCTCTTCTCACCATCACATTCTTTATGGCCTTGGTGAAAAGTATAACATCTGAGCCTCACTGTGGAACATAACCTTCTGGGTCGTTTGGCCTTATATTTCATGGATACTCCAGCATGCCTACCTCCTCGGAATTTTTGTTGTTGTTGTCTTCATTGTTGTTGTTGTCCTTGTTGTCTCTATGTTTATTTATTTATGTATTTATTTTTCCTTTTTTCAAGTTTTTATTTAAATTCCAGTTAGTTAACATACAGTGTAATATTAGTTTCAGGTGTATGGTTTAGTGATTCAACACTTCCATACATCACCTGGTGCTCATCACAAGTGCCCCCTTAATACCCATCACATATTTAACCAATCCCCCCACCTGCCTCCCTCCATCAACCCTCAGTTTGTTCTCTGTAGTTAAGAGTCTGTTTTCTGGGGGCGCCTGGGTGGCTCAGTCGTTAAGCGTCTGCCTTCGGCTTGGGTCATGATCTCGGGGTCCTGGGATAGAGCCCCGCATCGGGCTCCCTGCTCCGCGGGAAGCCTGCTTCTCCCTCTCCCCCCTGCTTGTGTTCCCTCTCTCGCTGTCTCTCTCTCTCAAATAAATAAATAAAATCTTAAAAAAAAAAAAAAGAGTCTGTTTTCTGGTTTGTCTCTGGTTCCCCCCAATGTTCATATTCATATCTGTTTAGTTTCTTATGGTATGGAATTTCACACCTATTGTTTCCTATTGTCTTTCTCTGACTGACTTATTTTGCTCAGCATAATACCCTCCAGTTCCATCCACGTCAACATAAATGTTAAGATTTCATCTTTTTTGATGACTAATATTCCATTGTATATATGCACCACATCTTCTTTATCCATTCATCTTTTAATGGATATCAGAGCTCTTTCCATAGTTTGGTTACTGTGGACATTGCTGCTATAAACATTGGGGTGCATGTGCCCCTTCAGATCACTACATTTGTATCTTTGGAGTAAATGCCCAGTACTGCAATTGCTGGGTCATAGGGTAGCTCTATTTTCCACTTTTTGAGGAACCTCCATACTGTTTTCCAGAATGGCTGTACCAGTTTGCCTTCCCACTCACAGCATAAGAGGGTTCCCCTTTCTCCACATCCTTGCCAACATCTGTCGTTTCCTGACTTGTTAATTTTAGCCATTCTTACTTGTGTGAGGTGGTATCTCATTGAGGTTTTGATTTGTATTTCCCTGATGCCGAGTGATATTGAGCATTTTTTCATGTGTCTGTTGGCCATTTGTAGGTCTTCTTTGGAGAAATGTCTGTTCATGTCTCCTTCCATTTCTTGACTGGATTCTTTGTTTTTGGGGTGTTGAGTTTGGTAAGTTCTTTATAGATTTTGGATACTAGCCCTTTATCTGCTACGTCATTTGCAAATATCTTCTCCCATTCTGTAGCTTGCCTTTTAGTTTTGTTGACTGTTTCCTTTGCTGTGCAAAAGCTTTTTATCTTGATGCAGTCCCAAAAGTTCATTTTGCTTTTGTTTCCATTGCCTTTGGAGATGTGTTTAGCATGAAGTTGTTGTGGCCGAGGTCAGTGAGGTTGCTGCCTGTGTTCTCCTCATGGATTTTGATGGATTCCTGTCTCACATTTAGGTCTTTCATCCATTTTTAGTTTATCTTTGTGTGTGTTAAAGGAAATGGTCCAGTTTCATTCTTCTACATGTAGCTATCCAATTTTCCCAACACCATTTGTTGAAGAGACTGTCTTTTTTTCCATTGGATATTCTTTCCTGCTTTGTCGAAGATTAGTTGACCATAGAGTTGAGGGTCCATTTCTGGGTTCTCTACTCTGTTCCATTGATCTATGTGTCTGGTTTTGTGCCAATACCATACTGTCTTGATGATTACAGTTTTGTAATAGAGCTTGAAGTCCGGAATTGTGATGCCACAAGCTTTGCTTTTCTTTTTCAACATTCCTCTGTCTCTTCAGGGTCTTTTCTGGTTCCATACAAATTTTAGGATTATATTTTCCAGGTCTGTGAGAAATGTTGATGGTATTTTGTAGGGATTGCATTGAATGTGTAGATTGCTCTAGGTAGCATAGGAATTTTAACAATATTTGTTTTTCCAACCCACTAGTATGGAATATTTTTCCATTTCTTTGTGTCTTTCTCAATTTCTTTCATCAGTGTTCTGTAGTTTTTAGAATACAGATCATTTACCTCTTCAGTTAGGTTTATTCCTAGGTATATTATGGTTTTTGGTGTAATTGTAAATGGGATCAATTCCTTAATTTTTTTCTTCTGTCTCATTGTTAGGGTATAGAAATGCAACTGATTTCTCTGTACTGATTTTATATCCTGGTCTCTTTGCTGAATTCCTGTATGAGTTCTAACAATTTTGGGGTGGTGTCTTTTGGGTTTTCCACATAAAGTATCATGTCATCTGAGAAGAGTGAGAGTTTGACTTCTTCTTTGCCAATTCAGATACACTTTTATTTCTTTTTGTTGTCTGATTGCTGAGGCTAGGACTTCTACTACTATGTTGAACAACAATAGTGAGAGTGGACATCCCTATCGTGTTACTGACCTTAAGGGTAAAGCTCTCAGTTTTTCCCCATTGAGAATGATTTTCACGGTGAGGTTTTTATATGGCTTTTGTGATATTGAGGTATGTTCCCTCTATCCCTACACTGTGGAGAATTTTAATCAAGAAAGCATGCTGTATTTTGTCAACTGCTTTTTTGTGCATCAATTGAAAGGACCATATGGTTCTTGTCCTTTCTTTTATTAATGTGATGTATCACGTTGATTGATTGCAGATGTTGAACCACCCTTGCAGCCCAGGAATAAATCCCACTTGGTCATGGTGAATAATCCTTTTAATGTACTGTTGGATCTTATTGGCTAGTATCTTGGTGAGAATTTTGGCATCCATGTTTATCAGGGTAGTTATGATTTATATTTCCCTCATGATGAGTGATGTTGAGCAACTTTTCATGTGTCTGTTAGCCATATGGATGTCTTCTTTGGAAAAATGTCTGTTCATGTCTTCTGCTCATTTCCTACTGGATTATTTGTTTTTTGGATGTTGAATTTGGTAAGATCTTTAGAGATTTTGGATACTAACCCTTTATCAGATATGTTATTTGCAAATATCTTCTCCAACTCTGGAGGTTGCCTTTTAGTTTTGCTGATTGCTTCCTTTGCTGTGTAGAAGATTTTTATCTTGATAAAGTCCCAATAGTTTATTTTTACTTTTATTTCCCTTGCATCAGGAGACATATCTAGGAAGACGTTGCTACAGCCGATGTCAAAGAGGTTACTGCCTGTGTTCTCCTCTAGGAATCTTGATGGTTTTCTCTCTCACATTTAGGTCTTTCATCCATTTTGAATTTATTTTTTGTGAATGGTATAAGAAAGTGTTCCAGTTTCATTCTTTTGCATGTCGCTGTCCAGTTTTCTAACACCATTTGTTGAAGAGACTGCCTTTCTTCCATTGGATATTCTTTCGTGCTTTGCTGAACATCAATTTAACCATATGATCATCTTAATAGATGCAGAAAAAGCATCTGACAGAGTACAACATCCATTCATGATATAAAGCCTCAACAAAGTAGGGATAGAGGGAAAAACCTTAACATAATAACGGCCATATATGAAAGAACCATAGCTAATATCGTCCTCAATGGGCAAAAACTGAGCTTTTCCTCTATGATCAGGAAAAAGACAGGGATGTCCACTCTCACCACTGTTATTTAACATAGTACTGGAAGTCCTAGCTTTAGCAATCAGACAACAAAAAGAAATAAAAGGCATCCACATGAGCAAGGAAGAAGTCAAACTTTCACTATTTGCAGACAACTTGATACTCTATGTAGAAAATCTGAATGACTCCACCAAAAAGTTGCTAGAGCTGATGCATGAATTCAGTAAAGTTGCAGTTTACAAAATCAATATACAGAAATCTGTTGCATTTCTATACACCAATGATGAAGCAGCAGTAAGAGAAATCAAGGAATTGATCCCATTTACAATTGCACCAAAAACCATAAGATACCAAGGAATAAACCTAACCAAAGAGGTAAAAGATCTGTACTCTGAAAACTATAAAACACTTATGAAAGAAATTGAAGATGACACAAAGAAATGGAAAACCATTCCATGTTCATGGATTGGAAGGACAAATATTGCTAAAATGTCTATACTACACAAAGCAATCTACACATTTAATGCAATCCCAATCAAAATAGCACCAGCATTTTTCACAGAGCTAGAACAAACCTTTAATATTTATGGAACCACAAAAGACTCCAAATAGCCCCATAGTAATCTTGGAAAAGTAAAACAAGCGATAGTGACTCTTAAGGACAGAGAAAAAAAATGAGCATTGAGGGAGAGAGGTGGTTGGGGGATGGGCTGGATGGGTGATGGGTATTAAAGAGGGCACTTCTTGTGATGAGCACTGGGTGTTGTATGTATGTAATGAATCACTGAATTCTACTCCAGAAACCAACATTGCACTATATGTTAGCAATAAAATTTAAATAAAATAGATAGATAGATAGATAGATAGATAGATAGATAGATAGATAGATAATAGATAGATAGAAAAGCAAAGCTGGAGGCATCACAATTCCAGACTTCAAGTTATATTACAAAGGTGTAGTGATCAAGATAGTAGGATATTAACACAAAACTGGCACATTGAAAAATGGAGCAGAGTAGAAAACCCAGAAATGAACGTGGGACCTTTCTTTGATATGTTTCTCCAGCATCTGCCATAGCAATTCTGGCATTTCACTTTTGCTCAACGAGGTCATCTCTTTTTCATGTTTTAAAAGCCATTCCTGAAGCTAGTGTGAAGCATCTGGTGCTAAACTGTATCTCAATTGAATGCTCCCAAATCAATAAACTCTTCTTTATCCAAATTTAGATTCTGTCCCTTTGTTCAAGAATTTTTGTAATCTATTCATGCATATACTTTCCCAGTTCCTTAGACTATATTCTGGCCAAGTTCTCAGATCTTTTGAGGTGTAATCGATTTTCCTCCCCTATCAGGCTCACCATGACCTTGGCTGGGTTATGCCGTGAATTAACCCTAGTTATAGGATAGTGTCTAGGAGGGAGATGATGAGCATATTCTGTGGAGGGCACATGTTTCCATGCAGGTGAGAGACCTCTGCACTGTCTTCAAGAAAATTGGGATGCTAGCTCTTAACAGGAAGGAGTAGACCACTTCAGCGTGGTCAAAAGGTTAAAAAAGATCTGGGAAGTTAAGATGTTTGATACAATTTACAAGATGTCCCATCCCCAAATATGGCAGGGTCCCATATTTTTCCAAAATAGAGCCCTGACCCAGAGAAAAGACCACTTTGATTGAATGTTTAACCTTCTGTGGTATTCCACCACTCTGTTAAGTCCTGGGACTAGTCCTCAGCTCTGCCCTCTCATTGCAAGATGTGAGTCTCTTTCTAATCTGTAGGAAGGTCCTCTGGTTTTTACACTTGGCTATTACTAGTCTGTTCATTGCCTGTAACTTTCACTATCTTTTCCTGAGTATGAATATCTGTATAATTATCATTTACCCTGTACTTTTCAAACACCCAATAAGTGATACCAACTAATGCCTTTTCTACTACTGAGTATGCCATCCTGATTCACCTATTAGTGTTTTTTAAAATTGGACTGCTTTATTATTCTAGGAGTTTCCTGTGTTCCATATACTACCATGGAGGTAATTCTCATTGCCAGGTTGACAGTAAGTAATGTATCTCCAAAACATTATCATAATCCGCTTTCTCCGAACACTCACGGTATCACTAATCATAGATTGATTTCTCAAGAAGAAGATGTTGAGATAGTGTTTTGTACACAGTATTTGTTAGAGATCTACACATGTGGAATGGAGGGGGAGAAGCAGGATTGGGAATGATGGAAAAGCAATTTGCTATGCACTCATGGAAATATGTTGCTCAAACCACTAGGGAAGTCTGGAACACATATAGCTCATCAGAGCTGTCCTACTTTGAGCCAGAATAACTGGACCATTACACCTCTGCCATCAGTCATTGATTATAAGCTGCCCAAAGAAAGGTGTTCTTTGGGGCAGGGCAGTTCTTTGAAGCTAAGTCAAGCCTGAAGATGCTGATAGGCCGTCTGCTGTCATGTGAGGCAAAAGTTAATGCTTGAAGGATAAGCTAGCAGATGCATCTTTATATCTATTACACAGATTAGTCACTGCAAAATACAGATTTAGTAACCTGGAAGTCACATCCATAGAAAATAGCTAAATTGAAGCATAGAAATAGAAAGGAAGAAAAACAAAACAAATTCATGAGAAAAAATTAAGGCACATTGAAAATGTAAACTGGAATGTAACTGGAGTCCCAGAAGAAAAGGAGACATTAAAGTAAATGCAATATTTGAAGTTATAATATCTGAGCGTTTTCAAAATCATGTCAAACCAAAAATTCAGGAAGCTTAGCAAAGCCCATGAAGAACAATTGCAAACAAGACAAAACAAAATAAATGAAAATAAAACATATCTAGGTATACTCTGGTCAAACTACTGAAGAACAAGAGAGTAGAAATCTTAAAAATAACGCTGGAGCGAGAACAATATATTCTGGGAGCAGAAATAAAAAAGAGTAAGGACTAATTTTTCACCAGAAAACATGAGAGCCAGAAAATGTGGAATCCATTATTAAACGCTGAATGAATATTACTGCCAACCTAGAAGTTTATAGGCAGTAAAGATATCCTTTTACAATGAAAGTGAAAGAAAGACATTTTCAAATAAATGAAAGCTGAGTTGCTGGAGTGGAGGGGAGTGGGAGGGATGGGGTGGCTGGGTGATGGACACTGGGGAGGGTATGTGCTATGGTGAGCGCTATGAATTGTGTAAGACTGATGAATCACAGACCTGTACCTCTGAAACAAATAATACATTATATGTTAATAAAAAATAAAAATAAAATAAAATAAATAAAAATAAATAAATAAATAAATAAATAAATAAATAAATAAATGAAAGCTGAGAGCATTAGTTGTCAATAGGACTTGCATTATAAGGAAAAATTTCCTCCAGAAGAATTTCAAATCTAAATTATAATAGAACAAAAAAAATTGTAGAAGAAACATATGAGGACAAATTATTGACCATGAAGAAGTCAAGGATTTATTTTTAAAAATTATAAACTAGACTATATTAAAATAAGAATTTACGTTCTTAATTTGTTTTCACAAGATAACTGAAAGGAAGTAAAAAGGCAAGCTACAAAGTAAAAGATATATGTACTAATACATCTGATGAAGGACACCCCCCCATATATATATATATATATATAAAATAGCTACCAATCAATACTGAAGAGACTAAAAAACCTAATTGAAAAAGCAAGACTTAACCAGGCACTTCTTAAACAAGGATATCCAAATGACTGATAAATATATGAAAAGGTACTTAACTTTATTGGTTATAAGAAAATTCAAATTAAAACAAAGTTAATACCAAGCATTAGCAAAATGTGGAGTCATTGCAATTATCATGCTGGTGGGAATTTAAACCTTTATTACCATTTGGATGCCTGTATCTGCAAATGTCTATTGAAGCTGAACATACACATACCCTATGAACTTGGAATTCTGCTCCAAGGATTATATTCAACAAAACTGATACATATGTTCTCCAAATTCATGTACATGAATTTTCATAACAGTGCTCCTTGTAATAGTAAAAAATTGGGCACTACCCAAATAACAATCAAAGCTAGAATGGATAAATGGTGGTGTTTTGATACAATAAAATACTACACATGAATTAAAAAGAAGGAACTAATATTATATGCAACAGTATGATTGACTTTAACAAATAGCATATTAAACAAAACTAGCTAGACACAAAAAAGTACATACTGTATGATTCTATTCATATAAAGTTCAAATCAGATATGATAAGGAATAGCGCAGAGGACCATAGGGGAAAGGAGGGAAAACTGAATGGGAAGAAATCAGAGAGGGAGACAAACCATGAGAGACTCTGGACTCTGGGAAACAAACTGAGGGTTACAGAATGGGGGGGTTGGGGAGATGGGGTAACCGGGATGAGCATGGGGTGTTATACGCAACTAATGGATCATTTAACACTGTATTAAAAATGAATGATGTACTATATGTTGACTAATTGAACATAAAAAAAGATATGATAAACATCATCATGGTTATTTTTACTTGTAAGTGGAGGGTGGGTAATATCTGAATGAGGGCTTCTTACATGCTGAGATTTTTTGCTTTTGGTTGTGGTCACAGAGCATGTTCCATTTGTGAAATTCATCATGCCTACCTTTATGATTTTTGCACTTTACAGTGATATATTTCATATATATTTTATATATATATATTAATAAAAAATTCAGAGAGAACAGAGAATCTAGAATGACTGTGAATATGTAAAAATTATTAGATATAGGTTCTTCAACTAGAAGATAAAAAGAAGCATTTAAAAAAATATATGCATTCACAAAAATAGTAGAAAAAGTTCAAATGTTATATGTGGATTATACATTATAAGTGATTCTTATCTTTGCTTAGATTTTTAAATGAAAATTTCCATGCTCTCTGACATAAACAAGCTTTTATTCTTTAATAAGAACAGAATTATTTTAAAATTTCAGTTAAACAGAGACAATTGTTAGGGGGTTGGTAAAAGAAATTATCTCATGACAAATCTTGGCTACTTTACTACAAAATTTTTATTTATTAAAAAGAACTCTTATGGCCATTTTGTTGTTGTTGTTTTTTCTATTATTTTATTGTGATTAGTTGGTAGAAAGACACAACGAAGTCCCATATCATATTGCAGTCACTGATTTCAGAATTAATAAAGTTGGTGTTTTTAAAATCTGCCTTGGTCTTTCTATCAGCCCAGATTGTTCACCTGATATACCAAAACAAGCCTCTCTTCAGTTAATCTCCCTGCTAGGCTGCTCCTACTGCCTCTGAAGTTATGCTTTATTGCCTCAAGTTCTACATCAAGATTCTCAAAGTGTTTCATCTTCCCTCTATCATGGTCATTGCCTCCACTTTAGTTGCTATACTAGAAAGGTTCTATAACCCTATTGTATCTTTCCTTCTAAATTACTACACACATCGCATAAACTACATGTGTACATGCGCACCTACACACACACACACACACACACCCTAAAAGAAAAAGTAAAATAAAATCACACGAAATCATAACATAAACTTTAAACTTTTGAAGTTGATAGTCACAATGCCTTGATTTGCATCTCAGCTCTAACACTTGTTAGCTGTGTGACCATAGGCAAGTGATATTACTCATCTGTTCTTCCTGTTCCTGTAAATTGGAAATAAAGATGGTAACTATGAAATTGTGTTCTTATGAGGACAGCAGGATTTAATTTATGTAAAGCAATTGAAACAGGGTTTAGTACATCCAAAGCATCATATTGGTGTTTGTTTTCATGTTATAATTAATATAATATGTGTTGTTGTTGTTATTTTTTATTTTGAGAGATCGTGAGGTGGGTCAGGGAGGGTGGTGGCGGAGAGAGGGAGAAGGAGAGAGAATCCCAATCAAGCTCTATGCTCAGCACAGAGCTGGATCTCACAACCTTGAGATCATGACCTGAGAGGAAATCAAGAGTCCAAGGCTTAACAAACTGAGTTCACCCAGGCACCCCACTCCCAACTTGTTTTTTATTCTGTTTTTCATAGCTAAGAATATAGCAAATAGTTTATCTTTACCCTTATTTCAAACTTAAGATTTATTTCAGAAGGTTTTCAAGTCACTAAATAGCTTTTTATTTATTGCATTTTTTTTGAGGTGCCATGACTGCCTTATTTTTCTTTTGGTTAGATATCTAGGTCTTTATTTCTTTTTTGGAAACTTAAATAATCCCTCAATTACCATGTTTGTGCAAAAATGGTTATCTGCATTTCAGAGTACTTCTTCAAGGTAGATTAAAACAAATGGATTGCTAAGCTAAAAAGTAATACAGTTAAAAATATTTATGTCATGCCTAACGTAAAAAAAAAAACTTAATAGACATGTGATTATGCAGAAAATAGTGCCATCTAATATAACTTCCTGCAATAACGACAATGTTCTTATAATCAGCTGTGTCCAATAGAATGACTACTAAGCCACATGTGGCTATTGAATTCTTAAATGTGGCTAGTATGACCAAGAAACTGAATTTATATGGTTAGGTGTGGGTAGTGGTTATGAGCAACACAATGTCCATACTTGTGCAACTTCCATCTAAGTCACTGCTATCATTGAAGAAAACTCCTTGCTGTCACTTGATAATACTCCTCTGACACATGACGACATTGCACTAATAATCCCAATTTTCATTATTCCTGTATTTTTAAGATAGCTTACCATATTTTTATGAATATTTAACAATATGATGCTTACTTTTGCTCATTTATGATCTTTCCACCTTTCTTTTTCCAATTTATACACTATTTCTAAGATTTATCCATGTTGCCTTATGTAGTAGTAGTTTATTTGTTCCCAGAGCTTATAGTATTCCATCTTGTGAGTTTACCACAATTTGTCCATTATACAGTTAAAAGGCATTTAGTCTAAGTTTTTTACTGTTATGCTGTGAGGAATTATGTGCATTTTTTAAGAGTTCTAGCAGGATCTACAACTAGGAATGAAACTGTTGGGTCATAATATAAGCATGTGTTCAATTTTACTGTATCATTTTCACCTGTATTTCGAAATTATTATACCAGTTAATATTTCCACCCAGAAACTTATCTGCATTCCTTATGTTCCATGCTATTATCAACAGTTTGTTTGCAAGCCTTTTTTTTTTTTTAGGATTTATTTATTTGTTGGGGGGGCGGGAGAGGGAGAGAGAATGCACAAGCAGGAGAAGCAGAGGCAGAGGGAGAAGCAGGCTCCCCACTGAGCAGGGAGCCTGATGCGGGGCTCAATCCCAGGACCCTGGGATCATGACCTGAGACAAAGGCAGATGCTTAACCGACTGAGCCACCCAGGTGTTCCATGCAAGCCTTTTTGATTTCAAATAGGAGTAGTATTATAGATATTAATTGAGATCTTAATTGTATATTTCTGATTATTAATGAGTTTGGATATCTTTTCATGTTAGTAGTCATTAATATTTTCTTTTTTGCCAAATGTTTATTTTTTCTATTGGTTTGATAATTTTTTCTATTGGCTTGATACACACACACATATATTTATATGAATTCCTTATATATTTTTAGTGTAATAAAATTTAATTATATACTTTAGAGATAATTTTCCTAATTTGTAGTTTGTATGTCAAATATTTTATGGTATCTTTTGGCAAATTCAAAATTAATAAATAACATTTATCAATCTTTCCTTTGAAAGATCTTGGGTCTTGCCTAAGAAATACTTCCATATCTATAGACCATGCACCTATATCCTCTAAATTTTTTATATATTCAAAAATTTTCATTTCATATTAAATCTTTAGTTAATTTTAAATTCATTGTTTTGTAAGTATTGCAGTAAGAATTCAATTCATATGCCCCGGATAACCCAACTATCCCATAACTACTTCCTCCTTTTTTCCAGGGGTCTACAATGCTGTTTCTTTTAAAACAATTTTTCACATATAAATGAAACTGTTTTCGGCTCTCTGTTCTGTTCCATGGTTTAATTTTTCTAGTTCCATGAAACTATTACAATTTTAATCACAATAACTTGAGAATGAATTTTGATAGCTGTGAAGGAAAGACCATCACCTTCCTTTCTTCTCTGGCAGTTTCTCGCCTTTCTGTCATTTGCTACATAACATTTATAAATATATGTCAAGTTAATTATTACAACCAAGATTTTGATTTGGCAGTGTGTTCTGTTCTGCATGTTTCTTATTTTGATATGAAAAATAGCAAGTAGAGAAATCTAAAGCCATCCATGTCTGGATGGAATTAAAAAAAGGAGTTTGAAGGGGTACCCGGGTGGCACAGTCAGTTAAACGTCTGGCTCTTGGTTTCAGCTCAAGTCGTAGTCTCAGGGTCATGCGATTGAGCCCCCTGTCAGGCTCCATGTTCAGCTTGGAGTCTGCTTAAGACTCACTCTCTCTCTCCTTCTGCCCCCCCCACCCCCTGCTCACGTTCTCTCTCTTTTTCTCTCTCTCTAAAATAATAAATCTTTTTTTAAAAAAAGCAGTTTGAAGATTTGTATAATAATCATATATTTCCTCTGTTGTCCCACTACTTATTTTTTCACTTTAAAAAAATCAATCTCTTGAAAGTCCATATATAAATGTGAAATCTCTAAATTAATTTCTAACTAATTATTCTCATGAATTAGGAACTTGGAATGAAGAGCTAGGGTACTAAAGATAAATAAGAAACCATTTTGCCAAAGTTGGAATTCCACAGTGGCTTCTGAAATTATAATACTAAGTTCAGCAACAACTGAGGAATATATACAATATTCCTTACTAAATACTTTGGAGAGCTACCTTCTCATCCTGTGTAAATTCACTTCCTGGGGACATCATCATGTCTTTTCCATGTTTTTAAATAACAATAATAATATCAGAGAACATTATTGAACACATACAAAATACCAAGAACATGATTTTAATTTTCATTTCAACCATCATAACCGACAGATGATGACTCCGAAACTCAAATGTGTCAATTACATTCCCCCTTAGTCACATGCCTAGTAAGTGGGAAAACTTGCATTTAGACCCAAATTTATTTGACAGAAAAGTGAAAATGTGGTTAAATTAAGAAAAAAAAAAGTATGTGGATGTGGCATCTCAGCTTTGGTTTGTGTGGTAGGCTGAATAATCATGCCCCCACCACCTTCCAGTATATCCACATTCTAATCCTCAGAATCTGTAATATGATTAAATTAAAGATCCTGAGATGGCGAGATTATTCTGTATTATCTGTGTGGTCTTGGTATAATCATAATGGTCCTTATTTAAGAGAGACAGATCAGAGTAGTAGTAGGAGACAGAATGACCAAAGCAAGAGGTTGGATTGTTGCAAGTGAGGGGTCACAAGCCAAGGGATTTGGCCTCTAGGTGAATCTAGAAGTTGGCCTCTAGAGGCTTCTAGAACACCCTCTAGAAGTTGAAAAGGACAAGGGAACAGATTCTCACCGTAGTGCCCCCAGCCAGAACCATGAATTTTGGATTTTGGACCACCAGAGCTATAAGATAAAGAAAAGTGTTGCTATTTTTAGCCATTGAGTTTATGATATTTTGTTACATTAACAATAGCAAACTAAGGCAGTTTGCTTTACTTAACTAAACACACCAAGAATAGTACATCAGTGACTAGCTCTAGATCAGGCAGAAACATTTTCATTTCCTGAACTAACACGTTAGAGCGTTTACTAATGAACACCTGTTACTAAGAAGATGTCTCCTTTGGGAAATTTATACAGCAGGCCTTAAATATCGGCAAGTCTTTCCAGATGAAGTCTTTCTCCTTGGTTTGTTCTCATTTCAAAAACATTTGTGTTTTTTTCCTTCACAGCCTACTGAGCTTTGCCATGCTGGAGACTTCCTGCAGCTTTCCTTTTTTTTTTTTTAAGATTTTATTTATTTATTTGACAGAGAGAGACACAGCGAGAGGGAACACAAGCAGGGAGAGTGGGAGAGGGAGAAGCAGGCTTCCCGCGGAGCAGGGAGCCGGATGCGGGGGCTCGATCCCAGGACCCTGGGACCATGACCTGAGCCGAAGGCAGACGCTTAACGACTGAGCCACCCAGGCGCCCCTTCCTGCAGCTTTCCTGCCACTGCAACTGAACGATAGGAATACCAGTACCAGTGGGAGCCAAGCCTTCAAAAAACTATTTAAGCCCTTATATGGACACCCCACAAATCTACACATGGGCACAAATCTATCAGCCTTGGTCACTATGAAGCCAGTAAACTGAAGTCTTGTTTATATATTCTCTATCACCAGACCACCTGTAATAAAAAACAGTTCATGGCTATTCTTCAGAAGCTAGATATTTTATGGAATCAATCCTTAATTGAAAACTATATTATGAAAGATATGTCAGGCAAAGTAAGATAGGCAAGATGTTTTGGGTTTATGGATAGCAGTACAATGCAGAAACTTTGATGATTTGAAGATAACATTTAACTTTTTTAATCATTGAGCTTTTTCTTAAACCTATTGGACTGCCAATGCTATTTATAAATTCTAGGAGGTCTAGTCACATAATTAATGGGGTTATAACTAAACACAGTATATACTGGAAAATTTGAAAGGAGTGTATTGGGATTGATTATAATGTATAATTCAGATAAACATAGATTTTAAAAATTCTCTTGTATTTTTTTATCTATAACTTGCCACCTCTTGCTTAGTTGGAGAAAGAGCATCTCTTTGATGGTTAAAAAAAAGACACTAAAACTACTACATTAATTATTTTATTTTATTTTAGGTTAAATAGCCATTCAAAGTCCAAATTGCCTAGTCACATTTTCCCCCCTTTTAAAGGCTTGCTCTCCCCAGTCCCCTTTTCCAAATTGCCTAAATATCAGGAGAATCTTCACTATCTTCTTCAGGTTCATCACCTTCACCACAGAAAGCAGAGGGGTCTCTCTCATTAGACTGGATCTTGTGTCTACATTAGCCTTTGCAGTTATATCCCTCACCAGTATTCTTTCCAGTATCTGCTTGCCAACAGGAAATATTCCACCCTTAATCTATTCTATACTATCAACTGCAGGACTATATGAAGCTGTGCTCAGCTACCAGATACTTCTTGTGACTCTAGGTTATGCCAAAGGAGAAGCTTCAGTGAGAGATATACTATTCTTGAGCTAACACTGTGGGAAGGAGACATCAGTTACTATGTTCTCATATTACCATTCCAAGCTCCATCCTAAACATGATTTTGACCCAGGACGATGCAGGTTTACTCTACCTTATCCAAAATTTTTGGAGGAAAACCACGTTTTGGAATTCAGAATTTGGTGGATATTAAGAAAATACTCTTTAGTCAAATACATTAGTATTTCTGTGGTGAAATGTATGACTATTCATGCCAAGTGATTTTTAGAGCTCTTTCAGTTTTGGAAATATGGATAAGATATCGCAGGCCTGTAGTTTCTGAGCCTTTGCCCTTTATTTAATCCTCACACAAATATCTACTCTCAGCACCTTACTCATCTCATATTATATTGCTATATAATTAGCTCTTTATCAGTCCTTTAAATCCCTGATGAATTTGGCTCAATAAAATCTGGTATTTATAAATCAAGAGTACTTTCAGGTTTTTGTTTGTTTGTTCTTACTTTGGCCTTAGCTCTACTTTGAAGATAAACAATATATATAGATTTCATGACTATACACAACTTTTTTGATAATCACTCTTTCCTCTGATGACAAGGATTATACATTTTCACCCTGTTGAACTCAAAGACATCAATGTGACATGATTTGGCCAATGAAATGGAAGCAGATGTCATAAAGGGTCACTTTTGGGTAGAAGTGTAAAAAGCTAGCTCATGATACACTGTATTCTCTTTCCTCTGAATCTGAAATATGGAAACATGTGCCAAAATATAGCCTCAATCAACATGGATACGTAAGAAACTACTTGAATGCTATCCCTTTCTGACCCATAATGAATCTCTAAGATATTTAGGTTGTGTTTTACTGTAGAATATCCTAGCCTAGCCTGACTGATGCACATATTTTATAAAAATAATCTAATAAGGACATTTCAAATATACATAAAGTATTGTACAGATAAAACCTGTACATCTGTCATTGAGATAAACAAATGCCAATTCAAAAAGTTTGCATCCAATTTTTTAAAACATAAACAAAATTTACAGATATAGCTACTTCTCATCCTTTTCATTTCACAGATACTGTTGAAATTTGTAAATGCGGTATCTATTCCCTGTTAATTATTATATATTTACTACTCATGGCCATTAGAATAATAATATTTGTATCACCTCTGATATTTAATTACCAGCAAGCCTCAGCCACTCCAAAATTCTGTCATCCTTATTGAAGATATGGAACCCACTTCAACAGGGCTTTTCCTATGCTTGATCTCAGCCTATGATGGACAGCCAGAGACAAGGTTATCAACAAAGTCAGTGGACCCTCTCACCAAGACATTCCTCATTCTCTTTGTGATCTCCTTTGGGGATCTCCTAGGGTTCATACTGAAGTGGAGAGCCTTTGCTATAACATAAAAAATTTATAGATCCTTCCTCAATTCTCTGCCAGGGCAGTTCCATCATTCTCTTCTCTTTAATTCTAGGCAAAGTTTGCATTCTAATGTCAATAACCCATTCCAGCAGTGTATCAGGAAAAGTTCCAGATATGTTTGCCAGGAAGTTAATCTCTAACACATGGGGGAGTGCTTCCATGCTAATAAATTCTCCTCCATCCAGTTTTATTCTATACTTGTACCCTGGTTCAAAACCACATGATCCAAACTATATATGTTCATTCAGTTCCTGCCTAAATATATAAATAGATAATATATATATATATAGTGACTAGGTCTTGCAATTATTTCAGAGCAACGACTATTTTCTCCTGGAACACACACAAAATTTTCCTCTCTGGCTGATAGTCTAGAAGCAAGAAGGAGAACAAGGAGCAGAAGATTCAGAGGAGGACTAGCATCATCTTGCAAAGCTGCCTAAGGTGGTACCTTTGCTGGTTCCACACAGAGTTGGGGTCATAATCATCTAACAAGGATGAGGGATCTTCTCTGTTTCAATAACGCTCAAAGGAAACTGTGGTTTCAAGATTTTGTGGATCACTCAAACCAGTTTCCCCATTCCAGAGATCAGGTTTCCACTCTTTTTTTCATCAAGACTCAGACTTTGCATAAGAAATCTGTTGTTGGTGCAAAATAAGTCTCTTCTGCAGTGTGCCACATTTCGAATAAAATCCTGGGACAAATTTTCAGCACAATTGTTACTATAGCTGCAAGAGATGAGGGTATCCTCAGAGTTACCCTGGAGGGCTTCTGAGTGATATCGGTTCATATTTAACTGATCTGACCCTGTCATTTTTTTTCCGGAGACTTCTAAAGTAGTTGACAAAAGCCAGCCAATTTCATACATCTTTAAATAACATCCCAGGGCCTTCGTTATCTAACATCCCAAGGCCTTCATTATCTCACAGCCCAAAGCCTTATCAGCTTTATCCTCCATATCTACCTCATTGCATATCAACATAAGTTTTAGTCATGATGCTAGCATATGCAGGTATTATCACCATTTGATTCCCATCAGACATGGGTCCTTGCTTCTGTTTGACCATTGAGTGTTTTATTCCCAAAATCCCATCCTAGAGATCTGCTTCCAAGACTACTTCCAGTGCCAACAATTTTAGCTTGAGTTCTCTGCACTACTTAGCACTTGCCTTTGCAAAAGCAACTTAAGGAAGGAAAGCCAATATAAGGTCACTATTGCAGGCAACTGGGGCTCAGTTCCTCCTGGGGTTGTAGTAGAGCCTACAGAATGACTCTCAGGATTGCTCAACAGTGAATTGACTTGGGGGGACATTTATTCTTTGCCTCCTGTCCCTGCCTCCACATTGGTTGAGCACTGCCTATGGGGCATTATTACTACGCGTTGCTGGGTTGTGATGTTCCAGTATGCATAACTATGGTAAAAGAGAGCGAACTTTAGCTTAAGGTTAGACACTTGGAACAGAAGGTCTGTTGAATCCTGCACAAAATTGTCAGCTGTTGGTCAAATATGGCCATGGGTGATGACAAGGAAATGAGAAGTAGAACACAAGAAGTGTCCTATACAGAAACTTGTTTTGCAATACACACACTTTGCACAGCTTTTAAAAAGCATGTATTCAAAATGAAATTTATTTAAATACATACATAAAAGAATTGACAACTAGCTAAACAAACAAATGTTTTTGTTTTTTGTTTTGTTTTGTTTTGTTTTTAGAAAAATCACACACAGAGATTTCCTACTGAGTGAACTGGAAGTATAACAGTGACTTTATTTTATTAATTGATTTTTCTGAATCTTTGGCCAGTGCTAGACATTAAGTCTGTACAAATAGATTACTTGGTATCTTAGTAAGATATTCTGTATTTAAGACATCATTGGAAGAAAAGTAACATTCAAGCCTCTTTCCCTTTCTGTGTCTAATCTTGGTGAGACAGCTTGGTTCATTCCCTAGCATACTATTGCTTCAATTAGTTGCTAGGTGATGGATGCCATGCTATAGTAGCTGTCCTTCTTTAGTACTGCAGGCAGCTCCATTCCTGGGACCAGGGCCAAATTGACCTCTGAAGTGTTTAATAATATGCCAATATTCAAACAATTCCTTGGCCATATGTATTATCTTGTAATTGTATTCACTTTTATTTAACCCAAAGAAAGTTCAGAGGTCTTGTTAATTTTAGATTCAGGAAGAAGAGACAGGAATTTTGAAAAAAGCAGTATATGAATGAAAAGTATATTAATTAAATAGATAATATTTAAAGGTAGATAATTTGTTTTCCATTCTTAATTTACAATAGAATCCAGGCGAAAGAACTGTTAAAGAGAATTTCAGCCTTGATTTTCTCTTTCTGATTAAATGTTCATGTCTCTATTCTAGTAAGCATTTCTCTCATTAGCTTCACATTTATGTCATCAATAATAACAATAAGTATAATGTCATACACATCTATTATGAACCATAGTGTTTCATAACAATGATTCTTAAGTCAGGGTATGCTTATTCATGTTCATAGAGAGAGAAAGAAAGAAAGAAAGAAAGAAAGAAAGAAAGAAAGAAAGAAAGAAAGAAAGAAAGAAAGAAAGAAAGAAAGAGAAAGAAAGAGGAAGAAATCAAATGTAGAGGTTTAGGCAGATAACCACTGAAACAAAAATATCCATGCCTTAAATCCATGCATTTTCACATGTTCCCAGGTAATTTTTATAAATCCTGCAATAATTCTGATGCATATTAAGTTTGAAAATAACATTGAATGCTTTGTCTTCAGTCATTAGAATTATATAAAACAGGTTTTTATTTTTTAAAAAAAACTTTTAATTTGCTGATAAAAATGAAACTTAAAAGTTGAGGATAATTAATATTTCTAACATCACTTTCTTAAAAACCCACACTTTAAAACCAAACCTACATAGCCATGAGCTTGTGCAATACACACAGGGCATAAGGTCAGTGAAGAATTAAAATTTACACGGAATCCTCAATATTTAAAAGCATATATTTCTCTCTCTTTCCCACATATATATATATCACGTATAATATATATATATATAAATTTAAAATATAGGCATTTTTAAATGAGCAAAAAGAATTTAAAAGATTAAATCATAGTATCTTGAAAAAGTGGATAATCTTCAGAGATGAATCAAAAGAGAAAATTTGAAATAGTTTGACATGCTTTGCATTAAAAAAAACTGGGCAGATAAATACATGGATGGAAATATAGATGGATACAGAGCTATGGGATATTTCCAAAATAAAATTGCAGGTAGACACATTTTTTAGGCAGGTTAAAAGAACTGAATGTGTTTAGATTTCTGTTTTTAAAGAAGAATGAAAGGTAATGACATACACAAGATGAAGGAATGCTCTTCAGGTAATAAAGGCAAACAGCTGACATTTTGGAGGGAGCACCCATTGGAAGAGAGGAGATAATGAGGCTTCCCTACCCAGCATAAAAGAAATCATTGAATGGTCAAAGAAAGAAACCATGGTCAATCTATGGGTTATATTTTAAATATATGCTAAACCAACTTTTAGTTATTTTTTCATATGCACATTTATTTGTATTTTAGGTCCAGATTCTGAGTGTGTTTAAGTATACTTACATAGTCAGAAATAGAAGAAGGAGATGGGTAAGATCAATGAAACATTAGTAAAGAAGTATGAAACAGGGACGCCTGGGTGGCTCAGTTGGTTAAGCAACTGCCTTCGGCTCAGGTCATGATCCTGGAGTCCCGGGATCGAGTCCCACATCGGGCTCCCTGCGGAGTCTGCTTCTCCCTCTGACCCTCCCCCCTTTCATGATCTCTCTCTCTCATTCTCTCTCTCAAATAAATAAATAATATTAAAAAAAGAAGTATGAAACAAATATAAGCAAAATGAATAAAATAGTATGCTAGTAATTAAAAATAAAAATATATTCAGAAGGCTATTTACTATATTATTTTTGTTTCATTTTAGTCCATAGTGTTCATTTTGTTATACTTTTCCTTCTTTGTATCTTTATTTTTTTAAAAAGATCTTATTTATTTATTTGACAGAAAGAGAGCAGAAGCAGGGGGAGTGGCAGACAGTTGGAGAGAGAGAATCAGGCTTCACGCTGAGCAGGGAGCCCAATGTGGAGCTCCATCCCAGGACCCTGGGATCATGACCTCAGCCAAAGGCAGATGCTTAACCTACTGAGCCACGCAGGTGCCCCCACTTCTTTGTATGTTTAAACCATATCAAAATTTATTTGCTATTTTACATATTTTCCCTAACTACGACATGGAAATTAAAATAATACAAAAGGGAAGAAGTTTTAACAATATTAAATATTTTACATACTGTTGCAACAGCGAAATATGAATATATGGATGAATACCAGATCATTTAAATTATCAATAGCCAAATCAAATGATATTTAAAGTACAAAGTCTCAGTGTTTATTTTGTTAAATTATCCATATAATTGGAGCTTTTATTAAAAATTATGCTCACTTTCCTAATTTTAAAAGTAGTACAAATGCATGGCTAAAAAAAACCTGATTCTAAAAAATATCAATTACATGGAAAAAATAATACTAATTCATTAAAAAGTAAAACTTGTTACATATTGAAATTTAACCTATTCATAGCAATAAGCCATCTTGGTCCTATTCAAGCTCAATTTCATGATGGTGTTCTAGGAGATATTAATAGGGAAAAAATGATCTGTAAGCCCAATGTCTTATAGAAATGATGTTATATTTAGAAAAAAATCCATGTCATAGTGAAAATTACTATCACATGTTATATTATAAATTTAAAGATATTATACATAAGAAAATCCTTCATGAAATCAAATAATTTCTGTGACTTATCCAATCAATAAAGGTCTGGCTTTACTGTTTTAGAATACATCACTTTTTTATGCATGATCAGTTACCTTAAATCATGCCACATTCCAAATCACTTTCTATTTGAGATATGATTTTCTTGCATAACATTTTTGTTGTCTCAGGGCATCTACTCTTCACTTTCTCAATTCCAGTTGAAGAAATAGATGTTTGCATCTTCACATTCTTAATCATATAATCTATTTAATTTAGTATCTGTATCTTCTTGAAGACATTCTACTAATGTGTTGTTCTCATTTTCTGTTCTATGTTATCTTAAGTACTTTATAAGTTTGCTATTCAGCTGTCATACTGGAATATAGTTCACTTACTTCTGGGTTGGTATGTTGTTTTAACCCATGTTTACTACTTTCCTGGATGAATATGATAAGTAAAGCTTCTAAGTCCTAGAAATTTGCAAAAGTGTTTTCATTCTTTTCTAATGTTTTTATAATTTATTAGAAATCAAAAATTTTATTGGGTATCAAAAATTTCTAATACATGTCTAAGTGCGTGTCCCTTTCATTCTTGACATTTTGGGGTCTCTGTCAAATCTGAAGATTCAAGTCTTAGTCTCTTCCTTGAAAGCAAATTCATTTCTTTTATTGCTTTATTTATGCTCCTACTTATGAACTTTCTTTTATATCAGCATTTTATCATCTGTATCTATATGAGTTATCCCTACTGTGTAACAAATTAGGTCAAAATTTACTTTAGAATAACAAACATTATCTCACAACTTCTCTGGAGTCAGAATTCTAGACCTGGCTTTTCTTCTTTCTTTTTTTTTTTTTTTTAAGATTTTTATTGATTTATTTGACAGAGAGAGACACAGCGAGAGGGAACACAAGCAGGGGAGTAGAAGAGGAAGAAGCAGGCTTCCCGCAGAGCAGGGAGCCTGATGCGAGGCTCAATCCCAGGACCCTGGGATCATGACCTGAACCGAAGGCAGACGCTTAACGACTGAGCCACCCAGGCGCCCCTAGACCTGGCTTTTCTTGATGCCCTTAAGTTTTTGCCACATTCCTCTATGGAATTGAGTCATTGGGTCCACCTCATACTCCAGGGGTGTGGGATACACAAAGGCATGAGGAGCAGGAAGTGAGGAATGTTGGGAGTCACCTGAAGACTGTCAATCACAGTGTCTCCTTGGGCACTCATTTAAGGGTTCCTTCAATATCCAGAATCTCATTTCCTAAATCAGGTGGAAGTATAGATGTAGCTCTCTGTGTATAGTTCCTCTTGATCTGTTCTTCTATAGAATTAAAGAGAGAAGGATCTGTTCCCACACATCCAGTGCACAATGGTGGGACAAACATAGACAGTGATAAGAGATGATGCTGTTTTAAAAATTGGAAAAATAAGAGTTAAAGGAAGTTACTGATTCATACCCATTCTGAAATCTTGTTATGAAAATGCCAAAATTACCTTGATTAAGTCATAAGGTCAAGGAAAAATCTTTCAAACTTCTTGGCTCTGTGCTCAGTCCTTGTTTCCACCTTCTGCCACATTCTTCCTTTTTCATGAAAGGTGGTAACATGTTGAGGCTGAGTGGTTTCAGGTTGCTTCCTGCTAGCAGAATTTTGGAGATCTAATGCCTGTTTTCATTTGGAACTCTCTCTAACAATTTTGGTCCAAGATTAGGGTTTCTGCAAATACAATCTCTCAAAATCTTTGTGGATTTTCTGTGAATCTCAGTGGATCTTACTCTTTTATACAAAAGCCTCAAAAAAAAAAAATCTTTCAGATAACCTGTTAAACTTCTTGAAGGTCTTGTCCTTTAATCGAGAGGATCTTTGACTGACTCCATTTAAACTCTTTAAAAGTCCATTTGTGTGAATGAATAGTCATACTCTGAGGAAACATGTTATATCTTTCTGAGGCCTTAACAAAACAATTTGCAGTTTTACCCTCAGCTTCTTCTCTAGACCACATTTTTCTGGCAGTTTTTGAATTAAATATTCTCTTAGAAGTGCTCTAAATGTTGGCATGTTTTTCAATTTGGAAGGCTTACAGTTTTCAAAACCATCAAGTCCTGCTTCCTTTTTTTGTTTAACTATCCTTCCTACAGTTGATCTCTGTCCTCTTATTATAAGTGGCAAGATATAACCAGAAGGAGATTTTAACACTTTGATTGAAAATCTGCTTAGATAAGTCATCCAGTTTATTAGACACATTTTCTAATTTCTGTATTTCTGCAGGTGATACTTTTTCTTGTACTATAAATAAAAGATTCTCCCTTTCTCCAGTTTTCAATAGCATGTTCCTCATTTCCTTTTCAGTCATCACAGACAGCATCATCAAAGTCCAGATTTCTACTAATGATCTATTAGAGACAATGTTGGTTTTCTGTAATATGCTTTTCAAAATCCTTCTTCTATCCACTCACTGCCCAGGTTTCAAGCCAATCCCACATCTTTATGTATTTAAGAAAGCACCCAACTTCTGGTATCAAAATCTATATCATTTATACTGTGCAACAAAATGCCCCCAAATTTGGCAGCTTAAAAAGACAAATATTTATTATTTCACAGTTTCTATGGTCAAGAAACTAGGATCAGCTTAGATTAGTGTGTGTGGCTCAAGGTTGCAAGGAAGCTTTGGTAAGCTTTCAGTCAAGGCTGTGGCAGGAGAGGGGGGATCTGCTTCCAAGAGCAGCTTCATTATTGTTAGCAAGATTCAGGTCCTCACTATACTGAGGTCTTGGTTCCTTGCTACATGACCTCTTTATAGAGCAGCACAAAACATACCAGTATGCTTCCCTCAGAGAGAGTGAGTGCAAGAGAGGGGGGCAGCACCCAAGACAGAAGCCAGACTTTGTGATCTAATCTGGGAAATGACATCTTATCATGTTTTGTGCATTCTGTATTTAGAAGAGTATGAATAGCAGGAAGCAAGGATAGGAATTATTTGGGATCAGCTTAGAGGTTACCCGCAGCAGAATTGAATTTCCCTGTTTATTAACTATTATCTTTACTTTCCATCTATATGTACGCCTTTCTATTTGTATGCCTTTCTGTGAAAAAAAAAAAAAATCTACAAGTGAACAACTTCTCCTATAGAGCTGTAAAATAGCCAAGAAAAGAGAAATCATACCCAGCCTTGATCAGAAATAATTCTTGGTAACCTCTTTTGCCTTTTTAGAAGTTTTGGATAATTTTTCTGATAGGCTTAAAATGACATTGAAATGATTCAGCAAAAGAATATACACAAAAGCACTAACAAAAACATACATTTACACACATGTATAATGACAGAGAAAGAAAATGTGACAATATATCAACAATTGATCCTAGGTGAAAGTGAAGATCATATGGATTTTATGGTATTAATTAGTCTTCCCACTTTTCTGTAAGCTTGACATTTTTCAAAATGAGAACCTGGGGAAAAAAGCAAAAACCCTACTTAAGGCTTAAAATAACACATGAAAGTTTCTCAAATATAGGGACCATTTTATAGAAAACAAGACATTGGGACAAACCATCATTTAAACTTCCATAATTTTATTTCAATAAAAATAGGACATATAAAACATACTTTTTATTACAGATTATTTTAACATAGTAATTGTGATTTTTTAATTAGAATGACTAAAATTTAGATTTTAAAATATTTTATGTTAAATATCTTGATAGTGTTACATATACAGAGTATTTTCAGGTTTAATATTATTATATTACTGTAAAATAACAACTATATTAACAAAGCTATTTTATTTTAAGAAATAAAAGCCCTGAGCTTATCCCTTTTACCAGTCAAAGCTTTAGGCACTGTCTTTAACTTCATCTTCTGCTTCTCTGCCAAGGTCAATCACAAGGTCAATCACAGGTCTTATTTTTTGTATCTTCCTTTTATCTCTCAAATACTGCCACTTGTCATCCTTACCCCTACCACTGTTCTATGTAGGTTACCATCATCTATCACAGGGTTTAATGTAAGAGCTCTGAACTGCTCTCTGGGCCTGAAGACTTGCTTTTTCAGGTCCAATCCCCCAAAGAAAATCCAAATTATCTTTATAATGCAAATCTAATTATATTCAACAGTCTAATAAAACAGTTTGGATGTCTTTCCAGGGATCCTGTGATTAATTCAAAATACTTTAAAATGCTTTTGAGGTCCTCTTTTTCTCCCATATATGCTCCTGAATCACTAAACTTCTTCAGTTTCTTGAATATTATCTGTTCTTTTATTGCACAGCCTTTGCATTTACTGTGCCCTCTTTGATCAACAGTCCTTTTATTCTTTCCTCGTGAATTTCTGCTCATCTTGCAGGTATCAGTATAGACAGGAAGCTTTCTGAGGTCGATTTTGTCTACATCTTGTATGTTCCTAAAGCATCCTGTAATTCCTTTACTATAACACTTATTAAGTCCTATGATTTGTTAAATTTCTGTGTGTCTCCTGGTAGATAAGAACAAGTCTTTCAATGAAAGTAGGATCTATTTTTCTTTCTTTTTCTTTCTTTTTTTTTTATTTTTTGACAGAGAGAGAGAGAGAGACAGCAGAGAGGAAACACAAGCAGGGGGAGTGGGAGAGGGAGAAGCAGGCTTCCCTCTGAGCAGGGAACCCGATGCGAGGCTCAATCCCGGGACCCTGGGATCACGACCTGAGCCGAAGGCAGACGCTAAACGGCTGAGCCACCCAGGCGCCCCGAAAGTAGGATCTATTAACTGATCATAGTGTCACCACTGCCAGCACAAAGAACATATTTGAAAATTAATATAAAATAATAATAATGATTGAATTCAAACTTTATTGAGCATTAACTATACGCTAATCCTTGTGCAAAGTACATCAAATGGATTATTTTACTTACTGCTCAAAACCAATCTTTACAGTAGGTGATATTATTTTCAAGATGGAAGAATGGATGTAGAAGTGTTCATTTAGTAAAGGACAGAGCTTGCGTTTAAACTCAGACACTTAGTTGCAGATTGCAAGATTTCTATTACTAAGCTACAAAAAATAAGGAGATACTAGCAATATGTCTGCACAAAAGCAACGGAACACTTGCGAGAATGTCTATTCTTGGATTTGGAGAGAAATTGAATTCTAACTTCTTCACAAAAATTACTTTTAAAATGTTTGGTAGCACATTATCATATCCATATTTTTTAAGAAGGCTTCTATTTTATTGGGCAGCCTTAGTTGTTTAAAAGTCTAGTCTCCTTTGTGTGAGGCAAAAGTATTTACCCTCAACCCTCCTGTAGTTTCATATCATTCAATGTTATTAGTTAGCACTTCTGAAACTATACAGACCTAGTTTAATTAATATTCCGTATGAATGGCCATTCACACTTTTAACATCAGTTGTCATATCGTATATTGTTATTTTGGCCTCCAAAACACATTTTATTTGAATAAATGTCAAATGTATCTTTTGTTATTTTCTCAAGTTACTTAGAAACTTAAATAAATAAACTTAATTAAATAAATCCAATAAGCATCTCATACTTGTGAAACATTTTTATATTGTCCTTTTCCTGTACTTACTTCTTCAGAGATTTATATTTCTTTATCCTATTAATATAATAGTTAATAAATAAAAAAATAATACGTGTAATAATTATGCAAGTCATTAAGCCCACTATTGTAACGAACACATGTGACACCATCAACCCAAACCAAGGACTGGAACTCTGTCGTCAACTTGCACCCACTTAGTTACCCATCTTCACCATCTTCCTCTTGCCTTTCCCCCACCAGAGGTCACCACTAGCCTGAATATGCCTTTATCATTGTTAACTTTGTAAAACATGTTCATCTCATGTAGTGTATTCCTAAGCAAAGTAATGTTGATACTGTTTATATTTGAGCTTTGTAGAAATGGCATTAAACTAACAGAATCTGATGGGCCTCCTCTTGTTCTCTCATCTTTACAGTTTAAAAAAATCATCTATGTTGCTGTGTGTGGCTATAGTTTATTCACCTTTGCTTGTGTGTAATAGTCCATTCAGAGAATATACCAAAATGTATATGTTCATCCTCTCTAAGTTATGCATTTGGATGATTTCTTTTTTTTTATTCTTATGTTAGTCCCCTATATTACATCATTAGTTTTTGATGTAGTGCTCCATGATTCATTGTTTGTGCATAACACCCAGTGCTCCATGCAGAATGTGCCCTCCTCAATACCCATCACCAGGCTAACCCATCCTCCCACCCCCCCTCCCCTCTAGAACCCTCAGTTTGTTTTCAGATTCCATCGTCTCTCATGGTTCGTCTACCCCTCCGATTTCCCCCCCCTTCATTCTTCCCCTCCTGCTACCTTCTTCTTCTTCTTTTTCTTTTTTTTTTTTAACATATATTGCATTATTTGTTTCAGAGGTACAGATCTGAGATTCAACAGTCTTGCACAATTCACAGCGCTTACCAGAGCACATACCTTCCCCAGTGTTCTATCACCCAGTCACCCCATCCCTCCCACCCCACCCCCCACTCCAGCAACCCACAGTTTGTTTCCTGCGATTAAGAATTCCTCATATCAGTGAGAAAGCATTTGGATGATTTCTAATATTTTTATATTGTAAACAGAGTGCTGTAAAAATTTTGTACATATTGCATGGAGCATGTGTGTATGAGTTTCTCTAAGAACATAATTCAGTGTTGGAATGCTGGGTCATAGAGAATGCATATGTTTAACACTAAAAGATGATGATAATATTTTGTTCCCCAAATGAATTTTATATCAATTTAGTTTATTTAATAAATAAATACATATATTAATGATGTTCACTATTTCATGCCTGCTCATTTCCATATACCTCTCTCATTAAGGGAACCACTAGGAATAATTTGTTTTGTAATTTCTCACCCAGTTTTTACAATTTTAACTCATAATTAAGTAGTGATAATATGTAACATAGTTGTACATGTATTAATCTTTAAATCAAATTGTTACCTCCATTACTATAGAATTTGTCAATTGAATCAAATACCATGATTTTGAGACTGATGAGTGCTGTATGTAGATTTGATTCTTTCATTTAAACTGCTATCTATATTCTATCATATCAATAATGTAGACTTTACTTATCTTTACCTTTTATTTGTGATCATTTTATTTTCTATTTGGCTTTTACAGAAAATGCTACTCCTAATGTTTTTAATAGTTTTTTGCAAAAATTTTGAAGTATTACTTTGAAGGCAAATGCCTAAAAGAATAAGTTTTAAAGTGTAGGTTATCAGTATTTTCAACTTTATGAGATATTATTAAATTGGTCTTCAATTTATTAGAACCAATCTATAATTTTCCTCACCATTAATGTTATCAAACTTAATTTTCTTTTCCCATTCTACTAGGTATTGTAAACTCACTGTTGTTATACTAAAAATTCCTTGGTTATGACTGAGATTAAACCTTTTTTTTTTTTTTTTTTTTTACTTTTTCAAATGCATATTGATCTTACAGGGCTCTGCTCTGTAAATTATTTTTCAGATGGTTTTTCAAGTTTTTCTATTGACTTATATGGTTTTTTGCTTAATCATTCTAGGCTTCATTTTTAACTTATTTATTTTTAAAGATTGTATTTATTTATTTGAGAGAGAGAGAGAGAGCAGGAGGAGGAACACAAAGTGAGGGACAAGCAGACTCTGCACTGAGTGCAGAGCCCAAACTGGGGCTCTATCTCAAGACCCTAAGATCATGACCTGAGCCAAAAATCAAGCCTCAGATGCTTAACTGACTGAACCACACAGACGCCCCTATTCTAGGCTTCAAATATCTAAATAGTTTTGTCAGTTGTGTACATCATGAATATTTCTCCCTATCTGCTGTTATTCTTTACAACTTCATTCCTTGTGGATTTTTTTTTTGTTTAGTTTTATAGTTTTGTGCAGAATATTTTTAAAGTTTTGATAAATTATACATAGTTTTATATGCATATGTATGCTTTTTTTCCCCTTTATTTTCTGTGCTTTTGGATTTTGTTTAACAAATAAGTCAGTAGATAAGCCTCTTTATTTTCATTAATAGTTTAAAAGTTTTTAATACATTTTGTTTTAATTCATAGTAAATATATTGTTAGTATTATTCCCAGATTCATTACTGATTTTAATATTTCTAAAAGTCTTTTTTTTTCAGTTTTACTTTCTATTGAATATTACTAATGCTTAAGTATATGATTGATTCTATTTATTGATATACCGACCTTGAACTTCTATCACCTTATTTTGGCTAAACAACAGAATTACCTTCATTTAACAAAAACTGATATAAAGGTTTGTTTGTTTGTTCTTCCAAAAACATTTGGATTGCCCTTTGTGTTGTAACACATTATAGTTTATTGAAAAATTATGCATTTCCTTAGACTCCCTCCTACCAACTCCTATCCAGGAATTTAAAATCTAGACTTTCTGACCATTGTTAGATGATTTATTCACACAATATCCTGCATCTTCAATCTAATGTTGTATAAAGGACTAGATGTTGATTGGACTAATGGGATACAGACAGATGTCATGGCAATACTTTTATTAAAATATCCTTCAGTTATATCCTTATAAAAATACACGAGGGTACTAGAGTTGAATTTCAACAGAGATACACACACAAACATATATTTGGTGATAGAATAGTAAGATATATTGTAACAGAAGATATTGTAAAAAGAAGATAAAGCACAATGTAAGATGCTGGTGTCTTTCTGTATTGCAGTGAATTAGCTTCTTTGACAAAATGATATTGAACTTTGAATAAACACCTCTGTGAGAGACTTCAGGGTTCATGGACATAGTTTTTAATGTCTGCTATTACAAGCCATTAATTCAGAAATCTTTACAGGTTAAAATTTTATGCAGCTGCACACTTTTTATTAAGAAAAATAAATCTTGTGCATGGGAGAGTTCTTGATGTTCTGCAACAGGGACTTTTTCTATAGAGACAAATAATGAGTAAAATATATATAATTAATTGCTGGGGGAATTGAATGAAAAGCAATTTTATCCTAGACAATACTTTTATGTAACAAAATGTATATTTATTCAAAATGGTTTCCTGAAAATTATAATAAAGATTAAAATATTTCAGGCTTCATTACATGATGAAAAAAGATATTATAGCTGGTCCTTGAACAACATGGGTTTGAATTGCACGGGTCCACTTATATGCAGATTTTTTTCAACAAATACAATACAGTACTATAAGCATATCTTCTCTTTTTTACGATTTTCTTAACATTTCCTTTTCTCTACCTTACTTTATTGTAAGAATGCAATATACAATACACATAACATACAAAATATGTGTTAACTGACTGCATATGTTATTGGTAATGCATCAACAGGAGGCTATTAGTAGTTAAGTTTTTTTGGAATCAAAAGTTATATGTGGATTTTTGACTGCATGAAAGATTTGTGCCCTTATCACCTGTTCAAAGGTCAACTGTATATTTGAGATCATGAGAACTCTCATCAGCTTTGGTGTCTAACTGATCCCTGGTTCTCTTAACACTGCTGACTTTCAGTTTTCTATGCTCTCTAGCAGAAATGATGGCATTACTTATTTTAATTATGTAAAAGATTTGCCCTGAAGAGCAAATGAGATATTGTATATTAGCATATTAAACAGTATTCTATTTGGTATTGCAATATATATTATTATCATTCAAAGTATTTATTATCCAATATGCAGAATATGTCTTTCTGAATATGACAACGTTATGCTAGTTTGATCTAAACATAGTTAAGAGAGAATAGGTAGCTTCTAGATGAAGATGATAGGTTGAACACATGCATCTAATTTTGTTCCCCTAAACCCTAAAAAAGGATTGTAAAAAAGCCACTAAGAAGAATGAATAAGGAATACAATAACAACCAAATTTTGGAAGATGAAAAACAGATAGATTTGCATTACTGAACTACTAAGCCCCTAGAAGTCAAATCCTTAGTTGTCAGGAAAGCCAAGACCCACATGACATAAAATTCAGAGACCTCAATAAATCAAAGAACTGTGAATGAAGGTGTGCTAAAATAAAGAACATAGGTTGAAAGATGGACTTACTAGTTAGATATCTAGATGTGCTGGCACTCTAGTGGATGGGAGGAGGTTTATTATCTATAAAGGGCAGTACAGTCTCTGGACTGGGAGGCACCACTAAGAGTTGAGACCATGAGTCCTGAATGGAGATAATTAGACTTACAAATATTGAATTCTGAGACTTTCAGGCTTCTTTTCTCACTTACCTGCCAGATCTCTGACCCCCAGGCAGGAGCTTGGCAGAGTACTTTCTGAAGAAACTGACTAGCTCAAAAGACCTAAAGACACAAATATCAGGAATCCCCCCAAAAAGTCTGTAGGGAAACCAAAAGTTGACACTGTTCAATTAAAGTACTCAGAAGATTGCAGTCAGCAACTTCTCCTCTCTAAATACAGACAGACATCCAGAAGCTCAAATAAAATAAAAAAAAATAAAAAGTAAATGAAATCACACTAGAGGAAATAAAAATACAGAAGAAAAAGAAAATATCAAATGTATCATCAATTTCTCACAGAGATGAGACAGGATATTTCTTCCTTGAAATAAGAAAATGATTTTTTAAAAGGAATACTTAGAAGAATGAAAATTTGAAAACAGAAGTGAAAACATCAGTAAAAGAAAGCTGGGTGTAAGGAAATGGTCCAGTTTCATTCTTCTTCATGTGGCTGTCCAATTT
This sequence comes from Mirounga angustirostris, assembly GCF_029215605.1. NCBI lineage: Eukaryota > Metazoa > Chordata > Mammalia > Carnivora > Phocidae > Mirounga > Mirounga angustirostris. The sequence continues at coordinate 37,905,890 of NW_026991710.1, read as the reverse complement.
TCCCAACACCATTTGTTGAAGAGACTGTCTTTTTCCATTGGACATTCTTTCCTGCTTAGTTGAAGATTAGTTGACCATGGAGTTGAGGGTCCATTTCTGGACTCTCTATTCTGTTCCATTGATCTGTGTGTCTGTTCTTGTGCCAGTACCATACTGTCTTGATGATTACAGCTTTGTAATAGAGCTTGAAGTCCAGAATTGTGATGCCACCAGCTTTGCTTTTCTTTTTCAACATTCCTCTGGCTATTCGGGGTCTTTTCTGATTCCATACAAATTCTTACACCACACACAAAAATAGACTCAAAATGGTTGAAAGACCTAAATGTGAGACAGAAGTCCATCAAAATCCTAAAGGAGAACACAGGCAGCCACCTCTTCGACCTCAGCAGCAGCAACTTCTTCCTAGAAACATCACCTAAGGCAAGGGAAGCAAGGGCAAAAATGAACTATTGGGACTTCACCAAGATAAAAAGCTTTTGCCCAGCAAAAGAAACAGTCCACAAAACCAAAAGACAACTGACAGAATGGGAGAAGATATTTGCAAATGATATATCAGATAAAGGGCTAGTATCCAAGATCTATAAAGAATTTATCAAACTCAACACCCAAAGAACAAATAATCCAATCAAGAAATGGGCAGAAGACATGAACAGACATTTTTCCAAAAAAGACATCCAAATGGCCAACAGACACATGAAAAAGTGCTCAACATCGCTGGGCATCAGGGAAATCCAAATCAAAACCTCAATGAGATATCACCTCACACCAGTTAGAATGACTAAAATTAACAAGTCAGGAAAGGACAGATGTCGGCAGGGATGCAGAGAAAGGGGAACCCTCCTACACTGTTGGGGGGATGCAAGCTGGTGCAGCCACTCTGGAAAACAGTAATGAGGTTCCTCAAAAAGTTGAAAATATAGTACAACCCAGCAATTGCACTACTGGGTATTTACCCCAAAGATACAAATGTAGTGATCCAAAGGGTATGTGCACCCCAATGTTTATAGCAGCAATGTCCACAATAGCCAAACTATGGAAAGAGCCAAGATGTCCATTGACAGATGAATGGATAAAGAAGCTGTAGTATATATATACAATGGAATATTATGCAGTCATCAAAAGGAATGAAATCTTGCCATTTGCAACAATGTGGATGGAACTAGAGGGTATTTTGGTGAGCAAAATAAGTCAATCAGAGAAAGACATGTATCATATGATCTCACTGATATGAGGAATTCTTTTTTTTTTTTTTAAAGATTTTATTTATTTATTTGACAGAGAGAGACACAGCGAGAGCAGGAACACAAGCAGGGGGAGTGGGAGAGGGAGAAGCAGGCTTCCTGCCAAGCAGGGAGCCCTATGTGGGACTCGATCCCAGGACCCTGAGATCATGACCTGAGCCGAAGGCAGACGCTTAATGAATGAGCCACCCAGGCACCCTGATATGAGGAATTCTTAATCTTGGGAAACAAACTGAGGGTTGTTGGAGTGGTGGGGGGTGGGAGAGATGGGGTGGCTGCGTGATAGACACTGGGGAGGGTATGTGCTATGGTGAGCACTGTGAATTGTGTAAGACTGTTGAATCACAGACCTGTACCTCTGAAACAAAGAATACATTATATGTTAAAAAAAAAAAAAAGAAGATAGTAGGATGGGAAAAATGAAAGGGCGGAAATAGGAGGGGGAGACGAACCATGAGAGACTATGGACTCTGAGAAACAAACTGAGGGTTTTAGAGGGGAGGGAGTTGAGGGGATGGGTTAACCTGGTGATGGATATTAAAGAGGGCACATACTGAATGGGTCACTGGGTGTTTTACGCAAACAATGACTCATGGAACACTACATCAAAAACTAATGATGTAATGTACGGTGATTAACATAACACAATAAAATAAAAAAAGGCAAAAAAAAAAAAGAAAGCTGTGGCTGAAGAAATTATTCTGAGAGAGAGAAAAAATAACTAAAAAAAGAAAAGAAAGAAATAGAAAACAAAAGATAAAAGGACCTGTCAGGAGGTCCAATACCTGTAATAAAGAACACACGTAGATGGAAGGAAATAATTACCTGAATCATTCTATCATTCTAGAATATTTTCCAGTACCAAGGACAAGTATCCAGCACAGAAAATAAAAATGAACTTAAATTCATTTATTTTTCATTTGGTGTGTCAATGACTATATCAGATTCCTCATATTTAGTAGGGACTCTTCAGAACACCAGAAACACAGAATTGAAAACAAAGCAATAAATGAAATCCTGCCCTCTTGGAACTTAATATTTACTGAAGTGAAACAAATAATAGATCATAAGTAAAATACATAATACGTCAATTAAATAAGGAGGCATTAGACTGATGTGGTTCTAATGCCATGGTGGCCAAAGTTAGCAAACCAAAATCTAAGCCTGTAAGTGTCTCAGAGTTATGAAACAGACTAGGGTTTTAATTATAGCCAATCAATAATTCCCTTTCTTTGCTTCTGTACTTCCTCTAGATAAACCTTCTCCCTGTTTCCTGTCAGGGAGTGCTCCTAACCACTTCCAGTTTGGTGCTGCCTGACTCAAATAGATTTTTGCTCAAATAAACTTTTAAAATTGTTAATATGTCTGAGTTTATCTTTTAACACTTACATGGTTTTAAATATTAAGAGGAAAAAAATGAATAAACAGAGTAAAGAATGTTGGGTGGTTGTGGTTAAAATATCCCAGTGTGGCCAGTTGAGGTTATCTCACTGAGGTAACCTGTGATGAGGGTATGAAGAAAGTAAGAGAGCAAGCCATGTCTTTTTAGGATAAAAGTATTCCAGGAGAATGGATAAAGAAGATGTGGTATATATATAGATAAAATGGAATATTATGCAGCCATCAAAAGGAATGAAATCTTGCCATTTGCAACAACGTGGATAGAACTGAAGGGTATTATGCTGAGCAAAATAAGCCAATCAGAGAAAGACATGTATCATATGATCTCACTGATATGAGGAATTCTTAATCTCAGGAAACAAACTGAGGGTTGCCGACATGGTCGGGGGTGGGAGGGATGGGGTGGCTGGGTGATAGACATTGGGGAGGGTATGTGCTATGGTGAGCGCTGTGAATTGTGTAAGACTGCTGAGTCACAGACATGTACCTCTGAAACAAAGAATACATTATATGTTCAAAAAAAAGAAGAAGAAGAAGAAGAAGATAGCAGGAAGGGAAAAATGAAGGGGGGGAATCGGAGGGGGAGACGAACCATGAGAGACTACGAACTCTGAGAAACAAACAGAGTTCTAGAGGGGAGGGGGGTGATGGGTCAGCCTGGTGGGTATTAAAGAGGGCATGTACTGAATGGAGCACTGGGTGTTATACGCAAACAATGAATCCTGGAACACTACATCAAAAACTAATGATGTAATGTATGGTGATTAACATAACATTAAAAAAAAAAAAAAGTGTTCCAGGAGAAAGGAAGGGCCGGTCCAAAGTGCTTTGGCAGAAATGTGTACAGCATCTTTGAGTTTCCTCAATAATGTAATGGATAAACGGAGGGTTCAAAGCAGGCACATTTTCAGATTTGTAATGTCTTAACCAGTGTACTTTTCACCTTTTCTCAGAGTGCTTCTGAAAATTCTTCTCCATAAACAGGAAGGATTATATCAAGAAAAAGGCAAATACATAGAAAACCAATAGAACTAAAAAGAATCTTCAAAAAAAATGATGCAGATTGAATTGTGTTTCCTAAAAAGACAGGTTGAAGTCTTAGCTTCTAGTACCAGTGAATAAAAAATTTATTTGGAAATCACCTCTTTGCAGATTAAATCAAGTTAAGATGAGGTCATACTGAAGTAGAGTTGACCCTAAATCCAATGATTCCTATATTTATAAGAAGACCATATGAAGATGGACACAGAAGCACAAGAATAAAGTCATGTGATGACTGAGGCAGAGACTGGTCTGATGTGTCTATAAGCCATGGAACACCAAGGATTACCCCAACCACTAGAAGGTAGGAAGAAGCAAAGAAGCATTCTTCCCTAGAACTTTCAGAGATATTATAGCCCTACTGACATTTTCAGTTTAGACTTCTAGCCTTCAAAGTGTGAAAGACTACATTTCTGTTGTTTTAAGTCACCTAGTTTTTGGTACTTTTTTACAGCAGCTCTAGGGAACCTAATACAGATGGTGAAATGGAGATCCCAGGACATCAAATTGAAACCAAGGTAAAAAAGCTTTACAGAAGATTCTAGAAGAAATCTTCTAACAAAAGGATAAAATTTAAAAATCTCAACAGTAATATAACCTACTCAAGAGAAAGGAAAATGTATTTGTCAAATTATAAAGAAATAACCCTAGATGCAAACCAGTTACATAGAAGAATGGAGATCTCAGTTATCTCCAAGGAAAAAAAGAACCTGATTGATAGGTTGTATAATGACTCTTGTGAAAACATCTTCTGAAGTACACCTGGAAAGGGTGGGATGAATAGCCAAAAATTTCAAAGAAATCTAAGATAATGAATATAAATGACAAATACTAACTTGAGGAAAAGCAAAGAAAGACTAAAATGTAATAATACATATTATACTTTGGTGTTCAGCTGTATTTATATAAGCATAATAGTGTGGTCACTAAAAGTAGATTTAGGCTTAAAATTCAATACAACTGTTGGAAGAAGGGAAGGTAGTGTGCAGCATAATGAATGCAAGAATAAGAGACTTATTTTCCATCATTATAGGAAGTCAATAGATATGTTTATAGTTGATTAATTAAAGAACGGTAGTGCACATGTTTTATTAAGATTTAAAAATATAAATAAATATAAGAAAAAAGAAAAACCAAACGAGTCAAAATAATTGCCTCTTGAGAGAGAGAAGGAAGAGAGAGGGTTGCGGTAAAGACTATACTGTAAGATTTAATAATGTTTGAATTGTAAACTCATGTCCATTGTTTAAGAAAGTAAAAGTTAATTTAAAATACTTCATACAGCATTTATAGCACCAAGTTTAATTGATGAGACACAGCAGTAAAAAAATGGAAATGTTTAAACAAAAGTGTTTCACTAAGATAAACATTTATAACTATATTCCAACTATATTGCAAAGACTGACTCAATAATAGCTTAGGGTATTAAGGCATATACAAACACTCAGGTTATGGATTTCATTTGCTAAAGAATATATCATGTGAAATCTCAATGCCTTTTCTACACTCATAAGACACACAGAATGGTTTATATTTTTCCCATTATTTGGATGAAACTAAACTGCTTGAATTTTTAAACATGTACTCTTCAGGGGAAAAAAAAGTAAAATCAGGATTTTTACTACAAGAAACATGAAATATTCTAAAAATGCTGAGCTGGCAAATATTAGACGAAGGTACTAGGGTAATATCCATATCATGGCATCAAAAATGTACTGAGAAGTGAAAGAGCAAGCCAGTGTCATATTAATTGCCTCATTCCTGATGTGTGGAGAAATAAAGACATTTTGCTATAATTCAAACCATTTCAGAAATCTTGGCTCCAAATCAGAAGTAGTTTACTTTGAATGCAGACTTCTGTTTTGTTAGATGCTATGTAACAGGCTTTACATGGAAATATTTTTCTTTAGGATGTTGCCTGCAGCAGACTTTGTGAAAGTTGAGTTGCCATGGTGATGTACTGTTTTTGTTCTTTAGATTTTGTGGTAAAAATACAGATGATTATACATAGATTTTTTCATCTAAAATACCATTTCCATTTATGATCATTCAACGAAGTTATGAATTAAATGATGGCAATAGTCAAGTATAAGTCTTAGATTTTTGTCCATTCAAAAAAGTTTAATAAATTCATATAGTCTATGACTCCATCCATTCAAATATGAACCCATGTTGACAAGGAATATGGGAAGGAATCTCAGTGTTGATTAATTATAGACAAAAGAAAAGCAAAATCAGGAAATCTGTTAACTAATAAATGGTTATTAGTGGAAATAGCAGTTACTACAAAATGTTAAATTAGAGTAGGACAAAGAAAATATGTTGTGATTAATAATAATAATTATGTATATTTATTTGTTTTTAGAGAGGGGGCAGGAGAGGGAGGGGAGCAGCAGAGAGAGAGGGAGAGAGAATCTTAAGCAGGGCCCACACCCAGCACGGAGCCCAGTGAGGGAGCAATATCACAAACCTGAGGTCATGACCTGAGCTGAAATCAAGGGTTGGACACTTAACTGACTGAGCCACCCATGTGCCCCTTTTACATTAATAATATTTTATTCAATTATAGAATAGAAGATTTAATGCCATGGACTTACTTTAGTATTAGGATTTGTTTTTGAGGGTAAATAAATGAGAAGAAAGTGCCAACAAAGAAAATCTCCTCTTCTGACCACATTCTTCCAAATCTTGGTGCATTTTTTGTGTTCAATTATTTTATCTTTGCATATACTGTCCTTTCTTGTAGATGTCCTGATTGTATCTCCCATAAGGACGTAAATTTCTTGGGGGACCCAAAAGAGTAACATCTATTTATTCTTAAACAGCATATCCAATCTTCTTCAAATTTCCTGGCATATGTAAGGCACACAATAAGTGTTTTTTCAATGAACAAATGAGTGACTTCATCTATGGCTGCTGTCACTGAAAATTTTTGTTCTACAATCTCAAAATTCTGAAAAAATGATCAACCAGACACAGTCCGGCTTTCATTCCAGTTATTACAATTTACTAGTTATTGTAGTAGAAGAATGGAAAATGCATATAAATTTAGATAATTAAAGAAACATTAAATTAAAAATAAATCATTATAAAAAATAAAATAAATCATTATAATCCAATTTCAAAATTTACGGCAATTAAGAATATCTTAATGTTATTACACACCTGAACTTTTTTCCCATGTTACAAATATTAATTTCTTAATCTTCAAAATAATCTCATTAATTATATTCAATTCCTGATCCCATTTTACAGACATGGAAACTGGAATAGAGTGGTTAAGTAACTTGCTCAAGATCACACAATTACAGGGCGCCTGGGTGGCTCAGTTGGTTAAGCGACTGCCTTCGGCTCAGGTCATGATCCTGGAGTCCCTGGATCGAGTCCCGCATCGGGCTCCCTGCTCGGCGGGGAGCCTGCTTCTCCCTCTGACCCTCCCCCCTCTCATGTGCTCTCTCTCTCTCATTCTCTCTGTCAAATAAATAAATAAAATCTTTAAAAAAAAAAAAAGATCACACAATTACTAAAAGGTAAAGCCCATACTTAAAAACATATCCTCTAGTTTGCTCATAGGAATATTGGTCATAAAGCTAGAATTCACAAGAAAATGTTATAAGAAAACTTTCATAAATGTACACATTCACAGGAAGGCAAAATTTGGGAGCCAGATATCAAATGCAGGTTAAATAGGATTAAAATAAAACAGGTCTTACTGAATCAAGAAACAAGCCTATTTGAGGTCATGAGAATCTGTAGTGACATAAAAAGAGATGAACAATTTATGAGTTGTGGCTTAATGCCTTTGAAAACTTGCTCGGTTTCTAGAACCATATTTTTTTTTAATTTGAAGAATAGTATTTGTGAGCCACAGTCCTAAGTGGATTTTGTTCAGTGGGACCTTTAGCAAAGAACATTATCAAAAGTGTGGTAGACCATTACTGTTGATCAAATACTATGGTCTGTTTCTTATAAAGCCCCTTTTCATAGGGAAGTTACAGATGTACACCATGTTGAACTCAGACACCGCCATGTGTTTTACTATGACCAACTAAATGTGGTGGAAGCTTCTGGGCAGAATATTTAAGAATGAATTCATGGTTTGCTGCATCACTTTTCCCTCTATCTCAAGATTGACAATTTTCCAGATACAGGCTTCTCCCATATCTGAGGTCCCAAAGAAAGGATGGCATGGACTAGAGAGACAGCTGCTTAGAATGAACACATTGCACGAATGAGAACTGAGTCTAGTTTTATAAGCTGGTGAGTTTTCTGGGGTTGTGTGTTACTATCATAACATAGCTTATCTAACTGACACAGTTAAGAGAGCAATAAATATGATTCTTTACCGTGGTGCTAGAGACTCTGTGGTGAACAATAACAAAAAAGCCCCACAGTCTCTATCCTCAAAATGCTTTCATTTCATCAGTGTTACAGAAGCCATTAAAGCAATGAGTTTCCTATAATATCAGGGAAAGAATTAGGGTACTAACAGTTACTACTGATAATATTAAAAAAATGAAAGTTTTAAACAAAAATGAAAGTTTTAAACAAAAAAATAAACAGAAAAAGGTGGGCAGATACCAGAGAGTTGCATTTAGTCTTTCTTAAACAGGTCAGGTGGTAATGAAGTACATGTATCTCTGGGCCTAATACTGAACATTTAAGGCAGGTCATTTTAGATATCAAATGCAATGCAGGATGTCATCCTTTTAAAAGTATTTGACATCTGGGGCACCTGGCTGTCTCAGTTGGTTAAGTATCCGACTTGATTTCAGCTCTGGTCATGATCTCAGGGTCCTGAGATGGAGCCCTGAGTCAGGCTCTGTGCTGGGTGTGGAGCCTGCTTGGGATTCTCTCTCTCCCTCTCCCTCTGCCCCTCCTCCCCCACCCCAGTCCTCCCTCATGCTCTCTCTTTCAAAAAAAAAAAAAAAAGGATTTGACAATCACATATGTAATTCAAATAAGATTTAACATATTTTTCTTTCTTCTCCCAGTCTATCTTATTTACTATGCTTCCCTATCCATCATTTACAATCCATCAGAGAATATCGCTGACATCTTTTAAATGTGGGTAAATACAAAGTGGCTTATGTGATATGCTTCCTATGCTGACACAATTACACAGTAATTATTTAATAAGGTGAATTGATCTTCAGTATTCTTTCTATTTTTTAGGGATTTCCCTTTCAAGCATAAAAAATGTTTATAACTCAACCAAGTAACATAAGAAAATTAATCATTTTCCCATATTACTTTGTGTTTTGATCATATTTGTAGGGCATTGTTGGTGTTTTAATCATTTTATAGGAATATGAAATTGTAGGCTACTATTTATGTAGCATTATTTTTTTTGAATTTACAAAAAAGTATATATTTTGAAGCGAAATTAGGTTTAATAAAGTATTATTACCACCAACCAGTAAAGTCCTTGATGGAGCACAGAATTCTACTTCAAACTCAGCCCATCATTATTTATTTATTTATTTACAGACAGTATAATGTTAGTTTCAGTTATAGATTTTAGTGATTCAACACTTACATACAATACCTGGTGCTCATCATGACACATGTACTCCTTAATCCCCATCACCTATTTAACCCATCCCCCCATCCACTTCCCCTCTGGTAACCATCAGTTTGTTCTCTATAATTAAGAGTCAGTTTCTCAGTTTGCCTCTTTTTTTTCTCCCATCTATGTTAGTTTGTTTTCTTTCTTAAATGCCACATATGAGTGAAATCATATGGTATTTTATACAGCATTTTTTTTGTGGCAACTACATGATGAGTTAGTGCTTAGAATTTAGTCTACCCATAGCAAAGACATGTGTCCCCAATCTTTTTTATTTGTTCATTGTTATATGGGCACTATTTCTATTATAAATGGCACATACTGGTTATTCGGTATGAAAGGATTGAATTGTTCATCTGAATCACATCAAATACTAGCTTACTGAAAGTCATCTATGTACTGTAATGATATTTTAGAGCTCCTGACATTTACAGCAAATCATAACACCATATATCTGCCTCACGAATTATTATTCAAGAGGTGTTTGACATTGTCATTTCAAGTGTGTCTAACGCAAGATGTTGTTCAGCATGCTACTATAGATGTGTAAATGGAATTTGTTTTTTGTTAAAATTTTATGAGGATTTATATTAAATATGCCTAGAAAAATTGATTCAATGTAAAGGCATATAACTGGGATGTATTGTTTTGTGTTTTATATTTAAGTAACAAAAATCTTAAGACACAGATTAGTTGATGGTGATTCCCTTCCGTTCTACTAATCATTTTTATGATAGTGACTTGCAAGTTTGCAATTGTAGCTATACCTTCTATCCTGAGTTCACATCTGAATTTCCAACAAGCTGGACATCCCTTCGCATATCCTATCAAATGCAAAAACTCACAAGGGCATGGTTCATGTCTGTTTTGTGCCTTGTGGTAACTCCAGTGCCAGGGACAACACTTAAGAGATGATTAATAAATTAATAACTTTATTCATTTAATTAATGATTATTAGCTTTATGCTTAATATTCCAGGGCACAAAATAAATTGTAGATACATTTCACATGGCAGCTAGAACAATCTTTTGCAAATACAAATTGAATAACATTATTTCATTTCTTAATCCATCAGTGGCAGACCATTGCACTTGGGGTAAAATGCAAATGACTTTATGGAGCCAGTAAAGCTCCTTGGAAATGTTACACTGATACTTTGCTTATAGAGTTCCAGCAAGTGAGTAAAGAATGTCACTTCCTGGCCAGTACAGGAAACCTCAGAATATTTTGGGAACTTCGAGAAGAGGATTTCACCTAGATCTACAGGTGTAGATCAGGCAAGCTTGACAGTAAGTATTTGGCTTGGCTTCTGGCCTTGAGACGCTACTGAAAGTTCAATCTAGAGATTCCTTATAAAAAGTTCCAGCAAAGTAGATTTTAAAGGATCTATATGATCCATCACTATTCTTTTTGAGCTTATGTAAACAATTAGGCCAAGTTTGTTAAAACTGGATTTGTTTTACAAATGAATTAGTCTTGATTTGGCTATCTCTGGAAAAGGGTTAATTTAGAGAGAAAAATTATGTTTCGATAACACATCCTTATGGATGTTAGATTCTAGCTTTGATTGTCTTTAAATGTTTGTTGTTTGCACACCTAGACGTGAGCTAAACTTCAGAGAGATTGCCATAATAGCTCATATATAAACAGTCTTCTGGCTTGTCACTTTGTGGGGATAATAAAAGGGACCCCATGGGCATATGATTACTAAACAGCTACACAATGGGATGGACTCCTCAACAATTATGTAACTCAGCTATAGCCTTGATCAATTCTATATGGCTGGGATAACAAAACTCCTCCTAAAAAGTCAGAGTGTACCTCATTCCAAGGGGTTAACTCTGAAATTGTGGAGATCATGGATGGTCCCACCTTCCTAATAATTGGATAGGAGAATGCACTTGGGGGGATGCCCTTATCTCCCGAGACAAGTCATCTCCCACTTGCCAGGTATTCCTCATAATTAGGATATTACTAAAACTAGACATCAGGCAAACGGGGCTTCTTGATGGTTTTATCCCTTATCCATATCTGTCCCAGGATCTTCCTCTATTGATCTGAAGTTTCAAATAGAGGCTTGAGTCAATCATACAGTGGCCATCTATATCCTGACTACAAGTCAAAGAGGAAATTATTATGCTAATATCAAGATTAAATGCTATTTATATATCCCAGATGACTCTGCTAATACATCCAAAGTTTTGGCAGACATGAACACCTGAATTAAGGCAATGTCTGATTCCTCTAGTTCTTTCAATGATTGGACTTCTTCCTGGTTTAGTGGGTATGCATGGCCTTGATGAAAAACACTTTTTACTAATAGTAGCTATGCTTAGGTCTTCTTCTTTGCTGTGGGGGCTATTGTCATTACATGCTCGGCATAAATATGTTGAATAAATTATCTCAATGGAAAGTCTGTAGAAAGCATACTATTCTGATGATGAGGTCTCATGTGTACCTCCAAATCAAACAATCTGCAACTAGGGGCCCTTCATTTAATGAGATAGCTTGGGATGTTTATGTTTCCCAATATGTAGGATCTACAATTTATCTTAGCCTGAAGAAACTTCAGAATATGAGACCTTTTCCCTTCAACACCCCTTAAGAATAAGGAGGATAAAAATCCCATAGGGGGGAATGAGACATGGAAACTGAAGGAACCCCATAAAAATGCCATTTTCCCCTTTTTTCTATTTTTTCTATTCTATTTTTGCTAGGTCCTGCACCCCCACTCCACTGTATACATGCCTTGTGATGTAAATAGCATATGTCCGCTTTGTAAGGAACAAAGCAATAATGATACCTTTGAGTCTTTCAGCACAACAGATAACATCTAAGGAGTAATGGGGCAGGGTCATCATAAACGTTTTCCAAGACCACTGACTCCAAACACCTTGACCCCAAGACCCCTGACTTCAGGGAATGAATGACTTATTAAGGACACCTGGACCCTGTCCTTGTTCTGACCAGTTCCTGGATGCCTAAGAGGGCACCTGCACCAGACCACAATTGCCAGTAAAAACCCCAGACCCCAAACAAAGACAAGACTCATTCTGTTTTCCTTTCTGAGTCTCCTGGACACTCAATTTGTATCTTTCTCTCTCTCTCTCTCTAGATAGATAGATAGGTAGATAGGTAGATGATAGATAGATAGATGATAGATTGATGATAGATAGATAATCTTTAATAAACTCTGCTTTCACTTCAAAAAATAAAATAAAGTAAAATAAAATAGCTTAGTAGCCCTTATTCATAGTCCTCCTGCTTGCTATTTACTTCAATCTCTTAGAAGTCTTTGTGGGCTAGCCTCCATCCATGTTCAGATACTTAATTTTTCTCTCTAGCCAGGATACTTTCCTTCTTACTACATCCCTCCTATTTCCTCTCTCATCTTTAGCATATTAATTAACTTATTTTTTCAGACTGCAACTTGAAAGCCATTTCCTCCTGAAAGCTTCAATTGCCTCTGCTGTATGATGCTAGACAATCAGTTTTTATAATACACATCATTTGGAGCTGTAATTGCTTCCTACTCAGGCCCAAATATCACAGAAAACCATATAGTCCTTGCAGGTTTTCAGCACATTCATATTATTATTGGAACCACATTGCCTAGTAAGGTGCCTGACTATAGTAACACATATTCTTAATAAATGAATGTTGAAAAATAATATGTTTGCCTCACATTATACTTAATTAGTGACTGAATTCTCAGTCTCTCGCTATGTTGCATTATCTATTCTATTTTACAATGAAAGTCAATATTTTCAATAAGATCACCATGAAAGGAAGATTTGTTTACCTGATTGTATAACTAAATAGATGCTCTCGGTTCCTATATGTGTATGTATTTATAGTTTCAAATATTTGTTGTAAGTAATCATTAATAACCATAAGTATCCATAAATGCACCAGTTAGAGAAGCAAACACACAATTCCAACTATTAATGTTTCCTTTACACCCTGGTATGTATTTGAGTTGAAAATTTTCTTCATTTTCCATAGGTGTGGTTTTTATTTTGTAATTAAAATTTATGGAGATCCCAAGAACAAGATTCCCTATGAATGAGAATACCTGACATTTCATGTGTTAAATGTTATGTATGTTCCAAATTCCATGTCGGCCTTTAAATGTTATGTATGTTCCAAGTTCCATGTCAGCCTCACTGCCTTCACACAGAGCCCTAAATACATTAATTTATTTTCTCTTTACCTATGCCACATATTTTTATAAGCCGTTTTCAGAATACTTTTCTGAAGCATAAACTGGGTTGTTTTACTTACATTTGCAAAATCTTAGTGGCTTTCCATTTAGCATGTAGGACCAGGAATTCAAATTCATCTCTGAGATATGAGCACAATTCCCCAGTGAGATTTAGATCATCCTGACACCTTTAATTTCACTTGTGGTTATCTATCACCAGTCTGTAACAAATAAACGTTTCTTAAAAATGAAATCAAAAGCTAAGAATCATATAATTCTAAAATTAAATGTGTAAACTATTATTTCAGAGTGCCCACTATGTGTCAGAAAGTTGGTAGAGAAAAATAAAAATGTGAAAAAAGTGTTTTGGCGCAATTTCATTCTAATAAAGGGAAAGAACATTTAAAAAAATAAACAAGCTTCTGCACAGTGAAGGAAACAATCAACAAAACTAAAGGGCAACATTTGGAATGGGAGAAGATATTTGCAAATGACGTATCTGATAAAGGTTAGTATCCAAAATATATAAAGAACTTATCAAACTCAACACCCAAAAAACAAATAATCCAGTTAAAAAATGGGTAGAAGACATGAATAGACATTTTTCCAAAGAAGACATCCAGATGACCAACACATAAAAAGATGCTCAATATCACTCATTATCAGGGAAACACAAATCAAAAGTACAATCATCTCACACCTGTCAGAATGGTTAAAATTAGCAACAGGAAACGACAGGTGTTGGAGAGGATATGGAGAAAAGGGAACCCTCTTACACTGTTGGTCGGAATGCAGACTGGTGTAGCCACTCTGGAAAACAGTATGGAGGTTCTTCAAAAAGTTAAATATAGAACTACTCTATGACCCAGCAATTGCACTGCTAGGTGTTTACCCAAAGGATACAAAAATATTAATCCAAAGGGATACATGCACCCTGATGTTTATAGCAGCATTATGAACAATAGTCAATTTATGGAAAGAATCCAAATGTCCATCGACTGACGAATGGATAAAGAATAGGTGACATATTTATATATATATAATGGAATATTACCCAGCCATAAAAAAGAATGAATTCTTGGTATTTGCAACAATGTGGCTGGAGCTAGAGAGTATTAGGCTAAGCAAAATAAGTCAGAGAAATATAAATATCATATGATTTCACTCATATGTGGAATTTAATAAAACAAATGATCATAAGGGGAAAAAAGAGAGAGTCAAACCAAGAAACAGACTCTTAACTACAGAGAACAAATTAATGATTACCAGAAGGGTGATAGGTGGGGGGATTGATTAAAGAGGTGATGGGGATTAAGAAGGGTGCTTGTTGTGATGAGCAATGGGTGTCATATATGTGTTGAATCACTAAATTGTACACCCAAAACTAATATTGTATGTCAACTAACTGGAATTTAAATAAAAACGAAATTTTTTAAAATTTAAAAATGTGCTAAATTTAAGAAGGTAACTTTTTTTTTTTTTACTGAATAGAATGTCTCTGACTCTTTCATGTATATTTTTTCAGCAAATATCTATTAAAAATATATTACGTAAGACAATGTTCTATATACTAAGGAATGCAAACTGTTTTTTTAAGTAAAAAAAAATGTCTGGTTTTGTGGAGCTTAAATTCATATTAAGAAGTAACAATAAAAAATAAATATGCATAAAGTGTAAATAAGGGAGATATTTATAAATGCTGTGGAGATTGCTATGAAATAAAGCAAGAAAGGGCACAGAGAGCGCCAGATAAAGGAGACATTATGATTTTAATTGTGCAGTCAGAAAAATCCACTGAAAGACTGAAAGGTAACTTGAAGCAAGTGACAGAACCAGGGTATCTCGGTAACTACCTTAGTTCCAAACAAACCAGGACACTCACTGGTCAGTCTAGATGGAGAAATAGGTAGGATCTTCCATGCTGCTATAAGGGCTTCCACTTTTAACACGAGTGAGATAGAAAACCACTGAATGATTTTCCATAGAGGATTGGCATAGCTGGGCTTATAAGTTAAAAAGTTCATATTATCTGTTTTTAAAAAATAAATAATAAGTTCAAGGGTAGAAGCAAATAGACTATTTAGGAGTTGCTGCCATAATCCAAGCAAGAGATGTTCATGGATGGAAACTGTGAGAAATAATCAAGATTGGATGTATTTGAAGGGAAGTCAAGGGGAAGAGTAGGTTTTCATTTTGCACATGTTCTTAATATGTGCACTAAATATCCCAGTCCATTTAGTATGTAGTTAAATATTTGAGCTTGGAGCTCAAAGGTAGAAGTCTGGGTTTAGGATCTAAATCTGGATATTGTCAGTGTATGGATAATCTTTAAAATGCTTTTATCTGGGTGGTATTGTAATGTGTGGTAAGTGCAAATAGACATGGGGAAAAAATCCCAGGACTAAGACCTAGGGCTCCCAACTGTTAGAGGTCAGCAACGAGTACCTGAAACTGAGAAAAGTAAGTAAAACCAGTAGAGTGCAGTATCCAAGAAGTCAATACAAAAATACTACTACTACTACTAATAATGTACATCAAGGAGCAGGGAAGTGGCCAGCAGCACCCAATTGTTAAGACTGACCCTTTGAATTTACCATTGTATTTATCAACTTGGTCATTTTTATTCTTGAAGAGGGTTCTTTTGCAAAGTGATAGGATTCAGAAAAGAAGCAAGAGAGAATGTGGCATGAGCAACCATAGATAAGCGTTGAAAGAATTTTGCTATAGGGAAAACAGAATAGGGCCGTAGTTGGATGAGAATACAGAAAAAAGTGAGGTTTGCATTTTTGAATAAAGGGAAACTTTCAGAATGCTTTTATGCTGATGAGAATGATTTAGTAGATACTGAAAATTCGATTATGGGAATCAGGGGCGAATTGCTAGAGCCATCACCCTAAACAGGTTGTCAGGAAATGGGCTCTAGTGCCCAATTAGAGAGGTTGGTGGATAAAAGGCATAATATTTCATCCCCAGCAGCAGAAATGAAGGCAGAATACATGGATGCTGATGCAAACAAGTAGGGAGAGTTGCTCTGGTAGGTTATATTCTAATTGCGTATATAATTTTTAAAGTAATAGAGGGGCATCTGGGTGGCTCAGTTGGTTAAGTGTCCACTCTTTGTTTTGGCTCAGGTCATGATTTTAGGGTTGTGAGATTGAGCCCTGAGTGAGGCTCCTTGCTCAGTGGGGAGTCAGCTTGAGGTTCTCTCTCTCCCTCCCCCTCTGTCCCTCTCCCTGCTCACTTCCCCTCTCTCTTTCTCAAATAAATAAATAAATCTTTAATTTTTAAAGTAACAGAAATATCATCATCTGAATATATCATTAAGAAGAGAGATAGTAAAAAAAAATTCCAAGAGAAAAGAAGAGAGTGAAGCATGAATAGTTAGCAACACTAGGACCTATGTGAAGTTTATCGCCCTGATTTTAGAAGACCCATCAGCATAATTGTGGATTTTTCTCCAACTACTATCAGTTGTAGTGTGGCCTCAGGCACAGATAGATAGAAATGGAATATAAGTAATATTTGTTTTCTTTTTTTCAGATAATATCCATGAAACAAGAGTGTTCTATTCATCCTCATGAACCAGGGAATCTTAATTTTATAAGTAGAAAGAGAAGATGTGGGTATGGGAAAGAGAGAGATAATATAATGTTTTGTATTGTAAGTCTCAAAGGGGTTTATATATTATAGGAATGGATGTAAAAAGACAGTGAGATGGAATATTAGGGGGTTGGGGACACAGAATGGGATATTTGAAATTTGGTTTATGGAGAGGTTGCAGTAACTTATAATAACCACGATGAAAGAGTAACTATGTATGGCTGATGTCAGGGAGAGAAAATTATCTTGGAACAAGGCACTAAGAGTCCAAGGCATTAGAAACATTATCTTTATGAATGTAGAATTCATAAACATTGTCCCAGTGATCTATAGATTGCTCAGAAAGTATGTATAGGAGGTTTTATGTACACCATTGATGAAATTCACTCTGTATTTTTATAGAAAAGGGAACAAGAATGACTTGGAAGCAAGAATGAGGAGTAAAGAGGATGCTGACCCCAAATACAGGCCCAGTATGAAGGGTATGGAAAAAATATGTGCCTTGGGACATTTTCATGACAAACAGTATCCCCAGGGAATTGATAAGTTTTAATATAATAATGATCAATGTTAATCTTTGGGAGGATGATACAGTACATTAGTATTTCCAAATAAGATCTTTTAACTCCATTAATTTTTGTGCTTCTCATGAAAATAATGTTACACACAATAAACTCAAGGCAGCCTAGTATAATGGTAAGACTAGGCTCTGGAGGAAGAACAGGCTGAGTCTGATTTTCATTATTTCATATGACAAATACGTGACCTTGGGCAAATTGCTTCATGTCATTGTGACATTGTACTTTGGGAAATGATGCTTTTAGAGTCTGAAGTTTCAAAGGTACACCTATGTATCTCCCAAATCAAGTTCTTTCACAGCTCTTTAGTCACCTTGATACATGGGAGTCCTAAAAGGAGAATTTCCTTATTTAGGAGATGGAAGGGGAGGATCACAGTATCTTATGAAAATAACTTTTGAATTCTAAGGCTATCACATATCCTAACAACGGCAGTGAGATCTGGTGCTTCTAAGGACATTCTTTTACAGGGATGGAACTGAATATTTTGAAAACACAAAGAGTCTTCATCCCCTGGCGAGATTACTTCAGAATATTTAATACATTTGATAAGAAAATCTTCATATCCAAAGGTTTTGTAAGGTAAGCTTGCAGCAATAACTTCAAGTCTCTTCTTCCCAGAAGTGCTAGGGGTCAAGAGCAAGTGCCAGATCGTATACATGAGTAAAATATTCAATGCAGAAAAAGAACAAAGCCATTAACTGGACAAAATTCTTGATCAGGACAGGGAAAAATTAGAACTTGGGGAATTCCACCAATTTTCTCCAAATGTTTTTCTGCTTTATTTATTTTTCTGTTTTTCATAGCTCATTCTCTGCTATTATTTAATTTTACTGGATGTATCTATTATTGTGATCTACATCAAAATCTGAAATCAAGACAGGACAAACTAATACATGTCATATATTGCACCCAATCTTAATTGAAAAGGAAAAGTATAGTGTTATAAGCACAAACACAATATACTTAAAAGAGTAAGTGTATGAAAGAATTTCTTGGCTGTTTTGAGGTATATTTTTAATGTTTGTTTTTGTTCATTGTGTAATATGGCTATTCAAAATATTTATACCCAGTGTGCCTATAAAAGTGTAAGTCTGGGTCTATCGGCCAATGAAGACATGCCTTCTTTATTTTGTATGTATCTCTAAATTTTAATAAACAATTACAATTTCTCCTGAAATGAAACAATTCCTACTTTTTCACCTGTATTTAAATGCCACTATCCACTTAATTACCACAAATTGAGTGTCATTCTTTTTCTGAAATATGACAGAGGTAAAAATCTACAACCACTACTGAGTTTTCATCTTAAAAAAAAACTTCTGTCTCTCTCGAACCTTTCTCTAACTGCTTTATTTTGAATTCTTACTTGGATGATTGAAAGTATCCCTTGGCCAGTTTTCCTGTCTCCAGACTTGTTCTCAGACTTTCAGCAGCTATCCTACTCATAGAGCGTTATAAAATACAAGTTAATCCTCTGTTTAAAGTATGTTCGCTGTTTTTAAAATAAAGTTATGCAAGATGCTGTGCAATTTGGCCTTGATTACACTTTACACTTTTTACCTAAGGATGTCATTTGTGTTTTTCTCCATATCTTACTGGCCTCACATACTGTATATCTGGGATGCTCTTCGTTCTGTCTTATTCATCCCCTAACACACATCTCACCAGTCTAGTTCACCATTCACAACTCAACTTGACATCATTTTCTCCAGAAAGCTTTCTTTCTTTGAGTAAGTTAAGTTAGGAAATACATCTTCTTTGACACCATGCCTCGAACAAACCAAAGGGAAGTTATCAGTCTATCTTCACCACAGAAATCTGCTTAAATTCCAGTCCTGTTATAGAATGTCATCAAGCAGAAAGAAAAAAAATAGATAAAGAAGCAAGCAGCACATATATACAGGATCTGAACTTTAAAGCTACAGATGGACTGTGGGAATATGAACAAAGCACTCACATCATATACTAAGGAGATTTTTTTGTATCTTTAAACAATGACTTTTTGTATAAAAGTGACATCAGTGACAGATTTACAATCACAATAATTTTGAACAACTACAAAATGTAATTGGTGAGTTGTGTCACTTTATATCTATAGTTGTTCTATTTTATCTCTTAATATGCCATTAAATATATAAAAATCAAAATGTTAGCTCTTTTTCTGTGTGAATGTGGAAATAGTCCTTCAATGCTATTTTAAATTACTTCTGTTCTTTTAAAATGATAATAATCAAATTTATGTTTTTAAGATAGTTTTTATTCTATTTCTTAGTTTGAGCTAATAATAGAAATCATTTGCTGTGTTTACAGTTAAGGGCTTCAGTCTGCTGTTGAGTATTGCTCATTCTAAAATAATTGATTGGAGACTTCATTTCTGAAAAGCGGGCATCTAAGCAGAGTATTTTATTACTAGTTCCTGATTTTTAATTTTCTTCATAGACTTGCTAATAATTTTTGTTATAAAAATCAGCTTTTTAATAGTTTATTTTAAATAATTTCAAAATAAATATTTGACCTTTTTACATGACCAGGATTGCTTTGTTGATTGGCATGTCTACTGAACTAAAATATGTGTGTGCGTGTGTGTGTGTGTGTGTGTATAAGATTTGTTCTTCCTTTCTTTTTCCCTGGTTTCAACTCACCCCAAGAAAATCAGATAGAAAAATGAGGGTTGTTTTTTTTCTAATACAGAAACAACAATGAATCTTATTCCAGAATAACCTAAGTAGCTCTTCAATATCAATTAGTATTGTGTTCCTGTGTCCTAGACCTCAAAAGACTAATTACTGATACCAAAAACAAGTTGGCTGATATTAAAAAAAAAAAATTTAAAAAAGAACACATGAAAACTTCAGTAGATGGGGTTAAATGGATTCAAATTACAATTTTGTATCCACTCATCCATTAATGGGGAATTCATATAAAATATAGATATTGTGCACTTAATATGTCCAGTAAATGAGATTGGCAATAGACAACTAGAATGAGTATAGAGAGACAAAGTTCCTGCCTCTAACTAAATTACATTCTAGTGTGAATGATATTTATTAACCAAATATTAATGTAAAAAACCTATTTAAAAACTGTATTAAATGCCATGTAGGAAAGGAGTAGAGTATCATGAATGTAAATATCACAGGGACTTGACTTAAGGCAATCAGAGAAAGTTTACCTGAGGAAATTATATTTAAGCTAAAACCTAAAAGAGAAGGGGGCAAAAAACAGAAAATGGATAGAGGTACATTAAGCAGGTAAAAAAATATATAGTGTTCTGTAGGTTAAAGGAAATTTCAGTATAGGTAGAGCATGGGGAGTAAGGATGGTGAGTAAACTATGGGCTGGGTCACAGACATTCTTACAGGTCATAGTGAAAAACTTTTTTTTTTTTCCCTGAGAGCAACAAAAGAATATGATCTGATATTTATTGATTTTTTCCCCCAGGATCCTTTCTCCATAATTCTGGCAACTGTCCCAGTTTTCATTTATGAATCTCCCTGTCAGTTCATAAGGCTCAACAGGCTCCATTTTCTTAACCTAGGCATAAGATATCTCCCTGGTTCAGTCATACCCATCAAAGCTCAACCTTTTGTTTGAACCTCTGGAAAGAAGAATTTTCTCATTTCTTCTTATTTGAACACAGAAAAATATAAGTTTGAGCTGCCAAAGCCATCTTATACATGTAAATATGAGAATGAAGCCTGTAGAAAAAGAAGAGAGCAAAGAATTGGAGAATAGCTGAGTCCTGACAGCATTGTTATATCTCATTTCAAGCTCCATCTTGAATTTTTAAATATGTTAGCTAAAATTCTTCTTTTTATTGAGGCATTTTGTTCATTTCTTTTTCACTTTTTTTTTTAAGATTTTATTTATTCATTTGACAGAAACAGATATAGCAAGAGAGGGAACACAAGCAGGGGGAGTGGGAGAGGGAGAAGCAGGCTTCCCACGGAGCTGGGAGCCCCATGTGGGGCACGATCCCAGGACGCTGGGATCATGACCTGAGCTGAAGGCAGACGCTTAATTCTGAGCCACCCAGGCACCCCTCTTTTTCACCCCTAAAAAGATCTGATGCAAAAAATGTATTGGAAGATTTCAAGCAGAAGAATGGAATGACCAATTTGATTTTTAATTTTTATTTAATTAAAAATGAGGTACCACTTGAAAAAGATATTAGAGAGAGAAAAACTACATTTAGGAATGGTTTTGGTAGTGGGACAAATAAGGTATGTTGCACAAATAAACCAGGGAGATGATGGTGGAGATGGGGGGATATTGATATGTTTAGGAAGCAAAATATATAGGGCATTGAAATACACTGTCAAGGATTAGGATGAAGATGAATAACTCCTAGGATTCAAGCCTACACAACTTCATGTATGCTTATCATTTAATAATTGTGGAATGATAGGCAAATTATATGGGATAGGTTTTGAATTGAGTTTTAGATGTGCTAAATATAACCTTAATATACTAAGGAGTAGTTGCTGGGTAAAATCTGATATATATAAATACATTTCGAAGCCACTGGAATGTAAAAGAAAGTGAGGGAGGAGGTATCAAAAAAAAAAAAAAATCAAGACAATGCCCCTAAACTTAAGAAGATAGCATTCAAGATAGAAAGTCTCTATATAAAAGAATGATAATTCTTTAAAATATATAATAGAGTACAGACTTTTTGGCTGACAGAGAATGTGCTATAGAATTCAGAAATAATTACTCAACATCACTGTGCTCCAGTGAAGACTATCCAAAACTCAGTGTGTTTCTGCTTCACTGAGACTTTTAATGACATAATATGGGTATTTCAGGAAAGCAAAAGCAGAAATGGTCACAAGGTTTAGCCGTCCTTCATTTCTATGATAATAATCACCTGAGAGATGTCAGATTGACCCACTACCCCAGAATTTGGTTCAAATGTTGAGACTAATGATATCACACATACTCAAAGAGGGAATGAAATGTTTATTACTCACATAATGAGGCTTTCTGTGGGGCAGGGCAGCCTTCCCAAGCATGTCTAAAAAAGGCTTCAGGTATCAGGAGTTTGCAAAGAAATGGAGAGAGATGGGGAAGAGGAAATGTGGTGGGTTGGAAGCTGTTAGCTGTCAAACATTAAAACATTGAACTCTTGGGGCACCTGGGTGGCTCAGTCGTTAAGCCTCTGCCTTCAGCTCAGGTCATGATACCAGGGTCCTGGGATCGCGTCCTGCATCAGGCTCCCTGCTCAGTGGGAAGCCTGCTTCTCCCTCTCCCACTCCCCCTGCTTGTGTTCCCTCTCTTGCTGTGTCTCTCTGTCAAATAAATAAATAAAATCTTTTAAAAAAATGGACTTTTTAAAAAAAATTAAATAAATTACCCACTTTAATAATGAATCACATATCAAGAGAGAAATTATTCACTTCATATCTAAGTTATCTAATGATGTTTGAATTTTGCCTATTGCAATATAATAAAACATTGGACTCTTAATTTAACACTATCAAATGCAATGACTAGATTATTTTCTACTCTACCTCGAGAGCTCTATTTAAAGGTAGGAAACACGAATAGTCCTTCTGACACTAAGCTTGGGAATGGACTTGCTCATTTAGTGATGGGAATCCATTTCAGAGGAGGGTCCTAACAACTCTAAAGGGAGATTTTGTTAGAAATTTTCAAGGCACTGTTTTGGCAATGGGAATGAGAGAATTTTTTTTAAACTATTTTATTTATTTATTTGACAGAGAGAGAGAGAGCACAAGTAGGCAGAGTGGCAGGTAGAGGGAGAGGGAAAAGCAGGCTCTCCGCAGGGAGCCAGACGTGGGGCTCGATCCCAGGACCCCAGGATCATGACCTGAGCCGAAGGCAGCCGCTCAACTGACTGAGCCATCCAGGTGCCCCGGGAATGAGAGAATTTTATGGACTGAAAATCTGTGTCCTCCCTAAATTCATATGTTAAAGCATTCATCCCCAGTGTGATGGAATTTGGAGGTGGGGCCTTTGGTAGATAAATATGTCATGAGGATGCAGCCCTCATGAATGGTATTAGTGCTCTTAAAAGAAGACAGGAGAGAGACAAAGCAATCTTGAGTGAAAGAATAAAGCCAAAGAGATCATATTTCCTGATTTCAAAACATATAACAAAGCTAGAGTAATCAAAACATGTACTTCAGTAATAATTTTTAAAGAACATTAAATAAAGGACATATTTGGAAAAAAAACAGCATAGTATTGGCATAAAGACAGATATATGTAAAAAATACAACAAAATAGAGGGCCTAGAAATAAATCTGCACATCTACAGTCAATTGATCTTCAACAAATGTGCCAAGAATACACAATGAAGAAAGATAGTCTTTTCAATAAATAGTATTGAAAAACATACACATGCAGAGGAATAAATTGAAACCTATTTGACAGCATACACAAAAATCATTCAAAATGGGTTAAAGACTTTACTGCTTCTCTCTCTTCCTTTGCTCCTCTCCCTGCTCATGCTCTCTCTTTTTCTCTCTCTGAAATAAATAAAATCTTATTAAAAAAAGAAAAAAAAGGAACAAAAGCCAAAATAGATCACTGGGATTGCATCAAACTAAAAGAACTTCAGCACAGCAAAGGCAACAATCAACAGAGTGAAAAGGAAACTTATGTAATGGGAGAAAAGAGTTGCAAACTAAATATCTGATAAGGGATTAATATTCAAAATATATAAGGAACTCCTACAACTCAGAATAAATAAATAAATAAATAAATAATGAATAATAAATAAATAAATAAATACCCTATCAAAAAAATATAAAGGACCTGTATAGATATCTCTCAAAAAGACATACAAATTGCCAATATGTACATGAAAAGGTGCTCAACATCACTAATCATGGAAATGCAAATCAGAACCATGAGATACCACCTCACACCTGTTGGGATGAAGATTATAAAAAGGACAAAAGATGACAAGTGTTGACAATGGTGTGAAGAAAAGGGAATTCTTGCACTCTGTTGGTGGGAATGTAAATTGGCACAGCCATTATGGAAACAGAATGAAGATTCCTCTGAAAATTAAAATAGAACTACCATTTGATCTAGCAACCCTACTTCTGAGTATACATCCAAAGGAAATGAAGTCAATGAGATACCAGCCCTTCCATGTTCATTATAACATTATCCTTAATAGCCAAGATGTGGAAACAACCTAAACGTCTGTCCACAAATGAACAGACATTTGTGGTGTCTATATTGATTGGATATAGATATAGATAAAGATTTAGATATAGATATGTGGCTGAGTCACCCTTCCCCAAATCACAAGTAGTGCCAAAGAAATGGTGTACAATGAAGGAAAAACTGATGTTAACCAGAATCAAATGTTTTAGTAGCCTAATTCTACATGTGCTTTTGTACATATGGAGTTATGTACAAAAAAATTATCATTGGTACAATTCCAGAAATGCTCAGTTTTGTGAAGAAAATATTTACATCCTCCCCATAAGGAGATAACCTAAGATTCAACCAGCTTCTGCGTTCAGCACCAAATCCAAGATGACTGCGTGATATATAGTGGTGCCCCAAAGTCTGTGACTAAACATTAGTTATCCATCACACAAAACACCAAATGTTTAATGATGGAAAGAGGATAACAACCTTAATGAAATTAACACCTGCTGGAAAACAATAATGTAATACATTCGCTGTTTGCTACTCCATGCTATTATTACCTTCTCTGATAAGTAATAGCAAGTAATTCTTACACAATCAGTGATATGAGAGCCTCTGTATACAATTTGCAATCCCTGTTTCTGCTTTTTGGAAGGATACCTATTTTCCAATACCCATTGAGACGAGGGTAACCGTAATATGTATCATTGTCCTGGATTTTTTTTGAGAGTGAAAGGAGAATTATTTTATTTATTATTATTTTTAAAGATTTTATTTATTTATTTGAGACAGAGAATGAGAGACAGAGAGCATGAGAGGGAGGAGGGTCAGAGGGAGAAGCAGACTCCCTGCTGAGCAGGGAGCCCGATGCGGGACTCGATCCAGGGACTCCAGGATCATGACCTGAGCCGAAGGCAGTCGCTTAACCAACTGAGCCACCCAGGCGCCCCGAAAGGAGAATTATTTTAAATGTCCTTGAGGGGCGCCTGGGTGACTCACTCAGTAAATTGTCTGCCTTCAGCTCAGGTCATTATCTCAGGGACCTGGGATCAAGCCCCATGTCTGCTTCTCCTTCTCACTCTCCCTCTGCTCTTGTGCATGCTCTCTCTCTCAAATAAATAGTAAAATCTTTTAAAAAATTAAAAAAATAAAATGTCCTTCAGAAAACAGGAATAAGTGTGATTGTCTCTAGCCAACCACAATATACAGTAACCTTATTTATAGTCCTGATTCTAGATTCTGAGAAAATCTTCCTTTATTGCTGAAACTAGATAAGATATTTGATGATTTCATGTGCTGTCGCTTTGTTTAACTTCCTGCAGGTTAGTGTCATTTTCCTTGAACAGTACGCTTTCAGATGTTTTAGTTATTCTGTAATTACCAAAATCTCAGGATTACACTCTTTCCTGATAGGATTTTGCTTCCCTGATTGGTATCTATAATATGGGTATCTTTATTTATCAATTAAAAATTGTTTTCTAATCCCTACTTTTTATTTCAGGGTTTTTTATTTCAATTATATTTATTTCAATTATATTTTCTTCCTTACGGTCTGTGTTTACTTTGCTTTGCTTTTCTATGCTTGTGCTTTTTCCTTCAAATACCGTGGATAGTTTGCAGGTTGCTTATAGATCTAATGGATACTACTGTTAACACGATTTTTTGATTTATCAAATTGAAACTATCTTTTGATACTTTACTATAAATATTGAGGAACCCAACACCTTTTAAATTCATTCCACCTTTTATCATACTCTCTTCCTCATAATCTTGGATTAATAATTTAATATTTTAATTTCTTTTTTTAGTTACACTCTTAAATGTAATACACTTCTTTTAAGATTCACTATTTTGAGAAGACAGAGGTATATATATCCTCTTTTGTAAGGAACTTTCTTTTATATACCTGAGTGGTATTTTGCTTCCTTCTTTCCTTCTTTCCCTCACTCTTTTTCTTTCTTTCTTTCTTTCTTTCTTTCTTTCTTTCTTTCTTTCTTTCTTTCTTTCTTTCTTTCTTTTTCTTTCTTTCTTTTCTTTCTTCTTCTTTCTTTCTTTCTTCTTTCTTTCTCTTTCTTTCTTTCTTTCTTTCTTTCTTTTTCTTTCTTTCTTTCTTCTTTCTTTCTTTCTTTCTCTATTATCTCACTAGGATACATCTCAGGTTGACATTTAAATGCTCTAAGAATTAATTATTCTAGCAGTTACTTCCTCAATCACTGTTCCTCAAAACATGAAACATGCCTAGGTGGTTTGGTATCAAGAACATTTCAACTTCATCCAGATCTTCTGCCAATTCTCTTCTTTCAGATACTGGCCCACTTCCAATAACACTTGTAGGACACATGTTTTAATACAGGTAACCATCTCAGACACACATTTTCTCTTTCAGAGTTTAATATCAGCAGGTCTGTCTGATCAGTGACGCCTTGATCCAACTAAAATAATTATTCTGTATTTGAAACATTGGATATTATTTGGATCTTATTTTCTGCTCTTCAAAAGGCTCTGAATTTCATATGCAAATTTATCAATATCAATTTTAGGTTTCAGGGAGGAACATTCTAAAAAGCAAATCACACCCTTTATCCAGGATTGTGGTGACTCATCTGAGTGTTGTTCTGATAATAACTAACATATTTTTTTTTAATTCAAGTATAAATAACATACAGTGTTATATTATTTTCAAGTGTACAATATAAAGATTCAATAATTCTTTACATTACTTCATGCTCAGCACAGTGAATGTACTCTTAATCCCCTTCACCTTTTTTACTCCTCCCTCCACCTACCTCCCCACTGGGCAACCAGCAGTTCTCTATATTTAATGGTCGAGTTTTTTGTTGTCTCTTTTTTCTTTGTTCATTTGTTTTGTTTCTTAAATTCCACATATGAGTGAAATCATATGGTATTTGTCTTTCTCTGACTAATTTATTTCACTTAGCATTATGACTTCTAGATTCCTCCATGTTGTTGCAAATGGCAAGATTTCATTCTTTTCTATGGCTGAATAATATCCCATTGTGTGTGTGTGTGTGTGTGTGTGCCACATCTTCTTTATCCATTTATCAATGAATGGGCACTTGGCTATTACAAATAATGCCACAGTAAGCATAGGTGTGCATATATCTTCACATATCTCCCCAAATTAGTGTTTTCATTTTCTTTGGGTAAATAACCAGTAGTGGAATTCCTAGATCACATGGTAATTCTATTTTTAGATTTTTGAGGAAACTTCATACTATTTTCCAGTGACTGCACCAGTTTTCATTCCTATCAACAGTGCGCAAGAGTTCCTTTTTCTCCACATCCTTGCCAACACTTACTTCTTGTGTTTTTTATTTTAGCCTTTCTGACAGGCATGACGTGATGTCTCATTATTTTGATTTGCATACCTCTGATGATTAGTGATATTTGGCATCTCTTCATAGGTCTATTGGCCATCTGTATGTCTTCTTTGGGAAAATGTGTTTTCATGCCTTCTGCCCAGTTTTAATTGGATTATTTGTTTTTTTTGATGTTGAGTTGTAGAAGTTCTTTATATATTTTAGATATTAACCCCTAATCAGATATATCACTTGCAAAATTCTTCTCCCATTCAGTAGGTTACCTCTTTGTTTTGTTGATGATTCCCTTCACTGTGCAAAAGATCTTCATTTTGGTGTATTCCCAATGGTTTAATTTTGCTCTTGCTTCCCATGTGAGAGGAGACATCTAGAAAAATGTTGTTAGAGCCTATGTCAAAGAAATTACTGCCTATGTTTTCTTCTAGGAATTTAATGGCTTCCAGGCTCACATTTAGGTCTTTAATCCATTTTGAATTTATTTTTGTCTATCGTGGAAGAAAGTGGTTCAGTTTCATTCTTTCTCATGTAGCTGTCCAGTTTTCCCAGCACCATTTGTTGAAGACACTATCATTTTTGCATTGTATATTTTTGCCTCCTTTGTCATAGATTAACTGACAATGAAAATGTGGTTTTTGATCTGGGCTCTCTATTCTCTTCCACCCATCTATTTTTGTGCTAGTACCATTTTGTTTACTATAGCTTTGTAGTGTATCTTGAAATCTGGGATTCAGATACCTCCAGTTTTGTTCTTCTTTTCCAAGATTGCTTTGGCTATTTGGGGTCTTTTATGGCTCCATACAAATTTTAGGATTATTTGTTATGATTCTGTGAAGAATGCTGTTGATATTTGATGGGGATTGCATTAAATTTGTAGACTGCTTTGGTTAGTATGGACATTTTCACATTGGTTCTCCCAATCCATGAGCATGGAATATCTCTCCATTTGTTTATATCATCTTCAATTTCTTTCATCAATGTTTTATAGTTTTCAGAGTACAGACCTTTCACCTTCTAAGTTTATTCCTAGGTGTTTTATTTCTTTGGTGCAATTATTAGTGGTAGTGTTTTCTCTTTCTCCTACTTCATTAATAGTGTATAGAAATGCAAAATAATTCTGTATATTAATTTTGTACTCTGTGACTTTACTGAATTCATTTATCAGTTCTAGTAGTTTTTAGTGGAGACTTTAGCGTTCTCAATAACTAACATACAATTTGAGGTCACCAAAAAAAAAAAAAAGATACCGATGGCTTGCATTATTTCTCAAGTTGCACATACAGTGTCACTTTGTTACTCATTTAAGAGACTTTGGGAATGGTACTAGAAATGTGCGTAATGCTTAAGTGAGTAGCCAGACATTTGCTTTAATTATTATACAGGCAAATATCTTTGGGCAATTTCTCCAGAGCAAGTACCATTTTTTATAAAGATGGATATGACAAATTGGGAATTTGGGGAATTCAAATAGTCATTGTTGCAAATGTCCCAATCTCTCAGTAAATCTTTTTCTTTTTGACCTTTACTTCATGTAGGTGCTCTTATCTATCTATCTATCTATCATCTATCTATCTATCTATCTATCTATCTATCTATCTATCTATCTATCATCTATCTTTTTTACTTTTATTTTAATATGTTATGTTCATCACCATACAAAACATCATTAGTTTTTGATGTAGTGATCCACAATTCATTGTTTTAGTATAACTCCCAGTACTCCATGCAGTATGTGCCATCCTTAATACACATCACCTTGCTAATCCTCCCCTCACCCCTCCCTTCTAAAACCTTCAGTTTGTTTCTCAGAGTCCATAGTCTCTCATGGTTCATCTCTCCCTCTGATTTCCCCCCTTTCATTTTCCCCTTCCTTTTCCTAATGTCCTCCATGCTATTCCTTATGTTCCACAAATAAGTGAAACTGTATGATAATTGACTTTCTCTGCTTGACTTATTTCACTAAGCATAATCTCCTCTAGTCTCATCCATGTTGATGTAAAAGTTGGGTATTCATCCTTTCTGATGGCTGAGTAATATTCCATTGTATATATGGACCACATCTTCTCTATCCATTCATCTGTTGAAGGGCATCTCAGCTCTTTCCACAGTTTGGCTATTGCAGACATTGCTGCTATGATCATTGGGGTGCATATGGCCCTTCTTCCACTACATCTGTGTCTTTGGGGTAAATATCCAGTAGTGCAATTCCTGGTCATAGGGTAGCTCTATTTTTAATTTTTTGAGACACCTCCACACCGTTTTCCAAAGTGGCTGTACCAATTTGCATTCCCAACAACCATGTAAGAGGGTTCCCCTTTCTCCACAATCTCTCCAACATTTGTTGTTTCTTGCCTTGTCAATTTTTTCCATTCTAACTGGTATAAGGTGGCATCTCAATGTGGTTTTGATTTGAATTTCCCTGATGGCTAATGATGATGAACACTTTTTCATGTGTCTGTTAGCCATTTGTATGTCTTCTTCAGAGAAGTGTCTGCTCATGTCTTCTGCCCATTTTTTGACTTATTTATTTGTTTTTTGGGTGTTGAGTTTGAGAAGTTCTTTATAGATCTTGGATACCAGCTCTTTATCTGTAGTGTCATTTGCAAATATCTTCTCCCATTCTGTGGGTTTCCTCTTTGTTTTGTTGACTGTTTCCTTTGCTATGCAGAAGCTTTTATCTTGATGAAGTCCCAAAAGTTCATTTTTGCTTTTGTTTCACTAGCCTTTGGAGATGTATCTTGAAAGAGGTTGCTGTGGCCGATGTCAAAGAGGTTACTGCTTATGTTCTCCTCTAGGATTTTGATGGATTTCTGTCTCACATTGAGGTCGTTCATCCATTTTGAGTTTATCTTTGTGTATGGTGTTAGAGAATGGTTGAGTTTCATTCTTCTGCATGTGGTTGTCCAATGTTCCCCAGCACCATTTATTGAAGAGACTGTCTTTTTTCCATTGCATATTTTTTCCTGCTTTGTCAAAGATTGTTTGACCATAGAGTTGAGGGTCCATATCTGGGTTCTCTATTCTGTTCATTGGTCTATATGTCTATTTTTGTGCCAGTCTCATGCTGTCTTGGTGATCACTGCTTTGTAACATAGCTTGAAATCGGGCAATGTGATGCCCCCAGCTTTGTTTTTCTTTTTCAACATTTCCTTGTCGATTCAGGATCTTTTCTGATTCCATACAAATTTTAGGATTGTTTGTTCCAGCACTTTGAAAAATGTCATTGGAATTTTGATTGGGATGGCCTTGAAGGTATAGATTGCTCTGGGTAGCATAGATATTTTAACAATGCTTATTCTTCTGATCCATGAGCATGGAATGTTTTTCCATCTTTTTGTGTCTTCTTCCATTTCTTTTATGAGTGTTCTGTAGTTCCTAGAGTATAGATCCTTTACCTCTTTGGTTAGGTTTATTCTGAGGTATCTTATGGTTTTTGGTTCTCTTATAAATGGAATTGTTTCTCTAATTTCTCTTTCTACAGTTGCATTGTTAGTGTATAAGAAAGCAACTGATTTCTGTGCATTGATTTTGTATCCTGCCACATTACTGAATTGCTGGATGAGTTCTAGTAATTTAGGGTGGAGTCTTTTGGGTTTTCCACATAAAGTATCATGTCATCTGTGAAAAGGAGGGTTTGACTTCTTCTTTGCCAATTTGAATACTTTTTTTTCTTTTTGTTGTCTGATTGCTGTTGCTAGGACTTCTAGTACCATATTGAACAATGTGGTGAGAGTGGGCATCCTTGATGTGTTCCTGATCTTAAGGGAAAGGCTCTCAGCTTTTCCCCATTGAGGATGATATTTGCTGTGGGTTTTCCATAGATGGATTTTATGAACTTGAGGAATGTTCCCTCTATCCCTAAACGCTGAAGAGTTTTAATCAGGAAAGGATGCTCTATTTTGTCAAATGCTTTTTCTGCTTCAATTGAGAGGACCATATGGTTCTTCTCTCTCCTCTTATTAATGTGTTCTATCACATTAATTGATTTGCGAATGTTGAACCACCTTTGCATCCCGGGGATAAATCCCATTTGGTCATGGTGGATGATCCTTTTAATGCATTATTGGGTCCTATTAGCTAGGATTTTGTTGAGGATTTTGGAATCCATATTCATCAGGGATATCAGTCTGAAATTCTCCTTTTTGATGGGGTCTTTGCCTGGTTTGGGGATTAAGGTAATGCTGGCTTCATAGAATGAGTCTGAAAGCTTTCCTTCTGTTTCTATTTTTTGAAACAGCTTCAGAAGAACAGGTATTATTTCTTCTTTGAGTGTTTGGTAGAATTCCCCAGGGACCCTGGACTCTTGTTTTTTGGCAGGTTTTTGATAACTGCTTCAATCTCATTACCAGTTATTGGCCTATTCAGGTTGTCAATTTCTTCCTGCTTCAGTCTTGGGAGTTTATAGGTTTCCAGGAAGGCATCCATTTCATCCAGGTTGCTCAGCTTATTGGCATATAGTTGTTGATAATCATTTCTAATAATTGTTTCTATTTCCTTGGTATTAATCGTGATCTCTCCCCTTTCATTCATAATTTTATTAATTTGAGTCCTTTCTCTTTTCTTTTGAATAAGTCTGGCCAGTGGTTTATCGATCTTATTAATTCTTTCAAAGAACCAGCTTCTAGTTCTGTTGATCTGACCCACTGTGTTTCTGGTTTCTAATTCATTGATTTCTGCTCTAATCTTAATTATTTCTCTTCTAATGCGTGGCTTAGGCATTGTTTGTTGCCTTTTCTCTAGTTCTTTAAGGTGTAGAGTTAGTTGGTGAATTTGGGATTTTTCTATTTTTTTGAGTGAGGCTTTGATGGCTATGTATTTCTCCCTTAGGACAGCCTTTGCAGTATCCCATAGGTTTTGGACTGATGTGTTTTCATTCTCATTGGTTTCCATGAATTGTTTAAGTTCTTCTTTGATTTCCTGGTTGACCCAAACATTCTTAAGCTGAGTGGTCTTTAGCTTCCAAGTGTTTGAATTTCTGCCAAATTTTTTCTTGTGATTGAGTTCCAGTTTTAAAGCATTGTGGTTTGAGAATATGCAGGGAATAATCTCAACCTTTTGGTATCGGTTGAGACCTGATTTGTGACCCAGTATGTGGTCTATTCCGGAGAAAATTCCATGTGCACTCGAGAAGAATGAGTATTCTGTTATTTTAGGGTCAAATGTTCTGTATATATCGATGAGGTCCATCTGGTCCAGTGTGTCATTCAAAGCTCTTGTTTCTTTGTTGATTTTCTGCTTAGATGATCTGTCTATTGCTGAGAGTGGAGTATTGAAGTCTCCTACAATTAATGTATTGTTATCAATATGACTCTTTATTTTGGTTAACAGTTGGCTTATGTAGATGGCTGCTCCCATGTTGGGGGCATAGATATTTACAATGTTAGATCTTCTTGTCGGATAGACCCTTTAAGAATGATATAGTGTCCTTCTGTGTCTCTAACTACAGTCTTTAGTTGAAAATCTAATTTGTCTGATAGAAGAATTGCTACCCCAGCTTTCTTTTGAGGTCCATTGTCATGGAAGATGGATCTCCATCCCTTCACTTTCAGTCTGGATGTATCTTTAAGTTCAAAATGAGTCTCTTGTAGACAGCATATGGATGGGTTCTGTCTTTTTATGCAATGTGCAACTCTGTGCCGTTTTATGGGAGCATTTAGGCCATTCACGTTGAGAGTGATTATTGAAAAATATGATTTAATTGTCATCATGTTGCCTGTGAAGACCTTGTTTTTATAGATTGTCCCTGTAAATTTCTTTTCTAAATCACTCTTGGGAACTTTCTCCTTTCATAGAACCCCCCTTAATATTTCTTGCAGGGCTGGCTTAGTGGTCACATATTCTTTCAGTTTCTTCTGGTCTTGGAAGCTCTGCATCTCTCCATTCATTCTAAATGACAGCTTTGCCAGATAAAGTATTCTTGGCTGCATGTTCTTCTCACTTAGTATCCTGAATATGTCTTTCCAGGCCTTTCTTGCTTGCCAGGTCTCTGTGGATAGGTCTGACGTTATTCTGATGTTCCTTCCTCTGTACCTAAGGAATCTCTTCCCCCTAACTGCCCTTAAGATAGTTTCCTTGGTTCTAAGATTTGCAAGTTTTACTATTACATGCCAGGGTGTTGGCCTGTTTTCCTTGATCTTGGGAGGGGTCCTCTCTGCCTCTAGGACATGAATGTTTGTTTAATTTCCCAGATTAGGAAGTTCTCAGCTACAATTTGCTCAAATATATCTTCTAGGCCTCTCTCTCTATCCACCCCCTCAGGGATTCCAGTAATTCTGACATTGGAACATTTCATAGTGTCACTTATTTCTCTCATTCTATTTTCATGGATTCTGTGTTGTTTTTCCCTGGCCTCTTCTTTTCTCTTTTTTCTATTAATTGGTGTTCTAGGTCACTAATTCATTCTTCTGCCTCGCTTACCCTAGCTGTTAGATTATCTAGATTAGATTGGATCTCATTGATAGCATTTTCA
Organism: Mirounga angustirostris; assembly: GCF_029215605.1. Classification (NCBI taxonomy): domain Eukaryota; kingdom Metazoa; phylum Chordata; class Mammalia; order Carnivora; family Phocidae; genus Mirounga; species Mirounga angustirostris. The sequence goes on along the minus strand of NW_026991710.1, from coordinate 37,871,312 downwards.
AATTCTGCCAATTCAGCCTTCATTTCTGCCCTTAGAGACTCTATGTTGCCATTAATTGATTTCTCCATTCTAGCTATTGTCTTCACAATTGTTAGCCTGAATTCCATCTCCGACATCTTGGTTATATCTGAATCTGTTTGTAAATCTGTGGCATAAGTCATAGTCTCTGAGTCTTTCCTATTTTGGGAGGAAGTGGAAACCAATTTTGGGGGGCTTTTGTTCTCTAGCGGCTTTCCTTGGAGGCTTTCCATGTCTCTTCCAAGAGTCAGAGTAGAAGAGATCATTTCCAACCCTCTGCGTCAGAGCAGAGAGATCGCAGTCTGTTCTTTGGTGAGCTCTCCTGGACACACTATCTCCATTTCTGTCTGTGCTGCTATAAACTACAGCATCCTGGGTTGTGCACCCCTCAGCAGTGCTCCCAGTCTTTGCCTCCAGGTTGGGGCATGTCTCTGACTTTGTGCTTCTAAAACCACCAGCCTCCCCCAGTTCCCACATGGGGCCCTGCCACTCTGGGTTTCCATGGGGGGGCTGCCCTAAAGTCCTTACCCTGCTGCTACCGGTCTGTGAGTCTGTGCCCTGTCCCCAGTGCGGGAGGCTATCACTTACTGGTGGTGTAGGATCCCAATGGCTGGGCTCCCTCCCCTTTCTGTTTGTCCTTTGATATCTGCCCACAGAATCATGGCTCCCTGCTTCATACTCAAAACCAACCATCTGCGATATTCTGTTTGTAGAGATCCAGATCTATCTTCTTACATCTCAGGCTGATTTTGTGGGTGTTCAGACTGGTCTGGTAGATATCCAGCTCAATTCTGGGGACTGGTTGGAATAGTGTCCCGTACTCCACTGCCATCTTTTTCCTCCCTCTCTCTATCTACCATCTATCTCTCTACTTATTTGTTTTCTTTGCTCCTAAATTTCTCTACTATTATTACTTCCCAAATCTATAGTCACTCTATTGCCTTAAGGTCTACCCATATTTTATTTTATTTTATTATTTTATTCTATTTTATTTATTTTATTTACTTATAGAGTGGGGAGGGGCAGAGTGAGAAGGAGAGAGAGAGAATTTTAAGCATGCTCCACTTCCAGCACAGAGGCCGATGTGGGGCTCAATCTCTCAACCCTGATATTATTATCAGGGCCCAAATCAAATCAGATGCTTAACTGACTGAGCCACCCAGGTGGCCCAATGTTTATCCATTATTAAACGAACAGCTTAAAATTGTTTGTTTTGATTCCTGATAAAAGCACTGACCCTTGTATGTACATAAAATTGTTTTTTTGAAGAAAAGAAAAAATAATTGGGGATGTGCTTAATGATATTTAAAGAAGAAAAATACAATTCATTGTGTAAAATATTCTTTTTTTGAATATGCACTTTTGACATAGCCCTTTGTTTTAAAGTTCCATTTGTAGAGACATAACAACTTGTGTTTTTTTAAATGCTTACCCATATGCATTGTTTATTGCCCAGGAAGAGCTCCTTGCTCAATATTTAGTTATGATTCATGACTTATTTATAATACTTAGCAGTCCATTTAACATGAATCTCTGGAATTTTGCCAGGACAGGGTCTATCCTGGATTCCTATTTTTCTTGTGAAATTTTCAGATACTCAAGCATGGCCTGTCAAGGGAAATCATTACAAACATTCTCTCCTCCATTGGTTTTTGGCAAGGTTTTCTGCCTTACAGCATCTGGCACACACTATTATTTTTATTGAAATTAAACACAGAATAATGTATCCACAACTCCATGAATCAACAGTTTATTTCTGGATTATTAAGTTGCCAACAGTATACACCATAGGGAATCATTCTAAATTATTTATTGTAAACTTAAGGGAGGGAAGGAACTGAAGCTATTTTCTATTATTTTTTTTCTCCTTTACCTGCCAGCAGAAAACAAGATCTTGAAAAATAAAACAGAGAGCTGTTGACAACACTTAACCTTTAGGCATGACAAGAAGTAATCATTTTCCACAGTGCATTTTCAACATTAGTGTACATTCTATATTAAAATAAATAAGCCAATTGTAACCATTGATTTTTCTAAAAGAATCTATTCTGTAGGAAGTGCTGATTTAATTTTAATTTTTTTCTTCAATGCATTTACTTCTTTGTTGTAAAAAATGCAGTTTATTCTTATTGTTAAATGTTTTTTTGAGTAAGCCTTGTGCACATGATACAAAACTACTTACACAGAAATAACTGACACAAATATTCAGTTATATCACAGAAGGCAAACAGAATTTCTCCTTGTTTTTATTATTGGGAGATCTTCATATTTATATTCTATTATATGGTCTTTGACTCCCATAGACATGAAATTGAAGGGTTATCTCATTTTATCCCTTGGTCCTTAACACATATAATCAATCATTTTAAACCTCAGTTTTATTATATATAAAATAGGGATAATGGTATTTATCTTTTAGGGGTGTTGCAGGGATTAAATTATACACACACACCCTTTCCCTAACACATAGAGTACCATTATGTTTCTCACATGACATGCATTATAATAAAGGCTATTAATTTTAATATTATCATCTATTCCAACTAATTAATAAATCATATCTACCTAAGTATGAAAATATTAAAATATTCTATTACTTATAATGTAATTTGGACATATAATATTAATATGTTGCTAACTGATTGTTAATAATAGTAAATACATGACATTATCACCACAGATAATTGGATTTGAAATTAAACTATATTCACTTCAATATTTATCCTAAATGTGAAAAGTTGTCAGATTATATATATATATATAACATATATATATATATATATATAAACTATATTATGCATGATATTATGCATAATATAGTTTACTTCTTTTGTGCCTTTTGAAGATTTTGTTGGTTAAATATCATAGTGAACATTCTGAGATACCTTCCATATACAGACCAAAATAATCATTTTAGCAATGATTATTAGAAGTGAATTTTTACATTTGGTACAATTTACAATTGTACCAATGTGATGTTAAGTGCAAATATGCTGTGGAAAGCTTAGGAAATATTTTGCTTTCCTTTTTCTGGGAAATCCCCTACTTACTGTCATGGAGCTATATAAGTGGTCTTGTACCAACAAAAACCCATGCCGATAGAGTTTATATTACCACTTTGCCTTGTTATTTGTGAATTCTAATTGGTTAAACCAATTAATGTTTTCTGCCATTTGGATCTGAAAGTACTACTAATTAATGTATTGTGTAAGGATTACCTGACCATTCAATGACCCATAGAATCGTAGATTTTTATAGTCATATAGGAACTTAAAGCTCACCACATTAAAAATTTAAGCTCTTTGTCCTGGTATATTGCGCAAATAATAACAGTCAAGGTAGTTGGTTGAGCTTAATCATTTCATTAATATTGAACAAACATAACTTTTTGGATATTAAATTTTTGTGAAAGATGTCTTTGATTCATCCAGTAATATCATATCTCCTCCTTATAATACTTTACACTATGGTGATTAATTTGCATATTGATAGGATAGCTATTATATGTAGGTAATTTGGAAAGGATACCCTAGCCAAAAAATATTTTTTCTAAAACAGAAATAACAAATTGAGATAATTCCTATATTATTAATTCAGTATTTCTAGATATGACAAAGAGACAGTAGTAATATAAATGTCATTAGATTTAATTGTCAGAGATAAAGTAATCAATCTCCTGAAACTAGAAATATGATTATACACTGAGAGGAATAATAATAACAAATGATATGTAATGGATGATATAAATAGTTACAGAATTAATTCAGTTTTAATAGTGGTTTGTAAAAGCATGGAAAACAAATTGGAAATATGCCAGTTCAATCAATTGGGTACAATTTTAGGAAATAAAATTGAAGCAACCATGTAGTTGAAATAAGAGGGTAGTAGACTTGAAATTTTCTTTTCTTTTTTCTTCTTTTTTTGATAAACATATTACCTTAGAACAGTTTTAGTTTTACAGAAAAATATGAAAATAGTACTGAGAATTCCCCTACATCTTATACTGTTTCATTAGTATGACACATTTTTTAAAAAGAACTGATATTGATACATTATTATTAATGAAAGCCCACAATTTATTCATCTCTCTTAGGTATTTATGAATATCACTTTTCCATTCCATAACTCCATACACATTAAATTTAGGCTCCTCTTGTGATGGTCTTAAGATTTACTTTGTTTTTGATGACCCTGACAGTTTTGAGGAGTCCTGGTCAGGCATTTTATGGAATGTCCTTCTATTGGGAGTGTGTGATGTTCTCATTATGTGACTGGGTTATGCATTTTTGGGAGGGAGACCACAGAAATAAAGTGACATTTTTGATCACAAGAGTACATATATCCACATGACTTGTCACTGTTTAAGTTGACCTTTATCATCTGGCTGATGTAGTGTTTGTGCAATGTAAAGTCCCCACCCTCCTTTCCAAACTGTACTCTTGTACAGAATAAAGTCATTAGGTACAGCCCTCACTTAAGGAGTGGGGAGTTTTGTGTTTCACCTTCTTGAAAGCTATTTACATGAATTATCTGGAATTCTGTGTGGGAAATTTTCCCCTTCTCCTATATTTATTTGTATTCAATCATTTATTTTTATCTGTATAAATTAATGGGTATTTAATTCCTATTTGGGGTTCTAAAGCAACATTACTGTATGTTGTTGGCCAAACTGTTCTACATTTGGCCATTTAGAGCTCTCTCAGTTGGCTCCTGTGTCAATCATTTTTTTTAAGCACTTTCTTATTTTCTGGGTCTATAAGATGCTCCAGGCTATTTTTATATATTTCCTGCTCTAGATCTAGAATCAGCTATCTCTCCAACAACTATGATTACTTTAATTGTAGAATGGTATTAGATACCAAGATCTGGATGCTAGATGTGTTCACTGTTGTTGGAGTTAGTGTTTCTAGGTTCTCTCAGCTTACATATCAAAGAAATATATTCCACATATACTAACCTTTATATAGTCACATATTTAAAAATACTTCTATATATAAAAACCTGTATTAAACATGAATTCATACTGATATCTCCAACTTTAATTCATTACCATATAAATCACTCTAACCTCCTCCCTTGCTTTTCTGTAACATTCCACTTTAACAATGAGGAACCTGGCTCTTATCATTTAACATTCATTTACATAATTGTTCAAATTCAGTACACATGTATAGTGGAATGACAATGGGTAACCCATATCTTGATTGGAAAAATTTTATCAAATAGAGTACAGTGCTTATATATAAATTATTGTGCATTCAAATGCCCATTTCCAAAGTTATTATCTGCGCATTTCTTTCCACCCTCTTCATTGAGGTTGTTTCATGTATTTGTAATCATTAGATTATATTGTTATTCTTCATTCCTTCCCAGGATTCCTTAAACCCTTGAATAATTTCTTTTAAATGTCTATACATAAAGGTCCTCTCTTTGTGTTATAAAATCTTATGGCTTTTGTGAAAGGCAGAGTGTCATATATCCACCCTTAACAGTATCATAAAAAACGTTTTACTGGTCTAAAAAATTCACTGTGCTTCGCTTTTTCAACATTTTCTTCTCCCTTCTGTCTCCTTATAACCACTGATCTTTTTCAGTCACTGTAGTCCTGTCTTTCCCAGCATATTTTATAATATGAATTATAAAGTATGTAGCCATTTCAGCCTGACTCATTCACTAAGAGATAGGCATTTAAGATTTATCCATGCATTTTCATGGTCTGATATTCCATTTTTGTCCATTGTTAAATAATATTCCAGGGTATGGATGTATCAGTTTATCAATTTGCTTACTGAAGGACAACTTGGTTGATGCCATCTTTTGACAATTATTAATAAAACTGCCATAAACATGTGCATGTAGGTTTTGATGTGGATCTGAGATTTTAAATCAGTTGAGTAAATATCTAGGAGTACAGGTGGTGGAAATATAGTAAGACTATAGTTAGCTTTGGAAGAAAATTCCCAATTGTCTACTAAAGTGTCTGTATCATTTTGTATTTGCACTAGCAATGAGTAAGAGTCTGTGGCATCATATCCTTGCCACAAATTGGTAGTCATTTTCTTTTGAATTTTAGCTAATGTAATAGGTGTGTGGTAGCATATTTTTGTTGTTTTAATTTGCAATTTTCTAATGGAAAATGATGCTGAGCATTTTTCAATACTATTTGCCATCTATATACCTTTTTTGCTGAGGTGTCTGTTCAGATCTTTTCCACATTTATTAATCAGGTTGTTTCTTTTCTTATAGTTGAGATTTAAGAATTCCTTGTATATTTTGGAAACTAGACCTTTATCAGATATTTGTCTTGCAAATAATTACTCCAGATTTTGGCTTCTCTTCTGATTTTCTTAACAGTCTCATGCTTTAATAATATCCAATTTATTAATATTTTTTCATACATTATGCTTTTGGTGTTGGATCTAAAAACTCTTAACCAAATCTCAGATCATATAGATTACATCTGTTATTTTCTAAAAGTTTTTTTTTTACATTTATATCTACAATTCATGATGAGTAACTTGAATAACATGTTCAGTTACTCAACCAATACTTGAAAAAAACTACTGTTTTCTCATTGAATTTCTTTGCTCTCCCAGGTGAAAAGTGAGTTGAATATTTGTGAAATCTATTTCTGGCTTTGTAGTCTATTCCATTTATATATGTACATTCTTTTGACTAATGCCAACTGAGTAGATTATAGTTTTATAGTAATTTTATGCTAAGTCTTAAAATTGGGTCACGTGAGAATTCTAACTTTGTTTTTCAGCACTATGTTAGCTTTTCTAGGTCTCTTGAATTTCCACATAAATCTTAGAATATATTTTTCTATATTTACAATTTCTCCATATCTAAAATAAAGGTTACTGGATTTTGATTTGGATTGCTTTGAATCTATAGATCATGTGGGGAAGAACTGACATTTTAACTATATTCAGTCTTCCAACCCATGAACATAGAACTTCTCTCTTTTAATTTAGATATTTCTTTCATTAATTTTATAGTTTTCTATATGTACAACCTGTATATATTTTGCTAGTTTTATACCTAAGTACTTATTTTATTTGGTGCTACTATAAATTCTATTCTTTTAATTTTAAATTTTAATTGTTCATTGCTGATATACAGGGCAGCAATTAACTTTCATATTTAAACTTTTCATTTTGCAGTCTTCCTATACTCTTATTAATATAAGCATATTCTTGGATATTTCTACATAGAACTCTGAACAAATACACTTAATTTATTTCCCTGTCATGTCCTCTGTGAAGAAATACACTTATTTTCCAGTATGTATATCTTTTATTTTTTCTTCTTATCTTGTTGCATTATTGCCTTATTGCTAGGACTTCTAGTACAATGTAGAAGAGTAAAAGAGGACCTATTTTCCCGATCGTCCCTTATTCTCCACTGTAGGGTGAAAGTGTCCAGTTTCCCAACATGAATACAGTGTTAGCTGTAGGTTTTGTGTAGATGTTCTTTTTTTTTTTTTAAGATTTATTTATTTATTTTGAGAGAGAGAGGGAGAGCAGGGGAGGGGCAGAGAGAGAATCTCAAGCAGACTCCCTCCTCACAGAGCATGAAGCCTCTGACCCAGGGCTTGAACCCACAACTCTGAGATCATGACCTGAGCTGAAATCAAGAGTCTGAAGCTCACCCAACTGAGCCACCCAGGCACCCCATGTGTTGATGTTCTTTATCAAGTTGAGAAAGTTCCCCTTTATTCTTAGTCTGAGCAATGTTGTTTTTACTTTATCTTCATGAATGAATGTTGGATTTTGTCAACTATGTTTTTTGAATAAAAATTATATGATGTTTTTCTTCCTCATCCTTTTTAAATTTCCATACATTAAAGGCCTGTGTTGTAAAGTTCTACAGCTTTTGCCAAATGCAAAGTGTCATGCATTCACCATTACAGCATCATATAGAATAGTTTCACTGCCTTAAAAAAATCCTGTGATTTACTTATCCAACCTGTGGGTGGATTACACTGTTTGATTTTTTGATGTTGAAACAGCACCAGCTTTACATACTATGCAAATACATAAACATATACAAAATATCAGCTACATTATTATTTTCAGTTCTAAGCTTTCTATTTGGTTCTTTTTCATTTTAGCTCACTCCTAAAATTTGCAATATTAGTTTACTAAGATATTTTGAGATGGTAGTTCATCTCAGAGTTTCTATCTGTTGATAATCTTTTCTCTTACAAAGAGTATTAGTTTTGGTTCTTCTATTACCTTACAAATAATATAAAACCCTGACTCTACCTTTAAAATAGACACAATATGAGAATTATTGTAAGCCAATAGAGTTATTCTTGGAGAAGACAATTTTCACATTGAATGTCAAAGAACATGTAGGATTTCAACAAAAGATATGAGATAAATGGCATTCATCTCAAAACAGAAAAAATAACATGCAAAAAATAACAGAAGTGGAACAAAAAGGATTGAAGCAAAATTTATGGGTGCATATAGTGTAAAGAGGTTCTTGAGTATTCCAGTGAGATAAATCTGGGCTCAAATTCTGGCTCAGTAATTGCTTAGAATGTAACAGAGCATCTGATAAAACACCCCTAATCTTTCTTCCTATATGTAAATACAAGATAAATATTTATTTTAAAGGTTTTGCTTGTGATAATTAAAAAGGATTACAGGGCGCCTGGGTGGTTCAGTTGGTTAAGCGACTGCCTTTGGCTCAGGTCATGATCCCGGAGTCCCGGGATGGAGTCCCACATCAGGCTCCCTGCTCGGCGGGGAGTCTGCTTCTCCCTCTAACCCTACCCCCTCTTGTGCTCTCTCTCTCACTCTCTCTCTCTCAAATAAATAAATAAATAAAATCTTTAAAAAAAAAAAGGATTACATAGCTCAAAACAAATAACATAGTACACAGTAAGCACTCAAATTATTACTTCTTTTACTCTTCCTTCCAACAAATTCTGCCAAAAAAGCTTTATTATTACTTAAAAGAATTATTGTTTCCTTTTTTTTTTTTTTAAGATTTTATTTATTTATTTGACAGAGAGAGACACAGCGAGAGAGGGAACACAAGCAGGGGGAGTGGGAGAGGGAGAAGCAGGCTCCCCGCTGAGCAGGGAGCCCGATGCGGGGCTCGATCCCAGGACCCTGAGATCATGACCTGAGCCAAAGGCAGACGCTTAACTGACTGAGCCACCCAGGCGCCCCAAGAATTATTGTTTCCTTATTAATGGTGACATATTTTGCAAGGGCGGTACTAAGTAAAGCCCTTTTTGCTTATTTATTTGATAATTTTTTATATAACAAATACAGGGTATATTTCTGATGTATTATATAATATACTATATTATATATTATATATACTCCTTGGCACTCGTTAAGGACATAAAATCAAATCATATCTCCATAATGGTAAATCTTAATGAAATAAAATAAACTGGGGGGCTGGGAAATGGCTAGACAAATGTGATTTAAATTTTAGTTCTTTGGTGGATCACTTATTCATTAATGCATTTGATATTTACTAAGGGCTTATGAAATGCTAGGCACTGTTTTTAGAAGGAGGGATAGAGGAGTGAACAGACAATCAAAGCCTTGCTCTCTAAGTGTGATCTACCTGATACTAAGAAAGAACTTAACATTCCCAGTGTGGGTAGATAGAGAGGTTTCCTATGGCATAGTTACTAAATAAGGGCAGGTGTAACAGGATGTTTTCAGATGTGCATAAAAATTCCAACTAAATTGCTTTAAATGATAAAGGATTAATTTAGCAGCTCAACAACACTTCCCTATGTTGTCACTCTCACTTAGTTTCGTCCTTAGGCTAGTTGCAATGTGGGTACAGCAGTACTGAAAATACCAGAGAGACAGGACAACCTCTCTTCTGAGGCACTTTCACCTGCATTGTCTGTCTTGGTGTTCACATCGGCCCCAAGAACCACATATTAGTTAAAAATATGTGACTTTTATCAAAATTTGTGTCAACCTTTGTGAGTGTTCTCAACAGGAAATTTCATCAAAAATTGTGCCAACATTTGTGAGGGTTTTCTACAGGAAAATACTCTTCTGATTTGTCTTCCATCACTTCTGCATCTTTGATCTCTGTTATTGGTTCTGAAACACATTTCATATTCTGAACTTCTGACTATTTAATATATATAGTGCTACACACCACGGTGTAGAATCATATCATATTTATATTTCATATCTGAAATAACCATATGTAAAAAAAAATCTTAAATTGTGAAATGTTCAAACTCTCATCTATTGACCAGATACTCCTTCAGCTGCATGTAGCAACAATAATTGTTATGGTAGTTGAGACAACTGAGAGTTTTGTCTCCTGTAAAAAAAGCCTGATGATAGGCAGTCCAGAATTAATAGAGTGGTTCAACAATGTTAGCAGGAAACAACAATCCTTCATTTTCCTGCTTTGCCAACATGCAGTGTGGTTCTACCTCAAGGAAGAAAGATGACCACTATATTTCTAGGCATTTTATTGTCATTCCAGAATGGAAGAGGAAATGAGTTGGTAAAGGAAAGCTCTCAGTAAGGTCTTAGACCTATATCTCATTGACCAGAAATATGTCACATATATACTGTTACTTGCAACAGAAGCTCACTATTAATTATGTTCAAACTTTGATCTAAAGTAGAGAAAGATAAGAATGAGATTGGAATTACATGAATTCCAATTATAATGAACTATAATGGACATCTGCTACACTGAATGAATTAACAAATGTAGACAAATGATTGGGACACTTACTACAAACAATATATCTCAGAACCCTTGGGGATCCTAAAATCTTATCCTGGAGATACAAAACCCACATGTATTGACAATTTACAATAATGCCAGTGTCTAATAGTCATTGAACAGTTATTACATTCTAGACATCATTTTAAGTTTTTTACTTGTATCAACTAATTTAATCTTCTTGTAATTTATGAGGCTAGTACTATTATTAGGTCCATTTGACAGATAAGAAAATTAAGGCAAGAGGAGTTAGGTTACTTTCCATCCTAATTATTTACACAAATGACTATGTTTATATTGGCAGGAAGGAATGATGTAGCACACATACCGCATACAAGTAACACTGATATAATAAATTCAAAAGAATACATAAGAGACCAGAGGATATCTTCTGGACAGTATGCACTAAATGTGGCTGATGAGTCTACTGTCATCCAGAACAAAGAGGAACGAGTTATGTTATTTGCTACCTAATATAGCATCATTTCATATTATAGATGTTAGAAAAAGTGATCTATCACAACATGAGATCAGTTCTATAATCTCATCTTGGGTCAGCATTTTGTCAAGATACAATGAATGACAATAGCGTAAAATCATGTATTACTAACACTGAGTAGCTAATTATTTTAAATTTTTGGTGATTATTATTGTTTCATTTAGTGACAAAAACTGAAGGACTTTATTGACAAAAAATAGAAAATGGTCATTTCCCTTCTGAATGTTTCAGACTATAGGTTATATCATTAAACAATCAAAATCTAAATTGCAATCTGATTCTTAAAGGTAAATACCATTAAAAATGTTCCAAAATTCCTATTGGGTTTATGACCTCATTGTTAATCTTGAAGTATAACAATGACTGTATAAAATTTAATGTTTTGCATTTCATTAACATTTTCAGATTAGGTAATACAATCATGCTATATTTTTATTATCCTGCAAAATTCTCTCACACAGAAAAACTGCCTGTGGTTTTCCCTCTAAGCAGTTGTTAACTTTGCTTGTGATTAAATGACAAACATTCTGAGTCATGGCATCAAGGTTATCTTTAGAGTGACAACTGCCATTATATAATGATAGGGCTCATTGTCCCTCTTGTAACCAAGTAAGTGCTAGATGCCTCCTCCCACTCTCTACATCTTGCTGACACAGGAAGGGTGTAAGCTTCCCACACAGCCGGACTATGTAGGTCATGGTTTTGAGGCAATCTGCTGTCTTTCCACTTCCTCAACCACCTGATGGATCCCAAGTTCCATGATATCTGAACCAGCACAATAAGAACACAATTAATACATAAGAAGTGCTGTGTCACTATGTCATTGATAGCTGTGTACTATTTCAAGAATCTTCCCATCACATAGGTTCTTTTTTGTTTGTTTGTTTACTTAAAATTTAGATTTTTTTTTTTTCTTTTTCAGGCTGTTGCCTCCCAGGTCTGTTCTGAGCATAAGAATAAAATTTCTTCAGTGACATGCTTTAATACTTTAGTCATTGTTTTTTTAAATCTTACAATGACTCTAAGCTGCCTCTAGCATCAAATTAAATGTATTATTATGGATTTAAAGGGTAGATTTTTATAATAATTCTCCCCAAACATACTGCATTTAATGTTCTTTCATTAAAATTCTTAACCATTTTCTGAAACCCTACCAAATTATTTCTAATCTATAATACTCCACTTTTTTAATCATTCCAGTGAATACTGTATCATCCATTTAACCTGCTAGCATTGTTGTTTTTTTTTTTTGCTAATTCATGTCATTCATTGTTGAATTAAAATTATCTTTTAAAAATAGTCTTTAATAAGACAATAATTATTGCTTATAAACCCAAGTAAACTTTGTAATACAGGCATATTATCAGGAGGGATAATATTTTCAAATACTAAATCTTATAATTTTTAAATTTGTCTTCATTTCTCTTTTTCTTCCTCAAGATTTTATCAGGAAACTATCTCTGTGTTCTTGCCTTAGGAAAGTCAGGAAGTACCGCACACACACAAAAATAGGTTCTTAATAAAACACTTCTATTTATAGTCTTTATTTCCAAAATTCTAATTCCATTTGGGAAGGGAAGTAGAAGTAGAGGAAGGGGAGAGAAAAAAAAAAGTGGAGGGCTATAACTAGTAAATGAAAATATCCTAATATTCATAGCAAAATGTATGTGTGTCTTTCTTCACTCTCATCACTGAATTCAAGTTAGGGCTTCATCTTCAGCTGTCCTGCTACCCCTTAAGGTTTTTCAGTAAGTGCTCACAGGGAATCAGTCCTTACTTGTTCTCCATAAGCATCACCTAACACACCTCTTGTGCTGCCTTGATTATAATCCAGCCTTCTTAATCTGACTGGCATCAGACTTTTCAAAGTCTGCTCTTTTCAAGGGTAACATATGCCAGAAGACTGTGGTGCAAAATGTTTAAAGCATCAAAGAAAACATCGGGGCGCCTGGGTGGCTCAGTCGTTAAGCGTCTGCCTTCGGCTCAGGTCATGATCCCAGGGTCATGGGATCAAGTCCCACATCTGGCTCCTTGCTCAGCGGGGAGACTGCTTCTCCCTCTCCCACTCCCCCTGCTTGTGTTCCCTCTCTCGCTGTGTCTCTCTCTCTCTGTCAAATAAATAAATAAAATCTTTAAAAAAAAAATCAATGAGGGGCGCCTGGGTGGCTCAGTCGTTAAGCGTCTGCCTTTGGCTCAGTCATGATCCCAGGGTCCTGGGATCGAGCCCCGCATCGGGCTCCCTGCTCTGCAGGAAACCTGCTTCTCCCTCTCCCATCCTACCCCCGCTTGTGTTCCCTCTCTCGCTGTGTCTCTCTCTGTCAAATAAATAAATTTTAAAAAAATCTTAAAAAAAAAAATCAATGAGACTAGAGTTTTATATCCAATCAAAGTTTTGTTCAAGTATAGTCTCTAATAAGATAAAATTCTCTAGATTATGAAAGGTATATTAAAAATTATTGAAATAAGTACTGAAGTTACAACTTGGGTCAAGTTCATGAACTTCTAATGTTCAGGTGTTTCCCTAAATAATCCAGCAGTTCTCAGTAGTTTTAGTGCTTCTAATTTCCTGTAGAATATCATTGCTTCACCTTGGCCACTGGCTTCTACTTTCTTTCTTCAAGCCCATCTTGTCACTGCATTCTGGGAGTTTTGTCTAATCTACCTCATCTCTTCCTTTGTGTTTCCAAAGTGGTTCTTCTTTTACAACATAATTTTCTACCTTGAACTATAAATTTGCCTACAGATATAGACTTTTGTATGATTTTATGTTTTTATGAATAGGAGTCATTTTCTTTTTTTTTTTTTTTTATTCCATGGTATAAAGCTAGTAGAGTATCTTACATTTAGGGATTGAGCAAAAAAAAAAAAAAAAAAAAATTGTTAAATGGTTGAATGAGTGTAAACAGTAATTTTTATACTGCATATATTTTGACCTCACTATCTTCCTGGGTTTTCTCCTCTCTATTTTCTCCTTCAATTTCTCTGCCATATATGTGGAAAAGAAAACAAACAATCTAATTATGACCAATAATTGTACCAACTATGCCAGTAAAGTCTTAAAATAGATTTTGATAATCAATGACATAATCACAATATTCAGAATTACTTTTTAGAAACTTCTCAAAAGCCTTTATCTATTATTTTATCCTGAATAATTTTTCCTAACACCAAGAGATGAGATGCTAAATAAATTCTTTTTTTTTAAGTTTTTATTTAAATTCTAGTTAGTTAACATACAGTGCAATACTAGTTTCAGGTGTACAATACAGTGACTCAACACTTCCGTACATCACCAGATGCTCATCACAACAAGTGCACTTTTTAATCCCTATCACCTATTTAACCCATCCCCCACCTACCTCCCCTCTGGCAACCATCAGTTTGTTTTCTATAATTAAGAGTATGTTTCTTGGTTTCCCTCTCTCTCTTTTTTTTCCCCTTTGCTCGTTTGCTTTGTTTCTGAAATTCCACATATGAGTGAACACATATGATATTTGTCTTTCTCAGACTTATTTTGCTTAGCATAATACTCTGGAGCTCCATCCATACTGTTGCAAATGGCAACATTTCATTCTTTTTTGTGGCTGAGTAATTTTCTGTTGTGTATATATATATATATATATATATACACATATATGTGTATATGTATATATAAAATATATTTTCTGTTGTATATATTATATATATATAATTTTCTGTTGTATATATATAATATATATTTTCCGTTGTATATATATAATATATATATAATTTTCTGTTGTACACATATACACATCACGTTCATTATTCCATTTTTGCATTTTGTTAAATGGCTACTATTAAAAGTATGCAGTTTATGAGAATATTAAAAGTTTCAGTTTACTGGAGTATTATGTTTTGAATAAGTACTCTTTTTTTGCTACATTATTGATTTCATCACATTTTTGTGAGATGTCTTGTTATTTTGTTGACCATTTAAAGCATTTATATTGAATGAGGTATTCTGGGTCCAATCCATTTATTAGTATGCTGGATACTGTATTATTATTTACAAAATATATTTGTCTATTTGCACTAATAACATGTGAATTAATTAGATGACTACAGTAAGTGCTTAAATATGTAATATTTAATATAAGTATTTAACCTTATAAAAACATGTTTTTAAATATATTTTATAGCTTTTTAAATTTTATAGCATTTTAATACCACATTAAGGTCTATAACTACAGAAATGAGGTGGGTCCTTTTTGTTGCTTAATCCTATAGTTGTTTTCAGAGCTCAACAAATATCTTCCAATGTCTTTGAAAGTTTTTAATGTAAGAATGATGATTAATTCAAGTGAAATATTGAAGTAATTATTCCTTTCATACTAGATACCTAGGTCATTGGGCTATTCCTATAATATGTTAGTTTTAAAATGCCTTCATGTTTAATTCTCATAAGCTTAAAATACAGACATTATTATACAATTGTTACATATGAGGAAATGAGGCTTAGATGAGTGAATAAACCTTTCTAACTTCATTCAGTTAATAGTCTCCAAAAGCAGATTTGACCTAAGAATTTTTCCTCAAATCTCATTCATTTTCTGAAACATCAGAGCCATCTATTGATGAGGGTTTCAATTGGTAACTAATCGCCACAAAGCCTACAGTCTCTGTGGCCCTTTTTCTTTTGCCTGGACAAAAGCTTTATCAGGTGGGGCGCCTGGGTGGCTCAGTCATTAAGCGCCTGCCCTCGGCTCAGGTCATGATCCCAGTGTCCTGGGATCGAGCCCCGCATCGAGCTCCCTGCTCAGCAGGGAGCCTGCTTCTCCCTCTCCCACTCCTCCTGCTTGTGTTCCCTCTCTCACTGTGTCTCTCTCTGTCAAATAAATAAATAAAATCTTAAAAAAAAAAAGCTTTATCAGGTGTGTTCTGATCATCTTATGGTGATTTACCTCTCATCTAATGGGGAACACATCTTCAAATAATATCTTTGTGAAATTAATTTTTTTCTCTTATTTCTTTTCCTTTAGCTCTTAGCCATTACAGATAGAATTACAAATTTTGAAAACGTAAATTTGTAATTTGTGTTGGCAGCAAAACCTGACCTGACCTGAACTGACATGAGGCTGTTTAGATTCCTTACTTATTTCATTAGAGTGAATGTTCAATATGTTTCTCTAAAGAAAATTACAGGGAACTGCCACAGGCCCTGCTAAGGCATGATGTGACATTTGGTATATGTTTGCTTTTACATATCTAAAATCAAAATTATTTGGAATTCCGAACATACGTGGTCCTCAGGGCTTTGGATAAGGAATTATACAGATCTTTCTAAAATTTATTGAGCATTTTTTAAATTTTTTTGTGCCAGACTGGAAATATAATGGGATAAGTAAAATTCCAGTGTACTAAAGAAATATAAAATAAAATAATAAAATTGAATTTAATTCAGTTTAATTAAAAAAATATATTTGCAGGTTGTGAAAACTGCCAGAGAGAGAGAAAATAGATACTTTAAATAGGGATGTCAGGGAAGGCCTCAAGGTAATTGAGAACTACATATATTATACCAATAGAACATATTTTCTCTCTTCAAATTCTTTAACCAGTAACAAATCTGATTATCAAATTTGGTGAACGATGAATGAAAAAAAAATGTGTGCAATACAATTAGCAAAGTGATCACATATCAATTTTGTCTTCCATAGTAAGCATCCCATCAAAGCATATTCATAATGGTCTTTCAGAGCTACTTATATTGATGTTACAAAGTCATAAATATTCATCAGTGTATAAAAATGTATAAGCTGAACTTTTAAGGTAATTTCTAAGTTCAATAAAACTCATTAAAACCACCAGTTATTTAAATATAAAGAGCAATCGTATTAGGTGTAGATAAATAGACAGGGTCTATTATAGTAATAGGATAATGCCATTTCAAGTCCAAAAGACATTCCTTTTTTATTACTGCAGGGTCCAATGTAAGAATTATTATTCAGATCATTGCATCTATTTAAAACAATTCAAATGCTGCTATACTTGATTAGCCCAGTGGGTTCCAACAAGGTGTTATTAACTGTAGTCATGTTTTTGGTCTCAGATTAATGTGGAAGGCTGCATTGTGATCTCCCATAAAAAATTACTGCACTGCAAGAGGTTGCTAGTAGAACGAGGCAAACCTGATAAATATCTCAATACAAGTCTATTACATTTTCATAAAAAAAAAACCCAACAAATGTTTTTCTGCTAGTTGTGCACAATGTTGTTATTTTTCATAATTCTAAATATTTCGATAATGCAAAGAAATAAAGCTGCATCTCAGATTACTAGATAATCCAATTATTTTCTTTTCATATACACATACATATACACACACACAGCCAGAATAATTGAACCTCAATTATTTTAGCTCTAGAGCTTAATATTCACTATATGAACTTTAAGTTTTTGTTTGCTTGTTTTCCTTACATCATGCATTTATAATGATAGCTGATTAACTTCAGTGTATAAAAATAACTTAGATTTACTTAATACTTAGTATCTGCCATACATCTTCTAAGTATTTAAACTGTATTAATTATTAAAACCTCATACTATCTCTATGAGGTACATCCTCATAACCCTGTTTTAACATCAGCTCTGTTTTATGGATGAGAAATGAAGAAACTGATATACAGAGAGATTTTAAACAACTTGCTCTGGGTCGCATCATATGTAAAAGGTGGAGCTGTGATTGAATCCAAGTAATCTAGTCATAGACTTGGGGTTTTAATTATGATGTTATGCTATGCACAGGAAATTTCAGCCTCTGATTCTTATTAGAAGTACAGACATCAGATATTCCCTTGTGTGTAAAACAGAGAAAATTGATCAAATTGTATATAACAAATTAGTGGATTTGCTTAGGTTATGTAATTTTTAATGATGTGATTAATTATTTTCCTGGTATGCCATTCAAATATAATAGTGAATCTTTCTTACCAGCATTCGTTAGCCCTCTCCATTTTATAGAAACCATCCATTTGGATAGATTAACTCATTCCAAAGAGAGGAGCTCTGGTTGATATAAATTTATCAAGGTAATAGCTTCTCTATTATTATATATACCATTTTGGTCTAAAGCTTTCAACATCATGCATATCTTTTTCCCGACATCATATGGAACTGTTTTGTTTTTTAAATCAACTTACAGCAGTGTTTGCCTAGAAAATATCAAAACTGACCATTGCATTTCATGACAACTAGGTTTAAAGCTGGTACATAAACTTTGAGTGATCCTCTGAAGTAACAGATCTATGTGGACTTATGGACTTGATCTCCTTTCTCTCCCTAGATATGAATGAGGAGTTATTTTCCACAGATTGCAGCTGGTGGCCATCTAGAACCTCGAGGGGAAGAACCTTTAGAATGAAATAATATGGTTGCCAGACCAGTGCCAGAACGTAGACTTAGATGACTGAGCCCCAGGCCCAATGAGCCCTGCCTCAATCCTACCTCTGGATTTTCTGCCTATAAACCATAACATCCTTACTGTAAAAACCATTTGAGTTACCAGAAATAGCATCATAACTGATCCAGATGTCAATTAATCTGATTAATTTCAAGGGCTTCATATTATTTTAGCCAAATTGAAATTTAGTACTTTTTTTTTTTTTTTTTTGGTTAGATAAACTATGTCTCTCCTTCAGGAATAGCAAATTTTAAATCGGGTCATTTACATAACATAATAAAAAAATTATAAAAAAATAAATCAGCTCATTTAATTCTTGAAATAAGCTACTTTTATTTTCCTTAGAATATAAAACTTAAGAATACACATAACTTTGCTAAAGTTAGCAATAATATGACAAAGGAATGAAATTAATGGTAATATTCAATTTAAAGTTTGCCGACAAATTTGTCCACTTCTTGAAATTCATCCAGAGGAGGTGAACAGTGACAGTTCATAAGAAAGTGCCAAATGTGTTGATAATAGTTCTGAAATATGCAGAATAATACAAAGCATTAAAAGCAAACCAGAAATGCACATTCCAAAGCTGTTTATGAAGAGGCCTATAACATAAATCACATATTTACTATAATACTATTATTTTCCTTCATTAAATGGAATAATACAGTTATTGATCGTTAAATACTAATCAATATGATTAGTACTTGAGCATCATTTTTGTATACAAAATTGCATATTTTAAAAATTAACTTTTTAGTTTTAAATCTTCCTAATGCCTTGTTTTGCATACTATCTATTTTATGCACTCCCAGAAATACTAAGAGATGGAGAAAGAGTAATATGCTGGAAAATACTTTAATAAGAAGCATAAGGGTTGGAGTCCTGCAATTGTTCTGTTGCTCATTACTTGTATGGCATTGACAAAGAGATGTAATGTCCAAATATCCTTTGCTATGATTTAGCGCTATAACAAAATCTTCCCCATTCATGATTTAGTATTACGGTGGTCAAATGACAGGATCAGTTAAGTGCATGGTAAATTAGAAAGTATTAAGCACAGATAAGGTGGAGTTCAATAAGCTGATAGCTTCAAAAATTGCACCCCTCATTTATTATCAAGTGCTTAGCTAACTCGATAATAAAATTAAATTAATTTTAAATGCATTTGGTGGCATTATGCAATATGTGATGTCATTTTGATTGTATATTATTCTTTCTTTCCAACTAAAATCAAGTGTTGCCTATTTTTTTTTTTTTTAATCTTCACCAAGCATTTCATTTAGGTCATTTGGGAAAGCAAAGAATATCAATTCACATCTCCTACACACAAATAACTCCATACTCCACTTATTTTGCTGTAAGCAATCAAGTCAATGACTAGATGCTCTAGACACAATCAGCATTGCATAATGGGTATACTTGAGCTGATCAGAGGAAATTAAATAATTACATTGCTTAAAGTCTTTCATTTGTCCATCTTACAAAATTCTATGGGTTACATTTGAGCCAATGAACTTCACCTTTAAATCTTAACCAGTAAAGAAGAAGAAGGAGGAAAGAGGAAGAGGAGGGGTTAGGGGGAGGGGGTTAGGAGGAGGAAGAGGAGGAAGGGTTAGGGGGAGGGCGAAGGAGGAAGTAGACAGCAAAATACAACAAAGCAGTGTGATTTCAGGAAGCAGCAGAATAGCAGTATTTCCATCATCACTATTTTGTGATTCTGTTATTTTTAAAAACAGGACTTAAGGAGAGAATGTATCAGTATGTCATTTGAAAGCATCCACATAATATTTCTATCCAGTATCCACATAAACTTTGCTTGTAATCACAAATGATATATTGATTTGACTGAAGTAAAGTTATAATATATAATTGCTCTAATAAACCGATATTGCTCATTTTCTTTTCTGTGTAGCTACTACTGTGGCAAAATGAGGCAAAGTGAACACATAAAGGTCAGTTTATCCTGGGTTTTGCTTCAGACAATAGATACTGAATTTTCTCTCTAACATTCTATTGTCTAATGGAAAATATTAGCTTCCTATTTAGCTTCGTGTGAAGGCTTATTTTCCTGTGCTTGTCTAAGAACTCAACTTCAAAAATGGACATCAATCAAGAAATTCTGTAAAATATATGGCAGATCACAAATCTCACTGTATTTTGACATAAGGCAACAAAGTCTATTTTCCTTTAAATATGTAACTGATGTCTTTTTTTTCTTTTTCCTTCCTTTCTCCTTTTCCCCTCCCTCCCTGCCTCCATCTCTTTTTCTTTCTTTCTTTCTTCCTTTCTTTCTTTCTTTCTTCCTTTCTTTCTTTCTTTCTTTCTTTCTTTCTTTCTTTCTTTCTTTCTTTCTTTCTTTCTTTCTTTCTTTCTTTCTTCTTTCTTTCTCTTTCTTTCTTTCTTTCTTTCTTTCTTTCTTTCTTTCTTTTTCTTTCTTTTCTTTCTTTCTTTTTCTTTCTTTCCTCCCCTCTCCTCGCCTCTCTTTTTCCTTTCCTTTCCTTTATTTTCCTTTGTTTTAATTTTTATGTTTATTTTTAAGCCTGGCTTCAGGAGTCACCCCAGGATCAGCAGACTTTAGTGGTTAGCCAATTATTAGGCAGACATTTTTCTTAAACACCTTGAGCAAGGAAGCTTTCATAATTTATTAATAAACATGGGTGTGGTTTAGGGAATGCAGCTAAATTCCAGGTAGTTTTCAAGGCTTCTCTAGCTTTTATTTTCTGTGTTTGCATGGACTCATTTTTATGTAGATACAAGTAAGACCCTCCCAGGTCTCTCCTGAACATGTATACAGCTTTGCACAGATAGCCTCTGAGACCACCAGTGCTGTTTTATAAAGGCTTGCTTTGGGTATCATGTTTTGTTTTGTTTTGTTTTTGAGATTTTCTTGTTGAAATTCTTTTGTGATCCGATCACGTGTTGTGTACCTGAATACTGAGTGTCAGGCTACCTGTACTGTTCGCCTTCTCTGACTGTTTGCCACTGATAGTGGTGATGTTTATGACAACAGTCCTGGACATGAACTTTCTATGCTCTGCTACCAACAACCCCAGCTTCCTCTAGAATGACTTACTCTGGTAGAACTTCTATACTACACAAAGCTAGGATGTATGGGGGTATGAGAACAGGCCCGGGCCAAAATACCATATACTTTCACTGTTCTTATCAAAACTCAGTAAACTTTCTTGAATAAATACTTCTCAATTTGTTGCATGGCTTTGGTTATTTTTCAAAGCCCATGAATGATTGCTTTTAGCCAAACTTGTCCAGTTGTATTATTGATCTTGTGTAAAGGATTTGCTGAGCTCCTCGCTCAGCTTTTCTGGAAGTTTTGCCCCCACTCTTGGTTTTATCATAAGCTGATTTATCAACTTTTGAAAGGAAAATTTAACATACTTTATTTAATTCTTAAAATTTTGACTTTACATTTTGCTCTGTTGTTATGTACTCTTTTCCTTATATATAAAACTTTTTTTTTTTACTTCTTTTATCTGAGTTCCAATGGAAAGCAAATATTTGTGTTTTTTTTCCATTTACTTGTGGTATCTGCAACCTTACAATATATCCTTATATTTATATTCCTGTAGTTATTAAGAAAACACAATATCCTTGGTTGTCTTTTATATATTAAAATTTCAATAATTTGTTTATCTCATCGATTTACAAATATTTATAAATGATATTATTTTATTAGCAAGACTGTTAAGTGTTGCCCAAATTTATAGTCATAATGTGAACTTGAAAAAAAAAACAACTTACTGGAGCATGGTACATAGTCTCATAATTGAGAAGATACGCATTGCAATCAACTCCTTCAGATCAAAGTATACGTCTTTGTGACATCCAATTAAGAGTAGATATTTGAAACCATTCTATTTAGCCTTTATATATTTGGCCTCTGTGTGTTAATACAGATATTATATTGTTCTCCCTAGTGAATACATTTTGAAGATTTTGCCATTTCTTTTGAGATTTCCATCACTTCCTGCCAAAAGTGAATTTTGTGACTGCCACATAACTTATACTCAGGGTGGTACTCAAAATATTCAACAATTATTTCTTTTTTTTAAGATTTATTTATTTATTTGGGAGAGCATGGTGGGGAGGGGCAAAGGATGAGGGAAACAGAATCTTAAGTAGACTCCCCACTGAGTGCAGAGCCTGAAGTGGAGCTAGATCTCAAGAAACCCTGAGATTTCAATGTTAGCTGAAACCAAGAGTTGGATGATTAACCGACTGTGTAACTCAGGTGCCCCTCAACAATTACTTCTAAATATTAGTGATGTAGGAAAGACGTTATTAGGGTTCGAAGCTGAAGGCCAAGAAAGAATTCTTGAGACGTCTTTGGTGCAAAAAGGTGATTTTATTAAAGCCCAGGGACAGGACCCATGGGCAGAAAGAGGTGCACTGAGGTCATGAGGAGTGGCCCATTATATACTTTCAAGTTGGGAGGGGGTTAGGGATAGCAGAAGTCTCTAAGGAATTTTGGAAGCAAGGTTTCCAGGAACTTGAGTGGGCTAGCTATTGTTGGGAAGAGGTCATTTATTACACTCTAATAAAACCTTAGTCATGAGACCCTTCAGATGTATATCGGTGGGCCATATGCTTAGGGGATGATTGCCAAAACATATCTTGGGGGTTTTAGAGATAAAGGAAGTTTCCAAAGGAATTTTTATATGTTAAAGTAGACTTATGGGATCCTGGGGGAGGGGGGGGCTCAGGCTAGGATTGCCTTTTGCCCTTAGCAAAGTATAAACATCGAGGCAGTTGAGTCCCTAAAGGAATGTCACTCTTCCTGTTTCAAGGACTTGTCAGAGGGCTCTAGGTAGTAAGGAAATTTAACAATCTTTCTTCTGCCTTTGTTTCCCACATCATTAGTCCTTTTTTTTTAAAGATTTTATTTATTTACTTTAGAGAGAGAAAGAATGCACAGGTGCGATCAGGGGGAGGGGAGAGGGAGAAAGAGACAGAATCCCAAGCAGACACATGGCTTGACCTAAGTTGAATCCAATTCCTTCTAACTTTATTTGTATTTTATCATAGCTTTTTCTTTAACTTTTGTTAGATGAAAAATGAGATGTTTCGTCAATATGAGGAGGAACTCACGGAATTCTAAGTTTTGGGGGCACAAAGAGAAGATATATCCTTCTATTCTTTTTTTTTTTTTTAGTTTCTAGTAAAAAAATACACTATTCATTTACTTATTTCATAAATTTTGTAAGTACCCCTCTTGAAACAGGTACTCAGTTAGTGATGGAATCTAACTGTACTAAATCTTCTCTTTATTATAATTTATATTCTATTTTCAGAATTTACTTTTTCTGAAATACAGACATACATATAGACCAAATATTTATGAAAGAGAGGCAGAGTGTGATAGGGTTAACATGTTTTGTAGAAGTAAAATTCATCAAGTGGAAAAGGAAAATTGAAGGAACAAATTCCAACATATTACTCGACTAAATAAATAAGTTATGGGTTTAGAAATTGCATTAACAATGCATTTTGGTGTACAAATCAATCATGATTGTAAGGCTTGTCTTTTTATTTCTGTAAAAAAGTATGCTGGAATTATGATTATTAATTCCATATTACAGACAAGAAATGGAAGATCAGAAAGACTTAGTTTACTTGCCCAATATCCTGGAGATACTAAAATGAAAAACATAGGATAACCTTCTGAAAAAATAATAAAGTGCTCTTAATACAAAAATACTATTCTTTTTTTGAACTCTTTATATTTCTAATTTTCATACTTGATTTGAAATAACTTGAATCTTCTACTCTACTTCATGCCAAGGCACCTAATATATTAAGTTGTAATTTAAAGTAAATGTATGAATTGAAAAACAAAATTACTAAAATCAATTATGGCCAGCAGTAAAAAGGGAATATTTAGACAAAGCATAATATTTAAGAATAGAAAATTTTAATATCAATTTTCTAGTTCCTTTTTATACATGGAAATAGCCAGAGCCTAAACTACTTTGCTAAAAATGATAATTTGAATTTGACTAAAAGTAGTTTTTTTAAATTATTGCTGGATTTAAAGATTATTATATGAGAAATAAATATTGAATATAATTTATAATAAATTATTATATGAGAAATAAATTATTACATGAGAAATAATTTAAAAATTATTATATGAGAAAAAAGAATAAATTATTATATGATAAATAAATAAATAAAAAGTCCATTTTGGGGATGTGGAAGTATGGAGGTGAAATAAAAGTATATTTAAACTTATATCCCTTATCTTTGCCAGAAAGCAAATTTAAGTTACAATGAAATAAATTTTAATTTAATTTAAGGAAATATGTGATGTATTAATTTAGTATTGTAAATAAATAATAAAACAATAAGTATGTTTCTATATTTTTGATACTTTTATGGGAAGATTTCAAAATGCATCACACTTTATTGTAATTGACTTTCTCCAAACGTCTCTCTACCATCATCAAAAACACCACTGACTGCGTCATGTCATAAAAGAGAGCTATCACCCTGCACTTGATGTGTACAGGATTCTTCATCCCTGTGCTAAATGTGCTCCTTGCATTTCTGCTTGCTCAGTTCTTCTGCCTTCTTAAAGTCTTTTTTGCTACTTGTCAATTTTCCTTTGTGTCTCTAGGTACATTCTCAGTGTATCGGTTCCATTTGAAATGTGCTGCTGACAAAATGGGCATACAAACCCAAACCCAAACAGGGTCTAAATAAGTTTAAATTGTTAAGAATTTTGACAAAGAGAAATTTCTTTGGAAGCTATATTCTTGTCTTTCCTATTTACTCCTTGTTTCCCATATTTGTTCTAATTTTTTTTTTTTTAAGATTTTATTTATTTGACAGAGAGAGACACAGCGAGAGAGGGAACACAAGCAGGGGGAGTGGGAGAGGGAGAAGCAGGCTTCCCGCTGAGCAGGGAGCCCGATGTGGGACTCGATCCCAGGACTCCAGGATCATGACCTGAGCCGAAGGCAGACGCATAACCAACTGAGCCACCCAGGCGCTCCCTAAAACTTGAGGTTCCTGAAAACTTGACTACTAGGAAAGTGATATTGTGTAAGTTTTATGATTCCATTTGTACTAACCAACTGTATAGCTCTTAAAAAGATTTTCTTTGGATTCAAAATCTCAACTTGAGAACACAATAAAAATTTCCCTGTAAAGCACCCCAAAAACATTTTAAATATACAAATCTAGAGACCTGATACAGAAATCAAAATGGAATTTTCTAGGTACCAAAAGTAGTTGGCATCTGTTAATGAAAAGAGTAGTAGTGAGACCAGAGAGATGAGCAATGCTAGGCAACAGAGGACACCTGGGCTTTTTGCTTCAAATGGAAAAATTCCAAAGGGGTCATCCTAGCTCCAGAGCTTCACGCTGATCTGGCTGAGCCTTCTGCTGCAATTGCACAGCAGTTCAAACTACAGATCTTTAAAATACTGAAAGGAAAAACAACAACAAAAAACTTCAACCCAGAATTTTATATGCAGTGTGTGTATTTTCCAAAAATGAAAGTGAAGAAGAGAGGACTTACAGACTTTCTCTACTTACTTTTCTGACAGACCCCAGAACTCTGTGTATACAGAAGAGTCTCAAAAAGACCCAAATACAGACAGAAGACCTGAACTAAGAAGTTGCTTCATGTAGCAAGCTAGATAGTGAGCAAAGGCAAACAGACTTTGGTGAAGAGTGCACACTTGCTTGGAGGAGGTGAGACAGGGAACTATATAAATAAGTCCCTGAGCCCACAACTTTCAGCCCATGGTTAAGTGAAGATTGCATGGCATGCACCATGACATGAGCATGAAGGTGGGAAAACTTACAGTTATCCTGGCCTGGGGAATCAGAAAACTATTGCCAGGACACCATGGATGCTGAAAAAAATGGGGGTGCCCTGGAAGGGGTAAGAGCTGGAAAAGAAATCCTTCATATCTGTTTTCTATTATCTTGACAGATTCCCAAACCATGAATATGCAGATTAGACTCCAAGTTAACTCCGCTAAAAGAGAAAAAAGATATGAACCGAGGCAGAATTGCAGCCCCAAAACAGTTTCCAGTTCGAGTCTCACCATGAAAATTATCTGCTCAAACAAATCAAATAACACTCACTGTATGAACATAACAGGATTTAGAATCTCCACAATTTGGCATTGTATGTCTACAATATAATCCAAAAGTATCAAATATATGGATAGAATATAGTAAATGACAGAAGACTAATAATGTTAAATGAACCAAGTAGTAGCCTCAAATCAACTGCTTTGCTAAATTTAGTCTTTTACTAAAATAGATCAACACAATTTTAATGCTTGATATGTGCAGTTTTGCTTTGTTTTTTTAATTCTGATCAGGAAAGTAGATCAGGGCAGTTCACGTTCACTATATTTACAGAACTATGTTAACATTCATGCTATCCCACTGTAGTCCTAAGTCCCATGAATCCAGTCTGATCTTCCTAAATACTTCACAGCACATTTAGGTGATCCATTACACTGAAAACATAATGTAATTGGGCCTGCTTAAGCTGGAGCAGCAAGCTCTCCTCATGCCCTGGTTAGACACATGCATATAAGAGAGTGAGAAATAAACCCTATAAATTTAAATTTCAACAGCATAACACGTCAGTGTAGGTTTTAGGGTTAACATTTAGGGTATGACAAGAAATCCTGATAAGGTAAAGGACAGCACTAAAAATGTGGCACAGAACTCACTAGCTTTTTTTCTTTCTTTTTTTTTTTTTAAGGAGAAAATATATCAGTATTTGGGAATATTTCTCTGATCTATTGTTGCCAGATCTGAGAGGGTAGAAAGTAAGAGAAGACTCTGCCACAGGTCCAGGATTTGGTTAAGCTGCCCTGTCATGGCTCTATGAACTATTAAATCCAGTGGTGTTAGAGACATCCATTGAACTAAATGTAGTGTGGTCCCAGGAAGCCATAAAGGAGAGTTCAGGGTTCTGGAGGAATGCCGTGTTTTCTGGGCTGAAAATTACTCACCATTTGAAAGGCAGCTCCTGGCATGATACTCACACCTAGTAGAGACTAAATGCCTGACCATGAGAGATAACCGACTGTGCAATTAGAATTGTTCATCAGAGGCTTGGTATTGTCAGAGCAATCAAGCCTTAAGGTCAGGAGAATGCAGTAGCAAGCTATTGTTCTATGAAAATGATGTATGTGGGCCTGGGCAGATCCAGAGGCACACTAAATGTTTCACAAAAGGTGACTCAGAATCCCAGTACATTTAATCTTTGATGCAACATTGTCTCTCACAGCTTACATCTTTGACCTCACACCTACTGTGACAAGCTGATGAAAGAGAGAAAAAAATGGGGTCTGGTTCACACATGGGTCTGCTCAATATTTTGTGCAAGGCATTATACCATATTATAGCTTCACTTGGTGGGGTCCTAAAGGACAGTGATGAGCAAATGTTTCCTCAAAGCAGTATAATGGTTTTCTCCTTTGTATAAAGAGATCTGGGGTAAAGAATACATAAAAGTTTGGACATTATCAGATGGTTTGACAGGTGGTTAGTGCCTACAAGGAACAAAATTAGACAAATAGAGATAGGGAGATTCGGGAAAATGCATATAGACAGACTTGTAGAATTGAATTCAAAGTGTGCAGATATATGTCTTATACCAATGTATATCAGAAAGCATCTGCCACAGGACAGTCCCTGAAATTAACCACTTTCATAGCTAAAATAAGCTATTTTTAAGAAAATATTAAATTGTTAAAGTAGTCTGATAAAAAAATACAAAATATAAATACATCAATAATATAATTTGAAACTTTATTTGACGATCTAGTTTACTCTTCTCTCTACACATCAGGCTTAAGCAGTTTTATGAATAATTTATTTTAAAACTTTAAAATACTTATTATTCTAATCCTATACAAACTGTGAGTGATACGGTTTTTCAGGCATATCTAAGATCCTGAAAATAAGTGGAAAGTGATCTCAATGAATGACCTTATTTTATAACAAACTGTTTTTTAGTGGTCGCTAAGTTTTGTCATAAGGTTAATCAGATTATATCTAAACTTATTACCGTGTAAATCCCAAGACACAGTTTTCAGAACATGATGGGTCAATTTCTGTAGGAAATAATAAGATAAGGTTGCCAGAACCCATCTCTCAGGAGTAAAAATATGGGGGATTTTCACCTTATTTTTTGTTATATTTTACTGATTTTTAAAAAAATCATGGCCACATTTTCAGGGATGTCCACTATCACCACTGCTATTCAACATAGTATTGGAAGTCCTAGCCACAGCAATCAGACAACAAAAAGAAATCAAAGGCATCCAAATTGGAAAAGAAGAAGTCAAACTCTCACTCTTTGCAGATGATATGATACTTTATGTGGAAAACCCAAAAGACTCCACCCCAAAACTGCTAGAACTCATACAGGAATTCAGTCAAGTGGCAGGATATAAAATCAATGCACAGAAATCAGTGGCATTCCTATACACCAACAACAAGACAGAAGAAAGAGAAATTAAGGAGTCGATCCCATTTACAATTGCACCCAAAACCATAAGATACCTAGGAATAAATCTAACCAAAGAGACAAAGGATCTGTACTCAGAAAACTATAAAATACTCATGAAAGAAATGGAGGAAGACACAAAGAAATGGAAAAACGTTCCATGCTCATGGATTGGAAGAACAAATATGGTGAAGATGTCAATGCTACCTAGAGCAATCTACACATTCAATGCAATCCCCATCAAAATACCATCCACTTTTTTCAAAGAAATGGAACAAATAATCCTAAAATTTGTATGGAACCAGAAAAGACCCCGCATAGCCAGAGGAATATTGAAAAAGAAAAGCAAAGCCGGTGGCATCACAATTCCGGACTTCAAGCTCTATTACAAAGCTGTCATCATCAAGACAGCATGGTACTGGCACAAAAACAGACACATAGATCAATGGAACAGAATAGAGAGCCCAGAAATGGACCCTCAACTCTATGGTCAACTAATCTTCGACAAAGCAGGAAAGAATGTCCAATGGAACAAAGACAGTCTCTTCAACAAATGGTGTTGGGAAAATTGGACAGCCACATGCAGAAGAATGAAACTGGACCACTTCCTTACACCACACACAAAAATAGACTCCAAATGGTTGAAAGACCTCAATGTGAGACAGGAGTCCATCAAAATCCTAAAGGAGAACACAGGCAGCAACCTCTTTGACCTCAGCCGAAGCAACTTCTTCCTAGAAACATCGCCAAAGGCAAGGGAAGCAAGGGCAAAAATGAACTATTGGGACTTCATCAAGATAAAAAGCTTTTGCAAAGCAAAGGAAACAGTTAACAAAACCAAAAGACAACCGACAGAATGGGAGAAGATATTTGCAAATGACATATCAGATAAAGGGCTAGTATCCAAAATCTATAAAGAACTCATCAAACTCAACACCCAAAGAACAAAGAATCCAATCAAGAAATGGGCAGAAGACATGAACAGACATTTTTCCAA
This sequence comes from Mirounga angustirostris, assembly GCF_029215605.1. Taxonomy (NCBI): domain Eukaryota; kingdom Metazoa; phylum Chordata; class Mammalia; order Carnivora; family Phocidae; genus Mirounga; species Mirounga angustirostris. The sequence goes on along the minus strand of NW_026991710.1, from coordinate 37,841,134 downwards.
AGAAGACATCCAAATGGCCAACAGACACATGAAAAAGTGCTCAATATCGCTCGGCATCAGGGAAATCCAAATCAAAACCTCCATGAGATACCACCTCACACCAGTCAGAATGGCTAAAATGAACAAGTCAGGAAACGACAGATGTTGGCGGGGATGCGGAGAAAGGGGAACCCTCCTACACTGTTGGTGGGAATGCAAGCTGGTGCAGCCACTCTGGAAAACTGTATGGAGGTTCCTCAAAAAGTTGAAAATAGAGCTACCATATGATCCAGCAATTGCACTACTGGGTATTTACCCCAAAGATACAAAAGTAGGGATCCGAAGGGGTACATGCACCCCGATGTTTATAGCAGCAATGTCCACAATAGCCAAACTGTGGAAAGAGCCAAGATGTCCATCGACAGATGAATGGATAAAGAAGATGTGGTATATATACACAATGGAATATTATGCAGCCATCAAAAGGAATGAGATCTTGCCATTTGCAACGACGTGGATGGAACTGGAGGGTATTATGTTGAGTGAAATAAGTCAAACAGAGAAAGACATGTATCATATGATCTCACTGATATGAGGAATTCTTAATCGCAGGAAACAAACTGAGTGTTGTTGGAGTGGGGGTTGGGGTGGGAGGGATGGGGGGACTGGGTGATAGACACTGGGGAGGGTATGTGCTCTGGTAAGCGCTGTGAATTGTGCAAGACTGTTGAATCTCAGATCTGTACCTCTGAAACAAATAATGCAATATATGTTAAGGAAAAAAAAAAGAAGAAGAAGGTAGCGGGAGGGGAAGAATGAAGCGGGGGAAATAGGAGGGGTAGACGAACCATGAGAGACGATGGACTCTGAAAAACAAACAGGGTTCTGGAGGGGAGGGGGGTGGGAGGATGGGTTAGCCTGGTGGTGGGTATTGAGGAGGGCACATTCTGCATGGAGCACTGGGTGTTGTGCACAAACAATGAATCATGGAACACTTCATCTAAAACTAATGTTGTAATGTATGGGGATTAACATAAGAATAAAAAAATGAAAAAAAAAAAAAATCATGGCCACATTTTGCAATTGGGAAAAGAGACCTTCTATTTAAAAAGAGGAAAAATGGAGGGGAGAATTAATACTTAAAATTCTGAGCAGTCAATGTTTTAGAAAAAAAGAATGTGTTAAATATTCAAACTTGTATTTTCCTTCCAGGCCCTACTTACAGTCTGTTTTTCTGGAATCAGAATATCGGCAGTCTTTATGTCCTTTGCCCTTGAATTAAAGGGTCAACATTATTATTGCTTTCAAGCTATAAATCAATGATTGGTAATGACAGGCATTACCAATTTACAATGGGGTTTGAGGAAGTCAGATGAGTTAAACAGCCTCATAACTTGTTCACTAAATCACAAAATACTTTAACCAATTAAAATTATCATTTCTGGGGGTTTGTAGATTTTATAAGGAACATTGTTTTTGTATCTTATTAAGTAATGCAGAGATTCAACCATCTTATAATTAAATTAACTAAAAAGTCAATCCAAATATTCAATGAAAATAGTAAAATGTTAACAAACCTTCCAGTATGTTACTTGAAGCCTTTGAGTTTTTCAGAATATGTGAAAATGATGAATACATTAATTGACTAAAGTGTTCTCTATTCATAGTTTTGTTTATTTCTATCCAAATATAGTTTGAAATTAGCATACTAAATTTTCCTAAAATTTTATTATGAAAAGTTTAAATACACTATATAGAATAAAATAACCACGCATAAACCCTTTCATCTAACCTGAAAAAAGTGGCTATATTTCACTCCATTTCTCTGCCTATTTGTCTATCTATCTCTATCTATTATCTATCTATCATCTTCTTGCCTACTACTTAACTTTTTGCTGAATCAATGGAGAGTAAGTCATGAACATCAGGACACTTCATCCCTGCATATCCAGCATGTATCCCTAAGAATAAAGACATCCTTATACAAAGTCAGGTTACCATTATCACACCTAAGGCAACAATAATACCGTCCACTCAATACACATTTTCCTCAGTTGTTCCATTAATAGTTCTATTGCTGTGAGATGGTGTGAGCTAATCTCAAATTAAGATCTAGTCAAGAGTCTCTCATTTGGTTGCTATGATTTCATAAGTTTTATTCTAGAAGAGCCCATCCAACTTTATTTTTTAATATTGTCATAATGAAGGTTCAAGTTCACTTTTATTGTGGAAAATCATATCTTCTATCCTTGTCTTCATTATATGAACATTCTCTCACTCTTCTTTAAACATATTTTATAAAACAGGCTCTATAAAACTCATTTTTAAAAAATTTTAAAATTCTATGCACAGTCTAAGCAACGGCTTTAATATATATTGATTAGTTCAGATTTGTCTGATATATTTTTTAAAGATTTTATTTACTTATTTGAGAGGGAGAGAGAGAGCATGAGTGAGGGAAGGGGTAGAGGGAGAGGGAGAAGCAGAGGGAGCCCAACAGAGGGCTTGATCCCAGGACCCTGGGACCATGACCTGAGCCGAAAGCAGATGCTTTAATGTACTGAGCCACTGAGGCACCCTGTCTGATATTTTTTATCCATATTATGGAAAACTTTCTTTTTCCCTTATAGTATCCATTTCCCCTACATTTTCAAATATATTAATTTAAGTATAATTATACTTTTATGTATTTTAAGCGTCTTACTTAAAAGACAGTTTATCCGATTAATCTTATTTGAGATTTTACTATTTCATTGTTCTTTTACATTTAATTATAATTTTTTTAAAGATTTTATTTATTGGGGCGCCTGGGTGGCTCAGTTGGTTGAGCGACTGCCTTCGGCTCAGGTCATGATCCTGGAGTCCCGGGATCGAGTCCCGCATCGGGCTCCCTGCTCGGCAGGGAGTCTGCTTCTCCCTCTGGCCCTCCCCCCTCTCATGCTCTCTGTCTCTCATTCTCTCTCTCTCAAATAAATAAATAAAATCTTTAAAAATAAATAAAATAAAAAGATTTTATTTATTTATTTTAAAGAGACACTCAGAGAGGGAACACAAGCAGAGGGAGTGGGAGAGGAAGCAGCAGGCTTCCCGCTGAGCAGGGAGCCCAACGCGGGGCTGGATCCCGGGACTCTGGGATCATGACCTGAGCCGAAGGCAGATGCCTAACGGCTGAGCCACACAGGTGCGCCACATTTAATTATAATTTTATCCTCAATTACCTATTTTGTTTTGTTTTAATTTCAGTTCTGCTATTCCTTTGATAGCAGTGGTCCTTTATTTTTTACCCATTTAATTAAATTGTTAGATAACTTTAAAAAAAGCTTTTAAAATTATATTTTTTAAGAATTTATAAATACACATTTTTCTCAGAATATCTTTTTATCTATATCCTGAGTTTTTATATGTATTGTCTTTTCTCGCCTATGATGTGTTTCTTTTAACTTATGTAATTGTAGCCTATCATTTTGAAGATTCCAATCAAAGATGATTTCTTCATTATTGATTTTTAATTTGATCATAATGGGAGCAGAATATTCATTAAATTCTCATTCTTCACAACTGTGAAGAAATCTTTCAGACCTAGTGTGCAAATGAAATTCTGTAAATATGTCATATGATATTTTATATTTCTTAGATCAAGACAGGCATTTTTTTCTCTCAAAGTCTCCATGTAATTACTAATTGATCTGCTGGTTTTTCATTTCCTGAAAAAGGATGTATTAAAATGACCCAGTATGATTATTATGCATTTCTGTCATTGTTGTTCAAAATGTTTAATTTTCATGTATTTTGGGTGTATTAACTCATGATTACATATTAGCAAAATTTTCAAACTTTAAGGTACTGTTCATTTTGAATCCATTACTAATTTTCCTTATAATAAAATATGTTATTCTGCCTAGTTATTTTAGCTTGTGTTCATAGTATTTTCATATTATTGACTTTTTTTGCCAATATATTATTAAAATGTTCCTTTTTTAATTTCAGATATCTTTTAAACATGTATATATAGTTGCTTTAAAATTTCAAACTTAAATTATGTGTTTCTATTTGCATTTATTATGATTATTTAAATATTTGAAAGTATTCTAAGGAACTTATTTCATATTTTCTATGTACCAACTTTTTTTAAATCACCTTATCCTTTTCTGTCTTTTTTGACTGATAAATATTCATGTTTCTTGATTTTATTCCTCTGTTGAATTGCAAATAATAAATTTCTGTTTGGTTGTTGGTTATCTTTAAGTTTTTAGGATCATATTGGCTTATAAAATTGTATAACCAAAGTTATTCTTCATTTGTTTGCACTTTTCAAATGAAAGCCTAGAGTGCTTTACCTATTAAAAACTACCCCCACTTCTTTATTATTTTTAAAATTTAATTTTACTCCTATTTTTCAAGAAATTGTCATTGTTTTCCTTCAGTCAAAAGTTAATCACACTTACCACCATATTTTATCAGTTAGTACTTTTCATTGCATCTTGGATCCCAAATTTTACCTTTGAGTGCATTTTTTTATTACTTTTTTTTTTCTTTTTAGTAATTTAGGTGGGCTTGATCGCACAACTCTGAGATTATGACCTCAGCCGAAATCAAGAGTCGGACGGTCAATCAACTGAACCACCCAGGCACCCCAGGTTTGAAGGTATTTTTATTAATAAAAATTCTTAATAATTGTTCCTTTGAATATTGTTTCTTGATGATTAGTATTTTCTTCTTCTAGAACTCCTGTTTGACAATCATCCAATCCCCTCAATCCATCTTTTAAATCTCCCAACTATTCTACTTAAAAAAATTTTTTTCTTACTTATTCTTTTTTTTTACTTATTCTGAGGGAATTCTCTATTTTCTTGACATTCACAGATTCACTATTTCACTGTACTAATGATTATGATATCTATTTCATTTTTTTCAATGATTTTATTTTTCACTTCATATTTTTATAATTTTCTATATACCATCTGATATATTTTCATCTGTGAAAGAAGTCTAGTTTTTTTAAAGGAAAGTTATACTTTGAGTAATCATTTTACATCTCCTAAACATGTTCACTTTAAATATTTGAAAGCTTTTCTACAAAATGAATTACTTCTGGAATAAAATCCTAATCACATTATTGACTTTTTAGTTACATTGCCAGTTCTTTTTTTTAAAGACTTACTTATTCATTTGAGAGAGAGAGAGAGAAAGCAAGCAGGGGAAGGGGTGGAAGGAGAGGGAGAGAAGCCTTAAGCGGACTCCCCGCTGAGCAGGGAGCCCAATGTGGGGCTTGATCCCAGGACCCTGAGATCATGACCTGATCAAAATCAAGAGTTGGCCTCTTAACTGACTGAGCCACCCAGGTGCCCCACATTTCCAATTGTTAATTTATTTTTTAAATATAGTTTTCAAGCTCTGAGTAGAAGTATCTCCCACTCTCTTTTTATCTCTCCATCTGTGTTAGCCACATTGTATATGATGATTCCATAGTTTCATCCTACATTTTCTGGGCATATTGGGGTAGTGGCTAATCTAATTTTGGAAACTCACTTCTTATGTATGAATATGTGATTTTTTTAATTTTCTCATTTTAATTCACAACTCATAAAAAAGTATAGTTTTCATCAGCTAGGAGATAGCCATTTTTAAAATTATCTTTTTAGTAGGGGGGCCACGTGCTATCCCTACCCTCAGTCCCATGGGAAGCCCTGTTCAGAACTATAATGTAGGAGCCTAACTTTCAGCTTAACCTGATTGCTCTGCCTTTTCTGGGCCATGGGGCTCAGAAATCCTAGGAATTTGGCTCCCATCTCTTGGTTTTTGTTCCTCTTCTATTTCTGGTTCAAAGATAATTTTAATTCAGAGACAAGGAAAGGGAAAAATCCCAAGGTTAATCCTATGGATGGACATCTTATAAAGGTCTTTCTTCCTTTCTCTCTCTCTCTCTTTCTGTCTCTGTCTCTCTGTCTCTATCTATCTCTTTATCTTTCCATCATACCAATGTTTTTGAAGCAGAAGAAAAATTTTCAAGACATAAAGTTGACCAGAAAATTTATACATTGTTGGGCTTAGTAGTATTTCTGAGTAAAAGAGAGTTGGGATGTATTGTAAAATGCCTAGAGTTTGGAGTGATGTATTCCTGGCTTTTTCTCTGCCAATTAGTAACTGTTATTGTGGGGCACCCTGATTAGTACCTGTAAGTTACCTCATTTGTAAAGTAAACAAAATTGTTCTTACTTGGTACTTTTGCAGAGAGTATTCAAATAAGGGAACCTATTATAAAATGTACAACTTTGAGAAAGTGCTCAATATATGTTGCTGTTTTTCCTTCTGTAAATTCAAGATAATTTTTTGTTATAGATAATTTTTTGTTATAGACCTATTTTAGCTACAATATATATTTAATAACTCATAACACAGGACTTTGAACAAATCTAAATATACATCATTCAGTAATTGGTAAGGACTCAAAACTGGGAAAGCATGTGATCAGGAGCATTTGTTTATGCTGTCCAATTTAGTCGCCCCTTTTAGTTTTATGGAAAATGAGAACATAGCAAATGCTTGGCCTAGCCTATTTACTGGAGTCATATGTGAATTCATCTGACTTGTTGAATATTTACCAAAAGTGTTATCAACAAAGTGGGCATAACTTACCACACATATAGAGTCTGATTAAGCATGAAAGTTCTCAAAAAAGGTCTCATAAAAACAAATGTATAATATGACAAATGTCATGAAGGTAAAGAACACTGTCCGGCAATAGAAAGTAGCAGGAGACATTTATAGATAAGTGAGAAGTAGGCTCATTGTGAAAGTAACATTTAACCAGAAATCTGAAGAAATAATACAATACACAAAATGAGGCACTGTTCCAGGCAAAAGAAGGTCCTTAAGCAGGAAAGACTTAGTTAGGTATCATAAAGTTATGCAGAGAAGGCTCAGATCAACTAATTCATTTTGGTATTCCTGTTACTTGCTCCAGTGTATGGTACATAGTATACATATTCAGTAAATGTCCATTGAATGAAGGAATGAAGGAATGACATACAGAAATATGAAAATAATAGCACCTGTTTCTCTTTCCTTTCTCTCTCATCTCTACCTCTCTCTATATCTCTCGGTTGCCAAATAATATGTTCCCTTTTATTTCATTTTTTAAATGAACTATTTTAGAACAGTTTCAGATTAACAGAAAAATGGCAAAGATAGCATAGAGAGTTCCCACATACTATGCACTGTTTCCCCTATTACATCTTACATTAATATGGTACACATTTGTTACGACTAATGAACCAATATTGAGACATTATTATTAATTAAAGTCCATAGTTTATTAAGAATTCCTTAGTTTTTTCCTACTGGACTTTTCCTATTCCAAGATCTCCCATTACATTTACTCCTCATGTGGTCTTTGTGACAGTTTCTTCGACTTTCCTTTTTTTTAATGACCTTGATAGTTTTGAGGCACGCTGGTCAAATATTTTGTATAATGTTCCTCAGTTAGGATTTGTCAGATATTTTAAAAATGATTGTCCTGGGGTATATGTTTTTGGAGGTACAACAACAGAGGTAAAGTGTCATTTTCACCATATTATATCATATCGTATTATATCATATCATATCACACGTGTACATCCTGTCAACATGTTGGACTTATCACTGTTGATGTTAGCCTTGATCACCAGACTAAGGTAGTTTTTGCCATATTTCTCCATTGTATAGTTCCTTGCTTTCCACTTTTTCATAGTATCTTTGGAAAATGTCACTATGGGACTCATACTTAAGGTATAAAGAGTTATGCACCACTTCATTAAGAGCAAAGTATCTATATAAATTATTTGGAATTCATCTACACAGATTTATCTCTTCAGGGCACCTGGGTGGCTCAATCGGTTGAGTGTCTGACTCTTGGCTTCAGCTCAGGTCATGATCGCTTAGGTCATGAGCTCGAGCCCTGCATCAGGCTCCTTCCTCTGCTCCTCCCGCATCCTCTCTTTCTCTCTCTCAAAATAAATAAATAAATAAATCTTAAAAAAAAAAAAAGATTTGTCTCTTCTCTTCCCTTTATTTCCTAACTAAATCATTTATATTAATATGAACTCATGTATATTGTTTTATACCTTGTGTTATAACCCAAACTACTTTATTTTGTGGTTTAAAATGTTCAGCTTTGAGCTATTGGAGCTCTTTCATTTGATTCTTTGGTCCCTTTGACATACCCATCATTGTGAATTTCTTTTTGTTTGTTTGTTTTCTGAATACATCCTTACTTTCTGGCACTAATAAATCTCCAGGTTAATCTCGTATATATCCTTCCCAGTTCTAGAACCAGCCATTCTGCCAAGGAGTCCTGTCCTTTTATTGAAGAGTGACATAATAAACAAGATCCTGGATGCTAGGTGCTGTTTCTCTTCTTGAGAAACTTATTGGAGCATTGTTCAACTGACTGACAGATATTAATCTCACTACATATAAAATTAGTATTGGTTAGGGATGAGGTTAGAAGTTCAAAAGAAATATCAGAAGTTATAAGTCTAATGTTTGTAGTTAAATCTGAGTACAAAACAGAAAACTGTCTAATTATGCCTGCCTCTAATCTGTCTGAGTAGGAGAAGCATCTTATAATTTCCAAATGGATTAGTGAAATGGATGTAAAAGGAAATTTGTTATATGAAATCCTTTACAGTTCTAGGAAACTCTTACTTGGAAAAAAATCATGATGACAAATCAAAAATTTTCCTTTATAATATGATAGTATGAAGGGACTTACTAAAACTCCTGAATCTTAACAAAAGATAGTTAATATTATTAACAACATAAAGGGAAAAAGTGTTCTAAATTAATTCTTTAAATATGATATTCACAGTCATATTAGTTATTTTATAATAAAAAATGTGCATTTTAAAGATAAATAATGTCATTTCTTGTAGTTTTGAGGTTAGTGTTAAAAAGATGTTATTTTGTAATTATTTAAATAACTAATTTGTTTGAGACATATGGCAGTCTTAAAAATTGTTTGTAGTCAGCCTGTAAAATTGTTTTAAATATACATCAACCATTGTACATCATTATTTCTGTTACATAGATAAAAATGACTCTTCAGATTGAAGCACTTGTGTAATTTCTTTCTAGACATTGGACAGTTTACCTTATTTTAATGAAAGAAACGATTAATTTTAAGGGACTATGATCTCATATGTTTGTTATACTAAACATATTTTTAGAACTGGATAAATGAGGCTTAAACTTCTGCCTGTTTCTTAGAAGACCATTATATCCAGCACATAATTTACAAGTTTCTTTTTTCTTTATATATAAAACTAAAATCATAACTATAAAACTAAAATCATAATAACTATCAGCACTCCAACGAGTGTTAAAATATATATAAAGGGTTTAGCATATAAAACATAATAAATGTTCAGGAAAAGCAAATTGCTGTTTTTCTTCTTACTATTAGAAATGAAGTGATCAACACAAACATAATTGCTTCTTATCTTAAAGAGACAAGGTTGGGTATCATGTTCTGTGCTAATACTCTCCTAGAAAAGTTGTATTGACAGCAACAATTGAAATTTAGCTTAAAACATGGTCTAATAAATCTGGACAATGATTAACTGTATATTACCTTTTTAGAATGGAGCCACTTTGATCTTTTTGCAAATGGTTCTGATTTGACTAAACTATCAACAAGAAGTCAAAACCATCAATCAACTATATTCCAGGTTGAATTTCTTCGGAATTTAAGGAGACATAAAAAAGTTACATACTCTACCAAATTATTTAAACTTAAACATACACAAGCAGACAATATTTTGGTTAAACAACAATATTTAGTTCAATATACTAGAAAGTGTAGTAACAGGAAACATTCTGAATATTGGTAAAACTGTTCATTGGGGCCTGGCCATGTCAATTCCCCAGGGTGGTTTAATGAAGCAGACATAAGTTCCAAAAATAACACAAAATTGTATTTAGAAATTATATAATTAAATAAATAAGGACAAAGTTATATAATAATTTCTAACTGTATGTAGATTATTTTTATTTGACAACTAAAGCGATCTCATGGTTACACATACTAAATACCAAGGCAAAAGTTAAGTGAAATAAGCTTATGTATATTTTAAGTTTTTATGAAATTTCTATTGTTTAAACAAAACCCTAGGGCTTTATGTCCCTGATGTCTATCATCACATAGTTCTATCATGTGTAATAATCAGCATAACTACTTACATTTAATTATAAATGTACATATAGGAAAAATGTTCTTGGAACATCAATTATTAAGAATATTGAAGAGGGAATTTACTTGAATGGCATGTTAAACTTATAATATTTTCAAACTATGTGCTAGACTATTGAGTTTCACATATAGTGTACTGTACTAAGATTAAATCATATAGTAATGTAGGTAATGAGGTATTCAAATTATTTTCTTGCTTTCAAATGATCTGAAATATTATTACATATTGGTTAAATCAAGTCACTGAACTTCTTCAGACTCTGACTATATTAATTTGATTACTTCTTATATAACATGTTATTAGATAAATAAGAATGTTGTGTAATATCATATTATAAAATAGACTGAATTCATGTATAAGCATTATTATAATTAATTTACAGATATTTCATTGCTTAAACAAAAAATAAAATATCTTAGTCCACTATAAACCAAAATCTTGGACATTTAACTGATGGCAAAGTATGAAAGGTAATAATATATGTGATTTGATAATTGCTAAAGCACTTGCAATATATAATACTAAATGCAAAAACAGATTGCTTCTTAAAGATATATTTTTATATATTAATAACAGATACAAAAACAGTACTGCCAGTCTATCAATGTAATTGTGATTCAAACTTCACTTTCGCTTAAAGAAAACTTCACTAATCAGCTATTTAATGAAACCAACTGCCTACAACAAAGCCAGTGTAAATAAATTCCTATGCTATCTGATCATTTTTTTTAAAGATTTTATTTATTTATTTGAGACAGAGAGAATAAGAGACAGAGAGCATGAGAGGGAGGAGGGTCAGAGGGAGAAGCAGACTCCCCGCCGAGCAGGGAGCCCGATGTGGGACTCGATCCCGGGACCCTGGGATCATGACCTGAGCTGAAGGCAGACGCTTAACGACTGAACCACCCAGGCGCCCTCAATTGTATTTTATAAACATATGTTGAGTCAATATCTTCCCAGAGGAAAACACAGAGAAGTTAGAAGAGTAGGATTTATTTTGAGAATAAAGCCTATACTTTTAAAAGATAAAAGAGAGTGGGGAGGGGTGCCTGGGTGGCTGAGTTGTTGGGCATCTGCCTTCAGCTCAGGTCAAGATCCTGGCTCCTGGGATGGAGCCCCTCCTTGGGCTCCATACTCAGCGGGGAGCCTGCTTCTCCCTTTCCCTCTGCTGCCCCCCCTGCTTGTGGGCCTCTCTCTCTTTCAAATAAATAAAATCTTTAAAAAAATATGGGGCGCCTGGGTGGCTCAATCGTTACGCGTCTGCCTTTGGCTCAGGTCGTGATCCTGGGGTCCTGGGATTGAGCCCTATATCCAGCTCCCTGCTCCGCAGGAAGCCTGCTTCTCCTTCTCCCTCTGCTTGTGTTCTCTCTCTCGTTGTGTCTCTCTCTGTCATAAATAAATAAAATCTTTAAAAAATAAAAATAAAAAATAAAAGGGAAGAGGGAGAAAGCAGGATTGGGCAGAGAAAAATTCCATGCATACTGCAACTTTGCCCTAATCCCAACTAACCTGGTAGGGATGACTGGAGCAGATCGCCCATTAGAAGAGACCTATGTTGGACAGAAATGGCCAGGCCCATGCTCAGTCATTGGGTTGGGGCTGCCTGGAGAGAGTACAGCCTCAGCTTGAAAGCAGAAAAGGAAAAGGGTCCTGAAGCCACTAACAGATGGAATCTGTCAGCTAATTACACCGTTTGCACCTTAGTGGCATGTTTTTTCTCTTGAAGGAAAATTAAGCAAGCAGTGCACCTCTTTGCTGCCACATATGTTAAATTCATTTTCATTGAGAGAGAAGAACTTGAAATTTCTTCCAACTGTTAAAATTATGTGAAATAAAATTACAGAAGAGTACTTAAGTATTAATTAGTATATTCATTATTAATTAATTACAGAAAAAAATGAATAATGAGCATTTTAGAATTTTTTGTTTATGTTAATCATTCAAACTTCAGCTTTAAAAATATTATGCAATCTCTTGTTGGCCTTTTGGCTAAGATTAAGTGTAGTGTCTTATCAGTTTAAAAATATTATTCAAAAGCTGAAGCATTAAAATAGCAACATCTGAGATCTTTAAGCATAGACTCAACTATTACTTTTTAATGGAAGCCCCCCTGAAATGTATTTACAGGGGAATGATGTTTGTTATATTTGAACAGCGGGCAATATTATTTTATCTATGATGCACGTGCTGCCATATCTTACCCATTCCTTTTTCTTGAGTTTTGATTTCCTATTTTAAAAAAAAATTAAATTCATGATAATGGAGTTACACCTCTTGCCCCATGTGAAGACATACATCATTATTTTCTCAACAAAATATGAACTCATTGGTGATGGCAGTATTTATAGAATACAAAAATTCACCCCATAATTATAATAAAAAATCTAAATCCACTGATGTTTGATAATTGTAGTATTTCCCCATGCTGACATCAATCTGAATGTTGACTGTGTCATTCAATGAATGTTGTAAATTATTTATAGGCAATTATTATATCATTTTTAGATGTATTGACATGTTATTGCTATGACCACCTAATGCACAGTGCATATCAAGAGCTCTCAAACTTGACATTTGCTATTAATAAGCATTTTATAACAGGCAGCATAAGCAAAACAAGTATCTTTGTGCCACTGAGTAAAAAGAAACTAAATAACTTTTAAAGTCACAATTGCACAACACATTCATACACTTATGCTGATACTAAAGTTATAAGGTCACACAATGCTTACTAATATTGAAAATATGAAAACCATCAATGTACTTCCTGTTTCATAGTAAAGGATTTTGTAACAAAGTTTAATTTTTAATTCTTTATTTTTTCAAGTTATAAAAAACTTTAAATGTGCATATTTGATTATAGTATTTTAGGATGGTGATATAAACATTAATGTAAATAATAATAACTATATTAGGCACATTTACCGTGGTTAGGCACTTACATACACTACGTGTATTATTCTTATTAATCCTGAAAGGTAATTATTATCATTCCTCTTTTTCAGATGGTATAAATATGACTCAGTAAGGAAATTTCTTGCCCATTAATCTAATAAAAAGCAGAGTTGCTATAGGTGAAGGGGATTAAGAGGTACAGATTTCCAGTTATAAAATAAATAAATCATAGGGATAAAAAGTATAGCATAGAATTAGTCAACAATATTGTAATAACTTTGTATGGTAACATGGTAACTACACTGATCATGGTATTTTGTAATATATGTAATTGTCAAATCACTATGTTGTGCACTTGAAACTAATATAATATTGTATGTCAACTATACTTCAATTTAAAAAAGATTTTTTTCTGATTATAAAACAAATGCAAAAATCAGAATGCAAGACCGCATATATAGTATCCTAGCCTATATTTAAATGAGCATTTACACATAGTAATCTACAGAGGAAAATAAATCCTAAATGTTAACACACACACATACACACACACATGCAAACGGTAGAGCTACAATTGTAGCAGGGATGTAACTCACTCATATACATTATCTTTCCAACAAACTACAATAAGGCCTTCCTAAAAAATGAATACCAGAACCAATCAGTTACCCAGGATTATACTCTTATCAGTGAGATAAATCAGGGTTTTGAATAATGAAATATATAGTAGTGATATTTGTACACAAGGGATTAAAACAATTGAAGGGGTGTCATTTAAAGTCTCCGCATCATCAGAGAAATGTATTTCTGTTACTCTCCCTGTATTTTCTATCATTCTAAATGTGAGATCCAGAAAGGCTATGCATATTTCAGCTCCCGAAATTTCCCAAATGGGGATGCAAATTACAATTTCTCTTACTCCTATTATTTCTCTGGTAGGAAGGGATCACTTGCTTTATGAATGAGAGCTCCGTATCACTGAAGAGGAATCCTACTCAAAGGATATCAGCTATTCTTGGTTTGAGAGTTTAAAAAGTAGAGTTAAATTGAATCTGTTGCAGATAATCTGTAGTGGCAGAGATTTTGCTAATGAGACCAAACTAACACCTGCATTTCCTATAAGAGTAGTATTTAAATTATTCACATTATTCACAACTATAAGTTTGAATGCTCTTTAATAAAATATTTAATTATATAACTTGAAAATTGTCCCATTTCATGACATGTTAGAGATAATCTTTCTGAAAAAAAAATATGTGTAAAAAAAATAGCACAGTGTGACTCATTTGTTTTCCTTTCTTTTTTGGGGGTGGGGAGGGGCAGAGGGAGAGGGAGAATCTTAAGCAGGCTCCACACCCACCGTGAAGCCAGATGTAAGGCTCGATCTCACGACCCTGAGATCATGACCTGAGCAAGAATTGAGAGTTGGATGCTTAACTGACTGAGCCACCAAGTACCCTGTTTTCCTTTCCTGGTCACAAGTCTTCCAATAATTAATTGAAATTTTCACACTTGTTTACATCATAAGAAAAAGTAGTATTAAAGATTTAATGAATTCAGTTATGGATTTTTTAAAAAGCTCTAAAATCAGTTTTTCAATGTGTGCTTGCCAGAAATCCTGCATCAGAATTAACAGGGTGCTTGTTTAAAATATATATTTCTGACTCTATTGAGGTCTACTGAATCTGAATCTCTGGGTATGTACTTAACAGATTCCCAAGAGAATCTTAAACCCACTAATTTTCCTAATAGACTATTTTTAGAGCAGTTCTAGGTTCATAGCAATACTAGGTAGGAGTACAGAGAGTTCCTATATACTCCCTGCCCCCTATAATCACAGGTTCCCCACAATCAACATCTCACACCAGAGTGGTGCATTTGTTACAATTGATGAACCTAAACTGACACATTATTGCACACAAAGTCCACAGTTTATATTAGGGTTCATGCATGATACTGTATGCTCTATGGGTTTAGACAATGTATAATGAGATATGTCTACCATTATAATAACATAGAGTAGTTTCACTGCTCTAAAAATTCTCTGTGCTCTGACTATTCATCCTTCCCTCCCCTCCAGCTTCAAATACCAATGCTTTTATTTCTCCAAGGTTTTGTCTTTTGGAATCATATAGTATGGGATAATACAGTATGTAGGCTTTTCAGACTGGCTTCTTTATCTTAGCAATAGCATTTAAGTTTCCTCCCTGATTTTTCATGGCTTGACAGCTCATTTCTTTCTAGTGCTGAATAATATTCCATTGTCTGGATGTACCAGTTTATTTATCCATTCATCTAATGAAAAGCATTTTGGTCACTTCTAAGTATTGGAAGTTGTGAACAAAGCTGCTGGAAATATTCATGTGGGGGTTTTTGTGTGGATAGAAGTTTTCAATACCAAAGAGTAAATACTAAGTAAATACCAAGGAGCATGATTGCTGGAATACATTGTAAGAGCATGTTTAATTTTGTAAGAAACCACCAAACTGTCTTACAAAGTGTCTCTATTATTTTTCATTCTCATCAGCAATAAGCAAGAATTCCTGTTGCTCCACAACCTCATTAGCATTTGGTGATGTCAGTATTTGGATGATGACCATGCTAACTGGCGGAAAGTGGCAACTCATTGTTGTTTTGATTTCACTTCCCTGATGACAGAGGATAGTGAGCTACTTTCAATGCTTATTTTCCAACTATGTTTCTTTGGTGAGTTGTCTGTTAAGGTCTTTGGCCTAATTGGATTTTTCATTTTCTTTTTATTGAGTTTTAAGTGTTCTTAATATATTTTAGATAAGAGACCTTTATCAGATTTGTCATTTGCTAAATTTTCTCCCAGTCTGTTGCTTGTCTTTCCATTCTATTGACAGTGTCTTTCACATAGCAGACATTTTTTTTTTTTTTTAATTCTAGAGAAGTGCAGCTTATCAATTCTTTCCTGGATGGTGCTTTTGGTGTAGCATCTAAAAAGTCATCATCAAACCTAAGGTCATCTAAATTTTCTTCTATGTAATTTTCTAGGAGCTTTATAGTATTACATTTTTACATTGGGACCTGTGATCAACTTTGAGTTCATTTTTGTGACAGGTGTAACTTCTGTGTCTAGATTCATTTTAATTTTTTGCATGAAGATGTCCTATTGTTTCAGCACCATTTGTTGAAAGACCATCTTTGCTTTATTGTATTGCCTTTGCTCCTCTATCAATCAGTTTATGTGGGTTTATTTCTGGGTTGTCTTCTATCCTAGAGACCTATTTTCTATTCTTTCCCCAAAACCATACTGTCCTGATTGCTGTAGCTTTATAGTAAATGTTGAAGTCAGGGAGTATCAGTCCTCCAACTTCATTCTTCTTTAATATTGTGTTGGCCATTCTGGGTC
Organism: Mirounga angustirostris; assembly: GCF_029215605.1. Taxonomy (NCBI): domain Eukaryota; kingdom Metazoa; phylum Chordata; class Mammalia; order Carnivora; family Phocidae; genus Mirounga; species Mirounga angustirostris. The sequence continues at coordinate 37,824,655 of NW_026991710.1, read as the reverse complement.
TTTTGTTTTTTCATTTAAGTTTAGAATCAGTTTGTTGATATCCACATAAATCTTGCTAGGTTTTTGATTGGGGCATTGAATCTATAGATCATTTTGGGAAAAACTGACATCTTGACAATACTGAATTTTCATATCTATAGACATGGACTATCTTTCCATTTATTTAGTTTTTCTTTAATTTCATTCATCAAAATTTTACAGTTTTCCTCATGTAGATTTTGCACTTACTTTGTTGGATTTATATCTAAATTTTCATATTTAGGGTGCTATTATAGATGGAATCGTGTTTTTAATTTCCACTTGTTCATTGCTGGTATATAGGAAAGTAATTGACTTTTATATTTAATTCCATATACTGCAAATTTTCTATAATCCCTTATAAGTTCCAGGAGGTTTTGTTGATTTTTTATATAGATTATTGTGTCATCTGTGAAAAAAAAAGGAGTTTTATTTTTCTTCCCAATCAATAATTTTCATTCCTTTCATTTTTTTTTGTTTTGCTTTGTTTTTTTTGTTATGTTATGTTAATCACCATACATTACACCATTAGTTTTTGATGTAGTGTTCCATGATTCATTGTTTGCATATAACACCCAGTGCTCCATTCAGTACATGCCCTCCTTAATACCCATCACCAGGCTAACCCATTCCCCCAACCCCCTCCTCTCTAGAACCCTCAGTTTGTTTCTCATTTAAGTCTTTTTTTATCTAGTCTTACTGCATTAGCTAGGAATTATAGTACCATGTTGAAAAGGAGTGGTGAGGGGGCATATGCTCTTGGTCTTAGTGGGCAAACAAGGGGAAAGTTTAGTGGGAAAGCTTCTAGTTTCTCATCATTAAGTATGTTGTTAACTGTAGACTTTTGTAAACATTCTTTATCAAGTTGAGGATTTCCCTTTATGTTGAGTTTACTGAGTTTTTACTATGAATGAGTGTTGTGGGTTTTTTAAATGCTTTCTCTGCATCTATTGATATGATCATTTTTTTTCTTTAGATAGTTGATGTGATGGATTAATTTAATTGATTTTCACATGTTGAATCAGCCTCACATATCTTGGACAAATTCCACTTGGCCATGGTGTGTAATTATTTTTATACTATGTTTGATTCTATCTGCTAATATTTTGTTGAAAATGTTTGCATCTATGTTCATGAGAGATATTGGTCTGTAATTTTCTTTCCTTGTAATATATTTGGTTGATATTAGGGTATTGCTGGCCTCATAGACTATATTAGGAAATATTCCCTCTGCTTCAATCTTCTGAAAGAGATTGTAAGGGATTGGTATAATTTCTTCCTTAAATGCTTGGTAGAATTCACCAGTAAATTTTTATCTTGGAGAGTTATTAATTATTGATTCAATATATTTAATAGAAATAATCTTTTGCATATTGTTTATTTCTTCTTTTGAATTTTAACAGATTGTGTCTCTCAAGGAACTGGTCCATTTAAATTAGATTGTAAAATTTGCTGGCATAGAGTTGGTCATAGTATTCCTTTATTTTGCTTTTAATGTCCATGGGTTCTGTAATGATGTCTCTTTTATTTCTAATATTAGTAGTTTGTGTCTTCTTTTTTTTCTTAGTTAACATGACTAGAAGCTTGTTGACTTAATTGATCTTTTCAAAGATCAGTTTTTGGTTTCATTGATTTTCTCTCTTGATTTGCTCTTTTCAAATTCATTGATTTCTGCTCTAATTTTTATTTCTTTTCTCCTGCTTTGGATTTAATTTGCTATTCTTTTTCTAGTTTTTTTAAGGTGGAAGCTTAAATATTTGATTTTTGATTCTTCTCCTTTTCTAGTATGTATTCTATGCTATAAATTTCCATTTATACACTGCTTGACTACATCCCACAAATATTAATGAGTTGTGTTTCCATTTTCATTTAGCTCAAAATATTTTAAAATTTCTCTTGAGATTTCTTCTTTGACCCACATGCTATTTAGAAGTGTGTTGTTTAATCTCCAAGTATTTGGGGATTTTCCAGGTATCTTCCTTTATTGATTTCTAGTGTAATTCCATTATGGTCCAAGAAAGACGTTGTTTGACTTCTATTCTTTTAAATTTATCAGGGTATGTTTTATGGCTCAGAATGTGTTTTAGCTTGATGAATGTTCCATGTAAGCTTGAGAAGAATGTATATTCTGCTACTGTTGGATAAAGTAGTCTATAGATGTCAATTACATCCAGTTAATGGTTTTGTTGATTTATTATGTTCTTACCGATTTTCTGCCTGCTGGATTTGTCCATTTCTAACAAATGGATGTCAGAAATGGACATTCATGTCAGAATGATATTGAAGTCTCCGACTGTAATAGTGGATTTATTTACTTCTCCTTACAATTCTATCAGTTTGGGGCTCATATGTTAGGTGCATGCTAAGAATTGTTATATCTTCTTTATCATTACATATCATATGCCTGTCTTTATCATTGATATTACCTTCTGCTTTGAAGTCTTTTTTATTTGACATTTATATAGCTATTCCTGTTTTCTTTTTATTAGTATTAGCATAAGACATTTTTATCTCTTCATTTAATTTTAATTTATATTGTATTTCTATTTAAAGTAGGTTTCTTGTAGATGATAAATATTTGGGTCTTGTTTTTGATACACTCTGACAATCTCTGTTTTATTTGGTGCATTTGGACCACTGATATTCAAAGTGATTATTGATATATTTGGATTAATGTTACCTATTTGTTAACATTTTCTATTTTTTGCCCAGGTTCATTGTTTCTATTTCTTGTTATTGTTTCTATTATATAGTCTCCCACTATTTTTCTGACATTTTGGTTTTAATAGATTATTTTATATGATTCTATATTTTTAGCATAATAGTTATACTCCTTTTTTAAAGCTGTTTTTAGTGATGGCCCTAGGGTTTGCAATATACACTTATAAATAATCCAAGTACACTTTCGAATGACACTGTATCATTTTACAGGTAGTGTGAGTACTTCATAATAACAAAATAATCCTAATTTTCCCCTATAGTCCTTTGGATCATTGCTATCATTCATTTCTATCACACATAAACATACATAATTGAATTCATTATTACTGTTCTGTTTGATCAATTAAGATTAAGAAACAGGGTCTCCTGAGTGGCTCAGTCAGTTAAGCATCTGCCTTTGGCTCCCTGCTCAGTGGGAACTGCTTGTCCATCTCCCTCTGCCCCTCAGCCTTGCTTGTACTCTCTCTCAAATAAATAAATAAAATCTTTTAAAAAGAACCTCTTTTAATAATTCTTGCAAAGCAAGTCTATTGGCAACACATTTTCTTAACTTTTGTTTGTTTGAGAAAGACTTTGTTTATCATTCACTTTTGAAGGATTTCACAAGGCACAGAATTCTAGATTGGTATTTCTTTTTCTTTCAATACTCATTATTTCATTCTATTCTCTCTTTTTTTTTCATGGCATCAGAGAAATTGAATATAATTCTTACCCTTTTTCCTCTATAACTAAGATGTTTACTCTGAATTCTTTCAAACTTTTTTCTTTTACTTTCTGCAGTTTAAATATGATATGTCTACGTATAGATTATTATGGCATTTATCCTTCTTGGTGTTCGCTGAGCATCTCAGATTTGCTGTTTGGTGTCTGTCATTAATTTAGGGAAATTCTCAGTCATTATTGTTTCAAATATTTCTTCTGTTCTGTTCTCTTTTCTCCTCCTCTTATTCCCATTACACATATGTTACATCTTTTGTAGTTGTCCCACAGTCCTTAAATATTCTGTTCTGTTTTTGTTTGTTTAATCCATATTTCTCTTTGGTTTTCAGTTTTGGAGATTTCTTTTTTTTTTTTTAAGATTTATTTATTTATTTATTTGAATGAGAGAGACACAGTGAGAGAGGGAACACAAGCAGGGGGAGTGGGAGAGGGAGAAGCAGGCTTCCCGCTGAGCAGGGAGCCCAATGAGGGGCTCAATCAGGACCCTGGGATCATGACCTGAGCCGAAGGCAGACGCCCAATGACTGAGCCACCCAGCCGCCCCTGTTTTGGAGATTTCTATTGAAATATTCTCAGACTCAGAGATTCTTCAGCCATGTTGAGCCTACTGATTAACCCATTAAAGCACTCATCAATTATGTTACAATGTTTTTAACCTCTAGCATTTCTCCTCAGTTATTTCTTAGAATTGTAATATCTCTGTTTCTATTGCCCATCTGCTCTTGTGTACTGTCTACTCTATACATTGGATTGCTTAAAATATTAATCATAGTCTGATAATTCCCATATCCCTGCCATGCCTGGTTCTAATCCTTTCTCTGTCTCTTAAATTGTGTTTTTTGCCTTTCAATGTGCCTTGTAATTTCTTTCTTAATAGTTAGACATGATGTACTGGGTACAAGGAACTACTGTAAATAGGCCTTTAGTAATGTGGCGGTAAGTTGTTGGGGGCCGGGGGAGGTGAAACATTCTATAGTCCTATGATTTGGTCTTGGTCTTTCAGTGAGCCTATGTCTCTGTACTGTAAACTTCACAATCATTTCTCAGTTTTCTTATCCCCTCTTAGATGGAAGAGGATGGTTAAAGGGGGCTGGAATTGGGTATTTTCCTTCTCTCAGTTGGAAGGCTACATTTGGCTTGAGTTGGATACCTCTCTTTCCTATGTCAATTAGGCTCTGGTACAATGGGATTTTCTTCAATACTTAATGTGAGAATTTGGTCTAGTTTCTGAAAATAAAACTCACAAAAGTATGGGGGCCACTATTATTGGGCCCCCTTGAATTTTTTAATCTCAGATTTCTCCACACCTAGCCTCCAGCAATTTGTCAATTATGGTATAGGTTTTCCTACCCTGCCACTGGTTCCTGCAGATTTCTGCTCTAGTAAGAAGTGACTCCTTTTATTCACCTGATTGTCTCAATTTTAGGGCAACCAGTTTGCCCTCTGACCTCACTACTATTTTATATCTAAGATGAGTTGATGATTTTTCAATTTGATCAGCTTTTTTACTTCTTGTTAGGACAGGGTAGCAACTTTTAAGCTTCTTGCACACAAGACCAAAAACTGAAAGACAAACACTAGATTTGACAATTACTATGTGAGGTAATGACATCTGACTGGAACATGAGGAAAAATCTGAATCCCCATTCTTTTCAGGTGAACACTGAATGTAAGATTAGTTTGATGAATGCAGGCTTTAATAGATATATTTAAAATAATGAAAGACTTCAGAGTACTTGGACCCCATATATTTCTTTTTTTCAAATTTTTATTTAAATTCTAATTAATTAACATATAGTGTAATGTTGGTTTTAGGAGAATTTAGTGATTCATCATTTGGGTGATTCATAACACCCAGTGCTCAACACAACAAGTGCCCATCACCCATTTAGCCCATCCCCCACCCACCACCCTCCATCAAACCTCAGTGTGTTCTCTATCAATAAGAGTCTCTTATGGTTTGCTTTCCTCTCTCTCTCTCTTTTTTCCCGTCCCATCTGTTCATCTGTTTTGTTTTAAATTCCCCATATGAGTGAAATCATAGGGTATTTGTCCTTCTCTGGCTTATTTTGCTTAGCATAATACACTCTAGCTCCATCCACATCATTGCAAATGGCAAGATGTCATTCTTTTTGATGGCTGAGTAATGTTCCATTGTGCATATATGCCACATCTTTATTATCCATTCATCAGTCAGTGGACATTTGGGCTCTTTCCATAGTTTGGTTATTGTTGATAATGCTGCTATAAAATCAGGGTGCATGTACTCCTTCAAATCCAATCAGTATTTCACCTATTTCTGATATACTACTCCATCCATAATGAATAATAGGAAAAAAAATGGAATCATTTGGATCTATGTCATAAAGCAAAGAATGTTGTTCTTAAGGAGAAGACTATATAGTGTGAAAATAGAACATGCCACTATCAATCAATTTATTATTAACTTTTCCTTCGTGTTAATATTGTATCTGAATGAAAAGCTATTCCACTGTTTGATAAAAATCAATTATCAATATTTGCTCTATATTATCTCTACCAAAATAGGTATTTAAAAATCACTTTACAGATTAGTTGCAATTTTTAAAAGTTATTTGTTTCTACTGTAACAGTGAGATTTTGCTATTTTCCCTAAAATATATTCTCAAGCAATTTGAAATGTGTAAATACAGAAAATATCCAGTTAAAATATAGTACCAGTTGAAGAAAATTGAAGTTACCAGAACATGTTAGTAATAATAATTATCTACCTATAAGAAAATATCAACAATGCAGCAATGTCCCCAACAGCCAAACTATGGAAAGAGCCCAGATGTCCATCAACAGATGAATGGGTAAAGAAGATGTGATATAACACACACACACACACACACACACACACACTGGAATATTACTCAGCCATCAAAAAATGAAATTTTACCATTTGCGAACATGTGAATGGAACTAGAAGGTATTATGCTAAATGAAATAAGTCAATCAGAGAAAGACAACTATCCTATGATTGTACTCATATATGGAATTTAAGAAACAAAACAGCAGATAATAGGGGAAGGGAGGGAAAAATAAAATAAGATGAAATCAGAGAGGGAGGTAAACCATAAGAGATTCAACTATAGGGAACAAACTGAGGGTTGCTGGAGGGGAGGTAGGGGGGGATCAGGTAACTGGGTGATGGGCATTAAGGAGGGCACATAATGTAATGAGCACTGGGTGTTATATGCAACTGATGAATCACTGAACTCTATCTCTGAAACTAATAACATGCTACATGTTAATTAATTGAATTAAAATAAAATTAAATTTTAAAAAATGTTTAAAAAAATATCAACAATAGAGAAGGAACAAAGACCTTAGGTATAATGTGGAAAATACGACTCAATTTGAAAAACTTCCCACACTACCATATGCAATAACAATTCAGATTCATGTACAAGGCAAATACTATTTGTATTGAAATTCTATTCTGTGCCAGACACTACGTTAGGTACTAGAGGTAGAGTATGAAAGAAGTCACTTGTCTAACCTAAAAGAGGCATTATAACTAAACAAGTGTTTTCACAAATAATTGTATTTTTATGAAATTTTTTTAACCTGATCTGTTTGCCTGAAAAAGTGGAGAAAGTGGAGAAAGAACAGAAATTAGCAAAGAAAAGAATAAAACAAGCAAATTATTTATAACCCCAAAGACTCATAAAAAGTAAAAGCTTGGAAGTTCAAACAAACAAACAGCTCTTCAATCTTTTGGCTCCCGTAGCCATCATAGTCCCCTCCATCTGTCCATGCTGAGAGGAGAAAGGATTCCAGCTACACCACTGGAGCTTTCCCTGGAAGGTTGTGTTGCTTGCTGTGTGTTCGCTTCTACTCTCTCCACTCCACCTTCCAGACCATAACTGAAGTAATAATTGTTCGTTTGTGTTTCTTTCACCATGGCAAATTTGTCTTGTCTGACTTTGTACTAAGCATCCCCCTGCTGTGTAGTCTGACAGATTGTTTCTTATCCCCTTATTCCTTATTCAGGAAAATAAACCAAATATTTTCACTTTCAAGGCAGTTGGTTTTTTTTTTTTTAGATTTTATTTATTTATTTGACAGAGACACAGTGAGAGAGGGAACACAAACAGGGGGAGGGGGAGAGGGAGAAGCAGGCTTCCAGCTGAGCAGGGAGCACGATGTGGGGCTCCATCCCAGGACCCTGGGATCATGACCTGAGCCAAAGGCATATGCTTAACGGCTGAGCCACCCAGGCGCCCCCTACTTTCAAGACAGTTTATGTAGGGCTACCATGTTAACTTTTGCTTTGTGCGGTTTTTAAAAACTGTTAATGCTGCAGAATTCCAGTTGTCTTGAACATGCAAGGAATTGTGATAAAACAAAAGAAAACAAAATAAGAGGGTAAATGTGAATTTGGTTTGAAATTTCTTGGAACATTTTTTTAATGTTATCCTTTAGTTTGATATTTCTTGAACTGTTTAAAATTTTTGTATTAAATGCAACTCCAAAGTCTTTGCTTAATTGCTGTTATAAAACCATTTTTTGGATAAAGTTATATGTAAGGTTACAATACATTAAATTATTTTTGCTTATTTTATAGTGTTTTATTAGAATTTTTTGTAGTTCTACATTTAAAAAAAAGAAGGATCAATGTATCTCTGAATTTTAAAATCTCTTTCAAATTAATAACAAAACTCCTTCAAATATAAAAAGGTATAGAGTATATAAATCAATGTTCATTGAAGAAAATGATGAAGGGCACATAAATATATGAAAGCTGTTTAATCATACTATTAATCGATAAGTGCCAAGTGAAACAATATGATATCTCTCATAGTTCAAAACATGAAACAGTGATGGCTTTAATGATAATCAATTCCTGTGAATTTGGGTCATTGCTAAAACTGTAACATATCTTCAGACGGAATATAATTTTGTCCAATTTTCCTGAGAGCAATTTTAGCACAGCATCTTTATAAGGTCCATAAAGTTTTGTTACTTCTCATTCAAAGAAGTTAATCAAAGACATATTCAAAGCTGTACATAAATAAAATGCATATAAATATTTTAACAATATTTTGCTATCATGATAGAATACCAGAATATAAAAGAATATTAAATTCAATAAAATAATTATTAAAATATTGTTTCTATTTCATTGTATACTGTTTCTACATCCATGTTTTAAAAATTTAAAATTAGGATTATTTAAAAATCTGAATTTTCTAAATTTTAATAAAAGTATATAATTCTTTGATGATGTAAAATATTTTATCTAGGTTTGTAAAATGTGCTTTTATATATATATATATATATATTTATAAAACATTGGTTTTACTTGCACAAAATAGAACCCATTTCAATTTTTCAGGGCAAGGTATTAAAATATGTCTAATTTGTCGAATTTATGCTCATGTATTCTTTTAAATACCATTCATTCTATGAAGCTAAACTTTTCTCCCTTAGGTGGTATTGGTAGTTTCTATATCCATGTTCCTACTGCACATTGTTCAGTAACTAGCATGTACAGTTGTCAATCTTTCTTTTTGTGTATGTTTTTACACAAGACCCTATGTTCTCCATGGTAAGGACCATGACTTTTGCTTTTGATAATCCAGTGCCTCACCCTGCAGCACTTTGTACACAGTGAGCACATATAAGCATCTGTCCTAAGTCAGGCATATCAAATACGTAGCACTCATATCATGCTTCTTAATAAAGACTCCTCTCCATGTTTTATTACCCATTATTAATCAGCCATGGCAATCATTTCTTCTTGATCCATATTTGGCTTCAGATCTTTCTTGATATAATACTCCATGCAACCACTACCAACTAATTAATTTAGACATGTATGCTGAGACCTAATCTTTCTTTGTATCTATTTTAAACCTTGTAAGTGATCTAAGGCTCTCAGCATACTTGTCTCCACCAGTCTGTAACTTTTCTACCTAACTCTTAGTGTGTTTTTCTATTCAAGTAAGTAAACGTGTAGCCTGGCTTGATTGTGTGCAAGGCATATGGGCAACTGTTATAAACCTCCTCTTCCATCACCCCAGGAGTCAAACCTTGCTTTTGTACATGCTGTCTGTGACGAGGGTCTTACTCCTCACACCATGACTCTGCAACCCACCTGGTTCCATATGATGCTATGGCTAAAGGAAGTTACACTGCTCTATGCATAACAGATTGGTCCTGCCAGCATTTGGGGGCTAATATATATCTGTAACTAATTTTGACAAGTTCTGCGCAGAAGGTTGCTCTAACCCTAAGCAAGTTCCAAGGTGAGAAGAATAATATAGGACCCTGCAGTGGTCCCTCAGGGCACTGTCAGACATTCAAAACACAGAAGCACAATTAAGTGACAACAAGGTCCCTATTTTCCCCTCTGGTACCAGCATGACATACCAGGAAAATGGGCTGCCATCCATATAGCCACCTCTGAGATGGGAGATAGGGGATGGTAGGCATGCAAATCAAAATACCAATATGATCTTATCAAAATGTATCACTTTCTATCTTTAATAAGAATTCCCTGTGTTTTATCAATATTTTACTAGATTCCAGAGTTTTGATAAAATTGATTCTGACAGTAATTGCCAGCTTAATTGTTGTTTCAGTGGAGGAATGGGTCCTTGGCATTCTTACTTCCCCATTTTTAGCCCTAGATCAGTTTTTATATTCTAGTACAATACTTACAAATTATTCTCTTGCCTCTGTCCTAACAGCCCACAGCTGAGCTACGATACTTTTATAACAGATAAAAGTGGAGAACCTTGGATACAGGGTAAGAAATTCAAACTTAATTGCACAATGTTAATTTAATAAAATATTTTAGAAAATAATTACAAACAGAGTTATAAGATGTTTTCTTGCCGAATTATCTGCTCTGAATTCTAAGTAATACTCTTTACCTTTTCCCTTTACAATCACATATTAATCCCTTTCACTTTCTAGCTTAACTTTTAGGTCTCTATTTATTAGGTTTAATATTATCATTCTCTGGCAGGGTTTTCATCTCCAATAACTAGGTTTCATAGATGGTATACTGAAAGAAAAAAATAGAATACTGACACAGTTAAAAAGAGATATTTGTTTTGTAAATGAACTCTTTTTTGTGTGCTTTGGGGTTTAGTAATAACAATCATATTACCAAATCTTTTTTTTTTTTTTAAGATTTTATTTATTTATTTGACAGAGAGACAGAGAGAGCAGGAACACAAGCAGGGGGAGTGGGAGAGGGAGAAGCAGGCTTCCCACTGAGCGGGGAGCCCGATGTGGGACTCAATCCCAGGACCCTGGGATCATGACCTGAGCCAAAGGCAGACGCTCAACGACTGAGCCACCCAGGTGCCCCATATTACCAAATCTTAATTAATTAGTTTCATTGTTTAAATAAGAAATCCTATTCCTGATGATAACCATTTGACAATTTCAATTTATTTATTTATTTATTTATTTATTTATTTATTTATTTATTTATTTATTTTAGAAAGCGAGAGAGAGCAGGGGGTGGGACAAAGGGAGAGAATCTCAAGTAGACTCTCTGCTGAGTGCAGAGCCCAACATGGGGCTTGATCCCAGGACACTGAGATCATGATCTGAGCCAAAATCAAGAGTCTGACACTTAACCTACTGAGCCATCCAGGAGCCCTGACAATTGTGATTTAGATCAACAGTTTCTATATTTGAGATTGTGATTTTATAAAACGAAAGTGATGAAAGATTTAAACAAACAAAATTAAACTATTTATTCCCAGGGATACATTTCTTTGAGTATGGGCATATTCCACATATTGTTCTTTATAGTTTATTTTTTCTTTTAGATCAGACTTGAGTGGATTAGGATTAGGGTCAATTCTTGTATCATTGTACAAAATGTCTGCTTTCTCTTATGTTTTCTTTGACTGTTTTAAAAAGTCTAATATTCATGTTCTAAATAAAATATTTCAAATGTATGCATCATGAAAGTGTTTGTTTCATAGCTATTAATTTGCCCCGCTCAAATATGTAAATGTCTAAATGCTCTTTATTATTGCTCCAGACAATTCACTAATCAAATATAAGTAGTGCTGATTTAATGTGTATGTTTAAAATAGATATCTGGGAATTGAATTACCTGTAAGTTCTTCTCTTCAAGGAGGAAGGGCTGCTTTTCCCAACTTCTGTCTTCAAAATAGGCCTGTGAAATCTAAGGTCAAAGAGAATGTTGTTTAAAACTATCACCTTCAGACAGCTCTTAACTTCACAATTTCTTCACTTTTTCTTATGTCATTCCCCACTATTAAAATAGAACTAGAAACACAATAAGATGTATTCTTTACAATGATGACAAGTAAAGGTCACTTATATTCTGTAAAGATATATCTGTAATTTCAATAAAATCCATTTATATAAGTTACTGTCACAAAGACAATTGATAAATTTGTTTTAAATTATTTTAAAAGCTTTATTTTATATGGTAGAACAAATGTCAGGGAATCTAAGACAGACAAACAGCATCACTAGTGCTTCTGAAAATGCACAACCTGATTTACTTGCCAGAAAGAGTTTATAAATGCAGTTAAATAACTTTTAATTTTCCAGGTGATTGGAGAGTTCAAATTATCATATATAAAAACTTCTAAAACCTATCAAAAATAAAACAACAATGATAATGCTGTAGACTGAATGTTTGTATACCCTCAAAATTCATGTGTTAAACACTAATCACCAATGTTATGTTATTTGGAGGTAAGGCCTGAGGGATAGTAAATAGGTCATAAGGGCGAAGCTCTCATGAATAGGATTAACTCCCCTGTAAGAAGAGAATGGAGAGAGATAATCTCTCTCTCAGCCATGGCCATGTGAGAAGGTGGCTGTCTACAAACCAAGAAGAGGGCTTTGACCAAGAATCCAAACAGGCTGGCACTCCAATTTTCTGATTTCCAGCCTCCAGAACTGTGGGAAATAAATGTTTGCTTTGTTAAGCCCTCTAGTCTATGGTATCTTTTTAGCAACCAAAAGTGACTATTCACATAAGAATTTTATAGGCTTTCAACTTTATTATCATCTAATATATATAGTAACTGGAACTGAACTAGTAAAACATTGTCTCTAGAAGTTCTAGATGATTTAATAATCAGATAAAAGTGGCATATATTTATTAAAAACATGTCCAGAGGGGGTTAGCAAGGGTGACACTTTAGAAGACTGACTTTTAATACAGTTACCCTTCTTACTAGTGGCCTGGTAATAGTGGTTTAGGTTAATGTATTAAACGTATCTTTAGGAGCACATGAGTCATTCAGTTGGTTAAGCGTCTGATTCTTGACTTTGGCTCAGGTCATGATCTCAAGGTTGTGAGATCGAGCTCCCTCTCGGGCTCTGCACTGGGCATGGAGCCTCTTAAGATTCTCTCTTTTCCTCTCCCTCTGCCCCTCTCACTCAAAAAAAAAAAAAAAAGAATGTGTCTTTTTAGACATTCATTGACGGAATATTAACTACCATAAATTGCAAGGAATCTAAGTTCTGCCTGAGCTTCCAAATGCTCACTATGACTAACTTTAGGCATCAAATTCTCTCTTTAATTCTCAAGGAGATATCTATAGAGGAAATAAATTGGATTCATATGGCTTATACAAAGACTCAAGAGTTAGTCATTCCTGAGGTCTCATATTGGCTCTAGAGCAGATGTGAAGTTATTTAGGTAAAGCAATTCCACAGGCAAAAGTTGTAGAAATATCCACTGAATCACAGGTGTGAAATTATATGAGGATGGGTGCCCCTGAAAGATCTTATAGTTAATTCAGTATTGGAATGGCAGAAATATGGGGCTTAGTGGAGAAATAAAATTAATTTGCTTTTTTTTCCTAGTGAATTGGATGAAAGCCCCTCAAAGTATTAAATCTGAAATTACTACTTCTTAAACTTAATAAACTTTGAAAGAAGATAAAAATTTTTCATTTGGCACTCTCTATTACAAAAGACTTTGTGAAATGAGGATTTTTTTTTCTCCAGATACAACAGATCCATGGGCTATAAGTCAAATGTTGAGAGATTAACAAGTCATAGAGGGCAGTAATTCATGTAGACTTACTGGCAATAGTTTATTAGAAACCATAAACTCATAGATGTAAGCTCAATTATGCCAAGCACAAGAAGCATGAAGAACACTTCATCAAGGCCCACCATAATCAAATTACATTGCAGTGTAATCAAATTACTGAGAGATTTCTTATCAGAAACAATGGAAGTGAAAAAACAACAGAGAACATCTTTTACATATTGAAAATCCGTCAACCTAGAATTCTATCCCCAGTGAAATATTATTCAAAATATGAAGACAAAACCTTTTTGAAATGCACAGAAGCTGAAAGAATCCATCACCAGCAGAACTATAAAAAACACAAAAGGAAGAGTCCTTTAGGCAGAAGGAACATGATATCAGATGCAAATTTGAATCTACACAAATGAACGTTGAATACCAGGGTAGTAACTGTAAGGGTAAATTAATTGAATTTTTAAAAATATTAAATATCTTTAAAATATAATTGACTAAAAAATAACAATGCAGTGTAGCATTCATAATATATGTAAAAGTAAGTAAGTATGACAATAATAGCATAAATGCCAAGTGGAGAAAACTGGAAAACTACTTTGGTAAAGATCTTATTTATATGTGAAATTGTGTGATATCACTTGAAGGTATAGTGTGACAAATTAGAGATATTTGCTATGAATCCTAAGTTCTAACTAGACAAAGGAGTATAATTAATAAACTGGCAAGAAAGAGAAAATAGACACAAAAAATATAGTCAATTAAATTGAAAGAGGCAAAAATAGAGAAGATGACAGTGGACAAAGAACAGATGAGATGAATCGAAAACACTGTAAGATGATAGATTTAAGCATAACCCTAACAGGGGTGTCTGGGTGGTGCAGTCGGTTAAGAGACCAACTTTTGGTTTCAGCTCAGGTGGTGATCCTAGGGTCCTGAGATCAAGCCTCACATAGGGATCAGTGCTAAGCTCAGAGTCTGCTTGGAATTCCCTCTCCCTCTGCCCCTCCTGCTCATGCTCTGTCTCTCTCTCTCAATAAATAAATAAATAAATCTTTAAAAAATAAAATAAATATAACCCTAACAATTATCACATTAAATATATATCCCAAATAAGGCAGATTGTCAGGATAAAAAAGTGAGACCCATTATTTGTTTCCTATAGTATATAGTTTATAAAGTACATTTTCCATAAAGAGACAAGTTAAAAGTAAAAAGATGAAAAACACAACATTCTAAGATGCATCAAAAGAAAGCTGGAAAGGTTATACTGATGTATCAGACAAAGTAGATTGTGGAGGAAAAACGACCATTTTACAATGATAATGATCAATTCATCAAAGGGACATAAATCCTCATCACTTATGCATTTAGTAATGGAATTTTAAAATACATGAAGCAAAACCTGATAGACCATCAAAGAGAAAGAAGCAAATACACAGTAATAGTGGGAGATTTCAATTTCTCCCTCTCAATAGCTGGTAGAACAAGTAGAATAAAAATCATTAGTAGAAAACTCTTGACCTACTTGAGATTTAAAGAATGCTCCACACAGCAACAGCAGAAGACAAATATTCTTTTTCAATTGTATACAGAATTTCTTCCCAAAATACAACACCTTACAGATCATAAAAAGTCTCAATAAATATTAATGGAGTCAAGTTCTATGAAGTATGTTCTCTGAGCAAAGTAGAATTAAATTATAAATCACAGAATGATCTTTGGAATATCTACAAATATTTGGACACTAAATAATACACTTCTATACAATATGTGTGTCAAAGAATAAAAATGGAAATTATAAAGTATTTTGAATTGAAAATACCATATGTCAAAATTTATGGTATGCTACCAATGGGATACTTACAAAGAAATACTTAGTCTGAAACAGTTTTAACTATCTCACTTTTGATCTCAGTCTCTATCATTTATTATTTTTGAATCTTATCTTTTATTTATTGAGAATATTACATAAGTAGAGTTATTTTCTAAAACTGGATTCCCTTTCTTTCATTTAATTCTTTTAAGTGTCAACAGTGTAATTGTTCACTGCATCTTCAAGGTCATGCTTCCTTTTTTTTTTTAGCTGTAGAAATTTTGCAAAGACCTCTAGTTTCTATTAATAATCTAATAATAATCTATTAGTCTAATAATATATAAATTTATTAATAATCTGATAATCTAATGAAGAGAGATCTCTCTATGCAGTGTTTATGAAAAATCGTTCATGTAGGATATGTTTGACTTCTCTAGTGTCCTTTGGATCTTCTCATTCCTTCTCCCAAACTTCCACATGAAATGGCCTGAAACACTTTTCATCTAGCAGAGTTGATCTCTACTTGAAATCTTTTCCTGCTCTTAGAACTTTAGATGTCATACCTAAGAAGAATTTATGAAACATATGACAGCTTATATAAATACCTGTGCATTTACTACTTAGATGAAAGAAAGAGAACATTACATACATAACCGTTGTATTCCTACACTTACAAAATTATATTCTTCCCTCTTTATTCAGAGTTAACCATTACCATAAAAAATTTGATTATTTCTTTGTGTATTTTTCTATTTTAATCACATATTTATCCATTTTAAGCAAACACAGTAGTTTTTCTATTCTTAAACTTTTTTCAATAGAATCATATGTATTCTTTTTTGACTTCCTTTTTTCAATCACCATATAAATTTAAGATGTGTGTTTCTATTAATGTATGCAGTTAAAAGTTTTGATTCTCAGTCAGGAGGGTCAGGTTACCACCTAGGGAGCACTTTGGAATTCTGTGAAGCTTTTGTTTCTCACTACGACAGAAAAATACTATTAGCATTTAGTGGGCAGGTGCCAGGTATATTAAAAATCATTGGTGTAGTTTATTCATGTTTGCTATTATATTTAATTTGATCAGCTACCACAAAGTATTTATTCTTTTGAATAGTACTGACATTTGAGTTGGTTCTAGGCCTCTTTTTTTTTTCAAAAATTTTTAAAGATTTTATTTATTTATTTGAAGGGGGGGGACACGAACAGGGGGAGGGGCAGAGGGAGAAGGAGAAGCATGCTCCCCACTGAGCAGGGAGCCCAATGTGGGGCTCAATTCCAGACCCTGAGATCATGACCTGAGCCAAAGGCAGACACCAAACTGACTGAGCCACCCAGGCTCCCCCTAAGCTTCTTTATTTAGATTTTGATGGTTAGCTCTTTCTTTCTGCAATAATTCAGCTATTATTGTACATGTCTCCTGGACCAGATAGGTTCTTTCTTCTATTGAACTTAAAACTATTTTTGGTATAAAAACTAATATCAAAGTTAAGTTAGAGAATATTTACTCATGTCCTTTTATTTCCTGGAAGACTTTAAATATGATTAGAAGTGTTTGTTCCTGAATATTTTATTAGACTTGGCATAAATCCACTTTTGCCTGTTTATTTTTAATGGGCAGACTTTTAAACTATTAATTTAGTATTATTGATAAAAGTACTATCATGTTTCCTATTTTTTATGAGTCTTTTTTTATTAAATGGTGTATTTCTACATATTCATCCTTTTGTTAATGTCTTCAAGTTACTTTTATAATATCCTATTATAATCTATAATTTATTTTTTTTTACTTAAATCCAGTATTTTCTTCTAAATATTTATTGCTTTATTTTCTTTTTAAAATCCAATATTGGGGTGCCTGGGTGGCTCAGTTGGTTAAGCATCTACCTTTGGCTCAGGTCATGATCTCAGGGTCCTGGGATTGAACCCCCCCATTGGGCTCCCTGCTCAGTGGGGAAACTGTTTCTCCTTCTCCCTCTGTCCCTCCCCCTGCTCCTTCTCTCTCTCTCTCAAAATAAATAAATAAAATCTTTTTAAAAAATCCAATCGTGCCTTGTTTTTATCTTTTTAGCTTATTCTTCGAAGAACTAACATGAATTTGCCAATTCTCTCTATTAAATGTCACTTTTCTATTTCATTATTTTATAATATCTACATTTATTCATTTATTTTCCTCTTTATTTTGGTTTGTTAATCTGATCTTCCAAGGTTTTAGCTTAGAAGGGTATGCCAGTAATACTGAGTCATTTTTATTTTATAATACAAATATTTAAAGATATGAATTTCTTTTTTATTTTATTTTATTATGTTGTGTTAATCACCATACATGACATCATTAGTTTTTGATGTATTGTTCCATGATACATTGTTTGTGCATAACACCCAGTGCTCCATGAAGAACGTGCCCTCTTTAATACCCATCACCAGGCTAACCCATTCCCCCCAGCCCCCTCCCCTTTAGAACCCCCATTTTGTTTTACAGAGTCCATAGTCTCTCATGGTTCGTCTCCCCTTCCAATATCCCCCCCTTCATTTTTCCCTTCCTACTATCTTCTTCTTTTTTTTTTAACATATAAAGTATTATTTGTTTCAGAGGTAAAGTCTGTGATTCAACAGTCTTACACAATTCACAGCGCTCACCATAGCACATACCCTCCCCAGTGTGAAGATATGAATTTCTAAGCACTGCATAAAATTTGATTATTTTTATCACTTTTCCTTGGTTCTAATTTTTTTTTAGTTGTTTAGGTAATTCTAAAAAATTTCCATATTTATAGGATTATTCTAATTTTCTTTTGCTATTATTTTCTAGCTTAGGTGTACTGTGCCAAAGCAATATTTTATATATGAAAGCAATTATTTCAAATCTGTTATGTCACATTTTATAGCCAGGAATGCAGTTTTGGTAAATGTCCTCTTTACAATAAAAAAAGTATTAAATTCTTGGCAGCATTGTTTGATATCATTTGATGTCAGTTTATCAAATTTCTTAGTGGTGCTATTCGACTGTGCTTTATCCCTATTGATTTTATGTCATCTGAATCTATCAATCATTGAGTGATGTGTGTCAAAATATTCCACTAAGATGATAGATATTTCAATTTCTTTTATATTTCAATTTTGGTTTTCACATATTCCATGTAATTAAGTATATACATGTACTTAAAGTTATATCATCTAGTGATGACCTTTTTTGTCATTATGTAGTACCATTCTTTATTTCTAATTACTGCTTTTGTCATAAAGTATCAATATAGCCTAAATCAGCTATCATTTGTTTACTTATTTTTCATATATCCTTTTATAAAATGACTTTAGTGTAAGCCTATTATTGTCATTGTTATAATTGTTATGGCCATATTTTTTTTTCTAGTTCCATTCAAGAAAACCTCAGAGCTTGTATCTGTACAATGAGTTTGCTCCAATAAGTGATGCAAGTATTGAAAATTTCCCTAAAATTTTTAATATGGGTTTCACTCATCTTCAGACTTGAATGTTTTACCATTGTTTTCTTTGTTTAATGTGGCAGAGCTTAGAACTTATATTTGCAAGTTTTATTGTGATAGAAATTTTAATTGAGCACATGATCAGCCAGGTAATAATTACATTTTTAAATCTTCTCCTAGGTATGTCTGACCATGTAACCAAGTTCTGGCAATGAGATGTGAGAAAGTGATAATGGCAAACTTTGTGAAATGTCCTGAATAGAAATACACATGCTCTTTCTTTTTTTCCACTTTTTCCCCTTCCTACTTGATTAGAATAAAGATATATAATCTTTAGATAAGGAGACAAGGAGAAGGCTTAGTAATAACAACAAGATTGAAGATGTCTAAATCCTATAACTATGCAGCCACCTTATGCTTAGACTGCTACATTATAGAGAAACAAAGCCTTTTTCCTGATAAAGTCACTACATTTAGAGAATATTTTTATAGCACCCCATACTGTATCTTAATAATATGACTATCTATGAGTTCTTTAATTTAATATGGGTAAAAATGAATATGGAAAGACTACTGTGCCACTTTGATATTTGATAAAATATTCTATGTGTTTATCTTTTGCATAGTATTAGTTTTCTTCAAATGCAAGTGGAATAAAAAATAAAGGAATTGTAAAAAGTGAGCCACTTTGAAAATTATGAATGTTTTCTTTCTGTTTTTCTTTCTGAGTGTAGAACCACCCCTAATTGACCCCAGGCATCCATTTGAATTATTACAGAAGAAATACAAAAAGAAGGGGAATAATAATATACAGTTTCTTACATCCAAACAGGATCATGAAGACAAGTTTCAATAATTTTCATGAGGGGCACCTGGGTGGCTCAGCCGTTAAGCGTCTGCCTTCGGCTCAGGTCATGATCCCAGGGTCCTGGGATCGAGTCCCACATCGGGCTCCCTGCTCGGCGGGAAGCCTGCTTCTCCCTCTCCCACTCCCCCTGCTTGTGTTCCCTCTCTCGCTGTGTCTCTCTCTGTCAAATAAATAAAATCTAAAAAAATAAAAAAATAAAAAAATAAAAATAAATAATTTTCATCATTGTTTATTTGCTAAATTTGCTAAATATCCAAAATCTCTTTATCATTCTTGACATCCTATAATTTTGCATGTCAGCAATTGAATTTGGAGCCCTATGAGCATATAGTTGTTCCAGAATGAAGAATAAACATCTCTGTAAATGATTAGGGTTCAGTTAAAGGCAGGAAAAAGGAGGACAAGGAAGGGGGGACAAAACTAAATCTCATTTCATTGGTGACCAAAAGTTTTTGAGAATGAGACAGAAAATATGTAGAGCTAGTTAACATCTCTATATGACTTATTTTTTTTATTGTAAAAAGGTGAAAATGATAATTTAATACTTCCTTCACATACTTGCTGGAAAGATTAAATAACATGTGAAACACATAGCATGATCTCAGATAAAAATAAAACATAACCATTGAGTTAATGTTAGTTTATTTATTGGTATCATAACACCCCATCCATCATTTTATATGTTGTATATAGGTGTGTGTAAATATCCATTCATTCAACATTGTATGCTGGAGTGTATGCATGCAAATAATGGCGTTTTAGAATTGATGTCATGTAACTAATGGGGTATTGAAATCTGTTCTGGTATCGTAGGACAGATAAAATGATAAAGCACTATTTTATCCCAAGTTCCTTAGAAATGATGGAGCTTGAGATATGAAATGAAGTGCTTGCACTTTCCTAAAGAGTGAAGTTCTAGGGGAACAGAGTGAGGGAAATAGGAATGTCAGGCACGGAAAGAGTGCAAATATTAAGGAAGTATGTTACTGAACTGGCCACAGTTTTATAACAAGAATTTTATAACCAAAATTTAATGGACATCCTTAGAGATACTGTATGAAAGAAAAGAGAAGTTACTAATTCTCTTTTATTTCAGGTACATTGGTCAAAATCTGCCCCACAATGAGTTGACGCTTTTGTGGAATTTTCAGGTTGCCTTCCTGGGCCCTTCAGCAGCCACTGGGGAAGGTGAATGGATTGTGATGATTCCCTACAGATGTTTGTGATCCTAGACCTTTACTGTAGAGGAATCCATACCAAAGAAGCAGCCTGGTATCATTCTTAAGAGTAAACATTTTGTACTTAGACATATATGGGTTTAGAACTTGTGCAGCCCTTTAAATCTGATTACCTTTGGACAACATACCTAAATTCCTTATTTCCTAGGATACATATCTTTAAAATATGGATAATAACTGTGTTTAATGTAGAGATTACAGTGAGAATTAAAAGCACACAGTACTATCCCTGGACCTGCTGCATGGTAAATCCTCAATAATATTCTCTCTTATTACAGTGTATTACTGTAATTTGTTATTATTGTAATGTATTGGACATATGTTACTCTAGAATGGATGGAAGGAATTTATAATATTATTGATAAATGTATCTTGCATCTGGGCATATTTGAGGCTTTAAGTTTTTTTTTTTTTAAGGGCTAATGATAACACTTGGCAAAACTTCATATTCTGAGAAAAACTTCGAACCTGCCAATAACTCTATAGTCTTGGTTACCCTAATTATAACCTCACTTCTGTATTTTTGAAGGCCCTTTTTGCAAGCTCTGGGAAATTTAAAAAAAAAACACAACTTTTTGTTTAGGTAATAGCTGCCCTCAGGACTAAATAGGAATGGACTAATTTTAAATTTCCTTGTACAGTTGTTTTGATGGACTTTAATCAGTGACTGGTTATAGAAAATACTAAGTCAAAAAGTCAAGTAGAGGATGGTTTCATGGAGTCTTTAATATTTATAGAATTTTTAATCTCATTTTATTTTCAAAAGAGGCATTCTTTAATTATTTCTTACAGATATAATATGATTTTAATACACACTGGATTTAATTTGGCCTCCTGAAGAAATATCTAAGGCAATTAATTCTGAGACTTACAACAATATAATTGAATGAGAACATTGTAGCAGTTACCCTGTTACTTTTTTATGGGAAGTAATATTTTATGCATAGATTATTAAAAACTGCTTGAGACTCTGAGGGGCTTACCCATTATGATTAACAACTCTCCTGTCAGAATTTTGAATGAATAAAGAATGAATCAAGAAGTATTAGATGAAGGCCAGAATATTCCCTTTATGGCTGTTAAAGACTCAGCTAGAAGGAAGGCTCATGTGTGAGTTAGTTGTTTTCCACATGATAAGGGATAGCATATCCCTGGAAGAGTAGTGACATATATGTTACCTATGGGCAGCTGGCTCCCAAGGGGAATGTGAAAACCGAACATAACTAGTTACTTTTGTCCAAACTTTACAGTCAGAAATGTCACTTCTTCATGGGCATGGGTATGAAGAAGAGAGAGCTACAATGTTCTAGGGAAAATGTGTCCTCATGGAAATCAGGAGTAGGAAACAAGGATTTCCCCCCAGTGTGAATGATCCACAAATGCATAAGATTTCATGTTAAAAGTATATTTTAAGTAAAATCTTTGTGGTTACAAAGCAATAATAACTTCCTCACAATGTGGAAGCTATAAGAAAACAAAATACTAGACCTAAGAATGATGGTAACTGCATGAAAGTAAATTCATTTTAAAAGAGATTTTGACAGATTAAGTAAGTGTAAGCACTGAAAAATGAATTCTAGAAAGAGATTATTAATTAAGATATAAAACTGGTTAATTGGATTTTAAGACAAGGAAACGGTAACCTTTGGGGTTATTTGAAATAATTTTTCAGAAATAATTTTTATTTCTACCAGAAAAAAATCTTCAGGGTATCATGTTATTTTGGAGACTCTGATTCAAAATTAATAGCAAATACTAAATGAATCAAAGACATTTTCCTCTACAAAATCAAATAATTCTTAGATGGGTCTGTTTTATTATTATTTATATTTATTATTATTATGAAGTATTATTATACTTCACTTTGACTCTGAAAAGACATGCAGTCATTCTTTTGCCTGATTTTTACTTTTTGCACAACTTTTTAAAAAAAAGTTTCTCCAATGTATTAATTCCTAAAAGTGTGTAATTTAAAATAATTTACCCATTGTAGATGAACTCATAAATGCTAGAAGAGAGAGACAATGAAGGTCTCTGAATTATGAGGACAGTACCTACTTTCTCCAACAAACTGCAAGCCTTACAAGTAACTTTCCAACAATATCATTCTCAAAAATAAAATTATTTAAGAATTAGTATTCAGTTTGCAAGGGCCAGTTTTTTTAAATGTTAAAAAGCTGAGGCGAGAACTGTATTCTTAGTGTAGCCAGAACTGAAATCAACTTCTTGGAATCCTGAAACACCTGTTAACCAACCACTCACTTTTCTGCTTTTGTCTTAAAAATCCGATTTTATTTTTTTAATGTAAAAATTAAAAAAATAAGTTTCTAACTTATTCCAATTAGAATAGCAGAAACAGACCCATAAATACAGAGAACAAACTTATGGTTGCCAGAGGGGAAGGGGTGGGGATTTGGGCAAAATGGGTGAAGGGGAGTGGGACTTAACAGGCCCCTAGTTATGGAATGAATAAGTCACAGGAATAAAAGGCGCAGCATAGGGAATGCAGTCGATGACACTGTAATAGCAGTGTATGGTGACAGATGGGAGCTACACTTGGGGTGAGCACAGAACAGTGTATAGACTTGTCTAATCACCTCATTGTACACCTGAAATGAATGTAACTTTGTGTGTTGACTTTACTACAATAAAAAAATAAAATAAAATGCATATACCACAAAAAATAGAATAGTGTTATTGTTATGGGATGGAGTAAAAAGAATACATCCAATAGTAATGTGGTGGGGGGGGCAGACTAATAAGTTAATGGACATTAACTTTCTGTGCTTGAATTCATTGACACATGAGAACTACATATGGGAAGATTTATTCTAGAAATTATGTATTTAAAAATGGATTTTTATAGTATAAGCTGGGTGTTTTTAGAACAGAAACATCTATGCACAATATTCTGTATAAACGTTTAATATGCCAGATGGAGCATTTCAGGAATCAATTCCTGAAGTACTAATAGTAAACACCTATTCAATATGGTATGTATTTTTTAGACTTTTACTGAGATGATTTTTTTAAAGACTGCCTAGCATACTCCAGTTTAGGATGAGAAGGGATTTGTGAATAATCGGAAAAAGGATGTCATATCACATTGCATCCACTCAAACCTTGCAGACATGACTCTTGAAAAGGTCTCAAGTCCCCTTAGAGACATCTGCCTCTTCAAGGCATTTTCACAGTAATCTGGAAGAATAACAGACACATCCCCAGATATTCAGATAGGAATATAAAAAGCTCACCTTAGAGGAAATTTTATAATTTCAACTCTATTAATATTTCAAGGGCAGTAGGTTGCATTCAAGAGTGCTATGGAGTTCAGTCTTAAGTGCTACAATTTTATATTGTAAGCACAATAATCAAAACTCTGTTAGCTTATTGCCTACTCGTATTGCACGTGAGAGTGAAGTACCTCAACATTATATTATCTTGGTGCCTTGAAACATTCACACAAATATTGAGCAATTTAAGTCATAGTTGACTTATTCCTAAATATTTTGTGATAGACCATTGAAATTTAGCTTCCAATATACTATGGCACTAAAGTTGAGGGTGATAAATAATATAGACAGAATTATGTGGCTTTAAAAAAAAAAAAGACAAAGTATTCTGAAAGGGAGTTAAAATACACTAGTAATTTTTAAACTATGTTTTAGGGAACCTCTAGTATTTTTCATTGATGCATCAGGATTCTTTCATTGTTTGATTCAAATTTAAATGTAAAAATGTAATATAATTTTTCTTAAACACTAGTAAGGTGAGTCAAAATTTATTTATATTAAACTCTGAAATAGACAATGAATGTGTCAACTTCAGCTACCAGGTCAACTCAGAATAAAGTTTTTTTAGTTATCTCTGAGCATGCATTCAAACTTCTTAGAAATGTGTCACTGATGTGGAATGTTACAGCTCTGCAACTGTCTATTTTAAAAAATGAGGTCCTGGATATGTCCGTTCATATAAAGTTTTACAAAGAGCACCCTGGTGGAGCACAAATCTATTTATTCAAGTAGCTGGAAAAATTCAAATGCATGTTCTTAAGGAATGCATTTATCATGACTGCATTAAAACACATGTAATGGTAAGAACATACTATAGATATGATGTCCGTTTCAGTTTTGCACACTTATCATTTGGCTTCCATATTTATAAAACTTTTGTGCAAGTTTTATATTATGTATTCTCCTGAATCTAAAATATCTTACTACTGATACAAGAGTCTGGCTAGCTTAACTACAAATTAACCTGAAATTGCAAGGTGAAAAATTAAAATGGACGGTTTTCATGTTTATTTCATGTGATATTTATTTATTTATTTATTATTTATTTATTTATTTATTTTTATTTTATTATGTTATGTTAGTCACCATACATCATTAGTTTTTGATGTGGCGATCCACGATCCATTGTTTTTTGTATAACACCCAGCGCTCCATGCAGTATGTGCCCTCCTTAATACCCATCACTAGGCTAACCCATCCCCTCACACCCCTCCCCTCTAAAACCCTCAGTTTGTTTCTCAGAGTCCATAGTCTCTCATGGTTCATTTCTCCCTCCAATTTCCCCCCCTTCATTTTTCCCTTCCTTCTCCTAATGTCCTCCATGCTATTTCTTATGTTCCACAAATAAGTGAAACCATATAATTGACTTTCTCTGCTTGACTTATTTCACTTAGCATAATCTCCTCCAGTCCCATCCATGTTGATGTAAAAGTTGGGTATTCATCCTTTCTGATGGCTGAGTAATATTCCATTGTAGATATGGACCACATCTTCTTTATCCATTCATCTGTTGAAGGGCATCTCGGCTCTTTCCACAGTTTGGCTATTGCGGACATTGCTGCTATGAACATTGGGGTGCATATGGCCCTTCTTTTCACTACATCTGTGTCTTTGGGGTAAATACCCAGTAGTGCAATTGCTGGGTCATAGGGTAGCTCTATTTTTAAATTTTTGAGGCACCTCCACACTGTTTTCCAAAGTGGCTGTACCAACTTGCATGTGATTTTTAAAACATTAACAAAATATAGACAACAGTACAATCTCTTGGCTTTATACCATTTATAGCCCACACACTTGCTCTTAGTTCTGCATTTCTGCCATGGGTTTCATTATTCCTAAATTATCCACATTTAAAACTCTAGCTCAAATATCACTTCCTCAGAGTGCCTCAGATTACTCTATTTAAAGATTTATTTTTTCCTATTTTTTTAAAGATTTTATTTATTCATTAGAGAGAGAGAGCCTGAGCAGGGGGAGAGGCAGAGGGAGAGGGAGAAGCAGGCTTCCTGCCGAGCTAGGAGCCCGATGTGGAGCTCCATCCCAGGACCTTGGGATCGTGACCCGAGGCGAAGGTAGAAGCTTAACCATCTGAGCCACCCAGGTGCCCCTTTTTTCCTATTTTTAAAATTTATTCTTTCTAGCTCTATTGAGGTATAATTGACAAATAAATATTGTATATATTTAAGTTGTACAGCATGATGATTTGATACATTGTAAAATGATAACCACAATCAAAACAGTTAACAAATCCATCGCCTCATGATACCATTGTATGTGTGTGTGTGGTGAGAACACAAGATCTATTCTCTAAGCAAATTTCAAGTACAATACAGTATTGTTAACTATAGTCTTAACTGATACATTATATAAAATTATCTTATATTTATTTGTTTCAGTGATTTTTCTCTGCCTAAATTTGCTATACTATAAGTTCCAGAGGATAGGGATTTTGTCTGTTCTATTCAAAAGTGTCTGGAATCAAGTATACTAAGGAGAGAGGATTGGAAGGTAAGGACAATAAATGTTGGCAAATGAGATGTTACCCATTTGTATCATCTTACAGAAAATGGAAAGAATTTGGCTTTTACTCACAAAGGGGTCAAAAGCCACTTGAGAGCATGCTATGACTCATATTTCCAAAAATTTACTTAGTCTTTTTTTTTTTTAAGTAAGTTCATAGCCAAAGATTGAGAGATATAGGAAAAGCAGCTAGAAATATTAAAACATAATAATAATGATTTTATTAACATTAGTTATGTTTAGTTGTGTCTTCACCAAGATGATCATTTTATGTAGAGGTAAAATTGCATGAAAACTCAGGAAGGATATTAAAATGCCCCTGAAAACTTAGTAGGCTTTAATACAATGATGTTTTTAACCAAAATTTAATACATATATTCTGTTTCACAGTTTAAGTACTATAGATATAGCATATACTGAAGATACTATTCTTATAAATAACCAGTGTGGAAAACTTAACACATCAACACTCACAATAAGTTCCCCAAATCATTGACTGTAGAGTACTATGTACTTAATGCCATGGTTCCTAAAGATGGACTTTCCTCAGACACATATCCATTCTGTCCTTACTCTGCTTAATGCCATGGCCTCTTATCTATAACTTACTTTACTAGATTTTCATTTATGAACAAGATAGATTGTAAATTAAAATGTTCATCTGTGAAGTACATAGCATAATAATTTGTTGAATTCTGCATTTTGTCAGACAATTCCAGTTATTTCACAACCCTACAAGAGGAGTTCAACTCTATTTTACAAATGAAGAAATTTAGATCCACAGGAACTAGAGCATACCTGCATGGCCATTCAACTAGCAATATTTTCAGGATTTTAACTATAATCTCTCTGACCCTAAATCTAGAGCAAGTGCTGCAAGAATAAGTACTAAAAGGAAGGGAGTAAAGAATTGTGGAATTTGAAATATTATAAGAAAGTCAAATATCACAAATAACTCTAAAATAAAATAAATATTAGCTTTTTTGAAGAGACAGCAGAGCATCATGCAGGTATTGAGAAAAGAATTTGAAAATATGACTGAGTTCTCCCCCACAAATGAAGTTAACAAGAAAGGAAACAACAAATGTTGGCGAGGATGTGGAAAAAAGGGAACCCTCATACTGTTGGTGGGAATGCAAGCTGGTATTTGAAAATGGTTTTGAGGTTTCTAAAGAAGTTAAAAATAGGGGCACCTGGGTGGCTCAGTCATTAAGCATCTGTCTTCAGTTCAGGTCATGATCTCAGGATCCTGGGATGGAGCCCCGCATCAGGCTTCCTCCTCTGTGGGAAGCCTGCTTCTCCCTCTCCCACTCCCCCTGCTTGTGATCCCTCTTTAGCTGTGTCTCTGTCTGTCAAATAAATAAATAAAATCTTAAAAAAAAAAAGAAGGTAAAAATAGAGCTACCCTACCACCCAGCAATTGCACTACTAGGTATTTATCCCAAAGATACAGATGTAGTGAAAAGAAGAAGCACCTGAACCCCAATGTTCATAGCAGCAATGTCCACAATAGCCAAACTCTGGAAAGAGCCAAGACGTCCATCGACAAATGAATGGATAAAGAAGTTGTGGTTCGTATATACAATGGAATATTACTCAGCCATCAGAATGGATGAATACTTACCATTTGCAATGACATGGATGGAACTGGAGGGTATTATGCTGAGTGAAATAAGTCCATCAGAGAAAGACAATTGTCATATGGTTTCACTCATATGTGGAATATAAGAAACAGTGCAGAGGATCATAGGGGAAGAGAGGGAAAACTGGGAAGTCATCAGAGAAGGAGAAAAATCATGAGAAACTCTTAATTATAGAAAACAAACTGAGGGTTGCTGGAGGGGAGGTGGGTGGGAGGATGGGGTAATTGGGTGATGGGCATTAAGGAGGGCACATGATGTGATGAGCACTGAGTGTTATAAGCAACTGATAAATTATTGGACACTACATCTGAAATTAAGTATGTACTACATGTTGGCTAATTGAATTTAAATTTAAAAAAGAAAGAAACTGAGTGAACACTATAAAATTTGATTATATATATTATATAGAAAGATAAAGATAAACAATGTGTGCATATATATGTGTATATATACATACATATATATCAAGATTTATAAACACTAGAGTCGTATCCAGTACAGAAATCGTAATAAGTGAGAAGGTTATGAAAAATCACAATGTTATGTTTAAACATGGCCAGGTGATATTTTGAAATATGATTTCAGAGATGTATTTACCAAAAATGAATCTTCTGACTGTCCATAACAAAACATATTTCTTCCTAAGCCATTGTAATTTATTTTACCTATAATCATTTATCATGCAATACTTTGAGTATTTTGAAATGATCCTGCTGGAAAAGTGCGACCATTGAGTGTTATAAATATAAATGAAATTAATTTTAGTATGTATGCAACAGGTCATTAAACACTAATATTTTGTTCTGCATACTGTATTACTCATATATACTAGGCAAATTTTCTTTCCTGGGTTCAAATTTAGAGAAAAGTAGCACACTCTGCTGCTACCTGAAACCAGACATTCTAACCCAGCCTTTTGCCTTACAGATGAAAAACAGCAAGTACTTCACCTACTTTACATTTAATAATATTTGTTTTTTATAAAGCTTCTATTTGGATTTCAAGTCAAGCAAAACAGCCCATCTACATAGAAGAGGTCCATGACTGTTAAGCTATTCTCAGAGCACTACTGGGCTACTTGCAGAAAGGAATAAACAAAGGAAGGAAGGCTTTAGGAAGAAAAGGAGTTAAGCAGCATGTTCAAGTAAATGAAAATACTTTCATTAACTTTTAGAATGTACAGTTTGACTTTAAAATAACTAAAAAAGGGCGCCTGGGTGGCTCAGATGGTTGAGCATCTGCCTTCGGCTCAGGTCATGATCCCAGGGTCCTGGGATCGAGTCCCGCATCGGGCTCTCTGCTCCTTGGGAGTCTGCTTCTCCCTCTGCCTCTCTCTCTCTCTCTGTCTCTCATGAATAAATAAATAAAGTCTTTAAAAAAAATAAAATAAAATAACTAAAAAAATAATTCAGCAACTGCAAACTTTAAGAACAAATAAAAAGCTGTTGCAGGGAAATACACAACAATTGGCAATTTTGTGTATTAGAAAACAAAGGCAATCAGTTGAAAGCACTAATTTCACAAAGGATGAATTGCTACAATTCCAAAAATAGTTTATTATACATCAAGGCTATTCATCTTAATCTTTAATGAACAGTTTTGGGAAAAAAATTTACAAGTTCTTCAGAATATAACCTATCTGTAAACTAACAGGAATTTTAGGTCTGGAAGACTATTTTGAGGCCACTAACTCATTAAGTTTTCATGTTCAAAATACATTTTGTTGTGCTTATTTTTTTTAAGATCAGAAATTCTACCATCTGAGCAAGTGATTAATGTTTGACGTGGGTTTTAAAAAAGTGATTATTGAAAGTACAATTTTCCAAATGCCTGAGAAAAATTTCCTTGTCTTTTTAATTACTAAATATCAATTTGCTTAGGAAATTTTTCATCTATATTGATCAAGATCTAGCTCTAGACTGATAATTTACCTCAATACTCTGATATTGACACATCTATTTCTGAAATAGCAAATTATTGGATTGTCTGCTACTTTGTCACATCTAGCCCTCCATTTTCTTAGCTACCCTGACATATTGAGGATCTCCTCAACCACAACTTCCAAATGATACAGAGCCTCTAGGATTAACTCCTGACAAAATAGGGGATTCCAGTGACAGACATATAAAGCATTCACTATGATTGGTCTGCACTAATATTATACAGGTTTTTAAATGTTTTTAAAACATTTCCCTACTAGGGGCATTGCACAGTAAACAATATATACAACACATAGTGAGCGTGCTACAGAGAAAGCATAAGGGAGGGATGGAATAAGATGCACAGATCTTCCCCAACTTATCATGGAGAATGTCCCAATAAACTCACTGTAAATTGAAAATATTATTAGGCTGGAAATGCATTTTAATACACCTGATATACTGAACTTCACAGCTTAGCTTTGCCCATCTTAAACAAGAATACTTACATTAGCCTACAATTGGGTAAAATCATCTAACACAAAGCCCATTTTATAATAAAGTGTTGAATACCACACTGAAAGTGAAAAATAGAATGGTTGTATGGATACAGAATAGTTGTAAATGTATCAGATACTTACTCTTATGACCGTGTGGCTGACTGGGGGCTGGGGCCTGCTGCCCCTCCCTGCATTGGCAGAGCATCCTACCCCATATTGCTGGGCCAGGAAAAGACCAAAATTCAAAATATGAAGTACAGCTTCTACTGAACGTGTATCGTGACTGTCTGTACTTGGTTTGTGAGAGGGAGACATTGAAAGTAGAACTATCAGCTGCAGATGTACTGTAGGACAGCAAGGAGACAAATTTTTGGAACAGAAAAGTACAGGAAGGGGAGGATATAAAATGAGAAAAGTAACTGGTATTGTGAAGGGCAGGCTCCATACAGACTCCTGTTCTTCACTGTTTGATACTGAAAAGAACTAGATAGTAGGTATTTGAAAGAATAATAGCATAAAACGGATTTGTAAAAGATCATTCTATGTGCTATGTTTCAAAGATAAATACAAGGGAACAGTTAGGGAGAAGAATTACAAGGTAACAATAATAATCTAATGAGAAATGATGGGAGACTATATCAAGAAACAGATGTGGAGCTGTTGAGCAGTGGTAGAATTTTGAATTCATTTTGGAAAGCAGAGCAAATAGGCAGCTGATGGATTGAATTTAGGGTGTGAGAAAAAGGGAGACTGGGGAGTGAATCTAAGTTTTGTCCCTAGGAACTAACATTATGGAGTAGTATATAATTAAAATGAGAAGGACTGAAGGAAGAAGGCCCAGTTTGAGAGAAATGAAAAAGAATTTGCTTTCTGACATGGTGAGGTTACAACACCTATTAGACACCTTTAACAGGTGTCAAGGGAATAGTTGAATAGTTCTAGGTTGGTGATATAAATTATAGGAACATCAGCTTAGATACGATATTTAAAGCAATGCAATTTCTGGGCGCCTGGGTGGCTCAGATGGTTAAGCATCTGCCTTCAGCTCAGGTCATGATCCCAGGGTCCTGGGATCGAGCCCCACATTGGACTCCCTGCTCGGCAGGGAGCCCGCTTCTCCCTCTCCCTCTACTCTTCCCCCTGCTTGTGCTCTCTCGCTCTCTCTGTCAAATAAATAAATAAAATCTTTAAAAAAATAAAAATAAAAATAATAAAGCAATGCAATTTTACGAGATCACCAAGAGAGTACATGTAGATGGTTAAGAGATAAGGTCTAATCTCCAAGCCTTGGAACTCTTCCCCACTAAGAAGTCACAGAGAAGCAAAGGAGACTTAGGAGAAGGCAGTAAGACAGATGACCTGAAAGCCAAGTGAAAAAATAATACCTACCAGAGAGGAACAGATGATTAACTATGTCCAATTTTCTGTCAACTGCAAAAAAGATATTGTTTGCCAATCTGAAGGCCACTGATGTTTTTGCAAAGCGATTTCAATGGCGTAAGTAGTGGAAAACAGTTTATTAAGATAGCTGCAATGAAGAATGGCAAGAGAGGAATTGGGGACACAGAGCATAGGTGATTCTTTTGAGGATTTTGAGATAAAGGGAATAGAAACATGGTAGCAAATCACAGAAAAAATTAGGACATGTAAGAGTTTTTAAAATTTTTGAAAAATTAAAGCAGGTTTCCGTGCTGTTGGGAAAGTTCCAGTGGGAAGGGGAAAAAAAGATGATGTAGGAAAGAGACAGAGAACTGCCAGATATATGTCCTTGAGTAGGAAGGAAAGGACAGAATAATGGGCACAAGTGGAGAAGTTTGTCTTAGATAGGAGCCCGGATGGATTAACTTCGTTAACAGCAGGGAATGAGCTGCTGGCACTGTGTTAAAGTTCTCTTATACTGGCTCCCGAATTTTTAGTCAGAAAGACAGTATATGATTAGTTGAAAAGGACTATGGGAGTGGAGTTTGGAGATTTAATGAGAGGAAAATATGTGGAATTTATTTTTGGAAGTGTGTGAGAGTAAGTGCAGCAGAAAGCTGAAATAAGATGACCTGGCATCCCTCAGGGCAAGCTTTAGCTGGTGGTCATGAATTTAAAGTGAGCCCTGACAGCATGGCTGTGGTTTTCTCTTGCCACACTCAGCTTTCCCAGGGTAGATTCAGAGCAGAAGAAGAGCTGATTTACCTGGAGTTTGCATTTTTCCAGGACTATAAAGAGAGAGGGGGGCCAAGGGGTTGAAAGTAGACACAACAGAGTGATTATGATCCTGCAAGAACTGGGAGAGAAGGGATGACATAAGGAGGTAGAAGGGAATGACCAAGGGGTATGGTCAATTGGACTGGTACAGCCAAAGGACAGTTGACATAAGAGAAACAGTCATCTATAAAAACAGAAGTTATGATGGAGAATGGTATAACAGTTAAAACTGTGTTTTGTTCTCAAAGAAAATTTGGTAAATTATTTAAATTCTATAATCCTTGATTTTCTCATCTGTATACTAGGGGAAATAAATGTATTCTAAAGAGATTTTAGAAGACTAAATAAGATAATCCCGGTAACATGTGTCTGCATATGGCAATCACTCTACAAACGTTAGTAATATTATTAGCACTATATTTGACTGCATTGCTATTGATCAGGCCAAAAAGCAGCCTTGATCTGCATTTTAATGATGATAACTCAGATTCATGGGCTGAGTTATGATTCATGTGAAAAAGGAATGAAATATTAACTTAGTTTTAAATTTTGTTTTTGTATTTTATGTTTAATATTTTCAGGCACAGAGACTATTAATCATAAAATATTTTTAAATAATTATGTAGAAATATATGATGGTATAAGTAAAAATATCAATAACTATTGTGACAGGTTTTTTTTCACATTCAAAAGAAATTCCACAAAAAATTACCAAGTATTATTTGGATATCTATTAATGTTTAACACCAGGTTAGGTGTAATTTAAAAAGTAAAATATTAAAAAAAATGTACACTAATCTCTCAAAAAGCTTCTGAAATACATGAAACAAATGCAGAAAATATAATATGACATAAATAAGTCAATGATAAGTTATGTAGGAAATACCTCTTTCCATTACATTTTCCTGATGAAAAAAATAGTCACCTTCAAGGTACTTGCTTAACCATTTTGAAAATGACAGTTTAACTTGAATAAATTTCAGTTTCTGGAGATTTTCAGGTTTGGAAATATTGGGAACATATTTCTCAACCATAAAAAGTAAACAATTTCATTTATAAAAAAAAAATATTTGTAGTTGATAAAAGTAAAATTTCTGAAAAGTGACTTTTAAAGTTTTTTTTTTTAAGATTTTATTTATTTATTTGTGAGAGAGAGAATGAGAGAGAGCACATGAGAGGGGGGAGGGTCAGAGGGAGAAGCAGACTCCCTGCCGAGCAGGGAGCCCAATGCGGGACTCGATCCAGGGACTCTGGGATCATGACCTGAGCCGAAGGCAGTCGCTTAACCAACTGAGCCACCCAGGTGCCCCAACTTTTAAAGTTTTCATCAGATTTCCCAAAGGCAAATATTGAAGTAATATTGTTTTTGACAGACCCCAGAATGTTCTACACATTAAATATTTATTGTTAAATACAACTAATCTGGCAATATTTCAATACTTGCTTTTTTTTTTTTAAGGTTTGGAGTAATTTATTTCACAGCAATAGATAAAACAAGGAAATAAATTTCATTTATAAACATGTATAGCTTGGTACCCACATTCACTTGTTTTTTATTTTTATTTTTTAAAGATTTTATTTATTTATTTGACAGAGAGAGACAACGAGAAAGGAACACAAGCAGGGGGAGGGAGAAGCAGGCTTCCAGCGAGCAGGGAGCCTAATGTGGGGCTCGATCCAGGACCCTGGCATCATGACCTTAGCTGAAGGCAGATGCTTAATGATTGAGCCACCCAGGCGCCCCTCACTTGTTTTTTTCAAATTTTTATTTAAATTCTAGGGAGTTAACATATAGTATAATATTGGTTCCAGGAGCAGAATTTAGTGATTCATCACTTACATATAACATCCAGTGCTCACCACAACAAGCATCCTCCTTAATACTCATCACACATTTAGTCCATTCCCCACCTACCACCTCCCCTCCATTGATCCTCAGTATGTTCTCTATAGTTAAGAGTCTCTTATGGTTTGCTTCCCTCTCTTTGTTTTTTCCCTTCCCCTATGTTCATCTGTTTTGTTTCTTAAATTCCACAATGAGTGAAATCATATGGTATTTGTCTTTCTCTGACTTATTCTGCTTAGCATAATACACTCTAGCTCCATCCATGTCATTGCAAATGGCTAGATTTCATTCTTTTTGATGGCTGAGTAATATGCCATTATATATACCACCTCTTCTTTATCCATTCATCAATCAATGGACATTTGGACTCTTTCCATAATTTGGCTATTGTTGAAAATTCTGCTATAAACATTAGGGTGTATGTGCCCCTTCAAATTAGTATTTTTGTATCCTTTGGGAAATACCTAATAGTGCAATTGGTGGGTCATAGGGGCCATTCTGACAGGTGTGAGGTGGTATCTCATTGTAGTTCTGATTTGCATTTCCATGATGATGAGTGACGTTGAGCATCTTTTTATGTGTCTGTTGGCCATCTGGATGTCTTCTTTGGAGAAATGTCCGTTCATGTCTTCTGCCCATTTCTTACTGGATTATTTTTTTGGGGGGGCAGTGTTGAGTTTGGTAAGTTCTTTATATATTTTGGATACTAACCCTTTATCAGATATGTCTTTTGATGGTATCTTCTCCCATTCCATAGGCTGCCCTTTAGTTTTGTTGATTTCTTGGTATCTGAAGCAATTTGCTCTGAGTAAAGCATTTTGAGTTATAAAAAAATGAGAAAATAGAAATCAATTGAATAATTCAATTTGTAGCATTTATGATGACTAGATGAATATGGAAAAAAATAGTAATGTGTTGATACATTTTTTTGGCAATAATGTGAGTTTTGCAAGCTCTTTTGAAAGTTAGTGAGTTATCTTTGTTTTTCTCTGTGATTTATTCAACGTTTAGAACTCTAGCCATTTCCTCTCATTTCTTCAGTAGACCAAAGTATCAGAAATTAGCTGATTAAGCTCCAAAGTCTTTTTGAAGTTTATCATGAAGGTCCCAAATTTCATAAGCATTAATTTATAAAGCAGGAAACAGGCTTCAAAACCTTCTGATTATTTTTCACTAGAATCCAAACCTAATTTTACAGTGGAAATTTTAATATGTATAGTACAGGTATCAGAGAATAAATACTCTGTAAATACACATATTTTAGCTGGAAAGTTTGGATCATCTCCCCCATATAGCCTATAAAATTTTCCCAAACAAAACCCTGGGCAGAGTAAATGGAAACCTCATTTTACAGAAAGATATATACAGGTACATTCAATATGCTCATAGTGACTTGTAAATAAAATTTTAGGATTTTAGATAAAACAAGTTTCATGTATTTAAATTATTTCCACCTTCTATACCTTTCCTCTTTACAGCCTAGCACAGTGCCTGAACCATAGTTTTTCCTCAATATGTATTGTTCTATACCTGAACAAGGAGACTTAGTGGTGGCAAATGCCTACAAAATATCTCTACTAACTGTAAATAGCTTACAAGTTTGACATAAAGCATTGAAATGTGTGTATTTTTGCTAGATGCTGGCAAGTTTTGAGAGAAACAGGGACATAGGATTCTTGAGATAGAAATGACTGAGGTAAACTTTATTTCTCACCCATAGGCTCCAATGCTGATGGTGGATTCAGAACTTAAAAGAACACTCTGGCCTCACTGCGTTGGCCCCATTATTTTACTTAATAGTCTTACATGTTCGTATATACATACACATTTCCATTCTTAGTGTACTTTGGTTCAGATTAATTTTTACTTTAACATTGCATTGCTCAATAAAACCAGATTTTTTTTTTTTTTAAGTAAAGAAGAAAAGGCAAAACAACAAAGGCAATAAAAAGATTAGTCACCACCAGGGGTTTTTGAGTGTGGGGAAGGGATGACTAGGTAGAGCACAGATTTTTAGGGCAGTGAAAATATTCTGTATGATACGTAATTATAGATAATGACAACATGCATTTGCTTATCAAAACCTATAGAGAGGTATAACACAAAGAGTAAACCCTTAAAGTAAATTATGGATTTTAGTTAAGAATAATTTACCAATATTGTGTCATTGACTATAACAAATGTACCATACCAATAATGTTAATATTAAAGGAAACCATGGGTCTGGGAAGAGAAGGATATATGGAACTCTGTAATTTCTGCTCAAATTTTCTGTAAACTTAAAACAGTTCTAAAAAATAAGTTCTATTTTAAAAACTCTTGGTTCTTACATATTCTGATTATTTCAGTCCTGCAGATATTTCATCTTAAATGGTTTCAAGTAGCATGCAATAGCAGTAAGTGATATGAAAAATCAGAAAATAGAATTATACATTAATATTTTATTTATTGGATGAAAAGAATAAGTATTAAACAATAAATATAAATAATGTATGCTATAACTGCTATCATAAAATATAGTAAATTGTATAATATTAATATAGTAGGTTATATAGAATAAATAGTAAATATAATGAGTAATAAAATAATAATAGCATCATAATTTCAGAAATGCAAAAATGGCTCAATATTAAAAAAATCTCTTAATATGACTTAATATTGTAATAGATCAATATGTTATTGTTATATAATATTGTTATATTAAAGATTTTATTTATTCATTTGAGAGAAAGAGAGAATGCATGAGCAGGGGCGGAGAGGAGCAGAGGGAGAGGGAGAAGCAAACTCCTCACTGAGGAAGGAGCCCGTTGTGATGCAGAGCTTGATCCCAGGACCCTGAGATCATGACCTGAACTGAAGGCAGATGCTTAACAGACTGAGCTACTCAGGTACCCCTATAGAAATTTTTTTAAAACCCATAGCAAAATAGGGTTATCTAGTTATATACTTGAAATTATTTCAAAAATATATCTCAGTATAAAAAACAATATTTTGGGCGCCTGGGTGGCTCAGTTGGTTAAGCGACTGCCTTCGGCTCAGGTCATGATCCTGGAGTCCCAGGATCGAGTCCCACATCGGGCTCCCTGCTCAGCAGGGAGTCTGCTTCTCCCTTAGACCCTCCCCCCTCTCATGCTCTCTCTCATTCTCTCTCTCAAATAAATAAATAAAATCTTTAAAAAAACAAACAAACAAAAAAACAATATTTTGCCTACTGGAAATAGAATCAAAGCATTTCCATTGAAATCAGGAATAAAACCAAGAATTTATTGCTTAACTTTAACATTAATGTGGAAGTACTCACTAACACAATAAGATGAAATACTATTATACAAAAATGGTCGAAATTATTACTGTGTGTGGATGTTGTTTTTGTGTGATTGTGAAACATAAAAAATAAAGCAATAGCTATATGAGAAATAAGTCACTTAACTAGTTAGAACTTATATGAAAATCAAAAGAAATTCTTGGATATGTTGAATCTAGCTTATATAAAGGAAGTTATAAAACTTTACTAATTACATAAGAGCCCATTTTTATTAATTGAGAATCATATTTTATTCCTGGTCAGAAAATATAAGTGTTCTAAAAATACTCATTTTTATAAATCAAAAATATATTCACTATAATTCTATTTTTAAAAATTTATTTATTTATTTATTTATTTGACAGAGAGAGAGAGAGCGAGCACAAGCAAGCGGAGAGGCAGGCAGAGGGAGAGGGAGAAGCAGGCTCCCTGCTAAGCAGGGAGCCCGATGGGGGACTCGATCCAGGACCCTAGGATCATGACCCTAGCTGAAGGCAGACGCTTAACCGACTGAGCCACCAAGGTGTCCCTTCACTATAATTCTATTCAAGTTCCTAATATACCATTTAAAATCTTTTTTATGACCTAAAATAGTCTAAAGTCCTACTTTAAAAATACTCACGTGGGATGTGAGAACAACAAAATTAAGAAGCATAAATTGTAAAAAGTTATTCATATCTGATATTGAATCACACTGAGGTCTTAATAATTAAAACAGTGTGATATCAGCATAGGAAAAAACAACTATATTATTTGGCAGCAAGCAATAGAATGCTTGATACTGATTTAAATGATGATTATTTCTATTATTTACTTAAGATGCCCAGAAGTGAGCAGTTTTAAGACATTTTTTCTTCCTCAGCCATGGATCTATGTCTCAATAAGACTGACCTTTTCCTCATCATTATAATACGCTACTAAGACAGCAAATATATCATTATACAACAGCAAAACATGAAGAAAAAGTGTGAATATAAAGAAAAATTTCTTCTTGTAATGGTTCCCAGTATTAGAAAAGACAAAGGCTTCCTTCAACATGTCATTTACCAGGAGTGGGTTATATGCTTAATTTTTGTCTAAACACTAGCAAAACAATGGCATGATAGTTATTGATATAGGGCTATTATGACTCATATCCTGATCTTTCCTCACAGTGATCTTTCCTTGTGAACATAACTGGGATAATGTTAACAATATCAAAAGGCATTGATGGATGTTGAGTAGGAAAGTCATGTTCTCTGCCCTACATTTCAATCACTGCAACAGAACAGAGAGTACAGATATAATGCCAGAGCAGAGAGATACTTACTGTAATATATCATTATAACATAACTCCTATTCAGTGGAATAAAGGATAAATTATTCTATAACTGGTGTTAGGATAACTTTCCTGTCATCTGGAATATTAAGTAAAATAAACTTTTATTATTCATTTTATTTTATGGTAAAGTAATAACAATTTGAATAATTCCAAAGTAGAATTTAATATCATAAAATTAGTAAAACAAAATAGTAGTGAAAATATTTTTAACCTTGAACTGGGAAAGGCTATTATTAATTGACCTTAAAACCTTAAAGGAAAATAAAAATACCTGTAAATATTTAGCAACATAAAATCATAAAGTCAAAAACAAAACAAAATAACAAAAATGTCATTTAAAATTTTGAAAGACAAATAAATAATGTTAAAAATATTATTTATGTCAATGAAGACTGAAAGATATTAAAGCATTCATATATTAATAAGGAACAGAATTGAAAAGAATGGACAAACTATTAAACAACTTACTAAAGAAGAAGCATAGGTTAATCTCATTGCTGGAATGAATGTGGGAAAGAAAACACACTATCAAATTAGTTGAATATACAACCTTTCTGGAACACCATTTGACAAAATTATTATTATTATTATTATTACATAACCAATTATTACTACTACACCAGTAGTAACAGTCAGATTTAATAAATACTTACTCTTTGTGAGAAAATGAATGTATATTATCCCCCAAACCAACATCAAAAACCCAATAACATAATGCTATTGTAGTATTTTTTTATGTGTGTAAGAAAAAATAGAAGAGTTCAGAAATTTGTTCAAGGACATGGTGCAAGTAAATGGAAGAGTCAGTATGAGTCCAGATAGAAAATGTGTACTCTTTTCCATTAGAAATTTATTTTTAAGGAATTTATCCTAGTGAGGTTATCAGACTGAAAAACAATACATATGCACATCAGTATTTATTCATCACACCATTTTAAAAATAGCATTATTTAGAAGCCACATAAGTGCATCATAGAGATTGGTTAAGTTAATGACAGTACATGCATTATGAAATTTTAAGCAGCCATTAAAATGAAAATGTAGCTCATTCATTAACATGAGAAAATGCATGCAACAGATAGCTGAATATTAATGAATTACAATTAAACAGAGAAGACTGACAGAAAGCATTAATCTCTTTTTCTTTGAAAAACACAACGAAAATAAATGTAATTGAATCATTTGTGACTATATGTGCCTCTGTGTGTTTGTGTATCCTTAAAGGAAAAAAACAAAACAAAATAAAACAAAAAAACAAGAGTAGAAAGACATAACAGACTGGATGAATGATGTCAACACGTATCTGGTTGTGCAACAGGATTTAAAAGAACAGTGAGAGTTCCTGTTCTGGGAGGGCACAGATCTTGAAGAAAGGAGTAACCTGATAGACCCCAAATCCTGAGAAGCACAGAGCTTAGCATTTTAGAGAAATTATTTTGGAAAAAGTAGCAAGAAAAGTAAATATACTCTAATGATTCAGCTGTAAAAAATTTATATGATAATAATGTAGTCAGGTTTTCTTAACATTTGCATGGCCTGGGCATTTCTGGTAGTCTAGTGTAGCCTATGGACCCTTTCTCAGAACAATGTTTTCAAATGCAGAAAATAGTATAGATAGGGTTGAAACGGGAAAGTAGTTATATTTAAATATAGTTTATGAATTATCTAAAGTATGATACAGTTATATATGTGCTTCTTTATTCATTCCACTAATGAGATGTAGCATAGACCTAATAACTAGTGGTGAACATAGTCGATACACTGAAATTTCTACAACTGGAATGTGATTTTAAAAGTATTTATGATTCCTATTGGTGACAAAATCACAATTCTCCTAAGACATTTGGGTTCTTTGTCTACATTCATATTTTTAGATAGAAATTAGAAATGAAGATAGAAGTATTTTCCTCATCCAAGTTCACAGATTTACTGAATTCCATTCATGGATATATTTGGACACCAAGTTAAAAATGTCTGCAATACTACTAATTTAAATAAATTATAATTTAAATAAAAATATGGTATATCTACAGTGGGAAATGGAGAGACTAGAACACAACTAAAATGCAGACACCTTTGGGGACGACAGCTCGGAAATAGGAAATTTTGTTTTTAATTTTTTCTTTTTTTTGATTTTGATTTTTTTTCTAAAAGCTATGTATTGCCATTTGATTTTAACTATCATATATTTTACCTTATCATAAGTTAAGAAATATATTTTATTAAATGTCATTGAATTGCACTAGTAATCTTATCCTATTTATGTAAATGATATGCATACTTAGAAAGAGATCTACAAGGAAAATTATAAAGATGTTAGCAATATCTATCTGTGGATAAAATTTCAGTTGGCTTTTATTTCTTTATGTTTTCCACATTAATTGAATTGTTTTATATTGATTTGTATAAATATTGATGAATATGTATGCATTTTCATTTAAAACATAGACCATAGACCGCTGACCTACTGTTCCAGAACATAAGAGATGAGTATGTGCTACATCACATTCATGAAATTCAGTAGAAAAATGCACTGAGAAGTCGAGTTTAAATAAGCTTATCACACAGTGCTATTAGATTAAAATAATGTGATATCCACAGAGTGGCACATAAAAAGCACCATGAAAAGGCACATGTATAAAAGATGTTTCTAAGAATGCCAGTTGTATATGTGAATAAGTACAGTGTTTTTTTTTTTTTTTTTAAAGATTTTATTTATTTATTTGTCAGAGAGAAAGAGAGAGAGCACAAACTGGGGGAGTGGCAGGCAGGGGGAGTGGCAGGCAGAGGGAGAAGCAGGCTCCCGGCTGAGCAGGGAGCCCGATGCGGGGCTTGATCCCAGAATCCTGGGTTCATGACCTGAACAGAAGGCAGCTGCTCAACCTACTGAGCCACCCAGGCGCCCCAGTACAGTGTTATTTCTTTGAAAGGATGTGTTCACTATTCTGGTACATGGATGGAATACAGTCTGTTTAGTCACATAAAAAGATGATGTTACTAAAAGTGATAGAATTCTGTTGCATACAGGCAAAGATGTTATTTAATGAAAGAATGTGTTCAACATAAGAGCTGCATTTCATATACTCTGTAAAGAATCAACTACAGAAGTTGTTTATAATAAACCTAGTTTTATATGTGGATAAGTACGGTGCTATAAATGAATGTGTTTAGAACACTGTAGTGAATTTAAGATACTCCATTAAGACATATGTGAAAAGAAACAAAGAAAGACAGAAAGAGAGGAAGGAAGGAAGGAGAAGGGAGGAAGGAAGGAGAAGGAAGGAAGAAGGAAGGAAGGGAGAAAAACAGAGAAGGAGGGAGTGAAGGAGGAAGGGAAGAAGAAAAAAAGAAAGAAAAAAGAAAAAAGAAAGCTTATCATTAGCTTAAGACAATGTTATAAGTTAATGTATGCAATTTACTGAAAAAATACTTTACGATGCTTGTCATAAGGGAATACATAGAAGAAACAAAAAAATTTTAAAGGGAATCTAATAAAAACTGAGTTCTTATATTAAAGTAAATAATTATACATTAATTTGGCATTTAAGTTTTAGTCTGAAATACTAAGCATCTGACATAATTTATACTGCCTCTGATATAATCTTAAGTATCATTTAACATAAACATAAAATACTGGCACACAAGATTTTGGGTTTTCATTCTATTATTCACTGTGGGAATAGTGATCAAATGTGAGGTTTTAAATATCTAAGTTTTCTGTTTCTATTCACATTGATCAAATATACATACTAATACATGTATATTTAAAAATTGAGATGTAATTCTGGAGGAAAGAAATAAAAAAATAGTGAGAGCACATAATAAAGAACCTGATTTAGACTGAGCAATCACAAAGATCACTCTGAAAGAGTTACTGTTAAGCTGCATTACAAGGCTAAAGGGAAAAGGAGGGCAAAGGTTTTTCCCTAGAGGAAAGGCTACCCTAGAGGAAAGGCTATACTTTTCTATACATTCTTACACTCTTGGAAGGAATATGGTATAATATAAGATTAAATGTAAGCTCCAAGTTCCAAGAGGCTGAAGTGCACAGCAAGGGAGAAAGTGAGGGTGTTTTAAGTTAAAATGAGAAATGAGGGGAAGTCTCCAAAATGGCAACATCTTGTAGGCTACATTAAGGAAAGCACTTAATAGTTTTAAATGCAGATATTGAGAGTTGAACAGAGTAAATTGATAATTTTTTGTAATTTTAAAAATTACCCTGCTTGCACTGTGGGAAACAAATGGATCAAAACATAGGAACAGCTTTTTGTGCTAGAGAATAATCCTTGGCAATTACTTGGATCAAAATGGGAAGAATACTTCAAAAGAGCATTTTAAATTGATACTTAGGCAAAGTGATAGACTCACACAAGCATTTTAATTATCTAAGGGCACGTATTTAGGTTGACTTTATATTCACTATTAAGAGCTCAGGTCAATAGAATTATATGCTAACTTCTAAATTTGTTTAGTAGAGAAAAGAACTCCAAACTTTATAGTTTTATAACCTTGTAGGGATTTTATTTCTAACTCAGCAAATCTGCTTTATAATGTCTTTTTTGGTGGATTCTAAATACCTCATTCCTCAAAATGTTCTCTGAACCAGTTTTTCCTTCTTATTACTTCCCTCAAATAATGAGTTGAATAAAATACTTGACATGTGTTTACTTTATACTTACAGAAGAGCCATGTTTTAATTTTTTGGAAAATTATATTATGATAAATTGGTGTGGTGTCCTGGAGATGGAGAAAAGCAGATACAAGAACAATTTAAAAGGTGGAATTATGAAAAATTAGTGTTCTATTTGATATGGGATTTCAAGGTAAAGGAGATGCCAAGTGTGATTCCTAAGTTTGCATACATGAATAGATATAAGTATCATTCAATGAGGTAGAGACCATTGGAAAATAGGAACATGACAAATTTGCAGTTGGCTATTCATACTTGTAGCTCAGAGTACGTATTTGGGATGCAGTTATAAATTAAGCGTTCATAAATATCTCTCTTAATTGAAATTGTTGATATGGCCCATGGAAGAAGGATAAATCTAGAATATTTCAGGCATGACCTCTATGAAGACATTCTAGTTAAAAGTGAATAAAGATGGGACGTCTGGGTGGCTTAGTGGGTTAAGTATCTGCCTTTGGCTCAGGTCATGATCCCAGAGTCCTGGGATCAAGTCCAGCATCAGGCTCCTTGCTCAGCAGGGAGCCTGCTTCTCCCTCTGCCTGCCACTCCCTCTGCTTGTATGCTCTCTCTCTTCGATAAATAAATAAAATCTTTTTTAAAACAGTGAATAAAGACAGCTAAAGAAAAAAAAAAAAGGATTTTTTTTGCATAAGCAGAACTTTTTTTTTTTTAAGGAATCTTTG
This sequence comes from Mirounga angustirostris, assembly GCF_029215605.1. Lineage (NCBI taxonomy): Eukaryota > Metazoa > Chordata > Mammalia > Carnivora > Phocidae > Mirounga > Mirounga angustirostris. The sequence continues at coordinate 37,779,883 of NW_026991710.1, read as the reverse complement.
GCTAATGTATGTTAAATATTTAAAATATTTCCTTTTAGGGACCTGGATTAATGCACATAGTCACAAAATATCACAAAACTGTCTTTTCAGCTCTGGCTTAAATTTTGCTAGCTTTAATTTTAGGCAGGCATTATGTATGTGTTATGAAGATGTCCTCAGTAGTTCTGGTATTATCTGTGAAAAGAAAAGTTTTCTCTTCAAGCAAAACTTCATGTTAGAAAAATAACTGTGGCAGAAGTTATGGGGTAATCAGCCTGTCACCTGACCACCATAGTTGGTGCAGCAAACATGACCCGTCGATTGAAATCTCTACCAGGTAAAAGATGAGATGTTCCTTAAGAATGATTGGTTTCTCTTTTCAGAAGTCAGAGGTGTGTGGGTCAGGGAAAAGCAGACATCCACCACAGAGCAAATTCAGAATATGGAATTCCATAGAATTATATGTTTAGGGGAACGAACTGGAAGGAATTAGGTTAGTAGGGCTGAGAACAACAATAACAACAACAACAACAAAACAAAACAAAGACAAAAAGGCCTGAGAAATTGCAAAGAGTAAACACAATTATTTATTACAAATTGGTATACATTTTGTATAAAGATCTCTGAATCAATAATTTTGCTGAGCAAAAAGAAAACTAACCCGATACGTCCTAGGTAGATTATTTAAAAGGTAGTCTTAATGAATAAATACTTCCAATATTTTTAACAAAAATCAGGAGCTACTAGTATAATGGAAGTAGGTTCTTCAAATACTTTGAAATACTTTTTCAAACTAAATTATGATAGCGTTATACTAAAATGATTAATCCCAAATTCTGGCTTAAAAATAAGGCTACAATTAAAAATAATTGTTTTAATATTAGCACTACTGTGGGAGTCCTGATAGAAAAAAAAACTGAATAAATGCAATAACTGCCCTTTCAGTTTATTGTTGAGCTAAAAAGAAAGAAAGTCTTCAGGTGCTGGAATTTAGAGATCATTTAAAATCGGAGTTGTGAAACTTAAATTTGAGTTGCCCTGTTGATGGTTGAAGATCTGAAGGTTACACAGGAACCATCCAGGAAAGACAAGTCATTTGGCCCATGCAAAGATGTGATGAGAGGAGTTGAGACTGAGACCCCCCACTTAATGCAAGGACTCTTTTAAAGTGCTTCATCTTTAGTTAGCTCACAAAGAGAGATGACAAGTTGTATTTTTTACTCAATTTCAGGCAGTAAAACACAAATAATCAAACAGACAGATTATCATGTGGAGACTTCTAACCAAAGTCTTGTCTTCATGGAGATTTGAGCTATGTGCTTACACTACCTATAAAGTCCACAAAATCTTAATCTGAGCAATTAAATTCAAGAGGACTGTGTTTGGGAGCCTCAAAACTCCAAGCAGGAATAAAGGAAGATAATAGAGGAATTCATTCTCAGTTCAGGCCCTAAGGATTTCCCAAGATTGTATTCACCTAAGGAAATTCTTTGCAGCATCCCCAGCTGTTTCAGACCTTTAAGTTATCTCACTAAATCTTCTCTCCCCATTTATATTTGTGTATGACCTTGATCATTTACATGCAAGCAGAAAGAGCTAGGTACTTACCCATGACCTAAGACAACAACTGAATAGTCTATAGGAAAGAAGCATTCTTCAAACAGTCCCTCATAAGCAAGGCATTCATGATAATCAGAGACATGGCTGTACTCAATTTCCTTTCAGTTCAAATTTCCTTTCTTGTAAGCTAACTGTGTTTAAAGAAAAGTCCTATCAATTTGTATACTCAAAAGTGGCTTAAATCAGTACACTGCATTTCTTCTAACTCTAAATTTAGTCTTTATGATGAATATAAAACATAACAGAGAAAGTTATAATTCCTAGCTCAACTGACAATAATTTTTTTAAAAAGCAGCTCCAGGGTTATTTAATGAAAATGGTATATTATAAGATTTAGTATAATACCCATGTATTGTAAGTGCTTTAGCACTAACTGAAGTGAAACCACATTGCTTTTTTTAGCTCCAAATGATAGATAAGAAAAATAACATCATTCAAATTCATTATAATAGCTGTAATTATAGCAGCATGTTCTTCTCTAATATGTGAGATGAAATAAAAGATTTATGTGACAATAGAAATGAAGGCAGATTTATGACATGAATTTTTCTAAATTAATTTCACTGAAGATAATTCTGTCATAATTTTTATTCAACAAGTAGTGCTTTAATGTCTAATTTGTGCCAGACATTGTGCTAATAAGCCAGAAATATTCTTAAATAAGCCATTACTTGTTTCTTTGCACTTCTTGCAATAAGGATATGATTCTGAAATGCCACTGATGTAATTTTTAGGTATTATCTCAGACCTTTTCAAGTGTGGGGGAGTTCGATGATGGGTTTATCATCATGCCTTAGCATATATTCAGTTATCAGTAGAAAAGGTGCAATCTGGAAAGCGAGTAGTGCATGCTGCCTGGGTCCATGTTAAAGAGGGATATTTTCATCTCTGTGCCATAGTGTGATGTAGTTTCATGGGTTTGGAACTTCCACTGGCTGTTACAAAGGTCAAATTTAGTTGAGTCATCAGGAGATTCGGAGGACTTCATTTGAAAAATATATTCATAACAATTCTGTAAAGTGCCACCTAAGAATCTTCCAAATTACTGAGTTGAGGTAGGTATGGTTGGAGAATATTACATAAGACTCAAATGTGGCTCTGACACTAGCTGGTTCTATTAGTTTCCCATTGCTGCAACCAATTATTACAAAATCAGTGGTTTAACATGACACAAGCTTATTTTCCTAAATTTCTGCAGATTGGAAATCGAAAATAAGTCCGTCATCTATTTCTCTGCCCTTTCCAGCTTCTAGAAGATGCCTGCTTTCTTAGGCTTGTGGCCCCTTCCTTCATCTTAGGGTAACAGCACCAAATCTCTCTAACTTCTGCTCTTCTGTCATCACATCTTTCTCCTTCGCAGAGCTTCTTTCTCTGCCTATGACCCTCCTGCCTCACTCAGGAGGATCCCTGTGACCACACTGGGTCCAACCAGATGATCCAGAGTAATCATCAGCCCATCTCAAGACCCTTAACTTAATCACATCTTTTGCCATTAGATATTCACTCCTTTGCCCTCTAAGGCAATATTTACAGATTCCAGGAATTAGGATGTGGACATCTTTAGGGGCATTATTATACTACCACACTGTGTAAACATGGACAACTAAAATTCTTGCGGCCTTAATTTCCTTATCACAAAAATAAAGATATTAATAGCACTAATGTTCTGAGTAAAAATGAGTGTGTGTGTGTGTGTGTGTACATATAGATCACAGAATCATAGTATCATGTATATATATCACTGTTTTCTATCATCTATTCATCATCTATCATAAAACTGTGACTGACTCATAGTGTGATCCATATGGCCTATATAAGTGTTAACTACTTTTGATACAAGTTTGAGTACCATATTGAATTTTACTTTTATATAACTGAGGGTTTCTCAAAATCAGAAAAAATCTTAACAATAGATTACTGATACATATTTCAGACTCTGAAAAATAAATATTAACTACTATTAATAATACACAATAGCATCTTGAGCACTTCTGCTTGTATTATTTTATTTGAATATTTTTATGCCTTGTCTCCCATCCCCACTCCCATCCATCTCCATCACTCCTTATGAATTTAATATTCCTGTATTTATATGTATCCTTGAGAAATATACAGTGCTGATTTGAGTATATATTTGATTTTAATTTATACAAATGGAATTTCTCTGTATTTTTCATCATCTTGTTTACATTTTTCACACAACACTATTTTTTTCTAGAAGTCTATCTAAAAATACAACCTCTGAAATGATATTACAAGAGTTTATAATGGCTTTATTGCTTAATAATCATGTAATTCTGGGAAAATTGCATACCCACTCTGTTGCTTGGTATTTCTTATTTCATCTGACTGGATTCTCAACATTTAACTTTTTTTTTTCTCCCATTGATGGGCTCCTAAGACTCCTCTAATTCCCTTTTATCACAAATATTATAATGAATTTCCTTGTTTATGCATCATCATGAACCTGTGCTTGAAATATTATGAGATATATACAAAAGAATAGAACATCTTGATTCATAATTTATGCACATACTTAATTTTAATAACTAATATCAACTTATCTTCATAATGTTTTCATAGATAACACATGAATTTCACATCCCTTTATGTCCTCATCAACACTTGATTTTATAACACTTTTATCCTATACCAAAGTGATAGGTGTAAATTGGTGTCATACCATGATTTTAGAATTTGCTTTACTTACTCCTAGGCAGTTTAAGTATTTAGTTAAGCATATGTTAGCAATTCAGGTGTTTATTTCTGAGATTTGATTGTTCTTTGATCATTTTTCTTGTGGATGTCTTTTCCTTTATTTTTTTGTTTTTTTTTTCTTTTTCACATATTTATTAATTTATTTACTTATTCATTTTTATTTAAATTCCTGTTAGTTAACATACAGTGTAATATTAGTTTCAGGTGCACAATTTAGTGATTCATCACATACATACAACACCCAGTGCTCATCACAACAAGTGCCTTCCTTAATACCCATCACCAATTTAACCCATTCTCCCACCCACCTCCCCTCCATCAACCCTCAGTTTGTTCTCTATAGTTGAGTCTGTTTTCTGATTTGCCTCTCTTTTTTTCTCTTTTTTCCCTAAGCTCATCTGTTTTGTTTCTTAAATTTCACATATGAGTGAAATCAAATGGTATTTGTCTTTCTCTAACTTATTTCACTTAGCATTATACACTCTAGCACCATCCATGTCATTGCAAATGCCAGGATTTCATTCTTTTTGATGGCTGAGGAATATTCCATTATACACACACACACGCACACACACACCACCTCTTCTTTACCCATTCACCAATTGATGGACATTTGGGTTTTTTATCATTTGGCTTTGGCAATCGTTGATAATGCTGCTATAAATGTAAGGGTGTATGTATCACTTCAAATTAGTATTTTTGTATCCTTTGGGTAAATACCTAGTAGCACAACTGCTGGATCATAGGGGTAGTTTTATTTTTAACCTTTTGAGGAACCTCCATTCTGTTTTCCAGAGTGGTTTGCACCAGTTTGCATTCCCACAACAATGCAGGAAGAACTACAAGCCAATATCCCTGATGAACATGGATGCAAAAGTTCTAAGTAAAATACTAGCAAACCAAATACAACAATATTGAAAGAATCATTCACCACAATTAAGTGGGATTTATTTCTGGGTTTTAAGGGTGGTTCAATATTCACAAATCAATCAACATGATATACCACATTAATAAAAGAGAGTATAAGAACCATATGATCCTTTCAATAGATGAAGAAAAAGCATTTGACAAAGTACAACATCCATTCATGATAAAAAAAAAAAAAGCCCTCAACAATGTAGGTATAGAAGGAATGTACCTCCACATAATAAAGGCCATATACAAAAACCCACAGCTAATATCATCCCTGAGGGGGAAAAACTGAGAGGTCTTCTTCTACAGTCAGGAACAAGACAGGGATGTCCACTCTCAACACTGTTATTTAACACAGTACTGGAAGTACTAGTCACAGCATTCAGGCAACAAAAAGAAATAAAAGGCATCCAAATTGGCAAGGAAGACATCAAACTTTCACTATTTTCAGATGACATGATACTCTATATAGAAAACACAAAAGACTCCACCAAAAAGTTGCTAAAACTAATACATGAATTCAGTAAAGTTGCAGGATCCAAATCAACAGACAGAAATCTGTTGTATTTCTATACACCAATAATGAAGCAGCAGAAAGAGAAATGAAGGAATCTGTTCCATTTACAATTACACCGAAAACCATAAGATATCTAGGAATAAACCTAACCAGAGGTAAAAGACCTTTACTCTGAAAACTACAAAACACCGATGGAAGAAATTGAAGATGACACAAAGAAAGGGAAAGACATTCCATGTTCGTGGATTGGAAGAACAAATATTGTTAAAATGTCTATCCTACCCAAAGCAATCTACACTTTTAATGAAACCTCTATAAAAATACCAACAGCATTTTTCACAGAGCTAAAAAAAAAAAAAAAAAAAAAATCCTAAAATTTGTATGGAACCACAAAAGACCCCGAATAGCCAAAACAATCTTGAAAAAGAAAAGCAAAGCTGGAGGCATCACAATTCTGGACTTCAAGTTATATTACAAAGCTGTAGTGATCAAGACAGTGTGGTACTGGCACAAAAATAGACACATAGGGACAGCTGGGTGGCTCAATTGGTTAAGCGTCTGCCTTTGGCTCAGGTCATGATCCCGGGCACCTGGGCTCAAGTCCCACATCGTGCTCCCTACTCAGTGGAGAGTCTGCTTCTCCCTCTGCTTGCCACTCCAACTTCTTGTGCTCTCTCTCTCTCTCTGACAAATAAATAAATAAAATCTTAAAAACAAAACAAAACAAAACAAAAATGGCCACATAGATCAATAGAACAGAATACAAAACCCAGAAATGAAACCTACAGCTATGTGGTCAATTAATCCTCAACAAAGCAGGAAAGAATATCCAATATGAAAAAGACAGTCTCTTCAACAAATGGTGTTGGGAAAGGACAGCAACATGGAAAAGAATGAAACTGGACCATTTTCTTATACCATACACAAAAATAAATTCAAAATGGATTAAAGACCTAAATTTGAGACATGAAATCATTAAAATCCTAGAGAAGAACACAGGCAGTAACCTCTTTGACATCAGCTGTAGCAACTCTCCTTAGATAAGGAAAACAAAAGCAAAAATATACTATTGGGACTTCATCAAAATAAAAAGCTTCTGCACAGTGAAAGAAATAATCAACAAAACTAAAAGGCAAAGTACAGAATGGGAGAAGATATTTGCAAATGATGTATCTGATAGACATTTTTTTTTTATTTTTTTAACACTATAAAGTGAACTGATCCCTTTAACTATATTGATTAGCTATCAGTGAACCTTGTAATTTCTCTTCATTTACAGTTTTTAAAAGGTTTTTCAAAAAAAGTTTAATAATTTTCCTTATATATTTATTGTACGTTAATGCTAGATTTATTCTGGGTGTCCTTATCCTACTATACATAGTAACTTTCTTATAAAATTTTGCTTTGTGGCCCTTAGTTTCTCTTGAAGAAAAAAGATAGTCTCTTCAACAAATGGTGTTGGGAAAATTGGACAGCCACATGCAGAAGAATGAAACTGGACCATTTCCTTACACCACACACAAAAATAGACTCAAAATGGATGAGAGACCTCAATGTGAGACAGGAGTCCATCAAAATCCTAGAGGAGAACACTGGCAGCAACCTCTTCGACCTCAGCTGCAGCAACTTCTTCCTAGAAACATTGTCAAAGGCAAGGGAAGCAAGGGCAAAAATGAACTATTGGGATTTCATAAGATAAAAAGCTTTTGCACAGCAAAAGAAACAGTCAACAAAATCCAAAGACAACTGACAGAATGGGAGAAGATATTTGCAAACAGACATATGACAAAGTGCTCAACATCGCTCGGCATCAGGGAAATCCAAATCAAAACCTCAATGAGATACCACCTCACACCAGTCAGAATGGCTAAAATTAACAAGTCAGGAAACGACAGATGTTGGCGGGGATGCAGAGAAAGGGGAACCCTCCTACACTGTTGGTGGGAATGCAAGCTGGTGCAGCCACTCTGGAAAACAGTATGGAGGTTCCTCAAACAGTTGAAAATAGAGCTACCCTATGACCCAGCGATTACACTACTGGGTATTTACCCCAAAGATACAAATATAGTGATCTGAAGGGGTACATACAACCCAATGTTTATAACAGCAATTTCCACAATAGCCAAACTACAGAAAGAGCCAAGAAGTCCATCAACAGATGAATGGATAAAGAAGATGTGGTGTATATATATATATATATATATATATATATATATATATATACACACACACACACACACACAATGGAATATTATGCAGCCATCAAAAAAACCTGAAATCTTGCCATTTGCAATGATGTGGATGGAACTAGAGGGTATTATGCTGAGCAAAATAAGTCAATCTGAGAAAGACACTTATCATATGACCTCACTGATATGAGGAATTCTTAGTCTCAGGAAACTGAGGGTTGCTGGAGTGGTGGGGGGTGGGAGGGATGGGATGGCTGGGTGATAGACACTGGGGAGGGTATGTGCTATGGTGAGCACTGTGAAGTGTGTAAGACTGATGAATCACAGACCTATACCTCGAAATCAAATAATACATTATATGTTGAAAAAAAAAAAGAAGAAGATAGTAGGAAGGGAGAAATGAAGAGGGGGGACATCAGAGGGGGAGACGAACCATGAGAGACGATGGACTCTGAGAAACAAACAGAGGGTTCTAGAGGGAAGGGGGTGAGGGGATGGGTTAGCCTGGTGATGGGTATTAAGGAAGGCACGTATTGAATGGAGCACTGGGTGTTATACACAAACAATGAATCATGGAACACTACATCAAAAACTAATGATGTAATGTATAGTGTTTAACATAATATTAAATTAAAAAAAGAAATTAAATTGATTTTAAATTTTTATTTTCAGCAAAGTGTATAAGCTATTTATTAATTCTAAAATTTATTTTATATTATGTGAGTATTCTAAATCCATGAATTTATTATCTGCAAATAATTACCATTTTATATTTTTTTGCCCCAATGAATGTGATGTTGAACTGTTTGAGCATTTTTTCTACATTTATTAAGATATTATCTCCATGTTTTCTTATTTTAACATGCTGATAAATATTTACCTTTTTTGTTTTATTTTGTTTTGTTTTTATTGGTTAATAACATTTGCTTTGCTAATATAAACACAACTCAGTCATGATATATTGCAGCTACATTTTATACCAAATTGGAGTATTTTGATTAACGTGGTATTTTATACCAAGTTGGAGGATTTGGCTTCTGTATTCCGAAAATTTGCTCTCAGGTTTCTGTTGAAACAACATACTTAAATATATATTTAAGATTAGAATAAATTTTGTATTATTGAAGCAACAATAATTACATAAATAAGACAGATTTAAATATTTACCAGTGTAATCTACTATGTGTAATACCTGCTTTAATGCTTATGAAGAATTTACTAAATTAGAGGAAAGATAGAATAAATCATTAAATAGTGTTATTTATTCTGTGTAATATTAAGCAAAGTGTTTTGTTTTTTTTTTTTAAAGATTTTTATTTATTTGCCAGAGAGGGAGGGAGAGAGAGAGAGAGAGCGTGTGCATGCACAAGCAGGGAGCTGCAGGTAGAGGGAGAAGCAGGCTCCCGGCTGAGCAAGGAGCCTGACGTGGGGACTCGATCCCAGGGTCCTGGGATCATGACCTGCGCCAAAGGCAGATGCTTAACTAACTGATTCACCCAGATGCCCTAAGCAAAGTGTTTTGAACAGAAAAATAACCACAGACCTCATCTAAAACCAAAATTAATTGTGTGGGGCTAAAAAGTAAAAAAAAAAAAAAAAGTAAAATTGTACAACTAAGAAGAAAACAGATGTTTGTTTGTTTATTGGAGGGAGAGGAACGTATTTATTTATTTATTTATTCATTCATTCATTCATTCATTCATTCATTTATTGGAGGGAGAAAGCATATGTACCTGTGAGCTGAGGTGGAGGGGCAGAGGGAGAGGGAGAGAGAGAATCTTAAGCAGGCTCCAAGTTCAGCATGGAGCCTGAAGTGGGACTTGACATGGGGCTCTATCTCATGATCCTGGGATCATGACCCTGAGATCATGACCTGAGCTAAAATCTACAGCTGGATTCTTAACCAACTGAGCCAACCAGGCACCCCCACTTATCTTTTGAGGGAAAAGAACATATGAGCTTGGCTCAACTACTTCTGTTCAACATACTTAACCTAACATGCCTCACCATTTATTAAATAACACTATACTATAAATGTGATGCCATGAGTCATAAAGAGTTCAATATCATTATCTTCAACTTACTGTGATTAGGCCATCACATACTGCTTCATATACCTATCTCTTTCAAAGAGCTGATATCTATTTTCTACAGCAATGAGTGCTTATAAATCAGATTCTTTTTTTTAAGATTATTTATTTATTTATTTATTTATTTATTTATTTGACAGAGAGAGACACAGCGAGAAAGGGAACATAAGCAGGGGGAGTGGGAGAGGGAGAAGCAGGCTTCCTTGCCAAGCAGGGAGACCGAAGCAGGGCTCGATGGGGGGCTTGGGGCTCCATCCCAGGACCCTGGGACCAAGACCTGAGCCGAAGGCAGACGCTTAAGGACTGAGCCATCCAGGGGCCCCTATAAATCAGATTCTTCAAGAAAGGCTGGAATGAGTGTTCTGGTTTTGTTTTATTTTGTCCCCCCACCCCCCCAAGATAGCCAGAGAACAAAAAGAACAGAATTAGCAGTGGTTATTGAGAAAAATAAAAATCCAGAGTCATGTATTACCTCTAAGAAGTAGAATCAAGACCTAAGTAGAAATAAAATAAGTTGTTAAATAGAGAAAGGGTTATTATATTCAGAAAGTAAGTAACCTTTGCTAACTTCCTTCATTATAAATGCTACAAATACCCTGTCCAGATGGTGTTTGTCACCCTTACTGAAGAAAGTTTAATACACTTAACAGTGTCCAAGATGTATAACTTCTGCATGATTTGTTTCTTTTGTAAATTTGGTAAATTATCATTCTGTATCACTACAAATATTGCCAATTTCCAACACTGTCACTTTCTTCCTTATTAAGTGTCTGGGGATTTGCTTCTTTTTAAATTTTATCATGTATGTTTCCTGATCACTTTTAAATATATTCTTTCATTTTAGGATCTTTCCAGTCAACAGTAAACTGTAATATCCTTAAATTATATTTAGTAAACAATGTTTCTTTCATCTGCCATCCATGCTTGCATACAGGAGAAATATTTCTCCCAACTATAACCTGTCTTAAAAATCTATTTTTGCCACACAATTTAGCTTTATTCTCAACTAAAAGATACGTGAAAATAATCCCTCATTTTCTTTTATGATCGGTTCTCTTTTTTCTTAACTCCCTACCCCTATGTGAAAATAACATTCAAGGACATAACTGAAAATAATGAAATAATGTGTAATAAAAATCAACCAAGATAGAATCCACAAAGTTTAAAGGAAGAACAGACTAACAAAGTAAATGTAATTTCATCAAGTTTTATTAGAATTAGATTTAAAATATCTTAAGTGCCATCATGAGATGCCCAGCAAACCCTTTAATAAGCGTTTAACCTTCATGTGTAGGAGTTAGTCATTAATTTCAAGGCTCCTCAAGAGTAAAAAAGAAATTCATAATGTCAAGCATCAAGTTTACAGAATGCATATATTCCTTTTATTTAAAAAATAACATATGGCATTCAATCTGATGTTATGACCTACGTTTATGCATATTAGAAGATAATTCATTTAGCTGTATTTATACTAGAATTGTTAGTGGAAAATCACACAGGCATCTGGCAGTGAAGAGAGAGATGGTACAGGCTGCTCAGCTCTCCTACAATTCTTGGAGATAGAAATCAAATATATTTATTTTCTGCCATTGTTTCAGTATATTCTTCCTGAAAAGTCAACTTGTCTAATTTCAACATCGTCAGAATGATTTTTTAAATGTAGTATTTGTTCTTTATAAAAAAATTGATACAAAATTTGATGCAGAACAGGTATAAAATGTTTGCATTGTTTTTGAAGTACAATTGTCAAAAGTAGTAATATGCTAACTAAAAGAAATATCAGTTCAAAGCTTGATGTATATTTATTTGTCTTTGTATCCAACTCTAGAAAATACAGATATAAAACATCTAAATTTTCTCTGATTTTTGTCTGATTTCATATGTGTTGCCTTAATAGACTGTATCTTTTCCTAACTTTTTCATTCTGGTTCAACATGGCTTAGGATACAAGAAAACCAAAGAGTGTTTGGAAATAACCCATTTCTGAGTGCTTTATCCAGAACTTCTCAGAAGCTCTGTGTGTGTTTAGGAGGCAGAAATTATAGCTCTGTACTCATGACCATTTGACAGCCAGACCTTTAAAGATGCCGTCCACTCTGTTTTACCACTGCATGCTTTTCCATTCCTTCAAGAGTAACTCAGTATTAATATTCTTCATTTTAATCCCTATTTGAATGTTACTAACTTATGTGTGACATATCTAGGAGATAAAGCCTTGTTTGTTTTTTTCATAAATATTTTACTCATTTTTTTCCATTCTTTCAGCCAGGTATTAATTAATTTGAAATCCATACAGACCCTGGTATATTTCTTCTTAAAGAAGAGATGTAATTACTTGAAGTCGATGTAGTTCTTTCTGGAAAATGAGATAATTTCGGTTTTTAGACGTATTGAAAAATAATGAATCTTCCTTTAAAGGACAAGAAAAGATCTGTCATTTTAGGCCATATTCACAGAGCATATCGAGCCATTAGTAACATTTCTCTGTCAATGCTAATAGCACACAGTCATCATGATGTTTTAGGTGGGCCTGCACTTAGCTAACAGCACTTTTATAATTAATATCCTAACATAACTGTAATGAATGAATTCCCAGTTAAGGAAAGGGAAATAGAACGTAGGAAAAAAGGGGGGAGGGGTAGCAAAAGCAGAAAGCAAGGATACTGGACAGAGAGTGTAGTAGGCAATTATTATTATTATTTTTTTTTTAAAGGAAGAAATTTTCTGAAAATCAATCTAAGGCATTACAGGTAGGGGGTCTCCATCTCTGTCTGAACCGACCAATGCTCCCTGTTGTTTCTGTCAAGAGGAAGGACACTGTGATTTTCAGTGTAATTTCAAACCTTGTGCTATAAGGTTGGCAGGCTGCCCCTCCAGCATGCTGGAAGATCTCACATATGAATGAAAGGCAATTTCACCTCTATCATGGGCCATGGTAGAAGATGTGCTCTTCTCAAAGAAAGATAATACAAAATCTTATCTTACAAAACATTGCAAGATGCTGATTGAATCTTAACCTCAAGTTATTTTATTACGTCACATCTACCATCTTTAATAGACCACCCAGAAAAAGGAATAAATTAGGAAAATTGTGAGGAAAGTTGCCAAACTTAAGAAAATTAATAGCCAAAATTTTTAAATAGCTGTCCACATAATGGGTATATATTGTTTGATTATTTTTAAATTATTAGAAGAGAGAAGAGTTCCTTCCTGCTATCTTCTTTTTTTTTTTTTTTTTTTTTTTTGTATAATAGCAGGAAGGGAAAAATGAAGGGGGGGAAATCAGAGGGGGAGAGGAACCATGAGAGACTATGGACTCTGAGAAACTGAGGGTTCTAGAGGGGAGGGGGTGGGGGAATGGGTTAGCCTGGTGATGGGTATTAAAGAGTGCACGTACTGAATGGAGCACTGGGTGTTATATGCAAACAATAAATCATGGAACACTACATCAAAAACTAATGATGTGATGTATGGTGATTAACATAACATAATAAAATTTAAAAAATAAATTATAAATTATAACTATTGAAAAGAAAAGAATGGAAATTAGATAAAAGATATAATTTGAACAATGAAAAAAAAAGAATGGGCCATTGCATAAATCTCAAGAATAATTTTTACAATAGTCAGATTTTTACTGGTATTCTCAGAATATTGAAGAAAGATTTAAACTGTTTCAAGTTAATTAAAATGCATTTAAAAGAGCTCTAGAGTTCAAAGAATGTACAACCAAGCCCCTTACACACATTTGTCTCCAGTAAAAAAATAACTAGAAATGTCTGTTTTAATCTATAACTCTGCAAATAGCACAAGCTCAGTTTTAAAAAATGATTTTTGAATGTATCTAGTATAAAAGAAAAGCAGAAATGTTTTTCTGATAATTGTCTATCATTCTGTTCCTTTTCTGTATTTTCTGTAACGTACATCTATAATGATCAAGGAACATTTTCTAATTTTATAAATGATCAGCATGACTCAATAAAAAAATAAACTGAAATAATTTTGAACACCTAAAAAAAAAAAAGAAGAGAGAAGAGTTAATAATTAGATTCAGAATTTATGAAAGTGATGCCTTTAGTTGTCAACACAAAAATTAGGAGTCAGGGGCGCCTGGGTGGCTCAGTCGTTAAGCGTCTGCTTTCAGCTCAGGTCATGATCCCAGGGTCCTGGGATCGAGCCCTGCCTCAGGCTCCCTGCTTGCCAGGAAGCCCGCTTCTGCCTCTCCTACCCCCCCCCGCTTGTGCTCCTGCTCTCGCTATCTCTCTCTGTCAAATAAATTAAATAAATAAATAAATAAATAAATAAATAAATAAATAAATAAATAAATCGTTAAAAAAATGAGGAGTCTAGCAATTAAGTTAGTCACTATTAGGAGACAGTCTTTAAAAATCTATTTTAAATATAAGAATAAGGATTAGCTGTGTCTACTTGTGAATTTCTTCAGACAACACTGATAGACTTTTGACAAATTCATTTTAAAATAAGAGATTATAGACAGATTATTTTTTTTTAAAGATTTTATTTATTTATTTGAGAGAGAGAGAATGAGAGACAGAGAGCATGAGAGGGAAGAGGACAGAGGGAGAAGCAGATCCCCTGCTGAGCAGGGAGCCCGATGTGGGACTCGATCCCAGGACTCCAGGATCATGACCTGAGCCGAAGGCAAGTCGCTTAACCAACTGAGCCACCCAGGCGCCCCATATAGACAGATTATTTTAATAATTCAGATTTCCTACTCTCTACAGCTCCTCCATCAAAGTATGCCTGAACAAATCATTTATATTTTAAGGGGGTTACAGTTCTTAGAATGCAGCAATGTCTCCAAGTTTTTATTTTATTGTGTTAACATAGAAAATCATTCCTGCATGATGGAAAATGGATGTTCATAAAGGAATCGGTTCTTCAACATATCTTTAGCATAGCTTCAATTAATTCACTCAAGAACTTAATGAGTTACTAGCAACTTCATTTTGCAGATGAGAACACAGAGTCTCAGAGAGAATGCACTTTTTCAAGCTTAAAGAACAGATGGATAGAACTTTAGCAAATACCGACAGAGGCTGATCCCAATGACTTCCTAGGTTAGCATTTCCCATCAAACCATAGTAACTCAAAATTTATTAGGGGTTTAAGAATAAAATAGGCTCCAGAATCTTTGTGAAACATTGTGCTAGGGTTAAAGTTTTATCACTTCAAGTTTTCCAAGCATTTTTTACATATTCATGGGTATTATGACTATCTGGAATATATTATACCATGTAGTCCTTCTCTATTTCTCCTTGGAGTATTTTGTCAGTCTAACATTCTATAAAACACAGTCTAGGAAGGGTTAGTCTAGGCAATTCATTGATTCACCTAAATTTTATTGAGTGCTTAATATACACCAAGTACTTTGCCAGGTACAAGGAAATCAGTTTCATAAGGGTAGTCCTATATTTCAAAGAAATCACAGCCTAGAATCAAACACTACAAACTCTGCACATAATAATAAAAATAATAAAAAAAATAAAATCAGAGAATTATGGTACCAACGAAGAATTATGGTACTAACATAGTCTGGGTTCAGGAAGGAATTTATGTAGAAGGTGATGGTTAAGATAACCTTAAAGAATGATCAAAATGAAGCTTCTTTTTATAATACATAATTGCCATAACCAATTTATTAATATTATTGTTTGTATTTTTCATCTCTCTGATAGTGAATATTATATGTGGGCAATGTCCAAATTTGAATTGCATTTTTATCCTTTTCTTTTTGCATAAATTAAACTGAATTTCATACACACACACTTATATATACAGTATATATATACATATGTATATACTTTTTTTTTAAAGTAAATCGTCTATTCCTCATGATGATATAGGCCAGTGTTCTGCATTGAGGTATAAAATTCTCATTATATTATTTTTAGTTAACCTACATTAGTCAGATTATAAAATTTTACCATAGTTCCTATTTATTAGATTATTTGTCATCTAGAAACTCAACAATAATAAAGCAGTTTAGATACAAATCTATGAGCCAGAGATATAATGAATAACTTCTTTTTATTTTAATTTATGTTAGAATCTACAGTTTTGATTAAGATCAACATATGGTGACTGTAGTGGAATGAATAGATTTAAATATCTCATCTCCTAGGGCGCCTGGGTGGCTCAGTTGGATAAGCGACTGCCTTCGGCTCAGGTCATGATCCTGGAGTCCCGGGATCGAGTCCCGCATCAGGCTCCCTGCTCGGCAGGGAGTCTGCTTCTCCCTCTGACCCTCCTCCCTCTCATACTCTCTGTCTCAAATAAATAAATAAAATCTTAAAAAAAAAAAAAATCTCATCTCCTAAAAACAACTAAAATATTGGACAAATTTGTCAAGAACAGATATTACAGAGCTCTGGAAATCAACCAGAGACAGACAACAAATTCAGTTTATTCATTAGAAACTCTCAAACTTCCAGGAAGAATAATGGTGTTCTTGCCTTGGGTTGCTCTACAAGAAATTCTACAGGAATTGTCCAGGCTGAAATGAAAGACACTAGTCAGAAATGTGAAGCCACAGGAAGAAATTAAGATTATCCATAGATGCAACTACATAGACAAATATAAAAGAAAATATAAATGTATGCTTGTAATTAATTACTTCTCCTGATTTAAAAGTCAACTGCATAAAGCAATAATTATAAAAATGATCTGCTGATATTATAATTTATAAAGATGTAATTTGTATGATAATGGTAGCAAAGAGAAGGGGTATAATGGAACTACATTCGAGCAAATACTTTTTATCTTATTGAAATTCAGTTGCTGTTATCAAGCTATAAGTTACAAGTTAATATGTTAATTGTAATCCCCAGGACAACCATTAAAAATAACAAAATAATTAGCTAAGCAACAAAAAAACTATGATTATACACTACAAAATATCTATTAATCACACAAAAAATGTTATAATGGAAGAATAATGGTACGAAAATGATGGAAGACTTATAGAAAACAAACAGTAAAATGTCATTATCAGTAGTTACATTAATGAAAATGAATACAACACTCTAGTAAAAAATGCAGAGGTGGGCAAAATGGATTTTTAAACAGATCCAACTATATGCTCCGCAACAGAGAGAATTTAGATTCAAAGAAACAAAATGGTTAAAAGTAAAAGGAAGGAAAGATATATACCATGCCATCAGAACCCAATAAAGAGATAAGGTCATTAATATTAGATAAAATAAAT
Source organism: Mirounga angustirostris (assembly GCF_029215605.1). NCBI lineage: Eukaryota > Metazoa > Chordata > Mammalia > Carnivora > Phocidae > Mirounga > Mirounga angustirostris. The sequence goes on along the minus strand of NW_026991710.1, from coordinate 37,762,630 downwards.
TATAAAACAAAAACTTTCAGGAGACAAAGGAAGATATATTCTAATGATAAAGAATCAATCCAGCATGAAGACATATACTTATAAACAGATATACACCTAACAATGGAGCCTCAAAGTATTTGAAACAAAAGCTGACATAATTATAAAGTAGTCAATTTAACAATAATATTTAGAGATTTTAACACCCTACTTACAAAGATGAAAAAAATAGACAAGAGATAAATAAGGAAATAAAAGATCTTATAGCACCATAAATCAACTAGACCTAAAGACATCTGTGAAATAATCCCAAAACAGCAGAATATACACTTTTCTCCTATGCACTTGGAACATTATTCAAGTATATGACATGTTAAGCCATAAAACAAACCAAAGTAAGTTTTAAAAGACTGAAATAATACAAAGTATATTCTCTGAAAACAATGAATTAGAAATCAATAAAAAAAAGAAAATTAAGAACATTTTCAAATATGTGGAAATTAACATACTCCTAAATAACTAATAGGTCAAAGAATAAATCATAAATAAATTTAGAAAATTTGAGGTAAAGGAAAGGGATATAAAACATACTAAAATGTACTAGATGAAACTAAAGAAGTGCAGAAAGGGAAATTTAGTGCTACAAATGCATTTATTAAAAAAGAAGAAATATTTCAAATCATTAAGCTATCTGTTCACCTTAAGAAACTGGAAAAAAGAAGAGCAAATTAAACTCAAAGGAAGTATAAGGCAGGAAGTAATAAAGGTTAGAGAGCAGAAAAACAGAAGACAAATCAACAAAACTAAAAGTTGGTTATTTGAAAGGATTGAAAAATTTAACAATTAGCTAGACTAAACAGAACAATGAGAAAGAGGAGATTCAAATTGGAAATAAAAGAGGGGACACCACTACCAACTTTACAGAACCAAAAATTATTATAAAGAATCTATGGATAATTGTATGCCAACAAACTTTATAATGCACATCAAAAAGGACATATTCCTAAAAAGACACAAACAAAATTAACTCAAGAAGAAATAGAAAATATGAATAGACCTATAAAAAGTAAATAGATTGAGTTAATAATTTTCAAAATTCCTACAAAGAATAGCCTAGGTCCAAATAACTTCAATAGAGTAATTAATACCAATCATTCACAAACTCTTCAAATTATAGAATGAGGCCAGTATTATGCTAATATCACAAGAAAAGGAAACCAGAGACCAATACCTGAATATGGATGCAAAAATAGTCAATAAAATGCTAAAAAACGAAAGTAAGCAACCTACATAAGAAGAATATCACACCAAGCACACATTTTCCCACCAGTACAAGGTAGGTTCAACATTCAAAAAATTAGTCAAGGTAATACATCTCATTAATAAAATAAAGGGCAAATAAGTAAATGATCATTTCAGTAGATGCAAAAAAAAAAAAAAGGCATTTGATAAAATCCAATACACTTTCATGTTAAAACACTCAATAAACTTGAAGTAGAAGGGGACTCCCTCAATCTCCCAAAAAGAATCTACCAAAATTCCATAGGTTTTTATCCTTAATGATAAAAAGTTGGATATTTTCCCACAAATCTCAGAAGAAGGCAAAAATAACCACTATCACCATTCCCATTACACCATTTCCAGGAGGTTCTAGCCATGGAAATTGGTAAGAAATAAAAGGAATTCAGATTGGAAGTGTAAATTAAAATGATCATTCTTTGCAAATGACATGATATTGCACATAGGAAGTCCTAAAGAATCCACACACACTCAAAAACTATTAGAATTTATAAATGAGTTCATTATTATTTGCAGGATAGAAGCTCAATATGCAAATTTCAACATTTTTACATACTACAATTAAAAATCCAAAAATGAAATTGGAAAAAATCTATAATAACACATATTTGCAGAAATTGTTTCTAAAATTAATACGGAAAAGCAAGGGACCCAGAATAGCCAAAAAACTTTTTTAAAAAGAAGAACAAATTTGGAGTACCCATATATCCCGATTTCCAACTATACTACAAAGCTATAGTAATCAAAACTGGTTTTTGCTGGCTGTCAATGGAATAGAATTGAAACTCCAGAAATAAATTCTTACATTTATGGTTAATTAAGTTTTAACAAAGCTTTTTAAGACAATTTGGTGTGGTAAAATAGTCTTTTCAATAAATGGTGTTACAATAACTGGATCCACATGCAAAAAAAATAATAATAATAATTGAGACCCCTACTCTACATAATAAACACAAATGTTGATATTAAGGTGGATCAGAGACATAAATGTAAGAATGAAAGCAATAAAACTATTAGAAAAAACCATAGGAATAAATTTTTATGACCTTGAATTGAGCAAAGCCCTCCTAGATAAAACATCTAATGCAACAAGTAACAACAACAGAAACAGATAAACTGGACATCACTAAAATTAAAAGCTGTTAGCTTCAAAGACACTCAAAGTGAAAGACAACACATAATAAAAGAAAACTTTTATAAATCACATGTCTGACAAGGAATTGTATACCTAAAACATAAAAAAAATTCTTACAACTCTATAATGAAAAAATAACAATTAAAATAGAAAAATGATTTGAAAAGATAATTCTCCAAAGAAGATATATAGGTGTTCAATAGATACATGCAAAAATGATCAACACTATTAGCCATCAGGGAAATGCAAATAAAAACTACAATGAGAGACTACTCTACACACACTAGAATTGCTAAAATCAAAAAGAGACAACAAATGCTTGTAAGAATTCAGAGAATTTAGAACCTCTTAAATTTGGGTAGGATTATATAATAGTGCATCCACTTTAGAAAACAGTTTGGCAGTCCCTCAAATTGTTAAACATAGAGTTAGTTACCATATGATCCAGAAATTTCACTTCTAAGTATATACCAAAGAGAAATGAAACCATATGTCTGCATGAAAACCTGTATGTGAACCTTCATAGTAGCATTATTCATAATAACCAAAGTTAAAAACAATCCAAATGCCCATGATCTGATGAATGGATAAATAAAATATGGTATATCCCTACAATGGAATGCTATTTAGCAATAAAAATGGAATACTATACACACTACAACATGAATAAATCTTGAAAACATTGTGCTAAGTGGAAGAAGTCAGTCACATAAAACCACATATTATATTATTCCATTTATACTGAATGTTCAGAATGAGCAATCCATAGAAACAGTCCCTTGGTGTGTTTAGGTGGAGAGAAGAAGGTGACTGGTAATGGGTACAGAGCTTTTTGGATGGCAATAAAATACGTTCCAAAATTTGATAGTGGTGATAGTTGTGTAGTTAATATATTAAAATATATTGAAAGTGTAAATGTAAGGGGTATCTGGCTGGCTTAGTTGGTGGAGCATGTGACTCTTTATCTCAGGATTGTGGGTTTGAGCCCCATGTTGGGTGTAGAGATTACTTAAAAATAAAATCTTTTTTAAAAAAGTATAAATTTGGGGGGGGAGCAAGATGGTGGAGGAGTAGAAGACCTAAATTTCATCTGGTCCCAGGAATTCAGCTAAATAGCTATCAAACCATTCTGAACACCTACAAACTCAACAGGAGATTGAAGAAAAGAATAACAGCAATTCTATGAACAGAAAAGCGACCACTTTCTGGAAGATAGGATGTGTGGAGAAATGAATCCAAGGTGATATTTGGAAAGATAGACCGAGGGGCGGAGGGAGCCTCCGTCACCTGGCTACCGGCAAGTGATAGGGCAGCGGAGCACAAAATTGGAAGTTTTAGAAGTTTGCTCTGCTGAGGGACGTCGCTCCAGTGGCTAAGCAGGGGTGGAATCCCCCCACGGGACAGTGTGGTCTCAGGACCCTCGGGGTCACAGAAAGACTGGGGATGCCTGAATGTGGCAGAGCTCCCAGGTATTGGAGCAGGGAAGCTGGCTGCAAAGACGGAGCCAAGGAGTGGGCTCTCAGCTCGGGGCTGCAGTAAACTGTGATCTGTGGCACAGTCAGACCACTATTCTTCCAGCGGGGACCCAACAAGCAGCAGAATCAGGGTGACTCCCCTTCCTCCCCAAGGAGGAGCGGCATGGGAGTGTACACAGGAATCTGCTGGGGTTTAGAGATTCCAAACAGGGTGGTGTGCCAGAGATAGAAACACTCAGTCACAGGCCAGGTGAGCACGGAGTGCAGCCAGAGACCAGGGAGAGAGGAGTGATTGACTGCTTTTCTCTGAGGGCTCACTGAGGAGTGGGGCCCCATGTTCTCGGCTCCTCCAGGGCCAGAGATTGGGAGGCTGCCATTTTCATTCTTATCCTCCAAAGCTGTACAGAAAGGTTTCAGGGAACAAAAGCTACTGAGAGGAAACCCGAGCAGATTACTTAGCCTGGCCCCTGGCAAGGGCAGTGCAATTCCATCTCAGGCAAAGACATTTGAGAATCACTGCAACAGGCCCCTCCCCAGAAGATCAGGAAGAACATCCAGCCAAGACCCAGTTTACCAATCAATGAGAACTGCAAAAATCTACCACTAGGGGAATACAGCACATACAAATCATGGCTTTTTTCCCATGATGCTTTAGTCTTTCAAAATTAATTTTTTAAATTTTCTTTATTTTTTCTTTTTCTAATTCTTTTTTTTAATTTTTCTTCTTTACTTTTTCAACAACATCTTATCAATTCCTTTTTTAAAATCTCTTTTAATTTTCATTTTTATGGTCTTATTCTATGCCTTCATTGTATTTAACTTTATTTTTTGTATATATATAAGTTTTTCTTTCTTTAAAATTTTGGGATACAGTTTCTTCTAACAGACCAAAATATACCCTAAATCTAGTATATGGCTTTGTTCTAGTCTCTTGCCTGATCCATTCCATTATTTTTTTTAATTATTCTTTTTTTTTTTCAACCAACTTTTTATCAATTCTTTTTAAAAATATTTAATTTTCATCTTTACAGTCATATTCCATCCCTTCATTGTATTTACCCTTATTTTTATGTGTGTGTGTGTGTATATATATATATATATATATATATATATATATATATATATATAAGTTTTTCTTTCTTCAAAATTTTGGGAGGCAGTTTCTCTAACAGATGAAAATACACCCAAAATCTAGTGTGTGGCACTGCTCTCTTCACCAGCCTGATCATATTCTTTTTGTTTTTTTTCCCTTTCTTTTCCCCCAGTTTCGGGTCTCTTCTGATTTGTTTAGTGTATATTTTTCTGGTGTCATTGTTACTCTTTTAGCATTTTGTTCTCTCATTCATCTATTCTCCTCTGGACAAAATGACAAGATGGAAAAACTCACCTCAAAAAAAAAAAAAAAAGAACAAGAGGGAGTACCAATGGCCAGGGACATAAACAATACAGACATTAGTAAGATTTCAGAACTAGAGTTCAGAATGATGATTATAAAAATACTAGAGATACTAGCTGGGCTTGAAAAAGGCATAGAAAATCCTAGAGAATCCCTTTCTGGAGAAATGAACTAAAATCTAACCAAATCAAAATCAAAAAGTCTATTAATGAGGTGCAATAAAAAATGGAGGCTCTAACTGCTAGGATAAATGAGGCAGAAGAGTGAATTACTGATATAGAAGACCAAATGATGTAGAATAAAGATGCTGAGAAAAAGAGAGATAAACTACTGGATCACAAGGGGAGAATTAGAGATAAGTGATACCATAAGGTGAAACAATATTAGAATAATTGGGATCCCAGAAGAAGAAGAAAGAGAGAGAGGGGCAGAAGGTATTTGGAGCAAATTAAAGCAGAGAACTTCCCTAATTTGGTGAAGGAAACGGGCATCAAAATCCAGGAGGCACAGAGAACCCCCCACAAAATCAATACAAATAGGTCAACACCCCGACATCTAATACTAAAACTTACAAATCTCAGAGACAAAGAGAAAATCCTGAAAGCAGCTCAAGACAAGAGGCCTGTAACCTACAAAGGCCAGAAATATTACTTTGGCAGCAGACCTATCCACAGAGATCTAGCAGGCCAGAAAGGACTGGCATGATATATTCAGGGCATTAATGAGAAAAATATGCAGCAGTATATACTATACTATACAAATACTATATCCAGCTAGGCTGTCATTGAAAATAGAAGGAGAGATAAAAAGCTTCCAGGATAGAGGCACCTTGGTGGCTCAGTTGTTAAGTGTCTGCCTTCGCTCAGGTCATGATCCCAGGGTCCTGGGATCGAGCCCCACATCAGGCTCCCTGCTCGGTGGGAAGCCTGCTTCTCCCTCTCCCACTCCCCCTGCTTGTGTTCCCTCTCTCGCTGTGTCTCTCTCTGTCAAATAAACAAAATCTTAAAAAAAAAAAAAATAGCTTCCAGGACAAACAAAAACTAAAAGAAATTGCAAACACCAAACCACCCCTACAAGAAATATTGACAAGGGTCCTCTAAGCAAAGAGAGAGCCTAAAAGAAACATAGACCAGAAAGGAACAGAGACAATATACAGTAACAGTAACCTTATAGGCAATACAATGGCACTAAATTCCTATCTTTCAATAGTTACCCTGAATGTAAATGGGCTAAATGCCCCAATCAAAAGACACAGGCTATCAGACTGGATAAAAAAACAAGACACATCGATTTTCTGTCTGCAAGAGACCCATTTTAGACCCAAAGACACCTACAGATTTAAAGTGGGGGTGGAAAACTATTTACTGCTAATGGACATCAAAAGAAAGCTGGGGTGGCAATCTTTATATCAGACAAATTAGATTTTAAACCAAAGACTGTAATAAGAGATGAGGAAGGACACTATATCATACTTAAAGGGTTTATCCAACAAGATCTAACAATTTTAAATATCTATCCCCCTAACATAGGAGCAGCCAATTATATAAGCCAATTAATAACAAAAGAAATGAAACACATTGACAATAATAGTAGGTGATTTTAACATCCCCTCACTGCAATGGACAGCTCATCTAAGCAAAAGATCAATAAGGAAATAAAGACTTTAAATGACACACTGGACCAGATGGACTTCACAGACATATTCAGAACATTCCATCCCAAAGCAAAAGAATACACATTCTTCTCTCATGTCATGGAACATTCTCCAGAATAGATAACATCCTGGGTCACAAATCAGGTCTCAACCGGTACCAAAAGATTGGGATCATTCCCTGCCTATTTTCAGACCACAGTGCTTTGAAACTAGAACTCAATCACAAGAGGAAAGTTGGAAAGAACTCAAATACATGGAGGCTAAAGAGCATCCTACTAAAGAATGAATGGGTCAACCAGGAAATTAAAGAAGAATTTAAAAAATTCATGGAAACAAATGAAAATGAAAACACAACAGTTCAAAATCTTTGGGATGCAGCAAAGGCAGTCCTAAGAGGAAAGTATATAGCAATACAAGCCTTTCTCAAGAAACAAGAAAGGTCTCAAATACAAAACCTAACCCTACACCTAAAGGAGCTGGAAAAAGAAGAGCAAATAAAGCCTAAATCCAGCAGGAGAAGAGAAATAATAAAGATCAGAGCAGAAATCAATGAAATAGAAACCAAAAGAACAGTAGAACAGATCAATGAAACTAGGAGCTGGTTCTTTGAAGAATTAATAAGATTGATAAACCCCTGGCCAGACTTATCAAAAAGAAAAGAGAAACGACCTAAATAAATAAAATCATGAATGAGAGAGGAGAGATCACAACCAACACCAAAGAACATATTAAGAACAACTATATGCCAGCAAATTAGACAATCTGGATGAAATAGATGCATTCCTGGAGATGTATAAACTACCAAAACTGAACCAGGATGAAATAGAAAACCTGAACAGACCTATAACCACTAAGGAAATTGAAGCAGTCATCAAAAATCTCCCAAAAAACAAAAGCCCAGGGCCAGATGGCTTCCCAGGGGAATTCTACCAAACATTTCAAGAAGAATTAATACTTATTCTTCTGAAACTGTTCCATAATATAGAAATGGAAGGAAAACTTCCAAACTCATTTTATGACGCCATCATTACCCTGATCCTAAAACCAGACAGAGACCCCATCAAAAAGGAAGAATTATAGACCAATATCCCTGATGAACATGGATGCAGAAATTCTCACCAAAATACTAGCCAATAGGATCCAACAGTACATCAAAAGGATTATTCACCATGACCAAGCGGGATTTATTCCTGGCCTGCAAGGTTGGTTCAACATCTGCAAATCAATCAATGTGATACAATACATTAATAAAAGAAATAACAAGAACCATATGATCCTCTCAATAGATGCAGAAAAAGCTTTTGACAAAGTATAGCAGTCTTTCTTGGTTAAAACTCTTCACAGTGTAGGGATAGAGGGAACATACGTCAATATCATAAAAGCCATCTATGAAGAACCCACAGCGAGTACCATTCTCAATGGGGAAAAACTGAGAGCTTTCCCCCTAAGGTCAGGAACACAGCAGGGATGTCCACTATCACCACTGCTATTCAACATACTACTAGAAGTCCTAGCCTCAGCAATCAGAAAACAAAAAGAAATAAAAGGCATTGAATTGGCAAAGAAGAAGTCAAACTCTCACTCTATGCAGATGATATCATATTTTATGTGGAAAACCCAAAAGATTCCACCCCAAAACTGCCAGAACTCATACAGGAATTCGGGAAAGTGGCAGGATATAAAATCAATGCACAGAAATCAGTTGCATTTCTATATACCAACAACAAGACAGAAGAAACAGAAATTAAGGAGTCAATCACATTTACAATTGCACCAAAAACCATAAGATACCTAGGAATAAATCTAACCAAAGAGGCAAAGAACCTATACTCATAAAACTATAGAATACTCATGAAAGAAATTGAGGAAGACACAATAAAATGGGAAAACGTTCCATGCTCATGGATTAGAAGAACAAATATTGTGAAGATATCTATGCTACCTCTAGCAATCTACACACTTAATGTAATCCCTATCAAAATACCATCCATTTTTTTTCAAAGAAATGGAACGAATAATCCTAAAATCTGCATGAAGCCAGAAAAGACCCCTCATAGCCAGAGGAATGTTGAAAAAGAAAAGCAAAGGGGGTGGCATCACAATTCCAGACTTCAAGCTCTATTACAAAGCTATAATCATCAAGACGTATGGTACTGTCACAGAAACAGACACATAGATCAATGGAACAGAATAGAGACCCCAGAAATGGACCCTCAACTCTATGGTCAACTAACCTTAGACAAAGTAGGAAAGAATGTCCAATGGAAAAAAGACAGCTCTTCAACAAATGGTGTTGGGAAAATTGGACAGCCACATGCAGAAGAATGAAACGACTATTTCCTTATACCATACACAAAAATAGACTCAAAATGGATGAAAGACCTAAATGTAAGACAGGAATCCATCAAAATCCTTGAGGAGAACACAGGCAGCAACCTCTTCGACCTCAGCCGCAGCAAATTCTTCCTAGACACATCACCAAAGGCAAGGGAAGCAAGGGCAAAAATGAACTATGGGCACTTCATCAACCTAAAAAGTTTTTGCACAGCAAAGGAAACAGTCAACAAAACCAAAAGACAACCGACAGAATGGGAGAAGATATTTGCAAATGACGTATCAGTAAAGGGCTAGTATCAAAAATCTATAAAGCACTTATCAAGTCAACACTCAAAGAACAAATAATCCAATCAAGAAATGGGCAGAAGACATGAACAGACATTTTTCCAAAGAAGACATCCAAATGGCCAACAGACACATGAAAAAGTGCCCAACATCGCTCTGGTATCAGGGAAATACAAATCAAAACCTCAATGAGATACCACCTCACACCAGTCAGAGTGGCTAAAATTAACAAGTCAGGAAACTACGGATGTTGGCAAGGATGCGGAGAAAGGGGAATCCTCCTACACTGTTGGTGGGAATGCAAGCTGGTGCAGCCACTCTGGAAAACAGTATGGAGGTTCCTCAAACAGTTGAAAATAGAGGTACCCTATGACCCAGTAATTGCACTACTGGGTATTTACCCCAAAGATACAAATGTAGTGATCCGAAGGGGCACATGCACCCCAATATTTACAGCAGCAATGTCCAGAATAGCCAAACTATTGAAAGTGCCTAGATGTCCATCAGCAGATGAATGGATAAAGAAGCTGTGGTATATATATACAATGGAATATTATGCAGCCATCAAAAAAACCCCTGAAATCTTGCCATTTGCAATGACATGGATGGAACTAGAGGGTATTATGCTAAGCGAAATAAGTCAATCAGAGAAAGACAATTATCATATGATCTCACTGATATGAGGATTTGAAAAACAAGACAGAGGATCATAGGGGCAGGGAGGGAAAAATGAAACAGAAAACCAGAGAGGGAGAGAAACAACAAGAGATTCTTAATCTCAGGAAACAAACTGAGGGTTGCTTGAGTGGAAGGGGTGGGAGGAATATGGTGACTTGGTGATAGACATTGGGAAGAGTATGTGCTATGGTGAGCACTGTGAATTGTGTAAGACTGATGAATCATGGACCTGTAGCCCTGAAACAAATAATACATTATATGTTAATAAAAAAGTGTAAATTTTATAGTATGTGAATTTCATCTCAGTAAAGCTGTTATTAAGCTCCCCTACCTCCCCCCACACTGAGATACCACTAATTAAAAACTGGAATGGCCATATTTTTTTTTTAAGATTTTATTTATTTATTTGAGAGAGAGAATGAGATAGAGAGCATGAGAGGGGGGAGGGTCAGAGAGAGAAGCAGACTCCCTGCTGATCAGGAAGCCCGACGTGGGACTCGATCCTGGGACTCCAGGATCATGACCTGAGCCGAAGGCAATCGCTTAACCAACTGAGCCACCCAGGCGCCCTGGAATGGCCATATTTAAAAATAATCTTGACAACAGCAGGTTTGGGGAATTTATAGAGAAATTGGAATCCTCAAATACTTATTGTGGGAATGTAAAAGTTTTAACCACTTTGAAAACAATTTGGTAGGTGTGGTTCCTTAATATGTAAACTTGACCATAAGAGACTACAATTGCACTCCTAGATTTCTAATCCAGGGGCCATGAATATATATCCACACAAAGGCATTTATGTGAATGTTCATAGCATGATGTTATAATAACAAAACTCAGCAGTCAAGTGGGTATCAACTGTGAGTAGATAAACAAAATGTTGCATAGCTATGCAAAGGCATACTATTTAGCAATAAAAAGGAACAAAATATAGCTACATGGTCTAACATGTATAAACCTCAAAAACCTTATGCTGAATTAAATAAGCCAGACACAAAGACTTATTATATTTATATGGAATTTCCTGGAAAGACTAAACCTATGGAGACAGAAGGAGATTAGTAGTTGGCTGGAGCTGACGGTGGGAGTAGATACTGAAAATAGACGCAAGGGATGAAAATGTTCTAAATGTTCTAAAACTAGATAATGGTTTTGGTTACATAGCTTTAAAAATTTACTAAAGCTACGGAATTATATGTTTATGATTTGTAAATTATACTTCGATAAAGCTTTAAAAAGAGAAAACTGTTCATGCCATTTTTATCTCTTTAAAATTTAGTCATCTAGGGCATATTATCTTCCAATCTTTTATAATTTCTTAGCCTATTTCATAAATTGCTGCTTTTTGAAAAAAAAGTCAGGTACACAGAAAAGGCTACTGGTGTATAAGATTTTCATTCTAATGTATGGAACAATTAAAATCACAAAAGTAGCCTCTATTTCTCATAGAACTATAATTAAGAATCTTATCTACAATAGTATCAAAATAGAAAAAAGTTAATTGGTACTTTTCTATAATGTACTACTCAAGATTGTTATTCATATGAATAAGTGCTTTCTTTGTAATTTGGGTTATTCTAAACCTTATGAAACAGCCCTGAGTTTGTAAAATTATGCTTAAGTTGAGAATGAAGAAAGTTTGTCTCATAAATGTTATTAGTCATGTAAACTTCAAAGGATTAAAGTTAGTCGGGGAAAACATTCCTGTTTCAACATTTTCAGAGAGCATAAGAAAATGAATCAGAAAGATCAATCCTGGTCTATTTGTTATGTGTGTTCCCTATTCTTGCCCTTGAAAGAAGGAGAGGCTAACTAATCAGGACTTTGGTGACAGCCTAAAATCTATTAAGACTTGTTTTCCTTGTTTGGCATCATTGCGTCAACATAGCTAACCCAATTTCAACACTCAACACTCATTTAAATCTGTTGCCAAAAAGGAATCACCACATTTCTGTATTTCACTATCCAGTCCTAGTATTTAAGATGCATTTGGCAGGGTGGAGCAAGATGGCGGAGGAGTAGGAGACCTGGATTTCGTCTCCTCTCAGGAATTCAGCTGGATAGGGATCAAACCATTCTGAACACCTACAAACCCAACAGGAGATCGAAGAAAAGAATAGCAACAACTCTCTCATCAGAAAAGCGACCACTTTCTAGAAGGTAGGACGTGCGGAGAAGTGAATCCAGGCGATATTCGGGAGGACAGACGGCGGGGGAGGGGCCTCCGTCGGCCGCTTCTGGCAAGTGATTGAGCCGCGGAGCACAAAATCGGAACTTTTAAAAGTCTGCTTCGCCGAGGGACGTCACTCTGGTGGCTAAGCGGGGGGTGAAACCCTTGTGGGACAGTGTGGTCTCAGGACCTTCAGGGTCACAGAAAGACCGGGGGCACCTGAGTGCGGCAGAACTCCCAGGTATCGGAGCAGGGAAGCTGGCGGCAGAGATGGAGCCGAGGCACGGGCTCTGAGCTCGGGGTGGCCATAAACCGTGATCCGAGGCACAGTCGGGCCACTGCTCCTCCAGCAGGGACCCAACAAGCGGCAGATCCGGGGAGACTCACCTTCCTCCCCCGGGAGGAGCCGCGCGGGAGCGCACCGCAGGGATCTGCTGGGTTTGGAGACTCCACCCGGGCTCGGGTGCCAGAGATAGAAATGCGCAGTCACAGGCCGGGTGAGCACGGAGTGCGGCCAGAGACCGGGGAGACGGGAGTGACTGACGGCTTTTCTCTGGGGGATCACTGAGGAGCGGGGCCCCGAGTTCTCGGCTCCTCTGGGGCGGAGATTGGGAGGCTGCCATTTTCACTCTCCGCCTCCAAAGCTGTACGGAAAGCTCGCAGGGAACAAAAGCCCCGGAGAGCAAACCCGAGCAGATTACTTAGCCGGGAGGGGGCAAGGGCGGGGCAATTCCGCCTCCGGCAGAGACATTTGGAAACCACGGCACAGGCCCCTCCCCAGAAGATCAGCGAGAACAGCCAGCCAAGACCAAGTTTACCGATCAATGAGAACGGCAGAACTCCAGCGCTAGGGGAATACTGCACATAGAATTCATGGCTTTTTTACCATGATTCTTTAATCTTTCAAAGTTAATTTTTTTTAATTGTCTTTTTTTCTTTTTTTTTCTTTTTTTTGAATTTTTCTTTTTCCCTTTTTCAACCAACATCTTATCAATCCCTTTTTTAAAAAAAAAAAAACATTTTTATTTTTCATTTTTAGAGTCATATTCTATCCCTTCATAGTAGTTACCCATATTTTTGGCTTATATATATAAGTTGTTCTCTCTTTAAAATTTTGAGATAGTTTCTTCTAACAGATTAAAATATACCCTAAATCTCTAGTATATGGTGTTTTCTATTCCCCTGCCTGATCACATCTTCTCCCTTTTTTTTTCTTTTTTCTTTTTTTAAATCCTCTTCTTTCTTTTTTCAAACAACTTATTAATTCCTTTTATAAAATTTTTTATAATTTCCATCTTTACAGTCATATTCCATCCCTTCATCATATCAACCCTTATTTTTGTACATATATAAGTTTTTCTTTCTTTAAAATTTTGGGAGGCACTTTCTTCTAAAAGACCAAAATACACCCCAAATCTAGTGTGTGGCACTGATCTATATACCAGCCTGATCGTATTTGATCACATTCTGTTTTTTTTTTTTGTTTGTTGTTGTTGTTTTGTTTTGTTTCTATCTTTTTCTTTTTCTTTTTTTTCTTTCTCTTTTTTCTCTCTTTCCCTTTCTTTTCCCACTGCTTCAGGTCTTTTCTGATTTGTTTAGAGTATATTTTCTGGGGATGTTGTTACTCTGCTAGCATTTTGTTCTCTCATTAATCTATTCTCCTCTGCACAAAATGACAAGATGGAAAAAATCACCTCAACAAAGAGAACAAGAGGTAGTACCGACTGCCAGGGACCTACTCAATATGGACATTAGTACGATGTCAGATCTAGAGTTCAGAATCATCACTTTAAAGATACTAGCTGGGCTTGAAAAAAATATGGAAGTTATTAGAGAAGCCCTTTCTGGAGAAGTAAAAGAGCTAAAATCCAACCAAGTAGAAATCAAAAAGGCTATTAATGAGGTGCAATCAAAAATGGGGGCGCTAACTGCTAGAATAAATGAGGCAGAAGAGAGAATCAGTAATATAGAAGATGAAATGATGGAAAATAAAGAAGCTGAGAAAAAGAGAGATAAACAACTACTGGATCACGAGGGCAGAATTCGAGAGATAAGCAATACCATAAGATGAAACAACATTAGAATAATTGGGATCCCAGAAGAAGAAGAAAGAGAGAGAGGGGCAGAAGGTATAATGGAGCAAATTATAGCAGAGAACTTCCCTAATTTGGGGAAGGAAACAGGCATGAAAACCCAGGAAGCACAGAGAACCCCTCTCAAAATCAATAAAAATAGGTCAACACCCCGACATCTAATAGTAACACTTACGAGTCTCACAGACAAAGAGAAAATCCTGAAAGCAGCTCGGGAGAAGAGATATGTAACCTACAAGGGTAAAACATTAGATTGGCAACAGACCTATCCACAGAGACCTGGCAGGCCAGAAAGGACTGGCAGGATATATTCAGAGCACTAAATGAGAAAACTATGCAGCCAAGAATACTCTATCCAGCTAGGCTGTCATTAAAAATTGAAGGAGAGATAAAAAGCTTCCAGGACAAACAAAAACTAAAGGAATTTGCAAACACAAAACCAGCCCTACAGGAAATCTTGAAAGGGGTCCTCTAAGCAAAGAGGGAGCCTAAAAGCAACATAGACCAGAAAGGAACACAGACAATATACGGTAACAGTCACCTTACAGCCAATACAATGGCACTAAATTCCTATCTTTCAATAGTTACCCTGAATGTAAATGGGCTAAATGCCCCAATCAAAAGACACAGGCTATCAGACTGGATTAAAAAACAAGACCCATCGATATGCTGTCTGCAAGAGACTCATTTTAGAACCAAAGACACCCCCAGATGGAAAGTGAGGGGGTGGAAAACCATTTACCATGCTAATGGACACCAAAAGAAAGCTGGGGTGGCAATCTTTATATCAGACAAATTAGATTTTAAACCAAAGACTGTAATAAGAGATGAAGAGGGACATTATATCCTACTTAAAGGATCTATCCAACAAGAAGATCTAACAATTGTAAATATCTATGCCCCTAACATGGGAGCAGCCAATTATATAAGGCAATTAATAACAAAAGCAAAGAAACACATCGACAACAATACAATAATAGTGGGGGACTTTAACACCCCCCTCACTGAAATGGACAGATTGTCTAAGCAAAAGATCAACAAGGAAATAAAGACTTTAAATGACACACTGGACCAAATGGACTTCACAGACATATTCAGAACATTCCACCCCAAAGCAACGGAATACACATTCTTCTCTAGTGCCCATGGAACATTCTCCAGAATAGATCACATCCTAGGTCATAAATCAGGTCTTAACCGGTACCAAAAGATTGGGATCATTCCCTGCATATTTTCAGACCACAGTGCTTTGAAACTAGAACTCAATCACAAGAGGAAAGTCGGAAAGAACTCAAATACATGGAGGCTAAAGAGCATCCTACTGAAGAATGAATGGGTCAACCAGGAAATTAAAGACGAATTAAAAAAATACATGGAAACCAATGAAAATGAAAACACAACTATTCAAAATCTTTGGGATGCAGCAAAGGCAGTCCTAAGAGGAAAGTATATAGCAATACAAGCCTTTCTCAAGAAACAAGAAAGGTCTCAAGTACACAACCTAACCCTACACCTAAAGGAGCTGGAGAAAGAACAGCAAATAAAGCCTAAATCCAGCAGGAGAAGAGAAATAATAAAGATCAGAGCAGAAATCAATGAAATAGAAACTAAAAGAACAGTAGAACAGATCAACGAAACTAGGAGCTGGTTCTTTGAAAGAATTAACAAGATTGATAAACCCCTGGCCAGACTTATCAAAAAGAGAAGAGAAATGACCCAAATCAACAAAATCATGAATGAAAGAGGAGAGATCACAACCAACACCAAAGAAATACAAACAATTATAAGAACATATTATGAGCAACTCTATGCCAGCAAATTAGATAACCTGGAAGAGATGGATGCATTCCTAGAGATGTATCAAGTACCAAAACTGAACCAGGAAGAAATAGAAAACCTGAACAGACCTATAACCACTAAGGAAATTGAAGCAGTCATCAAAAATCTCCCAAAAAACAAAAGCCCAGGGCCAGATGGCTTCCCAGGGGAATTCTACCAAACATTTCAAGAAGAATTAATACCTATTTTTCTGAAACTGTTCCAAAAAATAGAAACGGAAGGAAAACTTCCAAACTCATTTTATGAGGCCAGCATTACCTTGATCCCAAAACCAGACAAAGACCCCATCAAAAAGGAGAATTACAGACCAATATCCCTGATGAACATGGATGCAAAAATTCTCACCAAAATACTAGCCAATAGGATCCAACAGTACATTAAAAGGATTATTCACCATGACCAAGTGGGATTTATCCCTGGGCTGCAAAGTTGGTTCAACATCTGCAAATCAATCAATGTGATACAATACATTAACAAAAGAAAGAACAAGAATCATATGATCCTCTCAATAGATGTAGAAAAAGCTTTTGACAAAGTACAGCATCCTTTCTTGATCAAAACTCTTCAGAGTATAGGGATCGAGGGTACATACCTCAATATCATAAAAGCCATCTATGAAAAACCTACAGCAAATATCATTCTCAATGGGGAAAAACTGAGAGCTTTCCCCCTAAGGTCAGGAACGCGGCAGGGATGTCCACTATCACCGCTGCTATTCAACATAGTACTGGAAGTCCTAGCCACAGCAATCAGACAACAAAAAGAAATCAAAGGCATCCAAATTGGCAAAGAAGAAGTCAAACTCTCACTCTTTGCAGATGATATGATACTTTATGTGGAAAACCCAAAAGACTCCACCCCAAAACTGCTAGAACTCATACAGGAATTCAGTAAAGTGGCAGGATATAAAATCAATGCACAGAAGTCAGTGGCATTCCTATTCACCAACAACAAGTCAGAAGAAAGAGAAATTAAGGAGTCGATCCCAGTTACAATTGCACCCAAAACCATAAGATACCTAGGAATAAATCTAACCAAAGAGACAAAGGATCTTTACTCAGAAAACTATAAAATACTCATGAAAGAAATTGAGGAAGACACAAAGAAATGGAAAAACGTTCCATGCTCATGGATTGGAAGAACAAATATTGTGAAGATGCCAATGCTACCTAGAGCAATCTACACATTCAATGCAATCCCCATCAAAATACCATCCACTTTTTTCAAAGAAATGGAACAAATCATCCTAAAATTTGTATGGAACCAGAAAAGACCCCGCATAGCCAGAGGAATGTTGAAAAAGAAAAGCAAAGCTGGCGGCATCACAATTCCGGACTTCCAGCTCTATTACAAAGCTGTCATCATCAAGACAGCATGGTACTGGCACAAAAACAGACACACAAATCAATGGAACAGAATAGAGAGCCCAGAAATGGACCCTCAACTCTATGGTCAACTCATCTTTGACAAAGCAGGAAAGAATGTCCAATGGAAGAAAGACAGTCTCTTCAACAAATGGTGTTGGGAAAATTGGATAGCCACATGCAGAAGAATGAAACTGGACCATTTCCTTACACCACACACAAAAATAGACTCTAAATGGTTGAAAGACCTCAATGTGAGACAGGAGTCCATCAAAATCCTAAAGGAGAACACAGGCAGCAACCTCTTCGACCTCAGCCGAAGCAACTTCTTCCTAGAAACATCGCCAAAGGCAAGGGAAGCAAGGGCAAAAATGAACTATTGGGACTTCATCAAGATAAAAAGCTTTTGCAAAGCAAAGGAAACAGTCAACAAAACCAAAAGACAACCGACAGAATGGGAGAAGATATTTGCAAATGACATATCAGATAAAGGGCTCGTATCCAAAATCTATAAAGAACTCATCAAACTCAACACCCAAAGAACAAAGAATCCAATCAAGAAATGGGCAGAAGACATGAACAGACATTTTTCCAAAGAAGACATCCAAATGGCCAACAGACACATGAAAAAGTGCTCAATATCGCTCGGCATCAGGGAAATCCAAATCAAAACCTCAATGAGATACCACCTCACACCAGTCAGAATGGCTAAAATTAACAAGTCAGGAAGCGACAGATGTTGGCGGGGATGCGGAGAAAGGGGAACCCTCCTACACTGTTGGTGGGAATGCAAGCTGGTGCAGCCACTCTAGAAAACTCTATGGAGGTTCCTCAAAAAGTTGAAAATAGAGCTACCATATGATCCAGCAATTGCACTACTGGGTATTTACCCCAAAGATACAAAAGTAGGGATCCGAAGGGGTACGTGCACCCCGATGTCTATAGCAGCAATGTCCACAATAGCCAAACTATGGAAAGAGCCAAGATGTCCATCGACAGATGAATGGATAAAGAAGAGGTGGTATATATATATACAATGGAATATTATGCAGCCATCAAAAGAAATGAGATCTTGCCATTTGCAACGACGTGGATGGAACTGGAGGGTATTATGTTGAGTGAAATAAGTCAAACAGAGAAAGACATGTATCATATGATCTCACTGATATGAGGAATTCTTAATTGCAGGAAACAAACTGAGGGTTGCTGGAGTGGGGGGTGGGGTGGGAGGGATGGGGTGACTGGGTGATAGACACTGGGAAGGGTATGTGCTCTGGTAAGCTCTGTGAATTGTGCAAGACTGTTGAATCTCAGATCTGTACCTCTGAAACAAATAATGCAATATATGTTAAGAGAAAAAAAAAAAGAAGGTAGCGGGAGGGGAAGAATGAAGCGGGGGAAATCAGAGGGGTAGACGAACCATGAGAGACGATGGACTCTGAAAAACAAACAGGGTTCTAGAGGGGAGGGGGGTGGGAGGATGGGTTAGCCTGGTGGTGGGTATTGAGGAGGGCACATTCTGCATGGAGCACTGGGTGTTATGCACAAACAATGAATCATGGAACACTTCATCTAAAATTAATGATGTAATGTATGGGGATTAACATAAGAATAAAAAAAAACACATTTGTCAGAAAATGAAAAAAAAATAAGATGCATTTGTGTGAGTGCAGGAGTCTTTTCATCAATTTACTGCCTCTCAGCTCTAAATATATAAACATACATACTTTCCCATAATTTGCAATTACTTTAAGCACAATATTAAGCTATCTCAGTAGAGGGCACTAGAGGGATATTGCGAAAGAAAGGGTGATCCATAGGTTTCTAGCTACTGCCTGTGGAGTTACTGGTGTAGAGGTAGGAGTATCAGGTGGAGCTCTGCCCAAGCCTTGTGGCCTGAAAGCATGGTCGCTTGGTGACACTGCAGTTCAATGTAGCCTAGTAATCACTTTCATGTGGTCCTCTTGACTCAGAAACCAATGCCCCAAAGGTCTCCTACCCACACTGGCACTCTAATTCCTTCTCATGTTCCTGAACTGCTTGCCTGTGGTCCAGAGGTTTCCCTCCAACCACCCACCCCTTCTTGCTGCCTCCACCATCGGTAGCAGCTTAGGAACTGCACCTCTCCTGCTCTTTGGACAGTTGCTTGCTTCTTGCTCACTGGCTTCAGACCAAGTTCTGGTCTAGGTAAATCAGTAAATATATCTGATATCCAGTGGGCACAACTACACTTTCTCCAACAAAATTTGGATCCCAGCCTTCTGGAATATGGCGGGGGGAGGTCCCCTTTCAAGTCTGTCCATTCTTGGGTATTCTCGAACCTCAGCTCTGAGGTACCAAATACAATTTCCTCATGTCAAGTGTCCCCTGCTTAAGTATGTGTGTGGTTTCCACATTTTGACTTCCACATCTAACACAGCTTAATTAGTATAGCTGGTTGTATACTTCGGGATTTTTTTTTCTTTTTCTCTCCTGCTGAGATTAGCACCATTTATCACTTTTCTAATGTTAAAATATGAGAATATTTAAATTATTCCTTAAATAAAAGTGAAAAGAAATTCTGGGAAAGGGTGTAGAAGAAAATGATGAATGGTTATCTGGTTGTGGCATAGAGGGATATTTTTCACTGAGCCTTTTTTTTTTTTTTGCAGTAAAATATACTTAACACAAAATTTTCCACATTAACTATTTTCAAGTACAATTCTCACCATTAAGTTCATTTATAATGTTGTATAACCATACTATAATGTATAACCAAACATATATATTTTTGAAATTTTTCATCCCAAATAGAAATTCTATATTCATTAAGCAATAACTCCCTATTCCCCCTGACTCTCAGCCTCTAGTAACTTCTATCCTACCTTCTGTCTCTATGATATTGTCTGTTCTAGATACCCAGTATAAATAGTTTCAGACAATATTTGTGTTTTTGTGTCTGGTTTATTTCATTTAGCATGTTTTCAGGGTTCTCCCTATTATAATATATATCAGAACTTCATTTCATTTTAGGGCTGATAATATTCCATTGTGTGTGTGTGTGTGTGTATACATATACAGTAGCTATATTTTAAAATCCATTTTTAATATCCATTTTTTTATTTTAATATTGATGGACATTTGGTTAATTTCCACCTTTTTGGCTGTTTTGAAAAATGCTGCTAGGAACACAGGTGTGCAAGTTTGTATTCCTGTTTACAATTCCTTTGACTATATAAGTAACTTAGAGGAGAAATGTTTTTATAATACTGTAATTCTGTGTATATTTTTGGGAAGTGGCCAAACTGTTTTTCACAGTGGCACTACTATTTTACAGTCCCACCAGCAATGCATGAGAGTCCCATTTCTTCACATCCTCAACACTTTCATTTTCCAGTTTCATTGTTTAATAGCTATCCTAATAGGTGTAAAGTGATATCAGTATGATTTTGATTTGCATTTCCCTTATTAATGATATCACTGGAATTTTTATAGAGATTGCACTGTAATTGTAGATTGTTTTGGATAGTACTGAAATCTTAACATTATTAAGTCTTCCAATCCATGAAATGGGATGCCTTTCCATTTAATTATGGTGTTTAAAATTTCTATTAGCAATGTCTTAAAGTTTTCAATCTATGAGCCTTTTACCTCCTTGGCAAAATCCCAAGATGAGGAAACCAAATCAGGTGTTTACATTCCCTCAGGGAATTTCCAGACTAAACAAAATGCACAACCCTAAATTCTTGGAGGACTAGGTCCTTATGCCCACCCTGGCACCAGCCACCTGCTCCAGGAATGTGGGCTTCTATTGCCACAGAAGGCTAAGGAATAGGTTATGGTAGCTGGTTTATGAACACCACTCTCTTACCAAAGGATATCAGTCTTCCTTTCATTAAGCTCTTCCCTGATTATTCTAAGTGTCCAATCAGGTTCTAGAGTTCCAAAGTAGTTGATTTCAATTGATCTTTCCAGCTAAATGGCTGCTTCAGTGAATGGAAACCAACATTTAGAGCTTCCTATTCTGTGATGTTTTTTGTTTTGTTTTATTTATGTTTTTGTCTTATCTGTTGGCTTTTTTTTTTTTTTTTTAATGCTTCCGATTGGTTAGAACCTGAAGTGAAGGGCTTTTGAGCAGGTGCGGTCAATTTGTTGTTTTTTTCTTCCTCTTAAAATTAATCTCATTAAGGACTGCAACCTGGTATCTGAACCATGAAATCAGATAATGTCAATGTAATTAAGGACTTCAGTGTTGGCTGTGCACAGCACAACTCTAGAAAGTGCTCTTTATGTCATAGTCATTGAGACAATCTTGGAATCTATCACATAATTTTTTCCAGCAGATAGCTACAAAATATCTTGAGGAATAACTATTTTCTTTTCCTTAATTTGTGTGGAATAAGCAAGATGCTGCCCAATGGAAAAGGTCTAGTCTAAAGATTTTATTAGTCAGTGACGGCAATGATTGGACAGCTTTCCCAAATTGTATTTCTTTTCCCTGTGAGCAACTGCACCCCAGACTAAGCATGGAAAAGTGGTGGTAAAACTTGCCTTCAGTCCACACGTTTATAAGACCCACCTGCCAATGTGTCTAGGATTTTAATCACAGAATATGATCAATTTTATCACTGAACACATAAAGACAGTGAGAGAAGAGACCGTCTTTAAAGAATACATAACATTTCAGGCATTTGGAAAAGAAGTAAATCTCTGGGATTTCATTAGAAATGCAAAGGTTAAGGAGGTTATTGAAAATATATGAGTTTGGGGGCACCTGGGTGGCTCAGTTGGTTAAGCGACTGCCTTCGGCTCAGGTCATGATCCTGGAGTCCCGGGATCGAGTCCCGCATCAGGCTCCCTGCTCAGCAGGGAGTCTGCTTCTCCCTCTGACCCTCCTCCCTCTCATACTCTCTGTCTCTCATTGTCTCTCTCGCAAATAAATAAATAAAATCTTAAAAAAAAATTTTTTTTTGAAAATATATGAGTCTGAATGACTGTGAGAATCAAATTTATTCTATGATTCAAAAAGGAATGTGCATTTTAAGAAGATTTTTTTTTCTTGAATTTAGGATGAAAACAATCATGAAAAAGGGAAGTGGAAATTAAGCAAACAAGCTGATTGTTAGAAAAGGAAAGGAATCTCCTTAAGGGAAAGGTAAAAATCTCAAAGGCCAGCTTAGACAAATATAAAAGGGAAAAGAAAACATCCTTGATGGCTCTTTTGATGGGTCTTGTGAAGACAGAAATCATTTTTTTTTTCTCCAAATTGGTAAATGAAGATGACTGGAGCCTAAGAGATTAACAAAAAAGAAGAAAGGATGAATCTCAAAGGGTCAGTGGGAATATATTGCCACAAAATTATTTAGAGGTATCCTTTTAACATATTAGAGAGAAAAACAATAAACAATTTTAGGAAACAATGCTTATGCAGTTGAAACCCATATTGAATAAATATAAATGGGAATGGAACCCTAGTATGATCTGGGTACAAGCATTATTTTAAAAACAGGCTGATGCAGTATCTTTTTTTTTTTAAGAGATTTTATCTATTTATTTGACAGAGAGAGAGAGCACAGAGGGAGAGTGAGAGGGAGTAGCAGACTCCTCACTGAGCAGAGGGCCCGATGTGGGGCTCGATCCCAGGACCCCGAGATCATGACCTGAGCTGAAGAAAGACGCTTAACCGACTGAGCCACCCAGGTGCCCCTGATGCAGTATCTTTAAGATGCTATAAAATCATACCCATAAATTTATGTAATTAGGTTTCTAAAGGAAACCATAGAGAAGATTCTACACACAAAGCAAGTCATAAATTGAAGAAATTGGGTGTACATTTTGGAAATGTAAGAGAGTAGAACTGCTCTACACAGATAGGTGATGATGGAAAGAATTTGTATTAAAATGGATGATTTTGATAGATGAAGAAATTATTATATTCATAAATATTTATTATTGAAGACTGAACATGGCCATATTTGGAGAATTACTTTAGGAAAGAAAAGGGATTGATGTACTTTGTACTTGCAAACATGTGATGTAGGAGAGAGGTGAAAGAAGTTATGTTAAGAAGTTAAAATTATCTTTGCTTTCTTTCTTCCTTTCTATCCATCTATCTATCAGGAGCAAATGGAGTCTCTCATGTCAAGCCGGAGCCTGTGTCAAGCAATGACCCAAACAGTTAAATGTACTGAAGCTATGAGATATCGCCTGGACCAGCATTAGCTGACACCCCAGAACTGATAACAAGCAGAACCAGAGGTCTGTAGGGGCCCAACACCAATTAAATTCCTTTAAAAAGGGCAGGATTTTTGCAGCAAACTGTCAGACTCTTCAGACCTGACCTCTCCACGTCTGACCACTTAAAAAAAAGGCAACTGCTGCGGAAGGTCTGCATGACTGATCTCCGAACAGAACCGAGATCCTTCACTGCTTGAACATTGGAAGCAGGAGGAGCTGAGAACTGACCTGGACCAGACTGAGGCCTTACCTCAACTGTGCGCCCACAGATTGACTTCACGTTTGATTCATTAACTTCCTGTACCCTTCTGTTATCTTGTTTGTTGTATGGTTTGTCTTTTGTCCTGCTCTGTGTGTCCTGTAAGAAGTCAAGCTTAATCACCTGGTGAAATGTCACTGAATTTGGAATCTTGAACTAGCTTTATAATTGTGATTAACTTTGCTTTATGATTGAATAAAGCTGACATTGTGGAAAGACACAACTCATGTGTGCACCTTCATGGCATGCTCATGACTCTATCTATCTATCTATCTATCTATCTATCTATCTATCTATCTATCTATCATCTATCTATCTATCCATCCATCCATCCATCAATCCATCCATCTATCTATAATCTGTCTATGCAACTGGGTATACCTGAGAGGATAAAAAGAACTGGAGCAGACCAGATTGGGAAAAGGAATACTGTGAGTACACCCCATAGATCAGAAAAAAAAAAAAAATGATTTTGAAGAAATGGACATTTTGGTTGTCATATTCCAAGTGTTAGAAAATTCAAAAGTTGGAGAAAGACTAGATTTTGAAGAATGCCACTTGAAAGAGTGCACATTGATCCCCAATGTGTCCCTGAATATACACGAAACCATCAATAGTTGCTTCAGTTCAAGAATCTTTGGAATGTCTTTACACAATTGAATTAAACATAGAGGCAAGGGCAAAACCATCACAAGGTAAGGATTAAAAAAATATATATGGAATTTACAGTCAGAGGCAGCAATGATACAAAATTAAATGCTTTAGGATATTTCTAAGAGTAGAAAAATGTAGATGAAATAATAATAGAATGAGATTTTAAAGGAGAAAAATTAAGGAAATGAATTATACTTGAGCAATTGTCTTTATAGATGCAGTTCCCCTGTTCAAATAAAAGGTTAAAAGCTGTGTTAGACAAGGGTTTCTACTCAATTCAGGATCAGGTTGCTAAAAAACAGTTTTAAAAAAGAATACTGGTATCAAATGTGCTGAAATATTCTGAGTAATATTAATTGAGGAAGGAATAAAATTTTAGCAAAGCCTACTTAACACGGTGACAGAATTGTACTTTTAAAAAGTAGTCTCAGATGCTAATGACTCATACAAGAATCTGTATGCTTACAGAATATAAAAACGTATTTCAAATGCTATCCTTTCAGAACATCTATGCCCAGAGGATACTGTTCTTTAGCATTGGGCACTGGAGTACATGCTTCCATCCCTTTATAGAGGAGTTCCTTATATTGAGTTAAAAAATGTTACCAACACTTCACACAACTGACCTTGTGAGCCTTCTGACATTCTTCTTAAAACCAGTTAGACTACAGACTTTGCTTGCATCATAACATGATTAGTTCCTATAAACATAATTTAGTTATGAAAACTTCAGAGGATGCAGGTCAGCTTATTTTTTCAGAATATCATTTTTTTGGTGGTATTGTTCTGAAGCTATAACCATCTGAATGGAGGAAAATAGGAAATTAGAGAAGCCTAGGTGAAATTCAGTTTAATGTTGGAGGCAGTTCACTGGAATAGGCTGAAGGTGCAATTGCTTCTATAAATAAATACATAAATACACACACATACATAAATTCATATATATAGTATGTGTATATATATATATATACATAAGCAAGCAAATAAATGTCTTAGGAATAAGCTGATATCACTAGACCTGAGCAGATTAAGAAGCTGAAGAAAAATTATAAACATTGTTTGTTTTAAACTTTAATTTTTAAGGGGGGAGGGAATATTTTATACTTAAGGTATTTCTTTTTTTTTTTAGTAAAGAGCTCAGGCGTTATTGACTTAAATGGGTTCACAGAAGAATTAGTACATTTTATTTATTTTTTAATTTAATTTTATTATGTTATGTTAATCACCATACATTACATCATTAGTCTTTGATGTAGTGTTCCATGATTCACTGTTTGCATATAACACCCAGTGCTCCATTCAGTACATGCCCTCTTTAATACCCATCACCAGGCTAACCCATCCCCCTACCCCTCTCCCCTCTAGAACCCTCAGTTTGTTTCTTGGAGTCCATAGTCTCTCATGGTTCATCTCCCCCTCTGAACGCCCCCCCTTCATTTTTCCCTTCCTACTATCTTCTTCTTCTTTTTTTTTTTTTTAACATATAATGTATTCTTTGTTTCAGAGGTACAGGTCTGTGACTCAACAGTCTTACACAATTCACAGCACTCACCATAGCACATACCCTCCCCAGTGTCTATCACCCGGCCACTCCATCTCTCCCACCCCCACCACTTCAGCAACCCTCAGTTTGTTTCCTGACATTAAGAATTCCTCGTATTAGTGAGATCATATGATACATGTCTTTCTCTGATTGACTTATTTCGCTCAGCATAATACCCTCCAGTTCCATCCACGTCATTGCAAATGGCAAGATTTCATTCCTTTTGATGGCTGCATAATATTCCATTGTATATATATATATACCACATCTTCTTTATCCATTCATCTGTCGATGGACATCTTGGCTCTTTCCATAGTTTGGCTATTGTTGACATTGCTGCTATAAACATCAGGGTGCACGTACCCCTTCAGATCACTACATTTTTTTTTTTAAGATTTTATTTATTTATTTGACAGAGACAGAGAGAGCAGGAACACAAGCAGGGGGAGTGGAAGAGGGAGAAACAGGCTTCCTGCCAGGCAGGGAGCCTGATGTGGGACTCAATCCCAGGACCCTGGGATCATGACCTGAGCCGAAGGCAGACGCTTAACGACTGAGCCACCCAGGCGCCCCGGATCACTACATTTTTATCTTTGGGGTAAATACCCAGCAGTGCAATTGCTATAATTGAGTAATTCATATCCCTCAACTTTGAAAATTATTTTATTATTTGTGTCATATTTAGGATATTATTATGCTATCATTTCAGTTACATAATCACTACTAGTGAGTTACTGAATAACATGACTGCTATTATGTGAGATGAGAGACAGAAGGCAAGGTAAAATTGTGGTATGTGACTCAGTTCAGCTTTCTGGAGACAAAAGCTGAGTAGTCCTACAGGGGTTCTGAAATATAAATAAGAAGTTGTGGTAGATATAGGGAGAGTAGCCCCACAAAGGTAGGGCAGGACTCTTGGTAGGTTATTTATCTCCCTTGAGTGGGCACACATCCAGTTCCAGGTTGATCTCAGGTTTTGGTTATTAAGCCCAGTGTACTGAAAATAATGAGCTAGGAATCATTTCCTTAGCAAGTATTCATTCCCTTGCTCAAACCTCTGGAGGGGTAGAGAATTAAATGGTATTTGATTGGGGCACCTGGGTGGCTCAGGCAGTTAAGCGACTGACTCTTGATTTCAGCTCAGGCCCTGGCCTCAAGGTCAGGAGATCGAGCCAGGCATGAGTCTCCTTGCTGGGCTTGGAGCCTGCTTAAGATTTTCTTTCCCTCTCCCTCCACTCCCACCCCCCATTGTGCTCTCACTTCAATCTCTCTCTCTAAAAAAAATAGCATTTGAATAAAAATGTCTATTTCTTCTCAATTCATGTAAAAACACATGAAGTAAGATGTATCCCACCTAAGTGGTGATACCAGTGAGAGTCCAAATCCACTGAGCCATGCATGGCATCTGGTTTTTGCATTAAAATCAGGCAATTGTGATCTAATTCTGATTTCTCTTTCTTTTCTCTCTTCTTTTCTTAAACTGTTACTCCCAAAGCAGAGTTTTTATCCCTTCCAATTTTGGTTTTCTTTGTGTTATGAACCCCTCTGAATGCTCCCCTCTTCCCCACTGCGAAGAAGGATAACCATTCTCAAAACGTTTTGGCTGTAACTAGGGAAATTCAAACCAAGACACAGGAGGCTTACTTGCATTTTCCAAGCTTAAATTACCAATAACACACACACACACACACCCTTAATCTGAATCCATTAGTGAATTTTCATTAATTCAGATGAGAGAAATAGTGAATCTTTGACACCATCAAACCATCAGGTGTTGGCTATATTAAAAACAAAAATGTATTAAGATGCATTCTACTAAATTTAATACAGTTCATATGAAATTATTAAAGTAAAAATTAAATTACCCAAAGAATATTAATTTTTTGACATCCACAAATTAAAATCCAATTTTTAAATAAGTTCTCAAAAAATAATGTATGTTGTAAGGAAATATATCCAACAACATTCTTACAATGAGGATATATAATATGCACCAAACTTGAGGATTAATAGTGAGACAAACTCCACACAATCCATTGACTCCTCTTTACCACATTTTCACATAAAATTAGAATTCCTTTCTCAACAAATTCTGCTTTTACCTTGCTTCTCCATTAGTGTATGGTTATTGCCTATTGATTCCCAGTGGGATACAATTTGAGCATAAAAATGTATCCCCTAAATGTGAACATTTAAAAAAACTTCTCAAAATTAGGCAAAACTCATTTTAGAATAAAATAAATTTCATATAGTCAAGAAAGACTTACTGGTATATATGTCATCTTTAACTAAAAGGGGAAAAATATCTCTAAACAAACCACAGATTTATGTAAAAACTTTAGTGGCACAAAGCAATGCATTATTTCCTAATTGCTATTGCTACTATGATTCTATATTCATTTGATTAATTCCCAAAGCTTTCTAAATAGAAAAACACACAAGATCTCCATGTTTACTATCTAAAAAATCAACAAATTAAAATTAAAATACAAACCATTCTCAATCTCACCACCTAGAATTATTATAATTAACATTTTATATAAATTTGAGATGGGTTTTATGTTTTGTTTCTGTTATTTTTATTCAAGTACAATTAACATAGGTGTTATGTTAGTTTCTGGTGTACAATATAATGGTTTAACAATTCTATACATTTCTCAGTGCTCATCAAGAAAAGTGTACTCTTAATCTCTCTTATCCATTTTACCCATCCATCCATCCACCTCCACTCTGGCAACCATCAGGTTGTTCTCTGTATTTAAGAGTCTGTTTTTTGTCTTTTTCTTTATTTGTTCATTTCTTTTTTTTAGTTCTACATAGATGGCCAACAGACACCTGAAAAGATGCTCAACATCACTAATCCTCAGGAAAAGAAAAATTAAAACCACAATGAGACATCACTTTACACCTGTTAGAATAGCTAAAAGCAAAAACATAAGAAATAAGTATTGGTGAGGATGTGGAGTAAATGAAACCCCTCATGCAATATTGGGGAGAAAGCAAATTGGTGCAACCATTATAGGAAACAGTATGGATGTTCCTCAAAAAATTAAAAACAGAATTATCATATGATCCAGTAATTCCTCTACTGGGTATTTACCCAAAGAAGATGAAAGCACTAATTCCAAAAGATAGAGACAGCCTACGTTTGTTGCAACGTTATTTACAATAGCCAAGATATGAAAGCAACCCAACTGTCTATCAATAGATAATTGGATAAAGAAGATGTGATACACACACACAATGGAATATTAGTCATAAAAATGAAATATTTCATTTGTAGCAACATGAATTGACATACAGGGTATAATGCTAAGTGAAATAGTCAGAGAAAGACAAATACTATATGGTTTCACTCAACCGTGGAGATGGTTTGGTGTTTTGTTTTTTGAGTCTTGAGATCTAGGTAAGCCAGCTTTGGACCTGTTGATGTCTGTGAGTTGCTCTGAAACACTGTTATAATTCTCACGATCACCTTTGTCTTGATTCCATACACCACATAATACTTTGCTCTAAAATTTCATTTCTATTCCATAATCCACCAATCCATATTTGAAAGTCAGGCCTCCGCACAAAAAACAATTCACTAAGAAAATTTTGAGTTCAGTAGCTCTCTCAAAGAATTTGTGCATGCTGCAGAGAGATGAGTTGTAGAACAGGTAGCTAAAGCTATTTTATATCTTAGCAGTGCAAACTAATTTAACGTCAATATTATGTACTTGCTTTTATTGAAGTTCTTTGGGAGACAAAGAATAATACCAGGCATTTAATAAATGCTAGTTTTGTGTTTTAATTTTTATTTTGGTCATGTTACTCCTGGTGGTTCTCCTTCCAGCTGATCCCCCTCTCCCCTAGCCTAAGTGCCTGTCCCATGCTCATATGTTCTCAAATGTTTGTCTGACTTCATATAATTCCTTTTCCATCCAAAATGAAGAATTTACATTGTGAAGAGTTTGGCTCTTCTCTTTTATCCTCTTTGTTTTTTGTCAATTACAAGTACGCCACATTTCCATCTTCTGCAGTATTAGATTCATCTAAAGATCTTTCTCAGTTTTCTTGACTAATAGAAATTTCTGTATCAGTTATTAAAACTTTTTATACTCATTATTGTGCAGTACATGTAAAAACAGGATCTTACTGTATCTTCTTATTTGTAAACTAGTTTGTTTTAATTTAACCATATCTTTCAATGTTTTCCCACAACTATATTACCACAAAATCATAGGACTTACATCCAACAAGAAGTAAAGACAATCATGAATGTGAAGTTTTCTTGAAATCAAGAGTTTTATTTTTGACATCACTAAGTGTTTTATAAAGGTAAGAAAAAATTCACCTAAGTGTGTGCTTCATATCTATAGCTACCTTTACCTAAAAGGTATACAGTTGTTTTAAAATGTATTTATGATCATAAAACAGTATGTGAAAATGTTTTCAGGCCACCACATCTGAAACTAGTCTTTAGTATTGGCTATGACTTTCACAGGATTGTATGTAGACCCATTTTCTTCATGCTTGCCCTTTTTATACATAAACGAAGGGACTTATATGGAACTGACATACCTTTCATAATTCTTTCATATGCAGTAGTATTCATTAATTACAAACAAGTTGTTTGCATGAATGACATTGAAAAAAAAATAAAACACTTCAAAACCACAATGAGATACAACCTCATACCAGTCAGAATGGCTAAAACTACCAAGTCAGGAAACAAATGTTGGCAAGGATTTGGAGAATGGGGAACCTTTTTAACACTGCTGGTGGGAATGCAAGCTGGTGCAGCCACTCTGGAAAACAGTATGGATGTTCCTCAAAAAGTTAAAAAAAATAGAGCTACCCTATGACCCAGCAATTGCACTACTAGGTATTTACCCAAAGGATACAAACATAGTGATCCAAAGGGCCACCTTACCCTGATGTTTATAGCAGCAATGTCCACAATAGCTATGGAAAGAGCCTAGATGTCCATCAACAGATGAATGGATAAAGGAGATGTGGTGTATATATACAATGGAATATTACTCAGCCATCAAAAAATGAAATCTTACCATTTACAATGATGTGGATGGAACTAAAGGGTATTATGCTAAGCGAAATAGTCAGAGAAAGACAATTACCATATGATTTTACTCATATATGGAATTTAAGGAACAAAAGAGAGGATCAGAGGGGAAGGGAAAGAATAATAAAGTAAGATGAAATCACAGAGGAAGACAAACCATAATAGACTCTTAACTATAGGAAACAAACTGAGGGTTGCTGGAAGGGAGGTGGTTGGGGGGATGGGGTATCTGGGTAATCGAAATTAAGGAGGGCATGTGATCTAATGAGCACTGGGTGTTATATGCAACTGTTGAATCCCTGAACTCACTCTCTGCAACTAACAATACATTATATGTTAGTTAATTGAATTTAAATAAAATAAAATTTAAAAATAAATAAAAATTTCATTTAGTTTTAGTTCCTTCTGCCTTATTCTTTGCCAAAGCTGCCATTACTTGGAGAAAAGAACTGTAACTGCTGTGCAAATCTATTTCCTGTGATAAAATCATGCAGTTTAAAGTATGACAAAGTAAAGTATGATATAATTTGCTTGAATTCACCTTTCTTTGGTTCAGAAAGCTCCAATAATCCATTTTATTTCTATATCAGTCAGGAATACCACTAGTATGGGTCGACTGTCATTATCTTTTTTTTTTTCATGGTTTCTACTTGGATGATAACAGTGAGTATAGCTTTATGAAGACAAACAAAAAATGCTAAAAAGGCTAGTGAAAGCAAAGCAATTGTCTTATGCTCATCTCATGACAATTTCAAAGATATCTATGCCCTGTTCCCTACACTTGTAGAAAGTGCTTATGAATATGAAAATAATCAATTGAAAAATGCATTAGTCTTTCCTAAGTTATTTCATGAGCTAGGATCCTTAGATAAACAGATGTCACTGATCTTCTCCTTAGTTAAAAACAGCCAGTTTTGGCTTCCTTAAAAATAAAGTAAGGTATTGATACCCTGATGAAACTGTACATTTTTTTTTTTTTGGATGGAAGTGGAGGGTATTATGCTGAGCGAAATAAGTCCATCAGAGAAAGACATGTATCATATGACCTCACTGATACGAGGAATTCTTAATCTCGGGAAACAAACTGAGAGTTGCTAGAGTGGTGGGGGGTGGGAGGGATGGGGTGGCTGGGTGAAACTGTACATTTTTAACCCTGTGATATTGCAGACTGAATCTGTATATGCTAGCGAAAGCCTTCCAGTGCTGGAGAGAACTTATTTTCAGAGCTGAACTAGAATTATCTGTAGCAT
Organism: Mirounga angustirostris; assembly: GCF_029215605.1. Lineage (NCBI taxonomy): Eukaryota > Metazoa > Chordata > Mammalia > Carnivora > Phocidae > Mirounga > Mirounga angustirostris. The sequence continues at coordinate 37,729,939 of NW_026991710.1, read as the reverse complement.
CCTACAAATTGCATTAGAACATGGTAAGTCACAGTCAAATCCATTATTCAGTTTCTTAGTTTTAACTATAATCAACTACTTCAAAGTTATTTTCCCTAGAAATATGCTTCATTAAGTTAAAACATATATATATATATATATATATATATATATATATATATATATATATATATATATATAGTTTATAATTTCCTGCTACTGACATTTTATTTTTATTAAATATCCTCTGGTCAAAGAAAATTTAAACTAGACAAGTTGAACAGGCATGGAAGGCTTTAAGACTACCACCATGGGGGAGAGAAAATGAACTCAATTTTACAGAAACAAAATGTAGATGGGTTTTTTAGTGCTGTTGTAAGCCAGTGAAAAACTATTGGAGGATGTTGAGTGGGAACATCAGTGAAGGAAGTTGGTCAATGCAATTGGGCCACCTGTGTTTGTCAATTGGCACTTACCAGGTTAGGTCCCAACTATTCCTCAGAGACAGAGAGAAATGGGCCTACCTTCTTTGATGATTACAAGAAAAAAAGAAGGCTCCCAAGTTCCTAAGAAAGACCTTCCTGGGTTGTTAAACTCTCAAGAGATTGGAAGAACGTTTACATATCAAAGGGGCAGAGAAAGAATCCAGGATTACAAATTTTCTAAAATAAATGCTCTAAGAAAAGAGAGGTCAGGGGCTTAAAGTCAAGGAGACAACTGCATAAACTTTAATCAAGCTAAGGGTACTTTTTAAAACCTTCATGGTCATTCCTAGTAATTTAATATGATGTAACCAATGCGTGCAGTGTTAGTCAATAGTCTCATAAATTTCACTTAATTATTTTTTTCATAAGTCACCACTCCATCACTTTTCCATATTCATTTGTCATTCTCATGTATAAGATCACATTTGCAAGTTGGGTCAGTAGGAAGGAAAGTAAATATTGCAACACTGGAAAACATTAGAATTACATGCCTCCCAAGAATCACATCTCTAAAGAAAGTAGTACTTGGTTTTGATGTTTCTGTAGACTGAGTATTTGTGTCCTGTCCCCTCAAATTTTATATGTTGAAATCCTAATACCCACTGTAATTGTATTTAGAAGTGGGACCTTTGAGAGGGGATTAGGTAATGAGGGTGGAGCTCTAGTAAATGGGTTCAGTGCCATTAAAAAAGAGTCCAGAGAGATCCCTTGACCTTTCCACCATGCAAGGACAGCAGCAAAAAGATGGTTGTCTATGAACCAGGAAGCAGGTTCTCACCAGATACTGAATTGGCTGGCACCTTGATCCTGGTTTTCTCAGCCTCCAGAACTAACAGAAATAAATTTCTGTTCTTTATAAGGCACGTGGCCTGTAGTATTCATTTATATCAGCTTGAACGAACTAAGACAGAAACTGGTACCAAGAGATGGGGTGTTGCTGTTACACAAATACCAAAAATAAATAAATAAACGTTGATTTGGAAATAGACAATGGGTAGAGACTGGAGGAGTTTTGAGGTGCATGCTCGAAAAAGTTTACATTGCTGTGAATAGACATTTAAAGGTGATTCTCATGAGAATTCAGAAAGAAAAGACAAGAGAAAGCTTCGAACTTCTTAGAGAATATCTAAGTAATTTTCAAAATCTAAGAATATGAACAGTAAAGATCATTCTGATGATGTATCAGAGATGAGGAACATGATATATACAGATGGATATAGATATAGATGATATAGATAGATACAAAATGGCAAAGAACTTGGCTCAATTGTGTTTGTGTTCTAGTGTTTTGTGGAAGACAGAACTTGTGAGCAATGAAATTTGATACTTAGCTAAAGCCATTTCTAAAAGTGTTGAAAGTATGGATTGACTTTGCCTGACTGTTTATAATAAAACACACACACACACAAACAGCAAGGATTTACAGATGTGATTGTTAATCAGAAAGGAAGAACTTAAAGATTTAGAAAATTTTCAGCTTATCTATATTGCAAAAAATAACGCTAAGGATAATAATGCCAAGGATCCTTTGATGAGATTAGTATCGATCCCCTATTTCAACAGAAACCAGAACCCCTATCTCTGTAAGATGATAGAAGAATGGCCCTGAAAGTCACCAAAGTTACCACTCTCATTGCAGGCCCAGAGAGCAAGCACCAAGGAAACAAAGTGATTTCAAAGTGGGGGCTGCCAGTGCCTATGGAATCTCAGTGAGCTTGACCGGGCACTGCCTCACATCACACGCTCCCTATGCTATGGTACTATGCTCCTTAGCCACTCCAGGTGAGGATCCTGCTGGCCCCAGTGTGACACAGGCCACAGTGGCCACTGACATGTAGGGTGCAAGCAGTAAACATCATCTGCTTCAGTGTGGCACTATTCCTCCACCAAGCAAAGTACGTGAGCCCTGTGGGCATGGCTGCCTCCACCCTGGTTTTAAGGATAGAGCTCCCTGGAACCATACGTGTGCAACTCATGCACAGAGCTGCTGACAAATGGGACCACTTCAGAGAAACATCACAGGGATAGGTCCTAGGAATAGAGCCACCCAAAGCTATGCGTCAGGGCTGCACAGCATGCTGTGGAATCTGGACTGCCACCACAGTGTCCAAAAGGTAGAACCTCTGTCCCAGTGGGCTTGGATAGCAGAGCATCAAGACAAAGAGAATTATTCTTGAGCCTTAAAGTTAAATGTTGTTTGCTCCATTAGGTTTTAGACTTAGAGGGAACTGTCACCCCTTTTTCTTCCCTATTTGTCTCTTTTTGAATGGGAATATTTATCCTATGTCTGTCACATCATTGTATTTTGAAAGCACATTACTTGTTTGGGTGTACAGTCTCACAAATGGAAAGCAATTTGCTTCAGAATGAATTATGCCTTGAATCTCACCCATACCTGATTTAGATGATATCTAGATCAGACTTTGGACTTAGACTTTAAAGTTGATACTGGAATGAGTTAAGACTTTTCTCCTGGGATGAAATCAATGTATTTTACATGTAAGAAGGACATTGATTTGGAGGACCAGGGGTGAGATGCTATAGATTAAGTGTTTGTATCACTGCAAAATTCATATATTGAAATCCTAATACCAAATATGATACAGTATTTGCAGGTGGGGCCTTCAGGAAGTGATTAGGTCATGAGGGTGGAGCTCTCATCAGTGGGATTGTGCCTTATAAAAGAGAGCTCAGAGTTTCTTTGTCCCTCCGGCCATAGTATAGAGAAAAGATGGCCGTCTATGAACCAGGAAGCAAACTCCCACCAGATACCAAATCTGCTGAATAATCGATCTTGGACTTCCCAGACTCCAGAACTATGAGAAATAAACTTCTATTGTTCATAAGCCATCCAATCTCTGATAATCTGTTATAGCAGCCCAAATGGCCTAAGACAGATGTTGAGATATGCCTTTATCGTGATTATCTGTCATGAGTCAGTTACTAATAATAGTTAATGGCACCTATGTTATACAATATTTATTTTAAAATATAAATTGGAAAAAGTAAAAAAGTTGAGTTGAAAACTTATTTGAAAGTTAAAATGGTTGACAATTGCCAAGGAACCCTTGAAGAAGAAGAGGTGCTGATAAAGACAATGACATATGAATAGAAACAGTACCACGCACACATGGCCACTTGATACATGACAGAGGTGGCACTAGAAATCACTGATAAAAAGTGGACTTCTAAATAAAAAGCTTCTTAGAATACTGGATATCCATATATGAAAAGAATTAGATTGTGTCCCTACCTTACACCATATATAATAACCAGTTCCTTGTGCATCAGAGTTCTAATGTGAAGGGCAAAATTATGAATATTTTAGAGGATAATAAAGAATATCTTCATCATTTCAGGGTAAGAAATTATTTCTTAAAACAAAATTACTAATTATAAAAGATTAAAGTATTCAATAGCACTACAAAATCACTCTTCTATAAAGACAATGTAGAGCAAATGTTTGCAACACACATAACCAACAAAAAACTGATAATTAAAATATATTGAAAAGTCTTACATTTAATTAGAAAAAGGAGAGAGAACACACTTAAAAATAGGCAGAAGCCTTAAATGACCACTTCACAAAAGAGGAAATCCAAATAGACAATTAACAAATGAAAAGATATCAACCAATTAGCAAAAGTTCAAATTAAAATCACAGAGTAAATCTATTACACACATATCTAATGCGAAAAAAATTTAAATTCAAATTTTGCTACCATGTAGAGCAAGGAGAACACTCATATACTATTGTAAGTATAAAATGTTATTGCCATTTTTGAAAATGTTTCAAGTCATCTAATAAATTTGCATTCTCGCATATCCTACAAACTATCAATTTCACTCATAAATTTATACCTTAGGTAAATTTTTGTACATTTGCACGAGGATATTTGTACATAAAACATATATAACTGCATTATTTGGGTTTTTTAAAGATTTTATTATTATTTTTTTTTTTGTGAGACAGCAGGCACACATGTGTGCACGAGCAGAGGGGAGGGGCAGAAGGACAAGCAGATTCTCCACTGAACAGGGAGCCCAATGTGGGGCTCCATCCTAGGACCCTGAGATCATTACCTGAACTGAAGTCATATGCTTAACCAACTGAGCCACCCAGGGACCCCTGTAACTGCACTATTTGTTACAGGAAAAGCAGGAGACAATTTACCTCCAGCAATAGCAGAATGGACAAACATGCTATTTTATACTGTGAAATAATCAGATGCTGCATATCAAAATGATTAAGAGTACAGTACTTCGATCCATATTAGATAGATTCATATCTGAGCTCCATCAATAATGAACTCAGATTGATACTGCATTAATAATATCTAAAGATAATATGAGTGATATCATTGTTAAAACAATAAAATTTAATGAAAGACAGTTATATAATAGCATAAATAGCTCTAATAAATACAACATAGCAAAGGAAAAGACAAACATTATTATATATGGTGTAATTCCATTTAAATAAACTTCAAAGACAAAAACTATATAATGGGGATATATACAATAAATATATAATATAGATACACAAATATATATAATATATAAAATAAATCTAAAACAAATTAAAAACAAAATGTAATCCAATTGTCAACATAGTGATTACTTTAAGGAGTGGTAGGCAGATGTGATCATAAAAATCAGCATCAGAGTGGGGTGCCTGGGTGGCTCAGTCAGTTAAGTGTCTGACTTCGACTCAGGCCCTCATCTCTGGGTCCTGGGATTGAGGCCCACATGGAGCCCCACACCAAGCCCCGCCTCAGGCTCCACCCTCAGCAGGGAGTCCGCTTGTCCCTCTGCCCCTCCCGCTCCCCCTGCTCATGCTCTCTATCTCTCTAATAAATAAAATCTTTAACAACAACAACAACAAAAGCATCAGGGTTATTGGAAAGTTTTTAATTTGTGAACTGCATGGTAGGTACTGGTTGTATTTTTATATTGCACTTTAACCTGTTCATTTAGATTTTATTCACTATTCTATACATACATCTCACAATTAAAAATTCACTAACAAAAATAAATATATAGATAAAATTAACTGGAACAAATGTGAAGTTTTGTTTTTTTTTTCTACAATAACAAGATAGAAACTTACCTCCAAAATGCATTCTTGAGTGGCAGAGGAAAGAAAGGTCAGCCAGAAATTAGGTATATGTGACATGTGATTAGCTGGGTTCAGATAAGGATGGGAAGGAACATCATTTCTGATTTAATTATTGTGTTTTGTAGATGTAGTGCGTATCGTTATGGTTGCCTTTAGTGAGATGTTTCACATTAATAATTTGTTTTCCTTTGACAGTAGTAATGGTCTTTCCATAAAGCCTTTATTCTACTTAGCCTGGAAGTTTTGCTTTTAAAGTACAGGTAACATAAAGTATATGCTATGCTCATTATAAAAACATCCATTGTGTGAAGACATCATTTTTAAAAAGAAGACAGCTTGTTTCAATGGGAAGTTTATGTGTGTGCTAATTATCTAAATGTTATTACCTTAAGCTCAATTTATAATTGTGAATGTCTTACATAGTAAAACAAAGTGCCCAACTGAGTAGGAAACTGAAATTATTTTGAGCCTATAGTTTGGTCATGACCCAGGTGAACTGGCTAGCATTCAGAAATGCTTTGCCCAGTACTATTCTCAAATCATTCTAATTATGATTTTCTTACCATCCTTGAGTACATCTGGATGGCACCAGACAGATACTTTAAATGTGGCTTTTTGGGGAGCCTGGGTGGCTGAGTCAGTTAAGTGTCTGCCTTCGGCTCAGGTCATGATCTTGGGATCCTGGGATGGAGCCCTGAATTGGGGCTCCCTGCTTTTCCTTTTCCGTCTGCCCCTCACATGACTTGTGTTCTTTCTCTTGCTCTCTCTCTCAAATAAATAGTAAATAAAATCTTTAAATTTGGCTTTTTAATATTTTTTATATTATATATACCAGTATTTTGGTGATTTTTTCAAATATTGATTTGGACTTAAATTTTGAAATAAAAATCCTATTTTTCAGGGGCTATTATTCCAGAGTTCAGTGTGCTATACAAAAAATACAATAATAGTCCTTGGATTCCTACAAAAAGGGAAGAAACATTTATATTGTTTTTATGTAAGTAGATCCACAAGTTTAAATTTAGACTATATTCATATGACTGTTACAAGTTATCACTAACACTAACCACAAAACAAATAAATTATTTTTACCTAATATATTCCTAAGTCAATTTATTGTGATGGTTGAAAGTTTTAGAAGCCAAAGACAAATGCCATAGATTTCACTCATATGTGGAATTTAAGAAACAAAATAGATGAATATGGGGGGGTGGGCAAAGAAAGTTTTAGAAGCCCTGAAACGGTGTCTCTCAATATATAAGTTGAAATCTTTTTAAAGATTTTTTTTAAAGAAATTAGAAGGTATAAGCTTATAATATGTTGTTGTGCTATGATCCTGAAAATTTCTCTGAACCAAATAGTGGTCATGAGTATCAAAGGGAGGAAAGAATGCAATAAGAATTGTTCTCACAGTGTTTTGAGGGATACTGAAGACAGTATAGTTCAAAAATCCTCCTCTTAAGAAAATTAAGCTTCCAATAGGATAAAAATTTGTCCAAGATAGTTTTTAATTAATCTGGACCAGAATATGAGTGTGCTAGCTCCCAAATTATAGGGTTTTTTTGACAACATATTATTGAAAATTGCATTTATTTTATGAAGATATGTAGTTATTTTCCAGTAGCAACATTTTTTTTTTCTTAGCTTCCTTTGCTCTTTTCTTCAGAAGTATTTTTTCTGGAATACAATATGAATTGAAATATCATTTTAACATTATATAAAATGTTATATAAATGCGGCTTGTCACAACCAAAGATTCTATTCTAAACCCAGACTTGATAGCCGTACAGAAATAGCATGATGACTCACCACCAGTGGCTCTCCAGAAAGACTAGGAACCTATTTAAAAGTTAATAAAAATTCTTCTCCATATTCTCATTAGTCTTGGCTGACAGTCTCAATCACAATTCCATACAGACTAAAATAGAATCATGAAAATTTCACAGGCTGCACAACCAGAGGGAAAATCTACCAATGCTGACAGCCAAGCCGGTGAGTTTGCAACATTTATTAACTGCCTGCTATGGGACAGGTGTTGAAACCCCATGACAGTGGTGAACGAAACCAAATCTCCCTCTTACCAGCCCCCCCCAAAAAAAGAATAAATTCACAGTCTAGAGAGGGAGAATAATAGCTAGTACCTGTTGAGATCTTACAAGTTACCAACTGGCATCATCTAGATCACCTTATTTCATGCTCACTCAATGGTATATATTTTTCTTCCCCATTTACTGATGAAGAAATTGAAGCACAGATCATTTAATTAAATTTTGCTCAAGTCCATATGCAATTATAATTTTTTAGCTTATATATTTCCCACAGGCTAAAGATAGTTAAATATAAAATTATAATCAGCTCTGGAGATGTTATTTCCTGTACTTTATATTTAGAAATCATGAGAATTATTTCTTTTTCTCAACAAAACTATCAACTAGCTATACCCAGTTCTCACCTGATTACACACATATTCTCCGGCGAGTGTTTCTCTGGTGAGAATACCTCTCTTCAACTTTTACCAGACCCTTGGTATCGATAACAGAGGCCTAGACCTGAGTATCACTCATCAGGAAATTTATCATAGATATATTAGACCAAAAGTTAATCTAGAAATGTTTAGAACTAATATTTTTCTTTTTGTTTCTTCAGGTGAGGAGACTAAACCTATAAAAATAAAGCACTTGCAGAACATGCAGAGCTGGATAGTTAATGGAAAAGCTTGGGGTGGAGGGATGGGCTGAGAAATAAAATCTGAATTCCTGATCTAATCTGGTACTATTTTTCCAAATTTTTTTTGCTTCTTAGCATTGAGATTAACTCTTACACTATTTCCTAAAATAAATATTATAGATTGTAGGTGAAAGTCTGAGTTTCTAGTACTCTATTCCCACCAGCTTATTTTCAGAACATTTAATTTTGAATAGTTATTATTTTCACTTTTATGTCTCATACTCTACTTGCCAGTTTATTAATTCAACAAGTATTATTTATTGATCATAATGCACATACTGAGTATGTATAGAAATATATTTTTATGAATAGTTATCTTAAAATTTAGTGCCTTAAATATGCAAAGATATCAAATCAACTATCAGTTTAACACAATAGTTCTTATTTTCAAATCCAAGCAACAAAAATTTTAAATAATGTAGGCTCTTTAGAGAATAGCAATTTTAAAATTTTGGATACTTAAAATGAGAATTCTATATTAGTAACAATACCCATAATTATATAGCATATAATAGATATTAGCCACAAAAAGTAGTAAACACTTTACAAATATTTTCTAATTTATTCCTCAAATTAAGCTTATGGGATTGGTTTAATATTATTTTCATTTCATAAATGTAGAAACTGAAACTCAGGTAGGTAAATAATTTACACAAGGCCATGTGTAGCTTACTAAGATGTAGAAACACAGAACCTCTCATTATTCCTTTGGTTTAGTTTCCCACTCTAGTATGTTTACTGACTTAAATATCTGTTGCTTGTAGCTGCAACATGTCATACAAACTGCTTTCTCTAAAGATACATCATGTGGAAGAATATAAAAGTTTAAATAATTTAAATAATCTAACTTTATCATATGAAGAACATGTATACAAATTCTTTAACAAGCCATTCCAAGGCTTGTTGATCCAAGCTTTTAGATCCAAGCCAGAGGGGAGAAGGAGTAAACTAGGCATATGTCATTCATCTTTGCCAATCAATTCTGCACATATTCAAACAAGATCAATTAAAAAAGTAGAAATAGAAAAGTGAATCATATTTCTTTAATGTCTATTTAAAGGAGCCCTCAAGCTATGTCATCCACTTTGTCAAATATAACAATTTCTAAGATATAACACTATCTGTACAGCCACAGATCTTTAGAGAAATTACTATTAACTTAAAAAAGATGTTTGATAGAATCTCCAATAGATGACAGATGTTGGAAAAGCCATGGAGAGAATTCCTCAAATTTAGTGGATTTTAGCTTCAGGCTTGAGAAACAATTTAGATCTTCGGGGTTCATTTGTTCTATTAGGGTTGTTAAATGGAGACACGCTAAGCTTTAATAAAACCTTTGGAATTGCACCCATACGACCACCTACAGCGCTTTTATCAAAAAATAATTGCAATTAGAAAAAATGTTTAAAAATCTATTGTTTTCAAATCTATAGTCATGGATTCTGCAAACATTATTCTTCCACTAATGTCCCTAGTTTGGAAGAGACCATGCACAATGGAGAGAATGGGTTCTAAGTAATGGGGTGTGGCACAGTGAAATACAGCAGGTCCAGCTGTAAATTATTCTTGACTCTCACACATGTATTTACTTATTTTGTACAACTGCTTCACTAAGGGCAAGACTTGTAGGTAGAACTGGAGTTTTGCCATGGGTTGAAAATATTGCCCCAAGGACTACATTATATAAACCTTTTAAAAGCTCCCTCAACTCTGAAATATCAGGGCTAGTAAATCTATAAAAAAATGGAATGTGATAAATATTGCTACATTGGCAGTCATATCACAATACATATGCTCCAAATGTAGCAAAGTAATACACTGCACACCTTAAACTTATACAATGATAAATGTCAAATTTATTCAATTTTTTAAAAGAACCTTAAAAAGTAAGCAAACAGCAAGAGAGAGAAAGATAATAATTACAAAAAGTGTAGTTCTTCTCTGTGATTCTGAGGGACACATTACTTTCTCTATAGAGCAAGAAAAGAAAAATTAGACTGGTAGGACTTATTATGTGTAGGGAAAATGTGCTATTTGTAAAATCAAATCAGAAGTTGAAGAAGAAACTTAAATAATAGTGCTAAATAATTACAAGTGTCTATTGTAAGGTGGTATGATAAGGTGTGGGAACTTGCCTTTTATTTAATACTCTAGTGAAATGAGAGCTTATATTATCTAACTCAGCAGTTGGCAAAGATTCAGCTCTATTTTAATATTTTCATTTCAGGAATCATAAAAATCATGAAAGTAGTATTCACAGATACCTGCTGTTAAGATCTTAATAATAGAAAGTGACTCAAAGTTAAAAAATAGAATAATGAATATAAAATAAAAATGAATAATTCTATAGCTAAACTATTACTGAAATGTCTATATTTAAATAGTGAGCATTTGTTTTTCAAATAACACTTTTTAAAATTAAACTATGTCATATAACCTCACTGAAACATGTACATAAATGTGATAATAAAAAGAACAGTCTCCAATATACACCTTTACAGAGTATTTGATGAATGCTCTGATTTGTGTGGGATGATTCAGTATGGATCCAGAAGTTGTACACTGAACAAGCAGAACTCAGGAGTCAAATAATCATGCAGTGTCATCTCTTACTCTCCAATTAAATGCATTTCAGTGATGCTGGGTTTTCTACTGATTTGAAAGGAATCTGTGGCAGAATCAATGTATTTATTGTTCCTCTTACAACAATAATCTAATGAAACATTAATTCTCAAATCACAGCTTATTTTCAGAAAGAAACTGTTCAGTATCAATTCTATAGGATAGCAACAAAAAATTGGAAAACTCAATTAAATGTATCACTTATAACAGGATCAATAAGCATCAAATAACTACTAAATTCATCAAAATTGTGAATGACATATATCCTAAACTATTCAACATTAGAGAGAGAAATGTGTGCAGTCCATTTAAATCAGAAGTATACCATACACTGATGAAGTCAAGGTTAAATAGTTAATTCTCTATAACTTACTTTTTAGATTCAGTGAAATTTAAAATCCCTGCAAGTTTCATGATTAAAATTGGCTATAAAATTGATAAAGAAATTGATTATAAGATTCATATGGAAATACAAAAGGACAAAAAATTAGATAATCCTGAAGAGGAAAGTTGGAGAATTTTTATTACAAAATGTCAATAATTAAGGCAATGGGAACAAGAAGAGTGGGGACAAATACAGTACAGAGCAACAAACAGACAAATGGAACGGACTGTAGAGTCTACGAAGAGACTTATACAGGTGCAATAGATTTATAACAAAGGTACCACTGAAATCCAACAAAGCATCAATGTTCTTTTCAACAACAGTTCTGGATCTAGTGGAGTGTCAAGGGAAAGAACTAAAACTTGACTCCTACTCTCCATCATATACAAATATGAATCCTAGGTCTATTACAGGCCTTAATAAAGTAAAATCATTAAACTCCTAAAGATAACAAGAAGAAATGTCTTTTTTTTAAGGTTATTTATTTATTTACTTATTTATTTGACACAGAGAGAGAGGGAGGGAGAGAGAGGGAGAGAGCGCAAGCACAAGCAGGGGTAATTGGCAGAGGGAGAGGGAGAAGGCTCCCTTCTGAGCAGGGAGCCCAATGTGGGGCTCGATCTCAGGATCCTGGGATCATGACCTGAGCCGAAGGCAGACACTTAACCGACTGAGCCACCCAGGTGCCCCAAGAGGAAATATCTTCATGAACTTGGGGTAGGCAAAGATTTCTTAAACCACACATAAAAATAAAAAACCAGATTAATATGAAAACTGATGAACTGAACAGTTGAAATTGAAAGTTGAAGGATTTTGTGCATTAAAGATTCCCCTAAATAGTGAAACATTCACAGAATGTGAGATGTTGCAATACATGTATCTGAAGAACTCATATCCAGAATACATAGAGTTTTCCTATAAATCAGTGGAAGAAAGAATAAACTCTCCCACATTTCCAAGAGAAAATGAGCAAAATATTTGAACGGGACTTTATAAAAGAAGACATCCAAATGTCCTTACAAGAATATCAAAAGATGCTCAATCTCTTTAATTAAAAGGGAAATATAAATTAAAAGGACAATGAGATAATCCTACAACCACAAGAATAAGATAACCTTCATGAGGACAATGAGATAATTCTGAAATTATAAGAATTCTATCCATTTTGAATGGCAACAAAATGAAAAAAAACAAGGAAAACAATCAAAAAACAACCTGGAAAAAACAAGTGATAGTGGGATGTGACAACTGCAACTCCCAAGCACTGTAGTTGTAATTTTTAATTGTTAAAATCTTTTAAGAAAACTATTTGTTCAGCATTTACCAAAAGTAAATATAAACATATCCAATATTCCAGCCATTCCCACCTCTAGCCATTCTACTGCTACCCAAAAGTAATATGCACATTTTGTATCAAAAGACATGCATGAGAATGTTCATATCGATGTTATTTACAGTTGCCAAAGCTGAAAATATTTCATTTAGCCATTAGCAATAGAGTATTAAATATATTGTGGGGGGTGCTGGGTGGCTCAGCCGTTAAGTGTCTGCCTTCAGCTCAGGTCATGATCCCAGGGTCCTGGGATCGAGCTCCACATCGGGATCCCTGCTCTGTGGGAAGCCTGCTTCTCCCTCTCCCACTCCCTGTGCTTGTGTTCCTTCTCTCACTGTGTCTCTCTCTGTCAAATAAATAAATAAAATCTTCAATAAATAAATAAATAGCGGGATAGTCATATAATGTAATATAATGCATCAATAGAGGAGAAACAATATACAATAAAAATGAATCATTTTGAGGTAACATTAGGTAAAACGATCAGTTACAAGTAAGTACAAACAATTTTATTGAATTTACATAAGTTTCAAAATTTGGCTTAAATAAATTAATGTGGAAGAAGTTAAACAGTTTCCTTGTTGAGGAAGCATGGTGTAGAAATCAGGAATTCCTTAAATACTTGTGCATAGTTACAAGTTTTGTTCTTTTTAATCATCTTTTTCTGCTACTTCTACCATCTCTGTCATTTCCCTACTGATTTTTTTTTTCCCCTGGTTTTGAGTCACATTTTCTTGTTCTTGGCCTGCATAAGAGTTTTTGATTGGATGTTAACGTTATAAATGTGGTATTTTGAGTGTTTGGATTTATGTCTTCTGTTAAAAAATACAATGCTTTGTTCTGCCACAGAATCAAGTAATGTGCTGAGTACTTTGATTATTTTGACCTCTGTTTTTAAAATTTGCCCAGGTGGATCTAAAATAGCCTTCACTTCAGAGCATTCACTCTCACTACTAAGTCATGACTCATCTGGGCTGTCTAGGAATACTGTAACTCTGAGGATGCTCCATTCTGTCTGGTTAGGGACAGAACATCTGATTTTGTACTGAGGTCCAGAAATTTTCAGTTTATAACTCTGGTTGTTCTTTACCTGGTCCTTGGGAGTTTCACATTTCTTATGTGCCTTTAGTAGTCAGCAAACACTCTCATGACCACCACTGAAAATCTCTGGAGGTCTTTTTCTACACAGATCCCTTGTGCTCAGAAAACAATGCTGAAATTTCCAAACACCTCAGTTCCCCTAACTATTATTACTAATTCCTTCACTCACTGAGGCTTCCCTTGCTCAGCTTGGATTCCTCTCTTTGCAATGTGTCCTAGAAAATGCCATAAAGAGGAAAGCAGGATGATTATAGGTCTCATCCCATTTGTCTCCCTCTTCTCAGGGATCACAGTCGTGCACTGACTGTTGTCCAATGTCTGAAAGAATTACTTGATACATTTTGTTTTGTTTGCTAGTTTTACTGCCAGAGGTTAAATCTGGTCCTAGTGAAACCAGTAGGGCCATTAGCCAAATACCTCATTTTATCAGTAGATTTTTTTTAATGTTTAAAAAAGTTTTTATAATTGTTTTTTGTCATTTTTTGATATGTTTGATCTTTGAAAATCAGAAATCTATTTTATATACCTCCTATTTTGTATAACTCAAATAACTGGTTTTGAAGTGTACAAAGTACTTAAACTTTGTGACCATCTGTCCTTTGTTACCTTTCATTTCTTACCAGGATACTAAGTTCTTCATTGATTAATCCTCTTATATATCCCTCACAGAGCAATGGGGGAATCTAAACTCAATTTGTTAAAGATTTAAACCTGTCCTAAGTATAAAGTGATAAATAATAGAATAATAACATATCAATTTTATTTATAGGCAAGGTGAAAAATATTTTCAAAGTGGCGTGACATAATTTAATGCACCCAAACCAGGGTTTGAGTCCCAGCTGTTATTATTAGCACTGTATTCATTAGCAGGTTTTAATCCTCTATGAGCCCCAATGTTTTCATCCCTAAAATGGAAATACTAATCTGCCACTGGTGGTATTAAAAGAGATAAAGCATGCATTTAGTGAACAGTCAATATTATGATAACACCCTCATTATTTTCTACTATTTCTATTTTTATTGCAAGTTTTCTAAAAGCTAAGTTATCTAACTTTTAAGTACAGAAAAATAAAACAAAGCCTTTATTTGTTCTTACAAAATGAATAAATTTTTAAATTGAATTTTTGGTATTAATCAGGGACTCTAAATATATTATCTCATTTTTTGTTATTAATACATCTGTAGGCCAACAAATTAAATTCATAGACAGTTATTTGTAACTCTATAGTTTCTGAGCTAATTCATCTGTCTTGTGTCTCTGCTCCAACCACTAATATGTGTCTTGAGCATAACAAGCAAACCAATACTATATGCCAAGAAATCAAATGCATTGGTAATGTATATGCTGTTGGAAAGATGAATAGAATGAATTATACTCTGAGATGAAGAGCCTTGTCTTCAAGGTTTCCACAAAAATGCAGAATCAGCTACTTTATTATCCTGACACTTTCTGTTAATGATAAATGGTTCAATAAATTAAAATGCTTTATAGTGGACTACACATTCATTATGGTAATGCAGGTATGGAAGCATAGTCACAAAAGACATAAACTGTGGCAAACTTACCTGATATGTGCAAGGTTGATGTTACAGACTATTCAATTCTAACTGACATTGCAGTATATGTCAATTGTATGATTCATTTTAATACAGGAAGAAATTAGTGAAATTAGACATCATTAAATAAAAAAGATATTAACATAAACTTCCTCAGTGATCTGCTGAAATAAAGGAAAAATTTCAAAATATTTAGTAATCATAGAGGGTGATTTGATATTGACTTTCCATTGTGATTTTTCCATTGACTCATTTTATATAGAAGAGGATTTCTTAATTTACAAATGTAAAAGAACATTTAAATATTGTTTTAACTATTAGTTTCATATATAATTACAATGTGATGAGATAATATACTCCTTATGAATTAAATACTTAAATTTGTTGAGGCTTTGTATAGTTAGTTTTATCATCCTTTCTCTGTATTCAATTACATTTTTTCCTCTGGATCTTTTAAGTACTTATTTGTTCTTTATCTTTGATTTTCAGGAATTATAAGTGTGAATTTATTTGTATTTACCTTTCTTGGGATTCATTGAACTTGAAACTGTGAAACAGTTCTCCACCAGATTTGAGAAAATGTCAGCCATTATTTCTTCAAATTTGCTTTCACTGTTTTCTCTCTCCTCTAGTCCTGAGTCTGTCATTATTGATTTGTTAGACCATTTTATATTGTGTCCCACAGTTTGTGATATTCTGTTTACTTTTATTCAATTTCTTTATCTCTGCTGTGAAAATTGGATAATTTCTATTCATTTAGTTCATTCAGTACTTTTTTAATAGGCTTTATTTTTAGAGCAGTTTTAGGTTTATAGAAAATCAAGCAGGAGAAAGATTTCTCATAGAACTTCTGTCACCACATTTGCATAGCCACCCCCTTTTCCACATCCCCACCACAGTGGTACATTTGTTACACCTGATTAAACCTACACTGTCACATCATTATCACTCAAAGTCCATAGTTTACATAGGGTTCACTATTGGTATTATACATTCAATAGGTTTTGACAAAAGTATAATTATTATATTCACCATTATACTATCATACAAAATAATTTCATTGCCCTAAAAATCCTGTGCTCCACCTATTCATCCCTCCCTAATGCCAAAACCTTAGCAACAACTGATATTTTACTGCTTCCATAGTTTTTCCTTTTCCATAATGGCAAAGATTTAGAATCAACCAGAATTCAGCCTTATCGGATTGGTTTCATTCATTTGGTAATATGCATTTAAGTTTCTTCCATGTCTTTTCAGGATGTGATAGCTCATTTATTTTTAGTGCTAAATAATATTCCATTGTCTGGATGTACCACAGTTTATTTACCCATTCATCCACTGAAGGACATCTTGGTTGCCCTAAGTTTGGGCAATTATGAAAACAGCTGTTATAATAACCTATGTGCAGGTTTATGTTTGGACATAGGTTTTCCATTCCTTTGAGTAGATACCAAGGAGCACAATTGCTGGATTTATGTTAAGAGTATGTTTAATTTTGTAACAAACCAAACTGTCTTCCAAAATGGCTGTACCATTGTGTATTCTCACCAGCAATGAATGAGAGTTCCTATCACTCCTCAATCTTACTCACATTTGATGTTGTCAGAGGTCCAAATTTAGGCCATTCTAGTAGGTGTGCTGTGGTACATAATTGTTTTAATTTGCCATCTCTCTGGTGAAATATGATATGGAACATCTTTCCAGGTGCTTTTTGCCATCTATATACCTTCTTTCTGAAATGTTTAAGGTTTTTGCCTATTTTTTTTAATTGAGCTATAAATTGTCTTATAGAGTTTTAAGAGTTCTTTATATATTTTGGGTAGTAGTCTTTTGTCAAATATGTCTTTTGCAAATATTTTCTCCCTGTGGCTTTTTTTTTTCATTCTCCTGACAGTATCTTTTGCAGAGCAGACATTTTTATTTTTTAATGAAGTACAGCTTATCAATTATTCCTTTTTTGGATCATGCCTTTGGTTTTTCACCTAAAAAGTCATCACCATTCCTAGAACTAGAACAAATAATTCTAAAGATTTTATGGAACCACAAAAAACCCAGAATAGCCAAATCAATCTTGAGAAAGAAAAATAAATCTGTAGCTATTACAATTCCAGAATTCATGATATATTATAAAGCCATATTAATCAAAACAGTATGGTACTGGCAAAAAAAAATTTATGATCTATATAGTCATATAGATCAATGAAACAGAATAGAGAGCCTAGAAATAAACCTACACTTATATGGTCAATTATTCTATGACAAAGGAAGAGAGAAGATACAATGGGAAAAGGACAGTCTCTTCAATAAATGGTACTGGGAAAACTGGACAGCCACATACAAAAGAATGAAACTAGACCTAACTTTTGAACACCAAAAAGAAAAAAAACAAACTCAAAATGGATTAAAGACTCTAAATGTGAGGCCTGAAACCATAAAAGTCCTAGAAAAAAACAGAGGCAGTGATTTTTCTTACATTGGCTGTAGCAACATTTGTCTATGTATGTCTCCCAAGGCAAGGTAGACAAAAGTAAAAATAAACAATTGGGACTATATAAAAAATAAAAAAGCTTTTGCACAGCAAAGGAAACCATCAACAACATAAAAAGTCAACCTACTGAATGGGAGAAGATATTTGCAAATGATATAACCAATAATAGGTTAATATTCAAAATATATATAGAACTTATACAATTAAACACAAATAATCTAATTAAAATATTGGCAAAGGACCTGAATAGGCATTTTTCCAAAGAAGACATATAGATGGCTAACAGACACATGAAAAGATGCTCAACATCACTAATCACAGGGAAATGCAAATCAAACCATAATGAGATATCACCTCACACCTGTTAGAATGGCTAAAATCAAGAAAACAAAAACAGCAAGCGTTGGTGAGGATGTGGAGAAAAAAGAACCTTTATGTACTGTTGGTGGAATGAAAATTTATGCAGCCACTGTGGAAACAGAATGGAGGTTCCTCAAAAAATTAAAAATAGAAATACCAGTACCATATAATCCAATAATTCAATTACTAGATATTTAGTAAAAAAAAATGAAAACATTAATTCAAAAAAGATATATACACTGCTATGTTTATTGCAACATTATTTACAATAGCCAAGATATGGAAACAACCTAAATATCCATCAACAGATGGATAGATAAGATGTGGTTCATATATATATATAATGGAATATTACACAGCCTGAAGAAAGACTGGGATCATGTTATTTGTGACAACATGAATAAACCCAGAAGATATTATGCTAAGTGAAATAAGTCAGACTGGGAAAGACAAATACCATATGATTTCACTCATATGTGGAATCTAAAAAAACAAATGAATAAACAAACAAACAAAAAGCAGAATCAGAGAATTGATGATTGCCAGAGAGGAGGTAGGTGTGTGTGGGGTAAATGGGTAAAGGGGAGTGGGAGATACAGACTTCCAGTTACGAATGAATAAGTCATATCAATAAAAGGCACAGCATAGGGCATATAGTCAATGACATCATAGTAGCATTATATAGTGACAGAAGGTAGCTAGCTACACTTGTCGTGAGCAGAGCATAACAGAGAAGTTGAATCACTATGTTGTACACCTAAAAGTAATGCAACAATGTGTGTCAACTATACTCAAATAAAAAATTATTTAAAAAATAAATTAAACAGCCTGGGTGGCTCAGTCAGTTAAGCGGCTGCCTTCCGCCCAGGTCATGATCTCAGGGTTCTGGGATCAAGCCCCACATCTGGCTCTCTGCTCAATGGAGAGCCTGCTTCTCCCTCTCCCTCTGCCTGCTGCTCTGCCTACTTGTGCTCTCTCTGTCAAATAAATAAATAAAATCTTTTAAAAAATAAAATAAAAAATAAAAAATGAATTAAATAAATAAAAAGTCATCTCCAAACCCAAAGTCATCTAGATTTTCTCCTGTTATCTTCTAGGAGATTTATAGCTTTGCATTTTTAGGTCTATGATTCATTTGTGTGTGTGTCTGTGTGTCTGTGTGTTTCAAGATTTTATTTAAATTTTAGTTAGTTAACATATAGTATAATATTAGTTTCAGGAGTAGAATTTAGTGATTCATCACTTATATATAACACCCAGTGCTCATCACAACAGGTACCCTCCTTAAAAAGAAGATAGTAGGAAGGGAAAAATGAAGGGGGGGAATCAGAGGGGGAGAGGAACCATGAGAGACTATGGACTCTGAGAGACAAACTGAGGGTTCTAGAGGGGAGGGGGGTGGGAGGATGGGTTAGCCTGGTGGTGGGTATTAAAGAGGGCACGTTCTGCATGGAGCACTGGGTGTTATATGCAAACAATGAATCATGGAACACTACATCACAAACTAATGATGTAACGTATGGTGACTAACATAACATAACAAAACATAACAAAATAAAATAAATAAAATAAAATAACAAAATAAAATAAAATGTGCCCTCCTTAATACCCATCACCCATTTAGCCCATCCCCCACCCACCTCCCCTCCAGCAACCCTCTGTTTGTTCTCTATAGTTAAGAGTCTCTCATGGGATGCCTCCCTCTCTCCTTTTTTATTTTATTTATTTATTTTTATTTTTTTATTTATTTTTAACATTTCTTCTTTTTTTTTAAGATTTTATTTATTTATTCATGAGAGACAGAGAGAGAGAGAGAGAAGCAGAGGGAGAAGCAGGCTCCCAAGGAGCAGGGAGCCCGATGCAGGACTCGATCCCAGGACCCTGGGATCATGACCTGAGCCGAAGGCAGACGCTTAACCATCTGAGCCACCCAGGCGCCCCCTTTTTAATTTTTTTTACATTTTCCCTATGTTCATCTGTGTTTCTTAAATTCCACATATGAGTAAAATCACATGGTACTTGCCTTTCTCCGACTGACTTATTTTGCTTACCATAATACACTCTAGCTCCATCCACGTTGTTGCAAATGGCAAGATTTCATTCTTTTTGATGGCTGAGTAATATTCCTCTCTCTCTCTCTGTGTGTGTGTGGGGGGGGGGTACACACACTACCTCTTCATTATCCTCTCATCAGTCAAGGGACATTTGGCCTCTTTCCACAATTTGGCTATTGTTGATAATGATGCTATAAACATTGGAGAGCATGTGCCCCTTTGAATCAGAATTTTTTTATCCTTTGGATAAATACCTAGTAGTGCAATTCCTGGGTCCTAGGGTAGCTCTACTTTTAACGTCCTCAGGAGCTTCCACACTGTTTTCCAGAGTGGTTGCACCAGCCTGCATTCCCACCAACAGTGCAAGAGGGTTCCCCTTTCTCCACATCCTCACCAACATCTGTTGTTTCCAAAAATGTGGAACGCTTCACAAATTTGCATGCCATTCTTGCACAGGAGCCATGCTAATCATCTCTGTATCCTCCCAGTTTTAGTATATGTGCTGCCAAAGTGAGCACTAAGATTTAATTTTGTGAGGGGTGTAAGACTTGTGTTCAGATTCATCCTTTTGCATGCATATGTCCTATTTTCCCAGAGCCACTTGTTGCAGAGACAATCTTTGCTCCATTGTGTTGCCTTTTGCTCTTCTGTCACATATCAGTTGACTATATTTATGTGGGTCTATTTTGGGGCTCTCCATTCTATTCCAGTGATCTGTCTACTCTTTTACCAACATACTGTCCTGATTACTGTAGCTTTATAGTAAATGTTAAGGTCAGGTAATGTCAGTCCTCCAACACTGTTCTCAGACACAAAGAGGAATGAAAAGTTGTCTAAGATGGATCCAACCTATTGCGAGTACATGCACATGGATTCTGCAATTAATCATTAAAAAGCAACTGATGTGATAAAGTCATGCTTAAAAGGAAAATGGCCTCTGCTTTTTAGGACACATGTGCTACTAGCATGATTAGGCCCAAATGCGAATTGAAGTGATGATTTTAACCTTATATGGAGGCAATATAAACATCCATTTTACATATTTTAATATTGATGAAATCCAAATGTATCCTACATTTGGTGCCAAAAGAAATGTTCCAGGTAGAGGTGTAAGATGTGAATTTTCTGTTTTTGCTAATTTATTAATTCATAGAATTTACATGCTACTCCATGTCATCTGAATTCATTTCTTTGTTTTGATGTTATCACATATTTGCTTTTTAATTAAATATGAATGTTTAATGAGGCTTAATATGTCTCCAAAAATTTTAAATTCTGAAGCACCATTGAAATAAGATTACCAAGCATTTAGATATTACCACCTAGATACATGGTAATATGATCAAAAACAGCAAAAATTGCCAAGCATGTCAGAATTAGAACTTTACAAAGGTAGAAGTTTGGAAAAATTCATTTTAATGAAGAGACGTACAGATAATAGCTAAAGAAGAAATACAGACTATCTGTGTTTGTCATCATACATCAAATTTAAATGTTGGTTTTAAAAAGCCCTGCATCATTATAATGTCATGAACAAACAAAAATAATTTTGAGATTCTTTAAGATGTGAATATATGGAAAGCATAGACTCATACTGGATTACTTAATCTGTGTACTTCTGTCTAGACTATCACTCCTTTCTATTTACAACACTAGCAACACCATGGCTACTATTTTATTTGTGATCATCATTACTAATATCTTTTAGCTTTGTTTATATCAATTCTAAAACATAACTGCACAACTCTCAAGTTATCTCTGAACCTCTGAATTCACTGCCTATGACCTAATGGAGGATAAGAAAACATTCTGGACCCACTCAAATCTCTATCTTTATTTTTCTCTACCTTACCTCAAAGCATCTAAATAGAATATATTTTATTTTTAAGTTTATTTACAGTTTCCACTCAGCAGAATAAATCCAATAAAAGCAAAGTTTCTGTCTGTACTGTCCATTGCCATATCCCAGCATTAGAACAGACTATAACCTATAATAGGTGCTCAGCAAGCATGGGTTAAATGGATATATAAATCCTGAAGAAAAAAATATATTTACACAGATTAATGCTGATCATTACATGCATACTCTTAACTCACCCCCCCCCCAAAAAAAAAATAAATCCTGAAATATTCCTCTGTTTTAGTTCAGGCAAAATACCATACGCTGGCTGGCTTATATACAACAGCTATTGAGGCTAGGAAGTACAAGATCAAAGTGCTAGCACATTCCATTTGTAGTAAGAGCTTACTTTCTGTTTCACAGTACCTTCACGCTGTGTTGTCACATGGTGTAAGGGGTAAGGGAGTTTTGTGGGCCTTTTTTTTTTATAAGGGCTCTAATCATCTCCTACCTCCCAATACCATCAACTTGAGGATTAGATTTTAGTATATGAATTTTGAGGGGACACAGTCAGGACATAGCAGCAGTATCTTACAAATGATCAAATTAAGCCACATAACAAAGAGAAAAAATTAGTCTAAGAAAAGCACATATCTTCAAAGTCACAGAAAACTAATCTTATGTGTTAGATAGATCCCCTGGGCAGCAGATACTAAGGTGGAATTAGAAATACAGATTTATTGAGAGATAATGCCTATGAAAGTTAAAAGGGGGAGGGAGAAAGAATAGGCAAGAAAAGCCTTCAGACTGTAATACAGGTCCTATATCTCTGAAAGAAGGGGGCTGGGGGAAGGAACACTGGGTAAAAAGAGCCTCAAAGCATAGTACAACTCCACAGCGGAGTCCTGAACTGACCACAATAGCAAGTTCTTGTACCTCCATGGTGCTCAGTCACTGATGAGGACTTTCTAGAAGGTCAAGACTGGCAAGCTGAAGTACAATCTACAGGCAATCAAAGCTGGAGACTGAGCCAGTTTCGCAATGCACAGCTGATTCTCTTTACCAATTATTTGAAAAGCACACTTCTATGGCTGTCACATGATATGAACCTACGTTGAGGGACTACAGCTTTGGATGGAAGATAGGCAATAATTTTCTTCTTCTGGGGCAAGCCAGACAACTATCCTAACAGATGTATATCAAATAACCATATCTGAACAGAGAAATGAGAAACAAATTCTGGGACCTAGAAATTCTATCACATATGGAAATCACCACATGTGGAAATCACATGTCCCAAACCAAGGTTGGGCTTTATCCAACACACATATTCTCAAAAAGAACTAAGCCTGGGAGCTCTATTAATAGAATAATTCGAACAGTCTTGTATTTGAACTGTCACTGAGGTAAAATTTAAAAATGCATGCATTTCTTGGGGCGTCTGGGTGGCTCAGCCATTAAGCATCTGCCTTTGGCTCAGGTTATGTATGATCCCAGGGTCCTGGGATCGAGCCCTGCGTCAGGCTCCCTGCTCAGTGGGAAGCCTGCTTCTTCCTCTCCCACTCCCCCTGCTTGTGTTCCCTCTCTCACTGTGTCTCTCTGTCAAATAAATAAATAAAAATCTTTAAAAAAAATAAAAATGCATGCACTTCTTTATTCTTGTTTATGTTTATTTCTGTGTCATTGTTATTGTTGGGTAGGGGAGACGGTGGGAGGGTTAGTCTTCAACTCATCCTAAAAAATAGATAGATAGATAGATTTTCCAGAACATGATCAAGATAGTTAGGCAAAGGGGTGTAGAGATGCAGCCACCTGTAATGGTCCAGTACAGGAGCTACTATGGGGCTACTAAAAAAGGTAGAAACAATAGTGACTATGGATGGTTTTACATTTGGGTCATATTCCTACAGGTAAGTATTATCACATGAAATATACTACCACAGTGATGAGTAACTAATGTAAAAATTAGCTAAATAAAAGAGACTAGTATAAAATTATAGCTCTGTCCAACTGTCAGGTTAAAACATAGTGTATTAGATTTTTATTGCTGCAGTAACAAATGGCCACAAATTTAGTGGCATAAAACAACACAGATTTATTATCTCACATATTTTGTAGGTCAGAAGTTAGGGTAAGCTAGGGTTTCATAAAGCTGAAATCAAGGTGTTGACAGGGCTGCCTTCTTTATTGGAGCCTCTGATCGTTGGCTTTCAAGTTGTTAGCTGATTCCATTTGCCTGTTATTGTAGAAACTGAGGTCTCTATTTTCTCACCAGCTGTCAGTCTCACTTCCTTTGCTCCTAGATGTTGTCTGCATTCTTTGTCATGCTTTCCATGTTGCCCCTCCAACAACACTGCATCAAGCCCCTCTTGTGCTTTGGATATCTCTGACTTCTCTTGCTATCTCATCTCTCTCACTTCACTTTTGGAAGGTTCTCTGCCTTTAGGGACTGTGTGGTTAGATTGGACCCAGGGAGATAATATGAGATCATCTCCCTAATGGCAACTGTAAAATCCTTTGCCATATAACATATTCATAAATTCTAGGGACTTTAGTCTGGATGTCTTTGTGGGTCCATTCCCTAATTGTACTTTTAAAAATGAAATGAAATTCCAAATTACTCAAATCAAATCTGAATACATGTAAAATACTTGCATATATATACACATATATAAATATAAATGCATGTGAACATGTATTTCCCTCCAATGTCTAAATCATTAATGCCAAGATACATTTTTCCATTTTCAACCCATATTCCACTTAAATGTGTAGAAAAAAATCAAAATCAAATCAAAACATATTATAAGAATCCAAACATTTTTGAATAAGTAATTTTAATTTAGAAAATCATCAAAGCAATATCAATAAAATATTGAGCACTCATGATGTCTACTTAATTTTGTTCCTGTTCCTCGAACATGGACAGCAATTGTTCCTTTTTCTATTGAAGGATACATGAGCTGTTCCTGAATTATGGTTACATTTTACTGCTTAAATTCAGGGAAACAAAATTGTTTTAAAATAGGCTGTATTACCTTGCATTTCTCTGTGGGATATTCTGGGGAAAAGTGAAAATGATTTTAGCTACTGTAGCACTGCTTATATCAAAATAGAATAATTATGTTGCAGGTGGGAAACTACGCAAGGTACCTGCAGAGTACAGATAAAGTGGTTCATTGGCCATCCGTTTTTCAGGCTGTTTAGCTTAATCTGAAGAGTATGTATAACGCATATTAATCCAAACAGCCCTGAGCTCCAGCCATTTAGAGAAAGCACATCTGAATCTTCCTTAAAAATATGTTTAGTAATACAATTTTTTCTGGTTCTCATAATTATACTGGGTATTTTAAGACCTATCAGGAATCCCATATTGTTATTCTAAAATACTTATCCAGAATTTTCACCCTTCTGAGATTACCCTACAATAAAGGGAATAATGATGCCCTGCATGTGTACCATGTCAGAAGATGTTCAAAATATCACATCATAGCTAAAAATATGTAAACTCCTAGTTTGCATAATTACAGCAGGTAGATAGTTCAAGTTTAGTGGGAAATTCCCAAAGTATGAAATATTAACATCTTTCTTTAAAAAAAGTGTCAAAAATGAAAGTGTAACTTGCTCATTCCTACAAAAACATTTATGGTCTATATATTAAACATTCACGTATATTTTAAGATACTGTGACATTATGCCACATAGGTCTGTTCATTTGGTCTGTTAATTACACATCATATATGATGGTTGACAAGTAACTTGCGGCTTGGAACACAAATAACAATCTAGCAAGCATATACAATGCCAAATACCATTTATAATTCCTTGATGTTCACAGGCTAGCAAAATCTTTTTCACAGTTTTGCTGATCATCCCCATGCATTTAAGGCATAATATCTATGAAAGTTACATAATGACCAACATCACTTTTAATAATTAAAATTAATATTTTTTGAATTAAGTCATATAATTAAAATAAAGTCAGTATTAAATTAAATATATTTTATCTGGAAGATAAGTATATAGTTATCTGGAAGATAAATCTATGTAAAAGTAATAACTTACAACAGAGTTATCTGTAAATCACACATACTATTATATGATTTATGGTCAAAGTAAGACCAAGTGATTTGAGTTAGAGATGGGAGAAATAAATTTTCTTACATCAGCCTTGAAGATAATATTCAAAATTATAGAAAATATTTGTATAACTCAAAAAGTGTCCATGCATCCTTCCAATCCATACAAATGACACTTTTGGCTAACATAAGTCATTCTCATTTCTTAATCAAGGATCTTACATTAGGAGGAAAACAAAATGCATTAATTGGTTTTTAATAAATATATCTGACATTAATAAATGAATGGAAATTGCAAACAGGTAAGTATGCAAAGCAAATCAAGGGAAATTATTTCTTCTTTTCATTTGACTTGAGGTAATACTCTTATTAAATTCACCATACTACTTTCAGTTACTGCCCTTACAACTTTTTCTTAGCTGTTATAAATCTTTACCCAGAAAATTAATAAAACATGAAAATGTAATGCTTAATCTAAGCTTTTTATTCTCTCAAGTTAAAAAAATTAACTTACTTTATTTGATCAAGTTTAAAAAGAGGAAATTTCTATAAGTGATCTAAATATATTTTACAATACAAAAGAAGATAAGTTTTTAAGTTTTAACTTAAATCTGATTTTTGGTGTAATCTAACTTGAAAACTGGAACAAAACAAAACAAAAAGTAATTTTATAGATAGTCCCAGAAAGACAAAGTTACATACAAACTAACTAAGCATCTGATCTGATGTACAATTTTTACTTTTGTACTTCTCAAATAATGTGAAGGAAATCTCTACAAAGTAGTCAGTGAGAATTTTTATAGCTTGCATTCTATACTGCATAATTTGAAAGTTATTTAAAATTTTTGAATAACAATGAATGGGTTCCCTATACTCCATCTACAAGGTAACATTCTAATTTTCACTGTTACTCAAAAATTTTAAGTAACTTTCAAATTATGCAGTATAGAATGCAAGCTAATTATGCTAAGTGAAATAAGTCAAGTAGAGAAAGTCAATTATCATATGGTTTCACTTATTTGTGGAACATAAGGAATAGCATGAAGGACATTAGGAGAAGGAAGGGAAAAATGAAGAGGGAGAAATCAGATGAACCATGAATGAGATGAACCATGAGAGACTATGGACTCTGAGAAACAAACAGGGGTTTTAGAGGGGAGGGGAGTGGGGGGATGGGTTAGCCCGGTGATGAGTATTAAGGAGGGCATGTATTTCATGGAGCACTGGGTGTTATATGCAAACAATGAATCATGGAACACTACATCACAAACTAATGATGTATTGTATGGTGACTAATATAATAAAAAAAAAAGAAAACAAAAGAAATGCTATTAACTCTAGCTATAAGGCATTCACCATTTAAAATTTAATTGACTCAAATTTCTAGAATAGATGTTCTCAATGGATTTTGTTCAAGAACAAAACTCTAAATGACAAAAATATTTGTGAACAAAATGGAAGGGCTTAAATATCAGAAAAACACTAAACAAGTCAGTAATAATTTTTATTATTGAAATTATTATTTTCCAGTATGCTTCACAGTTTCTATAAACAGTGACAATGCTTTCTCTGTTCATTTGGCCGTCCTTCAAAACTGTCACTTAGGTTTTAGGTCTTAGTCTTGATCTCGTTATAGTAGATCCCATGGAGTAAGTTTTTAAAGATTGATTGATTGAAGAGAGAGCGTGCATAAGTGGGAGGGACAGATGGAGAGGGAGAGAGATTCTCAAGCAAACTCCCAGCTGAGCACAGAGCCCAACGTGGGGCTTGATCTCAAGACCCTAAGATGAGGACCTTAGCCAAAA
This sequence comes from Mirounga angustirostris, assembly GCF_029215605.1. Lineage (NCBI taxonomy): Eukaryota > Metazoa > Chordata > Mammalia > Carnivora > Phocidae > Mirounga > Mirounga angustirostris. Next base: position 37,702,005 of record NW_026991710.1, on the reverse strand, counting down.
CCAAGAGCTGGACACTTAACCAATTCTGCCACCTAGGCACCCCTCATGGAGTAAGTTTTTAAATTCATTTTTAAACTCTTGCCTCTTATTATTAATAAGGTAATTCCAAACTACATAAATCCTTGGCAGATATCTACATAACATCAGATATAGTTAGTTGAGACAAAAATATATTTTGAATACTTATTAATATTTAGCATCTGTGGAAGATTTCAGTACAACATTATCCAGGACACAGTACCTGAAATAGTTGCTCTAGAACCACCAATGATCAGTGAACATAGCCCAGCCATGAGAATGGTAACTTTTTTTTTTTTTAAGATTTTTTGTTTATTTATTTGAGACAGAGAGAATGAGAGACAGAGAGAGAGCATGAGAAGGGGGAGGGTCAGAGGGAGAAGCAGACTCCCTGCCAAGCAGGGAGCCCGATGCGGAACTCGATCCCAGGACTCCAGGATCATGACCTAAGCCGAAGGCAGTGGCTTAACCAACTGAGCCACCCAGGTGCCCGAGAATGGTAACTTTTAATACTGTTCTTTCTATTTGTTCTACAGGTATAACCCTTATCTTTAAACATCTTAGCATGCATAAAGGATATTATCTTTCCTGTACCTTTTATTACCTGAAAAATTGTGTCTAAAGTATTTATGCTATTATACTATGATTACTTTTTCTAAATATATAATCGGAAATGTTTCACATAATTTTCCAATGTTAAATGTCTATAATCTTGTATGTGGTTATGTATTTCCATTACTGAACATTTTTAAAATTGGATCTGTATCAATATTAGAAAATATTTGGCTTAGAGCTTAGTGTATAACTCATAATTTTGGTCCCCTTTTATAGGTTCCACAATTACCCTATCCTTACATAATTTTATGTCTACATATAGTGATATATATGCATAGTGATGTGTACATATATATTGGTGATATACAGATATAAAGATATTTGTTATAAGGATTTATCTCACATGGTTATAAAGACTGAATAGTTTCAAGATCTGCAATTACAAGCTGCAGATCCAGGATAGTGAAAATTATAGTTCCAGTTCAAAGGCTTGAGAACCAGGAGAGTCAAAGCTATACATTCTAGTCTGTAATGAGTCCAAAGGCAGGAAAAGACCAATATCCAGTCTCAAAGACAGGCAACAGAGCAAATTATTCTTTACTCCACCGTTTTGTTCTATTCAGGCCTTCCCTGGATTGGATGAGGCCCAACAACATTGAAGAGAGCAATCTGCTTTATTCAGTCTAATTATTCAAATGTTAATTTCATCCAGACTCATGAAGAATAATGTTTAACTAAATATCTGGACACCCTGTGACCCAGTCAAGTTGACTAGAATTAATCATCATACTTGGATTCATGAAAATTGGAAAATGATTTAACTATGTGGCCAGGAGCATGGAAGCAGCAAAATTAAAATATTGCATTCAAGGAGATCTGGGGAAGAAGTATGTAACTGAAGCAATAAGAATTGGCATAAAGTGTGAAGACCTTTGTCTCTCATATTAATGTCCACCACAGAGCATCCTCTATAGAAGATATGATTGGAACACCCAAGACAAGGAACTGAAAATTATTACAAAAAGAGGAAACTCTTAGAGGCAGTATAAAAGGCAATATAAGTCATGTTAATAATGGAAATCAGCAACTTTCATTTCTACTGGGTAGAAGAGAGCAAAAGAAAATTCCATTAAAATAGCAACAAGTTGCATTTGAAAATCCTTTTGGAACTTCCCTTTGTCTTTACTTTGCCCAACGCCAAAGTATACAGTCAGTTGCTCCTCACAATCCCAAGGCAGCAGCTCTTTCTGTCCTGCCCTGTGATTCAATAAAACCACCTTTTTGCACCAAAGAAAAAAGCAACAATTTGAAATATCTAGGGAGAAATCTCTGCCCTTCAAATTAAACCTTATAAGGTTTTTAATGTAAAATTTTAAAGTACTCATAAAGGATTCAAAATAATTAAAAAGCTGGAAAGTTACTGCATTTTTTGGATATTATGATATGTACTTATTGGCACCATTTCTTTAGCTGTTATGACATCCCAATCCTTCTCATGGCTTCATCATGAGTGTAAAGTTCTTGACATGATTGTTCTAGTGACTTACTTTGATCGCTTACCTTTCCATCCCTCTGCCAACACTATGATAGTAACATACTTTGGCTAGATACTAGCCAAGGAGAATGAGCTTTTTTTTTTTTTTTTTTTTTTTTTTGTAGAGGGACAATGGGCCTTCCAAGAAAGATTAAGTCCCCAAACTGCCTAATATTATTAAAGTACCAACAATTAAGTCCAACAAGAAAGACGTATTTCAAAAAAATAATTGTGAATATGGTTTTTGGCACAGAATTGGATGTCCTCAGACACATAAAATTCAACAAAGTTTCAGAAAGGGCTATACGAGCAAAACAATGTCAATCTAGACGCAAAACAAATGTCTAGAACTGGGCGCCAAAATTTCAGCTCACAGGAAGTAGGCTGGCAAAGCTGGCAGGCCACCATAAAGGGTCTGTGTTCTAAGGCATCCCTCAGAAGCGGCCACGTAAGAAAGAAATGGAAGATCTTTTTCATTATGTGAAGCAACAGCCTTGGAAAGCAGTGGATATGGGAAACAATGTGAGGAATTAGAATTGAATGCCTAAACAAGTATTATCCAGTACCCAAGAGTTTTGAGTACCTGTTAACAATTTGCCCAGTGTTTTAAAATCAATATAGACTAGTGACTGTTAGGAGTCTTTGTTCCTTTTTAAAATGAGAGTGTGTACTGTGTATTCTTTCCCTGCACATCCATTTTATATATAGTATGTACAGTATAGATAATTAGATTTTTATTCTATAAGTCTATGGAGTAAGAGAAGTGCATTCAGATCTGAAGTAAATCACAATACTTTATATTTCAAACCTGATGCCATGATTGTATAAGAAATATAGTTGTCCTGGAATGGAGATGAGTGTGTTTTACATGTGGCATGACATGAGTAATCAAAATGAAGAGGGTAGACTCTGGTATATTGAATGTTTGATCTAATAATTCAATTATTCCTGTATTCACACCATTTCCATGGCCTCAAAGTGGTCATAATGTACTATGCCAACCTATGCCTTCTGATTGGAGAAGTCAATCCATGTGCATTTAGAGTGATTATTGACAAGTAAGGACTTACTAAGTGTCTTCTGGCTGTTTTGTAATTTTCTTGTTCCTTTCTTCCCTCTTGCTGGCCTTCGTTGTGAATTGCTGAATTTCTGTAGTGGTATGCTTTGATTCTTTTCTCTTTCTTTTATGTGTTGACTATAGGTTTTTGCTTTGTGGTTACCATGAGGCTTACAAAAACGTCTTATAGATATAACAATTTTATGTTAACAACTCAACTTTGACTGCATACAAAAACTTTTCCCCTTTACTCCCCCCTTTATGGTTTTGATTTTCATAACCTACCTCTTTTTATGTTGTGTATGCATTAACAAATTCTAGTAGCTATACTTATTTTTAATAATTTTGTCCTTTAACCTTTATACTACAGTTAAGTGGTTAATATACCACTACATTACAGTATTAGTGTATGCTGAATTTGACTCTATATTTAACCTTTATCAATGTGTTGTGTATTTTCAGATGTTTTGTGTTGCTAATTTGCATCCTTTCATTTCAGAATGAAGAACTTCTTTCAGCATTTCTTGTAAGATAGGTCTCCAGCAATGATAAAATTCCTCAGCTTTTGTCTTTATCTCTCCTTCCTTTCTAAAGTTCAACTTTGCTAGATATAGTATTCTTGGTCAGCAGTTTTTTTCTTTCACACTTTGAATATATCATCCCATTTCCTCCTGGTCTGTAAAGTTTCTGCTGAGAAATTGCTGATAGCCTTATGTTGATTACTTTGTAAGCTACATGCTTCTTTTCTCTTGCTGCTCCTAAGATTCTTTCTTTGTCCTTGATATTTGACAATTATAGTGTGTCTTGAAAAATATTTCTTTAAGTCAAGTTCGTTTGGGGACCTATGAGCTTCATGAAATTGAATGTCCAAATCTCTCCCCAGATTTGGGAAGTTCTTAGACATTATTTCTTTAAATGAGCTTTCTGCTCCATTTTCTCTCTTCTTCTGGGATTTTAGTAATTCACAGATTGTTTCTTTTGGTGGTATACCATAGATCACCTTTCTTCACTTTTTTTTTCTTTTTTTTTTTTTATTCTCCTCTGACTGGTTAATCTCAAAGGTCCTGTCGTCCAATTCACATATTGTTTCTTTTGCTTGATCCGTTCTACTGTTGATGCTTTCTATTGCATTTCTCAGTTCATTCCTTGTATTCTTCAGCTTTAGAAATCTATGTGGTTCTTTTACAATTTCTATCTCTGCTGAACTTCTCTTTTGTTTGTGTAGTGCTTTTTCTGATTCTATTGTACTGTCTTTCTGTGTTTTCTTAAAGCACACTGAACTTCCTTAAAAGATCTTAGATGATGGCGTTAAGGAGGGCACATGATGTGATGAGCACTGGGTGTTATACCCAACTAATGAATCAATGAACCCTACATCAAAAACTAATAATGTACTATATGTTGGCTAATTGAATTTAAATTTAAAAAAAAATCTTAGGGATATCCCAGCTTGGGGACAGGATTCCAAGTGAGCCCCTGCCCTCAAGACTACTGGAACCTCTGGCTTTCCAGGACCAGCAGTCCCTGCCATGGATCCTGAGAGGAGGAGGAGAAGACATTTTGGCTGCCTACTCACATCCCATTTTCCTCTTCCCTTATCCTACTGTTGCTATAGCTGATTATGGCAGTGTTCCCTCTGCCGCAGCATGGAGTAGGTTCCAGCACTATTATTCAGCAGGCATGGTTCCCACTGCTGCCCAGGAATTCTGTCTAATTCTCCCTCCCTAGCTGGTGAAGCAAGGACCAGAGAACTGTGGAGGCCCAAACCACAGCAATGGCAGAGCCACCTCCCAGCATCCCCACCCTAGGAGGCTGCATACAGAATGAAGAGTAGTGTCTAGGGACTGGGCAGGCCTTATTAATCTAGGCCTAGAGAGGACAGCAGAGGCTGTGAAGTGGGCTGGGGGCAGGAAGAACAGAGCAGAAGATGTCCAGTAAACTCAAAGCCAGTGAGGCCCTGAATTTGGTAGCCCAGTGCTACCCCCTTAGCCAGAAAGAATAGGCTGTTTTTTCATGAGCAGATCCTGATGACTGATGTGAAACTGAAAAACCCCGATTCTACCATGGGGAAGTTGCCCAACACTTTTAGCTTTGATACTATATATGATGCCACTTCCAAGCAGACAGATTTTTATATGTTGAAACCATGAGGCCCCTGGTAGATGCAACTCTTCAGGGTTTCAATGGCATGGTGTTTGCCTACTGTCATATGAGCGCTGGCAAGACTGACACCCAGACTGACACCTGGGTGGAGCCTGAACTGTGCAGGGTCATCCCCAATGCCTTTGAGCACATTTTTACCCATACCTTATGCTCCTAGAATCAACGTGCCTGGCCCATGACTCCTACATGCGAATCTACCAGAAGTTTCAAACCTGTCCCCCCAAGAGCCCAGCGAGAGTCCAGAGCTGAAGGAGAACCCTGATAGGCATCTAAATCAAGGACCTCTTTGCCTTCACCACAAAGAACATCAAGGAGATCTAGCATGCCACAACTCCAGGGAACCAGACCCAGATGGTGGGTAGCACACATGAATGAGGTCAGTTCCGACCCGATGCCATCTTCATCATCACCATGGAGTGTGCATGGCTTTGATGGTCAGGAACACATTCATCTGGGCAATATCAACCTGGGAGACCTGGCTGGCAGTGAGATGCAGAACAAAGCAGGCCCCGATATGGCTAGAAGGACAGCCACACAGTCCACAGGTAGTGGTGGTGGTGGAGGTAGCGGTAGTGGTAGAGAGAAGCCTAAAGAAGTCTCCAAAATCAACCTCTCACTGTCTGCCTTGGCAACATAACCACTGGTGAGCAACAGGAGTACCCATATCCCCTACCAGGACTCCAAGCTCACTTGGCAGCTCCAGACTTTTTGGAAAGGAATGCCAAGCCATCATAGTGGCCACACTGGGTGTGGTCTTATGGCTACTTTAAGAGCCTTTCTGTCCTGCACTTTACCAATCAAGCCAAGAATATCAAGAAAAATCCCCAAGTAAATGAGTACCCCAAGGACACACTGATGCAGGAATTCCAGGAGGAGACTGTTCACCTGAAGACCCAGCTGGAGAAAAAAGGGTTGCTGGCAAAGTGACTCTGGAAGAAGAGCAGCAGCAAAAAGAAGGCTGCGTCAGCCTGGCAGAGTACCATGAATGGCCAGTGATTGAAACCTGGGTAACCAAAGAGGAGGATGACAACAACAACCACCACCCACCCCAGTCTATCCTGGAGTCAGCCTTGGATAAGAACATGGAAAATTACCTGCAGGAACAGAAGGAGTGGCTGGAGGAGGAGAAGGTGGCCATCCAGGTTGTCTGCATCTGGGTGAATGAGGAGAAGTAAAATCTGCTGGCAGAGGAGAAGATCCTGGAAGATATGCAGCAGAAACAGCAGGCTATAGAGCTGCTCAGAGCCAAGTACAAAGCCATGGAGAGCAAGCTGCTCATCGAGGACAAGAACATCATGGATCATACCAAAAAGCAACAGAAAACTGCTGTTGGAACTGAAGACTCAGGAGATTGTTGAGCAAAAATGCCACGAGCAGGAAATGCAGCAGGAGATGATGATCTGAGATGAGGAGACCAAGGAGCGCTAGGACACCTCCATGTTCCATCCCTGCAGCAGATGGTGGAAATCATAACCAAGAAAGCAGAAGCTCTATGCCAAGCTGCAGGTGAAGGCAGAGATCCAGGACCAGGATGATGAGTACATCTGCACGTGCCAGGATCTGGAGGAGGCACAGAATGAGCACATCCAGGAACTGAAGCTCAAGTACCTTAGAGAACTTCATCTCCCCTAAAAAGAAGAGCATGATTGTAAATAGGCTTTGCCAGGCTGTGAGGAGGAGCAGTAAAACAAGACCTCCATGTACTACACATGGAGAGTTTCATGCATTTGGACAGCTTTCTGAAAAAACCTTCCATATCTAAAATTTAAAAGTCCAGATCCTGGTGCCAGAGTCCTCAACACCACACCAGCAGCCTCAAAGTCCTCACTAACCACCACTCTCCACCACACATGCCTTGCTGGCCTCCACCACTCTGAGCCCCACCACAGTGCTAGACCATGGGTGGCAACCTTCAGTCAGGCTGCCCATCCCACAGGTTCCTGGGATGGGGCAGCCAATCCTGGATTATCACATCACCCCTTCAGTGTGTGTGTGTGTGTGTGTGTGCTCGTGTGTGCATATGTCTGAGAGGGTAAGAATCTGGTCTGGAGACTACGACTCTGGCTGCTCTTTTTAGTCCCCTTTATTTAATTAATGTTATTTATTCATGTGGATAAGTTGGCATGAGAAAGATGCTCTCATCTGAGCTGTGTGGGCCTAATAAGGTCACTGCATAGCCTCCTCTTCTCTTGATTTTAACCTCCATCCCCAAGCCAGACCTCAAGCTCCTCCCTGTCGGCCACTCCCAGAAGGGAAGGTGGCCAGTGCCTAGAAAGAAAATACTTTTTTCTGTCTGTCTCACTGCATAATATCCATCTCTTTCTACGTGCATAGTGAGAAACTCCTAAGAACTTTCTGAGACTAGAAAAATGCTAAGTATCCACTGAGGACAAGAGACATCCTGACAGTATTGGTCCTATGCTCCCAGTGGAGAGATCCTCCTCACCACTTTCTGGGCCTCAGACAACCTATTTCAGGTTCTTGGGCTCCTTTTCAAGGATTTAAATGACCACACCCACACAACCCATGCTCCTCAGCTTTGGCAAGAATTCATGGCTTCCCAAACTCTATTTCCTGCCCTCCTTCCCAACCAGTGGCTACCTCCTGAGGACCTGTAGGAAATGTAACAGTAATTGAGACAACATGGGTAGGTGTTAAGGGAAATCCCTCCTTCCAGTCCCTTTGTTTCTATTCCCCTGAGAAGTAACTTTGATCAACAAGTGATCAAGCCAACTTCTCATTCTTTGAGATGCTGCTCCTTCTTGCTTTGATCATCTACCCTGGAGCTGCCTAGAACTGAGTTCATAGCGGGAGGGAGGGATGCCACTCTACCCCTGGCTAAATACAGGTATTAAAATCTGCCCCCCCTACACACACCCCATTTATCACATGAGACAGCCAGGCACAATCTGCCAATCTTGCCAACTTTTTAGGTACTATTTTATTGAAAACTGGCCCTTGGGGCGCCTGGGTGGCTCAGTCGGTTGGGCGACTGCCTTCGGCTCAGGTCATGGTCCCAGGGTCCTGGGATCGAGCCCCGCATTGGGCTCCCTGCTCGGCGGGGAGCCTGCTTCTCCCTCTCCCACTCCCCCTGCTTGTGTTCCCTCTCTTGCCATGTCTCTCTGTCAAATAAATAATAAAAATAAAATCTTAAAAAAAAAAAAAAACTGGCCCTTTATTCAGCATTGTGCAAACTGATCTCTAGGGAAGTACTCCTTCCCTTCCTTTGTGACATCACAAAATGTCTCCAGGTATCTCAAGTGATAAGTAAATTTTTAGGACAAAAAAAAGGAGGTGGGGGTGGCAGAGAAAACGCTGGTGGGAGAGGTACAGGGCTATGCTTGTGGATTGGGGATACAGGTTCAGACTTGATGCTCATGTGAGGGTGAATGGTGATCTTGAAGGATCACCCACATGGTATTAGACCACTGGTATAATAGTGAAAGGTCCCCATGTGCCTTCTTCAGGGACACTGAGTAGCAGGCATCACTTACCACTGATAGGCAGAGGTCTAGGCATGTGTAGCGTGGGCCTGTCGCATTGGACATCAAATGGTGCGATGGTATGCCCAACCAAGGCTTGAGCTCAGCTTCCAGTTCTCCTAGAGTCTCCTTCCTCGAGGCAGGGAGAGAGAGACGAGCAGGGTCCCCCAGAAGGTCAGATGCCTCTGTGGCCCCCTTGGGCGGAGGCCTCCTTTTGCATATTATGGCTTAAGGCATTCATCTCAGAATCTGTGCATTCTCAGACGGCCAGGCCGGCTGGCGCAGAGGTTGCAGGCCGCACTGGTGGGCAAGAGGGAGACGCAGGGTCCTCTGTTTAGCAATCTGCCAGGAAGAAGAACTGAAACTCACCTTCGTGGGTATGTCTATCGTGCAATTTCTGGATGGTGTTTTCTGACTTTTTTTTTTTTTTCAAATTTACTTTGATACCTAAGGTGAAGGAAATGTGGCTGTTGTTGACTTCATAAAGTTCTCTCTTCTTTCTTATTACAAAAGGGAGAGACAGGGAATCACGAAAGGAAGCGAGACCATCTGCTCAAGACTGTAGCAAGGAAGGAGGGTCCTCAGGCTGAGGTTCCTCACGCCTAAGGCCCACAGGACGAGTGCAGAGGCCGTGGGGCTCCTGAGAGGCTGCCAGGGGCTGAGGTACTGTCCATGGGCCCCCGCGACCCTGATGCAGCGTGTGGAAGTGGCAGATGGCGGGCCCCACGCACATTTCCTCGGGCGGTTGTCATCCTGAAGCTCTTTTCAGAGGCAGGGCGGCCGAATGTGTGCACATGCGCGTGCGCATGCCTTCTGCCCGGCCAGTGAGCGCATGGGAACTTGTTGCAGGCCCGCCAGCTGCTCGCGAAAGGCCTCTCACCTGTGAGTTTTCAGGTGGGCCTCGAGGTGAGAGGATTTTCAGTTAACTCCTCCCGGTAGGTGCAGTGGCACTTGTGCTTTCTCCGCCTGGTGGGGGAGGGGGGGCACTCCAGGTCCTCGCGACTTTGGCCCCGCTGGCCCCTTTGTCTGATGCCAGCTTGCTGCTCCCTGAGGCTCGTTCCCGATGGGGCTCCCTTCCCTCTGCTGGAGCTGGGGCTCACTCCATGAGGGGCTGACCTATTCTGCGCCTTCTCCACTGGGGGAGGCGGGCTGGTCCAGTAGGGTGCAGGGTGGGGAGCAGGTGCCAGGAGGTCCCTGCCCTCTAGCCAGGTGCCCTCTCTGCCCTCTGCCACCCCCGCACTGGAAGTACCAGTCACTCCCTCCAGTCTTTAATGACTGACCTCAATAGAGAAATACCTTATGTCTGCCCTGCCAGGGATTCTGAGGCTTTTTCCAATCTTCTATGGATATACCTGCTTTACACTTCCTCTTGTGGCGGAATTTGTAAGCTTACGTGACTTCTCTCAATCCTGCTGACAGCCTCCCATTTGCTTTCCCAGCGGTGACGCTACAGCTCAGATTCGTGGTCTCTTCCTGGCTTGCAGATTCAGACTGATTTTCTACACAGGGTCACTAGCCATCTACCAAAGTTCATTCTTTACACAGGCAGTGGAGTGTGCACAGTGAACTGGCCACCCGGTCTGGGATGTTTTGGGTGAGGTGAACAGAGCGTTAGGGGTGTCCATGGCCCTTGGGAGATCCACAGGTGAGGCATCCCCAGCAGCTCATGGACAGGCCTCCTGATGGAATCCACAATGCAGTTAGCAGGATCCATAACCACATTCCTTTAATGCCTTCTGAGACTCCTATCAGCTACTCTCCCAGCATCTTCCATCCCCCCAGTCTTTTTTTTTTTTTTAAGATTTTATTTATTTATTTGAGAGAGAGAGAATGAGAGAGAGCACATGAGAGTGAGGAGGGTCCGAGGGAGAAGCAGACTCCCCGCCGAGCAGGGAGCCCGATGCGGGACTCGATCCCGGGACTCCAGGATCACGACCTGAGCCGAAGGCAGTCGCTTAACCAACTGAGCCACCCAGGCGCCCCATCATCCCCCCAGTCTTAATTGCCCCCAAATTGCCCCCCCAGTCATGCAACTCACAACTCAGTACTCTATATGGGTGAGAGAGAGAGATTGGCCTCTTTGGTAGCAGCCTGCACAGCTGAGGAATCTGGATGCTCAGTCACACGCAGTCACTTCCTCCCAGTGAGAAATCATGGGCCACAGTGGTCTTTTTGGCACTAATCTGTGCCACCTTGAGGTAGGTGTTACATAGGTAAAGTCAAACTATTCCTCTTACTCTCTCTAACACATCCAAACTGGATTTTTTTTTCTTCCAGCAGTGTGCTGGAACTACCCTACTGGACTCCTGGACCAAGGCTCTCTCATCCATGACTGATTGTCTAATCCTGTGTTCCCCAGGGGCTCCCAGACCATGTGGAGAGGTGCTGGAGCCAATTCATGGACCACCGCAGGGTCTACAGTGGAGACCAAGGTCTATATGCCTATTACCCAACACACAGGTAGTTAGCAAATCTATATGCTTGATGTGATCTGAGTCCCTGGAACACTGAAGTTCTAAATAAAGAAACAAGACATTCTGGGTTTCCCTATTGATTTGTCATTAACTGAACTCCATTTATCTGAATCATAGGTGTATGATATACTCATAACCATTACATGAATTCCATGGAGCCTTCAAAACAAAACAAAAATATTGAATTTCAAACAATGTTATTTTTCTGTGCAATGATCTTATTAGTAATTACCAATAGATATAATTAATTTACCTACAATTTAAAAGTATATTTAAATTGCTTTTGTGCTTCCTATCTGTATAACTGTCAGTGGCTCCATAGAGCCTTGAGTGAAAGTGGTAAATACTTTTATGGATTGCTGTCATCATTGATTCAATACATTTATTAACACCCATATAGTTTTTATTACTTTTAATGAATTGTGCAGGTAGAATACCATGTTAGATGTTATTCAGTGTATTGAGGATGATATTCCTTATTTTACTCTTTTGGGAAATACAAAACATTAGATAATGTTGATATTATAACATACATTTTCCAGTGTGTTTCTTCTGACCAAATAATTAAGGAACTCTCCAGGTATATTCAGTTTTGCATCGTTACAAATCCATGAGTGAGAACAAGATATGTCACCTGGAATACAGCAACATGCACTTTGGCCTCCAAAGCAGTCTTTACAAAAGACTCAGAAAATCCTAAGTCTTTTGCACTAATCTTATATGGAATGCAAATAACATTTGAAAGGTTGTTCTGCTTCAGGACAAAGCATTTTTGATCTAATGTTAAAACTGGACATGGATACAAAGTCTGGGCTGAAGGCTCTTAAGCACACAATACATTTCATGGATTTTGCATGTGCGTTAAATATTTGTATACACCATTAGGACATGACCTTAAATTGTTAAAATGTGTTAGTTCATCTCATCTCTACATTTCAGCATATGATACATCCTCAATATATATTAGCTATGTGATCTTAATATTTTGTCTCTAATTAATATACTCTGATTATGATTTTCCTGTTGTAGATTCTAAGTTATCCTGTAATACCATATATACATATAGTTATATGAACTTATAGGTATATTTATAATCCATTAAGTTATTATATTCTGATACCAAGTAAATATGGTTTTTTTTTCATTAATACACATGTTAGGATATTTGCAGTTGCAAAGGACAGCATTAAATCTCCAACAAGCTTAAATAAAATCAGTTAATTTATCTCTATATTATGACAGAAATCACTACTAAAACTTGTAGATTTACAATGTTACTTTAGCTGACAATTAAGGAATAATAAAAGCTAACCACCTCCCTCAGTATCCATCTTAATTGCCCCCAAATAACTGTGTGTCTGCTTAATTCATGTCTACCTGTGAGCTAATTATTACGGATACTCTGGCTACTTTAGGTTACAGGCCCATCTGTGAAGGTGTGAGAGCTAAATTCCATGTCAAGTGAGTGAGTGCCTCTTTCTGAAAGAAAATATTTTTATTATTAGAAAAAAAGAGTAATGAATGTTTTGTTTCCAGCGTTCAGAGTTTTAACAGCCCAATTCTCTGGCCTTACAGACTTTAGTCTAGTCCTTCAGGAATTTGGCCTCAAACTTGTACACATAACCTCTGACAGTCATGGGAGCTTTGATCTCCCTCAATCTAGCACTGCCACGTCCTGTACTCAATAATGCTAGGTGTGAAGTAGATACTAACCTGAGTCCCAAATTTGGAAAATCCTCAATTTCTCCAGCACCGGATGACCTTTTCAACATTTCACTCCCTTGTTGAAAACCCATGAACCCTCCATTGCTCTTAGGATTAGTCAAATCATAATCCTTTCCTTTGGTTTCTTTGCTTGCTCTTCTTGTATCTATTTAGCTACATCTTTCAAGAACTCTTCATCCTAAGCTCTCTTCTTTTTTTTTTTTTTTTAAGATTTATTTATTTATTTATTTGAGACAGAGAGAATGAGAGACAGAGAGCATGAGAGGGAGGAGGGTCAGAGGGAGAAGCAGACTCCCTGCCAAGCAGGGAGCCCGAAGCAGGACTCGATCCCGGGACTCCAGGATCATGACCTGAGCCGAAGGCAGTCGCTTAACCAACTGAGCCACCCAGGCGCCCAGCTCTCTTCTTTATATGCTTTCACTTGACATCTGAATATGCTGTTCCCTTTGTTAGAATCCATCTGCCTCAGCCTCCTCACTAAGCTAGGATCTAGTCACTTGTATGTTTTTACCATACATCATTTACTCTGGGAAATGATATTTGATACCATACATCATTTACTAAAATAAAGCTGGAAGCCAGTTGGTCAGCTTCTCTCACACACTCTACATCTGATCCTGTGCCTTTTTTGTAACTGTTATATATGTACATTGTAAAATAAAAAGAAAACATATATTAGGACCAATAAGTTAAAATGCCTATGTCCAAGTCTAAGCTCTAGCTCTAAGGTTTAGGACAAAGATTTTTGTGTTATTGTTTGCAAAAGTTATACCATGAAGGCAGTTTTCAAATTCTGTAAGTTAAACTATGGGGCTTCCCTATCTCTTATAGTTCTGGTCAATGACATGGTTGCTTTAACTTATAAAATTATGTGTATGGGTGAGTATTTTCCTAGTCATGACAGAACATAAGGTTTGGAGTCACACGAAAGTAACAGAATCAAGATAGGTAAGGGGAGAGGTAGTAGGGAGAGGTAGAAAATAGGGAGAGAAGCTTAAAGTAAGAGGCCTGTTTGCTAATTAATATTTCCTTGTTCCTGCTCTAAACTCCCTTTCATGCTGACAACTTTTCCCAAACAATTTCTATCTATGTTTTTGTGCTATTTTTATATCCTCTGCAATTCAGTGTAAGAGTACTTTCCCATGTGTCATCCCTGATTTAGAGATAAGCAAATATCCTGACATTTTGCCCACTCATGAGGTAATAACCATTCCTCAAATTACTAATACAATCAATTGTTCACTCTCTTGCAAAATTATCGGAGTAGTAAGTTTATTCCTCAGCTATGCTCAGAGACATTATTAAAAACTAAACAGGCTGGCCAGAGTTACTGCTTCACTGTCATGGACTACTGACCATCTTGTTACTCAAAACAAAGAAAATTGTTTCATTATTCTATCTGACTATTCATATGTGCAGAAGCTGTGGTTATTTGTAATCATGTTTCAACAATGATAAGGTAAAATAAAGGTAGACACCCACTAAGGAACTGACAAAGAACACATCTGAGACTAAGGGTTGCTATCTCACTGCTTCCCAGGTTGTGCACCTCTTTGAGATATAGAATAAATCCAGGCATAAATAGAGTGAGACCATGGTATCTTTATTGGACTTGACCAGATTGAAAAGATATACCTTGTTTTCATCTGTCCATTTGGTCCTATCCACAATGCCTATAGTCAATGTGATGATTTGCCTATAAGAATAAGTGAGTATGAACTCAGGAAACATATTTCCCACTTATTGAAGTATGATCAACATTATTTTAATTGTATAGTTCTATAGTTATGACATATATATTTTATATATATGTATATATATTTATTCATGTTATCATGACCACAGCCAAGATATATATAACATTTTCTATCTTCCCCAAAAGTCCCTATATGTCATTTAGGCAACCCTTCGTAATCCCTGATTCAGACCAATATCTGCTACTGTGACTATAGATTAGTTTTGCTTCCTCTAGAATTTCTGAAACATGATGTATTAATTATCTGAGACATCTATGAAAAGTCACCACAAACCTGGTGATTTAAAGCAACAGAGTGTGTTGAATTTATAAATTTGTGGGAAAATGGTTATCTTAAATAAGAAATGCATATATATATATATATATATATATATATACACACACACACACACACAATAGGTGCAAATACTGTATGCTGAAAATTACTAAATATTGGTGAGAAAAATTTAATAAGGCAATGGCTTCTCTTTATTTTGGGAATCCATCAGAAGGATGCAATTTAAGGGGAGATATATGAAACATGAGAGAGACTCTTCCTGTTATTGTGGGAAGAAGAGGGAGATAACATAGAAACATGAAAAGGAATGGGCAGCTTCCAGGAGCAAAGACCAGCCTTTCCTTGATCATTAGCAAGGAAATACTTTCCTTAATCCTACAATCCTACAAGAAAATGAATCTTGCCCAATGGAATGAGCTTGGGATTTCATTCATCCCTAGAGCTTCCAAAAGGAGCACAGATCTACTGGGTATTACAAGCAAAAGCACTAAGGATGTACTGTATGGTGACTAACATAACATAATAAAATAAGATTTTAAAAAAAATAAGCAAAAGCAGAGAGAACATAAATATGAGACATCTGTAATATGAGATAATAATCAAAAGTTACACAATACATTACCCAAGATATATTTTGCCCATTTTTATTTCACACAAAAGACAATGCTCATATTCTAGGTGCTGGAGGAAAAAAAAATAGATATAAGCAGATTTGGGCTCTTAAGTGCATTTCCTTCTGTTACACTTTTTCTCACACTATTTATACCAAATATATGCTAATAATGGACATGCTTTAGATGAAAAAGCAGAAATAGTGCCAGATTATATGAACAAAATATTGAAATGAAATAGCAAAAGAAAAGATAGCTGAACAAAATTAACTATCCAGGGAGAATTATTCACACTGTACAAGTGTTTTATTTTTTTAACTGCCTGTAACCTAAATCATAGACCCTTTCTAAAGAATGATTTTATATACTTCATTTTATTGCTGTATAAATTAGAAGAAAATAAGATGTGGTGGCTTACCCAAAATCCCTACTAGAGAGCAATATAATCTGAAATAGAGCCCAAGACCTCTTCTTTCTCTAAAAGTAAATAACTACTCCAATTTTTAAAAAAATAAATAAATCATATTTCCTTACATTATGTTTATGTTCAATGGTTAATTTAAAAGGATGATACTTTAAATTGTATATAAAGAGCTAAACATTAACATAAAATAATCTTTTTAAAACAATCTTTTCAGTGCAAAACAATATCCATTAAATTGTCAGCATACTATATGATTCTCTCTTTTGGGTGCTTACTAAGCATAGTATTTGACGATGTGGTATAAAGATGATTACGATGACCAGATATAATGTAGTCAGTTTGGAAACAAGGCATAGAATCAACAATAAACACAAAGAGTCCAGAAAACTTAATCTAAAATGAAAATATTTTAAGACTTCACATTTAATCTAAATTGGATTTATATGGTTAAAGGGTGTGCACCAGGAATTTTCTTTCATTAAAGTTATCATTAACTTAAATTTTTAAAGATTTCCCCTTTATATGCCAAGAGGCTTCCATTTACAGACGTCTTCCATAAGCCAATGTTCATACCACTGTCAGGATTTATAACTGAAGTACTCTAAACTCAACTGTTGTGACTGCATTATACTTGACAGTGTCAACATGATGAGAACTGACAAGGGCTAGAGTGCATTTTGTGTCTGCTGATAGAAATTCCCATTTGTTGTCAATGTAGCATCCCTCCATTTAAACATATTTCTTTAAGAAAATCGACGGAGATATGAAAAGCAAAATGAGATAAGGAGAATAGAATAAAGGGAGAAAAATGAAAATAAATGAGAATAAGAAAGCTTTAAATGATTCAGGACAGGAAAAATGAGGCAAATGATTTATGGGCTTCAAAGTCTGATTGCTGCCATAAGACCACATAAGTACATTCATCCAATGTGGATTACAAATAAATGAAAGGTATTGGTCTGAGCAGACTTACACAATGTCAATATTTCTGATATAGAAACATTACCTTAAAGAATACAAAGATAAAAATAAATTTTAAACCCTCTAAACGTGTCTTTATAGATGGTTTAAATAATGCTCTCAAACAGAGCCCTCACTACTAGGTTCTGGTTGAACTTTAGTATTAAACATAAAATCAAGACATACTTTATCAGGGCAATCCAAGTTTTATATCAAATCGTTTGTATCATAAACATTGTATAATTTGGTAAATTTGAATTATGTTACACTCAATATGCCTATCTGATGGAAAATGAACATGAGAGGGACCTTACATACTTGTGATTAAAGTTAGTAGGTATTTTGAGCAACTGGGTGGCTCAATTGGTTAAGCATCTGATTCCTGATTTCAGATCAGGTGATGATCTCACACTTGGGAGATTGAGCCCTACATCGGGCTCCATGCTGGGCATGGAGCCTGCCTAAGATTCTCTCTCTCCCTCTGCCCCTCCACCCTCTCTCTCTTTCCCTCTCTAAAAAAAAAAATAATAAGTAAATAAAATTTTAAAAAATATAGGTTTTCTTATTATTTCACAAAGATTCTAGGAACATCCTTCACAGATTGTGTTTCACTCTTTCCCTTCAAATCCATCTTTCAAAATTTTCCTGATATATAACTAACCTTGTATTTTCCTAAAATACTAAAATTCTTACTTCAGTATTCTAAGTAATTGGGACTATACCTCAGTAATAAAATAATTAATTTTTAGGACATGGTATCTAAAAGTGGAGATATATTTTAAAAATAAAATAGCTGCAGAATTTAATGTGGTATTAAACAAAATTCCAGACATTTGCAGCACAAGTCTTACCAAGAAAATAATCAAATAATAAATCCATTCTAGCATTACATAAGAAGTTTCCCTTCTTTCACTATTATTACCATACTTTTTTTAGTAGCATAGTGTAAAATAGTTGGTGGGACTTGGCATCAGAAAGATCTCAATTAGTATCCTACTTCTGCCATTTATTGGCTTCATGAACTTAGTCAAGTTATTTATACTCTTGGGGACTCTGTTTTCTCAAATGCAAATCATGGTTAATAAAGAGTGGGTTATGCAGAGGATTAAATATGTGAAGGAGATGGTATATGAAAGTGTGTATTTATTTCCCTTCTCTTTTCCTTACTCTTTTCCTTTCTTTACTGGGGGAAAGAGCACTTGTAAATCTGAGAAAGGATTCACCCTTTTAATTTCTGTAGCCCTGACAGTCTCCAGAATTAGTTTTGTGGCATGTCTTCCATCTTATTATTGGGTGGGGAAACATAGTCAAGTGTGAGGTGTGATACAGGATAATGAAAATAATCTGCCTTGAGAAATTAAGGAAGATCCTAGGAATAATAACAAGTCAAACTATTCACTTAATAATAAATGAAAATTACCCTCTACCCATTATTGAAAGACTTCAGTCATAAGGATTCACTTAGGGAAGCTGTTATATTTGAAGATTCTGGGCTCTACCCAAGCCTCTTAACTGAGTATGGGATGATCAAACTGCCAAACTCTCAAACTCTAAAGCAGGTGGCCCATGGAAAAAAGGGAAAAAGAGGATCTAAGATATACACATGAAGACAAAACTTCAAATGCCTAGTTGTACTGATTCTGTTTCTTCTGACTCCTGGTATGGTATTTAAATGGTTAGAATTTTGTTTGGAGCAGTTTCTCAAATGTTGGTACTTAGACTAATCTGTTGAGGGCACTTACAAAATATTGCAAAACAACTCCCAAACACTATATAAAAAAACATAAGAAATCAGGCAAACATCTAAATATTTACAAAGGTTCTGAGATAATCCTGATATGAGTTTGGTGGCTTTGGCAAGAAACAAACCTGTATGATTGAATAATATATTGCTAAAAAATTGACACTCAAATCTCAGGGACAAGTTATGGGAATGACAAAAATACTCAGGAACACATTCATTTATATATTTACACACTTTTACAAATGTTCTGATTAGGGCACCTGGGTGGCTCAGTTGGTTAAGCGACTGCCTTCGGCTCAGGTCATGATCCTGGAGTCCCAGGATCGAGTCCCAGGATCGAGTCCCGCATCGGGCTCCCTGCTCAGCAGGGAGTCTGCTTCTCCCTCTGGCCTTCCTCCCTCTTATGCTCTCTGTCTCTCATTCTCTCTCTCTCAAATAAATAAATAAAATCTTTTAAAAAAAAAAAAAAAAAACAAATGTTCTGATTACAGTAAGTGGCAAATGGGATTGTTAGCATATTAGATTCTGAAGAAGAATTTCAGATTGTAGGGTGCTTAGCTCACTGACTGCCCTGCACAAGAAATAAAAAATTAGAAGCCTCATCAGGAGGGTTTGATTTGCTTCTTTGGATATTATTTACTAATATGAGACAGAGAAAAATAGCCTAATTAAATGTGTTTGAAAACATTTGACCACAAAAGAACAGTTTCAAATATATTCTATATTAGCTCTTTAGCATTTGATGGTTTAGTGATTTGGGGTAGAATAGTAGTTCACTTTTTAAATCAGTATTTATTAATATAGATTCCAAATGAATTACAAATTGGTAGCACCTTTGCTGTTTCAGTAAAATAGTTTCATCTTTAAGTAATTATTGTGTTTCTTTTCTTTATGTATAACAAATATGTAAAATAGGTAAAAGACACCAGCTTGTATTGGTGTGACCTGGAGTTAAGGAACAGAAATGAGTGCCTACCTGTTTCTCCCTCCCTGCTGGAGGCATGAGAGTAATTTGAAGTCTCTCCAATTGGTATTACAAGAATATGTTAAACACAGTACATTCTTGGTATTCAGGGAAATTAAAAGCAAGTGTTTTAGTAGTGAGCAGAAACCAAAGAATTCTATGATGCACTCATGTGTGTTTATGATGTGATATTTATTTGTAATTTTTGTGGAATTTCTATTATAGGATTGTTTCACTTAACTAATGAGTAAAACTGAACAGCATCTATGTTTAAGTCGAGCTTTGCTCATTTCAACTATGCATTCCATATCTAGTACCCTGGGTTAAAAGTAAAAAAATAATAAATAAGAGCATGCGCTTTGAAAATCACCTAGAAAAGCAGGATAATGCTTCTTGCAAGATATGAAAATTAAACTATGAAAGCAAAGCTTCTTAACTGGAACATAGGTATATAGATAAATAAAATATAGAATATAGGTTTTGATAAATCTGGTTGTGACTCGGATAACTCTACATAGTTATCTCAGATAACTCTATCTAGAAATAGATATAAATTCTTTTATAAGATGTTTCAGCTTATACAGAGTTGTTCATAGCTTAAAAGATAATAACTTATGACAGTTAAGAAGATAATTAATGTGTAGTATGAAGATGTGCACAGGAAACATGTAATTCTGGATGCAAATATAATTTGGGAAGAAGAAGCCTGTAAAAAAAAAAAAATGTTTCCATGTAACCACAGGTGCTGAAGGTCCCAGCACAGCATTTGAAGCATCCAATTTTATAAGCAAAGACTGGTTCACGAATTTTTGGAAGCATATTAATTTGCATAATGTGAAGTTAATAGGAAAGTAGGCATCAGTTGAATACAAAACTGAGAAAGTATTCCCTACCAAGGCAGAAAATACAAAGTGATGAGCCACAGGCAAAATAAATTTCAGTTAGAATTGCACCATTCAGTAAGGGAAGAAAATCTGTTTCTAAATACACATTCGTGCTATTTGTGGGGAACACACACACATAAGACACAGCAGCAATCACAATCATTTACCATTACTGTTTTAGCTTTCCAGTTCAGCTGAAGTTCATAATTAATATAACTACAATAATGATATATTAAATTATAAAATGGTTTATTTTACTAGAAAAAACAACTGAATGCCAAGTTAAATCGATTGAAATCAAATGAATATTATTCATACTTTGCTGTTTTGAAAATTAAATGATCATTAAAATAATATAATATTTCATGAGGGGATTTATATATTTTAGATTTTCACAACTTTGAAGGTCTGCAAAGGTCTTATATTGTTCACAAATGTCCAATTTTTAATATTATTCTTTCAGCAAACTTGATATGTAAATATGTGGGTTGTTCATTAAATAAAGCAGC
Source organism: Mirounga angustirostris (assembly GCF_029215605.1). Classification (NCBI taxonomy): domain Eukaryota; kingdom Metazoa; phylum Chordata; class Mammalia; order Carnivora; family Phocidae; genus Mirounga; species Mirounga angustirostris. The sequence goes on along the minus strand of NW_026991710.1, from coordinate 37,680,868 downwards.
AGATTTCTGCTTTAAATAGAATGTCATTTTATTTGACAGTTTATATATAGAAAAATATAACTTTCCGTGGGATACAAGAAGCTTTCATTTTCCTAATTGCATTATGTATGAGGACTTTCCTTTAACTTTTTCCGCTAAAGAACTTCACCAGTTTAATGATTTTTTGAGTTAGGTGGAAAAGCTAATTTTTTTCTGTGAAACATGGAAACTTGGAAATCTATTTTTGCTCTGAGGAGGTTGTTTCAACCTCTGAATTATCCATCTATGTCAAAATAGGCTAGACATATGCTATAGGAACAACAACAACAACAAAAATTTCACTGACTATACAAAGCAAAAGTACATTTCTTGCTCATTCTAAGTTCTGTGTGATTTCAGGTATTTCACAACAAAAGCTGTCCCCCGTGTGGAAACTCCATGATTCAAGCCACGCCCATGTCGTGGCTCTCCTTTCACTAAGTGAAGTTTTATCATTATTGTTCTGGCAGGGGAAGAGAGAATAGAACTCTCTACTTACTTATTTTTTGTCTTAGCCTAGAAAAACACATTTTTTCCACTCACATTTTAATGACCAGAAATACCCAATGATCCCACCTAATTAAAAGAAATATTGAACATGCAGTCTCTTCTGTACAAGAAAAGGGAAAGTAGATACAATGATGAGTACTAGTAATCTCTACCTCAGAAACTTAGACCAAATCTATAATGTTTTTGTTTAAGATAGTAAAATCGGTCGAATGCTAGAGCAATGACATAAAGAATTAGATAAAACTACTGTTTGTAAGATTATTTAGTTCATTTACCACAATGAATCTAATAGTTTTGCAAAACAAAACAAATGAGGGGAACTATCCCATTTTTTAAAAGATTTTTATTTATTTATTTGAGAGAGAGAGTGTGCAGGGGAGGAGCAGAGGGAGAAGGACAAGCAGACCCCATGCTGAGCACAGAGCCAACATGGGGCTCAATCCTACGACCCTGAGGTCTTGACCTGAGCCAAAATCAAGAGTCGGACGCTTAACTGACTGAGCCACCCAGGCGCCCTGGAACTATCCCATTTTTAAGAAAATATTGGACAGTATAATAACTGGCTTCTAAATGTAAAGTTTTCCCACACACCCTCCAAATAAATAAAGTGAACTATATATAACCTATGCCAGAGTATAATGAGGAGTTACAGTTTGCTAAAAACTGCAGTTTACATGTAAAAGGGGAAAAACATCCAAAATTAGTATAGCCTACTCAATTGACCTTTTCTAAGAGGAACAGGAAGGTTATTGATGAAACAAATTGAGCAACAGAGTCCTTACAGTAGGAGAACACATATAGAATCATCCTTGAAGGAGAAAGTCTGACCCTGAGTGACAAAACACTGAAACATGTCGAATACCTGTGGATCAGTGCAATATTTATTAGGGAACAAAAGGGGAAGGCTGGAACACGTGTAGAGTCAAAGGTAATGGGGAAAGCAACACTTTTGGGGATGATAGAGCCCACATGAAGAGGAGGCATTATTTGGAAGTGTGGTAGTAAAAGTGTAGAGTGAGAATGCTGTAAAACAATGTGGAATTTTCAGAAACACAGTGAGATCACAACATCAGAAGAAATTCTACATCTCTCCTACCCTTAACACACACAGGAAAAAGGCAGCAATTAGTAAAGAAACTTCACTGTGTCATCAGAATATGGTAAACTTGAACTAATTTACTCTAATTAATGTTTCAGAAAAATAAAAGATACTTTAAAAGTACACAGAAAAACTAACATAGCTTCCCCTTCAGATACAAGATAAAAGTAGAAAGTGACTGTCAAAACTGTCAGGTAGATGAAAATAAACACCAACAATAATCATAAAGCAGAGAAAAATTATAATACAGAGCCTAATATAAACTAAATAACATTAAGTAATGGAAAAATGGAAAAAATCAGGGAGTCAACAACTCAGAATATAAATGGATCACAAACTAAAAAAAAAAAAGGAAACCTGAATTAAACTTGAAACAATATGCTGAGTGAAAGAAACCAGTCACCAAAGAGTATACTTTGTTTCCATTTATATGAAATGTCCAGATTAGGCAAATGTTTAAAGAAAGAAAGTAGACTACTGGTTGTCTAAGCTGGGGAGATGGATGGAAAGTAACTGCTAGGGCGCCTGGGTGGCTCAGTTCGTTAAGCGACTGCCTTCGGCTCAGGTCATGATCCTGGAGTCCCAGGATCGAGTCCCTCATCGGGCTCCCTGCTCAGCAGGGAGCCTGCTTCTCCCTCTGACCCTCCCCCCTCTCATGTGCTCTCTCTCTCTCATTCTCTCTGTCTCAAATAAATAAATAAAATCTTTAAAAAAAAAAAAAAAGAAAGTAACTGCTAATGGGCACAGGTTTCTTTCTTTTTTGGGGGTGTGGTTGATGAAAATGTTTATAATTTAGATTGTGGCGATGGTTGTAGAATTCTGTGAATATCCCAAAAACCATTGAACTATATACTTTAAGCTGGTGAATTATGTGGTATATGGACTATTTCTTAATAAAGCTGTAACACACAAATTGACACACACGCACATGTGCACAAAAAATTGAAATCAAATTGCCCAAACTGAGGAAAGAAATCCAAGGAAAAGACAAAACATCTAAAAACAAAGACTATTTTTAAAAATCTCAGAAGAGAATGATTTGACTAAAATATAATAAAGGAATTTGAGGAGTAAAAACAAAGATAACTACAATGAAAAAAATAAGAGTAAAAAACAGATGAGAGAAAGTCATAGATTTAGAATAGGGAACAAAGACCTATCGTACATACAGGCATACTTCTTTTTATTACAGTTTATCACATTTTGCAGATATTACATTTTTTACACATTGAAGGTTTGTGGCAAAACTGCACTGAACAAGTATATTGGCATTGTTTTTCCAACAGCTTGCTCACTTCAGGTCTCTAGGTCACATTTTCATAATTCTCACAACATTTCAAATCTTCTCATTACCATTATATTTGTTATGGTGATCTGTGATCAGTGGCCTTCAATGTTACTATTGTAATAGTTTTGGGGTGCCACAAACCACACCCATATAAAACAGTGAACTTAATTGTTAAATGTTGTAAGTGTTCTGACTGCTCCACCGACTGGTCATTCCCCTGTCTGTCTCCCTCTTCTCAGGCCTCCCTATATCCTGAAATACAATAATATTGAAATTAAGCCAATTAATAGCCCTACAATGGCCTCTAAGTGTTCATGTGAAAGGAAGAGTCACGTGTCTTTCACTGTAAATCAAAAGCTAGAAATGATTAAGCTTAGTGAGGAAGGCACTTTGAAAGCCAAGAGAGGACAAAAGCTAGGTTTCTTGCACCCAACAGCCAGATTGTGAATGCAAAAGGAAAGTTCTTAAGGAATTAAAAGTACTACTCCAGTGACCACATGAATGATAAGGAAGTGAAACAGCCTTATTGCAGATATGGAGGAAGTTTGGGTGGTCTGGATAGAAGATCAAATCAGCCACAACATTCCCCTAAGCCAAAGCCTAATCCAGAGCAAGATCCTAACTCTCTTCAGTTCTGCGAAGGCTGAGAGAGGTAAGGAAGCTGCAGAAGAAAAGTTTGAGGCTAGCAGAGTTTGGTTCATGAGATTTAAGGAAAGAGGCTCCCTGCAAAACATAAAAGTGCCAGATAAAGCAGCAAATGCTCATGTAGAAGCTGCAGCAAGTTATCCAGAGGATCTAGCTAAGATAATTAACAAAGGTAACTACACTAAACAGATTTTCAATGTAGGTGAAACAGCCTTGTATTGGAAGAAGATGCCATCTAAGACTGTCAGAGCTAGAGAGAAGTCAATGCCTGGCTTCAGAGCTTCAAAGATCAGGCTCTCTTGTTAGGGGCTAATGCAGCTGGTGACTACTTAAAGTTGAAGCCAATGATCATTTACCATCCCCAAAATTCTTGGGCCCTTGACAATTTCGCTAAGTCTCTTCTGCCTATACTCTATAAATGCAACAACAAAGCCTGATGATAGTACATATGTTTACAACATGGTTTACTAAATATTTTTAGCCCACTGTTGAGACTACTGCTCAAGAAAAAATAATAAATAAAAAGATCCTTTCAAAAAATATCACTGCTCTTGACAATGCACCTAGTCACCCAAAAGCACTGATAGAGATGTACAATGAGATTAATGTTGTTTTCAAGCCTGCTAACACAGCATCTATTCCGCAGCCCATGGATCAAAGAATTACTTCCACTTTCAAGTCATTATTTAAGAAATACATTCTGTAAGGCTGTAGCTGCTGTAGATAGTGAGACCTGTGATAGAGCTAGGCAAAGTAAGTTGAAAACTTTCTGGAGAAGATTCACTCTTCTAGATGCCATTAGGAAGAAGTCAAACTATCAACATTAATGGAAGTTTGGAAGAAGGTGATTCTAACCCTCATGGAGGACTTTGAGGGGTTCAAGACTTCAGTGGAGGAAGTAACTGGAAATGTGGTGGAAATAACAAGAAAAGTAGAATGAGAAGTGGAGCCTGAAGATGGGACTGAATTGCTGCAATCTCATGAGAAAACATGAACAGATGAGGAGTTGCTTCTTATGAGTGAGCAAAGAAAGTGCCTTCTTGAGATGGAAACTACTCCTGGTGTAGATGCCGTGAAGATTGTTGAAATGGCAACAAAGGATTTAGAATATTATGTAAACTTAGTTCATAAAGCAGCAGCAAAGTATGAGAGGATTTACTTCAGTTTTGAAAGAAGTTCTACTATGGGTAAAATGCTATCAAACAACATAGCATGGTACAGAGACATCATTTGTGAAAGGAGTCAATCAATGTGGCAAAATTCGCTGTTGTCTTATTTTAAGAAATTGCCACAGCCACGCCGACCTTCAGCAACAACTACCCTCATTAGTCAGCAGCCATCAACATCAAAGCAAGGTCTGACACCAGCAAAAAAACTGAGAGGACAGTTAACACAATTTTTAGCAATGAGGTATTTTTTAATTAACATTTTTATTTAATGTGCATATGTACATTTTTTAGACATAATGCTGTTACATGCTTAATAGACTACACTGTACAGTGTATTACAGTATAAACATAACTTTTTATATGCATGGGAAACCAAAACATTTATTTGACTCACTTTATTGTTATATTTGTTTTATTGCAGTGGTCTGGGACCAAACCTTCATTATCTCTGAGGTATGCCTGTATCATTGGACTGTCTGAAGAAGAAATCACAAGTATAGAATTATAATTAAAGAAAATTTTCTGGAATTCAAAGATGGCTTGAATCAATGTTTTCAAAGGGTGCACTTACATATTGTTAAAATGACTCCAAATGATGAATCTTGAAACATAATTTTATAACTATTAGAATTAAAAATAAAGGTAACAGAGATAATAGAAATCACTAATCTTCCAGATAAGAAGACCAATTGTAGTCAAAGGAAAGAAAACAAGGATGTAGAACATGCAAACCAAGTGATAGTGAAACAATATTGTCAAGAAATTCGAAAGAAGATAGGGAAGTCCAAAGATTGTATCCTCAGTAAAAACACCTTTCAAGAATCTAAGCTATAGGAATAGTCAATCAACAGTATATCCAGAGTAGGAAGTTCCAACTCCCATTCCCACACAGCAATATTTTGAAAACAACTAGACTGGCTAAAATAACTAGAGTATCTCTGGAAATCAGTCAAAGATCTACAGCAAAATCAAGTTCTAACCATGAAAAAGCCATGTTAAAAATGGTAGGAAATTCTATGGTGTTTTTACTTGCCCTTGGCCCTCCTCCTCCCAATACATTGTGGTTTAGGGGAAGTGGAGGCCTGTTCCTTAGTTAACTTCCTTGGACCACACAGAGAGCAGAGCAGACCTAATCATAGCATTTTAATCTGTCTTGGAGCTTCTGGAGAGAATGGTCTCCACATCACTTAATTTACATCTCAGACTAGAAAAAGCCATGGAAGCAGTGGGCTGAACATCACTGGATGATCACAAACCTGAAGATGACTGAGACAAGAGATTACTGGTAGATGATTATAATGCAATAGTTAGGGCCCTGAGAAGCAGGGGTGAGACCCAGGGAAATTAAGACAAAATTATCCAAATATACTTAGGAATTGAAAAAATGCACACACACACACACACAGACCTAAGAGAGAAAGATAGAATCTTGAAAGGAGCAAGAGAAAACTGAGCCATCATCTATAATGGATCTTCAGTAAGATTATAAGTGGATTTCCCAGGAGAAAACTTGGAGGCTAGAAGGCAGTAAGATGGCATATCTACAATGTTGAAAGTAAACAAACAAAATTGTCAACTGAGAAGTCAATATCTAGTAAAACTATATTTCAAAAATGATAAATTAAGACATACTAAGATAAACAAAAACAGGAAATTTATTACCCCTAGACCTGACCTGCAAGAAAATGCTAAAGTGAGTTCTTTAAGTTGAAATGAAAAAAAATGCGAGATCGTAACTCAAAGCCACATGAAAATATAAATTTCTCCAATAAAGGTAAATATATGGACAAATATGAAAGCCAGTATTATCATTTTGGTTTTAACTCCACTTTTAATTTTTCTATAGGATTTAAAAGATAAATGCAAGAAAATAATTATACATTTATTCTAATATAGCTATAATTATAAATTATAAATATATCTAATATAAAGATGTAATTTGTGATTAGAATTTAAAAGTTAAATGGTTCAGTTTAAAATAGACTGTTGTAACTTTAATGTTATATATAATTCCCATGGTAACCAAAAGAAAATATCTGTAGAATATACACAGTTGGAAATGAGAAGGGAATCAAAATGTGTCACTACAAAAATTTCAACCTAACACAAAGGAAACATAAACGGAAAGGAGGGACAAAAAAAAAAAGAAAAGAAAAAAACATCTATTGGAATTAGAGAAAACAAATCATAAAGTGGCCATAGTAAATCTCCCCCTCTCCATAATTATAATTACATTTAAAGTAATTAAATTTAAATAGATTAAATGCCTCAAACTAAAGACTGATTAGCATAATGTAAAAAAACAAAAAACAGGATGCAATTACAGAATGTCTACAGGAGGCTCACTTTAGATCTAAGTATGAGTATAGGTTGAAAATGAAAGGATAGAAAAAGATATTCCATGCAAATAGTAACCAAATGAGATTAAGGGTGACTATATTATTATCAGGGGAAAAAAATTAAATGAAAAATTGTTTCAAGAGAGAAAAAAAGGCCATCCGATATAAAAGGCTTAACTATATAAAAGGATCAATTCATCAAGGAGATACAGAAATTATAAACATAATGCAACAAATATCAGAGCTCCTAAATAAATGGAAACACTGACAGAACTGAAGGAAGATATATAAAGTTCTACAGTAATAAAAGACTTTAACACCCCGGTTTCAATAGTAGATGGAACAGCTAGACAAAAGATCAATAGGGAGATAGAGGACTTAACACTATAGACCAATTGGACATACATACCAATATTTACAGAACATTCTATGCAACAAAAGAAAAACTATACATTCTTCTCAAGTGTACATGGATCACTGTCGGAGATAGACTGTATGTTAAGCCATTAAACAAGTCTTAATAATTTATAAAAGACTGAAATCAAACAAAGTATCTTTTCTGATCACCATGGAAGGAAACCAAAAATAAACAGCAGATGGGAAAACTGGAAAATCCACAAATATGTAGAAATTTTAAAACTTACTCTTAAACAGATAATGGATCAAAGAAGAAATCACAAGAGAAACTTAAAAATGTCTTGAAACAAATGCAAATGAAAACAACATGCAAAAAAGTATGGGATACAGCAAAAACAGGGAGAGAAATTTATAGATATAAATGCTTACATTTAAAAAAAAAAGGATCACAAATCAACATTTGTTTATATCCGAATTAACCACAAAAGAAGAGTACCCTAAACTAAAAGCTACCAAAGGGAAGGAAATAATAAAAAATTTTAAAAGATCAATAAAATCGAGAACAGAAAAATTAAAATAAGACAAAGATTTGATTCTACAAAAAGATCAACAGAATTGACAGACTTTAAACTACACGGATTAAGAATAAAAGAAAGAAGATTAGAATAACTAAGTTCAGAAATGAAAGAGAACACTCTACCAACTTTATAGATATCAAAAGGACTATGCAAGAATACTATGAACAACTGTATATCAACAAATTGCATAACTTAGATGAAATAGACAAATTCCTAGAATAACCTACCAATACTAAATCATGAATAGAAAATCTGTATACATCTGTAACTAGTAAGTATATTGAATTAGTCATCAGAAATTTCCCTACAAAGAAAAACTCAGGACCACTTGGCTTCACTGGCAAATTCTACTATATGCTTAAACAATGAACACCAATTATTCTCAAACTCTTGTAAAAAAATTGAAGAGGAGGCAATACTTTCAAACTTATTTTATGAGGCCAGGATTACTCTGATGCCAAAGGCAGATAAAGACATTGCAGGGCGCCTGGGTGGCTCAGTCGTTAAGTGTCTGCCTTCGGCTCAGGTCATGATCCCAGGGTCCTGGGATAGAGTCCCACATCGGGCTCCCTGCTCAGTGGGGAGCCTGCTTCTCCCTCTCCCACTCCCCCTGCTTGTGTTCCTGCTCTCGCTATGTCTCTCTCTGTCAAAAAAAATAAATAAAATCTTTAAAAAAAAAAAAAAAGACATTGCAAACAGGGAAAGCTATCGGCCAATATCTCTAATGAATGTTAACATAAAAATTCTCAACAGAATACCAGCAAACAGAATTTAACAGCTTATTAAAAGGATTATACAACATAACCAAACAGGGTTTATTCCTGGAATGCAAGTATGGTTCAACATATAAAAATCAATTATGAAATACACCATAGTAACAGAAAAAAGAAAGAAAAAACATGTAATCTGGAAAAAAGCATTTGTTGAAATTTAACACCCTTTCAGGATAAAAACATTCAACAAATGAAAGAAAGAAGAAAACTGTAACACAATAAAAGGTTGTGCATGAAAAACCCAAACTAACATCATATGTTATGGTGAAAGACTGAAAGATTTTCCTCTGAGATCAGGAAGAAGACAAAGATGCCTGTTATCACCACTTCTATTCAACATATAATTAGAAGTCCTAATCAGTGCAACTCGGTAAAAATAATAACTCCAAAAGAAAGAATGAGTGAGTGAGAGAGAGAGAAAGAAAAAAAAGAGAAAGAAAGAAGTAAATTGGAAATGAAGAAAATAAATTATATCTGTTCATAGGCAACATGATTTTATGTGTAGAAAATCCTAATGTCTGAGGGTTCTAGAGGGGAGGGAGGTGGGAGGATGGGTTAGCCTGGTGGTGGGTATTGAGGAGGGCACAGTCTGCATGGAGCACTGGGTGTTATGCACAAACAATGAATCATGGAACACTACATCTAAAACTAATGATGTAATGTATGGGGATTAACATAAGAATAAAAAAAAATCCTAATGATTCCATACACACACAAACAGATCTAATAAATGAGCTCAGCAAAGTTGCAGGATACAAAATCAACACTCAAAATCAGTTGTAATTTTATACACTATCGATAAACAATCACAAAGGAAATTAAGAGTGATTTCACTTATTTCATCAAAACAATAAATTATTCAGGAATAAACTTAACCAAGGAAGTGAAAGCCTTATACATTGTGTAACAGAGAAATTAAAGAATTTAATAAATGGAAAGATATTACAGATTTGTGGTTTGGAATACTTAACATTATTAATATGTCAATACTACTCAATGCAATTTACAGGTTGAATGCAATTCCTATTAAAATGCCAATGATCGGGACGCCTGGGTGGCTCAGTCATTAGGCGTCTGCCTTTGGCTCAGGTCATGATCCCAGGGTCCTGGGATCGAGTCCTGCATTGAGCCCTGCATCAGGGTCCCTGCTCCGCGGGAAGCCTGCTTCTCCCTCTCCCACTCCCCCTGCTTGTGTTCCCTCTCTTGCTGTCTCTCTCTCTGTCAAATAAATAAATAAATAAATCTTTAAAAAAATTTTTAAAAATGCCAATTATGTTTTTGCTGAAGTACAAAGATTCATCCTAAAATTTATGTGGAATTTCAATGAATTCCAAATAGCAAAATAATCTAGAAAAAGGAAAACAAAGTAGAAAGTCTCATTCTTTCTGATTTCAAAGCAACACAAAACAACAATAATCAAAACAGTATGGTATGGCATAAGTACAAACATATAGACCAATGGAATAGGATAGAGAACCCAGAAATAAACCCTCAAATATGCGGTCAAGTGATTTTTGGCAAGGGCTCCATTACCATTCAATGGGGAAAGAACAATCATCAATAAACTGTGTTGAGAAAACTGGATATCCACTTGCAAAAGAATGAAAGTGGTCTCTTACCTCAAGCCATATACAAAAATTAACTCAGAATTGATCAAAGACCTAAATGTAAAAGCTACTCTGTAAAACTCTTAGGGGAAGACATAGGGGGAAAGTTTTGTAACATTGGATTTGGCAATATATGACACTAATGAAGAGTTATTGTTTAATGGGTATGGAGTCTATATTTGAGAAAATGAAAAAAAGTCTGGAGATGGATTATAGTAATTTTTTAAAAACAAGGTGAATGTATTTAAGGACCCTTAAATATATACTTAAAATAGTTAAAATTTATTATTGCTATTGGTCCTGTGCCTGTTGTGTATTTCTAACTCCTTCTTTCCTTCCTTCCTTCCTTCCTTCCTTCCTTCTCCTTCCTTCATCCTTCCTTTCTTTTTTTTTTTTTTTTAAGATTTTATTTATTTATTTGACAGAGACAGAGATAGCGAGAGCAGGAACACAAGCAGCGGGAGGGGGAGAGGGAGAAGCAGGCTTCCCCCCGAGGAGGGAGCCCGATGTGGGACTCGATCCCAGGACGCTGGGATCATGACCTGAGCTGAAGGCAGACGCTTAATGACTGAGCCACCCAGGTGCCCCTTCATCCTTCCTTTCTTCCTGCCTTCCTGCCTTCCTGCCTTCCCGCCTTCCCTCCCTCCCTCCCTCCCTCCCTCCCTCCCTCACTCTCTTCCTTCCTTCCTTGCAATTATCCTGTTTTTGCTACACTGGTGTATACTGGGTATGAGTTGATGAAGGTAGTGGGCAGACAAGTTACTTTTTTATCATACATAGGTTGTCTGATCATAAAGCACAAACTTCAGATATTAAGAAAATGACAGTGAATCACCCAGAGATCCTGAACTTTGATTTGGTTACAGTGAATGGATGATAGAGTCACATCACTTCAGAAGGTGGTATGGGAAGGAAGGTAAAACAGACCTTTGATGACCAGGAAACCAAACTGTAACAACCACTGACTAGTTGTTATGGTTGTATTGTATTTTTAAAAGCATTTTTAGAGTCTGTTTGCTTTTTTTCTATTAAGGATTTTTGCATTGATACAAATGGAATTGATCTTGTGCAATCTTTATCATGTTTAGGCATCAAATATACTTGTTTAAGGAACAGAATCTGTATGTTTTTGGTCTTACAGGCTATAGAAAATCAGGTAACCTAGGAACTTTCTAATCTTTGAGGTTTAGTAGAACTTTCCTGAGAAAAATCTAGCCTAGTGGTTTTTTAAAAGATTTTATTTATTTATTTATTTATTTATTTATTTATTTGACAGAGAGAGAGAGACAGCGAGAGAGGGAACACAAGCAGGAGGAGTGGGAGAGGGAGAAGCAGGCTCCCCACTGAGCAGGGAGCCCGATGTGGGGCTCGATCCCAGGACTCTGGGATCATGACCTGAGCCGAAGGCAGACACTTAACGACTGAGCCACCCAGGCGCCCCTAGCCTAGTGATTTTTAATGTGGTTTTGATAACTTTAATTCTATGGGAATTTATTTTTGTTATCCGTATATCTCTAATAGTTTCTACTTAATACAAACTAAATAAATTTCTTAGGAGTGCCTGGGTGGCTGGGTGGTGCAGTCCATTAAGCATCCAACTCTTGGTTTGGCTCAGGTCATGATCTCAGGGTCCTGAGATCGAGCCCAAGTTGGGTAGGGGAATCTGCTTGAGATTTTCTTTCTCCATCTGCCCCTCCCCCTGCTCTCTCTTGATCTTTAAAATAAATAAATCTTTTAAAATTTCTTAGATAATAATTATTATAACCTAAAATTTCATATTTATTTAGAACTTCTGTGCAAATTTATCTCGTTTTTTTTAATTTTCTTATCACTTGATATTATGTCCCTATTTCTTTCCCTCTCTCATTTCCCTCTAGTTTGTATGTATTTTCTATCTTCTTTCTTAATGGTCAATGTTTGGTTATTTTTTAATTTTGTGAAAGAACTAGTTTTTTATTTATTCAATAGTTTTCTCTTTAATTTCTACTGTCACTTGTATGTCTTCCTCCTGTTTTGTTTGTGCTTTATGTTTTCACTGGTGTGAGTGTGTGTGTGTGTGTGTGCATGTGTGTTCCTACAGCTTTTGTATGGCATTTTGTTCATTACATTTATTATATTTCTATTCATTACATTTATTTATTCATTACATGGATATAAATATTTAAGACTACAAATGAGAATTTTCCTTGTTACTTCTAATATTTGAATTAGTACCAAAAAAATTTACATGATTTCTTTGGTTCCTTACTATTAGCATATGCTATCTTTCTTATCTCTTTCAGTTTACCCAAATTTTGCTATTGTATTTTTATTTTGTCAAATATATAACACACAGTATTCTTAAATGCTCTCTACTTTTATAAGTACGTAATTAATACACTCAACACTGAAACCCACCTGTATTGCCAAAATTTAATAGGATGAATCTTGTCTGTGGTAGGTTTTAGGAAGAAAGGAATTCCCTACCCTTCCCTAAGTAGTAGCAAAACTTGTATTTTATATTGGTGCAGGGTCCAAGAGGTTTTGGTGGACCTCCCCTTGATGCAAAGGACTTTTACACTTCCTCTAGAAACTGTATATATTTGCCTGACTTATGGTATTGACAAAGAGAATCTCCTCTTCTTACACGATTTTGCTTCTACCGCTCCCATGAAGACCGTAGGGTTGAGAGGGTTTGTTGCCCTCACCTTCGCCTTAGCAACTAAAGGCTTGCTTCCTGTAAGAGGGTCCAGAGGAGCAGACAGCATGGCTGAAAATCATCTTATGTATGTCTGCACCACTGAGAGGACTTGCTCCTGTCTTCAGCCCTGCCCGGTCTTTCTCCTGAGCATCTGGAGGAAGCCTGTGGGAAGAGCCCTCTGCACGTCTGTGGCTCTAGTTACTCTAAACCGATAGGCAAGCTCAGCTGGACCTGTAGTAATTCATCAACATTTTAGTTGATTTCTCACATGCTGCTGTTGAATCCACCTGTGCCTTCTCTGCTCTGACAAAAAACGAAACGGTTCACTTGTCCCTTTTCTCCTGGGAGAAGTTTGTCGCTCTTGAAATTCAGTTCCCTTTTGACAAGTCTTCTGTACTTCTGAGAAAAGTTGTGCTTTTGAAAATTTTTTGCCTTTTTTGAGCTGTTAGGATGGGAGTCATATTCTCTTGCTTCCTACATCTTAAGAAGAAGCAGAACTCTCTTGATTATTTACTGTTGCTTTTTAATTAGAGTGTAAGCTCCATAAAGTTTTTATTCATTCCTGTAAATTGAGGTATGAAAAACAGGGCCTGGAATATAATAAGAATTAGATTCAAAATTTGAATAAATAGTGCTTTAGCTAGATTACATATTCTAAAAGGGAAATAATATTTATTTATGCACACACATATCCTCTCTTGCCTCCTCCCAAAAACCACATACTTCTATTTTATTCTCATATCACCAAATTTTATGCCTGCATGGCACCTGTCACAATCACATCACGTGTGTTTGTGTGGAGATGTGGGCATAAATATTCGATTGAGGTTTATTTCTCCCACCAAACTATAAAATTCATAAGGATATAATTTTTTGAAAGATTTTATTTATTTGAGAGAGAGATAGAGAGCATGAGTGGGAAGAGAGGCAGAGGGAGAGGCAGACTCCCTGCTGAGAAAGGAGCCCCACGAGTGCTTGATCCCAGGATCCCAGGATCATGACCTGAGCCAAAGGCAGACACTTAACCAACTGAGCCACCCAGGAAACCTGTAAAAGGATATATTTTTGTTTACTATTGTTTTCTTAATACCTAGAACATTATCTGAAGCAAGGAAGGCCTCATATAATTGTTGAATGAATCAATAAATGACAAAAACATGAAACAGGTAGCATCAGGGGGATAGCAGAAAAAAATCATAAAATAACACAATATTTTCACTTCAAACATGACAAAAAAATTTAGGCTATTATATCTGAAAGGGATGTTTAAAAAATTCAGTTCAAACTCTTTGTTGTCTAAAGCAAGAAATTAAGGGCAGGAGAAATTAAACAGCTCTCCCAAAGTCACAGAACTCATTAATGGCAGAGCCTGGAATAGAAACTAGGTCTCCTGACTCTAAATCCATTGCTCTCGATTTGGGTGCTCTGAGAAAAATGCTTTAAGACATTGGTTTATGGATGTAAAAATGCCTATGTTGAGAAATAGGGGAAAAGGAAGATAGATTTCTAAACTATATCTCAGCCACGATACCCAAACAGATGGCCATGTTGCAGCAACTCTCTCAGGGAAGTTATATTCAGGAAAGGCAATGCATCACCAGGTCTCGTAATCCCAATGGACAGTAAATGATTTCATAGTGTATCAGGCATCGCAGCAACCGACATTTCAATATTTCCCTCTGAAGGGAAGATGAATGTAAAATTGCTTTACCTTCATGCTCTAGCTGGTGATTTCCCTGTTGTGCCCTTCATAACACTGATAGGAAAAAAAAAAAGGAAGGGTATGAATAGAGTCTGGCAGCCATTCCAGGTATTCATAAGCTCAGAAAAAAAACCTAAGGTTTTGACTAATATTAATAACAATAATAGCTATGATAATAATAATAATTCCTAACATGAGCTGAATGCAATATGAATTATTACTTAAATACTAAAACCCTCAACCAATAATCATATAATACCAAGAGGGTTTTTTTGTTTTTGTTTTGTTTTGTTTTGTTTTTCAGATAGGCGATGAAAAACATAGGCTTAGAGAATTTAAAGATCTCAGAGAGCCAGGAAGTGGTAGGGCTAAAATTCAAATCTAAGTTGTTCAGGTTACTATAACATACATAAATAACACAGGAATAGAATGTAAATAAATAATCAATTTATTGACCTCCAAAATATTACTTGGATGCCTTTGTTAGTTTCTTGACTGTCATGGTCAAGGCCTGAATTTGGTGTCATGAAAAGAAATCAGTTTTTTAAAGAGTACATGAAACCATGTCCCAAGAAATTATATAATGGTTTTCTAACCCACATCTCTATCATCTCTGTCCAATAGAAATATAATTAGAGCTACCTATTTAATTTCACATTTTTTGTTAGCTACATTTCTAAAAAGTAAAAAGAAACAGGTAAAGTTAAATTTTGTAATTTATTTTATTTAACCCAATATATCAAAGATATTTTCAATCCAAAATGTAATAAAAAAGGTCCATAAATGATATCTTTTGCATTTTTTCATATTAGGTCTTTGAAATCTACTGAGTATTATTTTGCATTATCTCATGTTTTACTTTCCAAGTTAGTTTTTTTCTATTATTTACATTAATGTATGCTGCATTTGTACTATAAACATTATCACAGTAACAATGGTGTCTTTAAAATACAGACATTCAGGGGGCACTGGATGGCTCAGTCATTTAAGCATCAAACTCTTGATTTGGGCTCAGGTCATGATTTCAGGGATGTGAGTTCAAGCCCTGCATCAGGATCTGTACTCAGCAGGGAGTCTGCTTGGGGTTTTCTTTCTCCCTCTGCCCTTCCCCCACTTTTCCTCTCTATCTCTCTCTCTACCCCTCTAAAAGAAAAATAAAGAAAATAAAATACAGACATTTGGGAGAAACTTTTAAATATATACTTGTTTCTAGATTTGCCAGTAAAGTATGTTTCAATTGTATTTTGATCCAAACAGTATATTTTTCATTGCAATGTTTCTAGAATAAATTCCATCCTTTCTCTTTTTTTCATATATTCTACAATTAAAAAAAAAAAAACAGATTTTGAATAATGCGTCTCTTCTCTCTTCAAGTCCATAGCAGCTTCCGCCTACATGCTGTCTGCTATTAAGGGTAATGATTATTTCCATTACCTGGTGTCTGAGTCATTTTCTATGTCACTATTTACCATGGGCTGTGAACACTGTGTTCATTACCATCTGTTTGACTTATTTAACGTTGCTTCTCAGCCTGATTAATTTCTCAGACTGTATATCATATTTATTTCCCTACTGTGAAATTTTTCTTTATTTCTGTTTACCTTATAAAGATTTTTCCAAAAGTGATTGTTCTTCCATGTAGTTCAGTGTTAACTATCTTCTGAATCTACTTTTCAGTTGCTCCTAATATCTTTTGCCTTCAAGTGAATCAATACTTACCATTAATCATGTGTTATTACATCAGAGTATTTCTTGAATATACTTTTGCCATATCCCCATATTGCTACTGAATTTAGCTGGAAAAAAACTTGAATTTCTATAATTGAGGAAGGATCATATCTTTCAACATCCTGAGATGAAGTTTTTGCA
Organism: Mirounga angustirostris; assembly: GCF_029215605.1. Taxonomy (NCBI): domain Eukaryota; kingdom Metazoa; phylum Chordata; class Mammalia; order Carnivora; family Phocidae; genus Mirounga; species Mirounga angustirostris. The sequence goes on along the minus strand of NW_026991710.1, from coordinate 37,664,234 downwards.
AAATAACAGAAACTCAGTTAAGAAGAACAATACATCATAAAACCTACCATAATATAGTTTAACTTACGCAAAACAAGTATAATTTTTATAGAAAATGCTATTTTATATCTGTCTAAATTATTTCATAGCAATGAACAAAACAAGTGAGGTAGAAACTGTATTATTACTTAGTACTGATTGTGTTAGCATGCCGAAACTGTCACATCAAGTGTCCCTCATATACAAGTGAAAATCAGTTCAATAATTTAAAAAAATCTATTTCATCACCATTTCATGAATCCTACGAGTCATCCATCCTGGCAGTAAGTGTTGCATGTTTCAGAAGTAGGAATTTGGAGCCTGTAAACCTAAAACTCCATAACATCATTCATTCAAGTTCATGTCTTTCTTTTTTTCATCTGAGCATTCATTTCCTGTTCACTTTTCTCCTTCTCATTCTTTGTCTAGTTTCTTCCTCCTTCAGTATCTGACTCTAACACTCACAAATACTAAACTTAACTACACTCACACTCTGCTTCTCAAAGATAGAGAAGGGAATTGCCTTTAGTTTTGTTGATTGTTTCCTTCACGGTGCAGAAGCTTTTTATCTTGATGAAGTCCCAATAATTCATTTTTTGCTTTTGTTTCCCTTGCCTTCAACAACGTGTCTACTAAGTTGCTATGGCTGATGTCAAAGAAGTTGCTGCTTGTGTTTCATGCACCCCAATATTTATAGCAGCATTATCAACAATGGCTAAATTATGGAAAGAACCCAAATATCCATTGACTAATGAATGGATGAAGAAGATGTGATATATATACAATGGAATATTACTTAACCATAAAAAAAATGAAATCTTGCCATTTGCAACAACATGGATGGAGCTAGAGGGTATTATGCTAAGTGAAATAAGTCAGTCAGAGAAAGACAAAGACAAATACCTTATGATTTTACTCATATGTGGAATTTAAGAAATGTAACAGATGAACATAGGGGGAAAAAAGAGAGGCAAACCATAAAACAGACTCTTAACTGTAGAGAACAAACTGAGGATTGCTGGAGGGGAAGTGGGTGGGGGGATTTTTTAAATGAGTGATGGGTATTAGGGAGGGCAGTTGTTGTGATGAGCACAGGATGTTGTATGCAAATGATGAATCACTAAATCCTAGAGCACTTAATAAGCATGATATTCTGCTTCTTAACTGTGCTAGAATTGGGAAATTATTTAACAAAGTGTTATTTGATAACAATCATCTTTTACAAAATTAAATGTCTCTTCATTAATTGAGAGCTAACTGAAGATATGTTATATAAGTTTGCAACAACAAAATATCATTTACTTAAGTAGTTCAAATAGTAAATACTTCTCAGTTCCATAATCCTATCATTTTTTACCATCAATACCATAATTTCTTATTTCCTTTGATTAAAAATATTTATTTTTAAAATGACTGTAGAAGGGTGCCTGGGTGGCTCAGTTGGTTAAGCGTCTGCCTTCGGCTCAGGTCATGATCCCAGGGTCCTGGGATCGAGTCCTGCATCGGGCTCCCTGCTCTGTGGGGAGCCTGCTTCTCCCTCTCCTCCCCACTCGTGCTCTCTCTCTCTCACTATCTCTGTCTCTCTCTCTCTCAAATAAATAAAATCTAAAAAAAAAAATTAAAAAAAAATGACTGCAGAAAATATTAAGAAAAAGGGATTTTCTAAGAAAAGCATGCTTATATTTAAAATCAACAATTGCACTTTTACTCAAGGTCTTTTTAATATATTTATTTTTTTATTAGAAACATTTACAGACAGTAACATTTATTATTATGAGTGTGGTGATGTGTAAAATTATTAGAATGTAGGCTGCAAGTTACCACTAAAGTGATTTAATGAACAATAATGATATGAATCTTTAAGAATAAGTTTAATATGAAGGTCAAACTAAAACCTTTCCTGCTTCTCCAGATAAAGTACCATCTCCTATATGATCTCAAGCATTCTATTGTTTTTGCATTTATAATTTTAAGGGAGGAAAGGAAGAATAGAAGGAGAAAAATTATGTGGGAAAAACTTAGTAGTGAAAGAATAATTTTTACAGTATAAAAAATAGAATATTAAAAAATGTTAAGCAAGAAAGGAATATCTATCAAGCTAAGAAAGAGTGTAGAATGTGCTTTTATTTATTCAATAACTTTATTTTAGTCATTTATTCAAGAATTATTTATTGTGAAACATTATACACTTGACAGAAAAATGTATAGTGTGTGAGAGAAATAAAAATTGGTAAAAAAAAATTATAACAGAGTAGTCAGACATAGTTTATAGAGAATCATAGTTTAAAGATAAGGCTGTCCAATGCCCTAAGAAAGGTTTTAAAAAGTTAGAAAAATTAAGTTCAGATTTTAGACCTCTGTCATTTAGCTGGAAACTCTGACACAAGTAACAAAGAGTTGCATAAAGATTTAAAAACATGGGATTGTTTGGCTTTTCCCATACCTATATTTAATGAAATAATATAAAATGTGTTCTGAAGAAAATGTTCCATGCTCAAAGAAATTTGGGAAACACTGGGTTATGCAAATTTAAAAAGATATTTTAACTGCAGATTTCCCAGAAGCTTTACTATGTTGACATATATTATAAATCTCCAAGAATGTTGTATAAAATATTTTATTTTTCAAATACATTTGACCTCTGACCTCTACAAAGTGTTCTTTTCTATTATGGGAAATCAAATATACAAAAATTGAAAGAATACTGAATTTATAGACACCATTTTTTATTTTGGACTTCTAATATCACAGTAGCCTTAGATTGCCACTTAATTTTCTTTTTTTTAATTTAATTTAATTTTATTATGTTATGTTAGTCACCATACAATAATACATCATTAGTTTTTGATGTAGTGATCCATGATTCATTGTTTTCGTATAACACCCAGTGCTCCATGAAATATGTGCCCTCCTTAATACGCATCACTGGGCTACCCCATCACCCCAGCCCCTTCCCCTCTAAAACCCTCAGTTTGTTTCTCAGAGTCCATAGTCTCTCACAGTTCATCTCCCCTTCTGATTCCCCCCCTTCATTTTTCCCTTCCTTCTCCTAATGTTCTCCATGCTATTCCTTATGTTCCACAAATAAGTGAAACCATATGATAATTGACTTTCTCTGCTTGACTTATTTCACTAAGCATAATCTCCTCTAGTCCCATCCATGTTGATGTAAAAGTTGGGTATTCATCCTTTCTGATGGCTGAGTAATATTCCATTGTATATATAGACCACATCTTCTTTATCCATTCATCTGTTGAAGGGCATCTCGGCTCTTTCCACAGTTTGGCTATTGCGGACATTGCTACTATGAACATTGGGGTGCATATGGCCCTTCTTTTCACTACATCTGTGTCTTTGGGGTAGATACCCAGGAATGTAATTGCTGGGTAGTAGATTAGCTCTATTTTTATTTATTTATTTATTTATTTATTTATTTATTTATTTATTTATTTATTTATTTTTTAAGATTTATTTATTTGAGAGAGCGAGAATGAGAGAGAGAGAGAGAGTACATGAGAGGGGGGAGGGTTAGAGGGAGAAGCAGGCTCCTCGCCGAGCAGGGAGCCCGATGTGGGACTCGATCCAGGGACTCCAGGATCATGACCTGAGCCAAAGGCAGTCGCTCATCCAACTGAGCCACCCAGGCGCCCGAGTAGCTCTATTTTTAATTTTTTGAGGAACCTCCACACTGTTTTCCAAAGTGGCTGTACCAACTTACATTCCCAACAATAGTGTAAGAGGGTTCTCCTTTCTCCACAACCTCTCCAACATTTGTTGTTTCTTGCCTTGTCATTTTTTTCCATTCTAACTGGTGTAAGGTGGTATCTCAGTGTGGCTTTGATTTGAATTTTCCTGATGGCTAATGATGATGAACATTTTTTCATCTGTCTGTTAGCCATTTGTATGTCTTCTTTTGAGAAGTGTCTGTTCATGTCTTCTGCCCATTTTTTGACTTGATTATTTGTTTTTTGGGTGTTGAGTTTGAGAAGTTCTTTATGGATCTTGGATACCAGCTCTTTATCTGTAGTGTCATTTGCATATATCTTCTCCCATTCTGTAGCTTGCCTTTTAGTTTTGTTGACTGTTTCCTTTGCTGTGCAGAAGCTTTTTATCTTGATGAAGTCCCAAAAGTTCATTTTTGCTTTTGTTTTACTAGCCTTTGGAGATGTATCTTAAAAGAAGTTGCTGTGTCCGATGTCGAAGAGGTTACTGCTTATGTTCTCCTCGAGGATTTTGATGGATTCCTGTCTCACATTGAGGTCTTTCATCCATTTTGAGTTTATCTTTGTGTATGGTGTTAGAGAATGGTCGAGTTTCATTCTTCTGTATATAGCTGTCCAATTTTACCAGCACCATTTATTGTTCAACATAGTACTAGAAGTCCTAGCAATAGCAATCAGACAACAAAAAGAAATAAAAGGTATTCAAATTGGCAAAGAGGAAGTCAAACTCTCTCTCTTCACAGATGACATGATACTTTATGTGGAAAATCCAAAAGACTCCACCCCCAAATTACTAGAACTCATAGAGCAATTCAGTAATGTGGCAGGATACAAAATCAATGCACAGAAATCAGTTGCTTTCTTATACACTAACAATGCAACTGTAGAAAGAGAAATTAGAGAAACAATCCCATTTACAATAGCACCAAAAACTATAAGATACCTCGTAATAAACCTAACCAATGAGGTAAATGATCTATTGTCTAGGAACTACAGAACACTCATGAAAGAAATTGAAGAAGACACAAAAAGATGGAAAAACATTCCATGCTCATAGATCAGAAGAATAAGCATTGTTAAAATGTCTATGCTACCCAGAGCAATCTATACCTTCAAGGCCATCCCAATCAAAATTCCAATGACATTTTTCAAAGTGCTGGAACAAACAAACCTAAAATTTGTATGGAATCAGAAAAGGCCCTGAACTGCCAAGGAAATGTTGAAAAAGAAAGACAAAGCTGGGGGCATCACGTTGCCCGATTTCAAGCTATACTACAAAGCTGTGATCACCAAGACAGCATGGTACTGGCACAAAAACAGACATACAGACCAACAGAACAGAATAGAGAACCCAGATACGGACCCTCTACTGTATGGTCAAATAATCTTCGACAAAGCAGGAAAAAATATGCAATGGAAAAAACACAGTCTCTTCAATAAATGGTGCCACTTAATTTTCTAAATGAAGTTCCCTCACCAAACTATGAAGAATGAAATTTGCTTACTCAGTATACAACTCATAACTGACTTTCTATTAAAGCAGTCATTGCTGATGTTAACATTTCTCATTTGAAACATTGAAGTTTCATATGGCGAAGACTGACATAAAATAACTGTGTCATTTGGTATACGCCACTTAACCGCTCTGAGCCTCAGTTTCCTTATTCCCACATTAAGAGTATCGCACTAGATGACTCAGAAGGGACATTATAGCAGTGAATTGAACAAGATGATTTGGAGCCCTTACCGGTTTCATTCCACTTAGAGGAAAGTTTTAGAGTATCCCAGAAAACGTCCCTGCAACAACACTAACACCACAGAAGATCTCCTATCCAAATTTACTTAATATTCTTTTTTTTTTTTTTTTTCAAAATAGACTTTCTCTTTTTAAATCAGTATTAGGTTCATAGCTTTAAAACTGACTGGAAGGGGCGCCTGGGTGGCTCAGTTGGTTAAGCGACTGCCTTCGGCTCAGGTCATGATCCCAGAGTCCTGGGATCGAGTCCCTCATCGGGCTCCCGGCTCAGCGGAGAGCCTGCTTCTCCCTCTGACCCTATCCCCTCTCATGCTGTTTCTCTCTCTCTCTCAAATAAATAAATAAATAAAATCTTAAAAAAAAAATCTTAAAAACTGACTGGAAGGTACAGAGATTTCCCATATATCTCCTTCCTCCACACATGCATAGCCTCCCCTATTATCAACATCCCCCAACAAAGTAGTACAAGTTGATGAACCTACACTGATACATCATTACCATTCAAAAATCATAGTTTACATTATGGTTGACTCTTGCTGTTGTACATTCTATGGGTTTGGACAAATGTATAATGACGTGTATCTACCACTATGGTATCATACAGAGTATTTTCACTGCCCTAAAAATCCTGTTTTCTGCTTATTCATCTCTCTCTCCCCCTAATACCTGACAACACTGATTTTTTTACTGTCTCCATAGTTTTGCCTTTTCTGGAATGTCATAGAGTTGGAATCATAAAGTATATAAGCTTTTCACATGAACTTCTCTCACTTAATGATAAGCACTTAAGTTTCTTCCTGTCTCTTTATAGCTTGACAGCTTTTTTTGTGTGTGTGCCAAATATTACTGCATTGTCTGGACATACCACAGTTGATTTATCCATTCACCTACTGAAGTACATTTTGATTGCTTCCAAGTTTTGGCAGTTACAAATAAAACTGCCATAAACACCCATGGGAAGGTTTTTATGTGGATATGTATTCAACTCCTTTGGATAGATACCAAAGAGCATGATTGCTGGCACGTATGGTGAAAATGTTTAGCTTTGTAAGAAACAATCAGACTTCCAGTGTCTGTGCCGTTTTGCATTCTCATGAGCAATGAATGAGAGTTCCACATCCTCATTAGAATTTGTTGTTGCCAGTGTTCTGGATTTTGACCATTCTAATAGCTGTGTAGTGGTAGCTCATTGTTTACTTAAGTTTGGGGTCTGGTTTCCATCCTATAAGCTAGCATTTGGTTTCCACCTTTATTTTTTTTTTTTAATTTTTTATTTTTTTAAAGATTTTATTTATTTATTTGACAGAGAGAGAGATAGCGAGAGCAGGAACACAAGCAGGGGGAGTGGGAGAAGGAGAAACAGGCTTCCTGCCGGGCAGGGAGCCTGATGTCGGACTCGATCCCAGGACCCTGGGATCATGACCTGAGCCGAAGGCAGAAGCTTAACGACTGAGCCACCCAGGCGCCCTTGGTTTCCACCTTTAAATCCAGAACATTTGGTTTGGTGCTTTTGGCTTTTGTCTCTGCCTGATTCTCTTTGTGTTTTACCCATAAATGTAGTCATTCCCATTTTCCTTGACTTCACACTGGGCTGTTTCAACATCATTTCTGAACCATTTTGACACTCATTTCAGTTTCTCATAAACTTTATCTCTTATCTCATATCCAAGTGATGCATAGGAGAGAAAAAATGAGTAAGTATAGCCTACCTGACCAATGGTCCAATCAATAAACTACCAGTTAGGTACCATATCAGTAAAAATAACCAAACTGCAAAGCCAAGAATAAAGGATTTTATTTATCCATTTTTTGGCGCACTGAATAAAATATAGGCAGATTTTGGCCTAAAATAAGTGTTCAACAGTTAAATTGTTAACTGAAAAGAATATGGTCTTTAGGGCCACAGTGACTGGAATGGAATATAGAATTTACTACTTACTAGTTGTTTGATCTTGGACAATTCAATTTACCACTCTCTACTTCAGTTACTTCTTCTATAAGCTTATGTAATAATTTATAATTCATAAAGTCACTGTGCATGTAAATTAGAAAAATATTTAAAAATGCCCAGTTCGGTGCCTAGCCTATAGAAGTTACTTAATCAATGATAAACTTCCTTTGTCTTTTTGAACCTTGATGTCTTAGATCATGAATCTTTCTACTTTACTTGACTTCTCTGAACCTGGCATCTAATCTGCCTGATAATATATTCTATTGAGCTTTCAATTCTCTTCCAATATCTAAATTCTTTTTTGACTGAGCTTTGGTGTTGCCAGCTTTTAATTGGATAATCAGACTTCTAATATGTTTACTACATTTAACTAAAAGTATATCCAGTAACTATTCATGTGCAACGTTTAATATTTTATTTCATAGAAATGTTTAAAAAAGTTTCAAGCCTCAAAGGGAACAGAAGTACCATGTGCTTCAGGAGTGTTTTATGAGAAAAGTATTATTATTAATGTTTTACAGATCAATTAAGACCATGGAGGCTCAGAGAAATGATGTGAATTCCCAAAGGGCAAGAGGACTAAACTATGGCCCATAAATAACCCCACGTGTGAATGGTTGTCTTAAGGATATTCCTCAGACCAAGGCATATTACCATCATTAGGCTCCCCTTGTATTATTTATTCCTAATCCCATTCTCATTCCTATTCCCATTGTAAGCACTGTGATGGGAAAATAATTTCTCAAATTGCACATCAAAGAAGGACTTGTGGCCCCCGCTGTCAGCGGACTCCAACTGTTAATAGTGTTAGGATCTAACTCAGCCACAGAAAACCTTTCCAAGGATCTCCATATTGAATAACCAATTAAAGCAGACATCCATTTCAGCTCCTAAAAAAGAATTCTTTGGGGTTATATATATTCCAGATCTTCCTGTGAGCTGGCTGAGATTTTGTTTGTTTGCATCACAGTTAACTTTCTTCCTCTTCTGTCCAGATCTGCTTTCTCTTTCTTTTTCATAGCTCTCATTACCTGCATGTCAAACTCTATCACAGGTTCTGGAGAACCCAACCTAATACAACACACACCAGCTTTAATGTTTATGATGTATAAGAGTATCTGTCTCTTCCAGCATCAGAAACAGAATGTGTTGTCATGCTTTTTACTTTTAATGAGCTGTGAATAATATTGTGTGCAAGCAGGTACCAGGGAATTAGTCAAACCAGCTGCCAAGAGTGAGTTTTCCTAAACAAAAGAAAATAAATATATGGATATATATGTGTATCTCTCTGCAGCATATTTTAAAATCCACTCCCAGTTCAAACCACTAGTTTCAATACCTTATATCTCATACATCCTATTGTAAGACATGGAGGCATTAAAATGACAGATGGGAACATCCTACTTTCAAATACAAACTTTTCCCCCATTTGGTTCATAGGTATCATTCCAGATATGCAGAGCTAACATTTGTGAGCATGAACATTTTTTCATATGTTTGAGGACAAGCTTTATATATATTTTTTTGTAATTCATTCGTGTCTTTTTTCCATATCTCTATCAGTTTTGGGGGGGCTTTGTCTTTCAATTTTTAAGACGTCTTTGAGATCCTGTTCTCATTTCCTTTGGATATGTACCCAGAGGTGGGATTGCTCAGTCATATGGTATCTTTAACTTTTTCTCTCTGCATTGTGCACATTTTCTTGATAACATCTCCTAAAATGCCCATCATTTCACTACTTAATTATGGAGCTTCATCATATGTCAATTCCCATTATATACATGGGTTTTTCACAATATTCTATTATATGAAAACATCTTCTCCCATTCAGTTATGTTTTTGTTTTGTTGGTGCTTTCCTTTGCTGTGTAAAAGCTTCTTATTCTGATGAAGTCCCAATAGCTTATATTTGCTTTTGTTCCTCTTGCCTATTAAGAGACATATCTAGAAAAATATTTCTACAGTCATTGTCACACAAATTATTGCCTATGTTCTCTGCTAGGATTTAATGGATTCAGGTGTCACATTTTGGCCTTTAATCCATTTAAGTCTATTTTTGTGTATGCTGTAAGAAAGTGGTCCAGTTTCATTCTTTTATATGCAGCTGTCCAGTTTTCCCAGCACCATTAATTGAAGAGACTGTCTTTTCCATGTTGTATATTCTTCCCTCCTTTGTCATAGATTGACATATTGGCCATATAATGTGGGTTTATCTATGGGCTCTCTACTCTGTTCAGTTGATCTATGTGTCCATTTTTTGTGCCAGTACCATACTGTTTTGATTAGTACAGCTTTGTAATATATCTTGAAATCTGGAATTGTTCTTCCTCCAGATTGCTTTGTCCATTCGGTGTCTTTTGTGGTTTCATACAACTTTTAGGATTATTTGTTCTAATTCTGTGAAAAATGCTGTTGCTATTTTGATAGGAATTGCATTAAATGTGTAGATTGCTTTGGGTAGTTTGGAAATTTTAACAATATTAATTCTCCCAATCCATGAGCATGGAATATCTTTCCATTGTTTATATCTTCCTCAACTTCTTTAATCAGTGTTTTATAGTTTTTAGAGTACAGATTATTCACTTTCCTGGTTAAGTTTATTCCTAGGTATTTTATTCTTTTTGGTGCAATTTTAAGTGAGACTATTAATTTCTCTTTCTTCTACTTCATTCTTAGTGTATAGAAACACTACTGATTTCTGGGTATTTATTTTGTGTCCTGCAACTTTACTAAATTCATTTATTACTTCTAGTAGTTTTTTGTATAATGTCATCGGCAAATAGTGATGAGATCATGCCACTTAAGAAACATGGATGGACCTGGAGAGTATTGTGCTAAGTGAAAGAAGTCAGACTGAGAAAGACAAATACTATATGATTAAAACAAAACAAAACAAATGAATAAACAAAAACTAGAATCAGACCTATAAATACAGAGAACAAACTGATGGTTGCCAGAGGGAAGGGAGGTGGGGAAAGAGCAAAATGAGTGAAGAGGAATGGAAGATAACAGGCTTCCAGATATGGAATGAATAAGTCATGGAAATAAAAGGTGCAGCCTAGGGAATATAGTCAGTGATTGCATGATGAGAGATGGTAGCTGCACTTGCAGTGAGCAGAGCATAATTTATAGAGATGTTGAATCACTCTGTTGTACACCTGAAATTAATGTAGCATTGTATGTCAACTGTACTCAAATAATTTTTAAAATGTTTTTAATAAAAAAAATGGATGGTTACTTTAAATTTGTTATAATACCTGGTTTTTAACTTTAACCTTAGTACTGTAGATGTAGATGTAAAATTAAAAAAAAAATAGTGATGGTAGTGATAAGCCTTTTGATCAGTGTTCTCCTCACCCAGTGCTCAATATTGAATTTTATGATTTTTTTATGATCATAAAGTGTTCTGGTGATTTTAAAGTCAGCAATAAGTAATATCTGACATGTATGTAGACATTCTATTATTAGATTCAATTGTTTTTTTAATCCATTTCTTGGGAAACTAGGCAAAATAGTTCTCTCCCCCAATTCATGTTTCTTTGGTAGATACCCAATGGCATGGAAGGAATACAAGTATTCAGTTAGGTTTAGCTATTTCTGTTTGGATCTTTGTACATTTATTGAATTTTATCTCTTTAGTCCATGGCAAGGACTTAAGAGTGCTCATCTTGAGATATTAGAAGAAGGCACAGTCTTGCCACTCTTCTGATTCTTCATTCATCTCGGCATCTTCATCATGCTTGTAATACCCAAGACTACATGCCCATTTTTTTTTTTTTAATTTTCTCCAAAGATGTGTGTGCCTGATGGATTTTGCAGATCTTAATCTCAGGTTCAAGCTGGACACTGCCACTCTCATTTCCTCTTCCACACCAGTTTTTTTACAGAATACATCCTGTTTATCACAGCATCACCCAAAACCCAGCTTCACAAAAATGTAGACATATTGAAAGCAGGTAGCACAATCTGATGTTGAAACTGCCAATTATCTTTAGCTTGTTAATTTGTACAGTGCTAACAAATAGATGTCACGGTGTTTCCCTTCTTCAGATTTTTTGAATGTTCCAAGCCATTCCCTAACTCACAATTTTATTTGGTCTTCTTGCTGCCTGGAATTCTTCCTGCCTTCCTTCACATGCTGGCATCTCCTTTTACTCCATGTACTCTGCTTAAATTTATAATGCATCTTTAATACTTCCTGGGATTTAATTAATGGAAGATTTTATGTAAGATATTTGAAAATATGTTCATAAGTGAAAAGAGCTTTTGATTTTCTATACTTGCACTTTCCTTATAGTTCTGAAATGAATACTATATAAACTTCTTAAAAATGTAATATGTATTAGAAGGGGCTTGTGTACCCTTGAATATTAGGTGCGATTCCCAGGGGAAAACAAACAAACAAAAAAACACATAGGCTTAAGGAACTTTATGGTAGGGAAGGGTAATATTTTAATTAACTTTTTAGTTACCGAAAAGTTAGTAGATTATTCAAGATTTCTGTTTATTTTTCTAAAACTTTTTGCATTTTACATTTTTGTGTAAATTTATTCCCCTTCAATATTTGTAAATTTACAAGAATTAAATTTTTTATAATATTTCTTTATCATGAAACCTCTAGTATTCTGAAGTTATTTTATACTATTTATTCTGAATTTTGTTCATCCACATTTTCTCTTTTTTCCTTTATTAATGCTTCCCAAGATTGATACAAGATATTAAGTATTTTAAACGACCAGTTTTCTTTTTAATATTTTTGCTATTATCTATTCCCTTTTATATTACATTGATTTACTCACACAAATATTCCTCAAAAGTTTTCTAGGCTATCTTTCTTCCACTCTTATTATTTCAGAAGAATATATTTCATTTATGTATTCCCCACTACCACGGGGGGGGGGGGAGGAGCCTGACACAGTAACAAATGTCCTTCATCATGCTGTGTACAGAGGACATTTTGTATAAATCCTCCTAACCACACCTCCCACTATAACAACCATTCTTTTTTTTTTTAATCCCTTCACACTAAAACTCCCAAACACATTTATTTATACTATTGTCACCATTTTGCCTTGAGCCCATTCCAGTAAGAATTTTGGCCTCTGTACCACAATGAAATATACTTTGCCAGTGTCAATAATTATATTTTTTATTACTATATTCAAGGTCAAGTTTCAGTCTTCATCTTAGTACCTACAGGTAGAAAATGGGGCAATTGTTTATTCTTTTAACATGTTTTTAGCTTTTTTTAAAATTGAGATATATTTGACATATAACATGATTTTTCTTTCTTTTTTTACAGACAACATTCTTGAAGCACATTCTTTTTTTTAACATTTTATTTATGTATTTGAGCGAGAGGGAACACGAGAAGGGGGAGGGGCAGAGGGAGAGGGAGAAGCAGGCTTCCGCCACAAGGGGCTCTATCCCAGAGCCCTGGGATCATGACCTGAGCTGAAGGCAGACACTTAACCGACTGAGCCACCCAGCAACCCTCCCCCCGCCTCAAAGCATAGTCTTATCTTGGCTTCTCAGATGCCACTCTCAGTCCCCTGCCAATACTAGGGTTCTCTCCCAGTTGGCTTGCTTGTTTTTCCATCTGCTCTATATACGGGGATACTTAAAATGATCCTGTTGGGTCTCATGACTGTACATGTCATTTGTGTAGTGATGATTGCCTGTATCTTTCTTCTTAAAGTCAGGATTGCCTATTCAATATTTTTACTTGATGATCTAATAAACTTCTTGTATTCAACACATCTTAAGTCAAGCTGACCTTTTCTAGACCTTGTCCCCAATTTGTTTTATGTATAGGCTTTGTCATCTCAGTACATTTCTGCACTCTTCATCCAGATGCTCAGGACAAAAAACAAAACAACATTATTCAAATCTAAGGACTTGAATACAGAAAAAAATAGTTTAACAAATTAGTTCTACTAGGTTTCAGAAAGTTTCATAAAACCCTTTCAAAATGCAGATTGTTTGTAGTTTGGGAAAAATTCCTAACTTTTTTTATAATATAAACTAAGCAAAGCAAAATATTTAATCTAAAAATAATATCATGTATCACAAATATTTATGTTTTATATATTTGAAAAGCTCTGGTACCAAGTATAGGTTCCCAGAATGACATGAGGGATGTTTCCTTTGGCAATGCCATAGGAATTATGTTTTCCCCAAATACAGCAAGATTTGGGATATTTTCAGATAGCCATATATGAAAGCTTGTCTTCCAGGTGTAAACAGATATTATATATCTTAACATCAATAAACACTATCTAAGATACTTTACATTATCTCAGCTCAGGAAAACAACCATAACTTCACAATTTAGTAGAACCTACTTATTACAGCGTAATTTTTACTTTAAAATTAGAATAATGAGCAAAATCAACAAATTAACAATATTAAAGGAACCAAAAATGGAATCTGTGAAGTACCTATAAAATACCAATTTCTGTATTATTTACAACCTGTAATTCTGGCTATTTCTATGTAATTATAAAATGATTACATGAAACAGGCAGTTATGGGAAATCACTGGATTATGTTTCTAATGGAGATGGAAAGTATTAAGAAGGCATCATTTCATATATTTGAAATTGTGGCAAAATATAAAACTGGCTAGAATCCTAATTTTCCAAGATCTTTAATATTAATGTAATAATCGAACAAAATTGTATAATTTTTAAAAAATGTTTACAAAATTAAATTCAAAACTTTAAATATCCACTACCAACCTTTTTGTTTTGTTTTGTTTTGTTTTGCTTCAGTTCTATGCTGGACAGTCTCTAAAATGGTTCCAAATAATCCCCACCTCCTGGTTTTCATGTCCTTATAAATTCTCTCTCCCTTTTGTGTGCGCTGGACCTAGGGATTCACTTTTTTCACTGCTAATGAATAGAGCAAGTAATGGTATATTATTTCTGAGATTAGTTTACAAAATATTCTGCCTTCTGTCTTTCTCTCCCTTCTCATACTTTCTCAGTCTGTTGGAAAAAAAGCCAATTGACTTGTGAGCTGCTGTACTGAGAGGCTCACACAGAAGGAACTGATGGTGCTGGACAGCACCTAGTGAGCACCTAAGTTCTGCCAACAGTTCTGCTTGGAAATGAGACTTCATGTAAGACCTCAAACCGCATGGTTGCAGTCTTACAAGAGACCCTGTGATAAAGCTAACCTGTGCCCAGATTATTGACCCAGAGAAACTGTGAGAAACTGATAATAAATATTTGTTTTAAGCCACTAATGGCTGGGGGGGGGCAGTGGTTTGTTACATAGCAATAGATAACTAGTATAAATCCCAATAGAAGTGATATTTCCAGATCTGCAGTTAATTCATTAATTCAAGATAAGTAACTGTGATATTCTAGATGGTGTTATTTTACTCTAATTCACTTGCATTTGCTCCATGGCACATAGTCCATGGTCAATAAATATCACTGATACTCACTAAAGCCAAAAAGCATATGTTATCTAGACTTGAGATAAAGAGGGACTCAGTTTTACCATAAATTAGGCAATAATTATTCTGAAATGTAATGTTTATGTATGATATTTAAAGGGATGAGCCAGTATATATTTAAGGACTGATATTAATTATGAGAATGGACTAGTATAAACTTTTAAAAGAAACAGGATACTATTAAGCAAAAATTGGCTAGGGATGAAATTGTATTGCATTTAGAGTAGATGTAATAAATGTCTCTGTAATTAGAAATTTTGTTTTCTTTTCCTAGTATATTTTGAGATAGCGTGGTTTATTTATTAAACATACACAAAGGAGAAAGGATAGAATCAGATGTGCTTTCAAAATACATTGTTACAAGAAAATATTAACAATTGTGTGCAGTGTCATTTTTCCCTTGTGACTGATTTTATCAAAAATCGACTAATCATTATTACTGTGATGAGATACTGAGATATAAACGCAAACTACACAAACTACTTGGAGAAATCAGTTTCTTCTTTAAGGTATGCCCTAAACCTGCAAGCAATGTAGATATAGTTTATGATCTATATTCCCTCTGTGAATTTATATACATTTAAATTTTTAAGTATGGTAATTTTTAAGTATTTTAAGTATTTAAATCCACATTTAAGTTTTAAGTATCTAGCATGTACCATAAATTTCTTCTGTCTTTGTGTGTCCAGAACAAATCTTCCTAATTTACAGCTTAGGTTTATGTAATGAGTTCAAATGGCTGTTTTCTACTTTGATGTTTTTAATGATTTTATCATTTCTTAGTTTTATATGGTTAAATAACCAAATAGTTCATACTATGATGTGAAAAAAACAGAAATTGTATAAATATCACCAGAACACCAATGTAAGATAATTAATTCATCTAACTCCATTATGTTTGTTCAAATATCTGTATATTTTTAATAATACGTTTTATGTTATGAATTTCATCAGTATTAATCAAAATCATACTTTTAGATTTATAATATATTATATATATATATATATATCATCTATTTACCAGGATTCCCTTTTTAGTTCCCCAGGTGAGGATGTAAGCCTAAAGAACCAGGGCTTATCAGTGGTAGAGATAGAAATTGAACCCATTTCACCATCTCCCAATTCGGTGCATCCTATGCATGGCTTTTACTGTACCTTTTTTTTTATATACCCATTTGCTTTTACTGTACTTTTTCTTTTATATACCCATTTCACCATCTCCCAATTCAGTGCATCCTATGCATGGCTTTTACTGTACCTTTTTTTTTATATACCCATTTGCTTTTACTGTACTTTTTCTTTTATATACCCATTTCACCATCTCCCAATTCAGTGCATCCTATGCATGGCTTTTACTGTACCTTTTTTTATATATCTATTTATATATTTATATATATAATATAATATATATAACATATACTTATATATATTTATATATTTATTTATATATATCACATATAAATATATATACCTATATATTTATATTTATATATATATCTGTTTATATATAAACAGATATATTAAAAAAAGTCTCAGTAGTTAAGAACCCAATCATATTTTTAGTAGAAAATCATATAAGGGACTTAGAAAATAACACTTGCCAAGGGTTTCCCAACATACTTACATGAAAAGATATGTACTCATGTAGCTTGAAATTAATCTTGAAAAGAAATTATGGGACATTTACTATAAACCAGAGTGTGTTCTAAGTACTTTGCATGGTTAACTACTTAATCCTTACAACAACCCTATGATACACATACAAATGCTATGCACAGTTTGAAGGAAAAAAGATAATTTAAATAACTTGGCAGTGTTTGTCAGTTATTACATGGCAGACACATACTTTGAGCCTGGAGGTCTGGCTCCAAAACCTCTGACCTTAATCATCATACTGTATTTCTTATTCTTGAGGGTATTAATTTCAGGGCAACCCATATGATATCCTGAATAACTTAAGGGCCAAAGAAGTCAATGTTTTCATTTGTGTTATGTGTATGTGTTATGTGTTATAATGCAAAAACTGATAATTACTCTAAATTTCCTGAATTATGGGCTTAGAATTCTGTACTTTTTATGATTATGTCCTTTCAGTCAAATTGTAAACCTCGAAATAGCAACAAGAAAAAAAGTACTATGAATACATTTTATAAACACAGTTTACAAAATTGAGCTAAAATTACCCTCTGTTTTAATCTTTCTGGGTTCCTGATTAAAACAATATGATTTGGGATTTTTCCCCTATTAGGAAATAATTAGCCATAATTTGAAGCAGTTACAGGGAATGCACATGGGGAACATGGGATTTTGTATTTATTCTTGATAAATACAACTTCCTACTCAGCATATATATATATATATGTATATATATTAAATATTTCTTTATTTAAACACTTCTTATGCCTAATGACTTTAGGTTTAAATAGTTTTCATTTAAGTATGTAAAACAGAGACCTCCGTCTTTTAAAATATTAGTGCTAAATTAAAAACAAATGACATTTAGATGGCCAAGGGGGGAATATTTTCAGTGAAATCTAGGTCAGATTCTTGTTAGAAGATTTCATATAGAATGGAGCTGCTGATGAAAGCCTAATGTGAACACATGGCAGTTAATTTCTGTGAAAGTTTCAGTAGTCTGAGTAAAATGTGGCTATGAGTAAAATAATAAAATATAAGTGGAATGGCATTACAATAGTGCCCTTTTGGGATTCAGGCACCAGCAGAGGAAGGGGCTCTTCCAAGAGCATCTGTCTCTGGCAGAGTTCAAAGGCAGCTGCTCTGGTTACTTTCATAATGCTCCTGAGATTTCCATTTTATTACAGAAATGATGTCTGCCCTCTGTTGCTAGACCTGAGTCATTTGCATTTGCCCTACCTGTGATGCTGGGTTATTTGTTTAATTGCTCTTGATGGTCAAAAAATACATCCCAAGGAAAGCCCAGCGAAAAGCTTTAACAAGCCCTTATAACTTAAACCCGCTTTGCCTGCACGTATCCTTTCTCTAAATCTCATCCTTATTTTTATTCCCAATATGATGGATGACAACAGTTGCAAGCTCATAATACCCCTGTTCTTATCATGTCATGGTTTCTTGTAAATGCTGTCCTTTTCTGAGGTGACCTATTATATCTCTCTCTGCTGTTCAATTATTTTCTTGTAAAGGACTGATAAGGTAAATATATGCCTGCTATTTTTCTTTCCAAGAGCAGTTGGTCCTTTTAACAAATATTTAGAAACTCAGGACCTTCTTATCATACCAAAATGGAAGTCTTACTATTATGTTAACCTCTAAAAGTGAATAAAAATCTGTCTATATTCACCTTAAAAAATTATACAGTGATGTGGATACAAACTATGGAGTAAATCTGGATGGAATTGCTATTTTGTCCTTTTTTAGCTTATGATCTTGGATTTCTGTGTCTCAATTTATTCACCTATAAAACATTGAGATAACACATATGTTGAGAAGATATACAGATATATATTAAAATTTCTACGAAGAGAAAATATGTGCATTAATTTGCTGACATTCAGTGTATTCCTGAAGACACTAAAGAAGTACAACAAACTACTAGGTAATAGATATGACATATGAATGGTGTATCTTTTAGAGCACATTTTCTATCAAAATATCTCATTGCAGTTACCTAAAAAAAAGTGACTTGTGAAAAAATTATCTCTTGAAATATATGTTTTGTTTTAGATTCACTATTTTTTATGTGACAAAGGGAAAAATACAGGACAGATTACAATTTATAAATAAAAGTGAACATAACTAGTCAGAATTATAGGCAGAACATTACCCAAGAGAGAAAACCAAAGTTAGTTATGGAAATTGAAAGAGCAACATGGGTACAGAGGTTAAGTGGAAATTATGCAGCTGAAATTTAAAAGAAATATGCAAGATATGTTTGAAAATGAATGGTTGTTATGGCAATTCAGCGTGCTGATAAGAGTATGATCGGTGAACTCATTGTATTATGTAAATGAAAGGATAATGAATAAAAAAAAGTTCTAAAGCTAGTTTATTTTCAAAGAATGTAAAAGGTGGTCTTTGGTGGATTATATGAAATGACATCATAAGTGCATAAAATATTGAGAGTATCACATTCCGGGAATTAGCAATTGTGTTGAGCATTTTTTTATTTGCCCTTCCTGATCCATTTTCTGCCTTTCTCCTCTCTATTCTGGGAACACCAGCCTCCATGGACTAGATAATTAGAGCTCTCTTGTCCACTTCTAGTTAGGTTTAGCAATAGGACTTGGCAGGTTATCAGGGATGGGGAGACACTGAGGTCAGAACATGATATTTACCCAGCTCCTTCTCTGCCATGTTGTAGGTTGGTAGTGGTTCCTCTCCTTGACTTCAGCCCTCAGCTGTTGAGCTACAGTATTTTGAGCATGCATATGCAAAATGGAGAAGCTACTTGTACTAATGTAATCATTGATACTATTCCATATGTGCTAGATTAACTTAATATATGTAAACCTAGAAACAAATATTACCATAACAACTTAAAAAGGTAAATAATAAATTAGAGGATATTAAGCAGGGAAATGACATAGTTAGATTTTTATTTTAGCAAAATGTTGGCTGGAGACCATCATCATAGAGTGGAAAGATCACAGCTTTTGGATTTAACACAGCAAAGTGCAAACTGTAGCTACATTAATTACTTCCTTTGCGACTTCCACATCTATTAACCTCAGTATTCCAATCTGTATGAAAAGGCTAATCATCTCAAATTTCCATATCATTGTGTAGAGATCATGTGAATAGGATTTAAGAATGTAATACAGATAGCTAGGAAGCATATTCTAGTGCACTGTAGGAAACTCTAGACCTGAAACTCTTAGGGCCCATTTTACCTAAAATAATTTTAAAGAAATTAAATTTTATGAGTTTTCTTCTCATTTCTCTTCTCATTTCTTCCCTTTTTCCCTTGCAAATTTATTTTTTTATAATCTTGTGTTAGGTATTTATTTGTTTTCTTGTTGCCCTTTAAAACTATGTGAACAGTCATCAATTTTCCTCTAAATAAAACTTTGGCCACATAGAATTTCTTTGAAATATATAATTCAAATTTTAATTCATTTACTCCCAGATTTTTTCCAAGATAAAATTGCTTTTCAGAAAATATCTTTTTTAGATTAGTTTTTCTCATTTTCAATTATCTTTATGGATGAATTAAATACATTTATGAGATTATAATGTGTTATGGCAGTCACAGCTTTTGGATTTTGAGTTACAATTAATGAAAAATATAATATGTAATAGGATTTCCAATTCCATTCACCAATCAAAATTGGACTAAATCATTTCTGAATCTGGAATATCTACAAATGGAGCTATAACCCTAGCTTTCCAGTAATCTCAACTGCAGTATCCAATTATTTTTTCTTCTTGATGTTTATAAAGGTAAATTATATGGCTATGATGTCTGGATACTAAAAATTTAGTAGTAAAGCAGAAGTGTTAAAAAGATATTCAACTGTTGTGACAGCATGGATGGACCTAAAGGGTATTATGCTAAGTGAAATAAGTCAGACAGAGAAAGACAAATACCATATAATTCACTTACATGTGAAATCTAAAAAAGAAAATAAATGAATAAACAAGCACCCAAACAAAAAGCAGAATCAGACCTACAAATACAGAGAACAAACTAGTGGTTGCCAGAGGGAAGGGATCTGGGGCTTTGGGCAAAATGGGTGAAGGGCAGTGGGAGGTGCAGGCTTCCAGTTATGGAATGAATAATTCATGGGGAAAAAAAGGCACAGCACAAGGAATATAATCAATGATATTGTAATAGCATTGTATGGTGACAGATGGCAGCTACACTTGTGATGAGGATGACAACATATAGAGATTTTGAATCACTGTGTTGTACACCTGAAACTAATGTAACATTATATGTCAACTGTACTCAAATTTAAAAAAAAAAGATATTTGTCTAAAAATAGTGCCAGAGGAATCTATTTCGTGGCCACTATTTTAGTTTTCTTTTTCTTTTCTTTTTTTTTTTTTTTAAAGATTTTATTTATTTATCTGACAGAGAGAGACACAGCGGGAGAGGGAACACAAGCAGGGGGAGTGGGAGAGGTAGAAGCAGGCTTCCCGCGGAGCAGGGAGCCTGATGCGGGGCTCGATCCCAGGACCTGAGATCATGAACTGAGCCAAAGGCAGACGCTTAACAACTGAGCCACCCAGGCACCCCCTATTTTATTTTTCTAGATGGGCTCTTCATCCCATGCTCCTCAGTCAGTGCTCTTCGGTAGACTCTCTTATCTTTCTCTCTTTGCCGCTCCCTCTCTTTTTCCACTTTCACTCTTCATATTCAGACTGATCTCATCAATTTTCATGGCCTCAATTGTCAGCCATATATATATATATGTATATATCTGCACATATAACACAGAGATATGCCTCCATTCAATGATAAGATATGTCTGTCTGCCTATCTATCTATATCCACTCTTTCGTGATTCATGGACCTATAAATCGGTCTAACCAGTATCTCCACTTGAGGGTCCTCAGGGACCTCAAAAACTCAGCATGTGTCAAACTAAAATTACTGAAATTACTCTACCTGAACTTATACTGTGAATAGTAGTACCACTCTCACTTTGTCAAGCCAAAACTCCAGTCTTCTTTCTTGATTTGTCCCTCTTCCTTGTCTTTCCTGACCCTCTAATTCCCCCATCCAAATACCTTTTTGAACCTGTCCACTCTCCTGTTTTTCCCCCATCTCACCCAATATTGCCATTGTCATGATTTAGATCACACTTGGACTAATGTTTTAGACTTCTAATGATTCTTTCTTCTCTAAGTTATGTCCATGTCCACAAATTCTCCACACAGTAGGTCCATTTTTGGTGTTTTTCTCAAATTGCTATTTGTTTTGAAGTTAAAAGGAAGCCACTATTGGATTTTAATATCTCCAATTATTAACTACTCTGACATTTGTATAGAAAAAGAGTTGGTCAAAACTTTTGCCTAAACTATTTTCCAATGATTCTCAGCATAAGAGATACCACAAAGCCTATCCAAAGACTGTTACAAGCTGGGGTGGAGTGGTGGCAAAAGAATCTGAGCCTTTGAGGTACCCAGTCCTCCCTTCCTGATCAACCAGGACAGTTCTGACTTTATCTGCTTTATAAATCACAGTTTACATTATCTTCCTAGAAAGAAAGTTGTAATGTTTGGAAGCCATTATAATTTTTCAAAATAAAGGTTTTTCTTTATTGCAAATTTAATACAAATATTCTTACTACAGAATATCCTAATAAATAAATCCCTAAAAACATGCCTATCCTCCCAGAGTCCAAAATTTCTCTGGAAAGTATTTTTATCCTCAATAGAATGTAGTTTACTCATTTATTTGGTTGGGCTTTTTCTCTCTGTCTTCTGATGAGTAGGTTTAGCAGACCAAGACAAGTCAACTCCCCAATCAAATTAGGTAAGTAAAAAATAATATAACTTACTAAATGTGTTCTTAATAGATAACATGAAGAAATTTTTTTTTAACTTTTTTCACAAACATACATTCAAAATAAGAGCAATTGATTTTGTAGCTACAACCCTATAGGTAGTCCAAGTGAACTAATTTTTTATACTTTTTCCCTTTTTACAAAACAAGAAATTTCTTCTTTTTTGTTTGGGTGTTTGTATGTTGGTATTTTGGATATGGATAACTTCAGGCTAGAAGCACTGGATTATCCTAAATTGGTTGGGCTTTTAGAATCTTGCGTACACCATTAGTTCAGTTTTGCTAGTTCTCATTGTTGAAGAGCCTTTTGATTCTTGTGTTTTCCCTGGCTCATGTCCCTAAGGCAGACAACTTGCACCTTTGTCCCCCAAGATCAGTGACTTATCTCTTAACCACATTCTTTTATACTGAATCTATAACAGATGGCTGCATTACCACTTCAAGCATCCACAACCAAATCAATTAAGGATAGCACTCAAGATGAAATCTATTTGCCACCTCAGCTCAATTTTTAAACATTAAGTATTTGCCCCATCACTTGAACTACATAGATTCAGAGTCACCTTCTACTAATACTTGCTGGATTCAAAAAGAATTTTCTCATTTGTAATATCTTCTTATCCATCCTGACCTTCAATCTCTCCATCTTTTACTAGGACAGAAAAGTTGGCAAGCAGAAAGATTCCCAAAGATACCATACTCTGTGTCCTGTGTTAATTCTGAGATATGTTCCTTTCAATCAACACCAGAATAAATGTATCTCGTTACTATAGCAACCGTCTTTCAGTTATTTCTACTATCTCTGATTTTCATTAGAGATTATATTTTATTAATTCTTTGCTAAATTAAGCCTGCCATATTTAGCATATTCTGAGTCCTCTTATTTCTTAAATCTGTTACTTTCAGCTTTTAAGCAATTCTAAATCCAATTTTACCTAAGTAATTCAAGATTTTAAACAGTCAGAATTTTCTCAAAAGGCCAAATGCACTGTGCAATGACACAGAAATAGATGATACTTGGACTAAAAAAATAAGATGGATTCAGTGTTTTGTTGGAAATGAAGACGTTCAAACTATGTCATATTTATTTCATTAAGTATTTCCATTAACTCCTACCCCAATTTCAGAGTAACATTGGCTGCTTCTCTAAGTGACATGGCTAGATTTATTGGCTATTTATTGATTGGTTAGTGGCTGAAATTTATAGATGGTTTCTCAGAGGGAAAACTTAAAGATGCTTTATGGGAAGTACAAAATAGGAGTTAGCCAAGTAAAATTTAGTGAATAATAAATTATGTCCAATGAAAATATTTAATGATGGAATTAAGCTGTATCTTTAAAAATATAAACAAACAATCATGGATGTGAACTGTTTTTCTTTGAATGATCAGTGAGGAAAAAGCAAAGGACAGTAATCAATGGATTTTATTACATTTAATTTTTATATAATCAATTTCTCTTTAGAACTTCCATTTTCTCCAAGCTCAGCATCAATAGATACAAAGATATCAGCTATCTCTCTCTTTGTTACCACAAATGATCATGATTTTTAGTAGCATGACTTTGTTTTATAATGATTGGAAATCAAAATTTCCAATTCTATTTGAATGCTTGCTTTTAAAAATTATTCAGCAAACCTTGGGGCACCTGGGTGTCTCAGTCAGTTAAGCATCAACTCTTGGTTTTGGCCCAGGTCATGATCTCAGGGTTATGAGATTGAGCCCTGCCCTGGGGTCCACACTGGTGTGAAGCCTACTAAGATTCTCTCTCTCCCTCTCCCTTGCCCCTCCCCACCTTTCTCTCTCTCCCTAAGAAAAAAAATTAAAACAATTTAAAATAAAATAAATAAATAAATAATAAATAATTATTGAAACACTATAATGCCCCTGTTGGATTTTGTGTGATACAGTGGATACGGTGTGATTTAATGTTAATATTAGTTCATACATTACTCTCACTGGGTAATTCCTATGTACATTGGTACCTCTGTAGCATTTTTAATTCTTAGATATAAATATTAGAATATTTTACATTTACAGCTAGAAATATGCCTTGGGCAAAAGTCAATGACAAGGGAACAATTATATTGAATAAAAGATTATTGAATTCTATTGCTCTGAGGCAGTGTTTGGGATATTTGACTTAATAAATAGTAGGAAATCACTTAAGTGAATTATGTAAGTGAAAGCGAGTTTCTTTAGCATCTGATTCTTATAGTTCTATGAAATCACATGCTTCTGTGCTTTTCTTCAATGTTAATGTGACTAGAAGGAATTAGCTCCACGTGACTGTAGTTCACAGCATGGTGTGCTATGGGAAATAATGCCAACCACATGACAAGTTAAATTAGTTATTAAAATTAGGCATATGACTCTCAAGGTATGAATAAATATAGCTCCATTTTAATGGACAAGCATCATTGAAGATAGCACTGGGAATAGGTGAAAAGTTTATCTCACAATTTAAGACAAACAGTCTTCACTGAGGACCTCAACAACAACTGAACAGACTTTGCCAGTGTGTGTGTGTGTGTGAATGTGTGTCTTGATTTTCCTAGAGGACAGCAATAAAAGTAGTTACCTGATTATGCTAATTTATGAAACCAACAAGGAGAAATCCTTCACACAAATTAAGTCTTGCATTCAGAAAACTTTGTTACTATGTGTTCGTTTACTAGCTAAGTGGCAATTGCTGTCACACCCCCTCCCAGCAGTTACAAGTTGAATTTGTGCCTCAGCAGAACCAACAATCACTACAGGATTAGCAACTTTAGTGTTTTACACAGTAATCAAGCCCATGGAATATTAAAGCCCCGATTTCCACAACTGTCTTCTACCATCATTTTTGGCACTCCCTAAACAAAACCCACAGTAGATACCATATCATATAGGAGAGAGAGACAGAAAAAATATTAATAAAGTTCATTAATCTTTATCATTATGATTTTTCAGGGGATATATTCAGCCAACTCTTCAGACTCACTTCAGGTAAACCACAGATAATCTTCTTCAACACAGCAAAAAATATATGCTGTTTATGGTGTGGAACTCAAAAATATTAGAACTTTGTTTCTCTTGGGTATTTTCATTTAACAAATATTAACCAAAGGCTTATTGTAAGCCTTTATGTGGATTTATAGAAACCCTGAAAAAAAAAATCAGTGAGAATATGTGAAAAGTGAACTGGTAGGAGGATGTTTATTTTGATATACCTATTACTGCACATGTATACACACATAGAAACATACATAGACACACCCTTCCATATACACACATAAATACTGATACTTTACACTTTCTGTATTACTTTACTATTTAAAAAAAAAATCCCCATTACTGTGTCATACATCTGATCTTACAGTCTGGTTTTGCTCTCTTTCTATAGTATTTGTTTTCTATTTCAAAAGAAGAGGTAGAATTTCTAGTCACAGGTTAAACTCTTCAATGGGATTGTAGCCTAACCTTGGGTACAACTGAAAGATAAGTACTAACAGAGAGACATATATAAAAAAGAAAACAACAGAAAAAGTTTCCTTTCTGTATGTTATAGCAATGTAGCTAAAATAATTTTCTTGTCAGCAGTAACTTGTTTAAAATACAATAAAAATAAAATCTAATGTATAATATTAACAGTATATAAAATATCTAGTAAGGAAATAATAAGTTGCCTATATGACAGAAGCTATAAAAGTTTATGAGGAACAGAAAAAAAAATTGAAACATGACAGAATGCCATTATAAGTAATGTAGTAAATACATTAAAAGTATAAATCTGTAAATTTATTGTAATCTCAATAACAAAGGGATTTTTATTTATGTTTTCCAAAATTAATGTGGTGGAATACATATGTGAGAAAAACCTCAAAGTCTATGATTATTGAAAATGATGAAGTGTTTTTTCAAATATTAAAATATATTCTATATGATGATAAACAAAATACAGGCATTGTACCATCACGATACATAATTAGATTAATAAATTAACATAAAGTCTAGAATCAAGACCAAGTACACGTAGAAATATAGGAAGTGAGGCATCTTTTTATAACATCTACATCATAAACTAATATTAAAAATATAACCTTTCCTCATTTTAGGGAGTACTAAAATGCCTGATGGATTTAAAATATTAATATAAAAATAAATTTTTAAAAAGTTCTAAAAGTTTAAACAGGTAGTTGAGGGGCACCTGGCTGGCTCAGTCGTTTAAGCGTCTGCCTTTGGTTCAGGTCATGATCCCGGAGTCCTGGGATCGAGTCCCACGTTGGGCTCCCTGCTCAGCGGGGAGTCTGCTTCTCACTCTCCCTCTATGTTCTTTCTCTCTCTTTCTCAAATAAATAAATAAATCTTTAAAAAAATATATTAAACAGGTAGTTGAGATATATATAGTATTAGTGAGAAGGGGGCACAAAAAGTAGAAAAAAATAAAAAACAGATATGCGTTCTACATAAAAATGGATATACTTCTAAAATTACTAAACAAGTAAAATTTAAATGACAATAATTTGGAAAAAAGTGTTGTAAATTATGACCTAAAGAATTTATACCCATAATACATAACTCTTATAAATCAATACAAAACAGACACAGGCACTTCAAAAAAGGAGAAAAATAAAATGTTCAATAAGAATAAATCCTAGTATAAGTCAAATAAAGGTACAGTTAAAACAATGACAAAACATTTATCCCATTAGTAAAGATTTACAGGGAATGAGAATAAGCACGCTAGTAAAGTGGGGAAATTGAATCCCTTATAATTACTGGTGAAGATAGAGATTATGGGAACCTTATGATTGTCAATATATTTAAAATATATCTGTATTTTTATCTAATCACTACTATTGTAGAAATGTGTCTTATTAGAAATACTACTCAAGAGGTAAAATAAGCTAAATTTTAATATTAGTGCATAAGCATAACTGTAAAGGATCAATAGTCAAATCTATTATATAATTGTGTAAAGAAATAGTATGAAATTTTTAAAAGCTGGGCTGCTGTTATAAGAGAACAGGAGAAATTGTACAGTGAGCCCACATGTATAATGGATTCTCTCTATAATGAAGAGAATAACAATGTGAAACAAAACAGGGATAGGGATTTTGTCTCTGCTTTCATTTACATTATGAATGGTCTCCGTGGCATGAAGTAATAGATGGCATGCAAAAGGATAAACATACCCACCATGAAAAACCAGTGACTCAGACTTTGAATGGCTACATATTTCATAGAAATCTAAACCGTACTTTATTAAAAATACTTATTAATAAGGATATAATAAACTTCTGGTTGCTACATTTACTAGGATATTTTCAGATTTTAATTTCCCACAATAGTTGACATGGTGAGAACATCCTACATCATAATATGGCTGCCCACCTTTCCAACACTCTGCATCTTTGACACTTTTGTATTAAATATTTTGACCTCTTTTGTCACATCTTAGTCTTCTTTGTTCTTATTTTTCATCCAAAATTTTTATTTTTTATTATATTTATTTATTTTTGTTTGTTTCAAGTTTTTATTTAAATTTCAGGTAGTTAACATATAGTATAATATTAGTTTCAGGAGTAGAATTTAGTGATTCATCACTTACATACAACACCCAATGCCCATCAACACTACATCAAAACCCAATATTACACTGCATGTTAACTAATTGGAACTTAAATAAAAATTTGGAGAAAAAAAGAAACTAAAAATAAAACAACTTTTTTTTTTTTTTTTTTTTTTTTTAGTGCAGCATCTAACTTGAGTTCCTTTCTGAACACATAACTCTAATAGAAAATGAATTTTGATTTTTGGAGAAGTATCATTCCAGTGATTTATTTTCAAGGTTTGTGATAATTATCTCAGTAGGGGTCACAGAGATCGGAGAAGGTAGCAAGGAGAGAAAATAGGTTTGCACATTGAATGCTTAAAATGGATGCACCATGAAGAATACAACCCTTGAAAAATACTGGCTATAGTTATTGCCAACCTTGAAGAAGTCAAAGCAGGTGCTGTTTATCTTCTGCCAAATTCCACTTTCCTTTCCATGGCTTTTGCTGGATGAGATAAGAGAACAGACTGGAGTGGGGGAGGGGGGAGAAGACAGTCTCCACTGGACCAAGTACTGTGCAATGTAAAGAAATAGAGTGAAAAAGCAGTACGAGTGCCTAATATTCTGCTTTGCTAATAACATGTGCCAGATGTAATGGTCCATTAACTACCAAATAAAATTATTCCCAAATGGAGATATGTGTCATTTATAATGTGAAATTATATAATAAAATAAGTACTCAAGGAATAAGAGTAATCAGCTGGAGAATTACTTGTAGGACCTATTGAAGGGCAGTCAAATTTTGAAATAACATAAAATGGAAGGGGAAAGATCAGCACAAAATATTGCTTTCTCACCAATATTTTGGGACATTCTGATCAATTTTATGTGTTCTTCTAGTACCTATTATACAGATAAAATGAGCCATAAGGGGCGCCTGGGTGACTCAGTCGTTAAGCGTCTGCCTTCAGCTCAGGTCATGATCCCAGGGTCCTGGGATCGAGCCCCGCATCGGGCTCCCAGCTCTGCGGGAGGCCTGCTTCTCCCTCTCCCACTCCCCCTGCTTGTGTTCCCTCTCTCACTGTCTCTCTCTCTGTCAAATAAATAAATAAAATCTTTAAAAAAAAATATTAAGTGATCCCTTTACAATTTGGGTTTAATATTCAATCATCTTTTTAACCTTATCAGCCATTACAATAAAATAAGTGATTCATAAACATTTGAACAAGTAAAAATCGGAGTCCGCATTCTGAAGAGTGGTTATATTCCTAGACATAATATAGTTAAATAAGGAGAAAAAATTTTGTTCACATATCTGCATGAACAATTCTTTAGCATATTCATTGTTGAGGGATTGAAAAGCAAAGTCATATAGACTTGATTAGATTCATTGTCAAAGCATCTTGGAGTTATCTTTTACTTACAAATCATTACTTCACGATAAACGTGGGATAAAATTTCTGTCAACCATACTCTAGCAGAATTTCATCAGGCAACTGGGCTACCAAATAGGATATGCATATATATTTCATGACAATTAATGGAGAAATCAATTATAACATAAGCAGAGTCTTTACATAGGTTTTATTAAAGGAACACAACTTTGGTAGAAAATAAAAATGTGCTGGGTTCACTGGGATATTTATACAGATATAGTCAAAGAATATAATAATTTTTTATTTCCTAAGTGAAGAGTTTCATCTGGAACACATTAAAGAAGTGCCCAGAAACTTAGTAGTGGTATGGTAGATGCAAAGATCCAAAAATTTTCACTAGAAAAAAAAGTCTGTAAAAATAACATTGTTGAATCTATTTAGAAAGTAAAATAAATTGAGACACAAAACATTGAACTCTTTCATTTCAAAGACCTGCTCTATAAATGTGACTAAGATTACTGAAACAATGGTCTCACGCTAAGTGGTACATACACATTTTCCTGACAAAGTTACAGCTTTTTTGTTTGTTTGTTTATTTATTTTTTTATTATGTTATGTTAATCACCATACATTACATCATTAGTTTTTGATGTAGTGTTCCAAGATTCATTGTTTGCGTATAACACCCAGTGCTCCATGCAGTATGTGCCCTCTTTAATACCCATCACCAGGCTAACCCATCCTGCCACCCACCTCCCCTCTAGAAACCTCAGTTTGTTTCTCAGACTCCATAGTCTCTCATGGTTCGTCTCCCACTCTGATTTCCCCCTCTTCATTTTTTCCCTTCCTACTTTTTTTCTTTTCTTTTTTTTTTGCATTTTTTTATTTTATTGTGTTATGTTAATCACCATACATTACATCATTAGTTTTTGATGTAGTGTTCCATGAATCATTGTTTGCGTAAAACACCCAGTGACCCATTCAATATGTGCCCTCTTTAATATCCATCACCAGGTTAACCCAACCCCTCAACTCCCTCCCCTCTAAAACCCTCAGTTTGTTTCTCAGAGTCCATAGTCTCTCATGGTTCGTCTCTCCCTCCTATTTCCGCCCTTTCATTTTTCCCTTCCTACTATCTTCTTTTTTTTTTTTTAACATATAATGTATTCTTTGTTTCAGAGGTACAGGTCTGTGATTCAACAGTCTTACACAATTCACAGTGCTCACCATAGCACATACCCTCCCCAATGTCTATCACCCAGCCATCCCTTCCCTCCCACCCCACCCCCCACTCCAGCAACCCTCAGTTTGTTTCCTGAGATTAAGAATTCCTCATATCAATGAGCTCATATGATACATGTCTTTCTCTGATTTTAACTCTGTGCAAAGCACTCTTCTAAACAATGGAAACTCAAAGATTAATAAAATCTAATTCTTGTTCTTACAGAGCAAAAGTAGAGTTAAATCCACATACTGTCACATTACTGTATCTAACTTGGAAATATGCACAAAGTACACATCTATACTGCTTTTTATATTCTTGCAGATGTAGTAAAACCAATAGAAACTTTAACAGCAGAGGAGTATCAATAGGTGACCAGTGTAGTATATCCTGCATGACGGAATTAGTGGGAATTGCTGTTCTTGAGAAATGGCAGGAAAAATAGAGAGGACTTTGAAGTCCATCTACACAAGATTGCTTTATGTTTTATTCTGATTCTATGTTTTATAAGTGAGATGGTGAGGTGGCTAGAGAGACATGTGATAGATTTGTTTTGGGCAGAATTTATTTCTAAATGCAGTGCCCCATCATTATATATTTATTATTACTTTCTTCTCATTCTGAATTTCTAAGTGTAGTCAATTTTTTCTTTTATTATTCAGAGCAATGGAGGGGAGGATTTGCATAGAAATGTAAGCTTTTTTTATTCTTAGCTATAATGTGATTTTGTTCTAGGCCTAAGATGAAAGTTTCTTAATTTTATTTAGCTTAGACAATATTCAAATCATTTGACATTCATCGAAAACACATAAATCATCTATGGTAGCCATGAAGCCTCCTGGGAGACAGGAGAAAACCAGTTGTTGATATTTTATAGTTCGTTACATATTGATTTTTAAAGCAGAAAATAGAGCATTCTCTTTATTTTTTTTTTTTAACATGTAATGTATTATTTGTTTCAGAGGTACAGGTCTGTGATTCAAGAGTCTCACACAATTCTCAGCGCCGACCATAGCACATACCCTCCCCATTGCATTCTCTTTAACCATTAATATGAGCACACATTCTCTTTGAGTGCCAGTTGCAAAAATATTGATCACATTAACAGTGTTTTGTAGAATATAAAATTTTAAAAAATAGAGTTTTATATTGACTTTCATACCTGACCAACCTAAATTACCAGCAGCAGGTAACAATAAAGTATGCTATCTCAGTAGCAAATATGAAATTGTCAGAAACTATGAGAACAATTTATATACATGTATAATGACAGATATCTATTAAATACCATTAAATATAAATCAAATAATAAAATTATGATCAAATATGGCTTCAACCATATAAATATCTCTGTAGTACATATGGACAAGAACAAAAAGGAATTTAAGAAAACTAAGTTCTAGAAGTATTGTTGACATATCAGCTTGTCATTTGATGTTTACATTCCTTTGGTGTGTTATGCTGCCTAATATGGGACCTACTAGAAAGAGATTACAGATATAATCAATCAGGGATTTTATATTTAAAATACAATTTTACTAAGTAATGGCTCTTTTTTTAAATTTTATTTTATTATGTTACGTTAATCACCATCTTTTATACTTAGAGTAATGCCTTACATTTTAAATTTCAGTAACAGTAAACATTAACTCAGATATTAATGGACCTACGGATGTGTCCTTATGCTCACAACCTTTATGTTATATAATTTAATAACTAGCTCATTAAAAAATAATAAACACAGGAAATAAATTGATATACTTGAGTGATAATTTAGCACAAATTTGATCAAAGGAAACATAAATGAGATGTGACTAGCACAAAATTTATTTATTGACTATTCCTGTGTTTGATACTAGATTTTGGAAAAGAGATCTGCTAGTGAAACACAATCTGTTGGGTCTTTCTAAGATGAGTCAGAAGTTAGGGAGATAATTTTTAAGTTATGGTTACAAAATATAATTAAGAAATCTTTCATTCATTCATTCACTCCTTTTATTCTTCCTCCATTATTTAACACTTCATCCTTCCAGCAGATAAGTTGAATACCAAGCTAGTATATGAGAACTATATCCAAGCATAAGCAGACTTTCATATAAACAAAATTACTTGTATATATTTATATAACCAGTGAGATACAAAAAAAAGTCCACATAGCTACATTGTATTCTAAATAACATTATATTTGAAATGATTCAGGGGAACCCCCTTCTTTAAAGGTATCCTGAGGAAAAGCATATTTTGCAATGTAAATAAGAACTTAATTTATCAACACAGACTATTTATATGTGGTATTTCTTTTTAATAGAGGGCAATTTGTTTTTATTGTAAAAAAAATGCCAGGATTAAGAGGTAACTCTTACCTTAGGAATGCTTTACCTTTGAGGGGTATATTACCACAAATTTACTGGTTTAAATAACAGTTTATTACTTACAATTTTGTAAGTAAGAAGTCTGACAGAGGGCTCACAGGGCAGAAATCACAGTCAGAGGAATACATTCCCTTCTGAAGGCACTAGGTGAGACTCCATTTTCTTCCCTTTCCAAATTTTAGAGGCCTTCCACATCGCTTGGCTCATGGGCCCTTCCTCCATCTTGAAAATCAGCAGTGTTATATTTCTCTAATTTTCTTTCCATGTCACATCTTTCTCTGATCACAACCTGGAAAGTTGCTCTACATTTTTTTTTTTAAGTTAGTTAACATACAGTACAATATTGGTTTCTGGAGTAGAATTCAGTGATTCATCACTTACATACAACACCCAGTGCTCATCACAACTGCCCTCTTTAATACCCATCCCTCCATTAACCCTCAGTTTGTTCTCTATAGTTAAGAGCCTCATGGTTTGTTTCCCTCTGTCCTTCTTTTCTCCCACTCCCATATATTCAACTGTTTTCTTTCTTAAATTCCACATATGAGTGAGATAATATGGTATTTGTCTTTCTCTGACTGACTTATTTCACTTAGCATAATACACTCTAGCTCCATTCACATCATTGCAAATGGCAAGATGTCATTCTTTTTGATGGCTTAGTAATATACATATATATATATATATATAATATTATCCTACCTCTCTGGCTATTGTTAATAATGCTGCTATAAACATTGGGGTGCATGTATCCCTTCAAATCTGTATATTTGTATCCTTTGGGTAAATATTTAGTACTGCAATTACTGAGTCATAGGATATTTTTATGTTTTTAACTTTTTGAGGAACCTCCATACTGTTTTCCAGAGTGGCTGCAATAGTTTGCATTCCCACCAACAATGCAAAAGTGTTCCCATTTCTCTGAATCCTCACCAACATCTGTTGTTTCTTGTCTTTCTAATTTTTACCATTCTGACAGGTATGAGGTGATATCTCATCATAGTTTTGATTTGCATTTCCCTAATGATGAGTGATGTTGAGCATCTTTTCATGTGTCTGTTAGCCATCTGTATTTGGAAAAATGTCTATTCATGTCTTCTGCCCATTTCTTAACTGGATTATTTGTTTTTTGGGTGTTGAGTTTGGTAAGTTCTTTCTAGATTTTGGATACTAATCCTTTATTAGATATGTTGTTTGCAAATGTCTTCATCCATTCTGAAGGCTATCTTTTAGTTTTGTTGATTGTTTCCTTCTCTCTGCAGAAGCTTTTTATCTTGATGAAGTCTCAGTAGTTCATTTTTGCTTTTGTTTTCCTTACCTCTGGCAATGTGTCAAGTAAGAAGTTGCTACAGTCAAGGTCAAAGACGTTTCTTCTTGTGTTCTCCTGTAGGATTTTGATGGTTTCTTGTCTCACATTGAGGTCTTTCATCCATTTTGAATTTTTATTTGTGTATGGTGTAAGAAAATGGTCCAGTTTCATTATTCTGCATGTTTCTGTCCAGTTTTCCAAACACTTGTTGAAGAGACTGTCTTCTTTCCATTGGACATTCTTTCCTGCTTTGTTGAAGATTAGTTGACCATTTAGTTGCGGATCCATTTCTGGGTTCTCTATTCTGTTCCGTTGATCTATGTGTCTGTTTTTGTGCCAGTACCATACTGTCTTGATCACTACAGCTTTGTAATATAGTTTGAAATCTGGAATCCTGATGCCTCCAGCTTTTCTTTTCTTTTTCAGGATTGCTTGGCTATTTGTGGTCTTTTGTGGTTCCATGCAAATTTTAGGATTGTTTGTTCTAGCTCTGTGAAAAATGCTGGTGGTATTTATTTTCATTACATGTGTAGATTGCTTTGGGTAGTGTAGACATTTTAACAATGTTTGTTCTTCCAGTACATGAGCATGGAATGCTTTTCCATTTCTTTGGGTCCTCTTCAATTACTTTCATAAGTGTTCTCCATAGGTTTCAGAGTACAGATCTTTTACCTCTTTGGTTAGGTTTATTCCGAAGTATCTTATTGTTCTTGGTGCAAAGGTCCTCTATTTTTAACAACTCATGTGATTAAATTGGGTCCACAAAGATAATCCAGAAGAGTGTCCCCATCTCAAGGTCAGTAAACTTAATTACATCTTCAAAGTACCTCTTGCCATGTAAGGTAACATTTTTATAGTTCACAAGGACTAGGGTGTGGACATCTTTGAGGAGAGCATTATTCTGCCTCCCCCTGGAGACAATACAGAAGAATTGGAATGATGGCTCAGATTTGGAGAACTAGGCACATTCATCTTTTTTTTTTTTTTAAAGATTTTATTTATTCATTTGAGACACAGAGATACAGAGAGAGAGAGAGAGAGCATGAGCAGGGGGAGAGGCAGAGGGAGAGGGAGAAGCAGGCCCCCTGCTGAGCCAGGAGCCCAAAGTGGGGCTCCATTACAGGACCCTGGGACCACGACCTGAGCCAAAGGCAGACGCCCAACTATCTAAGCCATCCAGGCACCCCTAGGCACATTCATCTTGATCTGAAATGTAGCCACCTACTAGGGAAGGAACTGGAGTAAGCACAGAAGACTCCTTTGCACTTCTGAGAACAGATAATAGAGTTTACTATATTTTAACAAACATGTTTTTGAATAAGCCTTCAAATATAGTAGCTATCATTTTTTTACTTATTTGTTTTCAAATGATCTGCCATCTCATGAGTTTGGTTATGAATGTAAATCAATTTTATCTATAAAAGTTAACATTCTGTCAAATTGATATCTGTCAGGAAAAAAATACAAAACATTTCCTTCTAAGTCTGGTAAAGAGAAGGCATTTTTGTATACTGGAAGCTCACATCAAATTTTTTTTAATTCCTTAATTTAAAAATTAATTTGTTTTCATTGTTTTCATTTTAAAAAAGCCATCGTGCAGGAGGTAGGAAAGTTGTGCAGGGAGAGACAAGCTGGTCTTTCACATTTTAAAAAGACACATATTCCTTTTAACTGATTATATGACTTCATAATCTAGGAGTGGTATCAGTAAATAAGGTAGGCTGATATCTAAAAGATGACAGTAAAAATAAGTGGCTTAGATAACTCTTCTGAAGCCAAAATATTTTTTTCCTAGGATGTTTTACTAGATGTTCATTATAGATCTGCTTGTCTGGCCTTTGCCCATTGTTCTTCCATATTTCTCTCTTTTAGTAGGCATCATGACCCTGATCCCTTTGCCCCACCTTTTCTCCTCACTCCCTTGAGGAGGAATAACCTACTGCCCTTTGTTTAAATGGTGGTAATCTAGCACAAATCCCAAATGTGGTAAATTTGATGTCTTTCTTATTACTTCTTCATTGTGACTGGGGCAGATAAGAAAGGGAAAGACAGAGACAGAAAGAGAGAGAGAGAGAGAAAGAGACTCAAGTTTTCTGTTTGCTGTGTTTTTATCACATCTAGATTGGGGGGTTTAGGAGGAATGGTGGGAAGAGAGAAAACAAGTCTTTTTTAGCCTTTGGAGTACCTATGTCCTCTAATCTTGATTTGTATATAATCTCCAAAGCTCCAAACTCATTCTAATTTAGCTTTTCATCACTGACTGAGAATATTCTCAGATAATATCCTCACATCGTCCCCTATCCATCCATTTCTCAAAATGTCCACCCAGTTCCTCTGCTTTTCCTCCATTATCTTAGATGGCATAAACATGTGTTTATTATATTGTTAATTATGTTATTTATGTAGTAAACCCTGTATTGTCCCATGTACTCAAGATATTACCCCAGCAATTCTCCTTGATTTATACTACATGACTATCTTTTGCACTTTACTGTATTAGCCCCATCACCTTACAAATGTGCTAGTGTTTTTCCTCTAAAAACAAATACACCACAAATAGATAAATTATCTCTTGACTCCATTCTCCACTTGTGCCCACAAACTACTGCCCCATATCTGTGTTTACCTCCAGGGCAAAATTCCTCAAATTGTCTATATTGACTTTTCCATTCTTCCCTTTCATTGCTCATAAACCTACTCCAATTAAGCTTTCTCACTCACCACACTACCAAAATTGATCTCACCAAGACTATTATGATCTCACTTTGTAAAATCTAAAGGATAACTCTTCTCCAGTTATGAAACTTATCTGCAGGATTTGAAAATACTGATCATTCCCTCTTCTTAAATATACATCCTTAATC
Organism: Mirounga angustirostris; assembly: GCF_029215605.1. Taxonomy (NCBI): domain Eukaryota; kingdom Metazoa; phylum Chordata; class Mammalia; order Carnivora; family Phocidae; genus Mirounga; species Mirounga angustirostris. The sequence continues at coordinate 37,627,153 of NW_026991710.1, read as the reverse complement.
TGGCTTCCAGATTACCATGATTTTCTTTCTATCATACCAGTAGTTCTTTCCTAGTATTGGAGAAATCAAATTCAAAAGCCTCTTTTAAACTGCTGCAAGAGGGCAGGAACCATAACTATTTGGTTCAACATTATGTATATAAAGTCTGTAATGAATGTTCTGGATGCAGACCCCAATAATAAAGGAAAAATGGGAAATGCTTACTCTAGGAAAAAGAGCCGTGGCAAAATATTAAAACAAATCTTAAGACTTTATGATCAGTAAAAGAAGCCTTTTTTCCTACTTGTGTAGACTATTGGCTCTGTCATACTTGTAAATGATCATTATTGATGCTGGAAAATTTGTGTGAGTAACCACAAGTTTGTAGAGACTGTTTTCATTTTCATAACTCAGGCTTAACAAATCTACCAAATCTACCAAATCTACTTTTTATTCTATGTAGGTCTTATCCTAGCACTTAGCAAAATACTTGAGATAGGACTATGAAGAGTTACATGATTTTTTCTTCCATTAGACCATTTTTGAGTACACTTAATGCAGAGTCAGAAAATTGGACAGAAGTCACAACTGTTAAAGAAAAAATTATTCTGACACTTGTTAAAATTGTAAGGAAAATTTGAATCAGGTCTATTTCAATAGGTGCAAAGATTATCACAATAGGGGAGAGAGATGGGGCTCAATTCTGAGTATAGCAAAGACAGCAGGTGATGTATAGTCAACAAGCAAAATGAGGAGTGCTCAGTAGATGGAAAATTACTAAGAGGAGACATCAAGAGTATGGATATTCTTGCTAAACTGACTTAGCAGGATTCTTGTTAAGCGGGGCTCAACAGACTGAAGACAAGGCCCCAGGATGAGGCCAATCAAAAGGAGGGCACCAGGGAGCCTGTCTAAGGTTTGGTCAAGGAAAGTCTTTGTCACAATCTTCCTTCATCTAAGATTTAAGGGCTTCCAAATGTCCTATTGTTTTTATTTTTTATTTTTTTATTATGTTATGTTAATCACCATACATTACATCATTAGTTTTTGATGTAGTGTTCCATGATTCATTGTTTGCATGTAACACCCAGTGCTACATGCAGAACGTGCCCTCTTTAATACCCATCACCAGGCTAACCCATCCTTGCACCCCCCTCCCCTCTAGAACCCTCAGTTTGTTTTTCAGAGTCCATAGTCTCTCATGATTCGTCTCCACCTCCAATATCCCCCCCTTCATTCTTCCCCTCCTGCTATCTCCTTTTTTTTTTTTTTTTAACATATAATGTATTATTTGTTTCAAAGGTACAGGTCTGTGATTCAACTGTTGTCCTATTGTTTTTATTGTTTCATAATATTACAACTAACCAGAATTATCCAAACATTGTGATGACTTTAAAGGCTGTCTATGAACCACTGTGTATTACATTACTTCTGTCTCCCAACCTGTACACATTGCTTTAGGATAAACATTTATCAGCTTTTCCAAACCCACTCCATCTACTTATTTCTCAGTTGTATTCCTGAGGTTCACTTTACAGTTTTTAACCTTTGTGTGTCTTAAGATTACTGCTTACTTTGGTCTCTACTTGGGACTTTTCAAAGTTGCTGGATTTATTATGATATCATAGATCAGCATGTTAAGTGTTCTCAGTAGATATATCACTCATAAGTGCTGTCTTATTTCAATACCAAGGCCTCCCACTTGTCTCAGAAATGTATCTTGGCAAAATTATTGGACTTCTATGATATTTCACTTCATTTAAGCTAATAGTGTTTTAATTACAATAGTGATTTTTATTGCTGCAATATCAATTGATTTTAAATTGATTGACTAGTTAACTGACTTCTTTGATATAATGTTTTATTCATTTTTTAAATTAATTATGAAAACAGTATTTTGTCTATCCCTGATTCCATAACTTATTCCCTCACCCTGCCAAGCTATAATCCTGAAAGATTTGTTAATAAGCTCAGACCCACCTTTGTTGTAATAAAAAAACTTTGTCAGAGAAAGAAGTACATTAGGAACTTAACAATTCAAACTTGTAAGATCTGGATCTTTTTTCTAATATGGTTCATTTTCTAGTGTGCCTACTGCAACACTTGTAGGCATAAAATATGTTCCCAGTTGCCACTCTCTCTTCCCTCCCATGTTGATTTAATCTGAGTGTGATTTTTATATCAAACACCTCACTATACACTGAATTCTTATTATGAGCAGAGGTATTTTCTGAACCACAGACCATATGTTTAAGACTCCAACAACTTTTCCAGGTTCCAGTTTCTTCTGGGTTTTTCCTACTATAGAATGGAATCTGTTCAATATCCTAAATGAATTGTCTTTGGAGTCTGCCTATATAGTGGAGCATATCTAGGATCATGATGCCACTGCTCACCAGACAATGCTTCTTTTATCCTATATCATACTTTTGTGTAAGGGCCTATATCCTCTAGCTATTTCTCCAACAAAATGTAATTCCTTGACAGCAAGATATTTTTGTATAATAAAACTCAAACAAAAAGTAACAGATAAGCTGAATATTCCTATAAACATTTTAAAATTTGAATCTGTATTTAAAAACCTTCCAAAAATAAAATTTAAGGCCCAGATATTTTGACTGGCAAATTCTATCAATCATTAAAAGAAGAAATAACACCAATATTTATTTATAGAAAATAGAAGAAAAGAGAACATTAACTTTATACTAAAACCTGATGCAGACAGAACAAGAAATGACCAGTATCTTTTTTGAACATAGAGTCATATATACTCAACAAAAAATTTTCAAATAAAATCCAACAATATATAAAAAGAATAATAAATCAAAAGTGAGTGGTTTTGATTTTCATTTCCCCAATCATTAGTGATATTAAGTACTCTTTCATATACCTGTTGGCCTTTGGTATGTCTTCTTTGGAGAAATGTCCATTCAGTTTCACCCATTTTTCTAAATTGGTTTACATTTTTTTTTTTTTTTTGGCTAATGAGTTGTAGGAATTCCTTATACACTCTGTATACTAACTCCTTACCAGATAAATCATGTACTAAAATTTTCTCCCATTCCATAGGTTTCCTTTTTGCTTTCTTGATTATTTCCTTTGTTGTGCAGAAGATTTTTAGTTTGATGTAGTACCACTTACCTACTTTTGCTTCGGTAACTTGTGCTTTTGTTATCATACCCAAGAAATCCTTGCCAAGACCAATATCAAGAACATTGTCCGCTATCTTTTCTTTTAGGAGTCTTAAAGTTTTAGTTCTAACATTTAAGATTTTGATGGTGCAAGATAAGGGCCTAATTTCATTTTACTGCATGTGGCTATCCAGTTGTCCAAACACCATTTTTCGAAGACAATATTCTTTTCCCCTTATGTATTCTTGGCTCCTTTGTCAAAGATCAGTTGACCATGTATGTGTCATTTATTTCTGAGATCTTTATTTTATTCCTTTTGTCTGTATGTCTGTTTTTATGCCAGGAAATATAAAATGGTGCAGCTTTTATGAAGAACAGTATGGAGGTTCCTCAGAAAATTAAAAAATAAATAAATAAAACTACCATATGATCTAGCAACCCTACTTCTGGGTATAAATCCAAAAGAATTGAAATCAGGATATCAAAGAGACTGTCTGCACTCACATGCTGCAATATTCAGTATTGCCAAGGTAAGGAAACAACCTAAACATCCATTGACAGATGAATGGATAAAGAAAATGTGGTATATAAATACAAAATAATATTATTCAACTTTAATAAAAAAGGATATCCTGCTATATGAAACAATATAGATGATGTGGAGGACGTTATGTAGTCAGTTACAGAAGGACAAACCCTGCATGATTCTACTTATCTGAGGTACCTGCAATAGTCAAACTCAAGAAGCAGAGAATAGAATTGCGGTTTCCAGGGGCCAGGATGAGAGAAGGAATAAATGAGGAATTGTATTTGAAAGGGTATAAAATGGGGCACCTGGGTGACTCAGTCATTAAGTGTCTGCCTTCAGCTCAGGTTATGATCCCAGGGTCCTGGGATTGAGTCTCACATCAGGCTTCCTGCTCAGCAGGAGACTGCTTCTTCCTCTCCCACTCTCCCTGCTTGTGTTCCCTCTCTTGCTGTATCTCTCTGTGTTAAATAAATAAATAAAATCTTTAAAAAAAAAAAACCCACAAAGGGTATAAAGTTTCAGTTATGCAAAATGAGTAAGTTCTGGAGATCTGTTGTACAACACAATGCCTATAGTTACCAATACTGTATACTTAAAATCTTGCTAGGAGGTAATATAAACTGTATGTTAACTGGAATTTAAATAAAAACTTGAAGGAAAAAAAATGTTAGGAGGATAGATCCCATGTAAGTGCTCTTACCACAATTAAAAAGAAAAGAAAAAAAAAAAGACAAAGTTGGGTTTATTCCAGAAATGCAAAGCTGGTTTATTCAAAATCCAGTCCATCATATTATTCCATATTCCATAGTATTATCAAACTAAAGAGGAAAATACTGTATTTTCTTATCAATGGATCCAAAAAAGTTTTCCATAAGATAAAACATTCACTCATGATAAAAACTAACAGGAAATTTAATAAAGGGCATCTACAACAAACAAACAAACAACAAAGCAAACGTACTTAATGATGAAAGACTGAATGTTTTTCCCCTAAAATTGGGGAAAAATGAAGAATGTCTACTCTCAATTATCCCATTCAATATTATAATGGAATTTCTTATAAAAAAAGAAAAGTCTAGCCAACAAGAAAGGAAGAAATAAAATTTTCTTATCCACAATATTTGTAAAACTACAAGCTGCTAATGAAAGCTATCAAAATAGACCTAAATAAATGGAGACATACCATGATCACATATTGGAAGATGGCAGTTTCAACAACCATTCTTTGAAAATTGACAGGCAGATTTAATGCAAGTCAGATCAATTTCCAGAAAGCTTTACTGGAGGTATCAACAGACAGCTACTAAAATTTATATTGCAAGTTAAAGAAACTAGAGAAATGAAGGCAGTTTGAAGAAAGAAGAACAAAGTTGGAGGATATACAATAACGAATTTTAATACTTGCTATAAACAAATAATAATCAAAATAGTTTGGTCTTGGAAAAATCATAAACACAATGTTACAGAATAGATAGTCCAGAAGCAGATATATGCAAATATGGTCAATTGACTTTTGACAGTGGTGCAAAGGCAATGCAGAAAGCATGTTTTCTTTCATCAGTACTGGAAAAATTGTACATTCAAATGAAAAAAAAAATGAGCCTATACCTACACTTCACACCTTACTCAAAAAGAAAAAAATCATATTTATAAAAATTTAAAACATAAAACTATGAATATTTAGAAGAAAACCTAGGATAAAATCTTTATAACCGTGGGTTAGGCAAATAATTCCTAGATATGGCAACAAAAGATAGTTCTTTAAAAGACAAATGTTAATAAATTAGACCATAAAAATTAAAACCTCTCTTCAATGAAAGACAATATAAAGAGAATGAAAAGACAAGCTACGATGAGAAAATATTTATAATCACATATCTAATAAAAGATATATCCAGAATATGTAAAAATTTCTCAAAATCCAATGATAAGAAAGTAAACAACTCAATTTAAAAATGGGCAAAAGAAGGGCATCTGGGTGGCTCAGCTAGTCAAGCATCCAACTCTTGATTTTGGCTCAGGTCATGATCTCAGGGTCATGAGATAGAGACCCACATCACTAAGTGTGGAGCCTGCTTGGGATTCTCAATCTCTCTCCCTTTCCTTCTGCCCCCCACCCCCAATGCATGTGGTCTCTCTCTCCCTCTCTCAAAAAAAAAAGGAATGGGCAAAAGACTTGAGGAGTTACTTGACCAAAAAAGATGTATAGATGGAAAATAAGTGCATGAAAAGATGCTCAACCTTATTAGTCATTAGGGAAATGCAATTTGAAACTATAATGAGATACCACTATACACCATTTAGAATAGCTAAATTCATAAAACCTGACAATATTAAGTGCTGTTGATGATAGAAAGCAACTGCAACTCTTAAACTGTTGCTAGTGGGAATGCAAAATTGTACAACTGCTTTAGAAAAGATTGAGGATTTCTTATAAAATTACACATGCACTTACCATATGACCCAGCAATCCCACTCCTGTATACAGGAGTGAAATGAAAATTTCTCTTCAAACAAGAGTGTATAAACAAGGTTGATACCATCTTTATTCGAAATCACAAAAAAATTGGAAGCCATCCTTCATTAAGTTAATGGATAAATTAGGACATTCATACAATGGAAGACCTACTCCACAATCAGAAGTAATGAGCTTCCAATAACATGTAACACATGGGTGAATCTGAAGGACATGCTGAATGAATAAAGCCAGTCTCCAAATGTTATGTACCATATGGTTCAATTTTATATGACGTCCTAGAAAAGATAAACTTCAGAAACAGAGAAAATACTGATTTCCAGGGGTTAGGGTAGGGGAGAATGTTTGACTACAAAATGAAATTAAGAGGGGAATTTTGGAAATGATGGGAGTTTTCAGTATAATAACTGTGCTGGTATTTATACAGATTTATATAAACTCACAAAACTGCACACCAAAAAAAGTTAATGTTACTGCATGTTCCACATACATGTGGGGTAACAAGGTGCTCTGCTTATATCACTCTGTCAGTCCATTTTGAAAGAACAGCCACCATCTGTAACAATGCTAGTCACCATATCAAAGAGAAGAAATTAAAAAAAAAAAAAAAAAGAGGAAGAATGCACTGTTGCTTAATGCTTCATCCTGAATGTTAGACATGTCATTTCTGCTCCATGTGTTCTTAAGAAAGAAAAATAAAAAGTTATATGGCTGTATCTGACTCCAAGTTTGGGGGAAGGTTTTTTTTTTTGTTTTTTTGTTTGTTTGTTTGTTTTTTTATTTTAGAGAGAGAGAGCATGAGTTGGAGGGGAAGAGGGAGAGGGAAAAAGAATCTCAAGCAGACTCCCCACTGATCATGGAGTGTAATGCAGGGCTTGATCTCAAGACCCTAAGACCATGACCTGAGCCAAAACCAACAGTCAGATGCTTAACCGACTCACCACCCAGGTGCCCTATTGGGGGAAGCTTAATGTAGCCTTTTCACTGGTAGGACACAGCTGAACTATTGAAAACAAGCTTAAGGACTACCACACTTGCTCAGAGCAGATATCCTATTGCATTCTACCATTCAAAAACAATGTGTTTCTAACAAATGAAGATACCCCATGCTCATGGACAGGAAGAATTAATATTGTTAAAATGTCCATACTACCCAAAGCAATCTACAGATTCAATGCAATCCTTCTCAAAATACCAACAGAATTTCTCACAAAACTAGAACAAGTAATACCAAAATATGTATGGAATCACAAAAAAGCCAGAATAACCAAAGCAATCATGAGAAGGAAGATTTTAAGATATATTACACATGGGGCACATAAATCAATAAAACAGAATAGAGCCCAGAAATAAACCTATGATTATATGGTTAATGAATCTATGAGAAAAAATACACAATGAGGAAAAGCAAGTCTTCTCAATAAATGGTGCTGGGAAAACTAGACAACAAAATGAAAAAGAATAAAACTGAACCACTTTCTAACACCACACACACGCGTGCACACACACACACACCCCTCAAAATGGATTAAAGACCTAACTATGAGACCTGAAATCATAAAAAATCTAGAAGAGAACCCAGGCAGTAATTTCCCTGGTATTGGCTCTAGCAACCTTTTTCTTTTCTTTTTTTTTAATTTAAATTCAGTTAGCCAACATATATCATACATCATTAGTTTCAGATGTAGAGTTCAATAATTCATCAGTTGCATATAACACCCAGTGCTTATCACATCATGTGCCCTCCTTAATGCCCATCACCCAATTACCCCATCCCCCTCCCCACTTCCCCTCCAGCAACCTTCAGTTTGTTTCTTATATTTAAGAGTCTCTTACGGTTGTCTTCCTCTCTGATTTCTTTCAATTCTGTTTTCTCTCCCTTCCCCTATGATTCTCTGAGCTATTTCTTATATTCCACATATGAGTGAAACCATATGATAATTGTCTTTCTCTGCTGAACTTATTTCACTTAGCATAATGCCCTCCAGTTCTGGCCTCATTGATGTGAATGGTAAGTATTCATCCATTCTAATGGCTGAGTAATATTCCATTGTATATATGTACCACAACTTCTTTATCCATTCATCTGTCAATGGACATCTCAGCTCTTTCCACAGTTTGACTATTGTGGACATTGTTACTATAAACACTGGGGTGAAGTTACCCCTTCAGATCACTACATTTGTATCTTTGGTGTAAATACCTAGTAGTGCAATTGCTGGGTCATAGGGGAGCTCTATTTTTAACTTCTTGAGGAACCTTCATACTGTTTTCCAGAGTGGCTGTACCATCTTGCATTCCCACCAACAGTGTAAGAGGGTTCCCCTTTCTCCACATCCTTGCTGACATTTGTTGTTTCCTGACTTGTTAATTTTAGCCATTCTGACTGATGTGAGGTGGTAACTCATTGTGGTTTTGATTTGTAGTTCCCTGATGCCAAGTGATGTTGAGCATTTTTCCATGTGCCTGTTGGCCATTTGTAATGTCTTCTTTGGAGAAATGTCTGTTCATGTCTTCTGCCCATTTCTTGACTGGATTGTTTGTTTTGGGGGTGTTGAGTTTGATGTTATTTTTTTTAATTATTTTTATTTTTTTAATATTTATTTATTTGAGAGAGAGAGAAAGAAAGAGAGAGCACAAGTGGGTGGAGGGGCAGAAGGAGAAAGAGAAACAGACTCACTGCTGAGCAGTGTGTCTCTTTTTGTGCCAGTACCATACTGTCTTGATGATTGCAGCTTTGTAATAGGGCTTGAAGTCTAGCATTGTGATGCCCCCAGCTTTGGTTTTGTTTTTCAACATTCCTCTGGCTATTGGGGTCTTTTCTGGTTCCATACAAATTTTAGGATTATTTGTTCAAGCTCTGTGAAAAATGTTGATGGTATTTTGATAGGGATTGCATTGAATGTGTAGATTGCTCTGGGTAGCATAGACGTTTTAACAATATTTATTCTTCTAACCCATGAGCATGGAATGTTTTACCATTTCTTTGTGTCTTCCTCAATTTCTTTTGTAAGTGTTCTGTAGTTTTTAGAGTACAGATCCTTTACCTCTTTGGTTAGGCTTATTCCTGGGTATCTTACGATTTTTGGTGAAGATTTTTCTACATATGTCTCCTAAGGCAAGGAAAACAAAAGCAAAAATAAACTATTGGGACTACATCAAAATAATAAGATTTTTCACAGCAAAGGAAATCATCAACAAAACATAAAGGCAACTTACTGAATGGGAAAAGATATCTGCAAATGATGTATTCAATAAGGGGCTATTATCCAAGATATATAAATAATATATACAACTCAACACCAGAAAAAAACAAAAGCAAAACAAAACAAAAACCAAATAATCTGACTAAAAAATGGGCAGAGGAACTGAATAGATATTTTTTTCCAAAGAAGACATACAGATGGCCAACAGACACACAAAAAGATGCTCAACATAATTAATCAATAGGGAAATACAAATCAAAACCATAATGATTATCACCATATACTTTTCAGAATGGCTAAAATAAATAACACAAGTTGGTGAGGATGTGGAGAAAAAGGAACCCTCCTGCACTGTTGGTTAGAATATAAATTGGTGTAGCTACTGTGGAATACAATATGGAGGTTCCTCAAAAAATTAAAAATAGAAATACCATATCTTATACATGCATGTGTGTGCACGCATGTGCACACACACATACACACACACAGGCATATTACATGGCCATAAAAGGATGCAATTTTGCCATTTGCAATGATATGGATGACTTAGGGGGTATTATACTAAGTTAAATAAGTCAGACTGAGAAAGACAAATGCCATATGATTTCATTTATAGGTAGAATCTATATACCAAACAAATGAATAAACAAACAAAAAGCAGAATCAAACTTATAAATACAGAGAACAAACTGATGGTTACCAGAGGGAAGGGGTGTGGAGAGATAGGCAAAATGGGTGAAGGGGAGTGGGAGAAACAGGATTCCAGTTATGGAATGAATAAGTCATAGGGATATAAGGCACATTATAGGGAATATAGTCAATGATATTGTAATAGCATTGTATGGTGACAGATGATAGCTACACTTGGGGTGAGCATAGTGTAAGATAATGTACAGAGATTTTAAATCCCTATGCTGTGCACATTGAACTAATGTAACATACAGTGTCAACAATACTCAAAGAAATTTTAAAAAATTAATTAAAAAAACAAAACCATTTCTTTTAATTTGCTCTTCTATTTGAAAAGGAAATGCAGAGATGTTTGGCCATTTGTCAGAACACAAATGCACATTAGTACTTTTTGTAAGCAGAATTGGTGCTTTGTGATGAAACTAAATGTTTGGTCATGTCTCACCATGGAAATTATCACTGGTAAGAACAATCTCAAACTGGCCTCAAAATCTCCCTTATTACTGTTGAATCTCAGATCTGTACCTCTGAAACAAATAATGCAATATATGTTAAGAAAAAAAGAAGAAGAAGAAGAAGGTAGCGGGAGGGGAAGAGTGAAGCGGGGGAAATCGGAGGGGTAGACAAACCATGAGAGATGGTGGACTCTGAAAAACAAACAGGGTTCTAGAGGGGAGGGGGGTGGGAGGATGGGTTAGCCTGGTGGTGGGTATTGAGGAGGGCACGTTCTGCATGGAGCACTGGGTGTTGTGCACAAACAATGAATCATGGAACACTTCATCTAAAAATAATGATGTAATGTATGGGGATTAACATAAGAATAAAAAAAAAATCTCCCTTATTAACTGAAAATGACTATTCGTACTCTACTTCCTGCAATGCAGAATTATTTTTAGTGAAATTTTGAGATAATAAAAATGGAAAATAATTAGAAATTATTAAATACTATGCAATTATGGGGTTATAATCAACATTTTATTACAGAATTGTAATTATAATCATTATAATCTTAAAACTTGCATAGTGCTTGAAGAGTTATAAGTAGTTTTACCTAACTTCTTCACATTTCAAAACAGTAAATTCAATTGTTCTTTCTTTATAAGCACAGAAAATTAAATTCTTTAAAAGCAGATGTGTTTTGAAGATTTTTACTTCTAAGCTTATGTAAAGAAAGTTTCTTTGATTTCCTTAAGGAAATATCCTTTCAATTTAGATCCTAATAAACATTCTCTTTTTGGTAATGTATATTCATTTCCTACTTACATTTATTAGTTATCTTTGGCTTCATAATAACAGTATTTGATATCTATAATCTCAAAAAATCAATTTCCTTTCCTCTTTGCTATCCCAAACTACTGTACTCTTATAAATATTTTCTAGTAAATGGAAACTGAATGATTACACAGAGACAGAGGAAAAAGCAGATCATAGAATTGTACGTCCTTTAAAAGTGACAACTGAAAAAGATCAAAAGCATCTATAAAACCACCTTTTTAGGGAATTTAATCACATTGATAAATATCACATACAAATAAAACATTTTGAGAATGATTTCTCCATAGGCTTTGAACTTAGATTGCAGAAAATTTTCAAGTCTTTTTTTGTTGTTGTATATACTAATGCCATGGCTCTCTGTGATTGAACTGGACAAGAGGTGATGAATTTTCTCTTGTACTATATAAAACCACTGACCTGAAAAGCAATAGTAAAATTCAGCTTTGCATCAAATAATGTTTCTTTTGTGTCTTTTTCTTTCTCTGTAAGATTGGTTTCTTAAAATATGACAGCGTTTGCCTTATAAAACACCGCTCATTATTCCTAGAATAAGACTTTAAATAGGATCCTATGGAAAATCAATTTCTTGAATAGGAGATCCAGATAATGCTTTTATTTACTGTTGCTGATCTACTGTCACCCATGGTATATTACTATTAAAACAAGAGTCTTCCATCAACATAAAGTAATCAAATAACATTTCTAACACAAACCGCATAGGTCAACAATGACTTTTTTATTAAAGATCAAATCACTTAGTTTAGAGATTAGAGAAAACATACAATGCACAAAGAATAAATCCCAAATATACGGCTGAAGACATTTTTTTCAATAGCATGACTTGAGTATATTAGAAGCAAAGGGTTCAACATCCATTAGGACAGAGGCTAGAAGAAATGATGGTATGAACCATTTACAGAAAGATTTTAATTGCTGGTCTTTGCTTTGTGTTGAGCTAGTTAGTCCGAGTATCATCATGCTCATCAGCAATAACTCTAACCCAGAAGTTGACTCCTCCCTAACATCCTGACCCTTGTGACTAATGGTTGAACTTTATATCTTACTCAGGAGCTACCAAATCACAGGAATTATAAACTCATTTCCCTTTGACTGTAGATAGTGAGACCAACTACTGTGGAAACAAAGAGTCAACCAGGCACAGCAAAGCTCACAGGATCAAAAGTCAAAACTAGTGCCAACCAGAACTTGCAGGAAATTGCTGCAATCAAGATTAGAAAGAATGCTCTATACCTATGAACTAAATTGATTTCATAGCACATGCTCCACCTTAAAAATACAGGTGACTTTTAAACATACCTAATAAAGAGACATTTCTATATTTTCATCTAAAATACCCAAACACTTTCTATGCAGTCATGTTCTTATAAACTCTTGACAAAACACTTTACTTCTTTAGGTCTCAATCTTTATACCTATGAAATGGTGACAAAAGAAAAAATAATCTCTTAAATTCCCTCTAGTGTTAACTTTTTTTAAGATATATTTATTTATTTTAGAGGCAGAGAAAGAGAACAGAGGGAGAGGGAGAGAAGCGGACTCCCCACTGAGTGTGGGGCCCGACATGGGGCTCAATCTCATGACCCTGAGATCACCACCTGAACCAAAATCAGGAGTCAGATGCTTAACTGACTGAGCCACCCAGGTGCCCCTAACTTGTTGTTTGTTTTTTTTTTCTATGGCATTTTTATTATGCTAAACAAATATGGAGTGATGACTCAGTTCAACTTCAAACTACACAAAGCATAATAGGAAAAAAAAATGTAGCTACACATGTCCTTATTTATCATGAATTATATAAAATTGAGTGGAAATTTAAAATAAAATTGTGTAGAAATTTGACAGAGAAAAACTACAGATATGTAGGTAATACACTTTATATGGTTTTATTTCCACAAACTAAGTTGGCTTTGATAAACAATTGGCACAGACAGCTAATTATGGTCAGACAGAATGACTTATCACTAACAATCCACCCACAATAATAATTTTGATCAATTTCCTCTAATATTTAACTAATTTACTTTTAGCAGTATAATAATAAACCCAATAATTAATGGATCAAGGGTAGTATTTTCTGTTTTACCTCGGGAGTTTTGACAAATGGCAGGTAGTTCAAACCATATGGGCACCTAGTTCATTTTCTCTAGTTCTTTCTCCTCCCAACCTACCCCCCACACCCCCTAATCCCCCTTTATCTTCCCCTGTCACCCATTCACTATTAGACTTTAGAAATGATGAAATGCTCTTGTGAAGGTATGGAATCATGTCTTTTTTTTGTTTTAAGATTTTATTTATTTATTTGACAGAGAAAGACACAGCAAGAGAGGGAACACAAGCAGAGGGAGTGGGAGAGGGAGAAGCAGGCTTCCCGCCGAGCAGGGAGCCCAATGCGGGGCTCGATCCCAGGACCCTGGGATCATGACCTGAGCTGAAGGCAGACGCTTAATGACTGAGCCACCCAGGTGCCTGGAATCGTGTCTGTTTTACATGTCACTATACATTCAATTCTTAGCAACAGATGTAAATAATGAGGTACTGAAGGAGTGAAGTATATACTTTGCTGTAAGCATTTCTAAAAACAGTCAAACAAATACAAAAGATGTGAATTGCTTACTAGTATTGGCTCAGCTCACCCTATGTGGGAAAGGTATATATTTCCATTTAGGGATATGTGCTTATCAGGACTTTCAAATTTGAAAAGTTCTTATTGTGCCTACCTCTAATTCAGCTTTTTATTTTTTTTTTATCTTTTTTAAGGTTTTTTTATTTATTAGAGAGAGAGAGAGAGAGTGAGCAGTGGGGATGGGCAGAGGGAGAGGGAGAGAGAAACAAGCAAACTCTGCACCGAGCACAGAGACCAATGTGAAGTTCATTCTCATGACCCTGAGATCATGACCTGATCTGAAACCAAGAGTCAGATGCTCAATGGACTTTGCCACCTAGGTGCCCCAATTCAGCTATTTTTAAAGTACATATTTATTTCCCTTTTTGTATTTTTGAGGTTTAGCATCAGTCTTTAATGCTGTTATGATGCATGTTGACAAGTCACACACTTTGGTCTCGTGTTGGCAGTGGCAACTTACAATGAGTCTGAGGGCCTGAGCACCAGACTGGTCTGCAGGGAACAGACACTTGTTCCAACAGGGCCCTCCTCCCCAAATCCCAAGGTTCCTTCTGAATTCCATCACAGCCCTATACAGACAGCAGCAGCTGCTGTGGATTGGTTTCTTTCGAGTGCACACCAACATTACACAGAATTATAAAAACATATTTACAGATGTTCCACAGTGCTCCTGTAATCAGAAGCAAAGACCCTTTTATCAAAAGGGATTATATCTAGGGCTGTGCAAAATTCAAAAGGATCAGATCCTTTTGAAAGAGTCCAGAGCCGATTAAACAAAAAATTACCTGGGCTACTGGTAAGCCCCAGGTTGCCAAAACATTGCCTTACATATAAAAGGAAAAAAAAGAGTGTGACCCATAAATGAGTATACTTGGCCTCAGAGTCAAGGGTCAAAAAGGCCCCCTGATCTGTCCGGGCCCCTGACCTTCCACGTGAGAAGCATCTACGCAACTCATTCACATGAGGCCAGATCCCTTGGTCATGCTGGAACAAGAGGTGTTGCTTGTGGGCTCTGGCCAGGCAGTTTTATAAAAGTAGTCTAGTTGGTTCTCAATTTGAGATGGCAAAAGAGAAAATAGGGTTCTTCAGGGGAAGAACAAGACATGGGAGACCAATGCAGAACAAAACAGGAATCAATCACCCAACAGAAACTGAGGAGTGTACAGGGTCTGGTAAACAAGACAGCAGGATGACACCACCTAAAGGCCACAAGCAAAGGGACTACAACAACGGATCGAGTCCAGTTGTGGGTCTGCCTCTAGCCCATGGACAGGGCCTGGAGGAGGGTGTGGGTCCATCCTGGAAGGGCTGTAGGACTCAGTGGGACAGGTTGGAATGCCTTTTCCTGCTGTCCCCACCTGTTGTTCCCATCTGTATGCCACATCTTTCTAGGAAATGTGATTTCAATAGTGCCCAATGATTACAAAATATCAGATAAAATTAGATATAAATCTCAATGTTATGGAATATTATCTAAAAATAGATGGTGATCCTTGCCTTTTATCAGAGGACAGAAGCTTGGAGTGTAGGTTTGATTTTGATTAACAGAACTTTTTGCATGTGGGTTACACAGTATTTTAAACTTTTTGAGTTAACATTTAAAAAATGGGTCCCTGGGTGGCTCAGTTGCTGAGCATCTGCCTTTGGCTCAGGTCATAATCCCAGGGTCCTGGGATCGAGTCCTGCATCGGGCTCCCTGCTCAGCAAGAAGCCTGCTTCTCCCTCTACACTCCCCCTTCCTGTGTTCCCTCTCTCACCATGTCTCTCTTTGTCAAATAAATAAATAAAATCATTTAAAAAATGGGTTATTTTACTTAAGTAGTTGGATTTTGTTTCTTATTAAACTATGGAAGATCAGCAATACTAGGTCCTCATCTCCATGTTGGAAACTATTATCTAACTGCAGCTATTGTAATTCCCTCCTAGAATGAAGCTAGAAAAAATAAGAAAGAGAGAGAAGGAGACAGAGAGAGGACCCTTTTAATAAAATATCTTTTTCCAATTTAATTTCCTCTGTATTGATAGCTATATTACCTTTTTTTCTTAATTTTCTGTATTGCATTTTCTTCTTTTTTATTAAAACACTAGATATATTAGTGTAGGTTCTCCAAAGGGAAAAAGAACATATATATGAAGAGATTATAAGGAATTGGCATGCATGGCTATGGAGACTGAGAGTCCCAATATTTGCAGCCTGCAAGCTGGAGACCCAGGAGAGCCAAAGGTATAGATTCAGTCTGAAGGCAAGAGAGGATTGATGTCCAAAAGGCAGATAGAATTGGTGAGGAGGAGGACTATCAAGCAGACAGAAATTCCTTTTTATTTACAGAAGAGTGGTGGGAATCACCACCCCTGAATCTTTCAAGCACTTTAGTATCACTAATCTCTGAGATTCCTCCAAAAATGTTGTATTGCTTTTGATTGACCACTTTCCTAGGCAAAGGCAGTTCTATTGGCTTCAACTTGACCATTCTCACTATAATAGGCCTTACTCCACAGGTCAAGGAACCAATGAAAGGATTCTGCCAGCTTACAATTATGCATTCTGGAATTGGGGAAATAACCACAGGATGGGTTAAGGACCCCATCTAGCCCACTGTAAGATGGACCTGCACTAAAGCTCCATTGATCATCTGACCTCCAAAAAGTACTTCTCTGACCACTGGACCACAGTGAAGTATTAGGTCTGCTGGAATTACTGTCAGTTCAGAGCCAATGTCTAGCAGCCCCTGAAAGGTCTGAGTATTTCCTTTCCCCCAACATACAGCTATTCTGGCAAAAGACTATAGGCTTTTGGGGGGAAGAGTGCAGTCAAGATCAACAGTATAAATTTTTTGCAGTGGATCAGGGTCCTTCCTCAAGGGGACTTGGCCTCCTCTTAATCCAAGGAGATCTGGGTCTCTTTCAGGGCACTTGTAGGTTTCAGGTAATTTTTTTTTGGGGGGTGGGGGGTGCTTAAGCTGGTTATATTCAAATCCTTGAGTTCATCTTTTTCTTTCTCCACTTTGTCCAGTGACATTAAGAATGACAAGCTGATCTCATTATATTTGTTAGTCTTCCCAAAATGTTTGAAAGTATCATATACAAAATCATCCTGTTCCTTGCTTCCTATAAGTGGTTGATTAAGAGTATCCAGTGGAGATATTTTGCATACCTATATTGACAAATTATACCATGGACTATCAGTACTCTCTACTACTGAAAATAGAATCAGTAGTGTTTTTAAGTCTAATCAGTCAATTCCAGAAACCCCAAAACTAATTCAGAAAATTCATCTATAAAATTCTGTTCCTCTATAACCATTCTTCATATAAAAATATGTATTAGTTTGGATTCTCCAGAGATATAAAATCTACAGAAAATACATGTGTATTTATAAAATATGCAAATATATAATACACACCTCTCTCTCTCTCTCTCTCATAAGATGCTTTATAAGAAATTGGCTTATGTAATTATGGAGATTGAGAAGTCTTAAGATCTGAAGCCAGCAAGCTGGAGACCCAGGAGAGCCCATAGTATAATTCCAGTTAGGACTCAAAGGTAGGAGAGGATTGATGTCCTTAGTCAGAAGGGATGGGAGAGGATGGAAGGCCATCAGGCAGAGAGGAATTCTTATTTGTAGGAGAATCTGCCTTTTTGTTGTATTCAGGCCTTCAACTGATTGGATGTGGGCCATCCACATTAGGAAGGACAATCTGCCTTACTCAGCCTATAATTCAAACATTAATCTTATTCAAAAACATACAGTCACACCCAAAATAACGTTTGGCCAAATATCTCTAAATCTCATTGCCTAGTCAAGTTGACATATAAATTTAACTCACAGCTAGTGGTTTTTGCTTATTGCACTTTTAAAATAACACAAAACTTCAAAGACTACTATTTCATAAAACTTCAAAGACGGCTATTTCATTCTAGTAACTGTTTTTAATTTTACTTTATTCCTCTTTACATTCCTTTTTTCTTCTGAGTCTAATAATTCAATTGTTATTGTCCTCAGTAATTTTATCCTCAGTAATGATAAGTGTTTAAGCATACACATGTTTCCGATGGGTATAGCATGAACTCAGTTATTTTCTGGATAGCATTCTCTTTATTACTCTTTTTAAAATAATGATTACTATAATATTGATATTCACTTCAACTGTAGAGTCATTTATAGAAGTGTTACTTTATCCATTTTCAAGTAAAATTTTTGGTATATTCTTTTATGATTAATTTCAATTTTATTGAATTGCTTATACAACGTGGTTTATACTATTTCTAAAGTAGGGCTTTATTCAGTCTTTCCAGGAGACTTGATACATCCTGTATTTATAATTAGGTAACAGCAAATCAAATTTTTCTTTGTAGAATGAAAAGTCTTCCTTATCTAAATATTCATTCTAACCCGAAACAAAAGGAACCCATTCAACCTCTCTCTGGGAGTCAGGGCTTTGGAAACCATTTGTCATGATTTCCTTATTCGCTGCAAATAAAAGTTTTCTTTCTGTGACAACTGAACCTGGTGCAGTTTCTGACTCACCGAGGAATAAACTCACATTGGCTTGGTTATGATATTGGCCATTGATGTTATATATTTTGGAAATTCCCATTGAAGGAGTTCAAGTATATGTTTATTTTTTGTCAATTGACCCTTTGTCTCTCTCTCTCTATATATATAGAACAGAGCCTTACCTAGCAAAATCCAAAACCAAAATTCTAATGGATATTTTTAGATTAAATTAGTCCTTGAATCCACTTATCAGTATCATTCAAGTCTTAGTCCCACTCCTTACCCCTTTTTCTTCCATATGTATATTAAATTTAACAAAGCTCTTTCTTGAGGCCTACATTTATACATACTATACCTTAGGCTTAGAATACATCCTCTACCATTTATTTATATGCTTTGCTTTCATATTAACTTCAGACATCTTGATCACCTCTTACAACATTATCTGGATCCAATAATCCTCTTATATGTTAGGAAGTCACCTTATGTATATACATTTTAAACTTATTTATAGACTTCAGAAATTGTTCTTGTTTCCTACTAAAAGGAAACTGCCTAAGGAATGAGATTACAGCTTTGTGCTGCCTTAACCTGGTGTAGTGCTTAGCAAAAAGTGTTAGTTAAATTTAAATTATTGTAATAAATGTTAACACTAAATATGTCAGGGAAGTGTGAATATAAAAGGTCAAGATTATTTTAGCAATGCTTTTGGTCCCCCACCCATCTTTCCTCTACACTCATTCTTGTCGTGAAATCCAGTTAGGCCTCTGATTGTGCCTGAGAGCTTTCTCTATGTGAGGGAGCATGCTCTATATGCAGGATGGTGCTGCCAACAGTCACTGCCAGAATGACCAGAGACTAAAAAGAGTTGTTGGATAAGTGTACCACCTTCTCACATCTACAGTCAGACAATTATAAAATAAGTTCTACACAATTTCCAGCCCATAGCATTATTGAACTTCATTTGCCAACGTGGTAACATACGCTTTAATGCACCTGTTCTAGTTTTCTATTGATGCTTTGACAGATTATCCTGAACTTAGTGACTTAAAAACAACACAGATTTATCATTACTACTTGGGTCTTCAAAGTCCAAAACAGTTCTCAATCGGCTAAATTCAAGATGTCAGCAGAGCTGTGTTCCTCCTTAAGGCTCTAGGAAAGAACCCGTTTCCTTGTCTTTTCTAGCTTCTAGAGGCCACCTGCATTTCTTGACAGATGTTTCTTTCTTCAATCCTCAAAGCCATTAGAGTAATATCTTCTAATATTTGTTTCTAATACTCTAATATTCCTGAGACCTTGTGATATATTGGACCCAGATGATCCAGGATAATTTTCCCATTTCAAGATCCTTAACTTAATCACATATGCAAAGTTCCCTTTTCCATTTGAACTGACATAATCACAGGTTTCAGAGATTAGGACATGGACATCATTGGGGCACTATTATTTTCCTTAACACTACATTATGTATTGGCTTCTTCCTTTTTCTCTCTGAATTCTCTACTTCTTAAATAGTTTTCCCTGGGATCATCTCCCAAAAAACTCTTCCACTCAAATTCTAGTTTCAGCATCTGCTCTGGAAGTTTACCTGAAGAATTAAGTTAATTAATATTGAGTCAACAAAATTTATTGAGCAACTGTTAAAACTTCTGGGAATAGAACAAAGAACAAAATCAAAAAGTTCTCTATATTTTTGGAGTTTGTATTCTAGTGGGAGAATAAGCAATAAATGGGTATATAACCTTATGAAATAATCAAGAAAAATATCAAAGAGTGGCATCTGCTTTCCACAGAATTAAAATAAGTGAATGTGACTGCAATGTAAATAAGTAGTGGTTGAGCAGCTACTTTTGGTCAGGTAATCAGAGAACTCTTTGTGGAGGTGGCACTTAAACTGAGCTCAAACAACATGAGTATCTCAGCACTGTGATTTTTTTTTTTTTTAAGCATTGTGAGATTTAAAAGGAAGACTCCTCCAGGCAAATGAAAAAGCCCACTTTAAAGGCTTTAAAGTAAGAATTATATTGGCTTCATCAAGGACCAGAAATGTACTGCTAATGGGACTGTATTATAGTAGTAAAAAACGTACTGGGAAAAGATGCAGTCAGAGAAATAAGTAATGGCAAGGTAATGCAAGGTTATGTGTTTTAAATGTGTTGGGAAAGTTGCAGAAGGTTTAAATCATAGGTGAGACTTCTTTTCTAATTTCAGTTTGAGGGAAAAATCACTTTGGCTCTAGGGAAGCAGTGGATTTTAGGAGTTAATAGTGTAGGCAGGGAGACCAGTTAGGGAGTCTAGAGAATGAGGCAAGAGAAGTTGGGAGCTTGAGTTAGGTAGGCAGTGGTGGAAATAAATAAATAATGGAGTAAGGAAAGGCCAGAGAATCAAAAGTAATGGACCAAAAAAGGAGATGTTTGAAATGGGAAAGAATGAGCCATTGGTGCTATTACTAAAGATTAAAATAGGTTTAAAAGGAGTATGAGAGTAAAATATAAATAGCTCAGCATCAAGAGAGTTTAATCAAAATTGAAGATCAAACTATTAAAATAGTAAAACAAAAAGTTATGCAATAAAATACACTGGCGACAAAGAAAGTATCATGCTATCTCCTAATTAGTTACATATTGGGATATAAACACATACTTTTTAAAATTAGTAATAATTTAATATATCAATATCCTAGAAGACATAGAAAAAAATCATGGCAATTCATTTGTGCTTTTGTTAAGCTGTCTTATAAATTAGGCCATAATTAGTTTTTCTAGAATCCATGCTGTGAATCTAATATTCTCACAGCATTAATTAAACACAATTTTTGACATTTTCAAAACTTACTAAATGTAACTTTTATATTTACTACAGTGTGTCTGTAACACCAGTTTTTACATAAAAGTTTAATAGTAGAACTCAAGGTCAGGGGGCGCCTGGGTGGCTCAGTCGTTAAGCATCTGCCTTCGGATCAGGTCATGATCCCAGGGTCCTGGGATGGAGCCCCGCATCAGGCTCCCTGCTCTGCGGGAACCCTGCTTCTCTCTCTCCCACTCCCCCTGCTTGTGTTCCCTCTCTCGCTGTGTCTCTCTCTGTCAAATAAATAAATAAAATCTTTAAAAAAAAAAAAAGAACTCAAGGTCAGTAAACATAAAACATTAAAATTTCTTAAGAACAAAAGCTTATCTGTAGATATAAATACATATTCTCCTGACAAGACCCACCAACAATATATTCCTAGGGATATGCATCCATATAGTAAAACTATGAAAAATGCAAGGGAAGGATAGAACATTCAAGTTGAGAGTAGTGGTTACCTCTGAGTGAAGTAGTTGCAGATATGAACTTGAAGGAGGTATGTACCAAAACTTCAACAATATTGATATCACTATATTCCCTAAATTACCTGGTAGATACAAGGGCGTTATTTTTATTTTTATACTATACAATTTAAATGTTATTTATTTAAATATTTGTATAAAATTCTTCAAAATTAAAAATTTTTTAAATAATACAAGGACTTCAGCTTTGATATACAGAAAACTTTAAGGTCATCACCATCATATTTATGACAAGAAAAAGCAAAACAAACAATATCAATGACTTCTCTTGAACCTATCACAGAACTGAAGTCATAGGACAAATCACCATTCCCCCAAAATGAAGAAATAGGTGAATCCAGAGTCACAGCCAAGATCTGCCTACTTGGAACAGAAGCTACTGAAACTATAAAATGGTAGGAACAGTTAGATGATAACTTTGTGCAACTGTTGGAGATCTAGCCTTGACCAGTTGAGAATGAGAATCTCCTCTGACCTACAGAATTAATTCCCTGCCCATAACCCTGAATCCTTCATGAGTTTTATTCCACCAAGTTCTAATAGTAAAGAGCCCAGAAAGACCCCCTTATGGCTTTGGCAGTGGAAGAGAGAGATTAAACTATGTGAAAGATGCCTCTCTGGCCTGTCTCCCTAAGGAATGGGGTTAGGGTGGGAAGGTGGGAAGTAGCAGGGATGTCTAAGAACTCCTTGTGATAGTTGTAGCCCAGGGACACAGCCACATAAATATAAATTTATATATACACACACTACCCTTCACCTACACCTTACCTCTCCAAAATAATGCCAGTGAATTATAATTAAAAGAGCTGCAAAACACTAGGTCTCTCTGAGGAGCAGTTGTCAAGGAAGCTAAAAACAGTAGGAGAGACAAAAAAAGGACAATAGAGAAATGTGAAGCCTCAGGCACTTATAGTTATACCAAACATTAAACATAGCCCAAATCCTAGCCAGATTAGCATAAAACCTCAAACTGAAGGTCTATTTAATTCAGTTCCAATTACCCAGTACATCATGTCTGGCTTTCAACAAAAAACTACAAGGCATATAAAAGGCAAGAAAAACACAGTCAGAAGAGACAGTTTAAATCATCTGAGCCAGACTCAGATATGAAACATATTTTAGAATTTTTAGAGAGGGAATTTAAAACAACAACGATTAACAGGTTAAGAGATCTAAAGGGAAAGTAAACAACATACAAGAACTGAAGGGTAATATAAATAGAGTGATGGAAATTCTAAGAATTTCAAGGAAATGCTGAAGATATAAAACACTATAAGACAAATGAAGAATGCCTTTGACGGGTTTCTCAGTGACTAGTTAAGACTGAGGAAAGAATCAGTAAGCTTGAAGATAGGTAAATAGAAAAACAGAAAAAAATAGCGCACACACATGCACACACACACACACACACCAGAAAACCCAAGAATTGTGGAACAATTTCAAAATTGTAACATACATGTATTTTGATTATCAGCAGAAGCCAAATAAAGAGAACAGAATAGTAGAAACTTTTGAAGTAAAATAGCCAAGAATTTTAAAAAATCAGTGACAGACACCAAACCACAGATCAATGAGGCTTAGGGAGCACCAAGCAGTAAAATACCAAAAAACAAAACAAAACAAAACCCCTATAAGCATAGCACATTCAAAAAACTCAATCCATAAATCAATCAATGAGAGGATAAAAATCATATTATCATTTCAATAGACACAGAAAAAACATATGACAAAATTCAGGACCAATTTATGATAAAAACAAAAAAGAAACCTCTCAAGAAACTGGGTATAGAGGGAACATAATAAAAGCCATATATGATGAGCCCACAGCTAACATCATATTTAACAGTGAAGAGCTGAAAGCTTTCCCTCTATATTAAGGAACAAGACCAGGATGCTGATTATTGCTAATTTTTCATCATAGTATTAGAAGTCCTGGTTAAAGCAATTAGGCAAGAATAAGAAATAAAAGGCATTCAAATCAGAAAGAAGCAAACTATATTAAGAATTCATACAATTCAATAGTAAAAACAAAACAAAAAACACAATCCAATTAAATAATGGGCAGAGGACCTGAATAGACCTTTTTCAAAAGACATACAGATAGGCAATGGGTCCATGAAAAGGTGCTCAACATCACTAATCATCAGAAAAATGCAAATCAAAACCACAATGAAATATTACCTCACACCTTTAAAATGGTTATTATAAAAATGACAACTAATTACAAGTGTTGGCAAAGATGTAGAGAAAAGGGAACCTTTGTATACTGCTGATGGGAATGTAAATTGATGCAGACACTATGGAAAACAATATAGAGGATCTTCAAAAATTGAAAATAGAACTACCATATGACCCAGCAACTCCACTTTTGGGTATTTATCTAAAGGAAATGAAAACACTAACTCGAAAAAAGATATCTGCACCCCCATGTTCATTGTAGCAATACTTATAATACCCAAGACATGAAAACAACCCATGTCCATCGATGGACAAATGGATAAAGAAAATGTGATATATACCCACACACGATGGCATATTATTCAGCCATAAAAAAGAAATCCTGCCATTTGCAACAACATGGTGGAACTTAAGGACATTATGCCAAGTGAAATAAGTCAGACAGAGAAAGACACATACTGTATGATATTACTTATGTGTAGAATTTTAAAAACAATAACAACAACAAACTCATAGATACAGAGAATGGCTTGGTCATTACCAGAGGTAGGGGGTGGATGGTGGGCAAAATGAGTGAATGGAGTAAAAAAGTACAAACTTCCAGTTATAAAATTAGTAAGTTATGGGGTGGTAAGTACAGCATGGTGACTATAGTTAATTATACTTTATTGTATGCTTGAAAGTTGCTATGGGAGTAGATCTTTAAAGTGCTCATGATGAGAAAAAAATTATAATTATGTGTGGTGATGGATGTTAACTAGACAATTGCAATAATTATTTTGCAATATATATATCAAATAATTTTGTATATCTGAAACTAATATAATATTATGCCAGTTATATTTTAATTATAAAAATACAGTAGATGAGGGATAGCAAAATATTAATAGCTATTTTTTTATCTTTTTAAATCTTTTTATCTTTTTTTAAAACTTTTTGTTTTTTTAGAGAGGGAGAAAGAGAAAGCTCATGTAGGAGAAGGGGGGAGGGGCAGAAGGAGAGGGAGAAAGAATCTGAATCAGGCTCCATGCCCAGTGTGAAACACGATGTGGGGCTCCATCTCACAACCCTGAGATCATGACCTGAGCATAAATCAAGAGTTGAATACTTAACTGACTGAGCCACTCAAGCACCCCAACAGCTATTTTTAATAAAACAATGTATCTACAGAATAGTTCAAAAACTATGCGTAGTTTTCAAAATATTTTAGTTCTTATGTACTAATAGAAAATGAAATACTTCTTCATGTTAAAAAGCTTATGCATGTGATAGCAAGCATGCCTTATTTTAAGCCCCATAGCTATAGAGAGCAAGGTGTTGAGCTTTACAAAATGCCTTAAAACTGTTGAAATATTCTCAAACTGATTATTTTTTAAGATGCATTTATTTGTATTTAATAAATTATATAATCTTTTTATGCATCTGATATTATTCTAGGAAATTTATAAATCTTAAATACTTAATATGTATAATAAGTCTGTACATTAGTCATTCCTATTATTCTTAATTTACTAATACAGAAATTGAGACACAGAGAGTTTGAGTAACATTTCCCAAAGTATAGATAGTATATGATATAGCTGGTATTTGAACCCAGTCTCCAGAACTTGTCTATTGACAATATATTAATATGTAAAAGAAAACAGGAAAATTAAGGTTGATAAATGATTATTTTTATCAAATAACATTATTAGACTTCCATATAATAAAATTTCATTATATATATGTTAATTAATTTTTTCTTTGCAAGCATTCCCATGTTTGTATGATGATTGCTGAAAAGTCATAACTAAAGGTAAACTAGATTTGATTATAATGATCTAAAAGATCATTATAATCAAATAATTTCAAAAGCAATATTTAAAAATATATATTTTCAATATTCACAGCAAAAATATGAATATAGTTATGAATTGGAATGGAATCTCTGGAATAAGTATTCTGGGGCAATGAATGTATTAAAAGTCTCTCAGAATTAAATAAAATTAATTTCAATAGATTTGGCATCAGCTATTTAACAAACCACTAAAAGTATTAAAACATTGCTACTTTTCCTTGAACTCGCTATTATTTCTATGAATACTTATATATCTTGTAAGCTTAGCATTAATACAGAACTGAAATAAGAAAACAGTGAGAGAATAAAATAATAATAAAATATTAAATATATGTGAGTGGTTTTGCATTCTTTGGAAACAGTATTAGGCAGGAAAATAAGAAGCATTTACATTAGGATGCAAACTTTAAAAATTAAAAGATAAGACTAAAAGGAGGTAACACTTTGCATTATTTAAGATAACACCTTGTATATAACATGATAATAGGTTAGGATTTGCAGAATAATAATGATCAAAATTAAAATTATATAAAATGCTAATTATGAAATTTTAAATCATATATTGACAAATCATTGAAATAAGATGTAAAGCAGTAGTGATCATACCATTATAGAAAAGAAGAAAGAATAGTCATTTTGCAAAAGACATTGTCTCACAAACACACACAATAAAGAAAATCAACTGGAAATTTATAAGAATTCAATTATTTTCTTGGTGTTTTTAGGATGTGTCAATGAAAAGTAAGTATTTCAAAATTCCTGTAGATTTCCTTCATACCAGGCATATACTTTAAAATACAATAAAAACAAATAAGAATCCTTGCTCACAATAAAAATAAATATATAATACACATATTTTTAAAAACATTATACATTTATATATAAAGAAAAATATACCCTGTAAGCAAGAGGCAAAGAAAGTCTCAATAAAAAAATGTTTGTAAATAGGAGAACTTAATAAAAGTGCCAAATGTTCCCAAAAATATTTTGTATATTTAATGAACATAATATTATACTTTTATCTGATAATATTGTCAATATTATGTAATTTTTGGAATTTGAGAGCCATTATGTAGTTCATCTATCTATATTCATAACTATTGAAAATAATTGAGAGATTATATACAAAATTAATAATAGGCTGCTTGGGGCACCTGGGTGGCTCTGCCGTTAAGGGTCTGCCTTCAGCTCAGGTCATGATCTCAGGGTCCTGGGATCAAGCCCCACATCGGGCTCCCTGCTCAGCCAGGAGCCTGCTTCTCCCTCTCCCACTCCCCCTGCTTGTGTTCCCTCTCTAGCTGTCTGTCTCTCTCTCTGTCAAATAAATAAAATAAAAATCTAAAAATAATAATAATAATAATAATAGGCTGCTTGTTTGACATAAACATTCTAGCTCATGAAGAGGAGAATGAATCTGAGAATGTCCTACTGGAAGAAGGGAGATACATTTTGTGTTAGACTACATTGGTGGAAGTAGAGATGGGAAGTGATGAATGAATTGAAGGAGTCCTAGAGATGTACAGTTGATCACCTCACATCTGAATGCATATGAGATGTGAAGAAAGTAAAATGTTAGAAATATCTTCTCAATTTTCTTATTTGAGGAATCAGACGGAGAGCACCATCACTGAAAGACGTGAGAGAAAAATAATCTGGTCATTTGAAGTAGGTATAGCACAGGGACAGAATTGAGAATTAATGTAAAATGATTGATCTATCTTCTGAATCTCAATTGAAAGAAATGTTTTAGATGCTACAAGGTTATGCATGAAATCACTGTTATTAAATAAAATGGGAACATTTCAGCCCTCATTTCATTAATTTTTTTTTTTAATTTTTAACATTTTATTTAAATTCAATTAGTTGGGGTGCCTAGGTGGCTCAGTGGGTTAAGCGTCTGCCTCTGGCGCAGGTCATGACCCCACAGTCCCAGGATCTAGTCCCACGTTGGGCTCCCTGCTCAGCAGAGATCCTGCTTCTCCCTCTGCCTCTCACTCCACTTGTGCTCTCTCTCTCACTCTTTCTCTCATATAAATAAAAATCTTTAAATTCAACTAGTTAACATACAGTGTATCATTATTTTCAGATATAGAGTTCAGTAATTCATCAGTTGCATATAACACCCAGTGATCATTACATCACGTTCTCTCCTTAATGTACATAACCCAGTTACCCCATTTCCCCTCCCACTTCCTCTCAAGCAACTCTCAGTTTGTTTCCTATAGTTCAGAGTCTCTTATGGTTTGTCTCCCTCTCTGATTTTGTCTCATTTTATTTTTCCCTCCCTTCCCCTATGATCTGTTTTGTTTCTTAAATTCCACATGAGTGACACCATATAATTCTTTCTCTGATTGACTTATTTCGCTCAGCATAATACACTCCAGTTCCACCCACATTGAGGTAAATAAGATTTCATCTTTTTGATGGCTGAGTAATATATATATATATATATATATATATATATAAAATTCAATATGGCTTAGGGTTGACTCCTTATTGAAAGCTTCTCTTCCCTTGACATCTACAATATTCATTCTTCTAATTTTTTTTAATTCTTCTTACTTGATTATCTCCTATCTAGTCTCTTTACCTTATTTTCCTCTTCTAATCCATCTTTAAATATTAGTTTTATGTAGGCTTGTATTTCCAAATTATTCTCACTTCAAAGTGGTCTTGCCTATCCACATAGTTTTATGGCTCTCTATATGCTGATAAATGAAGTAGTAATATTGAAAGCCTAATTGGCATACCTGGTTGTCACAACTTATATCAATGTAATTATTTGTGTAGCTTCTTGATTAGTGGTTGATCCCCTACCCTTTCATTAAATTATACTGTCCTTGAAACCAGGAATGTGTTATTTCTAGTTCACCTGTGAATACTTGGACATAGCACAGTGTCCAAGAAATGATATAAAAGAAATATTCTTTAATAAAATACAGGAAGGAAGAAGAATCTAAGTGTAGATGATCAGATGCAAATAAAATTCAGTGTAGAGCTACTGAACAGTAACATAGATATAGCAGATTATAATCAAAGCCATGACAATGTTTAAAATTAGCCTGCAAAGTATTAAAGCTAAAAACAGGGTTGGTAAACCCCCATTGGCCAAATATAGCACACCACCTAGTTCTACAAAGTGTTACCGGAACACAACCACACCCATTCATTTACTTAATGTTTAGGACTGCTTTAGCACTACAGGGGCAGAGCTCAGTAGTCTTAACAGTGACTTTAGGGCCTCAAAGCCTGAGATATTTACCACCTAGCTGTTTACATAAAAAGTTTGCCAACTCTTGAATAGATCAAAGGCTTCAGACAGACCAAAAAAACCATTAACCTGTTATGAATAAGAAATAGGCACAGTACGGGGCACCTGGGTTGCTCAGTCGGTTAAGCGTCTGCCTTCAGCTCAGGTCATGATCCCAGGACCCTGGGATCGAGCCCCACATCGGGCTCCCTGTTCAGCGGGAAGCCTGCTTCTCCCTCTCCCTCTGCCTGCCTGTGTCCGCCTACTTGTGATCTCTCTCTCTCTGTGTCAAATAAATAAATAAAATCTTAAAAAAAAAAAAGGCACACTGAATGAAGACTTAAGAAGACAGAATGTGGGAAGGTCAATACAGTGTGACTTAAAGGAAACCAGGGGAAAATATTATTTTAGGAAACAAAGATTGATTAACAGCCTCAGACACTATGTCGAAAGCTCTCAGGATCAGGTATAAATAGTGTTCACAGGCTTTAGCAATTTCTGAATCATCGCTAGCATGGAGAGTTGTAATGGGATGCTGAAGGAAGTAGCCATCAATTGGTTCTGTTATTTTACAAGTGCAAACAATTATTGAGAAACATGTAATTGCAATTGCATTCAAATGAATGAAGAAAGAGAGGTTACAGGGTGCCTGGGTGGCTCAGTTGATTAAGCGACTGCCTTCGGCTCAGGTCATGATCCTGGAGTCCCGGGATCGAGTCCCGCATCGGGCTCCCTGCTTGGCAGGGAGTCTGCTTCTCCCTCTGACCCTCTTCCCTCTCATGCTCTCTGTCTCTCATTCTCTCTCTCTCAAATAAAATCTTTAAAAAAAAAAAAAAGAAAGAGAGGTTACATAAAAACTTCTGCAATGGAAATTTTCCAACTTACAGTGGTAACAAAAATATATATATATTACACATATACCTATGTGTCATTCGGTTCACTGAATCTTGGATAATCATAGTATTTGAGAACTCATAGGGCTCAAACTATTATCTAAATAAAGAATCATCTTTGAGACAGATTAGCACCTCCTCTCTGCTTAGGAGTCAATACAATGTAGTAGCTTAAGTATTATAATGAAATCCTCATCTTCCATTTGTGAACTGTGTGCCATTTAATCACTTTTGAACAATTTTCTCATCTGAAAAATGTAAGGGAGGAAAGCAGTAATAATGCCATTGAGTTGTCGTAAGAAATAATATGCTAACAAAAGACTTGGTACAGTGTTTAACATAAAACATTTCATTAAATGTTGGTTCTTCTTATTAACTTATTGATGTCCTGAAGTAGGTAGGAGGGAGAAAAATGCTTCATAACTTTTGTGGCATTCAAAATATAAAAAGAAATATAAATTAAATAAACTTATTAGCCCTAATTGGCTACTTACAATGAAGTTCAGCAGCTTCTATTTGTCACATGGTCACATGGGTTTTTAGAGTCCTTAATTTATCTTATTTCCGAAGGAGGCAATCATCACACAATCATCAATGTATTATACTAAGTTACTCTTGAAGATCATCAAATTGGAATTCTGTAGTATGAGATTATGGTAGTATACTGGTAAATTCAAATATATTTAGGGCAAAACTATAACCGTATACTGAATATCATTCCATGAAAATGCACATTGTGACTTAGTAGAATCTGAAATAGAAAAGGAAAAGAAGACATTTGCCAAGGCTATTATGGTGCATAAATAACCTTTAGCCTGTTGCACTTTCTTGAACAGTTTTGCCATACAAGCAAAACTGTTTTTTTGGATTGGATGAAGCAATCAAGGAAATCACGTTCTCTAATCCTTGATATCTACTGCTATGGATTGAAATGTGCTCCTCCCCCTATCATTCATATGTTGAAGTTCTAACTCCCAATGTGACTACATTTAGAGTTAGGACCTATAAGGAGTTAATAAAGGTTAAGTGAGGTCATGGCAATTGGGCCTTAATCTAATAGGATTATAAGTAAAGGAAGAGATATCATAGTTCTCTGTCTTTTGATGTGAATACAGAAAATAACTCTCCATAAGGTGGGTGGGCCTCAATCAATCAATTGAAGGACTTAATAAAACAAAGACTGACCTCTGAACAAGAAGGAATTCTGCCCGCTGCTGAACTTCATTGTAAGTAGCCAATTAGGGCTAATAACAGTGAGAGCAGCTCAATTACTAAGAATCAGGGGCAGTCCTTCAATTCTTCACTTGTCCAATCCTATAACACTTTCACTGGAATGGAGCAAATGGGAAGCTCAGGCCAGACTGTTACTACTGTATGCCCTAGGAGTAAGTAATGCAGCCAAGCCAGAGAAACCCATGTAAGGAGGAACGATGGATGAAAATGGGTAATAAATGGGCGCCTGGGTGGCTCAGTTGGTTGAGCGACTGCCTTCGGCTCAGGTCATGATCCTGGAGTCCCGGGATCGAGTCCCGCATCGGGCTCTCTGCTCAGCAGGGAGTCTGCTTCTCCCTCTGACCCTCCCCCCTCTCATGTGCTCTCTCTCATTCTCTCTCTCTCAAATAAATAAATAAAATCTTTAAAAAAAAAAAGGAAAAAAAAAAAGAAAATGGGTAATAAATGGAAACAAGAGGAATTCAATTCAAACAAGAAGGGAGTAGGTTACTATTCCATAAAAGGATGCGGTAAAATCATTCCCAAGAGATCATTCCAAAATAAGAGATTAAGACTTTTCGCTAGAGTATAGATCCTTTACCTCTTCGGTTAGGTTTATTCCTAGGTATCTTATGGTTTTGGGTGCTATTGTAAATGAAATCAATTCCTTAATTTCTCTTTCTTCAGTTACATTGTTAGTGTATAGAAATGCAACTGATTTCTGTGCATTGGTTTTATATCCTGCCACGTTGCTGAATTGCTGTAGGAGTTCTAGTAACTGGGGGGGTTGAGTCTTTCGGGTTTTCCACATAAAGTATCATGTCATCTGTGAAAAGAGAGAGTTTGACTTCCTCTTTGCAGAGTTGAATGCCTTTTATTTCTTTTTGTTGTCTGATTGCTGAGGCTAGGACTTCTAGTACTATGTTGAATGATAATGATGACAGTGGGCATCCCTGTCATGTTCCTGACCTTAAGGGAAAAGCTCTCAGTTTTTCTCCATTGAAAATGATATTCACTGTGGACTTCTCATAGATAGCTTTTATGATATGGAGGTATGTTCCCTCTATCCCTATACTTTGAAGAGTTTTAATCAGGAAAGGATGCTGTACTTTGTCAAATGCTTTTTCTGCATCAATTGAGAGGATCATATGGTTCTTATCTTTTCTTTTATTAATGTGCTCTATCACACTGATTGATTTCTGAATGTTGAACCACTCTTGCATCCCAGGAATAAATCCCACTTGGTCATGGTGAATAATCCTTTTGATGTACTGTTGGATCCTATTGGCTAGGATCTTGTTGAGTATTTTGGCATCCATGTTCATCAGGGATATTGGTCTGGATTTCTCCTTTTTGATGGGGTCTTTGTCTGATTTTGGGATCAGGGTAATGCTGGCCTCATAGAACGAGTTTGGAACTTTTTCTTCCATTTCTATTTTTTGAAACAGCTTCAGTAGAATAGGTGCTATTTCTTTTTTAAATGTTTGGTAGAATTCCCCTGGGAAGCCATCTGGCCCTGGACTCCTGTTTTTTTGGGAGGTTTTTGATCAACATGGATGGAACTAGAGGGGATTATGCTAAGTGAAATAAGTCAAGCAGAGAAAGACAATTATCATATGGTTTCACTCATATGTGGAACATAAGGACTATCATGGACGGAAGGGAGAGAAAACAGAATGGGAAGAAATCAGAGAGGGAGAAAAACCATGAGAGACTCTAGACTCCAGGAACCAAACTGAGGGTTACAGAAGGGAGGAAGGGAGGGGGATGGGGGGAGAGGTAACCCTGTGATGGATATTAAGGAGAGCACATGTGGTGATGAACACTGGGGTGTTATATGCAACTAATGAATTGTTGAACAGTACATCAAAAACTAATGATATACTATATATTGGCTAACTAAAAAAAAAGAGTACACTTACCGTGATGAGCACTGAGAAAAGTATAGAATAGTTAAATCAGTATATTGTACACCTGAAAATACTGTAACACTGTATGTTATTATACTGGAATTAATTTTTTTTTAAATTAAAAAAAGACTCTTAGCTATCTCTCTTAGATGGGGTGCTAATTGTTGATGTTGGAGAAGCCATCAGGTATGTTTGCTCCACTTAAGGGAAATTGTACTCATGCTGACTTACGGATTTTGCCTTAAAAATCCTGGACAATCTGGGGAAAAGTAACACAGTATTCCCCTGATAACTTAACTGACCCTTATGTGACCAGAACTACCATCTGGGTCATAATTTGTAGCCTATTTTACCATTTTGTTCATCAGGCAACAAAATACTACCTCTGAACAGCCTAGAGCAAAGATTATTGAACATCAAAGCACATTATGTGAATCAAGTTCATTCATTAAGACAGCTGCTTGGGTATGATAAGAAGATTGCTGGCACCTGACATATTCACCACAGTTTAATGTGTTCTGTGGATATAACTCCTTTAACAACACCACTAATGAAAACTGTGGAGTTTTGTGGGAAATGGTCTTATAGGTGGTATGGTAGCTATGTATCATTTATGACTGTCTTTGGTGCTTTAAAGGGACTGCTATTGGGAGCCCTTTGGCACACCCAGTCTGAACTATAAAATATATTCAAATAGTATTTCCTTGTAGCTCACAATATTCTTGAGTGAATATGTGTACCTAAATGTACCTAAATAATGATTCCTCAAAAGCAACAACAAATACTGTGGTATAACCTGCAAAGACCACATTACCTTTCTTTTTTTCAAATTCTTGTCTTTAATACTCAAAGTGATATCTAATAAAATAGAAGGAATTGTAAAACTATAGGGGAGGGAGATATTTCAATGTTCCTGTGGGTCAATTCCATTTGAGAGATGAATCAACTGAATCTTAAAGACAGAAAGTTTTTTTTTTTTTTAAAGATTTTATTTATTTATTTGAGAGAGAGAGAATGAGAGAAAGCAAGCACATGAGAGGGGGGAGGGTCAGAGGGAGAAGCAGACTCCCCGCCGAGCAGGGAGCCCAATGCGGGACTCGATCCCAGGACTCCAGGATCATGACCTGAGCCGAAGGCAGTCGCTTAACCAACTGAGCCACCCAGGTGCCCCTAAAGACAGAAAGTTTTAAAGAGAGATACTTTCAAAATTAAACAAATGAGTTTATTCAGCTCTTTTTCTAACTAACAAGTGTTGAGTATTGATAGTGTGCTAGATGCTGGGGATGCAATGGTGTAAAAGACAGACATGGTATTTCTATTCATTTTTATGGCTTCCATAAAAATTTACCACAAATTAGTGGCTTAAAGCAACACATTATTATGCTACAGTCCTGAAGGCCAGAAGTCTGAAACATGTCTCCCTGGGCTAAAGTCAAGGTGTCAGCAGGGCTATGTTACTTTGTGGATGCTCTAGGCAATACTCTGTTTCCTTGTCTTTTCCAGCTTCTAGAGGTCATGTACTTTTCTTAGCTCACATCTCTCTTCCATCTTCAAAACCAGCAATGGCTAGTTGAATATGTTTTACATATCATTCTGATACTGACTCATCTAACTCCCTCATCCACATTTAAGGTTCTTTGTGATCACACTGGACACACCCATAAAATCCAGGACCAGGTCATAAAGGTCAGCTAATTAGCAACTTTAATTCTATCCACAACTTCAATTCCCATTGCCATGTAATATAACATATTCACTGATTCTGGGGATTAAAGCATTTTGGGGGGGTGTCATAGTTCTGCCTACTACAGTAGCACATAAAGTCTGAAGGTACCCCAATTTTATACTCATCTTTTCTGACTCTAATGGCTTGGTTTTATTTATTTTTTATTTAATAGCCACATAATATGTTTTTATTGTTTCACACTGGGTGTATTATACAAATTAAAGTAATAATCTTAATTTCAGTGACAATCTATAAATTACCATTTGTATTCTTGCAATTCATGTCTTGCCAACACCACCACCATTGTACTAAGTGACCTTGGTATAGTACCAGCAATATAAGTCAGGATGGTATTTTTGTCTCTTTTGTGAAGGAGAAAACAACTATGGCTTAAGCGTTCTGTGATCATCACAGCTCACATGATTAGAGGTATTAGTGCTAAAAACCACTTTTCTGTTTTTAAAGTGTTTGTATTCCAAAGTAGCTACAGATGTTCTCTATACTTCCACAGATTGATTTTGAAAATATTTATATGATTACTAAAGATGGCTAATCCATAGCTACAAGGGAAATCCATACTAACCATGTTCTTGCTCAAAGGGTGTCTCATCCAGATAAATTTCCCAGATCCTACCCACCCAAAGTTAACCTTTCCTTTTTCTAAAACCCCATAGGTTTTTGTACTTACATAAGGGCACATCTGATTAATTAATGTTGATCTTATTGTTTTCAAGGTTTTTCTTACAACTCCATTGAGTTCATGTACCCATAACAATTGATTTTATACCCGCCCAAAAAAAGAAAGGAAAAAAAGAATTGATAGTGTTTATAAGTTTTGACAGTAGCTTCAAAACTCTTACCATTTTTATTTAAATGACATAGTCTTTTTTTTATTTTTTTAAAAGATTTTTTTAATTTTTTTTTTATTTATTCATTTGACAGAGAGATAGAAGAGCACAAGCAGAGGGAGTGGCAGAGGGAGAGGGAGAAGCAGGCTCTGCACCGAGCAGGGAACCCGATGCGGGACTCGATCCCAGGACCCTGAGATCACGACCCGAGCCGAAGGCAGACGCTCAACCATCTGAGCCACCCAGGCACCCCTTAAATGACATAGTCTTGCCCATATTGGAAAATCAATAGAGTTGAAAATTATTTTCACTAACCTTATGAATTCAGGAAGTGAAGACAGACTTACTAATTCTTGTTATCCTTACACACAATTTTTTTTCTCTGAAAAGAGGTTACCTTATTTTGTATGTTCTACTTGAAAAAGACCAAGCATACAAACATTTAAAGAAAAAAAAGTGCCTTTTCAAAGAACAGTGTAAGCAATTGTGCTGCCGGTCCCATACTTATATTTTTTTCTATTACTTATTGATTTGGTGATTGAGATAACAGTGGCATTAGGATACTAAATTTTAACTTATCATCTTCTATATAACCTAGGAAAAAGATATGTAACACTTAAGTAAGTTTCAACTAAAGTAACAATAACTTACTATCCAAAAGCAAATAATATTTGTCCTGAATCATATTTGAGATTATTGGAAAAACATATCCAATTATCAGTAATATTATTGATTTAACAAAAATTTTGTCCTCATACTAAATATTATTTCTTGTATGAAGATCGCACACTTCGATCTTTTCAAGTGGATTATTCTTAAACATCATGACAAATAAGGTGCGCCTGGGTGGCTCAGTCGCTTCAGCCTCTGCCTTTGGCTCAGGTCAGCTCAGGTCATGATCTTGCGCTCGCTGCTCAGTGGGGAGTCTGCTTCTCCCGCTCCCCTTCCCTCTGCCTCTCCGCCTCCCCACCTGCTTGTGTTCTCTCTCTCAAATAAATAAAATCTTTAAAAAAAAATCATGACAAGTAAGTGTGATTATAATATAGCTTCATGTTGCTGGATTTAATCCAATTCAATACAAAAACAAGAAAGTAGGCCAAATAGCATGTAAGTTTTATATATATAAAGTTGGTTTCCCAACCTGGAAGAAAATTTTGATAAATGTTGAGTTAATATAAGATAAAAAAGGAAACAGAAAATAGATCTTACTCTTGAGAACTCCAGCATGAGGTATCAGAAACCCAAATGAATAAATCCCTCCCCTTCTTTTGTAGAGTTCAAAGTTGTTCACACATTATCCGAAATAAGCCTTACGTTTCTTCTCTTTTGGTGCTGATGTCTGCTCTGTTGCATCATGGAAAACCTTATAACATGATTGCTGCTATCAGCTCTGCCTCAGGGAAGTGCTACATGACTGTATTCTCTAACTATTATCCCAAGGCTTCCACGGTCACAACCCAGGCTCCAGTAACTCTTCCTGATGTTATATAGAGATTGAGATCTTGTTGCTAACCCAGGTCATGTTAACTCCTCATCCCAATCCCTTAGGTCAACTGATGTTAAGGTGTTTGATGACGGCTCTTGTTGTTCTTATTGAATTGAGAGAAAGTCCTCTCCCAATTTGACTTAAGTGTGTGGTTAAAGCCCCCTAAATGATACTCTTTAGTGTATTAAAGTGGTTATATTATTATACTGTTTTATTATGCACTACTTCATGTAATCTTTCTCAAAAGAATGAGATAACTTTCCTGAGAAAATGAGTGGCATTGCACATTTTAATGCTCCTAAGTATACATTCAAATACATCCACATAAATAGAACACGCTTAGTCCCAGAAACAGCTCTGAGACCTTAATTCTCTCTTACCACAGAATAAATTAAGAGAAGTTCTAATGAAGATTTTCCTTTAAAGTATTCATCTCAGTGTTTAGACACCTGTCCATCGGTGAGCATACCAAAATGATTAGCAGGCATAATGACAAAGTGATTAATAGCCCAGATTCAGAGACAGGTCTTCCTGGTTCAAATTTAGGGTATATTCTTTGCTAGCTCTTTGAGGTGTATTCCTTGAACCCCCTATCAGAAAACCTGCATAATAGACTGAGGGAATAAAAATAACTTACAACATATAATGTGCTTTAAGATATCTCACATGACAAGTGCTCAGTAAATGTCAGTTACTTTTATTATCTCCAAGTTCAAGATAAAATCTTCTACAATCCAATATTTACCATTGTGTTATATAAATTAGCAATTAAATTAAAAACTTAATTAAATATCCACATTGAGATCAACACTTTATTAGGCTTCATGAGCCCCTAAGAAGCACATAAATTAGCACATGCCACATGCCAAGCTTGGCATTATGAACTTGCCAAGATTGGCTAGAATGGTTTCTTAGAATGAATTCAGTTCAACCATATTGCAACTCCACAGGCTGAAGCACAGGTCCTCTAGGCAGGACATGTGTGCAGATTCCATGCCAGCAAGATACCCCCTAGTTTCCTGCATGCTGGACTAAAGTTGAATCACTGTCGGTAGGGAAGATTGAGGAAACATTCTTAAGATTTGCTGTGGAAGAATTTCAAACAGGGCTGCATAGACACTGACTGCTGGGAAACTGTATCTTTTGGCAGACCACCGGAGCAGGCAATTGCCATTTGGAGCCAAGTGTCTCAAAGCTGATGAAAGAAGAAGCAGAGCCTGCAACAATAATAGGTTGTATCAAGCATGACTCTCCAGAGGCCAATGGATGGATGAACACAAGCAGTGTGGGGACCACTGAGAGATGCAGGCACGAGGTCATATGGACAGACTCACTACTAGAAATATTATTACTTACTTGTAATCATGTAGCATGTTATAATTAACAAAACAATTTCCTAACAGTTATCCCAATAGACTCTTACAATAGTATTGTGAGATAGGTGGGTAGTTCTCATTTTGTAAACAGGGGAACTGACACCAAGAGAATTCAGGTTAGGTACCCAATCCAAGAGCTACTAAGCAGCCAAACTATATCTAAAAGCCAGATGTTAAAAATGCTTCTTTAAGATTTGTTTTATTACACTGACTTTTATTTCATATAAGAAAACAACTGTGAATGCCTCCATAAGAAATGACACAAATAAGGAAAAATAATAAACATTATACAGAAAAAAAATCAAGGTGCCCAGGAAAGCATGATTATTGGAAGTGCTCCAGACTGAATCTTTAGATGGATTCTTCTCAGTCAGTGAAAGTGTTTTTATTCCAGCAAATAAAGGAAATTGATCCACAATAAAAATTCCTCTCCAGCTATCACACAGACAGTAATGCTTATCTTCGATAAATTCAATTTTAAGAGTAGTCATTACATGGTAATTAGAATGGTTCAGTATAATTTACTGAATGGTTCAGTAAAGTTTACCTGTGCAATTTCTACATCTGTTGGTTAATATAGAAAGAAACTTTTTAAAGCCTTTACATGTGATACAATGAACATTTTTTTTCTCTTGCCCAAGATGTCTTTTATAGCCTTTGGATTGCAAGTGGGGCTATGTACACACCCATAAACCTTCACCAAAATAAAGAATGGTCCCAAAAGTGTTCTGTATTGCTGATATGCATTGCTTTTAGAATCAGTCCTTTTCAGTAGTTTTCTGAACTATACCATGTAAGCACTGGAAAGAAAAATGACACAACTTTGGTCTAGCTAAAATTTAGCTTAAAGAAATCAACCTAATTGTGTTATTAACATATCTTACCAGGAATCAAAGAACAGTTTTCTTTTTATTTCTTCTCAGCATGGATAGAGCCGTAGCTCATTGAGCAGATTTTTCTTCCCTTTCCCCTTGTCCCACCTTACCAACCAGACTTTCACTTGTTCTTTTACCTACTAGGGCTGCAGTTTGCCATCCTGGGAAATGTGAATGATTCTTTTAATGTAAGTTTAGGTTTTTAAATATAGATTTACAAATTAACTCATCTTTAAAGTTTGGGGAAAATAGTATCTACCCTAACATAAATTTTTGATGAATTATTTTAATATCAATTAAATTAAATGAATTGCCATTGTACCTCTTCCAGCTTTCTTTATAGCCATGACATTCCCCATCACTACAAAACTCTCAAAGGGCAGACTTAGAGATTCTTAAACATCTTTACAAAGCTAGACCTTGAGTGCTTTTTAGTATAAAATAGATATATTCTCCCTAATATCTCTGTAGAAAGTAACTCAGCTTCATTTTCATCAACATGTCACTATATACTTCATTCTTTCCATGTTATATCACAGACCTTGTGTACTTGTATATGTCACTATATAATTGCTGCCACTTGGTTGTAAGGAGCTTTATTGTAGAATAATAAGTAATTTCTAATACCCATGTAAGAATTTTCATTGCTTTTTTCCCCCACAAATTACAGAAATAAATACTTTGTATTCTACTAAATTAGAAGCTTGTAGGTTCTCCATCTTACTTATATTTTATTCCATTTTATTTTTTACATCTCCTTAATACTCAAAATTGTTATGCAGGCTGACTTGACACTAATTGCATTCACTTTATAAAATGATTTATGGAAAATAAGCATTCCTTCACTGGTCAGTCCTCTCATTTAGGAATACAATGCATCTCTGACTTTATTACAATTCGGGCTCTTTAGGATTTTTTCAATTATCTTTAAATATATGCTTTGATACAATTTTGACACATATCAAAATATGTTCTAGATACTATCTTCTAAAACTTTCAAGATATATTCTTTTTTTTTTTTTTAGATTTTATTTATTTATTTGACAGAGAGACACAGCGAGAGAGGGAACACAAGCAGGGGGAGTGGGAGAGGGAGAAGCAGGCTCCCTGCAGAGCAGGGAGCCCGATGCGGGGCTCGATCCCAGGACCCCAGGATCATGACCTGAGCTGAAGGCAGACGCTTAACGACTGAGCCACCCAGGCGTCCCCAAGATATATTCTTATTAAGGCTTATACTTAAGTGTTTAAAATTTTTATATTTAGTGCAAATGAAATATTTTGTTTTCAGATGACTTTCAATATTTATAGAACTATCATTTTAATATTTATTTTTAAAAATTATCTTTTATTTTTATTAATTTTTCTTCCATTGAGTTTTCTAATAATATCATGCACTTATAATGTTATTTTTTTCTTTCCAATAACTATATATTTAACTTTTTTTCCTTAATACTAATTCTTAGAACTTTTAGAACAATTTTAAGGAATACTGCTAAAGATTTCACTTTTCTTATATTCATAACTATAGTAAGAATGTCCATGGATTTTAATTTTATGTGTAATGTTGACTGCTGGGGTAGGTATTTATTCACTCTAAAATAGTTAGGACAAACTTTTTGCCAGTTACTGTGCTGGCTTTGTGTGATAGGGTAACAGCTACTGGAAATAGATACAAAAATATATAGTGGATCTGACGGAATAGAAGTTCATTTCTTCTCATCACAGTACTGCGTGTACTTCAGAGTTAGTGGTGGTGTCCCACTCAGTGCACTTCTTGAGAGTCCAAAGCCAATGGATAGTCATCCATCATCTACATGTGATTTCCAGGTACCCTTGAAGGGTTAATCCATTCCAAGCTGGAAGGGGATTAGAACAAGTAGTACTAGTTATAAGAAGATTTCAGGGTTAGGTCTTGAAGTGATATATATCTATATATCTATCTATATCTATCTAAATATATAGAGAAATATACAAAATACATTTCATGTTTATATATATTATATATATCATGTTTCCCTTATCCGTTCATCCATCAATGGGATACTTACATTGTGTCTGTGTCTTGGCTGTTGTAAACAATGCTGTAATGAATATGGAAATGAAGCTATCTTTTAAAATAGTGATTTTGTTCCCTTTGGATAAATACCCAGAAGTGGAATTGATGGATCAAGTCATAACTTCTTAGAAAATATTATTAAAATATTTTATATGAAAATTATTAATTCTACAACTTCTTAAGTTTATATTTTGTGAGCATATGAAATATCTTGGGCAAGAAGTTTTCTTACTTTCCACCCTATTTTAAAATGAATTTTTTCCTTCTCCTAATATCCTCCATGCAAGGCAGGGAAAAATGAAGGGCAGGAAATCGGAGAGGGAGACAAACCATGAGAGACTATGGACTCTGAGAAACTGAGGGTTTTAGAGGGAGAGGGGGGTCGGGGGACAGGTGAGCCCAATGATGGGTATTAAGGAGGGCACGTATTGCACTGGGTGTTATATGCAAACAATGAATCATGGAACACTACATCAAAAACTAATGATGTAATGTATGGTGATTAACATAACATAATAAAATTAAATTAAATTAAAAAAATAAAATGAATTTTTAGGTACGCCTGGGTGGCTCAGTCAGTTAAGCATCTGCCTTCAGCCCAGGTCATGATCCCAGAGTCCTGGGATCAAGTCCCACACATCAGGCTCTTTGCTCAATGAGGAACCTACTTCTCCCTCTGCCTCCTGTTCCCCCTGCTGTGCTCTCTCTCTCTGATAAATAAATGAAATCTTTTAAAAAATAAAAAAAATTAAATGAGTTTCTATTCAAGACTCTTACAAGGATTTGTTTAGATTAGTTGACTTGTACACAGTAGGCTTTTAATAGTAGCTAGCAAAAATATGAAAAGGATAATTTTCAACAGACATACAGACTTAACTGTAGGATACTTTTTCTGTTAAAGAATTCTATGTTCAAGATAATATTCAAACTCCTCAAACATCCACTCCATTTAGTGACAATAAAAATTATTTTAATAAAATTTTGAAATTAAAGGCCATTTATAATGTCCTTGTCTTTCATACACCAACACTTTAGCCTTCAGAGTCATATTCAAATCCTCCTACACTTGTTAAAAAATAAAATTATCTTTACCTGGTACATATTTAAAGAAAAAAAAAATAGAAGAAACACTAACGTTTCTCCAGGAAAGACAGAACCAGTTTGAACAGAAAGAAGCAAACTCAGAAAATAAGTCACTATATTTAACTTAAGGTCTCAGAGGGTCACTCAAATGCTAAAAGACAAATTTTCCAGCTGAGAATTTTCTTGACAATTAAATGGCAAGATGTCAAATGTCAGACCATACCAATGTCAAGAAGCAAGCAGAAACAATCTGCTTCCTGCTAGTATATGGCTAATGCCACATGGTGCAGGCTGAATAATCATTGAGAATACAATAATCCTCTGGTCAAAATGACCTCTCTTAGAAATTATTTAGAGAACATTTTTTATCACTTCCACCTGTACAAAACCTACTGGTTGAACAAAATATTTTCTTCCATCTTAATGCAGGAGAATTAAAATGTAACTAAGCCTATGCGATCCAAATAAATGAGATGGAATTTGGGACATGATGAGACAAAAGAGCAGAGGATTCCCTACACGTAAGGTAAAAGTTTGGTAAATTAGAAACAATCAACGTAGAATAAAGGTAAATATTCTCAAAGAATGGAACAAATATACATGTGATAAAACAAGACAGTAGCTGAGATTAACATCACATGTCTATATAATGTAACGATTATGCTTTTGTAATATAGCAGTAAAAATCTAGGACTCAAGAGTTAACTAAGCAATCATTCCATTGTTTTTTTCTTTTTTTCAATTTCTTGGAGTATAATTAATGTA
Source organism: Mirounga angustirostris (assembly GCF_029215605.1). Lineage (NCBI taxonomy): Eukaryota > Metazoa > Chordata > Mammalia > Carnivora > Phocidae > Mirounga > Mirounga angustirostris. The sequence continues at coordinate 37,583,898 of NW_026991710.1, read as the reverse complement.
TAATAAAAAAACACTGATGATATGTACACACCAGAGAAATCATCACCACAATCCAAATAGATAACATAACTATCACTCCTAATAGTTTCTTCAGGTGCCTTTATTTTTTTTTATTTTTATTTTTTATTTTTTTAAAGATTTTATTTATTTATTTGACAGAGAGAGAGACAGCGAGAGCAGGAACACAAGCAGGGGGAGTGGGAGAGGGAGAAGCAGGCCTCCCGCCGAGCAGGGAGCCCGATGTGGGACTCGATCCCAGGACCCTGGGATCATGACCGGAGCCAAAGGCAGGCGCTTAATGACTGAGCCACCCAGGCGCCCTTCAGGGGCTTGCCAGCCTTTATAATTAATTACTTCCCACCCTTCCCCCATTGCCTGGATCCTTCATATGCATCAATGTACTTTTTTTTTTTAATAATTGCAAACATGTGTGTTGTATATATTCCAACATGTTACTGCATGGCATGCATGTTCTATATATATTAACTAATTTACTCCTCACAACCCTTTGAACTAGAGATAATTATTACCCCCATTTTAGAGATGAGGAAATTACAACACAAAGAGGTTGAAGACTTTTCCAAATTTACACATATAGCAAGTAACACACATCCCAAGCAGTATGCCTCCTAAGTACAGGCCTTTTAACACCTACTGCATATTGCCATACCTGTTTGAACTTCCCTATGGTCTAGTTCAATGACCATTAGGTAATGCATCATGTTGTTTGTTTTTCTTTTAAATTTTATAAGTTAACATACAGTGCAATATTGCTTTCTGGAGTAGAATGCAGTGATTCGTCACTTACATACAACACCCAGTGCTCCTCCCAATTGCCCTTTTATTTATTATCTAATTTTTTAAAAGATTTTAGTTATCGGGCGCCTGGGTGGCTCAGTTGGTTAAGCGACTGCCTTCGGCTCAGGTCATGATCCTGGAGTCCCTGGATTGAGTCCCGCATCGGGCTCCCTGCTCGGCAGGGAGTCTGCTTCTCCCTCTGACCCTCCCCTGTCTCATGCTCTCTCTCTCTCTATCTCATTCTCTCTCTCAAATAAATAAATAAAATCTTAAAAAAAAAAAAAAGATTTTAGTTATCTATTTGAGAGAGGGTGAGCACATGGGGGGGGGAGAGAGAGAGAGAGAGAAGTGGACTCCCCACTGAGCATGGATCCCAACGTGGGGCTCCATCCCAAGGCCCTGAGATCAAGACCTGAGCTGAAGCAGACACTTAACCAACTGAGCCACCCAGGCACCCCACAAGCACCCTTTTTAATACCTATCCCCCATCTAGCCCATCCCCCATCCACCTCCCTCTACCAATCTCAGTTTGTTCTCCATCATTAAGAGTCACTTATGGCTTGTTTCCCTCTCTCCTTTTTTCTTTTCCCCCTTCCCGTATGTTCATCTGTTTTCTTTCTTAAATTCCACATATGAGTGAGATATGGTATTGCTCTTTTTCTGACTGACTTATTTCACTTAGCATAATACACTCTAGCTCCATTCATGCATTGATGTACTTTTTATCACTATAGATTAGTTTGTATTTCCTACATTTTTTATATAAATGTAATCATATAGTATGTAATATTTTTTTAGTTAGTCTTATTCTACTCAGCATAACTTTTTTGAGTGTCATTCATGTTGTTGCATATATCAATAGTCCATTCTTTTAGTTCTGAGTATTATTCTAATGTATCAATATATCTTAATTTGTTAATTTATTCACCAGTTAATCCTTTGTTTCTAATTTTTAGGTATTGCAAAAAATTTGTCATAAACATTCATTTTCAAGTCTTTTTTTTAAGATTTATTTATTTATTTGAGAGAGGGAGAGAGACACAGAGAGAGAGAGAGTGAGAGAACAGGGAAGAGGGCAGAGGGAGAGAGAGCCAAGCAGACTCTGTGCTGAGCGTGCAGCCCAGCGCAGGGCTCCCTCTTAGGACCCTGAGATCATGACCTGAGCAGAAACCAAGAGTCAGGCACTTAACCAACTGAGCCTCCCAGGCACCCCATCATGTTCAAGTCTTCGTATGATCATATGTTTTCACTTACCTTGGGTAAATACTTAGAAGTAGAATAGCAAGACCACACAATAGGTGTATGTTTAACTTTAAAAGAAACTTCAAACTGTTCCATAATTTAGTTGTACTATTCTACATTCACACTAGAAGTATATGAAAGTTCTAGTTCCTTCATATCTTCATCAGCATTTGGTATGGTTAGTCATTCTAGTAGGTACGTAGTGATTTTAATTGCACTCCCCTAATTACTTACAACACTGAACATTTTTTCATGTGCTTATTTGTCATCCTTATATTTTCTCGGGGTAAGTGCCACTTAAAATATTTTCCCCAGTTTTTAATTGGGTAGTATGTTTACTTACTGACTTATAAGAACTCATTATATTCTAGATAGGAGTCCAAATTTGCTCCTTTTACAAAACATTTAGCCTTTCTGCATCCTTTTCCATATGAATTTTTAAATCAGCTTGTAAATTTCTACAAAAAACATTTGCTGGGATTTTAATTGGGATTGTGTGGAATCCATAGCTCAACTGGAGAGAATTAACATCTTAGCCTTTTGAGTTTCCAAACTATGAATATGGTATATCCCTCAATTTATTTACTGTCTTCTTTAATTTTTTTCTCTTCCATGATTCTAGTTCTTCAGTGTGCATGGCTTGCACATCATTTGTCAGAATTATTCCCAAGCATTTCACATTCTGATGCTATTGTCAATAGTATTTTTCAAATCTTCTATATTCTTATTTACTTCCTGTCCTTCTGTCATTTATTAGGAGACAGATATTGAAATTACTGACTATAATTGTGAAGTCTTCTATTTCTTTATGCAATTCTACCAGTTTTCCCTTCATGTGTTTGGATGCTCTTCTATTAGGTTCATATACATTTAGGGTTATTATGTCCTATCAAATGGCTGATTTTTCTCATTATTAAATGGCTTTCTTAATCCCTGGTAATATTCTTTGTTTTGAAATCTACTTCATCAAGGACTAATATAGCACTGCCATTATTTTTAATAGTATTGGCATTACAGTTGTCCATCCTTTTAAGTTATTTTTGCTCTATATTTAAAGTTTGTGTCTTGTAGGAATCTTACAGTTTGGTCATGCTTCTTTATGTAATCTGAATATTTCTACCTTTTAATTGTTGTATTTAGACTACCCACATTTAAGTAATTAGTGGTGTAGTTACGTTTAATTATTACTACTTTTTGTTTTCTCTTTCCCATCTGTACTTTGTTTCTTCTTTCTTCTTTATCTGTCATTTTTGTACATTTTATATTTTTGCTATATATCTTTTGCTGGTTTACCAGCTATAACTCTTCATTTTCTTACTTTAGTGATTACCTTAGAGTTTGAAGTATAGCAATCTACCATTAAGGGATAATTTCATATATGTCTGCATATATGTATAATATAACAGTTCCTTAAAAATATTAAAAATAGAATCAACATATGATGCAGCATTTCCACTTCTAAGTGTATACCTAAAAGAATTGAAAGCAGAAACTCAAACAGGTGTGTACACTCCTGTTCACAGTAGCATTATTTACAATAGCCAAAATGTGGAGGTAACCCAAGTTTCCACTGATGGATAAATAGATAAATAAAAAGTGTACATACACAAAATGAAATATTATTCAACCTTATAAAGGAAGAAAATTCTGACACATACTACAACATATGTGAACCCTAGGATATTTTACAATGAAATAAGCACATCACAAAAGACAAATACTGTATGATTTAATTCATATAAGGTAGTCAAATACATAGATTCAGAAAGTATACTGGTGATTGCTAAGGATTGGAGATGGGGAGAATGGGAGTTATTGTTTAATAGGTACAGAGTTTCAATTTCCCAAGATGAAAAAAGTTTTGTGGTTGGTTGGTAATGATGTGAACCTACCTAATGCTGCTGAACAATACTTAAATATGGTTTAGATGGCAATTTTATGTTATGTGTATTTTACTACAATTTAAGAAGGAGGCAGTAGGGCAGATTTAGGTTATAGGCTTATACTCCTGATATAGAGTAATGATTGGATTAATAGATGTTTACATGTCTACAGAATATGGGTGCAGTTTTTAATCCCTGCTTCTCAGAGGTTTCCCCAAAATTCTTAAAAGACATTGAATGGAAAATGTCATCAGTGCCGACAACTCTGAGAGTTAAAATCTCCAGAGGATCAATCATATGAGGCCCCCATAGTATTGTGGGATTTAGCTCCAGGATCTGAACCAGATTCACAATAAATATCAGATGAAAATCCCCTTGGGCTTCTGGCAGAGAGAGAAGAAAAGGAACCATTTTGAAGTACATCAGAGCACTGTGTTCTTCTTAACAAGGCCTGCCCTCAGAAGAAACTGGATACCAGAGCCTAATCTTCTAATGTATTATGAGATAAAACTGAGCGAGTGAAGCGAAATGTCCAATTCCAGCCAATTCTTGTATCTACATAGGAAAAGGGAAATACCCAAGCCCAGCCTTAAATATCCTGTCCCATCTAAGGAGGGAGAAAAAACACTGAGACACACACGTTAAGTTCACAGTCCACAGGCATACTCCTTCTAAAAGAATGAGGCCTAATTATGGGACTATGAAATGCTTCCCCTCCCCTTGCATCTCACCACCACATGACTAAAGACCTTTTTAAAATAATTCCTTTTATCTGGTATGTCATGTCCAGTTATCAAGAAAAAATTACAAGGCATACCAAGAGTCAAAAAGTACAATTTGAAGATACAGAACAAGCATCAGAACCAGACATTGCAGAATGTTGGAATTATCAGACCAGCAATTTAAAAACAGCTATGATTAATATGCTAAGGGCTCTAAGGGATAAAATGGACATCATGCAAGAACAGATGGGCAATTGAGGCAGAGATATAGAAATCCTAAGAAAGAACGAATAAATACAAAAGATAAAAAATCACTATAACATAAATGAAAATATTGAATGTATTTTGAAATTAAAAATAATTTATTTTATACATATCTATGTATCTATATACACTTATGTATGCTTGTATGTAAGTAAAATGAATGATGTAATGATACAAGGTATGAGAGGAAAGGATTAGGATTATTTGGTTATTATAAAGTCCTCACACTATCTGGGAAGTCCATTAATGTTATTTGAAAGTGGACTTGGATTAGTTGTAAATGTACATTGCAAACTCTAGGGCAACCACTGAAAAAGGTAATAAAAGAAGTATAACTGGTATGATAAGAAAGGAATCATATAAGGATCAAATCAAATGCTCAAGTAAAACCACAAAAGGCAGAAAAAGTGTAGTAAACAAAAATGGGAAGAATGGGGACGCCTGGGTGGTTCAGTCGTTAAGCGTCTGCCTTCAGCTCAGGTCATGATCCCAGGGTCCCGGGATCGAGTCCCACATCGGGCTCCCTGCTCGGCAAGAAGCCTGCTTCTTCCTCTCGCACTCCCCCTGCTTGTGTTCCTGCTCTCGCTGTCTCTGTCTCTGTCAAATAAATAAATAAAATCTTTAAAAAAAAAAAATAGGAAGAATGCACAGGGCAACAAGTAGAAAACAGAAACAAATATGGTGGATATTAATCAAACTATATAAGTAATTATTTTGAATGCCGATGGCTTAAAAACACCAATTAAAAGACAGATTACCAAAGTGGATACAGAAACACCACCCAACTATATGTTGTCTACAAGAAACCCACTAAAAATAAAGAAACATATGAATTAAAAATAAATGGATGGAAAAAATAAACCGTGCTAGCACTAAACAAAAGAAAGCGGAAGCAGCTATCTTAATTTCAGACAAAGCAGACTTCAAAGCAAGGAAAGTTATGAAAAATAAGAAGGTCGGGGCGCCTGGGTGGCTCAGTTGGTTAAGCGACTGCCTTCAGCTCAGGTCATGATCCCAGGGTCCCGGGATCGAGTCCCGCATCGGGCTCCCTGCTCGGCGGGGAGCCTGCTTCTCCCTCTGACCCTCTCCCCTCTCATGCTGTTTCTCTCCTGCTCACTCTCTAATAAATAAATAAATAAATAATCTTAAAAAAAAAAAAAAGAAAAATAAGAAGGTCATTACATAATGACAATAAAGTCAGTTCTCCAAGAAGACATAAGCAATTCTTAGCATATATGTGCATAACAACAGAGCATCAAACTACATAAGGCAAAAATTGATAGAATTGTAAGGCTAACTATGAAAAACAGAAAGAGGACATACATTTACTAGAAAAGAAAATAAAACATATATAGATTGGGAAGGAAGACATAAAACTGTTTTCGTTCACAGATGACATGATCATCCATGTAGAAAATTCAAAATAATCCACAAATAAATTAGAATTAATAAGTAATTATAGTAAGGTTGCAAGATACAAGGTTAATAGACAAAATTTGATTTCTTTCTTATACATAAACAATGAACAAGTGGAATTCAAAATTAAAAACACAGTACCATTTATACTAGCACCTTCCCCCAAAATGAAATACTTAGGTATAAATCTAACAAAATATGTTCAAGATCTATATGAGGCAATCCATGAAACTCTGATGAACAAAATCAAAGAACTGAATAAATGGAGACATATTTCATGTTCACGTATAAGAGAACCCAATATTGTCAACATGCCAGTTCTTTCCCACTTGATCTATAGACTCACTGTAATTCCAATCAAAATACCAACAAGTACAATGTGATATTGGCAAAAGAATAAACAAAGAGATGAATGGAACAGAATGGAGAGTCCAGTAATAGACCCCCATAAATATAATCAACTGATTGTTGACAAAGGTCTAAAGGCAACACAATGGAGCAGAGAGTTTCTTCAACAAATGGTACCGAAACAACTGAACATCCACAAACAAATCCTGACACAGAACTTACACCCTCCACAAAAGAACTAACTCAAAATCAATCACAAACCTAAATATAAAGCACAAAACTATAAAACTCCCAAATGATAATATAGGAGAAAACATAGATGACCTTGGGTATGGTGATACTTTTGTAGAGACACACCAGAGACCCAATCTATTAAAAAAATAATTTATAAAGTTGATTTCATTAAAATGTAAAATTTCTGCTCTGTGAAAGATGCTAACGAGAGAATGTGAAGACAAGCCATGGACTTGGGAAAAAAAAAATCTGCAAAAATAGCAGTCCTTTTGGACGGTTATCCAAAATATACAACAAACTATCAAAATGCAAAAATAAGAAAACAACCCAATCTAGAAATGGGCCAAAGATGTTAACAGATACCTCACCAAAGATGATGTACAGATGACAAATAAACATATGAAAAGATGTTCCACATCACAAATCATCAGGGAAATAACAAATCAAAACAATGGGATACCACTACATACCTATTAGAATGGCCAAAATCCAGAACACTGAGAACACCAAATACTGGCAATGATGTGGAACAATAGGATTCTTGTATATTACCGGTGGAATACAAAATGTTCTAGCCACTTTGGAAGACATTTTGGTGGTTTCTTGAAAATTAAACATATTCTTACCATGTGATCCAGCAATTGCACTCCTTAGTAAACACCTATAGGATTTGAAAATTTATGTTCACGGAAAAACTTGCATATAGATGTGCATCCATACACATTTTTATCCATAACTGCCAAAACTTGGAAGCAACCAAGAAGTCCAGTAGGTTAAAGGATAAACAAATTGTGATAATCCAACAACAAAATATTCATTGCTAAAAAGAAATGAGCTATCAAGCCATGAGAAGAAATGGAGGAAATTTACATGCATATTACTAATAAATGAAGCCAAACTGAAAAGGCTACATACTGTATGATTGCAATTAAGTAACATTCTAAAAAGGCAAAACTATGCATACAATAAGAAGTTCAGTGGTTACCAGGGTTAGGGGAGGGAAGAAAGATGAATAGGCAGAGCACAGAGGATTTTTAGGGCAGTGAAAATACTATATTTACATACTATAAAATATTATAAGGATGGATATATATCATTATACATTTGTCCAAATCCACAGAATGTACAACACCAAAATTTAGCTGTAAAGTAAACTATGGGCTTTGAGTGATAATGATGTGTCAATATGGGTTCATCCTTGCTTTAAAAAAAAAAAAAGTGCCACTCGGAAGAGTGCTGTTGATAACTGGGGTGGCTATGCAGGTATGGGGCAGGGGATAAATAGGAAATCTTTATACTTTCTTCTTAATTTTGTCATAAACTTAAACTGCCCTAAAAAATTTAAGTCTTTGAAAAAATGATAAAGAATGTTCTATTAGCAAACTGGAAAAGTGGACTATGCCAAAGAAGTAGGATTCAAATCTTAATTGTGTCATTAAATCTGATAAATTAATCCAATCAGCTCTTCCTGAATTTCTATCCCTGACTCTCTTCTGATTCTAATCTTGTTTCTCCTTTAGTATTCTATTTCTATTAGTTTTGGTAATAACTTTACTGGAATTGACTCCCTTACTGTGTAGAGCCTCACATTTCTCTTTTTGATCAACTCCTTTTTTATTAACACAGCCTTGTCTTTATGGCAGACACTGCAAACTTTGAGTTCCTTGTTAATTCTCCAAGGAAACTCTGAATAGTGGAAATTAAAAAAAAAGAATGCAAGGAAATAAGAGAAAAGAAACTATTTCATAAGATGGAGAAAAATTAACCATCATGTCAATCTTGATTGAATAAGCCAACAATAATACTTCTCCGGAATACTTTCCATTCTGTTTATTTCTAAGGATAAAATCCTCATACAATCCTTCTATATCAGGGTTATAATCTTGACTGATTTATACCTAATCCTTTAAGCTTTCCAGAAATTATCAGTCACATGAAACTGAATAATCAAGACACTTAGTTATTTGTAGATTGTAAAAGCTAGTAGAGAACATATATAAATAGTCGATGCAGAACAAAAAAAATGCTTAAAATAATCAGAATACCTTCATCCAATAGATAGTTCTTTTAAATAAAATTCTGACATTAATAAAAGAGTGTATGCAATTTTTTTCTGTCCTGAAGGCTATACACTGCCAGGTCAACCACACTCTGTTAATTATTTCTTTCAGTTAAAATTATCCTCCTGGAATAATACTACTCTTTTTTCTTTAGTGTGGGCCAATGTCTTCAAGGCTACAATCATGCTGACATATTGAGAATTTTCTATTATTTTGAAATGAAACACAGTCTTTTTAAATCCTGGTTCTTTTAGGAAAAACAATTCTTCAAAAGAAATCCATATATTCATTCCCATCCAGGGTTATTTCCTTTACTGCATCTTCAGAGTTCCCTTCTGATAAAAGCAATTATGGAAAAAAAAACTGTCTTCTTAGGCTTTTCCCTTTGTGTAATATCTGCTTACATCTGTTTTATAAAACCATGTAGGCAAATTTGGAAAGAGAAACTATATGCACAGAAAGAATATAATATGAATTGAATTGATAAAGGTGAAAAACAAACAAAAAAAATTACTTGGTTTCAAATGTCTATAAGAAAAGTAACATCAGAGTCTGGAAAAAAAAATGCATCCATGTCAAAAATAGCACTACAACATATATTCCTTCCCATCCCCCAACACAATTACCAAACTAATAAATAGTTTGAAATTTCTTGTGACTATAGCAAAGAGATATTATTTGTATTTGTTGAAAAATACAGGAACAGCTAGGTTTAGTATAATTAAAAAATCAAATTAAAAGAAATCTTGCAAAACTACTCTTGATTTATCTACAATTAGAAATTTGTATTTCTTAATTTATCACATGAATTTCATTTTTATTATCTTTCTCCATACATTTTGGAAATATGTGTGTACTAAGATGAGGATACTCTGACATTTAGTGTTTTTGTTTGCTTATGTGTTTCTTCTCCAAAAGCCATATGCTAGATGATTTCATTTTACCGATAACATGTGACCCATAAAGAAAATTGCTGTGAACTTTTTTTTTTCTGCTGTGAACTTTTTAAGCACTAAATTTTCCCAGCTAGGCCAAAAAACTGCATACTGAGAAAGCATACTTTCTTAGCTGAAAAAAACAAAAAAATTGAAAAGTACATATGGAATCAAATAGTTTGACTTTATTAACAACAGCAAAACCAATTTCCAAATTAGCAAAACACATTCTATCATTGGTACTCAAGACCTGTATTATAGATTATAAATCCCTGTGTTATGATTATTGATATGAATTCTGGCATTATAATATGAAATATTTTATTAGTTATAATGTAATCCATAGGAAAACTGAAACACTACTGAAGGTAACAAAATCAGCAAGTCTACTGAATTATATTCATATTTTAAAAACCTGCTGACATTTGTTATTATATCCTATATTTAGGAGATTTAGAAATTAGTTCCTCCCATAAAAATCCATGCATGATGCGTGTATTTTGTTTCCTGCAGCTGCTGCAAAAAATTGCCATAAACTAGGTGGCTTACAACAGTGGAAATCTTTTCTTCCACACTTCTTTTTTTTTTTTTAAAGATTTTATTTATTTATTTATTTGAGAGAGAGAGAGAAACAGCACGAGAGGGGAGAGGGTCAGAGGGAGAAGCAGACTCCCCGCTGAGCCGGGAGCCCGATGTGGGACTCGATCCCAGGACTCCGGGACCATGACCTGAGCCAAAGGCAGTCGCTTAACCAACTGAGCCACCCAGGCGCCCTTCTTCCACACTTCTTAAAGCCAGACATCTGAAATCAAAACTATTGGTATCAGTAGGCCTCAACTATCTGGGAAAACTCCAGGGAAGAATCCTCCCTGTCTCTTCCAGCTTCTAGTGGCCCCAGAGTTTCTTGCCTTGTGGCTGCATAACTCCAATCTCTGCTTTTCCTCTGTGTTATTTCTTCTCTGCTGTCTCTCATAAGGATATTTGTCATTGGACCTATAGACCATCCCAGTAATCTAGGATGATCTCACCTCAAAATCCTTATTTAATCACATCTACAGAGACCCTTTTTCCAAATAAGGTCACATTCATAGGTCCTGAAAGTTAGGGTGTGGACATAACTTTTGGGGGGGGCCATAATTCAACCCACTACACTAGTATAGAGTATATACTACATACATATACTCTGTTCCTATAGCAAGGCGTCAAAGTTATATTTACCTGAACTCTAGATTAGACCATGAATGCCTTATGTCTTCTGTATATCAAAATTATAACTTCATTTACCTTAAGTTTTTAATATTCAGATAAAGAACTGGCTTCCTATCATCTTCCTCACCAAATGACTGTTTTTAATAAAATTGCAAACTCATATATTTTATGCCTTTTCATCCATTACATTTATTTAATTTGAAACTTAAATCATCCTATGTTTGGCCAGTGAGAATCTCTTCAAATGAATACCTGATTCCTTTTGACATGACCCTAATACTCTTTGATGGTTTTCTCACCACGTAGTACCACAAGATGACTCAGACTCAGCCATTTTTCTCAAGGACTGGTTTATTTTAGCAAGAAATGGTATTTCAAGATCCGAATCTAGATGCTAGTAATATGTTCACTGCTTCTAAGATGTTCATTGTTTCTAGACCTTTCTGGTTGACAGAAATAGAGATTATATGTGTGTGTATATATATAAAAATGAGTATATCTTATTATTTCCAATTCAAATGAAAGATTATAGAGTTTTTAATTAACTACATTCTCTACTACATCTGTAGTAGAGATTCCATACGAGGAATCTTGGAACTTAAGAACAATAGGAATGATAAAAGTAGAACAGTCCATAATTACTCATTTGTTTTATCCCATGTGATACACACTAGTCTCAATACTGATACTAATTCTACCACCAGTGGTGCTTACTGACAACTTTCTTTTTTTAAGATTTTATTTATTTATTTGACAGAGAGACACAGCAAGAGAGGAAACACAAGCAGGGGGAGTGGGAGAGGGAGAAGCAGGCTTCCCGCCAAGCAGGGATCCCAATGTGGGGCTCGATCCCAGGACCCTGGGATCATGACCTGAGCCAAAGGAAGACGCTTAACTACTGAGCCACCCAGGCACCCCACTGAAAACATTTTCAAAGGTTCATTTACATATGCTCTCCCTATTCTCCCATTTAAAAAATTGCATTGTATCTACATTATTTTAACACATAACCATTACATATATTCTCTCCCTCTTCATCCTCATTTGGCTTTAGTTTTATAAGCAATTATAAAATTGATGTTCAAAAAATAATTTTCAACACTTTTCCTTTGACAATATTTCTAGTCATTTTGATATTCAACCTCATTCTTTGGTAGATTACTCACAGACAGCTAGCAGAATATTACCAGAGCAGAGTCTTGCGTGTTAGTAACAATCTGTCAGTGCCCTTTGCTGAAAAAAAAAAAAAAAAAATTGCTTGTTTCACACTTTCCTTAACTATCTTAAATGTTACTCTTTTTCATCTGGCATAGAGTACTGCTGTCAAATTTCAATAATAATATAATTTTATTATATGTCCAAATATTTTTCCTTTAAAATAAAGAAAAAAGATTTCATATCTTGGTGTTGGCCAATCTAAGTTTTAAGCTACACTCTGTACTCTTTAGAAATGTAGATCCAGTTTAATTTTAGTTCAAGAAAGTTTTCCTGAACTATAGGTTTTAGCATGATTTGGTGCCCTTACTTTGGTTTTTGCCTTTTCTTTGCCCATCTTCAATATTCATCACTATCTCTACAGTTCTGTTGAATTTCTTCTTCTGTTTCCATTTAAAGATTCCCTCTGGTTTCACTTTGTATTTCTCTTAAGGCATTATTGGCTTTTATTTATTTACTTTTGGGTTACTTATTCTTCCTTTGTGAAATTTTGTTTCTTTTATTGTATTTCTTTCCTGAGATCTGTCACTTACCTCTTATGTTTTAAAATCCTAATTAACGGGTGGCTCAGTTGGTTAAGCAACCCACTCTTGGTTTTAGCTCAGGTCATGATCTCAGGGTCAGTGCTCAGCGAGAAGTCGGCTTGAAGATTATCCCCTTGTGCTCCTCCCCCCACTCATGTGCTCTCTCTCTTTCTCTAAAATAAATAAAATAAAGTCTTTTTAAAAAATTAAAGAAATAAAATCCTAATTAGTGATTTGCTCATACCTTACATAACTTTTTTTTTAAAAAGATTTATTTATTTTGGGGGTGGGGATTGAGCATGTGAGAAGGGGAGGGACAGAGGGAGAGAATCTTCAAGCCGACTCCCTGCTGGGAGTGGAGCCTATGGCGAGGTTGCGTCTCACACTAGTTAGATAATGACCGGAGCCAAAACCAAGAGTCTGACTGAGCCACCCAGGCACCGCTCATTTAACTTTTAATATATTTTAGCTCATTTTGAACTAATAGGTTAGTTTTGATATGTTTTGGGCACTCTTTTCACTCTCTCTAGGGATGTTATTTTGCTCCTCATTCTCTTTTCCTTATGATAATTTTGCATAGGATTTGACTTCGATTCATTTCCATTGCTTATTTTTCTATGAAACTAGCTTTCCTGAAGTTTTAGAATAATACAAAATTAAAAATCTTATGTATTGCCAATAAATTCTTGGTTCTGTTTTTATGTATTGTTCAAATATTTGATGGCTTGCTCTTGAGATTTCTGGACCCTGTACCCCTTTCAGTTTTGGTCTAGATCTTCTCTTTTGTTTCTGTTACTCTTCAATTGTTATTCCACTCCTAGGAACTTCCCATCACTGTGAGACTCTGTGTTGGGAGTTGTAGCAGTCAGTTTTGTGAATTCACAACTTCAGCCCCTTTCTTTTTCTTACCACAGATCTCTTGCATTTACCTAGTACTGGAAGGGGCAAAAACCCTCCAAGTTCCAGCTTCTCTTCATAAACTGCCCTCTTTATGTTTTTGAGCAAATATATCTTACTTATTTGAGGCTCTCCCTTTCTCAGGTCTGACAAACACCTCACCATTTCTGCCTCCTCCTTCCCATACAGATAGTATGATGCAGGTCTTATGGGTTTTGGTGATTTTTCCCTCCTGCCCTTCTGTTGGTGTTTGTGGGAATACCTTGTCACTTAGTAACACTTTAAGTGTTCTAATTTTTTTTTTCTTTTCGTGTGCTATTTGCTCTATTTTCAACACAGGGTTTAAAAGGACTGAAAAATCATTTTGCTATCACTGTCATCTTCCCAGAATCCCACCAATGGCTTTCATTTTTCATTCACATTATGTTTTTGCATTAAGCCTTATGAATAGAGGTAGCTATGCTCCATATTTTCTCTGATATCTAGTATACACCTATATAAATATGCAAACAGCATACCCAATTTTCAGGTTAATCCTTCTTAAAGGGTTTTGTTGTTGTTACAAATAATGCTTCTATAAATATTCTCTTATATCTCTACCTACACACACACTGAAAACAAGGCAAGTACAGCTCAAAGTGTGGTTTAAGTTTGGAGAGAAACAGAGAAAGTCAGAGGGAGTGGAATACTAAAACCTATGGTAGACTGAGCATTTTCTTCCAAGTAAAACCAGATATCTAAAAGGGACTATTTCCCTTATTAGAGTAGATTAATTTAAAATTTAAAATTTAAAATTTAAAATTTAAATTTAAAAGATTATATTCCCTATTGCTAAAAGTAAGAAATTATAAAGAACACCACATAAATTATAGAAAATATTAAAGAGCCTTATCTTCTATGTACATCTGTGTTATACTGTGAATAAACTTTATGACCTTTCTAAGCATAGTTCTCTTGGCTCTGTAGTACCCATTGGAGTTAAAATCCCTGAAACCTCCAATATGTATATGGCCCATGACTTCAGTATCATTTTCTCCTCCCTCAATTTGTTTGATGAAAAGTTCCAGTCATATAAAGAAGCAGCAGTCAGATATTAGGCATGACTGGAGACAGTAGGAAAAAAGAGAAAAAAAACAGCACCTACAATGTTCCTGACAATGCAGGCATATTATCTACACCATGGAAATTATGTTTTCTGGGGCAGACTGGAAAAGACAGGAGCTGGGAGAGACCTACGAGGACAGATGAAAAATGCAGTTACTTAAACTCAGAAGAATTTCCATTCAGTAAGTTTCAAATGGCTGGCAGTGGTGATGTAAATTCACACCTGGAGGGTTCAGAAAAATAGGCCAGTCTAACAGGTGGTGACAGATGGCAGGAAAATTCCTATATTTTTGTTTACAATTATTCTCTGCCTCCCTTCCCTGTAAAATTATCTCTCCCTTCCATTTACCCTGTGATCTGTCATGCCTCCTGTGGGAAGAGAACACATTCCTGCCTCTCTGAGTTTTGGTACACCCATATGACATCTTGGCCTGTGGATACAATACACAACACAATACACGTCGAGTGAAAGCTTTAAGATGGAGCATGAGCTTTAAGATGGGGCCATGAAGAAAGCACGATCTACATGGAGACACTCCTTCTTCCAGAGCCCTGTGGGAGAGATACAGCCCCAGCCAAGTCACAGTCACCTTCAGCTAAGAAATTAAAGCTTACTAATGTAAGTAACTGAGATTTAGGGACCATTTGTCCATGCAGCAAAATTGACTAATACAGATGTTAGTAAAAATGCAATAAACACGCACATATTGTAGCCCCCATGCTCATGATCTTAAACATTCTTGCCTAAGGTTAAGATTGGTCCTAAAAACTGGAAAAGGAAGATCCTGAGAAAAGAAGGTAGGGAATCCCATTTGTAGACAATGGAGGAAAATGGCAGTCGTTAACAAAAGGGCTTAGAGATGTTGCGTGCTATCTTTAATTTTGTCCTGAAAACATTCTTAAATTTATCTCACACAGGGAAAAAAAATAGAATGTTATTTTTATTAGCTTGCAAAGCATGGAATACCCTGTGACAACTGATCAATTTTTTTTCCAATTCGAATATGGCATTTACCATTCTATGTTTGAAGGATGTCCAAAATGTCCTCTTCCTTCTTAACTTTACCTGTCACTAGCAACTCCTGTCTGCTAGGGCAGAAAATTTTGCCTAAGTAATCTCTTAGCAACAGCCCACAATTCTTACAACTTGACTCAATAAGAATCCTTTCTGCAATTATTTTCACAGCTTGCAAATTTAGTATGTTATAAACAATAACTGCCCACAATTTTATAAGCATTCCTTTCTAAAACAGTCCTAAAAGTGTTCCAAGAGAGAATATGTATCTACATTCTTTACCAGAAAAATGAAATATGTGCAAAGAATTAGGCAACTTTCTTTGGATGTACATTTGATGGCAGAGTCTGTACTAGAACCCTTGCCTTCAAACACCAAAGTCTTTATTATCTCACTTTTAGAGGTTGCTTCAGAGCAACTCAATCTTTTTTTTCTCCTTCCTCACACTGACCTCTTAACTCCATTGCATATAAAAAAAGACTTTCATAAATATTGATTTCTATCACTATAGATAACTGGAAAACTAATTCATCTCGGAACTTAGGTTAGCCTAAACTATAAACAAATGAGTAAAATTTGATTACAAAGATATTTTAATTTTAAAGTGAATACCCACTATTTGCATCAACATGGATGGAACTTGAGGGGATTATGCTAAGTGAATAAGTCAAGCAGAGAAAGACAAGTATCATATGGTTTCACTCATATGTGGAACATAAGGAATAGCACAGAGGACCACAGGGGAAGGGAGGGAATACTGAATGGGAAGAAATCAGATAGGGAGACAAACCATGAGAGACTCTGGACTCTGGAAACAAACTGAGGGTTACAGAAGGGAGGGGGGGTGGGGGAATGGAGTAACCGGGTTATGGGTATTAAGAAGGGCACGTGTGGTGATGAGCACTGGGTGTGATACACAACAAATGAATCGTTGAACACTACATCAAAAACTAATAAAAATAAAACTAATGATGTACTATATGCTGGCTAATTGAACATAATAACATAAATAAATAAGTCAATAGGGAGGAAGAAGAGGGAAGAACTAAAGTTGAAAATAATTTTAATACCATTAAACTTTTAGATAATTCTGTTGTGCTTTCTACATTTAAAATTCAACCTAAAGAATACGCCATTCACTTACATAGTGATATTTAGTCTCTGCCGGTCTAATCAATATCACAGTGAAGATGCGTGCATGCACATTAGAGAAATCTTGCTTTTGGGAAGTGTTCAACAGATTAGTATCTTATAGGCTTTTTTAGTTTTCAATCTAAAAGGTCCATATATTTGAAAAGATCATAGTTTCCCTTACCTATGTTTGAAGGAGAGTTTTCTTGAAAGAGTATGAAAAACAATTTTTGTTAAACTTAAAATAAGCTCTCTGTGGAGAGGAAACAACACTGGGTTCTCCAATTGTTGGCCCCATTATATTAAGCCATTTCTCTTAACCCTATATCTACTGTCTTGACATTTTGGAGAACCAGTCCTTTTTGTAAGTAGTAGAAACTGAACATAAGTCTTCAGGCCAAGTGAAATATAAACAACCATGGGTTTTTACTTTAGAGTGTTAGAGAAGAATAATTTGTTGTATTTATCTCTAAATTTTATAAATACGGTGATGATGCAAATAAGAGTAAAGCCTAGGAAGTGAAAATTACTTTAACAGAGGGAAATGCATACTGCAAGGGAGTAGTAATAATTCTGTACAAATCTCTTTATTAACATGTTTTCAAGTATGACTTTTAAGATGTCCTCACATCATGGGGAGAGAAAGCTCTCTCAAGTCTCTTGTATAAGGGCACTAACTCCATTCACTAATCACCTACCAAAGACCCCAATTCCAAATACAATCACATTGGGGATTAGACTTCAATGTAATGATTTTTTTGTGGGACACAATCGTTCAGTTTATATCAAATACTATGTCTAATTTATTCTGCAAAATATTTTAAATAAATATAAAAAAAACCCTTTGGTCCTCATATGTGTTTGTTTTGTTGTATATGCTAGTAATTGTTGGAAATCCTAAAAAACAAAATGCTAAAACACACTTGGCATTATTTTGTAACTGGAACTGTTATTAAAAATAAACTATGCTTGGCCAAGAAGTTGCAGTTGTATCATGATCATAAGAGATGGCAAACAAATTTAAACAAAGTATTGCCATGCTTTCTAATATTTCATTTAAGTCTGAATAATTTTAAAATCTATCATTTGGCTATAAATTAATCTTTCATTGGGTGATGCCAAAAGACAAAAATACCAGATAAGCACAGAAATGAACAGCTGATGTTCAGCTTACAAAGATATTCTTGAGATCATTAGAACTAAATCCATGGAGTAAAGCACCACATACAAGATTGGTTCTAAAGAAAACAGAAAAGGCAAACTTTGCAAATGATCAAAAATTCCCCCAAAATTTCTTTATGACAAAATCAAAATCATCTGAAGATAGACATAGTAGTCCTCTTTAAAGCTAATACAGCCAATTTTACCTTCACTGTTGGGATGGATAACTATTTCTTTGGTTAAGCACCAGATGAAATAGTCGATGTTTTAACAATAAATAATCAACATAGTGAGAAGCTTACATTATGAGAGATATTTAGGTACTTGAAATTGCAACTTATGAGTTGGATTCATAGCTCCTAAATCACATTTATTTTCAGGCATTTATGTTCATTTTTCTCTCTCTACCTATGCCCTTTTTCTACCCTCCCTCACTGATTTATTTTTTTGCTAGGCACACATAGTTGAATTTCCTTAATGAAACGTGATTATACTATGACTATACAATAATGCAAATTAGACCATCTTAAAAGTCATACATGAAAACATTTTAGCAAAGAGATTTATACAGAATTATCACTCCTCCCTTGTAGTATGCATTTCCCTCTGTTAAAGTAATTTTCACTTCCTAGGCTTTACTCTTACTCACATCATCACTGTATTTATAAAATTTAGAGATAAACACAACAAAATGCTCTTCTCTAACACTCTAAAGTAAAAACCCATGGTTGTTTATATTTCACTGGACCTAAAGACCTATGTTCATTTTCTACCTAATTATAAAAAGGACTGGTTCTTCAAAAATGTCAAGACAGTAGATATAGGGTTAAGTGAGGTGGCTTAATATAACAAGACTGAGAATTAGAGAACCTAGTGTTTCCTCTCCACAAAGGGCTTATTTCCAACTTAACAAAACAAAGCTCTAGAGTGTTTCCAAGTTTTGAAATAAGAAGGATAAGGAGGGGCGCCTGGGTGGCTCAGTCGTTAAGCATCTGCCTTCGGCTCAGGTCATGATCCCAGGGTCCTGGGATTCAGCCTGCATTGGGCTCCCTGCTCAGTGGGAAGCCTGCTTCTCCCTCTCCCACTCTCCCTGCTTGTGTTCCCTCTCTTGCTGTCTCTCTCTGTCAAAAAATAAAATCTTTAAAAAAAAAAGATTAAAAAAAAAAAAGAAGGATAAGGAGGAGCCAGCAATAATAACTGAGGAGGAGAAGCCTCAGAAATAGGAAAAGCAAGTGAAGGAAGTGCCTTAGAAGCCAAATAAAGAAAGTGTCAGGAAGTAGAGAATGACCAACAATGTCAAATTCCCCTGAAAGGCTGACTAAAATGAATATTGAGAACTGGATGTTTTTATTATGTACTTTAAAATGTTTATACATGGGGCACCTGGGTGGCTCAGTTGTTAAGCGTCTGCCTTTGGCTCAGGTCATGATCCCAGGGTCCTGGGATCGAGTCCCACGTCGGGCTCCCTGCTCTGCGGGAAGCCTGCTTCTCCCTCTCCTACTCCCCCTGTTTGTGTTCCTGCTCTCGCTATGTCTCTCTCTGTCAAAAAAATAAATAAAATCTTTAAAATAATAATAAATAAATAAATAAATAAATAAATAAATAAATAAATAAATAAAATAAAATGTTTATACATGTAAACAGTTATATAAGGCTATATATAAATACACATGATTTAGTGATAACATCAAGCAATTGTCACTTGCCAGGCAGTGTTCTAAATGCTTTACATATATTAACTAATTTAAATTTCTAAAAATCGTGTGAGGTAAATGTTCTTGTTATTCTCATTTTATAGATGGATAAACTAATACATACAGGCACACAGTAAGTTGCTCAGAGTCACAAGTACTGTAAACTAAGATTCAAACCCAAGCAGCTAAGATGCAAACCCAGGCAACTAAGATTCAAACTCAGGCAGCTAAGATTCAAATCCTGTCAGCCTGTGTAGACTTCCCCAATGAAGACAGTTCTTTTCCGGTTGTGTTGTCTTTTTAAAACTTTCATATAGGGTGCCTGGGTGGCTCAGTTGGTTAAGCGACTGCCTTCGGCTCAGGTCATGATCCTGGAGTCCCGGGATCGAGTCCCGCATCGGGCTCCCTGCTCGGCAGGGAGTCTGCTTCTCCCTCTGACCCTCCCCCCTCTTATGTGCTCTCTCTCTCTCATTCTCTCTCTCAAATAAATAAATTTAAAAAAAAAACTTTCATATATGGGTGTTTCTGACCTTGGCACCCAAAGACTCAAGCATGGATTTGATATGGTTCACACACACCGTGCCCATAAGGCTTCACTTCCATAGGATGCCATTTGTAGGCAAAGAATGATTATAAACTCATGAGATGCTTTGTTTTTGTAAGAGTGGCTTTGAAGTCTAAATAATAATAGTAATATGTACAACCAGAAAACAGTAGTTTCTAAATCTTTTGTTCTGAAACTCTGTAAAATAATTAGCAAGTTTTCATCAGTGTTTGTGGTAGTCTGTTAGACTCATGAAGAGTTATAAAATACAGTTTCCTGACAAGATTTTTCCAAGTAAGCAGTTACTAGATCATGAAAGAGTCATTTTAACCTTATCTTTAGGTTAATGGGAAGCTTATGTAAAGGATTTAAGCAAGAATACTTTTAAATGTGTGGTGAATTCAAAGTGCAGAATAATTTAATGAGATAAACCTGTGGTCAGGAAGTATGATTAGGTAGCTTCTATAACAACTCGCGCAAGGAATGTGATGGAAGTAGTAATTGATGATGGAAATAAGTGAATAGATTTTAGGGCTATTTGAGGATAGAAATCATATACTTAGTGATTGGTTGAATTTGTAACTCAAAGAAGGAGATAATAATACTCTAAATATTTCATTTGAATAAGATGATGATGCCACCCACTGTCACAGGGAAGACTGAGGAAGGAGTGATTTTAATTAGCAAAACATAAGGAAAAATAATTTTATTTTCAATCTGGTCAGTTTGAGACACCTATAGAACTTTAAAATGGAGATTTCAATAAGCCATATTACAATGGGTCTAAAGATCAGGTGATTGATTTGCATTGGAGGTACTTCTTTAAATCTCACTGAAAAAAAAAATCACTTCAAGGAAATTTTTCCTACCTTTGTTAAATGTCCTTTTCTCATTTGGACAGAACATAGAAACCATACACATTATCTAAACAGAATTTAATATGACAAACCACTAAACAGTTACAGAAGAACTGAAGAGGATAGGATAGGAATAGGAATGGAATAGGAACAGTGAAGTAATAATACAGAGATAGCAACTGGAATTAGTAGCTACCAACTCAGGGCTATACAGAAAGAGGAAGTTAGATTAGGCTTATAACGATCTAAAATTTGTATCTCGTAGGAAGGGATGCTACCTAATGGGTACTTCAAAAGCTTAACGGCTGGCCTACATAAGTGAGGTCCCAGGTGACAGGTGACTAATGAAATGGAACTGCCCTAATGCCTGGATGCCCTGATGCATGTATGTGTTTGGCAGAAGCAGTTAAAAAAAAAAATAAAAAACTTCAGGGGCACCTGGGTGGCTCAGTCGTTAAGTCTCTGCCTTCTGCTCAGGTCATGATTCCAGGTCCTGGGATCGAGCCCCGCATCAGGCTCCCTGCTCAGCGGAAAGCTTGCTTCTCCCTCTCCCACTCCCCCTGCTTGTGTTCCCTCTCTCGCTGTGTCTCTCTCTCTATGTCAAAACAGATAAATAAAATCTTTTTAAAAAATAAATAAATAAAAAAAACTTCAATCCTCAGACTGCTCTTTTCCAGCTTCCTCTCCTGCCTCCTTGCTCACAATCTAGAACACATTCTGAAGGTATTCTACAAGGAACGCCACACATTCCTTTATAACCTCGACCAGGTTGTTTCCTTGTAAGTTCTCTCCCAAACTGATACAGAAAGCAAAAGGCCAAATGGGGAGCAAAGGGTTTACCAAGTTGGAAGTATGCCCCTGCATAATAAAGGAGGAACCATCACATTTCACTCTTGATATAAGAGTACAGAGATGACAGGAGGCCTTCTTTTTTGTTTCTTCTTTCCAGTTCGGCTCTACTGCTTTTTCAATATATAGGCTTAAGTAGGAAGTCAACAATTTCTCAGTTAGCAAGAAACATTTCATTCCAGGGGTTTTCATGTCATTGATCTTTAGTTTCCTATACTATAGATATCACCTTTATTCATAATTTTATATTATTCAATAGACAGGTCAGATAAGCAATTAAAAGCAGCTGGTTAGTAACCATCAAATTAAAACCTATAATTCACTTTATTAATATCTTGCCTGGTTTTCATACCAGTTTGAATATAGAACGGAGAAGTAGTGGTAGTATGCTTGTTTTACTTGCATCATGGGACCCTGGGAATCAAGTATGTTGGCAAATATGGATATAAAATCCATATTTTAATTTTACAATCCCAATCTCTAGTTTGGATATAAAAATTCACATTCAGAATTTAGAACATTAGACGAGCATTTAAAATTCTTAAGCACAAAGCAAAACCTATGCTAAAAACACTTTTTGAGGTTAAGTAATTTCTATGTCATTACTTTATCAGCCTCAAAGTTATGTCAAATACAAAATCATTTAACCTCATTTTACCTGCAAGCTTTTTTTATTATAGAATAAGTGAGGCAATACAGAATTTTCTTCATTTAACTCTCACTTCAACCCACCTCATTATTTTTATGCTTTCTCCATCATTTTTTGGAGGCAGGTCTTTGATTAAACAGAAAAAAGAAAGTAAAGAACTCTGTTGACACCAAAACACCAAGTTATGTATAGAAAGTAGTTGTTAATTAGGAAGAAAATGGTGATTTGACCTGTAGACTTTTCACTCTGAAGGACTAATGAAACCTGCTAGAATAAAAAACCTGAAGAATCCAAAATCCCCTTCCAGTTCTCCTTCTTGTCACCCACATTGGAGAAAAATCTCTTGCTTCCCTTCCCACCCCCAGCCAAGGATGTCCAATGCACAAGTGGCTGGTATTTCTTTCTTTTTTTTTTTAAGATTTATTTATTTATTTGAGAGAGACATATGTGTGCATGAGTCGGGGGGGGAGGTGGCAGGCAGAGGGAGAGGGAGAGAAATCTCCAAGAAGATTCCCCGCTGAGCGGGAAGCCTGACTTGGGGCTCGATTCCAGGACCCTAAGATCATTATCTGAGCCAAATCAAGAATCTGATGCTCAACCAACTGAGCCACCCACGTGTCCCCACAAGTCGCTGGTATTTCTGACCCCATATACAGACATATGTAGACAATGGAGGTGAGGATGGGTTATCCTAGGAAAAGGAATGGAAGGGAAAATCAGATGTTCAGGAGATTCAGATTTTGATGGACCGATTAGAGATTCAGTATGCAAAGCAAAGAACATTTAAAATTATATTCTGGTCTCCATGAGCACTCTTGATTATCCAATAATATTTTTTATATTAATGAACCATTCCTCTTTCCCTTTATAGATACTGCAAGGCATAATTATGAGATTAAGCCAATTTCAATTTATTCTCCATTTAAATCACATTCACTGTTCTTGTTACTACACAAATGTCCTGTTAAGAATTCTGGTTTTGTGTGAGTTTGGCTCTGGGGTTTTGGGGCAAAAAGTTATGAGTCCACCTTAGGCCTCAGTATAAATCAAGGGTAATCACGGAGCTATGAGTTTAATAACCTACAACTCAATTAAAAAAGACATGCATGATTGTAATGTTCTTTTGCTTCCTCTCCATCTCCAGCCAGCAATGTCCAATGCAACAACTGGCTGGAATTTATGACCCCATTTTTCATTTTAATCCTTTTATAGGTATAATTTACATTCAATAAAGTGCACAGATTTCAAATGTACTGTTTGATAAGTTTTGATAAATGTACATATGTAAGCACTACCCTAACAAGATACAGAACATTTCCATTATCCCAGAAAGTTCTTATATAATCAATGTCACTACCCCTCACAATCCCAGCCCTAGATAGCCACTGATCTACTTTCTTTCAATATAGATTAGTTTTGTCTGCTCTAGAATTTGATATATGGAATCATACTTATGTAATCTTTTGAGCCTGGTCTCTTTGGTCAACATAATGTTTTGGAGATTCATTGATGTTGTTGCTTATGTCAGCCCTCTACTCCTTTTTTATTGCTAAATAGTATTCCATCATATGGATATATCACAATCTATTTACCATTCTCCTGTTGATGGACATTTGTTGTTTCTAGTTTGGGGCTATTATTAGTAGAGCTTCTATGAATAATCTTTTCAAATTTTTCTAAACATATAGGCTTTATTTGAATTAATACCTAGGAGTGGAATTGCTGATCATAGGATAGGAGTATATTTCACTTAATTATAAACTGCCAAATATTTTTCCTAAGTAATTGTCCCATTTCATATTTTCTCCAGCAATTGTATAAGAATTTTAATTGTTCCATGGGTGGTTCAGTCAGTTAAGCGTCCGACTCTTGGTTTCGCCTCAGGTCATGATCTCAGGGTCATGAGATTGAGTCCCATATTGGGCTCTGTGCTCAGCAGGGAGTCTGCTTCTTTCTTTTTCTCTGATTCTCTCCCTCTCTCCCTCTCCCTCTGTCCCTCCTCCCTCTCGTACATGCTCTCTAAATAAGTGAGTAAATAAATAAATAAATAAATAAATAAATAAATAAATAAATAAAAATTGTTCCATTTCCTTACCAACACTGATATTGTCTGGTTTTTGCCACTGGTGAGTACCCAACCTGCCAGCAGCAGATACCAATGCTGAACATTTAATAAGGCAACATTTCTTGGATGAATAGACCACTGCCTTACCACAGAATAATTTCTAAACTTTGTCACCAAAGTGGTCAGGGGGAGAAGAAGGAAGTGGACCATAATTTATCTTTACAGAATTTGATATAATCTCTAGACAGGTTTTCCTTGCTTATTTACAATGTCTTTATAGTCACCACTATCCCAGATCTTACTAAAAGCCTTTTTCATTCACATGATACCTACCACACACATTACCTAAGTCCAGGTGATCCATATTACAACAAAAAATGTGATAATGGGCTCATGATACAGAAACAATTGATCTATTAGAATTATGGAATAGTCTTCTGAAAACAGTCAACATGCCCAAAGTGGGGAAAAACAATATTGAGTTAGGGCATTGTCCTTCAGGTTGCAATATAATGACTGAACCAATGAGGGATATATATTACTGTGTCTTCTATTGCTAGAATTCATTGGCCTGGGAACTACAATTGTGATGAAGAATGTCTCCTCCCACAGTTAAGCCATATCACACATTATCACACTTTTCACTGCTTGTGGAAATTTTGCTTCCCTTTTCTACAATCATCGTCTCTGCTAGATAAAAATCCCTGTTTCCTAGGAAGATAATACTTCCTCCAGGGGATATAATTAGTTTTTCTAACCTAGGAGTTGTGACTGTTGTCTGGTCACTTTGAGCTCCTCATGTTGTGGAACAACATGTGAATAAAGGACTTACACTACTAGCCTGAATAATAGATCCTGATTACATAAGGAACCAGAGTTTAACAAAATCTAGGATAAGTATGTCCAGAAACCAGCTGATATACTGGTTATTCTCTATGTATTTTCCTGTTTAGTAAGAACCACCAATAAGCAATAATAACAACCACAATACAACCTGGGCAGCAGAAGGAAGAGCTCTAAAGTTTAAGAATAAAGATCTAAGTCACATAAGCCAGACCACCTAAAATATTAGCAGAAGATGAGGAGAATCTAGAATGAGTAGATGAGAAGAAAAATGATGCATATTAATTATGACTTCAAGACTAAATAGCGTAGCAGAGATTGTATCTTGTTTCACTAACACTCTTACTAGAGTCCTCCAAAAGATTATAACTGACCTCTAACTTGAAGAACGGTACCCTTCTCCTTTGAGGGAACAGGTGAGGACATCTTTATTAAAAAAAAAAAAAAAGATTTTATTTATTTTAGAAAGAGAGTGTGTGTATGCGCAAGTGAGCAGGGGAGGAGAAAAGGTGGGGGAGAGGGAGAGAATCTGAAGCAGACTCCAGGCTTAGCATGGAACCTGATGCAGGGCTCAATCTCATGACCCTGAGATCATAACATGAGCTGAAACCAAGAGTTGCTTAACTGATTGAAGCACCCAGATGTCCCGACATCTTTATTCTTATTTAAAAAAATGGAGGTTCGGTATTTTAAAATGGAATCTCTATAGAATGGAGAGTATAAGTGATTCGAGTGATGCAAGAAATAGACTGTATTTGATAAATCTTATGTGCCTCTTCAGTTTCCCTTAACTGCCTCTTTCTTTCTGAATGCATCATTCACCTCCTTGACCATGCTGCCATAACCATGGCATAGTCCCTTGTTCTTGGACATCAGAGCATAGCGACCAGCTACACTCTTGTGTTTTGTTTTATTTCTGTGTCTTCTTGTCACTTTCAAATTTGGATGAAATGCATTAACGACAGTTGTGGTATTTGAAATCTTGAACTGTCGTTTAAGTGGCTATATGATGCAAATTAGATGTGATGGGAAAGCTAATTTTCCATGGGGTGAAGTTTAACCAATGGAAAATAGGAGAAGAGAAGGATTTTGACAGAGACATTTCCCTTCCTTCCTCTTCTCCACGGACTATTCCAAAAGATAGTTGCTCCTTGTCATCTTGCCTAAGAAGTTTCTGTATGCCAAGTAAATGCATCTGATTGTGACATGCTCTCGTCACTGCAGCTCATTAAGAAGTATGAGCATAGGAAGTAACACAATTTTTTGCACTGATTAACTTTCCTTTACATCCCTTCTCTTTTTACTTGCTGTTCTGTTCTGCACCTTCCAGATGAGTTATAAGCACTTTAATCCTTGCCTCAGGTTCAGTTTTTAGAAGACCAGTAGTTTTCTAAAGAGTAGTCTATTGCTGAATTTTTATTGAGGCATTTAATATTAATTTTATACATGTACATTACAGCAGATAAAAGCATGAACATTAAAGGCAGCCACCTGAATCAAATCTCAGTTACTTATCAGCAATATGTCCTTAGACATATCACCTAATATTCTGTGATCCTCAGTTTTCTCGTCTGGAAAAAAAGTGATAACAGAGAGAGAGGGTAGTAAGTAATTAAAAATGTGTATCAACTAATTTTTTTACAACTATGTGTAGTCAGCCCAATACTTCTCTGTTAAATACCTCCCCACTCTCCATTCAAATTCATGATTAAATAAAATCTTCAATTTTGTAAGACCTGACAGACTCTACTTACTGCTGATTTGTCTTATAGGATGAGCATCAGAATCAGAGTAGGTAAATCACAGTTTTTTTTCTTGGGTATTTTCAAATAAAGTGAAGAAAGAATTCCGCCCTGGGAGTCGAAGATAAAAGTTGTGAAAGCCAGGAGTTATCATTGACTATGTTCCCTGTCATATGGAGAAAACTCATTCTACAGGAAAATAGAATCTGATATTAATAAAGGAGTAGAGCTAAGAGATTGAGACTGACTCTTGATAACTGCTAAATTCCAGATATTAGTCATCGATGAGACTCAACTCTACCTTTACCTAAGCCTGGATCTTTGGGCCTGATTTGATTTTTTGAGCCAATAAATTTCCAGTTTTGCTTAAACTAATCTTATTTGCATTTCTGACAACCACAACTTCAAAAAAAGGAAAACATATAGGCATTTAGTACAATACTTAACCACCTAGAAAGTCCTCAATTAATGGTAATACACATATTTTGGAATAATTAATTCATTAAAAAGAGTACAAGATAAAAATTTTTAAGACCTTTCTGGGCATATATGAAATTCCTATATAACTCCTTAAGTAGAAATACTGGTCTTTTAACTACAACTCAAAAGAATAAATTGTGAGAATGATCTCCCAAAGGGAAGAAAGAGCTGACAATGGAGTAAAATAATAAGAAAGATGGGCATTGGCTTAAATGAGATCTCTTTTCAACTCTCCCCCAGTGGCTATCCAAGTTGAAAGTGACACAGCAACAAAAAAAGTCCCAAGGCTGAAGAAATAAAAAAATAAAGAGAATTCCCAGGCCTATTGGCCCACATTTCATCATTTCACATGTCAGTTTCCAGTTTCAAAGAAATGTTCAGCTAGAGGTCTGGGAACCAAATTTTTTTCCACAAAGCATACTTCCAGGGTTAAATGGATACAGGATGTGTCTACATAGGACAAGCAATCTGTGTCTTCAGTGACATTAACAATTATTACCCTCAATTTTTGCTACTAAAAGGAATGTTTGTGCATAAATAAAGATACTCAGAGAAGTGAGAAGAGAAAATATTTGAGGATATTTGGGGAATTCCTGTATCACAGTGACAGATACAACAGCATTTATTGAATTTCCTTTTTTTTTTTTAAAGATTTTATTTATTTATTTGAGAGAGTGAGTGAGAGAGAAAGCCCAAGCAGGGGGAACATCATTGGGAGAGGGAGATGCAGGTTCCCCACTGAGCAGGGAGCCCGATGTGGGGCTCGATCCCAGGACCCTGAGATCATGACCTGAACTAAAAGCAGACACTTAACCAACTGAGCCACCCAGGAGCCCCTATTGAATTCCCTTTATATATTTATACTGTATGAGAAGGTAACTAGAGATTTTAAAAAGGCATTCTTAAAGTACAGTAAATTGTAGTAAATGTTTACAACACTTACATTTACCAAGTAATGTATCATAAAGGAGATAATATGGTGGCAGTATATTGTTTATAAAGCTGTAACTGTAAACTCTGGTAACAGCACTGATTTTTTTAATACGTGGAGGAAAATGTATTATTTATTTGGGATAGGAGAATGATATTCTTTTAACCATATTCTTCCAGCACAGCCACTCACATAGGATGATTAAGAGACAGTTATTTGGAGATGACTTTTATTTGGAGTCCAAGTAGATTTACATGCTAAAGTACATTCCACAAAATATAGGGAATTTTGCCAATTTTAAATTCAGATAAAATCAGATAGAAGAAACTAAGAAGCAAATCAAAACTCCCAAATGTAAGAACATAATGTGGTGTTAAAGGAAGGATTCCAGGAAGCTGCAGCGACAAAGAACAGTTACACAGAGGCTACCATACCTTCTCACATTTCTAATGAAAACACCCAATCCTTAAGACAAGTTCCGTCAGTCCTTAAGCACCACCCACTTCCATTTCTCCTCGCCCTATTAAGTCCTGTTACTTGTATCCTTGGAACACTAAGTTTGTGATCAGCCTGGATGCATCTCTTCCTCCTAGCTTCGACTGGTCAGAATGCCTAAAAACATCTCAATGTCAAAATGACACTATTTCCCTCACACCACACACAGCACCATGCCAGGAGATGGACTAGAAGACTTCCCTTCTGGCTACCACCCAAATATTGCCATTTCCAACAATTTTCGGCTTTAAAAAAACACCAGTTCTGCTGAAAATCATGTCTTCCGTGTATCCTGTGATTACAGTAGTTCTACTGTGATCTCACCTAGTCACTCTTTCTCAGGAACGGAAGGCCAAGGACTACATCTGCCCGCATATTCACATGCGTTGGCCATGTTGTGAGAAAGGACACATCCGGCACTGGGGGCTCTCAGATCCCTGGCATCTTTACTTTACCCCAAGGTACCACAGCGGGTACTGCTCTACACCAGTGTACGGAGGCTGATCTCCGTTTTCTTCACAACTCTCTCTTGCTTCCTATGCTTAAGTGTCATTGCTTTCCCTTCTGTTCCTCAAACTGGCATATTTCTATTCATTTTGAAGGTTGACTTTAACAGTGGGGAGGTAGGCAAATGAAAGGCTCTTAATAACTCCTGTTTTATGAACTCTGATAGCAGGAAGGGAAAAATGAAGGGGGGGGCAATCGGAGGGGGAGACAAACCATGAGAGAAACAAACAATGCAATATATGTTAAGAAAAAAAAAAAGAAGAAGAAGAAGATAGCAGGAGGGGAAAAATGAAGGGGGGAAATCGGAGGGGGAGACGAACCATGAGAGACGATGGACTCTGAAAAACAAACTGAGGGTTCTAGAGGGGAGGGGGGTGGGAGGATGAGTTAGCCTGGTGATGGGTATTAAAGAGGGCACGCTCTGCATGGAGCACTGGGTGTTATGCACAAACAATGAATCATGGAACACTACATCAGAAACGAATGATGTCATGTATGGTGATAAACATAACATAAGAAAAAAAACATTCTCCATTACGGGGGACATTTGTTGTCCTGATTTACTGTGAGAAGATAGGACATAAAAGTGAAGCCTTAGGTAGTACACCTCACCCTGGGTATGGATGCTGGTCAAGCTTTGGCCTTCAAGTATTTTCATTTGTTCACCACAAATGGAGACACCATATCCCTCCCAGGCCTACAGATCATATTTGTTAGATTCTCTACTTCTAAATGTTCCTTAGTTAGGCACCTCTGCCAGTGCAGGCCCTAATCTAGCCTTCTAACAAATGGATTATTATGTTTCCACAGCTTTGGTTCTGCCAGCATCTTATGTTTGCTTTTAAACTCAACAGTATCCAGCTCAAGTTAAGATCTGCTGAAAATACCTTAAGCTCTTTCAACCCTGGCCACCTGGGTGGCTCAGGCAGTTAAGCGTCTGCCTTCAGCTCAGATCATGATCCCAGGGTCCTGGGATTGAGCCCCACATCCGGCTCCCTGCTCAGCGGGGAGCCTGCTTCTCCCTCTCCCCTCCCTCCCTCCCTGTTTCTCTCAAATAAATAAATAAAATCTTTAAAAAAAAAAAAGCTCTTTCAACCCTTCTATTTCTGGGGTTAAGCTTTTGACTTTTATACATGAATGTTCAAATTAGCTATTTGTTAGACTCCGCAAATAAAGTAGAGATCCCCTCTTTCTTTTCAAGCTGAAGGTAACCTATTAGCTCTTCTGTCAGGTGGACATCTGCTCACCTCTATCACCTTTAGTAACTCACTGTGCTTTATTAGGCACAGTGTAGTATGTGTAGGTGTGTCTAATTGTCTCTTTGTTTTTGAAGACTTTTCCACTACAGTGATTACCCATGATCTTAATTCTTATATTACACTTTATTTCTTGTTTCTTTTCAGTATAATATTTTCCTCATAAAGATCTTTTGAAGATACAAAAAAACTGTCCGAATTTAACTATACATGTAACATGATAGTTATATTTTTTCTGAAGAGCTCAAGCTTACTTTGTATGTTTGAGATTTTCTAGCAATATAAGTATTATTTCAAATTGCATTCTCTATTTCCTTTACTTGGAAATCACCATGTGTTTCTTAATGTTCTTTATGTTACCTGATGAAGACTTTTTTTCCTAGACATTTTTACCCCAGTTTTTAAGGGAAAGTAAATTAATTAAACCAGGCATTGGGATGGACTTTCAAAATAAAGCACTTTATTAATCCACATCACAAGTTTAGGAGTGAGGTTCAATTATTCTTATTAGCAATCAAAATGTAGTCTTTAAAGATACTAAGCAACTTCACTAAATTTTCACAAATTGGTACTAGAACTGGAATTGAAACCCAGGTTGGACCCAGCCCAGGGCGCTACTTATTCCAAAACGTTATGCGGGATTTTCTAAATAAAGTTGAGTTAGTCAAATAAACAAGTCTCCTGACAAATTAGTTCTTCTAAGCTTCTGAGAAATGAATTCACAAGGCTATCATAAAACCCTATATTCCAGAAAACCAAAGGTTGGCCTTTAATGCATTCTATGTAATCAACTGTTTACTTACCGTTTGTTTTGTTTTTTTTCCCTTCTAAGTCAACAAAGCAAAATAAGAATTGATTTGTGCTTGTAAATCATTTCTGCTTTTATCTTCCGACATATTACTTTTTTTCCACAAAATTTATTACTTTGATACATTTTGCAATGTAAAATCTTCCCTTAATCTTCCCATTGAATTTTTCATCTCAGACATAATTCTCATTTTGAGAAGTACAATTTGCACACACACACACACACACACAAAGAAAACTTGTCTCTGTAAGTGTAACATGTTTGTTACATTATTTTATGTAACATCTTTTTATGTTACATGTTTGTTATGGACTAAACTGTGTCTCCCAAAAGTCATATGTTTAAGTCTTAACCCCCAGCACTTCAGTAAGTGACTATATTTGTAGATAGGGCCTGGAAAGAGGTAACTAAGTTAAAATGAGGCCCTTAGGGTGGGCCCTAATCCAATCTGCCTCCTGCCTTTATAAGAAAAGGAAGAGACACCAGGAAATGTATGCATAGTGAGGAAAGGCCATGTGAAGACACTGTAAGAAGTCAGCCTTCCACAGGCTAGGAAGAGAAGTCTTACCAGAAACCAATCTTTCTTTCTTTTGTTTTTGTTTTTTTAAAGATTTTATTTATTTATTTGAGAGAGAGACAGAGTAGGAGAGCAGGGGGATGGTGGGGGAGAGGCAGGGGAAGGGGAGAGGGACAAGCAGATTCCCTGCTGAGTGTGCAGCCAGATGTGGGGCTAGATCCCAGGACCCCAGGACTCTGAGATCATGATCCAAGTGGAAGTCAGACCCTCGACCAACTGAACCACCCAGGCACCCCAGAAACCAATCTTTCTGACACCTTGATCTTGGACTTCTAATCTCCAGAATTGTTAAAAAATAAATTTCTGTTGATTAAAGCACCCAGTCTGTGATATTTTGTCATGGTGACTCCGGCAAAATAACACAGTGCTCAATAGTTCCTTTAACTTTTGAATATGTGGAAAGCAAACCAGTGTATTTCATGTATCAGTTATCAGTCAGTTTCAATTTGATTTTTCTATTTTTTCTAGGTCTTATTTTCTTGCTTCTTTGCACGCTTAGTAATTTAATTGAATGCCAGCCATTATGAATTTTAACTTTTTGGGTGCTGAATGTTTTTGTATTCCCTTTTCTGCACTTTGTTCTTGGATATGTTTAAGTAACTTAAATACAGTTTTGATGAGGGAAACAAAAACAAGAGAAATGTAGCTTAAATTAAATCTCCGTACAGCTTGCAGCCCACTGATAGATACCTGGAACATGCAGAGCATGACCTTCCTCAAGGAACTCACGGCCACCTCAGTGCCTTAATGTTTATGTTTTATTAAAGACTGAAAGTAACCTTATCTTAACAGCAGCTAGCCCCTCAAGGTTCTGAAAACTTTGCTTCAAAATTCCGTAGAAACTTTATCTCTACCCCTCCCTCCCTCCACAACCTTATAAGTATATAATCAGTCATTCTTCACAATCCCAGTGTAGCTCTTTCTGCCCATCGGTCCTGTCCCTGCGCTATAATAAAATCATCTTTTTGCACCAAAAATGTCTCAAGAATTCTTTCTTGGTCATTCACTCACAAACCCAAAAACTTCCAAATTTCCTCAGTTTGATCTTTTGGGTCTTGCTTTTAAGATTTTTTAGGTAGAACCAGAGCAGCATTTAGTCTATGGCTAACTATTCCCTACTACTAAGGTAATATAATTCTGAATACTCTATCCAAAGTCCATGAGTTATACAATTTTCCAGGCTGGTTTATATGGCAGCAGGCATTAACTGTTTCAAGTACTGTCCCAGGGAATACCAGGGACTCTTCCCTTTTGTCCTTCTTCAAAATATCAACTCCATACTGCTTAAAAGAGATGAACTTGAAATATGAAGAGAGAAATACAATTGATTGGATCTTTTGGAGGGGAGAGGGATGGTAAATTTCATCTTCCGGCTAGGACTTCCAGCATTATGTTGAATAAAAGTGGGAGAAACTGCATCCTTATTTGTTCTTTATCTTAGAGGAAAAAGTTTCACTTTTTTATGAATGATTATGATGTTAGCTGTGTCCTTGTCATTACAGCCTTTATAAGTTTGAAGTGCATTCCTTCTATATCTAGTCTGTTGAGAGTTTTTATCATGAAAGCTTATTGAATTTTATTAAATGCTTTTCCTTCATTTCTTAAGATGATTATGTGATTTTTATCCTTCATTCTGTTAATGTGGTGTATCATATTAATTGATTTTCATATGTTGAAACATCCTTGGATCTCAGGGATAAATCCTAGGTCATAGTATATAGATCCTTTTAATGTACTATTGAATTCAGTTTGCTAGTATTTTGTTGATAATTTTTGCATCTATGTTTATCAGGGATATTGTTCTGTAACTTTATTTTTTTTGTAGTGCCCTTTATGGGCTTTAGTATCAGGTGTTGCTGGGCTCATAAAATGAGTTTGGGAGTTTTCCCTCATCTTCAATGTTTTGGAAGAGTTTGAGAAGAGCTGGCATTAATTCCTTAAATGTTTGGTCATGTTTACCTGTGAAACCATATGGTTCTGTGCTCTTCTTTATTGGGAGGTTTTCAATTACTGCTTCAATCTCCTTACTTGTTATTGGTCTCTTCAGACTTTCTACTTCTTCATAATTCAATCTTGGTAGGTTCTGTGTTTCTAGGAATTTAAGAACTTTCTATCAAAAGAAACAATCAAATGAGCAAAAATACAATGTACAGAGTGAAGGGTGATAATTGCATGGCAGCTATCTCACAAAGGGCTCAACACTGGTCCAGATTGTTCGTCAGAAAAGCTCAAAAAGCATCTAAAATAATTTCTCAACAATAACTCCACATTCTAGCAGCATCATCCAATTCTTTGAGTAATGACAAATTTTCCCAACCTGTCTTTTTGTTTATTTCTTTGTAGTTGGAATCCATGAGCAATAAGAAATACATTCATAATTCTTGGTAAACATAAAAGATAGAGTAGGAGGAAGATAGCCAGCCTACCTCTCAAGTGACCTTATAATTTAGGGATGGCATTTAGTGATACAGAGATTCATGAAATCTTATTAATTTGTTAAAAAAGATGTCAGTCTCCTATGTTGTACCACATATTTTGCCAAACATAGAATAAGTACAAACTTCTTATTACAATAAGAACACTTATAATGAGATCTATCCCTTTCTTCTTAAGATTTATTTATTTAGTTTAGATAGCGCTTGAGAACAAGAGTGTGAGTAGGGGAGGGGCAGAGAGAGAGGGAGAGACAAAATCCTAAGCAGGCTCTATGCTCAGTGTGGAGTCTCATGTGGGGCTTGATCTCAGAACCCTGAGATCATGACCTGCGCCAAAATCAAAAGCCAGACACTTAACTGACAGGCACCCAGGTGCCCTGAGATCCACCCCTTTAACAAATTTTTAAGTATATGATCAAGTATTATTAACTATAGGAACAATGTTGTACAGCAGATCTCTAGAACTTAATCATTCCGTATAACTGAAACTTTATACCCATTTATTAACAGCCTTCTTTCTTTAAGGAGTTTATAGCAATGGACTGTAGACAAACAATCTACAGAACAAAGCAAATAAATAAAAACCCAAAGGCATTACTTAGTTAACTATATGCAAGTACTGAGGGCAGAAACATCAGGAAATATTCAAGGAACAGTAATATCTGGCGTTGGCTGAAATAAATAGGAGCGTTGGAGAGAACTACAGGAAATGGGAAAAGAAAGTTCAACACTTATCTCATAAGGTTTCTTGGGCTTATTCTGAAATCCATAGAGAAATAATGCAGAATTTTAAGCAGGTGTTCAAAAAATCACACTGGTGATATAGAAAATTCATTTCAATTATGTTGTTAGGGAGGGCTTCTCCAATTGAAATATAAATGGCAAGGAAGGAGCCAGCCAAGCAACAAACATGGGGGAAAATATTCTAGTGACAGGAATAAATAAGCCCAATATTTGAATGAAGCTTGGCAAGCTTCAGGAACAGAAATAAAGTCACAGTGAATGAAATGTGATGATCTAGAGAAAGAATAATACAATTTGTAATTCTAAGCAAAGGTCAAATAACTTCAAGTCATCTTAAAAGGTTTGGATTTTCTTCTAAGTGTAATTTAAAACAACTGGAACATGAGCAACAGAGCAAAATTATCTCTTTTTTTAAAAAAAAAATTAATTCTGGGGCGCCTGGGTGGCTCAGTTGGTTGCGCGACTGCCTTCGGCTCAGGTCATGGTCCTGGAGTCCCTGGATCGAGTCCCGCATGGGGCTCCCTGCTCAGCGGGGGGTCTGCTTCTCCCTCTGACCCTCCCCCCTCTCATGTGCTCTCTCTCTCATTCTCTCTCTCAAATAAATAAATAAATAAATAAATAAATAAATAAATAAAATCTTTAAAAAAAATCATTTAAAAAAATTAATTCTGCCTGTTGGGTGAAGAATGAATTGTAAAAGGCAAGAGCAGAACAATAGAGTAGAAGATATAGTAGATATGTCATATTATCTAGGAATATGTTTACGGTGGTAGGAAGGAAAAGAAATAGAATTACCTGTAAAGTGGATTAAAAATGCAGCATATATGACTAGAAGAGGAATTGAATTGGGGAAGTGTTGTAAGAGACCTAAGGGTGTTGCTTCAAAAACTAGGTGAATTATAGCAGCATTTAGTGAAATAGGGACCCATAAATGAAAATCAAGCCACAAATGGAGATGTCACAAAAATATTTTCCTAGATTTCTGGATTGTGTTGCGTGGTAAACAAAAATTCTGAATATAGGACAAAACTAGGTGATGCATTCTGAGGCCATAAAGAATCTTGGTTAAATTTCCATGACCTAGAGTCAGAAAGAGTTGTGTTCAAAATCCTGCTACTAACTTTACCCTATGTGCATATGGATGACTGTGGACAACCTAAATAACTTTCAACTTCCTCACTGACAATCATACCATTTTGATTCTTATAGATTTCTTACAAGGGTTAAATAAATTAATGCTTGTAAAGACCTGCAAATTGCTGTGTACATAGTAAAGTCATTCTCTCTCTCTCTCCCTTTATCTCTGTCTCTCCATATATCTATAGAGTATGGAACACATATTAGTACTACCATTACTACTAACTACATCTTGGAACTGTTTTAAGAACTGAAGATTCTGCCCAGGAGAGGGCATTAGATGATGATTACGTGATCATAAAAGAAACTGAATAGAGACCAAAGAAATCAGAGGAAGAGTATTTTTTCTAAATTCCAGGGAATAGTGCTAAATATTTACCAGATATGCTGAAAAATGTACAAAAAGATACAGATAATAAAAGTCACCAATGAATTTGTCAAATTATGCCTATAATTTCTTAATATACTCAGGA